>NW_028277054.1:6845000-9280000 GCF_059951505.1 Python bivittatus
CTATCTATCTATCTATCTATCTATCTATCTATCTATCTATGATGAGAGAGGGGGGATGGATGGACGGATGGATGGAGATGATATCTATCTATCTATCTATCTATCTATCTATCTATCTATCTATCTATCTATCTATCTATCTATGATGAGAGAGGGGGGATGGATGGACGGATGGATGGAGATGATATCTATCTATCTATCTATCTATCTATCTATCTATCTATCTATCTATCTATCTATCTATCTATCTATGATGAGAGAGGGGGGATGGATGGATGGACGGATGGATGGAGATGATATCTATCTATCTATCTATCTATCTATCTATCTATCTATCTATCTATCTATCTATCTATCTATGATGAGAGAGGGGGGATGGATGGATGGATGGATGGAGATGATATCTATCTATCTATCTATCTATCTGTCTGTCTGTCTGTCTGTCTGTCTATCTATCTATCTATCTGTCTGTCTGTCTGTCTGTCTGTCTGTCTGTCTGTCTATGATGAGAGAGGGGGGATGGATGGACGGATGGATGGAGATGATATCTATCTATCTATCTATCTATCTATCTATCTATCTATCTATCTATCTATCTATCTATCTATCTATCTATGATGAGAGAGGGGGGATGGATGGATGGACGGATGGATGGAGATGATATCTATCTATCTATCTATCTATCTATCTATCTATCTATCTATCTATCTATCTATGATGAGAGAGGGGGGATGGATGGATGGACGGATGGATGGAGATGATATCTATCTATCTATCTATCTATCTATCTATCTATCTATCTATCTATCTATCTATCTATGATGAGAGAGGGGGGATGGATGGATGGATGGATGGATGGAGATGATATCTATCTATCTATCTATCTGTCTGTCTGTCTGTCTGTCTGTCTGTCTGTCTGTCTATCTATCTATCTATCTATCTATCTATCTATCTATCTATCTATCTATCTATCTATCTATCTATGATGAGAGAGGGGGGACGGATGGACAGATGGATGGAGATGATATCTCTCTCTCTCTCTCTCTCTCTCTCTCTCTCTCTATCATCTGTATCATCTACCTACCTAACTAGGAAGTGAACAGATCAAATCCCGTGTTGCAGGATGCAGATTTGAAAACTACTGTAGGAACAGGCCATGGAAGACAGAATGAAGAACCGCACATGGATGCCAGGAAGGGCATTTCAGCTTTACTTGCAATTCCAGAGCAGCAGGTAGTGGGGCAAGATGTAGCATGGTTGGAAAGCCGGTTGAAGCTCAGATGAGGCTGAGAACAGCAGCGCACCAAAACTTCGCAAGTCCTGGGCGAGAGAGATGATTATTCATAGTTGACAAGCCCGGGGAGAGGATACTGGGGAGAGTGAGGGGGGCGGGATGAAATGGTAAAGAGGCTGTCAGAGAACAGAAGAACTAGAGCATGAAGAAGCTGCTGGTCCGGGTGCAGGTGCTGATGGGGGGAGCAGCTGGGGTCCCCCTGACTTGTGACAGGTGAGTCCCTCTGGGAGAGCTTGGGGAGAGAAGGGGGCTCTGGGGGTGGGGGGGGCATTTGAGAACAGAACAAAGATGGGAAGGAGAAAAATGCTTGTTAATATTCTCATAGCTGAGAGAAGAATCTGAGCTTGTGAGCCCCCTCTTTTAAATTACCCGCCATCCTACTTCAGCAGAAGGTATCTCCACTAATTTGGGCACAAACCCATACCTGCAAATCTGGGCTCCAACAGCGAGCAGAATCTTACCATTTTTTCATAGTACCCAAGCTGAAATTGATGGACTCCATAAAGTATATCTCTGCTCCACTCAGTTTCAGACAGTTGCGAAGGGATCTCGCTCCCACTCCCCCAGGTAGAAATCTGGGAGTCTTCCGTAGATAAGATGAAAGTTCCCAGGGATAAGACAGAAAGATTCCCCCCCCCCCGGTCTGAGCTTGCTATAGTCCTTTGCTCTCACTACTAGGTGGTACTGTCTTAACATTTCACAGTCTTGATGTTTAAAAACAAGGAAGGTTTGAAGCCTGGTGATCAGAGTCAATCACTCAGTTGGGTAATATGCTAGGAACCTTTTATTCCTGATATTAGATGGCACCAATAATTTAAGAGATCAATCAGTCGATATTTTATCTGGTATACGTGCGCACCTGTATAATCGTTAAGCCCTAGAGTGGGCAAGCCCATTTTAAAAGAGGTTTCTCTAATTTGCAAGTGGTTGAAAGCAGAATGCCTCTTCTAAAGCAATGGCTTGGTGCACATAACAGAGAAGCCAAGAAGATGCGCTTTTTCTTGATGTGTGTTCTTTTCTTCCGCACACACAAATGTATATAGACTTAACTGAATTATTAGCAGAAGCTCATACAATTAACAACCACCCGTATTATTTTATTAATGTTGTTTCAGAAGTAATTTCTACATTTTCAGGAAGGCTGACTCCAGAATGTGTGTTTAAGAAATCTTAAACCTTAAGAGACAACCTTAGAAAATTAAGTTGCCAGGTTAATTCTGACTACAGGTGTGTTTGGTCAAAATTTACTCCAATTCAATGCTTGTGCACAACATGCTATATTTGGTTCATTGTCATCTTGGTTTGCTGAAGTTACCCTATTTTCTTGGTTTAGGTAATACTGCGAACTATAAATGAACTCCACTGGATCAGTTTGTGTAATACAATGATTCCATTAAATGAACCCTGGTGGAAAACAAACTAAACTTAGCATATTGTACAAACGCGGCCTCAAGGAATATGCAGTATATTCCTTTCTTTTAAACCAAGACATGGGCTTAATCAGGTTGGGATCTAAGAATGAAAATAAAGAGGAAAAAAATGGGAGAGAGTAATGGAGAGGGAGGGAGGGAGGGAGGGAGGGAGGGAGGGAGGGAGGGAGGAATTCTGTACAGGTTGGACGCAGTCACAATCACATGCAGAATCCAGGCTTTTTTAGCATGTTTGAAAAATCCTGACTAGTTCTGGAGAGTCCAAGTTGTTCCAGTAAAGGCAGTTTCTTGGGTCTCCAAGTTTAGTAGAAATTGACATCGGATTGTCCAGCTTACCATGTGCCACAGGATTCCCACTTCATGCTAAACCATGGCTTGTTTAAGTACAGTTTATTGATAAATCACAGTTGTTGGGCTCTTGAATCCATCATTTACAAACCACAGTGTCTGGATTCAAACAACAGACTAAGTCAAAAGCAAACAACCCATATTGAAGCTTAGCACACTTATGCTGTAGCAAATGTGAGAAAGATGCTGGGAATGAAACCCTTCAAGGTGTCGTTCTCACGCTCAGGTTGTTGGCCTCTTGGAAAGAATGGGATCGTGTCACTGCCATTTCTGTTGCATTGGCCGAAAAGAGAAACTGTCAGAAAAAAAATAGGGATGGTGTAGCAACCTGTCCTAGAGGTGTCTGAATGCCTGCAGAATGGTGACCACCTGTTCTGCTCTATGCGCACACATTGAGGAAGCTGTGTCAGAATGATCAGATGAGGTGGGGTAGGGTATGTGCATTGATGGGGAGAAGGAAGGCTATGGAGATGCCACCTGGAATTTTATAGATAGAAGAAAAGGACAGGATAGGATAATTTCAACAGCAGATAGCTACAGCTGCCTGGTTTTAATTTTGAAGTATGTCTGTGGAGTCCTTGGGGTTCTCTGAGCTTGGTTCTTTTCTTGCAAATGTTTCATTACCTGGCTAGGGAACATCTTCAGTGCTAAAATGGGATGAGGTTTGCTCTCTATTTATCTGCTGTAGCCTGCCTTGCCATGCTGGTGCTGAAGATGTACCCTAGCCAGGTAATGAAACGTTTGCAAGAAAAGAACCAAGCTCAGAGAATCCCAAGGACCCCACAGTTCAACCCTGAGCTACACATATCCACCTCCATTGAAGTATGTCTCTCGCTATGTGAGTTTGTGTGTGAGAGAGAGAGAAAGAAAGAGATGGGAGAGCAAAAGTTCAGTCTTTGCGCTGCGAGCAATTTCCATGCACAACGATCATTAGTAAATTGACAACTGTGGCCAGAGCCTGAAGCTGAAACAGAATTTCATGTGCATTTGAAATATGTCACATTCAGAAGCCAAACTGTTGTTGGGTGTGTGTGTGTGTGTGTTTTAGGAGGGGGGAATGCATTTTGCCAAATGCTGTGCTTAAAATTAGCACATGGGAGCTGAACTTTGCCACCCACCAACTTTTTTCCCCGAACCAGCATACCAAGTTGAGCACTAGTAAGATCCTGAGCAAACTGATCAAGCAAACAGAACTGCCAGTGCCTTTCAAAATTGCCTGCCAAAATTGGTGGGTTATCTAGTGGTCCTCTGGATCTTTGCAGCCCATACATGGTGGCCATATTTCATCCAGAATGATATTTAAGTTCCCTTGTTGTAAATAGTTATGGTCAAAAGAGGTATGGATGATGTGCACTGAGATGGACATTGGGTCAAGGTCTTTCAGGCTAGGGCAGATGAAAATCAACTGAGTCGCAGTGGCAGAGAGGACCATTACCCCTGCAGTGCAGGATGGAAGTTGGTAGCTATTTCTAGCAACTGAAAGATGGAGAACTTTTGATGAGGTGCAGCTTTCTCTTCAGTAAATCTCGTGACTTACAGTCAAAGGAGGGACAGGCAGTGGATATGATAGGAGAGTACACTATCAAAGACGAAGGAGGATAGAGGAAAGGAATGGTATGAATATCTCTCCCCCTCTGAAATGAAAAGTGTGCAAAACTTGTCCCCCATAATAAACATGTGAAGTGAACTCAGCCTGTTTTCTGAGTATATGCTCAGCATAATTTGGAATAGGTCAGCAAGAGTGCTTCGGGGAGCATGCGAAGAATCCCCCATGTCCTTAAGGGATACCTTTCAATAGTCCATCGCCTACTCTGAAAGGATGTAAAAAGGTTGCAAACTAAGATATGTGCTGGGTTTATAACCTACATGAGCATTTAGAGGTGTTTGAGCATAGCATGGTAGAGAAGCTATGATTTTTTTCTGAGTTCTGCTCCCATGTTTTGAAGAACAGGATCTGCAGAAGGTGGCGTACAATCCGCACAATTTTCATCCCACCCCAAAAAATACAAAACCTTCTGAGTTCAGCTGATGAAATTGCTGCAAAAGGCACAACCCTAGCCCGGTGTCATCCATTGAGGTAGGCCAAGTCAAGGACCAGGAGCAGTAGGGAGTCCAGGAAGGTTCTTGATTGTTGTAGGGTAGAATCACAGAAACTTGAGTTTCTGTTCTTCTATCAGAGTTTCTCTCTACCCCGTCTTATACCAAACAAAACCAAGGTGGGTTATTTTGAGTTTCTTTTCACTCTTTCACTTCCCCAAGACTGGGTGATCTTTCCTCCTCCCTTAACAGTTCATTGCTCCCTTCCCAAGATCAAGTCTGCAGTCCTTCACCCCCAGGTTAGAGCCCTCATCACTTGGCCAGCAGCCTTAGTTGCAGGATAAAACAATCATTGCTCATCAGGAAGCGATGGCTAATGATTGTAGTCAAAGTCCCACGCACAGGAGGGCAAATGACCTTTAAACATGTGCCTCACTCCTAATGAATCACCACCAGTCCCCCTATGAACAAGTCCTTTGGTTCAGATGGTGTGACTCCCTTTGCACTGTGGCAGTTAAGTGCTCTTCAGCCAGTCAGTTCAGCCTGAGAGGCAGTTGTTTTAAATCTGCATGGGCTACAACTTTCATTTCTTCAAGTTCACTTTTTCCAGAATGTTATTCATTCTGCTGCTGCTGCCACTGGACTTGGCAGCACATGTGTGTGATCAGGATGTGGGGAGGGTGGCTGTGACTTTTGCTCCAGCGTGTATGGAATGGAAGGTCACAGATTGCAAAGGGTTGCATTTGGCTGCTGGCAACAATTAACTGGGTCACGTTAGAGGTTCTGATAAATACCACTGAGCCCAGGGGATCTACTCTTGATCAAGGCCTCTGGTGTCTGCCAGCATCTTTGGGGAGGGCGCGGGGAGGGGAATGAGCATCGCCCGCCCAGCTGTTTCTATCTATAGATGTGCTCCGTTTCTCAATGAAGAAAAATCTGCTCTAACTGAAACTAGTTTCAGTTTTAAGTTGGCTTGCGGAGAAGAACCTGCTGGAAGAACCTTTCATATAACGATGGGCCAGCTCTACCATTAGGCAGACTGAGTGACTGCTTCTGATGACAAATGATTTAGAGCAGGAGCAGCAGCTCCCCTGTGTAAATCTCTTGATCCTCCTAACGGATCTCCTTGGCCAACATGCCTTCCCCACCCCACCCCCATAAACTAGCCTGTTAACTTTGGTTGGGATGGAGTACCTCAAGTTTAGTGATGAAACAAGAGCCAGTTGTGAATCTATTCAGAGTCAGTATATGGAACGGAAAGGGGAAGATGTCATCTTAAATTTGGTCTTAATTTGGCAAAATATCTCAGGACAGTTTAAGTGGGCATCAGCAGCAATCCAATCTGTGCTGGGATTGATGATCATTGTGAGAATAATCATGTTTCAAAAAAGAAGTTAGTAACCCCTCCCATTCATTGGCCTGGAATTCCTAGAAAGACATCACCACTGGGACATTAGAGAGACGTTAGTAGAGGTAAAACTTGTCTCAGCATGTTCATTGCCCATATTTAATACTTGATCACTTTTGCTTTCCATCAAAGAGTTGGAGTTGGGAGTCAGAGTTGGAGAATAGGGATGGGATAATCTCTTGCTATTTCTTGCAAGAATCCTTTCTCCCAGTTTCATCAGGCTAGAAGAACTTCTGCCAGGAGTCTGAGTCTTGTATTTCAACACTGCCACATGTTTAAGCAACACAAATGAAAGGAGGCCTTGAAGGCTGGGTTTTTTTTAATGGCAGAGACCATGGAAGCTTTCAACATCCTTGAGGTGGCAGAAATCCAACAGGCAAAGCTTATTCCACACTACTCCATGCTCCCTAAGTGCAAAGTTAGTACTTCTGGTGGTGGTTCAAGCCTTACAAGCTACAAGATTTTCAGCCAAAAGCGTTTTTTTTTTCCATCTAGAATGTCCCCAAGAATGTATAGAATGCATTTTTCTCTGTATTTGGCCATGATCAATGCCTTGATTACCAATCTAAATGAATCATCTACTAATGTCTCAATTTTGGTTTCTGGTTCATCTCCTTCAGCTTTCCAACTTTTCCTCTCCCAACCAATTTTTCCATTGGAGAGTTTGGTTGTGCATGACGGAGAAGACCAGAAGAAGGAGTTCTTGTTCCCCAAACCTTGAGGCATTCTCAAGGTTGCAACCCCAAAGAGACTTTGCAACATGAAACCCTCCAGCAAGTATCTCCCTCTGACATTTCTCCTAGGTAAGTTCTGTAATCAGGCATCAGGACAAAGTGTTCTTCTGGACTGGCTGCTGGGGAATCTAAGTGGTCATCATGTTTAGGTCCTGCTTGAAGGATTGCATACGTAATGAATTGGCTGCTGTGTCAACAGGATGAGGAACTAGACAGACATTTGATCTGTTCCATCTGGATGCTTCCTTTGCTATATATCCCACTTTCCCCAACCTAGCTAGAATCATAAGAACTAAAGTCCATCACAATTGGTTCCCTTCATATGGTGAGGGCTGTTCTTCAGGGGCCATGGGGCAACCTAACCCATATCTTAGCTCCAGTTGAAATCCTGCTCCATTTTTACCTCCCTTCCCCAACTTTTTCTCCAGTTCTTTTTGACAGTCCTATCTCTGCAACCTGGAATTCCACTCTGCCCAGCTCCATCCAAGCCCTAGAAGGATCCTGTGTGGTTATCCCATGTTCCTTCACCTTCCCAGATTCATGGGATCTACAGGAGAGCAGTTTCAGTGTGTCTTGGTACCAGTATCATTCCTGGACCTACCCTGAAATCTACAACAGCAAAACGCCAAGCAGTGTCCTAAAAAAATACCAGGGACGAACAAAAGTGGTGGGAGATCTGGAAAAGGGCAACTGTACCCTCAGCATCAATCCAGTACAGATGGAGGATGCTATGAGATATTACGTCTGGATCAATCCTGACTCAGTCTGGCATCGATTCTACGACGTCACTGTCCAGGTTGAGGTAACAGGTCAGTGCGTCTTTGAGTCAAGACCTCTTCTGAGGATGGAAATGTTTTCCTGAAATTAGGTTAGGATATTTTATAAATAGCTGGATTTTGCCCCTATTAATTTGAGGAGCAGATAAAAGCTGTGGCCAGAAAGACCTCTGCACAAGTTCAACTGGTGTGCCAGTTGTGTCTGTTCCTGGATCAAGAGGCACTCCTCATGATCATTCATGCCTTGGTCACTTTGCAGGTGTCTGCTGCAATTTTCTGTCTGTGGAGCTGCCTTTGAAGACCATTCAAACCATTCCAGAATATGGCAGCACAAGCAGCGATGGCCAAGATTTGCTATGCCCATGTAATACCCCTGCTACATGAGCTGTACTGGTTGCTAGTTGGCTTCCAGGTGTGATTGAAGGTGATGGTTATTGTCTATAAAACTCTACATGGCATAGGGACTAGCTGTTTGAGGGACCACCTGTCTTCTGCAATGTCTGACCATCCTATATGCTCTGACAGAGGCAGCTTGCTTTCAGTCCCATCAATTAAGCAATGTTGTCTAGAAGGACTAAGCCACATTGAGCTATTTAACTTTAAAGTAGGGTTTTTCTTCTTCTCCCAACACCATATTTGCCATGCATCTACATTAATCTACAATCTGGCATCTTTCAGTCACAATGTGTCATTGCACAACTTTAAGTTGCTGCAATGACACCTCACTCCTCTCTTTCATCGCTGGAATTGGTATCCATGTTCATTTCGGCAGAAATTGCACATCTGAAGGTTATTTTGAATTACAGCAAGTAACTGTAAAAGTATCTATTCCCTGAACTCTTTTTATGTCTTTCATTTTTTTTAAAGACTACTAAAACTAACAGAAAATGTAGCCCCATTTTCAACTGCAAAGCTTCTCTTCATAGTGGTTCTGGCTAGATGATAAGTGTTCCCACTTGTCCCACAACTCATTGGCTCTCTTTTGATGGCTTTTGCAGATGCTCCTAACCAGCTGGAGTTGAGCGATCTGGGACTAGTGATGGAAGGCAATCCCACCCAGGTGTCTTGTTCAGTCCTGCACACTTGTCCTTTGTCTCCACCTGTCCTCACCTGGAATCTTGCGGAAGACAAGGCTGTCACAATCCAAGAACATTTGGCAGGGGGATCCTGGAGGACAGAATCTAGTTTTAACTACATCCCTTCCCACAAGGACCATGGCAGATACCTGCAATGCAGTGCAACTTTTCCAAACAGGCAACAGATTCACAGCAGGATCAACCTGAATGTTCAGTGTGAGTGTCCAAGCACAGCAGTGAAATGGCAGCCAATCTGGTCTGTTTTATTCTGAAATAGCTGCGATGCTCATGAATTTGCAGGGTTTATTTTCCAGAAGATTGAAAGCTTTGGTAGGGGTGGGGAATTCAAGAGTTTGGAGTATGGAGTATTAATGGTGCCCATGCCAATGCTATTGATCAAGTCAAACATCTGTTAGGTTTATCTTGGGCACTAATGGGCAGCATCAAATATAATATAAGGCTGGGGAGATTTTTGGAGACGTCCTCATCTTGTTTTCTCCTGTCCTTCATGGTTTTCTGCTTCCAGCTATGTTCCTTCTTTCTAAAGTTTCAAGGAGATTGGCTCCTCATGTTGATTGAAAGGGGGAGAAGAATCTCCCTTTGGCATCTTGGTTGGAGGGGGGTCTTATTTGTTGTGAAGAAGGGCACCCCCCCAAAACACACTTAGGGGAAGACTTAAAAACTGCTCCCCAATGTTTTCAAACCCGTAATGGTTTTTTTGGCAAAGGCTCCACCATTATTGATTCAGCAGTATATGGGGCAGAGCTAGGCAACTGGTAGTACCCCAGATGTTCCTAAACTACAACTCCCAATCATCCTCATTATTGGCCACACCACCTGCAGGAACTGGGAGTTGAAGTTCAACCACCTTTGGAGTATGACATCTTTATAGACATTGAAGCCTATTTTTGATTTGGGGGCAGGGAAAGAGATGAGGAGGAAGGCAATGTTTGGAGGTGCAATGAGCACAGCCTATGCAAGTCTCCTTGCATTCTGATTTTCTCCATCAGATCCTCCCAAAAATGCAACCATCGTGATCCTTGGGAATCAAAGACTAAAAGAAGGAGACAGTGCCACTCTGCGATGTGAGAGCCATGGAAACCCACCCCCCATCAGCTACCACTGGTTCTTTGGGCCACACAAGGCACCACTGAAGGAAGCAGGCAGTGGACTAGAGGTGAAGCTGAAGGACATCCGGAGAGACTGGGAGCCGTACCATTGTGTTGCAGAAAATGATGTTGGCATGGGGGAGGACTCCCCACCTACTTACCTCAGTATGGAGTGTGAGAGGACAATTTAATGATTTCTCTTTTAGGGCTTTTCTGTTTCTGATCTAATCCTTTCAGAGAGCTTAGAAAAGCTGATAAGTCAAGCTCACCCAGCTGGGTTGTCCGGTGGAGTTGAACCTTTTCTTTCATCCAAGCTGTTTCCTATGCCTTTAACCTCAGATACTCACTAGCCCAGGGTTTTTTCAAATGTGGCAACTTTAAGATCTATGAACTTCAACTCCCAGAATTCCCCAGCCAGCCAAAGGGTATTGCTTGTGCTGTGAGACTGGTTTTGTAGTCTGACCCCTTGTGCCCCCCTCCAGTCACTGCTGCTCAGCGCTAAGCAAGGCTCTATTCTTGAGCTAACCAGATCTAACTCTGCGTACTTTTTGTGAGATTGGCCAAGGTTGGCTTGGTGCTGCCACCTACTGTGGCAAGGGGCAACCTGGCTTTATGTAAAAGAAGTAGAACTAAGAGCCTGTTTAACCATATTGGAGAGGTGTATACTCTGAACCAAGCTAACACCACATTTAACTTTTAGTATAAAAAAATAGTAGATGCCTAGCATGGCCTGGGAATATATGTGAGGGAAACGCTAGGTGCCGAGATACTGAGGAGTTCACCGGAAAAGTGTTTCGCAGGCTGCTAAGCTAGTTTCTCACACATTTTTAATTGACAGTCTGTTTTGCACCCATGATGAACAAACGCTTAGTGTGTTAGGTATAAAAGCTTTGCAAACTCACCCCTTGACACGGACATGTCATAGTCGAACGTTGCATACTGACCTGGTGTCTGTCTCAGGGAACATTGAGTGTTTTCCCTCGTAAGTATTTACATTTACCCTTAATAAAGTTAGTTCTCATCAAACGGACTTTTAATCCCTATTTTGTGGGGATTCCACAAGGATGTCGTGTTTTTGCTGTGTCCAAGAGCACTCTCTGCAGGGCAGTTTGGGGAAGCCACCACAACAGGACAGCTTGGGGATTGTTTGGAGCAGTGTTTCTCAACAGTAGCAACTTGAAGATGCGTGGACTTTGACTCCCAGAATTCCCCAGCCAACATGGCTGGCTGGGGAATTCTAGGAGTTGAAGTCCATGCATCTTCAAGTTACTAAGGTTGAGAAACACTGATTTGGAGCAATGGTTCAAATCCAGCCTAGCCTGTTGCTTCCTCCTTTCTTTGCAACAAATCCCTCTTTTTTTTTTTTTTAAGATAAGCCAGTGATTTGGCCCGAAAGCAACTGTACTATCTCAAGAACTGGAGAAACTGTAACCTGTTACTGTGTGGCAGAGGGAAACCCCCCTCCGAGAATTGAGTGGTATTTTCCAAACCACACCGTTCCTGGGGATTTCAACAACTCCGAGCTGTGGGCGGCCTTGAACTCTGGAGAACAAACCATCATTGGCATCCTGAGGGGGCCCGGATCTAACTTCACCCACCTGTCCTGCAAGGCCATCAATCAGCACGGGACCAGCCAAATCACACTGCCCACCTTCAAGGCAGGTACGACTAAGGAAAGTGAAGCCAGAGATAGCTGTAGAGATGGACTGGAATGCAATGGGCAACTGTTTCTCTACTGTTGCAAAGAAGACAGTAGGGACATATAAGTGAAGAGCCTGTGTAATATAGTGGTTAAGGTGCTGGACTAGGAGAGGGAGAGTCAAGTTCAAGTTGCCTTAGCCACAGAAGATGCCTGGGTGACTTTGGGCCAATCCTTCTCTCTTAGCCCAAGAGGGAGCACAGTATAATGGTGAAACTGTTCGACTGGCACCAGAAACACCTACATTCTAGTAATTACTCATAGCTGCCTAGGTAATTTTGGTTCAGTCATGCTCCCAAAGGAGGAGGGAGTGCTATGCATGCTGCCTTGAGCTCTCAGAGGAAAGGTAGGCTAAAAATCTAATAAAGGCATAAATGAAATAGACATGACCTTTCTAAAAGAAGAACCAGTTCCATGTTTGTAATGCTGGCCTGGCAAAATATTCCTAGTTGGCTTCACAAGGGCTGGAGGATCTATGTAGGATCTATGTAGTTATTCAAGGATGCCAAGTGGTGGTGTGGTGGCTCTGCCAGCAGGCCTGCAGTCCAACTATTGAAGCATGGCTAGGCACTTGTGGAAAAAAGTTTGCAAGCAGAATTTCTGGTTGTTTAAGGTATGTCTGACCTAAATTGCCTGTTGATCACTTCTTTGCCAGTGTCTCTCATTTTGCAGGGAACATCCCTCTTTTGCTCATTGGATGTGGGGGAGCTGTTGCAGGCCTCCTCCTCTTTACCTTGCTGGGAATTTTGATTTACAAAGTGACAGTAAACAGGTAAGAGGTATAAAGGATCAGTCAGATCCAACTACAGCCACACAGCTCTAAGAGTGCGTCCTCACTAGTGTTATCCAACCATTGTCATACCAAAATAACAGTAAAGGGAGCAAACTTTATGTCCCTTCAGTGAAGGCTGGGTCAGAGCTGTCTGCAGGAGCCAACGCTTTCATCAAAATGGCAAAAGCAGTGTTGTCCTCCGGCACCATTAGTTCCACATGATTGTAAAGCAAGCTTTTCCTCTTTCATACGTGTATGTGATGTCATGACACATGTACAAAAGGGACAGAGCTTGGGCTACAACATGCTTTCATAATTTGCCTCACCATGACTTGACCCCCCTGAGGATTCCTCCAGGCTGGGTGATACTATGAAGGTGCTATAATTCACTAATGGGGAAATAGCCTCAATCAGTATTGGTTTTGATTGATCTAGCTTGTGCCTTCAAATATTTTAAGATGGTTTCCAAAAGGTTTGCCAATCTTTTCACTGGGTCCTGCTCCTGGACTTTTACTACTGACACACTCAAGAATGCTTTGCCTGCCAATCTCTGTATATTTTGCTAGATATTTTTCCTTTCTTGGCTTTTATCTTATCCCCTGATGGTAATTTCCTTCTTTTATTTGTATGATATTTATTTGACCAGAAGGAAAAAGAAGAGACAAGGGGAGGAAGAGGAAAATCGCAGGATACATGGAAATGGAGAGCAGATTATTTACCTTAATACAGACAAGCCATCTAAAGACAATGAGGAAGAACAACTCAACATGTACAGCAAATCCAATGTTCCAGGAGGCCAAGATTCTGATAATGTATGAAGCAATTTTGGAGCAATCAAGAATAGCAGCTGTCCCCAACCCAATGCCATCCAGATACGTAGACCTTCAGTTTCCAGAACCCTAAGAGAGCATAGCCCAGGGGTGAATGATGCTTTGAATTATAATTCAGCAACGTCTACAGCAGTGTTGCCCAAACTTGGCCACTTTAAGATGAGTGGACTTCGACTCCCAGAATTCCCCAGCCAGCATGGCTGGCTGGGGAATTCTGGGAGTCGAAGTCCACTCATCTTAAAGTGGCCAAGTTTGGGCAACACTGGTCTACAGGACTCAAGTTGCCAACTGTTGGTGAATTGATCCATGATTCCCATCCTTTTCCTTCATGTAGACCAGTGTTTTTCAAACATGGCAACGTTAATATTGTGTGGACTTCAACTCCCAGAATTCCCCAGCCAGCAAGCTGGCTGGGAAATGCTGGGAGTTAAAGTCCACACATATTAACATTGCCACGTTTGAAAAACACGGATGTAGACTATTGCACCATCATCAAAACATAATCTGGGATTATAGGCATGAGGGTACACATGACCTCCTAGATGGGATTTACGAGAACCTAAAACTAGATCAAAAGTATGCCAACAGTCTAAAGAGATTTGTTAATCTGAAATATGTCACCCAAATCTTTTTTTTTTTTTTTTGGCCACCTACATCTTGGACCATTCCTAGTATTCTCATAAATGAGGGGTTGGAACTATTAGGTTTTACAGCTGAATTGTACTGTAATAATATTTACTCAAAGAATAAATGTCGGCTAGTCTGGTACAAACAGGAATGATGGAAAAAATGAGGAAATGTTTGCATCATGTCACAACATCATGGGCCTTCCGTACTTGGGTCCAAGTCAGATGGTTTTCGTCAGGACAATATTTCATCATTTGCTATCACTCTCCCTGCAGACCTTTCAAGATAGTGTAAGGCCCTTAATACATAAAGGTAACTATTTTTATTAAGTTGTTTGAACTAAAATCTTTCCTCTTGTTTCTTCTGCATTTTTAAAGGAATTAAGCGCCAGCAAGACCTATGAGAATATGGAGAAGGCAGAAGATTATGAGAATATATCAACAGAAAAGGCCACTGAATATTATGGGATAAGCGATTGGCAGTTTCCCTGTGGCAGTGATCAACTCTACTCCAACATCTGACCCAACATGAGCATGGGCAAAAGATCTTGAGATCTCCTGTGTAACACGTGCTTATATGACACTTCCTAGATGCATGGGGAACCTCTGGCCCTTTTACAAATATCTCTGAACTACAACTCCCAGCAGCCCAACCAACATGGCCATAGGTGAGAGTTGCAGGGAGGTATAATCCAGCAACATCTAGGGGGGTCATGGATTCTCCACTTCTGGGAATTCCCCATCCACACCCATAGTTTCCCCCAGCCAGCATCTCCTCCTCAGACAGTGATTGGTCAGGAGACTTGGAAAGGCATAACTGCAATTAGAATATTGATATGATGAAATTTGTGGGGAACCTTTTATCAAGCCATATCTCTCCAAAGTCCCTGGGGAAGATTATTATTGTAAACTCTCCCTGCAACAAGGAACATTCGTACTACAGGTAGTCCTTGTTTAATGACCACTCGTTCAGTAACCATTCGAAGTTACGACGGCACTGAACAAATGGGACTCCTTGAAGTTCCAGCCGTTGCAGTGTCCCTGCAGTCATGTGATGGCGATTCAGGCGCTTGGCAACTGGCCCACATTTATGACAGTTGCAGCACCCTGCAGTCACCATTTGAGACCTTCATTGCTGGCTTCCCACAAACAAAGTCAATGGGGAAGCTGGCAGGAGGTCACAAATGGTGATCGAGAGACATCATGCTTAATGACCATGCAGGATTTGCTTAACTGCAGCAACTGGTCCCAGTTACCATCATTACCATAACTGTTGCTACCATCCTAATTACCAGTCCCAATTACTGTTGTTAAGTGAGGGCTACCTGTACTTGAAGGAAAGGCATGTTGCCTGGTTAGGGTCTAATTTCCAAAGCTGAATGGAAATATTGATGGCATTAGCTCCCTCTAGTCATCTTCCTGTGGGCAAATATTACTGATCCTCCAGTGGCTACCAGGTCTGCTTGTTGAAACTTATGGAACTGTAACTCTTTTACCACCACCACCACCACCCACTTTTTTCTTCTGAAACTCAAAATGTTCCTTCTGTTCTGAGCCAACTGAATTAATAGATTTTATTCAGGCTTTCAAATTATAAGTCTCAATTTTTGTACTTAAAGTGTGTCCCTGTTGCTTTATCACCAGTTTGGGATGGTGGAGAAAATCCTCTGGAGATTTTTGTGGATGATTGCATGATATTCCAGCTTCCAAGATGCTGACTGTCAGGTGGCCATCATAACATTACGGGGTTCCTGTGTCTTGAAGACCTAGCTGCCATTATATAGAAAATCTGCACCACATTTGCCTTCCATGCAGATGTTTAAAGCATAGATGCAGGACTTGAAAGGGGATGGATGGCAAGAGGGCCTATATCCATGTTGGCTGAGTAGATCTATGGCTTGATTCAACCTAAAACAGCTTCATATGGTTTTTCATACACTTCTGTTGAGTCATCACAACACTCAAGATCAGGCTAATCAGGTAATTTATGGTTTGCCATGTATGGGAACCCAGATGTTGTCTTAGCAGATAGTATGAAACAGGCTTTCACATTAAGCCAGAATAAGGCTTATTTGGGCATAGTGTGTTGTGTGAACATTGCAATTGTGTTTTTGTAAACCCAGGCTTTACTGGGGATTTCTACAGTGTGTTATGGAAATCCCCAGAGTCCTGTTTGCTAGCAAGTTTTAGGAGATATTTGGAACAGATTTTGAATCAGGCAGATTCAGGTTCAACCATATCCTGCAGAGCAGCTTCCTTGGGCAGCAAGCTACAGCTGGGTAGACAGAGATGACAAGATGCAGGGAGATGCATGACCTGCCCTGGGCCATTATTCCCCCATCTCCAGCTGGTTTGATGCTCTCAGTTATGGTGGAGAATAATAATGCAGGTAGTCCTTGCTTAACAATGGTAATTGCAACCAGCAACTCCATCGCTAAGCAACACGGTCGTAAAGCGCGATGTCACATGACTATGCTGACTTACAACAGCAGATGCAGCAGTTCCACTTGCCGTTGTTAGGCGAACCCTGCGCAGTCACAGCATCTTACAGTCACGATTGCCATTTGTGATCTCCTGCAAGCTTCCCCGTTGACTTTGCTAGTCAGAAGCTGGCAGTGAAGGTTGTAAATGGCAATCGCATGACTGTGGGATACTGTGACTGTCATAATTGTGAGCCAGTTGCCAAGTGCCCCAATTGCAATCATGTGACCATGAGGATGCTGTGATTATGAGGAACAGTTGTAAGTCCCCTCGTTCAGCACTGTCGTAACTTCAAATGGTTGCTGAACAAGGACTACCTGTAAGCTGTTGTGCCAGCCACGCTGAAGCAAGATTCAACTGCCAAGCTAACCAGCTTCTGTATATGTGATAAGATGCCCTCTTCTTTTTAGCCTTTGGCAGGAAAAGATCATACAGAGGTAGGGGTCACAAATCCATAACAGCACATGTGAGATAAAAATATGTTTAATTCGCAAGAACTGACAAGAACATCAAGCAAGTAAAAACACCCAAATATTGTCAAACTAATAAATAAGAAGAATGTGTCATGAGACCTGGAGGCCAATGTGAGGAGATTGGAAGGGTCAATGCTACAAGGAGATGGGCAGCTCCACAGCAGAGTTGCCATCCATCAAGACCTTTGTCCTCTTCATGTCAAACAGCAGTAGCCATAACCCTTGTTTCCACAACAGTCCCAGCAATATCTGCAGAGAGCAAAGTGGCTGACGTGGCGCTTGCGTCTTGATAGCCATGCCTGTGGGGACAAACAAAGTGTTTACTCTTTGTGTATGCACAATACTGTATTTCAAAAGGAGACTTACAGACCAGAATGCAACATATATAGATTATGGAATTAGCTACCAGTAGTTGTGGCAATGGCTACCAATTTGGATGGCTTGGATGGAAGATCAGGCCATCAATGGCTTCGAATCCTAATGGCTGTCTATTAACTCCTGAAACAGGCCTTAAACACTAATTGCTAGTGGAAGGGGACCATCACCCTTCAGGCCAGACTTGTGGGCTTCATAAACACATCTCATTGGCAACTTCATGTCCCCAAATGCTGGAGTAGAAGGCCCAATATCCTGATCCTGCAGGGTTGGTTTGTTTATTATATAGATTTTGATGGCCTGCCCATTGACGTGCGACTCTTGTACCTATTCTTAACATGAAGCTTTTTGAAATGTGATTGTATGACCAAAGTAAAAACACCAAAGCTGTCAACTGATTGTGACCAGAGCTTGGTCTGGTTGAAGTTAAGTCCTGTTTGAAGGCATCTATGTCCAATGGCCATAATTGCTGGGGATTCTGGGTGTTGTAAACTTATATCTCAGTAGGATGGAAAAGGAGGATGTGGGACTTGTAATACAAAACATCTGGAGGGCAGGAGGTTTCACAGAGTTACATCTGGTAGAATCAGTTAGATGACTGAACTTGAGAAGAACATAATCTGACATGGCATAAGGCAGCTTCTGGTACTCCAGGGCATATAGGACTTGCAAGAAATTGAACGGACTTTTCTAAGGAAATGTGCTTTCAAAATTCCTAGTGTATCAATTTGAGTGCTTAGATAAAGATCTGTTTAATAAATTTTTGTTTTAAAAAAATCTACAATTGGGAAAGAAACCAAAATAAAAGTAGAACAGGAGAAGCTGCAACTGACAGATAGGAGTCTTCCTGCAACTGTAAAATTCAGAATGTAGGAATTGCAAACGGAGCTACATCTTCCCCATACTTCTTCTGACTTATGCACTGGAATATTACAAGCAGCACACAGACACTGGTCTCACCTGCAGTCCAGTGGTTTCTGTTTTGTAGGTATCCAAACTGGCCGAGTCTTTCTGGACATCTCTCTGCAAAGAGGAAGAAAGAAAGAAACTTCTTTCAAGTCTCCTATTTTTGAGGAAAAAATATTTGAAAAATAGCCTTTGGTTACCATGTTTACAGAAGATCCTAGAGTAGACTAAAATGGAGTCAGCTAGCTTGGGGTTCAGCTTCTGGTGGGAAACTCAGCCACTGTCTTAGGTCAAACACTTAAGATGTATTTGTTTGGACACTGCATGTGATGCGATGCTTGTTAAGCTGAGTTGAGGATTAAGCAAGGTGTGTGAATTCAGCTTTCTACACATTAGGTGCCAACTCTTTAAAGTTAGGGAGCAGGATTATTTTCCTCTCAAAGGCCATAATCCCCCAGAAGAATTTGCATTAGCAATGGGACATGGTCAGAACCAGAAGGAAGGTCCTTCCTTCCTTCCTTCCTTCCTTCCTTCCTTCCTTCCTTCCTTCCTTCCTTCCTTCCGAGAAATGGGCACATCACTGGCAAGCAGTCTGAAGGATTTTGAAATTAAACTGCAGATTGCCCAGCCTTGATCTGAAAGCATAAAAATATTGTGTGTTTTTGTTTTGCTTCCTTGCACAGGACCCCAAGGAATTTGTCATGCTGAAATTTTCAAAGGAAAAAGAGATAAAATTCACCAAACTTGCTTGGTATCAATGCCACATTTCAGGGTTTTTGTTTTTCTGTGGTTCTAGCCATGCTAGCAACATAGAAGAAAGAAGCAAGGCTAGTGCTGTTAGGTGTGAACATGGTGGTCCCCTCCAATTTTAATACCCATGGTGTTGGTGTCTTTCTCCTCTCATGAGTAGGAACCAGAACAAGGAAAGGCTGACTAGATTAGGTCCAGCATAAGAGAAGAGGAGCAGCTGATGGGAATAAATATCACAGCTAATCTCCTCTTGCAATCTCATCTCTCTGGACATTTTTCTACATTCAGTTGCTATTGGACAGATACAGAATGGAGTCCACAAAGTGACAGCCTATCATCATCCTACTCTACAGCTTGGTCACATGGACCTGCCAGACATACAAAAATGGATCATCCTCCTCCCTTCCTTCTCATGAATTCATCAGAAAGAGTTAAAAATGTATTTATGATCCCTGCAACACTTGAGGTTTAGTCTTTCCTTTCTCCCCTGCCTTTGCCCACCCACAAAACAGGAGAAAACTTTTATCCTTTAACCTCTCTTTTAGCTATCCTGATTTTCAGTGCCTTTGGTCTTTATAATAACAGTCTAGTTCTATTCTGAGTTTTCTTCAGGAATCTCCTCCAACATTTTGCAATCACCTCTGCAACCAAAGGTCATCAAGCACTCTCCATCCAGTTGTCTCTTTATATACTTTTACATCTTCATATTTCTTCTGCCTTTTTTTCTGAGGACTTAGAACACCACACATGAAAGGCGATGTCTTCTCTCTGAGATGGCTGCCAAACCATCTAGTGAGCTCCACAACCAAGTAGGGTCTTAAAAACAAATTTCCCCAGTTCTGGTTCAATATTTTAACTCCAAAACTCCATTAGTGGTCACTAGAAACAGCTGTATTTTAATCTACCACTCTGTGCTACATGCAGTGGTCCTGCAACAACTTTCCTGTCCTGCTTTTGAAAAGCTCAGAGCAATCCAAAGTCCATTAATTAGGAGACAGCTGAGAGGTATGAACATTCTGACTTTCACAACACAGTCTTCTCTCCAGCAACCTGCAACCTTCCAGGCTTCCTTGAAATGCTAGAGGAAGACCTCCAGAGAGATTACTTTCCATGGATTTTCTCTGACTAAGAAGAAAGGATTGCCAGCAGGACTACAGAAGGATGGAAAGATGGAGAAAAGTGGAGAACCAGAAAACAAGGCTTCATTTGCCACTCTGTGATAATTAAGGAAGCTCAAGGACATGATTGGAAGAAAATAAATCTAAAGAAATAGTGAAGCACCTGAAGAAAAAGGCAGGAAAACAACAGCTACTTTGGCAGAGAAAGAAAATGTCCAAGAAATTGGAGGGCAAATCTTGGCATAGTATTAATAATTTTGTTCTTACCTGAATTGAGAATGCACAGAGGTTTCTGGTAGCAGCACTAAGTAAAATGAAGAGCATGCAGATAATTTGAAGTTTCATCTTTCTTTCTTGAGTGGGCCTGTGTTCTTAGATTTTCTTTTGTAATAAAAGCTGTCTTGTTCGTTCTCTGTCTTGGATAAACCAAGTTTGTCTTGTAGGCAAGTGAATACAAGAGCAACTTTTAAAGGCCACAGAATCCCGCCCCTGGTTGGGATCAGCCAATGCTTTGTGTTCCAAGAAAGTCCACACTTGGGAAAGATAATCACTAGCAAACAGGTCAATAGAACTTATCACATTTGATCAGCAACTCACATCCCTCAGACATACGGAAAATGAGCCAAATTTCCCAAATGATGTAACATCCTATCGTCACCTACATCCATATGTGCAAAGAACTGAATAGACCAAGGCTGGTATCAAGAAATGGGGGTATTACACTTCAGTACATTCTTTCCCAGCTTTTAATCTTTAATCCTTTCTGGGATTTTTCCAACCATTGCAGTAGATTTACTGTAATTTTCTCAACTGAGATTCAAAAATAGAAGTGTCAAATCAGCACAAGTCCAAAATAAGGAAATAAAAGATTTGAAAGAAGCTATTCATCCATTACATTTTGCAACATTTCTTCTGCCTGCCAGCAAAGCAAACCACCTGAAGAAACAAAGCTAGTAACATCAGCACAGAAAGAGATGATGTCCCAACTTTCGGAAGAGTGCTGGGAAATGTTTGCAAAAGACTTTTGAAAACTGAGATCCAGACCTATTCTTGAAATGTATGCTTCCATAGATTCTAATTCAACCTGATTTCAGTATTCAGTAGATCAGAACTTTATAGGAGATCTACTGGAGTTGGATTAAGTCAGATGCAATTATTTAAATATGGATTGATTAGGCAGTGAATCAACTGATCTTAAAAGAAGAGCATCACATTTGTTGTTCACATAAGTTGTTGTAGATCACAGACCATTTTATTAGTTGCACGGACTACAGTCCTAAAAAAGGAGTAATAGACATACAACTCGGCTTTTTGGAGTGGGAGGAAAGAAAGACCACTATGAAGGAAGGAATTCTCTAAAAAGACCATTAAAAGAAGTTAAGTACAACACAGAAATGAAGGATTGGTTAACACATGAAGTGTGAAATCTCACTTTCTGTTTAATCCATGAGTAAACCCATGGTGTTAAAGCTTCTAATTAATGCTGCTTCACATTGAAACCTGCTTTTGCAGTACCTTTTCTTGTGGCTACATTGTGGTAAATAGTAGAGTGCCCTGGGGAGTTAAAATGTTCACACTGATTTGGGGATATTGTCATTTTTGGTCTTAAAGTTATGTCCATTTACCATATTCTTCTCTGTAAAGATTGGCCAGTTTGCCCAAATTATGAAAAGTGTCTTACTTAGTGGATAATTAAGGAATTGGATCAGATTTAGAAATACATCAGAAGATACTTAATTAAATCATTGAAAAATAGCTTAGTTGTGATAAAGTTAAATTTCATTATCTTCATAGGTCTAAAATTCTACGCAGCTCCACATTTTCTTGGAAGTTGAATGTTGAATGCAGTGGGTTTTAGTTCTGAGTAACTATATAGAGAGTTGTACTGTATAATTTCTAGCCCATTATTTAATTTATTTTCTGAATTACATTTTTACAATTCGTGCTTTCTTCTCTGGAGATCATGAAAAACTTCAATAAGCTTTCATTTATTTGTTAAGTAACAAAGTTCAGTGGATGAAAAATTACTCATGTAAGCATTCATAACACATTTTGATCAGCCTAGGGAAAGTTAGGGAAAATCTTTAAAAACAACAAATCCTACTGAATAAATATAAAATTGTCAATATAGTAAACTAGAATATATATAGTACCTTTTCCCACAATTATCTATAATACAATTTTTACAATTACTTTCACTATTGTAAGCCCCCTTCTTTTCAGTTGATATATTTGTATGAATAAATCTAGAACTGACACATTTTCCAGAATCCATAGATAGATAGATATAACAATTTGCATAGTAAAGCAGGACACCCAGTTCTTTTTCCATATGGTAACTGTTTTTAAAATTGCAATGCATCTGACCTGTTTAGCAAACACTCCATGCAAAAGGTACATACTTAAGAGCTTACTGAAATTTTAAATACAACTTTTGTGCATGCATGCATAGATAAAAGAAAATAATTAAAGATTGAAATTCAAATAAAGAGGAAAGTAAAGTCAGTTAATACAACATTTAATGTACTTTTATAGATCTCTGAAGCAAAAAAGAGAAAAGTAGGAGCTCTTTTCCAGTTTGAAAGTAATCTGTAATACTGAACAAGCAGTTTGCTTATTATTATTAATATTACAATTATTGCTACTACTGGGCATTTTTTAAAAAAATATTTTATGTGACAAGCTGTTACATTAGTTGGCACACTACTATCTTTAAGAGTTGTTTATATTTTACAGATGTTTACATTTACATCAGTTAGCTTGGATGCAATAACATTAATAATATGTAAGAAATATTTAGAATTTTCAGTTTCCAGAATTTAGAGCTTTTTTTTTTTAAAAAAAAAAAAAAGCAATCAGATGAACAGTTTCAAAGAGACGTTAAACTAAAGCCCCGTTGGGGAGGGTTTCTTCAAAAAGTTATAGCTGTGGAAGAGATGAGAAATAAACACATTTGGAACATTTAACCAAATAGTGTTCGTGACATTTGGCTTTGTAAAAAAAATCTTGATCCGTTCTTTTCAATGGCTGTATAAAGGAAGCAAGACTTCTATATTAATTATGAAGGCATGATCGTTCATTGGTGGCTGCCCAATTCATATCTGATGGGGAACTGACAATTGTGTAAAGAATCATTTACAAAAGGGCTGGTTAATTAATAGTAATTTTCCTAACCTTGTAAGCACTCAGCGGGGCTGATTTCTGAGAAGATATCCAGAGCACTGAATTGAATATTGCAGGTAAAACCAACAACTTTTAAACTCTGCAAACTGAGTTTAGGTTGGTGATCATCACTTTATTATATGACCTGAAATATGAATTGTGAATACTTCCCTGGAACAGGCTAATTTGCTGTCTTATCAAATTGTTGTATTAGATTGCTGGTTATTTAATATTTGTTCTAAGTTATACTGTGTTTCGAATGGAGCAAACAACCCTGTTCCCCTACAAATATCAGTATGCTACACTATTACAAAATTAATGTCTTTTAAAATTAAAAATAAGTCTCACACATCTTTGAATTCGTTTTGTGTGTGTTTTTGTTGTTTGTATTATATTGTTATAAGTAACAAAAGGGAGAAAAAGATAATATACTGTATCATCATAACGCTACAATTTTTTTTGTTTTTGTTTTAAAAGCAAGAAAATACAGGAAAATAAAACCAAAAAAATAGAGAAAACAGAGTCTATATCATCACTAAGAATCTTTATAGTATGCTTTTACAGTATTTTAAAACTCATTGAATTTCTACCCCACTTAATTCCTTCTTTCTCTAGTGTTCTTAAATAAAATGAAAACTATTAAATATTGGATTCTGTACACTGTTCCAACTCTTTTCTTTTTATTACTAATGACTCCTTCTGTAGTCTTTTTATATGTAGGATATCTGAACATAAACATGATTTTTAAACAATATATTAAGATTTTTAATTTTTTTCACCGTTTCATATCTGCCTGACCCTTGAGCTTTCTCATCAACATGTTTTTCTTTTTTTAAAACATGGAATAAAGTTTAAAAAGGTTGTTGACTTCCCTTTCGCGTTCCAAGGAGTTATCAGAAACTGATCGCTGACAGTACGCACTTTGTTTCTGAAAATTCATTTGGTGTCAGAAAATAGATAAGGCTAGAATGATCTCAGGCAATTGTGTTGCGCAAAGGGAATCAGGCAACTGTCAAAAACAAGATTAAACAATAAACATCTCATTGGGATTTAATGGTACTAATTAAAGGTTTAGTGATAACCCCTTTAATTTGTAATATTAAATAAAATGTAAATTCAAGACCCCAAAGAACCAGATTCTTATTTATAGTTCTGGAAGAAAAAGTTACATATGACTTATAATGTTCACAAGCCTTTCACCCCAAAATCCCCTCATCGTTATCCTTCACCCCCAATACTTTTGATTTTAGAAATAGAGACCTTTTGTTGTTGAAAATGAGGGTCAAAACTTTGTATCAACTACCAAGTAGATCCTACTGTATTTTTTGCCACTACAAAATAATAATAAAAATAAAATAAAATTCTGCATTCTCCTAAACCTTCCATCTACCTCTCCATCTTCATCCAAAAATGAGGTTTTTTTAGTATATGAAATAGGAGCACATTGAATACACAATGATGGTGTGCGTAGGCATTCAGTATGAGCTATGAAGACATTATGTACAGTATGTCATGACATCATTGCCCAAATAATGTGAATTATGTCATCTGCACAATTATGTCATGACATAAGAGATGCTGCTTCCTTCTTCCCTCCAACCCTACAGAGATGCCCAGGATGGTATGGCTGTGTTCAACCAATAAGCTTTGCCATGGATTACTTCAGTATTAAATCAGCCACAATTGGCTGGATTTACAAAGCATATGGATGTTAATGTGTTATAGGGATTACATTGCTGAACTAAGTCCTGGAATAGTCAGGCTAAAATGTACCATTTGCTATGGAAATTCACTAGGTGACTTTTTGCCCAAGAGGCTACCCCTACTCATTTTACCTTGCAGGGTGGATATAGGGAGAAATTGAAGAAATGGATGCTCTGTGTTCCATTCTGAGCATCTGGACAAATGGTGGGATATATATGTATCAAAAGAACCACCACCACATTCTTAACCATCAGCTATACTTTACAAATTATATTGGTTCGGTTCACATGTCTGCTAAGCAAGGAACCCATAGTTTGCTTGCATGAAACTAGCTAGTGTGCATATTATGGGGAAAATCTCTTCCTGATCGCTGAGTGATTTGAGAAGCCCTTTTCTAGGCAGTTGTCTCCTGCTAACAAGATTTCCCCCCTTTCTGAGAATCTGTTTGCTCAGAGCTCCAAGCAAATCCGTTTGTTTGCTGTTTCTTCATTCTGCTTGCATCTCTGATGGGATTTGGCTGGCTTCCAGCAGACCCATGGCTCCTCTCTGGCGGCCAAGCACAGACCCATAGGCGCCAGCCAGGACACCTTTCCTTCCATGCACTCTGTCCAGGATCAGTGACCTTGAATGCATCAATTCCAGGCAGCCCTCTCCTCTGAGGACAAGCCAGTCTGATTCCCGTCTCCTAGATGATGGGACCAGTTCCATCTCTGAACTGTGCCCATACTTTACTGATTTATCATTGATTTATTGCAAAATCTGTATCTCTCCCTGATCACTAGAAATAAAACACTTCATTACTATAAGAATTCAGGAATCCAACATTCAAAGTTCTAAATATATTAGAAGAACGCAAAAAACACCCAAACCAACAACCAGCCAAACCAATGACACCCCCACATAAGCCCAAACAACTAGTAGGGGAGGGAGGAAATCTGCCTTTTCCTTTTACCTTCTTTCTAAAAATATGGAGGGACCTTTTAACTAAAAATATAAGGACACCCTAAAAATATGAGAATTGAGTCTAGCCAAAGTTCTGAAGGCAAGAAGTCCATAATGATGGAGGCAGCCACTGGGATTTGTCTCAAAGCTTTCACTACTTATGGGGAAGGGGGTCCAGAGCATTGCCTCTTGACTTAAATGGTGTATGCCATAGCCACCACAAGAGGTGTCTGTACACGCCCCACAAAATGTGGGTGTGGGGAGGCTTTGAGAGGAGACTTCAGTGCGCAAAAGCCTCTCTGCAATCAAACAAACCCCTGTTTCAAGCTTCTAGGCTGTGTGCAGCTGTGAAGATGAAGATCCTTGCAGTTCAATTCTTTGATGGCAAAAAAGAGTAGATACCCCCAAAGATGTCAGAAATACTCATTTTCAGAAGGTCTGACCAGGGTTGAACAATCAGGCAAGGGAGACCCATAGGAGCAAACAATAATGACTGTAAACACAGGATAATATTTTGCCTATCAGCCTCCAGTAGAAATGGGAGATGTAAATATAAATGCATTCTCTATGCCAGGAGTGGCAACCATTGTCATCATCATTATCATTATTAAGGACCACATTCCGTCAGAGATAACAATTCAGGATGAATGGTGGGTGGATTTAAGCAAACAATGGGTGGGACTAGAGCCAAAAATGAGTAGGAACATCCCGTGGCTGTGTTCACACAACACACATACAGAGCAGTTGCAAACCCAGCAGCCACGTTTGTTCAACGTGCTAAACTAGGTTAATTTTTTTGTGGCATAGCATAGATTGTGCAAATTCAGTCTGTACAGTAATTTATATCCAGGTTGTGTAAACATAGCAAATCACTCTTTGAAACCCATTTTTGAGATTGTTGGTGTTTTCTTTCTCTTTCCCAAGCAACGTGTTGTAGGAAGGGACACCGTTGGCTCTTACCAAAAGTTGGAACAGATTTCTTCCATGTGAGCTTTGAAAATTAAGTCTGGCTTATCATCCACCTTTGTAATAATCTAAAGCAGTGCTTCTCAACCTTGGCAACTTGAAGACGTGTGGACTTCAACTTCCAGAATTCCCCAGCCAGCATGGCTGGCTGGGGAATTCTGGGAGTTGAAGTCCACACGTCTTCAAGTTGCCAAGGTTGAGAAGCACTGTTCTAAGGGTAAATGTGAGGGTTGGGCATGCACAATACAGGAGGCTGAAATGCAGTTGGTTAGCTTGTGACTGAGTTGCTGAATAACTGATTTAATCGTTCATCTAAGCTACTTCTAGTCTGCTTTTCCACAGAAAAAGAAACTCAAAAGGAAGTCCAAGGGCAGCTCCTGGAGGCTGTGTTACAATCATCCAAAGGGAAAGGATGACACAGATCAGGCCGGCTAGGTCCATATGCTCCGGAAAGGACCATGGTACCAAAACGTCTCTATGGAATGTTTCTCAAGCTAAGGAGGACCACTTATGCCCAAGGAGAAATTGGCAGGGTTGGCCTGGGGAAGAAAGCACCAAGGTTCCCCAAAGAACAGGAGACTAAATCAGCAAAGGTAACAAGAGGAGAGAAAACTGGCTAAAGGGCACTTTATCTGAATGACATCCTACCTTTTGTTCCGAACACTAAGCTCTCCCCAGCATAGTAAATGAACACCTCATATCTATTTATCCCATTCAATTAAGGTAATACACCCTAATCTCTCTCTCTCTCACACACACACACACACACACACACGTGTGACAGGATCACAATTCCCAGAATGCCTAGCTAAGATGGCCCATGGTTGCGGATTCTGGGAGCCATAACCCCAAGAGATCTGGCTGGCAGGATGTCTGATTGGTTTTCAGTTTTAGTTGCAGCCTTCCCCAAATGCAGTCACTCCACTTTCTCCTTTGGTGCACTGGCTTTAGTTGCTGATTTTTGCACATTTGAGTTCTCATATTGGTACATCTTCTGCTTCTCCCCATATTTGTGGGTAGCTCTTAATGCATTATTATTTGCAAGAACCACAAAGGTTTTAGTGCACTCTAGTGCAGTATGTATAACACAGTGTTTCTCAACCTTGGGAACTTTAAGACGGGTGGACTTCAACTCCCAGAATTCCCCAGCCAGCATGGCTGGCTGGGGAATTCTGGGAATTGAAATCCACACCTCTTAAAGTTCCCAGGCTTAAGAAACACTGGTGTAACAGCATCCAAACAACCAAAATCCAGCTTGTTCACTCAAGTCATTCTGATGATTGACCAACCATTTCTTCTCTTCCACTTTTCCCCATTTCGGAGCGGCATGGGTCTTACTGCAGAATGACATGCCATCTTCTTGATCTGAACTTCCCTGAATCCTTAGATCCTCCAAGAACCTCTTTTGGCCCAACATACAGGTCAGAGGATGCAATACAGTGGTGTTCCATCCACAAACAAACCAGCAAAGTTTGCAACATCACCTTCTTTGACCTCTTGGTGTGTATCTCTCCCCCTCCCTCTCTCTCGTTCCCTCCCCAATTGGGGGCACAGTTAGGAACAGCCAAGATCACAGATTACAGGTGGCGCCGAGCACAAAAACGGACAGGCGACAGGCAGGCTAGCCAAGGTGCTTGCAAGCGCCACCGTTCGGTTAGGCAACTGGTATGACTGTGTCCTTGGCAGGGTGGGGGTGAGACGGGCATTGTCGCCTTGTGGTCAAAGCAGCTCAAGGACACCATTACTACAGGCAAAACACAACATTGACCCCCCCTCCCAATTCTGGCCGTACCCATGTGTGCATGCATCAGGAAGTTCATGCAGTGCGTTTTCTTAAAGAAAGCACAAAACATTCTTTGACAAGTGGTCAAGGAAAGCAATGTTCCCAGGTACGTGATAACATGGTACATTTCGGGATGGAGGCAACCTGGTGTCTCCAGATGTTGCAACCTGCAATTCCTGCAGACCTTTGCTGTGAGTAACTTCTAAGCTCCAACCCCACCAGATCCCCTTTCTGGGATATATGGAATGGGGCTGAAGGCAGAGAAGCACATACAACCCTCGGTCACGTTGTGTCTAACCTGTGAGCAGTTTTCCAAAATTTTCTGTTAGGAGCACATTCTTGTAGGGGGGAAATGCAGGGGGCAGGGATGTCCTGTTCAGCAGTTGTTAAAAATGTTTAAATATTGGAGGAGGCTTTCCATTTCTGTTCAGACTTTCTAGGAACAAAGTGAAGATAGGTGGAGTATGTAAGCCCTGCTTTTCAAAGATAAAGGTTCAGCCTGTCTGGCGTTCATTGCAAAGCCCGAGAATCCAACATACAGTTGCAATGCACACCTTTAGCTGATAGAAACCACTGAAGGTTTAGATCAAGGGTGGATAATATGTTGCTTCTCCCATTATCCCTTACCAGATAGGAAAGATCACAGCTATAGTCCAGCAAGATCTGGAGGGCCTCACATCATGCACCCCTGCTTTAGAAGACATTTCTTTTTAATGACAAATGCTTTTATGCCACTTCAATCAAATGAACTAAGCAGTTTACACAAAATTAAGCCATGAATTATAGTTTGCAACTGTTGGAGAAACAAATATACTCAGAATTTCAGTAATTCTGCAGAGCTGTCGAAGTGTTGGGTATCACAAAGTGTAAATTGATGATATAGGTCCTGTACGCACCCAATATATTCACTGGGACAGCTGGGGTATCTGCAAGGAGAGGTGGTCAAAGTCAACAAGATGGTGGATGGAATGTCACAATGCAAGCCCCTCCCCTTTGGAATGCACATGTTCAAAGAGGTTTGCATCATGACATTCTTTCTGCCATCTTGCCCATTTTGCCCCCCTTCTATGGATGCCCCTAAGAGTAGTTTAAGGTCAGAAGCTGGAATTCTAGCACATCGATCTTCCTGAAACTCTTGGATTACGAACTTCCACTACACCCATAGGTTACTTAGTGAGCAAGAAAACAGGTTGAACATGGTGTACATGCACTTTGAAGGTGTGGGATGGGCAAATTTAGTACATCAGGGCAGATAGTAGCATTAGGCTTTGCTGGGCAGTGGCTAGGATCAAAGCAGTGAACCTAGACCCCAGGGCATTGTAAAGTTTTGGAAGTGCTTTGGTTCAATTAAGCACTCTTTGGAAGCCACTCCATGAAGACAGTGTCCTGCTCCTCTCCTTAAAAAATCAAGTGAAGCTCCAGTTTACTTCACATCTTCTGAGGCCTCTTCTGACACTTCCAAGTCTTTTCCAGACATCGAAGGATGCCCCCAAAGCAATGCAAAAAACACTGTGATATAGTAAAGGTAGTGGACTGGCACCAGGAAAACCCATGTTCCAGTCCATTGTCAGCCACAGAAGTTCACTGGGTGATTTTGGACCAACTTCTCTTTTACCCCAAGAGCCAGGGTGAGGTAGCCATGAAGGTGCTGGACTAGGAACAGGGAGACCCAAGTTCTTGTCCCCCCTCAGTCCCAGAATCTCACTGGGTGATTCTGGATCAGTTCCTCTAAGCCAGTGTTGTCCAAACTTGGCCACTTTAAGGTGAGTGGACTTCATGGCTGGCTGGGGAATTCTGGGAGTTGAAGTCCACTCATCTTAAAGTGGCCAAGTTTGGACAACACTGCTTTAAGCCCAGGAACCATTGTGGCGTAGCGTGGTGGTGTTGAACTGGAAAAGTGAAAATGCAAGTTCTACTCCATCTTCAGCCACCAAAACCGTGTGCCATCACAGAACTGTTATGGTGGGAAAATGTCCTATATATTGGCTTGAATATTCCTGAAAGGGAGAATATAAATGCAATGCTAATTCTAATGAATGAGTGTAAATAGTTTTGACATTGCTGTACCAGTGATGCTCCACCTTTATCTGTACTGTGAAACCAAGTGTGGCTGTCTTGTTCGGCTATATTGGGTCTCTTTACCCATGATATCCTTGACCTAGTACTGCTCTATGTGGTGATGTAGGACATTCAGACTGCTCTAAGTGAGTGGATCTAGCCAAGGCTAGCACAGTCAGCTAAAGTCTGTCTCCTGCCAGCGACTTGCATCATCTTCTAGAGCGGTGTTTCTCAACCGTGTCAACTTTAAGATGGGTGGACTCCAACTCCCAGAAGAGTTGGCTGGGGTGGGGAATTCTGGGAGTTGGAGTCCACCCATCTTAAAGTTGACACGGTTGAGAAACACTGCTCTAGAGCCATCCAATCATTGCCATGCCAAAATAATAATGAAGACAAGGCCATACATCACATCAAAGATGGTTGGCGATGCTATGACGCTGCAGTAAGTCGCTGGTAGGGAAAGGCCCTAAATCTGCCATTGTTTGGGAAATTCCTTGGTTTTTTTATTGCCTCTTCACATGTCTCTTGCTCTTTTCGGCATCCCCTTTTTTCTTCCATTCCACAAATTAATGCCTTCACAAGCACCTTGGAAATGGGTTGAGGACATACCTACTGCTTAGGTTATCCCACTGAGATCCCACCTTTACCTGGGGGGGGGATATAAATGGGGTCATGTCATTCCACCCTCATAACCCACCCCAAGGAAATGCTGAACCACAAATGATCCAATAACAGTATTTTTTCTGTGCAGGTTTTTTTTTTTCTCTTTTTTATATATAAACAGAATTATTTCCTACTTTGCAACAAACTCTGCAAGCCAACTCATTAATCTTTTTTTAATATATATATTTATATATACCATATGCTTTTTCTTTCTGCTTGATTTAATTTTGCTTTTCCTCCTCATATTCAGGGAGGTGTGAACAGGATCAAACAGTACAAATTGTGACCACAAATCCAGGTGCAACCTTAGATATTTTTTTCTTTCTTTCTTTTTGGAAGGGGCGGGTGGCTGGTATATATAGATATTTTTTTAAAAAAAATCAGGTCTAAGTTACTTGCTATTGCAATAGTATTTTACCATTTTAGGAACCATTTATTGTTTCTTTTTTTTTAAAAAAAATTCTGTTCAGAAGTGGGCAGAAGGGAAGGACACAAAATAGAGATTTCCTTTTTTTAAAAAAAACCTCATCTCCTGATTTTTTTTTTTTAAACCTGAAATCCTAAAACACTGCTGAAGTTTAATTAAAAAATTATATAATATCAAAAAACACACACAAAAAAAGCAACCCTGTTGTCATTCAATCCACCACTATTGCCTTTCCTAACAACCTGGGTTTCAGCTATCATACAAACACCGTACCTCTATACAAACGCGCTTTTAAACTAATAAAATAAAGATTACTTACAAGAAAGGGAGGGGGAGAGCGAGAGCGAGAGCGAGAGAGAGACAGAGACAGAGACAGGAAAGGAGGGACTGAAGGAAGATTTTAGGATGGTATTTCCCTGTGCCTTAAAAAAAAGAGAAAGAAAAGAACGTGGAACAATGATCAGGTAACTGAGTGGCTTGAGTTAAGAGGACGGAGCAAAAAGGCAGAAATTTGGCATCACCCTGGTTCTCTCCATGACAAAATGCAGCTAAAATCCCGTTGGCTCGATCGCAGGTTCAGTCCCCGGGAACTGTGATGGAATTTTGCTCGAGAGAAAAAGGAACGCGCCTTGTCTGCAAACGCAAAGGTGCTGCCTGTCCGCCCACCCTCGGCTTTTCCGCACAAGGCCGTTTCTAACCCCCCCCCCCCGTGAGACGGTGGGCTCTCCATCGACAGGTCGTCTTCAAAACAACCGGCTAATCCACGGGCAGATGGGGGCCCGGGCTGACCTGCTGCACTTTCTCATTTCACCAGACGTACCTAAGAAACCAAGCCCCCCCCCCGGGCCACGGTGGCAACCCAAGGGGACCGCCCGCTGGGAGGAAGATGCCAAAATGCACGGAAGAGTCAAAAGAGAAGACAGACTCTAGCAGGGTTTTTTCCTTTGAAACAGCCGAGCTGAAGGGTGCGCATCTGTCCCCCCCCCCGCTGCCCCCTGCCCCGAGATCCCACACAGGAAAGGGTGAGGGAAATCAGCTAAACCCGTGTTAAAAATCTATTATAAAAAAATGCAGGATTTTGTTTGTTGAACCTTAATATGTCCTAGGGAAAGGAAGGGAAGGAAGGGACAAGGGTGGGTGTGGTGGGAAGGAAGCTGGACACCACCCTCTAGAACAGTAGCAAGACTCGGTGTGGAAAAGCCCCAAATTCCCCTCTCTCCACTGCCTCCCCCCTGCCCCCCCATCCCCGCCCTCAAACGCAAAGCAAGGAGGCAAGGTTCATTCGGAGGCGATGGTTTCGGTGGGCGAACACTGCAGGGAGGAGAATATTCGCTTTACAAAAAAACCCAGAAGAACCGGCGGCTGAGATTCGGCATGTTGGCAGTGGCGAAGGTGGGGGTTACTGCCCCGGGGCATCACCCACTATTTCAATCCCGTGTTGTTGAAGCTGCGCTCTCAAAAGGGCGTTTTCGTTCTTCAGCTGCTCAATCTGGGGGGGGGGGAGAGGGAGAAGAGGAGAGGGAGAGAAGAAAGGGAAAAGTTATCCAGAAACAGCGACGAGGAAGGAAATGCGGGGGTGCTGCAAAAAGGGACACCGGTTGAAGACTGTCCTCTCAAAGGACCAGAACCGGGTTCGAATTGAACAAGATTAGCTAAAGCCCCCACTGAAATGAAAAGGGATAAAAATGGGTTGCCACCAGGCTATGGCGTTATCGGTTTCAGCGGGAACAGAGTGTACAAACTGTCCCTCACACACAGTTGTGCAAAGGGACATGCCCAGGCACGCACCCATGCAGACCCACACATTGGGTAAAAGCAAAGGGGTTCACTGTTTCTATTTTACACGCAAAGACAGGAACACACACCCGTATACAAGCAAACGCATTAATGCCCACACATCCTTACATAATTTGTAAAAGCAAAGGGGTGTGTGTCCTCTGAATGGTTCCAAAGTTTGGTCGGAGAGTTCCCTTTTGCCTTTTCACTACAGATAGGGACTTAGGACTAGATATTCCTGCTTACTGAATAATCAAAGTTAAAGGCAAACGATTACTACCCATTCCTTCTTGTTCTGAGGCACCGTTTGGCTGCAACGGCTGAAATTGCACTTTGCCACAGCAGCACCTTTGCTCCAAGGCCACGTGGGCTAGAAGAGGTCACTAAGGCAGGACTCTGATTTCCACACCCCGGCTTCTGCACCAAAATCACAGTTCACAACTATTACTACTACTAATTAATATTCTCCCCCCAGAGGTGCGGCGGGCCCCTACCCTCCCGGCTTTCCAAAAAGGTTTAAAGACCTGGCTCTGTCACTGTGCGTGGGGTGATATGGGCTCCACCCATCCCTGGGGGTGGTTCGCCCCCTGACGACGCTCCCTGGCATTACTCGCCAACTCTCCATCTTCTTGGAACCTATTTATTTTTAGGACTGTTTTTATGTTACATTTTAATGAATTTTATCTTGCTGTAAACCACCCAGAGTCATTTCATGAGACGGGTGGTGACAAATTTGATAGATAGATAGATAGATAGACAGACAGATGTTTTATTGGTGCCCAGAATCCAAAGCCCTATTCCAAAGCAAGGGAGGAAGAAGATGGACTGGGCTGACCTACCTGTTGCCGTAGCAAGTCATTGTCCATCTGAAGCCTCTCGGCTTCTTTGAACGTCTCCTGCATACGCTGGTTCGTCTGGCGCAGCTCCCGGATGTAGTCGCAGGCTTTGGACAAGATGCCCCCCTTGCTCTGAAAGAGAGAAACCAAGAACAGCTCCCCAACTGAGCGACCCTTTTCTGCTCTGTCTCACCTTGGATGTGAACGAGACTTCACATCTTCAAGGCTTCCTTAAGATCATCGGTCTTCTCTAAGCTCCCATCCTTCTTTGCCCGGCTTCAAACATCCAAGGATTAACCGGATCTGGTTTTAGGATGGGATTTGCATATTTATTTGGGGCTGGCTAAAATATTTGTTTGAATGTATAGAACTTGCTATTGCAGTGAAACAAGAAGCATGAAGCAATAACAAAAACAGAGTCTCTTTGAGCCAACCTCAATGCCTGGTGACTTCAGGGTTGTGTCTATATCGTTTTCTTGAAAACAACACAGAAATGGTTCACCACAGACTTTTCCCAAGTGCTTGAGGCTGTTCCCCCCTCGCCCCCCATTTCCCAGAGTTTTAGGACCACCTATGAGCCTGGTGGCCTCCCATTCAAGTACTAACGAGGTCCAACCTGCTTAGCTTCTTGAGTTTAGCCAAAACTGGCCAGCTATGGCCACAAACAGTTATAGCCCCAAGATTTCTCAAGTGCAAGAGAGGTTTCTTCTGGGGTTCTTCTCAGCTAAGGAGGAATCACTAGGAATAAAAGTCTGCAAGACTCTGGAATTCTTCAAGCAGGAACTTTTGATTATGATTGTGCAGGTGATACAAATGTACTAACAGCTCAATTGCATGCCTTCTTCCTTCTACTATGTTGCTGAAATTATCTATCCTCCATCAGATCCCCAGCAGAAATGGATAAGCAGGCTTGGGAAAATGGGACCTTAGCCTCCCAACTATTCAGGTAAGCTATTTCAGAAGCCTGCAGAGGTAGATCCCATTGCTGCCACCGCTGGAACTAGTCAGTAGACAGCCTGCCTGTTCAATGGGGCAATTAGAGGTCCCAAGGATAGGTCCAGTGGTAGTACTTATCAGGGTTCCACACCAGAATTCATGTAGTCTCTGCTACCTCAAAGATGCCAATAGTTTGGAATTTCAAGCCCAGGATTATTTGGTATAGCCGTTATTATCAAAACTACAGTGAGAGAAAGGGATATGCCAACCTTCTTCCTAATTACCACCCCCAAAAGATTGGACTGTAACTTCTCATCATCTTCAACAGGAAGTCCAATCCACGGGTAAAGCAAAGGTGATAGATGAGGACAAGCAATGCCCCCACAACTCAATACTCTAGCAGGAGAGGATGTTTCCACAAGGTCTAATCTGACCCCAACAGCACTTGTGGCTACAATTACTCTGAATGCATCTATAGGCAGGACAGTGAGGATGTAACTCCAAAAACAAATTAAACGAGATAAACAATCATGGAAAATTCATCTGGGAAAACCAATCCGAGAAAGCCTGCAGCCTGACTGGAACCACGGAAGGGTGACCTGGGATGGGGTATCTCCTCATGAGAGTAGCCTAACATCTCTTCCCCAAAGCAAAACATTGTTCCTCCTGAGCTACCCACCCCCCAAGTAACTGCCCTCACCGCCCCTGTCTTGCTGTTGTCTGTATTGCAGTCTGGAATGATTTTTGACAGCTGTACAATCCAATTGTTGATCTTGTCCCGCCTCCTCCGTTCAACTAGAAAAAAGAAACAAGACGCTGATCAAATGTGGTAGCCTGTTTGACAATAACACGTGGAAGGATGGAATGACTGGCTTTGGAGGAGGAGAAACATGCACACATACAATTATTACACAGTCAGACAGATCAGAAACTGAAGGTTCAATCTAATCTGGGCAACATGTGCTCCATCAGATGTTGCTGTACTACAATTCCCAGCATTCTTCATCACTGGGTAGGATGCCTGGAGCTGATGGGTATTGGAGTTCAGTATCTGGAGAGCTTTCTTCCTTTGCAATTTAGGATAGAAGAATTGGAAGAAGAGAAAGAAATTGGTCTTTCTAAATCATGTTTTACAGCAACGTAGTCCATCCTCATCTGATTAGGGCACAATTTTATTTCAAAAAAAGAGACTGGGGGCAGTTTATCCAGTTCGATGGTCTGCCTACCTTCATTGTGCTGAGCTCTTCGTCTCTCATCTCGGGGCGTTCGTGTCCCGTCCATTTTTCTAAAGTTTGACGGGAACAACATGAACAAATCGGAATGAGACAGCAGCTTTCAGAAACCCTGTTCCCATCTCAGAATCAACAGAACTTTGTCTATTACTATAAAAAGTGAAGTTAAAGATGTCAAATCTCAGCCAACTCCTCTTCCTTCAACACAGATAGCCACACCTAAGAATTGTTTTCCCATTTTTTGGGAGCAGCTTGTCCCTTGCAGTCATTCTGAATTGGAAGGAAAAGGAAAATTAACCCAGTGTTGATTGCTAAAACGGAGTTTGTTTCTCTAAAGGTTGTTAGAAATGCAACAATCAGGGTGAATCCTTTCTCCATATTTAGTGGCAATGCTGCAAGGCTCAACAATTTTGGAAAATGATTTATGTCCTTTTTTTTTTCTCTTTTCTCAAACATTTTAAAAAAAACGATAATTAAAAAAAGGAATTGGAAGAAAAAGGAATGTTCACATTCATTTCTGGGAGAAAACAGGTATAGTTGTGTCACAATTCTGAAACACATGTCCCCTGCCCCCCTCAAATTTTGGAGAGGCTTTCAAGACTGAAGTCAGTCCTTTGAGGTAGGCCAGGTCAAGAAACAGGTATGGCAAGGATTCCAGGACTGATCTTTATTGTAATAAGGTAAAACAGTGTTTCTCAACCTTGACAACTTTAAGATGCTGGCTGGGGAATTCTGGGAGTTGAAGTCCATACATCTTAAAGTTGCCAAGGCTGAGAAACACTGAGGTAGAATAACAAAACCATGAGAACCATGAAAGCCTGTTCACATTTCTCTCTGTCCCTGTATGTCCCTATGTGTCAGGCCTAGCCCAAGGAACTCCAAGAGACAATCCAAATTCAGTCCAGTTATGTTTATTAGCTACAACCTCTAGCAAGAATCTTCCCAGACTGAAACCCCAGCTCCCAAAGTCAGCCAGCCACAACAGTGTGAATTCCTCAGGGAGGTGCCAGTCTCATCCTCTTGTTCCTCCCACGCTCTTCTGGGGAGCTAAGAAAATGTTTATCTCCCTGAGCCTGTCCTTCATAATTCCATTCCATCACACTATTGTACGTGGGAATGAACTTGGGAAACGGGGCCCAGAGACGTTGCCAAGGGAACGGTCAGATAAAAGACAGCATAGCCCACAGGTGGATAGTGGGTGGGGCAAGAAGCTCAGGAGGGACCCTCCCTAGTTTCTCAGGGGTAAAGGAGACGGGCGGCGGGGGAGGGGGTGGAGAACTGTACTTTCAGACTTGCAAGTTTCTGTTAATGGAGCCTTACAATAAAGTAGAATTAGCTCATCTGGTCGTGTTTCCTGTCTGGTCTACCTGGTAAGGCTGACAGTCCCATTTTGTACTAAACGTTATCAAAGGAGAGGGATTTGACTTTCTTTCTCACGCTTCCTCCATTCTCTTCTACAAGTCCCCCATAATGGTCTGATCCTTCCTTATCTACATTCCTTTATGTTCTGGCATACCGATTCACCTGCCTTCTCTCCTCCCCAACACCAGCGTGGCGTGACTGCTTGTGGTCCCACCTACTTTGCTCGTTTCCTGCTCACCTTCCTCCCCTCTTTCCCAACCACACTGCAGAACGTCCAGAACTTCCTTGTCTACAGGATCTGTTGCTATTGAGACCCTGGTGCAACTTCAATAACTGTTTGTGCCCAAAGCTGTACGTACGGGGAATAGGGATGGGTGCGAGGAGCTATGGTACGTTGTGTTCCTGTCTGCAACACGTCTTGGGGGGTCATCATCACGTAGAACTGACCTGTCAGAGCAATGTGGAAAAGAAGTTAGGCCACCAAATAAATAATTAAAAATTTAAAAAAGGGGACAGGGGTGTCTACAATAAAATGTTGCAGTGCCAAACGCTTGCATGAAGACTTCGCTAATCCTCTTAGTCTGTCTGCTCATGTTTCCAATTTTCTTCCTTCTTCTCACGGTATATCTCTTCTACCCACCCCCTCCCCAAAAAATTCAATTTCAAGCAATGGATAGGCTTATATCCTGAGCGCGGCGATACTAAACTCACAGATTTTGCAGGGGTATTTTTATATATAAAATACTTTTGAACCACTTCCTCAGGCAGAATCTTCACTGGTTTGCAAACAAAAGGTCTTAGGTGTTCATTTTAGAAACTAAGTCATTGAAATTAATACTGACATCCATGGGCCAGATCCACATAAGATGCTAGACTGAGCTTGGACGGTTTACAAATTAGTGACTTGTGGAGTGCACCCACAATCTGAACATGTTGTGTCCATCAGACCGAGTCAGAACTCCTATCAGCTCCAGATATCATAATGGTCAAAGATTGGGGATTCTAGGGGTACTAACTCAAGACACGTGGAGACCACCAAGGCACTTGGAGCAGCTTTCTGGGGTCCCTGATTTCCTACCTCCAGCCTGTGTCAGCGATTGATCGGTTGTCTGCACGGATACAGCTGTGGCATCGCCCACTGTGGAGGCAGGGAAGTATGCAAAGCGGGCTTCGCCGCTGACAGCATCCGTGGCTGGGCTCCCACCATTACTGAAAGGGTTCTGAATCACGGCCTGGAAACAGAGAGAGGTGCGTTTATGGGTCTGTGACAGCAAAAACCAAACCACTCAAGAGAAAGATAAATAATGGATAAAGAGCAAGGGAAGACTTAACACCGTTGCACCGGCCCAGAAAAGAAAACTTGACTTTTATTCAGGCTGGCATAAATAAAAAATAAATAATAAAGGGGATGTGAGAGGCAGGCCAAGAGCTGGGAACTAAACATTAGGAATGCTCAGTTAAATCAAGACTTTGGGCAGAGTATGAAATCGATATGCGGTCCTGGAACAGATTTACAGAAGCGGGGAAGAGAGGAAACTGAGCAGTGAAGAGTAATCAGAAGATTGGTGATTAATTCAAGGTACGCACTGCCCTCTTGCGTTTGGACAGGCAACAGCATGGCTGGCTGGGGAATTCTGGGAGTTGAAGTCCACTCATCTTAAAGTGGCCAAGTTTGGACAACACTGTATTAAATGCTGGCCAGGCCACCCCAGAGATGGGAACAGTGGCTTCCCATTTATGAAGAAGAATATTTAGTGACACGATTGGATTAAAGGAGGTGACAACTTCACACGACGTGTATCTAACTTCAAAGGGCAGATTCTTCAGGAAATGTACTTCAATAGGGGCAGGATGTATCCTTTGGGGAGTACAGTCCCCGTCGTTCCTAAGAACTGGCTGGGCTCTGACTGGGGACAATGAGAACCATCCTCCAAGAGTGTGTGTGTGTTTTCAACCCCATAAACTTCCCCAAACCTGGAACTCCACCCTATCCCCTTTGGGGCTGCAAACTGGGCTTGCAAATGGCTGGTGCGCTGGCGTGATACAGCCTTGTCATCTCCATCTCCTTCTGTGGGGCTTCTAGAAAAAGCCCCAACCTCTGATATAAAAATGATAGAAGGGGGTTGTGTATTTCAAATTATTTGTTTTTCTTTTCTCTCCCACCCATTTTTAATAAGTTGGGTTTATCTGCTCGGCTGGAATCGGCTGTTGTTTAATTACTGCTTTCCAATCGGATTGTCAACAGTTTCAAGACGTTTTAAAGGAAGCGGTAGATAAGTGTTTTAAATCCATTAGTCCAAAAACAGCGGACGCTCAGAGGTGAGCTCTAAGGAGGATAAGGTTTCTCATGAGAAGAGCACATTTGGCAACCAGATCCAAAACAGCTGTGTCAGGGTTACCGTCAACTTATTAACCACATCCTTGCATACAAAACCTGCCCAGAGGGATCCTTTTCTATCAGATCTGACACTAATATATAATAAACCACTCTAAATATAAACTGAGCAAGCACTGGGACTGTTTTGAGAGAAGAAGCAACCAGCAATGTTCTCAGTGTCCTGCGGTGTGCATTTAAAATTGCATCTCCTCTCCCTGGGAGACAAGATTGCTAACCCTGCAAATGTTCACCTTCAGTTTTAAGCATGTACAGAGTTCAGTCACATGCTTTCTGCTGGCTTCTTTGGAACGGGGGGGGAATCACTCTTTGCACTAAAGTTTTGCATGAACAAGTGATTCTAAACTGTCTCCATCTCCTCAAAGTTCATGTTTCTATAGAAGCAGACTAGAGTGCTGATACTGTAGTTACTAATTTCTGGTTCCATCCTTCAAAAATCTCCTTTAATGTTTCTGATGTTATAATGTTTTGTGTCATTTTGTAAGCCCCAGTATTAACCAACATCAAGAACAGGCTTGTATTTTTTTTTCCTCCTACTTAGAATCTTTAGTCCCCTCTAGTGTCCACTTCCTAAAATCATAAAGTAATTTATCTTTGTTACGGCTTACCGTAGCCAGGATAGTCAAAATAAGTCTGTTTCCCATGAGAAGCTATTTATTTTTTATAGTTAATTCCAAAATCTTATAGTAGAAGTCAGTATTCCAAATTTATCTGGACTCTTAATCCGTTTACAGCTTTCTTGGATCGACATCTTATTTCGCTTTTTGCTGTTTATTTCAAATTCTTTAAGTCCTTAAGTTTATAATTAATTTTTCTTTTGTTTGGAGCTGAAGATGAAACTCACCCAATGACTTTGAAAAGGCAGAGGAGATGGAGCCAGTTTAGAATCACTCGTTCGTGCAAAACTTTAGTGCAAAGAGTGTTTTTCCCCCTCCTTCCAAAGAAGCCGGCAGAATTGAATCCTGGTTTAGAAGCCTTCGCACAACACCCTCACGTGCGCAATGCTTAAGTGTCCATCCTGCTTATGTAAGTTTCCCACTTCATTTTGCGTACTGCTGTTTCATTATCGGTGTTATCACTCTCAAGGTGCTTACTTGATCTATTTTTTAAAGCGTTTATTATGGTCAACGTACTCAGCGTTTTGTTAGGGGCACATCACTGAGGGTCCACAAAGGAATAAAATAATATTAATAATAATACCAGGGCTATGCTTTGCAGCCGAACCCCTTCTCACCTGAGCAACAGCCTGCTGGCCACTGGTGAAAGCCGCGGTCGAGACCACGCTGACTGCCCCCGTTGCATCTGTTTGTCCATCCAGCTGACTGTCCGTCACCTGAACTACTCTATATGTCACCTGGGGAGAAAGGTGACACACCGTATCACTCTTCTGGCCGAAGGGATTTATGAAGATGGGGAGGGATGAGGCAACGTTCAACCCCCCTGGAGAGCTCAAACAGTCAAGCCCTGCTATGGGGCCATTTCTGCAATGACAAACTGTATTTTTTTGAGTAAAATGAAATGACTCAAGACTGAGATGGGAGAGGATTTCTATACCTTAGGCATTTGCCCACTGTACTCCGTTGTCTTCGAACTGCATGGCAGGCAGTCTTTAATTGCTGGAGCTCTGTCCAAAGTCCTTAGAGCGGCGTTTCTCAGCCTTAGCACTTTAAGATGTGTGGGCTTTAACTCCCAGAATTCTCCAGCCAGCATGAATGGGGAATTCTCCCAGAATTCTGGAGTTGAAGTCCACCCTTCTTAAAGCTGCCAAGGTTGAGAAACACTGCCTTAGAGCAAAATCCAAGCTTACCGACATGGACATTACCTGTCCTCCATTGTTCTCTGTGCGAAACTGGTACTGAATATTATGGTCTGCAAAGGCTGCTTGCTGGACACTGGCAATGGCCACTGCTGTCTGTTCATCTGCATTTGTGCCATCCCCTGGCAGAGAAATGAAACAGATTTTAGTTGACAGCTATGACTAACGGCCCCAAAAGCAGTGGATATTAGATCCCTGACAGATAAACAAGCAGGTTTGGAGGGCGTGTATTTGTGTCAGCGAATGCAAAAGAGTGACAGGGAGATTCTGGACAGCGGAACTCTATCAGCCTATTTCAAATATCAGCCATAGCAGGACTGAACGTTCTGAAATTTACATCAGACTGATCCGAATTGGTATCTAATGCCCTCTGGAACATATTCTCTTCTATCAAGGTGGTCCAGATATGACAGCCGATGGTGAGTTTGGAAGAGAGAAAACTCAGAGTAGTTGCTACCCTGCCAACATTGGAATTCCAGAGAGCTGAGCGGGTGACGAAATACTGGGCAAACATGGACCACTCACTGCCTTTCAAACTGATCTTCTTGGTAGTGTCGTTGTGGGACCAGGGGAGGAAGAGAGAGAACTCCTAGCACGTGTTCTGCTTGGCTGCCTTGGGAGGAAAGGCACGTTATCCATCAAAGAGGGGACAGAATCTGTAGCTGGTGGGCTACAACTCCCACTGGCCACACTGGTTGGTGCTGATGGGAGCTGTAGTCTGGTCATATCTGGGGGGCTCTGGGTTTCCTTGGGATGAATGGGTTGGATGGATGGATGGATGGATGGGTTCTCCTCTCTCTCAAATTAATGTTCAACGGTGAATGTTGTATCTTGCATGGGATAGGCTGCAAAAACATCTGCAGGCCAGATTCTGCATGCCAGATGTTGGCTGCAAAAACATCAGCATGCTTGATCCAGACAGAAGGCTTCTGCGAGACAGCTTTGCTCCCAGACATGCTGTACACTTGGGGACCCTTGGTTGCAGAAACTCCATCCATGCAAAAGACTGAAACACACCCACGTAGCACTTTTTGGCCACTTCTGGACCAGCCCAGGACTCCTCCTCACCTTCACGTAGCTCGACTCCCTCTTCACTTTCTTGATCTTTCTCGTGGCTGAAACACAAAAGGAAGAAAAAGAGTTCAGGTTCTGAATGTGTAAACTCTATTTCCTTCCTGTAGATATGGGGGAAGGGGGGGACTCAACAATTAAGCATAGAGCCCTTTCAGAGGCCATATTAACCCTTGTAGGGCCAAAAAGAGGCAGAGTTTTAGCAGCACAGAATCTCCCCCACAATGGCTGCCTGCTTTTAAGAACATTTGTAATCAATTGCCTTGTAATAACAGCAACACAGAAGCTGCAAAACAGCTTCTGTTTGCATATACAGGAATGCAGCATAGGGCACTGAGGATTTTAGCCACCAGCTCCAGTGTTCACTCACTCAGGAAGACCTCAGTAGCCAAAGATGGAGCTCTTGGCATACAAAACATACTGTTTGGGCCAGGCTCATGATTCACGATAAATAGGTTTCTAGGGCTCAGGTTCCCCAAAAAGATAGGGTGGAAATCAAATGGCCGATGTCTGATTGAGAACTTCAAAAGAGCAGAGGAGTTGACAAGATGCTCAGTTGAGAGTGAGGCTCTAGCACAGTGTTTCTCAACCTCGGCAGGTTTAAGATGTGTGGACTTCAACTCCCAGAATTCCACAGCCAGCATGGGGAATTCTGGGAGTTGAAGTCCACACATCTTAAACCTGCCGAGGTTGAGAAAGACTGCTCTGGCACTTAGGGTCAGCAAAGCAAGAATGCACCCCCCCCCAATGTGCAAAACTGCACCAACGCCATGTCAACAACAAAACAACGCCGTGTCAAGCAACCGCAAGAATGCCATCGTGTGCAAGTTTCTCCCACTTACAGAATTCCCTTCCCTCGATGCAGAATTTAAAGGACCCAAGCTGAGGATTGCAATTCTTCTTGCCCCAGGACAGCTCCCATTGACCGAAGAGGTCTGCTTGGTGGGACAAACCACTGCGTGCCCGGGGGTGCCCAAAGAGAGCCTTCCCTGGGTCGCAGCTATAGCTTTCCATTTCCTATGGAAACCCACGGACCTCAGTATTCCACCCCCACCTTCCTGAAAGCAGGAAATGCCTGGGCTGATGTCGGCCACCAAGTTCAACCTCCATATCCTTTCAGCTTCAGGAAGCATCCACGTATCTTAACCCTTTACTCTGGCAGAGGGTGAAAGTCAGTTGCTGCAGACCAGGCTGAAGACAGACACAGCAGCAAAGGCGTCCAAGGTAAGGACAGCAGTTACCGCGTATACTTGAGAATAAGCCTGATGGCAGTTGGTTAGTGGCGAGCTCTAGGGCGGGACGGCGATTTCGCTGGGAGCAGAAGCGCTGCGGTCGCCACCATTGCCATTTCTTTCATAATGGCTCATAAGCAGATCTATTATTCCGATAAATACTTCGACAAGAACTACGAATACCGGCATGTGATGCTACCAAGAGAGCTCTCAAAGCAAGTACTAAAAACACATCTAATGTGAAGAAGAATAGAGAAGGCTTGGTGTTCAGCAAAGTCTTGGCTGGGTCCACTATATGATTCATGAACCAGAACCATATATCCTTCTTTTCAGAAGACCACTTCCAAATGGTCAACAAAAATAACTTCACTAAATTTCTGGAACTTTATGTGTAAATGTATATATGTTGGTAGTATTCAGTGAATACTTGAGAAAAATGTACAAATAAGTCATTACCTGTGCATGATCTGTATGATTCACAGCAACAGAGCTCAGTAAAATGCAAACTAAGTTGGCTGCTATGATCTTGAACTCTCATCGTTAACAAGTGCCTATTTGCTCTTGTCAATTTTGTTCAATAAAGTTTACAATGTACGTGTAAAAAAGAGAGAGAGAGAGAAAGAGAGAATAAGCCTGTCCATGGATAAGCTAACCCTCGATTTTTTAACCAGAATACCATGAAAAATATGCCATCCATGGATAGGTGTAATGGTATGCGGGAATGACTTTGGGAGATGAAGGGAAGAGATGCTGCCTAAGGACTGAACAGATAAGAGGGGGGCAGTCCACAGCTGCATAATGGGAAGAGAAAAAAACTCAGAAAGGATCCTCCCTAACTTATCAGGCTGTAAAGGAGATGGTGGGAGATTTGTACTTTCAGACTTGTGAGATTCTGTTAACGTAGCCTTACGATAAAGTAGAATTAGCTCATCTGGTCTGTTTTCTGTCTGGTTTACCTGGGAAGGCTGACAATAAGCCAACCCACATTTTTCTTGGTATTTTGGTTAAAAATTCAAGGATTGGCTTATCCACGAGTACATACGGGATACAGAACTACTTTTATAAAGTATTACTGTATATACTTGTGGATAAGCCCATCCATGGAGAAGCCGAATCTGATTTTCGGGGTGCATTTTGGCACCTAAAATTCTCGGGTTATCTGTGAGTATATATGGTAAGCAAAAGAGCCAATTAAATAGGCTTGGAAGAACCTTTTCTTGCTCAAGTGTCAGGCCTAGCCCAAGGAACTCCAAGAGACAATGCAAATTCAGTCCAGCTATGTTTATTAGCTACAACCTCTAGCAAGAATCTTCCCAGACTAAAACCCCAGTTCCCAAAGTCCTCCAGCCACAACAGTGTGAATTCCTCAAGGAGGTGCCAGTCTCATCCTCTTGTTCCTCCCACGCGGTTCTGGTGAGCTAAGAAAATGTTTATCTCCCTGAGCCTGGCCTTCATAATGCCATTCCATCACATCAGAGGCCATATTCCCCGAGGGGCAATCCGTCAGGGACCTGAGATGTTAATGGGTGGGTTAAGTTCCCCCCGACTTCTACCTCTGTTCCTGCTAAATGTTCTTCTTTCCCACTTGCATAATTTGAGCCAAGGCCCATGGGCAGCCTGTCCCCAAAGGGCAAGTTATTTATTTATTTAATCAATTTATGCAGCCACCCATCTTACAATGGCAACTCTGGAGGTGTACACAGGATCAAAACCAAAGAACCAGGCTATTTGAGGGACTGTGTGTCTCCAGTGGTTTCTGCTCACCCCGCCAGAGCTAACCAAGTGGATATGATCTGGATCCCGTCCATCAAGCAATGTCATCTTGCCGGACCCAGCAGCGCCTGCCCTATGGAATACCATCCTTACAGAGATCCAGATGGCCCCAACCGTGTTAGTCTTCCATAAGGCTTTAAAGACTTGGCTGTTCCCTAGGCTTCTGGGTCGGGAGGCTGAGCAAGCTCTGATGGTTAACTGGCTTACTGTTCTATTCTTTGGAAATGGATTTATTTTTGCAACCTCAGACATTTATTATTTAGATTGTTTTGTTGCTGTTGTTGGCTTAAGCCCTTGCCATGAGACGGGTGGCTGTAGAAGTCATTTAAACAAACACAATTTAAATATACAAACAAAAACAACAATGAATAAAGAAATACAGGTAGTCCCTGGTTAAGGACCACTCACTCAACGACCGTTCAAAGTTATGATGGCGCTGAACGAGGGGGACTTATGACGGGTCCATGGAGTTGAGGCCATTGCGGCATCCCTGCTATCATGTGATTGTGATTTGGGCATGTGGCAACTGGCTCGCAATTATGATGGTTGCAACGTCCCACCAGTTGCGACCTTCCCAGCCGGCTTCCCACAAGTCAAGTCAATAGGAAGCCAGCAGGGAAGGTCGCAAGACATTCCTGTAAGTCACTCGCAGTCCCATGGCCTTTGCTGCTGAGAAGCCCAGCTATGGAGGATGAGATGCTGGGGATCTTGCACGCTGTAGTGCATGCACGTCTGCAGCAATCCTGCCTGCAGCGCCCCCTCCACCACCCGCCAGCAGGCAACCCTGGCCCCAATGCGCTCACACAGCACCACTGTGCCCACCTGTGCACTCCCCCACACCTGGCAGGATCCACACTCAGACCCGCCATGCTTGCATTGCACTGCAGCAGCCACTTACCCGCCCGCCGGCCTGCTGGCAAACCGCCTGGGACTTGCGACTTCCTGCCGGCTTCCCCATGGACTTCGCTTGTTGGAAGCTGACAGGAAATCTCGAGGACTTCCTCGCTTAACGACAGCAATGGGGACTGCCGGGATTGCCGTCGCTAAGTGCTGTGGTCACGTGACGTTGCGTTTTACGGCCAGATCGCTTAGCGATGGAAATTCCGGTCCCAATTGCCGTTAAGCGAGGATGACCTGTAACGGCAGTGCGGGACAACACCACCTCTGAGCGTAAAACCACAAAACCAGAGCAATGGGCTCGCTTAACCTCCTGGCCCCAAGCCTGAGGGAACATGGAGGTCTTCAGTGACGTACAAATGCTAGCAGAGACAGGGCCCCACATATCTTGGGGGTTGTAGCTCTGCAGGCAGGTGTTGAGACAGAGGAAATGTGCTTCTAGGGCCTTGCCAGATGACGCTGTTTAATAGATGGGACCCGGAGCATGCCTGCCCGGTTGGATCTAATGCAGTGTTTCTCAACCATGGCCCCTTTAAGATGTGTGGACTTCAACTCCCAGGATTCCCCAGCCAGCATGGCTGGCTGGGGAATCCTGGGAGTTGAAGTCCACACATCTTAAAGGGGCCAAGGTTGAGAAACACTGATCTAATGGGACGAGCAGAAACGATCAGAGAGTGGCAGCCCTGATCCCCCTTCTGCTCCACTCCTTCTGGATTTACACACCCTTGCTGCTGCTCCCAAAGCCCTAACAAACCTAGCTGGTCCCCACCCCTCCTACCTTCTCGTCCAGCGTTTTTCAACCTTGGCAACAGAATTCTGAGAGTTGAAGTCCAGACATCTTAAAGTCGCCAAGGTTGAAAAACACTATTTAGCCGATCAACACCACCTCTAATCGGTGCTGAAAATGCCATGGACGGGGTCGAAAGAGATGCTCAGGAGCTTGAATTTCCCGACCTTTTCTTCGGGGAAAAGAAAATATCCTCCCCCCAACACATTAATTATGGAGGAGCAAGGTTTACTCTTTGAAAAATAATGTATACCTGTATCATCCCTATAAATTGTCAGAATGATTAAAAAAAAAAAAAACCTGGGGTGGCCCCATGCTTGCTTTTGTAACAGTTTTAACCGCATCTGGAAATCCCGGCATTTATTGATTTGGAAATCTGCAGATCGCTTTTGCAGAGCAACAAAAGTTATCCAAGGAATTTACCTAATTCAAGAGTGATTTAGGAACCTTCATTTTTCAGGGGGGTCTTTTCTGATTTTGGGTGCCCCTCCTATACATGCTTTCACAGCTTTAAGTGCTAAATTTCACTTGCAGAGGGAAAGGGGGGCTCTGTAGCGAGTAAGGGTACCCCTGCCCTCCAGATCAGGCGAGCTTTCCCATCTAAATCTAATTTACTGAGACTTTCATATTTCAATTCCTGATGGGCTTTTTCTAATCCCGAGGCAGTTCAGGGCCCCATCCCACCATCAGAGTACCTGCTGAGTAGCAAGTACTAATAATAGATGGCCTCTTCTATTTTGTCTCTGTTCTACTTTTTGTCAAATCAGGTTTTTTTTTTCCCCAGTTCCTACCCCTCCCTTCGCCCCCTCCCCCCAATACAGTATATCAACTGGGGCAGAGATATGAGAAGTGGCAGGAATAGCCTAGGGTTAAGTCCATCCAGGAACAAGAGAAATATGATAAATAATTAAAGGGCAAGCAGGGTCAGAATGAATGAGAGTCAAGTGGAAAAAGAAATGGGATTGAAAAGAACCATCAAATTGGACGGGATTTGGGGAGCTCAACGAGATCAAGCTGCCTGCCTAGTTTGATGTACAAATTCCGGAGCGTCCCCAACAGACGGAGGTCCTGCTCGAAGATTTTTCTTGCTCTGCACTGCTGCAACCTTTCTGAGACAATTAATGCAACTGCAAAACTCCAGAGCCGTTAAGAAATAAAGCCCAGAATAAAGCACTCTGAGCCTTGCAATTTATCCCACACGTCACTAGCCAGAAAAAATTCTTTACTAGTCTCTTCGAGGGAGGGTGTCAGAGGATCAGAGAGCTACCCGCTGGCTCGCCTTCATACAATTTCAAATCGCCTTCAGTGATCAAGCAAGTATATAAAATATCAAGGCTGAATTATTTAGTATTTCAGCACACTCATTCCCCTCGAAGGAATGTTGCACAGCATATCTGATCCTGGCTCTACCACTGTATTCTGCTTTTACCACCACCCTGCAAAGTGTAGTGCCTAAAAGAGGCAGTGGAGCATAGTAGTTAAAGTACAGGTAGTCCCCAGTTTAAGACCGAGCTCCATTCCCAAGGTCTGTCCTTAAGTCAAATTTGCATGTAAGCTGGAACAGTATTATTGTACAAGTCGTGTTGTGTAATTAACTCGAACCATTGTGTATTTAACTCGAATTTTGCTACAATAGGCATCATTCTTAACTCTGTGTCTTCCTTAAACCCAGGAACTTCCTATACTCCAGTAGGAGCAGAGATCCAGATTCCAGCCACTCTCTCAGCCCAGCCAACCTCACAAGGTTGTTGTTGTTGGAGGGGGGAGAACAGGAGGAAACACTATGCAGTTGCTTTGAGTTCCTGAATGAAAAACAGAATATAAATCTAATAAATAAATGTGATAGCTCAAGAGGTATAGCGCCTGGCCTATTCACTGCTGCGAGACTCATTCTCCATCCCAGATCTAGACCAATGATTTGAGCCAAAACCAGGTTAAGTGTATTGTGCAAACCAGCCGGGTCACATTTATACACTGCAGATGCGTAAGACGACAGGCAGACAACAGTACCACTTCAAAGGGCCTGATCTGCATTCAGCTCTTATCACACCACTCCCAGTTCAGGCCATCAGTTTCACTCTGCTTCCTTCCTCCTCCCTGTTTTCTTCTTCCCACCCAGGCGTCCTTCCTTTTTGCAATCACTTGCCCCACTGTTACTCGATGCACCCTGTCTGTATTCCACCTTACCAACAAGTAGCTCTAGCCAGAGGGAGAAGAACGCAGGGGTTGCTCTTTCCATCCAGCTAACAACCCCATGAGGTAGGCCAGGTGGAGAAATCATGGTGGCACAAGGTCAGCCAATGAGAATATGCATCCTGACCGGAGGCTAGAGCATGGGACTGCTTTCGGCAAAACCTCTGCCCGCCAGGCCGGCCCCTCGGGGGTCCGGCTGTTGCCTCCCCTTCCCCCTTACAACTTCTCAGCCTGCCTGACAGCGGGCTCTGGATGTGGGGCTGTCCCTTTCCCCTCCCTGATGACAGCCAACCAATCTCTGTATTGCTGCCTTTTTCAGCGTGACAGCGACCGCCGGACACCCGAACCGACGGCTCCTTTTCTTCCACCTTCCTGATCGCTCCAGACATTTCCTATCTTGGAAAGATTGGGAGGGAAATGCCCGCCCCCCGTCCTCCTCAGCCTTTCCCAACACGGTGCTTCTCCCTTGGGGCACGCAGACTCACCCCCACCCCCTCCAGCCACCGGGAAGAATGGGAGTTGTAGTCCAACCCGCCTCGAAAGCGGGAGGGGTTGGAACCCAACCCGGGGAGCACAATGACACCCAGCGTGGGGGATCACGGCGGCTCCCGCGACCCAGCTTTGTTTCCTCACCCCGCAGCTCCCAATCCTCACGACCCCGAGACCCCCTGGAAGCGCCTCTCCTCCCCCGGCGCAGAAAGAGCAGATCGCCCAAGCTCTGCCGTGTCCTCCATTTTGTTCTCCCCCTGCCGCCGCCGCCGCCGCCGCCGCCTCCACCGCAGGAGCAGGCAAGGCGGTGGACTGCCGCTGGCTCCCTCTCCCCTCCCCCACTCTCCGTAGGCCTGGGAGGCCGGGAAACCCGGGATCCCCGCAAAAGAAAGGAAGCGCCGAGGAGGATCCGGCTGGGCTCTGGAAGAGCGGGGGCTTGCTCTGCTCTTACCTGGAAGCAGCGGAGGCGGTGGCTGTATCCAGACCGGGTTCCAGCATGTCCATGGGGGGAGAGGGGAGGGGGAGGGGGAAGGGAGAGGGAGGGGGCGCCCCGCTTGCCCCAAGGGGGACGGGTGGGGGGGGGAGGAAGCAGGAGAAGGAGGGGACGAGTTTTAAATCTCACGCCGGATGGAGGTAGAGGGGACGCGGAGGAGACACGGGAGCCGAGGCGCTGATCACGGGGACAAACACTCGGGTCATGTGAGAAGGAAAGAGCGAGCGAGCGGTTCTCTCCCTCCCTCCTTCCCCAGCTGGGAGCCCGGGACACGTGAGGGGGAAGAGTCGGGAGAGCGTGGGAACCGCGGGAGGAGGACGACGCCGAGGTCCGGGGAAGCCAGACCCAGCCAGCGCGGCTGCCGATGGAACGTCCGCGGCCTGCTTTGGAACGTCGGCGGGCGGGCGGGCAGCGGATGGAACGTTGCAGCAATACGGAGCGAGAGGGGGAGGGGATAGAACGTTGCGACGATCCGGGGCGGGGGAAGGGGGAGGGGTGGAATGGAATGGAATGGAACGTTGCGGCTTCGCGGATGGAACGCGGCGGGGTTCGATCGAACGTTGCAGCGGCGCCGCGGGGGGCGGGGGGGGCGTCTGTGTTTACATCGCGGGAAAGAGCGGAGGAATTTGGCAGCGAAAGGGAGGCAAAGCAAACGAGAGCGGAGGGGGAGGGAAGGAGTAGCCGAGCGCGATCGGCTGCTCTCGTTTCCTCGCTTCCTCCTTCCCTCTTTGTGGTCCCCAGGGCGCATGCGCGTATGCTCAAGGGCATCGGCTTTTCAGAAGGGATGGGATGGTGGGGTTGAGCATACAGGAAGGGGGAGTCTCCCGGACGCCCTTCTGTGTAGGAAGGCCTGTGTATTGTTTAAGCCCGTTGCGGCGAGATTTGTAATTCGAGCACTACTGGACTTGGGGTCTCTAGGAGTTGTAATTAAGTTGGGTTTACACAAGGCGTTTCGGTGGATTGCGGAACTAGGGCTCAGGAAGCCAAATGGGCTGGATTCGGACAGACGCTGAGCCCCCCCACCCCAAAATCGAATTGGAACTAAATCTACTTAATCTAGGTTGTGCGAACGGGGCCCGAGCAAAGCTTTGTGCTGTCTCTTTGGAGGTCATTAAAATTCGATGAGAAAAATCGAGGAGGGGAAAGATTGATTTTAGGAAAAAACGGTGGAGCGGGGGGGGGGGAGAATGTGAATGCGGACCTTATAATTTGGATTCGCGGGGGAAAGAGGTGCGCCTTTTACCCCTAGGAAAAACCCAGATGCCATTTTGCAAGGGAAGAAACGGGTCAATAACAGGCTTACTCTGTTAGGTCCCAGTGACTGGGTTCACACGATGTGCTAAACCCAATGTGGCTTATTTAGTGTGAGATGGGAACCAGCTTCTATGGCTTCTTAGACAAGCCAGGGTTAAAGCTGTGGCTTAGTTTCTTAGAAACTAAGCTGTGGCTTAGTTTCGGCTGTTGTTCCTTTTTGGCATGCTGCTAGTGATAAAATCTAATGCTCCAAAAGTTTTTAAAATTCACCAGCAGGTTCTGTGACCCTTTACTAATCAACACAGTGACATGAATATTAATTAACAGGCTGATGTGGAGGGCTGGCTGGGGAATTCTGGGAGTTGAAGTCCACACATCTTAGTCGCTGAGGTTGGGAAACACTGCCCGAGACTGTGATATCATTTATTTGTGTGGGTATCAAATGCTGGGAACCCAGCAATTGTATTTTGTTAAACAGGGTTTAGGGTGCAGCATGAATGCATTGGGGATTGGGTCTGAGCCCTGCACTCTTTTAAAGTGGTACTTCTGCCAGGGATGGGCTGGGTTGTGCTTTGCTTGGGAGAGGCAGCAAATTTCCTTTACATCCCTGCAGACGTTTTGCCAAGACCTGCCAACTTTCTTCCTTCCCTTCCCTTCCCTTCTTTACCTTCCTGGATGTCCTGATATTAATTGATTGCATGCTGATGACAGCCCTTCAAGGTAGACCAGACTACGAAAACAAATTTATGCATGCTAATACTGCTTTTGTTATAAGGTTTTAGCAACAGAATCTTGCAAGTCCGAATGTGCTTCCCCCTCCTTCCCTTCATCTTCATGAGAACTAGGCAGGGTCTTGTCTGAGACGCTTTTTCAAATTACATTTCTGCCCCAGACTCAGATGTCTTTTATCTGCTGTTGTCTTGGTTGCGGCTCCTCCTGTTCCTCAAGGCTGTTGCTTCTCCCCATGGCATCTGCCATGCTGCAATGCTGCTGAGCATCCCATAGGACCCATAAGCTTTCTCAGAAATGCTGGACGGCAGCTGGCACCACGTATTGCAGGCCCTTTTAAGAAATAGAGGTACTTGCACGTTAAAAAAAGACAAAGAGAAGTCATGGTGGTGAGCATCCTACAGGGATAGAGAGGATGATTGAAAGCTGCCTCAGTTTATCTTCTGATAAGTGGGTGTTCTCACCCCCACAGCAGCCTTGTTGTGAATAGGCAGCTTTTCCCCATGTGAATCTGCTCACAGCAGGCTAGCAAAATCACCAACGTGCCTACAACTCAAACATTGTCTAAAGATACTACCTTGTGTCCTGTTTTACAATCACAGGGGATAGTGTTCCAGAAAGGAGATCCTGACCCACGGCATATTTAAGGCGACGTATTCCAACGAAACTGGAAAATTTTGTGACACTTGGGTAGGACGGCTGGATCATGTGGGAGCGAGAGCTAGGTCGTGATTTACTGGTTGATCAACCAGAGTGTTCTCATTTACAACCCCCACCCAAAAACAAATGTCCCACCCTGCTCCTAGATTATCTGCTGAGAGGAACATCATCTTTTGGGAGAAAGGTAAAAAAAGTAGGTTTGGTGCAATGCGTGCCTGGTTTTAATATCTGAAACGGACTCCAGGGCTACGTTGCTTCTCCTTAGGGGTATCTTTCCATTCCTGGTTTCTGTCTGTGGTTCTCCTTTAGGATTCTGAGTTATGGTTTTGTTTCTAAGAAAAGGCCGTGCAGTTTGTATCTGTGCTATAGGGTAAACCTTGGGAAATCTCTGGACTTTAAATTGGGAAGGGTGGTCACGTCCCGAAGTTCACTGTCCATCTGGACAGCTGTGCTAGGGAAAGGAAATAACTATGCTGGTCAGCAATCACAAAATTTTGCCCCAGCTGCAGCTTCTAAACCACCTTCAAGGGCAGCCCTTAAGCTGAAACACATGTGGTGATCAATTTGGCAGATTCATTTAGAGCAGTGTTTCTCAACCTTGGCAACTTTCAGATCTGTGGACTTCATGCTGGCTGGGGGAATTCTGGGAGTTGAAGTCCACAGATCTGAAAGTTGCCAAGGTTGAGAAACACTGATTTAGAGACAGAGCAAGGGAAGGTGACCCCTTTGCCTTTCTTGAAGATCTCATCCAAAAAAGCTCCACAGGATAGAAGATGGGTTTTTATTATTCCAAATACTGGGATATAGATTGCAAGATTAATGTCTGTACCCTGCTGAAATATTTAGTAGTACAATGGCTGGCGGATATTAAATTCCTAGTCCTTGGGCTTTCGAAAGAACTGAGTTGAAAGTGTAGGTGTCCCAGCAGTTACGGAGAAGTTTCAGAGGATAGCATCATTCTCCATGGTACAAAAAGAAAAATTCCAGTTGGGTACTATTATATTCTGAATGTTTAGACACTAAAATGGTCCATGTTGTGTGGGATTCATAAACTGAAGGCTGATGGGCTGTACTGAAGCTGAATTGGGGATACCCATGGGAGCAGGTTGGATGGCCTGGTGGCCTTTGTTGTCCTGCAGGAGAAAAGATGGCTCAACAGGAGCGGCGGTTGCAGCCATGCACGGCACACTAGTGATCACCATGATATCTGGCCGTAAGGGGGAACTCGTTTCTTGTGGGGGTGGTAGCCCTGCAGCACCAGCGAGGGAGGCTTTGCTGGCATAACTGAGAGCCAACTGCTCCAGCCGTCTCTTCTTGAAGAAAGCCTGGGTGGTGGCATGCAGTGGCTGGAGAAGGCGAGGGATGGGTTGTCCTGGGTGTAGGAAGAAATCAAAGCCAGAGCAGTCAGCAGGGTCATAGGCCACCTGGCAGGACCCTTCACTCTCCCCAGGCCAGGCAAAAGGGAACGGGAGTGTAAAATCTTCTGTGAGTACCCGGATGGCAAAGTCATCCTCTTTGCCAAATTCTTTATAGGCCCTCTGGATGCTGTGGAAGTGCTCCTCCCATTTTTTCATGTCCCCATCGTAGATGTCTGGAAAGGAACCAGGAAGAGTCTGAAACAGCCTGGAGAGTGTAGGCCCAGCTGGAGAACCTGACAAACTGTAGATGACTCCAGTTGGAGTGCTGGGTGAAGCTGTCTGGTTGAAGATGGGTGGTGGTGGGAGTGATGTCAGCGCTGGTGGAAGCAAGAAGTCTTGTGAGCTGTTCCCTAGTTCTCCCCCAGCCTTGGATCCACTACCCACAGTGGGAAGGGACTTATCCTGTTGCAGTGAAGCAAGAGGACCTGAGATCCCTCCATCACCTATGTGGACACATGAGAGAAGGATAGCAAGGTTAGGGCTAAATTTCAGCAAACTCACTTATTAGAAGTTCCCTGAGGCTCTCCCAAGAAGACAATAAATCCTCCCTCCCAAATATCTCCCTTGTGATACAAGAGATAGATGGCAGAAAAGACCAAGTAGCAGAAGAGATTCATGGGTTGAGTGGTCTCCATCAAAGAAACAAGAGCTTGCTTCTTGCTCAACCTGGGCTATTGGATTCAGAAAGGAAGATTTGTTGGCAACTCACAAATGAGGACTAGCTTGGAAATATCCCTAAAATTTGTGGACTTCTGGTTAGATGTGACTGGTTGCAAGACAGGAAAAAGAAGAATCTTGATTAGCTGAAGACCTATCGAAATGAAAAGTAAAAACCTTTAAAATAGTGGCACCTATTCTGTTAAACAATTGTGTCCCTTCCAAAGGAAATCCACTGAGAAGGGAAACCATTTAACTTAACAAGGATCTTCTGAAATTAATTCAATCATTTGTCACCTGTCTCCCTCCTGCCCCCCCCCCCTTGCTATTATGATTCTTGGTTTTTACCTTTGGCTTTTTTGATTTCACTTTTTTTTTTTTTAAAGGTATTTTTCATCTCTCATTTCAAGGTGCCTTTGATCAATTTTATTGAAAAAGCAATCCATAAAGCAGGAGGGAACCCCTTTTTTCCTACCTGGAAAAACCTCAGAGGGTTGAAGAGGAACAGCTAATGATTCAGTAATATTGCATGTAGGTGAAGTTTTCAGCTTACTGTATTTTGAGAGAGAATTTTAAGGGGCAAAATTGTTGTGTTCAGCTTCATAGAGGTTTAGCATATCTGTTTTGCCTGTTATTTGGGAGAAAAATTGTTAAGAATATAGCACTGTACTTTGGTGGTTTTGCCATGGAATTTTGGTGGCACAATCTGGAGATCTTTTAAGTGTTGTCAAAAATGTTGCAAATTGCCCACTCCTGCTTTAGGTTTGGCTAGTAAATAAACAGTCAGCAACTAAGGACCTGTGTGGAGACCAGACAGAATATGGCTATAGTGATAAAATGATGGATGGAGAAACAACAAAGGGTCTTTAGAAATTGTGAAGATTTCTTGCTGGCAACATTGGCATACATAAATGGGTGGTATCGAAAGACAGCCTGTGCGATATAATTGATAAGGTGTCAGAGTTAGCTCAGGTTTAGGGCTGCACTCATCCATGTTGCTTACCGGGTGACCCTGGGTTGAGGGACTGGCCCAATTTAGATTGTAGGATTGTCGTAGGGAAAATACAAAAGAAAATACCACACAAGCAACCTTAAGCTCTTCAAAAAATTTGAATATAAGTGTTAAAAATGGTGTACATGATTGCCGGTCCAGCACTTGTAAGAATGGAATGGAGTTGTTGATAGTTCCCAGTTAGCAACCAGTGGAGAATGCTTGACCCTGTTCTCTCATTCTTGACATTACCAAGAACTCTTGCGGCTGCACCCGATGATGACTTTGCAATTGGGCATCAAGTGGATCATCTTGTAGGGTTGGGATTTGGTCCTGCACCAGCCAGTTGCTAAAGCCTACCCTGTGCTCTCCATATGGCCTACTCTAGGGCCTGTTCAGTCTTTCCTTCTTTAGTCCCTGCAAAGTTCTTCACCTGGAGGATGGGATGGGTTATCCGAAGTCTCTGCCCCTAAAGAAGCCATTGTCATGCCTGTGAAGTTGATAAGGAAAGGGGTGGAGGGCCCATTGTTGACTGCAGTTTCCTAGGAAACTACAATGGCTTTCTGATGACATCACAGCTGATCAAAGGAGAAATGACATTGTGATGCAAATAATCAGAGCTAAATGGGGGGCTGGATTTTTTTCTATCAAGGGGACATCTGTTGGGAAATTCATCAATGGCCATGTTTCTCCAACCTGTTTATCCTGGATATCAAATTCACATTTTCGAAGTTCATGCAATACATTGAATCCTAAATCCAAACAGGCCAGGTTGATACAACATGCTACATCACAAAATACTTAACCAAGGTTAACACTAATGAAGCTTAGCATGTTAGTGAGTATATCTGCTAGGGCTTTACTTAATTTGGATGGAGGTTCCATGCTATTGGCCATTGCAAAGAGCCATTCAAACCCTTTGTCTAGGATGAAGCCATGATTTACAGTACTGGTTCATTAATCAAAGTTCAATGAATCAGGCCGTAGCTCTTTAGATTAGGGACCTTGCTAGATGAAGCACATGTTTTACCTCCTATAGATTGGATCCATACATACTAAACAGTAATATGACTTGAGATGGAAGCATCTCTTACTGACTGACTTTGCAGTCAGTAGGCAAAGCTCAGTTGGAAGAGGCGTTTAGAGCATTGAATATGGCCACCTGCATAGTACAGAACCCAAATGGTTGCTTAGTAAAGGGGAGCATACCATCTCCCCTGCAGGCCATTGCTTTTCACACTAAGCCCTTAGTGTGACTAATTTTTATTGCAATATCTGACCTTTCAATTTCTAGTGCTTTTTCCCATCTTATTTTTCTCCCTCTTACCCAGCTGGTGTTACAGTTGTCCAGGAATCCGGTCAGAGTTTTTTCCCTCACATATCCATAGCTTTTTCTTCAATTCCCTACAATCTACTACAGCAACTTTGCCCAACTTGAGTGCCTTCCAGATGTGCCAATTTCCCAGAATTCCTCTACCAGCATGGCCATTGTTGAGGATTTTCAGAGTCTGAAGTCTGCAAATCTGGAAGACACCCAAGGTGAGAAAAGCTGAGGTAGAATAAATTAGACAAGACAGCAGTCCTAGCCATCAGATCCCAAAAGGTTAAATTGCAACTGGCTGTGGCTATTACAGCCCATCAAATGATTTGTCTTCAACATCAACTTAAGTCCCGAAGAATGACTGGCATCCAGTGATTGTGGTGGACACCAAGCGGTAGACATTTGGTTGAGTGTTTTTGCAGGTTTTTGCTTTATCCACTAGATGGCAGTAAAACCCAATATTTTGCCTTTTCCAAAGTCTAGAGAGTAAACTCTAGATGAGTTGTCTACGAATGAGGTTTCCATCCTTTTTATCTCCGCCATGTAGCAAGTTCACTGTCACTGCTGCCAGATGGCTAGCGCAGCTTGAGCTCCCCAGTCATCGGAAAGCATTCTCCTTAGCTCGTTGCCATGCTCTTCCTTCAGCGGTGCTGGACGGCAAATATAAAAAAATTCCATTAGCTGCAAGACTTTGTCCTTGTGGTGCCAAGGAAGTAGAAGACATAGGTCATGTTCTCCTCTGCTGTATCTTTTACCAAGTCCCACAGAGTAAACTGCTCTCTCCCTTGATCAGCAAGCAGCCTGGCTGTCAAGAATCAGATTACCTTCAAAAGCTTCTTATGGATGACCGGCCTTACGTTACAGCGCAGGTAGCCAGGTTCTGCGCGGCAGCAATAAAGATCCGTCAACATCAGATAGGAATCTAGCTGAAAGGTTCTGCAGTAATGGATTATAGTCAACTAGTATTTTACTTTGCATTAACAGGTACCTTCAGAATGTGTTTCAAAAATGTGTCAAATTTTACTAGAATTCGTAATATTTTATTATTGTTATCTGATAACTATTAGCTTAAACAAGGTCCATGGGTAGATTTTTATTTGTGTTGATCAAAGACCGTATTAAACTTTACTATTAGATCTGCTCGTCCTTAACAGATCTGTTAACACGAGAACTATTAGATCTGCTCGTCTCCTGCTATATAGATATATTTTATATAAGTCCAGACATTATTATACTCCATATAATTTTAGATATTACGATTACATTTTAGATGATATTTTAGGCAAATTGTAGATACTATTTTACTTATATCTTAGACACGGACTGTTTCTTCTGAATTCTACCTGTGATTTTGTGCCAGGTTGTCTTATATATGTATCCTAATTATGTATTAAATGTTATCTAAAGATTTCTTAGTTTTATAAGTGAACATAGGTCACTCATGAACAAATTTCTTGTATTGGTCTAAGACTGTAATAAACTCTGAACTATGAATGAGGTTTGTGAATTCTTATTTTCTTTCTGTACTCTAGGAGCAAAAGAGATCCTTTAGCTAATCATTATCAATAAAACATCCTTCATACTTCAAATAAAAATTAATGACAAACACAGTTTCTTCTCTTTCTGACTCAGGTTCCATTACTTGTAAAAAAATAATAATAATGTAAAAGTTGATATTTGAATACGACAATCCCATGGTTTACTTTTCCATACTGAAGCCTGGCGTAGGGGTGAATGGAGAGTGAAGACGGTCCAACTGAAGCTCCTATAATCCAGTATTGTTATCCATATATCAGGGGAAGGTAGACTAAAATAACAGGTGGAAATTTTTTACTATAAGTCAGTTAATACACATTAAAAAAAAAAAAATCTGTTTACGACTGTGAATCAAAGCCACAGAGGATCTTTAGTAATGTGGGGTTGCATCAACCCTAGGATTTCAGTGAATGATTGGAACATTCACTCCTGTTGATTCGACTTCTCCTCTTATTGCCATGTTTGACAATTTAAATGAAACTTGAAATGCCAGAACACCCTGTAACAAATCTGCTCTTGTCTTAGCTCAAGACGGCAGGAGCACAGTTCTTGGGCCACTTCCCAATATTGGCTGTTTTTAGTTTAAAGAAGGCATGTTTTTTTAAGGGTTTTTTTTTTTTTTTTTAATCCAAATCATCTGAGATAGTGGTGAATTCTCATGGGGTTTTGGTGTGAGATTTGGCAGACTTGCCAGATGCGACCAGCCCCAAAATGCTCCACTCTATTTACAGAACTGCTTAAAAGTTTGTGAAGCCTTTTGAATTTTCAATATTTCTGCATAAATATGACCTAAAATGTGATCTGTTCTTCATCCAAGTCCTAAAACCCAATTAAACAAAGGAGTGAAAAACATACATATTCATTTAATGACCTAAAGCACCACTGTAATTGGTGTCTGTGCCATTGCACTAAAGTGCATGAGGGGACCTGAAAAGTTAAATGTTTGCCACACCAGTCAGTCAACACCATGAGGTGTGCGGATGTGTTTGTGTAACCGAATTAACTGATTTTTTACACTGGATCGACTCATAAAGTAGTCCCACCGATTGGCTATGTCCAACAGGCTAAGCTGCCAAAACCAAACATAAAGTTAAGGTTGAAAATATGCTGAATGTAGCTCACAGTGCAAAATGAGACACTAAACCTTTAACTTGATTAAGTGTGTTGTGTAAATGCAATTTAGGTGTGCCTGTGCAGACACAAATACTCATTTTCTGCTTTCTGAGTTCTTGGAAATAGGTTGCTGTGCTGTGTCCCCTTTTCAACTGTCTATTTGATTTTCAGCCATTTTCCCAGGTGGACAAACAATATTTGGTGCTTTGTGAAGCTCAAATTCGGGTCAAGGTCCAGGCAAAGGACAGTTTCTGTACTTGCTTTTCCCTTTCCCCTTTACAGATTTTTTTTTTTAAATCTGTAGGACACAAGTTCCAACATCCAGCTCCCTTTTGAGTACATCACCATCAATGAAGCGAACTGTAAAACAAGCACTGCATAAAAATAATTCCATAATAGCATAGTCAGAAACAAGAATAAAGTCAACGTGAGAATCAACATGAAAGAGTATATAGCTGTTCAGTCAGTAATTCTGTGCCTGATTCAGGCATCACATGAAATCAATGCTGTTTGATAACCCTTTTTTTTTTTAATGGAAAAAAAAAAATCCCAGGAGTTAATCCCTTATATTTCACTGCACCATCAATCCCTGAAAATCAGTGCATTTTCCTTCATCAGCATCACTTCCCTTTTGAACTCGCCACCTGTCTAAAGCTTCTGTCAGGTATTCCTATCATGGTTGGTGTTCTGTCTCAAATACATTCCAGAGAGAGAAAGAAAGAAAGATACGTTTTAAAGAAGAGTTGTTCAGAAATCCCATCTCAGAATTGGATGAAGTTTCCTGCAAGTTAAAAGCAAAACATTTTAAAGGACCATAATTCCAAAACCTTGCACCAATTCCTGTGAAACTGAGCATGTTTCTCCCTCTCCAAGCCATCTGATTTTTCTTCAAATCACACCCATTTTTAATCCATGTTTTAAAAAGCTATTTATTTAGCCGTCCATGTTGAACCCATGCAACATAACAGAAGAGTGGAATTTAGTTTTTCCAAATCTGCTGGGGGAGGATTTAATAGTTTCTGGTGTTCTGAAAGCGATCCAGGTGATGGTTGAATTCTGTTTCCTTTGGGATAATGTGACGATAAGGTGACCAGCACAAAATGAGGATTCTTGCCCGCTGAATACCCATGTAGGTAGTTGTTATAACAAGCATCTTCAGTGGAAGCTTCCTTTTTTACATCATGATTCCCTTTTTCTAATCCAGTTTGCCTCTCGCTGCTTGTGGTGGAGAGTTTCTTCCATTTTATTGGTTTCTCTATGTGAAGCATTGGTTCACACTGTCACTAAAAGATGACCATCTCCCCATGTTCATCCCTTATCTGTCTCGCCATTCAGATTAATTTCCATTATCTATATCACTGTCCAGATATTTAAAAGGGGCCTTTAAAAGTTGGCAAAAGATCTCCCCAACCCATTAGAACTTAGAGACCATTTCAAATCATCATGGCTTTAAAAAGCCTTAGATAAAATTCATTTAGTGAGCTTCTCTATAGAAAGTTTGTGCTCATTAGGTTTTGACAACGCTAGAACTGCCTCGAATGAATCTGGGATATAGATCTCCAAACAAATTTAAGCAAGGTGTCACAGCCCAGTATTTATCACATTCTTCCAAAAGGGTTTGCTCCAGCCTCCTATTTATCACCTATCATTTATCTTCTATTACGATTCTGAAATTTTGTAAGGCCTTCACGTTAGCCAGGCTGGAAGCATTGCCCTCAACAGTCCTTTTTGGGCGTTTTAAGGGTACTCCGATGTATCTTTGGTTCTGTCCACGTGGTGATGGCTCAATAGAAACTCTAAACCATCTGCTGCTATGCTCCTCCCTATATAAGGTCTCTAGACAGACCTTCATTTATCCAAACTTGAAGAAATTTCTGGGTAGGGAACGTGAGTTCTACTTATTGTTACTTGTTTCAGATAAGATTTTAAACCACAAATGGCCTCTCAAAATTCTACACTTGCTTTGTCATCAGATAAATTAGAGGATGACATTTCATTTCATCTGTATTTTCTTGGTAGTCAGGTTCACTATCAGAAGAATGATACAGAGGGTGGGGGAAGAAAAACTTTGACCTTTTCTGCACAAAATATCTCCTGATAATCAGAAAGAATCCATGTTTCAGTTGGCACTAGATCCTTCCTTGTGATGAATTAATCCTTCTGACCTTTCTCAGTTGATAAGGTAATTTGAAGACACCATCAATTGCCCCTTTCAGTTTGAGCATTGTGGCTTGTGCTGATACATCAATAAAGGACATGCAAGCCACCCGTTCCTACACAGTATACTTTCTCTTCTGGGGAAGGAAATCTTAAGTTGAGTAAGATGAAGCTGTCCGTCATGGGTACCGCCTTGTTGATTTCTGTGCTCTGCACATTTGCTCAGGTGAGGTGAACTCTGAATTTTAAGAAAAAGCAAGTTAGGGGATGGTAGAGGAAACCCCTGTGAATTAAACCTCTGTGGGTTAAACCTAGTCCAAATTAGTCACTCTTAGGTCCTAGTGAAATCTTAGACATAACAAATAGGGTTGTGTAAAACTTCACAGAGAAGATTGAGCTTGAACCCTGTTCAACTGCATCTCTAAATGGAATCATCTTTCTGAAGCGAATCGGACAATCCAATTGGATGCTGCAATTTTTTGAAGCAATTTGAAGTATTCAGTTGGACTGATGATCTGAATCAAATCAATGATTCTATTCTGACCAAAGTCTTTTTGCACACCCTTAATAACAATCTTGAGTTTTGTAGCTTACAACAATAATGCATTGGGGTCACACATTGTATTAAAATGTGGCTTATTTGTTTTGGGCTTTGTATTGATTGGAAGTCAGACCATGGTTTCCAGTAATGGTTTTTAGTGACCCTGGTTATGTTTGCATCCCTTGGTTCCCCATCATCAATAGATTTGTTTCCACCATGTTTACTTGTAGCATAGCTATTTTGAGAGAAGCCTGATAAACTATCTGACCCTAGATTTGTAAGTTTTCATTCACTCCTGCTCCCAAGTCAGTGTAGGTGTAATATGCATAGCAACCATGGGGGTTAGGTGTCATGGAGAGGCATAGAGCTTCTTTGGGATAGAGAAGGTAGGTATAGATATGGGAAGGTACCAAAATATACCCACTTCCCAGAGAAGCTTTCTAATGCAAATAGCAGCATAGGGTAGGTGGGATGTTTTTCATCCCACCTACCATCTTGCTAGGAGGGAAGAATACTGGTCTTTATTCATTTCTACCCCTGTGGTACTGATGCTGTGCAGGTTGCAATTATCATCTCATCTTTAGTTGTTACAGCCAATCGGTTCCTGAATTATGCATTTACAAGCTTTAGCTTCCATGTTAATTTTTATGTGTAGGAAATTTATATTTATCTTTTCTCTCTCTTTCTCTCTCTGTTTCTTTCTCTCTCTCTTTTTGTTGCTGTAGCATGGACGTGGTCATTGTCCTGGTCGTGGTTATCAAGGGAGTGGTCGAAAGCCAGTGAGTATGATGCCTTTTCTTTACTAGTTTTAGAAGTTTTCCCCTTTGCCTCTGATTGTCCTGGAATTTCAGATGTATCCCACTGCAAAAGAAAAAGTTTAATAAGTTTTATTTGGGAGCTCTCACATTCTCACATCCATGTGTGATGTTATTGCACTTTCCTTCTTCCCTTTATTGCTATGCTACCATGTTATTAAAGATGTTGGGCAGATTGGGACATGCCAAACTGTAGATTACAAAAAGAGACCTGAGCTTGGCTCCTCCAGACAATCAAAATATTCCAAGGTTCTCCAAGGTTGTACACCCAGGGGACATGTCCAAATGTCAGCACCCTGATCAAGAAAGAGCATGGATGTTGGATGCCAAGAAATAAATATGGGTGGGCTTCCCATTTTAAGTAATAATCAAAGTTTTGTTATGGGATTAGAGAAATGGGGAAATTATAGTCTTGTGGGGGCCCTGTTGTATTGGTTTTAAGCTTGGCCAATTAAGTTTATATAAAGGAGTATAGAGCTGCTCTTGGGACAGAAGGAAGGAGGGAGGGAAGGAGGGAGGGAGGGAAAGAAAAGTTAAGCGGGGACTTGCAGAAAAGATTACACAGGCTTGAGAAAAAGAAAAATGTGGGGGGGGGAAAACCCCTCAAAAGAACCCCTCTTTGATATTGTTTAGTATAAGATGGGGCAGAGAGAATCTCTGAGAGGTTTTCAAGACTCTGTTATTCTATTCTACTTTACTACAATAAACAGCATTCTTGGAATCCCTGTCATGCTTGTTCCTTGCCTTGGTCTTCCTCAAATGGCTGACATCAATTTGGAGAGCCTCTCCAAGTTTCTCTGCCCCATTTTATATTAAGCTTAATCAGCCAAGGTTGAGTTTCTTTCTCACATGTTCCTCTTCTAATCTTTTCTGTAAGTCTCCCCTTAATGGCTGCTCCTTCCTTCCCAATCCTCAAGGTCAGTTCAACCTTCCTTTGCAGTATGTTTGTTAGCTTAGTGTGTTGGGTGAATCCAGCCTGGTTGGTTTGTTCATAGTTCAACATACTGTACAAACCCAGAAAACATGTTAATGTATGTGTGCTGTCAAGTGTGTTCTTCAAACTCAGCCATTGCGTGCACTGCACATAGAACTTTAGTATAAACATGAGAAGAAAAGGATTGGAAAACCAAAGCTAGAAAGGTAAACCATCTGCTTAAAGAATCAGAGCACAAAAATCATGAGAAAGAATGGGCAGAAGTTTGCATGATGATCATCCATTACAACAAGAGGCCATGTTGTCTTCCCTTTGAAATATCTAACGTCCCATTGACTTCCCCAAATGTAGTCAATGATGTTATTTTATCAGGTGGGTTGTCTGCAGGTGGGAATTGCCAGGCCCATGCATCTGGATTCTGAGGGGAGAATGGTAGGAGAGCTAAATTGCAGGGGAAATTAGAGGACAGTGGAGGGGGTGAAAATTCCCTTTTCCAAGAGACTGAACTGGGGGTCAGACCATTGTGAAGTTGTCTTTCTTTGGAAGAATCCGCTTTGGAGATTTCAGTCCACAGACCAGGATGTGTTATGTAGTTGCTTAATCTGAAAGCGGCAAAGCAACTGGGATGGAGTAAAGCAAAGGGGATTGGATTGGAACTTCTTTTGAATATTCTGTGTCTTTTCTCTCATAGTGTGAGTGCATCAACAAGCGACTGCTAGTCATAAAGGCCCTTCTTTCTTGATTTACTGTCCAATACTGAGACAGGAGATTGTAGAAATGAATATTGGGCTGGAGTTCAACCATTATTGTATAACTGACACGAAAACTAGATTATGAGTTAAAACTACAAGAAGATGCATTTGCCCCACACAACACACTCAGAGAGACCTCTTTCAAAAATGCACTTCAATGTGGAAAATGATCTGATGGAGCCAATTATTTTCTTTCAAGCCGGCAAAGCATACATTTAATGCAAAGAGTGTTTTCTTCATTAGGTTTGGGGTTTCACCACATTGTTCTCCATTGTTCCCCATTAACCTCAGTGAACAAAAAGGATAGAGAAAAAGAATTACACCAATACAAGAAGCAGCTAGAAAATGGGTAGCGGCAGTTAGAAACCTCAAATGAACACTGTTACTACCCACTGACCCATTCTTAAAACCACCCTTAAAGAATAACTTTTTTAACAAACTGTGGTTAAACTAAAAAAAAAAAAGAATCCAGAGTTATAAAGCTAAGTAGGGTTGGATTTGGTTTGAACTTGGATGGGAGATGCCCTGGGCATAAGGGCTGCACGCTAGACTGGGAAATCAGAATAAGATTCTGGAATAAGGCAAAAGCAAAACAATTCCACAACAGTACCAAGAGAACTGGGTGGTTGTCACCAGGAGTGGTACTCAAGAATACTGTACCTTTTTTCCTTTTGCCTTTGAGTAAGAATTGAGTCTTAGCAACTCCATGGATGAATCCATGAAGGTTTTTGGATAGTGTCTTCAAAAGGGGTTTGCTGTTGCCTTCTTCCAGAATGACTGGCCCAAGATCACCCAGCTGGCACCTGTGCCAAAGGTAGGACTAGAACTCAGGTCTCCCTACTCCTAGTCCAGTGGCTTAACCACTAGCCCAAACTGGCCATCAAGGGCCACCTTTACTTTGACTGATTTCTGGCTGAGGTTTATACATCAGATTGTTTTGGTAATAGAGAAAATGGAGATATTTCTCCCGCTTGAGGAAGTTGTGGAATAAAGTACAATGCAAAGTAGTTCTGGATGTTTACACTATATTTGCAATGGCAGACCTTTTCAGGTAAGCTTCATGAGAAAAAGTGAATATATTCCCATTGTCTGCTTGGTTAGGTGAACATCAAACAGCTTTTTAGTGAAGACTAACAATTAGCAGCTAAATTAATGAACTTACAGTAGAAGCCGCACGGCAGCTTTTTATTTCAGGAAGTAAAAAAGCCACACAGTACCAGGAACACCCAACATGGCTGGGCTGCTAGGAGTAGCTGTTCAGCAATGTCCATGGGCAAGATGGTGGACATGGTATCGCAATGCCCTTTTTCTCCCCCTCTTCCCCATGGACACCTTTGGATCTGCTGCTTGCTAACAAGCTTCCTTGGGGTAAACCAGGAAAGGCAGAGAATGGGCACCAAGCCTTAGCCTCCTACCTCCTGGAAGAGCTGCTTTGCATCATCAAAAGTGAGAAGTTTGCCAAGCCCCATCCTGCAGGGCATGATCGAAGAATCAAGAATCCCATTGCCTCCAATCAGGAGTCTGATGAAAGGATTAGGCGTAAGATACAGAATCTTGGAAAATGCAATCGCCCACTTATAGCTGAGAGAGAATGACAGGCCCAAAATCACCCAGAAAGTTTCCATTCCCAAAAGTGGACTGGACCTTTGGTCCACACACACATAGGGTAATTGAATGCAGTTTTTATTGCCCTGGGAAGATCCTAGGCATGGAAGTTACATTTATTTGGATTATCCAGCTCCCCTCTTCCCTTATCTAGTAATTTTGACCATTTTCCTTGACTTCATCAGACCACAGCTACGGTTCTCTGTAGGATCTAGAACCACAGTCATACTGGATCCTGAATCTTGTTTAGCCAAACACCCGTAAGAGCCTTTCCTGCCACAGTTAAAGGGCAGAGAAATATGTGCCCTGGTCACAGAGGAAAACTCATGTCACCTGTCTCTGCCAGACAGCCACTGGAAGGAGATAACATCCATGGGCTTCAATATGGTTGGCGGGTTTCTTTTAATGAGGATTGTGGGAAAGAAATGAGATTAGTAACTGTATTTTGTATTTTCTGTTCTGATTGTTTCATTCTACAGCAAGCTCGACCTTATCCACCCACTTATGGCTATCCTTCTTATCCCCCAGGCCCCCCTGCTTATCCCCCAGGCCCATCTGCTTATCCCCCAGGCCCCCCTGCTTATCCCCCAGGCCCCTCTGCTTATCCCCCAGGCCCCTCTGCTTATCCCCCAGGCCCCTCTGCTTATCCCCCAGGCCCCCCTGCTTATCCCCCAGGCCCCTCTGCTTATCCCCCAGGCCCCCTGCTTATCCCCCAGGCCCCCCTGCTTATCCCCCAGGCCTCCCTGCTTATCCCCCACCCTACCCTGCTTACTCTCCACCCTATCCTGCTTATCCCCCCCCCTACCCTGCTGTGGGCCCTGATCAACAATCTTTTCCTGCCGCCACTCAACCATCTGGTTACTATCCACCCTCCTCTGGAATATCTTCTCCAGCCTATCCTGGCACAGTGAGTATGAAAGCGTGACAGGTCCTCTTGAAGGCCTATTCATTTGGAGGTGGGAGAAGTTTCTGCTGGCCCTAAAAATCTTAGATAGATAGATAGATAGATAGATAGATAGATAGATAGATAGATAGATAGATAGATAGATAGATATTCTGTGTCTTTATTAAGATTACTCTCAAAAAATTCTTTTAACTTCTTTTTGCTATCCTCCACTACTTTTTCCTTTTGTAACAACGTCTCATTCAGTCTCCACCCAAAAGATCCATTTTTCCTATTAAAAGGTAAAGTCACTGGATTGTGATCTGAAAAAAATCTTTGATAATGTTTCCACTTTATAAAGTCAAAGTTTTAGAGATCCAAATCACATCTATTCTTAAAAAAGATCTCTGTCTTTGTATATTCTTTTGAGTCACCATTTTTATATCTCCATGCATCAACTAGCTCCAAATTATCCATTAAATAAATAAATAAAAACTTTGGTAATTTGCCTTGTGTATTTTTAATATTTTTCTCAGTAGTTCTTTTTGTGGGGAAACTAATCCATTCCAATCTCCCAAGAGAGACCATCCAATAACTTGTCCATAATCCTTTATAAAATGCTGTTTTATCTTCATTTGGAACATAAATTCCCAGTATCAAAGTCTTAGCTCCCTGTAGGTTAACTTCCACCCCAACGTATCTGTCATGATCATCAGTCAATATAAGTTTTGGATATAGTTGAGGGTTTATATACAAGACTACTCCATTTTTTTTTCATTCCTGCTAAAATAAATTCTTCACCCAGATTTTTGTGACTCAAATATTTTATATCTTTTTTCCTAATGCATGTTTCTTATAAGCAAATCGAGTCTTGTTTTAACTTTTTCAAATATTTTTTTTTCCTCTTTTGAGGATGGCAAAAGTTAGAGTTGTTGTTTCCCCAGCTGCTATAGACATGCCCTAGCTATAGTGACTTGGGAAGTGAGGGATGTTGTCTGTCAGTCTACATCTTGCTTAAGTTTTAAAAAGCTATGCCTCCACATTGGCATCTTCTCTTAAAAAATGTGCTCCTGTTTCACGCATTTAACTCCCATTTATTCTATTCTGAGTTTTGTATAACCAGATAAGACCAGGGTGACTGAATGCAGTTTTTATTGCCCTGGGAAGATCCTAGATATGAAAGTTATAGTGATTTGGATTATCTAGCTCCCCTCTTCCCTTATCTAGTAATTCAACCATTTTCTTTGACTTCTTCATTGGACCACAATTACAGTTCTCTGTAGGATCTAGAACCACAGTCACACTGGATCCTGAATCTTGTTCAGCCAAACAGAGCTAATCACCCATAAGAGCCTTTCCTGTTAGTGCAGAGAGGTTGGAAGTTTTTGTTTGTTGGAGGGAAGTTGGGGAAGACTGAAGATGCAGATCTGTCTTCCTCAACAGCCCCAGAATCCAAACAGAATTTAGAAGACTAAAGTTCCCAACTTTTTCTATGCTCTCAGCTCCTTGCACTGAAATGAATTCAAGTCCATCAGGGTTAGTGCTGTCATAAAACTGTCATTCTTTAAGGTTACATTTATTGGTTTGTTGTTTACAGGAGCCCAGATGGCATCTTTTGGGAATAATCCCAACTTTTAGAATATGCTGTGGAAGTCAGTTGTACCTTGTAGATATTTGGGATGCCAATTCCAGGCAGCTCCAGCATGTAATGGTGGTGGGAATTGTAATCCACCACAGTTGGAGGACAGAGATGCGTGCCCTGGGCACAGAGGAAACCTCATGTCACCTGTCTCTGCAGGACAGCCACTGGAGGGAGATACATCCATGGGCTTCAATATGGTTGGTGGGTTTCCTTTAATGAGGATTGTGGGAAAGAAATGAGGTCAGTGACTATATCTTGGGTTTTTGTACCCCTTTTTTCTGTTCTGCAGCAAGGTTCTAACTATGGGAATCAACCTAATCCTAGCTACCCTGGTTCAGTTCCCCATGCACCACCTTTCTCTACACAACCTTTGTCCGCTACCCCTGTACAAACTGCGTTTGTTCCCTCTACTCTTCCTAATCAGTCCTCTGCTGCCCCTGCTGTGTTTGCCCCTCCACAACCTGCCCATACACCCTCTGCACCCCCTGCCCCTGCTGACTTTGCACAACTTCCCTCTACTTTCTCTGGACAACCTGCCCTTGCACCCCTTGCCCGTGCTGACTTTGCACAACTTGCTGTCCCTGAACAATCTGCTTCTCCACCACCTGCCCCTGCGCCCTCTGCACAAGGTGCCCCCCATCTCTCTCTTTCATCTGGTTTTCAACCCCTTGCTAAATCTGCATTGCCTGCCTCTGGAGAACCTGGGTCTGCTGCCTCTGGAGAACCTGGTAACGCTGGGAAAAAGAACTCTGCTTCCAAAGATCAGGTAAGTATAAAAGTGTGCCAATTCCTGAAGGCCTAGTCCTTTGAATGTGGGAGAAGAAGGTTCTGCTGGCCCTAAATATTAAGAATATCATTTCCTACATTCATGCAGGACTGAGTTAGCAAGACTTGAGGGTTCCAGGCCGTTTAGTTTTTCACAAGAACTAATGCTTGGCATTATGTTATTATTAACATAAATATTATCCTCAGACATTTTCTCTGACAAGTCAAGGCTGTTTACCTGTGGGTCTCTACTTTTATCCCCATTAAAATATGATATGGGTTGGCCCACAGCTGGTCCAAAATCACTCAAACACTGGAGTCAAGTGGGAGACTTGAGCCTGTTGTCTCCCCAGTTCAAGCTAGACACTTTGACCATTACCCCACCCTACCCTGGCACCACAGTTTCAGTTTTAAACTCTGGCCCTTCCTTTACCAGTGACTTACAGCAGCCTCTTGAGTCATCCAACCCTAATTTTGCCAAAGGAATAGCAAATGTCACTAGTGGGGAAATTGACTTTGTTACATGTCTTTCCATCACATTATAAACTTCTTTCTTGGTCCCACTTCCCAAGAGGTCCTTTAGAGCAAGGATTTACTTGCTGTTATTCATACACGTTAACTATAAAATCTCTTGATGCTTAATGCATGCACAGACTCAAGAGCTTGGTTATCATAAATGAAGGGAAATTCACAGAATCTATTTACTTATTTGTTCAGTTGATGCTGGGTTTTGGATTTTCTTCTTCTACTGCATCTTTCTTTTGACAGAGAGCCAAGACTAATTCCCTATACTGGGAATTCCAAGATGTCATGGCTGCCTTGAGGGCCAATCTTTAGAGACAGGACGTAAATGGAGTAAAGCAATAAGTCAACACATAACAATCATTACCAAAGAGAGATGGTTATCCCTCCCCCCATAAATGAAAAGTCCAAAAGTGCTGGAGCAAATAATAAAGGCAATGAAGAACTTGCTGCTGCTTCTCCAAACAGGGAGAGACTGCTGTCATCTCCCAGTTCTCATCCTTGGAGCGAACATCCTCTAAGCCTGAAACTCATATTATTGAAGGACTTTTCTTTTTTTAACAAATGTATCTGCTTTGCATTGTGTGTTTCCAATTGCTTCAACCTGGGCACCTCCCAGAAGTATGGATTTCTTCCTTTGGCCCATCCTATCCAAGCAGATTTACTGACACAGCCTGTAGTTTCTTTTCCCTTTCTGCCTTCTTTCTTTCACCTGGCAGACTAGCAGCTGTTTGGATAGTTAATGGAGCCTTCTGTCTTGTCATAGAGATAGCAATTCAGCCTAGGATGCTCTGTACTTGGGCACGGTTTGCCACCAGGGAGCTGAATGCCCTATATCATATCCCCATAAGCAGATGACTGCATTATGCTATGCAGACAGGGACAGAAGGAGAGAGAAGAAAGCTGTTCCATTGGACATGTAGATGGGAGCTCAATTCTGTGTACTATTTGGTAATACAATTCTTCCTTTTCTTTCCCTTTTAGTCATCTCCAGTAAATGCAGGGGAGTGAGTATTCATTTCTTACCAAATTCTAGCCTTTTCTGGAATGTGTATTCATTTCTTACCAAAATAATTTGCCTCTTCTGCATAATTTCAAAATACATGATCTCCCTTCCTTCCTTCCTTCCTTCCTTCCTTCCTTCCTTCCTTCCTTCCTTCCTTCCTTCCTTCCTTCCTTCCTTCCTTCCTTCCCCTCCCTCTTCCTCTTCTTCTACAAAAAACAGCTTGCCTCATCTGCCTGATTTGAAAGCGGAGTATTCATGTCAGTAATAATCATAAAAAAAGTCTTGCTGTTTAAGAATTACAGTTTCGTACATTTATATAAGAAGTCACATCCCCTATGAAGCTCAAAAGGAAACCACATTGAACAGAGCTCTCCTAAAACAAAACAGCCTTTATCATTTTTCATAGAGAAAATAAAGCAGGTTTTAGATGAGTATTTTTTGTTTTATAATTCCTGCATTGGTATAGGCAAGGGAAAAAGCCATATAAGCAGCCCTGGGACCCTGAAACCAGTTAAGGCAGCGAAACAGCTGAAAATGATTGACAGTTCTACAACCAGAAGTTTTTATAGGCAAAGCAACTGCTAGGTTTGTTGCAAACAGATTGGAAGCCTTAATATAAGAGACAGATGACTCTTTAGACCAGCGTTTTTCACCCTTGACAACTTTAAGATGTGTGGACTTCAACAATTCTGGGAGTTGCCACATATCTTAAAGTTGTCAAGGTTGAGAAACCCTGCTTTAAACTATCCGTTACCTCATGCAGAAAAATAGCACATCTGAGAGGAAGTCTTTCAAGAAAACATAACTATTAGTAAGCTGTCTGTTTCAGTGGTCTAAATAATATTCTTCCTAATAACTGCCAATACTGTGGCCCAGATTGTGGCTAAGCATTGTTTCTTAATTGCTCCAACACTGATATTTCTTTGTGGCCAAAATTGTGGCAAAAGAGATGACTTAAAAAGTTCCTTTGACAGTCTTACAGTAACCTTTGTTTAGAATGCAACAAAGTCCTCTGACTTTAAATTAAATCTTTTAACAGCAAAGGATTCTAATAATTATTTGCAAGCAAAAGATCCTGACTGTCCACCAACGAATCTGCTGCCAATTGTAACATTCTTATCCTGTTCTGTGTTTTGACTCAAGGCCTACCTGTATAATGTTAGGGGTATGGATGAGCCAATGAAACATAAGAGATCTTTAACAAATTTTGAATCACTGATATTGAATCTTTCAGATTCATCTCAAGGCCTTATTTCTAAGAAAGATAATATTATTATGGAACAAGCGTATCAGCCCTTAAATGATTTGCAAATGGCTTGGGAATAGGATTTCCAACAAGAGAGAAATGACCAAGAGTGGAATGAAGTATGGAAATGAAAACTGTAGTATCTTCTTTGCCCCAAATTAAAGAAACGTTCCTTAAATTATTTCATAGATGGTATATGACTCCTTACAAATTAGCATGTATGAGCAAGGCAAAATCCTCTTTGTCTGTCTATTTTTCAGTTTGTATGGCTGCCCATCTCAGCAAGTGACCCTGGGCGGTGAACAATCTTAAATTAAAAACAAATTTCCATCATAAATCCAAAAATTAAAGTGCACAGCAGCCAAGGAAGATGTCACAATCAATGGTTCTTAGCACAACCAGGAGATGGGACCTTTCACACATTCAGGGCGCCAGGCCCAGGCATATGGCGCAAAGATTGCAAGGAAAAGGGCATATATCTGGCATCTGTAGTAGTCTTGCCCTCACATTTTTTCTATCTGGCCTAGGGTGTTCTCTGAGACTGGTCAAGTTATAAATCAAAGGATTAATATGTGTCCACAGTTTGCTTTGTTGAATATATTTCTAGAGTCGAATGCAGATATTCACTCCAAGGATTAGTGGCATTTTGTTGACTATTGCTAGCTAGGCATTAAAAAGATGCTCTGATGCTGAAGCTCTGGTTAAAGCCTTTTCTAACATGGCTAATCTTCTTTCTGACAATTCTTCATTCGGGAAAAAAGGCAGGGGGCAAAGTGGTTGTATCAGTGCATATTCTTAAATAGAATGAAAGATACTGTCCAGATGTGCCAATAGGGGCTTCTCAGTCACAGGATGTCAAGGGTCTCCGAAAACTTGCTGGGAACAGACAAACAATGATAAGTCGTCTTCTTTCCAGGAAATGTGAATACCAGCCCATAAAGTTTAAATGAATGTTTCCAACCAGCAGGTTTTGTATCACGTGTCACCCTCTTAGATGTTTTGCTGCAGTGTGGAATCAAGAATAATATCTCTGCTGTTCCTCCACCTCCCTTCTTGCTGTGGTATTCGTGCCCTCCCCTCCCCCCCTTAATACCTGAGTGAAGAATGCACAAGTAAGAAATATGCACAAATACAGGTATTTTCTCAAAATGTATTCGCTTTTCAAAATCCTGAAAAAAAATTCAGACAAATTCCAGATGAATATTCATTTCCTTTTAAGGAATATGTACCAACATTTTCACTACTTTGATCCTGGAGTAATTACTTTTTTCTTGTTCTGGTTCCTCAGGAAAAGTCAGCCTAGCAATCCCAGGCAAGTACTCCTTTCATACAAATTGCTCTAAACATTTACTTTTATCCCAAAACTTGTTCTCCCCCAAAACAAATAAACCTTCCAACTTTTTACACTAACTTGAACACTGATGAGAATTTTCTGTTTTTCTTTTGCAGACTTCTCGGAAATGTTCTCGAAAAGGACCCTAAGTAAGGATTTCTTTTGTCAATTTTGCATGTTTTATTACTCTAATACAGTGTTTTTCAACCTTAGCAACTTTAAGATGTCTGGACTTCAACTTCCTGAATTCTCCAGCCAGCATGCTAGCTGGGGAATTCTGGGAGTTGAAGTCCAAGTGCCTTAAAGTTGCCAAGGTTGAGAAACACTGCTCTGATCTATGAGCAACATCTCATTTTTCTTTTGCAGTCTATTAATACCAAGCCAAAAGCTCCATTTATAGAAATTAGTATCCCTTCTAAGAACATTTTTATTATGTTAAAATCCAAGTAATTTCTGGTTTCATTCTTAGCCTTCTATATTTAAGACTTCTTTAACAAATGATTTATGATGGAAAGACCTTTCACAGTATGTTGGTACAAAGGTAACACCTGCTCTTCTTCTTTTAGCCTCAAGATGCAGCTGGGCTAGTGAGTAATTTCTCTTTTATTACCAGAGAAATATTTTTGGGTTAGTTTAGCTGCTTGGGGAACAATAGATATCGGTATACAGGTAGAGAGCCAGTTTGGTTCAGTGGGTAAGACACTGGGCTAGAAATGGGGAGACGGTGAGTTCTAGTCCTTCCTGAGGCACAAAGCCAGCTGGGTGAACTTGGGTCAGTCACTCTCTCAGTCCTAGGAAGCAGACAGTGGCAAACCATTTCTGAAAAACCTTGCCAAGAAAACTGCAGGGACTAATCCAGGCAGTCGCCAGGAGTCAAAAAGGCAGGAAGAAAAAATACAGGTAGTCCTCATTTAACAGCCACTCGTTTGGTGACTGTTCAAAGTTACAACAGTGCTGAACGAGGGGTACTTACAACTGGTACGCATAGTTGTGGCCAGGGCAGTGTCCCACGGTCACATGATCGCCATTTGCAACCTTTGCTTGCCGGCTTCTGACAAGCAAAGTCAATGGGGAAACCAGCAGGGGGTCACAAATGACAATCATGTGACCGCGGGATGCTGCAACCGACAGGATTCGCCTAACAATGGCAATTTGAACTGCCTCAACTGCCTTTTTAAGTCAGCACGGTCCCATGATATTGTGCCTTACGACTGCATCGCTTAGCAACAGTTTCTGGTCCCAATTACTGTTGGTAAGTGAGGACTACCTATAGTGCTGATTTGATTCCTACGCTCTGAAAATTTCACTCAGGTTTCCTTAGGAATTACTAGTCAGAATGACTTTGCCATTCTAGTCTTCCAAACAGATAAAAACAAGATAGTTTGTTTTTCAAGAGTTAAATGCCGATAACCATATGCTGGTTTCTCCATGAGTGCAGATGCACAGGATCGGTATGATGGCAGTTGCAGAGGATGGAAGGTCCATGTGGACTGTGCATTGCCTCAATTATATCTCTCATCACTTCTGAAATAGTCCAAAGGCTGCTCTACAGAATATTCTAGGGATGAATCAATTTACCAAGTAATGGAATGCAATTACTCCCCATCGCATCCATTGTAGCAATTAAGCAATAAACTTTTCCTAGTAACATCCAGAAGAGAATGAACACTCCAGTTGTTTAGCACTTGCTGAATTGCTTATCTGCTTTTATTTTTCCAGGCAATGTAAATCAAAGCTTCTCACTGAGAAAATGGACTCTGGTGGGTATGGAAGATTTGCTCTGCTTTAGTAGAGATTTACATTGTGCAGATTTCTCCCAGGACTTTACAACAACTTGCTTTCAGATATGTAAATTATTTGGGGTCATTGTCACTGAGGGTAAGGGGAGGGTGAAGGCAAAATTCTGAAATATTAGCTGCCTTACTACTATGGATGTGTGAGAGTCAATTGCATACCCTTTTTATGCCAAATATTTCACATTCACTCATCTTGTTTTTTTCTAGATCCACCAACTGCATTTGCTGAGAATAAAATCTAGAGCCTCCTCCCAAACTTTCTCTTTCCACTTTTCATAATTTCTTCTTCATCAAGGATCAAAGGGGACCTGCAACTTTCTTCTGACAAGGGCTCCAGCAGTTATATTTCTGTTGATCTGGGTGTACTTTCTCTTAATTGTGAATGCTGGTTGTTCTACAAAAATAAACATTTACAAATATATATGTGCAATATTATCACGGAGTGTTGTCTTTATCATTGTGCTCTGAAAAGGATCATTTTTCCAATATTATAGGGAGGTTCAGGCCACATTAATGCTTTGTTGATTCTGATAAATGAAAACCTGATTACAAGCCCATCATCTAAGCATACTTTGAGCTTAATGCCACAACCATAATTAATCCGTGTTTCTGTTATGCTTCTTTAGGCCACAGTCTCTTATAGGCTTGATAGATATGTTAAGTGACTTCCCTGATGTAACCTTGAAATCCTTAAGAAGTGCTAAATATGACTCCCCCTAGTGATCCTTCCACATTGCTCCCAGGCCCTCTTTGATCTCAGAGGTGAATAATTACATTCTTATTCTATGTCCAGAAGACAGTTGCTTATCCCCAATTTGTACGTAAAGAAAAGTCTACGTACCTTACCAGTAATAGGAGATGGGGAAATGCCTTGTGTTTAATCTCTCCTTTTTTTGAGTAACTGGATAATTTAATGTTTAACAATCTGGCTCCAGTATTCATGGAAATGTAGACTCATCTTTGCATACTTATTTTTAATCATTTATGACAGGCATTTACAAGTTATCCTTGGGTTACGACCATTTGTTCAGTGACCATTACAATGTTACAACAGTGCTGAATGAGGGGGACTTACAACCAGTCCTCAAGTTGTGGCCATTGCAGTATCCCCATGGTCATGTGATCATGATTGGGGTGCTTGGCACCTGGCTCACAATTACAATGGTTGCAGCGTTTTGCGGTCATGTGATCACCATTTACAACTATCTTTGCTGGCTAGCTTAGAACTATCTTTCCCCACAAGCAAAGTCAATGGGGAAGTCAGCAGGAGGTCTCAGGTTGCTCCTGCAAGTTGCACCCACCCGCACTCTCTAGTGCCTACCTGCACCTGCCTGTCCGCCTGCCCATGTTCCATTTGCCTCTTTATCAGGGATTTTGGGAATTTATTTATTTAAACAAGCAACTTCTTTGGCCTGAAAATTTTGAAACCCCCTGATTTAAGGAATATGCATCTTTTTTTTTTAAAGGTTATTTTTGTAACAAAACAATCTTTAATCTTAACTTTAAAAAATTAAAAGTGTGAACTAAAAAAGGAAACTAAGAAGGAAAAGAATAAATTTATCTTTTATACTTATCAACAGTCACTTTTATCAATGAATTCACTACTGAAATATGAACAATACAAGATATTATTGTAAGATATCACAGAATCTCTACCATAGAAACACATATTGCTGTATCCTTTGATCAGTAGAAAATATTGGCTTTTCCAAAACAGATAGGTCATGCATTTCCAACAACCATTCCTTGACATCTGGAATAATACCACTTTTCTGATTTCTTAATATAATTCTTTTTGTCTCCCCCCCCCCCAATGTTCAATAAACCACAATTCCTGATAAACAGTCAAATTCCAAAGCTTTGGTATATAATTCAATATTATATTAACATCTTTGACATTTAAAGATTTTTCCCATAAATCTTCTACTGTACATTAATGCACTATCCCAAAAAAGATATTAAATGATCACATGTGGGTCAGTGAGCCCTTAAATTTCTTACACCTCCAACATTAAAAAATCTGATGCCCATCCTTTCAAGTACATTCTTTGGGGAGTCCAATATACCCTAAATACAATTTTTGAAGTATCAACCTTAATCTCAAATCTGTAGATTCCATTTTAACATTTTTAAGGACAAGAAGCCATTGCTGTGCAATGGCTTCATTGGAACTTCCAGTTCTTCAGTCCATGTTTGGAATATCCCAGAAATGTCCATTTTAAAAATATCCTTGAGCTTTTGATAGAGATACATTATAGCTTTTCTTTCTCTAACAGATTCCATCAGGCAAGAAAGCAACTTGGTGCCTTTGAGGCAGCCAAAGCATCTGGTCCATATTGATCTGTTAGAACACGCTAAAGCTGAAAATACCTCCACTGTTGTGAATTGGGAAGACCAAATTCAGTTTGAAGTCAGGAAAAATCCTTAAAATAGTCATTACAAAGTAGTTGATTTAAAGTCATAAGCCCAGCTTCCACCCAAGCTTTCCAATAAAATGATTTACCACCAGGGAATACAGATCTTGCTTTCTTAACTAATAGCTTCTGTTTTGGAAAAAAGTATCTTGCTAGGCATTGGTATAGATGCCATCATGCAGGGATTGGATACAGAAGGAAACATACATAATGCTGATGGTTTAACTCCTTAGACTAGGTTGCTAATCTGATATAATACATTTAAGGGTCTTGAGATAAACACATCATGCTATGCTGATTTCATGTCCAAAAAAGCAAAGGCATAAGAAATAAGATTCATATTAATCCATCAACTACTGGTTTTCAGTCTATAGGCACTTGTCACTTAAAAAAGGATTATCCAGGCAGAAAAGAATGAAAATGCCCTCCTCTAATTATCCCCTTTGTTCCATGTCTCCACAACAAGACACTTGAGACACTTTCAGATATTGTCTAGAGGGGCAATTTCAAAAAGCTTCCCTCCCTCCCTCCCATAGATTCAAACACCTGAGATGGTGGTGAGTTTTCATGGGAGTTTGAAATGAGATTTGGCAATCTTGCAAGATTTTGACCAGTTTTAAAATGCTTTATTTGGTGCCCGTCCTATTGCACCAAAGTGCATGAGGGTGTCTGAAAAATTTTCCAAACTCTGTATTAAGTATTTCCTATACCAGTCAGTCCACACCATGGAGTGTGTGGGTGTGAGTTTGGGTGGCTGATAGGATACAATAAGACTGATTTGTACTCTGCATTGAATCGTAAAGAAGTCACAAAGATTGGATTTGCCCAACACACTGAGTGACCCCCCCCAAAATAAGCTAAAGTGAAAACTTATTGTGCTCACCACATGATGTAATTTCAGATACCAAACCTTTAACTTGTGGGTTATTGTGGGTTATTGTGATTAATTGTGTTGTGTAAATGCAATTTAGGTATGCCTGTGCAGACCAAATATTCACTTTCTGCTCTCTGAGTTCTTGGAAATAGGTTGCTGTGCTGTGTCCCTTTTCAATTGTCTATTTGATTTTCAGCCATTTTCCCAGGTGGACAAACAATATTTGGTGCTTTGTGAAGCTCAAATTCTGGTCAAGGTCCAGGCAAAGGACAGTTTCTGTACTTGCTTTTCCCTTTCCCCTTTACAGATTTAAAAAAAAAAGAAAAAATCTGTAGGACACAAGTTCCAACATCCAGCTCCCTTTTGGTTTGCAATATTGAGTACCTCACCATCAACAAAGTGAATTGAACATCATAAAGCAAACACTGCAAAAAAATAAATAATTCGATAGTATCATAGTCAAAAGCAAAAGAAAAGGCAAAAGTGAGAAAGTCAAGAGTATATGGGTGTTCAGTGGGTAACTCTGTATAGTGGCCTAGTTCTAGCATCACATTGAGCCATAATACTATTCAATAATCTTTTTTTTTCAATTAAAAAGACCAGTGAGTTAATCCCTTACATTTCACTGTACCCTCCATCCTGAAAATCAGTGCATTTGGAAAGGAGCATAATTATTCCTCCACCAGCATCACTTCCTGTTTGAGCGTTATTTTTTCAAAGTTTGTTCAAAACTTTTGCAGGAAGTTTGTTGAAAAAATTTGCAGCAGCTGTTTTTGCCTTCTGTCTCAAACAAAGCCAATAAGGAGAAAAAACCTTTGTTTTTAAAAAGTGTTGCTCAGCACTTCCATCTCATAATGATTTACCTTTACTGCAAATTTCATGCTGTTAAGGTTTAAAACATTTTAAAGGAACATAGTTCTAAATCGTACATCAATTCCTTTGAAATTTAGTATGTTTCACTCTCTCAAGTGGATCTAATTTTCCTTCAAATGGTACCCGTTTTAATTACAAAAAATAAAAGAAAAATAAAAAATAAAAGAAAGTTATAGCTATTTAGCTTTCATTGTTTAACCCATGTAATGTGACAGGAGAATGGAATTTAGTTATATCAAATCTGCTAGGGCAGAGATAGGGGTGCATGAAAGGCAGAGGATTTAGTAATTTCTAGAACTCTGACTCAAGGAAACAGGTAGAAGAACCAGCCTTACAGTTGACCATGAAGTTACTGAAGTGGTGGATAGCTTCTGCCCCTTAGGACCATCTATTAACAGTATTATCCATGAACAAGCATTCAACAAATATGCCACATCATAGCACTTGGTATGGGAGCAGTGAAGGCCATGGAACAGATATTCAGATCCTGTCTATACCTACAGAATAGTGCAGAAAATGGTATTCCTTGAGATACTCTGTGGAAGCAAGAAAAAAATTGGACTTTGAAGAAACAGGATAGAGAGTCTTGACACTTCCAAAATTTGGGGTCAGAGAAGATTCCTGAGAAGACTATGGACAGCCAAGAAAACAAACAAATGGACCATCAAACAAATCAAATAAGAATTCTCACTTGAGGCACAAATGATTAGGCTCAAATTATTATACTTCATACATATGTGAAGATCTGTCTCTAATGCTGGGAATCGTGAAAGGAAAGAGAAGTAGAAGACCAGCAGCAAGATAGATGGACTTGGTTACAGTGGTCATGGGTGCCCCACTGGAAAACCTGAAGGACCAGGTCAAGGACAGATTGTCCTGAAGAATGTCTATCTATGTGGTTGCTAAGATTTGACAGTGACTTGATGGCACATAATTAATCAGAACTCTAAATTTGGCTTTTGAAGCAGTCCAGGTAGCCTTTTCATATCCCTTATTTTTGTCTTTTGAATGTCCCCAAACTAGTTATCCATATTACAGTTCAGATATTTAAATGCGGCCCTTGAAAGTTGGCAAAAGATCTCTCCCCCCTCAAACCTCTCCCCCACACTGAGAATGAAAAGAAATCAAAGGAACTAAGATAAGATAATCAAAAGATGACGCTAAGATAAAATAATTGAAAGATGGGACAAAACCAGGAAAAAGGTTTTAAACCACAAATGGCCTTTTAGAAACTCTCCACTTCACTTCTCATCAGATAAATTAGAGGGTGACATTTCATCAATGTTCTCTTGCCAGTCAAGTTCATTATCAGAAAAATGATATAAAGGGTAGAGGAATGTTTCAGTTGGCACTAGATCCTTTCTTGTGATGAATTAATCCTTTTAACCTTTCTCAACTGATAAGATAATTGGAAGACATCATCAATTGCTGCTTTCAGTTTGGGCAGTGTGGCTTGTGCTAATACATCAATAAAAAACCATCCAAGTCACCCGTTCCTACGCAGTATACTTTCTCATCTGGGGAAAGACTCCTCAAGCTGAGAAAAATGAAGCTGTCCTTCGTGGGTGCCGCTTTGTTGATTTCTGTGATCAGCACAAATGCAGAGGTGAGATGAACCCTGCATTTTAGGAAAGATAGCTTGGGGGATGGTGGAGTTAATTAATTAACCCTGTGGATTAATCCCAGACTAAACTGGTCACTCTTCTGGGTCCTACTAATATCTTAGACATAACAAATAGGGCTGTGTAAAATTTCACTGAGAATATCCTGTTGAAACCCTATTCAGTTGCATCTCTAAATGGAATCATCTTTCTGAATCATATCAGACAATCCAATTTATTGCTTTTACTACTTTTTATAGTAGTTTCAGTGTGATCATGTGTGTCAGGCTAAAACAGTATAATGAATGGGCAATTATTGTTTTTGGTTTTTTTCCCTACAGCGTTATTTTTCAGGCTCTCCACCTCCAGTAATGAGGGGTGGGATTGTCCTCATTTAGCGACCACAATTGGGACCGGCAAGTGGTCACTAAGTGAAAAATCATATGACTGCGACTGTGCTTACGGTTTTACACAGGACAGTGCGTACTAACTGACTGTAATGGTGAACAAATGACTGAGAGAGAGATGCTGCCAAGGTTGTAAATGTGGGAATTGGTCGCAAAGTTACTTTTTCATCACTGTCGTAACTGCAAATGGTCGCTGTCTGAGGCAGTCGCTGAATGGGGACTACCTGTAGCATCTTTTCTTACAGTTGTTGCAAGGATAAAATTAGGCAAGACCCTAGTGTATGCCACTTGCAGCTTTTACAGAAAATGCAGGATGTAAACATTATTTATTAGTATTATCCAGGATGCTTGTGAGCCTCGCATAGGAAGGACATTAAGGTCATCCATATGTGTGGATTTACTTGCGGGTCTGCCTAGAATCCCCTCCCAGACCTTTCCTTCTCTTTGTTGCAGAAAGGGCAGGCTTGTAAATGTATCTTTGAATTTCTGTAGGGGAACGCTGGGTACGGGAGCTCCGTTTATGTTGAGAACCCTAAGTATCCTCCACCTGTAAGTATGATCTTCTCCCTTGCCTTGTTACTTCCTTTTCCTTTGTTGAGGAACAGACTCCCTGCTACAGTCCCGAGGTCCCCAAATTCAGTTTCCATTATTTTCCACCTAGCAGGGCTGTGGGGTTAAGACAGCTGCTAGGCAAACTGGTGAGAGGTGGGTCACTACCAAGAGTGTAGGCACAATCAAAGAAGTCAAGATGGTGGCCAAGACGGTGTGATCAAACCTCTGCCTTCTTTTTACAAGCACCATTATTTTTCAGGCTCTCCACCTCCAGTAAGTAAAACAGTTTTCTGTTTTAACGTATTTTGATACTTCTGACTGCTGTCAGAACTCGTCTGGACAAGCTGGCAAATGCGGGGATCACACAGTCACACAGAGGCAGCCAGTTTGTCCAAGCAATTCCTGGATCAAATTCTGACCGTGTTCCAACGTGGCACAAACAAGCCTCATAGCTTGCCCATCTAAAGGTTCATCACTGTCACACTGACCCCCAGAGAAACCATTAGTTTTATTCATCGGGGGAAGTCTCACCCATCCAGTGGTCATTTCAGGGAAAACACAGCTACCCAGAGTTTCAGAACTTTAGACTCCCATACAAATGACATTAAGGTCAGCCAGGGTCTTCTAAACAACAGCCTCTTTTTAAAAAATAATGTGAAAATTAGTACAGGTTGTCCTCATTTAGCGACCACAATTGGGAACAGAAAGTGGTCACTAAGTGAAACATATGACTGCGACTGTGCTTACGGTTTTACACAGGACAGTGCATACTAACTGACTGTAATGGTGAACACGTGACTGAGAGAGAGATGCTGCCAAGGTTGTAAATGTGGGAATTGGTCGCAAAGTTACTTTTTCATCACTGTCGTAACTGCAAATGGTCGCTGTCTGAGGCAGTCGCTGAATGGGGACTACCTGTAGCATCTTTTCTTACAGTTGTTGCAAGGATAAAATTAGGCAAGACCGTAGAGTATGCCACTTGCAGCTTTTACAGAAAATGCAGGATGTAAACATTATTTATTAGTATTATCCAGGACGCTTGTGAGCCTCGCATAGGAAGGACATTAAGGTCATCCATATGACCTTCCTCGCATAGGAAGGACATTAAGGTCATCCATATGTGTGGATTTACTTGCGGGTCTGCCTAGAATCCCCTCCCAGACCTTTCCTTCTCTTTGTTGCAGAAAGGGCAGGCTTGTAAATGTATCTTTGAATTTCTGTAGGGGAACGCTGGGTACGGGAGCTCCGTTTATGTTGAGAACCCTAAGTATCCTCCACCTGTAAGTATGATCTTCTCCCTTGCCTTGTTACTTCCTTTTCCTTTGTTGAGGAACAGACTCCCTGCTACAGTCCCGAGGTCCCCAAATTCAGTTTCCATTATTTTGCACCTAGCAGGGCTGTGGGATTAAGACAGCTGCTAGGCAAGCTGGTGAGAGGTGGGTCACTACCAAGAGTGTAGGCACAATCAAAAAAGTCAAGATGGTGGCCAAGATGGTGTGATCAAACCTCTGCCTTCTTTTTACAAGCACCATTATTTTTCAGGCTCTCCACCTCCAGTAAGTAAAACAGTTTTCTGTTTTAACGTATTTTGATACTTCTGACTGCTGTCAGAACTCGTCTGGACAAGCTGGCAAATGCGGGGATCACACAGTCACACTGAGGCAGCCAGTTTGTCCAAGCAATTCCTGGATCAAATTCTGACCGTGTTCCAACGTGGCACAAACAAGCCTCATAGCTTGCCCATCTAAAGGTTCATCACTGTCACACTGACCCCCAGAGAAACCATTAGTTTTATTCATCGGGGGAAGTCTCACCCATCCAGTGATCATTTCAGGGAAAACACAGCTACCCAGAGTTTCAGAACTTTAGACTCCCATACAAATGACATTAAGGTCAACCATTTGTGGGTCTCTTCAGAATCCCCTCCCAGACCCTTCTCTTTGTTGCAGAAAGAACAGGTTTCTAAACGTGTTTTTGACTTTTTGTAGGGGGACTCTGGGTCCCAAGGCTACAGTGTTTCCGCAAGCTCTGATCCAAAGCTCTCTGAACCTGTAAGTACAGTATGATCTTTTCCCTTTCCCATCTTTCTTTCTTCACCCTTTTTTGAGGAATAGGCACACTGCTTCCAGTCTCACTGATTTCCAAACAATCTATCTCAAATGTTTCTCACCTAGGAGGGCTGTGGGGTTAAGACAACCGCTAGAACAACTGGTCACAATGCATCCCATTGCAAACCAAAGAGCCGGTGTTCAAAGCAGATGACTCAAAACAATTTTTCATCCACGTCAAAGTCGCTTGTCTGTATTTTATTTACTAAGAAAGTGTATTTAGTTGTTTACAACATTTACGTACTTAGAAAATATACAATATTCTGAAATCAAGCAACATCTTTTTAGATGACAGTGGAGGAAACCACACTCACAGATATTTGCTATTTCAACCAGATACCTAAGAGAGCCTAGGATTACACAAAGTTTGATTTAAAAGAAGTTCCTTTTATAAAGCCTGAACATTAATTTTTTTTTTTTAAAGTATCATTTTAGTTACTTAAATAAATGAAACTTTTAGTGATAAATTGTTTGTTGTTGTTGTTCAGTTGTTAAGTCATGTCCGACTCTTCGTGACCCGATGAACCATATCGCGCCAGGCCTTCCTGTCCTTCACTGCCACCTGGAGTTTGCTCAGTTTCATGCTCATTGCTTCAGTGATGCTATCTAACCATCTCATCCTCTGCCATCCTCTTCTTCTTTTGCCTTCAATCTTTCCCAGCATCAGGGTCTTTTCCAAGGAGTCCTCTCTTCATATTGGGTGACCAGAGTATCTGAACTTCAGTTTCATTATCAGTCCTTCCAATGAGCAGTCAGGGTTGATTTCCTTTAAGATTGACTGGTTTGACCTCCTAGCAGTCCAAGGGACTCTTAACAGTCTTCTCCAGCACCACAGTTCAAAGTGATAAATTACACTGTTCTCTGATTTGGCAGCCAGTTTTTCCATTCAAAAATTCTCTGCTTGTTTCCACTAACTTTTGTGCCCTCCATTTAAATATATGTAGTTTCTTGGGTAACTTTTTATTTATTTAAACATTCTGTGTCTCTTTATGTGTGGGTGTATATAAGTGTCTACTTGAAATATTACAAAGTTTTGGGGGTATAAATATTATGGGGTTATATTATGGAGCCACTTTTAAAAAAATAATGTGAAAAGTAATACAGGTAGTCCTTGTTTAGGAACCACAATTGGGACTGGCAAGTGGTCACTAAGTGAAACATCATATGACTGCGACTGTGCTTATGATTTTACACAGGACAGTGCGTACTAACTGACTGTAATGGTGAACACAAGAGAGAAGCTGCCAAAGTTGTAAATGTGGGAATGATCGCAAAGTTATTTTTTCATCACTGTCGTAACTGCAAATGGTCGCTGTCTGAGGCAGTCGCTGAATGGGGACTACCTGTAGCATCTTTTCTTACAGTTGTTGCAAGGATAAAATTAGGCAAGACCCTAGTGTATGCCACTTGCAGCTTTTACAGAAAATGCAGGATGTAAACATTATTTATTAGTATTATCCAGGACGCTTGTGAGCCTCGCATAGGAAGGACATTAAGGTCATCCATATGACCTTCCTCGCATAGGAAGGACATTAAGGTCATCCATATGTGTGGATTTACTTGCGGGTCTGCCCAGAATCCCCTCCCAGACCTTTCCTTCTCTTTGTTGCAGAAAGGGCAGGCTTGTAAATGTATCTTTGAATTTCTGTAGGGGAACGCTGGGTACGGGAGCTCCGTTTATGTTGAGAACCCTAAGTATCCTCCACCTGTAAGTATGATCTTCTCCCTTGCCTTGTTACTTCCTTTTCCTTTGTTGAGGAACAGACTCCCTGCTACAGTCCCGAGGTCCCCAAATTCAGTTTCCATTATTTTCCACCTAGCAGGGCTGTGGGGTTAAGACAGCTGCTAGAAGGTTGCTTACTACGAAGAGTATCCACAAGGCAGTCAAAAATGTCAAGATGGCAGCCATGATGATGTGATCAAACCTTTGCCTGTTTTTTACATGCACTGTTTATGTAACACACATAAAAAATGGATGGAACTTTGATCACTCCACCATAGCCCTCATCTTGACTTTTTTGACCGTAACCTGAGGATACCTTTGCTCGCAATTCACTCCACTGCATCCAAAACAGCTGGGGTTCAGGCCGACAGCTCAAGATAATGTTTTCATCCATTCTGAGGTCCATATTTTTTTTACTTAGAAGCTATAGTTACTTGCTGCATTTATTTACTTGTTCATTTATGAAAAAAGTATACTGTACTGTGTAACAAAGCAACATCTTTTGAGAAGATCTTGATCTTTTAAAGCTTGAACCTTTTGCTTTTATTTTTTTTCCTTTTTGTCTTCCTTTAGTTACTTGATATTGTTTTTAATGATAAATTATACTTTTCTGAGACCTGGCATTGTTTAGCATTTAAAAATTGTCTGCTTGCCTCTTTCTGTATTTCACTGTTTCTGCTCTCTGTCTCTCTACATATATGCAGTTGTTTGTTGAAAATGTTATGTATTTAGGTTAAAATTCTCTGTCTCTTTATGTTTGAGTGTATATATGCATACAACTGAAATATAATTCAGATTTGAGGACAGAAATAATATGCACACAGACACCCCCATATGTATATGCTTGTATGAGGGAGAAAATGGAAGTTTGCATTTTATACTATTTAAATGTCTATTAAGACTATTTCACCAAGAAAGAAATCCATGTTTTTCTTCTTTCTGTAGAGGCCTTTTAGATACCCTGGCTCTGGTTACCCTGGTTCCAGCTATTTTGGCCAGGAAGTAAGTGTAAACTTTACCTGTTCATATTATACCCATTTTGAGAGAACCCTGAGATCTGGCTGTTAAAATCCTAAGGTTCCACTCAGCCCTGCTCCCAAATCTAGGGTACTGTGAAGAACAAATCTGTGGGATGCGGGGGAGGGAGTGAGGGGACTCATAGACCCTCTGGGGACAGAGAAAGTAGGCAGAGTTAAGGGATAACTCTGCATTACAAAAGATGGAAGAGTCATTTCAAATGCAAATAGCAGAATAGGAAGGGGGGAGGCTTTTTTCTGCAAAATCATGCTAGGAGGAGAAGAACGTTACTCTTCATCTGTTTCTACCCCTGTGATTCTGATGTTGCAATTAGCAACTCATCTTTAGTTGCCCTTCCCAAAGTTAGAGGATTGCAAGCTTCAGCTTCCAGGCTTTTTCACTTTTTATGGGGAAGTTGACAGAAAAAACGTATATTTGTCCCCCCTCTCTCTGTCTTTTTGCATATGGTGCTTGTGTGTAGGATCGTCCTTATCCCCAAAACCCAGTGAGTATGATACCTTTTCTTTACCAGTGTTAAATGTTTTTCCCTTTGCCTGATTGCTCTGGAATCTCAGATGTGTCCCATTGCAAAAGAGGAAGTTCAACCATGGCTGGTGTGGGTCTTCCGGGCTGTGTGGCCGTGTTCTGGAGGTTCTGTTTCCTAACGTTTCGCCAGCACCTGTGACCGGCATCTTCAGAGGGCAGGAGCACAGACAGGAGCAGTTCTCTCTGTGCCCTCTCACCCTGGGCACTTCCAGAACACAGCCACACAGCCCGGAAGACCCACATCAGCCATCGTATGCCGGCCGTGAAAGCCTTCGACAATACAACGAAGTTCAACAAGCTTTCTTTGGGAGTAGGAGAAGCTAAACTCAGAGCCGCAGTCTTTCCTGGACCATTCTCACATCCATGCATGAGGTTATTATATCTCTTTGTTTCTTCCTTCATTGCTCGGCCATGTTCCCAAAGATGTTAGGCACATTGCAACATGCCAAGCAGTGGAATACAAAAAGTCAGCCAAGCTTGGCTCCTCCGGACCAATCAAGATATCCCAAGGTTGTGCCCCCAGGTAACACATCTAAATATCAGTGCCCTGATCAAGAAAGAGCGTTGATGTTCGATGCCAAGAAAGAAAGGTGGATGGGCTTCCCATTTGAAGTAATGGTTAGGCATGTAACAGTGTACCCTAAGAACTCTGCCCAGATTGTCATCCAAGGAAAAAGAGAGATGAAAATGTTCACAGACACGACACATTACTGTGTGCATTACTGGACATACCCCCCTGCAGCCGGCAAAGGGATAAGTAAAAAAAAAAAAGTGAAAAAGTAAGTGAAAAACAATTGCACAGCCCTAGATTAGAACTTTTCTTTTCTGGTTTTTTTTTTTTTTGTGACTTGATTGTAGCTTGTGAATACTTGTGATTTTAAATTTGAAAGAAACTAGCTTCCAAGCATAGATGCACAAGGGTCTAGGTGTCTTCATCTTCATGATGTGGAATGCTTTGGTAGTTTAATCTTGGCTGGTTATCTTTCTTTGTTGGATAGTTTGGGTGAACCCAGTCGGGTAGCTTGCTTCCTTGTTCAACATATTGTGCAAACAGAAAACGTGTTAATGCACTAACCAAGTCAAACATGTTGTCCAAATCCAGCCAGTGTGGGCACTGGATATAGAACTATATCAGCATGTAGCATAAACATGAGAAGCAGAGCATGAGAGGAAAACCATGAGAGACAGGAGAAATGTAAACCACGTCAGAACTCAAAGAAAGTCATGATGGTGGTCATGGCAGATGTATAAGGAGGTGAGGCTTTGACAGCAGCTGCCATCCTGACTTTTTTGACCCTCCCCGCAGGTACTCGTTCTTTTAACTACTTGCTTAAAAGAAGCAATAATACAGAAATAATAAAGAATTGTGGATGTGCAATGACAAACTTCATTGCAATGTGAGGCCACATTACCTTTCCCTGGAAATTCCTAAAATCTGATTGACTTCAGCAACATCTAGTTCTCTCTCAGCCCCCCTCCCCTCCCCTCCCCTCCCCTCCCCTCCCCCCCAGGCTCTGGTGGGCTCAGTTTGCTTTCATGGGTTTAAGTGTTTGATTATTCCCATATCCACCTGAACATCCTTCTGTGGGAAGTCCCATGGAGAGCGGTGAAATCTTTTTCTAGCTGTCGGGTGAAGTCTCATGAGGGCCAGAATGCCTCTGTCTCTCCCAGTTCTTGCAAAATCACATCTGGATTCTGAGGAGAATGGCAGGAGGAGTAAATTACAGGGGAAATTAGAGGACTGTGGATGGGCTGAAAATCCCCATTTCCAAGAGACTGAACTGGGGTCAGACCATTGTGAAGTTGTTTTTCTTTGGAAGAATCACCTTTGGGGATTTCAGTGCACAGAGTGGGATGTGTTATGTAGTTGCTTAATCTGAAAGCAGCAACTGGGATTGAGTAAAGTAAAATAAATTGGATTGGTCTGGGGCTTCTTTTGATTAATCTGTGTCTTTTCTCTCATAGCTGGCTTCATTGTTAAATCTACCAGTAAGTACAAAGAAAGTCTTTTCTTTTCCTGATTCAGTATCCAGTACTGAGACAGGAGGTTATAGAAATGAATAATGGGTAGATGTCATCCTCCATGGTACAATTTAAATGAATTAATAGTATGATATTAGATTGGGTGTGCTCATGGGATCAGAGTCCAGATTTTACCTGTTTTTCAGTTACATGCAGGACTTCCCTGCAAGACAGATGATGTTAACATTTGGGGATCTGGTAGAACATTTGGGGATCAGTTTCAAAGCAGAAGGAGAGGATAAACATTGAATAAGTGTCTGGCTAGTGTATTTTTTTTTTTTAATAACATTTGCTTAAATAACCAAATTCAAACAATTCAAATGGAAGATTAAAAACATTATTAAAGCATACATTACTATATTGTATAAAAAGTATAAGAGAAAATAGATAATAAAATATACCGTAAAAATAATAACAAAGAATTTAAAAAATTGAAATTTTAAAATATCACAGTAGAATTAACCAACTTATTAAACGGATCTAAGAACAAATCAAGATTCCAACACCAACTTTTGCATATACTGGAGTAAACAAAAAGAATTTGGCCTAAATAGGACTAACCACAAGTTAACAAGCTCAGCTCTGTGACCTTAATTAGTAGGTTAGAACTCTCCTGTCCCCTGAGACCCTAATCAGTTTCACATCAAAGGCTTTCTTTTGCCTCCTGAGTGGCTCGGGACTTGCAGCTGCTAGTGCCAACAGCTGGCACTACCGCATTCTTTTCGATGTGTATTCCCTACTGGGTGCCTGCTTACTTTCCTCTAATCCCTTTCTCTCCAATTAATGTAAATACAAATATTAATTCCATTCTTGGTCATAGTCCCAGTGCCGGGGTAGGGGAGTGTGGAAAAAGGGCTTATCGGTTTTTCCCTTTTACACGGTTTCCTCGTGAGTTGAGTTCCAGAAACCTTCCCCACCATTTGGGCTCACCCAGCTGTTTGGGGTTGTATCCTTCTGACTCTGTAAAGCAAAGGAAAGCCGAGGTAAAACCGTAAGCACGGTCACTGTCACATGATTTTGCACTTAGCGACCATGTCATTTAGCAATTGAGCTGCTGGTCCCAATTGTGGTTGCTAAATGAGGACCACCTGTATAGAAACACGAAATGTGTTAAAAAGATTGGGAAGGCTTTCTCTTTAAAAAGTTGTTTTTGGCTTGTAGCAAGGGAAATGCAATTAAACAAGAGTGAAAGATCCTTTCTGAATATTGTGGTTTTTTTGTTTGTTTGTTTGTAGTTTCAATTCATGAATGTAAGTATATGGAAATATTTATCATCGTTTACTGCTTTTCAGTCCCAGACGGCAAACCTGGTGCAGAGAGATCCAGTTCGAGTCTGCCCGCACCATGTCATTCATCTGCCTATTAAACAGGATTGCTGTTTAAAGTAGTTAAAGTAATTCGTTAAAGTAATTGGCGGTCTTCCACTGTATATGACTAGGATGTATCTCTTTTGTCGGATAGAAACTAAATGTAGTTAAATTCTGTGTTGTAGCATATGAAGTCCAGTGAATTCACTTTGTAATAACTTTAAGCGTGTAGTAAATCTGGTTTTGTGCAACTTTCCTATTGTTGCTCTATAGTACCGCCTTTGTTTTGTTCTAGTCTGACTTAGTTTAATGCTGCTGGATGTTGTCTATGATAGTTTTCATTCTTTAATTCATTTTTTTCATTCATTCATTCTGGTAGAGTGGATAGCAATAGAGCAACAGATGAGGTTGGACAGAGAGATTCATACTGAAATCTAAATAATTCCTTCTCTTCTCTCTTACCCTAGCTTACCAAATACAAATTCAGATGGATCATTTGAAATGATATTTTCCTGAACTGAAGTATTAAGTTTAATCCCCCACCCAAGAAGCCAAAGAGACATTGATCTGGTTCTCAGATAGCACTGAGCTCTAATGCAGCTGGTGTGAAATGTGACAGCTACCCCTCTTGGCTTTGTATTATACATGTATAAGAACCACCCTGATTGAAAATAACAAGATATTGAGCTAAGCAGCATTGGGCTTGGTTAGAATTTGGATGGATGGATGAAGATCAGGGATGCACGCTGGACTGGGAAGTCATTTCAATAATACTGCCAAGGAAACTCTGTACTTGTGCCCCTGAAGTCAGTGGGAGTGGTACTTGACCCAAGAACAGCTTTCCTTTTTATTGGCTCCTGGGGACAAAATAGTATTTTGGTAATAGAAATAATGGCTACATTACTCCTGTTTGAGGGAAAGGTGGGGAAAAATAAAGTAACTCTTGATGTTTCTCCTTTATATAAGGAAATTGGCGATGTTTTTAAGTACATCTGTCGTTCGGTAAGTTTCATGGAAAATGTGAATATAGTCCCATCGTTAGTTTGGTTGACCAACATTGAAGAACTTTTAGTGAAGAATAACAATTAGCACTAAATTAGTGAACTTAGAAGCCACCTGGCAGCTTTTTATTTCAGGAAGAAAAAAAGCCACACAGTACCAGGAACACCCAACACAGCTGGGCTGCTAAGAGAGATTTAAGAGTAGCTGTTCAGCAAATCCATGGGCAAGATGGTAGACATGGTATCACAGCACCCTTTCTCTCCTCCCTCCCCCGGATCCCTTCTTTGCTAACAGGAATGGAGCTGGCACTGCCATTGTTAAGGTGAAGGAGCCTCCTTAGGGTGGTGAACCAGGAAAGGCAGAGAATGGGCACCAAGCCTTAGCCTCCTGCCTCCTGGAAGAGCTGCTTCACTTCATCAAAAGTGAGCAGCTCCCCAAGCCATAGAGGTTAACTAAATGCAATTTTTATTGCCCTAAGAAGGTCTCAGATACGAGAGTTACAGTGATTTGAATTATAGCTGCCCTCTTCCCTTATCTAGTAATTCAACCATTTTCTTTGACTTCTTCATTGGACCACAGCTACAGTTCTCCATAGGATCTAGAACCACAGACATACTGGATCCTGAATCTTGTTCAGCCAAACACAGCTAATCACCCCTAAAAGACTTTCCTGTCAGTGCAGAGAGTTTGGAAACTATTGTTTACTGGAGGGAAGCCTGTCACTCTTTAAGGTTACACTTAATGGTTTGTTGTTTACAGAAGCCCGGATGGAATAATTTGGCAATAATCCCAACTATATCCATTGGCTTCAATATGGTTGGTGGGTTTCTTTTAATGAGGATTGTGGGAAACAAATGAGATAGTGACTCTATTTTGTTTTTGTTTTGTTCTGATTGTTTCATTCTACAGCAAAAACCACCTTATCAACCCACGTATAACTACCCTCAGTTCCCCACAGCTAATGGACAACCTTGGGCTGGCCAGCCTGGGTTTCCTAATCCAGGACAACCTGGGCCTGCTTTCACCTCTACTGACACTGGATTAGATGGCCCTTCCCCTGCATACCGTGGCACAGTGAGTATGAAAGTGTGCCAAGTGTGCTCTTGTTCACACACGTTACTCTGCAAAATATCTTGATGTTTAATGCCTGAAGAGACTCAAGAGCTTGGTTTCTATGATATTTAATTTTTAAAATAATCTGAAGAGACATTCACAAGATCTGTTTACTTATAAGGCTGCTCTGTCCTCTGGTCCTCACCATCAACCTCCTCCTCCCAATAGCCAGGTAAGTTCCATAAGATTGGATTTTCTCTTCCCTGGTATCTTCCTTTTGACAGCAAGTCAACATTAATTTCTGGAACTGGGGAATATTTGTTGATTCCAAGATGTCAGTTGAGCTCCTGATGACTACCTTGAGAGTCTTTCAGAAGCAGGGCATAACAAAATATCTCAATAAGCCAATAATATAGATACCTTGACCACCACCCTACTTTGGTACCCTGGTGTCATTTTTAAACTCTGGTGACTTGCAGCATCCTCTTGAGTCATCCAACCCTAGCTTTGCCAAACCAACAGTAATGCGAGCAGGTTTTATATCACTTCAACAATGGCTTGGTGATACTATGGAGAAGATATATGTCACTGGCAAGGAAATGGCCTTTGTTACATGTCTCTCCATCACATTACAGACTTCTTTCTTGCTCCTACTTCCCACAAATTCATTTAGAGCAAAGATTTACTTGCTGTTATTCACACATGTTACTCTGCAAAGTACTTTGATACTTAATGCATGCACAGACCCAAGAGCTTGATTTCTCTGATGTTTAATTTTTAAAATAATCTGAAGATTATTCAGACATTCACAAGATCTATTTACTTATTTATTAGGCTGCTCTGTCCTCTAGTCCTTACTATCAATCTCCTCCTCCCAGCCAGGTGAGTTCTATAAGATTGGATTTTCTTCTTCCCTGGTATCTTCCTTTTGATAGCAAGTCAAGACTAATTCCCAGTAGTGGGGAAAATCTGTTGATTCCAAAATGTCAGTTGAGCTCCTGATGACTGCCTTGTCAATCTTTCAGAAGCAGAGCATAAATGAAATATCTCAATAAGTCCAATACATAGCAATCATTGCTAAAGAGAGCTGTTTGCACCCATAGTTGAAAAGTGCAGAAGTGCTGGAGGAAATTATGAAGATCTTCCAGAACTTTCAACTTTTTTTCCAAACAGAGACAGACTTCTCTCTTTGTAATGTGCGTTCCCATCTCCCAATCTAGGCACCTTCCCAAAATATAGACTTCAATTCTCACTTTCAGCAATAGCCATGCTGGCTGGGAATGGACGTATTTGAAATGGGCAGATTTTTTTCAAAAAGTGTCCGCTTCTTATGGACAATTTCCAGATATGATTTCTCTACTCTTTTTTCCCTAGCCTCTTCCAAAATATGTGAATATTTATTTTCTATTAGAACTTCCATCATCTGCATAATGTTCATATATGTCAGGTTCAGTCCAAAGAACTCCACGAGACAGTATACAGATACAGTTCTGTTGCATTTATTAGCTTCATCCTCTCAGACAGAAATCTCTCCAGACTGAATCTACACTTCCCAAGCCAGCCAGCCAAAACACCATGAATTCCTTAGGGTGGTGCTAGTGTCATCTTCTTAACCTTCCCACGCTCCTGCTGTGGGCTAAGGAAATGCTTATCTCCCCGAGCGCAGCCTTCATCAAACCATTCCATCACAATATATTACAATTTTTTGTGTTGTTTCTTTTTTGTTCTAGTCTTTTCCAGAATATGCAAGTATGAAAAAAATGCATAATCCGTATAATTATGAAAGATTATTTTTTCTGTTTATAGCTTATCCCAAATTATTCATGTCAATAATAACAGGTTCAACAATAATAACCACCCTCTAATTTATTGCGGAAATGTTATTCCAAACATACAGGGGTAAAAACTTCGTTAGGCTAATAAAATATTCTAACAGTGGGAAGAACTCTTTTCAAATTCCTGAAAAATTTCCAGACAAATTTCAGGTGAATAACTTAATAAGAAAGATGTCAATTTTTGTATTACCTTATCATTGCATTAATTCCTTCCTCTTCTTCTTCAGCCTCCAGCAGCATAACTACCATATGAGACCCAGACAAATATGCTTTTCATACAAATTGCCCTGAATGTTTTCTTTTATCCAAAACCTAAGTCATTTATTCTTGTGGTCACTTCAGGGATTGCCAGCTTTTGAATCTCAGATGAATGTTTCATTCCTACAAATTTGCAAATGTTTCTGTGAACCTAAAAGATGAGCAACCATTTGTTTTATTCTTTTTTTCTCCCTCTCTTGCTGCCTCTTTAGGGATTTTCAGTACATGACTCCCCTGTGAGACTCATTCATACCAACAAAGTTGCAAGTTTTTGTGTTAACCTGAAAGCTGAGCAATATTTTCTCTTTTCTCCTGCAGCCTTCCAATGGTGGAATGCCAGCTCCACCTGCAAATGTGAGTATGCCTTCTAAGAACATTTCTTCATCTTACTATTCCTTACTCTTTGCATTCTTCATAATGTTGCTTGCCTTGAAAGGGAAGATTGTGATTGCTATGCATGGAAATATCTGTATATTTGGATACACAAATATGTATATTTGGAAATATACATTATGAGCACATGTTGAGGCTAATTACATTTTTTAAAAAGTGCAAAGACAAATCATATAGCAGGCACAGATTGGGAAAAGTTGCTCCACCTGCACTTTAGAATCCTAATTTGCAAGGGGATGCCCTATAGGGACCACTCTGTGTCTTTTCAGGAGTCCCTTGTTTAAAAAAAAAAAAAAAGCAGTTGGAAAAATTAAAGAAATGGATTAATTATCCATCCTCCTCACTGCACCAATTGTAACAGTTAAACCATAAACTCTCTCCAGTATTGCCCACGAGAGCATCAGTTGTTATTACTTGCTGAATTGCTTATCTGCTTTTATTTTTCCAGGCAATGTAAATCAAAGCTTCTCACTGAGAAAATGGACTCTGGTGGGTATGGAAGATTTGCTCTGCTTTAGTAGAGATTTACATTGTGCAGATGTCTCCCAGGACTTTACAACAACTTGCTTTCAGATATGTAAATTATTTGGGGTCATTGTCACTGAGAGTAAGGGGAGGATGAAGGCAAAATTCTAAAATATTAGCTGCCTTACTACTATGGATGTGTGAGAGTCAATTGCATACCCTTTTTATGCCAAATATTTCACATTCACTCATCTTGTTTTTTTCTAGATCCACCAACTGCATTTGCTGAGAATAAAATCTAGAGCCTCCTCCCAAACTTTCTCTTTCCACTTTTCATAATTTCTTCCTCATCAAGGATCAAAGGGGACCTGCAACTTTCTTCTGACAAGGGCTCCAGCAGTTATATTTCTGTTGATCTGGGTGTACTTTCTCTTAATTGTGAATGCTGGTTGTTCTGCAAAAATAAATATTTACAAATATATATGTGCAGCATTATTACAGAATGTTGCCTTTATCATTGTGCTCTGAAAATGACAATTTTTCCCATGTTATAACAAGGTTCAGGCCACATTAATGCTTTGTTGATTCTGATAAATGAAAACCTGATTACAAGCTCATCATCTAAGCATACTTAATGCTTAGCCACAAGTATATTTATCCCATGTTTCTCTTACACTTCTTTAGGCCACTGTCTCTTATACGCTTGATAGATATGTTGAGCGACTTCCTCAGCGTAACCCTGAAATCCTTAAGAAGTGCTAAATATGACTCCCCTTAGTGATCCTGCCACATTGCTCCCAGGCCCTCTTTGATCCCAGAGGTGAATAATTACATTCTTATTCTATGTCCAGAAGACAGTTGCTCATCCCTGATTTGTACGTAAAGAAAAGTCTGTGTACCTTACCAGTAAGAGGAGATGTGGAAATGCCTTAAGTTTAATATCCTCTCCTTTTCTTGAATAACTGGATAATTTTGTGTTTAACAATCTGACCCCAGTTTTCATGGAAGTGTTGCCTCATCTTTGAACACTTATATTTAAGCATTTATGAAGGCATTTATACCAATTCTCATAACTCAAATAATTTAACTGCTGTGGGGTGACAGATCTGAGCTGCAATGAGTCTACATGGCCAGACGATGGCTGCATAGGTTTCCCTGTATTTCTTTGCATCCCTTTCATGGTCAGGGAGAGTTGCAGCTGAGATTCAGTTTAACAATCCACACTGGCCTAAAGTGTGCATTTCAGTTTTGCTAATGGTCAGCACAGCTCTGCCTGGATTCATTTTTAAGTCTGAAAATGCTCTGGATGGAGCCCAAGATCTTCCACCTGGAAATATCTGTTCAGCTTGAATTCTCATAAGTATCTCATAAACAAGGAAGATATATGACAAGTTTGTGAAAGTGCAAACTTTTAAAAAAATGTGGTGCCAAATTATGGGTTACTCAGAATCAAAGGCAACATATGTAATTAGTCTCTGTTTTCAATTCTTCCTTTAAAAAAAAAAATCCTGCTTCCTTTTATCCCTTTTAATGGCAGAAATAAAGTAGTCTTTGCAGATCAGGGAATAGCATCACAGTGCTTAAAATCAGAAATGAAATAATAGATGAGTTTAGCAAACAACTATGTTCTGGATCTCCAATACATATACTACTTGGCCTACTAGCCAATATGGATTTTACAATATTCACATTCTAATGGGAAGAAAAACATGGAAGGCAAATGGATATGTGTATAGTCAGTAATATATCCCAAGACTGGTAGCTGTATAGTAAGGGTTGCAAAATGTGCAACAGATGGGAACATAGACCCTATAAACGCAGACAACTCATCCGTTTGGATACTATCAACTAGAGAGGACAGCAAGAAACATGGGAACTCTGAGCATCTCCTCATAAAACACAAGATTGCCTTCCCCTGATGAAAAGGTTCTTGGGCTTGTGGAAAAGGGAACCAGAAAGAAAGAAGATTTATGATAAAGGGCATTACATGTGAAAATGGGGTGGTAGTGATATCACTACAAAGGAAGAAAAAGCCAAGACAAGCCAGAATTAAAATAGATTACTTTGGAAATGACCAAAGAAAAGAAGCAACCGAGAAATCATGCAGACAGTATTCAACAGTGCAAAAAAAAAAAAAAAAAAAAAGTGGGAAAACAACAAAACAAGGTAGGGAAACAACAAAAAATTGTCTCTTTCCTACCACACCATGATTCTTACAGAGTTGTAAGTATCCCTTTACTTAAGAACAAGCTTAATACCACAAGAAAGGAAGACTCTACTTCCTCTCTGAAGGAGGTTGAGGAAAGATAACACTTGCCCACCTCCATATCACTCAACAAGGTTTGTTATAGTCTTAGGTGCCATCAGCCATGAAATACTGGAAGGAATAGAAAGGAAATGCTACACAAAAATCACTTTTCAAAGACCATCCCAAAGGCTCTAGGAGAGCTTTATTTACTTACAGGTTCCACAGTTGTGGCCGTCTTCGTTTCCCTAAATGACATCCAATCTAAACTTGATAAGCTCATTCAAGTTCTAACAACTCCTGGTGCTAGTAGTTGCCCTGCCACAACATCTAACCGTGCAAGGTCCTCTACTAGAAGCTAGAGTGCTTCAAAAGAACCAGGCTCTTATCCATTTAAATAGCCTGTTTGCTAAGGACCTTACACATCAGAAAGCAGTTATAACTCTGCTAAGCAAGCTCTTAAACTGTCATCCCAAGTACATAGATTTAGATACATATCACTTTTTGCCTAGTTTTCTAGGGTTTAAAAGAATCTGTCTTCTTTTTTTTCATAAGCCATGTAGTGTACAGAAAATATTTAGGATGGCAGAAACTCTTTGACAAAAACACAGTGTTTTCCCTTCTAGAATTCTTAAAACAGCCCAGCCCCTGATTCAGCCACACTCTCCTCTTTTACTTAAGGCAACAGCCTCCTACCAAGGACAGAGGATAATAACAACAGAAACCAGCGCTTCAGTGCAGAGAGAATGCAACCATCCTTCTCTCTCCCCCAATGACTTATTTTATGCTCAATTAATAGATCCTCAGGACAGACTTCAGATTTTAAAACAACAAGCCTCCCCATTGACTTATCATCTCTTATCCCTCAGCTGGACCTAACTGACAACAACTTAGAGGAGAGTGTAACTTCCCAACTTACACTCACTTACACTTACTCAGTGCAGTTCCAAGAAGGGGAAATTACCCCGTAGATTTAGACCTACAACAGGACCCAAGAATTAAAGCAGTATATTCCTCAAAGGCAAGATTTTCTCTCCCTTCTGATATTGACTCTGATTTGGACTCTGTTATACAAACTAACTTGTTAGATAATAATGAACTATCATACCACCTATTTAGAGGGAAGCCGCTAACTCACTCCTCAGATTTTACTCCAAATTTTATTTCAATTTTTAAAAAAGGCTGACAACAACATAGCCCTTCCTAATCAATCCACCTCACACTCATTGTTACCCCCAGAATTGGATGAAGCTGCTATTCACGAAATCATGAGGAAGGGATCACCAAACTCTCAGAAGCTGCTTATACAGTAGATGATCCAGAAGAGAGGGAACCTTCAACCTCAAGAGCTGTATTACAAAGATGGAAGCATGCTAGTGTATCCCAAGCAGAGGACACCATAACAGAGAGGTCCCTAGAGAGCCAGAATCCTCATCTTGCATCTCCTATATGTAGGGTTCTCCTCAGAGCCATATAGAGGACTGACATTACATGCACCAAAATAAAGCTACCCTAATTAGTTGGAACATGGCCAGTTGGTTGTCAAAATGTAGAGGTAATAACTTCATAACCCTCATAGTTACATTTGATGTCACCGTGCTGCAAGAAACCTGGCTTCCGACTGATTTGGCACTAAACAGATATACAGCTTATTCCCTAAATGCTGTAATTGGGGGAGATAGAGGTAGACCTAAAGGTGGTTTAGGTATATTGATAACCACCAGCCTGAATGTAACAACTAATGAACCTCCACCACTTAAATATTATGCCATGTCAGTAAAGATTTAATCAGGACCCTGTACCTTAATAATAGTCAACGTATAAGAAAATATGAGATCAGGAGCTTATAGAAGGAACTGGAATGCAACTTAAATTATTTACTTAATCCATACCCATTGGCATATATATTGATGGGGGAGACTTAAATTCCAGGCTTGGTCCTGACAATGAAGCTCTATACGTGCAATACCATTCCTACCAACCGAATTCAGAATGTGATTTCCTGCTATGTACAAGGTGATCAAAGGATCTGAAAGCAAACTCTGCAGGCTTATGCCTGGCCCAAACAACTAATAGACTCAATTTTTACAACTTGAATGTGTCCCTTAAATCAGACCACCCTGCAGAGCTTACTTTCTGGAATGGGTTCAAGAGTAGCCTTATAGACTATGTAATTGTATCTGGAAATCTTCTACAGTTTCTTGATTATTTTACAGTTTTCTTCCAAGTTGATAGTGATTATTTTGTACTCACTCTATACTTATCCATATTTTGATGGACCCCCACCAAATTAATGTACCAGTGTAATGTTTTCCATTCCATTTCCATTAAAACCATGTTTGGCACAGACTGTATAGTATAGTCAGGAAAAGATTAATAGTTAGCTATAAATCATATAAGGCAAATAATAGCAAAATTACAAGATCTGCTTAATCAGAAGCATCACTACAAGCAATTAATTAGGCAGAAGAAAACAGAGGACATGAAAGCATTATGGACTTGTCTTATTCAGTCAGTTAAAACAAATAACTTATCCTTTTTCTGGCATATTACTGCAGGACACCCTGGCCTGTGTCAGCTGGATAACCTTATATTGCCAGAAGTATGGGAAAACTGCTACAGGGAATTCTACAAGGACAGCTCAGTGTCTAACAGATCCCCATATATTGCCATGGAAGCTTCCTATTTGGCAACCAGTAAAATCCAAGGAGGTTATGGATTTAATTTCCCAATTTAAATGAAGGCAGGCACCAGGGGCAGATTCTATTACACCTGAGCTAATTAAAAATAATGCAGCATGGTGAGCCCCTATCCTGGCATCACTCTTCACAGCAATTGATAAATCTGGTCGTATACTTAAGGACTGGGGTCTAGCGATCATTGTACCTATACCTAGGAAAAGGAGTAAGACCAACCCTGCCAATTATTGACCTATAAGCCTCTTTAATATTATAAGTAAACTTTATGTAAGACATCTTCTGCGGAAGCTCAGAGATTGGATGAAGCAGGAAGGGCTATTAGTGGAGGAGCAAGCTGGTTTTCCCCTCTTTTTTTAAATAAATGAAGTCTCTTATAGGCTTATTAGTTATTACTTTCCCAACCTAACCCTCAGATCCTTAAGAAGTGCTAAAACATTACTCCATTGATCCTGCCTTATTGCTCCCAGGTCCCCTTTGATCTCAGAGGTGAATAATTACATTCTTATTCCATATTCAGAAGACAGTTGCTCAACCCTGATTCGTACAGAAAGAAAAATCTATTTACCTTACCAACAGAGGGAGATAAGGAACATATTGACTTTAATATTCTCTTCTTTCCTTAAATAACTGGCTAATTTAGCTGTTAATCTGATTCCAGTTTTCCATTTATTGATTTAGAAAACGTATATGGCTGCCCATATTAAATAAATAACTCTGGGCACTTAACCACCAATATACATAATGAAAGCAATAATATACAACCCCTATAAACAAAATATACAATTATAAAATAATCATAATACAATCACCAAGCCACTGCATAACTAACTCACAGCACAAGACACACATATCAGGCTCTACTAACAACCTGGCCCTAATGCCTAGGGAAAAAGTCAGGTCTTCATGGCCTACCAGATGCCTCAAGGGCGTAGCTCTTCCATAAGGCAGTGTCAGCCCTTCAAGGTAGACCAGACTAGGGATCCAATGACACGTAGATCTGTATTACTTTTATTAGAACCACTATGGTAACAGAATCTTGCAAGTCTGAATGCACTTCCCCCTCCTTTCTTTAACTTCATGTGAACTAGGGAAATGCTTGTCTGAGACATTTTCTCAGGTTATAGTTCTGCCCAAGACTCGGGTTTCTTTTATCTGACCATTGTCTTGGTAGCAGCTCTTCCTCCTATCCCTCAAGACCATTCCGTCTTCTGCAGGCAGGCACCATTGGGTTGGGCTTTCAATTTGGTAGAACAAATGCAGCCTTTTCCACGTAGGTATTTATAAGCATTGGTGATAAGCATTTAGATCACACTTCACATAAATCAGATAATGTAATTGCTACTTGATCATTAATCATTTAATTTGTTCATAAAGAAAAGTATGGTATAGGACTACGTATCTAGTCTGCAATGATCCAGATATCCATTACATGACAGCAAAGGCTTACCTATATTTCTTTGTTTCCATCTAGTGGTCATTTAGTTTTGTAGCTCTTAGTCATAGCCTAAAGTGTGTATTTCAGCTTGACAGCCCTACCCAAATTCACTTTCAAGCCCGGAAATGTAACAGACTGAGCCCAGGATCTTCTGCCTAGAAGTATAAGCTCTGCTTGGATTCTTGTAAGAACCTTTTGGACCACATTGGAAAAAGGATGTTGGGATTTAATAAGCCACTGTATGTATCGTGCTTGACTTCTGTTCAAGGAAAATAGTGTTGAAGTGCAGAAAAATCACTTTTTAAAACTGTGGCAATGAATTATGGGTTATTCTATATCAAAGGCAACCTATGTGATTACTGTCTATTTTTATTCTCTTGGGTTTTTATATTGCTTCCTTTTACCCCTTTTGGTAGCACAAATTGGATCAGAGAGTCCCATGGTTAAAACCAGGAATGAAAGAAAAGATAGACTAGTTTACTAAAGAACTATGTTCTGGATCTCCAATACACCAACCACATAGCCAATACAGATTTTACAACATGCACATTCTAAAGGGATTGAAAACATGGAGAGCATATGTATATGAGTTTAGTCAGAAGTACAGTATATCCCATACTGGAATGCACACTAAGGCTCGCAAAATATGGAATAGGTAGGAACATAGGTCCCTATAAACTCAGACCACTCATCCATTTGGAATAGAATCAATTAAGGTGTTGCAAAACATCCATTTAGTGATTTGATTTAGGACAATTTACTTGAATCTCTGAATCAAGTACATTTTATAAGATCAGAAAGTCAGACTGTGCTATTGAATTAAATGAGGTGCCTTCAAGTTTCTTTGAAGTATCCAAACACTTCTGTCTGTGTAGAAAGTGGGTTTTTTCCAAACGCATTTAGAAATCCCAAGGGATTCAGTCTGGGCAACCAGATTGAATTGGATCAGTTTTCTGAATTGATTCAAACCAAAGATCTAGTTTCTTAATCAAGCCTGTCACTCGAATCAGGTCAGGGCTGCATTGCACATTCTTAGTTTTGATTATATGAAATGGAAGCAGCATCTCTGACAAAAAGTTTCTTCCAGCCTTACGTGGGACACAAAAGAGATTCTGAATCTTTTTGAAAGCTATGGAACTCCTCCCCAGAAAAATGCACACACACACAAAGTTCTACATATAATTTTCATTGCATTGGGCATCAATTTTCTTCACATATAGACAAAATATATAAAAAAAATCTTTACAAAGAATTATGTCTCTAATTTTTTTCAGAAATGAAGAACTATTTCCAGAAAGGACTGGACTAAATCCAAACTGGGCAAGAAAAACAAGAAGTAAACATGACTTCTGCTCAAAAGGCAATTTAAATTAGAAGGTGGTGGTTTCATGGCTTGAATAAGAAGTTGAAACTGGGGAGTAGCCTTTGCCCTGACAACATTTATGCCATCTCTAACATCATAATACGGCAACGATGACAGTACATTACTTGACCAGGTAGAAGAGGATCCCATGCCACCTTAGACTTGTTGGGAGTGAAACAAGAGTTTAATAACATTGTTTGACATTATATTATGGCATATTATACTGTATACACACATACACCATTTTCAAAGTAAAAAGAATGATTTTTTAAAAAGAAAAACTCTCTCTCTTTTTTGCAAATAGTTCACGGACCCCCTAAGCCCATCCATACATCCCAAAGAAGTCCAAGAACCCCAGATACAGAACCCCTATTCTAATCCAACGCAACTAATCAAAATCCCTTACTCAGATCTAACTGCTCAAAATGGGAAATTAGAACATCATAGCAAAAAGTGCATTGGACCCGTTAGGACAAGAAATGAACACTATACAATCAATATAACAGGGAAGGACAGAAGACCACTAAGTGTAAGAATGCACAGTTGCCACTGACAAGATAGTGCCTGCTTATGAATACGTGAAGGAAGGATCAAATATAATCCAAAGCATATATATGAACTGAAGAGAAACCAGAGTACAGTTCAAAGTTATTCACCTGGAGAGGAGTTTCTAAGCAAGGCCTTTTGCAGGTGTTCCTTGGGATACAATGTTCTCTCCCAGCTTTGCATCAGATTATTGTAGCCTATGGCTGGGGCATGCCACCATAAATGTTTCCCCAATTTACATGCATTGCAGTGAATGAACTTCTCAAAAAAGGACATCAAAAAGAGAAGAAGATGGAATACCTTGGTTGCCAGCTTATCACCTTTAAATATACTTCCCTCATGAAAAGCAAACCCAGAGGAAATGGCAGTGAAACTGTGATAGAAGATAAGATAACAGTTAGGGAAAAGTACTGGAAATAAGATTTGCATGAAAATAAGCATCTATGGGAGAAGGGGGAGGGGGGCAGGAGGGGCAAATGATAACCTTTGGCTGAAGTCAACTTTTTTTCCAGGCAATCTGGTCCCACTGATTCTTAGGCAGGACTTTAAGTCAATCTGGTTAAAAAAAGTTATTGGTAAGCTTCACTCCCTAAGACTCTCATTGGAGGGCCTTTGCCCATTAGACATTGAAAAGACTAGAAGGATTCTAAAGCAGTGTTTCTTAACCTCAGCAACTTTCAGCTAGGTGGACTTCAACTCCAAGAATTCTGGGAGCTGAAGTCCACACAACCTAAAGTTGAAGAGGGTTGTTTTTTAAAAGAATATTTTATTGGTGAAATATAACTACTAGAACATATGATGAAGTACAACCATAAATATAACAGTGCTAATAAAATCAGAAAAGAATATGCAGAATAGTGACGAAATGAATGACATTTGAAGAAACTAAAAATATATCTATAAAGTGTTAATATAGTTGTGCCTCCAGTGAGAACTCCGGGTTGATTTGTTTGATCAGCTATTGGGTTTTTTCTTGGCTGCCTTGAGCCATATACTCTGTTATTGCTACTTCTACAGGGAATCCATCCTATCTTGACTTTTATACATCCAATCCTGGAAAAAAATCCCTGGCAGACAGCATGACTTCTATTTGTCACTTCTCTTATCTGACCATTGTGCAAATTTATTTATTTATTTATTTATTTATTTATTTATTCATTCATTCATTCATTCATTCATTCATTCATTCATTCCTGAATTGCCCAACTTTGTGCTTATTTATTTATTTATTTATTTGTTTGTTTATTGGATTTCTCCCCCCGCCCATCTCCCCCACAATAGGGGACTCTGGGCAACTTACAAAAAAATTAAAACTATAAATATATCTAAAACACATAAAACATCCAAAATTTAAAACTTTAAAAATTTAAAATATGTACCATCCATCTCTCTTGCATCTGAAAAGTTGAACTGATTTCTTTCTAGCTGAAGAGGTGTTTTTTCACTTTCATCTGTTTTATCTGTATCCAATTGCTTGTCCTATCACCATGATAGAGGCTTGATTTGATTTGGATTTGATCTGACATCCACCATGGCCTATGTCCTCGCATGAGATAGTGAAGCAAGTACATAATCATGGCATTTGCACAATGGCATTATCATGATCCTGTCATTGCTTTGATGTCATCATGATTTGTTATGGATGCTGCTGGACATCTTATCTTAAATGAATGAACATTTGCAACCAAAACAGAAAGAGAAGTGGGAAAACAAGCAAAAGAATCTCCAGGCATAAGTTATAACCACAGTGCTATTTTTGTTTTACTTCTAACAACATTGGTGTATTAAAACTTAGGCACCAATGCCAGATTTGTTCTAGTGAGGGTGACAAAGAAAATATGGATAGATACCATACCCTCAAATGAAGGTCATTTTCCAGTTCATATCACTCCATAGTATGAAATCAGTTAGTTTCAGAGAATTCTCAGACACTGCTTTATTTTTCTAAAAATGGGGCATAATTGTTGGTTTCAAATAGAATTAGTCCACACTAAAATATTTCAGGCAATCAGATCCCATAGAATAAAGAAAAGGGTTGCAAATCTTACATGTTAGTTATGTAGTATTAAAAGTAAATACAATGAGCTAAGTTATAAATACATTTCATATACTAATAATAACAGTATAGAATAATATGGTGCTCAATGTTTCTTTTTAAACTAAGAAGTATCTTCTCCATGTGGATCAGGAGGGGTATATATTAATGCCACCTTGTGCATGTTCAGTAAAGCTATAACAAACCCAGCTATCCCACCCTCCCAACCCCATCCCCCTGGCTATCTTTATTAAGGCTATTTGACAACATTTGTCAAACCAGATTGACACTGACAGATAATTCTCTCTCTTCCAAACATGGATGATAAATTGTGTAGCAGCCACTAACAAAAATATAATACGTTCTTTATGCAGCACTTTTAATTTCTTCCTCAAATGCTGATAATAAGTCTAATCTAGGCTCTAGCACAATATTCTGATTATTTCCCCAGTTTCAAGGAAAACATTTTTCCAAAACTTTTGAATTTTCTTACACGACCATCATGTACTGTATATAAATATATTCCAATTCTCTCTTGCTATTGGGCTCAACCTCCTAGTGCTATGTAGCAATTTCAATGAATTTTCCCTAACTCTCACCACTTTCTAATCTTTTATGAAGCCCTAACACTTAAAAGTAATTATTTCTGCATATGTAGTTCTTGCCTGTTAACAGCACTCAAAAGTCTTAGAACGTGTGAAAGTCTCAGCTCAGTTTCCATCATGGCAGAAGAATATCCTTCACCATACGGAACCCAGGATCAGTTAGAGGTTTCCCAGTCTGGCACAGGATCCACAATTTTGGCAGATCTGATGGTGTTCTCCAAATGGAAGTAACTGGTACAATAATGATGATTAGGTCACTTCTGTCCCAAATCATATATACATATGTCCTTTTGTTGACATGTAGACAGTGAAGGCAATCACAAAAGAACTATACCAGAATATGGGTTGGGGAAAAAAAAATCCTTTTTTAGAAATATAGGAACCAAAGTTCTATGAAGACAGATAAATAATTCTGATAGTTTAATATTGTCCATACACCAGTGGTTGTTCAGAGTTTCAGGTCAAGTTTTTTAACTGCCCTATTGTCTGTATTCATATAACATATTTAATCAGGTCAGGAAAGGCCTAGCAAGCTAAATTTAGTTAGTTTTAATCTTGATTAGTGAGGGGTTTTGGGGGGGATTGTGTTGTGTGAACCTAGTCTGCTGGGTTAGTTTATGATTCAATATATTGGGTAAACACAGAAAATGTTTTCCTTTCTTTCCCTTTCCACCATATGACTCTGCATATCAGAATATGAACTAAAAGCCATATCCCACAAACTGGTTTGGGGACATCATTTTCTTTGCTAATGACAACAGCTATTTCCATGTGATGTCTGGTCAACAAAGCCTAATTTTAAGAAGCTGATATCTCTTGTTGATATTCATTAACCGGATCAGTGATTGTTTTTGTTTATGGAAAAAAGGATCTTAGATATGTCAAGAGCAGGAATTTAGATCAAAGGAATAATATCAGTTTGAAATAATAGAATGTCAGTTCTTACTGGCTATGACAAGGGAGTTCATTGATGGATTAAGATCCTGAAAATATTGTTAGATAAGTCTTGGCCACTTGACCTGGCCACTTATATAAGAGGGGTTTCTTCATCCTTTTGGCTGTGCTTTCTGCTTATATTATGATTCCTACAAGTGGATGTAGCTAGATTAAGTCACGTCAAATGAAGACAAAACTCTTTCATCTCACCTCCATAATACATTTAGGTGTTATTGTGACCAAAACTGGAAGCCTACCTGTGTTGTTTGTGTACTGGTCAAAGATAGACTCTGAGGCTAAAAAGGAGTCAATTATTATTATAGCAATGGTGGTTTTAATTTGGGGAAGGAGGGCAGGAAACTACCTGAATTTACCAATGAACAAAAGGTGGAGTATAAATGTAATAAAGGACCATTTTAAAAAATGGTGATAGTTTCAACAAATCAATGAAATGTAAATCAAATGAGCCACTGGTCAACTGTCAGATAGGTCAGCATAGGAAATGATGGTTGCCCAATAAACATATTATAAGCTGAAGGCCCATTGGAGTAGAAGACTCCAATGGGCCTTCAGGACATTTCTAAGCCAAAGGAAAGTCAGAGTCAATTGTACTTCTGAAGGTAGGGTTTCCAGATTGTGAAGGCTATTATTGAAAAGGCCCCACCCCAAGGATGTCTTGTTGGGTTGGGATTCTCAACAGGCCCTCTCTCGGTGAATAGATTGGATGGAATCATGTTTGATACGGTGGTCCTTGGTATATATACAATCACAGAGTTTTATATATATAGTTTCTTTTTTCCCCTTCAGATTTGTTGTTTATTTTTTGCAATTGTCCTTTTTTCTTTCTTTCATTCCTTAGTTTGCTTCCACAGCAACTACAATCATACCCACTAGTTACAGCAAATATGGTGACAATCAAATCATTATTTTCTGTTGTGGCTATTTCTTTCCCACAAGACTCCAAATGCATATCAGTCTAATGTATTATGAATTATTTTGCATGTTCCACAATACATAAGACCTACATATGCACTTGGAGTCTTGTGGGAAAGAAATAGCAGCTGCAACAGAAAATATTGGAAGAATATTCTGTAAGTGACCTTCTTTTTGCTAGATAAGTGAGCAAAACCCATCCTCTGAAAGAGAAATATGCCTTTGGAGATATTTTTGTTCAGCTCTAGTCAATTATAGGGCAAAAAGTGTATATATCCAAGCTGGTTGTGTTCACATGATATCATGAAACCAATTACTGAATGGACTCATTTTCTGGATTGATGCAATATACTGAATAAGCTAACCAAAGTAAGGAAGATTTTCATAACACACTGTGCCATAAAAAAATAACCTAGATTAAAAGTAAAAAAGTATCTGACTGCTGCTTTTTGGTTTCCAACCCTCAGCAGTCTATCTGCCCTGTAATTATGGCCCATTGTCTGTTTTTTGCAGATCTTGCTTGCAAGGAAGAGAACTAGACCATCAAAGGAAAATGCCATCTTCCCTTGATGCACCTCTCACTTTACATTTCAGATATATTCATACGTCGCCCTGTTGCAAGTATCCAGCTCTGATTTGAAAGCAGGCATCTACATTTTTTGGGCAAGTATGGCCAAAGTCTGTTTTCAGTTGTATCAAGCAATTACACCCAGTTCAGCAACACTGAGGCAGAAGAGGAATTTAATTACCTGAGTTAATTGTGGCTTATATGGTTGCTAATAGCTATTGACGAAAGGGGTAATACTGTTGTCTGTTTTATTGTATGTATTTTATTGGTCAATGACTGAAATAAGGATGAGGATTGTGGCTTATATTTTCACATTTTCTTCATTCAAATTTGTTTTTAGGTATAGTCCAACAAAAATAAAATTTATTTATTTTTATTTATTTATTAAATTTTTCAACCGCCCATCTCCCCCAAAAATACTTTTTGATGTATTTTAAGGCAGCAATATCTAAGCATCAACCTTCCTTACTCTTGTAATTGTAGGTCTTTGTTATTTTGAATGACCTTCAGACCTTTATTTTGAAAGTCTGCAAGACCAGCTTCCCATTGATTGTATAGAAAAGTAGAAGGATCATTCATGCAGCTCAAATGCCCAAACATGGAAAAGGTCAAACTGAGCCACTTTGGCCCTTTGTTTAAGATGAATAATGCCTTTTAATCTCTGAATCCTAGCTAGCCTCTGGCTTTTTGGCATCAACAATTCCTTCCCAGCCAACAATCCTAAGTTGACTTTTCCTTATTGACAAAATTGATTGGACTCCTTAACAAAGGAGGGTTTGCATTTGCTCAATCATCCTTGAAATTTCCAGCCAGATGCCTGCTATAAATATAGATCCTAGCAGTTGTCCATCTTCACTTCAGTGATTTTACTCCTGAAACACTGCGAAGCAAAGCCAAGATGCATCTCCAGGCTGTAGCTTCTGTTCTTCTCGTCTTTCTCCTTTGCCCAAAGGAAAGTGTTTTGGTAAGGCTATTTTGTCTTTTAATGAGTACTTCTGATATCTGTCCTAAATGTTTAGCAAGATGTTAAGTGAGATGCAAGAATGCAATTGCATGTTTTACTGAGAGAAGACATTCTGTTTTGGGCGAGTTAGTGCTGATCTATACCACCTGCTTGCGTAGCATAATGATGAGCCACCTACTGTTCTGAGAGGGCAGGACACCCTGCTGGGAAGATGACCTCCATCCAGGCTTTCTTGCTATGCATCAAGAGTAATGTTCTTCCTGATGGTACAACAGGAGGCAGTCGAGTCCACCTACTTTGCTATCTCCTCCATTCTAGTCAGCTGTGTATGTGTTGTTGGGTATGAGGCCTCCCCAGTGCTTCCACTCTCTGCCTTCAGTGACCATGTCATTCTGGGCTGCTGCCCTGTGTGCCATGAAAGCTGGACCTTGGTGGTTTTATTTATTTTTTTACAGGTTCAGCAGAGGAAAGGATGAAATGCTGGCCATACTTTTAATTTTGCTTGCTTTGTTTTAACTGAGTTAAATTGACAAGAGTTCTACAAAGTTTGCCCTTCTAGCCCAAGTGATAGGAAGAAGTGTAAATCTGTTGCCTTTTTCTCTTTTTACCAGTCCTTAACAAATTTACCTACAAAATGGGAAATGCTTCATGTGTCCTTCCCAGCATGGGTGGGAAGAGAAAAGAAGCAGGGGAATCTATCAGTTGGAGAGCACTTACCCATTACTGTGGCCAAAGTGGAGGAAAGGGTTGAAATCCAGAAAGGGATTTCTTATGTTACCTTGATTTCCAGTGAGTTCACACATGGGAAACCAGCAGCTGAAGTCAGCAGATTGGAAGAGCCCAGAAATAACAACAACAACAACAACTCTGGGCAGTCCACAAAGTAAAACCACAGAAAAATAATAATAAAATAAGACAACAATAAGACAAGGAACCCAAGATGACCAGAAATGGATAACAACAAGAGACATACCCACACTACCCAGAGGGGTTTCAACCATCCTCACCAAAGGCCAGGTCTTCAAGGTCTTCTTGATTGGGAGCCACCCAATCTCAGGGGCAGCTTCATTCCAGGAGGCAGATGCTGCTATGGAGAAGGTGGCTTCCGGGGTCCTGATAAATGGCATTGTTTAATTGAAGGAACCTGGAGTACACCAACCCACCAGTTCAAATAATCTGGGTAGATACTATAGGAAATGGGAAGTTTTGAAAAGTAGTGCATTTTCCTGAGTTCATTGGATCAAAGTCAGTTTAGAATGTAAAGAAACCAGGTTGCCAGCTATGGATTAAATAAATTTTAAATTAATTGCCCTAAGGTGACAGGACCTTCGACGACCAAATGTGTTGTAATATATTGTTTGACATGAATAGAATAGGTTATGCTAACAAATTCCAAAGAGATTTTTTGGGGGAGGGGGAGGTTAAATAAGAATAAAAGGGATCAATTGAAACTGTTTGAGTTTAAGAGATTTGCAAAGTTTTTATGGATGACAAAAAGAGAGAGAGAGAGAGAGAGAATGGAGGAATAACTGTACTGTTTTATTTTTAAATTTAGGCCTTAAATCTACCTGAGGTATGTATTGTAAATCTTCCATATACTTAGAGAATGTGATACTTAGAGATCAGTATTTCAGGAATGCCACAAATATACCTGACTTTCCAGTCTGAAGTTAAATATCCATTTTCCTGTGTCAGCTTTTAAATCTGCATTACTCTGTGATATGTGTATTTGAACAAAGAACATGGTATGAACATGCTTTAAACAATAGTGAAAACAATCCCAGCCATCTGGCCTGCAATTTAAAAGGAGTAATATCAAGAAGTGCAAATAAAATCAGTATTTGCAACCCAGTTGCCTACAATTATATTTGGGTTGGACTAGAAGACCTCCAAGGTCCCTTCCAACCCTATGTTTCTATGATATTTGAAAATGTTTTGGTGTCATGACCAGAATTTGTTTAAAAATGATTTGTTTAAAAACAATGGTCATGAAGTGTTCTAAACTAAGTTTCTGAGTAATACAATGTTTTACATCTGAGTAGCCAAATTACACATTTGTAGACTGGTCATATGTTCCAATGTGTGATACAACACTATGAATGACAACTGTTGCTAAAATCTATGTGCAAGTCAGTTGTGACATTTTATGCATTGATAAGAGGGAAAAGTGTGAAAGAAATATTATTTGTTTTTATTCATTTATTTATCCATACATTTTAGGGAGTATTGGTCAAAAACATAGTAATTACTACACATCTTCTTGTATCAGGCCACCAGTAACAGTTGGCACTGCAATCCAGCAATGATCTTATACTGGGGTGTGTGGAAATGCTTGGCACTGGGTACAGCAGCATATCAGCTGATGGGCTTACTTGCCCAAAACTGCAGTGTGTTATTCTAACGGCTTTAACATGGTAAAGTGGATTTCAGAGGTGAAGCAAAATAAAGTAAAGAGAAGTAGGTTTGACTAGCAGAGCACCACGTCATGTGTTTCTGCCTTCCAAAAGATGTTGCCAGCCCATTCGGGTGATGGGGCAATTGGGCAGTTGAGATCTTGTCTTATACTCCCAGACAGCTGCATATGGAGGGAGAGGATCACTCCTAATACAGAAACCTTCAATATATTTGCTCAAATTTCATGTTTCCTTAGAGAATTAAAACAAAAACAAAAACAGAAAACATTCAAGTCATAGACATTGCAAATAAATGGTATGAATACCACTCTGGGAGGAGGTCTGCATTTTTTATCCCAATATATTCAGGTTTGGAAAAGGCACCTTAAGATTTATTGGAAAAGTCACCATAGGGCATCCCAAAAAGTGAGGAATGGTGGCATGAATGGTGGCTGCAGGTATGGGTTCTTTGCAACCTGCCCTGCATGGCTGAAAAAACTTGCTATCTTCTGGCATGATGAATTATGCTGCCCATTCACATGGGGCACAGTCCTTAAATAAAAACAAAAGGGATCAGATCAAACTGCTTTGATTTAAGAGATCTGCAAAGCAGTCTTAAAGTTTTGTGGATGACTAAAAGGTAAAAAAAATTGCCTGGAAAAATGTACTATTTTATTACTAAATTTAGCTTCAAGAATTCAGGATCAGTACTGCAAATCTCTGAGAGAGTATCAACTCTTTACATTTAATTCATATGCCTGACTTTCCAATCTGAATCTGCTAACCCATTTTTCATATATCCAACCATCATATATATATTTTGGTAACCTATTTCGTTACCTTTCTCCTTTTCAGTAACATAATCACAGGAGCGATAGCACGCTATGAATAACGTCTATTGTCATTTGTACTTGCTTCTTTATCTCTTTGTTTCAAGTTAGGGAGGAAGACAGTTAAATGGTTTGATGAGTTTAGAGTGTTGCCTGTGTACGGAATTGCTGAACTCTCCAACATGTTATCAGGATATATCATTTATTTCTTAATGATTTTCCAACCTGAGCCTATTCCCTCATTTTCATATATCCAACCATCATTCATATACAGTGTGTGTGTATGTGTATGTGTATATATATACTCATATATATACACACATACAGTATATCTACATGTGTGTGTGTGTGTGTGTGTATATGTAACACATCTGATGAGTGATAAAATGAGTAATATAAGTCATCTCTTAGCCCAGGTTAGACAATGTATATATTACTATGATACATTTCCTACATCTCCTTCTTGGTGACATTATCGTATGAGTGGTTCAAATAGTCAAGAATATATGTAGCACAAAGCTGAACTATTGGGTTCCAGATGTTCTCTGAGCTTGGTTGGTTTCTTGAAGATGTTCCATTACCAGGTTGGATAATATCAGTCTCTGGGAAAGTGGACTTTGCTGCCTCTTTCTCTCTGGGCATGACCTTTTGAGCCCATGTTGCCGCCTGGCAACTCCCTGGACAAGTCCCTGCAGTTTTCTTGGCAACATTTTCAGAAGTGGTTTTGCTGTTTTCCTAGGGTTGGGAGAGTATGAGTGGCCTAAGGTCACCCAGTTGGCTTTATGCCTAAGGCGGGACTAGAACTCATAGTCTCTCGGTTTCTAGACGAGTGCCTTAACAATTACACCAAACTAGCTTTCTCTTTTGATCTAGCAGAGATAAAATCAAATTCTTTTGATGTAAGGGGTCTCCAAAGCAGTGTTAAGGTTTTATGAATGACTAAAGGAAAAAAAATGGAAGGAAGCAGGAATAACTGTACTCTTTTATTATCTCATTTTGGCCCAGAATTTGGGAGAACAACTTGGGGTGAGTATTGCAAATCTTCTTTGTACTTAGAGAATGTGCAGGTTGTCTCTGTATGTTGCAAATGCAACAACTATGTCTGACTTTCCAACTTGAGCCTATTCCCTCATCTTCATATATCCAACCATCATTCATATACAGTGTATGTGTGTGTGTGTGTGTGTGTGTGTGTGTAACATATCTGATGAGTGATAAAATGAGTAATATAAGTCATCTCTTAGCCCAGGTTAGACAGTGTATATATTACTATGATACATTTCCTACATCTCCTTCTTGGTGACATTATCGTATGAGTGGTTCCAATGGTCAAGAATATATGTAGCACAAAGCTGAACTATTGGGTTCCAGATGTTCTCTGAGCTTGGTTGGTTTCTTGAAGATGTTCCATTACCAGGTTGGATAATATCAGTCTCTGGGAAAGTGGACTTTGCTGCCTCTTTCTCTCTGGGCATGTCCTTTTGAGTCCATGTTTGTATATGTCTTATTGTTGATTTGTTTTTAGTTAGAGAGGGCAAGGATGGCTTAGCACAGTGTTGTCCAAACTTGGCCACTTTAAGATGAGTGGACTTCAACTCCCAGAATTCCCAGCCAGCCATGCTGGCTGGGAATTCTGGGAGTTGGTCCGCTCATCTTAAAGTGGCCAAGTTTGGACAACACTGGCTTCGCAGATTGCGCAGTACTGCAGATCACCGGTGTCATGAAGGAACGGCCCAAAAATATTTTCAGAATAAAAAACGCGATGTGTTAGCATTATATTTAAATATAATCCAAGATTTTTAAGTAATGCCTTAAACACACACTGCCCTGCAGCTGGTAGAGTGGCTTTGAAACAGTTAACCACTACTGTTCCATTACTGAATGGCATCTGGAAACAGTCATTGCCCAGTTAACAGGAGGCTGCAGAAATCATTTATTTCACTAGAAACTTCACAGAAGGTGCCTCCTACCAGATCAGAGTGTCGACGCTGGCAGGTTGAGTGGAAACGTGGCCAGATTTCCTTTCTGAGAAGAGATGAGCGGGAAGATGAGGAAAATCAGGAAAAAGAGGGATCAAGTCGTACAGAAGTTGCTGGGCTAACTGTTTTGTGTCTAGCGTAGAAATGAAGGGAGCACGGAGTCCATTCTTCTGGGATCCTCCAGATGTTGACTCCTAGGTTGCTACTAGACAGACTGTTTGAGAGAAATTATCCATGTCCTTTGTTTAATTTTTAAAACAAAACACTAATTCCACCCTTTTTCTTCCAGCTTCAAAAGAATGCTCCACAAGGCGTAAGTTTTACTACTAATTGTGCTGGTATTTATGCTCATCACTGTAGAAAAATTAACACAAAGGATGCATTTTTACCATGTGTTTAAACTAATAACCACATTAAACCATTTCATAAGTTCAAATATTGCCATGCACTATCAACAAACAAAATGGTAGTTTTGCAAAAACATGCTAAATTAATTCCGTTCTGCCCAGAAAACCATCAAAGTTAAAGCTAACCAATCTTGGTATGCTGAACAAGTCCAGCAGTTAAGTCTTTAACACAGCTGGCTGAAACGTTGTGATCACAGCCAATACTATTGGTTAAAGTTAAAGATAACCAACCTTGGTATGTTGAACGAGTGCAGCAATTAAATTTTAACTCACCTTTCTAAAACTCTGTCATCACAGCCAATATCATTGGCTTCGTAAGTGCTGAACCCTTTCCATCTATAAGCTATTAATAAGCAGGGAGTCCATTCTTCTGGGATCCTCCAGATGTTGACTCCTAGGTTGCTACTAGACAGACTGCTTCAGAGGATTTATCCATCTGCTTTGTTAAACTTTGAAACAAACAATAATTCCACACATTCTGTTCCAGGTTGTTCCAGAACTTGTTGACAGGGTAAGTTTTACTATTAATTTTCCAAGAGTACCCTTCAAAAGGGAGGGTCATTGCTTTGAATGACTGAGGTGGGATTGTTGCTCATCGCTGGAGCAACATTAACATAAAGGAGGCATTTCTACCATGGGTTTAAACTAATAACCACTCTAATCCATTTCATCGCTTCAAACAGTGCACTGCACCATCAACTACCAAAGTCTGGTCTTGCAAAACATGCTACATTACTCCCGTTCTGCCCAGAAAACCACCAAAGTTAAAGCTAGCCTATCTTGGCATGCTGAACAAGTCCTGCAACTAAGTCTTTAACGCAGCTGGCTAAAATGGTGTGATCAGAGCCAATCCTGTTAGCTTCACAAGTTCTGAGCCCTTTCCTCCTATAAGCTATTCTTTGACAACCTTTTGGCAGTCTGGCAGGAAGCTTAATATTTCTGAGAGGACTTCCTGAAAGGCAAAATTCTTTTCAATTCCATGCAAAGGTTTCCAGTTTCCCCAGCAGACGCTCATTATTACTGTTGACTGTTGATATGAAGAGTTCCTTTAAAGGGAAAGTTGTGAAAGAGATGAGCAGGAAGATGAGGAAAATCAGGAAAAAGAGGGAGCGAGTAGTACAGAACTCCTTGCGCTAACTGTTCCGTGTCTAGTGTGAGGCGTAAGTGTTTATATTAATTTTGCAAGGGGGATCGGCAACATAGAGGGGCTATCTTCTGGGGTTATCCAGATATTGATCCTTATATTGTTCACAGCAGACAGCTTTTTTCCAGAGGTGTTATCTGTGCTCATTTGTGAGCGTGGGAGTGAAAGAGAGGTCTTTTTTTTTTACAACTCCATATGTTTCTGTCCATCTAGTCATATATTTATATTGCTGCTGCTATCTTCCTTTCAAGCATCCATTCAGTTCCCCAAATTAATTCTTTGCAAAGATCAGGAAGCAACAACCGGCTGCTGACATTGGGGCCCCATCTTTTATTTGGAGGAAGTATTCTGCTCCAGTACGTTGGGCACTTCCTCTATTATGTACCTCCAGTAGATGTTCTTTCTTTCATATTGATTCCTTTTAGGAGAAGAGATGAGCCACAAGATGAGAATTAGGAAAAAGAGGGATGGTAGTAATATGGAATTGGTTGAGCTACCCGCTTGTGTCTCGTGTAGAAATGAGGATAGCACGGAGTCCATTCTTCTGGGAGATTCCAGATGTTGACTCCCACATTGCTAGTAGACAGAGTGCTTCAGAGAAGTTATCGAAATGTTTTGTAAAACTTTGAAAGGAAACAATAATTCCACACTTTTTATTGCAGCTTCTAAGTCGTGGTCAGCGTCGCATAAGTTTTACTATTAGTTTCTCGGGGGTCCTCTCCAAAATAGAGGGGCATTTCCCTGAATGACTGAGGTGGGATATTTGCTGATAACTGGAGCATCATTAACACAAAGGATGGATCTATACCATGGGTTTAAATTCATAACCACATTAACCCATTTCGTAGGTTCAAACAATGCACTGCACCATCAACTACCAAAAGGCTGCTTTTGTAAAACATGCTACATTACTCCCGTTCTGCCCAGAAAACCATCAACGTTAAAGCTAACCAGCCTTGGTATGGTGAAGAAGGGCAGCAATTAAATCTTTTACTGACCTGGCTAAAACGGTGTGATCGCAGCCAGTACCGTTTGGTCCGCCAGTTCTGAACCCTTTCCATCTGTACAGCTATCAATCTGCAAGCTTTTGGCTGTCTGGCAGGAAACTATCCTGTTGACAGCCCCCATGGATTTTTGCAACCCAGATGTGGCCAGCCTCGGAATAGAGTGGTTTCAATGGCTGACAAGTGGGTCTAGGCATGAATTAAAGTGCATGAAAGCTTGTGGATAAAGGAGAGGAAGGGTGGACGGCAGGCCCCAGAGATGAGGGCATGCCTTTGACAGACTCCTGCATAAATCCGGCACAGACTCCCAACTTGCTGCATCACACAGCATTTGCTGATAACTGGAGCATCATTAACACAAAGGTTGCACCTATACCATGGGTTTAAATTAATAACCACATTAACCCATTTCGTAGGTTCAAAGAATGCCCTGCACCATCAACTACCAAAAGGCTGCTTTTGCAAAACATACTAAATTACCACCGTTACCCACCCCCACAACCAAACAAGGTTAAAGCTAACCTTGGTATGTTGAAGACATTCAACTGACCTGGATAAAACTGTGTAATCACAACCCAAAAGCTTCCCTTCTCTTGCTCTGAACCCTTTCCATCTATCAGTTACAAGTCGGCAACCTTTTGGCAGTCCAGCAAGAAACTTAATGTTTTTGATAGGACATCCTGAAAGGGAAACCTCTTTTCAATTTCATACAAATGTTTCAAGTTTCCCCCAATTTCCCAGGAAATCCTGATTTCTATTGCTGACTGCTGATATAAAAAGTTGCTTTTAAGGCAAAGCTCTGTGGAACCAGCAGAACTCCCCTCTCAGAGGCTGAATTTTGCACTTGCTCCCCATAGACCGTATGTCGAACACATGTTGAAAGTCCATCTTCCTAAGTTTGGGCTATGTACTACTTCAAGCATCGTCTTCACCCACAGGCTATTCTTCGTTACTGAATGAAGCCATTTTCTGGGTTCAAACACTACACCGTTTTTGTAAACAAGTAACGCACCCACTATTCCTGCAATACCTATCACTTGGATTTGATTCATTTTTAACGTTAGCTGCAGAAGAAGTGGCCTAAGATTTGTATGTGTATCTATGTTTGTATGTGTATCTATCTATGTGTATGGATAGATAGATAGATAGATAGATAGATAGATAGATAGATAGATAGATAGATAGATAGATATAATAGATTTCCTATATCTCCTCTTCAGTAACATATTCACAGGAGTGATAGCACACTATGAATAAGGTCTATTGTCATTTGTACTTGCTTCTTTATCTCTTTGTTTCAAGTTAGGGAGGAAGACAGTTAAATGGTTTGATGAGTTTAGAGTGTTGCCTGTGTACGGAATTGCTGAACTCTCCAACATGTTATCAGGATATATCATTTATTTCTTAATGATTTTCCAACCTGAGCCTATTCCCTCATTTTCATATATCCAACCATCATTCATATACAGTGTATGTATATGTGTGTGTGTGTGTGTGTGTGTGTGTGTGTCTCTGTGTAACATATCTGATGAGTGATAAAATGAGTAATATAAGTCATCTCTTAGCCCAGGTTAGATAATGTATATATTATTATGATACATTTCCTACTTCTCCTTCTTGGTGACATTATCATATGAGTGGTCCCAATGGTCAAGAATATACGTAGGTCAGAGTTGAACTGTTGGGTTCCAGATGTTCTCTGAGATTGGTTGGTTTCTTGAAGATGTTTCATTATCAGGTTGGATAGTATCATCAACCCGTGGGAGAGTGGAGTTTCTTGGTTCTTTCTCTCTGGGCATGCCCCTTTGAGTCCATGATGCCTCCTGGCAACAGCCTGGACAAGTCCCTGCAGTTTTCTTGGCAACATTTTCAGAAACGGTTTGCCACTGGCTGCTTCCTAGGGCAGAGAGAGTATGAGTGGCCCAAGGTCACCCAGTTGGCTTTATGCCTAAGGTGGACTAGAACTCATGGTGTCTCACTTTCTAGACTGGTGCCTTAAAACTACACCAAACTACCTTTCTCTTTTGATCTAGCAGGGATAAAATCAAATTCTTTTGATGTAAGGGATCTGCAAAGCAGTGTTAAGGATTTATGAATGACTAAAGGAAAAAAATGGAAGGAAGCAGGAATAACTGTACTCTTTTATTATCTTATTTTGGCCCAGAATGTCAGAAAACAACTTGGGGTGAGTATTGCAAATCTTCTTTGTACTTAGAGAATGTGCAGGTTATCTCTGTATGTTGCAAATGCAACAACTATGTCTGACTTTCCAACCTGAGCCTATTCCCTCATTTTCATATATCCAACCATCATTCATATACAGTGTATGTATGTGTGTGTGTGTGTGTGTGTAACATATCTGATGAGTGATAAAATGACTAATATAAGTCATCTCTTAGCCCAGGTTAGACAATGTATATATTACTATGATACATTTCCTACATCTCCTTCTTGGTGACATTATCGTATGAGTGGTTCCAATAGTCAAGAATATATGTAGCACAAAGCTGAACTGTTGGGTTCCAGATGTTCTCTGAGCTTGGTTGGTTTCTTGAAGATGTTCCATTACCAGGTTGGATAATATCAGTCTCTGGGAAAGTGGACTTTGCTGCCTCTTTCTCTCTGGGCATGTCCTTTTGAGTCCATGTTTGTATATGTCTTATTGTTGATTTGTTTTTAGTTAGAGGGCAAGGATGGCTTAGCACAGTGTTGTGCAAACTTGGCCACTTTAAGATGAGTGGACTTCAACTCCCAAAATTCCCCAGCCAGCCATGCTGGCTGGGGAATTCTGGGAGTTGGTGTCCACTCATCTTAAAGTGGCCAAGTTTGGACAACACTGGCTTCGCAGATTGCGCAGTACTGCAGATCACCGGTGTCATGAAGGAACGGCCCAAAAATATTTTCAGAATAAAAAACGCGATGTGTTAGCATTATATTTAAATATAATCCAAGGTTTTTAAGTAATGCCTTAAACAAGGTTAGACAATGTATGTATGTTTGTATGTGTATCTATCTATGTGTATGTATAGATAGATAGATAGATAGATAGATAGATAGATAGATAGATAGATAGATAGATAGATATAATAGATTTCCTATATCTCCTTTTCAGTAACATATTCACAGGAGTGATAGCACACTATGAATAAGGTCTATTGTCATTTGTACTTGCTTCTTTATCTCTTTGTTTCAAGTTAGGGAGGAAGACAGTTAAATGGTTTGATGAGTTTAGAGTGTTGCCTGTGTACGGAATTGCTGAACTCTCCAACATGTTATCAGGATATATCATTTATTTCTTAATGATTTTCCAACCTGAGCCTATTCCCTCATTTTCATATATCCAACCATCATTCATATACAGTGTATGTATATGTGTGTGTGTGTGTGTGTGTGTGTGTCTCTGTGTAACATATCTGATGAGTGATAAAATGAGTAATATAAGTCATCTCTTAGCCCAGGTTAGATAATGTATATATTATTATGATACATTTCCTACTTCTCCTTCTTGGTGACATTATCATATGAGTGGTCCCAATGGTCAAGAATATACGTAGGTCAGAGTTGAACTGTTGGGTTCCAGATGTTCTCTGAGATTGGTTGGTTTCTTGAAGATGTTTCATTATCAGGTTGGATAATATCATCAACCCGTGGGAGAGTGGAGTTTCTTGGTTCTTTCTCTCTGGGCATGCCCCTTTGAGTCCATGATGCCTCCTGGCAACAGCCTGGACAAGTCCCTGCAGTTTTCTTGGCAACATTTTCAGAAACGGTTTGCCACTGGCTGCTTCCTAGGGCAGAGAGAGTATGAGTGGCCCAAGGTCACCCAGTTGGCTTTATGCCTAAGGTGGACTAGAACTCATGGTGTCTCACTTTCTAGACTGGTGCCTTAAAACTACACCAAACTACCTTTCTCTTTTGATCTAGCAGGGATAAAATCAAATTCTTTTGATGTAAGGGATCTGCAAAGCAGTGTTAAGGATTTATGAATGACTAAAGGAAAAAAATGGAAGGAAGCAGGAATAACTGTACTCTTTTATTATCTTATTTTGGCCCAGAATGTCAGAAAACAACTTGGGGTGAGTATTGCAAATCTTCTTTGTACTTAGAGAATGTGCAGGTTATCTCTGTATGTTGCAAATGCAACAACTATGTCTGACTTTCCAACCTGAGCCTATTCCCTCATTTTCATATATCCAACCATCATTCATATACAGTGTATGTATGTGTGTGTGTGTGTGTGTGTGTAACATATCTGATGAGTGATAAAATGACTAATATAAGTCATCTCTTAGCCCAGGTTAGACAATGTATATATTACTATGATACATTTCCTACATCTCCTTCTTGGTGACATTATCGTATGAGTGGTTCCAATAGTCAAGAATATATGTAGCACAAAGCTGAACTGTTGGGTTCCAGATGTTCTCTGAGCTTGGTTGGTTTCTTGAAGATGTTTCATTACCAGGTTGGATAACATCATCAATCCGTGGGAGAGTGGACTTTGCTGACTCTTCCTCTCTTAACGACTGCACCAAATGGCTTTTCTCTTTTGATTTAGCAGGGAATACATTACCTTGTTTTGGTTTAAGCGATATGCAAAGCCGTTTTAAGCTTTTATGAATAACTTAAAGGAAAAAAATTCAAAGAAGCAGGAATAACTGTACTCTTTTGTTATTTCATTTTGGCCCAGGGTCTACTCAATCTTGTGAGTACTGCGAATCTTCTAAGTACTTAGAAAATGTGAAGCTTATCACTGTATGTTGGGGATGCAAGAAATATGCCTGATTTTCCATTTTGAAATTAAATACCCATTTTTATGTGCCTAATTTTAATCCTCCATTACACTGCAGCCTACATGTGTTTCTTAATGAATACCATATTGTGAACATGCTTCGTCTAACACACATAACATAATCATGATTGCTTGGGAAAAAAATCTCTATGTCCTTGATAGAAACTGTTCTAAAATATGCTTAATTACAATGCCATAGTTTAAAATGTCTAGGTGAGGTTAGCAACCACCATATACTATATATTTTAAGCAACATAGCTCATGAGTGATAAAGTGAATGAAGAATATGTATGTTTTAAGAAAATATAAAATTTCAAACACATGATGCGATTATCTGTATGAGAGGGAAAATGGAAAATAAGAGATCATTATCTGTATATGTCTTATTGTTGATTTGTTTTTAGTTAGGGAGGATAAGGATGGCTTAGCACAGTGTTGTCCAAACTTGGCCACTTTAAGATGAGTGGACTTCAACTCCCAGTTTTACTATTAATTTCCCACTGTGCCCACCAGGTTGTTTCTTTGGCAGTAAACGTGGAACCAATTGCTATTGTATTTGTACAACGTTTTTCGATTTGCTCAGGCTTTCAGCCTAGCCTGCAGACTTAGGACCCCCAAATCGGCCTCCCTTCAGATTGGGTTTAGTGCACACCTTTGGCTTTTTGGTTGCAGCCAAGGTTGGCCACGGCCAGGTTTAGCAGCACAGCGTTAGCACTGATGTATAACTGTCCGTGTCCTGAAAAACAGAAATAATGTCTTCTTTTTCTCCTCTCTTCCTCCATCAAGAAAAAAAGAGCTGTAAGTATAAACATTTCTCTGTGTTATTTTTCTTCCATCTTATTATCTTTTTACTCTACCTTTCCACGAACTATCCCCCAAACTGTAACCTGGACACAGGAAAACTATCCTGTTTCGAGATCAAGGAAACTGCAGGGAAGTTGGGGAGCTATAATGGTTCACCCCTTTGAAGATGCCGTCCTTTCAACCAGGATGCGAGCTGCAAAACACAGCCTGCCCTGCAGCTGGTAGCATGGCTTTGAAACAGTTAACCACTACTGTTCCATTACTGAATGGCATCTGGAAACAGTCATTGCCCAGTTAACAGGAGGCTGCAGAAATCATTTATTTCACTAGAAACTTCACAGAAGGTGCCTCCTACCAGATCAGACTGTCGACGCTGGCAGGTTGAGTGGAAACGTGGCCAGATTTCCGTTCTGAGAAGAGATGAGCGGGAAGATGAGGAAAATCAGGAAAAAGAGGGAGCGAGTAGTACAGAAGTTGCTGTGTTAACTGTTTTGTGTCTAGCGTAGAAATGAAGGGAGCACGGAGTCCATTCTTCTGGGATCCTCCAGATGTTGACTCCTAGGTTGCTACTAGACAGACTGTTTGAGAGAAATTATCCATGTCCTTTGTTTAATTTTTAAAACAAAACACTAATTCCACCCTTTTTCTTCCAGCTTCAAAAGGATGCTCCACAAGGCGTAAGTTTTACTATTAATTGTGCTGGTATTTATGCTCATCACTGTAGAAAAATTAACACAAAGGATGCATTTTTACCACGTGTTTAAACTAATAACCACATTAAACCATTTCATAAGTTCAAATATTGCCATGCACTATCAACAAACAAAATGGTAGTTTTGCAAAAACATGCTAAATTAATTCCGTTCTGCCCAGAAAACCATCAAAGTTAAAGCTAACCAATCTTGGCATGCTGAACAAGTCCAGCAGTTAAGTCTTTAACACAGCTGGCTGAAACGTTGTGATCACAGCCAATACTATTGGTTAAAGTTAAAGATAACCAACCTTGGTATGTTGAACGAGTGCAGCAATTAAATTTTAACTCACCTTTCTAAAACTCTGTCATCACAGCCAATATCATTGGCTTCATAAGTGCTGAACCCTTTCCATCTATAAGCTATTAATAAGCAGGGAGTCCATTCTTCTGGGATCCTCTAGATGTTGACTCCTAGGTTGCTACTAGACAGACTGCTTCAGAGGATTTATCCATCTGCTTTGTTAAACTTTGAAACAAACAATAATTCCACACATTCTGTTCCAGGTTGTTCCAGAACTTGTTGACAGGGTAAGTTTTACTATTAATTTTCCAAGAGTACCCTTCAAAAGGGAGGGTCATTGCTTTGAATGACTGAGGTGGGATTGTTGCTCATCGCTGGAGCAACATTAACATAAAGGAGGCATTTCTACCATGGGTTTAAACTAATAACCACTCTAATCCATTTCATCGCTTCAAACAGTGCACTGCACCATCAACTACCAAAGTCTGGTCTTGCAAAACATGCTACATTACTCCCGTTCTGCCCAGAAAACCACCAAAGTTAAAGCTAGCCTATCTTGGCATGCTGAACAAGTCCTGCAACTAAGTCTTTAACGCAGCTGGCTAAAATGGTGTGATCAGAGCCAATCCTGTTAGCTTCACAAGTTCTGAGCCCTTTCCTCCTATAAGCTATTCTTTGACAACCTTTTGGCAGTCTGGCAGGAAGCTTAATATTTCTGAGAGGACATCTTGAAAGGCAAAATTCTTTTCAATTCCATGCAAAGGTTTCCAGTTTCCCCAGCAGACGCTCATTATTACTGTTGACTGTTGATATGAAGAGTTGCTTTTAAGTGAAAGTTGTGAAAGAGATGAGCAGGAAGATGAGGAAAATCAGGAAAAAGAGGGAGCGAGTAGTACAGAACTCCTTGCGCTAACTGTTCCGTGTCTAGTGTGAGGCGTAAGTGTTTATATTAATTTTGCAAGGGGGATCGGCAACATAGAGGAGCTATCTTCTGGGGTTATCCAGATATTGATCCTTATATTGTTCACAGCACACAGCTTTTTTCCAGAGGTGTTATCTGTGCTCATTTGTGAGCGTGGGAGTGAAAGAGAGGTCTTTTTATTTTACAACTCCATATGTTTCTGTCCATCTAGTCATATATTTATATTGCTGCTGCTATCTTCCTTTCGAGCATCTATTCAGTCCCCCAAATTAATTCTTTGCAAAGATCGGGAAGCAACAACAGGCTGCTGACATTGGGGCCCCATCTTTTATTTGGAGGAAGTATTCTGCTGTAGTACAGTGGGCACTTCCTATATTATATACCTCCAGTAGGTGTTCTTTCTTTCATATTGACTCTTTTTAGGAGAAGAGACGAGAATTAGGAAAAAGAGGGATGGTAGTAATATGGAATTGGTTGAGCTACCCGCTTGTGTCTCGTGTAGAAATGAGGATAGCACGGAGTCCATTCTTCTGGGAGATTCCAGATGTTGACTCCCACATTGCTAGTAGACAGAGTGCTTCAGAGAAGTTATCGAAATGTTTTGTAAAACTTTGAAAGGAAACAATAATTCCACACTTTTTATTGCAGCTTCTAAGTCGTGGTCAGCGTCGCATAAGTTTTACTATTAGTTTCTCGGGGGTCCTCTCCAAAATAGAGGGGCATTTCCCTGAATGACTGAGGTGGGATATTTGCTGATAACTGGAGCATCATTAACACAAAGGATGGATCTATACCATGGGTTTAAATTAATAACCACATTAACCCATTTCGTAGGTTCAAACAATGCACTGCACCATCAACTACCAAAAGGCTGCTTTTGCAAAACATGCTACATTACTCCCGTTCTGCCCAGAAAAACACCAACGTTATAGCTAACCAGCCTTGGTATCGTGAAGAAGGGCAGCAATTAAATCTTTTACTGACCTGGCTAAAACGGTGTGATCGCAGCCAGTACCGTTTGCTCCGCCAGTTCTGAACCCTTTCCATCTGTACAGCTATCAATCTGCAAGCTTTTGGCTGTCTGGCAGGAAGCTATCCTGTTGACAGCCCCCATGGATTTTTGCAACCCAGATGTGGCCATCCTAGGAATAGAGTGGTTTCAATGGCTGACACGTGGGTCTAGGCATGAATTAAAGTGCATGAAAGCTTGTGGATAAAGAGAGTGGTTTCAATGGCTGACACGTGGGTCTAGACATGAATTAAAGTGCATGAAAGCTTGTGGATAAAGGAGAGGAAGGGTGGATGGCAGGCACCAGAGATGAGGGCATGCCTTTGACAGGCTCCGGCATAAATCCGGCACAGACTCCCAACTTGCTGCACCACACAGCCACTCAAGCATAGTGCAAATTGATAAATTAAAAAGAGATTCAAGAAGGAGCATAGGCAAGAAGAGAATGAAGTTGTTCAACCTTGGTTCTCTATGTTGTGAAGAAATAAGAAGAGAATGTGATTGTGAATTTCTGCTTTGTAGCTTGACAACACCGTGAGCGATTTGAAGAATACTGTGAGTACTGTTTTTGGAATAATGCTTGATCAACCTTTTAAAATCGATTTATAGTGACAAACATAAGGCACGCTAAGATTTATTCGAGTCGAGGATTGTCCCATGGTTTGGGTGTAGAACTCTGCCTTTTTTTTTTTCCCCCAACTGTGGATCAGTTGCTCAGCAGTGTCCTAATCTTTTCATGACTAGTTGGATTGAAACTGTCAGGTTTAGCACAGGGAACTCCAAGAGACCATGCAGATTCAATCCAACAAGGTTTATTAGCGGCAACCTCTATCAAAAATCTTCCCAGACTGAGAACCGTTCCCAGGGTCAGCCAGTAAACACCTGGTGAATTCCACAGGGAGGTGCCAGCCTCAGCGGCTTCTCTCTTCCCCGCGCTTCGGGAGAGGAAAGAGCATTCCTTACTCCCCGATTCCGGCCCCCACCATTCCAGTCCATCACATCAACTCCTGCACAGGTGGAGGGGAAGCATTTTGACATCGAATTGCTCACCAGATTTATGTATCCCTTACGCCGCTATTACCTACTGACATCTTCTACCATCCAATGGAATCTCTGCCCAGAAAACCACCAAAGTTAAAGCTAACCAATCTTGGCATGCTGAACAAGTCCTGCAACTAAGTCTTTAACGCAGCTGGCTGAAACGTTGTGATCACTATTGGTTAAAGTTAAAGATAACCAACCTTGGTATGTTGAACGAGTGCAGCAATTAAATTTTAACTCACCTTTCTAAAACTCTGTCATGACAGCCAATATCTTTGGCTTCGTAAGTGCTGAACCCTTTCCATCTATAAGCTATTAGTAAGCAGGGAGTCCATTCTTCTGGGATCCTCCAGAGGTTGACTCCTAGGTTGCTACTAGACAGACTGCTTCAGAGAATTAATCCATGTGTTTTGTTAAACTTTGAAACAAACCCGTAATTCCACACTTTTTATTCCAGGTTCTAGGTGATTCTCTGACTGGCGTAAGTTTTACTGTTAATTTTAGAAGCGTACTCTGCAACATAGAGGGGCTATCTTCTGGGGTTATCCAGATATTGAACCTTATATTGTTCACAGCAGACAATATTTTCCAGAGGTGTTCTCTGTGCTCATTTTTACTTTTTTGAAAACAGAACTAATTTCTCTGTTCTTTAGAATAACGGCCAAGTCTTTGGTTCAGTTCATTCTGTACCACGTAATTATACACCAAACTCCAAAAAGAAAATGAAAAGAGAGGATTTTTTTTTCACCTCCATATGTTTCTCCCCATCCAGGCATATATTTAAGTTGCTGCTGCTATCTTCCTTTGGAGCATCCATTCAGTTCCCCAAATTAATTCTTTGCGAAGATCAGGAAACAAAAAGGCTGCTTTTGCAAAACGTGCTAAATTTCCACCGCTACCCACCCCCACAACCAAACAAGGTTAAAGCTAACCTTGGTATGTTGAAGACATTCAACTGACCTGGATAAAACTGTGTAATCACAACCCAAAAGCTTCCCTTCTCTTGCTCTGAACCCTTTCCATCTATCAGTTACAAGTCGGCAACCTTTTGGCAGTCCAGCAAGAAACTTAATGTTTTTGATAGGACATCCTGAAAGGGAAACCTCTTTTCAATTTCATACAAATGTTTCAAGTTTCCCCCAATTTCCCAGGAAATCCTGATTTCTATTGCTGACTGCTGATATAAAAAGTTGCTTTTAAGGCAAAGCTCTGTGGTGAATACACCAGCAGAACTCCCCTCTCAGAGGCTGAATTTTGCACTTGCTCCCCATAGACCGTATGTCGAACACATGTTGAAAGTCCATCTTCCTAAGTTTGGGCTATGTACTACTTCAAGCATCGTCTTCACCCACAGGCTATTCTTCGTTACTGAATGAAGCCATTTTCTGGGTTCAAACACTACACCGTTTTTGTAAACAAGTAACGCACCCACTATTCCTGCAATACCTATCACTTGGATTTGATTCATTTTTAACGTTAGCTGCAGAAGAAGTGGCCTAAGATTTGTATGTGTATCTATGTTTGTATGTGTATCTATCTATGTGTATGTATAGATAGATAGATAGATAGATAGATAGATAGATAGATAGATAGATAGATAGATAGATATAATAGATTTCCTATATCTCCTCTTCAGTAACATATTCACAGGAGTGATAGCACACTATGAATAAGGTCTATTGTCATTTGTACTTGCTTCTTTATCTCTTTGTTTCAAGTTAGGGAGGAAGACAGTTAAATGGTTTGATGAGTTTAGAGTGTTGCCTGTGTACGGAATTGCTGAACTCTCCAACATGTTATCAGGATATATCATTTATTTCTTAATGATTTTCCAACCTGAGCCTATTCCCTCATTTTCATATATCCAACCATCATTCATATACAGTGTATGTATATGTGTGTGTGTGTGTGTGTGTGTGTGTGTGTCTCTGTGTAACATATCTGATGAGTGATAAAATGAGTAATATAAGTCATCTCTTAGCCCAGGTTAGATAATGTATATATTATTATGATACATTTCCTACTTCTCCTTCTTGGTGACATTATCATATGAGTGGTCCCAATGGTCAAGAATATACGTAGGTCAGAGTTGAACTGTTGGGTTCCAGATGTTCTCTGAGATTGGTTGGTTTCTTGAAGATGTTTCATTATCAGGTTGGATAATATCATCAACCCGTGGGAGAGTGGAGTTTCTTGGTTCTTTCTCTCTGGGCATGCCCCTTTGAGTCCATGATGCCTCCTGGCAACAGCCTGGACAAGTCCCTGCAGTTTTCTTGGCAACATTTTCAGAAACGGTTTGCCACTGGCTGCTTCCTAGGGCAGAGAGAGTATGAGTGGCCCAAGGTCACCCAGTTGGCTTTATGCCTAAGGTGGACTAGAACTCATGGTGTCTCACTTTCTAGACTGGTGCCTTAAAACTACACCAAACTACCTTTCTCTTTTGATCTAGCAGGGATAAAATCAAATTCTTTTGATGTAAGGGATCTGCAAAGCAGTGTTAAGGATTTATGAATGACTAAAGGAAAAAAATGGAAGGAAGCAGGAATAACTGTACTCTTTTATTATCTTATTTTGGCCCAGAATGTCAGAAAACAACTTGGGGTGAGTATTGCAAATCTTCTTTGTACTTAGAGAATGTGCAGGTTATCTCTGTATGTTGCAAATGCAACAACTATGTCTGACTTTCCAACCTGAGCCTATTCCCTCATTTTCATATATCCAACCATCATTCATATACAGTGTATGTATGTGTGTGTGTGTGTGTGTGTGTAACATATCTGATGAGTGATAAAATGAGTAATATAAGTCATCTCTTAGCCCAGGTTAGACAGTGTATATATTACTATGATACATTTCCTACATCTCCTTCTTGGTGACATTATCGTATGAGTGGTTCCAATAGTCAAGAATATATGTAGCACAAAGCTGAACTATTGGGTTCCAGATGTTCTCTGAGCTTGGTTGGTTTCTTGAAGATGTTCCATTACCAGGTTGGATAATATCAGTCTCTGGGAAAGTGGACTTTGCTGCCTCTTTCTCTCTGGGCATGTCCTTTTGAGTCCATGTTTGTATATGTCTTATTGTTGATTTGTTTTTAGTTAGAGAGGGCAAGGATGGCTTAGCACAGTGTTGTCCAAACTTGGCCACTTTAAGATGAGTGGACTTCAACTCCCAGAATTCCCCAGCCAGCCATGCTGGCTGGGGAATTCTGGGAGTTGGTCCGCTCATCTTAAAGTGGCCAAGTTTGGACAACACTGGCTTCGCAGATTGCGCAGTACTGCAGATCACCGGTGTCATGAAGGAACGGCCCAAAAATATTTTCAGAATAAAAAACGCGATGTGTTAGCATTATATTTAAATATAATCCAAGATTTTTAAGTAATGCCTTAAACACACACTGCCCTGCAGCTGGTAGAGTGGCTTTGAAACAGTTAACCACTACTGTTCCATTACTGAATGGCATCTGGAAACAGTCATTGCCCAGTTAACAGGAGGCTGCAGAAATCATTTATTTCACTAGAAACTTCACAGAAGGTGCCTCCTACCAGATCAGACTGTCGACGCTGGCAGGTTGAGTGGAAACGTGGCCAGATTTCCGTTCTGAGAAGAGATGAGCGGGAAGATGAGGAAAATCAGGAAAAAGAGGGAGCGAGTAGTACAGAAGTTGCTGTGTTAACTGTTTTGTGTCTAGCGTAGAAATGAAGGGAGCACGGAGTCCATTCTTCTGGGATCCTCCAGATGTTGACTCCTAGGTTGCTACTAGACAGACTGTTTGAGAGAAATTATCCATGTCCTTTGTTTAATTTTTAAAACAAAACACTAATTCCACCCTTTTTCTTCCAGCTTCAAAAGGATGCTCCACAAGGCGTAAGTTTTACTATTAATTGTGCTGGTATTTATGCTCATCACTGTAGAAAAATTAACACAAAGGATGCATTTTTACCACGTGTTTAAACTAATAACCACATTAAACCATTTCATAAGTTCAAATATTGCCATGCACTATCAACAAACAAAATGGTAGTTTTGCAAAAACATGCTAAATTAATTCCGTTCTGCCCAGAAAACCATCAAAGTTAAAGCTAACCAATCTTGGTATGCTGAACAAGTCCAGCAGTTAAGTCTTTAACACAGCTGGCTGAAACGTTGTGATCACAGCCAATACTATTGGTTAAAGTTAAAGATAACCAACCTTGGTATGTTGAACGAGTGCAGCAATTAAATTTTAACTCACCTTTCTAAAACTCTGTCATCACAGCCAATATCATTGGCTTCGTAAGTGCTGAACCCTTTCCATCTATAAGCTATTAATAAGCAGGGAGTCCATTCTTCTGGGATCCTCCAGATGTTGACTCCTAGGTTGCTACTAGACAGACTGCTTCAGAGGATTTATCCATCTGCTTTGTTAAACTTTGAAACAAACAATAATTCCACACATTCTGTTCCAGGTTGTTCCAGAACTTGTTGACAGGGTAAGTTTTACTATTAATTTTCCAAGAGTACCCTTCAAAAGGGAGGGTCATTGCTTTGAATGACTGAGGTGGGATTGTTGCTCATCGCTGGAGCAACATTAACATAAAGGAGGCATTTCTACCATGGGTTTAAACTAATAACCACTCTAATCCATTTCATCGCTTCAAACAGTGCACTGCACCATCAACTACCAAAGTCTGGTCTTGCAAAACATGCTACATTACTCCCGTTCTGCCCAGAAAACCACCAAAGTTAAAGCTAGCCTATCTTGGCATGCTGAACAAGTCCTGCAACTAAGTCTTTAACGCAGCTGGCTAAAATGGTGTGATCAGAGCCAATCCTGTTAGCTTCACAAGTTCTGAGCCCTTTCCTCCTATAAGCTATTCTTTGACAACCTTTTGGCAGTCTGGCAGGAAGCTTAATATTTCTGAGAGGACTTCCTGAAAGGCAAAATTCTTTTCAATTCCATGCAAAGGTTTCCAGTTTCCCCAGCAGACGCTCATTATTACTGTTGACTGTTGATATGAAGAGTTGCTTTTAAGTGAAAGTTGTGAAAGAGATGAGCAGGAAGATGAGGAAAATCAGGAAAAAGAGGGAGCGAGTAGTACAGAACTCCTTGCGCTAACTGTTCCGTGTCTAGTGTGAGGCGTAAGTGTTTATATTAATTTTGCAAGGGGGATCGGCAACATAGAGGAGCTATCTTCTGGGGTTATCCAGATATTGATCCTTATATTGTTCACAGCACACAGCTTTTTTCCAGAGGTGTTATCTGTGCTCATTTGTGAGCGTGGGAGTGAAAGAGAGGTCTTTTTTTTTTACAACTCCATATGTTTCTGTCCATCTAGTCATATATTTATATTGCTGCTGCTATCTTCCTTTCGAGCATCTATTCAGTCCCCCAAATTAATTCTTTGCAAAGATCGGGAAGCAACAACAGGCTGCTGACATTGGGGCCCCATCTTTTATTTGGAGGAAGTATTCTGCTGTAGTACAGTGGGCACTTCCTATATTATATACCTCCAGTAGGTGTTCTTTCTTTCATATTGACTCTTTTTAGGAGAAGAGACGAGAATTAGGAAAAAGAGGGATGGTAGTAATATGGAATTGGTTGAGCTACCCGCTTGTGTCTCGTGTAGAAATGAGGATAGCACGGAGTCCATTCTTCTGGGAGATTCCAGATGTTGACTCCCACATTGCTAGTAGACAGAGTGCTTCAGAGAAGTTATCGAAATGTTTTGTAAAACTTTGAAAGGAAACAATAATTCCACACTTTTTATTGCAGCTTCTAAGTCGTGGTCAGCGTCGCATAAGTTTTACTATTAGTTTCTCGGGGGTCCTCTCCAAAATAGAGGGGCATTTCCCTGAATGACTGAGGTGGGATATTTGCTGATAACTGGAGCATCATTAACACAAAGGATGGATCTATACCATGGGTTTAAATTAATAACCACATTAACCCATTTCGTAGGTTCAAACAATGCACTGCACCATCAACTACCAAAAGGCTGCTTTTGCAAAACATGCTACATTACTCCCGTTCTGCCCAGAAAAACACCAACGTTATAGCTAACCAGCCTTGGTATCGTGAAGAAGGGCAGCAATTAAATCTTTTACTGACCTGGCTAAAACGGTGTGATCGCAGCCAGTACCGTTTGCTCCGCCAGTTCTGAACCCTTTCCATGTGTACAGCTATCAATCTGCAAGCTTTTGGCTGTCTGGCAGGAAGCTATCCTGTTGACAGCCCCCATGGATTTTTGCAACCCAGATGTGGCCATCCTAGGAATAGAGTGGTTTCAATGGCTGACACGTGGGTCTAGGCATGAATTAAAGTGCATGAAAGCTTGTGGATAAAGAGAGTGGTTTCAATGGCTGACACGTGGGTCTAGACATGAATTAAAGTGCATGAAAGCTTGTGGATAAAGGAGAGGAAGGGTGGATGGCAGGCACCAGAGATGAGGGCATGCCTTTGACAGGCTCCGGCATAAATCCGGCACAGACTCCCAACTTGCTGCACCACACAGCCACTCAAGCATAGTGCAAATTGATAAATTAAAAAGAGATTCAAGAAGGAGCATAGGCAAGAAGAGAATGAAGTTGTTCAACCTTGGTTCTCTATGTTGTGAAGAAATAAGAAGAGAATGTGATTGTGAATTTCTGCTTTGTAGCTTGACAACACCGTGAGCGATTTGAAGAATACTGTGAGTACTGTTTTTGGAATAATGCTTGATCAACCTTTTAAAATCGATTTATAGTGACAAACATAAGGCACGCTAAGATTTATTCGAGTCGAGGATTGTCCCATGGTTTGGGTGTAGAACTCTGCCTTTTTTTTTTTTCCCCCAACTGTGGATCAGTTGCTCAGCAGTGTCCTAATCTTTTCATGACTAGTTGGATTGAAACTGTCAGGTTTAGCACAGGGAACTCCAAGAGACCATGCAGATTCAATCCAACAAGGTTTATTAGCAGCAACCTCTATCAAAAATCTTCCCAGACTGAGAACCGTTCCCAGGGTCAGCCAGTAAACACCTGGTGAATTCCACAGGGAGGTGCCAGCCTCAGCGGCTTCTCTCTTCCCCGCGCTTCGGGAGAGGAAAGAGCATTCCTTACTCCCCGATTCCGGCCCCCACCATTCCAGTCCATCACATCAACTCCTGCACAGGTGGAGGGGAAGCATTTTGACATCGAATTGCTCACCAGATTTATGTATCCCTTACGCCGCTATTACCTACTGACATCTTCTACCATCCAATGGAATCTCTGCCCAGAAAACCACCAAAGTTAAAGCTAACCAATCTTGGCATGCTGAACAAGTCCTGCAACTAAGTCTTTAACGCAGCTGGCTGAAACGTTGTGATCACTATTGGTTAAAGTTAAAGATAACCAACCTTGGTATGTTGAACGAGTGCAGCAATTAAATTTTAACTCACCTTTCTAAAACTCTGTCATGACAGCCAATATCTTTGGCTTCGTAAGTGCTGAACCCTTTCCATCTATAAGCTATTAGTAAGCAGGGAGTCCATTCTTCTGGGATCCTCCAGAGGTTGACTCCTAGGTTGCTACTAGACAGACTGCTTCAGAGAATTAATCCATGTGTTTTGTTAAACTTTGAAACAAACCCGTAATTCCACACTTTTTATTCCAGGTTCTAGGTGATTCTCTGACTGGCGTAAGTTTTACTGTTAATTTTAGAAGCGTACTCTGCAACATAGAGGGGCTATCTTCTGGGGTTATCCAGATATTGAACCTTATATTGTTCACAGCAGACAATATTTTCCAGAGGTGTTCTCTGTGCTCATTTTTACTTTTTTTGAAAACAGAACTAATTTCTCTGTTCTTTAGAATAATGGCCAAGTCTTTGGTTCAGTTCATTCTGTACCACGTAATTATACACCAAACTCCAAAAAGAAAATGAAAAGAGAGGATTTTTTTTTCACCTCCATATGTTTCTCCCCATCCAGGCATATATTTAAGTTGCTGCTGCTATCTTCCTTTGGAGCATCCATTCAGTTCCCCAAATTAATTCTTTGCGAAGATCAGGAAACAAAAAAGGCTGCTTTTGCAAAACGTGCTAAATTTCCACCGCTACCCACCCCCACAACCAAACAAGGTTAAAGCTAACCTTGGTATGTTGAAGACATTCAACTGACCTGGATAAAACTGTGTAATCACAACCCAAAAGCTTCCCTTCTCTTGCTCTGAACCCTTTCCATCTATCAGTTACAAGTCGGCAACCTTTTGGCAGTCCAGCAAGAAACTTAATGTTTTTGATAGGACATCCTGAAAGGGAAACCTCTTTTCAATTTCATACAAATGTTTCAAGTTTCCCCCAATTTCCCAGGAAATCCTGATTTCTATTGCTGACTGCTGATATAAAAAGTTGCTTTTAAGGCAAAGCTCTGTGGTGAATACACCAGCAGAACTCCCCTCTCAGAGGCTGAATTTTGCACTTGCTCCCCATAGACCGTATGTCGAACACATGTTGAAAGTCCATCTTCCTAAGTTTGGGCTATGTACTACTTCAAGCATCGTCTTCACCCACAGGCTATTCTTCGTTACTGAATGAAGCCATTTTCTGGGTTCAAACACTACACCGTTTTTGTAAACAAGTAACGCACCCACTATTCCTGCAATACCTATCACTTGGATTTGATTCATTTTTAACGTTAGCTGCAGAAGAAGTGGCCTAAGATTTGTATGTGTATCTATGTTTGTATGTGTATCTATCTATGTGTATGTATAGATAGATAGATAGATAGATAGATAGATAGATAGATAGATAGATAGATAGATAGATATAATAGATTTCCTATATCTCCTCTTCAGTAACATATTCACAGGAGTGATAGCACACTATGAATAAGGTCTATTGTCATTTGTACTTGCTTCTTTATCTCTTTGTTTCAAGTTAGGGAGGAAGACAGTTAAATGGTTTGATGAGTTTAGAGTGTTGCCTGTGTACGGAATTGCTGAACTCTCCAACATGTTATCAGGATATATCATTTATTTCTTAATGATTTTCCAACCTGAGCCTATTCCCTCATTTTCATATATCCAACCATCATTCATATACAGTGTATGTATATGTGTGTGTGTGTGTGTGTGTGTGTGTGTGTGTGTCTCTGTGTAACATATCTGATGAGTGATAAAATGAGTAATATAAGTCATCTCTTAGCCCAGGTTAGATAATGTATATATTATTATGATACATTTCCTACTTCTCCTTCTTGGTGACATTATCATATGAGTGGTCCCAATGGTCAAGAATATACGTAGGTCAGAGTTGAACTGTTGGGTTCCAGATGTTCTCTGAGATTGGTTGGTTTCTTGAAGATGTTTCATTATCAGGTTGGATAATATCATCAACCCGTGGGAGAGTGGAGTTTCTTGGTTCTTTCTCTCTGGGCATGCCCCTTTGAGTCCATGATGCCTCCTGGCAACAGCCTGGACAAGTCCCTGCAGTTTTCTTGGCAACATTTTCAGAAACGGTTTGCCACTGGCTGCTTCCTAGGGCAGAGAGAGTATGAGTGGCCCAAGGTCACCCAGTTGGCTTTATGCCTAAGGTGGACTAGAACTCATGGTGTCTCACTTTCTAGACTGGTGCCTTAAAACTACACCAAACTACCTTTCTCTTTTGATCTAGCAGGGATAAAATCAAATTCTTTTGATGTAAGGGATCTGCAAAGCAGTGTTAAGGATTTATGAATGACTAAAGGAAAAAAATGGAAGGAAGCAGGAATAACTGTACTCTTTTATTATCTTATTTTGGCCCAGAATGTCAGAAAACAACTTGGGGTGAGTATTGCAAATCTTCTTTGTACTTAGAGAATGTGCAGGTTATCTCTGTATGTTGCAAATGCAACAACTATGTCTGACTTTCCAACCTGAGCCTATTCCCTCATTTTCATATATCCAACCATCATTCATATACAGTGTATGTATGTGTGTGTGTGTGTGTGTGTAACATATCTGATGAGTGATAAAATGACTAATATAAGTCATCTCTTAGCCCAGGTTAGACAATGTATATATTACTATGATACATTTCCTACATCTCCTTCTTGGTGACATTATCGTATGAGTGGTTCCAATAGTCAAGAATATATGTAGCACAAAGCTGAACTGTTGGGTTCCAGATGTTCTCTGAGCTTGGTTGGTTTCTTGAAGATGTTTCATTACCAGGTTGGATAACATCATCAATCCGTGGGAGAGTGGACTTTGCTGACTCTTCCTCTCTTAACGACTGCACCAAATGGCTTTTCTCTTTTGATTTAGCAGGGAATACATTACCTTGTTTTGGTTTAAGCGATATGCAAAGCCGTTTTAAGCTTTTATGAATAACTTAAAGGAAAAAAATTCAAAGAAGCAGGAATAACTGTACTCTTTTGTTATTTCATTTTGGCCCAGGGTCTACTCAATCTTGTGAGTACTGCGAATCTTCTAAGTACTTAGAAAATGTGAAGCTTATCACTGTATGTTGGGGATGCAAGAAATATGCCTGATTTTCCATTTTGAAATTAAATACCCATTTTTATGTGCCTAATTTTAATCCTCCATTACACTGCAGCCTACATGTGTTTCTTAATGAATACCATATTGTGAACATGCTTCGTCTAACACACATAACATAATCATGATTGCTTGGGAAAAAAATCTCTATGTCCTTGATAGAAACTGTTCTAAAATATGCTTAATTACAATGCCATAGTTTAAAATGTCTAGGTGAGGTTAGCAACCACCATATACTATATATTTTAAGCAACATAGCTCATGAGTGATAAAGTGAATGAAGAATATGTATGTTTTAAGAAAATATAAAATTTCAAACACATGATGCGATTATCTGTATGAGAGGGAAAATGGAAAATAAGAGATCATTATCTGTATATGTCTTATTGTTGATTTGTTTTTAGTTAGGGAGGATAAGGATGGCTTAGCACAGTGTTGTCCAAACTTGGCCACTTTAAGATGAGTGGACTTCAACTCCCAGTTTTACTATTAATTTCCCACTGTGCCCACCAGGTTGTTTCTTTGGCAGTAAACGTGGAACCAATTGCTATTGTATTTGTACAACGTTTTTCGATTTGCTCAGGCTTTCAGCCTAGCCTGCAGACTTAGGACCCCCAAATCGGCCTCCCTTCAGATTGGGTTTAGTGCACACCTTTGGCTTTTGGTTGCAGCCAAGGTTGGCCACGGCCAGGTTTAGCAGCACAGCGTTAGCACTGATGTATAACTGTCCGTGTCCTGAAAAACAGAAATAATGTCTTCTTTTTCTCCTCTCTTCCTCCATCAAGAAAAAAAGAGCTGTAAGTATAAACATTTCTCTGTGTTATTTTTCTTCCATCTTATTATCTTTTTACTCTACCTTTCCACGAACTATCCCCCAAACTGTAACCTGGACACAGGAAAACTATCCTGTTTCGAGATCAAGGAAACTGCAGGGAAGTTGGGGAGCTATAATGGTTCACCCCTTTGAAGATGCCGTCCTTTCAACCAGGATGCGAGCTGCAAAACACAGCCTGCCCTGCAGCTGGTAGCATGGCTTTGAAACAGTTAACCACTACTGTTCCATTACTGAATGGCATCTGGAAACAGTCATTGCCCAGTTAACAGGAGGCTGCAGAAATCATTTATTTCACTAGAAACTTCACAGAAGGTGCCTCCTACCAGATCAGACTGTCGACGCTGGCAGGTTGAGTGGAAACGTGGCCAGATTTCCGTTCTGAGAAGAGATGAGCGGGAAGATGAGGAAAATCAGGAAAAAGAGGGAGCGAGTAGTACAGAAGTTGCTGTGTTAACTGTTTTGTGTCTAGCGTAGAAATGAAGGGAGCACGGAGTCCATTCTTCTGGGATCCTCCAGATGTTGACTCCTAGGTTGCTACTAGACAGACTGTTTGAGAGAAATTATCCATGTCCTTTGTTTAATTTTTAAAACAAAACACTAATTCCACCCTTTTTCTTCCAGCTTCAAAAGGATGCTCCACAAGGCGTAAGTTTTACTATTAATTGTGCTGGTATTTATGCTCATCACTGTAGAAAAATTAACACAAAGGATGCATTTTTACCACGTGTTTAAACTAATAACCACATTAAACCATTTCATAAGTTCAAATATTGCCATGCACTATCAACAAACAAAATGGTAGTTTTGCAAAAACATGCTAAATTAATTCCGTTCTGCCCAGAAAACCATCAAAGTTAAAGCTAACCAATCTTGGTATGCTGAACAAGTCCAGCAGTTAAGTCTTTAACACAGCTGGCTGAAACGTTGTGATCACAGCCAATACTATTGGTTAAAGTTAAAGATAACCAACCTTGGTATGTTGAACGAGTGCAGCAATTAAATTTTAACTCACCTTTCTAAAACTCTGTCATCACAGCCAATATCATTGGCTTCGTAAGTGCTGAACCCTTTCCATCTATAAGCTATTAATAAGCAGGGAGTCCATTCTTCTGGGATCCTCCAGATGTTGACTCCTAGGTTGCTACTAGACAGACTGCTTCAGAGGATTTATCCATCTGCTTTGTTAAACTTTGAAACAAACAATAATTCCACACATTCTGTTCCAGGTTGTTCCAGAACTTGTTGACAGGGTAAGTTTTACTATTAATTTTCCAAGAGTACCCTTCAAAGGGAGGGTCATTGCTTTGAATGACTGAGGTGGGATTGTTGCTCATCGCTGGAGCAACATTAACATAAAGGAGGCATTTCTACCATGGGTTTAAACTAATAACCACTCTAATCCATTTCATCGCTTCAAACAGTGCACTGCACCATCAACTACCAAAGTCTGGTCTTGCAAAACATGCTACATTACTCCCGTTCTGCCCAGAAAACCACCAAAGTTAAAGCTAGCCTATCTTGGCATGCTGAACAAGTCCTGCAACTAAGTCTTTAACGCAGCTGGCTAAAATGGTGTGATCAGAGCCAATCCTGTTAGCTTCACAAGTTCTGAGCCCTTTCCTCCTATAAGCTATTCTTTGACAACCTTTTGGCAGTCTGGCAGGAAGCTTAATATTTCTGAGAGGACTTCCTGAAAGGCAAAATTCTTTTCAATTCCATGCAAAGGTTTCCAGTTTCCCAGCAGACGCTCATTATTACTGTTGACTGTTGATATGAAGAGTTGCTTTTAAGTGAAAGTTGTGAAAGAGATGAGCAGGAAGATGAGGAAAATCAGGAAAAAGAGGGAGCGAGTAGTACAGAACTCCTTGCGCTAACTGTTCCGTGTCTAGTGTGAGGCGTAAGTGTTTATATTAATTTTGCAAGGGGGATCGGCAACATAGAGGAGCTATCTTCTGGGGTTATCCAGATATTGATCCTTATATTGTTCACAGCACACAGCTTTTTCCAGAGGTGTTATCTGTGCTCATTTGTGAGCGTGGGAGTGAAAGAGAGGTCTTTTTTTTACAACTCCATATGTTTCTGTCCATCTAGTCATATATTTATATTGCTGCTGCTATCTTCCTTTCGAGCATCTATTCAGTCCCCCAAATTAATTCTTTGCAAAGATCGGGAAGCAACAACAGGCTGCTGACATTGGGGCCCCATCTTTTATTTGGAGGAAGTATTCTGCTGTAGTACAGTGGGCACTTCCTATATTATATACCTCCAGTAGGTGTTCTTTCTTTCATATTGACTCTTTTAGGAGAAGAGACGAGAATTAGGAAAAAGAGGGATGGTAGTAATATGGAATTGGTTGAGCTACCCGCTTGTGTCTCGTGTAGAAATGAGGATAGCACGGAGTCCATTCTTCTGGGAGATTCCAGATGTTGACTCCCACATTGCTAGTAGACAGAGTGCTTCAGAGAAGTTATCGAAATGTTTTGTAAAACTTTGAAAGGAAACAATAATTCCACACTTTTTATTGCAGCTTCTAAGTCGTGGTCAGCGTCGCATAAGTTTTACTATTAGTTTCTCGGGGGTCCTCTCCAAAATAGAGGGGCATTTCCCTGAATGACTGAGGTGGGATATTTGCTGATAACTGGAGCATCATTAACACAAAGGATGGATCTATACCATGGGTTTAAATTAATAACCACATTAACCCATTTCGTAGGTTCAAACAATGCACTGCACCATCAACTACCAAAAGGCTGCTTTTGCAAAACATGCTACATTACTCCCGTTCTGCCCAGAAAAACACCAACGTTATAGCTAACCAGCCTTGGTATCGTGAAGAAGGGCAGCAATTAAATCTTTTACTGACCTGGCTAAAACGGTGTGATCGCAGCCAGTACCGTTTGCTCCGCCAGTTCTGAACCCTTTCCATGTGTACAGCTATCAATCTGCAAGCTTTTGGCTGTCTGGCAGGAAGCTATCCTGTTGACAGCCCCCATGGATTTTTGCAACCCAGATGTGGCCATCCTAGGAATAGAGTGGTTTCAATGGCTGACACGTGGGTCTAGGCATGAATTAAAGTGCATGAAAGCTTGTGGATAAAGAGAGTGGTTTCAATGGCTGACACGTGGGTCTAGACATGAATTAAAGTGCATGAAAGCTTGTGGATAAAGGAGAGGAAGGGTGGATGGCAGGCACCAGAGATGAGGGCATGCCTTTGACAGGCTCCGGCATAAATCCGGCACAGACTCCCAACTTGCTGCACCACACAGCCACTCAAGCATAGTGCAAATTGATAAATTAAAAAGAGATTCAAGAAGGAGCATAGGCAAGAAGAGAATGAAGTTGTTCAACCTTGGTTCTCTATGTTGTGAAGAAATAAGAAGAGAATGTGATTGTGAATTTCTGCTTTGTAGCTTGACAACACCGTGAGCGATTTGAAGAATACTGTGAGTACTGTTTTTGGAATAATGCTTGATCAACCTTTTAAAATCGATTTATAGTGACAAACATAAGGCACGCTAAGATTTATTCGAGTCGAGGATTGTCCCATGGTTTGGGTGTAGAACTCTGCCTTTTTTTTTTTTCCCCAACTGTGGATCAGTTGCTCAGCAGTGTCCTAATCTTTTCATGACTAGTTGGATTGAAACTGTCAGGTTTAGCACAGGGAACTCCAAGAGACCATGCAGATTCAATCCAACAAGGTTTATTAGCGGCAACCTCTATCAAAAATCTTCCCAGACTGAGAACCGTTCCCAGGGTCAGCCAGTAAACACCTGGTGAATTCCACAGGGAGGTGCCAGCCTCAGCGGCTTCTCTCTTCCCCGCGCTTCGGGAGAGGAAAGAGCATTCCTTACTCCCCGATTCCGGCCCCCACCATTCCAGTCCATCACATCAACTCCTGCACAGGTGGAGGGGAAGCATTTTGACATCGAATTGCTCACCAGATTTATGTATCCCTTACGCCGCTATTACCTACTGACATCTTCTACCATCCAATGGAATCTCTGCCCAGAAAACCACCAAAGTTAAAGCTAACCAATCTTGGCATGCTGAACAAGTCCTGCAACTAAGTCTTTAACGCAGCTGGCTGAAACGTTGTGATCACTATTGGTTAAAGTTAAAGATAACCAACCTTGGTATGTTGAACGAGTGCAGCAATTAAATTTTAACTCACCTTTCTAAAACTCTGTCATGACAGCCAATATCTTTGGCTTCGTAAGTGCTGAACCCTTTCCATCTATAAGCTATTAATAAGCAGGGAGTCCATTCTTCTGGGATCCTCCAGAGGTTGACTCCTAGGTTGCTACTAGACAGACTGCTTCAGAGAATTAATCCATGTGTTTTGTTAAACTTTGAAACAAACCCGTAATTCCACACTTTTTATTCCAGGTTCTAGGTGATTCTCTGACTGGCGTAAGTTTTACTGTTAATTTTAGAAGCGTACTCTGCAACATAGAGGGGCTATCTTCTGGGGTTATCCAGATATTGAACCTTATATTGTTCACAGCAGACAATATTTTCCAGAGGTGTTCTCTGTGCTCATTTTTACTTTTTTTGAAAACAGAACTAATTTCTCTGTTCTTTAGAATAATGGCCAAGTCTTTGGTTCAGTTCATTCTGTACCACGTAATTATACACCAAACTCCAAAAAGAAAATGAAAAGAGAGGATTTTTTTTTCACCTCCATATGTTTCTCCCCATCCAGGCATATATTTAAGTTGCTGCTGCTATCTTCCTTTGGAGCATCCATTCAGTTCCCCAAATTAATTCTTTGCGAAGATCAGGAAACAAAAAAGGCTGCTTTTGCAAAACGTGCTAAATTTCCACCGCTACCCACCCCCACAACCAAACAAGGTTAAAGCTAACCTTGGTATGTTGAAGACATTCAACTGACCTGGATAAAACTGTGTAATCACAACCCAAAAGCTTCCCTTCTCTTGCTCTGAACCCTTTCCATCTATCAGTTACAAGTCGGCAACCTTTTGGCAGTCCAGCAAGAAACTTAATGTTTTTGATAGGACATCCTGAAAGGGAAACCTCTTTTCAATTTCATACAAATGTTTCAAGTTTCCCCCAATTTCCCAGGAAATCCTGATTTCTATTGCTGACTGCTGATATAAAAAGTTGCTTTTAAGGCAAAGCTCTGTGGTGAATACACCAGCAGAACTCCCCTCTCAGAGGCTGAATTTTGCACTTGCTCCCCATAGACCGTATGTCAAACACATGTTGAAAGTCCATCTTCCTAAGTTTGGGCTATGTACTACTTCAAGCATCGTCTTCACCCACAGGCTATTCTTCGTTACTGAATGAAGCCATTTTCTGGGTTCAAACACTACACCGTTTTTGTAAACAAGTAACGCACCCACTATTCCTGTAATACCTATCAGTTGGATTTGATTCATTTTTAACGTCAGCTGCAGAAGAAGTGGTCTTTGAACAACCCATATGGTTATTTGCAGCTGAAAACCCCTTTTTGCAAACTGTCCCAAACCTGAAACATAGCGGATTCCCCAAAGGCTCAAATATAAATCAAACACAAATGTCTGTTTCATGTTCCTTCTGCAACAGCACCAGTGGGATGTAGTGTTTGTGTATGTCTGTATGTGTTTCTGTATCTGTGTCTGTCTGTCTGTCTGTCTACTCAGAGATAATAACTCCAAAATTTTTATTGCAGAGTTCTCCAAATAATTATGCTGGGGTGATTTTTGCTAATAATTTTGTAGGAGTCATCTCAAAATGACAGTGATATCCCTTTGCGTTAATGAATTGAATAGTGCTTAAGGATTATATATCATAAGAGTTATATATCTTAAGGGTTATATATCATAAACATTCAGGGGGCATTCAGCCACACAATGTCTTTAACCTGGACTATTAATTAATTCCCACTTGGGGGGCATATAATAAAATGACCAAAGAGGTTGAATATGAACCAATAGATAAGTCATCAGAACATCAAATCAATATTAAAACTAACTTGAGGTTTGCAGGTTTTCCTGTGGGGTGCCTTATCTGTCACCAGTGCCACCCCCACCTCCCATGTTCAAGGTTTCTGTGCAAAGGAAAGGCACACCTGCCAATTGATCCAAGCGTTCTCTGCCAGGAATGGAGCTATGCGCAAGACACACAAAGGATGGGAGGCTCCAGATAGGTCAGAAGATGCTTAGAAGGGGTTCTGGAGGTGTCCGTCGGGCTGGCCGGCCAAGGGAACGTTTTTCAATTTGCTCAGGCTTTCAGTCTTTTGGCTTTTTGGTTTCAGCCAAGGTTGACCCTGGCTACATAGGATACACATTAATTTACATGTGGATTGTGTATTTCTGTATGCAGTTTTTGAACCAAGAACTCATTTGCACAGTCTTTGCACTTTCCAGGGAATGTACTGATTTACTTAAAGCTGCAGATCAAACATGGCTTAATAATTTCAATGTTATTTTCTGCATTCTTTAAAACAAAAGGTATATTAAGTCTCCAATGCTCAACACTTTTATATTACATCTAAATAATGGGGAGTGGGGGGAAAGAGCCATTATATCTATTTGAATCTCCTGTAATGAAATCTTTATCGCTACCATGTTTCCTAAAACCTAATGGGGGGAAAAATAGTCATTAAATAAAGTTGTGACACCTGGATCTGCAGAAAGCCTTTGTATCTCTACAAATTAACATTGGGAATGTCTTGCTAATTGTGGATTTGTTTTTGTTTTTTTCAGTAATTGAAGATCGGATATATCCAGACTGCTGAACCAGGTTTCCAAGGACTGCCCACTCATCGCTTTTTACACTGCCACCCCAACCTGAATTAAAAGTGAACTTCAATCTCAGTAGTATAATTTAGATATAAATTTTGAAATTTTGATTTTCTTACCTTTGTAACAGAAGGTGGTGGTCAATGAGAACTGCCCCTTTGCAACACTGGAGGATGGCAGAAGCTTTGCAAAAATAAAAATAAATTGCATTTGCAGCAACATCTTCTCTTTGCTTTTTTAGACAAAAATAACTTTCTGGTTAAAAAATGATATTGAATGGTGGGATAAACATTCAGCCTAAATCAGCTTCGGAAAAAGGCAAGTCTCCTAAGCATGAGATGTACATAACTGAAACAATGACCAGCAGGCACCTTTTGTTGATCTTGAAAAATGAAGCTGGCCAGACCTGGTTAGTGCTTGGATAGGGAACCTCAGGAAACCCCAGGGCTGAAGTTTAAAAAATGGCAAACGACTTTGGTATCATTGCTGTGGAAATTGCCTGCCTACATAGAATCCAACTTAACTGAAGGGAGGTTTTATCATCTAAATGGGTAGAAAGAGAAATAGGAGAGAGTAGGTAGGAAAAGCCAATGAGAGGGGTCTGAGAAGGAATGGTGGTTAATTGTGCTGGGCATGAAACCAGCTTCTGGTTCATTGAACGATGAAAAAAGTGGCACATCGTTTTAAGTGATGTGGCCAGAAATCAGGGCACAGGGTGGAGGGATCAGCATTCAACAACACCCTGTAGTGTTCCTTGTACTTCAACCTTGGTGCACTGGGACATTGGGGATTGAATGGTCTCAAAGAACCTGGGAGGCAACAGTTTTTGGAAAGTTCCCCTCATATGTGGACATCAGCATGAATCTTATGCACACTCTAGACCCTTTAGAAAAGGTTCAAATTAATGGCAAACAGCTATGATCTTTTGATCATGGAAATCCCATGTCCAGCTAGTCAAATGTGACTGTTTATTGCAATGAACATTTCAAACGGAACTTTCAGTCAAAACTAAAGACAGAGAAGTATGAAAACATTCAACACAACCCCTGAGGGCCATTGTACAGTTCACAAATAAGAAACATTCATAGTCTTACATAAGACAATTCATAAAACATTATACATGGCACAAGAGTCCCCCATTGGGGGGAGATGGGCAGGGATAAGTCTACTAAATAAATAAAAAAATAATAAATGAATGAATGAATGAATGAATGAATGAATGAATAAAGTTTGCTATCAATTAGTTCAATTTAACTCTTGATAACCTTAGTGTGAGAGCAGCAAGATAGCAAAAAGATACTATTATTATCTTGCCAAAACCAAAGAGCAGATAGTAGTCTTTTGTTTTACCTGGGAGTAAGGTCACAAGTGGGGCAATAAATTTGTTCCTAATGCTATTCTAAAAAAAGTACATCCCATCAGAACATCTTCTACAGTTTTGGCTACCTCCATCTTGTTGTTGTTGTTCAGTCATTAAGTTGTGTCCGACTCTTCGTGACCCCATGAACCATATTGCGCCAGGCCTTCCTGTCCTTAGCCTCCCTGAGTTGGCTCAGTTTCATGCTCATTGCTAGCCCCTTCACCACAACAAGGCAGTGATCCATGAAGGGGATCTCCATCTTACAAGGGCATATTCTCAATTCCACAGGGATTTTCTTGAATCAGCCTTCTGTAACAGATGTGAGGAGGAAATTAAATGCAGCAGCAGAGTAATTTTTTTTCTATACAGGTAGTCCTTGTTCAGCGACTGCCTTGTTTAGAGACCGTTTGCAGTTATAGCAGTGACAAAAAAGTAACTTTGCAACCAGTCCTCGCATTTATGACCTTTGCAGGTATGTAAAGCAAAGGAAAGACGAAGGAACATCATAAGATCATGATGTTTCACTGAGTGATTGCTTCACTTAACGACCAGTTGCAGGTCCCAATTGTCACTAAATGAGGACTGCCTGTATTTAGGTATAGCGGTACGGTTAACTTATGAAGGTAACTTGTAGGTAGACCGACATTCTGCCCTTTGACTCATTTTAATGGAGAGCAACCATATTTTGCCTCTGACAGTGTTATTTGTAAACCAGTATCCATTAGTTTCTAATCTGCTTTCAGAGGGGAAATGGAATTCTTTCTTGGGGGGAGTGAAATAATTCTTAGGCAATGTCTTGTAAAATGTTATTCTGTGAAATTTCAGCCCAGCTAAAATGAAATGCAAATATAATATTTCTTACCATGGATAACAGAAGCAACAGGGTAACAATAGATGAGGAATGGAAGAAGGGCCAAATTAGTTGCCTAGTTCCTTCAAAAATGTTGGAATAAAATGCTTGCTTATCAGAAACTTGATTCAGGCTTCTGCAGTGTGGCCAGGCCAGTGGCCAGCACACGAACCAGAAACCTAGGATGAGGGAAGGCACCAGATAATAAAAGCACCTAAAAGCACGATAAGGCGATCACTGCTTGAGACATACCTGATGCTACGTAAGCAAGTAGGGAAACGTATAACCATGACAGGCTATACAGGAAACATAGAATAAACCAATAGTGTTGCTTAAAGCTGTTGCATGACTATAAAAGGCTATATGCCCCCACAACCTGCCCCCACCACCTGCTTCCTGACTTGTAATACCCAATAAAAGAGTAGTTCAGAACACGCTCTGGGCTCACTCACCTCGAGGAAAACCTGCGTGTTTGTCTTCACTCTCGCCTGTCGAGACCCCATGAGTGGCCCACCCTGATGCGGACAGCAAAACCGCAAAAAATCTTAATAAATTAAACAGTATTGAAACTGAATGCCTGATTGCTCCTGAAATATTCTCTCTATTCATAAGTAGCAAAAGTTGCATGTGTTTTGCTGAATATTCTCCAGGACAATATTCAGAAGCTGAAATTCTGCAGCAAAAGCCATCTTCTCTAGATGAGATATCTGACGGGCTGATATAGCCGTACAAAGCAGGAGGGGTGATTTTTAACAACTCTTTCTATATCATATAACTTTTCCATTCTATTTTTTGACTTAAATAGACATTTTCCTGCCCCTCACAACAGTTTTCCTAGGAAACCAATGTAGCTTCAATTCCTGCATGGATATGTGGACTCGTTTTTCTCATAAAGAAGTGCAATAAAAAGCAACACAAAACGAAGTGCACTAGCCTTTTTAATTGAATCCATTTGCAAAAGGTTATAGCCATTATCAAACAATACTGTAATTATTGCTTCCCTGGTGGCAAAGAACACGCATTTGTCAGGAGCAGTGGTAGTACCTCCACCACCCCACCTTGACCATTGGGTGACAAATACCTACGCACATTTGTGAATGCTATTTATGTTCTGGGGTTGGACCAAATGAAAGATTGTGGCAGATATGAAGGTTATGAGGTACAGTCCTCGGATTGTTATTCAGCATTTTGTAGCAATAGCTTTAATCACGGAAAACCAAAAAAGCATTCATGCATGGATTCCTGGCATGTTTTTGAAGCAGTAGGAGAGACAAAATCTTCCTTTTGCTCAAACGTCTGGTCTTCCTGGGTGACAGAATTTTGAAGGATAGAAGGCAAAGGGAGGGAGGGAGGGAGGGAGGGAGGAAAGAAGGAAGGAAGGAAGGAAGGAAGGAAGGAAGGAAGGAAGGAAGGAAGGAAGGAAGGAAGGAAGGGAGGAAGGGAGGAAGGAAAGGAAAGAAAAACGGAGGGAGGGAGGGAGGGAGGGAGGAAGGGAGGGAGGGAGGGAGGAAGGAAGGAAGGAAGGAAGGAAGGAAGGAAGGAAGGAAGGAAGGAAGGAAGGAAGGAAGCTGGGAGGGAGGGAGGGAGGAAGGAAGGGAGGAAGCTGAGAGGGAGGAAGGAAGCTGGGAGGGAGGGAGGGAGGGAGGAAGGAGGGAAGGAAGGAAGGAAGGAAGGAAGGAAGGGAGGGAGGGAGGGAGGGAGGGAGGGAGAGAGGGAGGGAGGGAGGGAGGAAGGAAGGAAGGAAGGAAGGAAGGAAGGAAGGAAGGAAGCTGGGAGGGAGGGAGGGAGGGAGGGAGGAAGGAAGGAAGGAAGGAAGGAAGGAAGGAAGGAAGGAAGGAAGGAAGCTGGGAGGGAGGGAGGGAGGAAGGAAGGGAGGAAGCTGAGAGGGAGGAAGGAAGCTGGGAGGGAGGGAGGGAGGAGGGAAGGAAGGAAGGAAGGGAGGGAGGGAGGGAGGAAGGAAGGGAGGGAGGGAGGGAGGGAGGAAGGAAGGAAGGAAGGAAGGAAGGAAGGAAGGAAGGAAGGAAGGAGGGAGGGAGGGAGGGAGGAAGGAAGGAAGGAAGGAAGGAAGGAAGGAAGGAAGGAAGGAAGGAAGGAAGCTGGGAGGGAGGGAGGAAGGGAGGGAGGGAGGAAGGAAGGGAGGAAGCTGAGAGGGAGGAAGGAAGCTGGGAGGGAGGGAGGGAGGGAGGGAGGGAGGAAGGAAGGAAGGGAGGGAGGAAGGAAGGAAGGAAGGAAGGAAGGAAGGAAGGAAGGGAGGGAGGGAGGAAGGAGGGAAGGAAGGAAGGAAGGAAGGAAGGAAGGAAGGAAGGAAGGAAGGGAGGGAGGGAGGAAGGAAGGAAGGAAGGAAGGAAGCTGGGAGGGAGGGAGGAAGGAAGGGAGGGAGGGAGGAAGGGAGGAAGCTGAGAGGGAGGAAGGAAGCTGGGAGGGAGGGAGGAAGGGAGGAAGCTGAGAGGGAGGAAGGAAGCTGGGAGGGAGGGAGGGAGGGAGGGAGGAAGGAAGGAAGGAAGGAAGGAAGGAAGGAAGTTCTAATCCCGCCTTAGGTATGAAAGCCACCTGGATGACTTTGGGCCAGTCCCTCCAGCCCAACTCACCTCACAGGGTTATTTTTGTGGGGAAAATAGAAGGAGAAAGGTGTATTAGGTATGTTCCCCACTTGAGTTATTTATAAAAATAATAAAGGTGGGCTAAAAAAAAAATTAAAAAGAGAAAGAGAAAGAGAACAGGATAAAATCAAAAGACAGAAAAGGGGGAAAGATGGAGGAATGGGATGAAATGTTTTGAAGACGTGTCTCCGTACTGAAGAATGCTTTGTAAAACCAATTTGCACAAATCTGACTTCAAACAGAAAAAGTTATCAGACAAGGAATAAACATTTGGCATTAAGGAAATTTAAGCAGAATTTGAAAGATGGAGGCCTGGAAGATTTGGGACAAGGCTAGTCCCACCACTGTTCAGACTGAAGGACCTAGTTCAGCTGATTTTGAACATCATGAAAGGGATAGCTAATTTGTGATTATGGTACTTTTAGAGCTATGTGGAAATGGCATTGCGTATGCATCTGCTTTCTAAACATCATTCCAACTCTGCAAAATGTTCTTTTGCCTGCATCAGCCACTCATTCTAGCTTGGCCTCGTCAGCTGGGTTCCAACAAATCTGGAGAACACCAGGCTGGATAAGTTTGATCTCGCAACTTTTTTTTATTGCAGATACTTGTTAAAGGTCAAATTCAGCCACTTTGGACCATAGGCGAATGCAGCTTTTTGTTTATACCAAGCTGGTCCTTTCCTTGGGAGTGAATAATTGTTTTTCAGATGATGATGACGTCTGTCATGGAAAAATGAATTGGTCACCTTGATCCTGCAGGATAAATAACATAAATACAGAAACCAATGGATTCACTCCTCACATTGGTGACTTCACACCTGAAGGACACCAAGGAGAAGTCAAGATGAAGCTTCCTATTGTGACTGCTCTTCTTTTCCTGTTTTGTCCAAAGGAAAGCATATCGGTAAGGGAACTTCTGCTTTTAAAGAAACGATGTGGCATCATTTCTGATTGTTTAGCATTTTAGTTTTATTTATTTAGGTTTCTTTAGGTGAGCCAGAATATGAAGTAGAGCTAAGAAAATTAGAAAAACCTGTTGGATTAGATCAAAGATCCATCTAGCAAGGGGGTGTGAAGGTTTCATAAGGTAGAACCCTCACACACTCCACCTCAATGCTTTGCTTCCCATGGCTGTGAGAACAGTTAAGATGCTGCTGCTATGAGTCCGGGCTGTAGCTTGTTAATAGTTATGGTTGGGACAAGTTATTAGGTAGCTACACTATTGCTGTTCTTGGATTGAGGTGGGGGTAGTTTGTTCCTTTTTGAATGGCTGTCCCAGATTCTTCCCTGTATTTTTTTTATTTTTTAATTTATTTATCAGATGTATGCGCCGCCCACGTGAAGGTCATGAATGCAAGGATGGGTTGCAATGTTACTTTTTCATCATCACTGTAACTGCAAACGGTCACTAAATGAGGCAATGACTGAGTGATTTAATAAATCACTATTATAGAAATGTTCAATGTATAGATGTTAAGAGCAGAAACCACAGAGTGTTACCTACATGAATTTATCTAGCTCTTCTCTAAAATCATCTAAACTGGAGCTAAATGATGACTGCAAAAAAGAAAATCTTCCTTTTATTGGTTGCAAATATTCATTGATGGATGACCCCAAGAATTTGGCCTTCTATTCTTCTGTCATTCCATGTTTCACCTGCTTTTATTTTAAGCAAAAAAAGCTCCAGAGGGTGAGTGAGTTAGGGAACTACTAAAAAATATAGAATATTTTAAGGATTAGTCAACAGATTGCCCACTGCTGAGAATAATATCTTCAAGGAGAAATATATGACCAAGATGTAACTATATATTTTTACATTTCAGAGAGGAATTGTTCCTATTCGTTTGCCTGTGAGTATCATTTATAATATCATTTGTACATTTTTCCCTTTATATGGTTATGCTTTTAGTTTAGGGTGTGACATCAAAATATAAATTTCTATGTCATTTCTATGTTTCAGAATGGGGATAGAGCCATTCCTGATGTACCAGTGAGTATTGCAACAATTGCCAATAACAACATGGGAATTCTTTATTACAACTTATGGCAACAGAAGTGAGATGATTCAAAAATGGAAGGTCACTTTATCCAAAACTCTTTGTTCTCCATGACCAGATTGGACAAGAAGGGAGAAAGCATATTTCCCTTCTTTCGGCCATCCATTGTTTTATTTTCAGGTTTTCTTCCGATGCTAGTTTCAGGACTAGTCGATGTTTTTCCCTATGGTTGCTAGAATGGAGAGATTCCAGATACTGAGATGTATTTGAAGACATGCCAATGGAGAGCCAAGGGCCTAAGATAATGCTGTTGTTTTTGTTATTATTTATATGGACCTTCTTCAGTCTACTTTAAGGGAGTTGTAGGCATTTTTTAAATATAAATAAGGGCTATATATCTTGTAATTTATTACAAAGTGTTAATAATGTGACCATGGGTGTTTTGGGGGATACAGAAATGTGAATGGCAGTTGCCTGTAGCCCACAAGTTACTCCTTGTTTAAGTAATTTCTGCTAGGACTGAGTGGAGGCATCCAATGTTGAATGTCCTGCTCCTAAAATGGACATTGGAACAAGAGAAACAAGCCTTCTTTAAGACTTTGGATCATCTTCCAAGAAGGTAACCCCAAAGTAGCTCAGGGTGAGCTAAAAAGATAAGAACCAGAAATAATTGTACTTTTGTTTATTTCAGATTGGAGACATTCCTGGTGTTTTCCCAGTGAGTATTTTGCAGTGGCATCTTTTTCTTTTATACAGTGGTACCTCTACTTACGAACACCCCTACTTACAAATTTTTCAAGATACAATCAGCTCCGGCCCCAAAAATTTACCTCTACTTACGAACTCGCCTCGACTTATGAACCGGATACGTGGCCATTTTCCGCCCGTTCCACGTGGTCCATGGCCATTTTTCCACCCGTGCCACGTGGTCTGCGGCTATTTTTCTCCCGTTCCACGTGGTCCGCGGCCATTTTCCACCCCTGACACGTGGTCTGCAGCCATTTTTCCGCCCTGCCACGTGGTCAGCGGCCGTTTTTCTGCCCCTGACGCGTGGTCCGCAGACGCTGGAATGGATTAATGGTAATTACATTGAACCTTATGGGAAAATTTACTTCAACTTACGACCAACTCGACTTGCGATCAGAGTCACGGAACGGATTAAGTTCGTAAGTAGAGGTACCACTGTATCTAGAATCTGTGCATTTTTTACGTGAACTAAAAACATAAGAACAAAAGGCAATAGTGACAACTATCTTTATTTCAGAGTGAAGTCCTATGGTTAGCTCACCAGCAAACAATATTACTGATTCTGCATGGAGAATATCTGTCTGAGAATCCTTTATTTTCAATAGAAGGGGATATCTGTAGATCGGGGTTGAACTGTGGAGTTCTTAGTGCTCTCTGAGCTTGGTGGTTTGCTTGCAGACGTTTCATTACCCAACTAGAGAACATCATCAGTGATGTCTACAGCTGCATCCGAAACTGATGAAAAATAAGCTTTCAACTGTATCCTATGTTCAAGAACAGGATAAAATGATGATGTGAAAATGAAAAACTAGAAATAATACTGTATACATCTGCATTCCAGGGTGAAATTTTTTCTGTTGACTTGCCTGTGAGTACCATTAATCATTTTTCATAAGCTTTATTTATTTACCTGTTATTCAGTGGTTTTCAAAATGGTATATGCTCTTGGTGTGCCATCAATGTAACGGAGGTAATGGATCTTTCTATTTCTACCCATGAATTAGCTCTGACTTATAGGCCCCTCTCTCCTTAAGGGTAGGTACACAACTGGCAGTGATGTATGGTGGGGAGAGAATCACCAACAGGCCTATACAAATTTTACAGAATCCCAACTGAATTATCAGTTCAAAAATGATCCAGGTTGATTAGACTATGCTGATATTTGACCATAATAAAGATACATTTGATTTGATCAGACAGTTCAAACTGACCTCCAAAATCCATCTGATTTTGATGTTGAGACCCAACTGTCAAGTCAATTAGATATTGGAGTTCAAAGTCAAGTCAGAAACTGCTATTTCTGCACAGGTACAGAAGCATCAGAAACATCCAAGGAGATCAGGCTTCTGATTTGATCATTTGAATTAGCTTTCCAATTCAATTCAGAAAGTCAGTTCGATGTTTTGAATGAACTGAACTGAAATTAATTCTCTGGCTATCTGCATAATCCTAATCCCCCTTTGAAGTGCAGATGTAAGGGTGACCTGGCTGCAGCATCTGTCACCCTATTGTTCACCAGGGTTGATTCAGCTGATCTGACTGGCTAGGCAGGTGTCCCCTTGTTCCCTCACTGCTCCATGTGTGTCTCTCCCAAAGCTGCATGCTCAATAGAAGAGAACAACTGTCCCAGATAGAAGGGGCGTACCGATTTTCAGAAATTGCTTATTCTTTGGCCAATAACTAATATTTCTCCTTATTATGGTACGGCCACAGTCATGTATTTGAGGTTCTGTTTTTTGAGAGCCTCCTCTATGTCATCGCTGGCCCCATTCCCCCAAATTTTGAGTGCCGCTTCTGGAGGCCCTTCAGAAGTTACCACTAAATTGTAATTTTCAAGGACACATAGGGGAAACATAGGAAATATTTGGGTGGTAATCTTAATATCTATACTTAATTAAGTTTAATTAGGCTTAAATTGAAATCGGGGACGGGGTGGCGCAGCGGCTTAATGACGCTGAAAGTTGCCGGCCAGAAATGGTCGACGCTTCAGCGGTTCGAGTCCAGCCTTCGCGTTAGCAGGGTGAGCTCCTGTTTCCTCCCCAGTTCCTGTCAACCCAACAGTTCGAAAACTCACGTGAGTAGATAAATGGGTACTCTCACTCCAGTGGGAGGAAAAATACTGGCGGCGCCTTGCAAAAAGGAGTTGGGAGCAGTTGCCGGGTAGTGCAACCGCGCTCGCCCGAAAAGGGCGCGAAGCAACGGAAACCCCGCCTCCTGCGCCCGCCAGCTGGGCTCTGCCCTAGGAAGGAGGCTCTGGCAAACCACTTCCGAAAACAATTGCCTTGAAAACTGCAAGGACTCGTCCAAGCAGTCACTGCAGGGTCAGCAATGACTGAGTGCAGACAAAAAAAAAAAAAAAAATTGAAATCAACTTTAGTTTTTATCCTGTCCCATTTCTCAACCTCGTTCTGACCCTTAACCCTTCTGTGCACTGTAGCTCCCATTACACTATCAAAGATCTAGCGTGGCATTCAGTACAAGCCACAATGGCACCATGTGTATCATGAGGTTATCACGCCAATAACATAGTACATAACATGGACCATCCTTCCCTTAAGCACTGGGCTAGGATGGGGGTTGAGCTGGGAGGCTGTTTGACTGCTACCTGGTGGAGGGGGAGGGCCCCTCTGGTTTTTAGCTCTGTTTTCATGGATTCTTGTGTGCCACCTAGAATCATTATATGAGATAGGTAGCCATGATCTGGGGGAAGACGGGCGGCGTACAAATTTAAGAAATAAATACATAAATAAAATAAATATAAGTCCTTAAGTCTTGTAAATAAATTTGTGTGATGTTATCATAATGAGTGTGACTGTGGAGCTGCACATCAAATTATAGATTACATCGTGACCAGCTGCAAGTTGAGGGCATATGCTGGCCCAGTGTCTGATTTTTTATATATAAAGGAAGTTGCGCTTCAATGGTTAGATGGCCTAGACATTGGTATTTGAAGGGAGACCTTTTTCAAGTGTTTTAAACTTAGGCTAAATGCTAATATTTAATGCATGTCCATGTCTGAGATGCATGCGATGAATGAATGAATGAATGAATGAATGAATGAATGAATGAATGAATGAATGAATGAATGAATGATTGTGAAGCCACTTGTCCCCTCCTGCGAATGCCCATGTAAGCACATGGATTCTGGGCTCGCAACTTTTCCTGCTATGGTTCAGTGCAATATAATGAACCTTCTGAACCTTCTTTTGCTTCTCCAGAGTCTATTCCCTTGAATAGATTTTTTGCCATCCTGCCTTATCTTGATGTTCTTCCAGGGGATGGGAATGCAATTTTCTCATGCTGGTAGTAGACTTTTCTCTTGTTGCTACACTAATTATATTGTCATGGCTTTTTCCCAATAGAAAAGAAATTATGAAGGGAGCTCCGGTATGTATATGTTTAACGCTGGGACTTCTCTGTTTTCTGCTTTACTTTACAATTGTTTTATTTCACGGTATTGGTGCTTACTTTATTTAGTATCCACTTATGTTCTGATTTACATTTCCTGGGGAGGTGAGAAGCAGGAGGCTCCCTCCTGGGTCTATTTTTACTTTTTGGCAACTCCTGGAATGAGAAATGGAGTTGTAGAGTAGTATACGATCCATTGTATCATGAGAACCGAGGGATTGTCTTAGCATATTGTGCAAACCAGACCGTCATGGACAAGGAGAAGTTATTTTCCCCTTCCCAAAATGCTAGAGTCAGAGGTTACTCAATGATACTGAATCCTAGAAGAATCAGGACAGACAAAAGGAATTTTTTTTTTACACAACAGGTAATTCAATTTTGGAATTTACTCCCATGCGATGTGGAGCTGGCTACCACTTGGCTGGCTTCAAAAAGGGGTTGGAGCAATTCATGGAATTCATAGGGATCCATGGCTCTTAGCTTTGACAGCAGCATGTCTGCCTCTGAAGACCATCTGCTGGGAATCTTGTGGGAGAACAGACTGCTGGATTAGATCAGCCAGGGGTCTGATCAAGCAGGGCACTGCTCATGTTCTCATCATATTAAACCATCATATGATTTATTTTACTAGGGATAGCCACTAATGCGATGGTGACCATTGTGTTTGTAACCCAAGTTTATGTTTTAGCATGTTGTATGAGTGCAGCCCCTGGGTGTCTTCACATGACTGGTTAATTCAGAAGCATCTGCAGGATCTTTTGCTTTGATCAGAATAAGGAAAGCTGTGCTCTGGCATCACATCACAAGCTCTGCCTCTTTGGGGCAGGCATGCAATCTTGTGACGCACACAGACAAGAAGCACAGCTTGTGTCGTGATGCCCTGATGCTCCTTTTGTCAGTCTGATCTTGCCCCTCTGGGGATGTGATGTGATGGTGTGATATAGGCAATCCCAGCCTATATCACTTCTTAATCCTAATTAGAAGCATCACTGTAATGATGAAGCATAATATATGCATGAGAACAAATGCTACTTCTAGTTAATACTCACTAGAATTGAAACCAACAAATAGTAACACCCAGTAAACATGTTTTATACATTCTGTACACCAATACATTGTTGGGTGATGGGCTAATAGGTTTTTGAATAAGTCAATATAATAACTATATGAATTAATAACTATTCATATAGTTATTAACTATAATCTAGTTAATTATAATGAATTAACTATTAATCGGGTTGTGCATCAGTTACACCTTTTCCTGGATCGGGATGCCCTTCAAATAGTCACTCATGCCCTTGTTATCTCCCAGATAGACTACTGCAATGCGCTCTACATGGGGCTACCCTTGAAGAGCATCCAGAAGCTACAGCTGGTCCAGAATGAAGTTGTGTGTGCTATTTTTGGAGCCCCAAGGAGGGCCCATGTAACGCCATTGCTCCGTGAGCTGCATTGGGTACCAGTTTGCTTTCAGGTCCAATTCAAGGTGTTGGTTATCACCTTTAAAGCCCTACATGGCATGGGACCAGGTTACTGAAGGGACCGCCTCTCCCCTATGACTTCAATCCATCCCACCCGATCACACAGAGAGGGCATGCTTTGGACCCGCTCAGTGAAAGAACTTCGATTAGTGGGGTCCAGAAGGCGGGCCTTCTCTGCTGTAGCCCCCGCTCTTTGGAACATTCTGCCCCCAGAGGTGCGATTGGCCCCCACACTCCTGGCCTTCCGTAAGGCTTTGAAGACCTGGTTCTGCCACCTGGCCTGGGGTGGGGAGGGAATACCTCAAGCATGGGGATGGCTAGCCCCATAGAGGCCTCCTGTCTTCGGCCTCAGATTCTTCATCTTCTTGGACTCTCCTTTTCCTCTTTTTTAGTAATGTTTTTTTAAATTTTGATGTTTTATGTATTTATATGTATTTATGGTTTTAATGTTTTGTGTGAGTCTCCCAGAGTCCCCCACTGGGGGGAGATGGGCAGGGGAGAAATTTAATAAATAAATAAATAAATAAATAAATAAATAAATAAATAAATAAATAAATATTCAGTCTCTACTTGTGCAATTGAATATAAGGGATGAGATCAGGAATTAATTGCAGATTCTATTTTTAGGCCTTGGATCCTGTTAAAAGCATGAGTATTGCTATTAATTCTATATGAAAAATATTGCAGCTCATAGAAAGAAATCTGATGCCAGTGAAAATAATTTAAATTTCCCTAAGAATCAAAACAAACTGACATCATTTTAAAAAGCAGAAATGGGTTTAGGAAAGGTTCTACTTTCCATGGCCTGCATTGCTCCCATATCTCTTTTGTCCCACTTCTTAACAATATTGCAGGTTTTTGTCACAGGTAGAAATGAATGAGAGGAACAGCTCTTTTAAGTTCAGTTCAATGTTTGGAAAACAAATTGTCTGCTTCAGGAACAAGAAGTGATGAAAACCCATGATCAAAAATAAATATTGGGACTTTTTGGTGTGTGATTCCTTCTATGATTAAGATAATGCTGGAAGTTGAATTCAGGAATACTAACAGGTTCTGTGTGTGCCTGTTAGTATTCCTGAAAGTGGGAATATGACCCGAGCAATGACTGGTTTTATAACTCTAATAGAAATGAAGAAAGGGGGACAAAGTTAAATCCTTAATTTGTATCTTCCCCCTACTTCCCCCTTGTGGTCAGAAGGTCATGAGGTCTTGAAGAATCAAGGCCACAGGATGTCGATGTCTAACATATACATAATGTGCCGGATACATGCTCACCACATTCTTTTGTGATAGCAACCCAATGTCTAAAGAGCAGGAACTCCATGTGGATTCTTGCATTAGTCTTTAGATGCTGAAAAGTACACCTTATAAAAACAGTAACTTTACTCTAGTGTTACTACTGAGTGTAAAGGAGGAAAATCTGGTGGCAACATCTGATTAATCGCAAAGGAACATTTTAAAACCTACATTTTTGAGAAAGTCTAATTTAGATAGTTAAAATACTGAGTTGACTGAGAGGTTTTTTTTAAAGATAAGATATAACTGTTTGTATCTGTTATTAGGTCCTTGACATCATTCGGGGATTTGATTTGCCAGTGAGTATTTTTGAATTACTTATTTCAGAAAAGCCTGTTGTTTTGTTGGGAAAACTGAACCGAGGAAAAGCGAGGTTCATTTGTTTACAAATATTTAATCACTATATGTCCATTTCTTCTCCCCCACTTTCTAATAATTCAATTTTTGCCATTTTTAAAAGTCAGTATGTTTGGTGTGGGTCTTCTGGGCTATGTGGCCGTGTTCTGGAAGTTTTGTTTCCTAACGTTTCGCCAGCACCTGTGACCGGCATCTTCAGAGAGCAGGAGCACAGACAGGAGCAGTTCTCTCTGTGCCCAGGGTGAGGTGACCCTTTTGTGGGTATTTATAGAGATCTGAGGGGGGGGAAGGGGGGGATTGGGGGGGTGTGTTGGGTTACTGAGTGGCTGCTTGTTTTGGTGTCATCATCTGTGTGTATCTTCCTGGGGATTAGGCAGGGTTTTTTCTTCTATTGAATTGTTAACGAGGGGCTGCTGGGGGTGATTAGCAAGTTCATTGTGTGAACTGTTCACATGTCCTGGTGGTTGAGCTGAGTTCGTTGACCTTTTGCAGGCTGTATTTTTCAGGATTGATAGCCAGGTTTTGTTGATTTTTAGACTCTCCTCTTTTTTATTGAAACTGTGCTGGTGTTTGTGAATCTCAATGGCTTCCCGGTATAGCCTGGTATAGTGGCTGTTGGTGTTGTCCAGTATCTCTGTGTTTTCAAATAGGATTTTGTGTCCAGTGTGCTTGAGAGCATGTTCAGCTACTGCAGATTTTTCTGGTTGCTGTAGTCTGCAGTGTCTTTCATGTTCTTTTATTGAAAACACAGAGATACTGGACAACACCAACAGCCACTAGTGTGCTTGAGAGCATGTTCAGCTACTGCAGATTTTTCTGGTTGCTGTAGTCTGCAGTGTCTTTCATGTTCTTTTATTGAAAACACAGAGATACTGGACAACACCAACAGCCACTATACCAGGCTATACCGGGAAGCCATTGAGATTCACAAACACCAGCACAGTTTCAATAAAAAAGAGGAGAGTCTAAAAATCAACAAAACCTGGCTACCAATCCTGAAAAATACAGCCTGCAAAAGGTCAACGAACTCAGCTCAACCACCAGGACATGTGAACAGTTCACACAATGAACTTGCTAATCACCCCCAGCAGCCCCTCGTTAACAATTCAATAGAAGAAAAAACCCTGCCTAATCCCCAGGAAGATACACACAGATGATGACACCAAAACAAGCAGCCACTCAGTAACCCAACACACCCCCCCAATCCCCCCCTTCCCCCCCCTCAGATCTCTATAAATACCCACAAAAGGGTCACCTCACCCTGGGCACAGAGAGAACTGCTCCTGTCTGTGCTCCTGCTCTCTGAAGATGCCGGTCACAGGTGCTGGCGAAACGTTAGGAAACAAAACTTCCAGAACACGGCCACATAGCCCAGAAGACCCACACCAGCCATCGTATGCCGGCTGTGAAAGCCTTCGACAAGTCAGTATGTTTGTTTTGTTTTATTTGTTTGTGGTTTGTTTAGTTTGTACGGCTTCTCAGAAGTAATTTCTGCTGTGCTCGGTGGTACTTAAATGTCTATATAATTGTACCTTCAAGTATATATGGCCATGAATCAGTATAAAGGATCCATTGGGCATAAAGTCAAAAATAATTTCTTTGTACCTGTGTTAACTTCTGGATTAGCTCCAATAGAAGAGAATATATGTAGCTCAGGGTTGAACTGTGGAGTTCTTGTGCTCTCTGAGCTTGGTTGTTGCTTGCAGACATTTCATTACCCAACTAGGTAACATCATCAGTGTGAGTGAGTGTGAGGTTTGGTCCCTGTTTATATACAGTAGCTTGCCCTGCCAGTGTGTGGTTTTCTCCTTGGTAGTTCCTTGATTAGGGTATACCTTAATCACATTCACTAGAACTCCACGGTTTTGGATTAGTTCTTGCAGTTTTCTTGACAACATATTTGGAAGTGGCTCGCCATTGTCTTCTTTCTAGGGCTGAGACAGAGTGACTGGTCCAAGTTCACCCATCTGGCTTCATGACCTAGGCAGAAATAGAACTCATAATCTTCTGGCTTCTAGCCTGCTGCCTTAAACCGTTACACCAAACTGGCTGTCTTTCACTGAATTACATGGAGAAATATTTGAATTATGTGGACAACTATCCTTTTGGGGAAATGGTTGAACTAAAAACTCTGGAAGCAGCAGATTGGCTTCTAGTGTCAACAAAAGAGCCAATTCAAGATATTTCAGAATCCTTTATGTTGTCTGAGAAAATTTCCGAGACTTTTTTCCTAATCCCACAGAATTTCTCAATCTTCATAGAATTTCCTCTGAATGTCCTGTCCCTGTTTTGAGTGGCAGATGCCATTTTTCCATTCAAATGACCTGGGCCGATGCTTGAAATGCCAGGGAATCATGGTGGGCAGTAAAGATAGGGAAGAAATTACTTTACTGAGGACTACCAGATCTGTGCTGCAGACCTGCAGAGAATCACTAGATGTCAGGAAACAGGAAAACTCTATTCACCTCCATCTACTGATTATCTAAATTTTTGCAGCCCAGATATGGTAACCGTAAGTTATTATCGGTTGTGATGGTGGGAAAACAAACATGTCCAACGTGAAAAAGAGTTCCCCAAAATCAGCTGATCTTAAGGAACCCCTGGAAGAGTTTTCCTCCTCTTGCCAAAGTGGACTAAATGCTTTCCCTCTACAAATATTACGCCAGCGATAGGGTGGAGAATTGTGAAAATCCATTTGTACATGGCTTGGGAAAAAGAAAAAAAAAAGCTTAGCCGGGTTTTGACATTTCTGTTCTGCTTCATCTCTGCTCTTTCTGTCTTTGTTTTCATCCCTTTTTGGTTTATTCCCTTTAATTTTTTGAAATGTCTCTCACGTACTCCCGATCAAGTTTCCAATTAATTTCTCTTTGGGCAGGGAATATATTTCAACTGCCTGGGGAGTTTTTCATTTTGTCCTGTTTTGATTTGGGTGTGTGTGTGTGTTATTGTGCTTGTTTTTTGACACTGCTGAGAAAAAAAAAAATTTTAACGTCCTTTTTAAAAATTTAACCCCAGTCAAGATTGGGGGTGTTGTTTTTCTACTTTTTTCTCATTCTTCTCCTTCCCCTCTCATTTAAAATATTTATTTAGGCTATAAACCGGAAATTGGGCCATCTGTCTTAAATGTTTCCATAGCACTTAATCATAACAATGTGGTATGGGGGGAATCATAAATCCAATGTAGTGTCACACTTAGAGTATTAAATTAATTAGTAATAGACCCAGGGTTTAGGTCCTTATACAACCCTCATTAAATTGCCTTAAATTAGAGTTCCCAACTCTTTCTCCCCCTCTTAAATTAATCTTCCCCACAGGGTTGTTATAAATATAAAATCATTCTGCTGCAAGGTCATAGTAAAGATTCAACTAAATGTAAAATCGGAGGAGAGAACCATCTGCGCTCTCTTGAGCTACTGGAGGAAAGGGAGGGAAAGATTGTGATAAATAGATCAATAAATCCAGCTGAGATAAAACACTCCTACTATTTCCAGGGGAAAGTTAGAATGCCTAACAGGGAGGTAAGAACTGGGCAATGCAATGGGTGTCCTTTCTGATAAACATGTATAAGCTTCCTCTTCAGTGGTCCCCCCCCTCCCCAATTTCAGGAGATATTAGATCTCTTTAATTTGGTGGGGCTGGAAATAGAAGTCCCTAGGAATGAACTAACCTCTCAGTCCATGATAAAGAATTGGGATTTTTTTTTTTTTTTTGCAGACAGTAGCTTTGAGGGAAGGGGGGTCAAGTGCTGCTGGAAGCATGGGAGTAATATCAGAGAATTGTCAGCCACTTTCTCTCATTTCTGCAATGTTTGGGGTCGGGGAGGGCTTGTAGGCTTGTTTTCCCTACAGCAAATGCAATGCACCTGTTCTAATGGTGCAAAGGTCCAAACTCAGTTATATATTATTCACTTGCTCCTGAATTTCAGTTTTGTACAGGTAGTCCTTGCTTAACGGCCACAATAGGAACCGGAAAATTCATTGTTAAGTGGAGTGGTTGTTAAGTGAGTTGCATCCAATTTCATGACCTTTTTAAAGTGAATTATCACAGCTGTTAAATGAATCATGTGGTCATTAAGCAAATCACGCAGTTCCCCATTGATTTTGCTTGCTGGAAGCCAGCTGGAAGGTCACTAATGATGATCACGTGACCTGGGGGTGCTGCAACTGTTGTAAGTGCAAGCTGATCGCCAAGTGCCTGGATCGCAATCATGTGACCGCGGGGGTGCTGCAATAGTTGTAAGTGCAAGGGCTGGTTGTAAGTCCCTTTGTTCAGCACCGTTGTAACTTTGAACAGTCACTGAACAAATGGTTGTTAAGTGAAGACTACCTGCAATCTGTTTTGGGATGAGAAGGAAGGCTACAGAAGCCAGGAAAAGGTGTTGGAGGGCTTCATGCAGTCTTGGGCCTGTGGGTACCCCGATCTATGGGTTAATGTTTAAAGTCCTAGGTCCTTTGGAATGTCTGCTATACCAACTGTCTTAATTTCAGGAAGTTTGAAGGTTGTGTTGAAGAACTTGCACCATGTTGTCAACAAGGTCCTGTTCAACCATCGCAAGGCCAATCAAATGAAAGCGGAGAATCACTAAGCCTTCTAGTGTAATTTCCATAAATTCTGTTGTTTTAATTGAAGTTATTACTTTCATAATAGATGACTGGGAGCATGGCTACCCCAGGAGATGACAACATCTTCTTAAAAATAAAATAAAATGTATTGGGATGACCTTAATGTTATTTTTAATTGTAGTCAACAGACATAAGTTTTAATCATGGTGACCCTAAAATGCAGCTGTTTTTTTTCTCAGATTAATCTAGTGGAATGCAGTCAATTTGAATTCTTCAACTTAATGCATGTGATTTCAAAGCAATTATTCAAATGATGTAGAAATGGATGTAGGAGGGACTGGCCAGTTGGTGGCTAATTATTGAGTATGCTTGGGGAAAATATACAATACATCCAACATCTGATTGGACTTTAAGTGTGATAAATGATAAATGAAATCATGTTGGAAGAATGGGAAAAAATTGGGTGACTTTGGGTTAGTCCCTCTCTCTCTCAGCCCAACTCACCTCACAGGGTTGTTGCTGTGAGGGAAAAAGGAGGAGGGAGGAATAATAGGAATGTTTGCTGCCTTGAGTTATTTATAAAAATAATAAAAGGTGGGATAAAAAATCTAAAAAAAAAAAAATCCTGAGAAATCTTTGGATTGTTTTGGGATGGCTTCCCTTCACTGAGAAATCAATGATTATTTATTGATTTGAGACAAAACACTGAGTTATTAATTTGGGTCTTTCGGTGTGCAAAATATGTTTTTTACCATTAAGCTATAAATTCTCCTCTCCCTCAGGAGGTAGAGCCGAGGCGTGAGCCCAGCAACCCGAGTTTTGCTAAGTTCCTGCCCTTTCAATTTTAGGTTATTTTAAAACAGCATATTTTAGCGACTTTTGTCTCCTTTTCATTAATTTTTAGTTAAAATAAGCATAGTAGGCTACAATAGACTTATTAGGTTTTAACTAGACTTATTAGACCTTTTTTAAATTTAATCACAACTTTTTCGGGTGAGACGAACGTGGAGGCAAAAGGTGCAAGCAAAGATTCCGAGTGGATTTGAACAATGTGGGAGAAAGAAAGAAATGACACGACCCCAGTCCGGGCTCTCTCTCTTTATCAAAGTTTGCGAAGCAACCAAAGACAGAAGAACATTTTGTATGAAAGGAATCTGAAAGTAAAACAACTTTCCCTCCCACCTCTAACAAAGTTGCAGCCGTGAATCACTTGAATGGGACTTTCAAACAGAACTTGGAAATAAAAGTGGATATGTACAGCTCAGGGTTGAAATGTGGAGTCCTTGGAGTTCTCTGAGCTTGGTTGTTTTCTTGCAAACATTTTGTTACCAGGCTAGGTAACATCTTCAGTGCTAGAGTGGAATGGGGTTAACTCCATTCCATTCTAGCACTGAAGTTGTTACCTAGCCCGGTAATGAAACGTTTGCAAGAAAACAACCAAGCTCAGAGAACTCAAGGATTCCACAGGACTTGGAAATCAATGGCTGTTAGATCCTTCACTATCTGTCAAGGAACAGCTAAATGAAAATCTGGATTCCCTCCCAGTTTCTCACAATATGTCTCCAGTACAACTTGCTAGCTCTCTTGCTAACCTCAAGGGAAATAAAAATAAGTTCACAAATAAGATGCAAAATCAGAATATGGAGAGGCTCCCATGGGAAAATTCTGCGAAGTTTATGGCAAAGCAATGCCTTCTTACAGCACAAACTGTTATCTCGTTATTTGGATAACTGTCGGCTAGAAAATATGGACTGGAATTGCTGAAAAAAAGATTTTGAGGCTTTTGTTCAAAAATATGAAGCCGGACTTACCACTTCCATTAAGGCTTATGCAGAAGCTCTGACTAAGCCACACATTCTGGACATGCGCTCGGATGAAGGGCAAGTCATTAAAGTAAAACAAACTGACAAAATTATACATGATTGTATTAATAAATCCTTACCATCTGCCAAGGCAAAGAGTGGGGGTGGGGGATTCCTACATACTGAAGCCTCTTTGGATTCAAAAGAGGAAATTCCCTGCAAGTTAAATCATTCATTTCAGACACAACCGATTGCTCTCTGTAGCTCCCTGAACAGTCTTAATATTGGATGTTGGGATTCTAGGAGAGCAATTGTCACCTCCCTAGGACTTCTTGATCATCAACACAGGCAGATAGATTGATGTGTTGTTGAATGGCTTCTAGAGTCAAGTATAGTCTCGTTGGAGACTAGAGCATGGTTTCTTCTTATTACCTTTTGGCTAAAGTTAATCCTATTTCTGATAGGTCTGGCCCCATTAGGACTTAGAGACCATTTCAAATCATCATGGCTTAAAAAAGCCTTAGATAAAATTCATTTAGTGAGCTTCTCTATGGAAAGTTTGTGCTCATTAGGCTTTGACAATGCTAGAACTGCCCTCAAAGAATGAATTTGGGATATAGGTCTCCAAACAAGTTTAAGCAAGCTGTCACACCCCAGTATTTATCAGATTCTTCCAAAAGGGTTTGCTCCAGCCTCCTATTTATCACCTATCATTTATCTTCTATTACGATTCTGAAATTTTGTAAGGCCTTCACGTTAGCCAGGCTGGAAGCATTGCCCTCAACAGTCCTTTTTGGGCGTTTTAAGGGTACTCCGATGTATCTTTGGTTCTGTCCACATGGTGATGGCTCAATAGAAACTCTAAACCATCTGCTGCTATGCTCCTCCCTATATAAGGTCTCTAGACAGACCTTCATTTATCCAGTCTTGAAGAAATGTCTGGGTAGGGAACGTGATTTCTACTTATTGTTACTTCTTTTGGACAAGGACTCAAAAATATCTTCCCGAGTCACCCAGTTTTGTGTTACCATCTGTACAAAATTCCACACCATTGATTAAGTCTGGATACTCATTTACTTATCACTTCTTATAATACTATTTTTATGCTGTTTTATTATTTATGTTCTTAATTATTTTAGATCCTATTACACATTGTTTTTCTGTTATATATATATATATAGAAGTATGTAACAGTGCTACTGTTAGGTATTTTATTGTATCTGCCTTACAGCTGTAATAAACTGATTTGATTTCATTCTCTTCTCAGTCAAATTATTGGGTAGACGATACCACATTTCATTTTTTTTCCTGCAATCCTTCTATCTAGTAAAATTTATTTACAGACAAGTTAATGTGTATCTTACCAACTTCTACTTGCCCATTCCCTGTGAAGATCTCTGTCTACATAGTTTTGTAAGTAACAAGAGTAGAATCCAACTCAAACCAGCACAGAAGTTGGAGACTTTTCAACTAACTTTAGTTATATTCTGTGGCAACCTGGAATAACATCAGCATCAAAACTGTTCTTCATATGTGCAAATTAAACCAGTAACACTTGTGCAGTTGGGTTTTATTTGTTTTTATTTTCACAAAGCTTTTCCCAGACCAAGAACAGCAAACTATTCTGTTACAGGAAACAAATTAAATCAAGCCATATACTGTATCTACTGCCACCCTCACCATGAAGCACTGTAGGCTGGGTGATTGGATGTCCTTGACCAGAGTAGTCTTGTTAAATTTGCAGACACATAGAATGCTGTAGGACCTTTCCGGGATATTCCGTTATTTCAGTTATTTCAGTTTCTTCCTCTCTTTTGTGTTTCAGATAGAAAAGAAGTAAGAGAAGGGAAAAGAATTGCTAAATGAAACTTTTGAAAAGACAATTGCTGGAGTGATTATAGAAGGAGAACTGTGTTGTGGTCACCAAAATTCATAAGGAGTCTGCCAGAACCTTTTGAGACTAACAATTATGAGTTAACAAGCACAATGGATTCTTAATGCATTACAACTGTTAGTTAATAAATACTTGCAATTCCCCTTCCATGGAATCCCATTTGCATAACTATCCTGTCTTTCCCTTTTCCTCCTTACTTCATCTCAACATATCCCACAACTCTCAAGCCACTCCATACATCAAATGATGTGAGTTACAGCTCATGAATGTTTAAATAAAATGTCTAGTTTCAAAAGCTGTTACTGGAATATTTCTGGATTTGAGCTCCCTGCAGTGAGACCCTAGGTCAGTGTTTTTCAAACTTGACAACTTTAAGATGTGTGGACTTCATCTCCCAAAATTCCCCAGCCAGCATGAGAAACACTGCACTAGGTCAAGTCTGGTACTCCAAGAAAGACTTCCTGGGGTCCACAGGTGGTAGACATAGATGGGAAATTACATATATTGTGTGATGATGTCATGACATGCATGACATCACATTCCCCTTTATTCTTCTCCCCATGGACAGTCATGCACCCACTTTACAGGATACGCATGTCCCAAAATCTTTGTTGGCTCTTAGAGTGATACTCTCTAATGGAGAAGAAGAAAAGGGGGAAACGGTAGAGAATTTATTATTTGGAATCTTACAAATGATATCTTTATAACCCCCAAAATATCCCACTTTTTTTTCTGTGGAGGACTTACCTGTCTTTTTGAGCCCTGTCTGCCCTGTAAGAAAAGCACATACATGTAAATTCTCTGTTACTTTTCCCTTCTTGTAAATAATAAGCAGATCATCTCACGGTTTGGAAGAGGGTCACACAAAAGCCAGCTTCGCACAACACACTTAACCAGGTCAGTAATAATTCCAGCAGCTGCATTTTTACTCTGTGCTACACTTAGCTAACCAACATTCACTTTGGTTGGGTCTTTGTAGTTTAGTGTGCTGTGCAATCTAGCCCATTTAGTTAATGTATGGCTCAGTATACAGTGTAAACACAGAAAATGAGCTCATTCACTAACTAAGGAAGCACGCTATGGGTACAAGGCAGCGATAAATGTTCCTGTGCTTGGCAATTGCTGCTTAGCAAATCTGGCCAATCAAATGATTATATACAGGGTTTATTTTTAAGGTCTACTCAGTTTTCTGACAAGGTGGTTGGAGTGGCTTACAAAATGTGAGATCACCAGAGAACAGGTGGGCAACTGGTGGCATTCCAGATATGGAACTATGGCTGTCATCACCCTCTAACACATGGCCAGTAATGAGGATAATGAGAGATTGTATCTAAGATACTTTGGGAAGTATTTTTATTACAGTGATGGGTGCATTATTGGAAAACGAGAAAGGCCAGGTTGGGGAACAATCATCCTGGAGAAGGTCTATGTGGTTGCTAAGAGTCGATACCAATTTTAATGGCACATAATCAGTCAATCAGTCAATCAATCAATCAATCAATCAATCAATCAATCAATCAATCAATCAATGTGCTTATATTTAGTGGTAGTACAACATCTATTGTATTCATTTTTCAGGTACTGTATACCATGAATAGGCTTATGCTTAAATGACATATTTGAATGCCATTCTATTTAGTCCTGCTCAGATGTTCAGGTCCCAAAAGAATTTACTATGAAAGTGCTCACGGTTACTTCTGTCTCTTGCCTTTCGCCCCCAAATTCAGGATGACTGCATCGACAGCTTGGATGAATACATGAGAAAAACCTTCATGCACACCACTGTAAGTGTGGGGGCTTCTACATAAGCAAACCCCTGCCCTAATTTTTTCTCATAAAGAAGTTGTATTGAATCTATACTTGGAAGCTTTACAGCTATTCCACACAGCTAAATTTCACATGATTTTTATGCCAATACTTCCACGCTAAAAGAAAATAATCACAAATGATTAATTGGCTTGGAAGAAAAATAGAAACACTGCTTTTGTCATACACCATATCAGCATCAAACCACTTAGTCCCTGCTTTTTCTGACACCAAAAGCACCGTAGCCCAACCCTGCCAAAAGAAATTAATTTCTTATGAAGTAGCGCAACTTCAGCTTTGTCGTTTAAGCAGCAGACAAAGGATATTGGTGATGAGTGATGGGTGTGGTGAGCAAAATATGACCTCATGGTTGTCACATTGGGAAGACTTTGATGCATCTCCCCCCCCCCCCCCAAAAAAAGTTCTCAGTTAGCTCTTTGCCTAGAGAAGTATCTCAAATCTACAGTCTGGGCCAGTCTGAAGGAGCCGTTTCTTGGGAGTGTCTTACCTTTCCCTCAGCTCTTTGTTGCCCACCCTATGATGAAGTGTAAAGAAAAGAATTGGGAGGGGGAAAGAAAGAAAGGGAAAAAGATAGGGATGGGGGGAGAGAAAGATAGGTCTGGAGCATCTTGGGTGGTGATTGTTGCTGTTGTTATTGTTTCCTTTTCACTATCTACACTAAGTCAGTAGTAGCTCGATGGAGCACCATGGGACTATGAAGATACAGTGGTACCTCGGGATACGAACGCCTCTACTAACGAACATTTCGGGTTACGACCAGCTTCAGCAGGAAAAATTTACCTCGGGTTACGAACTCATCTCAACTTATGAACCAGATCTGTGGCCATTTTCCCTGCTGCCACGCGGTCGTGGCTTCCTGTGGGTGAGGTCGCGGTAGCAAGGAGACGTTCGGTGAGGCTTGTGGTGTGTTTTGCGGTGTTTTGCGAAGGTTTTTGGTGTGCGTGTTAGCATGGCTCCAAAGAAAATGCAGAGCAGGCTTGGCGGGAGTAAGGCTCTGAAGACAAAATTGCCTCGGGTTGCGACCAAATTCGGGCGGAGGGCGGCACGGATTAACCGTATTTACATTGAACCCTATGGGGAAATTTGCCTCGGGTTGCGACCAAATTCGGAGGGCGGAACGGATTAACCGTATTTACATTGAACCTTATGGGAAACTTTACCTCGAGACTAACTCGAGTTGTAACCAGAGTCACAGAACGGATTAAGTTTGTATCCCGAGGTACCACTGTACTTCTTTTCCATGTGGTTTTTTGTGTTGAGACCTTTGGATAATCAGACAAGGGTTGCCTTCAAAGGGGGATGGGATCATTATAACAAATTGCAGCTAATAGGGCTCAGGAATAGACCAAATCATTAAAAAAAAAAACAAACAGGGCTAGCCCTGCTATTAAACAGAGTGAAAAATCTGCCATCAGAAGATACAGTTGCTTGTAAAAAGAAGTGCTTGTTTGGGATACGCCTAGGATACTGCAGTTTATTAAAATAAAACAATGGGCCCTTGAGAGCCATACATACTGATAACAGGAATACCATGACATTACCAGATTAGTTAAAGCCATAAGGCACGCTGAATGAAAATGGCTTCCTTTTTACCATTTAATCCTCAATTTGAGGTGGAACAAGTTTTTTTAAAAAAATCTCTTTTCACTTAACAATTATAAGGCTCCATTCCCCAGATTCTACATTTTCTCTGGCTGACCATTAAAACTAATCTTTTTTCTTTCCAGTGTTCTTTGACATTCACACACCCATAATATGCAAAGAGAAACCTGAAGATTAGAGCTTGTACTAAATTCCTGCATGAACTGATAAGGACGTTGCTCAGAAAAGACAATCTTTAAGAGACGTGTCAGTTGAGGATAAAGCTCTTTGGGAAATACAGTGGTACCTCGGTTCACGAACTTAATTTGTTCCGCGACTCTGGTCGCGACCCAAATTGGTCGCGACCCAAATCAAATTTTCCCATAAGGTTCAATGTAATTACGGTTAATCCGTTCTGAACCATATGTATTTTTTTTTTTAAACCACAAAAATATGACACAAAGTACAGTACGAAGAGAGAGAACGCTAACCTTGCTCGACGCAACTTCTGGCGTGGAGGACAGGAAGGCGGGTGGGGAGGCGGTTATTGTTTGGAGGGAGAGTCCCCCTCCCTACAGGAAGCCGCTACCACGTGTCACGGGAGGGAAAATGGCCGCGGATCCTGTTCGTCACCCGATCCGGCGTTCGCGAACGGAAGCAAAATTTTGCGAACGGTGCTGTTCGTGACCTGAATTGGTCGTGAACAGAAGCGTTCGTGACCCGAGGTACCATTGTATTGTCCTACATGATTTTCATATGTGAATGTGAATTTCACATGTGAAACTAGGCTCACATTATTTATCTAACCAAATCAATGAAAAACCTGCCAGCATCACTGGTGGAAAACCACCAAGCTGGATAGTTTCCATCTTGTTTAGATCATTATCTAAACAATTTTGATTAGATTAAAATCAATTTGATTAGATTTTTTTTCAGTTTGATTAGATTTTTTGATTAGATCAAGATTAATCATGAGCGTATCTCAGTGCTGTGTACATAACTTCTAACCAGTGGATGTTTTAGCCTGCTGTGTTTACTGTGAGTCAATCCCTAAACTGGAAACAAAAAGGAACAGTTCTACTTTGACATGATAACACCCATGACTTCTCAAACCATGCCATCAATACCATCTTATTATTATATCCTATACATTATTCATTATATATTATTATATTGTATTATTATAAAAAAAGAGGGTGGCTATAGTTACATATACAAAAAATAACAGAGAAGACATAAAGGAAATGAGAAAGATCAAATGCATATTGACTCACCCCCTGGCCACCACCTCTTCTGCCACCACCGAAGTTCTGCAAGGAGGAGGAAAAAAGTCATCCTGGATTATGGATTCCTTTGTAACTATGTTGTGGCAGTTCATGTTTTTGGCATACGTGTGGGCCATCTCTAGCCCACTGTAGATTGTACAAATCAAATGAGGGGCCACAGAGGGTATTATTTCATTTTATTTTATTTTAATGTAATTTGATTTATTCAATTTAGATACCACCCAACTCCAACAATGAAACTGACAACATAAAACAGAGTACAATAATTACAAGAGAATAAAAGATGTGAAAGGCATGACATGACCCCAGTAGGTAAAGCCATGCCAAGCATAGAAGCAGAGGGCATCAAAGAATTGGTACATCAAATCTATTATTTAAAGAAACAGCTACTTTCAAATAATCCAACACCTCCAGCACACCCCAACCTACTCTAAAGAAGAAATAGAAGAAATCAGTTCTACTCTAACTATACCGACACTGACATCTTCGATATCATATATCAATTTCACACACACACAAACACACACACGTATATATATTTCGTTCCCCAGAGAGGAACATGCCTTTATTTGACAAAATGGAGTGATGAGGCAAAAAAGACACACATGAATTAATATCATGTGTATCAACTGGCAGCTATGGTTAGGAGGGTCTTGCTATAAATTCATCTTCTGTGCCGATTGTGCCCTTTCCTCAACCACAAACTCCTTCAGACAGTCACTCACAGCCTGGTCACCTCAGAATAGAAGTATTGCAATGTGCTCTGCTTGCGGCTACCCTTGAAGATGACCTGGAAGCTGAAGCTGCGTCAAAATGAAGTGGCATAAGCAGTAATGGGAACATCTAATTATGGCCATGTCTCATCGTTAATCAACATGCATTGACTGCCAGTTGGCTTCCAGGTGCAATTCAAGGTGCTCATTCTCACCTATAAAGTCCATTTGTCGAATGGCCTAATTACCATGGGACTGACTGTCCCCAGTTGCTTTCAGGTAGTCCAGACAAGAAGCCGGTACAAGATCAGTAACTCTATTTTTATTAGAAGGTTATGTTACCAGAATCTTGCATGTCTGAAAATATTCCTCCCATCCCTTACTTTTACTCTTCTGAAAACTACAGTAGGTCCCTCCTGAGACGCTTTCTCCACCACCACCAGCCCACCTTCAGGCTCAGATTTCATTCATCAGACTGTTGTTTAGATTGTGCCTCTTCCTCCTCTGTCCAAAGGTCAATCTCCCATACCATTATAGGAAGGCCCTTCTACAGGTTCATCTTGTGTGCCAACTGTGCCCTTTCCTCAACTGCCAAGTCCTTCAGACACTCACTCACAGCCTGGTCACCTCAGAATACAAGTATTGCAACGGGCTCTACATGGGACTGTCCTCGAACAGCATCTAGAAGCTACTGCTGGTTAAAATGCAGTGGCATAAACAGTACCAGGAACGTCTAATTATGGCCGTGTGTCATCACTGCTACACAACCTGCAATGACTGCCAGTTGGCTTCCAGGTGCAATTCAAGCTGCTGGTCATCACCTATGAAGCCCGTACATTTTATGGCCTCCTTATCAATGGGACTGACTGACCCAGTTGTTTGGGCAGAGTGGGCACGCACCAGGTCCCCTCAATTAAATAATGTCATCTTCTCGAAATGAGGAACCATGGCTTCTCTATCGCCGCGCCCGCTCTCTAGAGATACATACGGCGCCCATTGTGCTGGGGTTAGTGTGTCTGTGGACACACTGTTGTGTTTGTTTTGTTATTGTCATGATTTGTTTCATGTCTTTAGCTCTCTTAATTGTACCATTGGATAATGTAAATGATCCTTTTTGGAATGGGTGTCCATAACCCACCTCAGTAATACCATATATCGTTGTGGATAAGCTGGGAATTTTAGGCTTCAGAATAGACCAAAAGAATTGAGTTCAGCTTATCTTTCAATGGACTTATTCACCAGTGTATATGGTAATACTTTTTTAACCTACCTGTATACGCTCCTGGATAATTCCATCTGCAGATAAGCTGACTCTCAATTTTTAATGCAAATCCAATGAAAAATACGCCACCTTCAGTTAACCCAACTGTGAAATTTAAAATATACAAAAATGTTGGCTTATCTATACGGGGCCCAGTTTTCATGGTATTTTGCTTAAGAATTGAAGGTCAGCTTATCTGGGGATGGGCTTATCTGCAAGTATATAAAGCAATAATAATAACAAGAACAACAACTTAATGCTACTGGATTCTACCAGAAAATACTGGGAAGGTCCCTGAGAAATACAGTCTATTATAAAAAAAATAGGGGTCTTGAAATCCACAAGAGATAGGATTGCAAAGGGTATGACGTACGAAAATGACCCAAGAAACCTATGCTCGCCCGAGTCAAGAAGGCGCATCTGCCAGTCCTGAGGATGCAAAACCGACGACGCACAGGCCATGGGATCCCCCATAAAACCTGCAATGCCCTACTTGTTGACACAACTCACCATGACTCAGATGACATCATCAGGTGCATGTCACCCCGTCCCCCTGGGACATCCATGGCTGAGATCCAAATCCACCCCCCTGGTTGCTCAGTCCCCAGGGAGAATCTTCACCCTGTTTGGTTGCTGGATCTATTTTGAAGGGGTCAGCTACTTCAAAGGAATGGTAAAACAGCCCAAATGTTTTGGCCCTCCCTGCTGTGATTATGCTCTGGGGCCCCTGGAGATGATCTTGCAGTAGGAGGAAGAAAGGTAAAAGGGATGCTTCTTTAGATGCAAGAAGAATATTAAAGAAAGAATTGGCAGAAGTTATGCAAACATACTAACCATCATTCCAGCACCGCCACCGCCACTGCCAGTCAAGCCCTAAAAGGGAAACAAAAATTAAAAGTTCAACTCTGACGTGATCACATCCATGATGTCCCCAACTATGCCATCACTATCATCTTCTGTATCTCCTATAGGAATTTCTTCATTGTCCAGAGGGGAAACGAGCTCTTTCACACAACACAGAGTGATAGGGGACAAAAAGGTGCAGTTGTGTTAAGCTGTTCTGAGAGGTTTCTTTCCCTTTCTCTTTTCAATATCCTTCCACATTCACACAACCACAATGTGCATAGAGAAATACACTTGCACTGAATTTATGCCTTAATGCATATGTCGGTTCCTGAGAAGAGAGGACCTTTCACAGCCATCGCTCTTGGGTTAAAGCTCTTTTAAGAACCTTGCATGATGTGATCACATTTCATAAGTGAACTTGGGTTCACTTTAGTTGTCTAGCCAAGTCAAGGAAAAGCTTACAAATGCATGTACACAACCTCCTCAACTTGGAGAGTTTTCATTTTGATTGCTTTTTCTTTAATTGTTCTATGGATTACTGTGTTGGGTGAATGCGAGCTATTTGATCTACTCAGCATTTATTATATTATGGAAACCGCAGGAAGGCGGCTAAACTAACAGTCAGAACAAGTGTGCTGCACGCGCTCTATAAAACTGAGTAGGTGACTAAGTTACTAAGATAAAGACTGTTACTTTATTTAATATTTTGGAAAATGTCCAGGTGAAATGAACCTTGGAAAAGGAGGTGAGGAAATCCATCTTAACAGCAAACTTGCATCTGATGGGAAGGCCATGCGAACCATCAAGAACAGTCCCAAACATTCAAGACACAAACAACCAGCAGAGAAAAAACTGTCCACAGGCCCCCTCCTCTATACCACAAGTCCCCTCCTCATTATGGGAGAATTGAGAAAAGGTCTTCCTCATGCATATACAAAAGGAAGTGGGATTGTGTTAGGGGTCAGTTTCTCTGAACACAGCAACAGCATTTTGTTTGGTATGGGACTTAGCAAGCCGTGAGAATCCAGCAGTGAGCAAGGACTTCCTTCCCACGTTATACCTGGGAGATCCCCGTCATGGAAAGCTGCTTTCTGATTCAGTTTCACTTAGACTCTCTCTCTCTCCTCTGACTCCTCTGCCTCTACCTCTACCTCCTTCTACTCCAAGTAATTGAGATCATGAAAAAAGAGTTATGCCTGTAGATACAGGTTTGTCTGCCCATCAAGATCTGCTCCACATGATTTTCTGTGCAGCTATATGAAGCCACCTGGCCTCCGAAATCCCCGGCAGGAATCTCATACCCTCTTCTAGTTTCTAACAGAATTTCAGCTCAAATTCAGATCCTTTCCCTAGTCAGAAAAAGATCCCAAAGGGACTTGGACCATCCTGAGTCCTAATGCCTGTCTTCATACAGACCTCAGGCTATGGCAATAGTGGAATTCCCATGGGGGAAAGGAGGAAATAATAATGATCTGAAGATCCCCAGGGGATATGACTGCAAATCGAATGACGGGAGAAAGTGAGGTGCAACACTTTGCTACACCAAGTATCTTGAAAGCCTGACTGGGGGTTCCCCTCCCTCCGATTTACTCTCTGGTGACTTAGGGAGGAATCAGTCTTAGCTTCTTTCTCAAGTTTTCTCTGTTTCCTGGGCTTAAAGCACATTGGCCCAACCAGCCTCTCTGCCTAGCTTCTCAATGGTCATGTCCATGGCGTCTACAGAGTCCTCATTGAAACATTGAAACATTGAAAACATCCAAACTCCTGCTGGAATTGCTCCTGGAATAGGTGGAGATGCCCTGGGAAGTGAGTCTGAAGAGCGTGGCTGTGGATACATATACAAGCAATAGGAGAGAAGACATGAAGCAAGAGAGAGACGTGAAATGCATATTGACTTACCCCCAACATGCCCAACATTCCACCGCCTAAGTTCTGCAAGAAAGGGGAAAAAAAGTCAACCTGGATTATGGATTCCTTTCACATTATGCTGTGGCAGTTCATGCTTTCAGCACATGCACGGGCCACACCTGGGCCACTGAAGGTTATAAAAATCAATAGGGGGTCTTTGAGGGCCACAAGGGATATTATTTTATTTTAATTTATTCAATTCAGACATCAGCAAACTCCAACAATGAAACCAGCAACATAAAACAGAGCACAATAATTACAAGAGAGTAAAAGATGGGAAAGGCAAGGAATGACCACAGTAGGTAAAGCCATGCCAACCACTGGAAATAGAGGACCTCAAGGATCTGATATGGCAAGTCTGTTATTTAAAGAAACAGCTAATTTGAATAATCTAGCACCTCCCAACCTACTCTAAAAGGGGAAGAGAAGGAATCACTTCTGCTTTGTTACGATAACCATCACTAACTGTAACTATACCACCACTGCCATCTTCAACCCCATATACCAATTTCTGCTAAATCTTTCATTCCCCAGGAAGGAAATGTCCCTTTCTTTTGACAACATGGAGAGATAAGGCTAAAAACATACCCTTGAATTAATGTGATGCATATCAGGTGGCCGCTATAGCCAAGATCTGTTGAACCTTTGAGGTAGTCCAGACAAGAAGCCGATACAGCAATACTAACTCTATCTTTATTACAAGTTTATGTTACCAGAATCTTGCAAGTCTGAAAATGTTCCTCCCATCCCTTACTTTTACTGTTCTGAAAACTAGGGTGAGTCCCTCCTGAGATGCTTTCTCCACCACCACCACCACCACCCCACCTTGAGGCTCAGATTTCATTCATCAGAGAGTTGTCTAGATTGTGCCTCGCCCTCCTCTGACCCAAGGTCAATCTCCCATACCATTATGGGAAGGCCCTTCTACAGGTTCATCTTGTGTGCCAACTGTGCCCTTTCCTCAACTGCCAAGTCCTTCAGACACTCACTCACAGCCTGGTCACCTCAGAATACAAGTATTGCAACGGGCTCTACATGGGGCTGTCTTTGAACACCATCTAGAAGCTACTGCTAGTTAAAATGCAGTGGCATAAACAGTATCAGGAACGTCTAATTATGGCCGTATGTCATCACTCCTACACAACGTGCACTGACTGCCAGTTGGCTTCCAGGTGCAATTCAAGCTGCTGGTCATCACCTATGAAGCCCGGACATTTTATGGCCTCCTTATCAATGGGACTGCCTGACCCAGTTGTTTGGGCAGAGTGGGTGCGCTCCAGGTCCCCTCAATTAAATGATGTCATCTTCTCAGAATGAGGAACCATGGCTTCTCTGTCGCCGCCCCCGCCCTCTAGAGATACATACGGCGCCCACTGTGCTGGGGTTGGTGTGTCTGTGGAGACACTGTCGTGTTTCTTTTGTTATTGTCATGATTTGTTTCATGTCTTTAGCTCTCTTAATTGTATCTTTGGACATTGTAAATGATCCTTTTTGGAATGGGTGTTCATAACCCATTTCAATAACACCATATATCGTTGTGGATAAGCTGGGAATTTCAGGCTTCAGAATAGACCAAAAGAATTTAGTTCAGCTTATCTTTAGATGGACTTATTCACAAGTGTATACGGTAATACTTTTTTAACCTACCTGTATACGCTCCTGGATAAATCCATCTGCAGATAAGCTGACTCTCAAATTTTTAATCCAAATCCAATGAAAAATACGCCACCTTCAGTTAACCCAATTGTGAAATTTAAAATATACAAATATCTGCTTATCTGTGGGGAGCCCAGTTTTCATGGTATTTTGCTTAAGAATTCAAGGGTCACCTTATCTGGGGATGGGCTTATTCGCAAGTATATAAAGCAGTAATAATAACAAGAACAACAACTTAATGCTACTGGATTCTACCAGAAAATACTGGGAAGGTCCCTGTGAAATACAGACTATTATAAAAGAATAGGGGTCTAGAAATCCACAAGAGATAGGATTGCAAATGGTACGACATATGAAAATGACCCAAGAAACCTATGCTCGCCCGAGTCAAGAAGGCGCATGTGCAAGTACTGAGGATGGAAAACCGACGACGCATAGGCCATGGGATCCTCCATAAAGCCTGCAATGCCCTACTTGTTGACGCAACTCACCATAACTCAGATGACGTCATCATGCGCATGTCATCCCTTCCCCACAGGGATATCCATGGCTGAGATCCAAATCCACCCCCCTTGTTGCTCTGTCCCCAGGGAGAATCTTCACCCTATTTGCCTGCTGGATCTATTTTGAAGGAGTCAGCTACTTCAAAGGAATGGAAAAACAGCCCAAATGTTTTGCCCCTGCCTGCTGTGATTATGCTCTGGGGCCCCTGGAGATGATCTTGCATTAGGAGGAAGAAAGGTAAAATGGGTGCTTCTTTAGATGCAAGAAGAATATTACAGAAAGAATTGGCAGATGTTATACAAAAGTACTAACCATCATTCCAGCACCGCCACCGCCACCGCCGCCGCCACCAGCACCGCCAAACAAGCCCTAAAAGGGAAACAAAAATTAAAAGTTCTACTCTGACGTGATCACACCCATGATGTCCCCAACCATGCCATCACTATCATCTTCAATATCTCCTATAGGAATTCCTTCATCGTCCAGAGGGGAAACGAGCTCTTTCACACAACACGGAGTGATAGGGGACAAAAAGGCACAGTTGGGTTAAGCTGTTCTGAGAGGTTTCTTTCCCTTTCTCTTTTCAATATCCTTCCACATTCACACTACCACAATGTGCATAGAGAAATACGTTTGCACTGAATTTACGCCTTAATGCATATGTCGGTTCCTGAAAAGAGAGGACCTTTAACAGACATAGCTCTTGGGTTAAAGCTCTTTCAAGAACCTTGCATGATGTGATCACATTTCATAAGTGAACGTGGGTTCACTTTAGTTATCTAGCCAAGTCAAGGAAAAGCTTACCAAATGTATGTACACAACGTCCTCAACTTCGAGAGTTTTCATCTGATTGCTTTTTCCTTAATTGTTCTATGGATTACTGTGTTGGGTGAATGCGAGCTATTTGATCTGCTCAGCATTTATTATATTATGGAAACTGCAGGAAGGCGGCTAAACTAACAGCTAGAAGTGTGCTGCACGCGCTCTATAAAACTGAGTAGGTGACTAAGTTACTAAGATAAAGACTCTTACTTTATTTAATATTTTGGAAAATGTCCAGGTGAAATGAACCTTGGAAAAGGAGGTAAGGAAATCCATGGGAAGGCCATGAGAATCATGTAGAACAGTCCCAAACATTCAAGACACAAACAACCAACAGAGAAAAAATTGTCCACAGGCCTCCTCCTCTATAGCAAAAGGGTCCCTTGGGAGGATTCAGAAAAGGTCTTACTCACACATATACAAAATGAAGTGGGATTGTGTTAGGGGTCAGTTTCTCTGAACACAGCAACAGCATTTTGTTTGGTATGGGACTTAGCAAGCTGTGAGAATCCAGCAGTGAGCAAGGACTTCCTTCCCACGTTATACCTGGGAGATCCCCATCATGGAAAGCTGCTTTCTGATTCAGTTTCGCTTAGACTCTCTCTCTCTCCTCTGACTCGTCTGCCTCTACCTCCTTCTACTCCAAGTAATTGAGATCATGAAAAAAGAGTTATGCTTGTATATACAGGTTTGTCTGTTCATCAAGATCTCCACATGATTTTCTGTGCAGCTATATGAAGCCACCTGGCCTCTGAAATCCCCGGCAGGAATCTCATGCCCTCTTCTAGTTTCTAACAGAATTTCAGCTCAAATTCAGATCCTTTCCCTAGTCAGAAAAAGATCCCAAAGGGACTTGGACCATCCTGAGTCCTAATGCCTGTCTTCATACAGACCTCAGGCTATGGCAATAGTGGAATTCCCGTGGGGGAAAGGAGGAAATAATAATGATCTGAAGATCCCCAGGGGATATGACTGCAAATGGAATGATGGGAGAAAGTGAGGTGCAACGCTTTGCTACACCAAGTATCTTCAAAGCCTGACTGGGGGTTCCCCTCCCTCCGACTTACTCTCTAGTGACTTAGGGAGGAATCAGTCTTAGCTTCTTTCTCAGGTTTTCTCTGTTTCCTGGGCTTAAAGCACATTGGCCCAACCAGCCTCTCTGCCTAGCTTCTCAATGGTCATGTCCATGGTGCTCTACAGAGTCCTCATTGAAACATTGAAAGCATCCAAACTCCTGCTGGTATTGCTCCTGGAATCGGTGGAGATGCCTTGGGAAGTGAGTCTGAAGAGGGTGGCTGTGGATACATATACAAGGAATAGGAGAGAAGACATGAAGCAAATGAGAGATGTTAAATGCATATCGACTTACCCCCAACATTCCACCTGCTTTGCCACCGCCTAAGTTCTGCAAGAAGGGGGGGGAAAAAGTCAACTTGGATTATGGATTCCTTTCGAATTATGCTGTGGCAGTTCATGCTTTCAGCACATGCATGGGCCACACCTGGGCCACTGAAGATTATAAAAATCAATAGGAGGTCTTTGAGGGCCACAGAGGATATTATTTTATTTTAATTTATGCAATTCGGACATCAGCAAACTCCAACAATGAAACCAGCAACGTAAAACATAGCACAATAATTACAAGAGAGTAAAAGATGGGAAAGGCAAGGAATGACCACAGTAGGTAAAGCCATGCCAACCACTGGAAATAGAGGACCTCAAGGATCTGATATGGCAAGTCTATTATTTAAAGTAACAGCCACTTTTGAATAATCTAGCACCTCCCAACCTACTCTAAAAGGGAAAGAGAAGGAATCACTTCTGCTTTGTTACGATAACCATCACTAACTGTAACTATACCACCACTGCCATCTTCAAACCCATATACAAATTTCAGCTAAATCTTTCATTCCCCAGGTAGGAAATGTCCCTTTCTTTTGACAACATGGAGAGATAAGGCTAAAAACATACCCTTGAATTAATGTGATGCATATCAGGTGGCTGCTATAGCCAAGATCTGTTGGACCTTTGAGGTAGTCCAGACAAGAAGCCGATACAGCAATACTAACTCTATCTTTATTACAAGGTTATGTTACCAGAATCTTGCAAGTCTGAAAATGTTCCTCCCATCCCTTACTTTTACTGTTCTGAAAACTAGGGTGAGTCCCTCCTGAGATGCTTTCTCCACCCCCACCACCCCACCTTCAGGCTCAGATTTCATTCATCAGAGGATTGTCTAGATTGTGCCTCGCCCTCCTCTGTCCCAAGGTCAATCTCCCATACCATTATGGGAAGGCCCTTCTACAGGTTCATCTTGTGTGCCAACTGTGCCCTTTCCTCAACTGCCAAGTCCTTCAGACACTCACTCACAGCCTGGTCACCTCAGAATACAAGTATTGCAACGGGCTCTACATGGGACTGTCCTTGAACAGCATCTAGAAGCTACTGTTAGTTAAAATGCAGTGGCATAAACAGTACCAGGAACGTCTAATTATGGCCGTGTGTCATCACTGCTACACAACCTGCACTGACTGCCAGTTGGCTTCCAGGTGCAATTCAAGCTGCTGGTCATCACCTATGAAGCCTCTACGTTTTATGGCCTCCTTATCAATGGGACTGCCTGACCCAGTTGTTTGGGCAGAGTGGGTGCGCTCCAGGTCCCCTCAATTAAATGATGTCATCTTCTCAGAATGAGGAACCATGGCTTCTCTGTCGCCGCCCCCGCCCTCTAGAGATACATACGGCGCCCACTGTGCTGGGGTTGGTGTGTCTGTGGAGACACTGTCGTGTTTCTTTTGTTATTGTCATGATTTGTTTCATGTCTTTAGCTCTCTTAATTGTATCTTTGGATATTGTAAATGATCCTTTTTGGAATGGGTGTTCATAACCCATTTCAATAATACCATATATCGTTGTGGATAAGCTGGGAATTTCAGGCTTCAGAATAGACCAAAAGAATTTAGTTCAGCTTATCTTTGTTGTTGTTGTTTTTTAGTTGTTAAGTCGTGTCCGACTCTTCATGAGCCCATGAATAATATTGTGCCAGGCCTTCCTGTCCTTCAGTGCCTCCCTGAGTTTGCTCAGTTTCATGCTCATTGCTTCAGTGATGCTATCTAACCATCTCATCCTCTGCCGTCCTCTTCTCGTTTTGCCTTCAATCTTTCCCAGCATCAGGGTCTTCTCCAAAGACTCCTCTCTTCGCATTAGGTGACCAAAGTATCTGAGCTTGAGCTTCATTATCAATCCTTCCAATGAGCAATCAGGGTTGATTTCCTTTAAGATTGACTGGTTTGACCTCCTAGCAGTCCAGGGGACTCTCAAGAGTCTTCTCCAGCACCACAGTTCAAAGGCATCAATTCTTCGGCGCTCAGCCTTCTTTATGGTCCAGCTCTCACAGCCATACATTACTACCGGAAAAACCATAGCTTTGACTATGGGGATTTTTGTCGGGAAGGTGACGTCTCTGCTTTTTAATATGCTATCTAGGCTTGCCATAGCTTTCCTCCCAAGGAGCAAGCGTCTTTTAATTTCATGGCTGCAGTCTCCGTCTGCGGTGATCTTGGAGCCCAAATAAATGAAGTCTGTTACTGCTTCCATTTCTACCCCTTCTATTTGCCAGGAATTGATGGGTCCAGATGCCATGATCTTAGTTTTTTTAATGTTGAGTTTCAAGCCAGCTTTCGCACTCTCCTCTTTCACCCTCATCAAGAGGCTCTTTAGTTCTTCTTCACTTTCTGCCATTAGGGTGGTATCATCTGCATATCTGAGGTTGTTGATGATTCTCCCTGCAATCTTAATTCTGGCTTGTGATTCTTCCAGCCTGGCATTTCTCATGATGTACTCTGCATATAGGTTAAATAAGCAGGGTGACAGTATACAGATGGACTTATTCACAAGTGTATACGGTAATACTTTTTAACCTACCTGTATACGCTCCTGAATAATTCCATCTGCAGATAAGCTGACTCTCAAATTTTTAATGCAAATCCAATGAAAAATACACCACCTTCAGTTAAGCCAATTGTGAAATTTAAAATATACAAATATCAGCTTATCTGTGGGGGCCCCAGTTTTCATGGTATGTTGCTTAAGAATTCAAGGGTCAGCTTATCTGGGGATGGGCTGATCCGCAAGTATATAAAGCAGTAATAATAACAAGAACAACAACTTAATGCTACTGGAGTCTACCAGAAAATATTGGGAAGGACCCTGTGAAATACAGTCTATTATAAACAAAATAGGGGTCTTGAAATCCACAAGAAATAGGATTGCAAATGGTACGATGTATGAAATGACCCAAGAAACCTATGCTCTTCCAAGTCAAGAAGGCACATCTGCAAGTCCTGAGGATGCAAAACCGACAATGCACAGGACATGGGATCCTCCATAAAGCCTGCAATGCCCTACTTGTTGACACAACTTAACCCTTGTCACCCCTTCCCCCTGGGACATCCATGGCTGAGATCCAAATCCACCCCCCTTGTTCCTCAATCCCCAGGAAGAATCTTCACCCTGTTTGGCTGCTGGATCTATTTTGAAGGGGTCAGCTACTTTAAAGGAATGGGAAAACAGCCCAAATGTTTTGGCCCTGCCTGCTGTGATTATGCTCTGGGGACCCTGGAGATGATCTTGCATTAGGAGGAAGAAAGGTAAAAGGGGTTCTTCTTTAGATTCAATAAGAATATTAAAGAAAGAATTGGCAGGTGTTATACAAAAATACTAACCATCATTCCAGCACCGCCACCGCCACCGCCACCACCACCACGATTCATGGCCTAAATGGGAAACAAAAATTAAAAGTTCTACTCTGATGTGATCACACCCATGATGTCTCCAAACATGCGATCACTATCATCTTCAGTATCTCCTATAGGAATTTCTTCATTGTCCAGAGGGGAAAAGAGCTCTTTCACACAACACAGAGTGATAGGGGCCAAAAAGGCGCAGTTGGGTTAAGCTGTTCGGAGAGGTTTCTTTCCCTTTCTCTTTTCAATATCCTTCCACATTCACACAACCACAATGTGCATAGAGAAATACGCTTGCAGTGAATTTACACCTTAATGCATATGTCGGTTCCTGAAAAGAGAGGACCTTTAACAGACATAGCTCTTGGGTTAAAGCTCTTTTAAGAACCTTGCATGATGTGATCACATTTCATAAGTGAACTTGGGTTCACTTTAGTTATCTAGCCAAGTCAAGGAAAAGCTTACCAAATGCATGTACACAACGTCCTCAACTTGGAGAGTTTTCATCTGATTGCTTTTTCCTTAATTGTTCTATGGATTACTGTGTTGGGTGAATACGAGCTATTTGATCTGCTCAGCATTTATTATATTATGGAAACCGCAGGAAGGCGGCTAAACTAACAGTCAGAACAAGTGTGCTGCACGCGCTCTATAAAACTGAGTGGGTGACTAAGTTACTAAGATAAAGACTGTTACTTTATTTAATATTTTGGAAAATGTCCAGGTGAAATGAACCTTGGAAAAGGAGGTGAGGAAATCCATGGGAACGCCATGCGAATCATGTAGAACAGTCCCAAACATTCAAGACACAAACAACCAGCAGAGAAAAAACTGTCCACAGGCCCACTCCTCTATAGCAAAAGGGTCCCTTGGGAGGATTCAGAAAAGGTCCTCCTCACGCATATACAAAAGGAAGTGGGATTGTGTTAGGGGTCAGTTTCCTCTGAACACAGCAACAGCATTTTGTTTGGTATGGGACTGAGCAAGCTGTGAGAATCCAGCAGTGAGAAAGGACTTCCCTCCCAAATTATACCAGGGACATCCCCGTCATGGAAAGCTGCTTTCTGATTCAGTTTCGCTTAGACTCTCTCCCTCTCCTCTGACTCCTCTGCCTCTACCTCTACCTCCTTCTACTCCAAGTAATTGAGATCATGAAAAAAGAGTTATGCTTGTAGATACAGGTTTGTCTGCCCATCAAGATCTGCTCCACATGATTTTCTGTGCAGCTATATGAAGCCACCTGGCCTCCGAAATCCCCGGCAGGAATCTCATGCCCTCTTCTAGTTTCTAACAGAATTTCAGCTCAAATTCAGATCCTTTCCCTAGTCAGAAAAAGATCCCAAAGGGACTTGGATCATCCTGAGTCCTAATGCCTGTCTTCATACAGACCTCATGCTATGGCAATAGTGGAATTCCTGTGGAAGAAAGGAGGAAATAATAATGATCTGAAGATCCCCAGGGGATATGACTGCAAATGGAATGATGGGAGAAAGTGAGGTGCAATGCTTTGCTACACCAAGTATCTTGAAAGCCTGACTGGGGGTTCCCCTCCCTCCGACTTACTCTCTAGTGACTTAGGGAGGAATCAGTCTTAGCTTCTTTCTCAAGTTTTCTCTGTTTCCTGGGCTTAAAGCACGTTGGCCCAACCAGCCTCTCTGCCTAGCTTCTCAAAGGTCATGTCCATGGCGCTCTACAGAATCCTCATTGAAACATTGAAACATTGAAAGCATCCAAACTCCTGCTGGAATTGCTCCTGGAATAGGTGGAGATGCCCTGAGAAGTGCGTCTGAAGAGGGTGGCTGTGGTTAAATAGACAAGGAGTAAGAGAGAAGACATGAAGCAAATGAGAGACGTTAAATGCATGTCGACTTACCCCCAACGTGCCTGACTTTCCACCACCTGGTTTGCCACCACCGAAATTCTGCAAGAAGGGGGGGGGGAAACTCAGCCTCGATTATGGATTCCTTTCACATTATGCTGTGGCAGTTCATGCTTTCAGCACATGCATGGGCCACACATGGGCACTGAAGGTTATAAAAATCAATACGGGGTCTTTGAGGGGCACAAGGGATATCATTTTATTTTAATTTATTCAATTCAGACATCAGCAAACTCCAACAATGAAACCAGCAACATAAAACAGAGCACAATAATTACAAGAGAGTAAAAGATGGGAAAGGCATGGCATGACCACCGTAGGTAAAGCCATGCCAACCACTGGAAATAGAGGACCTCAAGGATCTGATATGGCAAGTCTGTTATTTAAAGAAACAGCTAATTTGAATAATCTAGCACCTCCCAACCTAATCTAAAAGGGAAAGAGAAGGAATCACTTCTGCTTTGTTACGATAACCATCACTAACTGTAACTATACCACCACTTCCAACTTCGACCCCATATACCAATTTCAGCTAAATCTTTCATTCCCCAGGAAGGAAATGTCCCTTTCTTTTGACAACATGGAGAGATAAGGCTAAAAACATACCCTTGAATTAATATGATGCATATCAGGTGGACGCTATAGCCAAGATCTGTTGGACCTTTGAGGTAGTCCAGAAAAGAAGCTGATACAGCAATACTAACTCTATCTTTATTACAAGGTTATGTTACCAGAATCTTGCAAGTCTGAAAATGTTCCTCCCATCCCTTACTTTTACACTTCTCAAAATTAGGGTGGGTGCCTCCTGAGACGCTTTCTCCACCACCACCACCCCACCTTCAGGCTCAGATTTCATTCATCAGATGGTTGTCTAGATTGTGCCTCGCCCTCCTCTGTCCCAAGGTCAATCTCCCATACCATTATAGGAAGGCCCTTCTACAGGTTCATCTTGTGTGCCAACTGTGCCCTTTCCTCAACTGCCAAGTCCTTCAGACACTCACTCACAGCCTGGTCACCTCAGAATACAAGTATTGCAACAGGCTCTACATGGGGCTGTCTTTGAACACCATCTAGAAGCTAGTGCTAGTTAAAATGCAGTGGCATAAACAGTACCAGGAACGTCTAATTATGGCCGTGTGTCATCACTGCTACACAACTTGCACTGACTGCCAGTTGGCTTCCAGGTGCAATTCAAGCTGCTGGTCATCACCTATGAAGCCCCGACATTTTATGGCCTCCTTATCAATGGGACTGACTGACCCAGTTGTTTGGGCAGAGTGGGCACGCACCAGGTCCCCTCAATTAAATAATGTCATCTTCTCAGAATGAGGAACCATGGCTTCTCTATCGCCGCGCCCGCCCTCTAGAGATACATACAGCGCCCATTGTGCTGGAGTTAGTGTGTCTGTGGAGACACTGTCGTGTTTCTTTTGTTATTGTCATGATTTGTTTCATGTCTTTAGCTCTCTTAATTGTACCATTGGATAATGTAAATGATCCTTTTTGGAATAGGTGTCCATAACCCATTTCAATAATAACATATATCATTGTGGATAAGTTGGGAATTTCAGGCTTCAAAATAGACCAAAAGAATTGAGCTGAGCTTATCTTTAGATGGACTTATTCACAAGTGTATACGCTAATAATTTTTAACCTACCTGTATAGACTCCTGAATATTTCCAGCTGCAGATAAGCTGACTCTCAAATTTTTAATGCAAATACAATGAACAATACGCCACCTTCAGTTAACCCAATTGTGAAATTTAAAATATACAAAAATGTTGGCTTATCTGTAGGGGGCCCAGTTTTCATGGTATTTTGCTTAAGAATTTAAGGGTCAGCTTATCTGGGGATGGGCTTATCCGCAAGTACATACAGCAATATAATAACAAGAACAACAACTTAATGCTACTGGATTCTACCGGAAAATACTGGGAAGGTCCCTGTGAAATACAGCCTATTATACAAAAATAGGAGTCTTGAAATCCACAAGAGATAGGATTGCAAAGGGTATGACATATGAAAATGACCCAAGAAACCTATGCTCGCCCGAGTCAAGAAGGTGCATCTGCCAGTCCTCAGGATGCAAAACCGACGACGCATAGGCCATGGGATCCTCCATAAAGCTGGCAATGCCCTACTTGTTGATGCAACTCACCTTAACTCAGATGACGTCATTATGCGCATGTCATCCCTTCCCCACAGGGACATCCATGGCTGAGATCCAAATCCACCCCCCTTGTTGCTCTGTCCCCAGGGAGAATCTTCACCCTATTTGGCTGCTGGATCTATTTTGAAGGGGTCAGCTACTTCAAAGGAATGTGAAAACAGCAAAATGTTTTGGCCCTGCCTGCTGTCTTTATGTTCTGGGGCCTCTGGAGATGATCTTGCAGTAGGAGGAAGAAAGGTGAAAGGGGTGCTTCTTTAGATGCAAGAAGAATATTAAAGAAAGAATTGGCAGACGTTATCCAAATATACTAACCATCGTTCCAGTACCGCCACCGCCATCGCCACCACCAGCGCCAGTCAAGCCCTAAAAGGGAAACAAAAATTAAAAGTTCTACTCTGACGTGATCACATCCATGATGTCTCCAAATATGCCATCACTATCATCTTCAGTATCTCCTATAGGAATTTCTTCATTGTCCAGAGGGGAAACGAGCTCTTTCACACAACACGGAGTGATAGGGGCCAAAAAGGCGCAGTTGGGTTAAGCTGTTCGGAGAGGTTTCTTTCCCTTTCTCTTTTCAATATCCTTCCACATTCACACAACCACAATGTGCATAGAGAAATACACTTGCACTGAATTTATGCCTTAATGCATATGTCGGTTCCTGAGAAGAGAGGACCTTTCACAGCCATCGCTCTTGGGTTAAAGCTCTTTCAAGAACCTCGCATGATGTGATCACATTTCATAAGTGAACTTGGGTTCACTTTAGTTATCTAGCCAAGTCAAGGAAAAGCTTACAAATGCATGTACACAACCTCCTAAACTTGGAGAGTTTTCATTTTGATTGCTTTTTCTTTAATTGTTCTATGGATTACTGTGTTGGGTGAATGCGAGCTATTTGATCTGCTCAGCATTTATTACATTATGGAAACTTCAGGAAGGCGGCTAAACTAACAGCTAGAAGAAGTGTCCTGCACGCGCTCTAAAAAACTGAGTAGGTGAATAAGTTACTAAGATAAAGACTCTTACTTTATTTAATATTTTGGAAAATGTCCAGGTGAAATGAACCTTGGAAAAGGAGGTGAGGAAATCCATCTTACCAGCAAAATTGCATCTGATGAGAAGGCCATGCGAACCATGAAGAACAGTCCCAAACATTCAAGACACAAACAACCAGTAGAGAAAAAACTGTCCACAGGCCTCCTCCTCTATAGCAAAAGGGTCCCTTGGGAGGATTCAGAAAAGGTCTTCCTCACATATATACAAAAGGAAGTGGGATTGTGTTAGGGGTCAGTTTCCTCTGAACACAGCAACAGCATTTTGTTTGGTATGGGACTTAGCAAGCCGTGAGAATCCAGCAGTGAGCAAGGACTTCCTTCCCACGTGATACTTGCGACATCCCCGTCATGGAAAGCTGCTTTCTGACTCAGTTTCGCTTAGACTCTCTCTCTCCTCTGACTCCTCTGCTTCTACCTCCTTCTACTCCAAGTAACTGAGATCATGAAAAAAGAGTTATGCTTGTATATACAGGTTTGTTTGTCCATCAAGATCTCCTCCACATGATTTTCTCTGCAGCTGTATGAAGCGACCTCGCCTCCGAAATCCCTGGCAGGAATCTCATGCCCTCTTCTAGTTTCTAACAGAATTTCAGCTCAAATTCAGATCATTTCCCTAGTCAGAAGAAGATCCCAAAGGGACTTGGACCATCCTGAGTCCTAATGCCTGTCTTCATACAGACCTCAGGCTATGGCAATAGTGGAATTCCCATGGGGGAAAGAAGGAAATAATAATGATCTGAAGATCCCCAGGGGATATGACTGCAAATGGAATGATGGGAGAAAGTGAGGTGCAACACTTTGCTACACCAAGTATCTTGAAAGCCTGACTGGGGGTTCCCCTCCCTCCGACTTACTCTCTAGTGACTTAGGGAGGAATCAGTCTTAGCTTCTTTCTCAAGTTTTCTCTGTTTCCTGGGCTTAAAGCACATTGGCCCAACCAGCCTCTCTGCCTAGCTTCTCAATGGTCATGTCCATGGTGCTCTACAGAGTCCTCATTGAAACATGGAAACATTGAAAACATCCAAACTCCTGCTGGAATTGCTTCTGGAATAGGTGGAGATGCCCTGGGAAGTGAGTCTGAAGAGCGTGGCTGTGGATATATATACAAGGAATAGGAGAGAAGACATGAAGCAAGAGAGAGACGTGAAATGCATATTGACTTACCCCCAACATGCCCAACATTCCACCGCCTAAGTTCTGCAAGAAAGGGGAAAAAAAGTCAACCTGGATTATGGATTCCTTTCACATTATGCTGTGGCAGTTCATGCTTTCAGCACATGCACGGGCCACACCTGGGGCCCTGAAAGTTATAAAAATCAATAGGGAGTCTTTGAGGGGCACAAGGGATATTATTTTATTTTAATTTATTCAATTCAGACATCAGCCAACTCCAACAATGAAATCAGCAACATAAAACAGAGCACAATAATTACAAGAGAATAAAAGATGGGAAAGGCATGGCATGACCACAGTAGGTAAAGCCATGCCAACCATTGGAAATAGAGGACTTCAAGGAAATGATATGGCAAGTCTATTATTTAAAGAAACAGCCACTTTTGAATAATCTAGCACCTCCCAACCTACTCTAAAAGGGAAAGAGAAGGAATCACTTCTGCTTTGTTACGATAACCATCACTAACTGTAACTATACCACCACTGCCATCTTCAACCCCATATACCAATTTCAGCTAAATCTTTCATTCCCCAGGAAGGAAATGTCCCTTTCTTTTGACAACATGGAGAGATAGGGCTAAAAACATACCCTTGAATTAATGTGATGCATATCAGGTAGCCGCTATAGCCAAGATCTGTTGGACTGTTGAGGTAGTCCAGACGAGAAGCCGATACAGGAATACTAACTCTATATTTATTACAAGGTTATGTTACCAGAATCTTGCAAGTCTGAAAATGTTCCTCCCATCCCTTACTTTTACTCTTCTCAAAATTAGGGTGGGTGCCTCCTGAGACGCTTTCTCCACCACCACCACCCCACCTTCAGGCTCAGATTTCATTCATCAGATGGTTGTCTAGATTGTGCCTCGCCCTCCTCTGTCCCAAGGTCAATCTCCCATACCATTATAGGAAGGCCCTTCTACAGGTTCATCTTGTGTGCCAACTGTGCCCTTTCCTCAACTGCCAAGTCCTTCAGACACTCACTCACAGCCTGGTCACCTCAGAATACAAGTATTGCAACGGGCTCTACATGGGGCTGTCTTTGAACACCATCTAGAAGCTACTGCTAGTTAAAATGCAGTGGCATAAACAGTACCAGGAACGTCTAATTATGGCCGTGTGTCATCACTGCTACACAACCTGCACTGACTGCCAGTTGGCTTCCAGGTGCAATTCAAGCTGCTGGTCATCACCTATGAAGCCCCGACATTTTATGACCTCCTTATCAATGGGACTGCCTGACCCAGTTGTTTGGGCAGAGTGGGTGCGCTCCAGGTCCCCTCAATTAAATGATGTCATCTGCTCAGACTGAGGAACCATGACTTCTCTATCGCCGCGCCCGCCCTCTAGAGATACATACGGCGCCCACTGTGCTGGGGTTGGTGTGTCTGTGGAGACACTGTCGTGTTTCTTTTGTTATTGTCATGATTTGTTTCATGTCTTTAGCTCTCTTAATTGTATCTTTGGATATTGTAAATGATCCTTTTTGGAATGGGTGTCCATAACCCATTTCAATAACACCATATATCGTTGTGGATAAGCTGGGAATTTCAGGCTTCAGAATAGACCAAAAGAATTTAGTTCAGCTTATCTTTAGATGGACTTATTCACAAGTGTATACGGTAATACTTTTTAACCTACCTGTATACATGCCTGGATAATTCCATCTGCAGATAAGCTGACTCTCAAATTTTTAATGCAAATCCAATGAAAAATACACCACCTTCAGTTAAGCCAATTGTGAAATTTAAAATAAAGAAAAATGTTGGCTTATCTGTAGGGGCCCAGTTTTCATGGTATTTTGCTTAAGAATTCAAGGGTCAGCTTATCTGGGGATGGCCTTAGCCGCAAGTATATAAAGCAGTAATAATAACAAGAACAACAACTTAATGCTACTGGATTCTACCAGAAAATACTGGGAAGGTCCCTGTGAAATACAGTCTATTATATAAAAAAAAGGAGTCTTGAAATCCACAAGAGATAGGATTGCAAATGGTACGACGTATGAAAACGACTGTAGGGGTCCCCTACAAGAAACCTATGCTCTCCCGAGTCAAGAAGGCGCATGTGCAAGTACTGAGGATGCAAAACCGACAACGCACAGGCCATGGGATCCTCCATAGAGCCTGCAATGCCCTACTTGTTGACACAACTCACCATGACTCAGATGACATCATTATCCGCATGTCATCCCTTCCCCACAGGAATATCCATGGCTGAGATCCAAATCCACCCCCCTTGTTGCTCTGTCCCCAGGGAGAATCTTCACCCTATTTGGCTGCTGGATCTATTTTGAAGGGGTCAGCTACTTCAACGGAATGGAAAAACAGCCCAAATGTTTTGGTCCTGCCTGCTGTCTTTATGTCTGGGGCCCCTGGAGATGATCTTGCAGTAGGAGGAAGAAAGGTAAAAGGGGTGCTTCTTTATATGCAAGAAGAATATTAAAGAAAGAATTGGCAGGTGTTGTACAAAAATACTAACCATCAGTCCAGCACCGCCACCGCCACCGCCACCGCCACCGCCACCGCCACCGCGATTCATGGCCTAAATGGGAAACAAAAATTAAAAGTTCTACTCTGACGTGATCACATCCATGATGTCCCCAACCATGCCATCACTATCATCTTCAATATCTCCTATAGGAATTCCTTCATCGTCCAGAGGGGAAACGAGCTCTTTCACACAACACGGAGTGATAGGGGACAAAAAGGCGCAGTTGGGTTAAGGTGTTCTGAGAGGTTTCTTTCCTTTTCTCTTTTCAGTATCCTTCCACATTCACACAACCACAATGTGCATAGAGAAATATGCTTGCACTGAATTTACGCCTTAATGCATATGTCGGTTCCTGAGAAGGGAGGACCTTTCACAGCCATCGCTCTTGGGGTTAAAGCTCTTTCAAGAACCTCGCATGATGTGATCACATTTCATAAATGAACTTGGGTTTACTTTAGTTATCTAGCCAAGTCAAGGAAAAGCTTACCAAATGCATGTATACAACGTCCTCAACTTGGAGAGTTTTCATCTGATTGCTTTTTCCTTAATTGGATTACTATGAATTACTATGTTGCATGAATGCGAGCTATTTGATCTGCTCAGCATTTATTATATTATGGAAACTGCAGGAAGGCGGCTAAACTAACAGTCAGAACAAGTGTGCTGCACGCGCTCTATAAAGCTGAGTAGGTGACTAAGTTGCTACGATAAAGACTGTTACTTTATTTAATATTTTGGAAAATGTCCAGGTGAAATGAACCTTGGAAAAGGAGGTGAGGAAATCCATCTTACCAGCAAAATTGCATCTGATGGGAAGGCCATGCAAACCATGTAGAATCGTCACAAACATTCAAGACACAAACAACCAGCAGAGAAAAAACTGTCCACAGGCCCACTCCTCTATACCACAGGTCCCCTCCTCATTATGGGAAAATTGAGAAAAGGTCGTCCTCACGCATATACAAAAGGAAGTGGGATTGTGTTAGGGGTCAGTTTCCTCTGAACACAGCAACAGCATTTTGTTTGGTATGGGACTTAGCAAGCCGTGAGAATCCAGCAGTGAGCAAGGACTTCCTTCCCACGTGATACTTGCGACATCCCCGTCATGGAAAGCTGCTTTCTGATTCAGTTTCGCTTAGACTCTCTCCCTCTCCTCTGACTCCTCTGCCTCTACCTCCTTCTACTCCAAGTAATTGAGATCATGAAAAAAGAGTTATGCTTGTAGATACAGGTTTGTCTGCCCATCAAGATCTGCTCCACATGATTTTCTGTGCAGCTATATGAAGCCACCTGGCCTCCGAAATCCCCGGCAGGAATCTCATGCCCTCTTCTAGTTTCTAACAGAATTTCAGCTCAAATTCAGATCATTTCCCTAGTCAGAAGAAGATCCCAAAGGGACTTGGACCATCCTGAGTCCTAATGCCTGTCTTCATACAGACCTCAGGCTATGGCAATAGTGGAATTCCCATGGGGGAAAGGAGGAAATAATAATGATCTGAAGATCCCCAGGGGATATGACTGCAAATGGAATGATGGGAGAAAGTGAGGTGCAACACTTTGCTACACCAAGTATCTTGAAAGCCTGACTGGGGGTTCCCCTCCCTCCGACTTACTCTCTAGTGACTTAGGGAGGAATCAGTCTTAGCTTCTTTCTCAAGTTTTCTCTGTTTCCTGGGCTTAAAGCACGTTGGCCCAACCAGCCTCTCTGCCTAGCTTCTCAAAGGTCATGTCCATGGCGCTCTACAGAGTCCTCATTGAAACATTGAAAGCATCCAAACTCCTGCTGGTATTGCTCCTGGAATAGGTGGAGATGCCTTGGGAAGTTTGTCTGAATAGGGTGGCTGTGGTTACATATACATGGAGTAAGAGAGAAGACATGAAGCAACTGAGAGACGTGAAATGCATATCGACTTACCCCCAACATGCCCAACATTCCACCTGCTTTGGCACCACCTAATGTCTGCAAGAAGGGGCAAAGAAAGTCAGCCTGGATTATGGATTCCTTTCGAATTATGCTGTGGCAGTTCATGCTTTCAGCACATGCGCGGGGCACACCTGGGCCACTGAAGGTTATAAAAATCAATAGGGGGCCTTTGAGGGCCACAGAGGATATTATTTTATTTTAACTTATTCAATTCAGACATCACCTAACTCCAACATAAAAGAGAGTACAATAATTACTAGAGAATAAAAGATTTGAAAGCCATGACTTGACCAAAGCAGGTAAAGTCATGCTAACCTCTAGAAATAGAGAACATCAAGGAACTGATACAGCAAATCTATTATTTGAAGAAAGAGCTACTTTCAGATAATCCATCACCCCTACCATCCCCCAACCTATAAAGAAGAACCAGAAGAAATCAGTTCTCCTCTGATACAATATCCATCACTATTTATAATTATACCATTGCTGCAATGTTTAATATCGATTTCATCTATATCTTTCTTCCCTAGTTAGGAAACATCCCTTTCTTTTGACAACACAACTCATCATGACATCATCATGCACATGTCATCCCTTTCCCACAGGGACATCCAAATCTGCCCCCACTTGTTGCTCAGTCCCTAGGGGGAATCTTTACCCCTATTTGGCTGCTGGATCTATTTTGAAGGGGTCAGCTACTTCAAAGGAACAGAAAAACAGCCCAAATATTTTTGGGCTGCCTCCTGTCTTTATGCTCTGGGAACTCTGGAGATGCTTTTGCTGTAGGAGGAAGAAAGGTAAAAGGGGTGCTTGTTCAGATGCAAGGAGAACGTTCAAGAAAGAAATGGCAGAAGTTCTACAAAAGCTACATACCCCTTTTCCACCTCCACCGCTGAATATACTCTAAAAGGGAAACAAAAGATACCTTCATTACTACAGTCTGGCAGTGTATGCTGTCAGTGTTTGTGTGGGTCAGACCTGGACTACTGCAGTTTGTTCAAATCAAGAGTGGGCCCCTGAGGGCTACAGAGGGTATTAATATCAATGGCATGCCATGACCAGAGTAGGTAACGCCACAGCAGCTGCTACAAATAGGCAACGTCAAGGAACAGACGCAGCAAGCCTATGGGCAGTATCTAAATTTGAAATGTAAATAAAAAATAAAATAAAAATGGCTACTTTCCAATAATCCAGGAGCCCAACATTCCCCAGCCTATTCTACAAGGGAAACTGAAGGAATCAGTGCTACTCTGATATGATAACACACACAACTTCTGTGACAATGCCATCATTGCCATCCTCACTATTATATATTTATAGTTATAATTATATTTATATTTCATCCCTGAGATAGGAAACATGACTTTCTTATCACAACATGGAGTGATCAAGGCCCAAAAGATGTACATTAATTAAGATTGTTCTGCAATTTTTTGTTTGTTTTTATGAGCAAAGGGTTTGGGGGACTTTTCTTTCAAAAAGACACTTTATTAGGCAACTCTTGTAAAGAGTTGGTTTCTTTATATATTCTTTAGTTAATTAATTCCTTTAAAAGACTGATATGGCCAACCATCTTAAGGCACACGACTCTGGATGGCTCACAGTAGTGGCAAAAAACCAAAACACCAAAAAAGCAAGAAAAGCAAAAAGCAAGAAAAACTGGGGCCACCACTACCCAGACCACACCACCATCTTCAGGCTCCAACCTCACCCTATCCCAGTGCTCAGGGGAGAACAAGGTCTGCACAGCCTTCCAGAAGGTTAAAAAGGCAGATCCCAGGAGGCCTGCTGGATCCCGGGGGAAAGGTGTTCCACAGGGAAGGGGCTGCTACAGAAAAGGAACTAGGTCCCACTAGATAGGTGTTTTTCAAACCTGGCAACTTTAAAAAGTATGGACTTCAACTCCCAGAATTCCCCAGCCAGCCATTCTGGGAGTTGAAGTCCATAGATCTGGAGCTGAATTGAGAAATTCTGAGAGTTGAAGTCCACAGATCTTCCCCAGCCACAGATGCTGGCTGGGGAATTCAGGGAGTTGAAGTCCATACAGGTTAAAGTTGCTGAGGTTGAGAAACACTAGACTAGATGGCAACATTTAAGGGAAGGGACCTTAAAACATACTACTTTAGCCAATCTGGTGGAATGGGCAGATACCCTCAGGGAAAGAATAAACATTTATGGAGTTTCCTGACCTCCTCTTTTAAGTCTTCTAAGCCACAAGGAAGACCTGTGAAGCTAGAATCTTTTGAATTCTGACGATAGTTATAATTATGCCCTCCTTTAAATATTCCCAAGAGCATATAGTTTCCTGCAGGAATTGTTCCTGAAATGTCTGGAGATCCTTTGGGGGGAGTGAATCTCAAGAGGGCTCACATCTAAGAAGGATAACATAGAAGTCATAGAAGAAATGAGAGAAGGTAAGTGCATATTAACTTACCATCAGTTGACCCAATCCTTTGCCGCCAGAATATTTCATACAAATAGGCAATATCTTTTTTCCGAGTGGCTACAAGGAAGGAGAAAAACTATTATCCTCTTTTATGGATTCCTTCATAACCATGTTGTGCCAGTGCATGATATAAATAAACACTTGTGTGATCTTCCCTGGGCCACTGCACTCCATGAAAATAAAATGGTGGGCCCTTGAGAGCCATGGAGGACATTGATGTGAATGGCCTCACATCACCAGAGAAGGTAAAGCCACATCAACCCTCTGAGGTAGGCAAGGTCAAGGAAAGGCACAGCAGGGAATCCAGGAATACTACTATATTGTTGTTGGGTATATTAGCATAATCTTGAAAGCCCATCCAAAGCCTTCATTACTGCTTTCCAAGTACTACAAAGTCAAAGTCAGATTTCCAAAACACATCCTGATAAAATTAGTCCTGGGAATGGAAGTGAGGAAATACATGTTACCAGCAAAACTGCATCTGACAGAGAGACGATTTGAGCCTCATAGTTGAGTGAAAAAGAGAAAAGCCACAAGCAGGAAAAAGGAACTTTGTAGGGACCCTCCCCATGCAAAAGTGTTCCTTGGGGACAGTTCCAAAAACTAAGTTTCTCTCTTTGCTACTCAGTCCCCAGGGGTAGCATTGCTCCAATTTGGGAGTCAGTATTTTTTAAAAGGTAAAGTAGGTACTTTAATCTGCTTTATAAAGGAAAGTTGAAACAAATGAAATGTTTTGGCTGGTGTGGGTCTTCCGGGCTGTGTGGCCGTGGTCTTGAAGTTTTGTTTCCTAACATTTCGCCAGCACAGAGAGAACTGCTCCTGTCTGTGCTCCTGCACTCTGAAGATGCCGGTCACAGGTGCTGGCGAAACGTTAGGAAACAAAACTTCAAGACCACGGCCACACAGCCCGGAAGACCCACACCAGCCATCGTATGCCGGCTGGGAAAGCCTTCGAAATGTTTTGGCCCTGCCTGCTCTGTTTATGCTCTGGAGACTCTAGAGAAGCTTTCTGGGAGGGGTAGAATCACAAAAGGGATGTTTGATTGCATGTAAGAAGAGTATTACTCAAAGAAAGGACAGAATATGAACCAAAAACTACTTACTATTACGTCGGTAAGACTACATTGTCCCTTCATTATATTCTGCAAGGGAAACAAAAGGTATTACTTTTATTTGGAAAAGATATTGCACGTGATTTCTCTAACCAAGCTATCACTACCATCTTTGATCTCATGTATGTGAATTACTTCATTCTCCAGATGGGACACATGCATTTCTTATCAGAACAGAGACTGATAGGCCAAAAAGGCACACATGAATGACCGAAGTTCTGAAACACTTGGTTTCATTCTCTTTTCAATATTCTTCCACTTTCACACAAGCAAAATCTGCACAGAGAATCCAGCAGAAGAATGCTTGATTGAATTTCTGCATCAAAAGATAAGTTGCTTGCTGACAAAAGAGGTCCATTAATAGAAAGGGCAGTTGGGGTTCAAGCGGTTTGGGAACATGGCATTAAACCTCTACATTCCATATGTGATCCTAGGACAAGAGAATGACAAACCTAGCAAGCATTGGCACAACTTCCTAACCTTGGATAGTTTTAGATTTTTTTTTTCAGTTTACTGTATTGTGCAAATGCAGACTGTATGATCACCTTAGTATTAGATATATTATGCAAACTCCAGAAATGTCGTTATATTCATAGCCAGGATAAGAGGTTTGCATGAATTCTGTACCACACTAGGTGTAGACTAAGTAGCTGAGGGAAAGATTTAGGCTTCATTATACATTTTGGATCATTTGACAAATCCGTCTTTCTCACTTCCATAACCTTTCCTGTTAAAATAGACCCTGGAAAAGGAGATGAGGAAATATACCTTACCAACAAAACTGCATCTGATGAATAAACCATTTGGACCATGCAAATAGTCACACCAATAAGGAACAGAAATTACAAGGAGAGAGAAAAAATGTGCAGGGCCCTCTTCCCCAGTGCAAAGTTGTTCCTTGGGGACAGTTCTGAAAAGGCCTTCTACACGTACAACCAAATGAAGTGGTTTTGGGTTTGGGACCAGTGTTGTTGGATCACAGTAGTTGCATTGTATACATATATGATTTTGGAAGTTATGTGGACCCTGTAGTGAATAAGGAGTTTCTTTGCACAATAAGACAAAGACATCCCTATCATGCAACCAGAGTGAATTATTTAAAAAATGGGGGTCTTGATGATCCCCAGGGAATGCAATTGCAAATGGAATGATGTGACAAAATGTGATGCAGCTCTGTGTTACGCCAAATCAAGGTGGACTGTCAGCAACTCAGGATGAGGTAAAGGTGATGCACATCTTCTTATTTACTTCAGGCAACTGCATTTCAACAGTATCTGCTAAGATGCTACTGGGGGAACCAGAGTGTAAAAATGGGGGTCTTGATGATCCACAGAAGATATCATTTGCAAATGGTATGATGTGATAAAATGTAGTGTAGTGCTGTGGAAGGCTTGCCTTTATGAGCAGTCCCGTGGCAGAGACCTAGGGCCCTGCCTTTGCTATTCTGTCTCCAGGAAAACATCACCCCAATCTGGCAATGGGTGTTTCTTTAAGGGATAAAGTGGGTGCTTTAAATTGTTTCAAAAAGGAAAGCAACTCAGGATGAGGTAAAGGTGATGCACATCTTCTTATGATGAAGCAGGTGAAATGTTTTGGCCCTGCCTGCTCTGTTTATGCTCTGGGGAGTCTGGAGATGCTTTCGGGAGGGGTAGAATCACAAAAGGGGTGTTTCATTGCTTGCAAGAAGAATATTACTCAAAGAAAAGGCAGAAGATGAAGAAAGAGCTACTTACCGCCATTTTTTTAAAATCGTTTTCATCCAAAGCACACTACAAAGGAAACAAGCACGTCAACTTCTACTCTGACACAATGACACCCAGGACCTCTCTATCCGTGCCATCACTGCCATCTTAGATATCAAATACATGAGGTGTTGTTTTCCTCCAGTTAGGAAACACCTATTTCTTATCCCAACAGGGAGTACTAAGGCCAAAATACAAATCTGAATTAACAGTGTTCTGAGGCTTTTTTATTTTTCTTTCTCTTTTCAATGTTCTTCCACATTCACATAACCGCAATAGGCATTGAGAAACCTGAAGAATAACAGTTGTACCCGATGCATCAACCAATAAGATGACTGCTTAGAAAAGAGGAGCTGTAACAGACTTGGCACCTGGCGGTCAATGGTCTTTTGATACCTGAACCTAGATTCACATTAGTTATACACCTATTCACACAAGCCCTCCTTATGATGGAATGTTGTTTTTCTATTTCTCTTCACATAGCCCCCTCTGCCTCTTCCTCCTCCAAGTACACTCAAATGTGAAATATACTTGTTTTGGAATATGCAGATTTGCATCTCGACCCATTTGTGCTCTACTTGAGGAAAACAGGCTACTGAAAGCCCACAGTAGCATCTCATTTCCTCTTCCAACTGCTACAAGAACCTCAGCTCAGATTCAGAGTATTTGCTGCTCAGAAAAAAGGTCCAAAAAAGGTTTAGGCCATCCTGAGTCCGAAAGCCCTTATTTTACCACTCAACCCCCCCCCCCACCCTCTAAAGTTTGGGGATGGGTGGGGGTGTGCAATATTTTTTTTAAGAATGAGATGAGTATCACAGCTTTCATCATGCAACAAGATAACTATCCCCCTAAATATATAACCTGGGTGTGTCTCCGCTCTGTATATAGCTGCTAACTTAGGGTGGGGTAGGGTAGAATCACAAAAGGGCGGCTTGACTGCACGCAAGAAGAATATTTCACAAGGAAAGGGCAGAAGATGGGCAAGGAGCTACTTACCATTAGTTCTATTATTCCTTTCTCCCCCAACATATCCTACAATGGAAACAACGAATATCAGCTCTGTTCTCACATGAATACATGACTTCTCTAACTGTGCCATCACTGCCATCTCATATATCCTAAAAATGAATTCCTTCATTCTTCCGATAGGAAACACGCCTTTCTTATCCCAGCAGGGAGTGATTTGGGGCCAAAAAAGACAAATGTGAATTAATATTATTCAGAGAGGTTTTTTTTTCTTTCTCTTTCCCATATTCTTCCCCATTCACACAACCGCAATATGCACAGAGAAACCTGAATCAAAATGCTTGCATTGAATTTATGCAGGAACACAACAGAGGGTTTCAGAGAGAAGAGGTCCTTTAATACAGGGCTCCTCAACCTCAGCAACTTTAAGATGGGTGGACTTCAACTCCCAGAATTCCCCATGCTGGCTGGGGAATTCTGGGAGTTGAAGTTCACCCATCTTAAAGTTGCTGAAGTTCAGGAACTCTGCTTTAATAGACATGTCCCTTGGGGTTAAAGCTCTTCAGGGAATATAGCACTACCTGTCTCAATTTCATATGTGAACCTAGATTCACTCTAGTTATCTAACCAAGTCAATAAAAAACCTGGCAGCTGCATTGGCCCAACTTCCCAAACATGGATAGTTTTAATCTTGGTTAGATTTTTATAGTTTGTTGTGTGGTTTACTGAGTTGGGTGAAGGCAGGCTATTTCATCATTTTACCATTTAATGTGTTATGCAAACCACCGAAAGAGGGTTAAATCGGTAGCCAGGATATGTGCATTGCATGAGCTTGATAACACTAAGTACCTAACTAAATTACCTTGAGAAAGACTTTGACTTCATGAAATGTTTTAGATTGTTTGAAAAATCTCTCTTTTTGGGTTTGTAAACATGTCTCAATAAAATGAACCCTGGAAAAGGTGGTAAGGAAATCCATCTTACCAGCAAAATTGCATCTGACGCAGAGAATATTAGATGACTCACAACCATTAGGGACAGAAACTACCACTAAAACAGTGTTTCTCAACCTCAGCAACTTTAAGAGGTGTGGACTTCAATTCCCAGAATTCCCTTTGTTGGCTGGGGAATTCTAGGAGTTGAAGTCCACACCTCTTAAAGTTGCTGAGGTTGAGAAACACTGATCTAGAGGAAAATGCTCTCCATAGGCCCCCTCTTCTACACAAAAAGTGTCCCTTGGGAAAGTTCCAAAATGGCTTTGCTAACACATACAACAAAAGTGAGTGTGTTTAAGCTAGAACTCAGTGTAATCTGAACACAGCAGCTACATCTTGTTAATTGCAGGATTTGGCAAGTTCTGTGAACCAAGCAGTGTATAAGGACTTCCTTTGCCCAGTATGCCTAAGACACCTCTATTCAGCTTCACCTAGCCCCCCCCCCCACCGCCTTCTTCTTCTTCTCCTCCTTCTACTTCTTCTTCCTCCTCCTCCTCTATCTGAAATGAGGAGAGTCACTGATGAATATACAGACTTGAGTGTCTGCTGACATCTCCTCTATGTGATTTTCAGGACAGTTGTATGAAGCAAACTGGTCTCTGAAATCCCACCATAGAATCTTATTTCCTCCTCAAATTCCTACAAGAATGTCAGCCTTTTCTGATTAGCTATTTATCTGCTAGGCAGAAAAAGCTCCAAAAGTGATTTATGCCATCCTGAGCCTTAAGTCCTTTTTGTCCCATTCAACCCACCAATGGGGAAAAAACTCCCAACTGGGAGAGGACGGATGGAGGGCAAGATTATTTTAAGTGGTGGACTGGGTTTTGTAAACTTCAGTTTTAAACAAGACAACCACCTCATCCCAACTTTACCCCAAGTGTATGTTAGTGCTCTGCATGCAACTCCTAATTTGTGGGATGTGGGTAATAGGATGTTGGATTGCAAGGCAGTCTCTCAATTAGAGCAGTCTCTCTCCCTGTACAGCAAAGCATAGTTATGCTTCATGAAAATTGGGGCTTTGGTTGTACTTGTGGCATCCTGGCCAAGACATTCCCAGATATTCTGGAAGTATCCTTACAATTATCAGGGAATGCTGAATGTGTACCGTTGGACTAAGGCTGGCCCACCTCTTCCCTATCTTACTAAACGGCATATGACAGCTCTGATTGAGCAAAGCCATAGGGGCAGCAGAGTGGCATTGATCAATTGAGCAGGAAAGATGAAGGCATAGATTTAATGAAAAATGCAAGGACAAACACCTATGTCAGAATCAATGCACTGTTGTTTTGTGAGCATATATGGAATTAAGAATCCATAGGTGGGTGATAGTTCTTTGCTCTCTTCCAACAAATGGTGATCATGAAAGAACTAGATAAGGATCGGTGGAAAAATTAACATGATCCAGGGGGGAAAAACTTATTCTACCTGTTGATATGAATGGAGAAAACAGCATCAATCTTTCTTATGCGTGTCTTGATATTTATTTCATGCTACTGCATTATATCAGTCAATAGTAGGAAAAGCAGTCTATTATAAAAGATAGAGGACAAGATGGCAAATGGTATGATGTGAGAGAATGAGGTTCCATCCTGTGCTACATCAAGTCAAGCAGGGGCCTCCGCAACTCATGATGATGCAAAAATGATGACATGCATGCCTTGATATCATCACATAAAGGCCACAAGTACCTACTTGCTCACACCACTCACAACTGCAGCATGACATCATCTTGCACATGTGATCACTTGCCCCTTTTCCACACAGGGACATCTATGTCAGAGATCAAAATCTTTCTCTTTGGTACTCAGCCCCCAGAGGAAACTTCACTCCAATACTCCAATTTAGCTGGTGGGGGGGGGGGGTTGGTTTTTTTTGAAGGGGTTGGTTGCTTTAAGCTGCTTAAAAAACAAATGTACAAACAGGTCAAATGTTTTCATCCTATTTGCTGGGTTTATGCTCTCAGGACCCTGGAGATGCTTTTAGTGCTGAGTGAAGAAAAATAAAAGGGGTGCTTGTTCAGATGCAAGAAGAATAGTAAAGAAAGAAATGGAAGAAGATAAATCAAAGCTACTTACTATTAATCCACCAATAGGACCTTCACCGACAAATATTTTCTACAAAGGAAACGAAGGAGATCAGTTCTTTTCTGATAAGATAACCATCCCTATATCATCACAGCCATCTTCGATATCATATATCGATTTCATTTATATCTTTTATTCTCCAGATAAGAACTGTGCCTTTCTTATCACAAATGTAGTGATAGAGCCTAAAAGCCCACATGAATTAATAGCATCCTGAGACATTTTGTTGTGGTTATTATTGTGAGCAGAGTTTTTGTGACTTCTTCTTAAAAAGACGTGCAGCTCTTCTAAAAGTTTCCTGACCTCCTCTTCTAAGCCCCAGGGAAGACCCGTGAAGCCAGAATCTTTCGAATTCCAACAATAGTCAAAATGATGCCCTCCTTTAAATGTTCCCAAGAGCGTATAGTTTCCTGCAGGAATTGTTCCTGAAATGTCTGGAGATCCTTTGGGGGGGGTGAGTCTCAAGAGGGCTTACATCTAAGAAAGGTAACATAGGAGACATAGAAGAATTGAGAGAACAAGTGTGTATGTACTTACCATCAAATCATATAACGGTCTACCACCATTAACATTCTTAAGAACAGAAACCATCTTAGGCATGAGGCCCTACAAGGAAGGAGAAAAAACATTGTTCTTTTTTGTGGATTCCTTCATAACCACATTGTGTCAGTGCATGATATAAACACTTGTGTGAGTCTTGCCTGGGCCACTGCTCTCCATGAAAATAAAATGGTGGGCCCTTGAGGGCCATGGAGGATATTGATGTGAATGGCCTCACATCACCAGAGAAGGTAAAGCCACATCAACCCTTTGAGGTAGGCAAGGTCAAGGAAAGACACAGCAGGGAATCCAGGAATGTTACTATATTGTTGTTGGATATCTTACCGGAATCTTGAGAATCCATCCAAGCCTTCATTACTCCCTTTTAAGGACAACAAAGTCAAGCCGGGGCTAGTCTGACTCCCATTCTCATCTGTCCTACTTACCCAGGGCTGAACAATCATTTTCTTCTCCTTCCCCCTTTCCAAGCCCAGAGCTGAACTTCTCTACAAGCCATATGCCAAGCCAAATACGAAAACCCTCTCCAGTCCTTAACTGGAGGGGCAATTTGGACCTCACAGTTGAGCTAAAACCATTTGGCATTTGCAGAGAGAAAAACACAAGCAGAGAAAAGAAACTTTCTAGGGACCTTCCCCATGTCAAATGTTTCCCTTGGGGACAGTTCCAAAGGACCTTGACCACACATATAATAAGACGAAATGAGTTTGGGTTAGGAGTCAGGGTTATATGGTCATAACAGCTATAATTTATTAGTCCACCCAGAGGATTTAGTAAGCCATGCAAACCTAACAGTGAATAAGGACTCTCTTTGCTCAATATGCCTAAGACATCCCTGTCATGGCAAGCTGCTTTCTGATTCAGCTTCATGTAGCGCTCCTGCTCCTCCTCCAACTTTTCCTCCTCCTTCTCCTGCCCTACTAAGTTGTTCCAGGGACTCAAATGTAGGGAGAAAGAGAAAGTGGGCAATGACAAAAAATTGATCCTAGGGAAGAATGGACTGGAAGATGCAACCTGATCTCAACTCTGAAATCAGACAAAAAATGATGACCGCAACCAGAGTTAAGAAAGTTAACTGACAAAACTCTCCACTTGTGCTTGAGCCACAAACCTGGTGGTATATGAAATAGGAACTGAAGTTACACATGACAGGACGCAGCTGACATATAAGAAAGGTAAAGCTGTTCAGGATGTGATCAGAAGACTTCCATTTGGACATCTGCTGAGCACTCCTGCCTTCCCCAACCCCTGTACATCACCTGGCCAGTTTGATAGTGGTGCAAAGACAATAGAGACTCTCCATGTGTCCTCTGTTCCTTGAATATTTTCTTACTTCTTAAAATCCTGTACCCCTCTATCTCCATTAAAAGTGTATGAGTGTATCCTCTAATAAATTCCCGGTCCTACCAACCAAGGCACCTGCCAGAAAGATTCAGCCATGAGTGCAAGGGGAGTATAAGACACATGTACCTCAGCGGGGTACTGAAAGTGAAAGTGAATGAATGAATGAACTATAAGTGGAGGTGACATTCTAACAAATTAACTTCTAAAATGAAAAGAGAATTGTTGTTGAATGTACAGTTTGGTTTATCCACTTATACTTCCTCCATATGATTTCCTGTGTGGCTATATAAAGAAAACTGACATCTTATTTCCTCCTTTAACACCTGTAAGAATATCAGCTCAGATTCAGATCATTTACTAGTCAGAAAAAGATCCCAAAGGGACTTAAGTTATCCTCAGTCCGAAGGTCCTTGTTCTATCATTCAACCCATCAATGGAAAAAAAATCTTCCTAGTACAAGATGGGGGTGGGGTGAGAGGGGGGAGGTTTGGGCAAAATTTCTGTGAGAGGTGAAATGGGCATCTTAAACTTCACCTTAAATCAAGGTAACCCCTTCTCCATAAGTATCCTGGAGGAAAATAATAATAATAACAACAACACCATCAGCATTGACAAAATCACCATCAGTCAATTGCAAAAGGCAGCTTTACTTGGAACAGCTTATATCCTGCGATGATACCTTAAACACCATCAAGCAACATCTGCCTATCCCAGGTCCTTGGGAAGGACTCAATAGGTGGACAAAAATGCCAAATCCAGTCTAAACATCTGGCTGACTGTGTGACCAACAGTAATAATAATATATTAAACTTATGTGCTGCCTGACACCCAGAGTCTCTGGTGGTTAGTATGAATTCATTGGGTATCTCAGGGCTCTGTATGTCTGTCCCAGTTTATGGGGTGTGGGTAATAGGATGGTGGATTGCAAGATAGTCTCTAGATTAAAGATCCTGGGTTGTACATATACACCCTCTGGACTTCTTGGTGCTCTCTGAGCTTGGTTGTTTGCTTGCTGACATTTCATTACCCTACCAAGTAACATTATCAGTACAAGGCTGGACCGATACACAAATGTACACCCACTCTGTCACAATTTCAGCTGACCCACAGGAGATACAATTGCAAACAGCAGGATGTGACAAAAAGAGATGCTGCCTTGAGCTACACCAAATCAAGCAGAGTCGACAGCAAATCATGGTGAGGCAAAAATGATGACATGCATGACATGATCTCACAAAAAAGCTGAAATTACTTTCTTGCATCACAACAGCTGCAGGATGACATCGTGATTCATAAGTCCTTGCTTGCCCCCCGCCCTTCCCCACAGGGAATCACTTGGCAGAATTATAAAGCCCTTCCTTTGCTATTCAGTCACCCAGGAGACTCTTTATACCAGGTGTCCCCAAACTTTTCAGCTCATGGACACCTTCATGAAGTTTGAGATTGTTCACTGACCCCCAAACATTTATTAAATACAGTATATATAATTTAATAAGCACTACAGGTAGTCCTCAGGTTACAACCATTCATTCAGCAACCATTCAGTGCTGTTACAACAATGCTGAATAAGAGGAACTTACAATGGCTTCTCGGCCCTCACAGCGTCCCACAGTCACATGATTGTGATTTCCAGTATTCCTTCCTGGCTTCCCACAAGCAAAGTCAAGGTAGTCGGAAGTTGCAACCACGTGAGGTCCTCGCTTAACAACAGCAACCAGGACTGCCGGAACTGCTGTTGCTAAGTGACATGATCACGTGATCTCGTGCTTTATGACCATGTAGCTTAGCAGCAGAGTTCCCGGTCCCAATTGCCGTTGTAATCCGAGGACTAATTGTACTTTAAGTAATAGTACTACAAATAAAAACAACAACAACAGCAATAATGAATAGTCCCATCAACCCTTCCCCACTTTGGGGAGCCTGAGTGGTGAGGGTTTTCTTAAGGAGTAAAGCTCCTTTAAAAGGGAATGTCAAAACTGGCCCACTATTTTAGCTTTGCCTTCTTTCTGGATGACCTGGGGACAATGGAGAGGTTGCTGGGGGTGGATGAACAAAGAGATACTTACCATAAGAGCAGCAGGATCATTCTCCTCACCTAAACAATCCTGCAAGGGAAACAAAAGATGTTTTTTCAGTTCTGACATGACATCACGTATGACTTCTCGAATCCAGGTTCTGCTGCATAAGATGGGCAACTATATAAATCTTTTAAATAAATATTAAATAAATAAAATAAAATATAAATAAAATATAAATAAAATATAAATAAAATATAAATAAAATATAAATAAATAAATAAATAAATAAATAAATAAATAAATAAATAAATAAATAAAATAGCCATGCCATCATTACCATCTCTGATCTCACGTATGTGAATTACTTCATTCTCCAGATGGGACACATGCATTTCTTATCAGAACAGAGACTGATAGGCCAAAAAGGCACACATGAATGACCGAAGTTCTGAAACACTTAGTTTCATTCTCTTTTCAATATTCTTCCACTTTCACACAAGCAAAATCTGCACAGAGAATCCAGCAGAAGAATGCTTGATTGAATTTCTGCATCAAAAGATAAGTTGCTTGCTGACAAAAGAGGTCCATTAATAGAAAGGGCAGTTGGGGTTCAAGCGGTTTGGGAACATGGCATTAAACCTCCTCATTCCATATGTGATCCTAGGACAAGAGAATGACAAACCTAGCAAGCATTGGCACAACTTCCTAACCTTGGATAGTTTTAATCTCGGTTAGATTTTTTTTTTCAGTTTAATGTATTGTGGAAATGCAGACTGTATGATCACCTTAGTATTAGATATATTATGCAAACTCCAGAAATGTCGTTATATTCATAGCCAGGGTAAGAGGTTTGCACGAATTCTGTACCACACTAGGTGTAGACTAAGTAGCTGAGAGAAAGATGTAGGCTTCATTATACATTTTGGATCATTTGACAAATCCTTCTTTCTGGCTTCCACAACATTTCCTGTAAAAATAGACCCTGGAAAAGGCGATGAGGAAATACACCTTACCAACAAAACTGCATCTAATGAATAAACCATTTGGACCATGCAAATGAGTCACACCAATAAGGATCAGAAATTACAAGGAGAGAAAAAAATTGTGCAGGGCCCTCTTCCCCAGTGCAAAATTGTTCCTTGGGGACAGTTCTGAAAAGGCCTTCTACACGTACAACCAAATGAAGCAATTGGGGAACCAGAGTGTATGGGGGTCATACTGGGGGAACCAGAGTGTAAAAATGGGGGTCTTGATGATCCACAGAGGATACTATGGCATGATGTGATAAAATGTAGTGTAGTCCTGTGCTCCCACAAGTAAAGCTGGATCATCAGGGGCTTATGATGATGCAGAAATGATGATACACATGGCATGATATCACAAAAAAGCTGCAATGATCTACTTGCGTCTCAACAGGTGACACAAATCCCAATAAGTGTAGGATGACAACATCATGGACATGTCATGTCTTGGCTCTATTTCCCACAGGCCCGCCCGTGGCAGAGACCTAGGGCCCTGCCTTTGCTATTCTGTCCCCAAGGAAACATCACTCCAATCTGGCAATGGGTGTTTCTTTAAGGGACAAAGTGGGTGCTTTAAATTGTTTCAAAAAGGAAAGGTGAAGCAGGTGAAATGTTTTGGCCCTGCCTGCTCTGTTTATGCTCTGGGGAGTCTGGAGATGCTTTCGGGAGGGGTAGAATCACAAAAGGGGTGTTTCATTGCTTGCAAGAAGAATATTACTCAAAGAAAAGGCAGAAGATGAAGAAAGAGCTACATACCATTATTTGTTCAACATCACTTCCATCCAAGGAACCCTACAAAGGAAACAAGCACGTCAACTTCTACTCTGACACAATGACACCCAGGACCTCTCTATCCGTGCCATCACTGCCATCTTAGATATCAAATACATGAGGTGTTGTTTTCCTCCAGTTAGGAAACACCTATTTCTTATCCTAACAGGGAGTACTAAGGCCAAAATACAAATCTGAATTAACAGTGTTCTGAGGCTTGTGGTACCTCGGGATACGAACGCCTCTACTAACGAACATTTCGGGTTACGACCAGCTTCGGCAGGAAAATTTTACCTCAGGATCCGAACTTGCCTCTACTTACGAACCGGATCCACAGCCATTTTCCCTGCTGCCACGCGGTCGCGGCTTCCTGTGGGCGAGGTCGCGGTAGCAAGGAGACGTTCAGTGAGGCTTGTGGTGTGTTTTGCGGTGTTTTGCGAAGGTTTTTGGTGTGCATGTTAGCATGGCTCCAAAGAAAATGCAGAGCAGGTTTGGCAGGAGTCAGGCTCTGAAGAGAAAATTGCCTCGGGTTGCGACCAAATTCAGGCGGAGGGCGGAACGGATTAACCGGATTTACATTGAACCCTATGGGGAAATTCGCCTTGGGTTGCGACCAAATTCGGAGGGCGGAATGGATTAACCGGATTTACATTGAACCCTATGGGAAACTTTACCTCGACTTGAGACCAACTCGAGTTGCAACCAGAGTCACGGAATGGATTAAGTTCGTATCCCGAGGTACCATTGTACTTGAGGAAAACAGGCTACTGAAAGCCCACAGTAGCGTCTCATTTCCTCTTCCAACTGCTACAAGAACCTCAGCTCAGATTCAGAGTATTTGCTGCTCAGAAAAAAGGTCCAAAAAAGGTTTAGGCCATCCTGAGTCCGAAAGCCCTTATTTTACCACTCAACCCACCCCCACCCTCTAAAATTTGGGGATGGGCGGGGGTGTGCAATATTTTTTTTTAAGAATGAGATGAGTATCACAGCTTTCATCATGCAACAAGATAACTATCCCCCTAAATATATAACCTGGGTGTGTTTCCCCTCTGTATATAACTGCTAACTTAGGGTGGGGTAGGGTAGAATCACAAAAGGGTGGCTTGATTGCATGCAAGAAGAATATTTCACAAGGAAAGGGCAGAAGATGGGCAAAGAGTTACTTACCATTAGTTCCTCTACACCGTCTGGACCCAGTGCATTCTACAATGGAAACAGAGAATATCAGCTCTATTCCCACATGAGAACATACATGACTAGGGTTGAGGGGAAGATGGACTCTCAAAAGGATGCTTAATCGCGTCAGAAGACTATTACACAAGGACAGAGCAGAAGATAAACCAAGAGCTACTTACCATAATTTTGTCCATCATTCCATCACCATTTCCCTGCAAAGGAAATGAAGGGTATCAGTTCTGTCCTCACATGATAACATTTATGACTTCTCTAACTGTTCCATCACTAGATAGCACAAATATGAATAGCCGCATTCTCCAAATGAGAAACAGGTATTTCTTACCACAAGAGGGAGTGATAGGGCCAAAAAATCCCAAACATGAATAAATTGTGTTCTGAGATCTTTTTAGCTTTCCTTCCTCTTTTCTATATTCATTCCACATTTGCACAATCACAATATGCGTAGAGAAACCTGAGGGATTCAGGACACCCAGGACCTCTCTATATATGCCATCACTACCAACTTAGATATCATATACATGAATTGCTGCTTTCCTCCAGTTAGGAAACACATATTTATTATCACAACAGGGAGTGCTAAGGCCAAAAAACAAATCTGAATTAACAGTGTTCTGGGACTTCTTTCTCTTTTCTTTCTCTTTTCAATGTTCTTCCACATTTGCACCACCACAATATGCATTGAGAAACCTGAGGAATTCAAGACACTCAGGACCTCTCTACTCATGCTAATGTTCTTCCACATTCAAGTAACTACAATATGCATGGAGAAACCTGAGGAATAACAGTGGTACCCAATGCATCAACAGATAAGATGATTGCTTAGAAAAGAGGAGGTTTAATAGACATGGCACTTGAGGGTCAAAGGTTTTTTTTAGGAACATTACACTACATGTCCACATTTCATATGTGAACCTAGATTCACATTAGTTATCTAACCATGTCAACAAAAATCTGGCAGCTGCATTAGTACAGCATCTTAAATTTGGACAGTTTTAACCTTGATTAGATTTGTGTGTGTGTGTGTGTGGCGGCTTACTACATTGTGTGAATGTAGACTGTTTGGTCAGCTTAGCACTTAATATTATTCAAACCACAGAACATGTGTTAAACTGTAACTAAGCTAAGTGTGTTGCATGAATTCTTTAAAACACTAACTACTGTCTATGAAACTGAAATACTTTGCCTAGATTTGCCCAACGTATCCAACCAAGTCAATAAAAAACCTGCCACCTGTATTGTCATAACATCCCAAATTGGAGAGTTCAAATCTTGGTGATAGATAGATAGATAGATAGATAGATAGATAGATAGATAGATAGATAGATAGATAGATAGATAGATAGATAGATTAGTTTGTGGTTTTTCAATGCAGGGTACTTGGTCAACTTAGCAATTAATATATTATGCCAACTCCAAAAGACAGGTTAAATTAGTAACCAGGATAACTGTATTGCATGAACTTTGTACAACAATAACTAGTTTACTAAGTAACTGAAAGAAAGTCTTTGGCTTCATTAAATATTTTGGATCATTTGAAAAACCTGTTTCTGAGTTTCTACAATGTGTCTTGATAAGATATACCCTTGAAAAAGAGGTGAAAAATCAGTATAATTGTGCTTGATGGAGGAAACTTCTGTACCATGAGATGAATCATCCCCTTGCATGAAAATGCAAGGGCTAAAATTTATGGTAGAAACTATGAACTGGTGTTTTGTGAGTGTGTATGGAATTAGGAATCCATAGGTTGGGGATAGTTATTTGTTACTCTGCAGCAAATGGTGATCATGGAAGAACCAGATACTGAGTTTTAAAAGACTGGAAGTCTTATATGGAGTTTTTGCTGAAAGAAGAAAAGACTGAACTGATCATTTTTGAATTTGGGGATTAAAAAGGGATTTGGGGATTAGAAAAGAGGGAAGGGAAAGAGTAAGATGGCAATTACTTGATAGAAAGAAAGGCGGAAATAAAAATGTTTTCTTTCTTTTATTCACTTCTTTCTTCTTTTCCATCTTTTTTCTTTTTCTTATTTTTCTTTTCATTTTCTATGGTTTTATTGTGTTGTAAAATTCTAATAAAATATAATACATATTAGTTTTAAAAAGAGATATGAGTTATAGGAAAATAAATGTCATCCAGGAAAAAGAATTCTGCCTTTTGGCATGAATAGGGTTACAGTTAGGGTTACAATATTATTCTCTCCTATACCTTACATTTCTTATATCTTATCTTTCCTTCATGTAACCTGGAGAGATGCTGCTTAGGGAAACCCAATCTATTATAAAGTATAGGGGGTCTTGAGGTCCACGGAGGATACAACAGCAGGATGATGTTGTCATGCACATATCATCGTATGCCGGGAGGGGTCAAGAAAGTCAAAGATGGCAACAGAATCGAAGCCTCATGCGCTGTAGGACTTTTGAAAACTTAATAGGAAATGTTCCTGTTGCAGAATTACCAATGGAGTGACAAGATATGCTAAAATTTCAAAGACAACAATGATTTCAACAATGTTCTTGCAGTACTTTTTCCTGCCATAACTGAAAAATAATGAATAAGAGTTTAATGGGACTGAAGCAGTATTTGCCACCATGGAAGCACTCTTCCTAAACCAGAACCAAGAGAAGAAAAGTGAGGAGGGGTCCATATGATGGGAGAGAGCTCTCTAGTGCTGACAGTTATTTTATTTCTTTTTTATCTTGGCTCTAATCCAAACATTCCTGGGGTTGTTCCAGTTCTGGACACCAACCAGGGCCATGCTGAGATGACCTGTTCATTCTCCCTCAGCACCCTTGGTTGGAGAAGAGTTGCCCTGTCCTCCATCTCTCCTCCCCTTTCCTGATTTGGCAAACGGAATTGCATCCCACCAAGACTATTTCTGCATCTCAAAATTCTCAGGAAGATGCTATCTACATGTACCACCAGCTGAGGAACAAAACCATAGAGGAACCTCTTGCAGACTATTCTGAGTTGGGTGATTTATATCACCCAACGAGATACCACTGTGAGCTCTTTTTGCAGAAAAAGTGGCATATACCTTGCCCCAAAGGGGAAAACAATCAGAACATCCAGCATGACGTAACTTACTTACCATGGACTCGGTATCATCTTCAGCATCATCTTCGTTATCCTGAAAAGAAAAGAAAAAAAAACTTCCTTATGATTATACCGACTTTTCTGTCTGAAACGAGATACCGCTGTGAGCTCTTTTTGGAGAAAAAGTGGCATATACGTATCCCCAAATGGGAAAAAAGTTAGTACATTCAGCATGACTTAACTGACTTACCATGTAGTCACCAGCATTTTCATTGTTATTCTGAAAAGAAAAAAAGAAAAATTCCTTATTATTGCATCTTAGATATGCAGTTTCTGATTACTGGTTTTCCTGTAGCCATCTGTCCATTTGCAAAATAAAGAGAAAGTACACCATCAGCATGAGGAGGAGAAGGAAGAAGACACAAGAACTTTCACATACATATGCACATTTTAGAAATACAGTAATTATTTTCACTAAAAAGGAAAATGCAATAGATTTCCGCATAGGAAGAAAGTACATGATTTATGTGCTTGGTCTCTTTCAGATTGACTCAAGGGCAACTTCAAGGTTCCCTTCCTTCTTCTTAAAATATGCCAGGAATGGAAAACCCTTCTGACACAAGATCTTGCAAATAATGGATCTAAAGCAATGGAAACTATACCCAGCGACAAGGGAGATGCCTTCATTCAGACATGGCTTGGCCCAAAAATGCCTCTTCAGGCATAAGACATCTAATACTGCTGTGTTCCTTGTGATACCATGTTGATTAGAATGGACATTTCCATCTCTGCTTCAATCCACCAAGATTGATAAACACCTCAGGAACCTGGCACTGATTTGGATTTGGGTCTGGCCTTGGAAATAAGCCTGGTTGGCCAATCACTAATGCCCATGACCAAGCAGAGGGGTCATCCAGGGCTTCTGCACCTCACTCCTCCTTTTTCTTGTTTCCCCCCCATGTGGACTCTTCATCTCCTGTGACCAATGTCTACATGCATTGACATATTAATTATGCATGTGTCAAACAGATATCAAGACAAAGATGGACAGAATATCTCTCTCCTTCTCCACTAACTTGAGATTTCTCTTTTCCATGCAGGTGAAATGATCCGCATATTATGGGCCAGATATCAAGGAAAACTAAGGTAACTCTTTCCTTCCCTAAAGTCCCTTTCAGTTTCTTTGTTTTAAAAAAATGGGCCAAACCATTTAAATTCTTCTAGTAGAGTAGATGGATACTAACTACATCAAGCGCACTGGGGAAAGTGAATCTGGTAGCTACTGAGAAATTGCTGTGTCCTACTCCTACCACCGACTATGCCGATCAGAGTCCACTGCAGAATAGAAACCATAAGAAGGCATTTGGCCTCCCCCAATACTGCAGCCCTTCTTCTAATACAAGGTTTTTGTTGATGTAGCCAAGTGAATATATAAAGTTTTTTGGGTATCCAATAAGCCTTGACAGAATACATGAGTTAAAAGTCAAATATTAAATTTCCTTCAAGCTTGATGTTTACAGATAATATAACCGGCTTAGGTGCTGATGAACCTGTGAAGTTTGCTCTATCCCTTATTTTTATTCATCTGAAACTCTTCCCATAGCTTCCTAGTTACTAATATCTTTTGAACCAAAGAAATGTTCAGCCTTCTGTATTGGCCCAACTTCGTAGGTCCATCAAGAGGTTATCTCTGATTATCATGTTAAACTGAAAGCTGAGAAATCTAATGCAGAGAACAGGATGCCAACCTGAAACAGGTGAATTCCCAGTGATTCAAAGATAGATGTTGAGGTACTAAATACTCAAAGCCCTCTGCCTGATTTTTCAATCCTTCATGAAGAAATATGCTAATTAAAGCATGGGGACAAGCTCAACAAAACGCCTACTCATTTCATCTGCAGGCACCCCAGCTGAAAGGCTATTACAACCCACAAAATTTAGCCTTACCCACTGTGTAGAGACTGTACAAATCAAAGCAAAGATTAAAAGGAGATACATCTCCTCTGTTGCTCTTCAGCTCTTCGGGTCCTTGCTGGTCTTCTAAGTGACCTTATTCAGCTCTACTGCTACTTTTTAATATCTTAATCTGCAGGCCTCATTGCCCAAACCCAATGCCTCTATTGTTATTTCATTTACAAGGAAATGTTAGGCTTCCATTGCATCATGCACAATTATTCCATCATCCACAATCAAATTGAAGCTAAAAGGCAGAGGCTGTGTCTCTACACACAGTGAAGTTCTAACCTCATAGTACTCAAATCTCTAAGGACTACCAGAGCTGAGCTGCATAAATCTGGATGACCACTTAAATGGCAGCACAGAATTAGAATTGGCTCCAGGGATTGTCCAAGTTTGCAGCCAGATCTGGTACCCCTACAATTTATAGCAGGCATCTCTTTGGGACCTTCTTGGTGGTCACAACATAAGCAGGAAGTCATCTCCCATTTACTTTTAGGTGACAACTGAAAACATGCCTCTTCACTTGTCCATTTGCAGAGGAACATGTGCTCTAGGATCAGCTTGCCTTTTAGACTTCTTTTAAAAAACAAACTTCCTCTTAATTTTTGCATTTGTATTATTTGTTAGTTTGCTTGGAATGGTGGTCTATGTGTTGATTGTTTGATTTCTTAATTATTTTACCTGTTAGACTTATGTCTCACTTTTTCTTCAGGAGTTCAAGGTGGGGTATCTAACACATCCTCCTATAATTTTTCCGTACAAAATTGGGCTAAAAAAGAGTGATTGACCCAAAGTCACTCATAGAAACTACATGGCTGAAGGTGCCCCCTAACCTATATCTGCCTGATCCTAGTCCAACACTTAACACCTCGCCCTATTATTTTTATAAGATTATTGTTACTGTACTTTGAGTGCTGTTCTGGTTCTGGGCTCCTTTGGAAAGGAGAATGAGAAAGAAATAATTAATTAGCCCCGCATGGAATCACAGTTGATCATCTTGATTAGATGTTTTGTGCCACTGAAGATGACTCGCTCTGTCTGCAAAGCATCAGAGGAGGGCTCATCTTCCTCAAGTGGCAACTTTGGTGCAAAAAAAAAAAAAAAAAAAGCCATGCATATCTAGCCTCTCCACCTGTAACTTATGATTAGAATCAGAGGAAAATGTTCCTTCAGAGCTCTTTACAGGAAATAATAAGAGCAGGAATAGTTGCACTGACCACCAGCAGGCACTTCATGACCAGTTTCGTCCTATTTGGGACTCTTCAGACATATGGTAGCCAGATATTATTCTATGGGGTTTAAACCTCTCCCAGGAATTGAACCCATGCACTTTTGCATTTTAGACGACTATATATAGTACATTAGTTTTAGGAGCTATCCAGGTTCTGGTGCTCAGTAGTAGAGGGTGTGAACCCCTTTGAATAACATCTGGCTCCCTACATCTCAAAAGTCCCAAATAGGATAAAGCCAGTCACATAGTCCCTCCTAGTAGTTAAGGTAACTGAAAATACCATATAGGATATGCACTGCATAAAAATAGTGAAATCCTCCCCCCTCCCTCCAAGCGTGAGCATGAAAGTCATGTAAAACACATACACGGGGGCATGGCTTAATGTAATATTTGTATCTTTCTGCTCTGAGAGCTTAAGGGAAGGTGGACTGTATATACCATTCTGATAAAGAGTGAGAATAGAAGAGTTTCAACTACTTCAGCTCAACTCCTGGTGCCTTCAGGGACATATCATTTTTCATAGTGGAGAATACATGTCTAGCTCAGGGTTGAATTGCTGGGTTCTTGATCTTCTTTGAGCTTGCTTTTCTTCTTCCAGATGTTTCCTTACCAAGATAGGTAATGAAATGTCTGCAAGAAGAAAAGCAAGCAAGTTCACCCAGACCCCAACATATAGTTTTCTCAGCAACTGCATGGAAGTGGTTTGTCCTTGCCTTCTTCCAAACTGTGCACATCTATTATTAGCCCTGTGAGGTACTCCAGACAAGAAGCACAACCAGGAGTACTAGCTCTATCTTTCTTGTAAGATTACAGTAACAGCATCTTGCAAGACTGAAAGTATTTCTCCCTTCCTTTCCTTTTCCTCATTGGAAAACAAGGGAGAGTCCCTTCTGAAATGCTTCCCACACCTTCCCATCTTCTGTGGGCTGAGACATCTTTTACACTCTGGTTGTCCAGTCTGCGGCTCTCTCTCTTGTCTCCCAAGGCCCTTCCTACAGACCATTACAATTATCTATTTTCAGATTGCAACATAAGAAACAAGATGGATGCAGACCAGATATCCTTGGAAGAAAGGAAGACATTTTTTAAAAATGCAGTAAATACCTAGCAATTATTAATAAAATTATCCATTGTATTTATTAGTACAGTTTTTTTTTATGATAGACATTATTGAAGGAAGCAATCTTATGTGGTCCAATTAATCTCAGTTCATTTTAGGTAGTTTCTGGGACTTTTAAATGTTATTTTAACATATGACAGCATCCAGCAATTTAACCCACCACCTACCCTGTTCAGTCGCTGAAGGGGAACTCATAGTTCTGCCCCTTAGGATCCAGTACCTTGTTCCCACCTGGGGAAATAAAAAGCAACATAAAAGAAAGTTGTCATCAATTTCTTTCCTTGGAAAATTGACACAAAAGAAAAACAGAGACTGGATGCCAACGCTCAACTGCTTCTTTACCACTTGAAGATCTTTCCCCAAATATCCCATTTAACAGGGAAAGAAACCAAGAATGGTGGTCATATTCATTGACAGTAAAGGGGAGAGGACTTTCTCGGAGAAGCTGATATAAATGAGAGAAGTTGTGAAGAAAAGTAAAAAATGGGCAAGGCAGAAGGACATACAACCTATGCCAACTGATGAGCTACTGATTCAGAACCTTAAAACTTCTGTTACCTAGTATGATAAGGAAATCTCTGCAACCCAAAAATCTAGTTAGGTGAACTCCAGCAGCACAGCCTGCATCTTGAGCTTCACATATTTGTCACCATCAGCAAAGCCAGTTTGCTAGAAAGCTTTATGTACTTTTTTTTGGGGGGGGGGGACTGGATTGGAGGAAAAAGGATTGGAGGGAAAAATTAACATGAAATGCAATGTTAATTCTTAGAATATTAATTTGCTAATATGGACAGGTGCCTGGATCGCCACACCCTTAGTTCCCTAGCTCACCATTCTGCTCCCTACGGGGACAAGGTCTAATCTGTGCTCCCCTTGAGGAATATTTCTTCCACAAGGAGAGGAATTTCACAGTTCCCTAGTTCTATTTGTGCTCTGTTTCTTACACCAAAACCCTGATAGTTTTGATTCATCAGTCTTATCCCAATGGCTTTATGTAAGCATGATGCTCTTTCCATCAGATGCCCTTTTACAATTCCTTATCAGGGGTGTGCTCATTTTTGCAAACAGGAAGATAATCCATTCTGAAAGATTTCCAAGAGCAGCAAAGGTCCTTTTGATGGAAATCAGTGTAGTGGTCTTAATTGATTGGGTTGATAAAATGTAAGGAGGTATCACAAAAGAGTATCTAATACTGACATTACCCTCTAGATAAGGATGAGTCCCATGATGTTATTATAGCTGCTATAATCTTGGCCAGCAGAGCACATACAACCCCCAAAATGGCACTGAACCAGAACCTGAGAAAGTAACAAATACTGCATACAGGTGTGGAGAAAAAACTGGATAAATGGAAGGCAAAGAGCAGATTCAGATCTTTGTGTACCTCTTTAAAACTTATTATTGTAGAACTGACAAGATGTAGTTATTGGTACTCAACTTGCTTTTACTTGTGCCATCTCTTTCTGACACCAGCAAATCCAGGCCCATCAATGCCCAAAGCACCTACTGTCAGAGTCTGCACACTTATTCCCAAAATTCAGTAAATCCGCTGGAGACTAAACAGTTCCATCAAAGATTTCTTTATTGGGAGAAATGCACAGCAGCTATAGTTTGTTGAGTCTAATTCTACAAAGCAAAACCTTTTCCTGCTTGAAATTCTTCGTTCCTTGCTCCGGTTCTCACAGCGCTTGGCCTTGGAGATGCCTGTGTAAAGATAACAGCACCTGGCATCCTCTCCTTCAATGACAGGTCAAGCAAGCGGCCTGCAATTAGCATTTTTACTATTAACCATTTAATATACATTGTGAAACTAAATTAAAAGCAATCGAAGGTTCTAGCTTGCGTAGATCCTGACACCTACATCATTATCAGCAAAACCAACACCTTCTCACCCCCAGATTCCGTACTACTGTGTAATTCAGATAAGAGCAGTGTGCAAATTTTGGAGGTCTAGAAGCTTTCTTGATTGTTGAAAGGCTCCCTTATCTACTGGTGACCTGAACTGGCATGATAGTGAGGGTGACCATATCTGATGGCCTTTCCTTATCAAAAAAGTATTTTATTCAACCACTTCCTCTTTTGACAATAGGGGCATTGGTTTGGACTCACTGAAGCATGCCAGGTGAAGTATAAATGTCTTGACTTACAAAGTCAGTATCATCAAGAGAACTTCAGTATTTGGAAGAGCGAAGAGTAGAAGATAGACAAGATGTTCCATCCATTGCTTGCTTGTTTTTTTGTGGTGGCATTTGGACAACTTCTGGTAAGAGTGGTTCCATTTAGGGGTGTTGAACTCAGTTATTTAATAGGATTGTACAAAACCTTTAAGGACTGCTTGATTTTGAGGCAGGTTCATGTAAAGGAATCCTTCAAAGTTTCTTCACAGATCATGGGGACACCCTTCCCTGGCTCTGAGAAAATATTATGTATGTCTGGTACGTCCAACAGCCAAAAGAGGTTTCCTCATTGTTTTTGTTAAAATCATTGTGAATTTTGATTTGATTAATCGACAATTAGCAGTCTAGATCTGTTTTAACCACTGAAAGCAAATATTTATGCTTAAAAATGAAAATGAATACTTGTAGTCTTACTTTTTGAGATGTCTCCTTCCCTTGCTTTTTGTCCTCCTCCTCTTGCATCATTTTGCTAATTATCATGAAAACTTTCTCTTTCAGGAGGTCCAGTCCAAAAAGGTAAGCACTCTAGACTTCCAACATTTGCATGGCACATCTGAAATACACAAGACCAAGATCTATATTTGCAGAACCATGGCTTTGCTCATGCCCCTTTCTTTAATTAATCATGACAAGGATATAAACCCAATGAGGATGCTTGTCTATCCATATAATAATAGAACCAAGTTCCCAATATTCTAATCTATCATAAAAAAAACCAGAAGCAGCAGCTCATGATTCAGTAACAAAAAGGTAACAAAAGAAAACTTGTTCATAAGGACCACAATCATGACTATGTATGTTTTCCTCCCTCCCTCCCTTCTCTCATCTTCTTTCCTCCCTTCCTCCCTCCCTCCGTGTATTTATATATCTGCTGAATGGCTGTCATTTATTGCCATATGGAAAAATAAGCTTTAGGAGCATAGATATGTAGAATTTTTTCATTGAAGCCACTATGGCAAAGATATCTCCTGTGTGCCTATTAAAGCTAAGTGCATCTCTTCATCAAAGAACTGCAACCTACTTTTTAGCTGAATTTTCCAGTGGATCCATTGTTGAACTGTTCCTGCATTTATGAAGTTTTTTCCAACGTTTAATAGGAATCTGCCTTTCTGCCTTTTAGTTTCAGAATTTGGTTTCAGCCTGGCTTTTGGGAAGGAGAAAGGAATGAGTGAACCATTCAGGGGGAGCATTCAGAGAAGATTACCAAGTTCTGAGAAAGAGGAAAGTGTGAGAGAGACCTTCAGAATAACCCCACCTTCATCGTCTTTGATATAAGATGGGGCAGAGAGAACCTCTGACAGCCCTTCAAGATTCTCTTCTTCTTTGTTGTTTAGTCATTAAGTCGTGTCCGACTCTTCGTGACCCCATGAACTATATTGCGCCAGCCTTCCTGTCCTTCACTGCCTCCCTGAGTTTGCTCAGTTTCATGCTCATTGCTTCAGGGATGCTATCTAACCATCTCATCCTCTGCCGTCCTCTTCTCCTTTTGCCTTCAATCTTTCCCAGCATCAGGGTCTTCTCCAAAGAGATCTCTCTTCGCATTAGGTGACCAAAGTATCTGAGCTTGAGCTTCATTATCGATCCTTCCAATGAGCAATCAGGGTTGATTTCCTTTAAGATGGACTGGTTTGACCTCCTAGCAGTCCAGGGGACTCTCAAGAGTCTTCTCCAGCACCACAGTTCAAAGGCATCAATTCTTCGGCGCTCAGCCTTCTTTATGGTCCAGCTCTCACAGCCATACATTACTACTGGAAAAACCATAGCTTTGACTATGCGGATCTTTGTTGGCAAGGTGACGTCTCTGCTTTTTAATATGCTATCTAGGCTTGCCATAGCTTTCCTCCCAAGGAGCAAGCGTCTTTTAATTTCATGGCTGCAGTCTCCGTCTGCGGTGATCTTGGAGCCCAAATAAATGAAGTCTGTTACTGCTTCCATTTCTACCCCTTCTATTTGCCAGGAATTGATGGGTCCAGATGCCATGATCTTAGTTTTTTTAATGTTGAGTTTCAAGCCAGCTTTTGCATTCTCCTCTTTCACCCTCATCAAGAGGCTCTTTAGTTCTTCTTCACTTTCTGCCATTAGGGTGGTATCGTCTGCATATCTGAGGTTGTTGATGATTCTCCCTGCAATCTTAATTCCGGCTTGTGATTCTTCCAGCCTGGCATTTCTCATTATGTACTTTGCATATAGATTAAATAAGCAGGGTGACAGTATACAGCCTTGTCGTACACCTTTCCCTATTTTGAACCAATCGGTTGTTCCGTGACCAGTTCTAACTGTTGCTTCTTGGCCCGCATACAGATTTCTCAGGAGACAGGTAAGGTGGTCTGGTACTCCCATCTCTTTAAGAATTTGCCACAGTTTGTTGTGATCCACACAATCAAAGGCTTTTGCATAGTCAATGAAGCAGAAGTAGATATTTTTCTGGAACTCTCGTGCTTTCTCCGTGATCCAGCGAATGTTGGCGATTTGATCTCTAGTTCCTCTGCCTCTTCGAAACCCAGCTTGTACATCCAGTAGTTCTCGGTTCATGTATTGCTGAAGCCTAGCTTGTAGGATTTTGAGCATAACCTTGCTAGCATATGAAATGAGTGCAATTGTGCGATAGTTTGAGCATTCTTTGGCATTGCCCTTCTTTGGAATTGGAACATAAACTGACCTTTTCCAATCCCGTGGCCACTGTTGCGTTTTCCAAACTTGCTGGCATATTGAGTGCAGCACTTTAACACCATCATCTTTTAGTATTTTAAATAACTCAGCTGGAATACTGTCATCTCCACTAGCTTTGTTGTTAGCAATGCTTCCTAAGGCCCACTTGACTTCACTCTCTAGGATGTCTGGCTCAAGGTCAGTGATCACACCAGCGTGGACATCAGGGACATTAAGATCTTTCTTGTATAGTTCTTCTGTGTATTCTTGCCACCTCTTCTTAATCTCTTCTGCTTCTGTTAGGTCCCTGCCTTTTTTGACCTTTATCATGCCCATCTTTGCACTAAACGTTCCTTTCATATCTCCAATTTTCTTGTAGAGATCTCTAGTCTTCCCCATTCTATTGTTTTCCTCGATTTCTTTGCATTGTTCATTTAAGAAGGCCTTCTTATCTCTCCTTGCTATTCTCTGGAAATCTGCATTCAGTTGCTTATATCTTTCCCTTTCACCCTTGCTTTTCGCATTCCTTCTTTCCACAGCTATTTGTAAAGCCTCATCAGACAGCCATTTTGCTTTCTTGCATTTCTTTTTCTTTGGGATGGTTTTAGTTGCTGCCTCCTGTACAATGTTACGGACCTCCGTCCATAGTTCTTCAGGCACTCTGTCTACCAAATCTAATCCTCTAAATCTATTCATCACCTTCACTGTGTACTCACAAGGAATATGATCTAAGTCATATCTGAGTGGTCTAGTGGTTTTCCCTATATTCTTCAATTTAAGCCTAAATTTTGCAGTAAGAAGCTCATGATCTGAGCCACAGTCAGCTCCTGGTCTTGTTTTTGCTGTCTGTATAGAGCTTCTCCATCTTTGGCTGCAAAGTATATAATCAATCTGGTTTCGGTATTGACCATCTGGTGATGTCCATGTGTAGAGTCGTCTCTTGTGTTGTTGGAAAAGAGTGTTTGCTATGATTAGCTTGTTCTCTTGACAGAACTCTATTAGCCTTTGCCCTGCTTCATTTTGTACTCCAAGGCCAAACTTGCCTGTTATTCCGATTACTCCTTGACTTCCTACTTTAGCATTCCAATCCCCTATGATGAAAAGGACATCTTTTTTTGGTGCTAGTTCTATGAAGACCTACAACACCAAAGGTGCTACAACTTTGGTGTTGTAGGTCTTCATAGAAGCGGTCAACTTCAGCTTCTTCGGCATCAGTGGTTGGGGCATAGACTTGGATGACTGTGATATTGAATGGTTTGCCTTGGATACGCACTGAGATCGTTCTGTCGTTTTTGAGGTTGTACCCCATTACTGCCTTTCCCACTCTCTTATTGACTATGAGTGCAACTCCATTTCTTCTAAGGGTTTCTTGCCCACAGTAGTAGATATAATGGTCACCCGAATTAAATTCACCCATTCCCGTCCATTTCAGTTAGCTGATTCCCAAGATGTCGATGTTCAATCTTGTCGTCTCATGTTTGACCACATCCAGCTTGCCTTGGTTCATAGATCTTACATTCCAGGTACCTATACAATATTGTTCTTTACAGCATCGGACCTTCTTTTCACTTCCAGAGACATCCACAGCTGAACGTCCTTTCGGCTTTGGCCCAGCCGCTTCACTCTTTCTGGAGCTACTTGGAATTGCCCTCCGCTCTTCCCCAGTAGCATATTGGACACCTTCTGACCTGAGGGGCTCATCTTCCGGCATCATATCTTTTAGCCTTTTAACATTGTCCATGGGGTTTTCTTGGCAAGGATACTGGAGTGGGTTGCCATTTCCTTCTCCAGTGGACCACATTTTGTCAGAACTCTCTGTCATGACCTGTCCGTCTTGGGTGGCCCTGCATGGTATAGCTCATGGCTTCACTGAGTTACGCAAGCCCCTTCGCCACGACAAGGCAGTGATCCATGAAGGGGTCTCTTCTTCTACTTTACCACAATAAGGAGTATTCCTGGACTCTCTGCCATGCCTGTTTCTTGACCTGGCCTCCCTCAACGGGCTGACACTCCCTGAGGTTTGGAGTGGCAACTGTGGCTTTAACTGAGGAAGCCAGAAAAACATGCAGGCCAAACCTCCACTCTCCTAGGAATTTGCTAAATCTTTTGAAGGATTGTCTCCTGCCTATATCCATGATGGATTGCCTTCTTCCAGTGGTGCTACTGTACTTAATCTTTGTGCAGATGGTATAAATTGCCTAATATTCTTCTTTACTTCTTATCACAACTTTGATTCTTGCTCCCCATTTCCACAGCCAGTTGAGGTTGTTCAGGCTCAATTAAAACCTGGGCATGTTCCAGAAGCAAAAAAACCTCAGGTGAGTGTCAGAAAATAATAGACTAATATCCCTTTAATGGAAGTTCTCTTAATTGGGTACACAGCAAGGACTATTGTTCTAAGATAGCTTTGGTTTGGTCTGCAAGGCAACCCATCCACTTCCCAGAATGCCTGGGATGTAAGGTGCTGCATAGCATTGTGGCAGATTTAGGATGGCTGGCCAAAGTGCTTCCTTTGGTTGCCAACTGAACTCATCTACATAAGAAGGGGCCTTGGTGGTACTTGGATCACCTCTCTCTAGTGGTCTCTACCCACCCTACAAGATTGGGTTGGAGGGGCATGATTTGGGTCCCATCAAGTAAAGAATGCCATTTTCTGGGACCCAGAATGTGTGTCTTTCCTCTCATGGAACCTGCCATCTGCAACATCTTATCACCGGAGCTTACATTGAACCCACCCTGTTGGCCATCCAAAAGCACCAAAGACTTGCTTGTTTCCCCACTCCCAGGGGTCAGGAAGTCCAGGTCGTTGGTTATTATTGTTTTATTCTCATCTGCTGTTTCTTCTTCCTTTTCCCCCCTCTGATTATAGGTTATGTTTTATAGTTATTTATGTTGTTTTCATTTTAAATTTTCTTCTCTGCCCAGACTTATTTTGAAGAGAGGGGTGGCCATGTAAATTGAAACAAAGAGATAAATAAGTTTCCAGTTAATAATATCTCCAGTTTTGTCAGCAGTACAGAGGTGAAGCAATATGAGTACAAGAAAGGATTTTGATGGTCCCAGAACTAAACTCCTTGACAATTCTCATGGAACTTTTGAAGTTTTCTTCCCCTGTGAAAGGAACTTCTGTTTTTCTACTTTATTTTTAGGATGCTTGAGAATTTCTTTGACATTCCTATTCATGGGAGGTACTGCTACGTCTATGACCCATCTTTCCTAGGCTCTGAAGCCTTCCTGGCTAATCTTCCCTTCCTAGTCTAGCAAAAACCAATGGAAAATGCCTGGAGTATAATGAGAAGTCAGGGAGGCCCCCACAAAGATGATTGTTTAATGAAGGCAGAAAGTTAATACCCATCCTTTCATCACCTTTCATCTCTAAAGTAAATTCAAGACCTCACACAGCTCATGAGAATTTCTCCAGAAATCTCTTTTCCCTTGAAAGAACTTGGAAAAAGAAATGACTTTCCTTTGTACAGAACTGGTAGGGGAGGAAAAATAGGATAATTTTTCTGCAAAGCATTTTAAAAAATCTATTAACTCACAGCAACCAGCAGCAAAATTCTTCCCTGTTTCCATGATTAGTATAAAAACCAGAATTTATTTGCTCTTCTTTTATTATTCTTTCTTCAGGTTAAATCTGCACTTCTGGTGAAAAGAGCTGCTGTAAGTATGCTGGAAGCATTTTACATTGGCAAATGATATACAAGGCGAGCCCTATCATTAGGTAAAGTGAGACAACCATCCCAGCCAGGAGGAAGAAGAAAGATGGCAGAGCTCTGAGGTTCTTACCCACTAAGCCCTCTTTCTCCTACTTGATGCCTTCCAGCTGCGCTGAGAATACAAGTCTCCAAATGTCCACCTGGCATGGCTTATTCAGAGTCATTAAATAGTGAAAAACAGCCATTCCCAAATCAAACCAAATCAAATCTTTATTATGTTCAAAGACCAGCATAACGGGGGCTGGAGTATAGTCAATTAAAAAGCATAGAAAATACATCAGAGCCTAAAATAATTATAATTATAAAAAGCTAACAGATATAAAACAGAAAATATATAACTGAAAGGAATCTAAAAGGAGGGGTAGGAGCATTAGATGGGTGTAGGGGAGCAAAAAGGTTAGTATGTGGCAGACTGTATCTGTCAAATTATAGAGCACTCTAATATGATGAACTAGATGTTCATTAAGACTAGTTTATGGCAACGGTCATCATTTGATGAATTTTAAGCACTGCTGCGCAGAACCTAGCAATATTATACAGTATGTTGTAGCAGGGTTGGTATCTGAAAGCAGCAGAGAGGTGTAGAATTGTCCTGTGTACCCCGGGTATTTATACAGTAATGGAGAGATGAGGCTAGTACGAATCTCTCTGTAGTACAGGCACTGGAGAAGCACATGCTCTGTTGTTTCTGTGTGTCCAGTCACAGAAGCATTGTCTCTCCAGGTAAGGGATCTTCCAGTATCAGCCTTCAAGGAGAGCTGAGGGGAAGATATGACATTGTGCCAGATTGAGGGCCTTCCAGTGGTTAGGTACTTTGAGTTTACTTAAGTATGCCATAAGGGAGGCAGAGTACCTGTTGGATTCACTGGCAATAAAGGTTGGAGACCTGGCTAGATCCAGTTGGTGCTCTGTATCTGCTACATGCTGTTTAATTAATGCTTTGGCCTGATCACATCCTATGCTGAGTAGACAACCTGGAGAGAAGCCCAAGAATGAGATTTTAGTTGCTACTGCCTGTTTCCATGGGGATTGAAAATCATCCCTCACAGTTAATGGGGCAAGGCCAAGGGGGAAAAAGGAGAGTCTGAGCCAATAGTTGAGTATGGTCACTCACACTCTAGCCTCCACTTTCATGAGGCCTGTCTCTAGTCTCAGGGTGGCATTAGAGACACATTTTGGGACTTGAAGGGCTGATCTTAGAAATTTGGATTGTACAAGTTCTAATGGTACAAAATTGGAGAAGGGGCCCAGCTGGGCACCATAAAGAAATTGTGCTATTGGCTTGGCTTCAAATAATTTGAGTGCCACCTCTTGTCTTGAGGAATTTAAAAATGGCAGATAAGTTCCTCTGTGCATTTTCAGCAATGTAATCCCCATGGTCTTTCCTACTACTGGCAGAATGAAGGACTAATCCCAGGTAGTTGAAACAGGAGTCCTTATGGCCAGAATCTTATGGCCATCTATGCTCCAGGAGTGGCTCTTGGGACTTTTGGCAAATGCCATGATTTTAGTTTTCTGATAATTGAGTTCTAGCTGGTCTTCCTTGAAGTACTCTGTTACTGCTCTCAGTGCCCTTTTAAGGCCAATAGGTGTTCTTGAAAGTATTGCTGCATCGTCTGCTTAGAGTAGATGTGTCTTCCAGCAAGTTTCGGGGAGTGAAAGTTCATGTTGAGGAGGTGGCCCACCATGGAGTTGATATAGAAACTAAATAAGAGTGGGGCCAATATGCAGTCTTGCTTGACACCTTTTTCAGTTCCAGTGGCGCTGGTGAGATGGTCTTGGGGGTTATATCTTTCTTTGAGTGAGGTCCCTTCATGAAGCATACATATTAGATGAAGTAAACATTGGTCAATCGAGGAGGCCTCCAGTTTTTTCCATCGTTTAGCTCGAGATATAGAATCAAAAGCTGCTTTGAAGTCTATGAAAGCAACATAAAGAGAGGTTGTGTTATGGGAGGAGTATTTTTCAATGAGATGTTGGAGTACTAAGCATTGATCAATGGTGGATCGGCCTTCTCTAAAGCCAGCTTGCTCCTCTGCAAGTATGTTTTCTTGTTCCAGCCAGTCCTGGAATTTCCATTGTAGGTGTTTTGTGTAGAGTTTGCTGATTGTGTTGAGAGGGCTGACTGATCTATAATTAGCAGGATTGTCCTTTCCCTTTTTTATATATAGAGAGACAATGATCGTAAGCCCCCAGTGCCTGGGGACTTGGCCATAGGTGTCATTGCAGGTAAAGAGTAAGGCCAGAGTGGGGCCCAGAAGCCCAAGTTATTTTTAATGGCCTCTGAAGGGATTAGGTCTTCTCCTGGGGCCTTCCCAGGTCTTAGTTGAACAATAAGATTCTTGATCTCTGTCACTGTCACTGATGCTCACATTGGCAGATTTTCTATAGTTTGGCTAGGGTGTCCACTTCCAAAAGAGGTGTCCATGTAAAGTTCCTGAAAGTATGCCTTCTGTGTCCCTGGGGGGATGTGATAGCCCCATCTACCATGGATAGACCATTGCTTTGGGAGCTTGATGTGAAATGCCAGAAAGAAGCTGAGTCATTGGATTTGACTGCTTGAATGAGTCATGTCCAGTTGTTTTTCATGGCTTCCTTTTTCTTGCATGCCAACAGTTGTTTGTAGAATCTCTTCTACTGTGCAACTGTCAGTGTAGTATTGGATATAAAAGCCTGGTAAGTAATAGCAAGAGCTTTTTTGGCATTAACACAATCCTTGTCAAACCATGGCTTGGAGTGTTCCTATTGTTGCTTCAAGGGTGATCTGTTACTCTGAGATGCTGGTGGAGCTCTTGGGTAAGGGAGTCATAGTTCTCCAAGAGTGCATCAGGAGACTTAGCTGATGTCAGGGCAGACTGAAGGCTCTGTAGGTGATCTGAGACCAATAGCTCAGCTATCATTTGATTTAGACTGTACTTAATCTTTGAGAAGATGGGACAGATTGCCTAACATTGTTCTTTACTTCTTATCATAATTTGGGTTTTGATTCTTGCCCTCATTTCCATAGGACGTCCAGCAGGATGTTCAGGCTTACTTAGAATCACCAGGAGATTCTGTTTTGGTGAGTGTCAGAAAATAATAGACTAATTAATTAATATCCCTTTAATGGAAGTTCTCTTAATTGGGCATACAGGAAGGACTATTGTTCTAAGATAGCTTCTGGGGCCACAAATTCCAGACATATGAGACTAATATTTACCCTTTGGTCTGGTCTGCAAGGCAATTCATCCACTTCCCAGAATGCCTGGGTATAACATGCTGCATAGCATTGTGGGAGGATGGCTAATCAAAGTGCTTCCTTTGATTGCCGACTGAACTCATCTACATAAGAAGGGGCCTTGGTGGTCCTTGAAGGACCACCTCTCTCCAGTGGTCTCTATCCACTCTACAAGATTGGGCTGGAGGGGCATGATTTGGGTCCCATCAAGTAAAGAATGCCATTCTCCAAACTTCCACCTGGCACGGCTTATTCAGAGTCATTAGATAGTTAAAACCAGCCATTCCCAATCTGCTTATCTTCCAAATGTTGGATGGGCTGCGTCCACTGTGGAGGGCAATGGGACTTGTAGTTTAACACACCTGGAAAACAATAAGAACAACCCTTGCAGAAGGGTTCACAAGTCTATAAGGCAGAAGGGCATAATTGGAGACCCAATGCCACCCCAAAGAGTCTTGGAGATGGTGCCCAGAGTCCTCCAAAAGGATTGCCATATTTTGTCAATTTTAAAATAAAGGGGAAAGTGGTCAAATCCCCTGACAAGAGAGCAATCATATTGATTATCTTTATTTTTAATCACACTTAAGTGTCAATAAAATGATATCACATTCTGCTTTTACCTTGGCCCCACTATCCGCTTCTCTTTGGAATGCCCTCCTTGGTGCATCCTTGCAAGATCACGTGTGGCTCTCTGCCTGGGAAAAAGATGTGTCACATTTCAGACCAGCTCCACATCTCATTGCAAATGGAGAGTAATGCCTCTTTGCTTTTTAGCCTGATCTACTAGAAGAGGAATATGGATTTGGCCAAGCGAAGGCAGCTGAAAAAGGCAAAGGCAAAGGCAAAGGGAAAGGGAAAGGGAAAGGAAAAGGAAAAGAGAAAGGAAAAGGAAAAGGAAAAGGAAAAGGAAAAGGACAAGGACAAGGACAAGGACAAGGACAAGGACAAGGACAAGGACAAGGACAAGGACAAGGACAAGGACAAGGACAAGGACAAAGAAAAGGATCTCAGGTAAGAAAAGGGGCTAAGTCCAAAGATGGCCCATTTCACCTATCATTCCAGTATCTGCTTCTAGTTTGGATCCTCTGCATTTCCACCCAAAAAAAAAAATGTTTAATGAAAACCCCCAGATGTAGTCTATGCTGTGAATGCAGCCACTAGGCCTTTAGCTGACCTGGCTAAATATGTTGAGCAAAGCCAGTGGGGTAGTAAGTCACCGATGTGGTTTATTGCATTCCCCTTCCCCAGTTTGGCACTGTGCTGGTCTGCTGGCATTACAATTCCCAGCATGTTTACCCAGCATGACTGAACTGCTATGAAGCTTTATTGAAAGTCAGATTTGTCCGATCATAGGTAAGCATCAGGATAGACTAATGTCTGTATTTGTCTAGGACGAAGATGTGCTGGAGCATGACTACGATGAATAAGCACTACTGGTAAGTTTTCTAACATAATATCAGTTTCCAAACACTCATGTCCAATGACCTTCTGTCTTTTCTTGCTGAAGGTCAAGTTTGAATTGCAATCTCCAATTTCCATGGAGTTGGCTTGAATACCTGCAGGAGTGGGACAGCGTTGGGGGTAAATGATGTCACACGCATCATGACATCATCATCATCATCCTACAAATAATATGAATTGCATAAGCAATGAAATCATGAAACACCAGATATCAGTTTGATGTCATTGTTTCTTCCACCAGATGCCTATGAGTGTTGGTGCCTGGTTTAGAGGGATCCTTTGCTAAGATTCGGTTAGTGTTTTTTTCCCTGAGGGTTTTGCCTGTTATAAGCCTCTATTTCCACCAGGCTTTGGGCATAATTTCTTCCTTTTTTCCCCATTTGGGTGGGATTACTTCAAAGTACCAACGTTTTCAAGGCAAAAGCCATCTTGGCTAATCCGTGGCATATCAAGGACCGCACTCCCCAAAAAACAGACAAAACGTGAGCAGAAATATGAAGAAACTTACAAGGTGCCCCTCTCCAGGGTTCCCCCTGCCAAAATCACTCTGAAGCTTAACACTTTCATAGCATCGAAACTCTATGAATGTAGAAGATCATTAAAGCAGACTCAGATTTTAATGGGAGGCCAGCTACTGAATTCCTTTGATATCTGGGGTGGGTATTCTGGGGTTTCACAGAAACGTAGGCAGGGGCCATTTGTGGGGTGAGCTTACCCAACCTTCTTACCCCCTCGGTGTTTTAAAATCCAAACAGAACCTTTAGAAAACAAATAAATCAGCTGGGGAACATGTGGGCTCATGGAAAAGGGCCTTCAGCTCCATTGGGATCTTGAGCAACACGTGGCCTGAATTTGCCCCATTGCATTTGTTGCTGCCTCTCAGCTGATCTTTCTACTCTTCCAGGTGCTGCAGATGTTGGAAGAAAGACCTAGCTGCTAGACAAGATCCTCCTTTCCTTCTATTTAGAAGCAATCATTCACCTGATGAAATGCCCCAGAAAACAGTAGTGGTGGTGGGAGTAGCAACTGATCATTTCTGTCTGCTGGGTTTAGGAAGCTTTCAATGACAATAAAGTAAAAGAAACACCCATTCTTGTCCTTTCGTAACTTCAAGGCATTGAAAATGACAGTGCTCACAACCGCAACAAAAGCCTACATGACACCCCTCCCCTGTCTTGTAAGCCTGGCATCAGCCCTGAAGTATTTGAAGACTGCAGGGCCATCTACTGGTAGCAGGGCTAAGTTCTCGCTCTTTCTCACCTGAGCGCAGCAGTTGTGCTCTTGCCATTTCCAGCAGGATACAAAATTATACAAAGTTAGAAAGGTGCCTACACTGACTTGTGCCCAATATCTGCTCTACTCTTCGGCTTTGAAAAGCTTTGGAGCAGTTCTTCTAAGCAATTAGTTCAGAAAACAAGAGAGAGTTGTTAAGGCAGACTTCTAGCTTTGGAAAAGCCACATTATACAAAGGCTGATCTCCAGAATGATTGAAAAACACCTTCTAGTCAAAGAAGTCTGGACAGGGACATTGATGGCTTTCCCATATTCTCAATCACAGCCAAAGAAGAAACCAATCAATGCCCCAATCAGACACTTAAATAACTTTAGATAACTTAAATTTTGATGCCTAAAGATTCTGTTTTCCTCACTCAAATTGACATGCCTAATGGACCAACGGACATCTTTTCTTTCAGCCCAACCTTCTGGTTAGAGATTCAGTCGCATTACAGATGTCAAAAAAGTGAGCAAGATGTTGTGGCCTCAGAGTTGGATGAATTAAAAAATGAAAAGTTGGGAAAACGCCAGAGAAGAAGAGTCAAACTGAAGGTCTTGTGCTTGGTCCACTTCTAAATGCGTGTGGGACTGAGTTGCAAATTTGAATGGTTTCCTGAGAAATAACCAAGCTAATCTCCTGAGGGGAAAAAACATAACGAGGAGGAGCACCTGTGATGGAATGTATCGAGGAGGAGGAGGAGGGCGATGTGGGAGATCGAGGCTATCAGGAGGGAGGGGCTGCATTCCAGGAGGGGGGAGGAGGCAGGAGGCAACACAGTCCGCAGGGGGAGCGTGAGAAGACTAAGAGGTTCAGGATAGCCACTCCCTAGGATCTCCCAGGGTATTTCCACTAATTCCTGTAGTATAGATTTAGTTGGCAAGATTCTGTCTCTAAGGTGTGAGCAGATAAAGGACCTATACTCAACTGGACTGTTTCAGCATTGTTCTTGGGCTAGGCCTGACAGCCCCTTCAAATCCAAAAAAATGCCTACTCTTCGTTGGAGACAAAGTGGGCTGGGTGATCCATGAAAGCCTCCTTGGGAATACCTGTGTTAGCCTTTTGGATACTTGGATTTGAACTTCTTTGGCTACAGACAGCCAAACTGTGATGTGTGTGGTTCTGGCTCGGCCTAAGGTACAAAATCCAACTCAAGGGACTGGTAAGCCATGGTTTACTTTATTTTTTTTTTAATTTATTTAGCCAATTTATATAGCCGCCCATCTCACAGAACGTGACTCTGGGCAGTGGACAACCACAGGAACAATTAAAACAAAGTCATGGTCATTAAAACACAGTTCAACACAAATAAAACATAAAAAGCCAAGATTACAGGAGAATAACAATCACCTAACATAGTACAACCACCTCACAGGCTCTTTGTGGGATCCCCAAGGTGGCTGGAAAAACCAAGTTTTTAGGGCTTATGTTTATAATAAATAATATTAAATACATTATTATTATATTATTTATATTATATTATTATTATAATATTAAATATAAAAATATTATGTTTATCTTTCTGTAGAGAGTAAGGAAGCTGACCTTGATGGAATAATACAAAAAGCATTGCCTAGACAAAATCTACTATATTATGCAAATATAGCTAATGGTAGTTTATTCAACAAACCATGACTTAGCACTGTTTAGAGAACCAGGCTTTTGTTATATGAAGTTTAAGTAGCACATCCAGACCCCCACACACACACAAACCCCCAACTTAGCTCTAAAAGTCTTTTGCCCAGCCTTTCTTTATCCATCCCACCCCCTCACTTCTCCTAGGCCCTCCATCTATGTCATATTTAATTCCATAACACATTTCTCTTTTCTTCTCCTTGAATTCTCTACAGTGACCTGTTTTTTCTTATTGTGAATTATAATCCTTGAAGATAATGGACAGGTGCAGGATGAAAATCCTATTGTTGCAATTCCATGGAACATCTATTGGCCCAATTTAAATTTCAGAGCATTAGAACTTTGCAGCCATTTGTTCAATGCCATAACGTATATGCTTTAGCACAGGAGCGCATGATTTTCTTTCTCACTTAGGACCTCACATATCCTTTGAGTGACATGCCAAGCCATACTCCAAAAATCAGATAAAGACCAAAGGGGACATATGGACAGGGTCTGATTTAAGATGGAATAATCTGATTTTTGAAACACTGGAGTCTACTGGCCCTCTTCTTTACCAAAGGTTCCTTTGCAATGGTTTATTAAGGTTTGTTTTCTTATGTGTAGCTTCAGGGTGGCATGTAGCATTGTTGGAATTCTCCAAGTTTGGTTTTGGAGTTGCAGATGTTTCATTAATATATTTGGTAACACCATCAGGACAGGAGTTTTATAGAAGTGTAATGTGTTGGTTGCCGTGGGTTAATTATCCTTCTGCCTTGTTTGCTTTCCACATGCTTCTATGAGATGGTTCTTTATTTACCTAAGGTTCCCTTTATTTACTTAAGATGGCAGGGAAGTTGGTTTGCACATGCTGGCAAGCACCCACCAAGGATTTAAGGTACAGCACCTGAAGGTAAAGGCCAATGGGAGGCAGGGGGAAGAACCTTTCAGGAGGATATCTTGACCAATGTTAGTCTGAATGTCAACAAAATTAATTGATATCCTGGAAGGAGAGAAAGACCTTGCTGGAGTGCTAGAACAAAATAGCTCTTTCACGGTGTATTCTCTCTAGAATAATCATCCTATTTTTCTTGGCGCTGGGCCGTGGTTATATGGATTATCTTGATGTGTGCACCTGCGGTGTGTTTGTGTGTGTGCAACAGATCCTCTTGTGGAGTGGGAAAATGTGAGCAAAAAGGGATATTTTATTGTCATATTTGTAGGGTTGGTTAGGGATCAAATGCGATAGAACAGTTCTTCTGAACCAAGGTAAGATTTGACCTTTTTTTAATTAACACAAGGATAAATGAACATGTAATGTTTGGTTAGGGTTAGGGTTTTTTTTAGCATTATAAAACCAATTCTATATATACAAGTTTTAATGTTGTTGTTTAAAAACTAAGCCACTGTTATGCATCTATTACATTATGTATAGATGGGGGTGCTGTTTTTTTGAGATTTTTCTTTGCAGCCTTTTATCCTTTCCATTTTATTCACATATATTGCATTGCATTGCATTTTACCTTTAATTCATTTTTTCCAGTTTTTTCTACAGTATAGTAATCAAAACAAATTAACAAGGGATTTGGTGGATTCTGCATTCTAGGACTCCTTGTTTGGCCCCACCAAATATCATGTCATTGGAATCATATTAGGTGCATAGAGAGGTAAAAAATATATAGGCTGTTGTTTGGCTTACACAGGTAGTCCTTGACCATTGACCATTCAGAGTTACGATGGTGCTGAATGAGGAGACTCACGGCCAGTCCTTGCAGTGTCCTGTGGTTACGTGATTGTCATTTGCAACTTTCATTGCCAGCTTCTGACAAGCACAGCAGTGGGGAAGCTGGCAGGAGGTTGCAAATGGTGATCATGTGATGTTGCACCTAACGACCATGCAGGATTCGCCTAATAACCGCAACCAGAACTGCCAGAACTGGCATTGTAAGTTGGCATGATCACGTGATGTTACACTTTATAACCGTGTTGCTTAGCAATGGAGTTCCCAGTCCCAATTACTGTTGTTAACTGAGGACTATCTGTATTTAAATGTTCTTTGATGGTTTTCTGCTGGGTACTTTTTCCTCAAATGACCCATAATTAGGGGTAGAAAGCCTTTGGATCCCATAGCTCTAATATTTCAGGCCTTTTTTTCAATCAATCCCCACCCAAAGAATAACTGGGAGCACTGAGAACCAAAACAACCAGAGCGCTGAAATATCTCTAGAGACTCCATTTTTCCAGAACTACTTTAGAACTTGGACCTGCTCCCAGATGTCAGAACAGATAGTCAAACCTCAGGGAAACAATTTGAGTGAATTGTTGAAACAGATTGGGAGGAGTTAGTTTAACCTCAAACAAAATAGTCTATTTCACATCAAACCTAATCCTCTTGGGTAAATTGACTGGGTAAGTTGACACAGTTTTCTTCCCCCTCTAACCCAGTTAAGGCCTATGAGTTCCCCAAATCTTTGATGGGTGGCTTTTGGCCCAATTCTTTTGGGAAGAAAGGTATTGGTTTGGGTTGACCCATAGGACCCTTATAATCCACTGGGTTGTGGATGGATTAAGTAGGTAATAAAGTTCACTCTGAGGCACAACTGTTCTGCAAGCTCATTTGTGAAGTCATGTTTCTTTATTTGCAAGAAGAAGCTTTTGTACAGTCAGTAGCAGAGACAGGTTCAACACCAAATAAAAAGAATCATTTGAGTCAGCAATGATATCCTTGATGAAAAGTCTGAGCAGAGGGTATCTGGAACAGTAGTGGTTGGCTTTTAGTACTATAAAGAAGAAAATAAAACACTCTTAATAATTTAAATATCATGAGGCTGTCAATAAGTAATCATCACCATCATTATCACTAAGAAGATCTGTATACAGTGATTACTGGATTCATTTCTCATTTATGGAGAAGGAAGCACTTGGTAACATCTGGAGTATCTTATGGATAAAAATAAGAATATTGTGATTGTGCAGATTATATAGCTTGAAGCTGTTGATGTTGGGGACAAATGACCATATCTGGTTGAAAACTTCCCACTAGATGCAGAATTCTAAAACAAGTAGGCTCCTGATCTGTTTCAACAAGCAAGTTGTTATATTTCTCTATGTAGTTCCCTGCTCCCCCCACCCTGGTTTCATAATAAAAGGAACTTCATTTTTTGCAAAATCAGCTGTCTGTTATGATTGATCCCATATAAGCAGAAAGGGACTTTGTCCAGAGTTGGAGACTGGGATCTCAGCAGTAGGAAGCTGCTTAACAGAATTTAAAACACAGAGGTTCAGAATTATACAAGCTTACCCAGATTTCAGGTCCATTATAGGAATTCTGCAATACAAATAGAAAAACAATTAGAGAAACAAGGACTAACAAGTTGATAAAAAATCTTTTCTATACAAGCTGTAGTACCAACCCTCTTGGGAATGTTTAATTATGTCTCAAACACTTGAAGAGAAAGAGGGATAAAAGATAACTCATACTGAATTTACACAACGTGCTAGACCAGGCCAAACTGAGATGAACTATGATTTAATATGTTGACAGAAAGGTATCCATTGCCTTACCATGGTGTGTAAATGAGTCTATTGCCCTAACACAGGTAGTCCTTGTTGAACAACCACTTGTTCAGTGATTGTTCAAAGTTACAACAGTGCTGAATGAGGGGGACTTACAATTGTTCCTCATAGTTGCAGCCATCGCAGCATCCCTATGGTCATGTGATCACAATTTGGGTGCTTGGCAACTGGCTAACAATTACGATGTCACAGCATCCTGCGGTCGTGATCACCTTTTGCAGCCTTCATAGCCAGCTTCCAACAGGCAAAGTCAATGGGGAAGCTGGCAGGAGGTCACAAATGGCGATCATGTGATGTCACGCCTAACAACCATGCAGGGTTCACTTAATGATGGCAACCGGAACTGCTGCAACTGCCGTCATAACTTGGCATGGTCACATGATGTCACAGTTTATGACCACGTCGCTTAGCAATTGAGTTGCCAGTCCCAATTACCATTGGTAACTGAGGACTACCTGTAATATGGTTTATTCTTTGGGAAGAGTGTGTTCTGAGGACACGGTTATTGCTTTTTCTTAATCCAGATTTAACATGCTCTGTAAACCAAGCCATAGTTTTCTGTCTGAGGACAGTCTGGTGTGGGAAAGAAGAGGAAATAATGGTTAGTGAGTATTTGGAGAATAAAAGTTGTTCTAGAAGTAATAAAAGAAAGTTCGAAACAATTATGGGTATGTTACTATAGAGGGGATGATTTTGTGACCGGGGCAAGTTTTTCTTTAAAACATTGATCATCCAAAGACCTCTGGGGTGTGACAGTGGCCTAGTACATCACCAGAAGGGACAGGATTGAAAACAGATAGTTAATCAACATGCTAGCTGGTGATTATAGTGACTGAAGTCCAGTGTATGTGGAAGGCAACTGCTTGGGGAAGTTATTCTAAATATTTATTGTGGACTTTTGAAAGACTTAAGAGTCCAAAAATATGGCTCACAATCAGTTCTAGGACTACAGAAAAGTGCATAGTTTTCAGATCTCTGATACTTACTGTTGAAGCTGGGACTTCAGAACACTGTCTCTTAACCATTCACACTCTACTGACCACCAGGAGGAGCGGGATATAGAGACTCAGATCCCACTGAGTCCCCTGTTTATCTTTTACCCTGCCTAGTCTTCATGTATGTGATAGCCAATCTGAGAGTCTCTTCCTTCCTGCCTTTGTCTCCTAGCCAAGCGCACACAGGCATGCCTTCTTGAATCTGCTTGCTAGGATGTAGCTACAGATATTAGGCTTTTCTTCCTCCTTCCTATAAATAAACCTTCTTTCTATCAGAATTACAAAACCTGTTTTGGTGGTCTTTGATAGGTTGAATCCTACTCTCTCTCTCTAGGAAGACAAAACGGATCCTCCAACACTTACGCCATTGTCATTGAAGCTGTTGTCCCCAACCTTGTTGTTATCAAAGCTTCTGCTATTCTAAAAATAGAGCAAAAGAGGATGTTAGTGATTTGTGGTTCACAGGAGCCAGCTGTCTTTGAGAAACCACTGTAGACTGGCTTTGAGGAATATCCATTTCATTTACAGATACATTTCACCAGAGAGGAGCAAAGAGGGCCATCACTTGGCACCTTTGAGAACTACCAAAATATAGGCACTCAGCAGAACTCATTGTAGATGCTGATTCTGCCCTCCCTGCCCTGTTAAGTGTGGGCAGGTGAGATGCCATTTTAGCATGTTTAGCATGTTAACATTTAGCATGTTAACATTTTAGCATGTTTAGCATGTTAACATTTAGCATGTTAACATTTTAGCATGTTTAGCATGTTAACATTTAGCATGTTGCAAGTGAGCATCTTGCAACTTTGAACTCCATGTTGTCCTCTCTTGCAACCTTCTCGCCAAGGGAAGTTTCACTCGGGAGGAATACACATGTCATCTCCCATATTCTCAAAATGTTGAATGTTTTTGGAATCCTAGGAATGAATTTCGAGTTCTGCTCAAAACTGGTCAGAGCATCTATACATTTGCTAATACATACCCCTCCATAAGATCCAGAATCATAGCTGTTCTGAAATATAAAATGGAAACAACACAAATTGAAATTAAGAGCAATCCTAATGGCTCAATCTTATGTCAATGAACAGTTGTCCCAATGCCTCCCTAATCTTACAAAGCTACTAAGGCTGTATTCCTTGAATAAAGTTAGGTGAACACAACAGAAGTGGAAAATGCACATTGTAATTGTTAAAATAAAACCGAAACAACAATAGAGATTGGCTATTTGGGATTAAATCTAAACCTTTAGTGGTTAATTGAGTTGATTAATAGTTTTATTGTTCACATGACACAAATATCATTCCCCCCCCCCCCATAAGTCAGTTAAGCATGTCCTACAAATGAGTTCCTTCAATCTTTGATAGATGGCTTTTTACGTGGTCTTGTTGAGAAAAAAAAGGAACTGGCTTAGCTTTTGGATTAATCAAAAGTAAGAAAATATACTTAAGGGTTCTTACCCAGCTTTTTAAAAATGTTTTTACCTCCTACAGAGGAATTAATAGCACCAATTAGCTCCAAGCATATTATTCTGGGTACTTACTCCGTTGTCATTGAAACTGTTAGATCCTACATTGTTGTTGTCAAAGCTGCCTACATTCTGCAAAGTAGAACAAACAGAGCTTTTATTTTCTTTCCCGGACGAATTGGAAAAAGCACTAACAAGATCCTGATGTTTTGAGAATATCAGGAATTTGACAGACCATAAGAAATGACCGTAGAGGTTGAGCAGGATCCTGGCTGATTAATATTTGGAGAGGAGACCACCAGGGTTTATAGCCAAACTGGGGAGCTAAAATAAATCCCCCAAAAAGGCACTGGTGAATCATTTCTGTATCACATACATTTTAATATATATTTCTCCTAACTGTATTTGAATGCAGTTCTTCTAATAAGCTTACTTTTTTCACAATAAATTCCCCAAATGTTTGTGTGCATTGCAGACGCTCATTCTTACACATTTCAATGGAAAACTACAATGGCAAAGTTGAGAAAAAGGATAATAGAAGGGAGGTAAACTCCAGCTATATGTTCAGAACTTGTGAATTGGGTTAATTTTCATTAAAATTCTGTGTGATTTTTGTTCATCACCCCCCAGTTAAGAGTGTGATGTGCATAAGCGGAGAAACCCCACTATTTCTTGGCATTTCCAATGAAAAGGGTTTAATATCGAGAAAGGAGAATGAGCTGATCAGGAAAGGGGTTGCACAGCTAGGTGAACAAACGTCTAAGGCACAGCAAGGATCATTTGTTGTGTCCCTGTCAGATATCTTCCTGAGCACTATTTATTTATTTAAAATACTTGTATGATCGCCCAGAACTCTGGGCAGCTCACAACCATAATATAAAAACAATATCATAAAAAAAGAAAACAGAAAACAATAAAAACAGAAACAGAAAAACCAATGCTGACAGATGTGCTATTTGAATCACTCCAGGACCCCTGATCCTTCTCATCCTTCTTCTTTTCCCCTTTTTAGAGCAGTTGACTATCCTTCCCAAGCATGTCAACAAACCTAGAAAGATTAATAGGAATGTGGCTTATTGTCTTGGGCCACTGAGATAGACAGCCATGTATCATAAGGCACTTCAGGGCGAATATCTAGGGCTTCACTTAGTAGGATAAATAAGAGCACTTCAAAACCTGAAGTAGACTTTAGTCTCATCAAGTATGAGTGATCCTTCTATGATCATCTGTTACTTGCTGCAAACTTCTAGGAAAGGAACAATTTACCACTAGCCTATCTCTATGCTGCAAACTCTTAGAAACAGAGGAACTCAGTAGAGTTGGTTGTGAATGCAGGAATCTCACTCCTGGAATATTTAATGTTAGATCAATGAAGCTAGAGCTCCAAAGACCTGATTTCTTTAAAGTGGGTGTCAACACTGAGAAGACCACAGTTACAGAAAGAGCAGATGAGGTGATTCTTTCTAGGTTGTACTGTTTCTAAGTATTTGATTTCAAAGCTACCAGCGTGTCCAAAAATCCCCCTTGTTCTTGTGCCACATTCCACATACTAATCTCGGTGCTGTGAAACCCATTGCTCATGAATTTCTCCAAAAGCATCAACTAGTTCAGCCAGCTGACCAAGTCCCAGCTTTATGCAGATGGTAGATCGGAATCCCCATCAAGTTCTTACAGATGCCTTCCAACCTTCAATCAGCCAAGTCCCTCCTTACCCCAGGTGCAGCTCTGGTGCCTTCCAAGGTGAGCAGGCAGACAGCCAGGAAAATAGCCACAACTTTGACTTGCATCTTTGTGTTGCTTCTGTCTCCCTTTCCCTCTGAAGTAGGCTTGGGGATAGGGCCACCTGAAGCCTCTACTTATACTGCAAGTTATCAAGGGCAGTTCCCACTTTGATAAACAATCAGTTCCTGTTATCATGAACACTTTACTTTTGTGAGCCCAGCCTAATGATTAATCCGCAGAAGGACCAAGCCCTTTCTCCCTTTCTTTCCCATCCAAACACCAAAATCCACCAATACTTTTTACCTTATGGATGACCACCCTCCCCTCTCCCCTTCCTTCTTGACCCTGTATTTCTTCTGTAATCACATTTTTACCCTCAGATTATCCTCTGCTAAAGTCTGCCTAAGGGAGTGAAATTGTATTATTTTGTAATGTTTTCTCCTGTTCCTGAAACATTAAGACCGCATCAATTGATTTCAGGTTCATTCTGTATCTTCTTTTAATCTACCTTAAGTTTGTTTCTACCTCAATGGGGGAAGGGTATATTTGTTTTTGAGTGAGTGGGTATTTGTATTATTTATGTGCATTTTGGTACAGTACACTTCTCCCAATGTTTATATTTTAGATAAATGTAACTTTCATACAATCAGGAATTAGAAACAAATCAAATACCAAAGTACAATTTTAGAGACTGATATGAAATTGCCAAAGAGATCCATATGAGAATATTAATCATATGAACCCCAACTCAATTGCTTATTATTTCTCTATCTCTGCAGGGTTTTAAAAAAGAACTGGAGAGCCATGAACAGCTTAACTGGTTTTCCTGTAAGTTGCAGAGGGTTGAATTAGATGATCTTTGTCATCCCTTCTGATTCTACAGTCCTATGCATCTGTTTCTGTAACAATATGACCTGCTGCTGTGTGAAATTTTGCAGCATTAGATGTAACCAAAAAAAAAAGAAGATAAAAGAAAATGAACACAGAATTCATCAGCCAACTTGGCATGTGTGAAGATGTGAGAAAGACGAGGCTTCCTTGGCTGTTATAAATGGAGCAATATGATAGACAGATTCAACAGTGGCAGATCCTCAGAGGTGAGTTTGACAGGCTACAGGAACTTCATTAAATTTCCGTTACAGGAACTGCTGAAAGTGAGATATTAAACCTGGGTCTGAAGATCCTCCAAAGTAAGAATCTTTGTTGAAATGGTGAAATAAGTGATGGAACTCTTTACTAGCTAGTTGTCTTCTAACATGTTCTGTTCATTCTCTGATGGGATCTGTGGTCAGGCTCATCTCATTTCAATATTTGATGTCTAAAAATCTTTCTCTGATGGGTAAGTGGAAACTTGAATGAATTTTGATACACTTCTCCCAATGTCCATGCTGTGGTATTTAACTTGCACATTTTTTTAAGGCTGTGCAACATTTCAAACAGGTGCTTTGGAGCATTCAGGAATACAAGTATAGCACCTGTGCACCATACTTTAAAGCAGCTGTGTCTTTTCCAGGAATTCTGTATATGCCGTTTTGCAGCTGCCCTGTAATCCTGGGGAAAAGATGCGGCTGCTTTAAAAAATTTCAGACAGATGATAAGTTTTCGTTGCTGGATGTTCCTAGACTCTTCAGGTCATTTCTGCAACTGAATCGGCCCAGTCTTTATGCATTCTAATGCATATACAGTGGGGCAAAAAAGTATTTAGTCAGCCACCAATTGTGGAAGTTCTCCCACTTAAAAAGATGAGAGAGGCCTGTAATTTTCATCATAGGTATACCTCAACTATGAGAGACAAAATGGGGGGAAAAAAGCCAGAAAATCACATTGTCTGATTTTTAAAGAATTTATTTGCAAATCATGGTGGAAAATAAGTATTTGGTCAATATCAAAAGTTCATCTCAATACTTTGTTATATATCCTTTGTTGGCAATGACAGAGGTCAAACATTTTCTGTATGTCTTCACAAGGTTTTCACACACTGTTGCTGGTATTTTGGCCCATTCCTCCATGCAGATCTCTGCTAGAGCAGTGATGTTTTGGGGCTGTCGCTGGGCAACACGGACTTTCAACTCCCTCCAAAGGTTTTCCATGGGGTTGAGATCTGGAGACTGGCTAGGCCACTCCAGGACCTTGAAATGCTTCTTACAAAGCCACTCCTTCATTGCCCGGGTGGTGTGTTTGGAAACATTGTCATGCTGAAAGACCCAGCCACGTTTCATCTTCAATGCCCTTGCTGATGGAAGGAGGTGTTCACTCAAAATCTCACAATACATGGCCCCATTCATTCTTTCCTTTACACGGATCAGTCGTCCTGGTCCCTTTGCAGAAAAACAGCCCCAAAGCATGATGTTTCCACCCCCATGCTTCACAGTAGGTATGGTGTTCTTTGGATGCAACTCAGCATTCTCTCTCCTCCAAACACAACGAGTTGAGTTTAGACTAAAACGTTCTACTTTGGTTTCATCTGACCATATGACATTCTCCCAATCCTCTTCAGGATCATCCAAATGCTCTCTAGCAAACTTCAGACAGGCCCAGACATGTACTGGCTTAAGCAGGGGGACACGCCTGGCACTGCAGGATTTGAGTCCTTGGCGGCGTAGTGTGTTACTGATGGTAGCCTTTGTTACTCTGGTCCCAGCTCTCTGCAGGTCATTCACTAAGTCCCCCCATGTGGTTCTGGGATTTTTGCTCACCGTTCTTGTGATTATTTTGACCCCACAGGGTGAGATCTTGCGTGGAGCCCCAGATCGAGGGAGATTATCAGTGGTCTTGTATGTCTTCCATTTTCTAATTATTGCTCCCACAGTTGATTTCTTCGCACCAAGCTGCTTGCCTATTGCAGATTCAGTCTTCCCAGCCTGGTGCAGGTCTACAATTTTGTTTCTGGTGTCCTTTGACAGCTCTTTGGTCTTGACCATAATGGAGTTTGGAGTGTGACTGTTTGAGGTTGTGGACAGGGGTCTTTTATACTGACAACAAGGTCAAACAGGTGCCATTACTACAGGTAACGAATGGAGGACAGAGGAGCCTCTTAAAGAAGTAGTTACAGGTCTGTGAGAGCCAGACATCTTGCTTGTTTGTAGGTGACCAAATACTTATTTTCCACCATGATTTGCAAATAAATTCTTTAAAAATCAGACAATGTGATTTTCTGGATTTCCCCCCCATTTTGTCTCTCATAGTTGAGGTATACCTATGATGAAAATTACAGGCCTCTCTCATCTTTTTAAGTGGGAGAACTTGCACAATTGGTGGCTGACTAAATACTTTTTTGCCCCACTGTACATTTTGCATATGCTTGCTTTTTTTACCTTCCAGGCAAATGCATTATACAAGTAAGAAGCAAGCACATACTGTCTGTTGTTGGTAATAGCATGTCATCACTCTCTTTTTCTCTCTCTTATTGTTTTCCAAGTTGTTTAGAAGAAGGAAGGAAGGAATTCTGTCATATGCTGAGGGCCAGAAGATATACAGGTTCCTGCTACCAAACCTGTACAAAATTGTGATCAGTTTCATTTGGCTGATCCATCAAAATACAACCAATGCAATTCCAGATACTATCTGTAGGAAGGCAGTTGGAATGCCAATTTGTTATTATAAGTTAAAAGAATAGGCTTATTCTGGGAAGTTCTGATTTTAACTCTCTAGGACCAAAAAAATAAGAGCAAGGGCAGGGAAAGGCATTCTTTCAAGATGCTTCTACCTCTCCCCTCCTCCATCACAAATATATCCCTGGGATACCCTGATGTTCTCCCATACAAAGCCTAACCCCGCTTAGCTTTTTGAGATCATCTAAGACCTCAAGGAAAGGAAGCTGCATTTTTTAAAACCCATTGCCATTGAGTTTGTTTACTTAGCCAGCAACATCTACGCTGTTAATAGCCCATAAGAAATCACAGCAGGGTATGTCACTGGTTTCTAATCCTGGCAAATATACAATATTTTTCAAGGGAGGAGGCTAAAGACGATAAGAAGATATGGTCTGTTTGAGCTCTAACCTCACCCAAGATAAAGTTTCACACTGAGGTTTCTGAAAAAATAGATTTTAGTTCACATGGCTGAAGAATGATCAAGAGATACCAAGACAGGCAGAACTAGGTATAAAGGACAATCAAAACTGAGAAAGAAAGAAAAATCTGCCAAGTGTAGGAGAAAAATGTAATGTACAACCCAAAAATGAGGATACAAGCAGGCACCATTTTCCATAAAGTCTACACATATATGTATGGCTTTTTATTTATATTTTTTTATATAATTTTATTATTTTTTTTAAAAAAGGAAGATAAAAATAATACAAATTAATATAAAATAAGAAAAAGAAAAGAAAAAAGAAATCAAAGAGAAAGTAAAAGTGCAAGAAAGGAAAAAAAGTAATAGGAAAATAGGAAAAAAAAGATATAAAGAAGTGGCTTCCAATCTTCTTTACAGCGGCTATAAGTACAATTATAAATTTACCTCTTACTCTATGGTTACAACATAACTGTCTTCTTTCTATAATCAATCCTATCTATTCATCAAAACCATAAGTTTTTCTGTTTCACACAAAAAGTCCATAAGGGGTTTCTAGTCAGCAATAAACATAGATATTGCCTTTTCTCTGATCAAAGAAGTCAATTTAGCCATCTCAGCAAGTTCCATCATCTTCACCAACCATTTCTCCATTGTGGGTAATGCTGAATCTTTCCATCTTTGTGCACAGAATAATCTCACTGCAGTTATCATGTACAAAAACAAAGTCCCATGACTTTTTTTCCAATTGCTTGTCCATCAATCCCAAAAGAAAAACCTGTGGCCTCAGTTGCATATTAATCTTTAAAATCCTCTGAATCAGTGTATGTATTCGAATCCAAAATTTTGTAGCTTGTTTACACATCCACCAAGCATGATAAAATGTCCCTTCTTGTTGTTCACATTTCCAACATAAATTTGAAGTGCCTTTATACATTCTAGACAATTTCTCTGGTGACATATAGAAACAGTACATCATTTTATAAAAATTCTCTTTAAGATTATAACAGTGTAAATTTCAATCCTTTCAACCCATATTTTCCCATTGTTCCGTCTATATATTATAACCAAATTTTTACCCCCTTTATCATATATTCTTTCACTTGTTCTTCTGTTTCAAATTTCAGTAACAGTTTATATAATTGAGTAATTACATGTTCATCATTTGTACACAATACTATTTCAAGCTCAGTCTTTCAATGTTCAAAACCATAAACTCTTTTGTCTATTTTAAATCTTTCTAATAACTGCAGATAATAAAAAGGTTGACAACTATATCCCTCTGCCACCAGTTCTTCTCTTGATTTTATTTTATATTCCCTTTGACAAAATTCTAGTATCTCATGATAGGTTAGCCATTTTTGTTTGCCAATTATTTCTCATCTATAAAATGCTTCTTATGCTGAGAGCCACAAAGATGTTTTCGGGCACAACCTGGGTTTGTATCTATTCCATATTCTCAATATGGCACGTATAACATAATTATTTTAAAACCCACGTTAACCTTGACTTTATCCTACCACAATTATCCATGCCCCCCAAATATTCTAACCTCTAAGAGCCTTCTATTTCTCAGCAGCACCCACTTTCCTCCAAACCAAACAGCCAGCTGCAACATATATGTATGGCTTTTTAGAGGATTTAGAGGATTATGATCATGTAAATTAGGGTGGGCAACCAGAGGCCTCCTGTTAATTTTTATCACTGCAACATTTCAGTCTAGAGTTCTGGTTTGAGCAATCTGTGATTTTAGCATAAGAGGAGAAGCAAGTGAGGAACCATCTTAAGCTGGGGGATGTAGTTACAGCAACCGGGTGCTGCCCTACTGTAAGTGAAGAGGACAGTCCTGAATTCTCTCAAAGCAACAATGAGGCCAACATGTGTGAGGAGGGGGCACTAAACGAGCTGAAGAGCAGTCAGTTGTTAGATTTAGAAAAAAATATATAAATCAATTAAATAAATAAATACACATGTTTACCCCCAACTTGCCAGACCACTCACACACAGAGAAGCCCCATGGTGCAACTATTTGGGAATCAGAGAAAGGAGCAGCAAAAGAGAGAGACTGGATGTCCACCTCTACTTTGGCTTCATCCTGTCCACTGAAAGTATGGAATGAAAGGTTACCTTCTTAGCTATTCTTATCAGCTTCTCCTTTCAGCATCCTAGGAGAAAGATCAGGGTTACAGAGTCCAGTTCCTTTCCTGTTTAGTAGGTGCCTCTCTCTCCCAGCGAGAAGGGATGGTGAGCCATTCATTCATTCATTCATTCATTCATATTTATTTATTTATTTAAACTTATCCCCGCCCATCTCCCCCCAATGGGGGACTCTGAGTGGCTTACAACATATTAAAACAATAAATAAATATACAGTTAAAATTTATAAAAAAACACACACACAGAATAAAAGGAAGAGGAAAAATCCAGGAGGCTGATGGAAGCAACACCAGGCCTCTAGGGGGCTAGCCAACCCCATATCTGATGACCTCCCTCCCCACCCCAGGCCAGATGGCAGAGCCAGATCTTCAAGTCCCTCTGAAAGGCCGGGAGTGAGGGGGCCTGTCTCACCCCCGGGGGCCAGATGTTCCAAAGGGTGGGGGCTACAGCAGAGAATAGGGACAGAACCAATAAAAGTTGGGCAGTAAGTCAAATCACCAAGAATCTTTGAACTCTTGAACCTGATGGTGAGCATATGATCCTCCCAACACTGCTTACTTCATGCTCACCTCATGTGGCCCCCTAGAAATTGCTCCTGGGAGAATGTGGCCCCAAGCAGAAAAAAAGAGGTGGACCACCTTGGTGGACAACTTTTAATTGCTAACTTCCAACCCCTCTCCCTCTGTAGCACCCACACTGGGTGTTCCCCAAAGCAGGGGCTGACTGGCTCAGCTTCTGCCCTTCTAGGAAAGTACTGTACTTTAAACTATATGCAGTTGAGTCCCCCAGCACTATCTTTTACACTTTAATCCTGCAAAGCAAGATTTGGATGGCATGGCCAGGGCCATCCAAATCAGGGTGGAGTGGTTTGGTGGCTTCTGATTCTGACAGTCAACAGTAGCTGGTCTTCTAAAGCAGTGTTTCTCAAACTTGGCAACTTTAAGATGTATGGCCTTCAACTCCCAGAATTCCTCAGCTACCATGTGTGGACTTGAACTCCCAAGCCAGCATGCTGGCTGAGGAATTCTGGGAGTTGAAGTCCACACATCTTAAAGTTGCTGAGGTTGAGAAACTCTATTTTAAAGTATGTGCCTTGGCTAACCTGAAAGTCTTAGGGGAGTTGGCCACTGCCGGGGGAACCTGCTTTTCTGAGCCAGCCTAGGCTATATCATTTAAGATGGAAAAATTAGGGTGGGCAAATAAAATGGGGAGGGGATTTACAGTATATGAAACTGTCTTCCACAACCTCACCTTAGTAGCACAGTTTGGCTGTTCCTCACCCAGTTTTAAGCCTCCTACACAGCTGTTTCTGTTTCAGTTAATGACTATGAAATTGATGATCATTAGCACCTGCTTGGTATAATTGGTTAATCATACACCTGACTCTAATCCTACTAGATCCCTGACTTTGTGCAAGTGTAAGAACTGATGCTGGTTTGAAGCCAAAGGGTAGTCACACCAAATATTGATTTGATTTAGATTTTTCTTCTGTTTCCTCACTTAGCATTTTGTAAATTGATAAACAATTACAATATATATTTTTGAAAGCATTCTTACTTTACAGCCTTTTTTCACACCTGCCTAAAACTTTTGCACAGTACTGTAAATCTACACACACCCCAGGAATGGGTTTGGCTGGTCAAAAACCATGCTAACTGTAACTATCCTATATTATGGCTGCAAACAAGCTTTCTTCTTAGTGAGCTGTTTGGGGAGGATGAAATCATTTGTTGCTATTAAAGAACTGGGAGTTAGAATACAGAGTAATCTGATCTTCCTTTTTTTCACATCCCCTCTCTATTCTCTATGGCATTCCATAAGACCTCTCAATGTTCAAGCTTAATATTTGTCCTTTTTTATTGCATTGATATCCTTCTTTATCTATGAGAGCTCAACACAGCGGACACATGGAATTCCTCTCATTCTATCCTCATAACCACAACAACTTTTTGAAACAGGTTGTGTTGAGAGTATGACCACCCCAAACCTATCCAGTGAGCTTCCATGGTTGAAGGTAAGCCTGAACCTGGATTTACCCAGTTCAGGCTAAACACAGCTTGTATGAACCTGATTATTATGGGTACCTTTTCCTATCCACCCTTAGATGCATTTGTAGAAGGTTAATTCTCTGCCCCTGGGGTGCTAATGCCTTTTTCATTATTTTTTTTTTTAACATGCAGGAGAGAATTGTATATCCTTGATTGCATTACAATCTCATCTTACAGCAACAAGTGCTTTGCAAACATAAGATAATTATATTTCCTTAGTCTTCCCTGGAGCTCCCAATCGGCAAATTGCTTTTTTGATCTGCAATGTATGGCAAGCGAGAGGCACAGAAAGGGCGAGGTAAAGGAAAGGTTCTGAATCCCCACACTGGGCCTCATCTTGCTCTCACTCTTCAACCACTTCTTCCCATTTTAAGAAGAAGGGAAGAAAAAGAGGAGATAATCAGATGCTCAGCATCTTTCATGCTTTTTGCTCCAGCTTATCTAAATAGGTTGTTGTGCAGCAATGTGTCTTTTTTTTAAGAGGGAAGGGAAGGGAGACTATTATTCCCATTCCAGTATGATTTCTTATCTCTTGGAAAGCTGTTCGTTGTCATCAGGAAAATTTCACTGTCTCCAGGATAATAATATGCATCTCCAAGGCCATTGATCACCTCTTTCCATCAGATGTTTGACTCATGTCAAACATCTGATGGAGCATTATTAACAGAGTATCCACAGCTCACTGGAGATCTTGCTGTAATAGGAAGCAGGAATAATCTTGAGGAACAGGAGGAAGAGCCACAACCAAGGCAATGGTCAGACAAAAGAAATCTGAGTCCGAGGCAGAAATGTAATTGGAGAAAGTGTCTCAGACATGACCCTCCCTAGTTCTCATGAAGAGGGAGGGAGGGAGGGAGGGAGGGAGGGAGAGGCGCATTTAGACTTGCAAGATTATGTTACTGTAACCTTATAAAAAAGTAGTATTAGCATTCATAACTCTGGCATCCTAGTCTGGTCTACCTTAAAGGGCTGACATCATGAGAACTAGGGAGGGTCATGTCTGAGACACTTACTCAAATTGCATTTCTACCCCCGACCCAGATTTCTTTTCTCTGACCGTTGTCTTGGTTGCGGCTCTTCCTCCTCTTCCTCAAGGTTATTCCTACTGCCCATCTGCCAGCCCTCTCAGGTAAACCAGACAGGAAACATGATCAGATGAGCTAATTCTACTTTATTGTAAGGCTTCGTTAACAGAATCTTGCAAGTCTGAAAGTACAAATCTCCCACCATCACTTTTAACAGCCTGATGCATTGGGGTGGATCCTTTTTAAGTTTCTTTCTTTTTTCCGTTAGGCAACTGTGGGCTCCTCCCCCTTTTATCTGATCATTCCCTAGGCAGCATTTCTTCCCCTCATCCCTCAAAGTCATTCCCACATCCATTACTTCATCACTTGCTGGATGCAGGGAAAAGGGGTGGGTGGGAAAATACTCCAGGGCTGACCAAGTCATTCAAGCTCTTGAGTTCAGCAGTCTGAATCAGTAGCCATCTCTCTTTTGCTATAGCAAGTCTATCACCAGCATGTAAGTCTGTTGCATCCACAGTGGAGATCAATAAAGGTGAGAGGAAAGAAGTGGGACTCCAATGCAAGCTCTGCCCCTTTTGCACAAGTGCCCATCATAAGGCAGCTTCTGGCTCCTTGCCTTTTTTACCCCTTCCTCCGCAGAAACACCACTGTTGTGTGCCGTGTGCTGCAAGGGAGTGGTGCTGACACCTTCCAACATTTCACAAACCAAAATAAGAGTTGTCATTTGCAGGAGTGGCCCAGGTTTTGCGGATTGGGGGAAAAAAAATTGTGCCTGCCCTCCATTCTGCATATGGAAGTCAACCAGAGTTGCTTTTGTGTCTTTTTTCTTTTTTTATAGTAATTTTATTAAACATTACGATTAAAAATACAAAAACTAACACAAACTAAAAAAAATAAAAGAATTAAAAGAAAAAATAGAAAGGGAAGAAAAGAAAAAAAAGAAAAGTAGAAAAGATAGAAAAAAATAAGAATATAGTAAAGAAAAAGAAAAGTATATAAAGAAATTACTTCCCCCTAAGCAATTAGAAAAGGAAATATGTGAACCCAGTGTCCTTAAAGGCACTGACCATGGTTTGAGCAAGATGACTATCCCTTTGTCTCCCAAAGTTCTAGACCCACCAGAGACTGCTGTCTTCCTTGTGAGGAACAACTGTCTGGAGCACTTGTGGGTAATCTCAAGTTCTCTCCTTGTCTGGAGAAGAATTACAAAGAGCTGGTCTACTTGCCGGCTCTTCATTCTGCCATGGTCATCAGCTCTGCTTTTAGTGAAGCCATCTTCTGTTTGCCATTTCTTCCCCAGAAGTTTTTTTTATGTCTTTTTTCAACCCAGATGAAGAGACAGCACCTTCCACTCTACCTGAGAGCAACAGTGTAGTTGGGCAGGAGGCATAGGGCCATATTTCCAAAAGAAAGTAACAAGGGTGTTCAGAAGGCATGGCTGAAATATTTGCTTTGGTCTGATCACTTCCTCATGACTGCATTAACGTGCATTCTTCCCATCCATTGGTATATTGTCTAGAATGAATAAAGGCACTTCAAATTTATGTTGGAAATGTGAACAAGAAGGGACGTTTTATCATGCTTGGTGGACATGTAAAAAAAAAAAAAGCTAGAAAATTCTGGATTCAAATACTTACACTGATTCAGAGGATTTTAAAGATTAGTATACAATTGAGACCAGAGGTTTTTTCTTTTGGGATTGATGGACAAACAGTTGGGAAAAAGTCATGGAACTTTGTTTTTGTACATGGCAACTGCAGCGAGATTATTGCATACACAAAGATGGAAAAATTCAGCATTGCCCCCAGTGGAGGAATGGCTGGTGAAGGTGATGGAACTTGCTGAGATGGATAAATTGACGTCTTTGATCAGCAAAAAGACAAACCCCTTATAGACTCTTTGGGTGAAAACAGAAAACAATGAACTTATGATTTATGGTTTGATGCTTAGACAGGATAGATTATAGAAAGAAGAGAGCTATGTTGTAGCCATAGAGTAAGAGGTAAATTTATAATTGTACTTATAACTGCTGTAAAGAAAATCGGGACCTACTTCTTTGTATCTTTCTTTCTTTTCGATTTTTTTCCCCCTTTCTTGCATTTTTAGCTTTCTCTTTGATTTCTTTTTTCTTTTCTATTTCTTTATATTAGTTTGTATAAGTTTTTATCTTCCTTTTTAAAAAACCTTTAATAAAAATTATATATATATATATAAAAGCATACATTCCTCCCATGCTTGAATCAGCAGAAAAGCATGTGACAGAAATCATGCTGTTCCCACAGCTGATTTTTATTGTATTCCAGCAATGCATCTGACAGCATTAATGCAGGGCAGTTTCAAGACAGGGATTCTCCTCCCTCCCAGCATCATTTCCTGGCAGGGAAGACCACCACCCTCCAAAATATGTTGTGGGCATGGCTGGAGAGCAAGAAGACCCTCCTTCTGGAGCAGCCAAACAGCACTACTGGTGTCCTGGGAGAGTGATAATCCATGGAAACAAAAATGCAATTTGACCCCAATAAAAAGAGACCCGTCATTCCAACTGCACACCAGACAGCTCGCTCCCACTCCTCTCAAAAACTCCACTGAGCAGTCAGCCAGTGGGGAAAGAATAGCATGAGTATTTATTTCTGCTTTGTCCCTGCTCCCATCTAGCAAGTATGATCTACGATATGCTTTTTGCTGGAAAATTAATGTGAGAGTCCACTTGCTCCCTCAGATACTTTGCACTTTCCAAGCTACAGATCGGAACAGCCTTGGAGACATGGGGGAAAAGCATGGCTGGGGCTCCTGTTTTCTACTTCTGTCCTCCTCCAGTCTTATAAGGTGTTCTTTCCTTTTTGCTCAGCAAGGCCTCCAGCCTGCAAAGTTTGAAAAACCAACCCGGTCACAGTTTTCCCTATTGGTTTGTGAGGAAAACCTTCTCCCATTCATTAGCTGTGCTTCAAACCACATTGCACAACTTCCAGGCATGATGAGGTTAAACATGCGTTTACAGGGAAAGGAACTCAAAGCACGACACGTCCTCCCTCTATACACTGGTTAAGTAGGCATAACACTATTTGTATAATTAGCTGTTGTGCAAATGAGTGGGGAGGCAGAATATGGGAACCTCATATTCTGGTTGGGAGGGGTACCTTTTTTTCCTTTATTGTGGATTAAAGCTGCATTTTCCCCTCCCCTGTCCCTGGGAATTTTCACCGAGGAAAGCTTTCACTGGGGCAAACAGAATTTTTTCCTCTAATACAAAACATGGTGTATGGTTGTGGATCTGGATCTGGATCTGGATCTGGATCTGAGCTATAATAGCACAAACCCTGCCCTTACTCAGTGGCATGGAACTCCTGGTAGCCTCTATTTCTGAAATTTCTCAGAATTTTTAATTTATTTGTTCATTTCTAGTAATCCTTATATTATTGAGTTTACAGTCTCCCTTTTGTTTTTTCCAATGACAAACCATCTGAGATCATCCAAACAGCAAAACGACTTCAGAGAGTTTCTTAAATAGTCACAGAATTATATGACTTCTTCTGATGCAGACTTTTTTTTAAAAAATCAACTCTGTTAATGTGAATCTAAATAATTCAACATCTTATTTATATATAACAGCCTATTTTAATTGTTATTTCAAAAATGTTCTTTTCCTCTGACATTCTTGCCGCATACACCCTTTTGTTTTTCAAAAGTATCTACCAGCCACAGCAACTAGGACGTCTCATACAAGAACCTCCTCTAGTTCCTAGATGATGCTACTGTCTTGTGTAGTAACGTCCAGGCATCAGGGTCCATAGAAACTACATTTCCCAGGATTCTCAATTCGTTGGATACTGCCATGAGAATCACAACAATATCTCAGCCCAAATAAAAGCTCTTTTGCAAATTATATATATCTCCACTTAGATGAAGATGAAAAGGAGGGAAGGAAAATCTCCTGGATACCAGGAAGACCCAAATGACAGAATGAAACAACTCCAAAATTAAATTGGCCATTAGACTTGGGATACTTGAGTATGCACATTTGAAGCACTCAACATATTTCACCATTTTATTTTTTTTCTTTAATGAAACCCATTTTCAATCAGTCTATGGGGCAACATTTGCCCAATGCTGTTTCTAAGTGTCAAGAACCAACAGATGAGAAGGCTGGGTGAGATTCCTCAACCTATCCCAAGGCTGCCAAAATTAACAGTTAACAACATGCACAACATGGAAATTTCAAGTCTGGAGGCCTGGCTGGAAATGTCAGTAATCCCCAGAACAAATTTTGCATAGACCACTTGGCCTACAGAGAAGGATTTAAGAAGCTTCCAAGAAATGGGAGGTCATAGCCAGGAAGAGCATACCTGCTCCTGAGGGCCTGCTCTCCCTAGCTTCTCAGTCCCTCTGAAGAATAGCTTACGGATCAAAGAAGGCAACATGCAGATTCGTTCTATCCTGGTCAGGAAATTCCAGCATGAACGCTGCACAGCAGAAGAAGAAAAATAAAAGATAATGGGGTCCAGGCTGGCATTGAAGGTGCTGGGAAGTAAGGCTTTGCTCCGCCAGTCTGGACTCCTCCACTCAATAAAACCAACCACATGGGAGATGTTGTAGGGTGTAAAACAGATGATAAAGACAGCTAAAGTGGCTGCTACCAGCCCCACAGCTCGTTGTTTTTTGCTCCTGTGGATGTGGGGTGAAGAGATCACTATTCTCATAAAGCCAAAATAGCAGAAGCAGGTGATCAGGGATGGCACCAGGAAGAGAACGATGCTGAGCTCCAGGCGGACAGGGAGCAGGGTCTCGAGCTGCGCCTCAGTGAAATTGTCATAACAGATGTCAGTGGAGGGCTCATTTGGTATGGAATAATTGTCCCGCTTAAACTCAGTGACATACACAATGCTGCAGTGGCCAAAAGAACAGATCCAAAGGCCCAGGCTGGCAATTAGGGCATAGGTTGAATGGCGCCTCAGCTTGTAATGGATGGGATAAGCTACACCCAGATAGCGCTCCACACTCACCGCAGTGAGGAAGAGCGTGCTAGAATAGATGGTGCTGAAGTAGACAAGACCAGTAAAGGGGCACAGGAAAGTGGGAAAGACCCAGCGGCCAGCAATCTGCTCTGCAATCTTGAAGAGGAGGAAAACCAGGAAGCAGAGATCAGAAATGGTCAGATTGAGGAGAAGGACGGAGTTGGGTGTGGCCTTGTTCCTAATCTTCTGGATGAGAGCACAGAGAGCCAACAGGTTGGTGGGAAAGCCAATTAGGATGGTGAGCAGGTAGACCGAAATGTAGGTGTTCCGGTTTTCAAAGTTTTCAGTCATGCTGGAGGTTTTTCACCTGTGGGGAGAAAAGACACATAAAGAGGCATTCTGTGGTTCCAGGAAGAAGGGAGAAGAAACCTGCTCCCATATATTCCTCACAAACTTTTCTTTTGAAAACATAGGAAGACATGACATTATCGAAGATGGGTTAACCTGGGGCCTCTTGTTATTTGTCACCTCAAGCAAGACTTTGAACAAAATGCATTGCATGGACATTTTCCTCCTCAAGGGGGTGCAGGAGCACTGGTTAAACTGAAGATGGTAGAGCAGTGTTTCTCAACCTTAGCAACTTTAAGATATGTGGACTTCAATTCCCTGAATTCTCCAGCCAGCATGGCTGGCTAGGGAATTCTGGGAGTTGAAGTCCACACGTCTTAAAGTCACCAAGTTTGAGAAACACTGCTGTAGCAGCTCAGTGAATGAAGTGGAGCATCGGTTACTCTTCTTGTGCCTCCTTTAATCTACCAAATCTGCTATTCTCCTTCAATCTATTTTCTCTGTGTTATCCTTTGCAAGCAGGCAAGGTATGCAGAGCTTTTAATATTGGCTGACCCCTGAAGAGTGCACTGATTATATTATTGTTATTATCATCATTATCATCATCATTACTATTCTTGCAAAACACACAAGTTCTGTAAAGATGGAGACTGCAGCCTGAGCAAACATGGAGATGTTTATCCTTTGAACAAATATCCATACCAGTTTTTTCCATTCCCAGGGTCTATTGTGGACTCATGGAAAATTGCAAAACTCTGGACTGTTTCTCTCTTCTCTGGCTTTTCCGAACACATCTTTCTACCTTGTGTAGCTTTTGGTGTCCCTTAAATTGTTTCTTTCTTTATACTTCCACCTTTCTGGATTGGGATGTGGAGGCTAAAATGTTATTTATCTAGCTACTTTATATATATATTAGCTACCTCACTGTTGTCCAGCGCTGTAGCCTACAATGGTGTTGTGTGAAAAAAGCCCCTCCTCTGCAAAATTCATAATTCATAACAAGCAGAGTTTTTTCTGTAGTTTTGGGAAAAGACAGTTGAAAAACTGGGAAGCTTTCAAACAGAGAGAAAAAGTTTGAAATGATCTGGCAGAAGGTAGAGGCATTTTTGCCTTATTTTTACCCGCTTTTTTCCTTTTCATGTTGTAGATGACTCCCTTCAGATAATAGCTAGACATAGATGGCTGCTTCAAATTCCCTCCCAATTCTGAAGGCAAAGACAATGAATGGACTATTTCTGCACATTTCTCCAGAGGAAGGAGAAATTATATAACCACTTCTCAAGGCTGAGCACCATTACTGAAAAATAAAAGAGTTCAAGGCTTTGAATGAAAGCATGGGAAGGCAGCTGCGACTTCAGAAGAAAGGACAGCACAGTGAAAGACAGGACTTTCTCATGCAATCTTTGGCCCCCTCATCAGGAAAGAAGTCCAAGAACAACACTGTCCATGACCCACAAGAAATTATCCAAAATTATCTTCTTTCAAAGAATTTTGAAAGCAACTTCTCTTTCATCAAATTAAATGAGGACTAATAGGAGGGGGGGAAATTGTCCCATCATAATCAAACCTCCTCCAAAACCCCGCACATACATTTTTGGTACAATCTCATGTCATCGAAATGGGATTAAGTTTTAGTACATTTCCCTCCACTAAAGTTCAGACCCATTCCAGATTTGGGGTGACTTCATGCAAAGACTAATTTTTGCTGCCTCTTACACTCATAAGCCCTGCTCATTTATTAGGTTTATATCCTACTGTTATTTTATGTAGCTCAAGATATCATACACAATGCTCCCTTCCCTATTTTCACCACAGCAGAGAGAGAATGAATGGCCCACGGTCCCCCAGCTGGCTTTCATGCCCAAGGGAGGACCAGAACTCACCAGCTCCAGGTTTCTAGTCCAGCACCTTCACTGGCTTTGAATGGATACAGAATACAATTGTATTTTGAAGCTCAGTCCCCAAGTAAGACCATGGTACACCATGTAAGAAGGGGTGAACAGCACATGCCCCCCCCCGAAAAGCATCATGATCCCACATAACTCCTCAGGGATGACAACAGCTCTGAAGTCCCGCATTCTTGAAAATGGAGCTAAACTGAATAGAGGGCTTTGCAAGCCATGACAAGGAAACATCCTTATCATGAGAAAGTATTTTGTGGGCAATCCTTGCTTTTTCCCCTTCTCTTACCCAAGACCTTAGGGCTGAGGCAAAATGGTGGTCAGAACTGCTGTGCCACACACCCTTTTAGTGGTGGGATACAAAAATAGCAAAACCCTAAGGAAGTTGGTTTTCCATACAATAACCGTATGTGTGTATTATCAAATGCAGAGATTGACTTGGAATGTATCATCCATGGTGTCTAGCATTTCTTAACCCAATTGCCAGAAATTTTAGCTGTCTTTCTGATCAAGAGATCCAATCTTCCTTCTGCAAGACCCAGTTATAAAGGTGGTCAAGTTTCTAGCTGCAGAAATCAGGAGAGGCCTTCTTTTTGTTATGAATTGTTTCAGCTTTGGTTTTCCTGCATTTTAAATTTTGTTTTATTGGACTGGGAGTATAAATAAATAAAGACATGTTTCTACTGCTGATGGCAAGCCCCACCCGTGAGAGACACTTGGAGAATTTATCCTCCCTTTGAGGAACTTCAGTCAGATGGTTTAATCCACTTGCTCATGGAAGGCTGGAGAATTTTGAGAAGTCCTCCGCACACAGATTTAAGAGGGTGAGGTAGGATGGTTCGGGGGAGGCTTGCTAGAAAATATAAAGGATGCCTGCAAAGGGACAGTGAGCATTTTTAACATTGCATCCCATTCTCCACTGCTTGTTCTTCCCTTGCCCACGGGCATGATAGTAGGCTCATTTTAGAGAGATTTTATTATCTTCATCCATCTTTTCAAACTTGGCAATGTCCCCGGAAAAGATCGACGAGGGATTGCTGTTTACAAGGCATGCAGTAAAAGAACCATGTGTTTGGACAAAGTAATTTGACTGCTGGTTCTCTCACCACCATGTTGGCATAAACCATCTCAGCTCACTTAGCCTTAAGCCCTGGACAACTGTTAGATTCTCCCTTTCTTTCTTTTCTGTGCATTTTGCGGATTTCAGTTGCTGACAGGTGGCTATTACTAAGAAGCATCAAGACTGGATGGTTTAGGTGAAGAAGAAGGTAGCTCAGCCTTGCAAATATGGCCATAAAGTTACTAGCTCATATTAAACCCCATCTCCTTGCACATTACCAGGGTTAGCCTACAGAAATTATCCATGTGCATAAACACTGGCTTATCCTAAGCCCCAACTTCCATGAAGCTCACCAACTCTTTCAAAGAGCCCAACCGTGGCAGCTGAACGGCTAATCGTAAGGCTCCAGTCACCCAAGGTGCAGCACTGAATTTCTTACCCTTTCTTCAAAACCAGATCCAAGCCAAGGGTTCAGTTAGGCCAGCATTATTTTTCCCACTCGGACCCACTTGAGGCAATTTCCTTTTCTTGCAAAGCTGGCCCTAAAAATAGGTAGAGGCTGATGGGTCTTTCAGGAGGCAGAGGTTGGAAAGTAGGAGCAAAGCTTGGGAGGAAACAACTGTATGTGATGTGGTCTTCCCTGTATCTTCTAACCTATCTAAGTGAAGTGAAGGACAATGTCCCACCTCCACCCAGAGGAAAGATTCAACCACCAGCCAAATTGGTTTTGTACATGGAATAAGAGGAAGTGCCATCTTGTTCTTTCACTCAAAGAGCAAAATGTTTGGGCTCAGTTTGGATCCCTTTTGTTGTATTCCAACAGGAAAGATTGGGGAGACCTTGAGCATCACCATCCTATGAGGTAGATGGAAGAATAGTCATTAGCTCAGCGTTTCTCCACCTCGGCAACTTTAAGACGTGTGGACTCAACTCCCAGAATTCCCGAGCCAGCCTGGCTGACTGGGGAATTCTGGGAGTAGAAGTCCACACGACTTAAAGTTGCCAAGGTGGAGAAAGACTGCATTAGCCAAATGCAGCAATAAGTTTTCCTACAGAGCAGGGATTTGAGCTCATCCTACGGGCAGCAGCTTGACGTCCCAGCTAAGATGTGATGTTCAGACATAAACACAGGAGCACCCTCTAGAGAAGACTGAAATTCTGCCTGGTCACTTAGCAGAACCGCTGAATCAGACTGACTCACACCCTATGCCTGCAGTTCTGCTCAACTACTTTGATGGCACTGGAGAGAAAATGTACAAGGAAGGAAGGAAGGAAGGAAGGAAGGAAGGAAGGAAGGAAGGGGGGAGAGGGAATTATTCCTTTTAAAAAGGAAAAGGAGAACTGGAGGCCAAGCCAAGGGAACAAAGAATTATTTGCCATAACAGAGAATATGACTTGGTCAAAAGTCTCTCGGAGCATAGAAAACTGTTCATCTCAGAATTGTTGTTTGCTTTGGTAATAGGAGCTCAGTATCCTGCTGATTTGCTCATGCTATTTCTCTCTGTCTTTATCTATTTGCATTGTGATAACAGCACGGACGTTTGCCATTGAGGCTCTAAAGAGTGGAAAAGAACAACTGTATCTAGGAGTCTGCCTCTGCTAATCCAGACATCTAGTTCCTGTCGGCTTCCTTCTCTTTAGATCCTTTTCGGGATGACCTAAAATAATCCTCCTCCCAAAGATTCCAGAATGTTATTTATTATTTATTTATTCATTATTACATGGACATGCCGCCCATCTCCCCCAGAGGGTGACTCTGGGCGGCTTACAAATTGTAGCTCTGCTGGTGATAGCAATAAGCCATGTTTATTCTGGCATCAAACACATACACCCAGATAAAATCTGGGGTAGAGAAAGAGCAATAGATTAGGAAGATCTGAATCTGCCTCCCCGCCCCCCCCCCCCGAAGGGAACTGGATAGCACTGTGCAGGCCGCACACTCACAGCACAATTCTCCCTGTCTCCTCAAAAGTCAATCCTTGTATGACTGACTCCCGGGTGAATGGGTGCAGAATTTACATTTTCATCTAGTCATCTTCCCGCAGCTGCTGGGAGGGTAAATTGACATAAGCCAATTTTATATCCAAAATTCAGGGTATTTTGATCAAAACTTGTACTGGAAAGGCATGCAACTGATTTTTTTTCTCCACCACCACCACCATCATCCTTCCCCCCCCCCCTTGCTTTTGTTAATCTTTGTTTTTCTTAATGAGCTCCTTCTTTCAATATCAGGAGTTTATTAAAATGCAACACCTCATTGCTACTGGTATGTAAAATTCCCTCCAATGTCATCTCGTTGGCTTAGATCAGGACCAGAAAAATTGCATCTAGGTTACAGGTGATAGAACGCAATGATCTTTCTATTGATACAGGATATCAGGCAGACGCTCTTAATCACTGCCTAGCAAAGAAAAGTATCAGCAATAGGGATAATCACATGTTATCATATGCGGCTAATGAAATGGCTGGGATAGATGTTGATTAGGGAGTTGTTCCTGGTGTTTAGCTTTGTAAACAGCTGCTCGATTCTTGGAGCCTCAACATATGGGAGCAGACATAAGGGGGGAAATGCAATTTGCAATGAGGCTTTTGTCCCGTATCTGAAAATTTTAAAGAAAAATAGTGATATTTCATGGAATTTTTCTCCTACAGGTCACCTTTTCTGAAAAGAATTGCCCACTGATTTGGAATACATTCCTATTTAAGGAAGCATGCTTAGAACTGCCATGTAGTTGCTGGTCCAGTTATCATGTTAAGTTTTTATATCATGCATTCCTAGGATGTAGCATGTGTCCAGGGCAGGACGGTAGCAAGGAGGCAAATTACCAAAATGCAAATGCTTGCCCCCAATTACTACCAGAGCTGGCATTTGACTTTTGAATAGCACGTTTGGTGCTCGAAAAAAAAATAAAAATGGGCAGGACCAGTCCACCCAAGTAGATGGGGTCAGGACAGAAGAAAATTGGATTCTACTGAAATTAAATTGAATTCATTATACACAGTTAGTACAATCTCCTTCACATTTATTTAGAAACTTCCCACTAAACATTACAATTTTAGAAGTGCTCTGGTGTTCATTCTTACAGTTTAGAAAGAACGAAAACGTGATCTGAGATTTCCTGCGTGGAATCTCTTTCAAGAATGTTAGGGAATGTTTCATGCCTTCTTTGTATATCCAGTTATTCCCCCTGCTGGCTCTCTGTTATTCTTAACCTGAAAACATCTCTCTTTCTTCATGTCACTAAACGGCTTAATAAAACTCATTGCCATATTTCATCTCTCTGGTACATGGACTCTCTCTCTCTCTCTCTCTCGCTTTCTCACTCACACACACAGAGAATCAGGGGTAATATTAAAATCAATGAGACGATGCTTCTGGTCCCTTCTTTCCTTCTATCCTCACTTTCATTTCTTCTGGCAGTGGTAGAGCTCAACTTGTGCCTATTTGCCAGCTCTGCCCTGTCCTGGTTTTCAGGGACTAAAGTTCTCATGAACTTCTTTCATGGAGCAGGCAAACCATCCAGGAGAAACAGGCTAACAGATTTCTAAATTAGTCACTGAGCTAAATGTCAGATTTCCCCTTATAACTTTGCAGGGGGACTCCACCATGATATCAACCACAAAATTGCATCCTCCATTTGCATGCCACTTTGATCGATTAAACAGCAGCTAAAGAATGGAGACAGAATATTTGGGACTACACTGTACAGAAAGGTAGCAATTAATTAATCCTTTTCTATACACAACCACACTACACTTCTAGTCCATAAAGTTGCTATTAGCTCCAGGAGAGAAGCTTCAACAACTCAAGCTCCTAGTTATCAGAGGCAGGAAGCAAAAATCAGGGATTGGAGCATAGAGCCTCCCAATGCAAGAACATACTATCCTTGTTGTGAAATGGTTTACTATCTTCTATTTTTTTTTCTTTGCATGTGATATTGTAGCTACCTAGAACTTGATGTCTGACCTCAGAAGAACCTGGTGACAGCTATACCACAGCAATAAGTGGTTGGTTGTATAACATCTGCTATCTGGACAAATCATTTCCTTGGACACATTGTCACCCTTGGACACCAGCCCCAGAGCTTATTACTTGAAATGATCCTTCCGAGACAGATGACAGAAGGCCATTCATCCAACCGATGACAATGATGTCATTAGACTAATCAAATGGCAAACTGCTGCTAGCAATGGCAGTTGACCTCTGTTCTCAATAGTTCAGGAGAGGAAATTGCTTTGGATCTAATTCTATTGCATTTGTCTCTGATAAAGTAAATAATGAGTTTCTGGATGGTGCTGGTGCATGGTAAAATTGATTCACTTCTGAGATGGCACAGCATACCCTGGGATTGATGCAGTAATCCAACCTGATGCTCTCAAGGCATGTTGGACTACATCTCCCATTATCTGCAATCAGCATAGTGAATTACAACTGAATACTGCCTCAACTTTCTGAAGCAAAGAGCTAGAGTTGGATCTGATCATTACCCGGATGGACTATCCTGGTATGGCAGTTTTGAACAGCATCAGAATTTCACGAAAATTCTCCTTTAATTGTAATCTTTAGTTCCTTCTGGTTCCCTCTAGTGTTCAACCTTTAAAATCCGATCCTGTCATGTTTGACTTACTAATACAGAATGGAGCAAAATACTTTAGCATTGGATATATTGAAGGATATTTGTGAACAATGGACCCAGAAGTTAATTTTAAAAGTGTCTGCCTCTATAGATAGACTGTGTTTAAAAGATGTTATGGAAGAGTTGCACAAGTTGCACTGGACAAGACTGAGACTGATCTGAAAGTGGATTTTAAAATGACAGGCTATAAGAATGGTATTGAAAAATATGCTATGCTGGATATACAAATGAAGCTGGCTGATGTCTTAATAATTAAAAGGGATATGAAAATAACAAACCAAAAGAGTGACCTGAATAACTTTCCTATATTGGATTTACAAAAAAGACCTGTTTAAAGTTTTGAAGAATTTTGTGAGAAGAGACAAAGAAAAAATGAAAAGAAATCAAGTTTAGAACATTATTTGAAGGGATTAAAGATCAAGATTGTTAAAAGGAAGGAATACAAAGTTGGTTTATTTGATCAAGGTTAAAATAGATATGTTATCGCTATTAACCCTTAATGGACTTTTCTGATCAGGACTGAAATGACGAGGTTTTAAGGATTTGTTTATAGATGAGAGATGGGATATGGGAAGAAGAGATCATTTGTTGTATTTTAAGAGAAGGTGATAAGTTACTAAAATTGTTTATACTTGTGATGAAGGGGAAGTCATTTCTTTATACATTTCTTTTCTTTTTCTTTACTATATTCTTATTTTTTCTTTCTTTTCCATTTTTTCTTTCTATTTTTTATTTTCTGCACTTTCTAATTTTTCTCTTTATTCTTTTGTTTTTCTTAGTTTGTACTGGTTTTTATCTTTTTAAATGTAAAGTTTAATAAAATTACTATATATAAAAAAGAATTCCATGAAAATTAGGATGCTGGAGAGTGGTTGCATTTATAAAAAAGAGATGACCTCTGAGTATATACACAGCCTATTCCTCCTTACTGTGAAGAGTCTCCCTAGTTAAACATCTCAGCCAGGGTAAATTAGACAGGCCTGGATTGTGCCAATTCAGGTTCTGTCAAAGACGAGTTGTGTGTGACTAAATGTTACAATCTGTGAGTAAATAAATGTTATTCCAAGAAAGAAACTAGCCTTTCATAAAATAGGTTGGAACTTTGAATCCTGACACAGGGTTGTTCAGGGAATGAAGATCTTCTCTTTATAATATAGAGGAACAACATTAATGCAACATCCCATCTATGCCCTGAATTGGTAGAGTCCAAAATTATCATGTTTATACATGAGATACATCTCTAGAGCATAACACTTTCCAAATGTGCCAGGTTTATAACTCCCAGGGCTTCCAGTCCGATCTGCAGTGACACTGGTTGGAGAAGGAGGTCCTGGAGAGATGCTCTGAAAAACCCTTCCAGAATGGTTGTATCTTTCAACGCTGCATTTTAAAGTCAATATTTATTTTTTTTCCTGCAACCACCTTAGAAGGAATCCTGGGCAGTGGGAATATGGCATCTCTCCAACTCTTTCTGTTTCTTCTCCCCTTCTGTAGCAAGGCCAGCTCTGTCATTAGGCAGAGAAAGGGAGCCATCTTGGAAGGTGAGGAGATGTTGAGGGCCATGGCTGCCTAGACCAGTGTTTCTCAAGCCTGGGAAGCTTGCAGAAAAGTGGACTTCAATGCCCAGAATTCCCCAGCCAGCATGTTGGCTGAGGAATTCTGGGAGTTGAAGTCCATACCTCTTCAAGCTGCCAAGCTTGAGAAACCCTGGCCTAGCTCAAGCTACCTTCTTAAATTAGTCCTCTGTCCTCAGGAGGGCACTGTCCTTTTTTTAGTGCTGAAATAAGATTTAAATGCTCTTTCAACAAGTTCTATAGATGGGATAATAAAGGAAATGGAATTGCACCTTACCCTTACCCTCCGGCACTAAAATGTCAGTTCTTTGGAAGCCTTCTCATTAAATTTGTCAATGACAAGCGGTTTCCCAAGGCAAATTTTGTTTCCTGTCTAATGACCAGTGAGTAGGATTGTGCCCCGATGTTCCATGCATAATAGCAACCTCAGGCAATGAAAGCCAATGTCCTCTAGTGATTAAGATGCTGGGCATGAACCAAAGTAACCCAGGTTCAAGCCTATCCTCAGCTATGGGAGCTTGCTGGGTGACTCGGCCCACTCATTCTCCCTCAGCCCAATCTCTCACAGGGTTACTGTCAGCCCTATAAGATAGACCAAATTAAGAGACCAATGCCTTATAAGTCAGGACTACTTTTATGGGAACAGCTCTGATAACAGAACCTTGCAAGTCTGAGTGTCCTTCACCTTACCTTTGTGTGAACAAGGAAAGGGCTTGTCTGAGGTGTTTGTTATTTACTTATTTAAAACATTTGTATAGCCACCCATCTTAAAACCAAACTCCAGGCAGCTTACAATCCAAGCATCAAAGCAACATGAACAGCTAAAATCAAAAAGCAATAAAACCAAAAACAAGAACAACAGAAGAACCTGGTGCTGCAGCCGCACATTCCTGACGCAACCCTCATGTTCTCACCCTGCTCTGAACTCCCCCTATCCCAGTACCTCAGGGAAGAGCCAGGTCTTGAGGGCTCTCTGGAAGGCGAAAAGAGTGGGGGCCTGTTTTCTCAAGTTAGTTTCTTGGAATGGGCTCAAGCCACACTCATCTCATCTTTGCCTTGGAAGTGGTTCTCCCTTTTGTCCTTCAAAGCCATTCCCTATGCCCTCTACAATTATTGTGTCAGCCCTTCAAGGGAGATCAGACTAGGAAACCAATGCCATTGGAGGAGGAGGGGGGAGGGGGAGGAGCAGCAGCAGCAGCAGCAGCAGTTACCACATCAGGGAAAAACAAAAAAGAAACAATTTTGGCAGAAGTATTAAAAGCAACATTCCAAGGGAGACAACACTTTCAACCAAGTAAAGCTTCAATCTCCTGGATCAGATCATTTGATCTCTAATTACATCCAGGAACTTTCCTCAAGAAAAGACATGGACAATCCATAGCGGAAAAAGAAATAGACCCCAATTCTGCACAACAGCTGTTGGTTTGTTTCTGGCGGGACTATTGGAGTAGATTTGATTCTCTCTTCCCATAGGAAAGGACTCCCCAGAAGAGCTCACAGAAACCAGAGAATATTTCAAGAGCCACAATCAGGATTTTGACTGTACAAACGGAAGAGAAACTTGAGACAGCGGATTGTCTGCCTGCAGCTTTTTAGCTGAAAAGGATCCTGGAGCGCAGATGTTGGCAGAAACCCTAAGTTCTCCCACCACAATGCCCTATGACATTTAGTTGCTGTTTCCAAGGATGGAACCTCCACAAAAGAATTTGTATGCCTCGACACCGAGAGGCCTCCTTCCCTGGCTATTTTCTAATCCTTGGAAAATGACTGGAATTATATGCTGACTGTATGAGAGCAAAATTAATGGCATACTTAGAGTCCCTTGGAAGCTGTTGTGTTCTGGGTGCACATTCGTCTCCGAGAAACCAGCCAGCCAGGACTATGAATGATATCACCAGAGACGAGACAAGACAGATGGGAGTAACCTGGGTGCCAAGTTCATCCATTTTCTTAGTTTGCACAAGGCATTGAGCTTTATTATGGTCTTAGACCAGCGTGGAACCACAGACTAACCACATAGCCTGGATTTGCCCAACCAGTAAACTCCCAAAATCTACTTCTTTTTAACTAAGCACAGTTGGTAGTGCAATGTAGCTGATATGTTAGCAAACCATGAGGTGAAGCACGTTGCACAAACATTGTTTTCTCATGGATTTTGACCCAGTTTTCCAAGGGGTCACCCCCTACAGTTTCCCTCCCTACTCAGCTGCAAGAGCTTCTTAACTCTGACTCTTGCTCTTTGCAGTCACCTCTTGTGCATTATCTTCCTCTGGACATGCAACAATGAGATGATGGGGCATCTCCTATCTTATGTTGCATCCTCCGTTTAAGTGCCTTTGTGCAGGCTGGGGGCAAAAGAAGAGGGTGTGTAAATAAGTGGCAGTGGCAAGGATAAGGGGAGGCCTACTGAGACCAACTCACCTATGGGATCTCTTGGAATCTACAACCAGCTCTGCTCACCTTTCCTTTAGATCGTCTGGAGATTCTGGGGTTCTTTGGTTTCAGCTTGATTAAAGGGAGAATGAATGAAAGAAAAAGACACTTCTGTCTCCTTTGTTTTCTTTGACAATATCCTTCATTTGATTACCAAATGAGCCCTTTTTCTGGTTCCGCATATGTTGAACCATAAACTAATCACCCTGGCTGGGTTTGTCAAACACAACAGGTTAAAATGTGCTGGCTTGGCTTGTGGTTTCGGGTGTCTTCAAAACATCCCACAGCTGTTGTTGAAAAAGTATTTATTTGCCAACTCCACAAGTTTCACTACAAGGAATGAGGAGTGAGCCAAACCATGCCCACTCTCTCCTCAACCTGGTATCTTCCAACTGCTTTGGACTACAAGCCCCATCATCCCAAGACAGCATAGTCTGCCTGGCATATTCAAAGGCCACCAGGTTGGGGGGAAAGGCTTTTTCCTACAGAAATGATTATCCAAATGAAAGCATGCTATCCTACTTCTCATGGCATTTAGCTCTTGATAGTAATATTTCCCAGAACAAATTCATATTGTTGGATGATCACCAAGCCATATAGTTCTTTAATTGCCTACTTTTTTTTTGAGTTCCTAGACCATAGTGAGAATCATTAGAGCTAATGACTTGATTTCTCAACTTATGTTTTATTTTTTAAAATTAGGCAAAGACAATGGGTATAATTCACTGCAATCAGAGAAAACTACAATTATGATGCTTTTGATGAAAACAAGATAGAAGAGGGAGAAAATATAATGAATCATTTCCTAGTTTGATGGACTGATGGGGAAATCCAAATTGGTCCCCTCCCCATCCCAGAGCATTCATTTAAAAGGGGATCACAATTCACTCAAAAGTTTTCCTTGGAAAGATGTCAGTGGCAATTTACTGGACTCAGCTAAGAATTAGTAATGAGCTCAGGAGTGTTGGTTTGGTTTTGAAGAAGACAATGGAGACAATTGTCCCACACTGCATCGATGGAGTGGGGTGAGTTTCATACAAAGTAGAGTTCAGGATCTGAAGTGATTGGGTAGGTAAATACTTTACATTCAAAACAGTAAAACTAAACAAAGTAGGAGCCCAAGAGTTTGTTTAAAAGATTTACATGACTGCCCAACTTGTAGAACACAACTCACAATACTGATAAAACCAAAAACAAGAAAACTAGGCATCTGACCCACAATCACCAGTCCATCAGATCATACAGTCCTCGGGTGCCAACCTCACCCTATCCCAGCACCTGGGGGAAAAGCCAACCCTTTATAGCTTTCCAGAAGGGTGAGGACCTGCTGGATCCTGGAGGAAGGGTGTTCCACAGGGGCTGCTATGGAAAAGGCATGCAAATATTTTTGATATTTGAGATTTCTCTGCTTGCTCCCAATTCTCTGGGCATTGACTTCAATGATCAAAAAAACAATGGAAGGAAAATACTGCTTTTGCATGGGAGGCACGCATGGAGAACATCTATCTATGTGGTCGTTGAGAGTCAACACCAACTTGATGGCATATAATAATTTCAGTCAATAGGCACTGAGATTAGGGAATGGCGTCAAAAGAATATGCTGCCCCCAGATCTTAAAAAAAGCTTTAGATCAGCCCATCCATAGGAATCTGGCTTGTATCAGATCTTTCATCTAGTCAATCAACTTCTCTCCTTCAAGAGCTAAGGGCATAACACACCTTCTTCCCATCTTCCTTCACAAGCAATCGTATGAGCTAAGTTGGGTTGAGAGTGGCTAAGTCAAAATCTCTCTCTCTCTCTCTCTCTCTCTCTCTCACACACACACACACACACACACACACCAGGCTTTCATAACTGAGGATGGATGTGAATCTGGGTCTTCCTGCTCCAAGTCTGTCCCTTGACTCATCCTAGTTCAGAATGGTTTCCAGATGGTTCTTCAGCAGATCAACCTGGGAATGTTGTCATTCCTTCCAGAGGCAGCACTGACTGAACTTGGAGCAAGGGTGAGGAATAGTTGCTACAAAGATGTAAACTGATTGAATAGGCTTGAAAAATCAGGCTTGTGCCGTTTTTGTCTCCCAGGATCCATGCCAACATGCACTGTAAATTTCCAGGTGCTTAGCAGTCCTGGAAATGTACACGCTTTGTACATAGAAGATTCCATTTTCAGTCCCAAGGTTCTAGAGGTTGAGCTGGAAATCTTCCAGGGTATGGAATTCAACTCCCAGAATTCTCAGCAGTGATCCTGCCAGCTGGGGAATTCTGGGAGTTGAAGTAGGCACTTTGAAAAGTGTTCAGGTTGGGCAAAGCTGTGTCAAAGAATGAACGGACATGAACCTGAGACCAGAGCTAGCAATTTCCAAAAAATGGTGAGGAAATTTAGCTGACCCTGTCCCCGTCCTCAAGAGAGCCTTGAATAAAGGCATTACAAAACCAGGCTTCCAGGAAATTAGCGAAGGTAAAATTCATTAAGAGATTTAACTCCATGGCTAAACTCACACGACATGCTGAGTGAGATCTGTTAAATTTCTAGTGGCTGTGTTTGCACAACAGACTACGTTTGTTCATATAAACCTTTGGGGCTTTGAACATTTGGCCCTCTCCAGTTAATTTATAGTTCAATGTATATTGCCAAGAAAAGAACATGGGTGTAGTCACTAGAAGATGAGCTAAACTAGAGACTGACTTCACTCTTCATGCAAACCAAGACTATGGGTTAATAAAGTACCACGTTAAGTGTATTGTACAAATGCATTCACTTGTTTACATTTGCATTACATATATTATCCCAGCTCCCCAGTTCATAAACGCCTGCGTTAGACTACTGTTTTCCTAATGGCCACTTGGAAACTCTTTCTCCCTCCTTTTTTTTTTTAACCATCCCCCCTGCCTTTTCTTTTCCAACCACTGTGTATATATAAAGTTGCTTTTTCAGGATTGTACTCCATGCATCAAATAAAGTGGTCTGTGATGCCTGAACATTTATGCAACAGTAAGCCTGTTAGTCTTTAAGGTGCCAAAAGGCACTTAGTTATGTTTTCTAAGCTTCCTTTTCCAACTAACCCCTTCTGGGTGAGGATTTTCCGGAGTGGTGGATTAATTTAAATTCTTTCTCACTTATATGTTCCAGGATTGAGAACCATCCATCCAGTACTGGAAAAAGATGTCATACACTTTTTGGACTAAACCTGGAGCAGATCTGCATCCTTCGGTGGTAACCTTGGGTATCTGCTGGGACTTCAGCCAATTCAAGTCCTATACTGATACTTGCCATTGTCCGTGGTCACCTCTGGATGGCAAACCACTATCTAAATATCTTGCAATTGCCCCAACCTAGCATTCGTCCAGGCCATTATGGAAAATAGCTTGCCATCTATGGTTACCTCCATCACCCCTCTTCACATCACCAGGACCAGGTTTTTATATGTATTTCTTTTTTTAATTGTTGTATGCCACCCAGAGTCACCTGGTGTGAGATGGGCAGCTATATAAACAGGATGGATGGATGGATGGATGGATGGATGGATGGATGGATGGATGGATGGATGGATGGATGGATAAATAAATAAGTCCAGATCCCCAACATCCCCAAAACCCTCTGACAAGGGACTCATCTGTAGGCTGACAGAAGTTAAGAGCATCCAACTCACATCCATTTCAATGAAGTGCCGTTTTGCACAAAAAGCTGTTCATTAGAGCAAAACCAGTCTTAGAAGGCCTGAAAGAAGGCCAAGCGTATCACACCATAAAGGCATTTTTCCCAACTTTGCCACCTTCCCAGAGATGCAATGGAACAGTGATTTCCGGAATCCCCAACCAGCATGAACAAGAGTCCAGAATGATGGAAATCACTGCAGTCCAATGACATGTAGCAGCCAATTTGGGGAAAGACTAGATGTTATCTTTCATGGACCACAGCTTATATCACAGAAAGCCAAAGGCTGTTTTTCTCAACCTGATTCTTGCTGATGTTTTGGGACTGATGTTCCCAGAGTCCCCAGCCAATGCAGCCAATTTCTGGCCTGAAATTCTGGGCATTGTGCTCTCAGTGTATAGACTGGGAATGCTCACTTACATATTCTATAGGTCCTGGATACAGAATGGGAAAAATGGTAAACAGCCATTCACTGAACGATGTGTCTTGGTATTAGGCAGGAACAAAAAATACAGTTCATGTCAATCTGAACCACTTCCCTGGTGATTATTTGGCCCTGCAAGATCAACAGCAAGAATAAATACCCAATTTGTTTTCTATGGTGAGCTAGCCCCATCCAGGAATCATGAAGAACAAACTTCACTGTTTAACGTTTACCTATTTCACGGCATCGATGAATGCCCATCACGTGCATTCAGAAGGTATTTCCTACCCCCAAGGTTGAAAAATATGGGGAGACAAAGCGTGAGTTGCAGTACATGGGCAAGGAGAGGCTTCCCCGGGCGGTACACACCAGAACAAATGGATGTGTCAATCCACACTGGCAGCAAAGATAGCTGGTTAGCACCTGTCTGCAGTCCCTGGCACATATTTTTCCAACTTGTGTTCAACACTATTTTCAAAAAGTAGTGGGGTATTTTTTTTGGGGGGGGGGAGTCTGACAAAAATGGAAAGCCACAGTAAAGGGAGATTATGTCAGAAACATCCCAGATAAGTGAGATTCTGTTCTGATGACTCTCCTTAATAAGGAAGAGCATTTTAAATATAAAATGTGGACATTGATACGGGGCACCACTTCTGATTATTGGGCCCAGATTCAAAAATCTCCACAAAACCCCCACAATTCATTGCAAATCCCAAGGGGGGAGCAGCGTGGAGATGGATTTGCTTTGCCCAGCTGGGGAATCTGAGTTCAAATCTCCCCCAACCCTCAAAGCCTTGAGCTCCTTCTCCTCTCCTCAGCTCCCCCTTCCTCCCTTTCCTTCTGCCTAGCTCAGCCTAAACCTACCTGGCAGGGCTGTTGTGAAGATGGTTTCTCTGCCTCGTAAGCCTCTCGGAAATTCTTGGAAGATGCATAAACAGGATGAGCGAATGGATACCTAAATCAACAACTGAAGCGTCTCTTGCCGGTACATCTGTTTGTTCATAGGCTCTAAATCAAGACAGCCACCAAACAGCGCGCTCATAAACCAGGTAGCCCAATCTGGGAATCTCGAGCCTTTTTTTTCCCCTCGAGGGCCGGGGTCCTAGGACCCCAACCCTTGTTCTCAGCCCGACTGGTCGTGGCCAGGCTGAGCCTTCTCAACACGTGTGCACGAAGCTTAGCGGCGCGCTTACCTCCGGGGCTGGAGAGCGGGCTCCTGGGGAAGCAGGAGAAATGACAGCGGGCCCAGCGCACAGCCTCGCCCGGCTCCTTCGGCGAAAGTCACCGCTCTTCCCTGCCGCGGACCCCCTCGCGGCTCTGGGGGCCCTGCAGCCCCATCTTCCCCCAGTCTCCCGACGGCTCCGCACGGACAGCTCCAAAGCTGGCGGAGGCGATCGCCTGACAGGGCTCCGAGCCGCGGTCCCAGGGAGGGGCTACGAAAGGAGGGGCGGGGCCGGGAGGAGGCGACCGGGACGAGTTAGGGTTAGGGTTGCCCTCCGCTGGCTTCCTTCATCTCGCGGGGGCCCACGCGGCTCTCCCTGCCTCCGAGCCGGTGCCTGTTTACTCGGGAGTCACGTCGGAGGGACGCGGGCTAGTGCGAAGGGACGAGGTTGCAGCCTTTGGAGTGCCGCGCTTCTTGGGAACGGGGCGCCTCCTGGAAGGCAAGCGGGAGTTACCTGCGAGTCAGCAAACAAGCCGTCGGTATGCCGGGGGTTGGGGTAGGGTGGGGTGTCAGATGGAAAGAGAACGTGGGCAGGGAGGGAAGGGGCAGGGGACGAGCAAAATTGATCATCAGCGCAGAGGAGGATGGAAAGATCAGCACGTGAGAATTCAGAAGGGGAGGCTTTCCCCTTGCGGCCTTGGGGACAAACGATCCCTGTTGAATTCCTGCCTGTCATGCAGAGTACGTACAGTCTCCACCCTGCTTATCTTGGGAGCCCAGGGTCTGCTGTCTGTTGAGATGGCTCAGGCAACTTACCAGTGGGCAAATATGTGACCTTCCAGCCGCTGTTGCACTACAACTTCCAGCAGCCCCAGCTAGGATGGCCAATGATGAACGATGCTGCCTTCATATTGATGCTTTGGGGTCCAACAGTTGTGCAAAGCCTTATTTACCATTCTGGAATAAAGGATTGTGTCTGGCCACCCTCCCCATGCTAAAGTTCTTTTTTAAAAACATAATCCTTATTAAAACCTTTTAAAAGGAAGATAAAAGCTAATGCCAACTAATATAAAATAAAGAGAAAAAGAAAGCAAAGAGAAAGCAAAAAGTGCAAGGAAAGAAAAAAAGGGAAAGAAAAATGGAAAAGAAAGAAAAAAGATACAAAGCAGAGGCTTCCGATATTCTTCACAGCAGTTATAAGTACAATTATATTTTAACCCCCTCTCTAAAGTTACATCATAATACTCTTCTTTCTATAATCTATCCTCTCTAATCATCAAAACCATAAATTGCAAGTTCATTTTTTCATTTTTATGCAAAAGGTCCACAAGAGGTTTCCAGTCAGCAATAAATGTAGACAGTGTCTTTTCTCTGATCAAAGCAGCTCATTTATCTATCTCAGCGAGATCTGTCAATTTCACCAACCTTTCCTCTGTAATCAGTACCGTCGATTCCTTCCATCTCTGTACCTATAATTTCAATAATCATATATTGAAATAATCTTCCATGGCTTTTTTCTAACTGTTTATCCCTCAGTCCTAAAAAGACTTTGGCGTCAATTGAATATTAATCTTTAAAATCCTCTTTATCAAAGTATGTATTCACATGCTCAAGTTCTCAGCCACAGTGGACCAATGCTCACTTTGTGTGAGAGTTAGTTCTCACACAGCCAGTGAAAAACACGACAACAAAGTTGACCATTGCACAAACCAGGGACAGATGGCAATTGGACCTTCTTTGCAAAAAGGCTAGGATAGGGTGGGAAAGAGATAGAGAGGCAAAAGGGGTTGAATACTGATTCTGGAAATACAGTTTGCTCTCAAAACAGTGCAGCGGCTAGAATTCCTTCATGATGGCTACCTAACTTTCCTTCCACTAGGAATGAATTACGAGTTCTTGGACTCTTGTGAGTTGGCCTACGTGGGTACAGTCCTGCCTGCCAGGGAAAGCTAGGCATCCCGGAAAATGAGTTCCATTGAAGTTGGGCAGCTCTTAAATTCAAACAAATAAATAAATAAGGATGGATCAGAAGAGTGTGCACTGATTGACCTTGCAGACATTTGTGCATGGAGACCCAGCTTGGTATAGAATTAAGGGCACTGGAGTAGGAACAGGGAGGCCTGAGTTCTAGTCCTGCCTTAGGCATGAAAAATTAGCTAGGTAACTTTGGACCAGTCACTCTCAGCCCTAGGAAGAATGGATTTTGAAAATCCTGCCCAAAAACCTGCATGCACCTGCCCGTATAGGCACCGCAAGTCAAGATTTCCTCAAAGGACCATTACACACACATGTGTGCATGGGAGGCCTTAAGAACACACAATCAGAACTAGACTGTGAGTGAGCAACTTCTACTGGCTTGAGTGTTCTACCAGCTTTAGTACAGCAGTAGAGATGGAGAGCTAAGGCTGGCCATCAAATTGAAGGAGAACTTGTTGGAAGAAAAGGAGAACTTTTCTACATGACATGAGAGTCCTTGTTCTTATACTGTGCTCAGCCTCTTTTAGAAATCACCCTACCAACTTAAGCAACCATGCTATAGAAATTGCCCCCCCCTGCCGCATAAAACCTTTATGGGCTTGAGTGTGCCACTGGGTTCACCAAGTTAAATAATAGGGCAACCCTAACATTTGTCATCTTAAACTCTTGAACAAAACTTTCCATTAATCTGCCTGCTTGATTCTGGCCCTGCTTCGGTGTATTGGGTTAACTCCCATAATCCCCCTTGCTAGTATGCTTGTTGGCCAGTGCTGGCTAGAGATTCTAGGAGTTGCTGTGATCCCACCTGGGGTTCCCCAAATTGGAGAAGGCAGTGCTTCTGAAAATGTCACATCTTACAGGGAGGTGCTTTCTTAAACTTTCTTGTCTTTTCTCTGAAGCTTCTCAGGACTTATAAATAAAGAGATGATTGGCAGTCCTTTTTGACAACCTGACTGCTTCCTGAACTTGACCCCTGATGCATTGTGGGCTATCGAGCCAAGATAATCTTGCAAATAATTGGATTTTCTAGCAAACCTGCTGGAAAGGGGGGAAGACCACCGATAGCTAGGACAGAATGGCAACATAATTTAAGTACCAGATTAAGCCACTTCTGGATTTGCACAATTAATTGAATCTTAAACTTAGCCAAAGAGGCTGGGTTCACACAACAGACGAAGGCTGCCAAAACAAAACAAAACAAAAAAACCACACACACACACAAAGCAAGCCAAGAAATCAGGGCTGAAGCTAAGAAAGCTTAACATGATGTGAAAACTCACCCAACAGGTTTTTGTTTTGTTTGTAACTGACTTGGTTAAATTCATTGTACGAACCCAACAAGTTGCAAGGATGTTGAACGGAGGGATGGACTGATTGCATTGCATTGGGGGAAATCCTTTAATGTAACTGGAAGAGCGCAGAGGGGAAAGACACACAAATATTGACTAACGAGCAGCTGTCTGGGTGAAAGATCCAGGTCAGCTGGAGAAAGAATTTATGAGGCAGTTGCAGAAAGCAATGAATCTTCAGCAGTCTTCCAGGTGATGCTAATTTGGCTACAAAAGGCCATCTTCACTGCTGATGAGGTTGCTAGGCTGTCAACCTGGAGGTGGTGGTGATATCTTTAAATGCTCTCAGGTGTTGAAATTGCCAGTAATTTGGTATTTTACTGGACAGTAAAACCATGCGCTGTGAACTAAGTAGCAGACGTTTTCAGCTAGGAGGCCTTACGGTAGGGAATGAGAGAGCTAATGGAGAGAAAGATTTCTGCAATCATTACTCTCCCCCCCCATCAGTTCATTCAATTTAAGAAAGAGAAATTGCTTTCAAAATGTGCTTTCAAGTTCCTTTCAAAAGAAGAAGGGTTTGGGGTGAAGTTCTCCTGAAGAAATGGTGGTATGCATGAATATTCTGTCTTTCACTGCGTATTCCTCTCTGCAGTGGACTACAGCCTCTCTAGGTTTCCATGCTTCTGTTAAAGACCAACAGCAGATATGGAAGAGACCTCTTCTCACTGGGCTTTTTTACACTAAGAAAGGAGGCATGAAAAGGGAGGTGTCAGGGTTAGAAAAAAATATTACAGAAAAGCAGAAACATCAGCTGTAGAGTAGCAAGCTTTCCTCCTCCCCCAATAAGAAAGTCAGCTGAGAAACTCCAAGATAAATTTTCAAACACCTTGGAAATGGGGGGGGGGGGACAGAAGACTTCTTGACAGTGTTAGAAACTAGAGAAAGATTTTTAACAAGATAAAAACAATACAGTTTTTAGAAAGAAATAAAATAGAGAAAAATAGTGAACAGGTAAGAAAGAAAATAGGAGAAAGAAAAGATTGTAAAGAAGTGGCTTCCAATCTTCTTAAAAGCAGTTATAAATGCATTTATATTTTGCCTCCCTTAAGGTTAATTTTCTTCTTTCCATACTCTACCCTGTCTGATCATCAATCCTATAAATCACAAGTTCATTTTCTTCTTTTTTCAGCAAAAATCCATAAAGGGTTTCCAGTCACTAATAAATGTAGTTATTGTCCTTTCTCTAATCAAACAAGTCAATTTTGTCATCTCTGCTAATTCTGCATCTTGACCAGCCATTCCTCCATTGTGGGTATTTCAGAGTTTTTCCATTTTTGTACATATAATAATCTCGCAGCAGTTATCATATACAAAAACAATGTTCCATAACTCTTTTCTAATTATCTGTCCATTAGTCCCAACAAGAAAAATTCTGGTTTCAGTTGGATGTTGATCTTTAAAATTCTTTGTATCAGTGTGTGTATTTGAACCCAAAGACAGTGCTTTTGAAAAAAATGCAAGTTCCAAGTGATATCAGACCAACATTAAGCAAATAAACACACAACACACTTATTCTCTAGAAAATGTACCAAAAATAACCTTTCTCCACTGGAATTTGGACTCTATACCAGCAATACGTGTTTATTTACAACTAACCAACGATATACTGGAAAATTATAACCACAATATTTTTAAATCCCTCCGTTCATTTGTATTCTGGTTTTTTTTCATGTTTCTTTCTTATGCATGATAGAGTCATTCTTTCAAATGTTTAATGAAAAACAAAAAGAAAATAAGCATTAGGCCTATTTCAAGGAAAAAAAACACAATATTTTGGGATTTTAAAAAAAATACATGGAAGTGGCATTATTGATGATTGGGCCATAAATGTCAAGTGAATTTCCTGGGTTGCATACTATCTTTTTCTTAAAAAGTGGGGTGCACAATTGTAGCCCATGAGAACCTTGACTGGGGTGCCTGGATCTCTCCAAGCATCACCATCAAATTGCAGTTAATGTGATGGAAAGGAAGAACAATTCCATGAATGTAGAAGTAAAATCTCCTTCAAGTTAAACTCATCTGGCAGTGACTTCACAGACATCTCCATGTTGTTCTCTTAGCACAATTAAAGTGGCTGTTGCCTTCTGAGCTGTTCTATGGACATCCCTCCTCACTCAGCTTAGCTTAGCAAAGACAAAGCTTTAACTAGTAAAATAGGAGGAGTTTTAATCAGGTAACTTAGAGACTGCTAGGAACTTTCTTGCCAATAATTGTTCAGTTGCAACCATCTGTTTTTCTGCTGTTTTCATAGACTTCATTTCTATCATTGCTTTCCATCTATCATTCATATACCATCCTGTCACCTTTATTTCAGAGTGATTTTTAATCAACTTTCTAATATTTTAAAAAAGCAACTAGGGTTTAGTTCTTCAGTCTGTGCTACCGTCAGATGCAAGAACAGCAAGCTTAATAAACAACTAAATTTAGGCTACCTCTAGTAAGAAGAAGCTAGACCATTATTCCCCTGTTAGAAAGGAAGGGGCTCTCAAATGATTTCAAAGGAAAATCATGTATGTTCAACTTCTGGCACCCCCCTGTGCCCAAGAAGTACATTGCTGTTTAAAGACAGGACTTAGTCCTGTCATTTGTTCCTACTTCCAGATGAGGCTTTATTGTGGGTGAGCAATGGCTTGTTCAGGTTTTATGGGAGAATGGAGAACCTCAGTTAGCCTTAAGAAACCTGGGCTACTTTGCATTCTTGACAGACTCAGCATCTGTATTTAATGCTATTGAGTAATAAAGGCAAAGTATCCTGAAGATAAAGAATTTTTTGATGGGAAGACAGTGGAACCAAGTTCTAGAGGACTTCATGCCAAGGCTGAAAAGCCATCTGCTGGCTTCAGTTCTGCTTTTCCAGCATTCAGCAGGTGCCTAGGAGGTGCATCCCAAAAGATGAAAAAGAATATTTTTTGGAATGATGCATATATAAAAAAACATTTGTTTGGGGTAGTTATGTTTAAAAGTATCTCAGATCCATGCCCTTTTTGGTATGGAAGGAGGAAGAGGTGAAAGTGGAGAAAGAAGAATTTTTATACACATTCTGCATCCTAGGGAAAATTGCTTGTTAAACTCTGGTCAAGTTATAAATGACAGTAAAGGTGGATTTTCCTCCCTCCCTCTCTCTCTTTCTCTCTCTGTTTAATTTACAAAAAGAAAATTGAGGGCGCATTGCAACGTTGACAAAAAACAGATTTAGACTACTGTACAAACCAGAGCCATTACATAATAACTAAGGATATTCCAGTCACATTTTTTTAAATACAACACTGGAAAACAGGTTTATTGAAGCAGTTTTAATTTTATGGGTAACTGCTGACTAAAAAAATTATGCTTTGCAGAGAGTTATAACTGTGAAGTTTCCCCTGACATAGGCTTGAAGCCAACATAGTGCCCAAATGTAATTTAAGTGTAACAGAATTCTTTAATCAGCTTTGTTACCTGGAAGAACTAACCCACAAAATATGGACAAACAGCCCATAATAAAAGCATTCTATCTGTTGTCATAGACCATGCTCCGGAAATATGTGAAGTCCATAAATGTCACTGACAGCAGGTGGATATCATAATCTCCCTATGACAAATAAGCCATTAATCAAATTATAAGGCAGGCAGGATAAAGAAACCTCTATAAATGTTTCTGGGCTTAGGACAAGTAACCTGTCTTCGTAAACAGTATGATATCAAATATTTGTTTGTTAATGTATTGAAACCTTGCAATAAAATACTTTCTGTACTAATTCTGCAGGAAAAACAATGGGCTGTGTATTGTCTTGTTTTGCTATGAAAATCTATTATCACATTAATTGCCTGGAAGTCATATGTTTGTGCAATATATCTAAAAGATAATGAGCCAACATTCAATTACAGTAAATGCCATATTCTTCATTGGCTCAGAAAATGTCAGCCTTCCTAGGTAGACCGGACAGGAAACATGACCAGATGAGATAATTCTACTTTATTGAAGGGTACGTTAACAGAATCTTGCAAGTCTGAAAGTACAGATCTCCCGCCGTCTCTTTCTACCGCCCGATCAATTAGGGAAGGTTCCTTTCTGAGTTTCTTTCTCTGTCCATTATGCAGCTTTGGGCTATCCCCCTCTTATCTGCATCTCTTCTCCCCATCTCCCAAGGTCATTCCCACATACCATTACAGAAAATGAGTCTCTTGAGTTTTCCACTATATTCTAAAAGGGAAGTGCCCAGCATTGTTAGTAAAATGACTTGAGCCCTTCTCTGTGTGCTGCTGATGTGAGCCAATCAGCTGGGCTTTAGAATATCCTAGATATTTCTTGGGAACTGTCAGCTATGTTGCCATGATCACTAAAATCAATGAAAGCCAAGCTGTTGAGATGCCAGTGGTAAAACACAAGCCAATATTCCACTTCAAACCAATGGGACAGTTGGTGGCTGAAATGGTTCTCCCAAAATGGAAGATATTTCTCACCTGTTCTTTATCTGGCTGGTGGGAAAGGAAGTGCTTTGGACCATGTAAAGAGGATGACTTCCAAAGTCTGAACTGTACATCTTTGGCTCCAAGTAAGCCAAAATGCTTCATTTTCTGCACTTATGGCTAAAAATACAGTGTCCTCTCAGCTGTGAAAATAATCCATGCAGATCTTCCAGGTGAAGTAGGCTGAAATGTTGTTGAAACAATGAAGACCTCTGAAGCATAATCAGAAAAGAGCCTTCATTCCCCCACATGGACAACTTCATTAATCTCCAAACTTGAAATATGTTCAGAGACTAGAGAAATACCAACCCCTTCCAATCCTTTCAGTTGGTATCTCTGTCAAGTTAGAAACAAATGACCAGTCAACCCCACTGTTCTCTACTTCAGCCTCACAGCAGGGCAAACACATCTGATCACCACCTGGTATGAAGGCCTGAAGCTTGCAGCCAGTGCTAGGACAGCAATCAATAAAAGTCTGCCATATAGTGGAAGAGGAGAAATAGATGACTGGGACCAAGAGGCATTGAGGGTGCTCAGCAGCAAAGAAGGGATTCTCCAAGAAGGATTCTGGTTTTGAATGAAGCCCACAGTATGGGAGATGTTGAATGGAGCAAAGCAGATGGCAAAGTTAAGTAAGATTACCAAAGCCAGGCCCACGTCCTGTTGCTTCCTCTGGGTTTGGATGTTAGGTGAGAAAGCCAAGATATGGACCAGGTTGATGTAGTGGAAGAGGGTGACCAGGAAAGGGAGGATAAAAAGTGTTACAGAGAGTTCCAGCCAGACAAGGAAGAGTATGCGGAGCTGTTCAGGAGAGAACTTGTCATAGCATATGGAACTGTTAGGCTGGGCAAGCTCTGTTTTGTTCATGGGTATTGCATATTGGAAAACATACCCAGTGCTGCACTGGGAGCAAGCCATCAACCCAAAGAAGATGCTGGCAGCTATATCATAGGCTAGCCGACAGTTCAGCTTATACTTGATTGCATAGGCACCCCCAAGGTAGCACTCCACACTGATAGCCATCAGGAACTGAGTGCTGATGTAGATGCTGCTGAAATAGCAGAAGCCAGTGAGAGGGCAACGTTCATGCAGAAGAAGCCAGCTCATGTTGGAAGATGCCTCCAACATCTTCATAGGCAGAATGAGCAGAAGGATGACATCAGTTATAGTCAGGTAGAGCAGGAAGATGTTGATGGGAGCTGGCTTCTTGTGTACTTTGGCCAGGAATATGTAGAGGGCCAGAGGCTAGAGGGAAGACCACCACAAAGGTAAATATGTAGACAGCAAGGACAAAAGCATTGTATATTGAAAGGGTCATCATTTGAAACTCTAGAAAAGAAACAAAGGATTGGTCCATAGGCAAAATGGAAGGTTTGTTATAACTGTGGGGTACTCCCACACATACGCATTCACACACATTATATATTACAGTTTATTTGTATCAGGAAATAAATGAGGAAAGTTGTTAGTTTACCTGTAAGCAAAAGCACAGAAGAGGAGATTATGTTTTGCCAGCTCAAAGTTGAGATAAGGTTAACATCAGTGGGGTTCACACAGCCTATGAGTTAGGGTAGTACATGGTTCAGCGTGTGGTGGGAACTTAACCACCTTCACCACAACACCCCACTGACGTTTAGACCAGACCAAGTGAAACTGATGTGGTTTAAGTCAGTCGTGACTAATTCGCTTCATGATTTCACTGCCTGTACTTAACCAGACGACTGAATGGTCCCATTTTCAGGGCTTTCAGTATTCATTCAGCCATGATCTAATCAAATGGCCTGACTTCACACAACATGCTAACCATGAAAAAAAACCTAAGGATAGAATGTTGGACAAATATAGAAGCTAAGTCTTTAACTGTCCTAGTGAAACATGTTATGTGAAAACAGTCCATGGGTCTAGTCCAGTCTTTCATATGACTAAGCCTGGTTTTCATTTACTCTGAAAACATACACACAGACAGACCTCTTTTTTGTGAAAAATATGTCTGAAAAACAATATATGGTTTGTTTGCTTTTTAAATGTGAACAAAAGAAGAAAGTTACATTAAAATAGAGTGAGCACGGGAGTCTGCAGGAGGGGAACAGCATTACAACATCATGCTGCAACTACAAAAGGGTGTCACAGTGCACCCTTTATTACTTTTGTGTCATTTTGATCAGGGATTCATGTCTATGAGAGTGTATGAGTCCATATGGACCCAAGATACGTTGAAAAAGACTCGCGCTGGATAAATTCCATAACTAAATATAACATCAGGGGAATTTCCGTACAATTTCTCTGGAAACTGATGATAACATCTATGTATATTAGCTGACGTTCTATGCAGATCTCCCTCAGTTGTGATACATGACAACAGAGATACAGATGCCCCTGACCCTGTTGGCCTTCAAAAAAGCAGTGAAGACCTAGCTGGTGTGGGGTGAATGGTGGACAGATACTTATTTTCTTCACTGCCCAGAGTTCCTTCTGGTAGATAGGCAGCCCTATCAAGTGTGTTAAACAAATAAGTGAATACATAATTGTGTGCAATTTTTATCCCATGTTTAATCTGCTAAAAATAAGCAATTGAATACTGCTTTATTAATTTGGGTAGGAAGACAGTCTGGTAATGGAGGGATCCCAATGTCCACCACTGCCGTATCATCACAGACCCTGTCCCTGTTTCCCTTCTCCCACTGCCAGAAATAGAAAGCAAAGTGTAAGATTGACACAAAGGTAGGCCTTGATAAGGATAAGGTGGCTGGGGGGTGCAGGGGGTGCAGGTTGTATTGAAGGTCAACAGTTATCCAGCCTCTGCTTGAATAACCTCCTATGAAGGGGAAAAAACTACTCTAGGTGGTAACTTCCTGATATGTAATCTATATCCACATCCTTTAAGTTTCATCCCATTCCTCTGGAGCAAGTGAGAATACATCTGAGCCTTCTACAATGTGTCAGCCCTTCAGATATTTGAAGACAGCTATCATGTCCCCTCTCAACCTTCTCTTCTGCCAGCTAAACATATTTAGGTCACCATTCTTCATAGGATTTGGTTTCTACTTCTTTCACCATCTTGGTAGTTCTTCTCTAGACTTGCTCCACTGTATCAATTCCCTCAAAATTAATCAAACCAACCAGATCTCAATTCACTGTTCTGCTATACTATATTTATATATACTGTACACATGGCATGAGGCCAGGTTATTTGAGGGACCACCTCTTCCCAATCACATCTGGCCATCCCATCAGGTCCAGCAGGAAGGGCATGATTTTTTAATTATTTTGTTGTATTGTTTTGTTTTTGTAACTTTGTACACTGCTCAGAGTCACATATGTGAGATGGGCAGCTATATACATTTTGAGGGGAAGGAGGGTGCCTTCAAGTCCTCCTGGCAACTGCCTGGACAAGTCCCTGCAGTTTTCTTGGCAACATTTTCAGAAGTAGTTTGCCACTGTCCACTTCATAGGGCTGAGTGACTGGCCCAAAGTCACCCAGCTGGCTTTGTGCCTAAGGTGGGATTAGAACTCACAGTCTCCTGGTTTCTAGCCTGGTGCCTTCACCATGACATCAAACTGGCTATCATGCCAGTTTAACAAATAAATAAATAAAATTTTAATTTATATGCTATCAAATCCCTGGACATAACAACTAATATGGGGGGGGGGAGGAGGAAGAGATTCAGTTTATATTTGGAGAAATGCTACTGCTATGGATTTAATCCATAGGAACATCCTTTTTTGGTCCTGAGATAAGTTCACCATTTCTTCCATTTGAGAGAGTTGTGTCCCATGACTGATGAAGCCTTGGCTGGAATGTAGATAGCTGGCCTGTGTATTTATTCAGCTCTATTTATTCAGCTCTACTTCCTCATCAGTTATTGCTTATTGGAAGAAGAAGCAGGGGAAAAATAGAGAAGAGGAGGAAGATCTGTACTGCAATATGAAAATGAGGAGCTAATCGTGGGCCAAAAGACAAAGCAGAGCTATTAGCAGAACAGATGTAAAAGCAAGAACATTGGAAAATAGTAGTAAGGGAAGCCAAGCAACTAGTTAATTGTGGAGTCCTTGGGGTTCTCTGAGCTTGGTCCTTTTCTTGCAAATGTTTCATAACCTGGCTGAGCTACACATGTCCGCCTCTATTGGTACAACTAATTAATGGCCAGTTTCTAAGGAACTGTGAAGAAGGGACCATACAACTGGCTTTTGTCCCCTAGCAGTACCCTACACTTTTAAAACCCAGGGCTCCTCTCAAAGCACTTAGAAATGGGGGGATCTGCTATCCAGGCATGTTCTTATTTGGGATTTTGAACCACCTTTTCTATTTTGTATATACCACACATGCCCTTACGGTATCTTTTGGCAGCAGCGATATGGATAGAAATATAAGGATTTTCCATAAACCAAGTCCGATCCTGATCCATTTAATTCAGTGCTGTTTCAACTGATGGATAGTAATTGTGCAGGAGTTCAGCTCTTCCTAGAACTCTCAGGGACAGGTCCTTGAATCTTATGCCCACAAAGCAATTATTATTTCACACTGAGCTACAGTCTTGCTGTGATAGAAGTTCTATTATTCTCCTCCACCACTGCTACCATCTAAATGGCTGAAAGGATAGCTTTGATGGCTTTCAATTTATTTCTTCATTATGCCTTTCTATCTCACCTTTCCCCCACTCTGTATGGTTTTGCACACTCTTGTTTTATCCTTGTAAAAACTGTGGGAGTAAGCTTAGGTTGAGAGACACTAGTCCCAAAAGCAAATAGCACCTTTATGCCAATATCCTTACATGTAATAGAGTTGTGTTTTTGTCTAGAGAATTGGTGAGAAGAATCTTGCAATAGAGGCGAATATGTGTAGCTCAGGGTTGAACTGTGGCGTCCTTGGGGTTCTCTGAGCTTGGTTGTTTCCATGCAAACGTTTCATTACCCGGCTAGGTAACATCTTCAGTGCTGAAATGGGATGGGGTTTGCTTGCTATTTATGTGCTGTGGCCTGCCTTGCCAGTGCTGGTGGGGGTGGGGTGGGGGTTGTTTTGCTCCTCTGATAGCTCATTGATTAGCATATATTGACTGCTTGATTGTGTGCCTGGTGGTGACCTTTGCTTATCTGGGTGATGATTGCTGGTGAGGCGATCTTCTGGTCTTTTGTCTCTTTTGAATAGTACAGTAAAACCTTGGATTGTGAGTAACTTGTTCTGTGAGTGTTCCACAAGACAGCAAACATTTCTAATAAATGTTAACTTGATAAACGAGCGACGTCTTGCAATACGAGTAGTACGTGACCCCGAATGTCACATGATCACAATGGTTCTTCTCTCTCTCCCTGCAGGATTCTGGGTGATCGTCTCCCATGCTAGTGATAGTGAAAGTCATCCTACACAATAACCCTCCTCTCTCTTGTCTCCATCATGCCAGCCATGAAGGTTTTCAAAGGTAGTGCAGGTTAATTTGTTTTATTTTTCTTTATATTTTGTATTTTCTTTATCATTTTGTATTATATTACAGTATGGTAATCATTTTATATGAATATTTTTAGGTTGTGGAACAAATCATCTGAGTTTCCATTATTTCTTATGGGGAAATTCGCTTTGATATACAAGTGCTTTGGATTACAAGCATGTTTCCAGAACGAATTATGTTTGCAAACCAAGGTTTTACTGTATGTAGATGCTGTTTATCTCTGTGTGTCTGTTAATTGCTGCCTTGTCTTCCAAGAATTCTCTTGCATTTTTGGATTTAGCTTGGTCTAAAATGCTGACAGTTTCCCAGTTAAAACTATGGTTAGGTCTGTCCATGTGTGGTGAGATTAAGGAGTTTTCATTGTGTCTTCTGACTGCTAGTTGGTGCTCGTGGATGCGCTCTGCTAGTCTTCTGCCTGTCTGTCTATAACAAACGCTGTGTAGGACAGACAGGCAGAAGACTAGCAGAGCACATCCATGAGCACCAACTAGCAGTCAGAAGCTCAGAGAACCCCCAGGACTCCACAGAATCTTGCAAATCACCCTATGTATGCATTGCAGAAGATTTTTAAAAATCTTCATGAATTGCTACCATTGACCAGCATGCAGTACATCTTACTTCCTGGTGGAATGTCTAGGCCAAGTGCACAAAACAGGGAAGACAATGAAAATGTTATCTTCTTGTTGCTAGCGGCAAACTCATTAAGTAGCTTTCTTTACTTTAGAAAGAGCATGCAAGATTAGAATGGACTTCGTTGCACATCATGTGATTTAGTGTTATGGAGAGAACTCCTTTATCTTGTGGTCTATATAAGTCAGACAGTCTAGCTCTGCAGACAGATGCTCACAAGCGAGCTGTGGCTTGTTAAGCCAGCTTGGAGTCTATGTCTATGCAAGTATGTGAATCCTGAGAACAGTGGACAATATCCTGTTTGGACAACATGTTTGCATTCTTGGCATGAGTAGAAGAGAGAAATATTAAGATTGCATCTGTTGTCCTCTTCCTGACCTCTGTATTCAAATCATTGGTTTCAACTGGTTTGAAATCGAGGCAGTTACTTGAAGAAGAAAAAGGGTCTGGCATGGAAGAAGGGGACAGAGAAGACTCTTTGTTGGGAGGGGTGGCAATATACGATCAGACTATTAACCAATGCAAATATTTAGAAACATGCTAGGCAGCAAATATTACTGCAAAGAACCTGCTAGAGAAATGTCATCAGGCTGGGAGACTGCTTTCTAATGTGGAGGCTGCCAAGTTGTGTCCCACAGATTTGTGGATCCAAATGCTGTTCATTATTTAGAAAGAGACCGTGAGGGTAGGACTCTGCGCCAGATATCCAGGACCCCATTCAGCAGAATGAGCACAAGTGGACCCAAAACTGAGCAGAGCTGGCTTCTCACATTTTAAACAAGCAATGCCATACATGCAGATAGGCCTTGCTTAACAACCTCAATAGGGACCAGACCATTGGTCATTAAGATGAGTGGCCATTAAGCGAGGCATCATATAACTGCACCCAATTTTACAACATTTTTTGCAGTAGTTGTTAAGCAAATCACACAGTTCCCCATTGGTTTTGCTTGCCGTAAGCCAGTTGGGAAGGTTGCAAATGGTGACACAACCATGGGATACTGCAACTGTCATAAGTGCGAGCTGGTTGCCAAGCACCGGATTGTGATCACGTGACCACGAGGGTGTTGCAATGATCATAAGTGTGAGGACCGGTCATTAGTCATTTTTAGCACTGTTGTAACTTTCAATGGTCGCTAACCGAATGGTTGTTAAGTGAGGACTACCTATACTCCTTTTTAAAGAGAGACTTCCCTATACAACCAATGATAAGGAACTTCTCATTCTTCCCAGTATTCTGCTTTTTCCCTCCCCACCAAGAAGGAAGTAGTCAAAACGTCTTACAGTAGCCACAGACCATGTCAGCTGGAACTAGCGGGAACTGTAGTCCAAGCTATCAAGAGGGCACAGAACAGGCAACCAAGCTTAGTCCATGGAATTCAATGCCTAAATCAACTTTACACTTCACACAAAACTAATAATTAAGGCGGCTACAGTTCTCAATTCTGTTCTCTTATTGGCAGCGTGGTGCTCCCTGCCCTGTAGTTCTGCTCCCCCTAAGTTCATTTAATTGGAAACATATAAACATATTAATATCAGATTTTGAGCATGGGAACTCCTATTAAATGCAGAATTCAGGGTTTGAGGCTTTCTCAGCCCTAGCTGGATGGAGTTGTTGTCTTCATCGTCTAACATGTTTGCTGTATGGTGCAGCCTTTTTCCCCTCCATTTCATAATTTGGAACTCGTTCCTCGCTAGGTTACCAATGTGTATAAATGCATTGAGACAACACTGCAAAATTTTTTAGATAAATGCAACACATTTATTTTGATATGAAGTTTTACTCATGCACACGGCCGGGAAACTTTCCACAAATAGAATCCATATGTATTGATGCATCAACCATGCATTTTTACTGTTTTATCAGTACACCTTGCTATTACTTCAATTTTATTTTTCCATTTTATCCATCTTTTTTGCCAAGGTTCATCTCGCACAAAGATCTCTCATCCTTCCAGTTGCTCCCTCTAATATTTAATTCCTTTGAATAGCAATTCCTTGCCTGGGATTTTTATATCAATTCCATTCTATCATTATTGTACTCAGGTTTCTTACTGGTGGGCCTCTGGATTCAGATTAAGAGAAAAAAAAAAAACTAAGCAGATCTCATAAATTTGAAGTCTGCCTTGCCAGCCCTTTGTTATATTTTGTATTTTTATATTTTGAACTCGTAACCTCCCTGAAGCCATATTTGGTGAAAGGCAAATGCAGAGAGGGAACAAGGCATGAAGGAATGAAAAATGGTGATAAACTCTAATGCTCATTCTTCAAAATGCAGGAATTTTAATACACAGACTCCACTCAAATAAGAGGAGGTGGTTTAAAGCTGCAAAGCCCAGGAAGAAATGTGGGTGAGAACTTTAGACTCCTATTCACTGACATGAATCTCTTTACATTTCTTCTTTCTATTTGCAAACTCAGGTGTTGAGGGCCTACAATTAGAGGGCCAAACAGCCACTTTTTAAAAAGAAAAAAACCCTGCATTTTCAGACTGCTTGTGTGAGAGGGAAAGGAAAGAAGAAAGAAGAAAGAAGAAAGAAGAAAGGAAAGGTGGTGTCCACAATTGCCTGTTTCCACTTTTTGGAATGGTAGAGGTCACATTCCAAAAAATAGTGAGACCCAAACCAAACCTACATTTGATTTCATTTCTATTATTTCAGTGAAATAATTTTTATGCCTCCATTTTCAGACACATTGTAGTAATTACTCCTTTCTGTCTTTTGAAAAACTACATTTTAGTGGCAATTTTTGGAGGTCCCACCAAACGTTTTCATGGCCGTGGACTGTCAGAATGTGTGCCTCTGATATGCAGAATAACCAGATTAATTTCTTCAGCTTTGATGATGGAGAATCAACTGCAGATTGGCTTAGGGAAGTATTTCTCAGTCTCAGCGACTTTATGTCAGCCTGCGAAGTAGTCCAGCCAAGAAGCACACCCAGGAGTACCAGCTCTATCTTTATTGTAAGATTACTTTAACAGAATCTTGCAAGTCTGAAAGTACATCTCTCCCCCTCTCCTTTACAATCCAAGAAATTAGGGAGGGTCCCTTCTGAGACATTTGCCACACCCCCATTCCTACTGCAGGCTCAACTGCCTCTTATCTGACCATTGCCTAGTGTGTGACTCTTCCTCCTGTCTATATGCTGGTTGGGGAATTCTGGGACTTGAAGTCACTGAGATTGAGAAACACTGGCTTAGGGGATCCAAACAAGCTTTACAGCACATGCAGCACATGTCCTGCCATCCAGGGCCAGCTCCTCACTCTGCCTTATGGTAAGTCTGACCCTCTTCAGATCGCTACGCTCCTCTTCCACCAGCACAACCCATAAACACCTGAACTGACTTACTGCATTTTGAAGTATGCACAGTGCTATCTATTCAATTCTCAACCCCTCCCAAGAGACCACTAATTCCAGCATCAGTAGTGACAGAGCTATTAGCTGACGATAGTCATTATTTCTAAATTTGCATCTCTCCATATAAAGCAGCCTGCCCACATGTTATGGAAATCGGTCCTTTGTTTGGGCAACGAATTCCCCTTTTGCAAGAAAAGGGATAATTAGCCAGCCAACTGGGAGCAGGTGCTACGTGGGCAAGGCACTTCTAATGGGTTGGCAACACTATCCCAAAACATGAACCAGCCTTTTGTTCTTGTTTCACTCCGAGTCTTTCTCAATTTCTCCATCTCCTGCTGGCCTCATTCTCCCAATGGGTCTCTCGTTCCCTGCATCCTGTTTGTCCTTGATCTCAACAGTGTGTGGGCAGCGAAGAAGGTGGGGCTGCCACCTCAGCGAGAAAATTATTTATCCATTAGTATCTCCAAGTGATAATCATGGGAAAGAAACTCTATACAGTCACCTGGGGGGGTTGGGGAGGTGAAAACCCAGGAGCCTGGATGTAAACAGACAAGTAATAGAGCATCCTTGCCCAGTTTTAACTTTCCATCCCAGCTTGTAAAATTGTTCATGAGTACACAGCCCCTCATTGTTTGAAAAATTTCATCAGATCTGCTCTTTAAATTTGCATCCTTCATTTTTACCTGCTGTTTCAGACGCAGAAACCACAGAACGACTGCTCTAGAGATTCAGTTCAACCGTAATTGACCAAATGAGTGAGTTTTCTTTTCCTGGTTCTGTATCTTGAGGTGGGGAGGGGGAATTATAGCTTCTTTGTGTTTTGTATCAGAGCAGTATGTTTGTGGGGTCTACTCAAGACCTCACCAAGGAAGAAGCAAGCTTTCAAGATCTCCAGATTTCTTGACTGAGAGGATGTGAGGTTCTCCAAAAGCAGTGTGGGAATTGGGAGGAGAGTGCAAAAACTGGGGGGAACCCACTCCCCAAAAAACCCAAACCAAAACTGAATTGTATGGGCCTGATTTGCATCACTTCTCAGAACGGGACAGAAAAATAAAAGGAAGTTGCTGTTTCTTCCCTGTAGCACCAACTGTACGTCTGGAGGAGGCATTCACTTTCAGGTCCAATTTTTGCTGAAGAGTAATGCTGGATGGAGGGTATAAACAAACCCACTTTCTACTATTTCATCAGAAGTTTAGAAGCATGACAATCCCCTCCATGTGGTCCCTTTGTCAGTTACTTGCCAGCGTCCCTCCCCAACAGAGGGGATCACTGTCGATATCCCACTCTCTTGAAGCTCTTTTTTTTTTTTTAATCCTCTTACTACTTCTTATAAATATACGGAGAATATTCAGACCTTCTGTCATCCCTGAATATTAGTCACAACTGGCAGGAGATATTCTACAACCTAAGATCTGGGTGTCTGTCAATGACAAATTCAACATGAGTTAGGAATACGATTCAGCTGCTAAACAAGCAAATGCATTATTGAGGTCCATTAAGGAGCACAGAATCCAGACCACAAGAAGTAATTGCTCCAATCTGTTCAGTCCTGTCTGACCCATTTAAGTACTCTGTCTCATTCTAGCCACCACAATATAAAAAGGAGAGTGACAAAGCTCAGAAGAGGGTTACTATGCTGGTGAAGAGTCTGGAAACCAAATCCTTTAAGGATTGGTTAATGGATCTGGGTACATTTAGCCTACAGAAAAGACAACTTAGGGAAGATAGAATAGCAGTCCTCATATATGGAACAGGTTGTCCCACAGAAAAAACAGCAGGCTGATTCTCTATTGCCCCAGAAGGCAGGGTCAGAACTATGAAGTTTAAAACTACAAGGAAGCAAGTTAAAGTGAGACCTCAGGAGGAATTTCCTGACTTCATGAGCTGTCAGCCACCTGAACAGACTGCCACATGAAGTGGTGAGTTCTCCTTTGCTGGAGGTCTTCAAAGAGAGGTGGGATGGTCATCTGTCAGAAATATTCTTGAGGATCTGCCTTGAGTAGGGAGTTGGACTGTTCTGACGTGGTTAGGGATAATGAGGAACCAAACATGATCACCATACAGAGGTGGAGGTATAAATACAGGGACAATTCACCAATGGATACCCATTGCTTAACTTCATGTGTTTCTATCTCTGAATGCTTGCATGGATTCTCAGTGCAAAACACAGTTCAGAGCTCTGTGCAACTTCACCTCTAATGCTTGATGGTCTATTCACTCCACGAGTTGACTCTTGACATCAACATTATCATTTCTGGTTCAAAAGTAAATACACAACCCTGGAAATCTGAGGATTTGTTACATTTTCCAGGATATGTTTTCTATTTGGATATGGCTGCAACCTTGCTACATTTACTTGGAACACATATCATGAAATGCAGCAGTGGCAATATTGCTTAAGTAGATGTTAGTAAAGGGAGACATTTATAATCCAATCCCGTGCATATCTATTCTGAAGAAGGGCTGGGAGGATTATGGGCATCACCAATACTGTGATGCTACAATCTAAATTAGCATAAATTGTCATTTCAGGCCAGCAGACTGTCAAAAGTTCATCGCTCCATATGTAGACCCATTCATTTTTGACTGTATATAATTAGCTGATCAGCAATGATAAATGACAGGTATACACCCAGTCAGAAAGATTTGCTATCAATATTTACCAAAGAAAATTAATGGAGTGAAGGCATTCTTTTCCACCAGTCACTGCTGCAAGCAAATTTGACCTCCAGCATCTACAGTATCTACCAAGAGTTTGACAAGACCTTTGACCTATGTGTGTAATTTGACAAGACTTTTGGCCTATGTGTGTACTCTGAAGTTCCTTTTTCCTAGGAATCTAGAGTCAGGTTTCCAGTAACAGCCTGTCAACCTTTCATGGTAGGCCACACTAGGAAATCAAAGTCATGAATTTTAACCCTACTTTCATTATAAGGTTTCAACAAGAGAATTTTGCAAGTCTGAATGTGCTTCCCCTCTCCCCGCCCCCCTCACTTTATCTCCATGAGAACTAGGGAGGGTCTTGTCTGAGATGCTTTCTCAGGTTACAGTTCTGCACTGAACTCAAATTTCTTTTATCTGACCATTGTCTTGGTAGCAGCTCTTCCTCCTGTTTCTCAAGGTTACTCCTTCTGCCCATTGCACAGCCATAACTCTCTCTGTATAGCTTGACCTTGGATGTTCTTCATATATAGAGAGTAAGACTTCCTTGTAATCCTTCTTTATTCATCATGTCCTGCTTCTGGTTTCAAATATCCACACACACGGTTGCTATGGTAATTAGCAGTTTACTCAAGGTCAAGGAGATAACAAGGAATGCAAACCAAAACAGAGTCTCTAACAGAAGTTTGCCTGAATGGTATTGCTTTAACAGGAGCATACAGAAGAATAGTCCAAATCCAGTCCAAGGTTCCAAGAGCCTAGTTAGAGTTGTCAGCCAGTCCAAAGGTCAGAATTTCAGGAGCAGAATCCACACAAACATCACACAAGAGCCAGAGATCAGACAGTTGCTTCCAACAAGGGATCGTGGGTCAGGGCTGCCTCTTAAATCAGACTGCAGCCAGCTGTCTTTAATCAAGGTATTTAGTCCCTTGCTTGGCAAGGAGCTTCTTAGAACATCATTGCACTGTTCTTCACTCACCTTGCTGGGTGCAGGCCCTGGGGGTCATCCTCATCTGACTCTCCAGCTGTTCAGGTAGTGCCTGTGTTTCATCCACCTCAGGTGAGTCTTGGCTTGTGTTTCCTGAGGCTGACATTCCACAGGTTCTGCTGGAACCTCTTCTTCAGAGTCAGCATCTGAGTCCTGGGCCATGACACATCACAAGGCCCAGAGTGGGGTGGAGGAGTACTTTCCTACCTATACTAGATGAAAGGTACACTAATGTTTCCTGTTTCTGAACTAGGAGATCCATTCATATTGGTTTCTCATTTAGTAAATCTAACAGTGGCATATAGGATTGAAATTGACCATCACAAGAGAGACCATTACATGCTGAGTTTGGCACACACTTCTTACTGTGAGGTGCCAGTCTCCCCATCCCATGGGTGGCCACCTTTCCAAAAATCAGGGGAGATTTGTTAACAAACCAAAAGTGCAAATGGGAAGGGATCAAACTCAACTGTGGGACGAGCTTGAGTCAGAAATAGAAAGTTCAATTGTGGCAAAGTTAGGATCACCAAGGATATTTTCTAGGACTGAGTAGCGCTTCAGATCTAAAGCAGAAAAGGGTTAGGGTTGAGGCAATGAGGCACCAACAGGATTTAACAAGGGGCTCTGGATGGTTTGGACATGCTGTTGGCATATCATATTTTTGAATATATATTTTTTTGAGATTGTGAGGGTACTGTACAAGCTCAGGAAATGATGGAGCTTCTTTAGGGAGGTGTCAACCGGTACAGCACGCATACCCATGACCCTTCAAAACCTATTTTCTAGTTTGGATTCAAAGCACTGCACATCCCTTCCATTTTTTTTAGTATTCAGTGAATGGCATATCACTTAAAGAGATTGAGATGCAACAGTCTGAGATGTTGTTCTTTCCTTGATATGGCTTCAGATAATTGATGAATTGATTACGTGCCATCAAGTCATTGTCGGCTCTTAGTGAACACTTCAGATAATAGAGATACAAAATTGACTGAGTCCAAACTGAGCAGGACCTTCTCTTTCACCCTTTTCCTCTCTGTCTTCTCAACACCTACCCTCTTACTGGGGCAAGGCCATTCAACTGTCCGTCAGTTACACAAAGGTCCACATGAGATGACGCTAAGGGTCTTGTATAGCTCAAGGGGCCTGCATAGCTTACCCATTCCAACTTAATCCAATTTCAAAAACACTGCTTTTCAATGGAATCAGTTCAGTCCTTCAAATGCTTATGAAGAGACAGTAATTCATTGATTCATAGCTACAGATCTTCTGGCTCTGAAGGAAACAATGCAGCATTGATGTCAGGTGATAGCACAGCTTTTACTTCAGGATCTCCCACAAGGCAGAGCCAGGAAATTTCTGTGATAATATCTTCTGCTGTTGAAACAGTTGCTGTGTTCACAAGACACATACTCAAACCTGGTGACAGAATTAACCCATTTTCTGGATCTGCACATTACAGTGCATTGAATGGCTAGGATTCACAGGATATGCTAAGCCATAAAATACACTAAACTAAATTTAACCAAGTTTCATATGTCAGATGAACACAGTCACCTAGTTTTCTTCAGAAAATTCATGTCTAGCTAAAAATGACTGTTTTTCTGGTCTCCAGCTATTGACCCCAGTTTCCCTGGAAGAAGTGACAACTACCCAGTTCTATTTTCTGTACTGAATATTCCCTTCAGTTAATGGAAGATGGAGAGCCAGATTGGTTAAGGCACCAGGCTAGAAACCGGGAGGCTGTGAGTTCTAGTCCCACCTTGGGCACAAAGCCAGCTGGGTGACCTTGGGCCAGTTATTCTCTTTCAGCCCTAAAAAGGAGGCAATGGCAAACCACTTCTCAAATCTTCCCAAGAAAACTGTAGGGATTTGTCCAGACAGTCGCCAGGAGTCAAGACTCACTAGAAGGCACACACACACACACCCCACCCAAAAAAGGAAGATGAGCCTTATCTCTCTTTTAATCTATTCTTCAGGTTAATTTTGTCCACATTTTCAACTGATCCTCAAAAAGCGTGATCTCACTTCCATGACCAGATCACGCCACTGTTTTCCCATCCCTGTGACGTTTCAAGTAGTCGTAGGAGCTATGTTTTGTTCTGTTTCTTGTCAGAGCGCTGTTAAGAGAGGGTTTATTTTTCTCCTCTTTCTCTCACACACATCATTTTTCTATTCAAATGTCCTCCTCAAGATGCAGTGAACACGAATGGTGGAGCCCCAACCCCTAAAATGCAAGACGTCTGCGGTGGACAGTTGGAACACCCTTTCTATTCTCCCACTTTTTTTCTTTTCCACTGTTGCTTTAAGGAATTTTTATCTTCCCAACAGCAACGGTGAGATAGGTTAGGCTTCAGGGCAGAAGAAGAATTTCAGCCTGCTTCTCCCCAGTCTGAGGCACTTTAATCACATTTTCTGTTCATATTTGTTTTCTCCAAAGCGTAGGCATAAATGTTTCTCTATACGTGTCTGGGCAGATAGACGGATACAGAGGTACATACATAATATCCATTCTGCCAAGTGTTCATAACATTTCAAGCTTAATGCTTCTGATAGCCTTCCTATTAGGACAGTGAGGACATTTTAACCAGGGTCATGATATGAGATGTTTAACACTCCACCTTCCTATACTCTATCATCTCATGGCTGACTCACTGTTTCCCTTTCCCTATATTGATTTATTTTTATTTCTTTATTTAAGCAATTTATATGGCTGCCCCACTCACTCGCCGTGACTCCGGGTGGCTTACTGGAATAAAAATCCCAAATACAAAATCCACTACACCCCACCCCACCCCCCTGGCAACAACAACTAGCCATTTGATATATTCCCAAATACATTCTTGCTTCTATTTAAACAAGTATGTTAACCACAAGACACATACAAGATATTTATATGCTTAAAGTATCTTCTCATTTTTGGTATAATGCCAGCAGTGGATCTCCATGTATCTTAAAAATGGTACTCCAGTCCACAAAAATCTCTATTATGATAAATCTACCAGCCTTTCACATATCTATCTGACCAGAGAGTACTTCAAATCTCCTGATCAAATTCTTTAAAAACATCACAAAATTAATAGCTGGAGGGTCCTTCCTTCCTTCTTTCCTCACCTTGTCAGCTGAGCCTTGTTCAGGCCATCTGGTTGTCCTTCTCCTCCTCTCTGCTGAAGAATCAGAGATTTTTGCTCCTCAGGTGAGTTCACCACCTTTCTGCCCTTCCAGCAGGGGAGAAGCTCCTTTTGACCCCCTCCATCCAATCAGCAGACAGGTTTGCCAGCCCTTGGATGCTGGAATGAGTGGATGCAGTGAGCAAGGGACTGTTGAACAGAGGGATATACATCATCATCATCATCATCATCATCATCATCATCATCATCATCATAATATCCCCTCTCACCCCTCTGGGTGGTCTGTGTCTTCCTCAATCTCGGGTCCTCTACCAGGGGCCTGGGAGTTTGAGGGTTCTGCACAGTATCTCAGCCGTTCCCAGCACTGCACTCTTCTGGACAGAGAGCTTGGATGTCGTTCCTGGGATCTGTTGGAGCCACTCTCCCAACTTAGGAGTCACGGCCCCAAGTGCTCCTACCACCACTGGGACCCCTTTGGCCTTGACTTTCCACATCCTCTCTAGTTCCTCCTTCAGGCCCTGGTACCTCTCCAGCTTTTCATACTCCTCCTTCCTGATGTTGCTGTCACTTGGCACTACTACATCTGTCACCATTGCTGTCTTCTGGTCCTTGTCTACTAACAGACCTTGTCTACTGTATATACCAGGTTCTCTTACATGGACAAGAGAACCTAGTGTGTGTGTGTGTGTGTGTGTGTGTGTTCAAACAGGGAAACAGACTCTTGTTTGAGAGAAGAGGCAGGGCAGATGTCCAATGACAGCCTCATGCCAAGGAGTGCCTCTCAGAGTTTCTCATCTGTAGAACTGGGGGTCTTCTCATTTCACAGCCTTTCCACTGAAACTTTCTCATGCTGTTGCTCATTCCTTCTGATGACAATTTTTTTCCTATTCAAAGTTCTTTCAAAGGTGAAGAGACATTTTCATGGATGGAGTGGGCATTTCTTGCCCTTTTTTAGTGATGTGTCAGCTGAGGGGTGTGTCAAACCATCCAGTCTTGTGGTAGAAACATCTCTCTGCATTCTGAAGTTCCTCAGGCTTCTCATATGTCCATGAAATCCAAAAGGAAGACATCGTGAGGGAATGAATCCTGTGGGATTTCTTTAAATTGGGAGAGGTGGATTCCATAATATTTTCAGGTCACTTTCTCAGCATCTTTCCTGGAGTTCTTCTGAGGCAAGGAATTTCCTCCTCCCCCTACCCCCCATTCAACTTTGGGAATAATAACAGTTCTAAGGAATTCAGATTGCTTCTGTATTTATTTGCATTATTACCCACTTCCTCAGATTCTGGTCCCCCCCCCCCAAAAAAAACCTGCACAAGAGAAGAAGGTGAAACACTCACTTGCTCCAATCATATGTGCAGCCAACTATCACTGCTTAAATGCTTGTCTGCTTGCTTGCTTCAGTTGTGGATTTGTTGGCTGGAGAAATGTTCTGGGAAACCAAATTAGAGGTTTTCCCTACACTGTACAAAACATCTGATGATATCTCTGATTTCTTCGTTGCTTTTTATACCTCTCTTAAATTTCTGAAAACATTACCTCGTTTTCTCAATCACGCAACCTATAAATGGGCTGGAAAATGCTGAGTGCATTTATGGGTTCAGTTTCAATATAGAGACACACTTCTGAACACACCCAAATAATGACTTCTGTTAGTCAACCTCTATTTCTGCTGGCTAGATAGATATGGGCATGGCTTCCTCTTGACTACTCTGAGGGCCTCTTCCGGCTCTTAAAATACTTGGGAGGAGCTTTGGGGCACAGGCAGGTACCAGGTGATGGTGGGAAGCCAGCAGAGCACCTCATGGATGCTAATAAAAACTGTCTTGCACATTCTTATAAGGCATAGCTAATCAAACAAATGGCAAAGGGATCCACCACTGCTGCAAATCTGAATGACAAGATAAGTTACTTTATTCCAAGCTATCAGATGGATGGAATCTTTTTGCTCCAAAAAACCCAATATTCTTACTGGATTTTCCTTGTTTTTTCAAATGTTTCTGGTTCCACCTACTGGACATAAAACTAATGACTAGCTGATTCCAACTACTTTTTCTTCCCTTTCCTCCTCCTCCTCCTCCTCCTCTTCCTCCAATATCATCATCAAAAACAACAAAATGTGTTATACATGATCAGCCAGACTGCACATATTCTGTTCCAAATAATCCAGGTGAAAAGGAACACAGAACCTGTGGTGGAAGAATGGCAAGATGTGAGGGTGTACCTCCCTTTTCTTGATTTTTTTTCATGCCTCCTTTTCTCAAAAGAAAAAAGCGGGGGGGGGGGACTTCTACTGGGAAGGGGGAACTACACTATGTCCAAGAGGAATGTTCTTGTCCCATTTCAGGAGTTGGTTGGAGGAAATCTTTGCAGCAAGGTTTGCATCAGGCATTGGACCCTACAGCTTGCTATATTTACTTGCAAGAGTAGACACATTCTACCAAGGAAAGTTAAACAGAATGGCACAAAAATAGACCAGCTATTTCTCAAAGAAGGAGATGGGTGAGGAGACCAAGAAGTGGACAATTGTCTTGTGATTGTCACTGGAAGGAGAGTGATAACAAGAAATGAAGTCATCATGACAACTTGGCGTGGGATACTCTGCTGTTGCAACATGCAGGCAAATGATCATCTGAGCTTCACCCACCACAAGGAAGTACAAGAAAGACCTTTCTTCTGCAAATTCCTTCTGTAGAATTTGCTTGACGCTCCCCTTTCCTTTCATCCTGGAGAAGGTCTGTTCATGTAATTCTAAGAATTGACCACAACCTGAAGGTAGATAATCAGTCAACCTTTGTCCTTGATAGCTGTTATTAGTGAACTCAAACCCCCTGATGGACAATATTGGAACATTGACTTGGCTGTATGCAAAAGATGACCAATTAGGTAAAGATGGGAAGAGAAGAACATTAGAACTGGAGATTCTGTAGAATTGCTAAGACACAAGGATGGGCCTATCTTCTCTGAGAATATGTTAAGTCTTCCCACAGCTTATGATGTTATCTCTTGACTTTAGGTATCTACCATTGTTTAGAGAAGTCAAACAGCACCATCCATTCACATAAAAAAAATGGATACTAGCAAGCTCGGCAGAAACTTGCTGGCTGGGGAATTATGGGAGTTGAAGTCCACATATCTTAAAGTTGCCAAGGTTGAGAAACACTGCTCTAGGCAGTAAGGGGAAGAGAACAAATGTTCCATTCTTTTGTACTAAGAAAGATGTGCTATTCTTTATTTAAAGCATGGCAGGGAACGGTTCTTCTTTTCTCCTTCCAAAATTGCTCACTTAAAAAAAAAAAAAATTAAGCCTCTGAATGGAGGAAAGGGGGAAATTATGAAAAAAGGAATGCAATCATAGTAACTAGATTGGATTTTATTTATTTTTAAAATTGAATTCAATTGAGTTTAGCTTTGTCCAGGCCTTACCACTTATTCATCTTATCTCCTTCTACCTTTATGTGATGTCCTTAGCGCACTACACAAGACTCCTTGTGGCCCTTGGCCGAAAAAAAGTTGCATAGTTTCAATTTAGGATAAAAGATCTGATATTATGTTAAGAAAATGCATTCAAAAGTGTATTTCCACTGGAAGTTTTCAATCATCTAAAATGAAACCTTGGTTTTCTGCTAGGAATGCAAACAACCTTGCAAAGAAATACTATTTTAATGCAAAAGTGGAAATAGTTGTGTGAGAGGCAGCAATGGTGATAGCAGCACTGACTGATCCTGTCTGGGCTTGGAAGCTTATCAAGAATGGATCTAGTGAGTATTTGGGTGGGAGATCACAAAAGAATCCCCGGGCTGTAAACTAAATTGGGAAGTTAAAAAAACAACCTAGAAGAAAACAATAGCAAATCACTTCCATGTTCTTGCCAAGAAAACAGAACAGATGTTTCCTGAAGCACCAGGAATGAAGTTTAATTTAATGGCATCCTTACCTTCCAGTTGGAACCCTGAAGTGGACTGTTTTCTTCCTCTTTCAAATTTTTCACATTTTGCTACTGTTTATCAACTGATTCATTTGTCAGAGCAAGGAGAATCCATCCATCGTTCTGAGAGGCACTCATCACTCCTTCTTTGAAAAGTGTCCCCAAGCTTTTCCCTTCACTATACCATTGCAAAGCTCTTCCCTTTCTTTCATCAGCCACCAGACAGGACAAATCAACTGTGTGTACTTTATTGAATGCAATTATGTATAAGTGGAAGATTTTCAATTTGAAGTTCAAGGGGGGCATTCTCTCAATTGTACTTTTAATATTGATTTGAGCCCTGGGAAATTCAGCTAGCGTGATAGGGAGAAAAAAAATCAAGGAATTAATGAGTTTGGGAGCTGGTTGAATCTGGTTGCATTCAGAGCTTGGAAGGCACTGTACTGTTGTTAAATTCCAAGTAATCAATATGTTTAAAAGGGTGGTAATGGTTTTGCTCTTTTTTCTCCTCTCTGCACTTAATAAGAGTACTTGCTCGGCCACATTTGCATCCTCACGTCAGACAGGGAACACAGTACTCAGAGTGGAGAGCGCCTTATGGGCTTAGATGGGGAGGACTGTGCTTTTATCAATAGATACACAAAACCATCAGAGGGGTCATATGTAGCATATCTTATTTATTTATTTATTTATTTACAGGACTTATATAGCCGCCTGTCTCATACAATGACTGTAGGTGGCTCACAACAATCCATAAAACATGGTTAAAAACAAAGGTACCCTTCCCCCCAGGTGCCAGACCAAACATCCTCACAGCTCAATCCCCCCTCCTAGCCCAGTGTTTGGGAGAAGAGCCAGGTCTTCACAGCCCTCCAGAAGGCTAAAAGGATAGGGGATCCCTTGGATCTCAGGTGGGAGGCTGTTCTAAAAGGCTGAGGTGGCCACTGAGAAGTTGCCCCTCCAAGATCCCATTAGGTGTCAATATGCATATTGGATCACCCCATCTTAGAAACTAGGTGTTGTTTGTTTGTTTGTTTGTTTGGTCTGAGAAGCCATGATTTGGAAACATGGCTGGTAACATCATGATATGACTAGAGTGGATGGGGTCAGCATTTTCAGCCCTTTTTTTTTAATTATTATTTTACAATGGATTAAGGGATGCAATTGATTTCAGCAAAGCTTACAACTGCATTGGGCTCCTTTAAGCCCCTTAAAATGGGAAACATCAGACCAGTTGGAGAGATGTCAGGGGTTTTAAGGAATGCTTAAACTGGAATTCACCTCCTACCAAGGATCAAAAAGTTCCGCCTTATCAGCTCTGGGACTGCAGAGCTTCAATTATCCTACAGCAGTGTTGTCCAACCTTGGCCACTTTAAGATGAGTGGACTTCAACTCCCAGAATTCCTCAGCCAGCCATGGTTGGACAACACTGACCTACAGGCTGCACACTTTTTCATTAGCTCCTCAAAGACTGCTACAGCAATTGGGTGAAACAAATTGGAGGCTTTTGAACTCAGCATATAAGAAGCAAGCAAATGAGCGAGTTGTTTCATCATTTCAGCTAGCATTGAGGTTATTGCTCCCCAGAAGGCTGAGGGAGCTCCCCCAAAACTTCCTTCTTTCTTCTATAAAGCGCTGATACCTGTTGATTAGATCATGATAAATTAAGTCAGGACCTTTTCACCCAGTTAAGAGTGTCATGTCTTTTTTCCATTGGGGGTGAAGGTAATTAATTTTATCTCATTCTACAAGTGACGTGAAGTAAAATTGCTGATCGCTGATAATGGGTTTCCTTTTTCTATTTTAAGAAGTGAGATTAATTTCTTCCTTCAAAACAATACAGACGTGAGTTATCTTTCAGATATTGATGGGAGTACTTTTGTTTTTATACATGTGTTAAGGTAATCATTTTTGGAACAAAAAGTTCAGGTTGGTCACCAGATTTAAACCGAGGACTGGCTGACCAGATCAGTGAAAAAGAAGTTGGCTATACTGTCCCCCCACAACAGAGAACCACCCTTATGCAGCACTAACATTTGCTAGGAGCTGGTTGCTAGGAGGAAGTGTAACATAAAACCACTATGTCATCGCTCTGTGGTTATTCCAAGGAACTTGATAGCCAGTAAGCGCTAGCTGTTTGAAACTGTTTCCTCTGTAGCCCGCATTTCTTTAATGCTGTATTCCTTGAGCGTCTGCATGATAAGCATCCTCCCTCCTATGTACTAAGTATAGCTTATTCCTAAAGGAGGCTTAGTAAAGTCTTAAGGGAGGAAGGGAAGTTGATCTGAAGATGGCAGTGTGAAGTCCACCATTTGGAGAAGGAAAAAAGGAAGAGCAGCAAGGAAGGATTAGAGATAGCATCATAACACCTCTTGACACCTCTGCCTATTTATCTCTTTATCTAGATTTAGAAGGTCACCTAACTCCCAAAGGACCCTAGGCAGCTTACCTATTTAAACGAGAAGAAAAGAATGAAAAAGAAAGGAACAGGTACACCTGGACTAACCAAACATTGCATTCCAAAAAAAAAAATCTGCCAGGGGCTCAACAACCATCCCCAGGCCTGGCGCATAGCCACATTTTCAAAGGCTCACTGAAGCCTTGTAGGGTGAAAGCGGTGTGAATCTCCAGAGGGATGCATTCCAGAGGTGCCATGAAGAACAAGGCATGCTTTCAGGGTCCCACTCGGTGGCATTGCTTGATGGAAGGGACCTCAAGCTCCCCCACACTGCCCAATCTTACTATAGGGGCAGAAGCCATTGGATACAGGTGGTCCCTCAAGTAACCAGATCCTGTGCCATGAAGAATGACAAGCACACAAGAGTTGTGCTTCCCTTCAGAAGGATGCAAAAGAGAAAACAGAGTGTGACACTTTGAATTCCTCTTCTAGGTTCTAACCTGCGTATGGAGTGAACAACTTTTCTCAGCTCTAGGTCATATTATTTTTAAATTATTAGTTTAGCTTCTGTGAGTTACATTCCTTTAAGCTTTTGTCTTCTTTGTCTATTGTTGTTGTTTAGTCGTTAAGTCGTGTCCGACTCTTCGTGTCCCCATGAACCATATTGCGCCAGGCCTTCCTGTCCTTCACTGCCTCCCTGAGTTTGCTCAGTTTCATGCTCATTGCTTCAGTGATGCTATCTAACCATCTCATCCTCTGCCATCCTCTTCTCCTTTTGCCTTCAATCTTTCCCAGCATCAGGGTCTTCTCCAAAGAGATCTCTCTTCGCATTAGGTGACCAAAATATCTGAGCTTGAGCTTCATTATCGATCCTTCCAATGAGCAATCAGGGTTGATTTCCTTTAAGATTGACTGGTTTGACCTCCTAGCAGTCCAGGGGACTCTCAAGAGTCTTCTCCAGCACCACAGTTCAAAGGCATCAATTCTTCGGCGCTCGGCCTTTTTAATGGTCCAGCTCTCACAGCCATACATTACTACTGGAAAAACCATAGCTTTGACTATGCGGATCTTTGTCGGCAAGGTGACGTCTCTGCTTTTTAATATGCTATCTAGGCTTGCCATAGCTTTCCTCCCAAGGAGCAAGCGTCTTTTAATTTCATGGCTGCAGTCTCCGTCTGCGGTGATCTTGGAGCCCAAATAAATGAAGTCTGTTACTGCTTCCATTTCTACCCCTTCTATTTGCCAGGAATTGATGGGTCCAGATGCCATGATCTTAGTTTTTTAATGTTGAGTTTCAAGCCAGCTTTCGCACTCTCCTCCTTCACCCTCATCAAGAGGCCCTTTAGTTCTTCTTCACTTTCTGCCATTAGGGTGGTATCGTCCGCATATCTGAGGTTGTTGATGATTCTCCCTGCAATCTTAATTCCGGCTTGTGATTCTTCCAGCCTGGCATTTCTCATGATGTACTCTGCATATAGGTTAAATAAGCAGGGTGACAGTATACAGCCTTGTCGTACACCTTTCCCTATTTTGAACCAATCGGTTGTTCCGTGACCGGTTCTAACTGTTGCTTCTTGGCCCGCATACAGATTTCTCAGGAGACAGGTAAGGTGGTCTGGTACTCCCATCTCTTTAAGAATTTGCCACAGTTTGTTGTGATCCACACAATCAAAGGCTTTTGCATAGTCAATGAAGCAGAAGTAGATATTTTTCTGGAACTCTCGTGCTTTCTCCATGATCCAGCGAATGTTGGCGATTTGATCTCTAGTTCCTCTGCCTCTTCGAAACCCAGCTTGTACATCCGGTAGTTCTCGGTTCATGTATTGCTGAAGCCTAGCTTGTAGGATTTTGAGCATAACCTTGCTAGCATGTGAAATGAGTGCAATTGTGCGATAGTTTGAGCATTCTTTGGCGTTGCCCTTCTTTGGAATTGGAACATAAACTGACCTTTTCCAATCCCGTGGCCACTGTTGCGTTTTCCAAACTTGCTGGCATATTGAGTGCAGCACTCTAACACCATCATCTTTTAGTATTTTAAATAACTCAGCTGGAATACTGTCATCTCCACTAGCTTTGTTGTTAGCAATGCTTCCTAAGGCCCACTTGACTTCACTCTCTAGGATGTCTGGCTCAAGGTCAGTGATCACACCAGCGTGGACATCAGGGACATTAAGATCTTTCTTGTATAGTTCTTCTGTGTATTCTTGCCACCTCTTCTTAATCTCTTCTGCTTCTGTTAGGTCCCTGCCTTTTTTTCCTTTATCATGCCCATCTTTGCACTAAACGTTCCTTTCATATCTCCAATTTTCTTGTAGAGATCTCTAGTCTTCCCCATTCTATTGTTTTCCTCAATTTCTTTGCATTGTTCATTTAAGAAGGCCTTCTTATCTCTCCTTGCTATTCTCTGGAAATCTGCATTCAGTTGCTTATATCTTTCCCTTTCACCCTTGCTTTTCGCATTCCTTCTTTCCACAGCTATTTGTAAAGCCTCATCAGACAGCCATTTTGCTTTCTTGCATTTCTTTTTCTTTGGGATGGTTTTAGTTGCTGCCTCCTGTACAATGTTACGGACCTCTGTCCATAGTTCTTCAGGCACTCTGTCTACCAAATCTAATCCTCTAAATCTATTCATCACCTTCACTGTGTACTCACAAGGAATATGATCTAAGTCATACCTGAGTGGTCTAGTGGTTTTCCCTACATTCTTCAATTTAAGCCTAAATTTTGCAGTAAGAAGCTCATGATCTGAACCACAGTCAGCTCCTGGTCTTGTTTTTGCTGTCTGTATAGAGCTTCTCCATCTTTGGCTGCAAAGTATATAATCAGTCTGGTTTCGGTATTGACCATCTGGTGATGTCCATGTGTAGAGTCGTCTCTTGTGTTGTTGGAAAAGAGTGTTTGCTATGACTAGCTTGTTCTCTTGACAGAACTCTATTAGCCTTTGCCCTGCTTCATTTTGTACTCCAAGGCCAAACTTGCCTGTTATTCCGATTACTCCTTGACTTCCTACTTTAGCATTCCAATCCCCTATGATGAAAAGGACATCTTTTTTTGGTGCTAGTTCTAGAAGGTGTTGTAGGTCTTCATAGAACCGGTCAACTTCAGCTTCTTCGGCATCAGTGGTTGGGGCATAGACTTGGATTACTGTGATGTTGAATGGTTTGCCTTGGATACGCACTGAGATCATTCTGTCGTTTTTGAGGTTGTACCCCATTACTGCCTTTCCCACTCTCTTATTGACTATGAGTGCAACTCCATTTCTTCTAAGGGTTTCTTGCCCACAGTAGTAGATATAATGGTCACCCGAATTAAATTCACCCATTCCCGTCCATTTCAGTTCGCTGATTCCCAAGATGTCGACGTTCAATCTTGTCATCTCATGTTGGACCACATCCAGCTTGCCTTGGTTCATAGATCTTACATTCCAGGTACCTATACAATATTGTTCTTTACAGCATCGGACCTTCTTTTCGCTTCCAGATACATCCACAGCTGAACGTCCTTTCGCCTTTGGCCCAGCCGCTTCACTCTTTCTGGAGCTACTTGGAATTGCCCTCTGCTCTTCCCCAGTAGCATATTGGACACCTTCCGACCTGAGGGGCTCATCTTCTGGCATCATATCTTTTAGCCTTTTAACATTGTCCATGGGGTTTTCTTGGCAAGGATACTGGAGTGGGTTGCCATTTCCTTCTCCGTGGACCACATTTTGTCAGAACTCTCTGTCATGACCTGTCCGTCTTGGGTGGCCCTGCACAGTATAGCTCATGGCTTCACTGAGTTACGCAAGCCCCTTCGCCACGACAAGGCAGTGATCCATGAAGGGGCTTCTTTGTCTATATCTTAAACAAAACTGAAATGGCTTCTGATTACTTCTGGTGAATTTCAGAGTGGTGATTGGTTTCCTTTGGATGACCACAGTAGCCTTTTTTATTGCTATGAACTGCTGAATATTGCCCAGTTTAGCTTATGTGAACACAATTGCTTTGCTTCTTGCTGTGAAAGTATGCATAGTATAAGCTAAATTCATGCAAACTGTTTCCTGGACACATCCATTCACACAGGCCCTTTTCACAGAAACGTAGCACACAAAGAAGAGATTTATCCATTGTTGTTTTGCAATTGGGGAACATCTTCTCTATTAATTTTATAGCTGAAATTCTCATCCAAGCTCAACAAAGAATGATGCGTGACTCAGTTCACCATTCAGGTTCAGAAGATTCACAAGTTTCTTTTAATATAACTGTTGCATAACAGGGAGAGTGTGTTCACATTTAATCAAGTTACTTACAAACCTAACATTTACTAAGTTTGGTTCATGTTAAGCTTTTGTCTGTTTAGAATGTTTTGTGAATCCTGGACATTTGGTTACTTTATGTTTTAATGTATCATAGACATCCACAAAGGGAGTTAATCTGCAAACCAGATTAAGCCGTTTATACAACCACAGCCACAAAGAGAAGTAATCAATAATATTATATTATCATCATCATCTAATAATAATTATTATTATTATAATGCTTGACTTCTGGCATACGGATCTGAAAATAAGTGTGAATAATCCTAACCTAAAAAAAGAAAGATTAAACAATGGGAACTAGCATTTACCAAATATAGAATGAAAATAAATTAATATATAAAGAGTTGTATTAGGCTGTTATGGAATCAGGGTGCAAATACTGCTGGAGGCCATGAACCACAGAAGTGAAACTCATGGGTTTAGACAGAAAAAGAAAGGGGAAATAGTGGAAAAATTGTTATAACAAATTGTTTCAGAGAAACAAAAATTTAGAAAGTGCTTAATTCATGCTTAGTGACAGACAGTTAAAAATACATACTATATATGGCAAACCTCCTAGGTTTTTTTTAGCAACTTTGGCAGAATTACTTTGTTCTGTTTGCTTTTCCACAGCCACAAAGAAGCCAGATACAGATTAGACACTTCCAACACGTGAAAGAATTATAAGCAAGATCTGCATTCTGCTTAAATGGAACAGCATCGGGAGGCCAGAGAATTATTTCCTGAAAGTAAATAGTTTATTGAATAAGTTCTCCAGACCATTTCAGGTATACTACAGGTAACAGCAATACATCCATTTGTCCTAAAACAAGTCACAGGAGAGCTGTTGTTTCAGTGCTGACTTTAGCAACTGAGATTCTCCAATAGCTAACAATCCAGTGAACTCTGATTTCTGTCTCTTCTTGCTATTGACTTTAGTCTTAAAAAGAATGATGTCCTTTCTGAAGCCTTGGGAAGTTGACCAACTGCAGAGGTTAGGAAAAGATCATCTTTTCAGGCTGAACTGTCAAATAAAGGGGAGAGGGCCATGTCTCAGGGTGGGACAGCGCAACAGGAAATGTTGAGAGTTTCCCTGAAAGAGAATGGCCTGAAATTCATTGTATTCTGAATCCTCTTCACATTTCTTCCTCTTTGTATCACCATAGTACCATTGAGTCAGAATCAACCATTTAGGCCACTGAGTTTAATCCCAGGTTCAATGCAGGGATCCAGATTTAAGTATCCTAGACTGATAGCTGTCTACTCTCTGTGTCAATACATCTAATGAAAGGATGCTCAGCACACCTCTGAATAATTGGTTCCACAGTCTAACTTAGTGTTCCTCAACCTTGGCAACTTTAAGATGCGTGGACTTCAACTCCCAGAATTCCCCAGCCAGCATAGCTGGCTGGGGAATTCTGGGAGTTGAAGTCCACGCATCTTAAAGTTGTCAAAGTTGAGGAACACTGGTCTAACTGCTCTTAGAGGCTTTTTCCAATATTCGCTCGGAATCTGCTTTCTTGTAACTTAAATCCCCTACTCTGTGATCTGAATTTGGCAAGAACAAACTTTACCTAATAGCATTCTAGTCCTCTTCTTTCCTTTTTTTTTTTTTTTAAAGGCAAGCTAAGCTGTGTTTGCTAAAAGCACAAGAGCAGCCCCGTCATTCCTTTTAGAAAAATGGCAACCTTCCCCAGGATTCCTTGCAGGGTGTAACTAGCAGCAGTGAATGAACTAGAAGCAGCCACTTGCTCCAGAAAGTCTTTGGATCTCTAGGCTGTGGCGTACCACTTTTGCACTGTTTAAACCATACGATGCAGCTTACAAATTGATCCACAGGTCCCAGTCGGCTTACAAAGGAAGGATGTTCTATATGAGTCACGTCTGGGTTCACAGTAACACACCTCACTGATTTAATCTACTAACTGCACCGTTTTAGCCATTTCTTAGGGTGGTCATACTTTCCTATCCTTTACCTCTTTGAAATGCGTTAAAACGACTTAGAAATAGCAACAACTTCTCCTTTGGTTTGGAAACTGAAAAAAGTGACCAATTTACCACAGTGGTACATTTCTCTGTGCATTTGTGGGTTAGACTGCATGAACCAACCTGCTTATTTAATTCTGAGATTCTACCAGACTTTGCATCTTTCATTCTGAAATATCATATACTACGTATATCCTTCAAGACCCAAGCCAGCATTATATTCTCTGCAAGCAAATAGGTCTCTGCAGGGCTACAAGGGGATGCAAACAATGAAACATGCGTTGTGACATCAAAATGCATACCTCACAACTTTAACATCTTTGCATCAGACAATGGAAGGCAAGTAGATGAGGGTGGGGTTTGCTTCAAAACATCACTGTCTTCATTTTTCTATTATCGTGGTTAGCTGTAGATGTCTTTGTGCAAGTATGTATGTTTGTAATCAGGCTAAAATTCTGCATTAAATACTTTCACTTGCAAGACTCACCCACAGCCCTGTAAGCCCACAACTGCCTCTTTGGGCCACTGAAAATAGTCAGGTTTAATTTTATGCAGCTTCTTGTGAAGCTGGAGCTCTGCAGGGTACTGACTACTTCTGCATTTGGAGGAACTCTTGCTTCACCCTCAATCAAATCTTTATTACGATCGAAGACTGAGAGCTTTCTGGTAGATTTCATAAGGAATTTTATCCGAGAACACAACCTCAATCCTGCCAATCAGTCTCAAGTCCCTTTCACCATCCATATAAAAAAGGGCCAAGCTTGATTTTCTCTATTTTCATAAGCCTGCATTAAACTGGCTTCATCCTTCCTTCTGCCACCTGATTTTCAAGGCAGACTTATTGTGAGTGATTGTGGGGAGTCTGGGAAGGCAATGGGAAGGAACGGAGATACAAATAATCAAGAGAGAACAAGTAAGTCAGCTTCTCTCATCAATGGAAACTCAGCCCAGGTGGCAGGGAAAGGGCATTTCAGGTGGTAAGAGTTGGCCTTGATGAACCTATTATAAATGAGGGCTGGAAATTCCTTTTGTATTCTGTATTTACCCCAAGACTAGCCTTAAAGTAGCAGTGTCTGCAGGGCGGGGTTAAGAAAGTCAACATGCAGCTGGAACCATGCCATGGAAGCCTTGCTCTTTTTTATGTGCACATAAAGATGCCAAGGCTTCAGCTGCATAGTTGGAGTCACCATCTTGACTTTTTTGAAATCCCCACACACCCCTGTCTTAACGACATCTTACTGAAGTCTGTGTAGTTCTTGCTTCCTTGATCTTGCTCAGCTGTGTGGGCTTGACATTCAGCTGGTGTCAGCCCTCCATCACAGGTGGGAACTTCTTCTCATTATTTCTCATCCACTTCAAATCCCTGCAAAAAGCAACACAGAAATGGGGGGTTGAGGGTGGCGGAGGTAAGGGAAATCAGGCTGATGCCAGTGGCATCATGGTGTAAACCCTGCCTCTTTTCCAGAGGTGTTGTGATCACACCCAAAAGAAGCAGAACTTGAGAAGTGATGGGCCTGATGAAGCTTTCATCATTCTGTGAAAGAGGCAAGCAACTGTGGAGGGGTGCCATTGTTGGTCCACTTGCTTTTCCATGCTCTTGGTTTTTCAGACTCTTCCCAAACTGGTCTCCCAGATTCTTTGTTGAATATATGTATTTATTGATGGAACAGCTCTAGATCAGAAGGATATCTAGAACAAAAGCAGCAGAAACTATTGCATGACTTAGAAGAGGGAGACATGCAAGGCAAAGAGCTTCATGGCCAGCATACATACCAGGAGTCAGGCATGCTAAATATGAATCGAGCCCACAAACCATTTGTAAGGAGTGCTGTAGCAGAGTCTCATACAGGGGCTAATAGAAGAGGCAGAGACAGAATAATCAACTAGAAAATGGAGTCCAAGTTTAGTTGTACGACAGGCCCCATGGCTTCTGATGGCCATTGCTACAGCTAAATTTTTTACAACCTTGCTAGATGCTTTAACAAATGGATCCAGTTTCTCTTACAATATATAAATCCAGGCTCCAGAAAGCCTGTTACTCTGTCTTCCACCTACAGACATTCAATATGGCAATCTGCAACTGTGATTGCAGCTGTTGAGGAAGCTGTCTGGCTGCAAAACCATTGTGCTGTGTCATTGTTACAGCTTTCCCTGGGAATGTAAACACACCAAGAATGACATCTCAACAACTACGCATCTCTCCCTCCATACCTCAGTTCATTTTTACAATTTTAACTTGAGGGAAAACAACCCCCCAAAATACAGCATGTACTATGCACTGAAAACCCAAGGAGGGAGGCTAACAGACACACGCCCACAGCATTTATCAAAATAATTGGGAAGGAGGAATAGCAAGTGATCAGTCTCTTTCTGCTTGGAGCAAGGTTAGAAGGTTATTTTGTTACTCCAGAAACTCCTGTAGCACAGGGCAATGACCATTTTTGCAGTTGCCTACTGGTTAGCTGGAGAAAAAACACAGATTGATTAGTCCATGGTGTTCTTCAGCTGTTCTCAGTCTTCCATCATTGGTAGGCCCACTGAAATTGGTTGGAATCTTGGGTGGAAGTGTGTAGAAGGAAGAGGGAACAAGGGACAGGTGGAAGAGCTGCTACCATGGCAACAATCAGATAAGAGAGGACTGAGTCAGGGGCAGGCATGTAACCTGAAAAAGCATCTCAGACAAGCCCCTCCCTAGTCTTCGCAAAGATAAAGAGAGGGAAGCACATGCAGACTTGCAAGATTCTGTTACTAAGGCTTTACAGTAATAGTCCTGACCTACAGGACACTGCGTTCCTAGTTTGATCTACCTTGAAGGACTGACAAACTGCTTGTAATATATTGAGTATTTGCAAGAAAAAATAAGGAGGAAAGGAGAGAAAAGAAAAGGTTCTGAGACAGACAATGTTCCTTCCAGTGATTTCAAGGGAAAAACAGGAGGGAAGAATCTGAAAATGGGGAGAGTTTTTAAAAATCGCCACCCTGCTGCTTCCCATCTACCCTGCATCTATGAGCCCAGCAGTAGGTTTTGTTGGGTTTCCTACTGCAAAAGTAACCATTTAAAATCAATGTTTTAATTGCAACTATATGGTCACTCTCTAAGTAACTCTGCCTTCCACTCTGCAGTAGTTTTATCCTCTTGTTTCTGATCTTCTCCTCATTCCCTTTTTCTGTTACCTTCCCTCCACCATCAACTGTGTCAAAAACTCTTGCATCTAATTCATCAAAGCTTCTCGGGTAATAAAATGAGTATGTTTTTAATAAGCCACATGACTCTATTTTTTTTTCTTGCAAAAGACTAGCATGGATCCCTCTTTGAAAGCTGTTTACTAGCTGGGTTCCTACATTAAACCTGAAACCTGAAAAGGTTTATCTGGAAAGATATCTATGCCCATCTTGTTTTATTAGGAAAATAGGGAAGAATTTTGTTATGACCACCTTCTGGATATATTTTTTAAAGTTCTCATTCTAGTCCACAGCCCTGGGATTTTCTAGTCTTCTATCCTAAAAAGGTCTGATCCTGCTTAACTTTTCTGAGATCAGCCAAGGGGAATGAGTAGTTGCCATATGCAGACATTGTTGCTATGTTTGCATCACAGGCTATGTCTCAACAAATAATCCTTATTGTGGCTTCAGAGGATGGACGGGTTCCCACAATATGTGAACACAATTATTAGGCTCCCAGGACATACCTACTACAACTTCCCCAATCCCAAAGTAGCCTAGTCTAGCACTGTGCAAACCTAGCTCTCATTCTATAAAGTTGATGTTGTGGTGGGAGCAGTAGAGCAATCTGCAACTTTGGAAAATCCCCATTGATATAGGTTTCTTTTTCATTCCACTGTACTTCTCTCTTATGACATTTGCAACACACCTAAAAACAGGAGGAGCTTCAATCTCACAATGGTATCCACCATCTTGACTTTTTCAACCAAGCTCTGTGGAGACCCCTGGTTGTAAGTCACCTTGCGAAGGCTTTTGACATCAACAAAGTAAGATACGTGTCTCCAACCAAACAAGGAATAAATAAAGGACTGTCAATTGTGCAATCCAGGAGTTTTGCAGCCTCACTTAAAACTTCCTCCCAAGCAACCCAGATTTTTCAAAGTTACTCTTGTTCTTCTGGTAAGAAGTTCCTTTTTCTACTAATGACCACACTTCCTGCAAAGTGAAATATAAGATCACTTCTCTCCTGTGACTGACAGATGCTTTCACTTTCTCACATTGACATCCATATCCTTCAGACAAGCCATTGGATCACCTTTGGAAGTTTGTGATCTCATTCCCCCAGTATACAGGTAAGATTTTAAACAAAAATGTGGTGGGAATTAATGAAAGAAAGATGAAAACAAATGGAGAAAATGAAATGTAGTAAAAGAAAGAGGTGGCACTGAAATTAATAGAAACTGATCAGAATTACTTGATATTATAGGAATGTGTGAAAGAGGCAGGAAATATTTACACACAATCTGTTAATAAGATTCTCCTCTTTTCTGTGCAATGATGTCAAAAAAAATTCCTTTTGTATCATGCACTAGGATGTTAGGAACTCAAATCTGACTCTGAAGAGTTCAGAACTTAAATCCAAACATTGGAGAATATTAAAGTTTTTTCCATTCTCAGATGGACATTCAGTAGAGAGGATTCTCTGAAATGCAAGAAGGGCTGAGTGATATTCTTAACATAAGCAATGTTGGTACTGAACAGAGAAACCAAATAGGGTTTTTGCTGGGAAGCAGCTAATGGTGACTCAGTGATATTTCATCTGCCTTTACATTGCAGAAACAGTGGTATAGGTTTATTATGGTCAACCCCCCCAAATATACAAATCAGAACACTAAATCATGTTAATAAAAGATTTAATACTAGACAATTGGTTCTGTATGAATTTTGCAGGCAACAACAACATTTCAAGATGTTTAGAGAATGTCTCTCTCATTCTCCTGTGACAATAGGTTCTGAAGATTGAACAAGACTGTCCTGGAAAATTAACAGTGAATGGAATTGTGTAATGTGTACAGATCTCCTTATAAATAATACAAGATAAAAGGAAATGGGTCATAGCTTCAATAAGGCCCATCCCATATAGATAGAGCAGGTCTTCATATGGGTTTTCTTATCCTTCTTTTCTAGTGTGGTGGTGGTTAACCCACTAAAATGTGCTAATGTCAGTTTTTCTTTATTCTGATATTTTTATTTTATTTATTTTATTTATTTTATTTAAGCAATTTATATGGCTGCCCAGCTCACTCACGGTGACCCTGGGTGGCTTACAGGAATAAAAATCCTGAATAAAAACTCCACTCCCCCATCCCCCTGGCAACAACAACACATTTACACTAGCCATTTGATGGGCTCTGGCTCAGCCTGGGATTCCCAGGCCTGCTGGCAAAACCATGTCTTCAGGGCCTTGCAGAAGAGCATCAAGGTGGGGACCAGTTTTATCTCTGCGGGGATGATGTTCCACAGGGAGGAAAGCACCATGGAGAAGGCCATTCTTCTCGGTCCCATTCGATGGACCTCCTTTATAGGGGGGACCCGTAACATACCCTGCCTCCCCTATCTGGTGGGTTAGGCAGATGAAACTGGGAAAAGGTGGTCCTTCAAATAACCTGGCCCCAAGTTATGTAGGGCTTAAAGGTGACAACCAGTACCTTGAATTGGACCTGGAAGCAAATTGGCAGCCAATGCAGCTCCCGCAAGAGAGGTGACAAATCTAGGCTTGCACAAAACTATGCAGGCCGCCACATTCTGAACCAACTGAAGCTTCCAGATACTTTTCAAGGGTCCCCATGTAGAGCACATTACAATAGTCAAGACAGGAGGTGACTAAGGCATGGGTGACTGTGACTATTTCAATTTGTCTTAAGTGTTTAGCTGCAATGGAGGTTCTTCCTAAGTAGATGCCTTTTGGCAAACAGTTTGCATCTCTGATCTCTCTATATTTACAATTCGCTGCTTCCAACAGAATATATGTAGCTCAAGGTTGAACTGTGGAGTCCTTGGTGCTCTCTGAGCTTGGTTGTTTGCACTGATGACGTTACCTAGTTGGGTAATGAAACGTCTGCAAGCAAACCACCAAACTCAGAGAGCACCAAGGACTCCATAGTTCACTGCCTTCACTCTAACTTGGCCCTGCCCAATCAAAACCCAATCCTAATAGAGCTCCTTGTGAATGCCCATAATAATGCATCCTTTCTATGTCATAGCACAATTGTCAGCTAAAATTTAAGACACCAAACCAGAGCTAAAAAGAGATAGTTAGGGAAAAGTCAACACAGAGATCTGCTACCTAGCTATTGTGACCAATCTGCCTAGCATTTCAGTGATAAAGTCACTTAGATTTGTCATAGTCTTGACTTCACATGGACAGAATCCTTGGTGGTGACTAGGGCACCATCTAGCCATATTATCCAGGACTCCTTTCAGTCTGTGAACTCTGACAAAGTGGATAGAGTGATACCTGGACTGTCTCTTTACATCTGTTCTTTGGAGCCCTGTCCATACTGGCTATTGTGAGGAGCAAATAGAATCTGGGAGACTTGCAGGAAGGGCAGTTGCTAACAGTCTTGAAGGAGGCTGCAGTGTGGCTCCTTCTGAAGGGGCCATCCCTTGTTCCATGGGTTTTACATAACTATGGTCCACTCTCCAATCTCTCTTTTTTAGGGAAGGTTATTGAGGTGGTGGTGGACTAACTTTGCAAAACTCTCAACTATTGGGACACTTTTCAGTCAGTCCAGATTTAGGATCAGGACAGAGATTGCATTGGTATTCCTTTGGATGACTTAGATGGGGGTAATGCATCCCCCCTGGTCCTGTTAGATCTTTCAGTGGCTTTCAACACCTTTGACCACAGTATCTTACTGGACCACCTTCACTTTGGGTTGAGGATTGAAGGCACCATTTTGCAGTGATTCTATTCCTTCTTTAGTAGGTGATTTCAGTTTGTGGAAGTAGGGGATAATAAGTCATCCTGGTGTCCTCCACATTGTGGATGCTGCAGGGGGTGGCCTCTCTCCCCTGCTCTTTGAAAACTATCTGAAGCCACTGGGAGAGATCAGGTGACAGTTTCAGGTATGGTATCGTTAGTTTGCTGATGATACCCAATTATACATCACCACCTTGGGCAATAATCTGGGGGAGATGGGCAGCATAAAAATGTAATGATAAATAAAGGGAATGCAGTCAACATGCTAGCCTCGTGCATGGAGGTTATAAGGGTTTGCATGGAAACAAACTGACTGAAGCTGAACCTGTTAATATGGAGGTGGTCTGTACATCTCTGGATGGACAAGCACTAGAGCAGGTTCACAATTTGAAAGTCCTTCTGGACTCAGCTCCTGCTGAAACAGCACGTAGAGGCCATGGCTAGAGGATTCTTTGCCCAGCCTTTGCTGATGCATCAGTTTTGATCTTATCAGGTAAGGAGGGCTTAGCTACAGTAACTCACACCCTCATTACCACCCAGTTGGACTACTACAACCCACTTAACATGGGGATACTCTTGAAAACTACTTGGAACCCGCAATTGGTCCAGAACGCAGCAGCCCATGTACAAATTGGTTCTCAGTGTTGGAAGCTTATAACACCAATTATGCAGGCCCTGCATTCATTGATGATTGGTTTCCAGGTATAATTTAAAGTTTTGGTATTGACCTATAAAGCCCTTCATGGCTTGGTGCCAGATACTTCCAGAACCATCTGCTCCAACCAGAATTGACCCAAGCCTCTAGTAGATCATTCCTATTGATAAAGGGGGCTGAAGCTAGAAGATCCTGCTCTTCCATGTCAGTGCTGATACTTTGGAATAGCCTCCTGATGGAGATCAGGATGGCCCCCTCCTTGCTGATCTTGAGGAAGAATTATTTCAGAGAGCATTCTCCTAGTTTGGCATCAGATAAGCAGAACAGGGAAGATGGTCTATCAAGAGACAAGGTGTGAGCACCACTAGAGCATTGGAAAGTCTATTTTATGACCATTGGGGAAACTGTTTCATTCTTCCCCAAAGAGCCAATTCAAAGTATCCCTAGAGATAGAAGAATGTTCTAGGCCTGATGCTTCCCTTGAGGAATAAGAAACACTGTTCTGGATTTTTTTAAGCGTCTCATTATGTCAAATTCCTTTACAGAACCTGAGAAGATGTCAAAGAACATCGTGGTCCTTATTATCTATATTATTGCCTTCCTCGCTGGTCTGCCTTGCAACCTTCTGGCCTGCTATTCATTCCTGAGGAAAGTGCGCCAGAAGCCAGTCCCCATAGATATCCTCTTGCTCAATTTGACCTTTTCTGACCTTTTCCTTCTGATTTTTTTGCCCTTCAAGATGGCAGAAGTTGCCCTAAATTTCAAATGGCCTCTTTCTCCCAACTTTTGCCCAGTGACAAACTTCTTCTTCTACAGCAGCATCTATCTCAGCACCCTGTTCCTCATGGGAGTCAGCATAGAGCGTTATCTGTGTATTGCCCACCCTGTTAAGCACAAGTTGAACCGCAGACCAACCTATGCAAAAATAGCCAGCCTCTTCTTCTGGTTTCTGGCTTGTGCGCATTGTGGCAGCATTGTCTTCGTTGTTCACTACTTCCATGGATCTCAGTGGAGTTCTGAGAACAACGTCACTTGCTACAAGAAGTTCTCCCCTCAACAGCTTAGCATTGTCCTCCCTTTCCGCCTGGAGCTCTTCATTGTCCTTTTCTTTATCCCTTTCATTGTCACTGTTTTCTGCTATGTCAACGTGATCCGCATCTTGACCAACATGCCAAATATTAAGCCCCAGAAGAGGCAACGGGCTGTGGGCTTAGCTATAGCCACTATGCTCAATTTCACCATTGCCTTTGCTCCCTACAATATCTCCCACATTGTGGGGTTTGTGAAGAAAGAAAGCCCTACCTGGAGAACAGAGACATTCTGCCTGACTTCCCTCAATACTGTGTTGGACCCTGTTATTTTCTTCTTCTCTTCCTCCACCATCAGGAGGACATTTACAGAATTTTGGATTGGCATCTGCAACAAACTCCGGAATCTTACATCACGCTGCTGTCCATGTTGCTGCAAGTCTTGTAGGGACAATGCCAAAGAAGGAAGAGCTGGTGAGTTATCTGTTGGAAACCTCCCCAGTATACTGGCAGGATCTAGTACACCTTCACCTTTTCTAACCCTTGAACCATCTGGAATATTAGATGGGTGATCATTCAGCAAAAGTCTCATTATATAGAGCAGTAACTTCTGACTCCAAAGAACACCTAAGCTAAAAGTTTTCACAACTTTCCAATCCATCTAAACAAATGTGAAATTTGAAACAATGCCTGCAGAAATTTCATTTTGAGTGAGAAATAATGATCAAATAATGTTTGGAAAACTTGGCTGCTCCTGACTTGCTTCTGGCAACTTTGAGTTATTTTGATTGTCATCAAAGATCAGATGACATCTGCCTACACTTCTCAAACTTTCAAGACTTTCAGAGAATTCCATGTTGGTCTTTTTACCAAGGACTCCAGACTTAAGGTAAAGGATTTGAGACTATGACGCAGGTAAACAATAATTCATATGGATCACCAGCTGGGCCACTGTGACAGATCTTTGCCCCCATAAATTGAATGGGTACAATGGAACATGCCAATAACACAATAATTATGTTCTCATAGCAGCTTTCACGATGACCCTTCCCCTTCAAAATCTTCACTAGCTGTTTTTTTTCAGAAGGAGATGGTACTGTTCAAAGAACAAGACCAGTCTAGATCATTCTTTTCTTTGAGCACTTCACTGCTGCATTTGCGCTCCACTGACAGTCACAAAGCTTGTGACGAACCAGTATCTCTTAAAAGTATTTGCCCAACATGATACCTTCTTTTGAAGGAATCCTGAGTAAGCTCCTCTGAAAATCAAGGTTTCTTAGCTGTAATTATATTTCTTTTCAGCTATTTAGTTCTTTGGCCTGAGATGCAGCTATCCCCACTCTTAAATCTTAGAGCAAGACAGGGAGACAATGGACAGTGGTACCATTCTGCCAGCTGAGAACAACTTCTGCAGGAGGTCACATCTGCCTAGAAGGTCCACCAGCATATATCTACTTTTGGCAAAGTTTTGTTAGCAGTCCCTAAAATGAACATTGAAGGGAGATAACTTTGAAACTCCTGAATCCAATTTTCATTTCTGCGAGAGGGACCAGTTGCAACCTTCACATATGTCACACTGGAGCCAACATAACATATTTCACCTTGTTGGTTTCTGTGGAAAACTCTATGCAACTGAATTGTAGTAGATAAAAACTATAGAGATTCAGAAGCCTTCTGCCTGACACTGCAGGAAAGGAAGATCTTTGGGATTGTTTGAGTGATTACTGTTGAAGTGGTTACATGTAGGCAAAGGCTCTCAGCATCCGATGTGTATTTTTCTATGCTGAATAAACAGTTCAGTTATTTTTCTAAAAGGCCATGTCCATTCTTACTGAAAACTGGACAACACGTTGACTCTTTGAAATCACCTTCATGGATGGGTTTGGGCAAACACATCACATATCTGCCATCTGTTCTAGTTTGACTGTCTAGTTTATTGTGGTTTTAAGCAAGTTTCACACACACACACACACACACACACACACCCCACACACAAAAGACCTCCTGAAAAAAATCTGAAAGTGACACCTTGATCAAGACTGATTCCTGTGGCCTCTGTGGTGGCCTTATGGCAGCAGGAAGAACAAGATGGTGCTGCTGTCTTGTGATTGGTGGATCCTTAAAGAACCTCACAACAGTGATACTCCATCCTTGCCTGGAGATCATGCCACTTACTTCCATGCTGGTGATAGACCATAGAAACCAAATCTGGAGAGAAGGGGGTCGTTTAGGCTCTTTGACAGCTGCATAAATTAAAACAATTCTTTTCCAAGGATGGTTCTTACAGAATTCTTCGTAGCAGGAATTCCAGCAACTAAACTGTCTTGGGTTTTGTACCCATATATCCCTGGAGACTTTCTGAATTTTCTTTCTACAAGCCTTCCTGTGGTCCTCTTGACTCACAGTGGGGAAGCTTGCAACTGGCTGTTTGCATAATAATATCCTGAATCTTTCTCAATCTGTGAACCCACCCTTTACAGTGATATAGGAATGGCCACTAGGATGTAATATAGAGATACTGACCATGAGATGCCAGATGGCCCAGGGTTTCCGTGATGATTAATAGCATAGGTGTGCATTCAAAGGTGGTCTTTTCAAATACTGCTTAATGCTCCAGATCAGGGTTTTTCTGAAAGGGGCCAGAATGTTGATACCTATCTAAAATCATCTCACCATGGTTTCATTATGCCTGCTCAGAAATCCAAATAAAAACATTGTGAAACTGCATTTAGTTGCTCACATTCTGCAGAAGACAGGGGATTTATGAAGACATCCTGAAAAGGAAACACATGTGCCATTTGTGAAATGTGCGCCTGTGATTTCTCAATCTCTCACAGTGGGGTTCCTGATGTAAAGGGGCAATGTTTAAGGCAAACACAGAATGCCAAAAAGTTTTAGAACTCTCCTGAGAACTGATGAGGTCTTAGTCCAAGCTACATAACTCAGAGCAGAGAATTACTTTTTCGGAAATACTATCTGATTTGCCATGTATAATGAATGACAAATCACTATTCCACCCAGCCTGGTATTGCTGACTCATATAAGTGTTCATATAACACTTAGAGAGGTAACTTCTAGGGAATTTGAGGAGACAGTTAAACTTGGGATAATGAACAGTTTACCAGTATATCTAACACCTTTCCAACTAGACATATCCCCAACATGATAGAGGGGATAGGAAAGAAAGTATGTAACAAACTTTTCAACCCTGCTAGTAAAAAAAATAGCTTCCTTTAGCTAAACCCTTCTTGAAACAAAAAGAAGGGATTATGGCATGTGGTTCACTGTGAACTATCAAAGTTACCATGGGATTTAGTGATATAAAAGATGGATGGATGGATGGAAGGAAGGAAGGAAGGAAGGAAGGAAGGAAGGAAGGAAGGAAGGAAGGAAGGAAGGAAGGAAGGAAGGAAGGAGTTAATTAATCCACATACTTTATATATGGTAAATTAATCCTTTTTAAAAAAATAATTCACTGCTTCTTCCACCCACCCCCAAACACGTACATGCAAAGTATGGATTACTATTAGACATGGCTGAGAAATAGAGCTGGCCAAGAAAATGTCATCTCTGTTCACACAAGTTGAGTTTTTGACCAAATGAGGAAGTAGTTGAAACCAAGAAAAGTAAGCACATTTCCCAGGAAAGTCATTGGAGCGTGATGAGGTGAGTATTAGTCAGACTGTATGGACAGGGTAGTCAAAGAAATGCAGCACTCCAGATGTTGTTGGACTCCAACTCACATCAGCCCCAGCCAGCATGGTTAATGGTTGTGAAGGTGGGAGTTATCATCTCACAACGCCTTGTTTTCTAGTTTAGTCTCTTCTAGTCTCCTGATCTGTTGTGTCTGGATGTAAGAACCAGGCTTAATTTTGATGTATCTTTACTTATCAAGTTAGGAGGTACAAAAATCAAGGTTGGAGGAAGAATAATACTATATATATTTATATATTTCAAAAACCCTCCAAGTATTTGGGCAATCATTATCTAGTAGAAAGAGATGAACTGTAAAAGGATACATTTGTACTTTTATTGTTTCATTCTATTATTTACTACCATGAAGAAATTTTATTGATTTGTAATCTGCTAATAGGTAGCTAGAATTGAAGAGGAGTCAAAGTCCCATCAGTCAGTCTTCAGACCAAGCCTAAAGTGTGAGCTTCACCACCACAGTATTTTCCTAAATAAAGGCATCCTTTATCTCATTTTTCCATAACAATTAATGGAAGAATGGGCTTTGGAGAAAGTTTTACCTATTTTTGTGGCCTTTTTTTTTTTAGCCAATATTTTAAAAGCTAAGCAGAGTCAGACCTGGTTAATATTTGGATGGGGTACTGCTAGGAAATCTCATGTTGAAGACAATTTTTTTTTTAAAAAAAGCTGCCAGAAGTCAATGACAAACCACTTCCATATTGTTGCCAAGAAATACATCCATGAAGTCACCAGATGGGCTTGGCTTAAGAGATTACTCAACATTGAATTCTGTAAAGCAACCCTCTTAATAAATATATAAATTATATGCACACTTAGTTTTTGTTCCAAAATGCACTTAATTTCGTAAAGCTAAGGTCTTAGCTGTGGAAGTGGAACCAAATTGGCCCCCAATAGTTCCTTTAGTTTCATTGGTATCTGGACTAACACCATGACATGAACCTTCATCATAAATATAGAAGCATCTCTCTTACTGGAACAGAAACAGCAGGTTTAAATAAATTGTCGGTGCAAAGAAGAAGTCTAAAATATCTGCTTTATATAAAAATGTGAAGCATCATGTAGAAATGTCATGTCCCTCTTCACCCCCACCACCAGTGCACTGGATTAGAACATGGGGAGGGGGGAAAGCACATTTGAGAAATCTAATCCAGAAAAAAATCTGTTTTACATATCTGGTGTGCATGTTTACACTGGTTTTGGCTTGGGTTGCGAAAAAGACTGGACGTCTGGCTTGTGCAGAGTAGCCCTGTTAGCTCTGGGGGGGGGGGTGTTATTTTTTGCCCTCACACTATTCCTCTGCCCAGACTTGTTGCTGTAAAGATCAGCCAAGGGGGCAGTGAAAATGAGGCTGACATTACTTTCTACTGATTCATGAATGGGGAACGTGCATATTAACACAACAAGGAGAAGATGCCCTGTGTTTGAACAAGCCTTGATTCCTCTCTCTTCATCTACATCATCAAGACTTGTCTCTGTGCCAAGACTTTTCATGCTATGTGCTTATTTATAGAGGAAGCAATTGTCATGCAGTTCTTCTTAATGCATCCTCCTCTAGCCAAAAAAAAAAAAAAAAATGGAAAGAAATTATGAATGTGAACTCATGAGACATCCAGGCTTCATCACTGGCTCATGTACACATAAGTACTACTTCCCAAACTGAGCCAAGAATGAATTTATTGGTTTGCAACCAATCTGCCATTCTCTCTCTTCCACCCCAAGCTTCAGTTTACAATATACCAAGTTAATAATGATGGTAGTTGCAGAGTATAAAATGATCTCAGCTGCTGAGTGCCTATTGGAAGACCTCAAGCCAGAGGTCATCCAAGAGCAACAGGACTTTATTTTCTCCACATCAGAGATCTCAGCATCTCTTTTTTTTTTAGAAAGGTAGACCTTCAGTGCCCTTCAGATGGCAGAATGTAGTCAACCTTGGCGAGTGTGGAAAGCTTAGCAGGTGGAACATCAACAGCAGAGGATTTCTATATTATTGTCAAGAAAATGACATGGGTGTGTCTGTGAAGTTATTTATAACTCAGCTGAGCTCAGAAGTGTTATTTTTATTTAGCCCTTCATTGAAAGGTTCAAGAAAACCTGAGGCACTGGGCTTTTAACTGAAATCAGATGAAAATAGCAGCCAAGACATCTTCCAGCTGTTCTTGGTGTAATCACGGGTGGTTAGGGGACTGAAAATGTTACTTCACATCTTACCTTGTTTCTTGCATCAGTCAAGAGGAGGAACACAACACGTTATACAGGGGAAGAAAGGAAATTAAATTAAAAGTTGCCATTTGTTCTAGGAACAAAATCTGGCTTGATCCTTAGAGTTTAAATACTTAGGCAACTAGATGTTCTTATTTTTGCTAAAATGAAATTTCACTCTTTCCACGTTCCACTTTCTCAGATTACAACCACAAATTGTCAGAAACCTGGAGAACATTCTCCCCCCGCCCTTTCCCATTTTCAGCCACATTTGTTTACAACACTTTATACAACCTCATCCTTTTTGAACAGAGGGTAGTGTACAATAAATAAAGCAATCAAAAGAAATAATGTATAACTTTAAAATTAGTAAACAAAAGTGTGTGGGGTTTTTTCCTGGCATCATCAGGGCAGACACAAGCAGAATATGAGTGAGCAGAATGACCAGCTACAAAAAAAAGGGGGGGGGGTAAATAGACTTTGAGACATCATTAATAGAAATACAATTCCCAAATTATAAGGAGTAATAGTTTCATTCTTTTCTCCATTGATCAGATCTTATTTCAAATCCTGTGTCTAGTTCATACAAACACAGAGTTGGAAAGGACCACTTTATTATAGGCACACGATAAATAAATGTACTGCTACCTCAGAGGTCATCTAGTCCAACTCCTGGCACAATGCAAGATCCACCATAGCATCTCTGACAGATGACCCTCCAGCCTTTTGTTTGTCTCCAGTGAAGGAGAACTCACCATTTCATGTGGCAGTCTGTTCCACTGGCTGTCAGTTCATGCAGACAGGAAGCTCTTCCTAACAGTTAGCCTGAACCTAGTTCTTTGCAGTTTTAACCCATTAATTCTGGTCCTGCCATCTGTGGACATGAAGAATGTCCACCTTCTTTTCTACAGGATAATCCTTCTGATACCTGAAGATGTCCTTGACATCCCTGGGCAGATGCAAAGAAGGGTAATGAAGATGATCAGAAAATTAACTCCTCTGAGTAAACAGTAAGGGAATTTATTTAGCCTTAAGAAAAGATCACTGTAGGGTGATATGAGCATGTTCTTCAAAAGTGTGAAGGGGTGCCATGCAGGAGAAGACCATAATCTGCATTCAGTCATTCCAAATGTATGACACAAAAATGATCTTGAGATACACAAAGGTGGATGCTGGATGAATGATAAGAGGAAAAAAATCATAATGTAAGCACAGTTTGAGAGTGGAATCAATTTTTAGATCAATGAGCAGAAGACATTTAGTTCTCTCTCCCCAGTGATACTGATGCAGCTAAGTCTACAAGTGGGAAAACATTTATCTCCCCTGGATGTCATTCCAATCCCTGTCACAACCTCACTCACTAAACAGCGAGTTGGGGTGAAATATGGCCTTTCCTTCCATTTTCCAAAAGGGAGAACATGTGTGTGTGTGTACATGTCTGTGCAAACATATGCATAAGTGCACTGACTGCTCCATACTGTCCTTGAGAACAAAAAGTTGTACCCTGAGACAATTGATTTATTTTATTAATTATTAGTGGCCTGTTTCTCCTTTACATTCTGGAGCTCAAGGTGATGGATATAGGGCTCCTTCCTCCTATTTCTCCCCAAAACAATAACTCTCTGAGGTAGGTTGAGCTGAGAAAGAATGAGTGAAAGGGTCTCCCTAATTTCCCTATACTTAAACCCAATTATGCAGAAAGGGAGGGTTGCCTCCAGCACCAAATATTAGGAAGAAGGCCTCTAAGAGTGAGAACAAAAGGTTTTGTCCGTCCCTCTGTTCTTTTTGATGTCATCAGCCACTGGCTGTAGAGAAGATCCTGGAATATTATTTCTAAAGTACTAAAAGAACATACAAGATAGAACTTCCCTACTCTAGAAGGACAGAATCTTCACTTACAGAGTACATATGACTAAAATAAAATCATTAAGGATCCTCTGTCAGTTTCTTTCTCCATATATTTTAAATAAACAATCATTTTTGCTATGGCTGATGTGGGTCTCCCAGGCTGTGTGGCCGTGTTCTGGAAGTTTTGGTTCCTAACATTTTGCCAGCATCTGTGACCAGCATCTTCAGAGGACAGGAGCACAGCTCCTCTGAAGATGCTGCTCACAGATGCTGGCGAAACGTTAGGAACCAAAACTTCCAGAACACGGCCACACAACCCAGAAGACCCACATCAGCCATCGTATTCCGGCTGTAAAAGCCTTCAACAATACAAAATCATTTTTGCCCTGCTGACACAGATAGCATATATTTGATCACATTCAGGATTACCAACATCTTAGCCCTTGAGAAATGCATGCATACCCCCTAGTGGTGATCTCAGTTTCTGTAGACTATTTTCCAAAGAGAAGAAAAGATCTCAGAATCTGTAATCCTTCTGGATGGTTGACACTAATCCTGTTGTTCAATTCACCTTTCCAATCTAATTCCAGAAACGTGAACACATTACTGTTGAATGTTCTCACTTCTCCACAGGTTTCTGCTGTTGATCTCATCAAATGCTTGCAAGATAAAGTTCCAGTTTATGTGGGGTAGATCTTTCACTTAGATTTGCTCTCCCCCACTGAATTCCACTGCTGTCTTCTCAGTGCCATGTAAAGTGACCCAAAAATATCAAAAAAGGTAGAGACCTAAGATGACATTTCTTTAGCTGACACCTCACCCTTATAAATCCTTGATCTTATAATTTGGTCAGGCAGAATATATGCTGCGTAAATACAGCACAGCTCATATTTGTTCTTCATCATGGATGCTGAGAAGCCAAACTCCCTTTCTGAATGGTTAAAGTCCAATCCCATTGCCCCATATGTTAGAGGCTACAGGACAGAAGGCATGGTGGAAAATGAAGAATTCCCAGTTGTTCAGGCAATGCCACTGTCTCCTTGATGGCTCCTTGCTTTTCCATGAGCCAAGACAATCTTCATCCGGATGGAGCTACATTTCTGTCTCAGGGAGCGCCAAACTTGTACAATCCCATCATCCATGGCAGAGGAAAGGAAGTAGAAGATGAGGGGGTCCAGAAAGGCATTGCATGCACTTGGCAGCAGAGCCACGGTACGCCACCAAACGTCCTCCCCATAGATGAAGCCTACCACATGAGATATGTTATACGGGCCAAAACAGAGGACAAAAACAGATAAAGTGGCCACCGCTACCCGTACAGCACGGCGTTTCTTCCGCAGATGGAGATGCGACCCAACCAGGACACGGATACATCCAGCATAGCAAAATGCTGTGATTAGCAAGGGGAGAAAGAACAAGACCACTGAGAGCTCCAGCCGCACAGGGGCCAATAAAGCCAATTGGTCTTCACTGAAGTTGCAGTAGCAGGAAGAGCTGTTACCAGCAAAAAGGCTGGAATTGGTGTCCCTGGAGGTCTCGAGAGCAAAGAGGAGGACGCCATGGAAAGCTACCAAGCTCCAGATCCCCACAGAAACCAGGCAGGAATAGCGAGGTTTTTTGTAAGCTTGATAATGGATGGGATAAACAGCTCCCAAAAAGCGCCCCACACTCACAGCTGTTAGAAAACAGGCACTGGTGTAAATTGTGCCAAAATGAATCAAATTATAAAGAGGACACAGAAAGCCGGGCATGGTCCAGTCTACCTTCCCTTTTTCCAGCATCTTGAGAGGTAAGAAAAGGATGAAGACCAAGTCAGAGAGGCAAAGATTGATCATATAGATGAGGTTGGGGGTCAGGTGAACCCTGGCCCGGCAGTAGAAGATATAAAGGGCCAGGATGTTGGAAGGCAATCCCAAGAGGATGGTTGCCCCATAGACCACCAAAGAAATGATCTCCCAAATTCCCATTGCATCAGAATCAACGAGCAGGAAGGAGCAACGCTTGCTTATCTACTTGTTTCTCTCGTCCATTTTCAAACAGCTTCGCCAGCAGTGCCGAGAACGTCTCAAGTTTAGCTGTTAAATAGCTGTGTGCGAGAGAGAGCGAGTGAGAGAGCAGATGCAAGAAGCATGGAACAAGGCAGCATTTGATGAAATGGACCATGAGAAATTGTTCATTGAAAGGGACTGTGAGCCAGGGCAATAAAGCCATAAACCCTGTAAAGTCATAGGAAGTTTCTCATGGCCCATTGGGCTTCTTACTATGCCTGACTATTCTGGGGAACAGGAAGAGGAAGCAAGTGATGAAGAAAAAGGCATGAACCTCCTAGAAGCTTGGTCCCTGCTGCACACCAACTCTGGAAATGTGGAGTAAGTCACCTCATATTGGAATTCACAAATATCCAAAACCTGAAACATTCCACGTCTTCTGGCATCATCTCTTATGCTTCTCCCCAAATTGTGAGCATAGCATATCACAGGCACAATATTTTGGGTGAAAGTACCCAACAAAGTCCATCCAAACCCTCCTTTCATCACTTCTAAACAGATGTTGAATGATCTGGGGTATCCAAAGGGAGGGGGTCAAAAAAGTCAAGAATGACAGCCACGACCATGAAATCCGAGCCCCACACCTTTTTATGTGCATTGTGATATGGGTAAAAAAGGAGCATGCCATTAATCATATGGTTGTGGCCAACATTTTTGCTTCTTTTTTTTACCACTACCACCCCATGGACACCCTCATGGACAAAGATTATACTGTAATCAATTGCTTGGTTTTATGCTGTTTTATCAGCACGTTGTATTAAAAATATTGTTAATGTTGAATTAAAGCAGGATATCAACCATCCAAATAAAAAAGGAAAACCTGTTTCTAAGTGACTCTGGAACCTTTGAGAGGAAAAGGCAGATACAGATACAGATAAAGATATTAGATAAAAATATTGATGATATAGATTCAGATATATTCATCCTCTGTGTGTATCTGAATGTGGCTGTACATGTGTATAATATAAACTCATTATATATTCAGCCTCTGTAAATAACCCTCAGATCTTGACCAATTGTATTTAAATGACGTCTCATATTATATTCTGCCAGAGTGTGAAAATAGATTGAGTATCTCAGGAAGGAAGCATGCTCTGATGACTAGTGGAAAGTTTATTCTCTAAAGTGAGTCAGTCAGGAAGGACAAATTTGTCTCTTTAATATAACACACCCCTGAATTAATAAATATAACCCTGGGCAATTTGGTTAAAATGCAAGAACAGAAAATATATCTGAAAAATGGTAACATTTCCTCTATATCAGTGACCACGAGACATGAGGGAGTGGATGGATGGATGGATGGATGGATGGATGGATGGATGGATGGACGGACAAATGGCTGCATAGCCACACACATACAAATTTAGTCAGCAAGGAAGCATTATCAAAGAGAGAAGCTGTTCATCTCAAAAGTGAAATTATCTGGGGAGGGTTTTTTTATTTTTATTTTTAGTATTTATCTCACAGATTTATTTCCTAATTGAAAAGATGGTTCAGCCAGATAGATATATGCTATCAGTTTCTTCAGCAAAAAAATTAAAGCAAAATAGATTTTGAGGACCATTGTGTAGGATTTGCAGGCAGCAATGGTGGCATTACATTAAGGCTTTGCAAACTATTCCCTACAATTCCAGCAGAACTGTCTTCTGTGCATGCTCAGAAGACTGGGAAAGAGTGTCCGAGGGCCCCTGCTATGTCCTTGAGTTATGGGGCTATATGATAAAGTAATGGTTCAAAGAAGCAGCCTTTCAAACCCATCACCAGCCTTCATTGAGATGGTCATTTGTATTCTTTCACTCACTCTTGGAGAAGGAGCCATTTTGATTACAACATGTATGATCCATGCACTGGGACCAAAACTCAACCCTCTGTTTACTGCAATCAAGAGTCATTAATACTATCTATTAATCCCCTCCACAATGCAAGAAGCCAAACCTGCTGTGATTTTTTGGGGGGTGAGGAAGGTGGGAAAGTTCTTCCTTTTGGTATATGAGGCTCTGGATCTTCTGAAGGCATCAGAGTCAGCATCTTCTGGAAGCATCCAGCCCCAAGGCGTGTCTTCCCCAGATAGCTAAGCACTTTGCTACACTACATTTAACTGGGTCGACACTTTCATTCTGTCAACAAAGCAGCCTCGTCAATCAGCAAGGCTTCCATAGCAGTTCAGCCTGCTGCACGGTTGCGTGGCACAAATGCAAACAGGTTGGTGTTATCTGATAAAATGTCCAAAAGGTCAGGATTGGTTAGAGGGGAAATGGGCCCCATAATGCCTTCTCTGACACTTATCTAGCCAATGAAAGAAGAATATTGACCAAGTTGCTGTTTGACCTCCCCTGCCTACAGCTGTTGTTTGTCTTCCTCTAAGCGGTGGGCATGGTTCAGTCTCCTCACCCCAACTCCTTCCTCCAACAGTTGATTTGCTGATGGCTGGTGTCATTAAGAGCCACTAAAACTCTTTGATCAATAGGACTCCTGCTTTCTCAAGCAGGGAGAGGGTGTAAGAATTACTTACAAAGTCATCCCATTTGCATGCCTAGCACGTGACAAGGAAACAGGTACCAACTCTACTGGCTGCTAAATTTCCTTCATTCCTTAAACTATAATTTTCTGTGGTGCTTACGTCTACACAGTTAATCAGTTGGGTGAAGGGGAAGCAGGTTTCTAAATCTACCTGGACCATCTGTATTCTAGCATTACACATAGGGCATATGGACTCTTCCTTCCCTTAAAAAGCTCCCTGCCCAGCAAGGAGAAAAATCTGTGGCCTACCATGCTCCTTTTCTGTTCTAGATTTCTAGCGGCAAGGTGATTTTTATGTAAGGAAGCCTTTAATCATGGGAAACACATTCTGCCATCAGTAGGAAAATGAATCCTGTGAGAGATTGTACCCACGGCCTCCCTGGAAGAACACCATGGCAAGGAGGAGACCAACGTGAACCCATCTTTTGTCTAGAAAATAAAAAAAAACAACTAACGTATCTTGGGAATGAGGTAGAAAAACAGAAGTCTGTTTCAGGGAGGAAGCAAACTTTCTGAACATTGGAGGACAACCCAGAATGAGCTTGTACTTAATATATGCCATTTTAAACAAATATATAATATATTGTAACTAATATTTTTCTGTTAACATACATTTTGGAATGATTCCATAACAGATATAGTTAGAAGAATGATGCTAGGTCCTTCTCTCTTTTTACATCTGATCATTTTGTTGGCAATTATTAGACAACAGAGTGAAATAGCCAGGACAGAACCACAGGACAGCTGTGTGCTGGTGCTCCTTCTGTCTCCTGCACTGTGAAGTCCATCAGTGTGAGCCCATGATTTCCAACCTCTCCTGCTCCTGCTCCTGCTCCTGCTCCTGCTCCTGCTCCTGCTCCTGCTCCTGCTCCTGCTCCTGCTCCTGCTCCTGCTCCTGGTTATACATCTTTCTTCACTTGGAGTATCTCACTATCCATGTGGAATGACCATAGAAGCATATTGTCGCTCATTGGTGGAAGCAATATATTGCTCGCCAGAGATCTCAGTTTCAATTCCTGTCATCTCAGATAGATTAGGAAAAATTTTTTTTCTGACATCTCATAAAAATAGTGCAGTTTTTAGAAGGTACTAAATTGGAAAGGTTGGTTGTTTCACTTGGATTATACTGCTTCCTATGTCCCTATGCATAAGTTAAAGGTGGGAAACTTCATCACTACACATGATGGGTTCATTCAACAAGTTAGTTGCTGAACTAACTGGGCTTGCACAAATCGAACAATACACTAACCAAATGGGCTCGGTTTGCCCAACACTTTAAGCCACATGTGTGCACAGAAACACACAAAAGCAAGGCTAAACTCATCAAGCTGAGATTGTTATGCAAATGCAGGCACTAGGAATTTAACTGACCTGGCCAAGCAAAGCCAACTATACTCTGAGAAGCACAGAAGGAAAAAATGTACCTGGGATAATTGTCTAATTTATTTTGGAGAACTGTTTAGTAATAGATCCTACATGGTTGGGAACCAGTAAGCTAGAAGTGCCTGTACCATCACAGAAGATCCAATCCGTGACAATTTGATAGGCTAGGTAGCAAATTATGGATCTCTAGTCTGGAAGATATCTGGTCTGGAAAGGTGCTACTACTCAGAATTGAAAGAACCAGACTACATGAAAAAAATCATCTGATCTGCTCTACAATTCTTTTCAGTATCCCTAATGGGTGGATTGAACATCAGAAAGAGAAGAGCAAGCTATATTAGTCAAGAAGAAAAGGATATCTCACCCATCAGTGAATTAGGTTGATATGTTGAAAGCTGACCCTTATAAAGCCATATACCTCCAGTTGTTGACTTGGACACATAATATAAACATAAATGCTGGCTTTATTGGCTCCTTATCCTACTTTATCTTTCCTCTTTTACCCGCAGAGCTCTGCAATTCTTGGCTGTAAAAAGAAAGCTATAGACACACCCAATTCTAATTCATTCCCACTCCCCAGTTGTGGAATGGGAAGAGTCCTGATCTCTGTGATCCTAAATAGATCAGTGCTTCAGAGCTGCATACTGGATGCTGCCTTCTGATTCAGAATCTGTTTCTAAGTCTGCATTGATGGGATGGGACCGTGGCGTCAGGTTCACCAAGGAAGAGTAGTGCAATTCCTCTTCTTCTTTGTTCACAACATTCTCATAATCCACCTTGGTGTCATTCTAAAACAGGAGGAGAAGGAACTTGTTTAGGTAAAGGCTAATAGATTCTGGTAGACAATATGCTTTAAATGTGAACAAGTTCAGTTAACAGCACTTCCAAATGATCTGGGAAGGACTCCTCTCTGAAATTCAGGTGAGCCATTACCTGTCAGTGTAGACCATATTTTTTCCAACTGATGGGTCAGGTGAAATTCATCTTTTAGATGTCACCTAGCCAAAACTGATTTGAAGTCAGTCCTGTATCAAAGTTTGCCTTGCAATTTCTCAAAGTTTCCTTCTGTTTTTCTTAATTATTCTCAGTGAACACCTCTTTCCCATTTTTCTTTGTGATGGTGTGGTGTTTTTCAGCTTAATTTATTGTTAAAGGGAATGGACAGTACTACTGCTAATACTATGGTTTTCTATTACTTTATACAGCTTTTCATCATTCTGAAGCCTCTCTAGATGCCCGCACTTCCTAAACTAGAAGGGAAAAAAAACACTTAAACTGAAAAAGTCCCATAGTCCCATTAAAGTTCTGTCTGTCTGTCTGTCTATCTATCTATCTATCTATCTATCTATCTATCTATCTATCTATCTATCTATCTATCTATCTATCTACCATCTCTTTAAAGTCTATGTGTCGCCCTTCAAAATAAAGGAAAATTGTTTGCAAAAAGTGCACATGCCAGGTAAGTGTGCACAAAAACATATGGAAAATGCACATGGAAATGCAAATGAATGTCTTTGCAAACCTTTCATTTTTCAAATAAATCTGCAAGCTCTTGTAGAAATGGGCTGAAGAAGATTTCATGTTGGGAAAATGAGAAATTAGCTCAAACTATGTATTGTTGTTGCCAGGGGGGTGGGGGTATAGTGGATTTGAACTTGGGGTTTTATTTCTGTAAGCCATCCAGGGTCACCGTGAGTTGGGGGGCCATACAAATCGTTTTAATAAATAAATAAACTGCCCATCCTTACTCATGATTCAATTTCTGCTTTTCATGTTGCTAAATAAAAGTCCAGAGGCATTACAAAAATAAAAGCTGGCAAGCCCAAGAAGGAAGAATGTCAACAGCAGAAGCCCTTGGGACTACATCACATACTGAAGAAACTCAGCCCGGAAAAGGGAAACACATGTTTGTCTTTTTTAGAGAAATAAAATACTATTTCAAGGGTGATCGTTTCTCATAAATTGTAAAAAAAAAAAAAATCTGCAAAAGAGAGACCAAATCAAAAGACCGTGGCTTTCTCACCTAGATAAATTGAATTTCAAATTTCATTGTCCCAAGCCAGCATGACCCCTGAAAGGTTGCCTGGTGGTGATAGAAATTGTACTCCAAACATATCTGGTGAGGGTCACATCTGGTGACTCACATATACCTGGTCCTGATTCTTGAGTAGAAAGTCAATATAAAATAAGTTTGAGTATTACCACCAAGATGGTGTTAGGAATGGAACACTTTGTAGCAGACTCATTTCTATTCATCTGCATGATCTACCCAAACCTTTCTATCTCTAACATAGAATGAAACAGGAAAGAAGAAGGCCTTCTGCCTTCCCCAGACAGATACCTTCCAGATGTGCTGGTTGAACATTCTGAGATCTGCAGTCCCAGCCATATCAGGGGAGCTTGGGAAGCTGAGCTACAAGATTAAGAATGCCCCCCTGTCATAACCTACAGAAATCTGCCTTAAATATGGCATGTACCTTGGGGGGAAGTTCAAGTTTCTTTACTACACTGTAGATCACTCTGTCATTTGAGGAATCTGGTGCCAAGTTCCGGTTCATGACCCTGTAATCAAAAGGACATTAAGCATGTGAGAAGATTATTTGGTTACCAGTCTTTCACTCGTGCTGCCCCAGTTGCCTTGCTATCATTTGCTTCTTCTCTTTAAAATAACTTTTAAAAAAATATAACATAGAATAAAATCTGGAAAGGAGAAGCAAAGTCTTATGATCTCTTAAGTATCTCTAGTTGACTTCTGCTTTGCTTGTTTTGTAGGACGCTAACTGGAATTCCCCTTTTTATCCATTAGTTAGGATCATGGGGACTCTGCTGTCCTCCTTTGTGGACAGGAACTTAAGTGGCTCTGGGGCCAATAAGCTGAAAAAATATGGCTACAGTTTCAAAGACAGAGCTCCTGTGTGGACATGTAGCAGCCAAGGAGGCAATAATCTGCTCTTTTGTCTTTTATCTAGTCAACCTCATGGGAATCTAATGTAGGTCTGCATGAACCACAGCTGATCGTCTTCAAACTGATTTAGTGTAGCATCTTGTGGATGTCAGTAACTCCACCTCTGCAAGTTGGGCCTCAGTTGACCACTTCCACTTGCACAGGCACTGTGCTCAGAAGTAGTTTTCACTAAGCAAAGGGAAACAACACTACCCACTTTACCAGCTAGAAGATACTTTGATACTTTGGAGATGAATTTTACTTCCACCTTCACTGAAGCAAAACACCCCCTTCTAAGATCTGCAGATCCCTAATCTAAAGGAGTTTATCTTGACCTCTGCACTGAACCAGGATTAACACCAAGAGCTGTCAAGGCCTGTGTTACCAGTTGGGGGCCCACTGCCAGTCCCTGTAAGCTCCTGACCCTGTGGCTGCTCTTTCTTCTCCTTCCTGCTATCGGCTCTTCACCTTCTCACTCCAAGTGAGCAAGCAGTAAAAAAAAGTACAGAGAAGCTCAACTTGTCCATCCTCCCTGCCTCCCTTTCCCAAAAGATGCTGGTGAGTCCAGAAAGAATGGCAAATAGATGGACTGTAGGAGCAATGATGAAGAGGAAGGAGTAGGCATAGTCAGGGAAGGGGCAGAGCAGGTCACCTTATCAAAAGCCTCCTAAAAACTGAAGCCAGCATTGTCTCCCTCCCAATTTCCTTGGCTCCCTGATCACTTTACCATCATACCTGGAATAAACAGTGTGCTCCTTGGACCCAGTGGGGGGGAACTGGAGTCTTGCATATGAAATGGTGCCTTCTTGCTCCTCGTCCTGTAAGACTTGGGGGCTGTCTGTTCTGCCTTCATTTGGTCTGCAGTTGTTATTAGTCCGTATCTCTCGCTTGGCCTAAGGGGAGGGGAAAAAACTTGATTTTCCAGCCAGGGAAGACTAATACTAAGCCTCCAATTTTCACAGCTGCAGCAAAGAGGGAGAATTTGATCAATGTAGCTTGTCAGAAAAGGAAAAACTGGGCATTGATCAAATTGTATCAATTTATTACCTATTGGTTGCACTGATCTCCTTTGAAAGCTCAAGATGGTATATTAATAACTCTTCTCACATTTCAGTCTCACAACAACTTTGTGAAATGTGTTAGATGAGAAAGAGTGACCAGCTCCAAATCCCTCTGCTAGTTCCACAGTTCAGCCCCAATCTAGTAGCCACTGTGTTCTAGCATGCACCTTCTTCTTCTTCTTCTTCTTCTTCTTCTTCTTCTTCTTCTTCTTCTTCTTCTTCTTCTTCTTCTTCTTCTTCTTCTTCTTCTTCTTCTTCTTCTTCTTCTTCTTCTTCTTCTTCTTCTTCTTCTTCTTCTTCTTCTCCTCCTCCTCCTCCTCCTCCTCCTCCTCCTCCATCTTTCTTTCCTATATAACTAATACAGCTATTACAGATAACAGGGGCTTCATCTTCCACTACCTCTTGTTACTCAGTCACTAAATAGAGAAGAAGTATTCTAAGCTATTAATACAATCACCTGACCTGAAAGAAGAATGAATATTTAGGATATTAGAACAGGAAGGGGGCTTGAAGGCCTTCAAGTCCACCTCAATGCCCTCTCTTCCTCTATTGTATGGGGGGCCAGTAGAAAGCAATAGAAAGTGATTCTTAACCTTCTTCACAAAAAATGAGCCCGATCTCTGTGTGCTGCCACCGTTTGAATGTACTGTTTTCTTCCTGCAAGGGGAGAAACAGAGTTAAGTCACCTCCACATCATGGCTTTGGAAGCACTTCACAGGAGAGATGCCATGATTCTACTGTCAGCATGCTGCTGTTTGTGTGAGATGGACCCCGCCCTACCAGAAGTGAGGGGTTGCTGCTTCATAACTATATTGGTTCCTATAGAAATGGCAATGCCCAATGCAGGGTTATGCTGACCACCACTAGTAAGTTGCCCTCCCCCCAAGGATTCAGACTGATTGAATAGAACACTTGAATTGCTGAATCTTACTTCAGCCCTTGACTCAATTTGATTTTGATCTCTCTGGTCTAAAGGCTGTGAGAAAGGTTTGACTTGCTTTGATTTTGATGGTACCTCATTTCTTATCATAGGCTTTTCTGTTGAGATGTTCCTCATCAGCCAATCAGGGGTCAAGGAATCTTGTTTCCCTCCATGGGAAATATTACCAGGCAAAGGTCTGCCTTGGCAAAAGTGACCCACCCCACCATCCTCCATATCTGCAAGGCAAAGCTGTCCACTGACCCTATCAGTAGGATGGAGATTATTGTTGATCATTGCCTGCAAGCCACTGACTCTCACTTACCATATCTTCAAGACATATAGCAGCAACCCCAGCAAGATAATAAGAGAAAGAGAAACACCAAGGCCAATCAAGGCTTGTTTCATTAGTGTAGCTCTGTTGTCTGCACAATACAGAAGAAGAACAAAAATTAGCAGAATCTGGATCTGATTTAACACAAGCTTGTGTCCATGTACTTATTTGCTCATCAATCCTATACCAACGCGCCATCATACTTCTATTCACGTAGCTTGCATGTTCAGACAAACACGAAAGCTGTAAGTGGCAGAACAGCATCCAACTATTGCCATTAATTTTCTTTTTCTCTGGACATCTCTCAGGGAGTAAAGTTGGGATTGCAGTCTGTGCTTGGGAATAGTAGCTGCAGCCAGGCAGAAATGCTTCTCACCCCATTTCCCCAACTCAGGCTTTACTCATAAGCATCAAAGCCAGTGTTCCAGCTACCTGTGATCATTGAGCCCCACCCTGGCATCTTCAAGGACGTGCCCACGTCCAGAGGCAGCCTCACCCCACCCAGGTCCGTAGCTTACAAAAGCAAATGCTAAGCAAACAAACAAAATCAGAAAAGGGGGACACCATATGTGTCACCTGTCGAATATCAAAAAAGATTTCTAAGTGTATCTTATGGGGAAAATAGAAAATAAAAATAACGATTCTCTAATACTGTCCCTCAGTTAAGAACATCCGACTTACAGACCACTCGTACTTATGAACAGGCTGCTTATTATTAAAAATGGCAGACGGAGTTCTCCTTCCTTGAGCCGACTGAAGCCGCACAATGTTTTCATGACCTGTTGAAGCCGCACATTTTTAATATACAGCCTGCTTATTTTTAGTAATAGGCAGCCTGTTCGTAAGTATGAGTTCTGACTTACGTACAAATTCAAGTTAAAGACAGACGTAGGAATGGATCTTGTTCTTAACCTGGTGTCTGCCTGTATAACAACTGTAACATCCTTGACAGATGGGTGCTCAACCTTTGCTTGAACTCTTCCAATGAAGGAAATTTGCCACCTCCCTAGATTATCACCTTCCTATGCTTCTCCTTAGGAAGTTTCTCCTAACAGTCAACCAGAATCTGCCTCACTATAATTTAAGAAAACCATTCCATGTCCTCCAATTGGGATGATAAAGAAGAGGATGACATCTTCTCATTTGCTTGCTAGCTTATTTGTTTAGTTACAGGGAACCGATGGTATGATCCAGGAGCTTGGGTACCACTAGAGTAAGAGTTAACCCTTTCCTCCATGCTGATACTCATATCTAGCCACTTAGCCACTTCTAGAGTGGCTATTAGTTCTACAAGGTAAACATAAGAAAAAGAGCTCTTGTCTATTTTCCCCATATAAAAACTGCAGCTTTGAGACTCAATTCCTAGTAAGGATACACAGTAAAAAGAAAGGCTTAAAGCTTAAACCTTGCTTCCTCAATTCAGCCAGGCATATAATTAATGGCATTTGGTTTGCCATCTATCCTGAACTCCACTTGGCTCAAAAATTCACACACACACAGACACACACACATTTATATATTTGGGGGGAAAGCTGCAAGTTCTTAACCTGGAGACCATGGAAAATTGGATATATTTGGGAAAGTTGTGTACACAAATGTATGTTTTTAGAACTACATGATTGAATATATGATGGAAGCTGGTGTACTAAAAATACATGTATTAGGGAATGTTAGATATAAATATGAGAGAGAGAGAGAAATACAGTTTTCAAAATGTATGCATCCAGTTGCATTAAGGTTATCTGGGTTTTTTGTTTGGTTGTGTGTGTGTGTGTGTTCTTGTTTTTGTTTTGTCTTTTAAGGAATAATCTACAGTATAGCTTTCTTCTGAGCTCTATCTCTCAAATCAAACTATGAAAACATATACCCCACCCTGAAAACAGATTAAACGTCATGGAAAACTCCTGAGTCGTGAGTTGCTCATCCTAAAAATTGTTCTTTAGGATCAGCCAACCTGGTTTCAATTCCCATAAATCCCCAAGCCAGCATGACCAATTGTTGGAGCTGCTCTCCAAAATATCTGCAGGGCATAAAGATGCCTGGTTCTGTTTAATTAGCTGTCTTTCCATTGCCAAGAATTTCTTAATCAAGGATGGTCACCTAGGAACTGTAACAATATTTTTCAAGGGAAATACTCACAGGATACACTGATGGTCATGAGCTGTGATTCCTTATCAGAGACATGGTTGAATGCTTTGCAAAGATATTCTCCTGACTGCTCGACCTTAATTTTCTGGAGTGCTAGGATTTTTGAAGTCTCCTTAAAGATCTCTTGCCCTTTCCAGTACCACTTGTATATAACAGCTGATGGGTAAGCATCGTTATCACATCTCAAATAGACATCCGTTCCCTCAGTAACAGCTTTCTGGGTATCTAGGGTTAGACGAACATTACGGGGCCCATCTGTCAGAAAAAGAAAGAGTCACTCAATCTAGCCCAGCATTTGTATATGTGATTCTCAGCATCACTGCAAGACAAAGGAATTCATAAGGACACAAAAAGAATCCTGGAGAAATAGGCTTCCACGTCCATTATTTTTCAACCTTGGCACCTTCCTGAAATTGTATTTCAACTCCTAGAATTATCAGCAGTAGCCATGCTGGCTGGGGAATTCTGGGAGTTGGAGTGCACAAATTTCAATGTTGCCAAGGTTGCAAAACACTGCTTTGTCAAGCTGATTGTTCTTTCTCATAGAGCAAACAACTAGAAGCATCTGAGAACCTTAAAGGCAGGAGAGGAAGGTAATCACCATCTTCCTCTATTGCTCAGATCTGCTACCTATGACTCAGAAGGGAGTACATAGACACAAACATAGTAGACTCTGATAGCCTAGTCTTCCATTGAATATGACTTGTCCATTTCTAAGATCCTCTTAGCCATGGGGTCAAAATCTCATCCAACAGCAGTAAATTCCACTATATTCCACCCAAATCCTACCCAATATGATGGAATACCCCACATTCTGAGAAGCACAGCTTTCATTTTTCAAAGAAAAGAAGAGTTTTATGACCACCAGGGTAGGTTTTCCATTTTGTTGCTGTTGGAAAGTCCCTGCAGTCCCTGCAGTTTTCTTGACAAGGTTTTTCAGAAGTGGTTTGCCATTGTCTTCTTCCAAGGGCAGAGAGAGAGGAACTGGCCCAAGGTCACCCAGCTGGCTTTGTGCCTAAGGTAGGACTAGAACTCACAATCTCCTGGATTCTAGCCTGGTGCCTTCACCATGACATCAAACTGGCCAAACTATTATAGCCTTTTAGAATCATGAACAGACCACTGCTTTGAGAGTTGTCTTGTGTTTGCAGCTAAGGACATAACCACCAAGCTAGGTGGCAACATCTAAATAACCTTGGTTGAACTCAAAAGGTATTTACATGGGGGACTACCAGAAAATTCCAGGGCTTTAAGCTCAACTGGAAAAGTTAAAAAACACCTCAGAAGAAGACAACGGCAAACTGCTTTCCTAATGCAGCTTAGGAAATAGTATGGACGTATTCAGGCAGTAATCAAGAAGCTTGAGTCAACAATGACTTCACCTAGAAGAGAAAGCCTATTGGGCACAGCAAGAGAATCATAACTTCACACTGAGCTTGTGCTTGTACTCACAATGCACATCCAGCCTAACAGTTAGAGACTCCACAATGCTTATGGCATTTTTTGATGTACAACAGTAGATGCCAGAATTCGTTGAATGGACATTCTGGATGAATATCATGTTTTTGGTAGAGTTCACTGGCAGCAGTTGCCCATCTTTGTACCAGGTGTAGCTGAGTTCCTGGGGGTTGGCTATTCTCACTGTACAAGTCAGGCGAACAGAGCTACCTTCGATGACCCACCCCGATGGTTCTTGATTGAGCTTGACATCTTTGGGGCCATCTGCAGGGGGAAAAAAGAAGAATTACAAGCATCAGATAGTGGTATCCCATTGCTCTTGACCTTGAACATCTGCCCTTTCAGAGAAAGAACCTTACACCAGATGCCTCTGTGATACAACAACCAGCATTCAAGGCTACACTGAACAACTCCACTAATAGCAACCCCCCTTCCTCTTTCTACCCAAAGTTACATACTCGTTAATTAAATCATTCTTAACTTTTGGGGTACCCCCAAACCACTCTAAGGCATTTCTTTACTCAATTTGTCTGCTTGTGTAAACCATAGGGGGCAATGGCCCATAATGATTTGATCATGCAAAGAGCTTTGCCAGATTGGGCTAGTGGTTGAAATGTTGGACTAGGACTGGGGAGATACAAGTTCAAGTACATCTTCAGCCACAGAAGCTGATCGGGTGACTTTGGGCCAATCACTCTCTCTCAGCTTAACTTATCTCCCACAGCTTTTATTGTGGAGAAAAACAGAGGTGGAAGTGCACCTTGAGCTCCTGGAAGTAAGACAGTTTATAATTCTAACAAACAGATAAATAAATAAAATAAAGCAGGGGTGCACATTGCAGGGTGTTCTGCTATGTCCCCACCAGAACACCTCCCAAAGTTGCTGTTGAAATTCTAATTTTAACCCACCAAAAAGGAGACAAGGTTTGAGCACATGAATATATCAGTTTTAGTATTTAAATTTTAATTCAGTCAAAAGTTGATGGGAAATGTCATGGCCCAGCCTACTTCCTTATCCTGGCCACATCTACCTTTTAGAGTACAACTGTCTGGTATGCTGCTGGAAGATGTTGTGTGGCTCTGAACCTGACCAAAATTGTGCCCCTTTAGTCTGAAGTGTAGGATTTATAACCTGAGTTTCCTAAGAGAATTTGTTCAATTTCTTATTCTTGCTGCATTCATTGGCATGGGACTTGAATGGCCAATGCACTTGTGGATCTCCCTGGGAACACTTTACTTCTAAAAGGCTTCCGGCTCATCATGCAATTATTCTTACTTACAGAGGATATCCAAAGTGATGGATGGAGAGGTAGTGCAGCCAACAGTATTACATGCTTCGCATTGGTAAGAAGGAACTGGTGTCGCTGTTGCGAAGAACGTCAGTACTGGCGAGGACTGTTTTTTCTGGGTGTAGTCACCTGACCTTAAAAAGTTGTACCAGGTGTTTCTGGGGAAACTACTTCCCACAGAGCAGTTCAGGATGACTCTGTCTCCTTCCTTTATGGGCAAATGATTTAAATGAAAAAGTTGGACATCCTTGGGGCAATCTGCAAAACAAGATCAGTATGTTTCTTATGCAGTACATAAACCAGAAAGCTCTCTGGCTTTTGAAAGAGGTTCTTTGCGGTGATGATTTGAGGGACCTGTTCCTCAGAAGCATTTCTGCAAAGTTGTACCCCACTGCTAATGAGCAGAAGTACTGTTCCTGAAGCAGGTTGGGTGGCAGAAGTACAGCAACCCTGATTTACCTCATTGTTGAGGTGGTACAGTGTGCAATGGGGTAAAGCACACAAAAAGATTGCAGTGCTGTGCATTGTGAGGAAATGTCAATAATCACAATTGTGCCCAATCACCCCCAAACGAAAAGTACATATTAAACACCAGCTCCAGATGTAGATTTTGTAGATCGTTCATAATTAGAGCTACTTCAGACCATTATTGTTTTGTTATTGTTAGGGAGGGAAGATACATTTTATCTTTTGGAGGAACAAAACCAGTGAGTTTCATCTTCAGAACATTAGTGGCTTTGCTTATTTTAGAATGAAAAATTTGCCACCAAAGTTCAACTGCAGGAGGAACTGCAAATCTGTATTGTATCCTTCCATACAGTGGCCTCCAGTGGACATTGTATGGACCTGAATTCTGCTGCTCTGAAGTGCCTTGTTGAGGGAGAGGAGATATATGACTAGGGCTATGCAGTGCTTCAGATGTGGTCTCCAAGAGGTGCTTTGGAGCAACAGGACACACAGGAGCTAGAATGTAATACCTTTCTACAATCCTTTTAAAAGAACTGTGTCTTTTTCTCAACATCACCCAGCAACACAATCCTGAAAAAAGAAGCAGTTGCTTTAAGGTATTGCAGACTGGGGCTGCATTCACACTCCTGCACACTCTGAAGCAGTTTTTGTAGAATGATTCCAAAGTGTTGCATCAAGAGAAAAAGAGAGAGACAAAGAAAGAGAGGAGAGAGAGAGATGCCCTTGGCTAAAGTAGGGCTACTTCAGTCTTCCCCCACTTAGTACTCCCAATAGAAGAGAATATGTGTAGCTCAAGGTTGAACTGTGGAGTCCTTGGGGTTCTCTGAGCTTGGTGGTTTCCTTGCAGGCCACTGTATATAAGCAGAGAGCAAACCCCATTCCCTTCTAGCACTGAAGACGTTACCTAGCCAGGCAACAAAACATTTGCAAGAAAACAACCAAGCTCAGAAAACCCGAAGGGCTCCACTTAGTGTTCCTCATGTGGTAGCGTTACAACTCCCAGAATTCCAATGGTCATGGTGAACAGTCCCTGGTTGGAGAGGACTGGCTGATCTAGGGCTAGACAGATGCTCAAAATACCAAGTATTTGAAAAAAAGAACACTCAGAAGTTCCAAATATATTGTTACACACTGATGGAGCAGGGCCTTCTCCAGCAGCATAATTACTACACTGGGAGAGTAAGTGATGCGCTCTTAGTTGAAAGGGGTTGTCTTCTTGGTCAGCTTTTCAAGAGGTCTTTAATGCTTTTTTTAAAACAAAAATCTAGATTGTAAGTATTGGTTGTTTTAATTTTAATATCTGTAGCCTCAACTGAAAAAAAATTCACTAATTGCTAAAAAAGATTGGTACACCATAGTATATTTAATTTAAAAAGAATCAATCAACCTACTATACCATGCTGTTGAAAATTATCCACAATATCCTAACTATTAATTGTAAGCTGGGCATCTCCCGTGAGATAGTTTCTCCTGCCTGCCCTACCCCCCCCCCATTCTGCTTCCAGAAATCAAACAGGATCTTTCATTTAAAGGCATCTGACTTGCCTGTTTTGCCTACCTAAAGTCTCAGTTTGAATCCTGATATCTTTTCTTTAAAAAATTGGAGAGCAGAGAGTGGGAAAGAGCTCTCACTGAGATCCTGCTCCTTCCATTTTCTTACACCACTTCCAATGCCAGGGTCTGTTTCTACTTACAGTGAACATTCAGGGTGACAGATGAACTTGAATTGCCAATCTCGTTATGGACCACACAACGATAGGTACCAGAATGCCTGGCTTCAATCGGCTCAAATCGCAGTTCCTTCTCGATCTTGATAATCTCTGGCGTGCTGCTTTCGTACCATTCATAGCCAGTGATAGGAGGGTTGCCAGTGGCTGAACAGCTCAAAACCACATTGTCCTTTTCTCGGATGGGTGATTGTGGCATTAGGATTTTGACCTTTGGCAGAACTGGGGAATTGAAAAGGAAATTGATTCCAGTTTTTTGGTAAGGCAGACGTTTTGCATTTTCTTTCTGCTGAAGGGGCAAGAGAATAATTTAATTTGACATGGGCAAGAAGGAGATAGCAAAGCTGAATATTATCCTGGGCTTCATTCAAGATGCTGATTTTACCCTTTAAACCATTTAACCTTGATTCTCTAATAGGTCACCTGTTTTATTAAGACCATGTCTGGTCTTCCCAATCAGTAAAAGAGAGGTGTTCAAATGGCTATGATGTACAGAAACCTGGGATTGGCACTGGGAAACAACATCCTCCCAGCAGCACTTCCAAACTGTGGAATCCCATTCTTTCTGCTTTTAGAAGGTCTCAGTGGCCAACTTTTAAAAATTGGCTTTTAAAATCCTTCTGCTTTTAAAAAAAATTAATACTATTTCAAATACGCTATAATAGACATCACTTTTTGCTCAGAAATATAATCATCATGATGATATTGAAGAAAGTTACATACAGGTAGTCCTCACTTAATGAATGCCCTGTTTAGTGACTGTTCAAATTACAACAGCACTGAAAAAGTAACTTTACAACCAGTCCTCACAGTTATGAACATTGCAGCATCCCCATGGTCACATGATTGAGATTCAGGCACTTCACAGCTGGCTTCTGACAAGCAGAGTCAATGGGGAAGCCAGCAGTAAAATTGCAAGTCGTGGTCACGTGATGTCTCACTTAACAAATTCAGGTGATTCACTTAACAACCGTGGTGGAAGTGATGTCATAAATACATCACAGTCACATGATGTCTCACTTAACTACCACATCACTTAGCTTGGCATTTTTAAAGATTTTTGTTTCATTTTTTTATGATTTTTATTTTTTTTTCTCCCCAGGGAGTTGTGTATAGGCTTTTTTTTTCTTTTTTCTCTTTTTTCCCCTCACTATATAGCTGTTTCCATAGAATTGGCTGAATTGCTTAATGAAAGTATTTACCCTTCTGTACAAAGTTAATTCTAATGTTTTTAATGTTGAATGAAATTGTATCTTTCAAAAAGGAAAGAGAAAAAAGCAGCAAGGTTGTAATTCTTCAGTAGCTAATGATGCAGTAGTGTCAGGGATTTTCCTAAATTCTGAGATGTAAATTTAAAATCTACAAGGGGCAAATATTCAACTGTGCCCATCATGACCATGTTTTTCTTTCCCATCCTGGATAAAGAAAATGCAGGAATGTACCGTATATACTTGTGAATAAATCGAGAATTTTAGGTGCCAAAATGTGCCCCCAAAATTGGGTTTGGCTTATCTACAGATGGGCTTATCCACAAGTATGTATGGTAATTTTTTTTTTAAGTACCTGTATATCCCATATTGAACTGTGGTGCTGGAGAAGACTCTTAAGAGTCCCCTGGACTGCTAGGAGGTCAAACCAGTCAGTCCTAAAGGAAATCAACCCTGACTGCTCATTGGAAGGATCGATAATGAAGCTCAAGCTCAGATACTTCGGTCACCTAATGCGAAGAGAGGACTCTTTGGAAAAGACCCTGATGCTGGGAAAGATGGAAGGCAAAAAGAGAAGGGGATGGCAGAGGATGAGATGGTTAGATAGCATCACTGAAGCAATGAGCATGAAACTGAGCAAACTCAGGGAGGCAGTGAAGGACAGGAAGGCCTGGCACAATATGGTTCATGGGGTCACGAAGAGTCGGACACGACAACAACTGAACAACAACAACATATCCCATATATACTCATGTATCAGCCCATCCATGGATAAGCTGATCCTCAAATTTTTAATCAAAATGGCACAAAAAATGGATAAACCATGGATTACCCACAGGTAAGTCAACTGTGAAAATTAAAGCATACAAACACTTTGAGGGTCAACTTATGCATAGGTCACACATTTTTATGGTATTTGGGTTAAAAAAATCAAGGGTTGGTTTATCCACAGATGGGCTTATCCATAAGTATATGCAATATTCCTTTTTGAAGATGAAAATATCTTTAGAAGAACCGGAGAACAAAGAGGCCTTCAAAGAGAAAAACTCAGACTGCAAAAGTCTTGTGCTCAGCAGCACCAATGAATCAACTCACACTGGACACTGATCATCAGATTGTCAGAGTTGGTACTTCCAATCCAGTTATTAACATTGCATGTGTAACTGCCAGAGTCCGTTTCTTTTAAATCACTGAAGCTCTTCTTGGGCTGGATCTGCGAATCCCATGCTATACCATCCTTAAACCACTGATAAGAAATCACATCCGGATTACTGCTGTTAACTGCACATTCCAGAGACAGGTTGTCTCCCTCTCGGACTGTGGCTCCAGGGATAGCTTTCAGTCTAACGCCTTTGGGAGCATCTAAAATAAACAAGACTCAGGATTAAAACAAAATAAAAATGCTTAAGCAAAAGACTGACACAACTAAGATTAAATTCTCTGGAATTCAAATTAGGGTCTTCACAATGGTAGTTATCTCAATTCCAGTCTCCCAGAGATTCCCAGAGTCACTGATGAGTGGCACCTCTTTAAACATTGATTAAATAAAAAGAATAACAAATTGTCTTCAGCAAAAATAGCTAACCTTCTGCTTTTTTAATCTGCAGAATGTGTTTAGCCTTGTGCCTAGTTTCCTTCATTCTTCCACAGATGAAGGAAATTGCTCTATGAAAAATCAAAATATCAAGTCATATAGCTTAGGATTCTCCACATCCATTAGTCTGACACACACAACACACTTAATTTGGATATTGTATTAACCCATTTTTCTGGATTCACACAATACATTGGATCTAAACGATGGCTTGAGTTTGATCAATACAGCAGGCCTCTCTCCTGCCCAGGCTATAACTAACTGGGATTAAAACCAACCAAACTAGTTTGCTTGATTTCTAAATGCAACTCCTGGATTTTTACATAATTTGGTTGTGTGTTGTGTGTACACAGCCACTGTGTGGAAGCTATAGCCCTTCCCCTGAAATTCTAGAAAGCAGAGACATGAATAGTTGAAGGTCATGATTGCTAAAAGCCTTCATTTTACACATGCACATTCTTCTGTGTACCAAAGCCAACAGCTTGAATTGTCTGCCCAATTCCTCCAAATGGTATTCATATTAGGCAAAATGTTCTTTCCATATTGCATCACCACCAGGGATGTCCTCAGGATGTGGTCAATGTATGATGCACTTAAAACTGGGTGAAGCTTTGATCACACCATTGGTGCCACCATCTTGACTATTTTGATTATATCTTATGGATACCCCTGATCACTGCATCAGCTTCCATCCCATTGTAAACTCACATTGCACATTCAGTTCTGTAAATTTTTTCTCTATTTCTCTCCCATCGTGGGTTTTCAGCAAGCATGTCAGTTGTTTCCTGTGGTCTTGCCAAGTGGGCTTTAAAGACAGCTCAGTCTGTATTCCTTGGTTTTCACTGGTCATTTCTTGGAACAACAAACGATGACGTTCTAATCCTTGGATAGTCAACGTTACGGGCTCATAAAAGCAACTGTAAGGTACTGAGCAGGTCACTTTATTCATTATGTTTTCTCTCATTTCTGGAGACACAAGTTTTATCAGTTCTAAAGGGGATTCTGCAATCAGATAATAGATGGAAGAAAGTATTTTATGGAGAAGATGCTGAATAAAGTTGAATTGCTTTTTAAATAAAAACTTTATTAATTTAGAAATCCACCATATTCATACCAGTATTTTATCATGTTCTCGGACTAAACTTTAGAGAGAGAAAAGCAACCCCCCCTCCCCTTACATTTAATATATATTTAATAAGTGACCCCCCACTACCACATTAAACATTATAATTCAGCAGAAATGTCTGAAGGGATTATAGATTTTGCATCCAAAGTAATTTGGGGAGGGACACAGTGGCACTGAGGCCTCAGGTTGTGCATCTCTTGACTGTAAAGATGTAAGGGTAATAAATCAAAACATAACTGTGGTTACGTCAAATAGTCACAGGTAAGGAGGAAGGCATGTTTCTGAATAATCTTTCATCTCCACCTGAGAGACTATGACCAACCCATTGAACACATCCTTCTGCTGAACGAGGAGAACTGGGTCTATGAAGTATCCACAGATGGAAACCACCTTTTTCTTATTGTGACCTTTGAAAGATATGTCCCAGTTAACAGCCTGGAATCATTTCTAGACTGGAAGTTGCAAGTTCAAATCTTGTTGGTGATATTTTGAAAAGGAAGGTTTTGTCCCCCCCGCCTGCCCCCCGCACATGTGTGTATAATGTATATTACGTATACAGATATTTGTATAATGTTCTCAGAAGAACTTACCATAAACTTGAATATAGACGTCTTCCAACCATCTCCCTTGCTTAAACAACTGTCCTCCTTTCCAATAAAGTCTGATCGAATACTTGCCGGAATCATTTTGGTGGAGCTGGGAAATTTTCAAACTGCAGTTTTTGTTTTTTAAATCCCCCACAAATGTCACTCGATTACTAAACTCAGGACTGGCCGAATATGCAGTCTGGTTACTGTTATATAAGAGCTTTCCACTGTAATCTTTTAGCTCAGGATCATAAAAAGGATCAAAATACCAAGCAAAGGAAACATGTTCGATAGGTCGACCTTGGTACTCCCTTTTGATGCGGCATGAAATGAACACACAAGATCCCACCCAAGCCTTTAGGGTTCCTTGTGTCACAGATAATGGCACACCTAGAGAACCTGAAAAGGGAATCAAATGATGATATTTGGTTTAGATGCATCCCCGTACCTCTCAAAACAAAATCCACTGAGAGAGCAACAAGTCACTAGTGTTTGCTTACACCCACAGTGCAAACCCTGCATTCTACCCCAGATTCTACTCACTCCTTGGAAGTGGAGAGGTGACACTATCGTACAGAAATGCCATGATCAAGCCTTAGTTTGGTTCCTCCAAGGAGGCCTTGGGTTTCCATCTTTGTCCCTGCTCTTCAGTCATGAAGTTGGAAGGAGTTTCCAAGAAGCTGTTGACAATCTCAGAGGGAGTTGCATTGCAAAGAAAACAGTGCAACAACCCCGGGGCTTGCCAATTTTGCTGTTTGAGAGAAATATCAAAATCTTGCCCCCTCTCATTCTCTGCATAAAACCCAAACTGTTCTGCCTTTCTTTGGCCTGTTGAAGGAAACCTGACCTCCATTACACAAGAGGAGATCAGGCTAATTTAGAAGTGAAGGTCTTCTTACCACCAGCTTCCACCATCAGCAGCTATCACGCTCTTGCTAATGACAGAGTCAGCTCTGAGCTGACCTTCTATTAGGTGTACAGGTAGACCTTGCTTAACCATTACCTTGTGCAGTGATCGTTCGAAGTTATGACAGTGAGAAAAAAACAGCAACAGCTTTGTAACCATTCCTCACATTTACAACCATTGCAGCATCCCTCAGCCAATGATCACTGTCGGCATACTGTACTTCACAAGCAGAGTGTATGTATGTATTTAATTTATACACCCGCCAGTCTCACAAAACCAGTGACTCTGGGCGGTATACAATGGAGCTGAAACAATTAATAAATACTTAAAATCGATTATCATTAGTAATTATTAAAAAAACATTTAAAACGATAAAAACAGAGCTAATACAAAAAAAATAATAGACGGGGGATAATGGAGCCACCTCACTAGTTCACCCGTCCCCTGAGGTCCCCAGGCCTGCTGACATAACCAGGTCTTGAGGGACCTTTGGAAGCTCAGAAGTGAGGCCAACCTCACCTCATGGGGGAGAAGATTCCACAAATCGGGCAGAAAAGGCCCACCGCCTACGGCCTGCCAAATGTAGCTACCTACTACAACCGTGTCACTTAGTGACAGAGGTGCTGGTCCCAACTGTGGTCACTAAGTGAGGACTACCTGTACATAAGCACTAAGTCAAGGATGCACCAGACTGTAAAGTTAGATTACACAAAATTTGTCGACCATTAGCTTTTTAATTGGCTTTATATTATCAGTCAGGTCACAGTATAATTCTGTATGCTCTGTTCCATTTGATGTTCAAAAATTGATTCTAACAATTGTATAAATACGACTTTATTATTAGCTAAGTAGTCATAAGCTTATTGTATTGATTCATCACACAATGATGTTTTTTTTTCTTTTTTTGTTTGTTTTCTCTTCTTTCTTTTTTCTAATTTTACTGTTTCGTTGCCTTTAAGCATATAGTTTGTTCTGAATAGTATGATAGTATGAAACATATAAGTAGGATATTCAGCTTTTATCACCCACACTGTTTAAATCAAACTCAGTAAGAATTATAATATTTTTAAAAAGCAAGCTGTAAGTATGAATAAATTCTTGGATGTACTTCAACTATCTCCTTCTGTCCCAGATTACAGATTATTTTTGGTTTGATTTGGGATTGTTCCTATTTATTTATCACTTTTTTTTTTTTTTAGAGAGCAGGCCTTTAGAAAGGAAGGGCTAACCTTGACATGACGTTAGTCATATAATGCAAGCAACAAGCATACTTTGTGGTTGTTTTGACACTTGTGCAGCCTTGAAACCATTCGTGTGGGAGATTTTCAAGGGGAGCTACTGTTTGCAAAACGGATGTGAAATATCAATAATATTCTCAGATGCTTTTGTCTAGGCTATGGTAGAAAGATTTTGAAAAGTATTACATTTCTCTCCATGGTCCAGAAGCTGCTTCAACTGTTTATTTACATAGCAAAAGAAGACAACGACAACGACAGCGACAACGACAACGACAACCTAAAATGCTATAATTAAATTACGAAAAGATCTCAGCGTAACCCTATGGAACAAATGGAATTTATGGTTGCTGTTCACTGAAGCCTTTGAATGCAGCAGGTGAAGTCCAGAAAGTTCAAATCTACACCGACTTTCCTAGTTATAGAACAGGCTGAATTAAAAAACAAAAAACAAAAACTCATAGAAATAAAATCTTTTTCAAAGAAAACCGTACAGCAAATTAATAAAGCAGAGCAGGAAAATGCAACTGGTAAATATACTGAACATTATATCACAGGGTAAAAAGCCATTGCTTTACCTACCAGGCAATTAGGTATCCCAGGGAGTTTCAGTTCTGAACCTTGAATGTATCATTCAGTGTTATGACATCTCTAAACATTAAGGGCAGATCAATCCATTTGTTTCCAGATGACTTTCTGCCATTGCAGTCTAATGTAATCCAGACTCCCTTCTCTCCCTCGACCAAACATATTGACCCCCCTCCCCCCCCCACACGCAATTGTTCTACACACATTTACAACAGTTACCTGGAAGGACCAGCAGCCATAAGAAACACCTCATTCTGAGTTTAAGCAAATCCCAAGCCTAAGAAAAGAGAACAGAGTATGGATTGTAGGAACCACTAACTGATACGATAGGTCATTAATGAAATTTGTAACACGGGATTATAAAAATTGGAAATAGGCCAATCACTCACTGGGTGGTCCTGTTACAACTTAGTTTCCCAAATTTCTTGGCTGTTTCTGTTTTGGAGCTATTCCCTATCAATCCCATCACTCAAAAGTCGAGACGATATATGTGTATATTGGGCTAGTTTTTTCATGCCACTGAACTGAAGCTAGAAAGTAAAACCAGCGGGCCTATGCACAGTCATTACTTGCCTTGTAGATCATACAAGATCTTGCAAGACTGGAGTTCTGGAAGATGACTTGCTTCTGAAGGATCAGCTCTTCATTGGCTCAACAGCGCAGCCTGAGACAAAGGAGCAATGGCAATCCCTTCTCTGTGGCGGCCAGAAAGCTTGCTTCTCAAAGCTCTGCACATCTGTCACTGTAACTTCCCTCTTGCCACCCTTGAGTGAGCGACACACGATCTGACTGCATCCGCTGAGGTCAAGCTTGGCTTCGTTGGTCACATCTTGGTGGTTCGAGCAGTTTAAGAGCTCTTACCCACCCTGCTCAGTGGGTGCTAGAGGTTTAAAAGATGGGGCCAGCAGCAGAGAACATGATTCTTCATTGAGTGAACCTAAGGGAGTGGTTGAGCCAGCTGAGGCTATCAGGCCTCAGGCTGCCCGCATAGGTTGCCACATGAAGTGGTGAGTTCTCCTTTGCTAGAGGTCTTCGAAGAGAGGCTGGAGGGCCATTGCTCAAAGATGCTTGAGCATCTTCCTGAGCAGGGTGCTAGTTTCAACGTCCTTCAAATGAGCTTCAATTCTATTATTCTATGAATCACATTTCCACACTCCTGAGCCCAGAGCCCACTGGATGACATGATTGAAATTAATCAATCAATTGCCAGGGTGCAGCTTCCCAGTAGAGAGCCAGCTGGGTGTAGGCTTAGGCCAGAAACCAGGAGAATGTGAGTTTAGTCCCACCTGAGGCACCAAGCCAGCTGGGTGACCTTCACGAAGCCAGTCACTCTCTGTCAGCCCTAGGAAGAAGGCACTGGCAAAAATCTTCCAAAAATCTTGCTCAGAAAAGTGCAGGAACTAGTCCAGGAGTCAACACTGACTCAAAGGTGCCAGAACATAAATAATAATTTTAAAAATCCCAGTATTATGCATTGGAAAATGACACAAAAGCAGTAGACAGGTCTAGTCCTAAAACAGAAGATGGGGGGGAGGAAGGAATCCTGTTTGTTTTTTTAAAAAAACTGATAATCCAGTAATCAACATTATTCTAGGATGCAGAGTTTCCACTAAATACTACACAGAAATACTATATAGGCTCTTCCTTTCAATGCATTTCCTTTGTACAGAATATATGTTTCCCTCTGCAGATATACCAATGTCTTCACCACTTCAATCTGACCTATATAGGTTGTGTGTTTTTTCCCTCCCAATAATAAAAAGGGGTTCTTCCTCAGCTTCTGTCAACAAGTTTCTCATTCCATAGTAGAAGCCATATAACAAACATTAATGCCCTTACACCCCCCCACCCCCACTTAGCATTCTTCCTTCCTGAGGACTAGAAGCTCACATTTACCAATAAAAATGAGGAATCTGGAAAAAGCAACCATTCTGCGATGGAATTTAGAAGCAAGAAATCCCAGTGCTTTAGCCCAGAAATAAACGGTCTTACCTACTAATGACATTCAAAAGCCGTTCTCCTCTTCAGGAAGGCCTGCAAAAGATCTGGTAAATCAAGCAAGTTCCTCCAGAGAGTGAAAGAGAAACATCTGCAGCAAAAATAATTTTCTTCGGTTTAATTTGATGCGGTTCCCATATCTATTTTATGGGAAGGGCTTAAGCTGCAAAAAAGGGGGCTGGCAGTTGTTGTAATCATCCGCATTATCTGTATTAACTGCAAGATGAAAGTATCTTCAGGAAACTGCTCTTTGACAACTGCAGTCTAACAGTGAAAGTTTTCTGATTTGGTTTGTTTTGTTTTTTCCGATAGCTTAGCCTGATGATGGCAAATGACCAGACCTTGTGACAAACAGGGACCAGGCTGGAGATAGACTATGAATAGATCAGGGTTCCCCAAAGCGGTCAATATCGACCCCCAAGGGTCGAGGGGACTATCCAAGGGGTTGATCAATGGTTGGGGGTCAAAAGGGGGTCAGTAAATGTCTGAGGGTCAATAGGTGATCGATAAATGATGGAAGGTCAGGGACAATAAGATTATCGTTATCTGCTGAAAAGAAGGTTGGAAGTCATTTCTATATTTCTTTAGTTTTCCTCTTCTTTTCTTGCACTTTTTTCTTTTCTTTTGATTCATCTTTTATTATATGAACATTCTTAATAAATATTATATTTTTTTAGAAAAGATAAATGATGGAAGGTCGATTGGGGTCAATTAATCTTTTGGGGTCTCTGTAGAGCTCCATGCCAGTCCCTAATCCTGAAGGTGAGGTGGGCAGTGGCAAGACAGTGTTACCCAGGGTTAGATGGTCAGCCGCCAGTGAGTGCAGCTATTAATAAAATTAGTATTTATTAAATTATTTTAATATCATCAATGTTCGGGGGTCGATGAACAATCTGAAACTTCATGAAGGGGTCGATGAGCTGAAGAGTTTGGAGACCCTTGGAAGAGATGCACCTCCCTAGATTGCAGATAGGCAAGCTTTTTGTAACAAGAAACTGCCCTTTTTCATTTTTTTTACTTCTCAGCAGTATAAGGTTTACTGGAATGTAGCAGTGATGTCCTGAAGATATGCTATACCAATTTTGGGCATGGAGGTTCAGGGGAGCCATTTAAGGTACACTCAGTTGGTTTGAAGATTTTTCGATTCTGAAAAGCTGCTTCTGTGTGTTCTGCAGTTCTTTAAAGCAGCCATGTCTTTTCCCAGAATTCCATCAGTGAAACATTTGGCAAAAGGGTATCATTTGCCACAATTGCAATAGTGCAGTTGTGGGAAACATTATGGGGTGAGATCCATTTGCACAAGGAGTCCAGTCTAAACTGTGTACAGAGATACCTTGCTGTATCGGAAGACAGCTGAATGTCCGTTGCTGACACAGAAGAAAACTTGTCACTTGGAAGCTATTGGATACCATTCTCTTTTCTGTTGAAACTTGATCACATAAGTCAAGACGTTATCCATTATTGTTAATAATGAGGTGGCCCAAGATCTATCTTGAAATTTCTCCGAAATGCTCTTCTGGTTTTCTAATCCTCAGGTGGCCATGAGAATGTCTTTTGCATGTCTTTGCTTCTCTTTTTGAGTTTCTTTTCTTGAATGAGAGTGGCAGAGGGGGTGGAGGCTGGTGGAGTTCTGCTGACTGGCATATCTTTCCCTCAGCCTGAAGTCTAAAGTCCACTGGGAAGAATTCTCTCATGAACTTCCCCTTGCAATTGAGCAGAACCTGTAGGGAAAAAAATGCAGAAAATTGTTTCTACAAGGTACTAGATTGCTAGATTTGTACGGTTTCATCTAGAGGCCTTCAGCAGGATCTCTTTTAAGAGGAGGAGGCAGTCTGGAGGATCTGCAGCTTCTGCTCATCTGTATAACTTTCCACTAATAACAGAGGCAGTTCTGTGATATTTTTAGGCGGCTCATATGAAAGTCTTGCAGCGTCACCTCCTGCCTGACCGAGACCTAATGCAGTCAGATTTATCATTCATCGCTCTGTATTATAATGGGTCATACAAAAGCAATCCCCTTGCATTTTTTGTTTTCCATTCCATTAGACATACTAGGAAGGCAAGTCCCTTTGGACTTCTATTCTTGGTACCTTGGTCTTCCATTCACAGGCTTATTTGGAACCACCTCCATATAACCTTACTCTGATCCTAAATCATTCCAGCAAGATGTCAGCCTTCCCAGGTAGACCAGACAGGAAACACGACCAGATGAGCTAAGTCTACTTTATTGTAAGGCTCTGTTAATAGAATCTTGCAAGTCTGAAGGTACAAATCTCCCACCGTCTCCTTTACCCATGAGAATTAGGGAGGGTCCCTTCTGAGCCTCTTTCTCCGCCCATTATGCAGCTGTGGACTATGGCCTCTGTTATCTGACCATTCCCTAGGCAGCATCTCTTCCCTCCATCTCCCCAAGGTCATTCCCACATTCCATTACACAAGGGGAGGCATCCTTATATTTTCCATAAACAGCTTCAGTCCCTCAAGTCACCTGTGATAAGCCCGTGGCAACTGCAGACACAGCTGATGTCCTCTGGTGATTTTGAAGAGCAGTGGAGTGGCCTTAGGCAGAGAAAAAAAATATCTCAGGTAACCTGGATCTTCGGCATCTACTTTCCAAGGCCACCAAGGATCCATTAACTCAGAATGGCAAAGGCCTAAAATTGAAATCCTGAAGCGTAGCCCTACCATTTGATTTCTGTGTATTGCAGTGGACATGTTACCAGTCTTCTTTCTAGGTTGCAATAAAACAGTGTTTGTCAACCTTGGCAACTTTAAGAAGAAATGAAATACTGTTCATTTGGTCAATGACCAGCAAACAGCAGCTTGAAGATGAGTGGACTTCAACTCCCAGAATTCCCCAGCCAGCATGGTTGGCTGGGGAATTCTGGGAGTTCAAGTCCATACCTCTTAAAGTGGCCAAGGTTGAGAAACCCTGCAATAAAGGGACAATCTACCCAAATTGTGTCCGATATCCTTCTGCCAACTATGGTAATTCCTCAGTTTGGACAACTGAGCTTGATGTCTGAGACTGATAGGAAACTGGGCAACCTTGTGCAAGTTCTTCATTCTTCTTTTAGAGATATTTTGATCAATAAGCTATTGGCCATAGACAGGCATTGTCAAAAAAGTCAAGATGACAGCTACACCAGTGCAATCAAAACTCTGCCTGTTTTTTATGCGCATGAGTGCGGCACATATAAAAAACAGGTGGAGCTTTCATCTCACCACTGTGCCTGCCACATTGACCTTTTTGACCCTTTCCAGTAGATGCCTCTGGTTGCATAGAGGACCGTTCTATTTTACACTGACACAATATACAACTATACACTCGTTTGGCTTAAGGACGTACCACAAGTGGTTTAAAAATGAAAATATGTTGAATTAAATCAATAAAACACCTTTCTTTTATTCAAACGTCTTTCTTTTGAATAAAATTGGATAGATACGTAAAGTCTCATTTTATGGTTGGACATTTTTTGAAAAATAAAGAATCAGACATTCAGACAGCTCCTTTGGAGTGATATGTACCTGCCGAGCCATGCAATCTTAATTGAAGAGGAGAATCCAAAAGACTAATTTTGAGGAACTAATTACAAATGCAATTGAAGAAACAGGTTGAGAAAACATTTGAGTACTATTTTGTGGACATGTCCTCCCCCATTTTAAACAAATCCTTATTTGGAGGCAAAAATCAAAAAGAGAGAAAATATTCCAATCTCTACCAATACTGATTTTTAGAATAAGGTTCCTTTTTATTTAAAAAAAAATTATAAAGACTTACTTTATCTTAACATATTTTTTTTAAAAAAGAACAGTTAAAATGAACACAGAAAATAAAGTGGAAGAATCCAAATTCACAAAAGAAGTGTATGAATTCTGTTTCTTTTCCTCTTTTCTCCATTTCTCTTCTTCCAGGTCATCTTCTTCCAGGCATGCTCATCTTGCGTGTCAGAGTCTTTATCCATCCTCCTGTTCTCCAGAGGTTAATGCTTTGAAGCTTCAAGTATAATGGGAAAAGAAGTAAAAAGTGAGCAACTAAGATAGCCTCGGTTAGATTTTACAACCTCAAAGATTGTAAGTTGCTGTAACTAGATAAGGAGTGAAGAAGAGAAGAAAGTATTTGAAGAAAGTATCTGAAAAAGTGTGGAAACGTGGCTATGCCAGATGGCCTGGGGGCCTGCTGGGAGCTCACATTGTGGAATTGGCTGGTGGGATAATCAGTACTGCTCCCCCCCACATCATCTTGAATTGCATATAGTCTTTTTATATAGAATTGTTATTCACTAATTTTAATATGGATATTTATATTTTCATTGTTTTCACTGCTTTGGATTTTAATTGTGAGCCGCCCAGAGGCACCCTCCGGGGGAGATGGGTGGCATATAAATTCAAAAAATAAATAAAACATTTGAAAAATGTATCAGCTAAAGCAGGGCTTGGTAACTAGGTACTCCCAGAGACCAGAGCATCAGTGGCCCCTAAAATGGCCCCTATATCCAGAGGCATCCTTGGTATCGGACACTTTCACCAAAATAGCACATAAACTATTGTGATGTTGCGATGCAAGTCCGTCTCCTTTTGCACATGCAGGTGATCTCCCAAGGCATGGAGCAGAGCAGTGCAGGGTGAAGGAACAGAGCTTACCCTGCAAAGGCACAACACTTGTGTCCTCATTTCCTCCCCTCCCTTGACTCTCCCTGTGGACAACTCGGTCTTTACATCCACACAAGAGAAACTAGAGAAAAGTAAAAGACTGGCATAAACAAACAAATAACATCTCTTAGAATGTGGCCAACCCAAGAGATTTCAGCCATATTTCGTGGACTCTCCTGCAGTGGTGCCCGACAAAGCTTGCTGAGATCTGGGATAAACAGTAACCGTATTCACAGATTTACGGGAATCACAGTAGCCCCAAACATTCGTAAACCTGGTAAATGCACTCCGGCTGCAGGATTTCATAAATCTCTAACTTCCATCCATCACCACCACCCAGATACAACCTTCTGGAGTCTCCTGGATCATGTTAGCTGTAAATTGCTATTTTTGTTGCCCTCAGAGTCAGTGCATTCCTCTTCTTCAACATCCCAGGCTGACTGGCTTCTCCTTCTCCTAAAGGACTCTCATTATGACTTTCATGCTAGAAGAAGTTCCAACTACCTCCATAGACCCATTAAGTGTTTAGTCACCATTGTAACTGTGTTTGAATACCTTTGGATTGTTCGTAGAAATTCTCACCATAACTTTGAAAACATGCATAATATTTCTGAACAGATTTGAAGAAAGGGATTGAAAAGGTTTCAGCAATGATATTAGCAGCTACAATCTAGTTGCAGTGAAAGGATGGAGAATCTTTGAAGGCCAATCTATTGGCCTCCAAAAGCTGCAGAATTTCAGCTCCCTACATCTGTTATCCTTGGCCATGCTGGTTGGGGCTGTTGGGAAACATAGTGTGGCAACATCTAAAGAGATATATATTATCTCGAGTGCGGAGACTAATCTTTTGGGTTCTACCCCTATCTTGGGTATAAGGGAGGTAGGTAATAAATGGCAGGTACAAACCCTGGTTTTGGTTTTCTTTTACATCAGGGTTCCTCAACCTTGGTAACTTTAAGACGGGTGGACTTCAACTTCCAGAATTCCCCAGCCAGCAAGGGCTGGCTGGGGAATTCTGGGAATTGAAGTCCACCCATCTTAAAGTTGCCAAGGTTGAAGAACCCTGTTTTACATGCTTCTGCTCCTCCATCTTCACACATCTGTATAACATTGGTTGACTACCTTTCTTTCCATGTTGCAAAAAGCTTTCCCTTCTTATTTCACTGAAGGAGCTATAAAGTGGATTTTTTTCAGAAATGCAAATTGTGAGGAAATAGTTGGTGTGGATGGAAGCTGATCCGGTCTGGTAGAGGTAGGAGGAGGTATTGTGCCCCAAAAGTAGGGTAGGAAAGGAAGGATTAGAAACCTGATGCACCACTTCTGCCGTTTGCTGTATTTGATGCCGTTGTATGATGTATATTTCAGGGGAAATTTAGGAAAGGGTCCATGTTATCTGGGGAAAGCATATTTTAGGGGGAAATGAAGATGAAATTGCATGCTTTAGGAGGAAATGCATGCAATTTCACTGCGATTGTTCACTTTTTCCAGAAGAAAAATACCAAAAGTATATTTTAGAGGGAGGTGGGATGGAGTAGATTAATGACAGAAAGCATACATATCAAGCACATCAACGAGATGTACAAACACTACTCACAAATTACGTGCAGCATAAGAGCTGGGGAGCGTGAACTGCCCATGCTGTTTTTGGCTTCGCAGTGATAGGTGCCTGAATGGGTGGGGCTCGTTTTCAAGATGGTCAGCACACGCTCTGCAAAATCCAGCAGTTCGTCATTTTTATACCATTTGAAAGTCAGATCCCTGGGGTTTGCTACTTCCACTTCACATTTCAGACTAACAAATGCAAATTCATGGATCCGCCCTTCTGGGTTCCGCAGAATTTTCACCTCTTTTGGAGCAGCTAGAAGAAGAGAGAAGAAAGGAGAAGACTCACATGAAGATGACTTGGCCCTTCTAAATCCGCATCTGGCACTGAGCCCAGGAAAACGGTGCCCTCTTATAACCCATGTTAATTCTACAGCAGGAAAGTCTGGTTGCACAAAATAGGGATTTACTTTTTGTGCCAAAGACTTGTTGTATTTAAGATTCCTATCCAAGCATTTCTACCCTCCATCCTTACCACGATCGTACACCACAGTGGCTGCTTATTGTTACAACAGGGACAAGCAACTGGTGAATTATAGATGTCCCTCATTCCATTTTGGTAGTGCGTGGGGTCCCCCAAAGGTCAGAATGCTAAAATTTAACAACCAAACATTGATTTTGGTGGCATCATTTTCTATTGCTTTAAAACAAAATGCAACCTAGCGTTTATATTTTATGCCTATTTTATTTTACTTAGGAAATCGATATTCTTCCTCAACCAATTCAGTTGGATTCTAGCCAATTTGCATATTATTATTATGGTTGGTCGCACAATCAGCCAGATGTTTAGACTGGATTTGGCATTTTTGTCCATGTATTGAGTCCTTCCCAAGGGCCTGGGATAGGCAGATGTTTAATAATATTAAAGGTATTGTTGCAGGATGTAAGCTGTTCCAAGTAAAGCTGCCTTTTGCGATTGACTGATGGTAATTTTGTCAATGCCGATGGTCTTTAAGTGGTGTTCCAGATGTTTTGGATTGCACCCAAGGTGATTATTATTATTGTTATTGTTGTTATTGTGATTATTATATAATACAATAAAATTAAATTTTATATCAATGACCCCTAAAAGACCCTCTGGAAAATCCATGACAGTAGGGCCATCCTTGTGGTTCCATAGGAGGCCATTTCCACAGGAAGGATTCCCTATAGAAAACACCAGCCTTCAGGCCACCTCCCGTCACCTCTTCTGGTAGGTGGAGACCCTAAGCAGGCATTCTCTGCCTGGATTAGGTGGGCAGATTTTGTAAATGCCTTCCCCCCCAAAAAACCATGTCTTCTGAGAACTATAATCCTATTTCCTTTCTTTGGTGTTTCAAGGCTTGAAACCTGTAAGTTAATTAGTGTTACTCACAGAAGACCTCCAGTGTAACTTCTGGAGATGAAGTGCAGCCAATCCTGTTGCATATTTCACATTTATAAGAAGTGTTGTAAGGTCCAGTTGTTGCAGGGAAGCTCAATATATTTGGACCACTATATTTATATTCAATCATAGAGGGATCTGACTTAAACCAGTTGTACCAATTATCATTGGGCTTACTACTGCCAAAAGAGCAGTTCATCGTGATAGTATCTCCTTCCTTTATGGGCAGATCATTTAAAAGAGCAAGCTGGACATCCTTGGGAGCATCTGGAAAATCAAATCAATATGTCACTTTGTGGAGGAAATAGATAGGAGTAATATTATAATGAATGTGCATGTATAGAACAATATTGCCTGGCAAAAGTAAACTCGTTGAAACAATCCCTGACCAAGAAATATGAACTTTAAGATATGTGGATTTCAACTCCCAGAACTCCCCAGCCAGCATGCAGGCTGGGAAATTCTTGGAGTTGAAATCCACATATCTTAAAGTTGCTGAGATTGAGAAACACTGGCCTAATTCCTCCCTTTATTCCAGATTGCCTTCTTCACTGTAGCTTCTATGACCCACATCCATCAACAGAAGAATGGCCCAATGCAGAGCACACATAAGATGTTATTAGGGGAAAAGAGAAATATAGAAAATGGTGTATTTAAATCAAGTCTCACTTCTCATGCTATTTCCCATTTTTTGAAGGAACTACATAGCAACAGAACATTCAGCGCAGCACATGTGTGGACTCTCTTATATATACACAGAGATGTCAATACCATTGAACTTCACAAGATTTAGTCCTGGAGCTTCTTAAATTTCAGCTTTCATGTCAGCTTATTAAAGTCCTAGCAGATCATAATGCCTATCTGACTTTAGCAGATCTTGGAAAATTAAGCTGTGTCAGGCCTGGTTAGAAGTTTGATGGGCGCCCACCTTGAAATCCCAGGATTGTACATTAGACTGAGAAATCAAAAAAACATACTGGAAGAAGGATTAACAAACTATTTTCCTACTGCTGCCAAGAAAATGACATGAATGTGTCCATTAAGTCAACTGGAGTCAACTCAACTTAAAAGAAACTTTACTACTTTCCCAAGTTCTTTAAAGTCATCTTGGGTAGAACTTTCTCAATCCCCCAAATCAGTCAGTTATATGGTTCCAAACTGTAGTCTTCATAGTTATATCAGTTGTCCCCTCTTCACACTGTAAGGTATATGACTTTATTTGTTTCAGAACTAACTATGCTATGTTTGGAAGCCTTCTGCTCATTCTGCTGAGTGGGTTCCTAGGCTTCTAATTCCAAATCCTGTCCTAATGGCACCATCATTCAAAAGGGCTGTTTCCTTCCCTACTGTACACTTACATGTCACATCCAACTTCTTAGAGCTTTGAGATAACACTTCTGCCCCTGACCTCAACAAACAGCGCAGCATTTTCTCATTGTCCTCCCATGTTGGTTCAAAACTCAGCACAGTCTGAATCACTCCATTTCCAACTGTCCTTTCCTGGGCTGGGAAATGCTCTTCTAAACCACTGAAATTCAAGCTTATGAGCTTACGAGGGCAATGGTAAGGTACTGAACATATCACTTGGGTTATCTTCCTCTCCTGGATGTTCACAGGAACAATTTCCAGGGTGGGTTCTGGAGGGGACTCTGCAAATGAGAAAGTAAAATCAATCACACACCCTTAGACTAAGCACAGAAGATACTAAAATCAGCCTTTGAAGAAAGAGAAGAATAAAGGGGGAGGCTATAAGATTCCTCTCCAAGTAATGGAAACTATTATTACCCAGGAGAGGGTCATGAGTTGTATTATCTCTATTATTCCAGGCTGCTGAACATAGAACTAATAGGCTTATGTATCAGGAAAGCAGATTCCAAATGAAGATTAGGAAAATGGTAAAAGCTATTCAACAATGGCACCTATCACTAAGTGGCATGGTGGATGGTCCTTCCCTGTGTCTGTTCAAACAGAGGCTGAGCCATGACCTGTTTGGGAAGTTCTGTGGAGCAGGAGATTGGATTCTGGGGTCTAAATCATAAACTTGTAGGGTTGAAAGGGACCATGGGGATCATCTAGTCCAGTGTTCCTCAACCTTTGCAGCTTGAAGATGTGTGAACTTCAACTCCCAGAATTCTGGGAGTTGAAGTCCACACATCTTCAAGCTGCCAAGGCTGAGGAACACTGATCTAGTCCAACCCTCCACAATGTACAGGGAAACCAATTAAACCATCCATGAGAGGTGTCTGTCCAGACTCTTCCTAAAAACCTACACCCCTTCAGTTATGGGGTTCGCTCAACATCCTTGCCCAAGCCTCTTAAAGACCTGGTGGTTCTATTTACACATGCTAAAGTTGGTATGTTTTATTCATGTAGCTTAGCTAGTAGGGTGAACCCAGCCATTTGTGTTAGCTTGTGGTACAGTAAAAGCTGGAATGCCATGACCTTGTTGTCTCTGATAGTGAAAGTTCTTTTAATTGTTGGTTATATTGATTATTGTTCCTGGGGTTGTATGTAGGTTGTATAGTATTATTGATTTTTTTTCTTTTTATTGGATTGTTTTTAACCCAGTTGATGTGGGATGGTTAGTATGTCGCACAGAGTTGTTAATGATATATAAGCCCAGTAAAATCAATAAAAATAGATTGTACAAACTGAGAAAATGAATTAATTCAGCAACCAACTTATGTGTGTTGACCAAACCCAACCAATTATTTTATTTGTTACATGGTTAGTAAATTAAACCTTTTTCTGGGTTTGTGCATTAGATTGACTCATCAACAGACAAAATGACCTGGGTTTTCACCATATGCTAAGCCATAACAAACCTAACCTGGCTTAAGCATGTTTTTCCATGCTGAGGTATGTTTTATCAAGGACCAAGCTGTTTGTGTGACTGCACCAATGATTCTGTGATAAACTGAAACCTGTTTCTTTTATCCTTCTTGTGACCTGAAGTTTTGAAGACAATCCAAAATGTAGACAAAGGAGAGGGGAGAGATTTTTTTTAAAGCCAATGAGGGACAGGAAGCCTGATGGGAGCCCCAAGGTATAAGGTCTCATGGAATACACATTGCTTTAATCTTGCATTATTTGTAGACTGAAAGCTACCAATTTAAACACTGCAGATGCTTCTTAGGGAAAACACACACACAGATACACACATAGAAAACAGAGCTTTCCCATTGGGTGAGTCTCACACTGAACATTTCTTACCTGTGATTTTCAGCGTAGCAGTAAGAAACCGACTGAATTGCCACAGGTATTTGTCAGCTGAAACAGTCACCTTTACCTCATATGTACCACTGTCAAATGTTTGCACTTGACTGATCAGCAAGCTGCAATCTCTGTTGGATAAATTCCCAATGAACCATGTCCGGCTCGATAAAGCATCATCTGATACAGTTGTGATGGTTCCAGAAGTCTGAGAACTGTTGTACAACAGGATAGTTTTACCATCACTCCAAGTATTGTTCCCAAAAGGCTTAAAATTCCACACTATGGCTGTTGCATTGACTGTTCCAGAACTGAGCATTTGATTGATGTGGCATGGAATCACCACGCAGGAGTTTTCCCAGGCAACCAGAAAATTAGGAACTATGCTTAGTGGATTTTCATCACAATGGAAACCTGAAATAAGGAAATCATTATTTACCATTTACAAATATTTATGGACCCATCTAAATGTTGGTATGTTGTACATTAGGAGTAGGCAACTTTTGAAAATGTGAGGTGCCCTGGTTTTTTTAAAAAAATGAGATTTCAGTGTCCTTGACCAAAATTCATGAGATCTTAGGTGAGAATGCTGACATTCTCAGGAAATTTAATCCAGGTTGTGCCAATGAAATTATTCTATTTTATTTAACATGGGAGTCGTCAGATGCTTTTTAGGGTCTCGTGGTGCTGCATTGCAGAAGGAAGTTATAATGGTATGTGGGAATGACCTTAGGAGACAGGAGGAAGAGCCACAGACTGGACAACCATCATGTGAAAGATATCTCAGTCCACAGAAGGAGAGGGAAAGTGGGGGAAGCATTTCAGAAGGGACCCTCCCTAGTTTTCCAGACAGTAAAAGGAGAGGAGGGGAGAAATACAAAAGTCTTGCAAAATTCTGTTAATGTAACCTTACAATAAAGATAGAGTTAGTACTCATAGTTGTAATTCTTGTCTGGACTACCAAGAAGGAAGGAAGGAAGGAAATCATACTATTGATTCTGCTAGCCCAAGAAACCTAAGGCCCTCCACTCTGAAATACATATGTAAGTGTCTCAGCGCTTCATTTCACATGTGGAAGGTGTTCAGAACAAAAAGCCAACAATCCCAAATAGTTTCACATCCTAGGATGAACTTCCTTCTGAGAGGTTACTCCATACAAATTCTTTTCTCTTTGTTGTTGTTGTTCTCTCTCTCTCTCTCTTGGATATTCTGTACTTTTTCAGGCTGCAATCCTGCACTTATAGAATGTACAGGAAAGACAAAGTAAAATCATATGCTTCTTGTGACTTGGGATGAAAGTGAGGTAAGATAAAGTGGCCAAGGCAGATGTAGACCAAGAACTGCTCATAGATTGGGATTCTACTGAAAGAAGCCATCAGTTTATTCCAACCCATGTATCCCATGGAGAAAATCTATCTATGTGGTCACTAGGAGTCAAAAACAACTTCATGGCACAAAATCAATCAATGGATGTATCTCAGATCTAGAAGATACATATTTCTCATGCCAGACACAGTCCAATGGTGTTCCATGCATGTCGTTTCTGATATGGCCAACGTTAGTACTTTCTCACAATAGGGAATGCTACAGTGCACTGGTTCTGAAGTCTGTCATTGTGTGGCTTTCACTGCCTTTGAAAGTCACAAACTGAAAAGGTTTTTCAAATCATGACATGTACATATCTGAATATACAAGCTTTTCATTTGTGATAAATGTTACTTCCATTCACCAGCTGCCAATTTTTAATCAACAAGTTATGATTCCTACCTGAGTGGCCAAGAAAGGGAAACTTTACCTCCAACTATGGCTGGTGTGGGTCTTCCGGGCTGTGTGGCCGTGTTCTGGAAGTTTTGTTTCCTAACGTTTCGCCAGCACCTGTGACCGGCATCTTCAGAGTGCAGGAGCACAGACAGGAGCAGTTCTCTCTGTGCCCAGGGTGAGGTGACCCTTTTGTGGGTATTTATAGAGATCCGAGGGGGGGGGAAGGGGGGGATTGGGTGTGTGTGTGGGGGGGGTTACTGAGTGGCTGCTTGTTTTGGTGTCAGAATCTGTGTGTATCTTCCTGGGGATTAGGCAGGGTTTTTTCTTCTATTGAATTGTTAACGAGGGGCTGCAGGGGGTGATTAGCAAGTTCATGGTGTGAACTGTTCACATGTCCTGGTACCTCCATGTACCTCCAACTCCTAAAACTACACAAACATCCATCACTGGTGGTTAGTAACAGGAACCAGGTTTTATCATAAATCCATTGCCATACTAACTCATCTTTTTACTCACAGATAACATCAAGGGTAATTGTTGGAGAAAGTGTCTTGCCCACGATGTTACTGGCTTCACACCAGTAGTTGCCAGATTGTGCTGGTTCTATGTTTATGAGGTTCAAGTATGCATGTGGAGAATCCAGTAAAATCTTTCCCCCATCTTTATACCATGTGTAAGTGAGATTCACAGGGTTTGCTTCATCCACTTCACAATGCAACACAACAGTACTGCCTTCATCAATCTGACCTCCTGGATTTTTCCAAATGTTGACTTTCCTGGGAGCAACTGCGAGAAGATAAATCAAAGGCATAAGATTGGCATCACCAGTTGCAGAAACATTTTTCTTTGCTTGGGTATCATGTGCTGTAACCAGTGATGTGCTAGAGCTAGGGAGGACAATAGAGTGTCACTGTTTGACCCATGCTACATTGTAATTTTCTGCTGTCTAAAGAGATTGAGGAAAAGCCCACTGCACTTGGGTGCCACTTTACCCACCTAGATTTGGGGGCACCTACACTTTCCCCCTTATGGCCTCTTCATCTCCCCATGAGCATGCTATATTTACCAGCAATTGATGTTTCAGAGCTTTCAGCTAATTAATTAATTGGCCATACTCACAGAAGATATCCATTGTGACCAGTGGAGATGAAGTGCAGCCATAAATATTGCATGCTTCACATTTGTAAGATGTCACTGGCCCAAAACTTGCAGGGAAGGTCAACAGCTTTGAACTGCTGTATTTATAATCAGCTGTATGGGAATCGATCTTCCACCAGTTGTACCAGCTGGTACTAGAGACACTACGACCCACAGAGCAGTTCAAAGTGACAATATGTCCTTCTTTTATGGGCAGATCATTTACAACAAAAACCTGGACATCATTGGGACAAACTGAAAAAAAAAAACAGCAGGTCAGTGTGGGAGTTTTTGTGTAGAAAATAAAGCTATGATAATATTTCAGATCAAAGTGTATATTCCCAAAAATCATGCACTAAGCCTTACTCGGTAATTTTTTTTAATGTTCCAGAACAAGACAAGGGCATATGGTGTCTCTGCTGTTGTCAAGAAAACTGCATGGTCTTGTCCGTGACCAGGAGTCAAACCTGGTGAGACGAGGCTTTAATTTTGTACTCTTCTCAGAGAAACCCACCCAAAGTTCCTCAGTTCTTCCCAACTACACACTCACATTTCATATCTAGCTCTAGAGTACTGGCTGATTTCCGTGAGATGTCCTTATTACTCAGTAAGCAGGTTATTGTTTTCCTCCTAGGCCTCCCAGTTGGTTGAATGGTGACCGTCTTCTGCAGTACTCCATTTTTAATCATTGTGGTTTCTACAGTCGAATGATACTTCTCTAGGCCTTTGAAATTCATTGCTATTGGATCTTCTGGGCAATGGGAAGGCACAGAGCAAACCACCTGCAGTGCCCACCTTTCTTGGCATTTCAAGATTTCTAATTTGGGTTTTGGAAATGAATCTGTATCCAGAAAATAAAAGGAAGAAAAATGGGAAGAAAAGCTGGAAGAAAATAAATAAGAATTGAGATATAGGACACAACATGCTAAATGGCATTAAGGCAGCAGGATAATGTAATCAGGTTGAAAGGCTTGGAAAGATTCAAAGCCAGCACAACAAGGCATTTTAGGAATTGCTTAACTTTATTGACTTTAAGTGCTCCCAGGCAAGAAGAAATTCCTTGTACATCAGCAACCTGCCTGTCCATAAGTCACATCCTTCTGCCAGTCTGCAGCAGGACTTGGACCAATGGATTTCTGTTCTATGAGAAGCCCTCTATGCCCTTTCTCTGCTTGGTGATAGCAACTCAGCATCATTTCTGGATGGAAAACCCTCAGTGGAGACCTTGTAGATAAGACTTCAAGAGGATGGAGATTGTATCCAAAGTAAGGAGCAATATCTATACAGGTCAGAGAAGAAATCAAAAGCATTCTGCAAGGTTCTTACCAGACACATTCAGTGTAGCTGAAGTATAAAGGATTTGTTTATTAACTTGGTTTTCCACAGATGCCATCACTTGTATCCCATATGTGCCATTGTCTTTCTTCTGGAGCTGCGTGATCATCAAGCTGCAATTTCCCTTGCTTAAATCCCCTACAAACCTCACCCGCCCCTGAAAGTCAGGGCTTGGTAGGTTTGCTTCCTCATTTGGGATCCTGGAATTATTGTATAAGATGTGACCAACATAGTCAAATAAATTCATATTCAAAATAGGCTGAAAATACCAAATCACAGAGGTGGCAACGATTTTCTTAGAATTAAGTCTTTCCTCAATATGACATGGAATCAAGACACAGGATCCTGTCCAGGCCACCAAGGAATTAGGACTTATCCTCAGTGGGTTTTCATAACACCAGAAACCTGCAATGGAGAAACACAGGAGAGATCATGGCCAGCTTTTCGGTATCAACCCAGAAAACCAATACACACTATATTCATCCAGGAAAGTGCTCAGTTAAATCCAGGTGTTGAAAGATGCCTGAAAGATACAATCATGGGGTCTTCATGAAGTTCAAAGGGAAGAGCATTCCAGAATGCAAGCACTATGTAGAGAATAAAGAAGATGACCCTGGCAGAAATAAGCCAGGATCCATTACCAAAGCAACAAAGGGAAAAAACATGTGTTAAATCCAACATAAGAAGACACAGAGACAGGCAGACACCACCCCAATTCACATGAGTATAGGTGCGGGGGAAGGGGGAGTAATGCAGAGTCAGAGTTGCAAGATTCTTAATTAAGTATTAATAAATGTAGCCTTCATATAGAAGACTTCATCCAGACAGCAATGGAGTGTGATATACTCTCCAGACCAACTGGAGAGGTCTGGAGGCAACCTGTATTATGCTTGCCCTACCTTGAAAGAACAACAGCCAAAGGAAGTGCCTCATTGTCAGATCATGCAGTTCCCAATTCTGGGAAAAGAAAAGAAGATGGTTGAGACCTGCCTTCACCATTCACAGTGAATATACTGATAGGCTGGCTTTGTCCAACACATAAGCTTAGCCAAAAGAAGAACCCAGTTTAACAAACTGTGAACTGCCACAGCAGCAATCCTGTTGGACCTGCACAATATAGGCCATTAAACAGGCTCGTGTATTCCATAAGTCCAAAAAGGAAACTACATTAATAACTGATCTACACAATGTATGAATAATATTTGAAATGAATGCATAAACTCAGCAACTCACTAATGCAAATAGGAAGAATTATGGGGGTTATCTGCATAAACTTAGTTGGGAAAGAGCATCCCTGGTCCCTTTAATATCATGTTATTCCCCACAGCTAGTAGAATTAGAATCATTTCCACACTAGTGATTTATAATGTCTGCATGGCATCACTCTGCCCTTGTGGAAGTGATATAAACCTGTCTGTGTGGCTATCACCTTGGCACAACAATGGCTGAATGACTCAAGAAAACACTGTAAAGAAAACAGGAGTGACCTTAACTACTTAGGAAGCTCTGCTTCATGATTTACAAATGATCACAGCTGAGTTCTGACATTGCTCCAAGCAAAGAAATCATATTACAACTTAGTGTAATTTATGACCCTAACCAATGTTTCCTGTTGCAAGGAGGCAATTATCTATGTGCTAAACTGGAATACCTGATCTACAAAATCTAGAAATCTTGCCATTTGTCTCCACTCCCATTTTGGGGGAAAACTTTGCACATGCACTCTATTCTCAATGCGCAAAACACTTCACATGTGCACTGCATTGCCAATCAGAAGCTCTGTTGATTGTGGCCAATGATCAGGGATCATGAGAGTTGGAATCCAACATTTCAAGGTCTAGACCAGTGTTTCTCGACCTTGGCAACTGTATGGACTTCAACTCCCAGAATTCCTCAGCCAGCATGCTGGCTGGGGAATTCTGGGAGTTGCAGTCCACACAGCTTAAAGTTGCCAAGGGTAAGAAACACTGGTCTAGAGGCTTCCCACCTCCACTAGACAAGGTAGAGGATACAAGATTTAGCAAAGGTAGATGATACAAGACTTAGAAAAGCTCAGCTGTAACACTGCCTGAAAATTATGAGAATTATTCATTGGATCTGCTATAAAACACCCTTGAATTATTTTCTACGAATGAACTATTTTACAGTGTAGGAGGACAGTGTCTAATCCATCTGATCCAATAAGGTTAGTTAAAAGAAAATGCTGAGAACCATATCTACAGCTCAAGTTCACCTTTGCACTTTCCAAAATATTATATTATTTTTATAATTCAGTGGGACACTGGATTATCAGGAGCAAAGTAAAATAAAATGAAAGGAGAACGAACTTACCAGTAAAATAGAATTTCAGATCCACTGTTCTTTTCTGGAAATGAACTTTTAGCCAATATGAGGCACATCAGAGGGAAGTTCTCTCTTGTGTTTACATCTGTGTGTTTTCCCCCAAATCAAATGTTTGTATACCTGGGGAACATTTAAGGGTGATAATGGAAAAAGTCAAGGACAGTTATTGGCAACTAAATAGCTGACATTATATCTGACCAAACATCCTTATTTTTTTCATATTGGTGGAAGAAGCTGGGAAGTGTGATTTATGTGGTATTGCGTACATAGCACTGGATCCTGCTTCTAAAATACTGTATGTGCAATAAGAAATTACCAAGATCTTTCAGTTCTCACTAGAGTTTGATATCTCTCCTGGACAAAGCAGTGTTCTTGGGCACTGAACCACCCCTGCCTTTCCTGACTGGCTAATCTCTAGATAGGAAGGGCTATGATTCCTTCTTCCAAGGTGGAGTTCTATGGATATTTGAGACTCCACATCACAGCTGCCCAAATCAGCATGAACATGATTGGGGTAATTGTTCCAAAATTTGTAGAAAGTACAAAGTCACCTAATCCTGTATTAGAACAACATTGTTCATGGAACGTCCATGTGGTCACCAGGAATCCAGCTCAAGTCCACTGATATGTTAACTTTTTTCCCTGTTTTACCTCTTTAGGACAACTCCTCATTTCCCTTTAAGTGATCAGCTCTGACACCATGATAGCATAGGAAAAAAAAAAGTCAGAGGTTCTGGATTTCAGATTGCACCTTGCAAACTTACACCACTCACATAAATTGGCCCATAGTCTACCTTGTGTCCATTCCTCCCCTTTATGACCATCTGTAGTCAATCTACAGATCATCCTCAGACCATCCTGTTGCCTCTGAAGCCCTCCTTCCCTCAGTACAAACTTATTTGGAGTCCTGACAAAGCAAACAATGGAGTTATCATTAACAAAAACTCAGAGGGACAGAGTTGACCTGAAATAGCCAGAGGCCCTCTTGAAAGTATTTGGTGCTTCTGCTGTCAGTATGCATGTTAGACCAGAGATAGCCAATGGGGAACCCAACAACTGGGGGACGAAGAGAGATCAAGGCTAGAGAGGATGGGGCAAAAGTGAGAAATGAATAGGGCATAGTTATATTGGATGGGGTTGGGATTTTCCATTTTCCCCCAAGTTTATTGGGGGGCTTAGGGAATTCTTTTTAAAAAATAAAAATAAAAATAAAAAATAAACCATTTCATTGGCTATCCTCTCCCAAAAAAAGGGGCTTTGGACCCACATGCAAATCTGGAGAATGCATTTGTTCTTTCCTGATTTGTACAATGACCTGTCATTCCCCCTCCCACACATACACACACACACTTTCTAATTTCCAAAATGCTCATAAACCCCATTGTCATCATCAGCAAAATGCTTCCAAAGTCCAGGGTGTTTTCCATGTTCTGACATGACTTAAATTGGACCTGGCCAGCATCTCATCCCCATGAAAACCATTGAATATTAGAGGCCACTTGGCCAGGCCTTGAGATCACAAGGGGTTCTCAGATTAAGATTGTACTTTAAAATGTGTATATATACACACACACACACACATGAAGTCTCTTGTGTGTCTCTTTTTCTTCCTTTTTTTTTAATATTTCATCATGTATTTCTTTTTCATATAATAGATAATCCCCAACATTAGTTATTATTAAGTAATATATTATATATATTACTTAATATATAATACTATATAATTATATATTGCATATAACTATAAAATTCCCCTCTGACCCCTATGGGTGGTACGTGTCTTCCTCAATCTCGGGTCCTCTACCAGAGGCTGGGAGTTTGAGGGTTCTGCGCAGTATCTGAGCTGTTCCTAGCACTGCACTCTTCTGGACAGAGAGCTCGGATGTTGTTCCTGGGATCTGTTTGAGCCACTCTCCCAGCTTAGGAGTCACAGCCCCGAGTGCTCCTATCCCCACTGGGACCACTTTGGCCTTGACTTTCCACATCCTCTCTAGTTCCTCCTTCAGGCCCTGGTACTTCTCCAGCTTCCCATGCTCCTTCGTCCTGAGGTTGCTGTCACTTGGCACTGCTACATCTGTCACTACCACGGTCTTCTGGTCTTTGTCTACTACCATGATGTCTGGTTGATTGGCCAGTACCTGCCTGTCCATCTGGATCTGGAAGTCCCACAGGATCTTAGCTCTGTTATTCTCCATGACCTTCTGTTGAATCTCCCATCTGGACTTGGGGGGGTCTAGCCCATACCCTGTGCAGATGTTCCTGTACACAATGCCAGCTATTTGGTTGTGCCGTTCAGTATATACCATTCCTGCCTGCGTCTTACACCCTGCCACTATGTGTTGGACTGTCTCTGAGGCTTCTTTGCACAATCTGCACCTTGGGTCCTGTCTACTGTGGTAGACTATGCTTCTATGAATCTGGTCATCCTGCTTCTATGGATCTGGTGCTTAGTGCCTGTTCTTGTGCTGCTATGATCAGCACCTTAGTGCTGTCTTTTAGTCCAGCCCTTTCCAGCCACTGATAGGATTTCCCAATGTTAGCCACCTCAGCTATCTGTCGATGGTACATCCCATGCAGGGGCTTGTCTTGCCATGGTATTTCTTCCACTTGAACTTCCTCCCATGTCTGCTGCTGCCTGAGGCATTCTCTCAGCAGCTTATCTTTGGATGCCATCTTACCGATGTACTCCTGGATGCTCCGGGTTTCATCCAGGACAGTGGCTTTGACACTCATCAGACCCCACCCGTCCTCTTTGCGGCTGGTGTACAATCTCTGGGTGTTGGACTTGGGGTGGAAACCTCCGTACATTGTGAGGAGCTTCTGGGTCTTCACATTGGCAGCCTCCATGTCTTCCTTTGGCCAGCTCACTACACCAGCAGGATATCTGATGACTGGCAGGGCATACGTGTTGATGGCATGGATCTTGTTCTTCCCACTGAGCTGGCTCTTCAGGATCTGTCTTATCTTTGGTGGTACTTGGATGTTGCTGTCTTCCTTGCCTCCTCATCATGGTTCCCATGTGACTGTGGGACACCAAGGTATTTATAGCTGGTCTCTATGTCTGCTATGTGGCCCGCTGGTAGTTCCACTCCATCGGTCTTAACTACCTTCCCTCTCTTTCACACTTCTCCAGTCCAAATGACATCCCAATGTCCTCGCTGTAGATCTGTGTCAGGTAGATTAGTGAGTCGATGTCTCGTTCACTCTTAGCATACAGCTTGATGTCATCCATGTAGAGGAGGTGGCTGATGGTGATTCCACTCTTGAACTTGTATCCATATCCAGTCCTTGTGATTATCTAGCTGAGGGGGTTTAAGCCTACGCAAAACAGCAGTGGGGACAGTGCATCACTTTAATGTATGCCATACTTGATGGCCACTTGTGCGAGCTGTCTTGAGTTGACTTCCAGTGTTGTCTTCCACAGTCCCATTGAGTTCTTGAGGAAGGTCCTTAGTGTCCTATTGACTTTGTATAGTGCCAGGCATTCACAGATCCATGCATGTGGCATTGAGTCATATGCTTTCCTGTAGTCAATCCAGTAGGGGTCCTTGGGCAAAGACCCTCTAATGCTTCACTTGCCTACCTCAACTATGAGAGTGACATGAACTAAGAGAGTCATGATGGCTCGGGCGTTGCCTGGATTAACAAAGTCTGCGTCAGATGTTAATGTTTATCTGATGTTAAGTGGGCTACTGGAACAAACCATACATGGACAAGACAAGAGAACTTGGAATTGATGGAATGCTACTACAACAGCAGACCTAATGAGAGGGGATATATGACACATATGAGGGAACTATGGGTAGACAGAAGGCCTACATCCACACTAACTGAGAAACAACTAGTTACCCAGTGCTTCAACAAAGTGAAGAGGAAGCTTCTCTCACAACGAGATAGACCAACTCCACATTACAGCCTGGACTCAAGCAGACCTGGAAGAACAACTGGATGTGCAGCCAACACCTGAAGCTGGAATGTCACTACCACCCCCTCCATTACAGAGCACAGCAGCTGATACGAAGCATAAGATCATGGATAAACTAGCTACAGTCAATCCTCGAGTCCGATTACCAAGGCTCAGTGGAGAAGTACCATCAGATAGTATGCCAGAAGATGCCAACAGAGCCCTCAAGACAATCCAGGCTGTGCTCAGATTGGTCTGCCTAGACCTGGTCGCCTGCATCAAAGGCGGTGTTTTAACCACTACGCTATCCAGCTGCTCTTAACTATATATAATTATAATTATATATGATTATATATATTATAATATAATATAATATAATATATAATATTATAATAATAAAAAATCAACATTAGCCCAATCCTCTCTGGATGTCTAAAGGCAATTCCACCCTGCAGCCTCAGCCGCTTCTCTCCCATCTGGTTCCCAGCTGTTTCTTAAGCAGCCTCTGGACTTCCAGTCCAGGTTGCGGTGGGTTCGCAAGGGGATCAGGCTGGTGCTCATTGTGGACTAGGCCCACTGCAACCCTGATTGGTTGTTCCCACACTTCTTGCCCTTCTCACCCCTGCAGGGAAGGCAAGCCCCACTGGCGGGCTCCTGTGTGGACCAGCCTCCCAGTGCCTGGTAGGGACTCTTCTTCCCCACCAGTCCCCATGGCCTTCCTTTGGGTTCCCACACATTTGCACACATAGATGCTTTCACACACACACACACACACACACACACCTTCACACATCATCTCCGTTCACAGTAGCTCAGACCCTTCCTATTTTGGTTTTTTCTCCTTACAGTACCTCCATAGCTCTGAGGCTACAATCATCAAAGCAATAGAGAGCTGGTTATTCTCTTGTTCCTACATTCCTTTATACGTCCATGGAAACTTTTGGCAAGGAAGAACGGATAGTCCAACTTCACCAAAATGAAGGAGCAATATTCCTATGTTGCATTGCAGCTTAAAAAAAATGAAGGGAAGGGACAGTTTGCTATATTGTAAGGCAGGAGGTGGGAAGGCAAGGGCAGCAGGCTTTACACAACCTAGGCAGAAAGAATAAGGATCTCCATTAGGAGACATAAAAATTAAAGATGAGCTTCTGGAGGAGGTGGGAAAATGCAGGGTGAGGAACTGAATTGATTCATTTCTTGGGCCGTGACTGGATCAATTGCAGGAGTATAAAACAAAACAGCCCCAGAATGAAAGGGCTGTCCAGGGCAACGACCAGCTACGGGAGGGGAGGGGGCTGTGCCAGGCACTGCGGCTGATCAGAATTGGGGGCTGCTACTAGAATGGAACAGATTGCTGGAGACCATCCATTCTGAAGGGTGGAAGATGAGTTGCATTGGAAAACAGCCATTTTGAATCAGAGCTGGAAAACATGGTTCAGAGTGCATTTGCAAGGATTGGTATTGGAAGGAAGACAACGTCATCCATTTCTGTGCTCAGGTAATGGTGAGTGGCTGTGCAGGTGGTCAGGGGCCAAGCATAAAAGCAAGGCTCTGCCCTAAAAGCCTGGTAATGCCCAGCAGAGACGTCAAGACTTCCGGCTGATGCTCTCATGCTCTCAATATTGTACACTAGATGGTGCTATCTGAATGCCAGTAGCACCCAAAGAAGAGTATGAAAAACTGCATGATGCATAGGCCGTGCCAACATCATTTATCTGGGCCACAGTGTTAATGACATTGTTCCTTTTATTAAATAAGATTGGAGATCAAATCCTTGCCCAATTGTCCCCCAGAAGAAATGGGCAGACAGCTTCCTTGAAATGAAGAAGCTCGAGGTCTCTTAAGAACAAAATGTTTAATTCAGACAAAGCAGAACAGATATTGGTCATCCTCATAAGCAGTTTCCTTCCAGAATCCATCTCCCCTTGCTTGTCTAGAATGTGACTGTGATCAGATAAGGCAGTCAGAAACCCTGGCCAGATCCTAGGAACAGATCTGTCCAAAACACGTATTCCAGTTAATTTTTCCACTAGTTTTTTCCTAGTCAAATCTGAATCAATCCAGGCTTAAGGAAGGTGCTAACAGTGCATTTTCTGGGCAAAGGAAATGCTGCAGATATTTCCCCTTCATCATCCTCAGGACCAACCCCCAGAGGCAATATGCCCAGGCCCCAGCTAAGGACTCCCATCTGACTGGGGTGACGCTTGACCATAGCGTTCTGGGCCAGCATCTCCACCTGCTTTCTAATGCTGTGGTGCAAAAGGTGTGAGCAAGCACGTCTGCAACAGGAATTTTGTGCAGGTTTGAGTGGTTTTCAAAATTTCACAAACTGTACACTAGAGGTGACTAAAGATTTTAGGTAGAGAAAACATATGCAGGCCTTTAAATGAAGTGAAACATTATAACAATAAAAATACTGAAGATTTTCGAAGAATGGAATCAGAAACTAGTAGCCACAATCCATCCCTCAGTACAGCCATACAATCATATGTTGATCCGTGCCTATGCTTCCATGGATAGTAGGTAGGGCCATCTCTACATACATCTATTCATCTCTCTGTGAGTGTGTCCATTCATCCATCAAACCGCCTGTCTGTCCATCCGTCCGTCCGTCAGTCCGTCCGTCCATCCGTTTGTCTGTCCGTCCGTCCGTCAGTCAGTCATTCAGTCCATCCGTCCGTCTGTCCGTCCGACCCTGCCACTATGTGTTGGACTGTCTCTGAGGCTTCTTTGCACAATCTGCACCTTGGGTCCTGTCTACTGTGTCCGTCCGTCCTTCCGTCCATCTGTCCGTCCGTCTGTGTCAGGATCTGCGCAAGCTAAAACCTTTGATTGCCTTTAATTTAGTTTTCATAATGTATATTAAATGGTTAATAGTAAAATGCTAATTGCAAACCACTTGCTTGACCTGCCATTGAAGTTAGAAGGAAGCGGGGGAGAGAATGCCAGGTGCTGTTATCCTTATACAGGCATCTCCAAGGCCAAGCGCTGTGAGAATCGGAGCTTGGAGCGAAGAATTTCAAGCGGGAAAGAGAGAAGAGCAAGGGGGGGAGTTTGGGCTTAAAAAGGAAGGGTTTTGCTTTGTAGAATTAGCCTCAACAAACTATAGTTGCTGTGCATTTCTCCCAGTAAAGAAATCTTTGATGGAACTGTTTGGTCTCCAGAGGATTTACTGAATTTTGGGAATGAGTGTGCAGACTCTGACAGTCTGTCTGTCCGTCCATCCGTTGTCCGTCTGCCTGTCCATCTGTACGTCCATCTGTCCGTCTGTCCTTCCGTCTGTCTGTCCGTCCTTCCGTCTGTCCGTCCGTCCATCTGTCCGTCCGTCCATCTCTCCGTCCGTCTGTCCATCTCTCCGTCCGTCTGTCCGTCCGTCTGTCCATCTCTCCATCCGTCAGTCCGTCCGTCTGTCTGTCCATCTGTCCGTCCGTCCATCCGTCAATCTGTCCATCTGTGTGGTTGCACTGCAGTTGGAGAACAGGGCATTTATCTTCTTGGCCTCTGCTTCTCCAGTGTATCTCCTTAGCCTGGCAGCCAGTGCTGTGAGCCTTTGTTTAGCAGTCTCTAGGGTTTCAGATGGAGTCAGGCCCATATATTTTTTCAGTAGCCAAGTCTTATCCTTAATCTCCACACTCTTCTATAGTTCCACCAGCTGACTGACTTCTCTCTGAGTTGCCTTGATCTTAGCCTCCAACTCATTTTCCAGGGTGGGTATGTACTGCTGTTCTTCTTGATTGTGTAGCCAAGCATTTCCAGGATTACAACGGCTGTGTACCAATTCATTGGTTTCAGTTATGGTGGTAGTAGAGAAGAACTAGTACAGCCATGACTCCAAATAGGGGGCAGTTATAGCAAAGAAAAGCTAGAAATCAAGTGTCCAAGCTTGTTCCCAAATTGCTGCTCCTTTGCCAACAGCCAAACCTGTGGGGACTTTGACAGAGGAACCCATGCAGGTTGGAGTGCACACCCACATTTATCTGATGCAGAAAAGACCAGGAGTCAGGAGGGGCTATGCTTATACTGCGGAGGCCAAGGTTGCCTGGCTGCCACAAGCCCTGTGAAGAAGCCATCTCCAGCAAGTTTGGGAAAGAGACTCTGCCCCAATTCAGAAGGGCTACTGATTTGGGGAGCAACGGTTGCATCTCAAGCCCAAATACAGCATAGTGTTCCTTCTAAACATATGTTAGTTACCATTACCCTGCACCTTCCTGGCAAGCCAGAAATACTCAAGGTATGATTACCTGCCCACTTCATGGACTTACAATTTGCCAAAGATCAAGGAATATCCAGCTATGCCATTCAACCCCTGTTGGAGGTTGAAACTATCAACAGACAACCTTTATGTTGAGGACCAGTAAGCAGATCTACACCTAAGCTTTGCATGTGCTTAGGTCAGCACCAGGAACCGGTGGAGTTCTATCTAGCCTCGGTTTTAGGGTTTGAATGGCTTCAAGCCCATGACCCACACATCACCTGGTCTGACAGCTCCATAATCTTTAAGGCACCTAGTTGCAGAACTCATATGAAATTGTCTACCGAGACTTTGGCAACTGAACTTGCCCAGCCTTATCCACCAAGTATGCTAAATACCAAGATGTATTCAGTGAAAAGGAAGTAGAACTGCCTGCTCATTGACCCTATGACTGTCCAATTGATCTTGTTCTGGGGTAAAGGTTCCAGTTGGGCATTTCTGTTCACTTTCAGAACCTGAACTAGCCACTCTTTGAGACTTCATAGACAAAAAATGGAAAAGAGGATTTATCCATCCATCTGTATCTCCAGCTGCTGCTCCAGTGTTATTTGCAAAAAAGAAATTGGGGGAGCTTTGACTCTGCAATGATTTTTGGGACCTCAAAGTAGAGTTATCTATTACCTCTCATCTCAAAGCTTCTGGAATGCCTTCACCCAGCTTAGACAGTCACCAAGCTGGACTGTGGGGGGTCTTACAACCTGATTCGAATTCATGAAGGAGATGAACAGAAGTCTGCCTTTCGCACTCACTATGGCCATTTTGAGTATTCAGTCATGCCGTCTGGCCTATCACATGGGGTCTTCCAGCATTTTATGAATGATGTTTTTCAAGATGTTTTGGACAAATGTGTCATTATTTATCTTGACAATATTCTCATGTATTCAGACTCCCCTGCCAAGCACTCCCAACATGTTCATTTGGTGCTACAGCAGCTTCGTGCACATCAGTTGGAAAAATGTGAGTTCAATCAAACCACAATTGATTTTTTGGGTCATCACATTTCCCCAGCTGGCACCCTGATGTTATTCCTGAGTTATTCACCAATTCCATCATTCTTGGAATTTATTATTTTTATTATTTTTAAGATTGTTTTTATATTGTATTTTAATTGATTTTATCCCCTTTGTAAACCACCCAGAATTGCTTTCCAACAAGACAGGCGGTGACAAATTTGGTATATAAATAAATAAATGTCCATGGACCCAAATAAGGTAGAGTCAATTCTTTCCTGATAAGCTTCACAAAGAGTCGAGGTTGTGAAACGATTCTTGGGACTTGCAAACTATTATCAAACTTTCATTCCAAACTTTGCTATCCTCTCAGTGCCTCTAACACAGCTTTTAAGAAAGAAAATGCTATTTAATTGGGACAAAAAGGCACAAGAAGCTTTTGAGGCTCTAAAGTCTGCTTTTGCCTCTGAACCGATCTTACGCCACCCGGATCCTATGAAACCCTTCATAGCAGAGACAGATGCATTTGATGTTGCAATTGGAGGTATGGAACTGAGGAACAGTCTTCGGAAGATGTGTCCCAACTGCACGCTCGTTTAGTTCAACATTTTCACCAATGCTATGCTCAAAAACCGTGCTTGATTGAAGGAGCGGAGGGGGCTCTGATGGGGGTGGGGATAGTGTCACAAGCCACAATGCAGAATCTGACTGACTCTGATGAAGTTGCTTCAGCTGAGCCTGTGGACTGTCAGCCTCAGGAATCATGAAGCCGTGATTTATCTGAGGCTGATCAAGGAAATTTGCCTGGATTTAATGGCTGATCAGATTAAGAGTGTTGTGAAAAGACAACCAATGAGTGAGGAGGATTCACTAAGAACACTTGTCCAAGATACCCCAGAACCATAGTGTCACCATTGGCTAGTTCAAGATATGGCAATTCTTTTTTTTTTAATTGATGCAAAGATATAATATCAATACATGGACAAAGAAGTTACAGAAGTTGTAATTTGGGTCATTATGGGCCATACCCTGACATGGACCTCAGTGATGAACAGCATTGCATTGTTCCCCTCTTTATGCAGGTTACAGAGTAATGGAGGCATATTAGCTTCCACATGATCCAGTATTCTTTCTTGTTCTTTCTTGCACAGAAGTCAACATAAAAAGGGTTCTCACCCCACAACCTTGTTGTGTGTCTGGACGCAATCTGTAGAGGCTCAGACCATTTGAGGGAAGTTGGTCAGGGTAAACTTATAGGGAATGCTTTTATGGTGAATATTTTCTATTACCAAATGCCCAAATTAGAGCTACTGCCTTCCTCATTCAATATCTGATGTTATCTTGGCAAAACTTTTCAATCTTAGTTTATTTTGAGAGGGACTCTGCTATCAACCCCTAACAAGCTGTATGTCAAGTGCATACTTGTGCATTTCCATGTATTTCACTAAGCACCAACTCATCCTATATTGCTGCATATTTGGAAATAACTACTATTTTATTTGCTCTGTTGATGAGATGGATTATTTCAACGACATTCATGGAAACTCCTTGGTAAAAACCCTGGTTTGGGAAAAGGCTGCATCAATAAAAGAGTTAGGGCCATGTGACCACAATCTTGGCTACACCAAGAAATACGTAGTAGGGTAACAATGTACCATAACTCCCTTAGGTGTTAAAGGTAAGCTTTTAAACAAATCAAAGATGAGAGCAAAAAAATTCCTGGAGATCATGATGTATTTGGTCATATCCAAAGAAGAAAGGATAACCCCAAATCATGGGCATGGGGTATCAGCCTATCATGGATGCAAGGGTGGAAGAATAGTGGGAGGTATATGTAAAGAGGGAAAACAGCTTTAGTCTCTTTTTTCCTCGCCCAGTTTATCCAAACATTGCTGCAGGAACTCAGCATTTCACCATCTGATCTCATTGCTATGGTCCAATCAGGCCTCTGAACCAGAGATGTTCACCACAGGGCTTTTTCCTGATTTTGAGAGCATTTTCCTGTGGAAAGAAGCAGAAAGTGAAGGTTTGTTTGACCTTCCTTCTTCATATCTATACAGCTCAGAGTTTGGTTTGTCTGTCTTTTTAACCTTTTTGTTTTTAAACTAGTTAGTGAAGTTGGTCCTAAAATGCAATCAGCCTCTCCACATTGAAGTTTGATGATGATGTCTTAGTTGAAACCTCAGAGATCCAACTAACATAACTGGCAAGTGATCCATAAACAAATCTTTCTTTTTTATTTCTTCTCAACTAGTCACTCAGGGTTTTGACCATGATTCAGGTATTCAGGAAGGGGCAATTAACCCCTTGCCCCACCCCTATTTTCTGAATCTAACCCCCATCCAAGAAGATTATTGTTAATTTACATTTCCCCACAGTCAGCAAGGAAATGTGTGTTATGAGCTTCTGAGCAAGTTATTTTTTAAAAAAGAAGGGGGAACAAAGCATTTGACCCCATGAACTCAAAACATTTAATTATTTGCACAGAGCTTCCCACACGTGCCTGCTGGGGAATTCCCAGGCACCGTGGCAATCAACAAAACTGTGCAAGGCATGAATGGTTTTAAAATAAAAATGGCCTTGTTTCACCTGAGCTAGCAAAAGAGCGTGGCCACTCCAAAGGAACCATCAAACTCAACTAGGACAACGGGGAACCATCTAAGGATCAACCAAACTGGTGGAATAGAATCAATCCAAGTGAGGGTTCCACAAGTGAGTTGTGAAAAAGTCACCCTAGAAGATGGATATGTTAAGATTCCCATCTCACTACCCCTCTTTTGGGTTTTAATTTTCTATGACACCCATCCTTGATTCCTGCATATCAACTCACCCATTGTTCCCAGTTCCTGGGGTAGAAGAATGTTTGCCTAGAATATTGTTTCTGCAGAACATCAAGAAGCCACACCGGCGCTTGTGATAGCAGAAGACATCTACCAGCAACAGGAACACTAGAATTGCCAACACAATTGCCAAAATACTGTCCCATCCTAAACTTCTGTCTGGAAGAAAAGAAGAATTTCTGCGTGACACCATCGATGGAAATATGGTTGAAACATGCAAATCTTCTTCGGAACTAGGGACAGTGAAGGCCCCACTAACACCTTCTGACCCGCACACTCAAACCACTGAAAAGAAATTCATTTACCAAATTATATTACATCTTACACATTTTAAGTGACAGAAGTAAAATAAAGTTAATGAGGAAATAACACTGTGTCTATGCTAATTGTCCAACAAACTTCCTGGTTCTGAATTTTGCTTCTTTCTCCCAGAATGAAACAGAGACCAGTTTATTTAATTGACTCAGAATATTTTTAAACTTTACATCTCTGCTCTGTACAGATTTAAAGGGCCTGTGTTTTTTTTTAAAAAAAAAAGTTATTGAGTTTATTAGATACATAGTTTGGGGCTTATTCAGATTCCCCCCAGGTAAAAAAGGTCACCTATAATTACTCAGCCAATTCACTAGCTGAGAAATTAGAAGAAAGGGTATTTTGATTCATATTCTCCAGGATGTGGCAGAATTCTCCACTTGTGGCTCACCTAACTGTCATCATCTATATTTCAAACATAGCACAAAAGGGGGGAAAAAAGTTGAAGAGGTAGAAAAAAAAACATGTAAGTTCAAATGGCAGCAGCAGCCATGCAAAAATGGTAGAAAGGATTTGGCAAATGCTCCACAAAATGACTTCTGTTTTTTAGGTGGGTCTTCAAACAAGAAATCCTCCAAAACTGCCACTAAGAAAGCTCTTGTGATAAATCTTGGACCACAAAGCTTACTGTGATTTGACGATGCCTTATATACTCCTGGATAAGCCCATCCACGGATAAGCCAACCCTTAAAATTTTCATATGCTTTATTTTTCACAATTGGCTTATCCACAGGTGGCACCTTTTTCATGGTATTTTGGTTAAAAAATTCAAAAGTTGGCTTATCTGCAGATGGGCTTATCTGCAAGTATGTGTGGGATATATGGGTATTTTTAAAAGTATTACCGTATATACTTGTGGATAAGCCCATTCATGGATAAGCCAACGGGTAGTAGCCCGAGCCATTTGAGGTAGTCCAGGCAAGAAACACCAACCATGAGTACTAGCACTACCTTTATTGTAAGGTTACAGTAACAGAATCTTGCAAGTCTAAAAGTACATCTCTCCCCCTCACCTCTACAGCCCAAGAAACTAGGGAGGGTCCCATCTGAATCTCTTGCCTTATCCATTATCCAGCTGTGGGCTGTGCTCCCTCTTATCTGACCATTGCTTAGTTTGCTGCTTGCTATTCCTCCTCCTCCTGTCTCTCAAGCACATTCTCACAGACTATTACACCTGAACACAATTTGGGGGTGCATTTTTGCACCTAAAATTCTCAGCTTATCCACAAGAATATACAGTAGTCATTCTGACTCAGTCCAGTGACACCTTTCACATCAGTCACCTTAAGCTCACAGAGAAAAGGCAGACTCTCAGTGCAACACAACTCAGTGCAATGCAATCCAACACAATGCAATTGACAAAATTGTATAACAATACAATTTAACCATGGCGATTTTCCCAAAGAATCTTGGGAACTGTAGTTTAGCCACAGGGCTGTTCAGAATTCTGTAGAAACACCATGATGTTCTCACAGAACCAGAGTTCCTGGTGAGGAAAGAAGGGAAGTTAAGTTTATTTTACATTTGTTGAATAGGTATCCTGAATCCTACCCAACTGTTCAAGAGTAAATGTTGATCATTCACCTTTTTCAAAAGGAACGTTCTTCTTGGTGATACCTAATTCATTAACAGCAGTTATAAGGAGTTCTGAAATGTCCTCTTGTGATGTTGGTGTCACCTAATCCCAAAATAAATTTTAAAAATTAATCTCCCTTCTTAATACCACACAATCTGCTATTAGAAGAAAGCTCTTCACCAAATTCAAAGAAGCCAGTTTAGGCCTTTGCATACCGCAAAGATAGGGAACCTTTTGGCCAGAAACCAAATCTTTCAACAACAAACTTCTTCATGGCCACAGACCAGAGCTAAATCTATCCATTGGCACCTGTCATGGTAGGTCTCACATCTGGTCCCCCCTCCTCCTGCAATGTCTTGCCTTCTCAGCACCTTAAGGTGCTGTTTACCAAGAGACATAGCTAGAAGAAGCCAGTGTCCCAAGAACCATAGCTTCAAATGGTGCCATATGTCTTGAAGTGAGGGAGAAATTGGTTCTCTGACAAGCACTGCTCCAAAGAAATACTCCACAGATGCTTCCAGAGCACTGCATGGTGCCAGGGGGTGGAAATGATGAGGCTTTGTGATGGAGATCTGTTGTCAAGCCCCTCAACGGCAGAGCACAATGAAAGAAGCAAGACTTTCCGGAATGAATTTTAATGCCAGGAACTAGGCCCTAAGAATTATGGGCTAGAGTACAGAATTGGAGGCACTGAGATTGAAACCCTCCAGCCGTCCAGTAACGGACCAAGAGTTCAGTTACTAAATAGGCCTGTAACAAAAGCTCCCATCTGGTGACTGTGTTATTCTTTCTTTCTCGCTCTCAGCACCCTCTCTTATAGGTGTGCTACTCGGTGTTCGCTGATTCTCTAGCTCTAGAGATGGGTCCTGATGACGTTTTCATTTTACACTTAGGCATCTATCTATCTATCTATCTATCTATCTATCTATCTATCTATCTATCTATCTATCAAATTTGTACAGCTGCCCATCTCACAAAAAGCGACTCTGGGCAGCGTACAATAATCCAACAAAATGACACATATATAAAACAATCGGTGCAAAAATATAAGCATCGCTATTAAAAGGTAAATAATATAAAAACAGAATTATAGAATGCGTAGAATGCATCCTTCTCGGTGGGCGTTAACAGACTGGCATTGCTTGCTTACGTCAGCCCTGGTGGCTAGGAGCTGCAGAGTGTGTTGATTAAGCAAATGCTGGAAAAACACAGCTTAATCATTGGCGTCTAGCCAACAGGATCAGACAGCCAACACAAAGCTGCTGCTGGTGGCCATAAGAGCTGATTATATAAAAAGCTTTCTTAATTCAGGAAACTGGCTTATAATTAACTAATGGGAGCATCATGCTGGCAAGACCACAAGTTTTCCAAATCCTGTTACAGCAAGAAAAGAATAATCATTTTGGAATGCATATTGGAAACAGATTAGGCTATGAAACTAGAGATGCTGACCAAAGAAAAAGACTGACTAGGAAGGAAGGAAGGAAGGAAGGAAGGAAGGAAGGAAGGAAGGAAGGAAGGAAGGAAGGAAGGAAGGAAGGAAGGAAGGAAGGAAGGAAGGAAGGAAACAAGATATCTCAGGGTGTATATATATACAGGGACATTAGGAGCAGAAAGGACGTTAGATGAAAAATTAGGGTTTTTACAAGATTCTTGCTGCCAAATCTATCTTCAGTATGATATAAATAAGCTCACAGGAAAAAAAGAAGAAAGGAAGTCCATTCCAGGATATTTCAGGAGTAACCATTTTCTATCATATCCTCTGGAATCCTGCTAATCTTCTGAAGATTAGAAGAATATCTGCACTGTATTTGTGAGTAAATTTTGTAGAGCGAGAAACTTTCTTGAAAACAGAGGGCAGAGGGCCTGTTCAGAATTCCTCTAGCCATGTCCCCTTTCCTGCCATACTCCATTCCAAATGCTCTCTCCTCCATTTCCTAATTTTCTCCTTGAAGATCCAATCATGCTCGATTTTCTTTTCTTTTTTCTTTTCTTTTCAAGAGGAGAGCAAGGACACTGTCAGGCTTTTATTGTCTAATTTACCTGTTCTGGAAACCTTGGAATTCCTTGATGCTTGGTAATGCCCTTGTCTTGCACATGGATGATGTCATTTGGTTGAAGATTTTTGAAAGGGCATTCATTCCCAGCATTAACTGCAACAAGGCATTCTTAGCCAAGGTCCTGACTTGCAATCATATTGGCTCGGGGAGTAGATTCCTCAGTGGGAATCAGGGTGAAGAAAGTACCATGAAGAAAGTTTCAAAAACAATGTTGTAGGGGACAAAGAACTCAGCTCCTTGATGGGGACGACTGAAAGCAAGCTGGATAAACTGGAAATCCATTACTAGGGATTCAGATTTCTCTACACATTAAAAAGGTGATTCCTGAGACTGGAAACAGTCTAGAGCAGTGTTTCTCAAGATTGGCAGCTTTCAGATGAGGGGAATTCTGGGAGTTGGAGTCCACTCATCTGAAAGTTGCCAAAGTTGAGAAACCTTGGTCTAGAGAGCAGGAAACAGCCCATAATCAGGATACATGCCAAGAAAGTAGTACAAATTTATATCAGAACTTGGGAAGTGTTGAAATAAGGAATCTTGAAAAAGTCATTGTGGGAAGGGTGAGGAATAATGGCTGGATCAAAGAAACAACCTAAGAAGGACTGTTAACCAAGGTTTTTCATTTCTTCCCCTATTCCAAGAATTTAGAATGGTGATATGAATGTGACTCAAAGCTGAATGTGATTCAAGCCTTAGCAAGTTCACCAAATGTCATGTCTCACCTCAAAGAAGAGCAGATATCTGTTTTGGTCCTGCGGTACCATTTTTATGGCATCACCTTCAAAAATCTTCTCCTTCCACGCAATAGAGACGGAAGGCGAGGGGTTAGCCAGGATGGTGAAGTTGACTTGGGTGGGATTCCCAATCTGGGTGGCCAAAGGTTCATTTGTAAGGAGCTCTATCTTAGGAGCAACTGAAAGTGGGTATAGAAATATACAGTGATATAAAACATGCATTTTATATTTGGGTTCACACATTGCCGTAAGCCACAAACTATGGTTTACAAGTCATATTGGCTAAGTTTTCACATCATGCTAAAACAAATCCAAGCAAAAGAAATAATATTTTGACATGGCATACTGACTACCTACCCTTTGTATTCTTTGCATTTGCTCCTTCGAAAGCCTTTTTGCTTGGACTGGAATGCATGAAATTATTCTAAAGGAGCAAGGCCATTAGATATATATTAGCATTCTAAAATAACATTACTGTGTTTCAGGGAATCCTGAAATTCCTCAACAACGGCTTGCCAGGAAACCATACCTGATTTCTCTGGCAAAAAAAGCCTTTTTTAGAGGGAACAATGACCCTCGATTGCATACAAGGCTCTATCAAAAGTATGCTTGAGTATTTGAAATGATCCTATCAATATTTGTCACTGAAAAGAGTTCATAAAAAGTCATCCCAGATGCTATTTAATCATGCTGGCTGGGGAATTCTGGCTGGGGAATTCTGGCTGGGGAATTCTCGGAGTTGGCTGGCTGGGAAATTCTGGCTGGGGAATTCTGGGAGTTGAAATCCACATACTTTTAAAGCTGCCAAGGCTGAGAAACACTGACTTATAGAGCGTGGTTTCTAAAGTTTACACCAATTAGTACTACAAATCTGTTGGAGTACAAAGAATGGAGTAGTCAGAAATCAAAGATTTATCTTTATTATTTCTGGACCAGGGGGGCCTTTTTTTCGTTTTTAACCTTGATAAATAATAATATAGTGGAGATTTTGACATTAAGCTCAAAAATTTATTCTTCTTTTTTATATTAGGAAAACAATTCACCGTACTCAGCTTGGAATCTTTTCCTGATGTTACCCTGAGCATTAATTGTATAATTGCAATAATTATCTGTCCATTTATAGATACTAGCTTTTTAAAACATATATATCTGTTCTCAATTTTTAAAAAAGAGGGGAATTCAGAGGGAAGATGTCAACTTTTCACCCTCTGGGGTTTTCGGAATCTGCGGGGAATAAAGGTCATCCCTGGGTTAAGAACATCCGGGTTACCGATGACCCATAGTTAAGAACGGAGCCTACAGTAGCAAAATTCAAGCTAAATACACAATGATTCAAGTTGAATACACAATAGTTCGAGTTTGTTACACAATACTATTTATACAGTATTATCCAATAATACTGTTTTGGTTTACATACAAACTCAATCTTAAGGACAGACCTTGGGAACAGAACTTGCTCTCAAACTGGGAACTACCCGTATTCATATTAGTAAGCAATCTTCAAAGAGCTGGGCCTGTGAGAATGGGGAAGTCTGGGTGATACCAGCAAGTTCCCCAAAAGGAAGTCCTATCAAAGTGAGAATGACATGTGGCAGAAATGGAAAGATTCCACACTACCCACTATGGAGGAAGGGTTGGTGAAACTGACAGATCTTCCTGAGATGGATAAACTGACTCCTTCGATTAGAGAAAAGACAATCTACATTTATTGGTGACTGGAAACCTCTTACGGACTTTTTGAGTAAAAATGAAAAAAAATGAACGTGATTTATAGTTTTGATGATTAGACAGGATTATAGAAAGAAGAGTAAGATGATGTAACTTTAGAGAGAGAGGTTAAAATATAAATATCCTTATAACTGCGGTGAAGAATATCGGAAGCCACTTCTTTGCGTCTTTTTCTTTTCTTTTCTTTCCTTTCTATTTTTTCTTTAACTTCTTTTCTTTTCTTGCACTTTTTGCTTTCTCTTTGCTTGCTTGCTTTTTCTCTTTTCTTCTTTGTATTAATTCGCGTTAGTTCTTATCTTCTTTTTAAAAAGTTTTAACAATAAATATAAATATAAATATAAATATAAATAAAGAATGGCAGTTGGCCATCTGAGCCAACTCGGAGTGCACGTTGCAGGCAGGATTACACAGGAATCCAAATGCCTTCTAAGCACACTTATTAATACAGAACTTGCAGCCTGTATCTAGCAGAAAGTTACCCTGATGTGCTTGTCTTCTACAGCAGGATTCCTCAACCTTCGCAACTTTAAGACGGGTGAACTTCAATTCCCAGAATTCCCCAGCCAGCAAGGCTGGCTGTGGAATTCTGGGAGTTGAGGTCCACCCGTCTTAAAGTTGCCACAGTTGAGGAACCCTGTTCTACAGTACATGAAAAGATATTGCTTTAAGATGTCAATGGTCCACTGCATTTATATACGTATATTCCATTCCTATAGAAAAAAAAGCCTCACAGGTTGTATAAAGGGCCTGAGTTACAGTGGAACCTCGGTTTACGAACTTAATTCGTTCCGTGACTCTGGTCGCACCCCGAATTGGTCGCAACCCGAAGGAAATTTCCCCATAAGGTTCAATGTAATTACCGTTAATCCGTTCTGGCGTGGAGGACAGGGAGGCGGCTATTGCTTGGAGGGAGAGTCCCCCTCCCTACGACCACATGTCAGGGGCGGAAAATGGCTGCGGACCACGTGTCAGGGGCGGGAAAATGGCCGCAGACCACGTGTCAGGGGCGGGAAAATGGCCGCAGACCACGTGTCAGGGGCAGGAAAATGGCCGCGGACCACGTGTCAGGGGCGGGAAAATGGCCGCGGACCACGTGTCAGGGGTGGGAAAATGGCCGCGGACCATGTGTCAGGGGCGGAAAAATGGCCGCAGACCGTGTCATGGGAGGGAAAATGGCCGCGTATCCTGTTCGTACCCCGAGGCGGAGTTCGCAAACCGAGTTAAGTTTTTGCGGCCGGAGCTGGTCGTAACCCGAAAAGTTCATTAACAGAGGCGTTCGTAACCCGAGGTACCACTGTACTTCTATTCCCTGCCATAATTTTATTTATTTGTTTGTTTGTTTATATGTCATATTTATATAGCTGCCCATCTCACAGGTTCATTACTCTGGGAGGCCTACAATAAAAAAGAAATCATAAAAAAACATAAAAAATTGAGCAATTAAATCACCAATTAAAATGACCAATAATGGAGTAGCAGAGAGAGTTATTGTCATGGGCAAAAAAGCGATCTCACTGATTCACTAATTTATAGCCAACTTCTTTCAAGAGGTGTGCAAATAATTCCCAGTTGCTCCAAGCACAGCCATTATATTTATTTATTTAAAATAAAGGTGTCTTTTCAAAAAAGCTAATATCAATAAATGGGCAGAGAATTATTAAAGTTATGTGATTAATGCTCAATATGACATTAATAAAAGATAAACCATGCCAAGCAAAGTGCATTGAGTTGTTTTTATAATATAAAAAGAAGTATGATATTTTTTTTAGCTTAACACCCAAATCTACACTGTATTGCAAGCTCGGTTTTCACTTGATTTTACTAATTCCAGTAAAATGGAGCCTGCACAAAAATACAAATTCTTTTTTTGGGACCTCTGTTCTGCATAACTGTCAGTTCCTAGCATGCTTACTTTTGCAAGCGTTCTCCTCCAGAATACATTATCATACAGACTTAGCACATATTCTGAACTGGGGACCATGTTCAAAATTTTTAGAAGTGCAGATTTTGGCATTCAGGTGTGTTCTGGTTCATCGCAAGGTTTGAAAAGTGAACATTTGGTAATTCTGTTTGCATATAAAGTCAGCTGGAAGAAAGGTTTCTCGGTCAAATTAATAGGTGTGTCTATTCAAAGCTTCCCAAACTTCGCCCTAAATTTAATCCGTGCCCCCTTCTCAAAATCAGATTTATAGTATGCCAGCCAATTTGGTGCAGTGGTTAAGGCATCGGGCTAGAAACCAGGAGACTGTGAGTTCTAATCCTACCTTAGGTACAAAGCCAGCTGGGTGACCTTGGGCCAGAACCTCTCTCTCAGCCCTAAGAAGGAGGCAATGGCAAACCACTCCCAAAAAGCCTTGCCAAGAAAACTGCAGGGACTTGTCCAGGCAGTCGCCAGGAGTCAAGACAGGCACCAAAAAAACAAAAACACCTAATAGAAAGGTCAATGCCCCCTACCTTGGCACAGTGCCATGAGACAAAAAAAGGGATCTTACATTTAATGTTGAGTGTGAAGTTTGCAAAAGCTACTTCATCCCGTTCTTTAATGGCTGCCACGCAAATGTAAACACCAGCATCTGATAACCGGGCGTTCTGTATCAGCAGTGTCCCATTTTCAAAATAGATTTGCCCTGTAAACCCAAAAGAAATTGCTGTGATAATTAAACCTGTCTCTAGCATGGCTTGCAGTCTTGGGGCTAAATGCAGCCCATCAAACTGTATGTAACTACAACTAATTAGAAACAATAACAAGTTTCTTCCATTTTGAGGCCCAAAATACACAAAAACTATATAACGTATGTGCTTTCTGGACTCATTTCAGATAGGTTTCAGGCTTAGGCATGGGGTGGGATTGGTCATGCTTGTGGATGACCTATGGCAGAACTTGGATTGGGGGTGAGCAACCCTACTTCCTTGCTCCTGAAGTCACTGATCTTCTGGATTATCTGTGAGGTTCAGAAGTAGGGGACGCCATTTTTGCAGTGATTCACCCCCGACTCAGTGACTTCAGTCAGCATGTGTAAGGAAGCAGAAGTAGGGCCCTCAGTGTAGAGAAGCACAGAGATGGCCTTGAAGATGGTATTCAGTGACTGTTATGTAAACATCGATTTAGCCTGGATAGACAGGAGAGGGTGAAGAAAAAACTCAAGATTGCCCGGCTTTGATTCTCTTTCATATAAGACAGGAAAGGGAGCATATCAGACTTTCAAAATGCTGTTATTACACTCTGTAACAATAGAGTTCATGGGTGTCTGTTTCCGGACCTGGTCTACCTGAAAGGGCTGACTCTCAGACCATCCAATATGGAGTGCCCCAGGGCTCAATCCTTTCCCTATTTCATTTAGCATTTACATGGAGATGTTGGGGGAGATCATCTGATGGCACAGGGATTGGTGGCATCAATAGATTGGTGATGCCAAACTATATATCTCCAGCGTGGGCCAAATGTGTAATGTGGTAGTATTCTTGTCTCCATCTGCATCTGGATGGGGAGAAGTGGAGTACAAATAATGAAATAAATAAAAATTGGCTAAAAGTTTTTAGAAGGAAGAAGAAGAGGAAGAGCCAAATTCCATCCTCTCAAATATGGGGAAATGTAGAAAATCTTGGTTTCACGTATATAACATGGCCCTGGACACTTTGCATCTTTATCCCTGTCAGAATCCTCGCAAACTTTTATTAAGAAATATTATTCAAGCTATTGCCTGCTTGCTTTTCACGTGCTTTGTACTTGCTACGGTTCTGCCATGGGGGAAGGGAAATGGATGGAAGGCGGTCAGAGGCAGATGGGCTCTTATCACAAGGCCTGGAATGCTCAAGGCCATACCAACGGGAGAATATGAGGAGGCTAAGAAGGCAGGGGGGTGAAGGAGAGAAAAAGGGTAAAAACAACTTTTGGCATGCACAGGCTCAGTCTTAGCAATGCTTTGGAACTGTACACTTGTTCTCAATAAATGAACTTTCTTTTGAATCATTACTGGTTGCAAGGAAAGTTACTGGAGTTGGGAGTAGTAAGTGGCAGATTGTTACAATCCCATTCGGTGTGGTCTTTACCATTCCAAAAAATATTATTTGTAGTCCCCCACCACAAAAAAGTTGCCCCCTTTGGTCTATATAGATCTCCAGAGGTAATCTCATACTCACTCTCCCCAGTATTTCTGATGTCCTGGTTTCCAAAGATCCATCTAATAGTTGGTGGTGGGATCCCTTTGGCCAGGCAGCTGAATTCTACATTTTGGCCCTCATGAACTTCCTTCACAAGATCCATTGTGTTCTCAAACGTAGGCTTCTCTACAGATCAAAACCAGAGATTAAAAAACAAAAAGCAGTGAAAGAATTACTAGGGGTGATCTACCTCAATAGGGTGCTTCATCTTAAGGAAGTCCATCCTACTGCAATGCAGCAGAGGACCTAGAAGCAGCATATTAATTCCCCTCAATACTGCAAATCACCAAAGATGCCTGATAAAGAGTTGAGGTGAGGTCTATCTGTCCCCACTGACTGAGTCAAGTAGTCTATGAGAAACAAAATATCTTCAAAGTCGCACTTTAGTTGGATCTTGGAAGAAGCAAAGTGATCCTTTTGAGATCTGCACAGCCCTACCAATTGTGCTCACCACTGCACCATGACTTTAAAGCGGGAAATTCATTTATGGGGCAGCAGCAGGAACATTACCTTTTGTAATGTGACCCAAACAAAAACTACTTCTGGGCAATTAGAAGTGTGATGCAATTTGGCTAAAATTGAGGGGAACATACAAAGCTGATTCAGCCTTATTCAGTTTTACCTGTACTCAGAGAAGCATTCCTTTTAATTTCCACACCATTCTGATTTTTAAAAAAATGCAAGAAAAAGTGGATTAATTTCCAGGTACAACTTTCTCCAACAAATATGTTTGGGGACACATAACCTGCTTTCTCTAATAGTCTACATATGTGTGCCTATAACATTCCCTAAAAGATGCATTTTTAACACAGCTTTGGAGACAAGACTGCTTTCTTTCTTTTTCTTTCTTTCTTTCTTTCTTTCTTTCTTTCTTTCTTTCTTTCTTTCTTTCTTTCTTTCTTTCTTTCTTTCTTGCCTTCCAGTCAGTCTCGACCTCTGGCACCTGGACAGGTCCCTGCAGTGTTCTTGGCAAAATTTTCAGAAGGGGTTTACCACTGCCTTTTTTCTGGACCTGGGAGAGAGTGACTGGCCCAAAGTCAACCAGCTGGCTTCATGCCTAAAGCAAGACCAGAACTCATGGTCTCCTGGTTTCTAGTCCAGTGCCTTTAAGCACTACCCCACATTGGCTCTCACACCACAAATCAATCCAATTATAAGGATCACATAAAATATTCTATAGCATCAAACAGCTGATCCACTCAGTGCAGTATAGTCTATTGACTGTGACTGGGAGTGACTACGCAAGTGGCTATTTACATTTTTCAATTCTTTGATCAAAAACGTAATATGTCTTCACCATATGCTCCAGTAGATTTAACTCAATTCTTCCCCAATCTGAGACCTTCTAGGTGTGTTGAGTTTGAAATTTCTCATGGGTCGTGAGCTCGCTGGGCTAAAAGTTCAGGAAATGACAGTCCAAGTAATCATTTTGCCTCCCTGTGGAATTCTGGAAGCAGTCATTTGCAGGAACAGCAGAAGACTAGTACTACAGAATTTCACCAAACTGCAGTTCCCAAGATGAAACAATGATCATTAAACCACTATGAACCCAGAGCCTATTTTGAGAAAGAGTGTTCCTTTATGTTCTGTGACACCTAGACTTCAATAAATGTTCAAAGACTGAGTGAGTCTCTTTTCTGAACAGTGAGGATGAAAGCATGGAAGGAAACAAGAAACTATAAACTTCCTTGCATAGATAAGAAACCATTAAATAGGCTTTCTTTCTTACTAGGAAACTCATGTAATTACCTAGGTAATTCTGTAAAAAGCTAAATGTAGAATTTTCAGACATCTAGGAAACTGCCTTATAGTAGATACAATATTACTCCATGTACAACCATATTACATACCACCAAAATGGGCGAGTTGTAAGTGGTATTCACCAAGGGGTTCAAAAAAGTCAAGATGGTGACTTCAGTCATGTGATTACAGCAGCCATCTTGATGTTTTCAACCCTGCCCCCCCCACCCCCCATGGATGCCGTGGTGTTCACACAACACCTGAACCAGATCAATTTATTTCATTTCATTTCATTACTGTTACAAGACCAGTAATACCAAAGATGTACACATTCAATCCTTTGTTTGCTGCTTGATATACTGTCCGACTCCGACAATTCTTAAAAGCAGAGAAATGAAGTAAAAGGAACAAACATTAGAACTGAACTCAAAACGAAGAAGAATGTGCTTGGACAGCTCCCTGACTACATTTAGCACTGAGCAATCCGTAACCTTTGAAAGTAACAAATTTTTCTATAGGCTAACATAGAAAATACATCAAAGTTGACAGCCAATGCCTGGAGTTTAGCTAGGAAGAGGACACCACACCACAATTGCTGCAGGAACAGCAATATAGAAAGAGGTGGGCTAAAAATTCTCCTGGATCGAACCTGCAAGGGCTGGTGTGGTCTTTCCTTGGTATGCTCTGGAAATGCCTCAAAATAAATATGCTCTTAATAATTTCTGGGGCTCCAGAGAAGTTAAGACACAGGGTGTCCATAGGTCAGGCAGATTTTTAAAGCACAAATAATGAACGATGCTACATCCTGAATCTGTTCTTTTATTGTCTTTTTAGCTTTGCTCTGTCCAGTTTTTTGTCCACTGTCCCATTTTGGGCCTCACCTACATGTAAATGCTAATCATTTTGGGTTTCATTCTGCAGAGGGACTCTGCATTCCACTGAGACCTCTTCCTTGATGCTCAAATAAATATTTACTTACGGATCACGTGGATTACAATTTGATCAGTAGCAGTTTTTCCAGAGTCAAATGCTCCATGGCACTTGAAGATCCCACCCTGGTCTGGGCGAGAGAGGGTCATCACCAGCCCCTTGGACAATTCATCAATCGGCTTCACCCAGTAAGGTTTTGAATTCTCCTCAATTTCATTCTGTTCTGGATTAATCCAAGTCAAAGTGGCTTCTCCTCCTCCTCTCACTGCCGAGTGGGAAAGTTTAAAAAGACACAGTTAATGTGGCATGGTAGGTTGAGTTCATATGGCTTCGTTTCACTTCAAGAAGGTACTTGGCCTTCCCTCAAAGCTTTGGCCTGCAGGTCCAACAGCTGGAAGGGAAGAACCTCCAGCACATGTGGCACATGCAATGAAGCTTGTCCCAGTGCTTCCAAAAGCTACCTAGAAGATGCTTCTGCACATGGGCAGTGCATACAGCTAGTGAAGTCTTCAGAATAAAGGCAAAGAGATGGAATTCTTCCCCCTGAGAAGAAATTGCTCTCCAAAGCAGTTTCAAGAATTACTCCATTGGGATGATAAAAGGGAAAAGGGGGCATGAGGTCATAGCAGAGAGAAGGAGCCAGATGGATCCATTTGGGACTACGCAAAGCAGGACCCCTTTGCATCACAGAACTGCCTTGCCTGGAACACTTGCTTCAAGGTGGGGCTTCATGAGGAACAAGTGAGGCATTCTATTCCAACAGCTCAGACTGAAAGCTTCAAGGGGGACCATTACTTGGCTTTAAGGAAATGCCTTAAAAATGAGCAAAAAGATGATTCCACATGTCCACATGCCAGGAAGCAGGATAGTTTTTTGCTTTCTGGAGCTGCATCAAAGGGACACTTAGCTGAATCTCATTTGAAGCCAAGCATCCATGCAGGGCCACACACAGCCTTAATATTTATCAGATTAACCATTCAGTAAACTAAAAGTTCCCTTAAGTCAAACACAATTTCTATGAATTCATTGATGGATCCAAGTAGTTTTATTAGGACAATACAGAAGTTGTTTTCCCTTGCTTTCATTCAGGAAGATTTTTGATTTCCCAGTCTAGCCTACAGACCTAGGATTCTCTGGTGATCTCTCATCCAAGTACTAACAGGTCCAGCCCTGCTTAGCTTGTTTGAAATCACCCAAATTCACCTAGATGCATAAAGACCTCATGGAAACATCCATGTAGCTTAACAGGCAACATGGACTTAGTTTGCCATTGCCTTTTTCAGGATTTTTTTAAACTTCTCAGTCTACCTTACAACTCCTGGATCCCCATCCAAGAACTAACCAGGCCTGGTGCTATTTAGCTATTTGCCAACTCATTTTGGCAAAACTTTGTTATAAGGATGGGTGTTAAACCTATTGTTGAAAACATTATCTCTCTCAGAAAAAAAACAGTGTTTCTCAACCTCAGCAACTTTAAGATGTGTTGACTTCAATTCTCAGAATTCTCCAGCCAGTATGGCTGAGGTTGAAAAACACTGAACGAGAGTAATCCTAATGCAGTTCACCAACATGGTTGGAGACTCAGAGACTCAGATCCAGATTTTGTTGACCTGAGCTCTTACCGCCTTCAGTCCAGCTGACGATTCTGAGAGTTTTGTTTTGTTTTAATCTCGTTTATTTTCTATTTTATTTTTATTTATTTATTTATTTATTTATTTATTTATTGGATTTCTTCCCCCCCCCCCCCGCCCATCTCCCCCACAATAGGGAGTTCTTTGCAGATTGGTGAGGAAGTAACTTACTTTGTTGGTAAATTCCTATCTGAAAACAAACTGAATAAAATTCTCATTTGTCTCTTTTACTAAACCACTTGAACAATGTTGTCCACAATCAATGATTAGATAGACATGTAGGTGAATGGACACTTCTGGGAAAGTCTAGACATACATAAAAACAGGAGCCACTATCACGGGTATAATCTTCATCTAACAATCAAGCCCAAAACCAACCCCACCAGTTTGAAACTCTGCAGAGGACCAAGTAACTGGAAACTCCTTGGGATCTACGACATCCTAAAGCACCTTTCTCCACCTTTCCATAGCAATTTTAGACTTCAAAATAAGCTATTTGTTCAAATCTGGGCTAGACAAATACTGGCTTGCTGGTTCTGTAGAACATCAACCTTCATCAGCTCTAGCCAATCTGGCCAATATCAAAAATGAGAGAGCTGGAGACCAGCAACACCTGAAAGTCCACAGATTTGTATTGATAAATTTCCACCCAAATAATATTTTAAGCCTATAAGATGGGGGAGCGGGGGGTGGAGAGAGAGAAAGGCAGTCTACCAGAAACATGGGAAAAGATCAGAACCTGCCTTGGACTGAGTGATCATTGATCTAACTAAGGACACTATGATTCAGTTTTATTCAAAGTTCCTTCATCTCTTTACCTGACTACAGATGTCATAGGAAGAACATTTTGCCTGCAGTACATAAGCGCTGCACCCCCCTCCCCCCACAGTCCATCTCCCCACCAATCCATCTAGCAAGGGCACAGTACTACCCTGATGACACCTTTATGCATCTCTGTACAGACCCTCTTTTTTCTGCACTTACCTTTGCACAAAAAATATGTCTCTTTGTTCAATTCCACATTCCCATTTATAGGAATAATTTCTAGAGATTCCTTGGCACCTTGTACAGACCCTTGGGAAAGAAAAAATATGCCTCAGTGAAAAACTTCTATCAAAATGTTGGTTTCGGGTTTTTTTCTGACAGTAATAAGTAAGGCCACCCCAGTAACCCAGGCAATATTTTATTATAAGGGTACCTGAAAGTTTGCAACAAAAGAGCACACTTGGCAGTGAAGCAACTCTCCAAAAAGCAGGTGGGATCAGCACAGAGAAGTGGGTAAGAGCCAGGACCCAACTGAAATTTGATTTAAATGAAACACTGTTCATATGATTATTAAATGCAATGTGGAATAATTTTGCACCATCCCTTTAAAAGTACAGTTCAGCACCGCTTCCGCAGGACTACACCAAGCTTTCAGAGATCCAGATGCTCTCAAGGCATGATGTTTTGCAGCCAGTTGTAAGCTATTATTTGCAACCTGTTCTAAGCAAACATTTGCAACCAGTTGCCAGCAATTACTTGTGGTAGCAATAACATTTACAACATCTATGAAGTCAAGAAGCATTATGCCTTTAGTAATCTGTGTCCTATTTGATGTGAGTGCAAATCTCCAGGTGCTTGAAGAAGGCGTCTAGGATTTAGGAAATAGCTTTTAGCTGATGAATGGCATGAGTTTTATGCCACTTCTAAATTCAGGGCTTCTAGGTTACCAATCAAAAAGATAGTTGTTCTAGCCTTCCCTTTTGTCATTTTCCCTAGTCAGAATGCAATCAATCAAACAAAAAGTGGGAAAAGTCAGAGTGGTTTAAAATAAAAGATAATAATTGTATCTGAACCTCTTGTAATGTCATATAAATGATAGGGCTGCAGAAATCCAGAACCCGCCGCCACCGTCACCACCATCATCATCAGTTTTGGGCATTGACCCACAAAACTTGCATTCAGTACTAAAATTAGCCATCCCATTGTGTCATCAGTCTAACCTAATACATACTATAGGAATAACTAAAAGTTAAGATTTTAGCACAAATATAAAAACATGAAATCAGTGCCATTAATTGATTACAATATCAACCCAGATGGCCATTGGATTTTTGGTGCCTACATATTATAGCCCTACCTTAAATCTCTTTCTTGTGAATTAGCCTTTTTTTTTTTTTCATATGAGAAAAACAAATGAAAACATCTTTCTCTGTGCATGGAAGAAACAGGCATCCCTGTGGCTTGGAATGTACCTAGTGTGACCAGATGTGAATGTCTTTCTAACTTTACACAACATTTGCTGATTCACATGCATCTTTTTTTTTTAAGTCAAAAATATTTTGGAGTCAGTCAAAACATATTTTATCAGGTACTGCACAATGGTCTACATGCCAACACAAAAATAGCTTTGGTGAATGTCTATAGGATTATAGGCTTAATGTGGAAACTTCTCCTACAGAAATTGCATTCCACAGTAATGAAAATGTTTGAACAGGTGTGCTATAGGGGAGGGAGGAGCAGAAAAGGGGAGCAGAATCTCTAGCAGATCTGATCAGCAATGGGAAATAGCAGGATTTTTTTTTCCAAATCTAGGTATTGCACCTTTAAAGGTCATACACCCTGTATTAACCATGGCTTCCCTCTAAACAACTGGAAACTCTCCTGATTGTAGCAGATTCTGATGTTCATGACCGCAATGGCCAACATCTGTGTTCTCCAAAGTTACTTTTTCTCCAGAAGTATCTGATTTTCCCATGGTGTCCTAGCTACCATGGCTGACTCCAGAGAAGACCCAAAGTACCAACCCACTCAAAAACCTCCAGGCAAACTCTTAAGGGTAGAAATCCAAAGAGACAGTCAGCATATGGAATTTGGAGCAACAGAAAAAAGGTACTGATGGTTGATTATGTCGCAGGCATGTTCCACACTGCAACGTTTTTCCTGCAGAACCTTCTTGTGTCTTTAAATCAGTCTTCTTTGCCCTTGATGGGCCCTCCAGTGGGGTTGTACTATAGCTCCCATCACCTTCCCTGGCAACATGGAGTTTGTTGGTTGAGGAACATAGGAGTTGTAGTTCAAACACATCTGCCAGGAACCTGGTCTGAACAGACTGCCTTGAGTTAATCAGTTGGGAATGAAGTAGATTCAGACCATTTTCTTCCAGCAATGGAGTGCTGTATTCTTGACATACCCCCACCAAAATCCCTCCCTGCCCTCCCTCAACACTCCTGGTCTCATCCATCTTACCTGCTGCAAAAATGAAAATGAGAAAATGTTTTGCTCCCATCTTAGGGGGGTAAAGTTTCAGCATTGGGCTTCTTCTCTCTTGGTGCCAGCAATCTGGAATGATTCCTGGACCCTGGGAAATTTATAACGAGACCCTCCTCCCTCCCACCTCCCTTTCTTTCTCCCCTCCTCCCTGCCCTGTATCTCTGTGACTGCAGGAGAGGAAAAAGAAAGAGGAAATTAAGCTGGGAGGGGGAAAAGACAAAGGAAAGGAAAGTCTATACATCTATGTGTGTGTGCGTGTGTGTCCATGTGTGTGCTTGTGTCGTGAATTTGTGCACATGGTATACTCATTACTCATGCATCGATGTGTAAGTAGATTTCTAATCCGCATTTGCACTGATTTCTGACCATCTTTTGGGGCAATTGCATTCTAGAGCTCAACAGACCAGCTTTTCTCTGTGATTTATATTCATATTTCCATTAATAAAGACACTGTACACATTTATTTGTTTGTTCAATTTATCCATCTCACATATATGACTCTGGGTAGCTTACGAAGTTTAAAAAAAAAGAACAAAAACAACCAAAATCATAATAAAAGACCATTAAAACGTTAAAACAATAAAAACCATTAAAACCATTAAAAAAACCATAATCTGCTCCTGCTGTGTAATCAATCTCACTAACAGTACGGCTACTTTGCAGGATCCCTACCACCACTACCAGATCCCCAGGCCAGATGGCAAAGCCATGTCTTCAGGCCCTTCCAGAAGGCCAACAAGGTTGGAGCCAGTCTGACCCCAGGGAGGAGGATGTTCCATATGGCGGGCACCATGGCAGAAAAGGCTCTCTTCCTGGGCCCTACCAGATGACACTCCCTGATTGATGGGACCTAGAACATGCTCCTCCTGCTAGATCTGACAGGACAGGTAGATGTGACTGGGGAGACATGATCCCTCAAATAACCTGGTCCTGTGCCATGTAGGGATTTATAGGTCACTACCAGCACCTTGAATTGAACCCAGAAGCAAACTGGCAACCAATGCAGCCCACATAGCAGAGATGTAATGTAGGTACAGACGTAACTCCCTGTGCCATCGCATTTTGACCAGCTGAAGTTTCCAGATGCTCTTCAAAGGCAGCCCCATTACAGTAATCCATGTGTAATGGTATGTGGGAATGACCTTGGGAGATGGGAGGAAGAGATGCTGCCTAGGGAATGATCAGATTAAGAGGTGGCATAGCCTGCAGCTGCATAACAGGAAGAGAAAGAAATTCAGAAAGGATCCTCCCTAACTTATCAGGCTGTAAAAGAGATGGCGGGAGATTTGTACTTTCAGACTTACAAGATTAATGTAGCCTTACAATAAAGCAGAATTAGCTCATCTAGTCGTGTTTCCTGTCAGGTCTACCTGGGAAGGCTGACACTATGTGAGAGGTAACCAGGGAGTGAGTGAGTGACTGAGTGTAGGCCCTCCCAATTCAGGAATGGGTGCAAATGGTGCACAACCCAAAGTTGCACAAAGGCCCTCCTAGCTACAACTGTCACCTGGTCATCGAGCAGGAGTTGTGAGTCCAGAAGGACCTCCAGATTATGCACCGGATCTGTCTGGGGTAGTGCCATCCCATTCAGAACCAAATATGATAATTTCCCAGCCCCAAAACCTGAAGCCACTCAGTCTTGCCAGGATTGAGCTGAAGCCTGTTGTTCTCCATCCAAACTGCCACAGCCTCAAGGCACTGAGACAGGACATCAGCAATATCACTTACTTCACCAGGGGTGGAGATATACAGCTGGGTATCATCAGCATAGTCCATGGTTACAGATGACCTCATCTAGCAGCTTAATGTAGATGTTAAACAGGAACGGAAAAAGTGCTGAACCTTGCAGCTCCCCACAAAACAGGGGCAAAAGGCAGGGCCTCTTGCTCCTGATCAACACTGACTGGAACCAGCCACAGGGGAAGGAAGAGAACCGGCACAATACAGTCTCGCCCACCCCCAACCCCTGCAACTGGTCCAAAAAGATACCATAGTTGATTGTATTGAAGGCCACCTAGAAGTCAAGTAGAGCAAGGATGGATGCACTACCCTCATCCCGCTCCTGCCAGAGGTCGTCTAAAAGCATGACCAATGCTGTTTCAGTCCCATACCCATGCCTGAAATCAAACTGAAAGGAGTCCAGATAATCCACTTTATCCAGGATCCTCTGAAGCTACACAAGCACCCAAAGTGAAGGCTGGATACTGAATGAAAATTGTCTAGTACAGTTGGATCTAGTGAGGGTTTCTTGAGGAGGGGGCAAACCAATGCCTCTTTAAGGGGCAGAGGAGCCATCCCCTCTCTCAGAGAAGAATTTACCACTGCTAAAACCCGACCACACATCACCTCCCAGGAGGCCTTCGCCAGCCAGGAGGGACGTAAGTCTAATAAACAGGTGGCCAACCTCATAGTCATGAGGACCTCAGGCCCAACAGATTCAAACTCCTTCCAGATAACATGGCAGGACTGCACCTCAGGCATCCATCTGGGAGCGAATCTGAGCTATTTTGTCCAATAAATGCTCTACATGTTCCTATGCATGGCCCTATAGGTGCACCACAAGGTCCCCTCTACCCAAGAGGGCTCAGGTAACCCTAAACAAAGTTGCCAGTTGGCTATTCACAAATGCAATAAAGCCAGAAAAGTACTGATGCTTCGCCACCCTTACCTCCACAAGGTAGGCCTTAATAGCGGCTCTAACGCATGTTCAGTTGAGTTCATTCTTCACTGACCTCCAACGATGCTCCAAGCATCTCTTAGACCGCTTCATCTCCCTCAACTCTTCCATAAACCATGTAGAGTGACAGGCTCCATGAGAGGAGAGAGGCCACATGGGTAAAATATACATCACTGGATGCTGCAACAAAAGACATCACACATGTTAAAAAGAGGCAGGACTTCACTCCCATAGTCATGGGTTCCACCTTGACTTTTCTGATCCCCTTTCCTATGGAGGCCCCTGCAAACAGCTGACTGACAGCACAACAAGAGGTTTGGCTCTCCTCCCTTAGTTTCAACAAGGATGTACTACCTGATTGAGTCACATGTCATGCTAAACCAGAGATGGGCAAACCATAGCTAGCATGAAGCCCCTGAGACACTGAGCTCAAGGTGTCGTAAGATGGCCAATCTTTGCTGGCATTTTCTTTTTCTTTCTGTGAAATAAGTGTGGAAATTGGAGCTGGAGGTTCTCAGAGGCAAGCTACTTCCATTACCACCTAAAAAAAAAATGCTTTAAATCCTACAAAACTGATGGACCCAACTGGGTTTCAGAGGGAGCTTGGGGTTGTTCCGGGAAGTCTGCTGCATGGCCCAACCGAAGCCTTGGTGGCTGCATGGAACGAGAGCGTGGCCACGGCTTCGGATCGAATCGCACCTGAGCAGCCTCTCCGTGCCCATGGCTCCCATAGCTTTCCGTGGTATAAGGAAGAGCTGAGGAAGCTTAAGAGGGCTAAGAGATGCCTAGAGCGCCACTGGTGGAAGACGGGGAGCGAAGATGATCGAACACGAGCTAGAGCTGTGATTAGACCCTACCTCGTGGCAGTAAGGGCAGTGAAACGTAATTATTTCTCCACCTTTATTGCACCTGCAGATAGCTGCCAGCGGCCCTATTCTGGGTGACCTGGACCCTCCTCAGAGGGAGTAATTTGGGGATCTACCCTCAGGGCCATTGTGAGGAATATGCTGAGCATCTGGCAGGTAAAGTCACTCGCATCCGCTCTGCATTGAATGCCAGCCTTGATGCAAGGCCAGTGGGGGCTACTGGGGCTGAGTCTTGCATGGTTATCTGGGAGGAGTTCAAGCCCATTGAACCTAAGGAAGTGGACAGGGTTCTTGTGGCTCTTAGTTTGGCCACTTCTGTGTTAGATCTGTGCCCCTCCGGGCTGGTCAAGGCTGCCCGGGAGAGGACACGCAATTGGGTCTGGGCAGTAGTTTATTCCTCTTTGAGGGAGGGGGTGGTCTCACCAGCTCTTAAGAAGGCAGTGGTACACCCCCTCCTCAAAGGGCCATCGCTCAACCCAACTAATCTGGACAGTTTTCATCCAGTCTCCAGCCTCCCTGTTTTAGGGAAGACTGTTGAGAAAGTGGTCACGTGGCAGCTTCAAAGGGCTCTGGATGAAGCGGATTATCTGGACCCCTTTCAGTCAGGATTCAGGCTGGGATGTGAGACAGCATTGATCGCACTCTTGGATGACCTCTGGCGGGAGCAGGATGGGGGCAGTGCTTCGTTCCTTGCTCTTCTTGACCTCTCAGCCGCCTTCGATACCATGAATCATGGTATCCTTCTGGACCGGTTTCAGGAGTTGGGGGTGGGTGGCACTGTGTTGTGCTGGTTCTCCTCCTTCCTCTGGGGTTGGTAGGAGGGGAGAGGTCCAGTCCACAGCCCCTACTGTGTGGGGTGCCACAGGGTTCAGTTCTCTCGCCTGTCTTATTTAACATCTACATGAGGCCACTGGGTGAGGTGATCCAGCAGTTTGGGGTGAGGTATCATCAGTATGCTGAGGATACCCAGCTTTATATCTCCTCCCCAGGCTGTCTGAGTGATGCTGTGGATGTCCTGTCTCAGTGCCTGGAGGCTGTAGGGGCCTGGATGGGGCGCAATGGGCGTCAGCTCAACCCAAGCAAGACTGAGTGGCTTTGGGTGTTTGGGCCTTCCATCTTTGGTTATGGATGGGGTGGCTCTGCCCCAGATGGACCCGGTGCGCAATCTGGGGGTTCTCTAAGACTCACAGCTCCTGCTGGAAGAGCAGGTAGCAGCCGTGGCTAAGAGGGTCTTTGCGCACCTTTGGGTCGTGCATCAGTTGCACCCATTCCTGGACCGGGAAGCTGTACTCACTGTCACTCATGCCCTCGTGACCTCCCGTTTGGACTATTGCAATGTGCTCTACATGGGGCTGCCCTTGAAGAGCATTCAGAAGCTCAGCTGGTGCAGAATGCAGCTGCCCGGGTTATTAATAGTGTCACTTACTCAGCCCATGTAACACCATTGCTTCAGGAGCTGCACTGGTTGCCGGTGAGTTTCCGGGTACAATTCAAGGTGCTGGTTGTCACTATAAAGCCCTTCATGGATTGGGACTGGATTACCTTAGGGACCATCTTTTCCCAGTTGTTTCTACCCATCCAATTTGGTCCAGCAGGTTGGGCACGCTCTGAGTTTCATCAGCCAAGGAATGTCAGCTGGCACAGACCAGGAGACATGCCTTTTCTGCTGTGGTGCCTGCCCTCTGGAGCATCCTCCCTCCTGAGATGAGGATGGCCCGACCCTTTTGGCTTTTCGGAAGGCCTTGAAGACCTGGCTTGGTGCCCAGGCCTGGGGCCCTGAGCATGTGAAGGGCCCCATTTCATGGTTGTGCTAATACTGACCGTTTTTAAGATCTCTTGGCTGCATTTATATTCATATTTAATTTTTTGTATTGTTTTAAATGTTGTCTGTTTCTATTGTTGTTCGCCACCCGGAGTCCCTGGTCTGAGATGGGCGGCTATATAAATTGAGCAAACAAACAAAGCAAGCCCCAAGACATGGTGCTGAAAGTTGTTATTTTAAACATTTGTATACTGCCGCTCAGTTTATTTATATATTGATAAATGACGTGCCATCAAGTCGATGTTGATGCTTAGGAACCACATAGATAGATTTACTCCAGAAGGATTTGTCGCCAACCCGGTGTTTCAGGTCTTCCAACAGTGCAGCCACCATCACTGTAATTGAGTCCATCCACCTTGGTCATCCTCTTCTCTTCCCTTCTACTTTTCCCAACACTTTAAATTTCTGAAGAGGGCTACGTCTTCACATAATGTCTCCAAATTATGATCATTTGAGTCTGGCCGTTTGTGCTTCAAGTGAGAATTCTGGGATGATTTGTTTGATGATTAATCGGTTTGTTTCCTTAGCTGTCCATGGATTCTCAGGAGTCTTCTTCAACATCAAAGTTGAAAACCATCAAAGCTCTTCTTCTCCTGCTTCTGCAGAGCCCAACTGTCACTTCCATAGAGTGGCACAGGGAATACCATGACTTCCACTATTCTGATCTTTGTAGGTATAAGACACATCACATTTTCCAAAGTCTTCTCAGCTACTCTACCAAGTGCTGGTCTGTGGTACATGATTTGACTAATGGTTCCTTTACTGTTGATATTTGATCCTAAAAGGCAGAAGCTATCCACCACTTCAGTATCTTCCTGGTCAATTCTAAGGCTGGTTGCTGTATCTGTTGTCATTTATGCATATGCTTCATTTTAGTTCTATTTTTTTCACTGCACGCCTTGACTTTCATTGACAGACCTTGCAGATCATTGGCATTTTCAGCTATTAAATAGCGTTATTAGCATATTGCAGGTTGTTGATATTTCTTCCTCCAATTTTAAAACAACATTCATCTTCTTCAGCTTCTTTCAATATATATTCCACATATAGGTTGAATAAATAAGGGGATCATTCTTTCGCCCACCGGAGCCAATCTGTTCCATCATATTCTGTCCATACTATGGCTTCTTGACCTGGTATATAGGTCTTGCATGATGGATGGATGGATGGATGGATGGATGGATGGATGGATGGATGGACGGACAGACAGACCGATAGATATTCCAAAATAAGTTTTCAATAAAATTCAAACAATGTAACTTGTTTGAATTTTAAACCAATTTGTCAGCTATCTTAACAGTCAGTCAAAATAATGGATAAAGTCCACATTAAAACAATGTATTAAAATATACAAAATAAAATCAGCACTAACATAAACAATAAAGCAATAGTAGAATAAAAGCTGAATAGCAGAAAAAAACCTTTAAAATATCATAGCAGCTTAACATTTAATCAGCTACTTTGCCATCAAATTTTAAAAGTACAGGAAAAGGAAGAGAAATACTAAAGACAATCAGCCTGGTCCCTTCTCATGATTTCACTACCCTTCCAGTGACTTTGCCTAGACCCTCCCAAGCTCATCAGGAATGGGAATTGTAGTCGCCAACTCTGGGAAAGTTGCCCCACTCTGTATTAACCCATAATGTGGCTGCTTTAGTTTTGGATGAGCATGTTGTGTGAACCCAGTTATTGTAACTTACTCAAGAAAGGATGTTTATACAAAATAGGGCTGAATTCAAAGTGCAAACTGAATCTCTGGGTAATTGGACCCCTAGTACAAGATTCTTTGTGTTAACATCAGACTGTTTTGTGAATAGCCAGAGTGGTTTAATTATCACTGCCTATATTTGGACCACACTATTCAACAATTCCTCCTCAACAATAATACATTTGTTCAGGGTGGTTGTTGTTGTTTTTGTTTGTTTGTTTCTAAGAAATAAAGCAAGCATAGGATTGCAGCAAAGTGATTATGCCTAGGGAGATTTTCTTACCGGTGTAATTTTGATTCTAAACCACCACCACCCCACACTGAAACACTGCATCCTTTAAGATCCCAAATAAAGTGTGTGTGTGTGTGCGATGTTTCTTATTTCCCCACAAAAACAAAGTGCTATGGGTCAGAAAGGAGGGGATTTGTCTGGGTAGGCAGAAGAAAGACTCCTGTGCTGTTTCAATAGGAGCTAAAGGATGTAACACAGCCATACAAGAAGTACCAAAAGGGTTCTTGGAGCATTCTGTTGTGCTTATGCATATACAGGTAGTCCTCGTTTAGCAACCACATTTGGGACTGGCAACTCAGCCATTAAGCAAAGCAGTCACTAAGTGTCAGCCTTGTGAGGTAGTCCAAACAGGAAGCACACCCAGATGAATTAATTCTACTTTTTTGTAAGGTTACATTAACAGAATCTTGCAAGTCTGAAAGTACATTTCTCCCCCATTGCTTTTTCATCCCAAGAAACTAAGAAAGTTCCCTTCTGAGACATTGGCCTTGCCTCATTCCTGCTGTGGGCTAAGCTGCCTCTTATCTGACTGTTCCACTGGCTGCAGCTCTTCCCCCTGCCTCCCAAAATCATTCCCACATACCATTACATCAAGTGAAATCATGATTGTCCTTATGATCTTACTTCAACTTTCCTTTGCTCTACAGACCTGCAAAGGTCATAAATGTGAGGACTGGTCACAAAGTTACTTTTTCATCACTGTCGTAACTGTGAATAGTCATTAAATGAGGTAGTCGCTAAACAAGGACTACCTGTATTTCTCTTCTGCATTTCATTACTTGGTGACACTGTTTAACTTTCTGGTTAGGAGTGTCTGCAAGGATGGGGGTCAATCATTCAAGCATGGGAGTCAAGCATGAGATCAAAACCCTACCCCTTTTTTTATGTGTGTTGAATTTTTGACTTCTGATCTTGACTTTTTTGATACACACACACACCACCCCCTGCAAACTCCCTTGTTTCTGGTGTACCAAGAAGAAAAGACTCTCTAAGCAATGCGCAAATTAGGGGGGAGACAGAGGAGGGCTATCTATCCCTCTCTTTTTCTGTCCTTCCATTCAGGAGGATATGGAATCTTGTAGCTGTCAAGGATGGCCTGGTGTGTTTCATTCTAAGCCTGCATCTCCCTCCCACTGCCTTCTTCAAGTATGTTCCTGAATGTCCCTTTTTTTTGGCAGTACAAAACCGTGAGACTGAGTTGAGCCAGGATAGGCTGCGGGGGGAGTCCATAAAGGCAAGATGCCATCCACAAGGTGAGATCGAAGCCCCTTTTGAAATGTGTTGTGAGCAATGTGTGTATTAAAGAATGAGGCTGCAATCACATGGATGCCCCACTTCAGATGTAGTTCCCAAAAGGTGCTCTGGAACACATAGGAATTTGGATATGGCCACCTGCTTTAAGTTAAGGCAAGGCTAATACAGTACTGACCTTTGATATTTAAGATTTACCCTTTCCTCCCTTAACAGAATCCACAACTGGGTTTTCTTACCCTGCTGAACCCTCAGACAATTTGCTTCCTTTCAGATAAGCTCAACCAGCCACCATGGTTGAAAAAACAGGTCTTAGCATGTTGCATGAAACAGATCCCTATGGTTCATTCAACAAAACATTGTTAAAGCAAACAGTGATTTGCTGAGTATATGCATCTAACCAAACTGATTTGATAGTGAGTTATCTATCTTGCTGACAGCATAGTTATGTTCTAATAGCTGGCTTTATGACTCAGGTTAAATCATGTAGCAAGCATTCTGTAAAGAGCGTATGCTGGCTGTTCTTGTGAAACTATCAGTTGGTTATATAGATGGAGAATGGTCTGCTAGTATATGGTGCAAATGCAAGTTACCCAAGGAGTGCCACAGGATGAGGAAAACAACCCCAGTTCTACTCACTGGAAGACACGTAGGATGATTCCTTATGAAATCCTTAGGGAATGCAAATAACTGGAGCCAACCACTTGGAAAACAATGGGTGGTTATTGTGGTGCAAGGATCTTGACTCATCCCTCCCAGGTGGAGGGGAGGGGTGTATCTCTCTCTCTCTCTGGCCTGGAAGCCAGGTCAGGTTGGAAAACCATTATCGGCATCTCTGTGGATGGTAGACATTGTACAGAGGACAACAAAGATAAATAAAGCACCCACCACACAATGGCCTTTGTCCAGAGACAGAAACATCCTGTTGTATTTTTCCTCATTGTCTCATCTTAGAAACCACACCCAAATGCAAAGGGACAATGTAACAGGGATTTCAGTGACGCAAAAAAGAACATTAACTTGTAAATAACTTTGGCATCCAATAATCAAGTTGGATACCAGAAGCCTTGTCTTTCAGCCACCCAAATCGGTCTGGATCAATTTTCTCTCCAAAACTGGGAAGCATCAAAAAGCCCCCTAACTCTGCAGAGAGCCTTGGAGGTCAGGTGCCAACTTTTGCTCTGTTGGTTATTCAATCTCCTATGTTGGCATCTCCAGCGGTTTTAATTTTAACCTGATTGCTAATCATTAGCCTAATTGATGTAATGGTTGATTACTTGGCACAGAATTTCTGTTAGCAGCTGGAGACTACCTGGGGGTAACAAAATCCTTTAAAGCCTCCAACCTGTCCAATGTTTAGTTTAATCTTATGCCCTCCCTCTATTCTGGTTTATTTTTCTCCTTCTTCAGCCTGATGCAACAGAACTGGGCCCAGAGGGTGAGGGGCCAGATCTGGTGATAGGTGATAGGTCAGGGATAATAGTTGTGCTACTGGACTGTACAACATGTACATGACATGTTTGTCAACTATTCACAGTCAATTAGTTCTCCAGAGTGCAGAACTGAATTAACCTTTAAGGACTTCACTGTGGTTTGCTCTGGGGTGGGAGGGGGGGAGAAAAAAGACATCCAGCATTTCCCCCCTTTTTAAAAAAATTCTAATTATTCAAAAGGAATTCCCAGTGGAGACAGTTGCTTCAAAACAGTCACAGTCCACCTCATTATCCTCAAGACCAATTCTCTACTTTAGACAATGCAGCACCTGTAGTAAAATGACATGTTTTTTCCATGCAATGCCATGTACTTAGAGCTTTCTGAAAATAGCCCTTCAGCGAATTGTATAAGCATATTATTTTAGCATCAGCTTTAATTACAATTCACTATCTACTATACCCTCCGATCATGGGCTTGCTTATATATATAAAAAAGGAATGATGTTCTTATTCCTTGGCTGTTAAACCCTTAACACAACTTCTCTTCTAGAAGATGTCCACTACCTTGCCCAAAGCTAGAAATTTAATAACTATAAAAGTACAATAAAAGTTTAATGAAGCAGAATCCATTCAGATCCGTCTCGGCAAACTCCTCCTGTCCACCTTCATTCTGGCACATAATTCCAACAGTGTCCCCAAGACAGACTTTAGGCCAGAGAGAAGCAACCTAATTCTCTGTTTACCTCTTATTCCTGCAGAGATCATCTACCAGGATTGTAAACCTTTAATGAATCAGAATAAATCCACCAGTAAATGGGGTTTTTATCCAAAATGGAGAAGGTGCTCTCCCTTCATCCTCTTTCTGCCATCCTGCTCTATCATTCCTTTTCTATCCCTATTCTATGCCATTTTTCTTTCTTTTTCTGCAACTTTCCCTCTCTCTCTCTCTCTTTCTGCCAATCTTTCTGCACCTCTTTCCCGCTGCTTTATGCTCTCTTTAAGGACCACTTATCTGTCTCCTCTTCCCTTCCTTTTCACCATCTTCTTTCTCTTTCTCTGTCTCTCTTTCATTTTCTTTCTTCCCTTCTTTCTTCCCTTCCTCACTGCTCCTCGGTTACTTGAAAGAGATGGCTCTTGTCACAGTTCCAACTGTGTTCACTGGTTCACTGTATGACGTCTGAAATTAAGTCAAGGGCCGCACATCAGGGTGTCTGCAGGGTATGGTCAGATATCTTGTGAACATGAAAAATGGGCAGAGTCAATCACACCATTATGATCACAAATTTGTCTGTTTTTCACCATACCCTGTGGACACTCCTGGCCACACACATAGACCTACACCCTGAAGGACCACGGATCCAGCACTCTTTGATTTAGACAAACTGACATGAGATTCCTCAGATTTCCCCACATTGTATGGAGGAGGTTTTGTGTTGTTCTCTACTTTCCCTTCTTCTGACACAAAGGCAAGCAGTGATGCTAACTGCCCATTTTTTTAGCAACATCATGTCTTTTAAAATTAGGAAGGAAAGAAAAGCCCTGCTAGATCAGGCCAAAGGCCCATCTCTCCAGTGTCCTTAACTCACCATGGTCAGGCCTTTAGGAAGCTCAGGACACGAGCTCTTGAACACCCTTCACACTGAGTTCACCAGCATTTAATATCAAGGGTTGTGTGGAGTTGGGCAGCCTCTAAATTCAAATAAATAAATAAATGAGGTTTAATGCTTTAATAGTGGAAGTAATAACACAGGGCAGATCCACTGTTTCAGCTTACCCCAGGACAAGCATAAGCCACCCACCAATTCTGAGTTTTTCTCTGATACAAGTTCAGTGAAATAGCAGACTTGCCCATCTCCCTCCCTCCTTCTCTCTCTTTTTTTTTTAACAAGCTCACACTGATAAACAAGCTCTTCTCCTTTTTTAACTAGGGGAAATTAACAAGAATTCTGTCACTCCCCATCTGTCCAAGTGACAAGGAAAATGGTAAAACAGAGGTCCTTCCTTCCATCTGTTAATCCAGGACAGATAAAGAAGCAGGGAAATTCACCATCCAGGAGCCACAATAAAGGTGGTTCAGGCAGAGGTTGGGGTCATCTCTATGGCCAAAATGGAAGAAGGTGTTAGAAGGTTGGGGCATGTAGACATTTTTATATATTAAGACATTTAGATGTTTAAACATTTATCTTTATATATTGTATAATATGAAATAAAAGCAGGCCTAGCAAAATGCCAATATTCCCTTTCCTGTATGTATGGTTAACTGTATTTTAGATTATCAAAAGGTTGCATTCTTGAGGATGAGACCTTTAACACTTTTCAAAATCTCAAGGATGTGTTAATTGCTGACATGGTTTGCCTCTTCCTGACTGGAAAGGCAGCAACTCATGTAAGCAGATAAACTGTCTTGACCTGATAGTCTCTTCTTGTTCAGATGACCCCTCACAAAGAAAGATAAGCGGTCCTGACCTTGTATCTTAGGGATGTATGTAAACATACAGGAAGAGGCAAACCATGTCAGCAATTAACACATCCTTGAGATTTTGAAAAGTGTTAAAGGTCTCATCCTCCTGTGCGACAGTGCCGCTGTAATGTTTCGTATGTGACCTCCTCTGGGGGACATTATACTGTAGTCCACTATTCTTCTAGAACACTGGGGTGGGAGGCCCCTGACTGGAATTTTTCATTGCCCCTTGGCTTTGATGTTTCCTCCCTAGCTCAACTTGCTTGGGAAAGTGATCGTGTGCAACAGAAATTGAAAGCTTTGAAACTTTCCGATAAAGGTCTTGTATTAAAATTACACCACGAAGGGGCTGAATTAGTACATGTTGTACAGGAAATAGGTGTTCTGACTATTCATCATTGGTGGGATGTTTTCTCCGGCTGGAGTCCCACATTCTCCAATGTCTTGCACCTTGCCTTGCACCCAATTGTCATTTTGTTTTTTTTAACAGCCCTTCTGTTTATACTAATTGTCGTTTTGTATTTGAAAACTCGTATTTTATACTCTAAATTTTTTTCTATTCGTAAGTCATGCTATCATTAATTAGTGTGCTATGGGAATATTCTTCCCATGCACAGAGGGGGGATTGTTAGAAGGTTGGGGCATGTAGACATTTTTATATATTAAGACATTTAGATGTTTAAACATTTATCTTTATATATTGTATAATATGAAATAAAAGCAGGCCTAGCAAAATGCCAATATTCCCTTTTCTGTATGTATGGTTGACTGTACTTTAGATTATCAAAAGGTTGCATTCTTGAGGTTGAGACCTTTAACACTTTTCAGAATCTCAAGGATGTGTTAATTGCTGACATGGTTTGCCTCTTCCTGACTGGAAAGGTAGCAACTCATGTAAGCAGATAAACTGTCTTGACCTGATCGTCTCTTCTTGTTCAGATGACCCCTCACAAAGAAAGATAAGCGGTCCTGACCTTGTTTCTTAGGGATGTATGTTTACATATGGCTGTTAACACTCAAGGGGATAGAAATTAGTTTACATACAGAAAGGAAGAACCTTATTTGGCATCAGAGAAAGGGGTCCTGGGTAAGGGGAGGAGTATGGATCAAGGTAACTGGCTTTGATTGGATCAGAAAGTCATGACATCTTAACGTGGGTTTGAATGTAACAGAAGGTATATAAGGTACTGTGGGGAGGGGGCCCAGCGCGGCCGCCCACCTAACTGCCTGCTGTCATTGCTTCTGCACTTGGGTGAAGAATAAATCTCCTAACTTCATGCAATTTGTCAGTGTCTTTACTCCCGGCTCAGAAACGGACTTGGTAAGATGACTTTTTCTTCCAACAAAGGGGTTCAAATCCAAACAAAAATTTCGTAAGCCAGCTTCTTCTTCAGTTTATACACAGGAGACAAGCAGTTGAAGGCTGCAGTGTAGAAAAGATCATAGTCTTGACGAAGAACTTCTGATGTCTTTTCCATAAATTAAATAGAAACTTTTTTTTTTTAAGTTGATGGCCATTATAATCTTGTGTGTGGGCGATTGCTTAGTTCACACATGTGCAAAGACAAGTCCTGAATTCTAATACTTTATACTCTCAGACTTCTTCACAGCATTTACCATCCCCCAAATTCCAGTTTCTCCTGCCTTATTTGCCAGTACTTTCTTTTTTTTAAAAAAAAATCCATTTCATTCCAGAAGGAGAGAAACGGATTCTGTTGACTCACAAGAGCATTTGTGAGGCCAAAACAATTTGACACATCACTATCAGTAATGGATGCAGATCTATTTCTAATGCAGCAACAACAAAAATCATGTTATCTGCATCACTAAGCAGACAGACCTATTTTATTTATTTATTTATTTATTTACTCAATTTATATAGCCGCCCATCTCAGACCAGGGATTCTGGGTGGCTAACAATAATAAAAACAGCCAACATTTAAAACAGTACAAAAAATTAAATATAAATATAAATATAAATGCAGCCAAGAGATCGTAAAAAACCGTCAGTATCAGCACAACCATGAAACAGGGCCCTGAGCGTGCGAAGGCCTGGGCGTAAAGCCAGGTCTTCAAGGCCTTCCGAAAAGCCAAAAGGGTCGAGGCCATCCTCATCTCAGGAGGGAGGATGCTCCAGAGGGCAGGCACCACAGCAGAAAAGGCATGTCTCCTGGTCCGTGCCAGCTGACATTCCTTGGCTGACGGGACCCAGAGCATGCCCAGCCTGCCGGACCGGATTGGACGTGTAGAAACAACTGGGAAAAGATGGTCCCTTAGGTAATCCTAACAGACCTAAATCACACTTTCAGAATTAATAAGCAAATCAGAAGGCAAACGTCTTTCACATTGCACACTTGGGAAGCTGTGCTCTCAAAATATGTATAGAGGGAGGGGAGGTATGTATCAAAATGCCTGATAGATTTAGTTGCCTTGAGAAACAAAGTTTTGTGCATTTTTGTTTATACTGTAGATGGTTGTAGAAACAGGATAAAAATGACATACCTAACTGAGGAGATCACTCAAATTCTCTTTGGCTGCCAACTATATGCTTCAGCCAGAGCACAGCATTTGAAGTCACAGAACAACCCATTGGGACCCCACTGATGGGCTATCTTACCTTCTTCAAGATAGACATACATGAGCCATCAGAAAGGCTGCCAAGTTTATAGCTAAAGCCATTTAATTGAGAGCTTCCTCCTAGAAGAGAATGGAGTCAACCACCAAGGGGATGATCTTATCTAATTATTTTATTGAACATTTTAATATATTCCAATATGCTGTACTAATTTTAACCTATTTTACTGTCCTGAGGACATGTTATGATTTGAGATGGTCATCTGACTAATTAATAAACAATAAACTAAACTAAACTAAACTAAACTAAGGCCTTCTGCAAACCAAGTATGTGTTTCATTTTGATGATGATGATGATGATTTTCTGGTATATCAACTTTACTGAAATTCTACACATTGTTTCATCAGCGAAGGTATTGTCACGTTTTCCGAAGGGCAAGACCCTAGACAAAGTCTACAGAGGAAGATTGCTGTTCATAATCATTCTTTCAAGCAACATTAGCCATTTGGGGCATCCAAGATGGGAAAACAGTTTCTCCATGCATAACATTAATTCCATAAATATAATTCTCTCTCACTAACTTTTCCATTTTTTTCTGGATGGCATTAACAGCACTCACCCTAAACAGTGTCATTTATAAGGCAGTGTCTAAAGTCTCATTCTACCATTCCATCCAGTAGCTCAACAGCTAAAAATAATACTTCTAGAAATCTGCCCATTTCCTGCTCAGATGCATGCCCTCTCCAGCTACCACAAAGCGTCCATGAATGACAGAGTCTCTAGGAGTGGGTGAGGTCTGGGAAAGAGAAAACAAAGTCAACATGATGTAAATTATTTAACTTTCATATCCTCCTTGGAAGGAAACAAGGTGTCACCATCTGTGGAGAGGGAACGTCACAATATGCAAAGAGCAGCTAGATAAAATTGAGGCCAGATCTTTGGGACTGGAAGAAAGAGTTATGTCTGGTAGTTAGAACAGGCAATCTCTGAGTCAGGAACAGAGCTTTTATTTCTGACTTTGGCGCCACAGAGGAGCATGGCACATGTTTACCCGCATTTAACTAAGGCAGATTTATTCCATCCTTGGCTTAGAGCCAGCTCTCCATTGTGCAACTTCCTAGCTTCCAAGAATCAGCTGCTACTGCTTTGCTCAAGAGTTCCATCAATGCTGGTGTTTCCTCAAACAGTACCGCTACCCTCTGTCAGTGATGCTGTAGTGCTCCATTTGGGATTTAGTGGATTAAAAAAAGGAGAGGAAGACATCTTGCAGAGAAGCTGGTTCACCCAACATGCTTATTCAGGTTAAAGCTACCAGATCTGCAAAACTCCAGATGACCGCTAGAATTCAGGTTGACTATATCTCTTTCCTGACAGATTGTTCTATACCATATCTGGTAGGCTTACTATTACTGTAGCTGTAACAGTGGGATGATGGATCCATGTAGAGAGTAAGGAAGACGACCTTGACAAAGATACGCAAGCGCCATTGCCAAGGCGACAAGGGGTAAAACATTGTCCAAGTTGAGAACATCCAGATAACATTCACAAGTGACTCAAACGGATACCTCCCTAATTCAATTAACTATAAGGAGGAGGAGGAAACACAATACAATCAGACTTGCAAGATTCTGTAATGGGCTGTAAGAGTAATCTTGAAAAACAGGGGGAAGTGCCACAACCAAGACAACATCAGAAGAAATTTGGGCCCAGGAGGAAATGTAATTTGAGAAAGCATCTCAGACTTGACCCTCCTACTTCTCATGAACAGGGTTCCTCAACCTCAGCAACTTTAAGATGGGTGGACTTCAACTCCCAGAATTCCCCAGGCAGCATGGCTGGCTGGGGAATTCTGGGAGTTGAAGTCCACCCATCTTAAAGGTGCCAAAGTTGAGGAACCCTGCTCTTGAAGATAAAGGGAGGGGGGAAGTGCATTCAGACTTGCAAGATTTTGTTAGTGCAGCCTTATAATAAATGTTAGCACTCATAACTTTGGTTTCCTGGTCTGGTCTTCCTTGAAGGGCTGACAGATTCTATCATTATAGCCAGAAAAGTAGTTTCACCTTCTGTAAAACTGGGTAGACCAGATCAAGAAATCAATGCCATAGGATTGTTTTTCCTGATATCAGTAAAAAAAATAACCACAGCGTGACATCAGACTTGGATAGAGAAGCTGTGGTTGAAATTCTTTCTAAGATAGTTTACTTTGCGATCAGCCCTTCTGTGATTCAAGCTCGCTTGTAAAGGGAAAAAAACAAAACAAAAAGTGAGCTGGGGTGGGGGAAAAACAGGCCGCTAAATCATTGCCATTTCCAGATCCTTCTCTTTTGCTCTTTGTTTGGACCAGGGACAGAATGGTTAATCAGAGTCCTTGGCAATGACCCCCCCCCCACCCAAAGTCTCTACAGATTGCCTTTGTTTAGGTTTTGCAATGCAACTCAGTTTACATTAACACATTTCCAACATGCGGAGGAGGAATAAAGCTGCATTCTTGAAGATGAACTTTCCATAAGGGAGTCAATTATTTTTCCATGTACTGTAGCATTTATGAAGGCCAATGATCAGGGTCCCCAAATCACCCTCCTACCCACTCATTCCTGAGTGATGGAAGAGGCTGTTCCTATGATTTTAATAGCCTGGCACACAGAAATTGAGCAGATGAAAGTGACTCATGAGGTGACCCAGTTCAAATCCCCACTCCTATCATCTCAGTACATGACAGCTTGCACCAGTCACTGGCTTTTAGGGCTACCATATCTGGCCTGCAAAAGTCCAGATGACTACTAAGTGGCAGCTGACAGATAGAAGAAACTCAAGTTTGTTGCTATCACCTATCATTCAGCTGGATTTATGCAGGCCAGATATAGTTACCCTACTTGGAGATATAAAGACAGAGAACTTTTGGCAACGAACAAACACCTCCTTGGCTATTAAGCTGGTAGAGGAAATCATCTGAAATGAGTGGCACACCTTTTTCACAGTCAAGGTTCTGGACAGCCCAAAGTTCCTTTCCTGTGTCCTCAAAACTCAAGATGAAACCAAATGAAATGATTTCATCACACTAACGAAGAGTTGAAAGTTTCAGCTGTCTTTAGAAAAAACAAATACAATGAAAGTTTATATTTGTGTCTATCCTCCTCTAGGTGGCTTTCTGAAAAATTATTGTCTCCTTCCAGAAGACAACTGCAGCTACTTCTTTGATGATCAAGCCCCCTCAGCATGAGTCATAAACACACAGCCTGAAAAATTCCTCAACACAGAAGCTGGGAAAACTCAGAAGCCCCCTTGAATTGCCAAAGCCCTCCTTATATTTTGTTTTCCCTCCCCTCTTAGCTATTATTTCCCCCAAAGGAAAACTATGGATTTTGTTAAGGGGCCACTTTGGTTTTTTTTCTCCCTTCCCTGCTTTGAAATTGGAATATAGCCTTGAATCAGCGAGTTGGAAGGGACAACACAAGAGTTAACCCATGCAGTTTTTAAGAAAGGCTGGAATGATGATCATTTGGAACATACCAAAATGAAATAAGTTGGCCAGAATAGGCTTGATTAATAATTAACAGAACATAAAGGACACTGAGTGAGCACACACATATATCATTTACAGAAGGAGATTTATAAATCTGCTCTGACGTCAATGGAGAGGAACTGTTTCTAACATACAGCACACATTTGTGCCCTATAAATGATAATAAAACAGTCCTCCTCCATTCCATGTCACACAATCTTTGGCAAACAGAGATACCCTCTCCCCATATTGTTTCAGATAGCTGAATAAAAGCCATCTCTTGAACAGTGCCTTGTTCTCTATTTTAGGTCATTGTGACAGTTGCTTTCCAGCTCTAAACCTTCCTGTAGAGAGGAGCCATGGATTAATTTTATTGTGCCCTTCCAGCAGCCATAGACTCAGAAACAAAGCATTGTTTCACCAGAACATCAACTGCTCCCACATTTCTTCCAAGGAGACCTTTATAAACAAGCCATGGGGCCCAAACTTTGAGTAACATACTGTCCCTAGAGTTTCTCATCGGTACTTTCCTGAAAATGAGATGACTCATAGGAACTCCACTTCTCTAGGGAATTAGATTAATTCTATCTAATGAAGCAATGAGCATGAAACTGAGCAAACTCAGGGAGGCGATGAAGGACAGGAAGACCTGGCGCAATATGGTTCATGACCATACTTAACGACTGAACAACAAAGGAAGACACAACTTAACGACTGAACAACAAATCTAATGTCTACTCATTTTTCCTTTGCTCCCAAGGAATTAAGAAATACTTTCTACCGTGTGTACTTTCTTTTACATGTTCTTTTTTGCATATGAATTTTGAAAGGAGTATTGAGTTTGTACCTGGGTAATTTTGTAGAAATTCCAATGACTGCCTTTCTCCTAGCCAATTGCCCATCATTTAGAATAGAGAGGTAGTGATTCATAATCTGGAAATAAAAATTGGATCTTCTTGAGTAGAAGGTGATCATTGGGTGGAGGAGAGAGGAGAACAGAGAATTTGAAGCATATTCTCCTGCTGCAGGACTGATTTATTTAGAGCAGTGTTTCTCAACCTTGGCAGTTTGAAAATGTATGCTGGCTGGGAAATTCTAGGAGTTGAAGTCCATACATTTTCAAACTGCCAAGGTTGAGAAACACTGATTTAGAGGCATCACCGGCTAATCTGCAATCAACTTTTCCTTTAAGCACAGTTCATTGCTGGCAGGCTAAGATATGGGGAGAAAGCAATGAAAGGACAAGTTTCTCACTCTTATATTGAGGTAGCATTTGGCCAACAATTTCCATTCTTAGGCAGATCACTATTTAGTAATGTCCCACATTGTTTGTTTTGTGTTTCCTCAAAGAAGAGCTAATAAAAGAGCCAGAAAAATACTTAATCAAACCAATGGCATAAACATAGGTTTATTTGAATGAAGGGATGTGTTTTGGCAATCCATGAGAACTTGGGGAGAGTCGGATGAAATTACTCACAGAATCATTTGGAGGATCAGCTTGGATTCCTTACAGGTAAGCACACATCAGTCTAAAAGGACAAACAGAGTGTGGAAGTCATTAGTGATCAAGCTGATGGTAACTGGTTTCCTGAAAGCAGAGCACAGAAAATAGAAGATGATCCTAAAGTATCTCATGTGAATTGACTCAGTTAATATGGATCTGGCTCACCAAAACTGCTGCCAGATTTTCAATCTGTCCTCTTGGAGACAACCATGTGCTTCTGAGGAATTGTTACTGAATTTTGTAAATCTAAGGAGAGTCTCTTACCAGCTGGAGCGCCCAGTAGAAGCAAGGCCAGCAACTAACAGTAGGATATGCTTCTGGTATCCTTACAGGGATACCTCTGCTTGAGCCTGGATTTCAGAGCTGGATTTAAAGATAGGCTGCATGCCAGAGTCAATTAGTTGCTTTCTATGGTTTATCCATTTCCAAAGAGCTATGGCAGAGTTGACTTTGCCCATTGCTCTTTGCCTGGTCGGTTGAGACACTTGCTGAATCTATTAAAGAGCATGATAAAAGGTAAATCAATCTGTTAATGATGTTGTATTGTACATTCACAGGTCAGTCATCGCCTCTATCAATTTTGCAGACGGTTCACATCTCACACCAAGCCATAAAATGGTCTGATAAGCCACAGTTAAAGAGCTCGGGCAATATGGGTTTGTATCTGAACTGAACTGAACAACAAATTATATGACATCAGAGATTATGCCAATTAATATTTTACTGGGAGTTAAGAAGCTATTAACTTTAACTGGGGCCACCCCAGAACAAAAAGAAAAGGACACCCCAACTTTATTAACACTCAAAATCTATAGTAAAACGTCAGCCCTGTAGGAAGCCACCTTCTATCTTCTTCCATTCCTGTTTAATTATTGTACAGATGGCCTATTTCTGCTCCTACCACCCATGATTTCAGTACCTCTTGAAACATTATCCTTTTGCTGTGAAAGCTTCAGGGTAGTTGCCTCCCTGCAACTCTAGATAGGTCCCACACCTCTGAGTAGCAAGTCTGTCAAATTACTTTTTACCCAATCATTGCTTTCAGGAGCTTACTGCTGACTTGCCACTGAGCACTCATCATGCTAGGCCATTGTTTCTTTTAACCATGGTTTGTTGAAGAAGCCATTATGGGATAGCATCACCTGTCTGATATTGTGTAAGTTTATATAGTTTGCTAAGCCCAAGCCAATCACATTAGGGCCTATATGTTGGGTGAGCCAATTCTGTTACCATCATCTGGAGTATTGGTTACTATAATTTAAGACTGCAGACAACCTGGAAAACATTTAGGAGAGGGCAATAGAGATGATGGAGAGGCAGCCTGGTGTAATGGTTAAGGCACCAGGCTAGAAACCAGGAGACCGTGAGTTCTAGTCCTGCCTTAGGCATGAAACCAGCTGGGTGACCTTGGGCCAGTCATTTTCTCTCAGCCCCAGGAAGAAGGCAATGGCAAACCACTTCCGAAAAACCTTGCCAGGAAAATTGCAGGGACTAGTCCAGGCAGTCACCAGGAGTCAACACTGACTTGAAGGCATTCCCCACCCCTGAAAAATAGAGAAGATCAGTATATGGCAAAATCAAGTCCAAAGAGGAAACATTAGAAGAAAAAGATAAGCTATACAGTGGTACCTCAGGTTACGAACGCCTCTGTTAATGAACTTTTCAGGTTACGACCAGCTCCGGCCGCAAAAATTTACCTCGGTTTGTGAACTCCGCCTCAGGGTACGAACAGGATACGTGGCCATTTTCCCTCCCGTGACACGGTCCGCGGCCATTTTCCGGCCCTGACACGTGGTCGTAGGGAGGGGGACTCTCCCTCCAAGCAATAGCCGCCTCCCTGTCCTCCACGCCAGAATGGATTAACGGTAATTACATTGAATCTTGTGGGGAAATTCCTTCAGGTTGTGACCAATTCAGGGTGCGACCAGAGTCACGGAACGAATTAAGTTCGTAAACCGAGGTTCCACTGTACCTGGAAAAGAAGAAAGAGAAGAACAGTCTTCAGAAACCTGAAGTTCTGCCACACGAGGAAGGACATTTCACTGGACGTAAGGAGAAACCTTTGGGAGGCAACAGTAATTTAGCAATGGATCCAAATTCCTGCAAGGATCTGGCAGCTTCAGCACCCAGCTCCTCTCTGAACAATTCCACATTTCTTATATATTGTGTCTCTACTGTGCATGCGTACAAAGGCACACCCATAAATGTTAAAACATCTTAGGGTATCACAGTTTGCCATGCCATATTGTGAAACTCCTGTAGATCGATTGATTTTTATTATTCCAATTCATATGGTCGCCCATCTCAAGTTCATGACTAGGCGGTCAACCATGTTAAAAAATATAAAAGCATAAAAAACAGAAAGGGCAAAACAACACACACAAAGCAACAGCTGGGGTAAAAAGCAACCCAACAGTCACAATTAACATAGCCAATTTGTGAGCTCAGCCCCACCTCCTGACCCCCAGGCCCAGTGACAGAACCATGTCTTTAAGGCCTTATGAAAGGCCAACAAGATCAGGGCCAATTGAACCACCAGGGGAATGATATTCCAAAGAGGGGTGCCATGACAGAATAAGTTCTCTTCCTGGGCCCCATGAGATGGCACTCCGTAATAGACAGGACCTGAAGCATGCCTCTTGTGATGGATCTGATGGGATAGGTAGACACAACTCGGGAGAAGCAGCCCCTCAAATAATAATTTTGCACCCATTATATCACTGAATAATCTTATAGTGAGTGTGTCTCCTTACAATCAAAAGAATCACTAGTATTTTTCTTCTTGAGTGGAGAAGGGGACCATGACATATAGCATGGAGGCCCTTTGACAATATTTAAGAATGGAGAGCCGCAACTTGTAAAACCATCATATACTGTATGTACCAAAATATGCATTTTCTTCTCACATTTCATATTCAGTCTGATGAAAGAGAATTTGCTTTCAGTGTTCTTCCATGGGATTTTGTATTTATCAGATTGGGCTGAGAATGACTGGTCCAAAGTCACCCAGGGAGCTTCTATAGCTGAGGGAAGACTACAGCCTGGGTTTCCCCAGTCCTAGTTCAGCACCTCAACCACCATTCCACACCAGGACTCATTTTGTGTTCTTGCATGCCAATAGTATGAATGTCCTAAATTTCATCCTATAATTTTTCTCTGGTGTTCTACATGGGTTCCTGTCTTCCATGGATTCCCTAAAACCCCAAGAAAAGACCTCATAATTCCTCCCTGCAGGCTTTTATAGCAAGGGTGCTGCTGTTACTACTCAGGCCTTTGAAAACTTATTGGAGAATTTCTCCCATTCCTCATAATAATTGGAAAAATCATTCACACACTTTCTCTCCTAATTTTGATGAGACATTTTGAAAGGCCATTTGTGCCCAGCAGACTGCCAGACAGCTACTTATCCATATTGTGAGCTGTGTGAAAGGATGAATGCTATGGTGAGAAATGACTTAGACGTGATGGCAAGAGGATCCCTGAAAAAAAGTGAGTATATGTTCCTATATCACACAGAAAAAATGAGATTACAGTTGTTAAGCAAGGCCATCCCCCTTTCTTAGTTGCCACACCTAGTATTACTCTGTCTACCTGGGTTATTCATTGCCTAATTCCTCATTTTATTCACTTACCACCTAAGACTGGAAACCACTCAGAAATAATTCTGTTTAAGAACCAGAGAAAATTCTCATTGTTCCATAAGAAAAGTTTGACGGTGGAAGAAAAAGGACCATGAAAGTCATCCAATAGCAACTGGGGTGGTGGAGCGTGGAGAAGTAAGGAAGAAGGAGAAGCAGGAAACACAAAGGCCGGTGCTATGAATCCACCACCATACTCAGAAAAGGAGCCCCCTTCCACTCCCGTTCTGAACCATCCTGCCGGACCTCCATACCCTATGGATAATACAGCACCTTCTGCCATGCCACCCCCGTACCAACTTTTTTGTAACTCCCCTGGTGTAGGACCAAGCCAAGACCTGTTTGTTCAGCCTCAGCAAGCCATAATCATCACCCCAGTCCAGCCAACTAATGAACCTGATTTCTTGGCCTACTCCATCTTCACCATGCTTTGCTGCTTTCTACCCCTGGGTATCGCTGCCTTGGTTTTCTCAATACAGGTGAGCATCAATGTTTGTGCTCTGTGTGTGTGTGTGTGAATGAGAGAGAGAGAGAGACAAGAACACAATGCTATTTGCAACGGGGAACACTGGTGTCTAAGATCCAAGATAAAAAGTTAAGCTAAGAGGCAATTTAAAACTTGAAGGAAGGGAGGATTGGCTACCATACATTGTCTTTTCTGACTGAAATTAGAGCCCAGTAAGGGTAAGAGAGAGAGATAATACTTAGGAGTGGGATCCTGGGGAAAATGTTCTGCAGAGACGTTTAGTGTTTGTAGATCTCCTTCAGCAAGGAAATCTCAGAGGGTGCCATAAACCCAGCCAAAAATCCAGCTTAAAGCTCATTTTGGAAGGGTGATACAAATTTACATGTAGTCTTATGCTGATGAGAACTATTATGGGAAAAACAACAGTGCAACAAACAGTGGGGCTTTAGTTGGCATTCATGTTAAGTGCAATGGCTTTAAGAGTAGTTAATACTTCAGACTTTAGAGCAGTTTGGAAGTCTCAACAGCCTTCCCTGATCTCTAGAGCAGTGTTTCTCAACCTCAGCCATTTTAAGATGGGTGAACTTCAGTTCCCAGAATGAATGTTTTAAAAATTAGAGCAACCATTTATAGAAATGTATGCTTAGGTATGCGTTCAGTCAGATTCTGTTGACTCTTAAATTATCATTTGACCAGAAACGTTTCATATCGGCTATTTGTCTATCAAAGCAAGCTTTAAAAAGATGGGAACTGGGGGCTTCTGCTTTGCCAAGCCCTCCTGATAAGAATCTCTCCACCCATGACAACAGAATTTTTCACTGGCCCACAGTACAGTAGCTTCTTTGGGCATACTCAGTATTACACTTCCTGCATGTGGAATATTATTTGGCATGAATCCATCATTATTTTCTTTTTTTCCTGCAGACTCGGCAAGCTAACAAAATTGGGGACAGAACAGCTGCTCGGCGACACTCCATGTTGGCACGCTCCTTCGCCCATATAGCTCTGGGGGTTGGGATCCTATTAACATTTGTGTACATCACCGTGCTTGCAGTCCTTTTAAGCAGAGTAGACAGTTACTATCCTTAAGCCGCTAAAGAAACTGCATGAGACTCAACTCACCTGAAAGAATTCCCTGCTGAGAGCTTCTGGTGTTATGCTATTTAAAAATTAAAGTTAATGAACTCTGGGCTGACTCACTCATGCCCGTACATCTCATGATTTCCATATTCTTGGTTCTGTCACCATCAAAGAGATGTTTGAGCTACATAGCATTGTATTTGAGGGGACATCTATGGGCTGGAAAGATCAATCTACTGAAAGATTTGCAATGACCCATTCATGTCATATGTTCAAGATAGGCTCTGTGATCCGACATGGAAATAATTAGCACTGTGCAAGATGGTTTATTCCACTTTAAATCTGCCCCTTTCATGAAGAGGCAGACAGATTTGAAACCAAGCAAACAGAAAGAAAGGGGTGTGTACATTCCTATTAGAATGTGGGAAGTAAGAGAGTCACCCTACTTTGGTGGCAGATAGGTCTGTTTTCTTCTCCCCTTTGAAAATGCTTCCATGAAACTCTCAACAGGACAAGGTCTCTTGTCCTCTAGCTTCCTCTTTGTTGAAATGAGTCAAGTGGAGACCCAAGGGGAAGCTGCACCATTGTCTGGTCAGGTGATATTTTTAACAAGAGAAAAGAAGAAAGATTAGGACACGTGAGGAAGTCTTTCAGGAAGGAAGGAAGGCAGGCAGGCACTTTCTGGAAATCTTTTTCTCCCTATCAAAGAGATGGGGGGGGGGGGAGAAAATGTCTCTTATTTTCACAGTGAATAAAACTTCTGCAAACATCAGCGGGCACACACACCCCAATTTAGTTCAGCATTTACAAATAATTAACACCAGATAAGATCAAATGATTGCTAGCAAGGATAAAAAAAGACTTGTTTGTAGGTAGGCATGTGGAAACCAAAGTCCTTCCAACTTCCTTCACCACTGGTGCTTGATTTCAGGAACATCTGGAAGGCTTCAGGTTCTGCATTCCTGGCCCATTGGCTAGATAGTCAGTTCCTGTATTGATTCCTCTGATTTGCCTGCAATAAGATATCCTAGGAAGAATTGATGCCTTTGAACTGTGGTACTGGAGAAGACTCTTAAGAGTCCCTTGGACTGCTAGGAGGTCAAACCAGTCAATCTTAAAGGAAATCAACCCTGACTGCTCATTGGAAGGATTGATAATGAAGCTCAAGCTCAGATACTTCAGTCACCTAATGCAAAGAGAGGACTCTTTGGAAAAGACCCTGATGCTGAGAAAGATGGAAGGCCAAAGGAGAAGGGGACGGCAGAGGATGAGATGGTTAGATAGCATCACTGAAGCAATGAGCATGAAACTGAGCCAACTCAGAGAGGCAGTGAAGGACAGGAAGGCCTGGCGCAATATGGTTCATGGGGTCATGAAGAGTCAGACACGACTTAACGACTAAACAACATGATATCCTAGACCCTTAAAATCATAAGATAGGTCTAGAATGGATGGTGCAATTTTCATTCTTTTCTCTTACCTAGATGGTTTCCCTATTCTGCACCCCTTTTCCTCATCCTGTGGGTGATTTTCTTTTCCGACCCTCCTGGCTCTCTGACTTCCTTTCGTCATCTGCTTGTATGGTAAATCACCTCTGAAAATTAAACTCTCCCTCAAATAAAATTCAACTCCTCATGACCACATAGACCCATTCGGGTAGATTTCTTGACAATAACACAAAAGGAGTTTGCCATTACATTTTTCTGGGATATTTTCTAACATTCCAGGTTAGCCTACAGCCATGGGATTTCTGGGTGTCTCCCATTCAGATAGATTCTGCTCTGGTTAGGCTCTGATTAGTCTTTTTTAGAGCAACCCATGTTTGTTAGGTGGTACTTCCTGAGCAGAATGCACATCCCTACCATGCTGATTTATTATATGATTTATGTTTATTATTATAATCGTGGAGATTCTTTTGTCATTATTACTGTGAATACCCAGGTACTGATTATGCATAGTACAATTTGTAAAATGTACCATAAGCATTTTAGAGTATAAATGGAGCATGAATGAGAAATGATAGAACTACAAGCAGGAGTAGGAGGCAAACAAGTTGCACAGAAAGGAATTGGATCAGCTGGAAAAAAAGGAACAGAAACATTGAGATCTCTAGAAGAAAGACTTTCAACTTTCAACTTTTCAACTTTATTGATTAGTCTTACAACCATATCAAGGATAAGAAACATCAGCAAAGGTGAAACAAATAACTAATACACAAAATCCATGATACAATAAAATATTAGAATGGGATAGTACAAAGTATAATACTACTATAAAATAATAATGTAACGCTAATATCATAATCCGGATTCATATAAGACCGTCACCCCTACATGATACTCCAATCTGCTCTATATATCGGGCTCTCAAGTGAGCTGCCTTATCCACAAACTTGGCAGTCCTACTCACAATAAAGATATTTGTGCCCAAAAGAAAATAGGATAATCTGTGGAGCCCCAATGGACTGTTCTTTCCAACAGAGGGGACAAATAATTAAGACTTTCTGCTTGTAAGCTAAAAAGTGTGATGAAAATTGTCCAGGATTTACAATATAAGCAACAGCTGGATGACTCTCAAAGAGATCTAAACTAACCACCATCAAGAAAGGCTTTGAAGCCAAAGATACATAGTCACAACTTAAACCTCTAAGAAATCCCTGTTAAGGCTCTTGGAAAGCCTCCTTTGATGACTGAATGATCATGTAAGATAATCAATACAAAACAATTTTTTTTAAAATAAAATTGGATTGAACTTAATGTTGAATTAGTCTCAGTAGTCTGCTGATCTTGCCAAGAAAACTGCAGGGACTTGTCCAGGTAGTCACCAGGAGCCAAGACTGATTCAAAGGCACCAAAAAAAAAAAAAAATCTGCTTAAGCAGTCTGGAAAGATGGGGGAGAGGGATGCAAATGACAAAATGAATGTCATGCCATAGCGATTATCAAGATCCAACCCTTTTGTGTATACAACATGTCACACAACCATATATACATAAGAGCAAAGTTTGCATTACAACACCATTCCAATGAAATCATGTGATTCTGTGGATATCTCTAGGGTTAATCACAGTGCCCTGTATAAAGAAACCATGTCAATTAAATCTTTGGGCATAAGAATGTACTCCATAACATGTATAATCCTGAATATTGGCGCTGAAATGTCCCACGGCTAAACATTTCAGCTGAATTTGGGCATTTCTCTAACAACTAATTTTCAAACCATTGATTGCTTCCTGAGCCTTGCCCTTCCCACCACTACACATTATTCAAGTAACCAGAACCCTCCACAGTGGGCTTTAGTGCCACTTTCAGATCAGTGCCATGCCCCAGTGTTTCCATGACCTTGTCCATCTTGTGCCACTCTAAGGGCTGCCACTGGTGAGGCAGAAATGAGGCCATTCAGAACAGTTGGGCAGATGCTAGTGGAGGAAAACAAAAAGTGGACTTGACTGAACTCATGTTCAAGCCTACACCGTGGTAATCAGTCCTTCTCCATCCTTACTGCACTGGCAGATGGTCATCTGGTAGCACTGTTCAGAATAGCCCATTCCTTTTTGGGGAAGGTTGGGCAGGAAGACCTTCCTCGAAGCTGCTGCAAGCATTTTGCCAATAAAGTTGCTCACATTTGCCAAAGTTGACTGTTCATGAGCAGTTCTGGAGTGATGACTGAGGCAGCTTGCATGGGACCTCTTTCAGCCTATGCAGTGTGATGAACTGAATAGGATACTCTCTAGCATGAGCTCTGCCACCTGTGGTGTGGATCCAGGCCCTTCCTGGCTCCTTCAGGCAACTGAGGGTTTGTGGTTGGCTGCATCCAGGAAGTCATCATGCCTCTTTAGGGGAGGGGGTGTAACCAGCTATCTCCCTGTCTCCAAATCACCTTTCTGGAGAAGATTGTTAAGAAACAAAATGCATAGAGAAAACAGATTACATGAACCCCTTTCAGTCAATATTCAGGCCTGTGCATGGGATGGAAACAGTGTTGGTCACTGTGATGTGTGACCTTCTTTGGAACATGGATGGGAGAAATGCACTCCTCTTGGTACAAATAGACCTCTTGGAAACATTTAACACCATTGGCCATGCTGTTCTTCTGGCCCTGTGTGAACGTTGGGAGTCAGGGGAACTGTTCTGCAATAGTTCCACTTCTTCTTGAGTGAGTGCTTCCATTTAGGGGAGAGGAGGAGAAATTCTAGCTCCATTCATTCATCACAGAGAACTTCAGTAAACTCAATACCAGATTAGACTGAGAGGTTAGGGGATGCTTCAGGAGATATTCAGGCACTATTTGGACATCTAACTTCCTTTCCTAGCCCTCTTTCCTTGATGTGATTATATTTTGTAAGCTTCTTGAGGAGGAAGAAATAAATAAATTGAACATGCCAGAATACAACTCTGGGTCAAATGTGATTCACCAGAATTCTTTCTGTGTCTCCCTACAGCCCTTTTTTTTTGTGAGTTCAGCCATTAAAGGGAATATATACCCCTTAAGCCCTTGACTCCTAAAAACCTCTATTCTAATAGACCTAGCTTGATATATTATTGTGGAGTGGGTGTGACCCTCAAGCCAACTGAAGTTCCACACCCCTGAAATAAATATTAACTAACCAAGATCACATCTCAGTGAGCTTTCTATAGATTGCTTTGGGTTTCCACATTCAAGAGGAAAATGCAGTTAAAGATTTTTAGAACTGAAATTTAAACAGCCATCCAAGAAAAATTAAGGTTCCACTACCTTAGAGACTTGTGGCTCTGTATTCTGAGATTGTGTAGATCCCTGAATTGGAGTCTCATTTCACATTGTTTAATCTCACTTTCTCATATCTAGTTTTATTAATGCACACTATGTCCATTAATGCACACTATGTCATTAAAAAAAATGTCCAAATTCAATTTTTATTTGAGTGAACCTAAACTCAGGCAGCACGCTTTTAATTCATTCAGGTTGGGGTTTCAAGGAATAGAGCATTGTTTATTTTTCCCCCTCCAAAGCTGCACACAAAGCTTTAAGATCAGATACATTTTGGGGAGATCACTGCCTATTTGCCCAGCAGCTTCATGAATGATTGCTTTTTAAATCTGGGAAATTCCAAACTTCCAAAACTCAGAGTAGAGATGCCAGGAATGGAACAATGAACAGGACGGGAAGCTCAACTGAAAAACCAGTCAGAGCCTTACGGTAATTCCAGGCTTTGCCTCAAATGCAAATTATGCTGTTTTCAATAGCAACATTCTTTAGCCAGAAGCAGGAGCATGGGGAAAATTATCTTCTTTCAGGCATTTTGTAATCTTTCCATGCTAGTGCACAGAGATTCTTGGTGAGGTTCTCAGCACCGTTTCTGTGATTTACAGGGTATGTTGCTTTTCTTACTAACCCCTGCCTGACCAATTATCTATTCCTACAGCCAAAGCTTGAACCTACGTCATAGCCCTCGACAGAGAAGCAAAGCAGCAACGCCTGCTTCTTCTGTTCCAGTGAAGGAAAAAAAAAAACGAATCAGCTCACAGGAGAAGTCAGGATCGAAACAGAAAGACAGCTACTAGGAAAAAGCACAAGAGAAATAGACAGAAATCCGGAACAAGATTTTTTGTGACTACTCAGCTCGCCAAAAAACAGGAGCAGAAAGAATTGAGAAAGGAGACCAAGGGAACCTGCAGAACAGCAGTGAGATTTTAAAAAACAGCTACCCAGAACCATGAGCTACCCAAAATACCAGAGGATGCAAGACGAATTGCCCATCCCCCAAAGTCCACCCCCTTACCTGGAAAATCAGTCCAATCTCCCAAAAATTTCTACAGAATCAACCCATTGTATGGAACATGAGAAATTTCCTGTTGTGCCACCTCAGGACCTACCTATTTATGGCCCAGATGAAACAGCATCTAAACACATTCCAATCCTTCAGCAACCACGGAGTGTCATTATTGTGCCTGTCCAACCTACTGAAGAACCCGATTATATGGCCTACTCTATCTTTAGTATCCTGTGCTGTTTCTTGCCGCTCGGTGTAGCTGCCTTTGTCTTCTCTAAACTGGTAAGCCTATGAATGTATGTCTCTGTGTTTGTACTTGTGTAGTCCGCTATTGCAAAAATGTAACAGGCTCCATGCCACCATATTTCTATTTCCTTGGTGATCAATCTGCATCACCACTGACGATTTGTAATCCAATACTTCATTCAGAGGTTCCTCTTTTGTCAGGATGTTCATGCTTTTACACTGTTTTATCAAAAACTGAAGATAGGGGTAACCTAGTTACCATTTATGAGAGAGTAATTCCTCGTTATTACTATGGTAACTACCATGGGCAAGATCTTCATCTGGAAAGACATGTGATGCAATAAGCTGAATTGTACCACTTCCTTGCCTCTTTGGAAGATGAGGTACTTCTCATTTTAATATCATCTTTTGTGTGAACCATGAGATCTATCTCATGGAGACCTCACTTGCCATATTTCAAAGAGCTTTATATCTCTGGATAGAGAAACAATTTTGAATACAGCTGCATGAACTGGCATCAGTAACCCAATTTGAGTTCATGAGCCTTAGACTATACTTGCATAACTCCTATTCAAAGATCCCAGCTCTCTAAAGATGCTGGAAATATAGAGACTAGAGATGTATGAACCACCCCAAATCTTCTCCATGTCAGTATGGGATGCACAGAACTATGTCCTGCCCATCAAATATTCTGAGAACTTAAAAAAAAATCAAGTCATCTACAATTACTGGAGATTAGCCATTTTTACAGACACACTCACTGTTGTGGCAAGACAAATTCTCAGTTGAAGATTAGAAGGTTCTGTGAATTGCAGATCTAACCTAGCTCTGGCAGATTCCACCATGGTGATTCATGATCCTTCACTTGAAAAGCAATCCTCAGTGGTTGTCTTTTACATTTCTACTGGGGATGTAACCTAAGTGCACCAGATGAGTATACAAGGTAGACATACCCTGATCTCCGCTGTTTAATTGGCCAGGTCATGGAAATATTGCCATCCCGTTTAGCCTCCAAAGCACCAAAATAGTTGATATGTCTGACAGGAGAGTGGACAAACGTGGGGGAAGCCAAGATGTCATACATGTGGACTGCATTCCCCAGCTTAAGCAGAACAATACTGCTAGGTGTCACCTTTCTCACAAACACTCAACCACGGAGTCTGACTCTTTATTTACTTTCTCTTTTCTCGCTTTTGTATGGACCTCCACTTTGTTCTGTGGGCCTTATTGTTCTCATCTCTTTCCTCTGGAACCAATGTAAATGATACGTAGGATAAGCTAAGATAGGAAGTCACAACCCCCCCCCGCTTTTTTTTTTCAAAATGTGGACGATTCTGTAGATGGCGCCCAGTTTGTATGTCTCGAGTGAACCAGAGGTTAATATACAGATTGATAATTAGGAGATCTCATCAGTAGTCAAATCTGTATCTGCAGGGGGGGAAATGTGGGCAAGCATCAGAATTGGTGGTTTGGCCCCAGCCACAGTAGAAAGCCGCCTACTATTATTATTATTATTATTATTATTATTATTATTATTATTCCATTTATATCGTGCCCTTCTGCCTATAGGCACATATAATGTCTAAGGCCCCAAGTCATGCTAAACTAACATCCTAGCCAGGTTCTTCAGTTGCTTTTTTAAAGCATTTCTCTCATTTTCTTTCCAGACCCAAAAAGCCAACCGTGAGGGGAATATGGCAGCTGCTCGGAGACATTCAAAGACGGCTGTCATCCTGGCTCACACATCACTTGGAATTGGCGTTCCGCTCATCATTCTTTATTTAATTTTTATCATGAAATGAAAGGACAGGAAGGCCTGGCGCGATATGGTTCATGGGGTCACGAAGAGTTGGACACAACTTAACGACTAAACAACAACCACAACATGAAATGAACTCAAATTAGACCAAGTCATTATGCAATGTTCATATCTATACATGATGATGCTGAAGTCAGAGGAAGCCTGATTCAACATCTTGCTCTTTGATCCATTGTATAAAGAGAACATGACGGTCATGCATATTATTCAATTTCTATATACCTGGGCTTCATCGGAAATAACAATAAGTTGGCAAGGATAGCATTTTAGGCAAATAAGGTGATCTGAAAGTTCTGTCTAGTGATAAATATGCAATGGCCCATCAAGATCCAATTTAAAAAAAAATGTGATGCAGCTCTGAAATACAACAACCAGAATCTACATAACAGAATTACAACAGAGTACCAACAGGTGGATGGTTGAATAGGACCTATAAATTTTAGTTTATTTTTTTAATAGTAATTTTATTAAAAATTACAATCACAAATATAAAAACTAATATAAACTTTAAAAAAGAAAAATAGAAAGAAAAAAAGGAAAGAAGAATATAGTAAAGAAAAAGAAAATAAATATATAAAGAAATAACTTCCTCTTCATCACAAGTATAAACAATTTTAGTAACTTATCACTTTCTCTTAAAATACAACAAATGATCTCTTCTTCCCATATCTTGTCTCTTATCTATAAACAAATCTTTAAAAGCTTGTTGTTTCAATCCTGATTAGCAAAAGCCCATTAAGGGTTACCAGAGATAACAACATGCCTATTTTAATCTTGATCAAGTAAACCAACTTCATATTCCTTCCTTTTACTTTTAACAATTTTGATCCTTCAAATAATGTTCTAGAACTTGATTTCTTTTCATTTTTTTCTTTGTCTCTTCTCACAAAATTCTTCAAAACTTTAACAAGCCTCTTTTGTAAATCCAATATAGGAAAATTATCCAAGTCATTCTCTTGCTGTGTTATCTGTATATCCCTTTTAATTATTAAGTCATCAGCCACTTTTTTTTTTTTTTGGTATGTCCATATCATTCTTGTAGCCTCTCATTTTTAAATCCACTGTCAGATCAGTCTCAATCTTGTCAGGAAAAACTTGTTCCTCTTCCATAACATCTTTTAAATACACTCTATCTATAGAGGCAGACACTCTTAAAATTAACTTCTGGATCCATTGTTCAAAAATATCCTTCAATATCTCCGTTAAAATATTTTACCTTATTTTCTATTAGTAAGCCAAATTTAAGGCTTCTTCCCCTTTAACTGTAATATTTAGTTCCTTCTGGTTCCCTCTAATGTCCAACCTTCAAAATCCCATCCTATCTTTTTTTTTTTTTAAGAATTCAAAACAACAGCATTTTCCCACTGGAAGGATTCTTATATTAATTTCAAAATCCTATTTCAAATCCATCTGGACCCTTAATCCATTTGTAACTTTCCAAAATCAACACCCTAATCACCCTTTTGCTATTCCAAAAAAAGAACTTTTTTAAAGTCCTTAAACTTGTATTTAAAACTTCTTTCACTAAGGATTGAAGGAAACTCACCCAGTGTTTTCCGACTTGTCAATCCAAAAGTTCCGAATAGCTGAAAAGCAGTTAACAAGCAATTTCTGAAAGTGATTAGAAAAGGAAGTATGTGAACTCAGTGTCCTTAAAGCTGGTGACTGTGGTTTGAGCGAGATGGCTATTCTTTCATCTCCCAGAGCTCTAAACCTGGCGGAGACTGCATTTCAGTCCGCCACAGTCGTCAGCTCCACTTTTAGCGGAGTCATCTTCAGTTTGCCATTTCTTCCCCAGAAGTCCAGAAGTTCCAGGTAGTTTAAAAAGAAAAAAAAATCTTAGCAATATATTAAAACCCAGAGAGAGACTATAAAGTCTATAATGCTGTGAAATATCATGAAATGCTAGAAAGCAGATGCTTAAGTCACATGTATTTTTAATGCTAGACACCAGCACTTTGGGCTGCACTATAAAGTGACCAAAAGCCACTGAAATTATGATGCTCTTTAGAAAGGCATGTTGCCAAGGGAATGTCTCTTTGCACGTAGCGCCTACTTCCATTCTTGCATTTAATAATACCTAGACCTTCTTATTTGCTGTTCTTCTGCAACATTAAGCCAGCTTAACCGTACCTGTGGAAAGGCATGCAACGGTTAGAAAGTGAGAGTGAAGTAAGAGACATCCTTAGAAAGTGAAGATGGAAATAAGGACAGACGATTCTGAACCATCTGCTTATACACACTCAGCTTTGTACAAAGGAATGCCCTGTTGGTGTCCCTTCCACACAGCATGGCAAACAGAAGCTTTCCAGAGTGTCATCGGTCGCTGGGGCCATAGGTTGTGTGCTGATGCTCTCAAAAAGCCACATCCCTCAATTAGATATGTGTGGAGGGACTTGCTTGTTTATTCATTGGTCCCATTTTCTTAGTTTTTCCTGCACTCGGGAGATTCATTGTAGAAAAATCCATGACTCCTGTAAAAACCGACATCAGCATAAGATTTTTTTTTTTTTGGAAAAAAGCAACCCCATGTTCTAATGTAGTTGCATACTGATTAAAAAAAAAAAAAAGCTAGTAGCCATTATATAAGCAATATCCAGGGGTAGGCTGGCTGGCATTCTCAGAAGATACAAGCTCTCTACCCACCCACCCTCAGCTTTCACCAAAACTACAGGAGAAAGCAAACCAGATGTGAATAGCTTTGAATTGCCTATATACGGTGTTTACGTTTGAAAGCTAAATTACTTGTTAGTTATTAGTTAGTTATTAGTTAGTTGTTGTTCTGTTGCCTTGATCTTTTTTTTCTTAATAATAAACTGAGCTCAAAAAAGAGACTTGTGGCCTGGTTGACTGTTTTCTGTCCTGATTGTGGACAGGAAACATAGAGGCTGAATTCCCCACAAACCATGAGGACTGTAGACATCGATATGGTGGGCTGGGGGGGTGGGGGGATGTGTGGCTTCACAGAGTTAAAAGTGCATAAAGCCTCTGATCTGATGCCACGCTAGCAAAAAAACCTGTACAATATTCAGCACCAGAAGCACATTAGAGCAATGCCAGGTGGATGCAGTCGAGTGGTCAGTCTAGACCCGGTAACGTAATGTCTTGCTTTTAGAACTGAATCTGAAGAAAAACATAAATTTTATTACAGCTGTAATCAAGTTAGGGATCCTTACTTTATTACAGTGGGCTGTTCATTCCAGAATTTTCTGAGTAAAAGTAACCAATGAAAGTCCTCCAGGAACTCCACCGAGAGGGCATGACAACCCCTTTCTTCGTTACGTTATCCCCACATTTCTGAGCTATACCGCCTTGGAACATGGAGAAGCCACTTAGCAATTGCAGCAAATTGTTTTAATAGATCTCTGCCCTCTGTTAATCTCAAAGACCGACAACAACAATCTCAGAGACCATCACAAATGAAAAAAGGGCTCTTTTTCTTTAGGCACACAAAGATCTGGAAGACCACAAGGGAATTTATCTTCCTCAGTTGGGTGGCCTATTTTTAATTTTAAATTAGGGTTGCCATGTCTGAGCTGCAGAACTCCAAACCACCACTAGATGTCAACCAAGAGTAACAGGCAGCTCTCTCTCTCTTTTTCTTTGGCTGCCATCTAGTGACAATTTGGAGTTCGGCAGGCCAGATATGCTGGTCCCAGTTTGTAAACCTGCCAGCACTTTTTCCTAATACAGGAGAGTCTCGCTTATCTGACATAAAGATAAGGCAGAACGTCGGATAAGTGAAAATGTCGGATAACACACAGTAACGATTGAGTGCAGTAAAAAAAAAAAAACCGATCTGCTGTGCCGGTTGCAATCAATTTTTGCGTTGCGGTGCTGCACCCTTAGAGCAACAAGAAAGAGTACACTCATGCTCACAAACAAGCGGTACACTTTTCTCGTCGTCAATTTATGCGTGTTGTGTTTTTTTTAGGGGCGTCGGATAAGACGGAATGTCGGATAAGCGAAGGTCGGCTAAACGAGACTCTACTGTAGATTCAAATTAGGCTTGACAGTTTCATTAACAGCTTGACCAATTTAGCAAAAGCCAGTGCGGCAGTACAGTTCAGTATCTGATTTCAAACCAAATTACATAAAATCAGATCACGCCAATTAGTCTTGCATCCAAGTTGCAGAAGCTAAATTAAATCTAAAGATCAATATAAATGGGATTTATTGTAGAAGCATGCCCCTCTATCAAGCTGCCAAATGTTATACATGGGTTCATCCAGATGCACAGAAAAGACTGGGATAGTAGCTTTTCACATGCAACATTCCGATTAATGCACTCGTTGCCCAGTTCCAGATTTCACCCAAATGCATTATTTCAAGCTGTATGTCATGCAGTGAAACTCAGTCCAGCCCCTAAGAAGAATCTTGTAAGCTGTGTTCATATTTTTATCCTTACGAAGGTCAGGGAAAGGTGCTTCTGGAGACTGCATCCAGCTTCTGTCTCCAGAATGAATACATCCATTACCTGATTCCGCATTTCATTGGAGTCCTCATTCTGAGCTGAGAACCATGTAGGAACCAATCCAATACTCAGCGGTATATAGAAGATGATTTGAGCAGGAGAGCATGGGGGATGCAGTCAAGCTGCCTGTGTTATAAAACAGTCTTCTGGGCAAAGAAAACACTGCATTTACGAGAGAGAGAAAAGTTTGATGGTGCAGACAAGGAGAGACCAAAGAACATGAGACTGCTCATAAGAGGTCTGCTGAAGAAAAGAAGAACATGGAACATTAAGAAAGTTGGAGGAATGGTGTCTGCCAATTGAAGAAAAAGTAGAAGGTAGAGACCCACAGCTGGGTGGCTGCTACCTCGATCCCATCCCTCTTTGAAAAACAGTCCTATGGAGAGCTCCATTCAATCCATCTACTGGACCACCACTCAAGGTAGGATATGAGACACTTCCATTCATGCCACCCCAATACCATCTTCATTATGGTTCACCTGGTACAGGGTACAACCAAGAGCCAGCCCTTTACTGTAGTCTGTGCAGACCTTTGGTGGGCTGGGCAGCTGACAATCAGCTTGATGACCTGACCTACTCCATCTTCCCCATGGTTTGTTCTTTCTTACAATTGGGTGCTTCTGCCTTCATCTTCTCCTTAAAGGTAAGTTGGGGGAGGGTGAAGAAACGAAGCAATAAGAGATGCAGTATTAAAAGAAAAGAATGCAAGGAACACAGGAAAAGGATTCTGTTGCATTCTTTAAATTTAAATTTGATTTTTTTAATTTTTTGAGATAGCCCCTTTGCAAGCGCTTTGCGAAGGCTATGGGGTGAGCAATTATTTGATTAAAATGTTGGCAGTAGGGTTTTCTGGATTTCGGCAAGGGTTCCCTACTTCATAATTCAAGCACTGATATGTATGGCTGATAAGGAGGAGGTGCCTATGAGAAAGAAAAAGAAAGCATAACATGGATAGCATTTTCAGAGAAGTTGGATATGTAGCTCAGTAAGGCTGATGTTTACTCTTTGGGAATGATTGCTGGAAAGATTGCCCAACTAATGTATTCAAGGGCAAGTTAGAGTTTTGTGGCATTTAAAGTCTATCTTGCCAATTCTCTGATCCTGGCCATGGGGATCAATTTTCCTAGGAAGTAATTTCTTGGGGATGGTGTGCGCCACTGCATGATATGAAGTTACCAGGAACTGAACTGAACTCCAAGGAGTCTAAGGAAGCAGGAAGATGGAGAGGACAGAAAAAGAAGGTTGAGATGATAGAGTTTATTTATTTAGCGTATTTATATAGCCACAAAAAACGTGACTCTGGGTGGCATACGAACATAGCAACAGTTAAAACTACATAACAAGCTAAAAATAGTCAAGCATAAAAAAACATAAAACCCAAGATTCTAGCTGGACACACAGCTAGATTTTATCCATATCCCTTTTTATGCTTTACTCTGGCTCTCCCCTCCTAGCTTTCCCCTTCTCTTTCTCTGATGAGTAAGGATGGGAATTATATCAAAAAGTGATTTGACTTGGCAACATTATAAAACAGACTTTATTTTGCATGTGGGCAGTACATGAAAGCATGTATTCTGATTGCTCAGAGGTAAGTCCTCACAAGTATCAGGCATGTATATACACAGAACGCCCACACTTAGAATCTCAGGCTACTGCAAGTCCTAAATCTTGCTGTGTCCTTTTAGGGCTTAATCTTAAGTACATGCTAATTGCCAGGAAACTTGCAATAAGAGGATTCTTTCCTGCCAGTTGAAAGGCCCTAATAGATTCTATAAAGGCTTTTTTTCTTTTTTAACTAATGGATCACTTCTCTCTTCCACTCCAGACTCAGAAAACCAGCAGTGCTGGAAATGCACAGCTGCTTAGCAGCTCTGCAAGCCTACTGTTGTCTTACATGGCATCTGGAGCAGGATTATAGCTCTTGATTCTAATTTTCACCTGGAGATGGACACTTCAAATGAAAACTTTTCTTAGCCATCAAACAAGGCTAACAGGAAGAGTGTGAAATCCTGGCTATGCCAGATGGCCTGGGGGCCTGATGGGGGCTCGCACCATTGGAATTGGCTGTTGGGATAATTTATTCTACCCCCCGCCCCCCCGAACATTCAACATCTTGAAAGTTTTTAGTCTTTTTATGTACAGTATATGGTCTTTTTTACATAGTTTGACTTTTTAACTAAATTAATGTGCTGTTTATATTTTTTAACTGTTTTTGAGGTTTTATTTTAATTGCGAGGCGCCCAGAGTCACCCTCTGAGGGAGATGGGCAGCGTATAAATTTAATAAATAAATAAACATAAACAAGCCAATGACTGAAACCAACATTCCTACAAGACGACCTCTGAGCTGATTAGTACTCAGAGAACTTACGATTGGACAGCTTGCTGTTGAAATCATTCCCTTCTGCAGGGACAAGACACATCTTAAGCCCAACCACTGCCTCTATGGCCTCTTGTCTAGCTGTTTCTAATAACCAGACAAAGTAGCTATCAAGCAGGGTTTCTCAACCTTGGTGACTTGAAGATGGACTTCAACTCCCAGAATTCCCCAGCCTTTTATCATAACCATTCCACCTTTATCTTTTATCATGAGTTGAAGTCCACACATCTTCAAGTCACCAAGGTTGAGAAACCCTGCTATAGAAAGTAAGGAAGATGACCATGACGGTCTTGTGCAGGAACAGTCTGCTAGATAAAAGGGGCTGAAATGTGTTTTTTTTTTAAGTCCAGAAAGAGATAGCATTCAGAAGTGGCTCAGACAGACAACTCCCTAATTCACTGAACTATAAGAAGGAGGTGGAGGTACAGCACAATGAGATTTGCAAGATTGATATCAGCTTCACGAGGTAGGCCAGACCAGGAAATCAACTGCACAGGAAGGCTAAAACAACTTTTACTGAAATTGGACTTAATAACAGACGCCTGCATAATATTCCTGAATATAATTAGACTGGGAATCTAATTATTTGGAAGCCTCTTGGAGCCATAAGGGTGAAATGTAATTGTCCCCGAACAAATATTATGTAATGGTGATGTTTTTTGATGGATGTTTTCTGCATAGTTTATCTCAACTGCTTTAGCTTTTCCATACAGAAAAGGGCAACTGAATTAAATGTTTCTAAAATGATAAATAGGGGCACTAAGCCCTGCCTATTGCTGTGATGATATTTAAGGGTCAGCTACTTCAAATTCTGGATCCGATCGATGATTTATTTTGTTTTATTTTTATTTCATGTTGACCCTCGCGCTTTCATAACAACATAGGGCTTCCCAAATGTCAACCGCCACTTCACCCCCCTACTCCCATCCCAGACTCATAACCCATGTGGGCATATTTCACAGAGGAGAACATCCCCCTCTGAGTTCACCTAGATCTTAGATATACATCACAACTTGGCTGCTTCATCACCAATCAAATAATGGATGAGGGCAGCGTTATTATTCACCAACCTGGCATTTGGTAGCAATAGCCAAAAAGCAGTGAGTGGTATCAGGGAAAATACTGGGGGCTGGAAGGTGGGATTGGTCTCAAGCACCACCACCACCTTCCCCATGACTAGCTTGTTCTCAGATGGGGAATAACGGCAATTAGAAAGGAAGACTACACTAATTAAATCCATGCCTTAAAAAAACACTTACTTATATGTTTACATTCTCAGTTTCTGCAACTAATCCCAAATAAATGCCGAAACATTTCCTCTCTTTTTCTAATTAAAAAGACTAAAGCAAAAAAAAAAAAAGCTTATTTAAAATAATGCAGACCTATTACTTGTGTCACGGATGAAAATATATGGATTAAAAATCCCCAGCCAGCTTACTTAGAGAAGGAACAGCTGTTTAACAACTATCGTCATTTTTTTATGTATAAAAATGTTCTATTCTTAAAGAAGAAACAAACTAGATTTATTTGGATGAACCTAAGGCTGAGCTAGGGGAAAAAAACTATTTTCTTATGGTGAATTCTGTGAAAATGAAGAGGGGAGAAGGAAGGGAAGGAAAAACTGTGAACTCCAAGAATCAAAATCAAGATACTGAACGTCCTCATTTAGTCCTTGAGGAATTCAACTGTTTAATGACAAGGTCCATTTTATTTCTTTTCTTTAAAAAAAAAATCAATATTGTTTTTACTTTGTTTTATATATCCCCAAAATGAAGCTCAGAAATCTAATGTCTTTTTTGCATAAAATATGATCTAAAGGGCAAAATATTTAGTTAAATTTTTCCTTACTTAACTCATCATGTTCAACCAGATATATCAAGTTTGTTTCCCTTTAAGAGTAGAATACTGTTTTTCAAAGATGGGGAAAAAATCATTAACATTGGCAGTTAACCAGCTGTTTTTTCACAAACCTGAAAAAGGAGTGGGTTGTGCTAAGAACAATTTGGATGGACAATGGTTGGACATTTTGTGATACTCATGGAGAGACATTCAACATCCTATATCTTGAGTCTTTTATCACAACTATTCCACCGTTATCTTTTTTCATGATTGCAAATAAAAGCGTCAGGTTGTGGTCATCTGGTGATGATCCTGGATATATATCCCTTCAATGCATTTGAAAAAACATGTTTTGTAATAGTTACAATAACAGGAAACTGTTATCTGGGGAAACAGCCTCATGTGGCTGGGAGAAAAAAAATGAACTTCAGGTACCTGGAGAACATTAAAATCACAAATTATTGAATTCTGCCAAATCTCTAGGTATGAAAGATTTAAAAAATGAGTATTCAAATTTTGTGTGTGTGTGCACGCGCGCGTGTGTGTGTGTGTGTTTAGTCTCCTGACACAGTGAAAAGGAAGTTGTCATGGGTGTTTCCAGAAAGTCAAAAGACTGAGAATAAAAGAAATAGAAATCCAGAAATAGAATTGTACAGATAAAGGGGAAAATTGAAGAGGGATCTCTCTCCTCCAACCCCTCCACCCAATTGCAGAAATTGTATTACATCAGGGCAGTTTGGGGTAGTGGTCAAGATATCAGGCTAGAAACCGGGAGACTGTGAGTTCTAGTCCCTCCTGAGGCACAAAGCCAGCTGGGTGACCTTGGGCCAGTCCCTCTCTCTCAGCCCCAGGAAGGAGGCAATGGCAAACCACTTCTGAAACCTTGCCAAGAAAACTGCAGGGACTACTTCATGTAGTCATCAGGACTCAACACTGACTCAAAGGGAAAAAAAATTGCTGCCAACGCTATGTATAAGTAGAATGGTCAACCTTTCCAGGAGCTCCTGTAGCAATATCTTAGACTCAAGCTTGACATGGGGCACTGAAGAAAAGATAATGGATTTATCTCTCTGCCAGGGTTGCACCCATAGAAAAAAGCACAGTAATAAAGTCGACAGCTTTGTATAGAGCCTGCAGATATATTTTAGAGAGAATATAATTAAAACTGAAAAACTTTATTGCAGTCATTAACCAGCAGAAGGGTTATGGATATGCAAATATCCAAAGCTGAATTGACAATATCACAATAGTTAGGGAAATACATGCAAAGAATTTTGACTAAAACAATATTAAAAACAGAATACAACCAAGTGATCATTGGAAAAAGTAAAAGATCATCACTTACCACTAAAAAGTTCCAAAGGTAGAATAAGGTAAAAGAAATAAAAATAGACACAAATCTCCTTTTCAGTTGACGGCAGTTATGTCCTAGATTCTGACAATTCCTATGGAACAGGTTCAGTCTAAATGCTGTGGTCCTTCTCCAGAGTAAGGTATTCTTCTTTATTTGGGTCCTATCTTAGCCTTTGCAGGAAAGAATTCCTTCTTCAAATGCCATCATTCCATACATCTATGTATTTTATTCTTCTATTCCCATATTTTCTTGTTCTCATGCATATTTTATCATTATATTTGTATATAGCTTTTTGTGTCTGTATTTCATTGTGTCTATGGGTATCTTTTGAATTATGGAAATGCATTGTAAAACAAACATGATATGTTTTGTAAACACAGATAAATACAGCTGGCTTGTTAATGGATGTATTAATTCATCAATGACTAGTGATGATGATCACTATGATCATCTACACTACAATGATAGTTAATGGACTATTAATTCATCACAATTCAGTCTTCGTCCCCTTCAGCTAAATGTTTAGCTTCTGAACCAGTGGTAGAATACATTTCATCTCTAGTTTGTATACAGCTCAGTGGCCACACTAAAGAGTCACAAAAAAGGGCATCTTATCACATGGCACCCTGTTTTTTCCACAGCTGAAATTGGGGAACAATGTTGGATTTCTCCACATCTGTCCTTCAAGCAAGGTCACCTCTACCATTAGGCAGCATGAGCCCAGACATCTGCAGTATCTGATCTGGGGTGCCCTAAAAGTAAAGGTTTTTATTTATTTATTTATTTATTTATTTACTCACGTGTCATTATTCCAGGGATGACAAGAGACACTCATAGATTTCTTTGTTTTTTCTTTGCCTATAACATGATTGGCCTTGGGTATTATGACAGTTGGCCTGTGCAAGGAAGAGGATGTCATTTCCTGCCTGGCCCTCTTGACATTTCTCAACCTGTGAAGGACAAGGAGCTTATGCAATCCACATAGAAATCATATTTCAGTTCTATTTTATTATGGTGTGACTTTATCTTTTTTTTGTTTTATATCCCCTCTTTCTTATAGGAGCTCAAAACACATGCAGTGTTCCATTGTCCCATTTTTCTCCACGATAGTGCTTGGAGGTAGGTTAGGTTGAGAGAGAACAACTGGTGCATGTCACCCAGGGAACTTCTGTGGCTGTTGGTGGACCTGAATCTAGGTCGCCCAGATCCTGGTCTACCTAGCCCACTACATCACATCAGCTCTCCAGTGTTCCAAATCACATTTGCAGGCACTATTTGAGAAGTAGAATTATAGAATCATAGAGTTGGAAGGGACCCTGGAGGTCTTCTAGTCCAACCCCGTGCCCAAGGCAGGAGTCCTCATACCATCTCAGACAAATGGTTGTCCAAACTTTTCCTGAAAACCTCCAGAGATGGAGCACTCATAACTCTGGGAGGCAAGCTGTTCCACTGCTTAATAGTTCTCACTGTCAGGAAATTCCTCCTTATTTCCAGGTTGCATCTCCTTCTGACGAGCTTCCACCTATTTCTTCTTGTCCTATCCTCAGGTGCTATGGAGAATAAATTGATGCCCTCTTCCCTGTGGCAGACCTTTAAATATTGGAAGATGGCTATCATGTCTCTCCCCTCAGTCTTCTCTTCATTAAGCTAAACATGCCTAGTTCCTTTAGCCATTCTTCATAGGATTTAGCCTCCAGATCCCTTGTATGGAGAAAGTAGAGAGTACAGAGAAAGTACAGAGAAAGCCTTCACCCATTCTCACTATCTATATTTCAGACTCCATATAACTGAATTGCTCTTCTTTCTGCCCAGGAACAGGGCTGCTAATAGGTTATTTTTATTTATTTATTCAATATCTTTCATTTTATCCCTACAGCAGTAACCTTGTGAGGTAGATTGGGCTGAGAGAGAAGGACTGGCCCAAAATCACCCAGCAGGCTTCCATGGCTGAGAGGGGACTTGAACATGGGTCTCTGAGGTCCTAGTCCAACACTTTCGTCACTATAGCACATTGACTGTTTGCAAAAACACTCTGGGGAGTACATGGTTTTATAAAAATAGGAAATTTGTGCCTTCCATTCTTTGATTCCCAGAGATAGCCTAAACAAGTTCCTGCAGGTTTTTTGGCAACATATTCGGAAGGGGCTTGCTACTTCCTTCTTCCTAGGGCTGAGACAGAGTGACTGGCCCAAAGTAATCTAGCTGGCTTTGCGCCTAGGGTGTGATTAGTAGAAGCCTGTTCTTATTTTTCAGGTTTTGTCTGGGTGTTACAAATAGTTAAGTGAAATCTTAGCTGCATTTTCCCACCAGCAGAAGTCTTACTCCTGTGGTTATTCATTGACTAACTTCTCATTCAGCCCACTTCTTTTCTAGTCTGCTGGACCTGTCAAACTGTACTGAGTCAGAAAAGTAGTCCCTGAGAGCTCTTGAAGCAAAAACAGAGAACAGCCTGCTCAAAGGAACAGAGAAGCAAATTAGCTGGGCTGCACATGACTGGAGGAGGAGAACAAACAATTGGGTAGGCTTGAAAGTGCAACCAAGGGGAGACATCCAGTGAGTCTGACAGCTAACCAAAACTATTCAAAAGGACTGTGAACAAACATAGAAATAAGACCGTGTTGTGCTTGAAGAAGGGCAGTAAAAGGAGAGCAGGTGGACAAGATGAGCAAACCACAATACAAGAAGTTGGAAGAAAATGTACCTGAAGCCCAGGATCCACCCCCCTATATGGAAAATCAACCAGCATCTTCTGGTAGTGATTCCCTGGTGCCCCCCAAGTATCAACCTCCTCATGATCCAGCTCCTGGAAGATACAACCAAGGTCTGGTCATTCAGTCAACCCAGGCCATGAACTTCATACGTGTCCAGCCCACCAAGGAGCCTGATTACATGGCCTACTCTATCTTCACCATGCTTTGCTGTTGCCTACCTCTGGGAATTGCTGCCCTGATTTACTCCGCACAGGTAAGCCTGTGAGCATGAACAAGAGAATTGTATATGAGGGAGGGAAGACAGTGATTCAGTATTACAACGAGAGAGAGGCTTAGGTTCACTACTCTGACAGAGGTAGGACTACTTTATTTCCTTGTTTAATAAAATGTTTTCATCATGTGTCAGTGTCCCCATAAAGAGAACCAGAGGAATTACAAATTGCAAATGTACTAATATGGGAGGCATCCCAATTGATACTCCAAATGAAGCTATATGTTCAACTCTTAAAAATCTGGGTACTGAATAAGTTTGTGATTATGAATTAAGATCACCATTGTTTCTCACTTACATGCTCCTCTTCTTTAACAGCTTTTTGGCTAGCCCGCTGCTAAATGTTTATCCATGCACTACTCCAAAACGTTTGGAACAGTATCTGTTTTGTCTTTTTCTTTTTTCTCCTTTTTCAGGCTAATGGAAAACAGAACAATTTTGATTGGACTATGCAATGCAAACATTAGTTTGATAAACTGGTCTATGACTGAAATAAATTCACTTACTTCATGTTTATAATATTGTTTTGAGGAACCAAAGAGACAATTAACATCAACTGCAGTTTCAGTATATTGTAGGCACACATAATTAGCAGTCTATGGGCCATGTTCAGCTTCTAAAGACTTTTTTGACTCTATCAGAGCCCTATAGATATTTAAATATCCATCAGAATGATTGGTGTGATCATCTGACCAACAGAAAATATACAGTAATTGCATTTCTGCCATTAGTATTTCTGAATGAATGAATTAGCATTTGTCCTGTTATGAAAACAGCTGCTCTTAACAAAATATATTAACCAAGGAGCATGGTACAAGTCTTCTCAAATACCCCTACAGCTGGGCAGGTATTTAAGCACCTGATACGCTCAGAGCCTGCAGTCAATCTTCTCACAGAAGTTTCATATGACCATGATATGGCCTAGTGCCATGCTAAAAATGTCTTCTGTACTTATTTCAATTATCCTCATTCCATCTGATGAAGAGAATTGGGTTTTCATTTCTTTTTTTTAAAGAGAAGTGGCTTTCTGTGAAATTGCCCATGGCTGAAATATATGGCACTCTTATCAACAGTGAAATGACTACAGGTTGTATGTAAATATCCTGTATTTCAATGTTCATTCATGGTCGGTATCTGCCTTGGGCATCTACTGTATGTTTCCATTAAATCTCAGGAGAAGACATCAAATCCTTCCAACCTCTTTCAGATCTAAATATTTAGGCAGCCAGGAAGGGTCCAAAGCAGTGGAGGTGGGAAACAGAAATCAACCAACAGCTCTTTTATATGTGAAGAAAAAAATCTGAGGAACTCTAAGGCAGATTTCAGAACACCATTAGATGGACTTAGGGAGTTAGTCTGAGGATGAAGTAAGTTGTGATTAAATAATTGTCCTTCAATATTTGGATTGTTCAGAATTTTGCACTGGGGGAGATCCACAGGAACAGACTTCCATATTTTGGGGGGGATTTTTTTTAAAAGAACTAGACAACTGATGCAAAAGCAGCATGAAATTAAAGTAGGAAATGAGAAGACTAGAACATGGAAATTCCCAATGATGGAATGGTGGAAATAAAACATCTGGATTTAATTAAGGACTTCCCCTCCCTCCAGGCAAAAAAATCAAGAATTCATGTGACATGGTAATGGTCAGGGAAGGGAACTGCAAAGATCCAGAGAAGGCCATCAAGAAATAATACTACTCTACAGAGTGGGTGATCATAAAGCAAAGCTACATGGTTAACTACAAGTTCTTATTGCTGAGTTTAATTGCTTTCCACCCATCCTTCAGTCAGCAGAAAACTATATCAGCATAAAGCTGGCTACCCTCACTGCCAATTCTGATCTTGGATGGTGTTGGAATAAGGGGGAAAGCACTGTTTTAACACAGGCATGAGAATGACTTAAACCTGTCTCAATCATGGGTTGGGGAATGAGTTAAAGGTAAATGGCATGGGGACATGACAGAGAAGGGGTGTTGCTGGGGTATGTTTGTATTATGAGAAGATGCAGGTGAAGAAAGACAGTATGCCAGTAACTAATTTTTATGCAGTTTCTGTGGAAAAAATTAATCTATTGCTAATCTATTACAGCAAAAATAAAACAATTGTATTATGTATTTTAGCCTCTATGTTCACAGAGTAGAGTGTTCTATTTTAGTGAGGACATGCTACCATTGAACTTTGGAACTATTTTGTCTGAATTTGGCTGCTATCACACCATTTACTGGAATTGGGAGGGCAAATGACTCAAACAGTAATTTGCATTTGTGGGAAATCAAATATGTTGCACAATTTTCGTGCATCCTGCCAAGAGGAAAGAACTTTGCATGCTTTGTTTTCATTTTGGGCTTAAGGAATGTTTGCTCATCTAGCATGCTCGGTTATACAGGCAGTGATAAGTGACTACTTCATACACGGAAGTATATATTCAACTTAAATCAAGCTAAGTCATGGGAGAGGATAGATTAGATTAGATTAGAAATATTTGTCCTTCACCCCTGTAAATATGAGGATTTATTTCCACCCTCATTATCACCATATATCCCTATGTTGCTATAACATTTCAGTTCAGCCTACTTGGGCAAAATCCACTGAGTGTTGGCAAACATTGGGTGATCCTTTCTTCTGGTCTAAAAATCAACTGCAGACTACACACCTATACCCTTTCTACATGCAAGGTCTAGCTCAAACATTCTAGCTGTCATGGTCTCTCCCTTTAATCCATCAGCAGTTGAGCCCTGTCTGCTAGACCTGGACCATGCAAGAGTGCTTACATCCACACCACATTATTACTTATTGAATTAAGCTATTTTCTGGTTCACACCACACATTGAGACATAAATTAACCAAGGAAAGTGGGTTCAGAGAACCTTCCTAAAATTAAGCCAATCCTAACCAAGATTAAGAGTAATCTGGCATAGCCTGCTGGGTCACCTCATGAACTGTGCTGGGTAGACCTGGGTAATCCACCTTGGCTAGTCCTCAGGCTCAGAATTTGCCTCCCCACAATGTAATCCTTAGTACTGCCCATATTACTGAAGCCAGCAGCTGCAGAAAGGTCAGTAGCTCTTTGAAAAGATTGGTCAAAAGCTCTCTACGTGTTGCCAAGATAATTCTCCTGAATTTATCAGTTTTGGAAGCAACCATTACACAATCACTTGGTGATGTCTTAAGTGTAACATACTCCATGAACAGTCCTCACTCTCTATGACTGGGATGGACATGAAAACTATTATCAAATTACTAAGGCAGTGTTGTCCAAACTTGGCCACTTTAAGATGAGTGGACTTCAACTCCCAGAATTCCCCAGCCAGCATGGCTGGCTGGGGAATTCTGGAAGTTGAAGTCCACTCATCTTAAAGTGGCCAAGTTTGGACAACACTGTACTAAGGGGAAGATTTCATCACTGATCATATATAACTGCAAAAATCCAAATTGTCAGCTTGAGTCTCATTCAATCTATGTTCTGCTGGTTCCCACCTCAGACAGACTGAGACAAAAAGACTACCTACCTATGTGTGCAGTGACCATTCATACCTACAGACTGGAGATGTTCTTTCCTGCTCTCTGGTGTATTTCTTCACTAATATATCCCTCATCTTTCTTTATTCTCAGACCCAAGAAGCCAACCGCACTGGAAATGCAATATCTGCTCGACGAAATTCCAAGCTGGCACGCAATTTGGCCCATGCAGCACTTGGAGTGGGGCTCGGGGCCATCAGTCTATACATCATCTTTCTTGTGTTCATATATAATCGAAATGTCACTGAGCTGATACACAATCCCTATACTGTATCACCATAACTATAAGGGTAAAATACTGGAATATAGGAGAAGTTCTAAGAACTAACAACTAACAAAACTGCTTAATCATTACATGAATCCAATCCTATGTTGCTGAATGGTAAGCTGCTGAGCTACTAAAACACTGGTTTAATGCTAAATACTAAAATGTCAAAATAGTTTAGAAATAACTATAGATAGGTATAATAAAGTGGGAGGTGACGTATTAAAGTGGTTAAGATTCTGCCTTCTCAAATATGGGAAGCTGTGCTATAAGGTGATTACACAATCCTTGCACAAACTGCAGTTGTAATTACACAAAGTGTTGGACATTCCTAGAATATGTTGTTAACAACTAAAAGGCAGATATCAAGGTTGCTGCCGTCTAGGTTTCCAAGATAAATTGTGAAGAATGAGGAGGTTAAGTCTTTGTGCCATAGAGAACAAAAAGGGGAGGTAAAAGAGTATGATTGAACTGACTTCCCTCAATGAGCAGGGGCAAAAACATTCTTGCAGAGGAATGCCGTTGAATCATCCTTCTAAAGTGAAGATGAAAACGCTCAGATATGGTTGCCCTTTCAATGCTACGTTCCTTCCTCCAACCAACTCCTTTTTTTCTAAACTGTTTCCATTATCCAAACTCCTGCCTAAGTCCTACTTTCCATGACCAAGGGTTCCAACTGAGTCTCACTGCAACACGCTAAATGATTGGGTGAAACCCTAAATGCTCATGTGTGTGTGTATAGACAAGATGCTTTAAAGGAAAGACACTTGTTCAGAGATTTCATCCCTAGAACTGAAGAATGATAGTGCCAGCAAATCAAAATTTTGAGAAGACATTTCATATAATCACTTTCTCCAACCTTCTGCCCTCCAGATACATTGGACAACAAATTCCATAATTTACGTGGAGTGGGAGTTATAGGAGATGAAGCCAAACACATCTAGATGATATTAGATGCTCTGTAAACCAAAATAAGAGCACTGTTTGAACTAGTACCAGAATGAAGTGATTGTCAACAAGGAGCTTTGGAGAATAACTCCTTGATCTTCTGCCTTCTCCTCTGTATGGCCTCTCCACATGTCCTCCCATGTGGGATCAGAGCAACTCAGCTAAAATCCTCTTTCTTCAACAAACCAGCTCAACAAATCATTATTGCAATTAAATCTCTGCCACAGAATTCTAGAAGTTTGGTTTTGACTAATTGCTTTTTAGAGACAAAGAATACAGTACTAATCCTGAATCTGCATACCTGCTCAATGACCTCCGTTGATCATGCTACAGGCCAAAGCATCAATGTATTAGGCAATTACTCTCTGCAAATATGTAATGAAATGAATGTTTCAGTATTATTTGCTTGCTTGAGTTGTGTTATTTGCTTGTTTGTGACCATTAGTTCCTACGGGGCCTATGTGGGGTGCACGGGTATTTTTTATAAGGCCTATGTTTGAGGTTGGCTGCTGAAGCATCCAGAACATTTGCATGTGAACTTCTGATTTAATTTTGATTTTAAAAGGAATCTAGAAAAAAAAGGCAAGTGAAATAGGGAGCCTAATTGGTACCAGGGTGGCATCTACAGCATGGGTAGCCCACTGATGAATCAGGCAGCATATAGATTCTTTTAATAAATACACATTATCTACCAGTATCCTAGTCATCCAGAAGAGACAGTGATTAAAAGATAGCTGCTAAGCATAAACGTAAAGAGAAACTATCTGGCTACCCTGCCTAGAGGTCTCTTAAAGCAATCTCTAGCAATTCTCAGGGATCCATTAACCTCCTCCTGTTCAGCCTTCTAAAAATATGAAAAAGAGTGGCAGGTATGCTCAACACTGCTGTCCAACAGCAAGAATGGAGAATGTGGTAGTAGCGTTTCCTGCCCCTGCCCCCCCCTCCCCAGCATTATCAGACTTTTGTCAAGTGTTGTTGATTGCCCACTTCCCTACTCATCTTTCTCTGTCATGACACATGGTGGCTTTGTCCAAAAGCCAGAGAAATACTTAGGAGTCCTTTAAACAGAGAGACAGCACAGAATGTCTTGTTAGTGAGTCCTGTATCCAAGAAGAAAAGAAGAATCAAGAAGAAAAGAAGAATCAGTACCATAGTCGGAACCAGACGAAGCCTTGGGGGAAAGGATCAGAGATACAACATAGGAGAAGGAGACCCTACAGCTAATTGGGGGATTTAAAAGCAGGAACGTGGAGGACACAGGTTCTGTTAACCATGATTTAGTTGATTATGGGAAGCCAGCTAGAGTATTTAGACAGTCATATCTATGAATTGGAGAAAATGCAATTGGAATAGACCACTGAAGGCTGAATTCTATACCTCTGCGTCAGTATCAATGCAATGGTTAGCCAATTAGTACCTCCCAGCACAATGCTTTACAATGGTCTGTCAGAGCTTTGTGAATCTGAACACTCCTTGAAAGGAGACCAAGGTAAAAGAATGCTTCCATGTAATTTCCAAACCCTGAATGAAATGTAGCCCCCAATTTCTGCTTCATGAAGCTTTAAAGCTGGATTAAATTGCCCCTCTCTTTGCTGCTACCATTTCAACGTAACCGCAGAGCCCCAAGGCATTGTCTTTCTAAACAAATATTGCAGTATTAAAACGGTTTATACTATTCTATGATGGATCTTTGAGCAAAACATTGTTCTACCATTTTCCAAAAAACATCATTTTCATTTTAACATGTTGTTATTGAGCCACATGTGTGTTTGTATAAGTGTGCGTAGTACTGGCTAACGTTAGATTGCATTCTTTTTACACCAAACGTTGACAAAGGGTCATCTTACCTGTAATAGTAGATTCAAATGGAAGGAGGCCCCAAAAAAGGAGAGGAAGACATTCTACTGAACACACGCAAGGCATATCTGGTGGGAGCATTAACTCTGACCTTCTAGATGTGTGGCCTTCAATTCCCAGAGTTTCCCAATCACTATTGCTATTGCTGAGAATCCTAAATTGATCCTTGCTCATCTGGAAGTTAACAAAGTTGAGAAATACCAGCCAGTGAACATATGTACTTAGAGCAGAGATAGTCATGTACCGCTCTAGGAAATCTCCCTTAACATCCTGGTTCTTGCCTCACCAGCCTTCTCCCATCAGCTGTTTAAGTTAATAAACTCTTTTTCCAAACTAAGTTGGGTAGCACAAGGAATCTGGGTGACACCAAGAATCCAAGAGTATCTATTTGCTTGTTTCTGATACAGATCCCACATAGATGTTATTATAATTACCCTGAATGACCCTGAGAAGAAGAGAAATTCAGCCAGGCACATTTGGCTGAACATAACAGGCTGAACATAACCGTCCTGTTTCCTAATCCTCTCAAGGATGACATTCGTTTTACTGTTTCCTGAACGCCTGAACTCTTGTGCAAGATTCAAGCTGGACTTCTAGTACATACCCGGACAGAGCAACAGAGCTTCCTTGACAAGAGTAACAATGTGCTTTGCATTACCTTCTTCCAGAATGTGTTTAAACCTCTCAGTCTACATTAGTGGTTTCTCATCCGATAGTAGCCAATTCTGCCCCGCTTAGCTTTTTCATATACATATAAGTTATAACAGCAATAAGAACTAATATAAACGAAAATAGAACAAAGAAAACAAAAAAGAAAGAGAGAAATAACAGAAAAAGCTAAAAGTGCAATAAGAAAAAAAGTAGTAGAGAAAAAAAAAAGATATAAAGATATAAAGGTATAAAGAAGTAGCTTCCAATCTTCTTCACAGCAGTTATAGGTACAATTATATTTAACCTCTCTCTCTAAAGTTACATCTTAACTCTCTTCTTTCTATAATCGAACCTGTCTAATCATCAAAACCATAAATCACAAGTTCATTTTTTTTCATTTTTATGCAAAAATTCCATGAGGGGCTTCCAGTCACCAGTAAATGTGGATATTCTCCTTTCTCTAATTAAAGAAGTCAACTTAGCTTTTTCAAGATCAACCAAGATTGCTAGATGCTGCCTCCTATTGTAGAAAAACCCCAGTTAACCATAGACTAGACTAGTGTTTCTCAACTCAGCAAGTTTAAGATGTGTGGCCTCAAAAATATAACCCAGGTTTATGGACTTATGAAAAACAAAGCACACTCATCCTTCCCACTTAAAAATATGGTTTTATATTTGATTATTTTATTACTTCCAATGAAAAGGTTTAATCATTTACATTTACAAGGGCTATCATATACTTTTATTCTTGGAATGGTCCACCATATTCCTTTATCATTTTAAGGGGTTGGAGGACCACAGAGCTTGAGAACCTTTGCTCTAGTACAAGTGTAGGTAATTTTTTACTTTCCAGACATTTTCTCCCAGCCTTCTTCCCTATTGGCTGAGCTTCTTAAAGTTGCCAGGAATTCAGCAATATCTCCAGCCTCTGTGACTTGCCCAAAATCTTTCTGGAATTTGCAAAGATAGGAAAGAGAATTATTATATCACCCCCTATCATGAGTCCAGAATCAAATACAGGAGATTTTTGCAAATCTACAACTAAAATCTGGATCTGAACAAAGCAAAAAACCCTTCTCCTTCTTCTTCTCCTTCTCCTTCTTCTTCTCCTTCTTCTTCTCCTTCTCCTTCTCCTTCTCCTTCTCCTTCTGAGAAACAACCCTCAAGTTTCAAAGAATTGAGACAAAGATCCAATGAAGCAGCAAGGCATTTATTTACGCATTTGCAAAGGCAGGTGTCCACCAAGTAGGCACACCCTGTAATAAGATACGTGCACCTTTTATTCCCTCTGCCCGAGCAAAAAGACCCTCCTCCATTTCCCCATTGGTTAGGTACTCAGGAGTTTACAACCTATCCGATACGTCTAATACAACTCCCGGAAGTCCCGCCTTAGTTTACATCTCCCATTACCCTTATTTTAGAAGCCCCTTGCCCATATTTATTTATTTCCTTTTATGGCAGCTTTTGGCATTAGCAGTGAGTGTATTCAGTGATGCGGTTTCAGATCTAGTTCAACTATTACCACAAAACCAACTCAGCTCAGTTCATTAGCTCAGAGACTTCTATCACCTGCACTGGCTTCCTGTTACATAGCTACATCCTCTGCATCTTAGCTCTGTTACTTATTCTAAGCAAGCCAGCACTACTTTATGCTAAGAACTGCTTAAGCAATTGAGGACTAGTAACTTGATTTTATCACAACATATGTTCTGCTTAGAAAAGCAGGGGTCGGGAAGATCCCCTTTCACTACTAGTTGCTCATTATGGTTTATTTACTGTCAAATTAGTCTACCTGCAAAAACAACACTTTTATCATTTCTCACATCCTTCTCCTTCTCCTCCAAGATGCTCAAGATAACAAACGTGTTAACACACCACACCATTTTCTCCTCACAACAACAATTCTGCGGGGTAAAATGGGTTTCCTGAACGCCTGAACTCTGAACACCACCCCAAAGCCACCCAATAAGCGTTGTGGCAGATTAGATATTTTGAACCTGGCTCCTAAACTCAAAAATGTACAATATACAGGTAACATGCAAACCTCAGAGCTCCTTCTCAAATTGTCAGAAAACTGTAGTGTTTAATGCTATAGAAGGGGAGGGAATAAGTAAATCCACGGGAATAATGCTTTTAACTGCAATGACGTAACATAATGCCACTGCAATTACATTTCAATGAAATCAAGTGTAATTTTGCCAACTTTCATGAACGCAACCCCTAGCCCAAAATCTAAAGATTAGCTATGATTCTCAGCCCAGAAAAAGTTGTGTACCCATGCCCTAACCACTACACTACACTGCTTCCAACCCAGGCTGGCACAGCTTCCCATTAGTACACTTTGGAAGGGCTGGAATATTATTTTGAGTCCTGACTGTAAATGGACACTGAAGAGTTTTCCATGGCATGGCATTCAGAGGTAGTAAACTTTGAAAAGAAATCCTCTGGGAACTGTCTCCTTCTTTGCAGCTTGAAAGTAGGGAATAGATTTGCTGAGCGTGTTCCTACATGTGACAAGAGGAACAAAAGGTTAACTTGGAACTCTCTGCCGCCAAGACGTCTTCTGTCTTCCAAAGGCTTGCCACACCCTGGACAAATGCCTGTTATTCAGTGCTTGGCTTCATATTTCCCCCGCTTACTTCAGGGACTCTAGGACCCAGTCAAACCACAAGTCAGAGCAATAGATGAATTATTAAGCAAAGAGGTGGAACAGAGCAGCTAGAACTGCCAAGCACTTAGCCCCGGTTGGAAGAGCTGGAGAGCGACTGCTGTGGGAAAGAAAGGGCCGATTCTGGAGAACTAAGGAGCACAAACAGCCTTTGCAGAACCACCACGGGAGAAGAGAAAGACCTCCTCGCGCAATGAGTAACGCAGGTTATGAAAAGGTCACAGGCGGCGTACCTAACCCCCAGGATCTACCACCCCCTTACTCTGATCCAGTGCAGCCACCTCTTCATCCAACAGCCCCTGGGGCTTATGAAGCTCATCCTCCTATGCCAAACCAGCTTTATTATGGCATGGCTGTCCAAGACCCCAAGGAAGAGCCAGTTCGTCAACCCGTCGAACTCACCAATGAGCCTGACCACCTGGCCTACGCCATTTTCACTATGCTTTGCTGTTGTCTACCCCTGGGTGTCGCTGCCTTAGTTTACTCTATACTGGTAAGCTGAGTAAGGGTGGGGTGCAGGGGATAGTCGGGTGGGGAGAGGATGTGCTCGGATAACATCAAAGCAAAAGGATTCTTATTTGCTTTCCTCGTGAAGACCTTTCCTGATTCTTTTTTGGCCAATCTGGATCGCATGATCCGAGCTTTGCATTTTGCAAGAATTCAGGCATGAATGCGGAGGGCTGGCTGCAGGGGAGGCGAAATTTGAAGTTGCAGGGAAAGAGACCAGTGAAGGGGGAAGCATAGTGCAGATAATGTCTGTGAAGGAGAGGGGATCTGAATGTTGCTCAACAGCTCCTGACTTTTCTGCAGCCATCTCTCTCCAGATAGGGGAGGGGGAAGAAGAGAATCTGGTGGAAATCTTGAAGCAAACCAGTTCATCACTTTCACAAGCCCCTCTGTGTCTCCCCCACCCCCACCCCCCGCAAGATCAGGATTTTTATGGGCTTTGATTTCAGAGGTTTTACCCATCCACCCTCTTCCCAGGCCTTTGAATGTCTTATAGCATTATGGTATCTCATCCAAGTTTTATATGAACAGTTCAGTCCTGTCAATGCTTTTACAGAAGCTGCATTGGCTTTTGAGTCCTTCTGAATGTTTTTACCTTAGATCCTGATGAGACTGGCTGGGAAAAGGGATTTACTCCTGGGTCAGTTTGGATTTGGATTTCAGCATGGGATTTTTGATGGCATATTATGGTTTTCTGAAGTTATTGCCCAAACTGCTGTGACTGAGAAATACAATCAGTTTAAAACTTCATTAAAACTTCAGAGTGTAAGAAAGTTCTTTGGTGAGGATACTTTTCAAATTTCATGCGGTAACTGAGCCCATGATTGTCTGGTCAGAAAAATTAAAATGCATTCCTTTCCTTGTTCCACCCTACCTTCTTAGGATTGAGACAGAGTTTTCTATTTGCCACAATGTGTCAGGAATCTGACCAAGATCCTAATTTGGAAAGGGTAGCTCAGATTGTGGGCTCCTCTCTGGGCAGGAGCCAATAGCTAAAGTTGAGTTCACAACTTTGTTCACAATGGAATATACACATGTATTGTGAGAGAATTCCCGTAATGCATTTTCTCACCAAAATCAGCTAATGATTTTGGTTGTATCATTTAGGATTAAAAATTCACCTACAAGTCAACCTAAATCTGAGAGGGCGAAATAGCAGCTTTGAGGTTGATAGGAAGCAAACTATTTCTGTACATACAGTGCATGGCCTTCATAGAATCTGCATGTGTTAGAAGGGGTCCTTATGTCTCAGAAATAGTGACTGGAAGTAAGAAACATGGTCTGGGATCATGTACACATTGTATGATTAGCCTATACAATCCTACTTCGAAGTATGGGACGTGGGAGTCACCCAAGGGCTCTGTATGCACTCCCATCACAAGGTAATGTGGATCTTCCCTTGCAGATTGATGAGTAAAAATAACACCCAATAAAACTGTTTCTTTTCCTCTGATTTAACAGGGATTGTGATCTTGGAATCTCTTGAACTGCTGGGGGGGGGGGGGGGAGACAAGGATGTGGGGTCATCTTCTTGAGTAGCACAAAGCATTCTAATTTGTCATCTGTTAAGCAGGTAACAGGGAGAGTGACACCTTTCACCTATTGAATACTATGTGTCTAGAAGGTTTCCTTTCCCTAGCATTAACTAGAACTATGCCTTCCCATTGACTCCTTCTTTAAACCATCTTAACTATAGTAAATGCCAGAGAGCACTCAGCAAGGCTAGATGAAAGTCCTTCTTTACATATGCTGAAGGCAGATCTGAGAAGATTCCTACTATACGAATACTTTAAACTTGCAATAGCAAAAAGTAGAGGCAGACGAGAACAGGGACCCATTAGGATTTAATTTGGCCTATCAACTAATTTTGACTATGTCAGGGTGTTTATACTGCCGGATAGAAATTATAAGGTGATCCTTGCAACAGCTCTCAGTTCTTGGCATTGGCTATCAAAGTAATGACAAATGTAGACAATTAAAGAGGAAGGTTGAGTTATTTTGCCAGTTCATTGGCTAGTTGATGATTGATGAATATTTTATGGTTTATATGCTTTTCCACTTCTACTGTAACACAGCATGCTTTGCTTATATTTTGTATTGTTGTATTCTGGGTCTTTGATCCTAATAAATCTAATAAAACTATTCATTTGAACCCTGGAACCCATGAGTTGTAGTCCTGCCTTAGGCACAAAGCCAATGGGTGATTTAGGGCCAGTCACTCCCTCTCATTCCTAGGAAGAAGGCAGTGGCAAACCACTTCTGTGGATGTTGCCGAGAGAACTACAGGAACTTGTCCATATCGTTGCCAGGAGTCAAGACTGACTTGAAGGCAGAACTTTATTTTTTCTTTCTAAGTTTACAACTAAAGCCTGGCATGCTTGCAAGTGTGGCCACTAGTTTGTAACTGACCTGGGGAAGTGTGTATAGCTGGGGACAGGGGTTTTGCTAGTGATTTTGAATGTGTGATCTACTCTATGAGTATAGGTACATTCAAGGGCAAATGACAAAACGTAATCATGACCTCAGGATCCAAGTATAAAAGGGCAGGATTAGTGACATCACAATGCATTTAACCATGAAGTCCTTGTGGTTCTCTGAGCTTGGTTCTTTTCTTGCAAATGTTTCATTACCCGGCAAGGTAACATCTTCAGTGCTAAAATGGGATGAGGAGTTGCTCTCTATTTATCTGCTGTGGCCTGCCTTGCCAGTGCTGGTGGGGGTGGGGGTTTTGTTTTGCTCTTCTGGTAGTTCTTTGATTGGCATATGTTTGCTGCTTGATCGTGTGCCTGATGGTAACCTTTGCTTATCTGGGTGATTGATTGCTGGTGATTGATTGCTGGTGAGGCGATCTTCTGGTCTTTTGTCTCTTTTGAATAGTATGTAGATGCTGTTTATGTGTCTGTTGATTGCTGCCTCTTCTGAATACCAGGCTTCCAAGAATTCTCTTTCATGTTTGGATTTGACTTGGTCTAAAATGCTGACAGTTTCCCAGTTAAAACTGTGGTTGAGTCTGTCCATGTGTTGTGCAATTAAGGAATTTTCATCATGTCTTCTGACTGCTGGTTGGTGCTCGTGGATGCGCTCTGCTAGTCTTCTGCCTGTTTGTCCTACGTAGTGTTTGTTACAGTCCTTACACTGTATGACTCCTGTTTTTTCTTCTTGGGCCACTGGGTCTTTTGGTTTACTTAGGATATTTTGGAGTGATTTTGTTGGTTTGTGTGCTACAGAGATGCCATATGGTTGTAATAATCTGTTGGTGGTTTCTGAGACATTTCTGATGTATGGCAGTGTGATCCTTTTCATGGCTCGTGTGGGTTGTGTTGTAGTAGATTGAGTGGTCAGGCACTTTTTGATAAAATTACGTGGGTATCCATTTTGTTGGAAGATGTTGTATAGGTGGTCTTTTTCCTTTTTCTGCTGTTCTGGGTTGCTGCAATGTGTTTGTGCTCGCTTGAGTTCACCAGAGAAGAAGAAAACAACAACAACACACTACCCTTCCTGGATATCCTCCTCTACAGAGAAAACAACGGGAAATTAGAAACCCAAGTTTATCGGAAGACAACCCACATCAATCAAGTACTCCACTACCAAAACAACAACCCAACCTCCCACAAGAGGAGCTGTGTAAGAACATTATTCAAGCAAGCACAAACACAAAAGACCACCTATACAACATCTTCCAACAAAATGGATACCCACGTAATTTTATCAAAAAGTGCCTGACCACTCAATCTACTACAACACAACCCACACAAGCCATGAAAAGAATCACACTGCCATACATCAGAAACGTCTCAGAAACCACCAACAGATTATTACAACCATATGGCATCTCTGTAGCACACAAACCAACAAAATCACTCCAAAATATCCTAAGTAAACCAAAAGACCCAGTGGCCCAAGAAGAAAAAACAGGAGTCATCTACAACATACAGTGTAAGGACTGTAACAACCACTACGTAGGACAAACAGGCAGAAGACTAGCAGAGCGCATCCACGAGCACCAACCAGCAGTCAGAAGACATGATGAAAATTCCTTAATTGCACAACACATGGACAGATTCAACCACAGTTTTAACTGGGAAACTGTCAGCATTTTAGACCAAGCCAAATCCAAACATGCAAGAGAATTCTTGGAAGCCTGGTATTCAGACAAGGCAGCAATTAACAGACACATAGAGATAAACAGCATCTACATACTATTCAAAAGAGACAAAAGACCAGAAGATCGCCTCACCAGCATTCAATCACCAGCAATCATCTCCAGCAATCATCACCCAGATAAGCAAAGGTCACCACTAGGTACACAATCAAGCAGTCAACATACGCTAATCAATGAGCTATCAGAGGAGCAAAACAGAACCCCCACCCCCACCAGCACTGGCAAGGCAGGCCACAGCAGATAAATAGAGAGCAAATCCTCATCCCATTTTAGCACTGAAGATGTTACCTAGCCGGGTAATGAAACATTTGCAAGAAAAGAACCAAGCTCAGAGAACCCCAAGGACTCCACAGTTCAACCCTGAGCTACACATATTCGCCTCCGTTGCATTTAACCATTTCTTTGTCACTGCAGGGAATAACAAACACCTATTTATCTGTGAGCGTACTCTATTCCACATCCATGGATTACAGAACCTAAACACTGCTAATGAGATCTCCTGAGCTGCTAGATCTCTGTCCATAGGAACCCCAGAGATGGTCCACACAGATAGCTTGGAGCTTTAGCCAGGATTTGAGATTCGTTATACTCCTCTAAATTCCTGTTCCAAATTATGTGGTTACTGCAACCAAAAGCCACAGATGGGGGGACTCCACCAGCACACAGTATATGCAGCAAGTTTACATTGATGTAGAACCACCTACTCCTTCATGTCTTGCACATTCTCCAGAATGTTGTTTTTACATGCATTGCAACTCTCGCATTTTCTCCCTCTTCAGACCCGAGAGGCCAACCGTGAAGGGAACAGCACCGCTGCACAACGCAACTCCAGGCTGGCACGGATTTTGGCCCATTCAGCGCTCGGGGTGGGGATCGGCGTCCTCATCATATATATCATCTTCATTGTACTTATGCGAGTTGCATTGAAATGAACATCTCTCAGTCCCTATATAACTCCTAGGAGCACATGATACAGCCTAAAACAGTGACACTGCCCCACCCATAGACAAGTGATGAATCAAAAACTATGGAACGTACACCTCTATGAGAAAAAATGAAGAAATGGAATGTTTCTGGATCCATTTCTGTTTGTTCAATTTACCTTTCTATATAAAATTACCTAGTTGTACTCCCCCAGAAAGAGCTGACTCACAATTGGGGGGGGGGTCCTCCTGGACTCGCGGCTCCTGCTGAAAGAGCAGGTGGCCGCAGTGGCACAAGTTTGCCTTGTGCACCCACTGGGCCCATGTCTGGATCGAGAGGCTGTTCTCACGATAACGCATGCTTTAGTCATCTCCCAGCTGGATTACTCTAATTTCTGGCACATGGGGCTGCCCTTAAAGAACATTCGAAAGCTGCAACTCATCCAAAATGCAGCCACGCAGGCAATTTGGGGCATTTCACAATATCCTCATGTAAAGCCTCTGTTCTGAGTGCACTGGCTTCCAGGAGGCTTCTGGATGCAATCTAAGATGCTGGTTATCACCTATAAAGCCCTACATTGGTTGCACAGGGCTGGGTTATCTGCAGGGCCACCTGTCCCTGATTGTTTCTGCTCACCCTACCAGAACCAGCAGGTTGGCATGCTCCAAGTCCCTTCTATTAGGCAGTGTCACCTTTGGAATCCAGGAGTCACACCTTCTCAATTGCAGCACCTGCTGTATGGAACAGCATCCCCACAGACACACGGCTTGCCCCCCACCCTGTTGGCCTTTCATAAGGCATTAAAGACCAGGCTATTCCGTAGACTTTTGGGCTCATTTAACCTTGTTGGCAGATTTGCTTAATTCTGGTCTTTGGATTAGAAGTTTATGATTTTCAGACCTTACATATATGTTCTATTACTTAGTTTTGGATGATTATATATATATTTGCTGGTTTTGGCTTTAACCCTGTGTTCACTGCCTAGAGTCACTGCTGGGAGATGGGTGCTATGTAGATAGCTTAAATAAATAGAATTATTGTGTTTTCTGGTCTTCCTCTCCTGTGGTGTCATTGGGCTGTTTGTTGGACTTAGGTCTCTCCTAAGTTCAGTGTAGGCCTCATATATTTTACATATTTTATATATTCGTAATAAATACATGTTGCATATTTTATATATACTCATAACTTGTATGGTTCACCAACCTCCATGTCCCACCCCTTTAATAAAGACCATTCAGTTGTATTGGCTAAATTTCTTCCATGGCTGTCCAGCATGTTTTGATTTATTCAGCTAAATAAATCAATAAATGATACCTCTCATGATTTTGAAACCATGTTTCTTCCATTATTTTTTTAACTTCCCATACTAGCCTACCACCCTGCCACAATGTCATCAGAATAATGTGTTCATTATTGATGTGGTTGCACCAAGGACACCAATCTTATTTGCACAATGACATAACATACACAAGATCTCTTGTTCACCTAGCTCCATGTTTGTGGGTTCTGCTTGTTTTGATTTCAATCAAAATCTCATATTTTAAGAAACAAAACTCAGTGCAAAATAATGGCTGAAGCGAATCTGAGAATAACGGAGCAACGGTGCCTCTGAGCACATTTTCAGCCTAGGAATTTAGGAGTAAGTACCAGAATTAAGCTTAGAGTCTATGCATTCAAAAATCTACTCTGGTTTCCTACCAGAACTTCTTTTTCAGTGAAATAGCTTTCCTATGCAAAGTTACCTTGGAATAGGTTTCATGGAATATGTTGGAGCTTTCTTCTTAATACATATACATTTTCAAGGGGGAAGGGTTTGCCTTTTAGTTGATACTATTTTTTCTATGAAAGCAAAGAGTCAAGTTCAAAACAGCCTGTTCTTCCAATAGATCTTGATTATCATCTTCCATAGCCCTACTGTCACTGAACAGAACGTTCTAATTCCATTGCTAGAATGAACTGAATGTTTGACTGCCCCCTCCCACAGTGATCCTGAAGGGCATTGTTTGGATACACAATTTTACTCTCTCTCATAATGTGTGGGCATGCATGTGATAGTGCACTCTATCTTATTTACAAAGGATTAACTTGCTTTGTAAAGAGCACAGCGTTTCTTTCCCCCACCTTATCTCTTTGTTGAAGGCCTGATTGCCTTCTAAGAGAGCACAGCAGTCCCCCACCCCATTTCCTTAGAAGCAATTAGCCATATGCCTGAAGCCATAAATTAGATCGGTACCAGGCAAAGAAGTTGCAATGAGAGAGGCCCTAAATTCCAAAGAAGTTAGGTATTTAAACTTAGATTCACCTCTTTAGGCCCACCTTTACTTTTCCCTGGGTCATCCCAAAATTCCCTTGTATGGATATGAGGGGATGTACTATCTGAAATATCTGAATATGCCTATAAAATCTTTGTTGCTTGCTTTGCAAGGTGTGGTTCTGGGCAACACTCCTTGAGCCATCCAGGTGGTTTCATTGGCCAATAAAACCTCTGTTAAAAGCTTCATCTCAAGTCTTCTTATTTGGCTTTACTGAAACTTGGGAAATAAAAGGTGTCATACATTTTTGGCGAGCCAGCCAGGAGTCCCGAAGGCAGAGATTCCTTCGGGAGGCTGCTTTTAGCCCCTCTCTAAATTGCCTTCACTACAGCGGATGGAGGAAATCTACGGGGACCTTTAACAACGTCAAGCGCGCGCCTGGAAAGTTTTCCAGTGACCTTGTGCTGGGCACCGTCGACAGACTCCGCTCCAGCTGAACCTGAACGCTCAAAATTGAGGCTTTTTCTTTTATATTTGTTGTATAAAGTGGATTTGGGGAAACTGGAAAAGGGTATGTTTTTATTAGGTGGGGAGAGCTGCCTTGAGAGTGCGTGAGTGAGACGTGGGAAATTCCACTAGGGGCTTGCCTATGAAGTGAGTGCAGTATGTGTGCTTGTTGGAATATATTGTCCTAGAGGAGGATTCTAGGTTAGGAGGACTCACCGTTACATGGAGAAGGATTTCACATTAGGGAGGGTACACTGGCCAGACCCCGAGCTGATGAAAGGAAAAATCGGCCCGAGAAATCCCTAGAAATTCCGAGCTGAACCCCTGCGTCGAGGGAAAGACGAACAGGGAGGGAACATAAAGAGCCCAAGAAATTCTCCAGGTGCAGTTCACAGAGATCCTGAGTTGAAGGAAAAACCCGAGAAATCCTCTAGTTAACAGAAAAGAAAAAGACCAAAAAAAAAAAAACCAGCCATCTGAGTGAAACAGCAACGAAGGAATCCATAGCAAAAAGAAGTTTTACCCCATTGCAATGCGTTATCAGGCACTGGGAAATTTTAAAACCCAGAGTAGCAATGGAGATGAATTTTAAAAAGAATAAACTAAAAACTCTCTGTGAATTCGTTTGGCCACATTATCATATTGGTCCAAATGTAGGATCTTGGCCACCAGAGGGTACTGTTGATGGAGAGTTTATAAATATCTTTGCCAGTTTTTTGGCTTCAAGCGGTAGGCTTGAGGAAGAGGTTTATGCCAAATTTTTCTTTAACCTCTATTTTGCCCAGACATTCAAGATCTATGTGGGCTAAAAACCAATCCTGCAAAACTTTTTTCCCTGCGGCCAAGAGCTGAGCAGGACACAGAAACAAAGCTTAAGCACAAAACAGAAGAGGAGGAGGAATCCCCCCCCCTTATTGTACTCTAAGGGCTCCTCCTCCGCCCCCTGCATCAGCTCCTCAGGCAACTCCATCACTAGCCCACACGGGCTCTGCTGTTGCAGCAACCCCCGCAGCTGGGACTGCCCCCCCACTGCCTTTAACCTCTGCAGCTGCTTTTCAGCCAGCTTCTCAAGAATCTTTAGTGGCAGCTTCACAATTGCCAGCGGCTGTGAGTAGCCCTTCACATACCAGGACAGGACTTGTTACAACACTGACTGTCCTGATATTTTTGTTGCTTCACTACGGGGGCAGGACCCTAATCTCCTTGCCCCTCTTAGACAAGTACCAATGGGCAACCAACTGGCTTTTATTCACACCCCTTTCACCACTAGTGATTTATTTAACTGGAGAGAAGGACTGCTTCCTTATCGTGAGTCTCCCCAGCAATATGTGGATCTTGTTCAACGCATTATTTTTACTCACAAGCCTACTATCCCAGATCTTTTTACTTTGATGTCAGCCTTTTTATCGCCAGAAGAAAAATGCCAAGTGCTTAAAGCAGCTACTGAAGCATACACAGCTGCAAGAAACTTGGATGCACAGGCTGGCCACCCACTGGGTGCCTGACTAGCCTCCCAGTTATGAGGCTAACCCCAACACCCCAGATAGAGCACTAGTTTTGGAAAGGGTTAGAACTGCTTTCCTTCAGGGACTGCGATTGGGTGTGCTAAAGACAGTGAATTTTCATTGTGTCCATCAAATTGTTCAGGAATCTAAAGAATCCCCTATGGAATTCCTGACACGCCTTAAAGATGGCCACCGCCGCTTCACTGATCTTGACCCAGAAGCCCCTGCCAATGAAGTTATGATCAAAGCTGCTTTTGTTGGCCAAAGTGCTCCAGATATTAGGAAAAAGCTCCAGAAGTTACCTGCCCCATCCACCCAAAATTTTGAAACTCCTATCTAGATGGCTTTCACTGTTTATTCTCAGAGAGAGCTCGAAGAAAAAGAAAAAAGATGAAAAGAAAGAAGATAAGAGAATGCATAAACAAGCATCTCTTCTTGCACTGGCCATTTGCCCACAAAGCAAAGGGAGGCAGGAATCCTCTCCCTCAGAGACTCATATAGAAGGATCAATGTGCAAAACGTGAGCAAATTGGCCACTGGAGAAATAAATGTTTGTGGAATGCCAAGCCTGATGCCCGACCTTCAAGGGCCAACAGAGGCTGAAAAAGACCAACACTGCAAGACCAAAAACCACAGAGAGGCAGACCTCAAAACTCCCAGCAGAGGTCTGGACTCCTTTTTCTTTTTTAAGTGCTCAAGCCTCTGAATTTTACTCTGAGAACAGTTCATATTGAAGGGACTCCAGAGGACTTTTGTTTTCCCCCGATCCTCTGGCTGAGTTAAATGCCAACCCTATCATTTTCTCATTGATACGGGTGCAACTTATAGTGTTTTAAATGACAAAAATATTCCTAGCCTGACCATTTCCTCTGCTCCTGTAATTGGTGCAACAGGAGTTATGGAAATGGCACCAATCAACTAACTTTTTTCAGTTGTTGCTCCTAGGGACCTCAACTGGATCATTCTTTTTTGTTTATGCCACATTGTCCCATCAATCTTCTTGGTTGGGACCTTTTAGGAAAATTAAGAGCTACCATTTAATTCAATGATCAAGGCTTGAGTCTTCACATTCCCCCAGAACAGGCTTATCTTTGTTTTTATTCAAGCCAACTGAAGCCAGCCCACTTGATAACACCCAGATTGACCCATGGGTGTGGTATCAAGGGAAACCAGGGTTTGCTCAATTTGTCAAGCCCCACATGGCTCAGTTGTTCCCTGAGGCACAACCCATTTCAATCAAGCAATGTCTTATCAGATGGGAAGCATGCCTGGGAATTAAAATATTAATTGACCACTTTGTCTAGTGACTAAGTATGGTATACAGTTATTGAAAAACAAGGATGCATATTAGGAGTCCTTACCCAGAAATTAAGACCTGAAAAGGATTCCTATTGCTTATCTATCCAAAAGTCATGGATGCTGTGATAAAAGGCTGCCTTCGTTCAATTGCAGCTACACCGCTTTTAATTTAAGAGATAGAAAAGATGTCTGCACCCCCCCCCCCACTCTGTTCAAACATTGCTGGAACAAAAACTTCCTGCATGGGCTACTTCAGCCCGATTGACTAAATATGCCAGCTTAATTTTGGAAAATGATTCAGTTAAACTGTTTCACTGTGAACAGCTCAACCCAGCCACCCTCCTGCTTCAACCATCAGAGGAAGCTAGCTCATCAGAAGGCCCCCATGACTGCCATCAGGTTTTAGAGACTATTGTTGGAATTCACCCTGACCTCCAAGTTGAACCTTTTAACTTGGCAGAATGTCAGTTTTGGACTGATGGTCCTTCTTTTGTTGAAAATGGGGGCCGGCAGACAGGTTTGGCTGTGGTCACCACTGATGGACCTATTTTACTACGTAACCTGCCCTCTCACTGGTCAGCCCAAGCAGCTGGACTATTAGCCCTCATAGAAGCTTGTTATCTTGCCAACATTTTTACTGACAGCCGCTCACACACGTGCTGCTTTTTGGAAGGCCCAAGGATATGTGGAATGGAACAGCCCTGAAAATGAAATCTCTTTTTGATCTACCCAATTAGCAATAGTTTATTGCAGAGGCCACCAGACTGATCAAGGCGAAATTGTTAACAATCGTGTTCAACTACCTCTTCAAATCCTGTGAAAGTGGCTTTCTCAAAGATACAGCAACAAGAAGCTGAGGCACCTTTGCCAATCAGCTGTAGCTCAATGTGCTATCTGCCACAGAAATAATCCAAAGAGTGATAAACTTACCCTTCCAGGCCACCTCCGTACTGCTCAATACCCTGGAGAAGCCTGGCAAGTGGACTTTACTGAACTTCCCAAAAAGGGACCCAAAAATCATCTTTTAATCTTTGTGGATTTGTTCTCTGGATGTTCTGAAGCCTTCCCTGCTTCATTTCAGCTTGCAGGGAAAAATGGTTAGGGCCTAGTGGAGCACATCGTCCCAAGATTTTCGGTCCCTAAAAGGTTAAATCAGATAACAGCTGGCACTTCACCTTTGAAGTCATTCAGCAAGTCAGTAAATTCCTGGACATTCCTTGGTATTCACATTCTAATTACAAGCCTCAGGTTTCAGCCAGGGCTGAAGACATGAAAGAGGGCTGAAGATCGTACTTTAAAAGCTCAGCTTGCAAAGCGACTCAGTTGCCGTGGCCCAAAAAATACTGCCCCTTGCTTTAACATATATCAGGGCAATGCCCAGAGGGCCACTATTGCTGTCCCCCTTTGAAATGCTTTATGGGAGACCGTTTGTATCTCATGAAGTGCAAACTGTATGGACAGGGGAAGTTGGCGCACGTTCCATATTTCCCTGCAGGTCCGAGATGCCTTGCCAGTCGCTCCTGACGTACCACCCATCGCCCAGCCAGGCTAGTTGGTCAGAGTGAAGGAGCTGTTCCCATCCTGCACTGATCTGAAGTGGTCCGAGCTGAAGCAAGTCCTACTGAGCATGCCAACTGCTGTAAAAATCGAGGGCATCAAAGCTTGGGTGCACGGATCCAGGATCGAGCAGGTGAAGGAACCCCCAGACATTTGGCAAGTTTCCTCGGTCAATAGACTCAAATTAAAATTGCAGCGCTCTCTAGCTTCTCCAACAGATCTTTTCAAAGACTGATTAGGTCCACCGATAGTGACCTAATTCAAGAACAACCAGAAGATTTGGCATCATAGATTCTACCAGCCACACGACCCCTAGACGTGCTGGCTTTGTCACAAACTAAGTTGTGAAACTGATATTGTTTTTATTGTGTGAATTGTTTGTTCTGAAATACTTTTCCTTTGTTGTTGGTTTCCCCATGTTTTGGGGAAGAGAATTACTATTTACTGGAGGGAAGATGTCTTAATGCCCTGGATGCCCACCCAGGGACAGATCAAAGAGTGTTTGTTTGAAAAATTTGATCATAAGCCTATTGATAATTGAAGTGTTCTTTTTGGTTGACAATACTGATGCTTATATCCAAAGGTATGGAGTTTGGAAATCACCCCGCCTGCACTGACTTATAAGGTAATACGTAGAAAAGATAAAGAGGAGTTTGTGTCCCGTTTATGGCTTAATAAGACATATAATGCATACTGTGATTTTGTCCCAAACTCTGCTGCAGGAATGCAACCCCAAAATAGTAAAGGATTGTTGGGTATGTTTACCTATAGCCCCAGGGGTTCACTAAGCCCTTCCTGTCCCAGCAGAATGACGGTACAAAATCAGGACTAAGTTGGTTTTCACTGGGAAAAGACCCCAGAGTGGAATTGCTCAAGCTTATTTTGATACACTTAAGAGGATGATATTGGGAATGGGACTGAAACAGGGGCCCCCCATAGATGGGCCTGTTGTTATTGGAAATGTTGGATAAAACCACCAATATGTGTTCAGCAACATGATCCTCATGAACTTAAGAAAGGAGTAGAAGTGGGAAGAATTGATGTGAATGCTTGTTCTATGGTGATTTCAATGGTTTGTAATCGTACCCTCACGATGATGAAAGCTATGTAGGCACCTACAAAACAGATCAAAAATGTGTATTTAACCAAAGGATCCAGAATAACTATTCTGCAAGGAAAAGTGAGAGAGAACTGGTGCCTGGATAAACCTCCCTGTGCCCAGTTCGATCTCCCCCCTTGGCTCTTAAAGAGCAAGAAGGGACAAAATTGTTTTCCCTATTCCCCAAAGGTCCCAAGAGGGACAATGGGAAGACTCCTCATATTTTGTGGACCCTTCCCTGCCAGGGGTGGTAGTAAACAAATCAATGGAAGCCCCTGTAAAACCAGAAGAAGGGGTGCAACCATTGGTTGGAATTTATGTGACTGAGACTTTCACTGTGAGGCTCGGTGACAGTTCACAGGAAAAAGATTTTGAATCCACTTTGAGACCATGCCAGGAAAGGAAAGGAAAGGAAAGGAAAGGAAAGGAAAGGAAAGGAAAGGAAAGGAAAGGAAAGGAAAGGAAAGGAAAGGAAAGGAAAGGAAAGGAAAGGAAAGGAAAGGAAAGGAAAGGAAAGGAAAGGAAATGTTGTTGTTGTTTCCACAACTGATGGTTTAACTGTAATTACAGCCCCCAGAAATCAAGCCCAAACATTTGCCAAACTTATGATCCTTCGCTTTCTTCCGAAAACGTATAAGTGGAATCACATACATACGAAGCATCTTATGTTCAAAAGCAAAGGGAGGAAATGAAGGGCATTGTTTGGATACACAATTTTACTCTCTCTCATAATGTGTGGGCATGCATGTGATAGTGCACTCTATCTTATTTACAAAGGATTAATTTGCTTTGTAAAGAGCACAGCGTTTCTTTCCCCCACCTTATCTCTTTGTTGAAGGCCTGATTGCCTTCTAAGAGAGCACAGCAGTCCCCCACCCCATTTCCTTAGAAGCAATTAGCCATATGCCTGAAGCCATAAATTAGATCGGTACCAGGCAAAGAAGTTGCAATGAGAGAGGCCCTAAATTCCAAAGAAGTTAGGTATTTAAACTTAGATTCACCTCTTTAGGCCCACCTTTACTTTTCCCTGGGTCATCCCAAAATTCCCTTGTATGGATATGAGGGGATGTACTATCTGAAATATCTGAATATGCCTATAAAATCTTTGTTGCTTGCTTTGCAAGGTGTGGTTCTGGGCAACACTCCTTGAGCCATCCAGGTGGTTTCCTTGGCCAATAAAACCTGTTAAAAGCCTCATCTCAAGTCTTCTTATTTGGCTTTACTGAAACTTGGGAAATAAAAGGTGCCATACAATCCCATTTAGCTTCATTGCTCACAAACAGCATTAATTGTAAAACAAGGGAAGAATAATTATATTTGGGCTGGGTCCCAGCAGTCAACAGGGCGGAGGTTATAGTTATATAATTGACAATGTCAAAAGCACAGGCTAATAAGATCATGACTCAACAGCTATATGTTATGCACATTTAACAGGACATCTGGAATGAAGATATTCCTCTAGAAGCCGCACATCTCATTAAAGCTGGCTGTAATGTTCAAAATGCTGCTCCTTCAGCTAGCAAAAGGCCTGTAAGACATGGGGAGGGAAATGGGGAGAGATAGACTGGAAAGTAAATGAATGTGCAGATAGACAAATGGCTCCCATCCTAGTTGGCTCAGTGTTAGCTTGGCTGTAGTCCTAACTTTAGGGATGAGTATTGTAGCTGAGAACACTCTTCACTTCTTCACCTACATATAAACCATGTTATTGGTGTACAACCTGAGAGCTGGAACACCAGGAAAGACAACACAACGTAGGAGGAGGAACTTGCTGGAGTAAAAGGACCTTCGAAGCACATCCTGAAATCACAAAATGCTTTGATCCATTTCAGGATATTTCAAAGGTAGCTTTTCACATTTGTGTGTCCTATTCTTCCTGACTACCAGCGTGGAGCAATTTGTCTCCATCGCAGGCTGAAACAAGTTGAAATACTTAGTCCTGTTCTCTTTTCTAAGAGGTCTATGGTGGGCTTAGCTGCTTCATAGGAGATGACATAAGGGTGACACCACCAAAGACACCAGAGAATACCAGGTCAATAAACTGTTCGTGTGACTACCTGGTGCCATTTGGACGTCATAGCAATCCTTGAATGGGATTGCTTTGCAAGAAACTTTTGTAATCCTCTTCAAAGACTTTTCAGATGGATGACCATTATACACTATTGTACGATATGATTACTGTACAGCATATCATAGTCATTTACAATATCTGTTGTACATGTGGAGTTTTTTTAATGAACCTCTGCGGGTCCAATTTTAGGAAGAGGAAAACAGGATGCACACTTTAAATATATATAAAAAAGAAATGAATATAGTTTGCTCCATTCATTGCTCTGATAAATAACTAAGAATCCTCTTTCAAATCCACTTTACTGTCTGCATTAATACAATGCTGTTCTGAACCTCAAGTTTTTGTCTCTTTATATATTTAAAGGCTGCAGAGGTGGAACCTGCATCCATTTTTATCCCTTTAATATACAGAGTCTTTGTACCCAACTACAATATAAAGCTATAAATCCTCTAACAAGCCATTGTTAAAAGTACATTTCCCTGACATTCTTTTTTTTTAAATGTCATTTGAATTTCTAAAAGTTACCTAGTGCTGGTACATTTAACAATGTAATTAAACATTAATCATGTTTAATGCAAACAGTTTCCAGGATGTTAATCTAAATACCACTAAAACTCTTGTGTCTGTTTGCTACTTTCAGCTGGGCGAAACAATGTGTCATAGGCCAACCATTTTTGAAGCAAGTGACCTCAAATGGGCTAATTTACAGAATGCCAGGACTTGTTACTTCCGTGGGAATGAAATTTGGGGAAGTTGTGGCCGCCTCAGCGCCACCAGGCTGCTGCTGCTGCTGCACCACCAGCGCACAGCCACGGTCACATGATCCTCACGTCCAGTGCTTCCTGACAGCTTCCCACAAGCCAGTGGGGAAGCCAGCAGTGAAGGTTGCACGTCCTTCCCAGGCCTCCCTACACTCACACACACACACACAAGCACTCTGCACCCTCCTTCCTGGCCCTCCCTGTGCTCACAAGCATGCACACTCCTACCAGCACCATGCTTTCTGGGCCTCTCTGTGCTCACACGCACCCTGTGCCCTCTTTCCCCGGTGTCCTTGCACTCACACACGCACACACACCCCACTCTCCTTGCCCGCACCCTCCTTGCACACATGCACACACCGACCAGCACTCTCCTTGCCAGCCTTCCTGTGCTTGCATACACCCCATAGCCTCTTTCCCTGCATGTACCGCAGCCCCCTCCTCCGCCAACCCACACGTGACCTTCAGCCGAACAGTTCCTATGTCAGCAGAAGCTTGAGGTACAGAAGCAAAATAGGCAGTGAGTCTAACCATTCCTTACAAAGACATTTGAACTTTTGGGCATGCTGAACTTTTATCTGTTTGTATCACTAAAGCAGTGTTTTTCAAATTTGGCAACTTTAAGATGTGTGGACTTCAACTCCCAGAATTCCCTAGCCAGCATTCTGAGAGCCAAAGTCCACACATCTTAAAACAGCCAAGTTTGAAAAACACTGCACTAAAGGATCCCTTTAGCCCCTCTTATAGTATTTTCTGGCTGAATTCAATAGCCCAATGATCTAATCTAATCAACTTTTATTTACAGCCTCAGACCAAAACAAAGTATAAAATAGTACACTTTTAAAAATGAAGCAAATTATAGTGTTGCAGCAGTAAAACACAGCTACCCTAAGTAGAGTACAATGTAACTAATTGCTTGCATGTTTTGCACACTCATAATGCAAATTTAGCCACCATGCATATTATTGAAAGATCCTTGAACTTAAAATGCATCAGTATGCCCAAGGAATATCTTAACTAATGGATATGGTTAGGATATGGAGGGAGGGAGGAAGTATGTGCGTGCATGTTTATTCCCTGGGGAAAAGACTGGCTTAAATATTTAAATATCATCTTGGAAAGCTGTCATGACAATGAAACATAGATAGGCGGAAGGGCGTTCAGGCACACAAAGAGACTCTAAAACGCTGTAACACCAAGAAAAATAAAACTCTTCTGGACTTTCCCCTTTTAGTATATTTAGTATATTAGCTGGCATAGTTTAGTTACTTATTGTCTAGTCATCCGTTGAGCTTGGAGAGTGAGAAGTTGTGCTGCTCAACACCATACCAGAGAAGCAGAAAGTTGGCAGAGAAGCAGAAAGCTTGTTGACGCCAGAATTGAGATAAATAGTAATATAATCCACCAGAAGAGGAGACGAGCGGAAGAAGGAGGCAAAGAAGGGTGGAGAAAGTCTGAGTGGAGAGAGGGGGAGAGGGAGGGTAGGACTCTGCCTGCAGCTTATTAGAACAGCCATAAAGAAGAAACTAGAACTGAAAAAAGCAAAGTGATTTCTTCTGGAGCCTGCAGAACAACTGAAGAGCAAGCAACATGAGTAACACAAACTACCAAACCTTCAACAGCGATCAACCGAACTCTCCGAATCCACCCACCTACTCAGAAAAAGATCCCTACAAAGAGTCTGGCCCTGCTGGATCAGCCCTTCCCACGGGCCAAGGGGCCACTGCCCCTATGCCTCCTTACTATGGCTCACCTGGCTCGGCCTACCCACCACAGATGAGTCAGCCTCAGCAGACGGTCATCATCACCCCGGTCTACCCCTCCAGTGCACCGGATTACCTGGCCTACTCCATCTTCACCATGCTTTGCTGCTGCTTACCTCTGGGAATTGCTGCCTTGGTTTTCTCGATACAGGTAAGGATTTGAGAGGATGGGGTGAGTGTGATGCAGTAGTAGATTGGACTGGGGGTGGGGGAAGACCTGGCCCTTTGATTCCCCCCCTCCCCCCAGGCTACTTTGCAGCTTTTTCTTCTTTCTCTTCTTCTTCTTCCAAGACTTCAGGCAGTTAACTCAGGTCCGTGTAGTTTTCTTGGCAAGTTTTTTCCAGAAGTGGTTTGCCTCTGCCTTCTTCTTCCTAGGGCTGAGAGGGAGGGACTGGCCCACAATCGCCCAGCTGACTTTGTGCCTAAGACAGGACTAGAACTCACCGTCTCCTGGTTTCTAGCTCAGCACCTTCCACCACTATCCCAAACTGACTCCAGTCAGGAGGACTCAAAGCATTAAAATTTCAACAAAGGGCTTTCTCCAACTCAGCCTTTATACTTCAGGTCCACGTTCAAGGGGGAAGAAGCACAACAGTGACACAGAGCCTAGTGCAAGGAAAAACAGAGAGAATTCATACAGGCGATGGTTGCAGAGAGAGCAAGATACAAAAGTGGATTTTCCTTTTATGCTGCATGAGCAGCAAAACCTGTGGCTGTGAAAAAAACAGTTACACAACTCTTTGGCAGCCTACATCTTTATATCTATTTCCAAGACTTGTACTTCCTACAACCTTGGGGTGGGGGGGGGGGCAGGCAAGGGATAACTCAAGACATACGCCAGCTCTGTCCCTTTTGTATGTGCCTCGTGATGTCACAGGCATGTGTGTAAGGGGGGGGGAGCTTGTACCATGATGTCACAACCCTCATTTTATCAGCCTTTCATACAGGAGCCCAAGAGAGCTTACATATGGAGTCCTTGGGGCTGTCTGAGCTTGGTTCTTTTCTTGCAAATGTTTCGTTACCTGGCTAGGTAACATCTTCAGTACTAGAATGGAGTGTGGTTTGCTCTCTGTTTATATACAGTGGCATGCCCTGCCAGTGTTGGCGTGTGTGCTGCTTTTTCTCTGGTAGTTCCTTGATTAGGGTATTGTTCACTGCTTGATTGTGTGCCTGGTGGTAATCTCTGCTTATCTGGGTGATGATTGCTGGTGAGGAGATGTTCTGGTCTTTTGTTTTCTTTTCTATTGTCTCTTTTGAATAGTGTGTAGATGTTGTTTATCTCTGTGTGTCTATTGATGGCTGATGTGTCGAGTGCCAAACTTCCAGGAATTCCCTAGGATTTTTGGATTTGGTTTGGTCTAGGATGCTCAGTTTCCCAGTTGAAACTATGGTTGAGTCTGTCCACATGTTGTGAGATTAAGGAGTTTTCATCGTGTCTTCTGACTGATAGTTGGTATTCATGGATGTGCTCTGCTAGTCTTCTGCCTGCCTGTCCTACATAGTGGCCATTACAATCCTTACACTGTATCTTGTAGATGACTCCTGTTTTTTCTTTTTGGGCTACTGGGTCTTTCGGTTAGCTTAAGATGTCTTGGAGGGCTTTAGTTGGTTTCTGTGCTATGGAGATGCCATGTGGTTGTACATGGTTGTACATGTAGTGAGCTAACATGTCACTAATCCTCTTCCTCCTTTTTCTCTCTCTGTCCTTTCAGATAGGTTGGACTGTGAGAGAGTGACTGGCCCCAAAACTCAGTGGTCTTCCATAGCTGACAGAGAACTCCAACCTGGGTTTTTTTTAAATTTCATAAATATCTTATTTAGGTTACCCTCACTTTCTGAATATAATTTATTTTTCTCTTGCTGGCTTTCTGTCTCATACAGAAACTCTTTCCTTCTTTCTTCTTTCTTTCACCTTTTTGGTTAACATTTTCCTTGGTATTTTAATACTCAATATTTGGGTTATACTATTCTCATCATCCAGGATTTGGATCATGCATTAAAACACTTAAAAATTAAAGAGTGGTCAACAGTGAAATGGATTGTTGAGATTTTAATATGTAAGGGGTAGGTTTAGAATGGTAGCTGTATGGAAATCATTAAGCAGCTTAACCTCACTCTAGGTGTAACAAGGACTAAAGAAAACAGTAGCATCCATATTTGCTATCCCACTTCTTTTGGCCAGTCATATAGATTGGGTCTAGGGAAAGAACAAGAGAAAGCAGCAGAAGGAGATGGCCAAAATCAGCAGCAAAGATCAGTGAAAGGGTGGTGATTTTCCTATCCATTCCCATGCTGAAATAAACATCTGAAGCTGACACTTCAGTGTCTGGAATGAGCAGGGAACTAAAATGCTAATAGTCAATAGTGAATGTCAATGAACCTGTGTCTGCTGACAAATACAGTAAGCATGAATTGTCAGAAATGCTGTTCTGAGCCTTGGCCAGAACATTTGGCGAAGGGTTAAGTCTTGCCAATCACATCCTACATGGTTGGCTTGCTGATAAATACTTGTTGATTGAGATAAAGGAGTTCTTAACCATCCATTGCAAGGACAACTGTTGTGAAACCACTCAGAACTACATATTCTTATAAATAGAAGATAATCTCCAGCTAGATAGGGCTTTTTTTCACTAATCTATTGCATCATTCTCATTCTCCCTAGACCCGAGATGCCAACCATTCTGGAAACAGCATGGCTGCGCAGCGAAATTCCAAGATGGCACGCAACTTCGCCCATGCAGCACTTGGTGTTGGCATTTTCCTCATTATTGTATATATCGTCTTAATGGTGATCCTGCTTAATCAAAATAACAGATCCTGAAAGATTATGTCTTCTCTTTCCTGATATACAAAACAGAGGTCAAAGGCTTGGGATCATCTGCACTGAGTCATTCCATCAAAAGATACAGCAGCTTGTTTACACGTGCATGGAAAACACAGGATTTCCTTGTTCTTCATTCCCATCACCAGCTATAGAATGAGGTTTTGAGGTTCCACCAGCTAGATTTGTACATGGATTTGTGATGAGTTTTTGATGTCCACCAATTAACATCGAATATGCTCCATCTCTGCAATGCACCTACTGAAGCAACGGAAAGGGGGTGTCGGGTGGCAAGGATCAAATGGGATACAACATGTCTATAAATTGCCCTGGTGTCATCAGGGTTGAACTATCAATCTTCCTGAAATCAGACAATGGGTTTAGATCACCTCCTTTCAATGGTTCCTCTTCCCATCAGCCACCATCCTTCACATTTCCTTTTCCTCTAGGCTAGTTAGTACAATTCAGTAATGAAGGCCACAGGTTATTTAGTTGTAGTTGTTCAGTCATTCAGTTGCTTCTGAAACTTCATAACCTCAATGGACATTCTTTTGCCAGAGTTGTCTGCAAGGAACCATCTTTCTGAGCCCTTGTAAGCACCTGCTCATGTCATCAGAGGTGGTATCTACCTACCTTAGATACAATGTTTTCCATTACCCTGTTTTGTTTTGTTTTTTATAGCCTTTGATTTTTCCAAGTACCAGGGCCTTCCCCAGTGATTCTTGCCTTTGCATTGTATGTCCAAATTATCTAAGCTTTAACTTCGGGGTCATGCTTCCCAAAACCCACCATTTTGTTTTGGTTTTTTTCCTTCCTCTACTGTGGGTCACTGAGAGCACCCCAATTCTGATGCCACAAATTGCTGATCAAGCCCCATCCCACACAGTTATATAGTACACAGCTGCTTTGCTCTGCTCACTGACTCTGTGAAAACCCCCTCCTGTCTGTTTTCAAAATCCAGAAAGTATTTGAATCTCCCCTTTCAGAGTCCTGTATGCAACAGAAATAAATCTGACAGTGGTAATTGTCAAGTATGTTTTGTGTTTTCTTGAAACAGTCTTTGCTTTTCTCTTTGGAACACAACCGTGGGATTAACATCTGATGGCTGAAATAAATATTGCATGATGAAAATAAAGAAATGGCTCACCTAAGCCTTCCCTCCCTTTTTTATTTTTATTATTTCAGAAGAAATTAAAGGATAACGCTGTCCAACAATTTAGATGGAGATTGACTGAAGAAGGCTATTCCATACTGCTTAATTTACAATTCTTTCCTACTACCTGTTTTGATTGTACAGCCATTAATTCCACCACCACCCAACCTGGCCATACATCAGCAGGAATTTGTTCTGGCTAGCAACCATCCATCTGGGGGTCTGCTGGAGGGGAAATACCCATCTTTGCTCCAGCCAAGATTCTCAATGGAATTAATGTTAATCTCAACACCTTAATCGGTGTGTATATTCTGTTAGCTCTTGCTATTCCTGTGGAAAGGACTGTGGGTCCTCCCTCCACTACTCTCAGTGGGGGATGTGGGAATAACTTTGCAATTTGCAGTTTGCTTTGGGAGAGATCCTTTGGTATGGTGTTTTTCAAACTTGGCTATTTTAAGGTGTGTGGACTTCAACTCCCAGAATTCCCCAGCCAGCATGCCCCTCCTATGGTATTTTCTGGCTGAATTCAATGATCTAATCTAATCAACTTTTATTTACAGCCTCAGACCAAAAAAAACTCTAAAATAATACACTATTTAAAAATGAAGCAAATTATAGCATTGCAGCAGTAAAACATAGCTGCCCTAAGTAGAATGCAACTTAACTAATTGCTTGCACGTTTTGCACACTCATAATGCAAATTTAGCCACCTTACATATTATTGAAGGGTCCTTGAACTTAAAATTCATCAGTATGCCCAAGGAACATCTTAACTAATGTAACAGAATTGTCCTAGAACAGTAAAGCAAATATTACATAGCGCTGGCCATCATTTCATGGAGAATTTTATTATGGCAATTCCCCTGCCCTGCCCTGCCCTGCCCTGCCCTGCTGCTGCTTATAAAACAGCGAGAAACTGCATTATTAAAGAAGAAGGGTTTCACTCACTTCTAAACTTCTTCATGACATGCTGATGACCTGGCTTAGCATTTTAATGTTCTCCTGCATGGCTCAGATCTCAAATATGAGCTGGGTGAAAAGGAAAGCACCATTTCAAAAAAGTTGCGTCACTGTTGATTGCCTTCTTCCAGACACACTCCAGTCCATCAATGTCCTCCCAAAAATACGGAGCCCAGAATTGGATGCAGTATTCTGATCTGACCAGTCCAAAATAGAGAGGAACAATCACTTGTCTCAAGCGGTTTCACTTAAACTAGCCTAGGATTGCATTTGCTCTTTTTGCAGCTGAATCACACTGTTGGCTCATGTTCAGTTGGTGAACTTGGGCCAGTTTTCATTAGATTAAATAAGATAACCACCTAGCTGAGTTCTCACGACAAGCTTAACTGGGTCAGTTGCAGACCCTAAGAGCTGTATTCACGCAAGATATCAAGTTTGATTCACTATAACCTTAGTCAATGTGTGTGTGTACCTTAGTGAATGGCAAGCCCAGGACATATGATTTGGTTTATTGTGCAAATACAAATGGCTAATTTTGTCCATGCCCACATGACTCTCTTATCTTCTATTATCATGGCATCTTTTCAGTTTGAGCTAATCATTGAAAACTATAAGGAAACATAAATGCTTTTTCATATCGGAAGGGCAACACTCAGCACACCTGGGCTGCTTTGGTAGATGCTCAAAAGCAGGAGTCAGCAATTTAGCAACCCCACCAAGACTCCCTGGCTTCTTCATCAAAGGACTAAAGCCAGTCCCTATGTTTAGACTTCCCAGAATATGTTTTTATAGCTTCCTAGATCATGCTACTTATTCTCACGAAGGAGGAGAAAAGAGGAGAAACACAAACTCAAGCAACGCTGGAATGTAGGCTGGTAGTTCAAACAATCCCAGAGTAATAAAATCATAAAGTTGCAAGTGATCCCCAGAGGTCACCTAGTCCCACCCCATGCTCCATGCAGGATTCACTATAGCATTTTTGACAGGTGATCATCCAGCTTCTGTTGGGAAATCCCTAGCAAAGGAGAATTTATGACATCACGTAGGCAGCTAGTTCCACTGACTCACAGTACATACAGTTCTCTTTTCCTTCTTTCTTTTTCTTGACTTTATATTAGTTTTTGTCAGTTTGTATCTTCTTTTAAAAACTTTTAATACATTTTATTTTTTAAAAAACCTTTTCCTTTCTTCTTTTTCTTGACTTTATATTCGCTTTTGCTAGTTTTTATCTTCTTTTTAAAACTTTTAATAAAATTTACTTTAAAAAAAAGTTCATAGAGTTCAGAAGTTCCTCCGGATGACTCATCTGAACTTCCTTCCTTGTACTTTTAGCTCACTGGTTCTGGTGCTGTCCCCTGAGGTAATAAAGAAGAAAGTCACTTCCTTTTCTGTGACAGCTTTGCAAATATTGGAAAACTCTTCCCATATCTCCCCGTATCCTTTCCCGCACCTGCTGAGCACCAGGACCTGAGTAGCTGCTAATGCACCGCATATAGGCATCTAAAGTCCAAAGAGCTGTGGGTTCAATTCCTGATAGAAGGTTTGAGCCCATAGAATAACATATGCCAACCCATGCCTGATGAGTCATGGTGATGAGGATGAAAGTGGCAACACTGTGCTCCCTGATTGTCACAATAACTGAAAATTACCACACTGTTTTGAACCATGATGCCCAGGACTGGGCACAGAACACCCAAGGAGATCTGACCAGGGAAGACTATATTCCCATGATCTGGGCTCTATCTTCCTTTTAATGTACTCCAAGATAGCATCACACTGATGGCTCATATTTAACTTGGGTTATCAAGAACAGTCAGATCCCTTTCACATGTTCTCCTGCCAAACCATGTCTCCTCTATACTATGCTTGTCCCTTACATTTTTCCTACCCAGATTCAGAACTTGATATTCTCCCTATTAAGTGCCATCCTATTCTTTTTGGTCCACTGCTCAAGCCTGTCTAGATCTTTTTGAATCTTCTCCGTTTCATCTAAAGTAGTAGGCATGCCTCCCAGCTTTGTGTCACCTGGAGACTTGATAAATGTCCCCTCAATTCCTTTCATCCAAGGATAAAAATGGCAAACTACGTGGGGCCCTGGACATTGGTGTATGTTCCTCCACTCAATCTTTCCCTCCAAGCTGAAGTGACGCCATTAATGACCACTCTTAGGGTGCCATCATTCAGCTAACTCTGAGTCCATCCAACAGTAGTACCATCTAACTCCTCTTTTTACCATTTTATGAAGGAAAACATCACAACATACTTTGCCAAAGGTTTTGCTGCTTCCCGGGTAAAATATCCCCAAGTATTCTCCTTCTTCAGGATCCAGGGAGATGAGTGCAGCAATTAAGGTAGGAAGAACCTTCTGCTAGAGTGGGGTGAGAACAAGGCATGTATTTACTTACTTATTTAGTTATTTATCAGATTTGTCACTGCCCATCTTGTGAACGACTGTTGTCTATTTAAATAAATATTTAAATATACAATAACACATTTAAATATTTAAATATGTTCTTGTATGTTTAAATATTTATTTTTAAAAGATGCTTCTTTTTCATTGACATGCAAATTATAGTATAATTAAGTCAATGCTGTTAATATAAACCATCCTCATGTATTTAGTCATTTTTCCCTCTTCTGTCATGTTAAAGCTGACTCAGTTTATTTGTTCATTCATTTATCTGTTAAATTTCTAGACTGCCCAACTTCAAAATGGCTCGGGGGGCTTCACAAATTAAAGAACAATATATTGGGGGGGGAAACAGCCAACATGTGAGAGACAACATAATCCAAGCCACATCACATCATCCAAGGAGGCCCTCCCAATATACAAACCCAAGGTCTGGGGGAAAAACAGGTTTTTGAAGATTGCTTATAGGTGGGCAATTGGGGACCATCCAAATCAGGAGAGGGGGGAGATACTCCAAAGGGCAGATGCTAAACCTTCAATTTGCTAAACATGGATTAACAAAAGGCTGTTGCTGTGTTCACATAACATGCTGTGTCCGAACAAATAAAATATATTGTGAATTAATGTGAAGTCCTGGCAGTGACATCAGATCCTGAATCCAGAATTACAAAACACAGTTTCTGAATTCACAGGGCCCTAACAAAGTATATTATGGTTTAATGTGATGCTCGGCTTCACCTAACACGCTGATGCAATGTGGGGGAACGCAGAAGACCACTGTATTTCGAGGAGTGAGGTGACCTATTTTTTTTTCATTTCTCCTTCCTATTAAGAAGAGTACAGAAGTTTTAGAGTTCACTTTGAGTCATAATAATGTTTAGCTGACTTGTTTTTCACTCTGGCCTGCGAGGCGTGGGAGGGAGGAATCTTCACACAGTTGTAGAGGAGGACTTTGAGACTCCTTATGTTAACACTGGCTTATCTACAGGTCCCAGGCTCTGGGTTCACGTGATGAGCAGATACACTATCTAGCCAAGGTCAGGCTCTGCAGTCTTGGTACCATGGAAATAAAGTCATGAGGTTTTAAGGCCAGACCTTGATAAAAACATTCAGGTTGCCCCGGAGCTTGGAGCGTGGACACGAGCTGGCACCAGGAGCTGTGTGATTTGGGCCGTTTTGGGCTGTCTCCGCTGTTATGAAACTGGGGCTCCCAGCAGCCAGGGAGATTTTGTATGCTATGTTTTTATATGTTATATGCTTTTACGTTGGTGTTTCTGTTTAAATCGGTCTGCTCGAGTTAACCCTAAAGCTTAAAATCTCCCTACCTACTGGCGTGCGTTGTCTCTGGCTCTGAAAGAACCAACTTCAAGGCATCTGATCACCACCTTGATAACTGACAAAATAGGGATAGTTGGCTTTCCCACAACTCTCTGAACTGCAAACTAGCAAGCCCCCTTTTTGCATAATCTAGGGTGTGGTGCAAAGCTAGAGTTAACATGTATGGGCTGCAATACTCCACATGACACTAGATGGCAGCAAAGAGCTTGTCTTTCTGCTGTGCTCCCCTTGCTGTCCTGATGCTTGCAGCTGAGACCTGGTTGCCCTAACAAACTGACTTTAGAACTGCAGTTCACAGGCAACTTTTGAGCTGCTGGGACTGCACTCAAGACTTTCATGGCTACATCAGCCCTGCATTGTACATCTCTATTTATTGCCTGGCCTACCTTGTAGGACAATTGCAGGAGACACATGTCCATGGCCTAGAGGGAATTTTGTTCAATGACATCCTTATAGGTTTGGTGACAGTTTTGTTTTTTGTTTTTTTCCCAGTTAGTGGGAGGCAAGGATAACTGTAAATCAATAAATCCAGCCAGTGCGAACAACTTCAACAATAAGTGAAAATAAGGATGGTGGAGGGAAACACTGAGCCCAGAAATAAATGTATGGGGTGTTCAGAACCTGTCCCTATTTTCAGTTGTGGAGTAGTAGGGATGCTTGGTAGGAGGGGCTTCTGTTATCACAAAAAATAAAAAATAAAAACTGAGAAACTGAAATTACATTATCTGCTGTTAGGACAAAGTGCTTCCCTTACCAGTGTTGCCCCACCCAGTAGAGAACCATCCCTCAGACATATTTATTGCCACATTTCCCCACACCACACACATCATATTCTAAGAGGGGAACAGAGTAACCATCTGTTGGAACCAAACCTCCAGACAACGAAGTTTCAGTCCATAGCAAAGCAGTGGAGTCTGGATTGAAAGTGCAACCTAGGAAAGAGGAAGATCAGCAGGACTTTGGGAGAATCTGAAAAGAGGAACCTGCAAGGCAGGTATTTATAGAACTACAAAGAAGGGAAGGAGAGGAGACCAGATCTGCAATATGAGCAACCCAGAGAATGAGAAGACAGCTCATTTGAATCAAGCCCCTTACCCTGGTCCGATGAACTCATCTGCTAGTCCACAACCTCCAATGGGCTACGGGGCACCTCCCTCTATGCCAAACCAATACCAACCTTACGCCGGACCTCCCGGAGTCATACCAGTCCAGCCTCAACAGACCATCATCATCTCAAATGTCCAGCCCGCCAATGTACCAGATTATCTGGGCTACTCCATCTTCACCCTCCTTTGCTGCTGCCTCCCCTTGGGCATCGCTGCCTTGATTTTCTCCATAAAGGTGAGCTTCAGTGAGAGAGAAGTAACCATTGGTAACTTTGTTGAGATGATGATGAATGTAGTCAATGCCGGATTAGTCTTGGTCAGAGGTAAAGTAGCCAGCACATGTTGCATTGAAGTGTGAAGCAGGGCAGCACTGTACAAGGAGAGGGAGTAAAGGGGAAGAGAGCAAGAAAAAGAGAAAGGGAATAAATTGTACAAAGTTTGTTAACACAAGTCCTTACTCATATGGTAGATCAAATACAGTCAAAAGAAGGAAAACTAACATTGCAGAGATAAGAGCTTCTTTCAGTGCACAATCAGATCTACTGATTGCCTTAACTGAACTCCCTGATTATTTGATGTTATTGTTCACTATAGCATTATTTATTACAACCAGAAGCATGAATGGATTTGATGAAGTGTAATAGAATATGATCCTTTCTAGCAAACATGTTGTTGTTATGGGCCACATCATTTTTTTTTAAGTGTTTCTCTTTCAGATACCAAACCATTGTGATTTTTTTTTTTTAAGGGTAGGGTATACATCAGAGAGGTGCATTAAACCTGCATTATTTTTCTCTTGTGATCTTATAAACCACCCTAACAGGGTGGTATATGACAAAGGAAAGAAAGAAATGAACAGACAAGTAAAAGGTAATAATTAGGTTATTGGAGAAGCACCATGAAAGCCCAGGTTGAGTCCATAATCAGCCATGGAAACTCACCAGGTGATTTAGTGGCTGCCTGTATATCTCTGCTGGAAGAATAGAAAATACTACAGTTGGGTCTCTTGGAGGTACCCTTTGACATCTCTTTATTATGATGCTATTATGAGAAAAACATATTTTTAGGGTTTTTTCCCTTGAGTTGCAACAATATAGGATGGGCATCGGATCAATGAGAAAACTCTCCTCATAGGCAGAAAATCACAGAGATGACCTCGGAGAAACTATGCAGCAACAGTTACAAAAACATGTTTTAACCCAGGAAACAAGGAAAGCGTGAGAAAGAAACTCAAAATACCCTAACTCCCTGAGATATAAGAGGGAGGGAAGAGAAACACCCAGACTTTCAATAATCTGGTAGTGTAGCCTATATCAATCAAGCAGAGTTCCAGGCAAACTTGTGGAATCTGTTTCCTGAACTGGACTGCTTCAAAGGGCTCACATCTTTTTGCCCTGTCTGATAGAAGACCTGAGCGGGAGAGATATTCTGAAAAGTTGCAAGATGGTGTGAATATCTGTAACAGGAGCAAGGAGGTTTAGCAGGAATGTTGATGCCATGATTAGTAAGGGTGTGCAATTAACCCATGAGTCCTGCTTCCTTAAAGATCAAAGTAAAGATCTTGATACCAGATCAGTCTGTTACCAGAACAAGAGACAGCTGGAAACTACCCTTTGTGGCTCACAGAGATTGGCAGTGGTTTCTAGCCTCCGACAGATGGGAGAAAGACATGCGAGGGTTTGAACATGATTTCACCATAAATAGGTTCTGCATTTAATACCCAGCGGTCACTGGACTCCTTTTCTAATAGAGTCTTTTTCTGCACTAAATCTACTTATCAGTAGTTGCTGTTTATCTGTTTCCAGTTCAACTTGCCTGGAAAAGCCTCACATCACCCTGAGTCCCATGGGAACCCTCTATTCAATCTGATGAGCTAAATCGATCGGTGTAATTATCAAAGAATTTGATTTGAAAAAAAGGGCGCGTGCACAACTGCACCAAACAGATAAACCAGCTTGAAGGCACCCAATTCAGTTTAATGCAGCACATTCGTTTAGTGAAGGAGGGATTCAGCTGAATTATTTTGAGACCCAAGCTTATCTTGTCCTTCCGCAACACGATCAGTGTTTGCATGCACACATATATAATAAACACTATGTTTCACTCTGTGTGTAGTTCATTTCTGTTTTTTCCTCCCTTTGCTCCTTCCTTATATATTTTCTTTTCTTGCTCTTTTTTCCTCTCTCCTTTTCCCTTCACTTTTGCTATCTTTATAATAAATTATGCACGTTTTGTCATTTGTCTCCTCCTTGCTCCCCCACATGCCCATGGCCACCCAACTGTATAGGTTTCAATAATCTTTTCCTGACCTCTTTCCCCCCAGACTCAAAATGACAATCAGCGGGGAGACTTCATATCTGCTCGGAAAAATTCCAGGCTGGCACTCATTTTGGATCACACGGCGCTCGGGGTGGGACTTTCAACCATCATTCTGGTTATTATTTTGGCTATTGTTTTATCCACTGCAGCTGCTGCTGCTGCTGTCTCAACATCAACGACTAATCAGTTCGGCTCTGTACAATTCAAACCCTAGAAGACACCGTAATATCCTAAACAACTTCCCTTCTCGGTACACAGAAGAGAAGTCAGAAATCAACGCTATCCAAACTGCAGTCATATTTTTTGAATTAAGATCAATCTTGTAAATCTCGTGGTACAGAATCCAACCATAGGCGTGTCCTTCAGACCTCCCATGTTGTAAACTAGTTCACACATGCTTGGTGGACCAGCAACAGGAGCTACCCCATATTCCATTGGAGACAACATTGGGCGGTCTGAAAATTCTACTTAATGGTAGCTCAAATGACGAATGCCATAGGTGATCCCGAATTCTGATCCATATCAACCCCAGGCTGAAAAAAGAGCTTGGGGAAAGTTAAATTGATCAGTTTCAAGGTCACATGTGAAGCATTGGCCCATTTGATGGTGAACACTGCTTATATTAAAATATATGTAATCAGTTCTAAATCTCATTAATATTAAATGGACACAATGTACCAGATATGAGGGCTGAAGTCTCAAAGCATGATTTGTTGGAAACCTACAATAGGGATATTCCTCATATTTTCATGGAGCAATCTTCCATAAGACATTATCATTAGATATAAGACCTAATGTCGTAAATCAGAAGCGAACAACCTGGTACCTCAAGGCTTCACGTTGCCTTCCAAACCCTGACAAATTTGACCTCAAATTGTAAAATTCAATGTGATCATAGGAATACCCCTATCTCACCTATCTTGATTTCATTGTCACATTGCTCTTACGTTTAGAAATTATGTATTCTTCAACCAGAATCTGCATTCCTGTGACTTAACAGCATTAGTCTATGTATTGCATTGATTCAATAAAAAATAGGACTTTATTCAATGTATGAAGTGTAATCCTATGAATATTTTTTGTTTAATATTATGTAAGTTTAATCAAATATACAGGTAGTCCCCAGTTTAAGAACGAGTTCCATTCCCAAGATCTGTCCTTAAGTCAAATTTGTATGTAAGCCGGAACAGTATTACTGTATAAGTAGTACTGTGTAATCAACTAGAACCATTGTGTATTTAGCTCGAATCATTATGTATTTAACTCAAATTTGCTACAATTGGCTCCATTCTTAACTGTGGGTTGTCTGTAACCGAGGTGTTTTTAACCGAAGGACTACCTGTAAATGAAAGTAATGTAATTTGTGTTCTGGCTTTTATTTTTCTGAAGTATGGCTCCATGGGGGTGTCAAAAAAAGTCAATATGGTGGCCAGGCTTGCAGGATTGAAGCCCCATCAGTTTTGCTGTGTGTCACATGAGCAACATATGTTAAAAAGGAGCAGTTTCAATTATATGGGCATGGTTGCCATCTTGACTTTCTTATCCCCCAATGCAGATGTCCCTGTTCTCAGCACACTACTAAAAGTCCACCACGTGTAGCTCTTGACCCCCCCAAAATTATGTATCCTTGGCATAAGTGAACAGAGTGTTTTCACTTAATCATTTAGTTCTCTGTGGCTGTTGACCACTCAGATCAAATCTTAAACCAACAATATGTCTACCACTGCCTAAAAGGAGGTATCTTTCCACATTGGAGATATCTGGGCAGGAGGGGAGGCAGGGCCTACACAGCATGTCTCCATGGCCACAGGTGTATTTTGCTGTGCCCACTATATTAGGTTCCTCTTATTTTTCGTTATCAGTTCAATGGCTTCACCAAGACCCATGGGTTTAACTGGAACCTTGGAAGATATATATGCTCTTTCTCAGGCCCTACCTTCTCATTTAGGCTGCCCTGTTTGCTCTGCCTTTTCACAACAACGCAGCCAGAGGGCTGGTCCATCATTCCATGACCAATGGGGCTTAGAGATATCCACAAGATGTGGTCAAAAATATCAAGATGGTGCATCACACAATAGTTTTTTATGATGCACATAAAAAACAGGCAGAGCTTTAATCCCACCATCGTGGTCACTATCATTACTTTTCTTTTTTTTAACTACACTTTGCAGACACCACTGATGGAGCTACTAAGCTAGTTATGGCCAGCATGCCCATCATCTAACCTTTCAAGATTTATGGGATTTTTATTTTTATTTTTTTGTGATGGGACCAGTTCAGATAGGGTCGATGAATTGTATAAATGAGTATGTTCGTCTGAATGTGGTTTCTGAGATTGTATATCACTTGTAACTGTTTTTAAAAAAGCAAGCAACAATAAAAAGTCAGTTCTGACTCAGTACTGAGATGAAACAATATTTCTTCATTGCATGAGGGGTCTGGTTTATCCTCTTTAAAGTTCAGAGGTAGCCAAGAATATTCCTTTTAAATATATAGATATTCAGGACATTCCAAGAAGTGCAGTCAAGGGAAAGCTGCAGAAAGAAATATGCACTTCAGAGAGCAATGTGAGTTTATAAATGTTTTTCAAAGAAAGGGGGAAATACTGTAGACAATTGTCTATCTTAATTACAACACCCAGAATTCCCAGCCAGCAAGGCCAGTTTTAGAAAATACCAGTTAGGGATGTGTGGGCTTAGGGGTAACACTAAATTGAGAAAGTGGCCTTGAGTCTTCTCTAGTGCAATGTTTCTCAAAACTGGCAACTTTATGATATGTGGACTTCAACTCCCAAAATTCCCCAGCCAGCCATGGAAATAAATGGAAATCAGAAATGTCAATATGAAAGATGGCACAGAACAATGTATTTGTTATAGTGAGCTAAAACAGGAACATATAATGGACAAGCATGGGCAGAACGAGAGATTACTTTAACTGCATGGCTCATGTCTGATTTGCTTAATTTGTTTATGGATGGCTCATATTTCTTTGTTTGTCTGATACCAGTTCAATTTTCATTGGGCCATGCACTACTGGTGTCACTCTTCCTTCACCAGTTCAAAATATCTAGATGTGTCCACACGCACACACATACATACCCTGCAGAAAATGTTGGAGCATTAAAACAATTACAAACCATGGCAACATTTTCTTGATGGGAAGTAGTATAAAAATGTTCTAAAATCAATATCTTGCCAATAGGAGCTATTTTTCCCTGGGATAGTCAAGCAGATGCCCTCTACACGGAGTTATGCTTCCCGTGGCCAGGAAATTCCTTGACCAGGCTGCCTGAGGCTTATGGGAGTTAGGATCCAAACAGTCTAGGGAACCATCCCTACTCCTGCTTGTTCTGATATTAACTGCAGTGGAGGACGAATGATTTTCATAGGAAATAGCTGGGGAGGGAAGAGTTAAAGCACTCCTCACCGAACACCACAATCCTTAATTGAAATGGTGACTCGGTATTTAAGAAAAAAATAAAATAAAAACTGACATGGCTCGCAACCCCCTAATTATTGTAATGCCTACTTTGGCTTGAAGTACACATTTTGTGATGTGCAAAGCATTTTGACTCCTTTCAACACATCTTTTTTTTCTTTTCTTTTCTTTTTTTTTCTTTTTGGTGCTGGCTGGCCTGAATTTCTATCTGAAGGGAAGAATTGCACGATGGGAGCAGGTCTGCCTTTGAAGGCAAATCTAGAGGACATGAGTTTCCAAGGAGATATTGATCTATAAGGCAGCAGAGGCCTCACAGAGCAAACAAAGGGTGGAGAATTTTTGTACTGCTCCATAAGGGTGGAAAATCTGCGCAGACAAGTACTCCGCCTTTACTGAAATGCTGTTGCTCCATCGTTTTCATTGAACGGAAGCCTCTGAGAACTTTCTGTTCAGGAAAGTTCCTCTGCAAATATTACCAACCGTTTCAGCCTCATTTTCTTTTCCTTTGCTCCTCCCTTAAGCGTTGACGTCTTAAGTGACCCAGGAAGCGTGCCTTTTCTTTGGCAGCCCCTGCTCTATGGAGCCCCCATTACCCTGAAGTTCAGCAGGCCCCCACCCTCATAACCTTCTGAAAAGCCCCCAAGACCTGGCTTGTCCCCCAAGCGCTGGGATAGGGTGCGATTGGTGAGATGAACTTGTTGTGAGCTGCGTGGGAAAGTTTAGTTATGGTGCCAGATCTTTTGGTTTTAATATTTTAGGTTTTAATATTTTTGTTCTAAATAGATGTTGTTTTATTGTTTGGTTGTGAGCCACTCAGCATTTGGTACAAGAGGGGAGGCTATATAAATGTTTTAAATAAACAAACAAATAAATAAATAATAAAGATCACACCACTGAAATCTGACAGCAAAATAGCAAATTTCAGCAGTGTGATTTTCTTTCCCTTCCCCCCCCCCCCCCCAAAATTAAGATAGGAACAAGAATGGAAGGCCTTCTGCCAATTCTGTCCCTCACCCATTCTTCCCAAACATCCCCCCAATGGCCTCCAGAACTGTGGCTTTGAACCAGTTTGGGGAACTTTAAGGGTTGGTATATGTAATGATAGGTGGGAATGACCTTGGGAGACAGGAGAAAGAGTCACAGACTAGGCAATAGTCAGATAAGAGGCAGATGAACCTGCAGAAGGAATGGGAGAGTGGCAAATGTCTCAGAAGGGACCTTCCAAAGTTTCTTGGACTGTAAATGTGAGGAGGGAGAGATGTTCTCTGCTCTCCTCCCATTCTCACTCTTAAAACCTTGGAGAAACTAAGGGGGGAAAAGTGTGCCACACAAGTTGAGCCCTGCCTCTTCAGATGTTGACAAGTCAACAGATGCTTCCATGACCATCTGGAAGTGCTCCATTTCTGCAAAAAATAAATATATAAATAGTAGTAAACATTGCTTCAAAGAGCAACATCAGGAAAGGTTCAGAACATAGGTAAGTTTTTTTACTCTCAGGCTGTATTAAATGCCAGATTCAGGGGGTTTAGAGATTCCATATCTGCACAATACTCTTTTCGTCACACAGAATTGCTCAAATATACTTTGCTTGTATGGACCTCATCCCTTCCTTTTCTTTCTCCATTCAGCAGTCAACCATTATCTGGGCTTGCTCCATACCATAGATCAGTGTTTCTCAACCTTGGGAACTTTAAGATGTGTGGACTTCAACTCCCAGAATTCTCCAGCCAGCTATGGTGCAATGTAATTACTGATAGTGGTAATAGTGTAAAAGTGTGCCACACAAGTGAGCCCTGCCTTTTCAGATGTTGACAAGTCAACAGCTATGCTGGCTGGGGAATTCTGGGAGTTGAAGTTCACACGTCTTAAAGTTCCCAAGGTTGAGAAACACTGCCATAGATAGTTGGAATGGTAAGGATATAATTTGCAGTTACATTTATGTCTTTGACAAATACCCCAATAATATTTGGGTAGACAATTGATTAAATGCAGGCTACAGAATAACACAGATGGGCTCACATCTGGTTAGAATACTGTACCACAAAAATGCTTGTCAGTGGCTTCTCATTAAAGTAGCTTAGAGTGCAGTGCCTTATCAAGAAGAAGGAATGGAAGAAATCAGACCTGTAAATGACAAAAGGTAAGGACAGAGTTACCCTGGAAAGTTTATATTCTTTCTAAACTTTATAAAGTTTATATTCTTTCTAAACTTTGTAAACTTTCCAGGGTAACTATTCTTTATTATATATGCTCAAGAGAACAGAAAACGGGGCAGAAGCAGAAAATTCACTGGCACAATATTCCAGTCAAAGCATAATTCAAGTGAGTTGACTAAGTCAGCAGTGTGAGGCTACTTCAAAACCAAATGGTGCAAAGTAATTACTGATAGTGGTAATAGAAACAGAATCTCCAAGTCACAAAAAGAAATATTTCTCCTTTATACAGTACTCATCAGATCTCTTCTGCCCCTCTCAAAGAATGTTATAGGCAAAATGAATGAATCTATTGGAAGACCACAAAGATGATTAAGAACATAGAAAATGGAGCTGTTGGTTACTGGATTCTGTCACTTGGGAGGTAGAAAAAACTGATCATCTTCTCCCCCAGACAGGAGTGTAAGATCTAATGGGAATGTATTCCCAGATTGTAGATTTTCTGTAGATTATAGTCTACAGTAGAGCTACCCAGAGTTGCTTAGATGAGATGGACAATACAAGTCAGATAGATGATGATGATGATGATGATGATGATGATGATGATGATGATGATGATGATGTTTGCAGATTTCAACTGATTCTTGAATATGAAAACAATTTAGCAGGAGAACTACCTTGAGGGGTGAAGAGTCTTTCTCTTGATGGAGATTTCAAGGAGAGATTGATTGTTCATCTGCTGAGCAGATGGGTCCCCAAAACATCTCCAGAACTGTTATTCTTCAGTTATGAAGTGGTGCAGGACACAATGTCTTTGCATTTCTGTGTGCATGTCTGAAAGTCTGTCCACCTATAACAGGGCCTCAAAAACAGTGGCCAGGGGCCATATGTGGCCTACCAACATCCGTTCTATAGCCCTCAGAGCAAAAACGTTGGCTCTTTCTTTTTTGCATTTTTGGGAATTCTGGATAGGAGGGTAAAATGCAATATTATTCCTTAAAGCCCCTGAACCCAGACTTCCTCCACCAGCCCCTGCCACCTATTGGTCTGCTCAGCTGAAGCATGGCCCTCTTCTGTAAGCTGCCTCCCTCCCCTTCCAGCATCCCCCCACCCAAAAGTGGCCCCACCAATTTTGTAGTGCAATTCCGAACATGCCCAAATAAACCTGGTGGCAGCCTTTGGCCTAACAGAAGTTCTGTACTCCAGCGTGGCACTCCTTTTCATAGGACTCATGTCCAGTACCCATCAGTCTGTTTGTCCTGGCTGTTCAGTGCCTAATTTGTTATTCCACCCACTCTTTCTCCTGATCTGCAAGACGCAGTGAAGTCATCCTGTCAGAGAGCCAGAGCAATCCATAGCAGTCTCTTAATAAGATAAACAGAGAAGTATTATATGGCACACATCAAGCCCAAGAGAAATTTAGAGAGGCTTGCCGGGTATAAGAGGAGAACAGAAGCAAGAGTTGGAAAACAGACTTTAGGTACCACCCAGGAGAAGACCTAAGCAACCAGCAACTCACCAGGGCAATTGAAGAGGAAGAAAATCAGAAGCCAAGACAGAAGTCCACTGGCAGAGACACAAGAAAAGAGAGAGCAGTTCTGCATGATGAGCAACCCAAGTTATGAGACCAATGTGTCTGCCCCCCCCAATCCATCTCCTTATCCTGAACAAAAACCTCATGAAGAGTCTGATCCACTGACAATGCCTGTTGGGCCGGCACCCTGTCTGGGCTATGGGGCAGCTCCTGCTATGCCACCACAATATCAGTTGTATCAGGGTCCACCTTCTCAACAGTCTCATCAAGATATATTTGTGGAGTCTCAGCAGGATGTCTTTATTTCACCTGTCCAGGCCACCAGTGAGCCTGACTACCTGCGCTACTCCATCTTCACTATGTTCTGCTGTTTCCTACCCTTTGGAATTGTGGCCGTGATTTATTCCATAAAGGTGAGCTTCTCTGGAAATGGGTGCTGCAGGTGGCAGGGGGTTTAGTCTTATTTTTTCCAATGTCTCCCTTAGCTGTATTTGGAAAAGTGCAGGGAACAGAATCATATGATTAAAAGCAGGTAGGCTCCAGCTTCTAGAGCTCATCAAGGGCCCCTTTCATAGTTCCAGGACTGTGGGATGTTCCACAGGGGCTGCACTGCTACAGGGAAGGAGACTAGTAAAGGGGACAAATAAGAGAATATAAAGTAGATGGCATTTGTAGAGGAACAGAATATGTGGTATCATGACATCTCCACTTAGTACTAGTTGCCTGCTTTTCCTTCTTATGGTATTTGTATTATTACTGTATCTCTTCATTCTTTCATTCATTCATTCCATTTGTAGTCTGCCAAATCTTGTGACTTATTTGTATACTGCTTTTCCTGTAGGAGCTCAAAGTGGTCGGCCTGGGTAGAGTCCCCATCTTTCATCCACACCACACACACCTTTTGAAGTACCTTGAGTTGAAAGAATAACTGGCACAAATTTATCCAATGAACTCTTAGTCAAGGGGGGGATTTGAACCTCAGTCCTTAATCACTATCTTACAGTGATTTATCTTTCAATCAGATTTGGTTTGGGCAGCCCTTCAAAAGGAGACTTTCCATTCACAATGGGCAGCCCTTTGACAGCTTTCCAAATAGACCACTATGTTTAGAAACATTTGTGAGGATCTTATGTAAGCAAGTTGAGTTTGCTGGTAAATAGGAGAAGCACCTGACTGCTCAACTGATGTTGCAGAACTAGATCAAGAGGTTTCTGAAATGCAAGTTGTATGTCTTCATGTGGAACTGGAAAGGCAGCCTTGGTAGGTCAAAATCAGTTTGGAAGATGTTCAGAAGAGGTAGTTTTCTCCAAAAACAGTAGAAGTTGCAGCTGCAGCCATTTTGAAAAGAGCAAATCCACCCTTTATGTCTTGTAAACATACAGAAAAAGCAGATCAATCGTTTCAAAAATAGTCTGTAGTAAAGTAGCCTACCTTTTTCAGATGGAATACATATTCCTGCTCATAAGAGTTTGGATGCTGGTTAGAGAAATAATGCATAATTTCACTGTGGTGCATTGAATGTAGATGATTTAAAAAGTATTTAATATTTTAAAATATTCCAAAGGGCAGGGGCAACAGCAGAGAAGGCTCTCCTCCTGGGCCCCGCCAGCTGAAATTCTCTCGCTGATGTGGTCTGCAACATGCCTTTTCTGCCTGACCAGGTGGGACGGATTGATGAGATAGATAGATAGATAGATAGATAGATAGATAGATAGATAGATAGATAGATAGATAGATAGATGAGAGAGAGAGAGATTATAGGGACATAGGTTAGCTAATTATATTCTTCGATCACATAATTTATCGTAATATTCTTATTAACATTGTAAAGAGAGTATATAGTACAAGTTGATCAATGTTACCTTGATCTAGTAGTAAATAATAAGTCCTTTAAAAGGCTGAAAAAGCTTTTGGGAGGCTATTTGGGCCTCAGATAATATGCTGTATATTCTATAAAAATTTCACCAAAGTATATTTTTCTAGAAAAGCACTGTACCGTCTCTAGATATTAATCAGAAGATACTGCTTGGCACAATTAGCATACACTGTTCTGAAGATAGCTTTAAAAAATACAAGTTACATGCATCTAGATACTACTTAACCTATAGTTTCTGTCATCCTGAAGAAAGAAATTAATAAACTGTTTGCATTATGCCTCCAGACAATTCATCACTGGCAATAATGTCACCCAATTGTTTTTCCTATTTCATCCTACAATGGATAGGGTTTCCCAATGTTTCTTGTACAATGTTATATCAGCTGATGTTTTATCAGATCATCTGCCTCCTTTAGGTTACATCATGTTTACAAATCAGAAGTGATCCAATATTCCTAACCTGGAGCTATTTAAAAAACCCACGGTCCATATTCTCCTGTTTCCTTCTCAACTAAAAGAGCGTGTGAGTTTGGCCCTGGTGATAGTCATAAATTTCTAAGTCTACCTATGCTCAACTCAGTTCTTTAATTCTAAGATATGTTAACCTGATCAGATTTTGATACCTGGTTTCAGTCAGGGGATCTCAGGATTCTAGTTCAGGGCAAAAATTAAATCGCATTAAGCTTAAAAGTTCTCCCAGCCCAAGCATGAAATCTAAGTGAGTTTCATGATATTCTGCAAGGTTTCTGCCAATCTGTCACATAACAGTCAGGTGACAATACCTGACAAACAAGACACGATGGGTTGACTTCCCAAGTCAGCTGTTCATTCCCTAACTACAGCAGGCCACCTTATTTCTCTAGATGTTTCTCAGTTTCAGCTACTCACCAATCGGTCACTTATCTCTCTGTCTCCTCAGACTCAAGAATCCAACCGAAGAGGAAACTACACAGCTGCTCGAAAGCACTCCAGGCTGGCACGCACCTTTGGCTATGCTGCAGTTGGCGCTGGGCTCATTTTGTGGACTCTGTACATCATCTTAACTATAATCCGCTTCAGGAATATCAGTGATTAGACATCAAAGTGAAGTCCATCAAAACAACAGGCATTATATGATGTCCTTACAGTCCAGCTTTACCCAAAAGCCCTAGCTGGAAGTAATTTTGTTTGCATCATTTCATTCATATGCACATGAACTGACTTGATGACCGGCAGTTGAGTATGTGAACTTCCAAGCCCTGCACCTGAGCCAACCATTACCATTCTGAAAGTTCTCCCTACCAGTAGCCCATCTGCATCAAGTGATAAGTCTCATGTGTAATGCAACTCTATGATATCAAAAGGTCCAGGATGGCCACTTAAGATCACAGGAGGTCCATTGAATGCCTGGACAATATCCATCTCATTAGCCAGGGTTATTTGTTTGTTTCTGTTGCATGTATAATTTACTTTTTTTTTTTTTCTGGGAGTTCAAGATTTAAACTATGCATTCTTCTCTCCCTTCTTTTTATCATCAAAACAACAATGCTGTGAGATAGTGCAAAATCACCCAAGAGCTCCATAGCCAAATGGGAAACTGAACTTGGGTCTTCCCCATCCAAGTCCAACATCTTAACTACTACACCAAACTGGGTCTTTGGTTCAATGAACTGATCAAATCACTTTCATATTGTCAATGAAAAAAATGGCATGATACATTGTCTTAATGTGAGTTTCAGCCAATAATGGAATACTTTTTCATTCACATGTCTATTTTTTTCATTTTATTCTAGAATGGGCCTTTAAATGGTGGGCTTCAAAATTACATTTAAATTAACTGAAATGTATATTTAATTACAATTAGATTAATTAAATATCTCCTATATATTTGAGCACTTTCCCTCTGGTCCCATAACATTTCAGCACTAAGTTTCCCAGACATTTTCAGAGCTATCTTCAAGGATTCAGTTAGGTTTCTTGCAGATGTTTGGGACCACAACTTGCACAAACCTTAGCCATCCAAATATCTGGAGAGCTCCAGGTTCCCTATCTGCTCTCTAGTGCACCAGTCTAGCCTTCCCAGCTTCGCTTATTCAACTGCCCATTCTCTCCAATATTTCATAGATGAAAACAGGGGTTGGCCTGAACTACTGTTATCTCTTACCCTGACCTCTACATGGCTTGGCTGCTTAACATTTATGCAAACGAGTAAGATCCGAACCTGCACTTGAATCTGATGATTCTGCAAGAGGCCTTCACAACCACTTTGAGTACTTCTTGGCGCTAAATAAATCAATGCTGTAAAATTGTGGTGATTTTTAATGTATGGTACATTTTCAATGAATTGCTTGGATTCTCATATTACAAAAAAAAAAAAAGTAGGATGATTTTGTTTATATGTAATAGAAAGGAAAGAAGAAAGGAAAGTCACAATCTTTTTTATTGCAACAAAGAGCAAAGATTCAAATGCCTTAAATGTTCTGCACAGTGGTACTCAAAATCTGTCAGATGATGGCCTGTGCCATAAACTAGACTTAATGAGCATCTACAGTGGGGCAAAAAAGTATTTAGTCAGCCACCAATTGTGCAAGTTCTCCCCCTTAAAAAGATGAGAGAGGCCTGTAATTTCCATCATAGGTATACCTCAACTATGAGAGACAAAATGGGGGGGGGGGGTCCAGAAAATCACATTGTCTGATTTTTAAAGAATTTATTTGCAAATCATGGTGGAAAATAAGTATTTGGTCACCTACAAACAAGCAAGATGTCTGGCTCTCACAGACCTGTAACCACTTCAAGAGGCTCCTCTGTCCTCCACTTGTTACCTGTAGTAATGGCACCTGTTTGACCTTGTCAGTATAAAAGACACCTGTCCACAACCTCAAACAGTCACACTCCAAACTCCACTATGGCCAAGACCAAAGAGCTGTTGAAGGACACCAGAAACAAAATTGTAGACCTGCACCAGGCTGGGAAGACTGAATCTGCAATAGGCAAGCAGCTTGGTGTGAAGAAATCAACTGTGGGAGCAAGAATTAGAAAATGGAAGACATACAAGACCACTGATAATCTCCCTTGATCTGGGGCTCCACGCAAGATCTCACCCCGTGGGGTCAAAATGATCACAAGAACGGTGAGCAAAAATCCCAGAACCACATGGGGGGACCTAGTGAATGACCTGCAGAGAGCTGGGACCAAAGTAACAAAGGCTACCATCAGTAACACACTACGCCGCCAGGGACTCAAATCCTGCAGTGCCAGATGTGTTCCCCTGCTTAAGCCAGTACATGTCCGAGCCCGTGTGAAGTTTGCTAGAGAGCATTTGGATGATCCTGAAGAGGATTGGGAGAAAGTCATATGGCCAGATGAAACCAAAGTAGAATGTTTTGGTCTAAACTCAACTTGCGTGTTTGGAAGAGAGAGAATGCTGAGTTGCATCCAAAGAACACCATACCTACTGTGAAGCATGGGGGTGGAAACATCATGCTTTGGGGCTGTTTTTCTGCAAAGGGACCAGGACGACTGATCCGTGTAAAGGAAAGAATGAATGGGGCCATGTATCATGAGATTTTGAGTGAACACCTCCTTCCATCAGCAAGGGCATTGAAGATGAAATGTGGCTGGGTCTTTCAGCACGACAATGATCCCAAACACACTGCCCGGGCAACGAAGGAGTGGCTTCGTAAGAAGCATTTCAAGGTCCTGGAGTGGCCTAGCCAGTCTCCAGATCTCAACCCCATGGAAAACCTTTGGAGGGAGTTGAAAGTCCGTGTTGCCCAGCGACAGCCCCAAAACATCACTGCTCTAGAGGAGATCTGCATGGAGGGATGGGCCAAAATACCAGCAACAGTGTGTGAAAACCTTGTGAAGACTTACAGAAAACGTTTGACCTCTGTCATTGCCAACAAAGGATATATAACAAAGTATTGAGATGAACTTTTGATATTGACCAAATACTTATTTTCCACCATGATTTGCAAATAAATTCTTTAAAAATCAGATAATGTGATTTTCTGGATTTTTTTCCCCATTTTGTCTCTCATAGTTGAGGTATACCTATGATGAAAATTACAGGCCTCTCTCATCTTTTTAAGTGGGAGAACTTGCACAATTGGTGGCTGACTAAATACTTTTTTGCCCCACTGTAGTTCACCATATTAGAGTGCTCTGTAATTTGATAGATATAGTCTTCCACATACTAACCTTTTACGCTTCTATCTAATGTTCCTACCCCTCCTTTTAGATTCTTTTCAACTCTTGTTTTTTATATATACTTTCTGCTTTAAGACATATCTCTTTTATATCTTTGAGCTGTTCATCTTTTTTTTTTTAGATTATGATGTATCTTCTTTGCTTTTTAATTGACTGTACCCCACCCTCCTTATGCTGGGCTATGACCGTAATAAAGATTTGATTTGAATGCCTCAAAGCAGCTGCGTTTTTTTCCAGATTCCTCAGCAGCTTCTCCGTAGGTCATCTGGGAAAAGACGCATCTGCTTCCAGGTGTTATATTTGCATTCCCACACCCAACTCAGGGTGTGAAAGGAAATCACAATTGTTCCTATACAGCTTTGCAAACAGGGAGTCTTACTCAGGGATTTCCCCACAAATCAGCTTTCATAAATTAAACTGTTGACATTTCCTGGTTCTCTTGTGGCCAAGGACAGCATTTAAAAATTTGACCACGCTTCCTTCTTGGCACACCTACTCTCCAAAAGGGGAACTGTGTCCATTACTTTCCCTCAGCTTCAGTCTTCCATCTGGAATATGGAGAGATTAATCCCAATTAACCTCATTTTCCTGAAAAAAAGACAAGTCCCCCCCATTACCTTTTGGGGTTTTTTGGTCCCTTCAAGTTAGTTTTGACTCCTGGACAAGTCCCTGCAGTTTTCTTGGCAAGATTTTGGACACGGTTTGCCATTGCCTCCTTCCTAGGGCTGAGAGAGAGGGACTGGCCCAAGGTCACCCTGCTGGCTTTGTGTCTAAGGCAGGACTAGAACTCACAGCCTCCTGGTTTCTAGCCAGATGCCTTAAACTCAATAAGAATATTTTAAGGGAAGCAAATGAGGGGGTTTTTTTCTGTCAAATCTTCCTGTGGGTGTCAGGGGCATCTTCCTATAGGGCCAGGGTCCGAAAACTTTTCAGTTCATCAACCCCTTCATGAAGCTTCAGATTGTTCAGCGACCCCCAAACGTTTATTAAATGTAAATAGTTTAAATAAATACTACAGGTAGCCCTCAGGCTATGACCATTCATCCAGCGACCGTTTAGTGCCGTTATGACAGCACTGAATGAGGGGAACTTATGACGGCTCCTCAGAGTTCTGGCCCTCACAGCGTCCCCATGATCACGTCACTGCGATTTCTGACATTCCCTGCTGGCTTTCAAGAAGCAAAGTAATGGGGAAGCCAGCAGGAAGTCAGAAGTTGCTCCCACTCCCACCACTTTTTTGCCCACCCATGCTCCAGAGCACCTGCCCGTGGCACCCCTTGTCCCCCACAGCACCTGCACACCTGCCGGCCTGCTTGCCTGAGACTTCCACCTCTTCCCACTTAACGACCCAGGTGGTCTCTGGGTTACGATGGCAACCGGACTGCTGGGATTGCCATTGCTAAGCAATGCGGTCACGTGACATCATGCCTTACAATCATGTCACTTAGCGACCTAAATTCCCGCCCCAATTGCTGTCACAACCTGAGGACTACCTTGTAATAATAATAACAGCAGCAACTCCTTGGTTACTCCCATTAGCCCTCAATATTGACCACTTTGGAGAACCTTGTTTTAGAGTAAATACCGTATTTGCACAAATAAGGGAAAACTCAGAAAGCAACTGAAAACAAATCAGGGGTGATGGGGCTTCAGAAGAAAGAGCACAATTCTCTCTGGGCTGGGTGCTAACCAGAGATATACACCTATTTTTTAGGCAAAAGGCTGCACTAGTTCTTTTGAAGGGAGCGCTGCCCCAAAAAGCAGGGGAGGAGGGTGGATCCAGGGCCAAAATGTAAATTGATTTTACTGCACATCGATAGAAACGTTAGTCAAACTCAGTTCAAAAAATGAAATGCAGCGAATGGGATTTCTCCTGGTGTATTTATTTTTACCCCTTCTTTCCCCTTAAAAATTACCCTTCAGTGGCAATTTTTGAATAGGTTCTGGGAAACCCAACTGAGCTTTTGTGAGAGTAAATATCTGATACTATCATATCCTCTCCTGCTGGAGCTGTTCTTCCGGATCTTTGCATAGAGGTTGACAATTTTGACATCCGGCACCATTCCTTCCATTTTTATTGCTTCTGTTCCTTTTGCACATACTGTTTTTTTTTTTCCCTCATGCATTTCCATCACGAGAATCATCCCACCAGTTTTTAATTTTATGGTATCATATTTCCTTCCTGCAATAAGAGTTCAGTCTTATCTTGTTTATGAATTAAATAGAGAATGAAACAGGCATTGTGGAATGGCTGGGCTGCATTTAAACAATGTGCTTGGCTCTAAATCCAGACCTAGGAGGGAGGCGATGGGAAACCACTTCTGAAAAACCTTGCCAAGAAAACCTCAGGGACCTCTCCAGGCAGTTGCCAGGAGTCAAAAATTGACTTGAAAGCAGGAAAAAAAAAAAAGTGACTTTTGGAGGAGGGGAAACAAAGCTAGGGGAAATCTACCAATTACTTTCCTTAATATGTCCCGCATTAAAACCTTCAGGACAGCATCACCTGCCAGTCACAATTCTAAATCAGAAAGGGCTCGGCAGTTAGGGCAAGAAATATTATTCCAGTATGCTTTTTTTGCTGGCTTAAGGATTAGTAAATTGACTGAAACATAGTTTAAAACCAGTTAGGGTTAATCCAAATACAAATCAGATCCTCCTGGCTCCAACAAACCATGTGCTTTGGTGCTCCTTTCAATTCCTCCCTACATATTTGACTTGTTTACCCATTTCTGTAACCTGTTAGAGTTCACTAGTCATTTCAGAACTGCATCTCATGGCACAGCGGCCTTCCCTGAGCTGCATGTTTCTTCTGTTCCATGACTTCAGGTCACACATATTTTAAGGTTAGCCATTTGATGTCAGCTTGATAGGCTTGAGAACTTCCCCACCAAAGAAACAAGAAGTGGAGTCCAAGTGGAGTTTCTTATCCAAGTCTCTCCCTGCACATGTAATGTCACAGATGTGCTTAAAGAAGAGTCATTGCTATGATTGCAAAATACAAGTAGATGGTCTTCTCTGCAAGGTTACAGGCAGCTTCCCGGCCTTCAGCATATGACTCTGGTACAGTTCAAACTGTACATGTTGCGCTGCAGTCCAAAAAACAAGCTGGCACATGTGTCTGTGTTCCTGTGCATACTAATCCTGGCCCTTCCTTATCTCTCCTTCCTTTTTTGTAAGGTCACCAGCTGATAAGTAGAGAGGCAGGCAGCATTTACCAAAGAATCTTGGCTCTGATATGTGGAGATCTGCAGAATGCAGGAGCTCCCAGGGAGTTTTAGTGCAAGGTCCTGTCAAGGTCCTCCAGAGAAGCGTGGTTGAGATGAAAAGGTCCATGGGGAGCCCATGGAGAATCACTAAAGGGGGGAAAAATGAAGATTCAAAGTCTTTCTCTTCAAATATTGGAAGCTTGCCCTGCAGCATGTATACCTCTAAGCCATGTTTTCACCCAACAACCTGCAACTAAAACCTGAATTAGAGAGACATAGTCTGTGCAAAGTTTCAAAGAGATCTCTTTGCTTCAACAAAGCTTCATGAAAAGCATTTGAAACAGTGCAGACCTCTCCTGTCATGAAACAAATCACCAACATTGCTTTGCTTCAGGTTGCTCCAAGGCTCTCATCCAGCAATGTGGTCATCAGAGTAGGTTCTATACATGCAGAGAACATGACAGAGCTCAAAAGGGGGGCCTTCCCAGGTGCCCTCCACCCACTGAGTCAACAGAAAACTGTACCATCATGATACTGGCTGTCCCCATCACAGTTCCCTATTGTGCGTCTATTGCTTCTGTTCCATCACTGCAGCCATCTGGCTTCGTCCAAAGGAAATGGATGACAAGACAGATTTTACATACTTTGAGGTTGCCATGGGATGAAATAAGAGGAGAATACTGCTTGAACACCACTACTGTTAAAGACAACTGAAGCCTCTCCCACTCATGATCTGGATGAGATGAAGACAATGTCTTGAGGACCAGGGGGGAAAAAACATGGCATGTTTATAATGTGCCTGAGTCTCTGCAATAGACTCAGAAATAGAAACAAAAATCTGCAATATGGCAGGCATGGCATTGTGATCCAAGCTGTACCCCTTTTGTACAGGGTCACTGCACCTACAAAATGGGCAGGGCTTCTATCACAACCCGCCTTCTTGCAGATTTCGACATGGGCACACTCCACGGACACCACAGACGCTGTGGTCCTATAAAATTAGGGAGCAGCCGAATGGCCTCCCTGCATGGTACAAACACTTAATCAAAAAGATGCAAAACCATCTTGCCAAGGTCTAAAATTCATTCTACTAAATGGGAAGTGAAGACAGAGCCCAGTTGCACATGGCTCTTGCAACAGGTTTTAGAGCATGTGCTATGATTTGACTTTACGGCATCCACTGATCAGCTTTGTTTCTGCTTGTGGTTTGGGCTATTGCAGTGGTTGTGCAAGGCCTTTTCCGGAAAACTCTTGTGTCAGAGTGTGCAAAAGCTCCATTATATTGTCATTGGGAAGATATTATTGGTTTTCTAAAGGGCCTTCCACCCTAGATGTTTTCTTTGGGATGGCCAAGTTCTGTTGCCCATTATATGTATGGGACATCCAAATGACATCCTGATCACATTATGTGAAAGGAGTTTTTCAAAATGGATTTTTTAAAAATACAGCATGTGAGCTCGTAGTTTTCCAAACCACCATCTCATTTATAAAGTAATTATTTTAGTGAGAGCTATTGCCTTCAAGGTCTATTTTTAGGCTGCCAGCTGAGACCTTATTGGCCAGGATAGAAGGGGTAGACAAATACACTAATATCAAATTCTCTCTTTTTTTTTTTAATGTCTCACTTTATAAATCTTCCACTTTGGGTACCTACTTCCCCAGACTGCATTTGGACAACCATTTTGCCTAACGTATACTGTATTTCCAAACAATGTCCCTTTAATAAAATGCATTAATACATAGTTTTCATGCCTAGAGGCAGTTTGGTACAGAATTTTCTATAATATTCTTTGGGGGGGTGGGGCAGGGGGAAGAGTTTCCCTGCACTATTTGGAAAAGCATGAATGTTAGGTGACGGCTAAGTTGTAGTTTGGGTATTGGTTTGAAAATGTAAAATTTGATATGTCTTATTTATTTAGTTGATTTATCTACTGGCTTTCTGTTAAAAGAAGGACAAGGTGTTCTTTCACATCTCCTCACCTTCAAGCTCGTAGATGCCTACATGTGTTGGGTACAGAAGGAGATATTGCAGAAGGGGCATTCCAAGGTGGTTTTCAGCTGGGTGCTTGTGTGCGTATTTTTGTGTATGCGTATGTGTTTTCTTTTCTCTCTTGCAGGGCTGTCTCCTCTTGGTGTGTGACTTCAAAAACACGCAAGAGAGACCTGGCTGTATGGGACTTGGAACCACCCTCGGGGCAGGTCGGCAGCCACAAGAATTTATAAAAGGAGTTGCTTTAGAGGGGTCATCCGTTTACTCGCCTGCAGGGTCTGGCATTTCCTGCAGCCTTCAATACCAAGGGCCACTTAAGCCCGTCTTGTTGACCTCAAGCGGGACCAGACTCAAAGGATTCACAATGGGGAAGGCGGTAAGGAGCTTCTCTTTTCATTTAGCCACTGAGTTCCAACCTCACCTAAGATCTCCCCTTTAACCAACAGATGGATCTGCATCATTTAGCAGTAGAATATGTTTCACTCCAATGATAAAAACCAGGACTGATTTTTGTAGCTCTAATTTCTATTAAAGGCATGGAAGATCACTAGCTCTGGGGATTTTTTATTTTTTTTTCCCATGGCCAGGCAGTAACTCTAGAGAGACAAGTGGTTTTAAAAAAGATTTTTTTCTGCTTGACACGCCAGTAAGCTGCTCACTCCGCCTTTTATGGGGTAAACCATAAAAGACATCTGGAATGAATCTTCTAACCAAGCTAGATTCTGTGGAGTTGATACCTGCCTGGTGTAAGGGTTTAAACAATTATGACAGCGCTCTTACAGAAAGGCAAAGAAGGTTTGGGAAATTTGGGGGCTTCTCCTGATCTATTTCTGGGACTGTATTATCAATGCTATTAAACAGAGAGGAACAGCTCTTTCCAACAAACATTTTGGTCAAGTAAGATTTAGACTAGCATTACAAATCTGGAGAAAGCAATATATTTCAGTGCCCTGTTTAAACACTTCCTAACAGGTTTCTCTGCATGTGGATGCAGGATATGAAACGTTGGAGTCAGAGTTGATGTATTCTAGGTGATGTAAACTTTATAGCTGAATTTAAAACATGGGTCCCATCGTCAATTCTTGCAAACCTCCAAAGATTAATTAGTTAATGAATTACCTGTTAATTAGATTTATATGAATTCTTTGGTTACTCATTTTGCTTCTTAAATGCTTCTTCAAGCCAAGCTAAACACCCAAATAATACCTTACTTTTTTCTCCAAATCCTGTTCAGCTCTTTACATAGTTGAAAAGATTGCTCAGTTACAGCATAGTTCACGCAAAAATGTAAGGGCAGATTGTTTTTATTGCTGTTTATAACTATTCCCTTGATGATTGTCAACTGGATGTACGAACAGACTCTACAGGAAGCCATTTCACTTGAAGTGATGAGAGGAATAATAGCGATGTTGTTGATGGGACGCTATATCACAATCTATATGTGCAAAGTCAGGGCCGGCCCTGCCCCTGGGCAAAATGAAGTCACTTCTTTGAGCGGCTGACCAGGATACAAACCATCATCTGTTGGCTGGAGCAGCTGCTTCACTATATGATTCTCTGGAGTGGCTTGTCAACTCAATTATTTACTCTGAAAGCTTCCCTCCACAATCATGCTTTATTTCTCTCCAAGATCGTGCTCAAGGTCATTTATAAGGGGTCTGGCTGGGTGTATGGCCAGCCAGGATGTGGAAGGTTGCACTTCTATTGCTGGGGAAGAGAAGTATAGGAAGAAGTCTGCAGGGAGGAAATAGCAAATCAGCTGCCCCGCTCAAGTGACAGGTGTCACCAGATACCTTCAGCTGCGTGCTGAGATGATCAAGAGATGACTGTCTAAATTTAAATCAGTACGTGTGTGTGTGCGTGCATGCATAGAGGAGAGAAGAGCAGAGGAAAAGAAAAAAAAGGAAAACAACATAGAAGATGTATATAAAACTGACATTCTAGTTTTACTCTGTTGATTTCATTTTATTTGTCTTTGGTGTGCTACCCAAATTCCATTAGGGTTGGGTTGGGTTATAAATTTTGTTAAATAAATCAGTCTGCAGAAGGAGCAGCCAGATTGTCCTTCCCCCATCTCTTCCAGAAGGCACATTCTGCACTGATTCCAAGACTGCTGGACTAAAATACACACACACACACATTGGCCTGGCTCCAGCCCTACCATTACGTATAGCAAGATGGGTGACTTACAGATCTTGGGAGAACAGAAAATGGTTTCGTATTTACTTTAGTATTACCCCATCATTATGGATGAGGAAGAGAAAAATGTTTTAGTGATACTTCTACTCCAAAGTCCTGGAGTATTGTATACCTTGGAGAGGTGAATAAAAAATTTCCATTTGTTGACCATGTCAGGAGACAACAAAAGGCTTTATGCCAAGCTAATAACCATCTTAGGGAGTAAAGGTAAAGAAATATGCATAGAGGGTAGAGTCCATGCTTGTCCAGTAGTTACTTAGTGAGAGGTGTTTGATCTTTCATTTTTATATATATATAATTTTATTAAAGATTTTTTAAAAAGAAGATTGAAAACGAATATAAAATGAGAAAAATAAAAGAAGAAGAAAGAAATTTTAAAAAAGCTAAAAGTGCAAGAAAGGAAAAAAAGTAAGAAAAAAATAGAAAAGAAAGAAAAAGATACAAAGAAGTAGCTTCCAATCTTTTTTACAGCAGTTATAAGTACAATTATACAGGTAGTCCTTGCTTAACGACTATTCATTTAATGATGGTTCAGCGTTATGATAGCCTCAGAAAAAGTGCTTTATGGCCTGTACTTGAACTTACAACCATGGCAAACTGTCGCACCACCCCCCTGTAGTCACACGATCACGATTTGTGACCTTTTTTATGACAATCATTAAGTGAATCATGTGGCCATTAAGCAAATTCTGGTAAAAAAGTCCATGGGGAAGCTAGATTCGCTTAACAACCGTGTGATTCACTTAATGATGTGTTTTGCTTAACAACCACAGTGATTTGTTTAATGACCATCATAAAAATGATCATAAAATTGGGTCTGGTCACATGGTGACTCACTTAATGAGTGCCCCACTTAATGACCAATGTTCTGGTCCCTATTGTGGTAGTTAAGCATGGACTACCTGTAAATTTACCTTGTACTCTATGGTTACAACATAACTCTCTTCTTTCTATAATCTATTCTATCTAATCATCAAAACCATAAATCATACATTCATTTTTCTGAAACAGAAAAAAAAATAAACTTATGAACTTTTCCACAGTCATCTCCAATCTATTTGGCAGTGGGAGTGATAAGGGCAATCCCAGAAGATCAGGGCAGGGGAATCGTCATGGTCTCCAGAAACTAGCTGGGTATCAACTTTGTAATATAAGAAATGTTTATGGTTACAGTATTGTCAGTCATGGCTATTGTCAAGTTTCAGGCTATCACAAAGGAAATTCAAGGCTGTTATGAGGTTTTTTTTTAATCAGCTTTGTGTGAATAGGTTTTCTATGATGGGAGTTGCCCTGGGCAAAGATTTGAATCATTTTGTTAGGGAGATTAAGATTCAGTATAAGGAAACTGCTTTTAGAAAAAAGTAGACGTATTTCCTCCCCACTACCTTCTCTGGCACTGGCAGAATTACAGAGTTGCATTTGAGATTTGTATCAGCATTTCCCAGTGTTGGGTTTTCTCCCGCAAGGTCTCATGTGGGAGCAATTCATCCTGAAACATCTGCTGGCCAAGTGACGGATTGGCCCAGCCAAATGCTGGGACAGTTCAACTGGTAGAAAGAGCCGATATCACACACAAGTCGGAAAATTCCAACCTGTTTGTTCTGTACAGCGGTAGAGAGGCACTCTCAGGACCCAAGTCACAAATCGAGAGTCCCAATACACAAATTAGCATGTTTTTTATACATTTGTGAAAACAAAAGCATGTGATCATTAGCAAGCAATAGGCAATAAACAGTAAATTATTCACACCACTGGTTGGGCAGAACCTTGTCAGTGGCGGGCTTCTTGCTAAGACGTTACAGCCCCTTCTCTTTTGTCCTTGGTTGATAAGGTGGACTCGAGAATGCAAAACTCAACTTATCTTATGACAGAAGAGGGGAGTTGGCCTCAAGTCTAAGACTGTTCTGGGTCAGGATGGTACAGGTTTCTTGATAACGGCAACCACATGACCATTCCAGGAGTTTTTGCAATGTAGGGTAAAGGGGCCCGAAGGGGAGCAGTCAAGGGCAAAAGATGGACAGAATGGAGTTTCTCTGGCTCAAGCTAGCTGTACCAGTCCATCACATCTAAGGGGACGCAGTGGGGTAAATGCAAAGAGGCTTTGCTTATGCTTACAGTAAGCGTATGTTATCAAATTGCAAAGTATTGTTTTAATTAACATGAATAATTTTAAACAGTGCACTAGTGGAACAGAAAAGGTCTACTAGGACAGAAATATAAATCACTTCAAAACAGAAATAACACTTCCATATGGAACTGGCTCGACTCCCTCATCAGAACTGTGTTGATATCAGTCATGTGATCATCTTGATACCAGAAAGCCTCAAAATTCAGGGAACCTGCTTAATCATCCTTAGCCAACTGCCTCCACCTTCCATCTGACCAACAGGAAAACACCAAAAATTTCATGCTGTTCAGTTTCACTTCTGCTGAAAAAATGTGGAACAAGAAAAATAGTAAACCTATTCTCCACTGTGGTGGATGACCTGTGGGGCCCTCAAGTTTGGATCTGCTACTAGTGAAATGAAACTGCAGGGTGAAGGAACCCTTTGTAAAATTCCTCTTTAATTATTAGTCTTATTCTAGAGCACCACTGTGCACAGTTACTGAGCAAGTGTACTTTAATGTAATCAACTCAGATTTCTTGGTAGAGGTGACAGCCTCAACTTTCAATTAATTACGTTCCTTTTATGCTCAAAGGTAGATCAAGTGAACATCTGAGTAGACATCAGATTGTTGATTATCTTTGATTAAGAGAATTTTGTTTAAGCAAACTTGCCAAAAACCTGGGTTCTAAGGCAGTCCCCAGACCTGTGAGGGGGTCAAAATAGTTAAGATGGCAGTTGCAACCAACAATTGAGGCTGCTAACTTGACTTTTTTGACACCCCCCCCAACTGTGGACACCACTCTCCTTCAGCCACCTCCAAAGGAAAAATAAACCAGTAGGAATCTTAACTTTCCACTAAGGAAAATAGCCTTTGAAACAATCCATTTGCAATGCCATTGCTAACAGCTTGGTTTAATTTTACTCCCAGCACCTAAAATCTGTTCTGCTTGCCAAAGATGGGCCTTGAAACCCTCAAAAGAATATAGTAGTGCTTTAATTAATAATAATTAATGAACTTGTAATGTATGTATGTAATTTGTAATGTATTTGTAATATTTGTAATAATGTAATTATTAATAATTATTAATAATTAATAATTTTATTAATAATTAATCATGATTGATACTTGTTATTAATAGTTAATTGATAATTAATGAATAATTAATGATGCTATTTGAGCTTAAAAACATCTTTCTGGCTTTTGCTTTTTGCCCTGCCAGGAGAAGTACGAGATGTATTCAGTGGAGATGGAGAAACACTCTGGTGGGGAAATGGATGTGAAGATCAAGAAGAAAAACAAAGCGATGAAGAAAAAAGAGAAGCTGGAGAATATGAAGAAAGAGATGGATGTGGTGAGCCGCAGGACAGGATCGGAAAAAGAGATTTCTCCACTGATTTAGACATTGTCATTTCCGCAGTTGAGCTATGCAGCTTGCCCATGATTAATTTAACAGTGGATTGTTCAGTTAACCCATTGTTAACCCAGTTTGCCTATCAAACTGAAACATAACACTAGCCCCATAGGCTGGCCTCTCCCATCAGACCAGGCTAAAGTTAATTCTTTTTGCTGAAAGTTGATGCTTGTTGATACTCAACAAGACAGCCATTTATGGCCACAATGCACCCTGGCTTTATCGATTTAAAAGCTACAGCTATGAACATGAGTATTCGTCTGAAGAGAAATAAGTTCTTAATCAATAAAACGTATTCCTAATCTGTGAACCCAAGTTCGGCATTATGGTATTATCCTTCCTCTTCTATGGCCAATAAGACTCACCGGGCTGTAACTGATCGAACCAGGGGCACCTTATCTACGCAACCCTTCATAAACGCTTTCCGAAAAAGTGGAATCTGAAAGTACACATAAAAACAAAAATAATAATCAATAACCAAGGAGACATTTAGGGAAATGTGCATTCAGAGCTCTATTCAGGAGAGCTGTGTACAGAATTAGGCACACAAGATTAAGGAAAATCACAAATAAGAACAATTGCAACACTCTTTTGTTTCTTAGTTTGCAAACCCTTTGAAACTACAGGGTACATTTCATGAAATTGCATTGGTTTCAAGGGAAGAAACTCTTCTCCAAAGCAAAATGTAACTTTCTCCCTGAACCTCCAGAAAGGAATGTTGTTTTTTTCTCACTAACTTGTTGGAGACAACTGCATTCTCTAAAAGCACATTTCTCCAGCAAATTTCAGCAAATGATCATTAATAGTTTCACAGTCTGGTTTACATGAACAAAAGCAATGTTAATTCCATCAGATATCAGTGATTTGGCCTAATCCATTTCATAATTTATAGCTGAACCTCTCCTCAAACCCCTTTTGGATTGAAGGGCAGAGATTGCCTCATTTCAGGGGCATTTGAAGTAAATTATTTTGTTTCCTAAACATTTTGGTATGCAAACATTTGTGCGGCAAATTCTATTTGATACTGTACGTCCTGGATTTTCTGAGACATTGTAATAAATTAAATTCTATTACTGTTTAATATTGGCTGCGCAGGACTACGTATACAAACAGAATTGTTGCTATTTTTTCCAGCTGCAATATATTCTTTGTTTCTCTCTGCCTTCATTCCTGTTACATTCTATGTCTGGAATGTAATCTCTTGGCATCCAGAATCAATTCCCACTTACCTGGAATCTTTAGATCATTCTCTGCTTTATTTTGTGAGTTCATCTCATTTATCTGAAGAAACATTTGTTGACTATTTTCTTGGGGGGTGGGGGGAATCCTGGTTGATATTTCAAAAACAACAGATCCAAAGAACGTGGTGTCCCTTCCTCATGATATAAATGCTGGCCAATCTGTACTGTGCCACACCAACCACGAGCAGCACAATTTTTTTTCTTTGAACACAGTCCAGCAGAGAAGACATGCATTCCTGAGTAATTCCAAGCAATTCTATCAAACCACTCTATTAGGCATGTCTGTAGTACCCAGTGGTTGCACGCAGACAACACACTGTAACCTAGTCACCTAATTGACCTCTTTCTCAGGTTTGCACAGTACTGAATGAACCAACTGGGATAAGTTTACATAACATGCTAAGCCACAAAGAAAAAGCCAAACAACCTTAACCCTAGCCAAGGTTAACATTCAGCAAGATCAGCAAGTTGTGGTGAATGCATCTGTTAAGTCTTTATTGACCTGGTTAACCTATGTTTGTTTCCTTGGCTTACGCAAAACAACAGAACAAAAAATTGCACAATGAGGAGCCATACTCCAAAGCAGTGTTTCTCAACGCTGGCAACTTTAAGATGAGTGGACTTCAACTCCCAAAATTCCCCAGCCAGCATTGAAGTCCACTCACCTTAAAGCTGCTAAGGTTGAGAAACACTGCTCGAAAGAGAACAGCCCTCCGTCCACTGAAATCATTGTCTCATCTTGGGTCTCTCCTCCCTTTTAGGATGATCACCAGCTGTCCATAGAAGAGTTGGAGATGAAATATCGGACCAACATCACCAAGGTAGCCGTTTGACCAAAAAAAATGTTATCTGACGAGAGAAACACATATTTTCAGAGTTTATCATAACCCCTTCTGCAACCTTGAAAACACGGTCGCCATCTAGCGTAGAAAGGAAATGGTGCACAAGGAATAAAGCTGGTCTAAATTGATAGCCACTCTCACTGCGCCAGTGGTAGGCAAATCTGTAGGAGTCAGAGGCATTACTATTTACAGAGATTTACATGTATGGAACCCTCTCTTTTCTCCTATTTTCCTCACGACAACCCTGTGAGGGAGTTGGGCTGAAAGAGAGGCAAAGTCACCCCAGGAGCTTCCATGGCTAAGGGGTGACTAGAATCCAGGTCTCCCTGCTCAAGGCAGTGTAGAAAAGCTTCCAGGGGTGAGGAAGGATTTGAACCTGGGTCTTCCTGCTCCTAGTCCAACACCTTAACCACAACACCATCCTGGATCTCTAGATTATTTCTTGAAGTGGCTGAATGGTACACTAGGCAAGGCATGACATCATACCAGCAACAGGAGCTTGGATTTCTGGTGGAGTGGAGTATATTTAGTGGGGGTAGTAAGATCACATTGGGGAGGTTAAGTGTGTTAGGCTTTCCAGCGGCTGACATGTTGATCTGAATGTGTTTGTAGCGTCCATGGGGTTTTCTGAGCTAGCACTGAAAATGTTACCTAGTTGAGTAACGAAACGTCTGCCAGCAACCCAACCAAGTTCAGAGAACAGTTCAACCTGAGCTACAGAGATTCTCTTCTATTTGAATGTGTTTTTCAACAGGAAATCATGCCTTTCTATTTCAGCAGCCTGCCACTGACCTTTGGCCAGTGGGCCCTGGAGGATCCAAAAATGGAGTTCAGAGGCTGCCTGTGACCGGAAAGTTATGGGCTTCCTGATATGCATTGCAAAAAAAGCCAGCTAGGCTAACAGTCATTGTTTGCTTCTATCTACACTTGTGATTAGACAGATTCTTCTATCACGCTTCAGGTCATTACATCTGCTTGTCCAGCCACACCGCCTCAGCACCTCCTAGTATCTGCTGCCTGAGGCTTTTGCTCTGCCAAACGGTTGGGTCGGCCCTGCCGGAAAAGGGCTTGGTGCTTTTTTCCTTTTCTTTCTTCCTTTATATTTATTGAAAATTTTACATACAGTCAAATCTAAAGAAAAAATAGCAAAGAAAAGAAGAAGGGGCAAAAAAAAGAAAGAAAAGAAACTAAAGCTATGAAATATGACTTCTGATCTTCTCTTCAACAGATAATTACATTCTTAAAATCCTCCCCCACTCTTCGACATTATACAAATCCCTACAACCCCTCACTTAATCCACGTCTTTTTCATTCCTCAGACCCATAAATCATCATATCACTTCTTTTCTTCTCTCAGCAAAAAGTCCATATAAGGTTTCTAGTCTTTCAGAAAAGTGTTCATTGTTTTTCCTCTGACCGAACAGGTCAGCTTTGGCCTCCTGGCGAGTTCTAGTATTTGCACAATCCATTCCTGCGCTCTGAGAACGTGAGGTGATTTTTCCCCCTCACCTCTCGGCCTACTCGTCTATCTCCTTCCAGGGCCTGACCAGCACGGTGGCCGGAGAGATCCTCCTTCGTGATGGCCCCAATGAGTTGAAGCCCCCCAAAGGCACTCCGGAGTACGTGAAGTTTGCACGTCAGCTGGCCGGGGGGCTGCAGTGCCTCATGTGGGTGGCAGCTGCCATCTGCCTCATCGCCTTTGGCATCCAGTGCGGCCAGGGGGACCTTACGAGTGCAGACGACGTAAGTGCCCACAGCAGAAGCAGACGAGCATTGGGTGGTCACGGGGAGGAGAACCGCAATGGGAGATGGAATGATGATGCCAGGTGGGGGGAGCTAAACCTCAGGGGGGCAGGGCCAGAATTTTCTGTTTCTACCCTAGGTTTGGGGGCAGGGAGTTTTTTTTTTTTTTTTTAATGATTTAATTATGTACCTTGAAGGATGCTGGATCACTAGCAACAGATAAACTTAGCAGGGGAAGGTAGGGTTACTGAATGGCTACCAGATCTGGGCTGGAAAAATTCAGATGATGCTTAGGTGGTTCCAAAGATCTGTTTGCTGCCATCTTATGGCTATCTAAATTTTGCAGCCTAAACCTTATAGACTTAGGGCTATTTTCTAGTATACCCTTTCCTCGTTTAGTGACTGCAATCTGTTCCAGCTACTACTTGGCCGTTAAGCGAAATGTTGCCAAGTGAACATGTGACTGAGAGAGAGAGAGAGAGAGATTGAGACTCTGCAGAGATTGCTGGTTGCTGCCATCTCATTCAGATAAAGTTCTCCTGTACAGTGTTCTATGCCTGGCCCATTTTTTCCTTTTTTTTTTTTTTTTTTTTGCCCCCTCCTAGGGCGAAGAGATGGTTTAAACAAGCCATTTCTTCCTGAACTGCTTTTCTGGGGAGCACAGGGCTTCTCTAAAAAGTACTAACTGTAAGTTAACAAGCTCAGCTCTGTGACCTGAATTAGTTGATAAGAACCCTCTCCCCTGCTCACAGCTGCTGCCCGAACCTGACCAGACTTTAATCAGTTTCACACTGAGGGCTTTTGTTGTCAGGCCAAGAAATGTTGTAAATACCCACTGCGGTTGGAAATGAATATTACCATTGTATTTGCAAATGGTTGTTAAACGAGGAGTGGCTGTGCAATAAATGTGATGTTTGCCAAGATTTATTGAAGTAGTGCAGCTGCAACAACACGGAAATATCAGCTTTTTTCCCCTTCTTTTTAGCTGTACTTGGCCATTGCTCTTATTGCTGTAGTGGTTGTGACTGGCTGCTTCGGCTACTATCAGGAATTTAAAAGCACAAACATTATTGCAAGTTTCAAGAATCTCGTGCCCCAGGTAAGAAATTACTTCTAGTATCCCCATGCATCTGAAGATAGCATTCTTAGACTGCCTGTTTTTTTTGGTTTTTTTTTTTAAAAAAGCCTGTTGGGCCCAATTTTTAACACTAAGCACAAACGGATCCTCCCCACCTTGTGAATATAAAAGCCTGAGAAGGTCCACTTAACCCTTTCCATATTGACTGCTTTTCTGCTCAAACATCCTCAACTCATCTGAGCATACAAGTATCTTGACTTCCCCCAAACAATTTAAAAAAAAAAGCCATCTATACTGTAAGGAAATAAACTGGGGAAGGAATAATAGCAAATTGGGGTGCGGAAATGACTGGCAAGGTAAGAATTAAAATCCCTCTTTTCCCCATTGTTTCTGCCCCAATCTGCCATTCGCCTGGTCGAACATGCAGCTTCATGAGAAAGTTACCCATGTTTGCAGCTAAACATTTTGTGTTTGACCCAATAAGCAAGGATGAACAAAATGTGCTCTTCCAGCACCAAAATTCCACTTCAGCACCCACCTTCCTTCACCATTGGCCATGCTAGGAGGTGTTCATGGGCTTTGGAGTTTAGCAACATCTGAAGGTCTAAAACAGTGTTTCTCAACCATGGCGACTCTAAGATTCTAGGAGCTGAAGTCTACATATCTTAATATTGCCAAGGTTGAGAAACACTGGTCTAAAACATAGATCATAGTGCGCATTCCACAACATCCTTTACCTGTGAGCTTTTCTCTAAAATTGTCTTCTTCTTAAAAAGGATTTCTAAAGCAATTTCCCTTCCCCTCAAACTGATAACAGGAAGAAAAAGAATGTTGGAAGTCTAAATCCAAGTTTGTTTCCTCTCTTCTTCCTAACCACAGCAAGCCACAGTGATTCGAGATGGCGACAAGTTCCAAATCAATGCTAATCAGCTGGTAGTGGGTGACTTGGTGGAGATCAAAGGGGGAGACCGAGTCCCAGCAGACATCAGGATCATCACTGGGCAAGGATGCAAGGTACCTAAAAAAGAAAAGAAAGAAGGATGTTCCAAATAAATGTGACATCACCTTCTCTCCACTCCAGAAAGTGTGCTTTTCTCACCCTCTGCTGGAGAAAGATTATAAAGTTTGGTCCATTTGTTTCATTGGAAGAGAGATAGGGCACTAGTCTGTTACTTGCACATTCTCTGTGTTACAATCTCTGTCACAGCATTACTGTTTCAACAGTATTGTTGCAGTCCGAAAGCAGAAGTGGAGGAACAATTAGCCCCTCTCCTACGTCTCAAGTAGAGGGAGGAAGTGCTTCATCCTGACTCTAAGTGACTGTGTAACATGTAGCTTTGGCCTATGTAACCTACTGGCTACAGCATTACCTTAAGACTGGGTAGATCCATGTTCAGGTCACCACTCTATATGAAACATACCAACTAGCATCATGCTAATCATTCTGTTCTGCAATATGCAGCAGTTCTAAAACATACTACTTTCTAGGTAAATACTTAATTCAGTGTTTCCCAACCTTGGAGATTTCCAGGTGTGTGGACTTTAAATCCCAGAATCCCACAGCCAGCATGGCCATGGATGAGAATTCTGGGAGTTGAAGTCTACATACTTGGAAGTCATCAAGGTTGGGAAATGCTGGCTTAATTATTCAAGTCTATCCAAAACTCAGAAATGATTCCAATCTGGAAAACTCTCTATGGGGAGAAAAGCATGTTCCCATCTCCCACACATACACACCTGTTAATAATATAAGAAAGAAAATGCAAAGTGCAAATTTCAAAGCTGAAAATTGCCAGCTGTGAGCAGCAGCTCCATACAAGGAGTTATGCCTATAGAGTTCCATGGAATTATAGCACAGTGCACATGGGAAACCTCCTTTCTTTCTTCCCTCCTTTCTTTATTCTAGGTGGATAATTCCTCTTTGACAGGGGAATCAGAACCTCAAACACGTGCCCCAGAATGCACCCATGAAAGCCCCCTAGAAACAAGGAACATTGCCTTCTTCTCAACCATGTGCTTAGAAGGTAGGAAAGACTGATCTTTGGAAGGGAAACATTGACTGTCCTTGGCAGCATCTAGAAGTGTTGGGACCACAACTTCCAGAATTCCTAAAGGCCATGGTGGGAAGGGATTGTGGAGAGCATAAATACTGCAAGTTTGGGGTGAATCAATGCTGAGGAGCAAGCTCAAATAGTGGAATATCATCAGGTGCTTTAAAATGGTATTATCAGCCAAAATATATTGTGCAGCTATTCTGTCTTTCCTTTTTTGTTGCCTTTCCTTTTGGGGAAAAAATGAAAAACAAAAAACAGAAGCAGTGGGTACATTTCAATAGTTCCAAATAGGAGGAATTATCTGGACCATTGCAAATGTCCATGAAAGAGGCAGAGCGAGTGCATCACAAAAGCTTCACCTGGAAATACATCCATATGAGCTCCAGCTCTCCCGTTCTTCCTTATCAGGAACTGCCACTGGTATTATCATTAACACCGGGGACCGCACCATCATTGGGCGCATCGCCACCCTGGCTTCAGGAGTGGAGAATGAGAAGACCCCCATTGCTATTGAGATTGAGCATTTTGTTGACATCATAGCCGGCCTGGCCATTTTCTTTGGTGCCACCTTCTTCGTTGTTGCAATGGTGATTGGCTATCCCTTCCTCAGGGCCATGGTCTTTTTCATGGCAATTGTGGTGGCTTACGTCCCTGAGGGTCTTCTAGCAACTGTCACTGTAAGTACCACACACCAGCAGTTTGTTCTCTTTCTGAAAATGAGTAGTTTCCCCTATCCTTTCCATAACATCCTCACATGTGAAGGAAGTACAGTGATCAGTCCCTGGTATGTTTGAGATGTTTCCACTAGGAAGCATCTCAAGTAACAAAATTTCTTCCACAGGTCAAAGAGTTAACACCCATTAGAATAGACGACAGTGAACTAAATTATCCTTCCCCAACATGGTATCCTTCAGATACATTACATTTCCCATATCTTCCAGCCAACCAGAGGGCCTGAGATTTGGGGGGAGGCGGTCAGTCTTAGTGAACAAATGGCCCAGTGCACTCAACCTAAGTTGACTATAGTTATCCCAAGTCCAAATATTGGGTCTTGCTCATTTCCTATCTCCCTCTCCCCACCGCACCCCCGTCTCATTTTTCTTGGATAGGTCTGTCTTTCTCTCACGGCCAAGCGACTGGCCAGGAAGAACTGTGTGGTCAAGAATCTGGAGGCTGTTGAGACGCTGGGCTCTACCTCTGTCATCTGCTCTGATAAAACTGGGACACTCACCCAGAATCGAATGACGGTCTCCCATCTTTGGTTTGACAACCAAATTCATACAGCTGACACTACAGAAGATCAGTCAGGTATTTGCACTTAGCAGCAGCCTGGTAACAAGCAGAGAGACAGACAAAGCTGTTCTTAGGATCTAGAGGATCAGTGTAAACAAGATGTTCCTGTGACTTGCAAACCAGAGATATGCAAAATTTTTCAGGACTGACAGTCCAGCTCCTGGGCTGATCTTGGAAACAGCTGTTTCGAGGCCAGAACTTCCCCTCACCGGAATTATCTCAACATCAAAGCAAACTATTTTCACCTTACCACAAGCCTTCTGACCTTGAAACAGGCTCTTCCAATCCTTGTTCACCATAAGAATGGCTCAGTTCTCACCAAACGATTGCCATGAACAGAAAGCAAACTGATGAAGTTTCTCTTCACCACTGCCCTTCTAGACCAACAGGATGCTTCTGCCTAGGCAAATATTTTTTTTTCTCTGTGTTTGGGCATATAGGCCAATACTTTTCAAACAAATACTGGGTACCAGTCATCTGCCATTTTAATTTTCTAGGAATGCTCATGCAGCATTCTTGACCCAGAGGCACTTTTGGAACAAAAAATAATGCTAAAAGAAAGCTCTTTGTTTTGCAACAAGCCTGCTCCACTCCCCCTGCTCCCCTCCCCCACAAAATACAAAGCACTGTAGTTTAAAATATTAAGACAAGTGGGTTAGCACAGGGTTCCTCAACCTTGGCAACTTTAAGACGGGTGGACTTCAACTCCCAGAATTCCCCTGGCTGGTCCACCCATCTTAAAGTTGCCAAGGTTGAGGAACCCTGGGTTAGCGAGCCTGCAGACCCACTGGTGCCAATGGGCCCTTTACTGGCACATTAGTAAAGATGGGCACCATGTTGCCCATCCTAAGCTACAATGTGGAAAACCTGTCACTTTGCTGCACAAACATTCTTGTTCTGCTTTACAGGGCAAAGTTTTGATCAGTCCTCGGAGACCTGGAGAGCTCTGTGTAAAGTGGTGAGCCTCTGCAACCGTGCTTTTTTCAAGTCAGGCCAGGATAATGTACCTGTGCCACGGGTAAGAAAAATTCATACGAATGATCAGGTGTTATTATCATTGTTAAAAGCATGGTTTGGAAAGCACAACAGATAGGGCTTTTGCTGATGTGAAGCACATTGCCCAGGTCAGTTCTCGGATGTGAGACTGGCATCTGCAATGCACGGACCACCTTGAATTTCATAAGCTTGCTAACATTTTAAGAATCTTTACAACGGATATAACAAAATCTTGCAAACCATGTTAGCAAGCTTATGCTAACTGGGGAATTCTGGGAAATGAAGTCCACATGTCTTAAAGTTGCCAAGTTTGAGAAACACTGCCCAGTATAGCATAATGGCTAGAGAAATTTTCCCGTTTTTGGCCACAATAGGCATTCAGTTGCAACTCCTAGCATCCTCAGCTAAACCAGCTAAGGAAGATGGGGTTTATCATGAAACACATCTAAACAGCAGCAGGTTGGGTAAAGGTGAAACTCAGACCCAAATGAATGGCAGTCAAATCCTTGAAAACACACTGATTTTGGGGCGTTCACCACTTCCTGGTCAGGGTTGTTATGGGCCAAAGTGGAGGAGAACATGAAGGGTACTGTCTTAGATTCAATGCCAGGAATGTGTCTTTGGGAGGAACTAGAGCAGAATTCCCAAAATTTCTCACTTCACGGTGCCCTTAGTGTCTCAGTAATTTTTTCACAGCACCCCTAGGCCCAAACTGTGAACTACCTCAAGCTAGTAGTTTGCACAGGGTCCGTATCTCGTGGCGCCCCTATGACTTCGCTCCAGCAGCCCAAGGCACTGCAACACAGTTTGAGAACCACAGTGTTAGCCTGTTTTCTAAAGAAAACTTACAGCAATGCACATTTTATTTATTTGGAGTTGCTGTGTCAAAAATAAAGGATACGAATGTAATAGTTTGCCCACCAGTCTCAGCTGTATGGGAATTTACACAACAGGAGAGAAATTCATGCTTCTTTTGTTCAGAGACTTGACAGTCCCTTTCTTGGAGATGGGGTCTGCCCTTCAGCCACAACAGACCCATGTCTTGTCCCTCAATAGAGTTGCAATTCAGAAGCAGGATCCTATAACAGATTTAACCCCAAACCGGATTAACCAAATACCTCTGCTGGGTTCACATAACAAGTTATGGTCAAAGAAATAAACTACCTTATGGCTTAATGCGATAGCCTGGTTCATACAACATGCTCCAATTTCCCAAAACATGCTTCCCCACAAATTACCCAATCTCATTTTAACTATCTAGTATAAATGCAAATCCAGCCAGCAGTTCAGCAATGCTAATCCTGTTTCTGTTTCTCTCCATTTTCAATCTCAGCGGATTGTGATTGGAGATGCCTCAGAGACAGCCTTACTGAAATTCTCTGAAATCACCCTCGGCAACGTCATGGAGTACCGGGAGCGCTACAAAAAAGTCTGTGAGATTCCCTTCAACTCCACCAACAAATTCCAGGTTGGCAGCTGACTTTCTGTCCCTTGGTTCCAAGAAGTTCAGCAAGGGCCACCAGAAAGAACCTCTGGTTCAGATAGTTCTGAATTAATCTGCTGGCATTTAAACCTGGACTCAGTTCCATTCTGCTAAGTTCATTGCCAAAAGCAAGGAAGCTAGACAGTTGCACATTAGGTATGAACAAATCTCATGAATTCTATGGTCTCCCCTGCTTTCAGCTGTCTATCCATGAGCTTGAAGATCCCCGAGACCAGCGCCATCTGCTAGTGATGAAAGGTGCTCCTGAGAGAATCCTGGAACGGTGCTCTACCATCATGATTAAGGGACAGGAGTTGCCCCTTGACGAGCAATGGAAGGAAGCTTTCCAAACAGCTTATATGGACCTTGGTGGGCTGGGCGAGCGTGTGCTGGGTAAGAAAGAATGGTATCAGTGACTGAAGTTTTCACTAAATAAATTTTTTAAAATCTCTGCAACTCGCTACTGGTAGGCCCAGCTCTAACTCTGAGAAGAACCTCAACAAAATGCCCTTTCTGGATCTTCTCCTTCGCTGACCTATTGAGTCCTTCCAGATAGCAATAATGCTCTCATGAGCACTACTGAACTTTCCTACAATGTCTCAGAGCTATATTACATCAGGAGCATAGAGGAAATTTAAGTAATATCTCCAAGCTGTTTGATCTTCCTCCTGTGTATGCCAGCTACCAAAATATCAACCATCATCCTCAAAAGTGTCAAATACTAAGATGGCATTGGATTGAGAGAAACCTGAAATATCAAGTGAAGCATGGAAGCCCAGTTTGAGCTTCGTGGACTGAGTGAACATGGAACTGTGGTGAATTTGAACAGTAGCTTGATTTATGGGCTAAGGTGTAAACTTCACAATGCTTCTCTCTTGTCCACAGGTTTCTGCCACCTCTACCTTCCCCAGAATGAGTTCCCCCATGGCTACCACTTTGACAGCGATGAAACAAACTTCCCCACCAGTGGGCTATGCTTTGCAGGCCTTATCTCTATGATTGATCCACCCAGAGCCACTGTGCCTGATGCTGTCATGAAATGCCGCACTGCAGGTATCCGGGTAGGTTCATCAGATGTTACGGTGATTTCAGAGGTTGGATAAGAATTCACAATAATGCCATAAAAGCAAGACATGGACACGTTCAAACCTTACAAGATCCTAGGATGCTTCTTTCCTAATCTGAGGCTTCTAGGTGTGTTGCACTTCAACTCCCATGATCCTTGGGTAGTATGACAAATAGGTTTAGAAACAACTGCTGCAATCCCTTCTCTCTCACATTTTTTCCCAGGTGATTATGGTAACAGGAGACCATCCAATCACTGCCAAAGCCATTGCTGCCAGTGTTGGCATCATCTCAGAGGGCAGTGAAACTGTTGAAGATATCGCCACCCGCCTCCGTATCCCTGTGGAGCAGGTCAACAAGCGGTGAGCATCTTAACACCCAGACATGTTAAAGAGCTACTTCGAGTGACACTGTCACTAGAGAAGAAACATATTCTGTACAAGGGAAGGAATCATGTGGCATTGCTAGAATGCTATTGGGAGGGTTCCTGATCATGAAGAGTTTTCTCTCTTATTTCTAGAGATGCCCGGGCATGTGTGGTCAATGGAGGTCAGTTGAAAGATATGGAGAGTGACGAGTTGGTTGAGATCCTCAAGATGCATCCAGAGATGGTCTTTGCTCGCACCTCTCCACAACAGAAGCTCATCATTGTAGAAAGCTGTCAGAAACTGGTAAGAACCGCAAGTTCTTAAGAAAAGCTGCAGAAGTGGATATATTCAATTGCCCATCTTTTACTGGGCTTAACCAGACCATTTACAAACCTAGTGACAGCATTGACACACAACATCAAGCTTGGGTAATTCTCCCCTTAGTTAGATTTTTCTTATGGTTTGAATGTGTAAACCCAGATCATATGGTTGATTTATGATTTAATGAATTGCTCAGACAAGCTTTGATTAATTCAATACACAAGTTAAGCATGTTATGTGAATGCAGCCCATAATTAAGTGATTGTCTGCATCCTTCCCTTCCTCCAAAGATAATACAATGCAGGGTTGCCATTTTTTATCCTCAGAATAGCTTTGTGAGATAAATTAGGCTGAACAGACAACCATTCTTAATTTTATTACTCTGGGATATATAGAAATGCCTGAAGCACCCAATCCCTCTGCTCCTTCTGGGGGAAGCAATTCTGATATTAGGAAGCTTCTGATTAACTATACCTTCCCATTTAATCCAGACCTTGAAACTATGGATATTGACTTAGAAACAGCTCAGTATGAAATCCCAAATAATTTCATACTTAGGAGAATCCTGGGAATTGCACAATGATCAGTCTTTTTTTTTTTTATTGCACCTCCTTTTTCTTTAATACAACTCACATTTGTGGTTCAGATCCAAAATGGAATTATTTGCAAACATCTTCTATGTTAATAACCAATTCTCTAAGCCCTAGTTTTTATATCACCAAAGACACGCTATCAACCCAAGAGGAGATTAATTGCTTTGGGTCATTTCAAGATTTACAGCATTACAAAAAGAAATTTTCTTTGGGGGCAGGGGGAGGAGAGAGAGAATGAGAGAGAGAGAGGGAGGGAGAATTGAAACTGCTCTGTGAGGACAAAAAAGTAGTGCTTAGTTGACACAGAAACCGATTTTTAGGAAATGAAGACCAAGAAGAAAGACTTGGAGTGATAGTACAGGTAGTCCTTGCTTAACAACTGCTCATTTAACAATGGTTCAAAGTTATGATGGCTTTGGAAAATATGCTTTATGACCTGTACTTGCAATTACAACTGTCACAAACCATCACACCACCTTCCTGCAATCACATGATCATGATTTGCAACCTTTTTTACAATGGTTGTTAAGTGAATCACTGTGGTTGTTAAGCTAATTCCAGCAAAAACATCCATTGGGGAAGCTGGATTTGCTTAATGACATGATTCGCTTAATAACCATTGTAAAAATTATCATAAAATCGGGTCCAGTCACATGGTGATTCACTTAATGACCACACTGCTTAATGGCCAATTTTCCAGTCTCTATGGTGGTCATTAAGCGAGGACTACCTGTAAAGGGCAAACTGTCTGAGCAGATGGAATGCCAAAGAGAAGTGTTGCCCGTTACAAATCTTTGTTCTAAGTCCCATTCATAGAACCCAACGCTCACGCCTCACTCTTGTCCACAGGGTGCAATTGTAGCTGTTACAGGAGATGGGGTGAATGACTCCCCAGCACTGAAGAAAGCCGATATCGGGGTTGCGATGGGCATTGCTGGATCCGACGCAGCCAAGAATGCTGCTGATATGATCTTGCTGGATGACAATTTTGCCTCCATCGTCACTGGTGTTGAGCAAGGTCTGTTCCTGAAAGAATCCTTTGCTTGGGAGGATTTGAGATTGGCTGTCCTTGCACACTGAGGGGACAACAAATAGAAGGAAACTATGGGACAGAATGAGGAATTTATTTATTTATTAAACTCCTGCTTTGTGTTTTTTTTTCCTAGGGCGCCTGATCTTTGACAATCTGAAGAAATCCATTGCTTATACCTTGACCAAGAACATCCCAGAGTTGACCCCCTACCTGATCTACATCACCGTCAGTGTCCCTCTTCCTCTGGGCTGCATCACCATTCTCTTTATTGAGCTGTGCACAGACATTGTGAGTCCCAAAGGACTGAACTAAAATTTGCAGGAAGTAGAATAAGAGACCCACCTCTAAAACATCCCTAATTTTGTGTGTCCCATTTTGTGGATGTATAAACAACTTCTTTTGAAACAAACCTCATCCTGGCTTAGCCTGAAGTGTTAGCCCAGCCTCTCTAAGGCAATAACATTGTTGCATTCACACAACACACTAAGCCTACTAAGCCAGTGGCTACATTCATGCATTATAAAGTGGGTTATTTTTTTAACAGTTTAATTTTGAGGTGGCTTACCAGGTTATGCAAATCTAGCCTGACTGGTTAGGTCAAGGTGCAACAGGTTAGCAACCCTGTGATATGAACAAATTCAATCATCAGGTTAAGTGTGTTGTATGAATACAACCTGCAGGTCCAAAGCCCACACGTGCTCCGAAAGATTTCCATCCACCGCACCTAGTTCCAAAAATGTCAAGGACCATCATAGCAAGTCTGGGGTGAAATTAGAGCTCTTCTTGCACACCAAATGCTTATTTTAGATATTCTGTCCTCTCCCATAGTTCCCCTCAGTGTCGCTGGCCTATGAAAAGGCCGAGAGTGATATCATGCATCTGAAACCCCGAAACCCTCGACGGGACCGCCTGGTCAATGAAGCGCTAGCTGTCTACTCCTATTTCCAGATTGGTTCGTATACATACAAGGTGGTGAAGTCTAGTGGTTAGAGATAGTGGAAGAAAGAGAATGCATTTGCTAGAACTTTTCCTCATCAGGAGAGGACCCCGTTGGGTAAAAGGCTGATCCAAGTCAATTAAGTTTCAGTTTTTTTCTAGACAACTCACTAGAATTGACTTGGATCAGGCTTTTACCCAACGGGGTCCTCTCCAGATGTATCGGGGGGACTGCGTCTCCTATACCAGTAGGGAATTCTAGGAATTGGAGTCCCAAAATTGCTGGAGAATGCTGGGTTGGGAAAGGCTGGCCTGGCCATGTATGGCATCAGGGCTGGGCTTAGGTCTAGAATTCCCAATATGGTAACTGTGGGGAGCACCAAGTTTCTGCCCTGACTTTTTAAAAAGAGTATTTTTAAATGCTGCAAAGTGCCTTTTGTAGGATCACTTCAATGGACATCATAAGTCCCCCAGGTAATGTTACAAAATAAAAATTGATGGAGGACAAGCCAGGGGATTGTTTATCAATATGCCTTCCTGCCTAGAAGCCAGGATGGTAGTAAGGACCATCCTTGTGAGTGGGAAGAGATGGTACGGAGCGACCTCCTTACTTTACCTATTGATGAAAAGATGTCTTGGGTCAGGCCATCTACCTCACTTTGTGAAAGTGCCTGCAATATACAGTCAAAATGTGCCCACCGGTCCCCAGACCCTGAAATCCCCCGGCTTAAAGTCTGATGTCAAGGCTCAGATGGACCAGAGAGCCATCTCAACCTGTGCTGTTTTGCCCTGCAGGAGCCATTCAGTCATTTGCAGGCTTCACCGACTACTTCACCGCCATGGCACAAGAGGGCTGGTTCCCACTGAAGTGTGTAGGGCTTCGGGCTGACTGGGAGAATGACCATCTTCAGGACCTCCAGGACAGCTATGGCCAAGAGTGGGTGAGTAAAGAAAAGAGAGACCAATCTGACTCCCAGCCTGATTTTCCAACTGTTGCAACTCAGATTCTTAGTCACAGGCCATGTTTACCCAACCTCGTTAACCTTGCTATTGAGTTAATCCATTGTCTGGGTTTGTATGAGATGCTGAACCAGAAACTAACCAAAATAAGCTGGGTTCATACAGTACACTAAGCCCCAAAGAAACTAACCACAATTAAAACTAGCTAGGCTTTGCATGTTATGCAAATGCAACATAAACAATGGAGTCTCTGATTCCATCCATCATTTATTTTTTCAAGAGACTTTTTCTTCTTAAGAGACTGATGAGGGTGAGATGGCCATTTAAATTCTTTCCTTGCTGAATATTTCTCCCCATCAAGCCACTTTTAGCCCAGAAGCAGGTAAGAATTGCAGGCAGTACCTGCCCTTTCCATATCCACAATGAGGATGAAAAAAATACAGGTGATTTTTGAAATAGATATCATGGAAGAAAAGCTCAAGTTGTCACCATATATGGGCAAAACATGGTCCATTCCATTCTGTCCTCTTGACACAAACACTCAGCAAAAGGGGGAAGGGGTTGTTGTGGGTTTTGTTTTGGGTTTTTTGTTGTTGTTGTTTTTGGTACTCCTACACACTAAGGTGAACGGTAGGCCATCGAAATGAGCAAAAAGTAAATACTCTGCATTGTCTTAGAACCTCCAAACTATTTAAGCAGTTCTCAGGGTCATCTGGCGACTGGTGATCACCTACTGAATTTGCCTTCATACCACCACCTTTTCTTTCTACTTCCAGACGTTTGGACAGCGTCTTTATCAACAGTACACCTGCTATACTGTCTTCTTCATCAGCATTGAGATGTGCCAGATTGCAGATGTGCTTATCCGCAAGACACGACGACTCTCTGTCTTCCAGCAAGGGTTCTTCAGGTAGATAGCACCCCAGCAGCTCCATCTGAGACATCTTCCTTGTCCGGTGCAACTAGGAACATGGTTTTTCAAATCCATGTTGTTTATATGGTTATAGTATAAAATGAAACAAAGGGGTAATAGCCAATTATTGCTTTCTTTGAGATGTTGACAGCAGTATGATCATTGAGAACAAAATATTTATAGGAAGGGACCTTCAGGATTGAACAACAGTTCAGTGGTAACTTCCAGCTACCACAGAAAAGTTGAATTAGGCTGTAGCCTCGAACCCACTTGGCTCACTGAGCAACTGGAACTTGCTTTGGAGCGATCATATTACAAAGGTGCTGTTTACAGCATAATAGACAGGATTTCAAGTATCCTCTCTGAACAGGATCTTACCAGAAATAAGATTTTCAATGGGCAAATGGCAGGAAATTGAACTTTGCTGATAGGTTCCACAGCTGGAATCTTTCTCAGCAACTCTTCCAACCCAACAAATTCAACCTGTTCTTCGACCTCCTGTTCTCATTCTTAGTCTTTGAAGACTGACTGAGAACAGGAGGTCAACTAACAGGTTGAAGGGAAGGGAGCGTGTGTGTCTTCCCCTGCCCAAATGATGCTGAACAGGCTAATGACAGGCAAATTTGAATCAAGCATGAATTCAGGAAATCAAGCTCCTTTTCCAGAAAAGTGGGCAAAGCATCTGTAGCTTTCCCCAGCCCAAGTTCAAATTTGAGTCCCCACTGCACTTGATGATTTTGAGAGTTCAACAGAGGAGGATATTTGCCTTCCTAGCCTGGAACTAGCTTCTTTTTTCACTGAACGACCTGATGCTGGCAATAATCAATTGACCATCACCCAGTTCTGCTCCATTCAAAACAGAAATCAAGAACAGCTGACCACCATTCCATCCAACCCTACTCATCTTTCTCTTTCAGAAATAAGATCTTGGTGATAGCTATTGTGTTCCAGGTCTGCCTGGGCTGCTTCCTCTGCTATTGTCCTGGGATGCCCAATATCTTCAATTTTATGCCCATACGGTAAGAACTTGTACACACTGGTGTTCCAATGAGAGAAAACCACTTCTCAAAGGTTCTAATGAAGAACATGCTGCAGAACAGAGCAAGGCTAGTTAGAAAAGCCCACAGCCACCTCTGTATTTGTCTCCCCAAAACCTGAAACACATGATTATGTGTAGTTTGTTTTGTGTTGCATTGTGGTTTGCACAGTATGGTTTTTGACACCGTGCAGTATGGGGATCCAAGCAACTCTGGCTTCAACAAAACATGATTAAACAAACCAGTGTTCTCTTTCTGCATTCTTGCTTCTTAACTTTCCATTGCAGTACACCACTCCATCACACTTAGCATAGCTATAAATCTCAGCTCTCCAGACACTTTACCCTTTACCTGGGAACTGGTTAATTCAGCAGAAGGCTCCCAGACACAACTCAGCTAGTCTCTACTAAACACACAAAAGACAAAAAATGAAGCAAAGAGACAGAGATTTGTCCACTGCAGTGCATAGACATCAATGACCATACTTTTATATTTGATTTATAGCCTACCCTTTATAACAGGAGTTCAAAGGAGCCTACATAGGCTACTTCCTCCTATTCTTTTCCCCAAACAATAACCCTGAGGTAGGTATTGTTGAGAGAGGAACTGGCTCAGAATCATCCAGGGAGCTTTCATAGCTGAACGTAGACTAGAACTTGGATCTCTCCACTCATAATCCAACACCTTCACCAACTGTACCACACTGGTTCTCTATCGCTCTATATTCTTTATAATTCAGGATTTAAATCCTAGGGTTATTTTCCTCCTTCCTTCACAAATCTCTTGCTTCTTTAGGTAACTCCACCTCAGGTCTTGGAAATTCCTGCTCACCTTGCTATAACTGACCATAAGTACATCCATATATTTTAAAAATGCTTATTTTCCTCTAGCTGCACTTCCATTGCCTATCATTTCTCCTATCCCATGCCATCAATTTTTTAGATTTTATATTCAGCAAAGCAGGAGTGGCCTCTTTACACTTTGCATGTCACCTTATAACAACAGTAAGTACACACACATGCAAAGACGAGGAACCAAAGAGTTATAAGGCTACAGCTTAGAGAATTAGACCTCCTGATCTAATTCTCCCCTCTGGCTGAAAGGGGGAAAACAAATCCTCTCCCAAGAGCAGACTTCCTTGAAACATCTGCAAGAATACAACCAAGCTCAGAGAATCCCAGGGACTCCACAGTTCAACCCTGAGTACATATATTCTCTTCTATTGAGACTTCCTTCAGCTCTGCTCAGCACCAAGGACAGCAGCCATTAGAGTCCTAGTTACAGCTGCCCCTTTTTCCAGTTACCTAGCCAGAAAAACACAGATCAAAGACTAAAAAAGCGAAGCTTTGGGGCCCTATTTGTTTTGCAGAACAATGCTCAATTCCTGTCTGTCTCAAGCCACTCTACTCAAAGACAATTCAGCTCATCAGAATGACTTTAGCAAAGTTATGTCAAGCTTAACTTTGTCCATTCCCTTGTTCCCTTTCCCTTCTAGATTCCAGTGGTGGTTAGTGCCTCTACCATTTGGCATGCTCATCTTTGTGTATGATGAAATCCGAAAATTGGGAGTCCGGAGACACCCTGGAAGTAAGTTACAAGAATGGGTAAGGAGAGGAAGGAGGCAAGTTGATGTAAGGTTCGTGGAAGGGTTGATTCAGACATCTTCTACTGTGTTTCCCAATCTTGGATCACTCAGATGGTATTGTACTACTAGCAAGAGTCAAGGCTACCCAGTCTGCCTTTCCATCATCTGACAAATTGTTATAGGTCTCAATGATAATCATCATCCTTAACCTGATCCCAATGTTGTTTCTTTCCTCCAGGTTGGTGGGACAAAGAACTTTACTACTAAAGATGGAACTCTGGGGATGGTACGTCCCCACTGGCACTGTTTGTGCTGCCTGGGCTGCTCCCTGTGGGTGCAAAATACTACCAAGAATTTGTGTTCTTCATTAACTCTATGTTCAACAAAGCTTGCTGCATTTTTTACCCTTCCTATGACGACGTCCCATATCCCATACATCCTGCTCCAACTACTCCAGGACAAGAATCTACTCATCATCAAGAAAATATTTGGGAATGCTGATATGCTAGGGGAGATGGGGCTGTGCCTGAGATGGCAGCCAAGTATAGAAATTAGTACTAGTGTAAAGCTCTACATTCTATGAACTGCACAATGTTTTTTTTAAAAAAAAAAAAAGCATAGCAAGTTTCAACCCCCCATGATAAATCTCAAAGAGTGTGTAAACAAGGCAGTATAATCTCAAGGAAGAAACAAGGACAGGTTGAGTAAGAGGTTTGCTTAGGTCTTCCCTCTACATATGAAAAGCAGAATTTAAATAAACTTATATAAAATACACAATGGCACGCTGGTATCACTTTCGACTTCTGCATGATTTGGACTTTCAGTCTGCTTGGATGAGTAGTTCCTGAAGCACAAAGATTACCCAGCAGGAGAAATTTCACACAGTACATTAAAGGAAAACAGAGGAACACATACACCGGCAAGCAGCCTCAGTTCAGGATAACCAGACAATGAAGCTATCAAAACATAGTTTCTGTTCTCCAAGTTCCAATTATCCTACAGTGCAATGGACTGCAATGAGGAAAAAGATTAAGAGGATACACGCATCATATGTACCAAGCAAACAGCATGACTTACATACTTGTACCATTCTTTATGATGCAAGTCAATAACTGTGTTGTTTGCATAATGATGTTATTCTGTCGTCATTGTAACGGATGCGAGTTATCAAATGGACACATCATACCACCACCACCAAACCACTTCCTTTACTTGTGAGACACTTCCCTTCCTCCATGGCTACCACACCGTGAATAAAGAGAATGATCCCTTCCTCTTTCTCCAGTCCATTCACTCACCTATATGGAGTTTTCAGTCACCAGCCACTAACTCTTAAGACTGAATTAAAGGAAAGAGTCATTGTGCCCACAAGGTCTCTTTTAATAGCTTTTAAGAACCCAGTCCCTGCAGAACAATTTGAACACACCCCAAGAGTCACACTTACCCACTTTGGGCTAGCATACTTCATATAACTGTACATGTTTGTCAATCATTACTATCAAAAGAGCTAAATATAGGAATTGTATATGCCTTGGGACAAAAATGCATCTTTCAGCTTCTGTCACTTTATAAGTAGGAAGGACAAATGGATATATATGCACATGGATTTGAAAAACATTCTAGAGGTTTTCAAACAGTGTCACCCTAATGCTCCTTAAATCAAGCCAGTAACTGTTCATATTCCCTGAACAACACACAAATGGTTTGCAGAGTGGGGAGAACTCTCTTGCTGCCAAGAGTCACGCAGACGAGAGGGCACTCTCAGAAGATGGTGACTGTCCATGTAACCTTGTGTTTCCCATCACTATTGGGATCTACATCACAACATCCTCCATCATGATAGCCCCTAGCAAAAGTAGCATCCATTCACTGTTGCCACATGCAAAGAGAAAAATCAAGACCCTTTTTATTATCCCCATAACAAGCCAAACCAAAAAACCTAGTTTTAATTTTGCCATTTTACCCCCAGCTACATATGGCTTTAACCACAAACCTTTCATGTTGACCAAACCCTAAATAACCTGAGTTTTGGATGTAATTCAAATGTTATCATTAAAATTCATTGTGGCGTTACTGTCCAGTTTCTCCAAACCTCAAACTGCAACCAGTTTTAGGTTAGATAATATGGCAACAGTATCTACAAGGGAAGAATAATGACAGGTACATCGCAATGCAACGATAGAACTGCAATACAACTCACATACTTGCATCCAATGTCATAACGCAAGTAATATGTGGCACCTTTTGTATGATGGCCTTATGATGTGCTGTCATTTTGACATCATCGTGGCTGGTTACGGATGCCAACGCAACACGACAACTCTAAGACCGAACAGGCTAAGGATATGAAATGGTCGTGTGTACTTGCTGGTTTAGTGGTATGTGTCAGCCAGTCTTGCTGGCTTAGCAGATTGTATAAACACCATCATAGTGTAGGAAGCATGTTTAGACAACAGCCAAGGGATTCAAACCGGGCAAAATGTAAATAATACTTTTTAAATTAGTATCATGTATCGGAATGTCACAGAGACCATGACTGGAACCGATCTCACAGCAGGAAGGATCAAGTCACGCACAGCCTTGCAAACGGAATCCGTAGCGGAACGATCTTAGGATGCACAAACGAGAGGTCTCCCAAGTTGGAGTAACAATCATTGGAACCTCAGTTACTGTGCACCAGGGTGACAAAGAGAGTCAAGGAGCTGAAGGAAAGGAGGCCAGTGATCGCTGCTTTGACCAAAAGTGCGGTCCAGCTACCCAGGAGAAAGACGTGCACAAACGATCTAGAAAAGCAGAGAGAAGTAGGTGAGGCCTGAGATTGGAAGACTGGCAAAGAAACCACTGCTGCTTCAATATCCAAAGCTTGATTTGCACATCACGGTGAATCACGGTACAGTGAATCAGCATTTGAGAATTAACTGCTTTTAGCTGAACTCACACACGTGGTCAGCAACCAACTCTCCTTTACAAAACACGATTGTTGAGTTTGTAACACAAAAACAAGACCCAACGAGCCACGTGATGACTTACTGTGTTGGATGAATACAACCAAAGGCAACCACAGAGCGGGGCATCCACTGGGGGAGGATCAAAAAAGTCAAGATGGTGGTTCTGATCACTCCCCCCATCTTTACTTTTTTGACCCACCACAAACATTGAGAAGGGAAAGTTCTCCAAGCATTTCAGCAAAGAAGAGTCTTGTTTCTGGTTCCACCATACAAGAGGAATTTTAAAAGAAAGGGGCCATGGTGAGGATGTGGGAAGCACAGCTTCAATTCCTCACTCTCGCATAAAGGTCACTTAATGACTTAAGCTGCTGGAAGAAATTATTTTTATACGGAGAAAAAAATGAAAGGGGATGCAAGGATTTGAACATAGGGTCTGCAAGTTCCCAATGTTTTCCCCTCCTCAATGAGCTCCAAATGATGTCCCCCCGCCAGCTCCCTCTGCCACATTAATTCCACCATGAGCACTCACTCCATAAAGAAGGCTTTGTAGACACTGACACCCAGGAGGAAAGTAAGGGGCAGTCGGTAATGTTTGGGTAAATCATAGCGGGTGAACATCCACACCAGGGCAGCGGTGGCGATATAATGAACCTGAAGGGACACAAAAGAAGGGAGAAGGAAAGATTCCCAAATGCTTTCTGAAACAGAACTATCAAGCAGGTGCAACTCAACTGGGACTTATAAAACACTGCAGCATAAAATGCCAATATGTTTCTTCCAATGCTATCTGGCCAGCCAGCTCTGCCCTTGTCCAATATCCTCCCTTTCATTGCCCTCTATGCTCAGGCTCCCCCGTGTGCTTTCCTGGCCCCTGAGCTTGCTCAGCGTCCATTTTGGCTCTTGGGGAAAGCACTATTCCTTAGACTTTTCTTCTACCCAAAAACAGTTTGGGAAAGTATTTGTTGGAGTCATGTTTGGAAAGCTCCACATTCACAGAATGATCTCGCTTACTTCCCAGCTACCTACATTAAAAAAAAAAAACTGTATTAATGAAATAGTGTTTTAAAATTAAATCTAGTAAATGCATGAAAGCATATGACCATCCTATCTGGGAAATACTATTTTACTCTTTCACGTGCAAAGTTCAACAGTTCTAATCAAAGTTCAACAGATCTAATCAACTGATTGATTCCAATCTTTTAACTAGATAGCCAATCCAAATGTATACAGTGGGGAGGCGGGCCTCATACATTACCAAGACCCCCAAACACATCATAAGTTCCTAGTCCTCAGTAATTAAATCCTGTCGTATGAGGTATTATTTTAGAGAAGCTCAACCAAAACAGGGAGAAAAGTAGCACTTACCAGGCTAATGTTGGAATCAATACTCATCTGAATGTATTTCCAATCAAACTCAATGCCACGAGCTCCCACCCACAGTGGGATGCATCTGTGGGAGCACAGAGGCAGTTAGGATGGGACACACCATAGAGAGAGGAATACATAACTTTGCACAGCAGCTTCACAGGCTGCATCCTTGAGCAGGCATAAAAAAGCGGGCAAGCAAAGGCCAATCTAGCTTCTCCCACCCCTCTTCTGAGCTCCACCCCCATTTCTATAAACCCAACTCACCGAGACATAATGAGCTCCGCCGTGGCCCAGCCCAGGGCAGCTACCATGATCTTGTATTCCCCCTTCCCCGCATTCCGGGACATCACCAGGTGCAAACCCACCAAGTCAGCCAAGTCTACGGTGGCTTTCATGAATTCCTGAAGCACAAGAAAAAGCTCAGAAGCAGACAAGCCAACTCGGCAGGCTGTTTCAACCCCCAAGGTTCCCCTCCTGCAAAACCTCTAACCCAACAGCACTGCTGTGGAGTGCTTCCAAAGAGCATTCAGCAAGGTCCCCTGAACATGAACTACAGGCAGCAGCCAGTATTCAGAGTTATGCTCCAACAACTTACACGATTATTATTTGCTAATGGAAGCTAGGTTACTGCAGATTCACAAAATGTACTCACCCGCCACCGTAACGTGCTCAAACCCCAAAGTACTCTGCACTCAAAAGGTATCATTCTCAGCCAGATGGTCTTACTTAGGGAGGTAGATGGCTGTTTAACAAAACTTTCTGCCGCCTTGAGCATTTTACATAGCGAAGAAGAGGATGCTAACCTTTTCAGGAATAGGTCCCCAAAGGCGAACATGAAATTTCAGTTTCAAAAATGGCTGCAATCCCCACAGGATCACCAAATCTCGAAAGATTTTGGTGATCGTACTCTCAAGATCTCACAGAAGAATGCCCTCAGCACCTGAAATGGTCATAAGATCTCAGCAGCAGCAAGAAAATCTCGCAGGATTCGGTAACCTCTGAGGTTTTACCCAGTGTTTTAAACAAAATTATTTAATTGGGAGATTCCACTGAAGCAATGTGGGCACATATTGTCAATCCCTGATGGAAATGCACAGAAAAATCCACCGGGAAAAAGATCGCTGTCCTTTGGATCTTTGTTTTGCAAACACACCAGCCTCTTGAGCACCTGGCAGTGCACAAAATGCCAGCTTCCTTCCTTGCCAACAGCCAAACTTACTCCAACAAAATCATAAGCTCCTGCACCACCCTCCCAAGTTGGAAAGAACGTAGCTAAAAACAGCATCTGTAAAAGAGGGAAAGAGAATGAAAAGAGAAAAAGAGAATAATCTACCACAACAGCTTTTTGCTATTATAGGCCTCATATTTTTGGACCCAGGTTCACATTCAACCCTTCATCCCTCCTTCAGCAAGGCATGTTAGCCCATACCTTGCACAGCTGGACAAAGAGGTAGGTGGCTCCTGCTTGCACACATCGCCAGAAGGCATTATATTCTGACCTATGTGAGAGAGACAGCACAACCAAGCCTTGGATAAAATCTCTATTTTTGCACACCAGGCTGGCAATTACACCATTAACAATGAACCAAAAGGTTGCTGCACCATCTTGCAAAACATGCTGGGGCTTTCAGGGGTTACACGCCAGTGCAAACTCCCAGGCTCTCAAAGCACCATTTAGAACAGTGTTTCTGAAACTTGGCAACTTTTAAAATTTATGGATTTCAACTCCCAGAATTCCCTAGCCAGCCATGAGCCAGTAAATAAAAGCTGATTAGTTTAGACCACTGGGCAGTTGAACTCAGCCAGAAAATACCATAAAAGGGGCTAAAGAGATCTTTTAGTTCAGTGTTTTTCAAACTTAGCCATTTTAAGCTGTGTGGACTTCAACTTCCAGAATTCCCCAGTCAACATGCTGGCTGGGGAATTCTGGAAGTTGAAGTCCACACAGCTTAAAGTTTTCAAGTTTGAGAAACACTGGTTTAGATAGTGTCTCTGAAATGTGGTGTAGACCCAGATATTGTAAGCAGCCACAAATTCTCCCTCGCAGTCACTACCAGCCCATAATGCACATGCACACACACACCCTCTTCCAAGTAAGAAAGATACTCACAGGCCGCTGCACTTATACGTGATAAAATAGGGGAAATAGGCCAGGGCAAAACAATTCCCGAAGTGGAAAAGAGTCATCTTGGCAAGCAGGTGGGCCAGGCCGGGTGGCTTTTGCCACTTAGCACCGCAGGGATGGTCCTTTAGAGAAAAAACAACAATTAAGTATCCAGAGCCTTCGCGCACACGTGCACAGACGCGTCCTTTCTTTCTTCCTCACGTCCCACTCTGCCCTTCCCCGACGACCCCCTTCCAGACTACGACCCCCATCAGCCACAGCCAGCGTGGCCAGGCAGGGAGAGGGATTGAAGAGACCTCTTGCAAGCCTTGGAAGGCGGGAGCTCTCCCCCGGCTGGGCCTGCAGCACTCCCACGCGCGCGGGCCGCTGGGCTGCTCTTGCTCCCTACTGGAAGCGCCTCGGGGCAGGGCCCCGCTCCTTCGCTTGTAACAGCGCCCGAGCACCGCGCCCGCCGCTCGAGAAGCGCTCCCAGGAAAGCATCCCGCGTCCCTCTACGCATCTCCCCGCTGAGGGAATCCTCCTGCCCGCCCGCGCGCCCCTCAAGCCCTTTTCCCCCGTTCCTTCCCGTACTCGCTCAACATACACGTCCTTCTCCTCCTCAACGGCATCTGCGCGTGCGCCCACGGCACCGCCCTCCTCCGCCGGCCCTCGTTTGATGGCGGGTGTTGTAGTTCTTTCCCTGGGCTGCCCGCTTCTTTTTCCATAGGACCCGGAGGACGGGGTGCAATACAACCCCCATAATGCCTAGCGAGCTAGGGGCCGATGCATGGCGGGAGTCGTAGTCCTTCATTTAAATCACGTTGGCCTTAGCACGAAGAGCGCCATGGAAGGCTACTCGAGCGAAGGGGAGGGAAAGAGGCGGTGCGCCTGCGAGAGCGGTGCACTCTGGGAATAGCTGAGGCGAGAAGCCGCAGGCTCCCCGCGTTGATGGGAGTTGTAGTTCTCGAATCTAGTCTGGAGTACAGAACTTAAAAGAAGGTGTAGAGAATGCTTTTCGCCCGTTCGTCTTGCAGGTGGTTCTTCTGGAGCCTGGGCATTTTGCAGAAATACTCCAGAAATCTCACGCGTTGCGTTTCTTCCACGAAAAGGCATATCGCAAGGCAGCTGCAATCCTTGATCCGTTTACTTTGGGCTCCGTCTTCAGTTCTCGCTCAGCAGCGGCGTAAAGGCGCGCGAGGACTTCGGTTGTTCTTTCGGTGCCTTCCCCCCTCCCTTCTCTGCGGACTTGCGAAGGTGGGGCCGAGTCCTCAATGTACTTCAAAACAGCGGACTCCAGCCCCCTGCCTTATTTGGGGACCTGCTGTTGAGCAAACCCAGCCCGGACAAACCCACTGAAGTCAAAACCAGCCAGACTAGTAATGTTAAAGCAAGTCCCACTCCTTTAACATCACTGTAGTGCAGTGTTTCTCAACCTTGGCGGCTTGAAGGCGTGTGGACTTCAACTCCCAGAATTCCCCAGCCAGCCTAGCTGGCTGGGGAATTCTGGGAGTTGAAGTCCACACGCCTTCAAGCCGCCAAGGTTGAGAAACACTGCCCTAAGTGCTTCAGCAATAGTCATTGCCCATCTGATGAACGAAAGAGAAAGATGCTCGTTCTATCTGTCCTAGGACCCGGCAAATCGGCTTCTGCTCTCCCTCTCTTCTCCCTTCCTTCCTCTTGTCCCCCCAACCCCCTTTCTGGAATCCGCAAGGAGTCGGCGAGCCCATACTATTAGCTACAAAGGAAGCAGCGTTGTTCCTTTCCACTCGGACAAGCCTTTCCGAAGCTCAAGGCACCAAATGTTCGCTGAAGCCACTGGGAGCTCTACGGGGTATTAGCTTTTCCTTAGGTGTAATCCTGCTGCAGAGAGATTCTCTCTGACCCTTCAATGAAGGAGACCTTGCAGGACCAGAGGCCTCGGGTTAGGATTGTTGCTGTTCTTGACTGCAATTTTAGTCATGCTGTCATTTTTAGAAGGGTTTACTTGTATTCTTGGTTTTGTTTCGTTAACCTAAGCCGGTGGGAATAGCAATATTTGGTGGTCTGGAAATGAAATAAATCAATACTTCTCCCTGGAGCCTTTTTGAAACAAATCAAGCTGCACTTTGGAGCCTCCTCACTCACATCTGACGTTGAAAAATTGCTTGTAAGTAATGTGTGTGGGTGACCCCAGCCCATTACTTTATGGCTCAATCTCTTATGTAAAACCAGAAAAAGCCTTACTTCAGTAACAAGATTAAGTATGTCATGCAAACACTGCCAATATTTTGGAAGGCAGCTTCCAAAATTCTAGTTCAGTTCTTTGCGCCAAGGAAGACCATTTATTATTCTTTCCAACATCCAAAAAGTGTTTTTGATTTCTATTGCTTCTTGTTTTTCTCTCTCACCATTTCAAGGAAAATTTTTTAAAAAGTATAGAGAATGTTGTGATTGATGAAAACTCAGAGACCAGATTTCTCCAACTGGAATGCTTGCTGGCTGTGGGTAATGAGAAGTGTTTTCCAGAGATTCAGGGATGCATTTATTCCAGAAAGGCATTTTGGACTGGTAAATGGCTTAAACGCATAAATACATTGAGTATTTCCAATCTCCTGCTCCTTAACAATAGTTAAGGCAACACCCTTCTCTTCCTATAATAGACCAAAGTTGTGTGTGTGGTAGAATTAGCCCACGGTCCAGGAAGCCAGTACACCACAGATAAGATCAACAAAACCTGAAAACATATTACCGTTAGCAATAAGGCAAATCTAGAAGCCAAGTTCCCATTCTCTTAAGTAAAATAGCTTGGCATTCTTACAGTATTAAGCAAGTTTTGAAGAAGCTTGGAGTTTAGAAGTCTCCTCTCAAGTGTCTTGCAGAACTTGATGGCGTGAAAACAATGCTGGGAGCTACATCTCAGTAACATCTGGACTAAATTATCTCTAGGGTCCCTTTTGATTCCTACTGTAAAGACATACTGATTGGAAGAGACTTTCTCCATCAGACACTTGCCATTATACTTTGAGTATATAAAGTATACATTATGCTTTGAGTAAACAGTGTTTTTCTTTAAAAAAATTTGAATGATCACTGCTGTACCTCCAAACAGTTCTTTCTTCTGCATGCACTGAATGATTCCATTCAGAAAAATGACCTATTACGGTCGGGAGAAATCCATTCCACACCACCAAAAAGAATGACTAAGAAGGAGGCATTTGCTTAGCCTTTCTAACCCATTTGGACCTCCAATAAGTTCAAAATATCAATTACTATAGTCACTGTGTGTTTGCATAACGCACGTGAATTTTTCTTACAAGAAAAATCATCCACGAATATAAATCAAAGAACAACAAAAGTTCCCAGAGAAGTGGCATTTTTCAATGCTCAAACACACAAAGCACAATCATCTGGCACGATCGAGAGCAAGAATTCCAAATCCCTGAGATATTAGGATCACGTGGATACAATCAAGGTCACGTTAACTCCAGTGGTTTTTATTTCAACACTTGCAAGATCTTGAAGACGCTACAGCCACACAAACCAATGCATAACCCCGGAGGCTAGACTCCTTCTCCAGGGAGGAATTTGGTGCAATTTGTCTTCACTATATAAGCTGCTGTGGAAAGCAGGATTCACGCTCATGGATACACACACACACGTACACACAAAGCTTTACAGTAAGACACAAAGTGCAGTGTTCGGGATTCTGTGGTTGAAGCAAAGAACCTATTGAGTAAAAGTGGTTGAGGCCCTCTATTGAATAGCCTGGAATGCAATGTGGTTTCGGGGTTCACATCTCCTCCTTGCTGTACATGTGCTTCAGGAGATCTGCTACACGGCAGCTGTACCCATATTCATTATCATACCTGCCAAAACAAAGAACCAAAAAAAACCCATAAGCAAATATTTATATCCAAGGATGACAATGTACACAAGTCAAAAGGTTGGAGCAGCTTCAACATACATGTTCTTCTGAAGTTATTCCATACTTTGGTTTTCCAACTCCTCTAAATCCAGACTCTGGAACAATGTTTGATTAAGGAAAAATACATTAACTCTAATCAATAGTTGTAATTTGTTGTGGGTCAACTTTAGCCATGCCTTGTTTAGCAACTACCTCATTTAAGCGACCATTCGTAAATACGATGGTAATCTTAACAAAATCAATTGTTGACCAATGTGCACATTTAAGATCAAATTTCAGGCACCTGACAACAAAAACCTTCATTGTGAAAAGAATTAAGGTCTGGTCAGATTCAGGCAGCAGCTGTGAGAAGGGGAGAGGGTTCTAATCAACTAATTAAGGTCACAGAGCTGAGCTTGTTAACTTGTGGTGCTGCTGCATAGAAAAGCACCTCAGGAAGAGATACCTTGTTTAAGCAATCTCTCTGCCCTGTGAGGGGGTAAAAAAAAGGGAAAAAAACAGATCAGGCACAAGACACTGTACAGAAAACTATCTGAATGCGACAGCAGCAACCAGTGATCTTTGCAGCATCTCTCAGTCATGTGTTCGCTTAGCAACCATTTTGCTTCCAGTTTAAGGAATGGACTGCTGTTGCTAAACGAGGAGAGGGTGTAGTCTGGCATGGTGTCAAAACCAAGACTATTGGCTAACTTAGAAGCAAGCAGACATTAGCTCTCTTATGAAACAAACTTAGATGCAGTATCAGCCACGAAGATGAACTGCTCCTGCAGCACCATGCACTCTCTTTGTCATTTGCATGGTAGAAAGGAACTTTGTTTTGAAAAGAGAAGGGCTGGGAAAGGATTCTCCCACCACAATCCACACAGAGTGGATCCAGTCTGGATTGGCCTCTCACGGATTTTCTTGTGTTTTTTACAGTAGTCAGTGATGGGCTTGGGGTTTTTTTGGCTTGCTTGCAAATAATAGTAATAAAACATATACCAATAACAATGTGCCAAGCAGCAATGTCCTAGGCAAAACATGCAGGGATCTCTGGCTTTGGCCAAGGTGAATGGGATGTGGGATGATCAGCAGGTTAGTCTCTAAGCTCTGGTTAATGCTAAGCGGAGCTTAATGTACTTTGTGGATTGGGAAAACATCCCAGTTTTAAATGAGGAAAAATGCCCAGGTGTTATCTTCCATATTGCAGTTTAATATATCTCCAGTATTGGAACAGTGGCATTAGCTGATAACATTATTCTGCAAGTGATGGTCTGGTGTTTTGACAGTCTCAAGGCATCTAACTATATCCTTCTTGGTCAGAAATTTTCCATGTGGGATCAGCTTTCAAGGAAAGCAACACAGATGGGCAATTCTCCTTGTGGAAAAGGATCATGAGATAATGCGGTGAGATAATGAGGTGCGGTGTGCCCCCTCCCTCATGGCCTTCAGGAAAGAGATCAAATCCTGGCTCTGCCCGAAGGCCTGGGGGCCAGAGGGGGGCCTGCACCTGTGGAGATGGCTGGTGGGGTGAGGGGTTGTCCCCCCCCCCAGCATCTTACAGGTTTTTTAGGGCCAAATTATAGGAGGTTTTTTTATATATGGTTTTTTAACTATTTATAGATTATGTCCATGTCTGGAGAGTCCTGTGTTTTTTCTTTTTTTTTATTATTGTGAGCCGCCCAGAGTCACCCATTGGGGGAGATGGGTGGCATACAAATTTGAAAATAAATTTTAAAAAAAATAAAAAATGCCCTGGCCGTATTTCCTCTGTGAAAGCTGTAATCTTGGAAGCTTGATTAGGAAGCGAAACCGAGGGTTCAACTTACCAGGAGATGAGCTTCACAAAGTTATCATTGAGGGAGATTCCTGCTCCAGCATCAAAAATAGAGGAACGACTGTCGCCAATGAAATCAGTAGAAACAACCTGCAAACCAACAAGGGTAAGTTACGGTATACGAAGATGATGGAAGGAGATTCTGCAACAGACAGCAAACCAGCATCCTGGGCTGAAGCTGGAGAATTTTGAGTCTCAAACACTTGCAAAGGGATCAAAACAGCTTCATAATCTGTTGGTGACTGGGAGCCTCTTACGGGCTTTTTGTCCAAGAATGAAAAAGATGAATTTGTGACTTGTGGTTTTGATGATTAGACAGGCTAGATGACAGAAAGAAGAGTAATATGATGTAACTTTAGAGACAGAGGTTAAAATACCTTTGTACTGATAAGTGCTGTGAAGAATATCGGAAGCCACTTTATATCTTTCTTTTTTAACTTTTTTTCTTTCCTTACACTTTTTGCTTTTTCTTTGATTTCTTTCTTTTTTCTTCTTCGTTCTTACTTTATATTAGTTTGTGTTAGTTTTTGTCTTGTTTAACAGCTTTAATAAAATTATATATAATTTATATATTATATAATTATATTAAAAAAAGAAACAGCTGTACACTTGAAAGGAAGTGCTTTGTAACCATAGAGTAAGAGGTTAATTTACATTTATACTTATAACTGCTGTAAAAAAAAATCAGAAGTTACTTCTTTATATTTTCTTTTTCTTTTTTTCTGCACTTTTGTCTTTGTCTTTTCTTTTTCTTTCTTAATATTAGCTTGTTAGTTTTTATTTTTCTTGTTTAAAATCCTAATAAAGTTATTTCAAAATGGAGTGTTTCAAATTCAAACCATTTTGCATACCTCTATAAATACCAAGGGATTAAGCTGTCTGGCCAAGGGGTTCACCATTTTGTACAGGCACATCAGAAAACAGAACATGTCCTTTATCGAAAACCCTGTCTGGCTAACATTGCACTTTAATTGTTAAAAACTGCAGTTGGCCCATAGGTTTTATTTATTTATTTAGCAGACTTGTCCCCGCCCATCTCCCCCCAATGGGGACTCTGGGCAGTTTACAACAATTAAAACAAATACATAATTAATCAATGTGTGGTTCCTCCACACATCCTCCTGTGCCTGAAAGACATCTCATTAACCATTCTTTAAGGACGTGTCCTCATGACATAACTTCGTCTCATCCCCAGCCCATAGCTGAGGCTGCCTAACCATATTTATCTGATCCAAGGTTAAAACAGTGTTTTCCAACTTCTCCCCACACAGCTTTGCTATATTCACAATCTGTGACACTTCAGCAGCGTGCAGTCCTTGGTGCTCTCTGAGCTCGGCTGTTGGCTTGCAGACATTTCATTACCCAACTAGGTAACATCATCAGTGAGAGGGAGTGTGGGGTTTCCTGTCTGTTTATATACAGGAGCTTGCCCTGCCAGTTTTGGTGGGGGTGTGGTGTCCTCCTTGAGCTACAGATGTTGTCCTCTATTGGGACTATGGTGGTGACACAGAAGGGGCCCGGATCTGCCCAGCTCTTACTGGTTTTTTCAGCAGCAGCAGACACAGCCCCTCTCCTTTGAACACTGGGCAAGGCCGTTAAGGCTTGAGCAGCAGGGGAGACAAGGCACAGGGCATCTGACGTGAGCTCCTTGTCTATATGGGTAGATAAATGCCCTGACAGACAGCAGAACAGCACAGGCTGAAGCAGGAAAATCCATCCACTAGCATCTGTCAGCAGGAAACACACACATACAACCCCTCTTTAGAGACAGTACAAGAGAAACAGCAAGCAAGAGAGCAAGATAGAGTGGCAGGGAGGAAAATGAGTGACCAGAACAAAAGTACATCAGGTGACAGAGCAAGAAAGATCCAGTAAGATGAGAGAGAGGATAACCCATGGATAGTCTGCTGGATGGGCAAGGGCCGGAGTGCCTGAACCACTGGGTGAACAGCGACTTCCTGGTAGAGCAAGAAAGGCAGAAACCTCCACCCACTCCACAGATCAACTTCTGACACATGACTAAACCCCCTTGCTCATCTGTCAAAACTTACCTTCCTTCCTTGGCCCCAGCCCACATCAGCAACTGGTGGATATTTCTTCCCAACAGCAAGAAATCCACCCGTCACTTTCCCAAGTATGTCCCCTATTACAGCTGTCAGGCCTCTACTCGCCAACACCGTGACAAAGGCAGGCAACGATCAACTGCTGCACAGAGCACGCTACGCCAGCATACTCTGACATAGCCTTGGATCACACCTGCTGACTGTATCCTTAAGCTAGCTCACCTTAAAATATCCCTCCATTTCCACAGCGTGCCAATGGAAACGTAAATGGCATGCTCACCTCATCTTCTGTATATCCCAGGATCCCTTGCATGGGTCCTTTGGCTGCCTTCTTCATGGCTTCTTTGATCTGAGCATAGGTGGCTGGCCTAGACAGGCGGCAAGTCAGGTCAACAACAGACACATCACACACTGGCACACGAAATGCCATGCCAGTCAGCTTCCTGTCGGAGGGAGAGTTGGTCATTAAGAGGAGAAAGAAACAGTCCCCATGGCAGTCTAGATTTGAAATGTCTTCTTGCCCTCCCCCAACACAAAGAGTAAGGGTAAGAACTGACCATTTGGCATCTAAAACTAAGATCCCAGCTAACTATTCCCAACTGTAATAAGTACAGTGTGGCAGAATCTGCGCTGTTTTGTTTTCTCTGCTTTTTAAATGGTTTTATTGACATTTCCTTAATGACATCATCATCACTGCCATGATCCACACTGGGGTAGATCAATCAACCTCAACAGCAATATATATAGCAAAGTGAATATATAGCAAGTACATGTTTTACGCTAGCTCTCATTCTTCAAAGCAAGCATGGCTCATGATCAAGGATTATGGGATAAGTCATTTCAAACATCTGGTTGCCTGAGAAGCAATTGTTCTCCGAATGAAATCCTGGGCAGTTCTATGGTTTCCACTCTACCTCATGATCACAAATCAGTAATTAGAAATAGATCCTTGTTTGTCAGATGATCAAATCTTTGGATTGGCCCAAACGCACAGGCGAAGCCCCCCTTTCGAAAGAGAAAATTGTTCTCCATACCCATTCAGTTCGGGAATGACCTTGCCCACGGCTTTGGCAGCCCCGGTAGAAGCTGGAATGATGTTCTGGTGAGCACCCCTCCCATCACGCCATGCCTTGGCAGAAGGTCCATCCACTGTTTTCTGAGTGGCAGTGTAAGCATGAACAGTGGTCTGCAGACCAGAAATGTCAGTTGGTATAAGAACAGACGTACAAGGCATTTTAAACAGCAGATTTGATCTAACAAGCCACTTAGGTTTCCTAAAAGGATTACTTCTGTATGAAAAATGGAACTGATACATAATATTTTATGGCGCATTGGCAATCATTCGGAAATACGATTTTATCTTAACTGGCGTACAAATGCTGAAGACAGAGCTGCGTGCAAAACCTAGTGGAGGGGGGTTAATCTCTCCTAGCAAATCCAAAAAAATCAATTAAAGCTAGCAGAAGTGATCTACAAATGACATTGCTATAAGCAAATAAAGTAAAAGTTGGCTGTTAGCCAACCGTAGCCAGAATTTTACTCCCCAATAACTTGATTAGGAAGCCTGGTATTTAAGGACTGAAGGACAGCTATAACTATATAACTTGGAAAATTAGAAATGCTGCAATTTATTGTTATTTGTGGGACTAATTAAAACACACACACCCATCTCCTGAGGAGCTCCATTATTCCCAGGCCTTCATATCTATAGGAGACACAGGAATGGGAGTATCTTGATTTTATCAGGAGAAAACATGTTCTTTAAGGAATGAAGAAAGTCATTTTTTTGATCCTGGATTTTTCTTTTTTGGGGCCAAATTGCTTTTACAGCTCTGTAGACTGCATATATCCTTAACTGCAGGGAGTCCATATGACTTTTTGGGGGTGGGGGGGGAATGCCTTTAAATCTGTATTGACTCCTGGCAATTGCTTGGACAAGTCCCTGCAGTTTTCTTAGCAAGATTTTGGAAGTGGTTTGCCCTTGCCTCCTTCCTAGGAATGGAAGAGAGTGACTGGCCCAAGATCACCCAGCTGGCTTTGTGCCTAAGGCCACATAGTCTCCCAGTTTCTAGCCTGGTGCTTTAACCACTACACCAAAGCGGCTCTCCCATGTGGATCTGGCAATATAAAAATTTCATAAATCAATAAATGAATAAGGAAGGAATTTGACATAGCTCTCACCATCAGGCCCTCCACAATGCCAAAGTTGTCATGGATGACCTTGGCCAAAGGTGCCAGACAGTTAGTGGTGCAGGAAGCATTGCTGGAAAGCAAGAGTTACACATGACCCTGATTTTTTTTGTTTGTTTGTTCAGCACCCAACCAACCTGCACATTAAATTACATCTCAGTACAAATCTATATTCTTAGGCTCTCCTAAGTTTTTAGCTCCACCTCCAAATATAGGAAAGATGAACCCAAGACTACCGTCTTTCTAATGACTCATGCCAAGACAGCATTGCTTATAGGACTTTGGGGAAAGGTCGAAAAGGTGCCACAAGCTTTGATTATTAGGTGATAAAGCAGACCCAATCTTTCCTAGCAGTTGGGGTTTGCCCAGTAGGTTGGGCCATAAACTAACCCAACAGAATGAAATTGCGAAGAAATCTTAATCAACTAAGCTTCTTAAATAGTGTGAATAAAGCCACTAAGACTTGCCTTCTCTGTCATAGTGCCTGCCCTATGGAACAGCCTCCCCCCTAAGATTCAGATGGCCCCAATCTTTTTGGCCTTCCAGAAGATGGTTAAAACCTGGCTTTTTCCCCAGGCTTCAGGGCCAGGATATTAGGGGAGCCCAAAATGCACAAATCTGTTTTTGTGAAATTGCTATGTAGTACCTTGGTTTTCTTTTTTGTACTGGATTATTATCATTGCTTAGAGGGAAGAAGGGGTTGCACTGTTTTTGCATAGACTGTTCACTGCCCACTGGGCAGCTGTAGAGATTTTCTAAATGAATAAATAAGACCCGGCTGGTCTTCCATAAGACCTGGCTCTTTTTCCAGGCATGCAGTCAGGAAGTAGTTGAGCTTGGGAGATGCATGAATTTGTTGTGGATAGAAAAGCAAAGAATGCCAACTGAGGGTAGATCTATGTTTACGTGTTTTCATTGTTTCTTGCTATTTGTTAATTATGTTAATGTCTTCATTGTGTTAGCTGCCCAGAGTTGCTTTGCAAAATGGGTAGATAAATTTAATGGAGGAGGAGGAGGAGGAGTTGAAGTTTTTGTTTGTAACTGGCCTGGTTAAATGTATGAAAACAGTCAGTATGTGTCAGCCTTACCACATAGACCAGACAGGAAATACAACCAGATGAGCTAATTCTACTTTACTGTAAACTACATTTACAGAATCTTGCAAGTCTGAAAGTACATCTCTCTCCCCCTCTCCCATCTCTTTTACAGCCCAAAAAACTAGGGAAGATCCCTTCTGAGCTTCTTGCCCTGCCCACTAATCCCACTACAGGCTACGCTGCCTCTTATCTGACTGTTCCCTAGGCAGCATCTCTTCGTCCTGTCTCTCAAGACTTTTCTCACATACCGTTACATCATGCCACATACTGCTGAAGAAAAGTCCTGGATGGATTCCAGCTTAGCTCTGATGTCCTGAGCAATTTAACCATTTAGGAATACGTTTTGAATCTATTGTATTTCCATCACCAGCACTTTGTCCTCCCATTATATCCTATCAGATATTAGCTCCTCTGCCTCCAGGCACATGTGCTTAACTTCCCTTCAACTGAAAAGTCTGCAGAAGTGGACCTTTGAAAGAGCATCACAGCCCAGTGCTTCTCTACCTGTCAGCCCAAAAACCTTTCTCCACTTGGCCAAGATCAGTCTTACCTCACAATGTTCATGCTAGATGGATCATACTTCTCATGATTGACTCCCATAACAAACATGGGTGCATCAGGCGATGGGGCAGTCACCACCACTCGCTTGGCTCCTCCATGGAGATGAGACTGTGAAAAGTGACAGATTTCAGGCCATCAGTTATGAAGCATCAGATTCTGCCTGCCCACAGGCAATAGGACAAACAGCCTGCACCAGGGAGTAACTAGAAGATTGCATGCTCTGTTCCAGTACAGCAGAAATCTGTGCTGGCCTGTTATAAAAACCAAGCATCTAAGTGAAATCTCCCCAAATCCAGCAAAATATCATGAAAGGGAATGATGCTGGTTCTCATATCTCAGAGAAGGGACCTACCTCAAGATACTTACCGTAGCTTTGTCAACACTGAGGAAGACTCCGGTGGATTCTACTACGTACAAGGCACCTGCATCCCCCCAAGGAATCTCATTTGGTTTCATACTGTGAAATATAAGAGGGCAAACCTTTTATTCCCCACCTGGACTTCTGCTCAAGCAGGAACTACTTCAAGGGGCTCTAGGGTTGAGCAAGGTAGTTGGATGAATGTGTCATGTAGCCCATTCTCCTCTCGGGCCTTTAGAACACATAACATCCCTGATATTCACATGCACTTTCTTGCTTAACATGTGAAACTCCCACCAAATGTTTACCCTTCTGCAGTAGCTCCCGAACCAGATTCACATATTGTGAGAAGCAACTGCTTGTTTAATAAATGATAACTGGCTAAGTTCACCCATGCTGAATCCAGACAAGCAAACCAGCTTCATTATAGCTCATAATCTATATTAAGATAGTAAGGAGATTGTATAAATGGAAGAGAATTGATAACATAGGACTTCCCTTCCCCAAAGAGCAAAAAACAGTGGTTTTACTCTAATGTCACTAGTAATCCTGTTTGCGTCCACACTTATCAGCCCCCAGAAAGACATCAGAAAACCAAGAACATTGCAGTAACTCCATCTCCAGAGTCACATTCGAGAGAGGGGTGGCTATATAAATTTAATAAATAAATGGTTTTTCATTTTATTTTTCTTACATACACATATACCCCCAGAGGCCACACTAGTGCGAACGCTATCAAACAAGTCTCATACACACTTCTGGTCAGGTGAGTATTTACACAGCCCCAATGAAAAATCTCAATTTCTTTAAATAGACACCTCGTAAGGGTAGATAAGAGAGCCAGTTTAGTGCAGCGGTTAAGGCATCAGTCTAGAAACGAGACAGTGAGTTCTAGTCCCACCTTAGGCATGAAAACCAGCTGGGTGACCTTAAGCCAGTCACTCTTTCTCAGCCCTAGGAAGCAGGCAATGGCAAACTACTTCTGAAAAACTTTGCCAAGAAAACTGTGGGGGCTAGTCCAGGCAGTTGCCAGGAGTCAACAATGATTTGAAGGCACCCACACACACACACACAAAAAAGATAGGTTTATTATCATAATTTTCTTTCTAAACTGCCCAACTACCAAAGTTCTCTGGGCAGACTACACTACTGAGAACATTAAAATGCTAAAACATTGTAAATCAGTAAAACAATGAAATGGAATGAATGCATTGTGCTGCCTCTTATCCCCACTTACCATTGGAATACTGAGATTTTTGAACCATTCACTACCAGCTTGCCACCATCCGCCATGACCTCTCCCTTGAAGCGCCCATGAGTAGAGTCATATTTGAACATGTAGACCTGAGGAGGAAGGAAGCTAAAGCCGTATCAGGCCAGGAGAACTGGAATTGTGTCACCTGCCTAGCTTGACAGATGTCTATAAAGAGACAGCACAGCGATGGTGCCAATTCCCATTCCTCTATGCATCTGATAGCTGTGCAGTGACGCTGTGTTTTCAAAGGGTTAGGCAATTACCCAATCCATATAAGCAAAGATCAGCGCATTCCTGTTTCCTACAAATAACTAAGCATCAGATTAATTTTTGTGTTGGAAGAGTCCTGATCTCTGCTTACTTGTTGGAGTCCCAGCTCTCTCCCATTCCACCATATTTCACAGAACAAGATGCAGTTTCTGTTTGCAAACAAATTGGAAAATCGAGCAACTGTAGCAGCTGGGCTACATGTAGAAAGCACCTTCTTACCAGAGTTTCAATGAACTCTGACACTTCCCATATCAGCCCTTCCTTTTCTGCCCCATAAGGGAAGTGAACTAATTTCTACCAGAAGTGTGGTGTAGTCACATAAGAAAACCATTACCATGTAGTTCAGATCAATGTAAGGGTCATTGACAGCCACAACCTTGATCCCCTTCTCCACGCAGGCCCGAAGGACCAAGCGCCCAATCCGTCCAAATCTGCAGGAGCAAAGAAGCCCATTCATTAGAGCCCATCCCCTCAACCCCTTTGGTACAATTAATGTGAGCAGAAGGGATTACTCAAAGAGACTTCCTCTAGCGGCTTTGACATCTCCTTTGCTTTTCCCACCAAGATTCACAGCTACTGCCAGAACATGGAGCACTGACAACTAAGGTCAAAAGTGAGCTGAAAGCCCACAGGTAGTAACCTCTCAAGAACTCTGAAACAATCAACTCTGAATTCAGAGGCAAAGTGTCCCAGTTCACTCCTCCTACACCTCCACCCATCTCACACTAATAACCTCATTCCTTCAATCTAAACTAGAATTAAGTTACACTATGTGTAACATCACAAGAGTCCTCAATCCACAGTTTTAATAGTTCCAATCAGAGATCTTCAAACGGCATTCCAGCCAGCGCTAGGATACCTTGGAAACTTCTCAAAGCATCCCTCCATGAGGAAAACCAATAACCATCAACACAAACATATTCCCCTTGGCATAGGGGAATACAGGAACTACTGTGGAATGTATTTTCACCTTACAGAGAATGACCTGGGCCCAGAATGCACAGACCAGGAGCAAGTAGAAGATTCATTCTCATAATCCACTATCAGTTCTAAAGGATCATCAAGAGTTTAGGATTGTAAGCTGATTAGCAGCAGTAATTGAAAACCATCCTCCCTCGCACGAATCAGAATCCTTATTTGTATAGAATAGTCATTCCAAAGACTGCTTAAGTAATACAGTGGGAAACTAGCTGTGTCTCCAAAGCAGTTATGCTTGGTGGACTTCATCTCTCACTTTTAAAAAAAGTAAAGTTGGGTCCCACGGACATGACCTCTGTCCATCTCTATTTTCAAACTGGCTTCAGGTAGACAAGACAGCAAGAAGATTCTCAGATACTGGAAGGTTTGGAAATCAGGGGCTTGCTTCTCTGTTCCATGTTGTACTTCCACCTAAGTTCAGTGCAAGTTTCTACCTTAACATAAACAATCACACAGTGCAACCTGCAAGTGCTGGTTGCAGAATCACTTTGGAATTAAACCAGCATGTTTCAGTCAACCACAAAGGCTTTGTTGGTTCGTTTTAAAGCCTTTCTCCCCATGAACATTTATGTTGCAAAAGGCCAGGAAAAAAAAATAGCCATTTTATTTTCTATCATTAGGAGGACATTTTCAATAAGAAACTAGAGCACCGTTTCCCAACCACGGCAACTTTAAGATGTGTGAACTTCAACTCCCAGAATCCCCCAGCAACATCTTAAAGTTGCCGTGGTTGGGAAACACTGAACTAGGAGTTCCTTTGAAGATGCTTCCTTATATATTTCGCCGCCTTGCAAATACATAAACCTCAGCTCGGCACTGAAGAAAATGCTTACCCATTGATTCCGACAGCAAACTCAGCCATACGTTTTTTAGGTGGCGGAGGCGGTGGAGGGGGTGGAGGTGGAGCTTCTGGTTCTGGCTCTGGGGTGGGTGGCTGGGGCTCTGGCTCTGGCTCTGGCTCAGGTTGCACTGGCTCAGGAGAGATCTTTGGTGGAGACCCTTCACTGATCTCAAGCCTGAAGGAACATGAAAGCAATAAGTGCGCTAACATGGGCAAACATCATTAAAAGAGCAAATGTAGTCCACAGATTTAAATTGGTTGACATTTGTGGAGTTCTTCAGGTATAGCCTTGAAGAGTCTCTCTATCTACACACACACACACACACACTAGAAAAGTTCCAAGATGACAATCTGGAGAAAGAGTCTGGAGTATGACACCAACAATGTGTAGCACATCCAAAAAGTATTTAAAAGTCAGGACTTGATGGAGTAGCTCTGAAATAAAGAAGGAAGGGCTTCAAGGTGCTAGATAACTAGAACAAGACTGATTTTCAGGACTTTGAGATGTACTCCATTTTGTTTCTGGGTAGCTGAATCTCAATTATTAGAAAGCTAGTACATTTGCATGTGTAGTTTTCCTAACTCAGTAATTTAAGTCCCCATTAACTTCACTGGAAGGTCCTCCCAGTATATATCATTAAGACACCTGCACTGGAGCAAGATCTTAGATATATTTTTCTCAAAGACTTCCCTGAGCAAAGCACATACTTTTAGCTGTGTCATCCTTCTGAACACTATGTAGTGGGCACTAGAACTATCAGATGCATTCAATTTACATCTCCATCTTGAGAATGAATTTTAACTACAAACTCAAAGCTGAAATATCTAGCTTAATTCCCTTCCTTCTTCGCTACTGCTCTTTTTTCCTAATTTTCTTGCTTGATAAGAGTTCTGAGAACTCAAAAGTTAGCACGCTTACCTTTACTGGGATCAATCAAAATGATTCAACTGTGGATTTGAAATTATTTTTCTCTTGAACCAGTGTGGTTATGGCTAATTCAGATGTTGAAACTGGTTTCTCACATCACTCGAAGCCATCCTTGCATTTGTTTGCATTTGGCTTAATGTGATATATAAACCCAGCCATTAAGGCTTGTAAGCCGTGGTTTCCGATCTACTGTAATGGGTACATTTTACCTACTATCTGCTTCATACTAGAAACTATTACAGATCTTCAAGGATTTGGAGGACTACAATTTGATGAAGGTGTTACTTTAGACTCCAAGAGAGAAGGAATCACAAATCTTATGTCTACTCCATTATACAATCACCACAAGATCCTCAATTGTTTCTATAAATTATTTCAAGGCTAATGAATGTGAGATTTGGTAAGTTGAAACAAACAAGCAAAAATGAATGCCCAGACATTCCTCCTTTATGTAAAGAATATTCAAGATAATCACTTGGGAGGAATAACCACAAGGTTATCGGATGCCTCTGAACAGGAAAAATATCCTCCATATATAGTTGAAACGTGCTAATTTAGTTTCAGCAAGAGCTCACTTTATACAACAGGAAGCCTCTAAATAATTTAGATCAGGCTGGGCAGCCTTCTAAAAGGACATTCTGGAAATGCTCTATCATTTCTGCTCCAAGGCCTACCCTTCACCAATCTTAGTTTGTGAATATACATAGAAGTGATTTCTTTCTGAGTATGTTATTCTACATTGGCAGGCATACTATTAACCTTTAATGAAGTGTTGGATAACATGTGGCTCCCCCAACCCTGCTGGGCTACAATTCCCACCTTCCTCACCACTTGCCAGGTCAGCTGAAGCTGCTAAGATATGTAATTCAGCAACATTTGGAGGGTCACAAGTTCCCCATCCCTGTTTCAGGGCATAAATCAAAAGATCTTACTATTGGTTATATTGACTCCATAACCTTCATGGAGAAGGCAGCAGTTACCTCCAAAGTTCCAACAAAAGTCCTTCAAGAGATTTTCTTACCTGAAAACTTTGACACTAACTGATGTGCTACCTTGCTCCATTTTCGGTGAACTATTGCGTTGATTTCAGATACTGGCTGAACCTATCTACTGCTTCTCTACCTAGAAATACTGAAACAGGATTTCAAGAAAGTTAATTTTCTCAGCTGAACATGCTTTAGCCATTATCAGAAAACACTTTACTCTGTTTCACCATTCACAAATCCTTTCCAAAAGTATTTCCTTCTTTTGCTTGTTATGCTTTGGTTCACAGATTGACAAAAGTAATGTCTTTACACAGCCCCACAGATAGGGTGGAATACTTAGTTCCATCTAACTATCCTAAAATGTGTATCTTCAAAGACTTTCTGTATCTTGCTGAGCTGGAAGTATGAGATAAGGGTCAGCCTCAAGGCAAACTAGTTCCATTGACACCAGTAAACACCCTGGATCAGAATGAAATTACATATTTCAGAATCATCTTCAACTGGATAATAATCCAAGTCTACCCTAAGCAAATACAGAATGTTTTCTACAGCATCTCTGCATAAATTAAAAATACCAGCTAAATAATGCCTTGCAGTGACTCAAAAATATTTAGGATCTACAGACTTTAGAATGGCCATGCAATCTATTTAAATGTTAATATTGCTGCATATTCAGTGCAGAGGCTCTTATAGCAATTAATCTTTTTTTTTTTAATCTACTCTGTGCTGCAGGAGCATATATATAACCCACATGCCTTAAGCTGTTAGAACTTTGGGCCCTGGAGGACATGGTAGAGTACTAGATATAAATAAGTAAGGATCTCAATTCAAGTAATTCTGCAAAAAAAAATATAAACTAAATCCAATCAAAATGTACTGTGTCACTCCTAGCAAGGATCTATTATATCAGGGTTCCCCAACATGGTCAATATCAATCCACAAGGGTCAGTGGGACTATCCAAGGGGTCAATAAACACCTGGGAGTCAAAAGGGGGTCAGTAAATGTCTGGGAGTCAGTAGGAACAGACTGAACCTGGAAGAATGTGGTAACTTACAACTAAAACTCACCAATCTCCAACCAAATATCATTTTTTGACACTCATCAGATTCATCCTTCCCCTTAATGATATCAACCATTTCAGTAAGAAAGGTATGTTAAACCTTCTATTTTAAATATTATCTATTTCTATGAAGTCATTATCTATTATTACTCATAGTATTATTAAAGTAGTATTTATTATTTTCATATAATAAATGTTTGGGGGTCAGTGAACAATCTGAAAGTTCCTGAAGGGATTGATGAGCTGAAGGGTTTGGGTACCCCTGTATTAAATCAAACTAAGTCAGGTAATCAGATTAGAGACACATTTTATCCCAACGAAGACATTCCCTTGAACTTTGTCAAGTGTTTATTTGAAAACACTAATTTTCTTATAGCACATCATACAGAACTTCTTGGCAGCCACAAGAGGAAACAGAAGCCATTTTAATTTCATCCCTGTCAGTTCAATTCCGCAGTACCCCCAAAGACACATTTAAGCCGCTTTACTAAAACACTTCTTTACAGATTCATGGCAGAATCTTTTTGTTTAGAAATCATTTGTGGATTTATAAACCTTTCTGCATAACATTGTACTGTCAAAAAGGAAACTCTGGAATATGCACCTTACATGCAAAGCAAAAAAAAAAAGAAATCTTTCTCCTGAAATACAGCAACAGCTCACAGTTCAGCTGGGAAAACTGTTGCTATAGGAATCAAAAATCAGAGAATATGAGTTTGCAGTTCCAGGATCTTCTTGTATATTTATTTTATTTAACAAACGTATATAAGCTGGTATATTTAGCATCTATCATTATAAACATATTTGGCAATAGCTTGGGATTTTGTGACAGCCACAGAAGATCACCCCAGGCAATATTTATTCCATCATGGACTTAAAATTGACTATATTGTTTCTTCCAATGCTCCAAACCTTCATACATACAATGGAAACATTCCCTTATCATAAAAAATAATGCATTCTCATCTTATTGCAGGCTTTCAGTTGCTGCAGTGCTACTCTGTGGCCAGGAACAGAGCACCAAGCCTACCCAAAAAATCTGTTCAGGAGATATCAGCCCAGTGCAGCCTCTGTACATACAAGCAGTCTGAATGCTTTTTAACTCTCACATCTTGGTTGCAGCAGCAATGACCTTGACAGAGTCACAGAATGACATCAGGTTTCCCTGAATCCCACTCGTATACGATTTGGGCTAAGGCCATTGCTTTCAGTGGTCAGACACACAACTCTAGCTGTAGAGATTCACGTGGCAATTTCTTAATATCTAGATATTGATCCTGCTGACAGCAGCAACCAGAATGTAAATTTTCAATTAGAAAATGGGCTCTCCTGTCTCCTTCTTGCATCCGCCTCCAGCCCTCCGTTTTTGGCTTCTGGTTTCCAGTAAGCACAGACAGGGAGCCCAGCTTACATGCTTCCCTCTGGGGGTCTAGACAAGATAATCCATTCACAGCAGCAATAAGACTTCTATCTCCCTTTCAGAGAAAGGTCAGGCATTTCATCCAGGGATCATCTCTCCCATAAATCCACCTGCTGCAGTCTCCAATGCAGACGAGCCAGCCGGACACCAGCTGCATTTTCCTGTAACACCAAGCTTAATGCAGTTCATTCAGGGCTTAAACCACCCATCGTGGCTTAGCACTGTGTACAAATGAGGCCACTCTGGCTTAATTAAATAGTTACAATTATGATGAAAAAACAATTTTAGCACAATGTTCTGTATGCCTAGATTTAGAACCATCACTCCAGGATTTAAGGGCTTTTTAAAAACTACAGGCAAAATATTTGAGCACAAAGCTGTACAACATAGGAAAGAACAAATTTGTTTTGTGCAAAGTCTCCTTTCCAATGGAGGTGGTAGTTTTATTTGCACTATAACACCATGCAGGAATCTTATTCTTACAATAAACATACAGTAATGCTGCCTAGGATCCTGCCGGCAAATGGAGACAGATTATCCTAAATCTGATTCTTAATGTCACTGAGAAAAGTCACATGAACAGGGCAGACCTGTGCAATCTCAGCTGAATCTGCAAGCAAACAGCATCTTTTTTACTTCTTCCACCACAACAAGATCTGCAGGTGTTAAATGAACCAGCCAAAGTTTATGTACATATAAAGTCACCCAGCACCTTTTCTCACCTATGTGTGGATACATGAGGGTACCTTTACAGCTGAATTTTTATATGTATGGTTTATTTGGAGGAGGGGGCTGAACCAATGTAGCATTCTTCAGCAACTCTTCTCTCTCAAACAGGAGCAGGGAGTGGGGTGAGGGAGCCTGGCAGCTAGGCTTAAATGGGCTAGGGAAAAAAAACCATACACAGGCATCTATTTTGCATTAGATTTCTGCAACCAACAGAAAAAGAAACATTCCCCTCCCCAAGTGAAGGCCAAAGGCTGAAGCTTCCCATCTAACAGCCTTCTAAATCAGGATTATCGATTCTCCTGGCGTTTCTGACGCAGTTGCATTTTTAGAGAGCCACCGCACAGACCCAGAGCGGATGACTCTGCACTCCCATCTTCCCATTCTCGAGCTCTCCTCTAGCAATGTGAGATGCAGCTAATCCTTCCTGCTGCATCTCACAAAGATTGAAAGCTTTGCCAGCTGCTCATAATCCTCAAGCCTATTGCAGGCAGCCTCTCTCTCAAGGACAAGGGCCTCCCTTTTCCTGTCTGCTTCCCAAGCAGCTGCCGTTTTTGCAGCAACCAGCCCCGGGGTCCTCCCAAGCCTCCCACGGTGGTCAGGAATCCCATCCAAGATACTCTCCCATGCCAAACCTAGAAAGCCCCTCCAGACATTGCCAAGAGGCCATCAAAACACCCAAAAGCCTGCACCCCAACCCTCATTTTCCCTGAAGACACTGCAGGAGGAAGACTGCATGCCAAGGAGTTACATCACTCCTCTAATCCCTCAAAATGCTCCACCTTGGGATGCAAACCCATCGCCTTTTCTCACCTGGTAAGTCCACCTCCGCCCCATCCGGCAGTCACCTTCCTCCAACCCACAAACTCTACTCTGCCCTTCCAGATAACCTTTTATGCCTTTCCAAAGTTAACGGGCTTCTTAAGGGACCCTCCTCCATCTCCTACAAACGAGCATACTGGTTGTTGTTGTTCAGTCGTTAAGTCGTGTCCGACTCTTTGTGACTCCATGAACCATATTGCACCAGGCATACTTTCAATTTACTGCCACCCCCCTTTTAGGGCCCATTCCCAGCCTTTGCATTTCCCTTCTTTCCTCTAGCATCTCTGTTCAAGTCACCCCAACCCCCTCTTCGTCTGCACAATCCAGGCTGATTTATATACAGCCCCCAATCCTGCTTGGGGGCCCTCCAATTACTCAACGGCCGCTCCCATCATCCCCCACCAGCTTGAGCCATAACCCCTATGCTCAGGATGGTAGGAGGTGTCCCCCCACACACACTCGTAGAGCAGCAGGGGCATGGAGGGGGAGCTGCTTAGGAGCCCCCTACCTCCCCACAGCCGCCAGCCCCTCGCCTCTTTCCCTCCCGCTCACCTGTCCGCCTCCCCAACCAAGACGAGAGCCTCGATGGCGTCGAACACGGAGAGCAACGGCCGAGAGGCGGCTTATATAGCTACCGCGCCGCTGCTAGGCAACGTCTAAGCCCCCTCCCTCTCCCAGCAGCTGATGCCCGTCTCCCTCAGAGGACACGCCCCCGCTGCCTCCAAGCGCGCTCCTGCGGGGCCCTCAAGGAGCCGCAATGCGCGTGCGCGGAAGGACCACTGGCGCTCGGCCTGTCTCTTGGCGCGTGGCCGCCAGGCGGTGGTACCTAGAGCATCCACAACGGCCGCTTTGGCCGCCCCGGTGCGCGTGCGCAGTGCTCGGATGCGGCTGTAGGCACCTGCCGCGGCTCAAGGCTGCGCAAAGGATGCTGGGCCTTGTGGTTTTTTATTTTTATTTTTTGTGCCCTTTTGCCATTATGCATTGTTAGAACTTTTTCGCTTATGATGAGGCGCCTGCTAAAGGTGGGGGACTACAGTTCCCATCGTCACCTGCCCAACTGTGTTGGCTGGGGTGATCAGAATCGAGAAAGGCTGGAGAAAATCAGGTGTTTTGTATTACCACCCATCTGTGTGGGAATCTGCTTAGTTGAGCAGAAGAAAGCAAAGAGAGAGAGAGAGAGAGAGATCCAGGCACAGGTTGAAATCTGATGAGACTGGATTGAGGAGGGGTGGGGGTGCAAGGAACTAAGTTTTGGGTGCTTAATTTGGAGGCTAGATTTGTAGTTCTGATTTCCCCAATGCCAGGTCAACAACAGTTTGAAAGACAACAGCAATTTTTAAATAAGCACCAAAATAACTCACTCTAAATGTGTATTCTATTAGCTTGTTTTCTCCATCCAGTTTGCCCTTTTCTCTTCCTTTCTTTCTTTCCTTTCCTTTCCTTTCCATATTATGATTTTCTTGGATTACAGGCTTTGGTTTCATTTTTCAGCAGTTCCTAGAAATTTTCAAGTGCTTATAAATAACATACAGAAACAACAGTCTAGTGCACTGCTTGTGTGCAAATAATGATCAGATATTGATTCTCAACTCAACTCTTTTCTAAAAGAAAAAGAAAAAAATCCAGATTACTATTAGGGTGCAAGTTTTCATGTTCTCAGAAATTCTGCATCAAATGAAGGGTTAAACAGTGTGAACAGAGCAGGAGGGAATGGCTGATGTTCAAGTCAAACCTTGTGAGAAAGAATTCTTGAGAACCTGAAAGCTTGCACATTGTGTCCTTGTATTAGCCTATTAAAAATCATTCAACTGATATGGACTTAGGGTCATTACTTATTAGACACCGTCAACTGCATTACCAATGCCTCAATTTTTCCCTTTTTATTTATTTATTTTAATTTAATTATTCAATTTATATAGCCACCCATCTCAGACCAGTGACTCTGGGCGGCTAGCAACAATAAAAACAGTCAACATTAAAAACAGTACAAAAAAATTAAATATAATATAAATGCAGCCAAGAGATCTTAAAAAACCATCGGTATCAACACAGCCATGAAACAGGACCCTTCACACACTCGGGGCCCCAGGCCTGGGCATAAAGCCAGGTCTTCAAGGCCTTCCAAAAAGCCAGAAGGGTCCTCTCAGTATTGCAGTAACATGAACTAGGGTTTGTCCTTACTTATGATGTCTTTGAACTTTAATTTTACAGCTTTTTTTTTTCATACAGTGTATCAGTTGTATGCTGAGAAGCCAGCTATATAAATCAACACATTCAATTTGCATTTTGGTGGTGCCTTTGTGTATCTAAATAGTTTCAGCTACGGAATGAATTGATGGTTAATAACAACCTGATAATAAACAGGAAAAGCAGAAATGAGGGATAAATACCCCCTAACCAAAAAAAAGGGGGGGGGGAGATCCACAGATTACACATTTATTATAGATAGTAAGTTTCATTTAGAACAGAGACAGGAAAAAAAGCTGGAAGGAAAAAAACAGATTCAGAGTGGTGAGAGAATAAATGTTGCAGCAGGTGAGTACAGCAACAACTCTTCCAGACTGGTTTTGCCCCCTGATTTAATTTGCTTTTCTGCATCCCAGCCCCACCACCTGGTGCGGGGGCCCTACAAGTGCAAGCAGCTTCTGTGCTGACGTTAAGATGAGCCAGCACAATTGAGCCATTAATCATTTAAGAATTGGGAGCAACAAAGGAAGGAGGATGCTGATGAAACAGCTGCTCTCCTCTATGTCCTTGAAAAGACACTGTTTCCAGAGTGCGCCTCTCCAACCTGGAAGATCTATGCCAGGGTTCCTCAAAGTGGTCGATGGGACTATCCAAGGGGTTGATAAATGGCTGGGGATCAATAGGTGGTCAATAAATGATGGAAGGTTGATTGGGGTCAATTAATCTTCTGCGGTCTCTGTAGAGCTCCACACTAGTCCTGAAGGTGAGGTGGCTAGTACTAGATATAAATAAGTAAGGATCTTATGTTACCCCAGGGTTAGATGATCAGCCACCAGTGAGTGCAGCCTTGAGTTGTCTCTGTTATTAATTAAAGTAGTATTTACTAATTGTTTTCATATAATAAATGTTTGGGGGTCAATGAACAATCTGAAACTTCATGAAGGGGTCAATGAGCTGAAAAGTTGGGGGACCACTGATCTATGCCAAGCTTCCTCACAGGGTACATACACTTCTTCATGCATTCTTGTTAACAGCTCAGAGGAGTTTCTGTTTATGTGTACTGAAAATTACAGAAATAACACCAAAGGGGATGTCAACATAGCTATGTGATAGATGTCAACAAATAAATCCATGCCAATTTGGATGTTCCATGATGTAGCAAAGCTTACCAATGCTTAACCTCAGGATTTACATTTGCCAGGAGTTTACTCAGTACACTAAGCCAAAACAAAATGAAACCACATCGTGGATTGACAGGTTTGTAAATCAAGGTTCATGGTTTAATATGTTGTGGAAACCTAGGCAGTCTTCAATAAATCATAGGTCAGGTGTAGTTTATTATCCTGTGTAAATCAAGCCTTTCTGTTTTATAAGTGTGTTGTTGTGTTTTTATTTTTGTATTGGGTTTGTTTCGTGTTGTATTTTTTCTACGTGAACAGCCAAGAGTCATTTATAATTGCAGCAATATACAAATGTTTGATAAATGTGAGAAATCCATAATTGGTAGTCAGAATTAAGCACCTTTACCTCTTCCCTCCTCAAAAAAATAATAATAATAAATAAAAATAAAAATCTACCTTCCTGACAGTACTGTTATATTTTCAGGCAACACCAAAAATACAAATACATGGAATACAATACAGAAACTGAATTTTGCTGTGCATCACTGGAACCTGTATGGAACTTATTTTCCCCAACTTAGATGCTGCTAATGATGACAAGGAACCTTAGCAACCTCTGAGCACTTTACAAATGAAAGTGACTTTAATCTGGAAACTAGGAAAAGCACAGAGTGAAGGTTTTTAGGTGCTTTGAAGAGGCCTTTTGTTATTAAGAGAAGAAGCCAGTTCCGACCAAAGAATTCCCAGTTTGTTAATTTCTGCTAAATAAACAGTCTTGAACTGTGGAATATCAGGAAGAACTGAGGAGACTTTCTGAATCAAGTTAGACAATTGGCCTGTTATACTTGGGAATGAATTTGTGCATCCCACTAAATAATGCTTTATTTTAACCATGGCTCCTTGAAAAAGCAGAAATTCTTGTATTCATGCATGCTGAACGAGTTTCTTTCATCTCACTCTATTAAACAACCATTGTCTGTTTTACATGCCAAACCAGAGTTTACAAACCCCACTAGCTGGGTTCAGAAACATTCAGCCGCAAAGAAGAAACCCACATTTTGGCTTGTGTTGTGTGAACCAAGCCAAGGGCAAAATTTCCACACTTATATTTGGGTAACCTCTTCCTTAACTAAGCCCATCCTATCTCACGTTCCATCACTAGGAGAAAAGCAAAAGGTGTTCAGGCTAGATCATTCATGTCATCAGCTCCTGAAAAGAGGACCAAAATATCTTAAGAGAATGGCTGAGTTCATACATTATGCAAAGCCATTAGTTCTTTGTATGAATAAATTCAAACTACCTAGGTTCACAAAGTCCTCAATGTAATTGATGAACCACAACAGCTGGGATTTATATTGTGCTAAGCCAGAAACATGCAAACCATATCCTAGCTGCGCACAGTGTGTGAACTCAATGCTGTTTTATTTTTTAATATAATTTTTATTAAAACTTTTAAAAGGGAAGATAAAAACTAATACAAACTAATATAAAGTAAGGAAGAAAAAAGAAAAAGAAGAAGTCAAGGAGAAAGCTAAAAGTGCAAGAACATTTCATTGTTTATGCTGCCCAGAGTCACTTGTGGGAGATGGACGGCTATATAAATATGATAATAAGATAAATAAAAAGAAAAAAGTAAAGAAAAATAGAAAGAAAAAAAGATACAAAGTAGCTTCTGATATTCTTCACAGCAGTTATAAATACAATTATATTTTAACCCCTCTAGCTACATCATGATTCTCTTCTTTCTATAATCTATCCTGTCTAATCATCAAAGCCATAAATCACAAGTTCATTTTTTTCATTTTGATGCAAACAGTCCGTAAGAGGTTTCCAGTCACCAATCAATGCAGATATTGTCCTTTCTCTAATCAGAGAAGTTAGTTTGTTCACCTTAGCAAGGTCTGTCAATTCAACCAAGCATTCCTCCATAGAGAGTAGTGTAGAATCTTTCCATCTGTGTATCCATTAATCCTAAAAGGAAAAGTTCTGGCTTCAACTGAATATTAATCTTTAAAATCCTCTGTATCAATATCTGTATTTGAATCCAAATTTTTTTAGCTTTTTTACATGTCCACCTAGCATGATAAAATGTGCCTTTGTGTTGTTCACATTTCCAACATACATTTGAAGTGCCTTTATACATTCTAGATACTTTCTCTAGCATCATGTACCAATGATATGTTATTTTATAAAAATTCTCTTTAAGGTCATAATATAATGTAAATTTCAACCCTTTTAACCACACATTTTCCCATTGATCCATCTATCCTTAGCCCACTTTATCATATATTCTTTAACCTGTTCTTCCTGTTTCAGATTTCAACAAAATGTAATTTTAGCAATTACATGTTCATCATCAGTGCACAATTGTACTTCAAATTCTGTCTTACTTTGCTCCTTACCATAAGTCTTTTTGGCCATTTTGAATCTTTCTGATCACTGTAAATGGGAAAACCATTGACATTTATATCCTCCTGCTATTAATTGCTCTCTTGATTTAATTTTAATCCCCCTTGATGGTTTTCCAATAATTCCTGATATGTCAATTATTTGTCTTTGCCTGCTTTTTCTCTTCTATGATACACTTCCTGAGCTGAGATCCACAAAGGTGCTTCTGGACACAACCTGGGTTTATATTTATTCCCTATTCTAATATGGCACATCTAATAAAATGATTTTTGAAATCCACACTAATTTTAATTTTATTGTACCGTAAATATCCATGCCATCCAAACCTCAGGTCATGATCTTCTAATTCTGAAAGTCTCTTGTTTCTCAGCAACACCCACTCTTTCATCCAGACCAAGCAAACTGTAAAATAATTTCAAATCTAGTAAACCCAGTCCTCCTCTTTCCTTTGCATCTTGTAGCACTTTATATTTAACTCGTGGTTTTTTCCCTTGCTATATAAATTTAGATATATCTTTATCCCATTGTTTAAACGGTATATCAGTTGTCAAAACAGGTATTGTCTGAAACAAAAACATCACTCTTGGCAAAACATTATCACAGAGATTCTCCCCAACAATGACAAGGACGTTTGCAGCTGATTTGGTGTTAGTTTTGAAAGCTCCATTAGAGGGAATATAAATATTAATGGGAATTAAAGGACTTTGGTATGTTAGTAGGCTTTCAGATTAATAATTGCTGGTGAGATGGGCGGCTATATAAATTGTATAAATAAAATCAAAAGACAAGTATGTTAACAAAAAATATGAAATTAGAAGATGAAATACAGTAGAACTGATGGAGAAAACTGGTTTTGAGAAAAAAGTAAAATACTTGGATATTACTATGACAAATATGAATGGTATGTTATTTCAAAATAATTATGTTAAAACATGGAATAAAACTAAAAAGGACGTGTTAAGCTGGGAGAAATTACAATTGTCAGACTTTTGTTTGAGTTGCTTTGTTGTTGGATTTATTTAAAAACATTAATTTGAAATTGGAAGGCCTGATTTTGTGGGGAGAACAGCGATGAGCAGCTTAAAAAGCAAATCCTTCACACTTCACAGCTGAACTGAGATTTTCCACTTCAGTCTCCACCCTGGAATGTGCTTGTCTTAAAGCCACACTACTTCCCTCACTCAATGGATGAAGAAGATGGCAGTAACATCAGTAGAAGCGCCCTTGCAGTATTCTCTGAGGTCACTATCTCAAGAAAATGTTCTATCCTAACTTGCTATAATCTCCTTTCCTGAGGTCCATCTTTGGAAACGTCACGCATTGCCTTTCTGCTTCTCATCGCAAGCGAACTAGTGAAGCTGGGAAAAGGATCAGTTGGACTGGAGTCTGAAGATGGGTTTTGACTCTGCAGAATTGTACTACAGACCGGTCTGGAGGCCCAGGGCAGTGGTGAAGCGCAGCTAAAAATAATCAGGCTCTCCAGTGAACCATGCAAGAGGAACAGCAGCAACAGAGAAAGAAGGAATTGCAAGAGCAAGGACACAGAGCAATCAGGTGGTGGGGATTCAAATGAGGTTATCTGGGCCATTAGGAATTGAAGAATGAAAGCAGTAATTCAAACAGGGCTGGTGGTCATATTTATAATTAGCCCTAGCCATTTGACACCAGAAATAGGCGAATGTGTCCCATATATCTCTCCCAAAGCCCTTATTTTGTGAGCTGACATCTAGTTTGGTGATTGAAAATCCCATTTTTGCAAGTCACTAAAAAAGAAAAAGCAAGACTATTTCTATTTATTTATGCATTCAGCTCAGAGATTTCATTCTGCAAACTGCCATTTTAAACCTTGGCAAAGAGCAGCTTTTGCAAACTCATTTGATTTAGTATAGCAGGCCTTTGTAAAATTTGTTTTATGCCCAATAAAATGATTTGAGTATTGCGAAGTGCTAAAGGACGTCTTGAGCAGAGCAGCGAGGATGAAGCCTTCGGCAACTGTCAGCATCCTGTATTTCTTGGGAGGGCAAACAGATGTTATTTCCCCTGCTGTTGGCTGCACTGGAGAAGGTTGGATAGATCTTATAGGGGAAAAGGTGCTTCAGGCCAGGGAAATTAAAGAGGACAGAATGGCAGCGCATAAATTGGAGCAAAGAAGAAATAAATACAAGGCTCAGGAGTCTGGGATGAAAGTAGGTCAAGAACTAGGGAAGAAAAATCCAATGGAAGGTTCAGGTCTAAAGGAGTGATTCAGAGGAATTATCTACAGACAAAAGGTGAATATTTAGAGCCAGTAAACAGCAGAACGGATAAAGAAGTGAAGTTTACATCATGATCTAATGACACAGGTTTCTGTCTGTTTAGAGAGCTCAAAAAACTGAAATTTATTGATCTATTTATTTAAATTTATTGGCCACCCAACTCAGTGGACTAATTGTAAGTACAATGAATGAATCAATGAATGAATGAATGAATGAATGAATGAATGAATGAATGAAACTATGTTGTTACTATTATTAGATTTATATCCTGTCTTTATTTTTGTACAATTCAAGGCAGCGTAGATAACGGTCCCGCCTCTGATTTTCCCCACAACCACCACCCTGTGTGGTGGGTTGGGCTGAGGGAGAAGGACTGGCCCAAAGACACCCGGCCAGTTTCTATGCCTAAAGGAGGACTAGAACTCACAGGCTCCCCATTTCTAATCCGGTTCCTTCATCACTACACTATCCATGGGTTCCATCCCCAAAGAAATAAAGAAATAAATAAAAAATAAAACAGAACAAGAGGCTATATGCAGACCTCCTTATTGGAATGCATCTTGTTCTTGCTGTTCACTAGGTCGCTTCATTAAAACTTAAACTTTCAAGCTTTAGCATGATGGTTCTGAAAACCTTATGTTTTGAAGAAAAGAAAAAAAAGGCCTGCTATTTACCCAGCCTTCCAAACACAACAGCGTAAGCCTTTAACATCCAGTCCAAATGTGACACAGCCCGAACATCATCCTCCTCCCCAAAATGATCAAGTGGTCAGAGAGTATCTGGCAGCCTTTAAGGATGGGTTGGATTGCAATTCCCATCGTCCCAATCCAGATGGCCCATATTGTCTAGGAAGGACCGAAGCTATAATCCCCCAAATCTGAAAAGCACTAGGTTGCAGAAGACCGCCGTGGTAAGACGATTACTTTAAAACTAGTTAGCATCTTTCAAGCGATGCAGGCCTGACATTATTTGCACAGCATGGATCCAGTATTGATTCCTGTTGATACTGTCTGATACCTGAAAATCAATCTCAGTTGCAAAGAGTGTTTGCAGACATACATGAATACACATACCTGAGAATTTCTCTGTTTATGCTATGAATAATACCCCAGGCACCACTGAAGAGTGTCTCGGCTTTTTATTCACAAAACATATCCCTACATTGTGAAAACATCGATGAGTGAGGATAGCCTTTCTTGTTTTATGGCCATTCAACAAGATATGTAAACGTAGTTGATCCAACCTGCCTCTCCCTTGTGACTGGCTGGTAAACAGCCGGCATTTTGTGTTAACAACTCAGGAAACATCCCATTGTGCTATATTTGCTTCTACACAAGAACAGCTGTTCATCTGCCTCCTGGTGGACAGTTTGAAAGTATCACCCATCTATTTATTTTCCTCTCTGTAAAACTGGAACGAGGGACCTAACTACAAGTTCCAGGACAGATGAATGTAAGTCATCCAGTCATGCAATACGTGAGCATTTTCAAAATGAACAGCAATTGTAGGAATCTAAAACCATGAGTGAAAAAGGAGGGAAGAAAAGGAAGAGATTTTTTTTTTCCCTGAAGTTGCCCACTCAAAATTTGTCTCCCAGAGCACACATAAGCAACCTTTTATTCTCATAAGAAAAAAGCAGCTAAGAGGAATGAAAGGATTGGCACACTTTCTGCAAAGGAAGAACCGTGTCACTGTTCCCTGCTCACGTTTTTCTGCGTTCACTTTTCACACTCATCCCATTACATTACATCTAATGTAAACCCCCCAAAGTAAATCTGATCAAGTTTAATTAAACTTACTTCTGTGTAAGAAGACTACAATTCAAATATCCTTTTGGCAGAGCAAAAGTGTCTCTATTATAGAGATTTCCCCAGTGATAAATCAGCTTCAATATTACAGGTACCAGTTGAGAAACCAGGTCTATGAACTCTCCAATAAAAATCTTCAGCCATTAAGAACATGCCAATTAGGTTAACTTAAAATAAATTTACACCTTTCATATGTCCTCAAGCAGGAAGTCAGAGAATTGATATTGCTTCATCACATTTCAGGACAACGTTTGAACATAGTCTAATAAAGAAGTCCAAATAAAACTTACATAATGTAATTCTACATCATTTTTAAGTGTCTCTAGGAAATATCTCTCCTGAATTAAAATACAGGGCTTTTCTGGAGAAATAAGAAAACTATGCTTTGTTGTGCCCTGTATTTATTAAAGGGAAAAGAGCAGAATGAGTCATCCACATTTTCTCCAACTTCATCTTCTCCAATATGGTGGATAACTTTCAGAACGTACACTTAGATGTCCAAGATGTGGTCTAACACATCTGGAGGACATGAGGGATGGGAAGACTGAAGTAAAACTGTTCCACTCTGTGAAAATGTTGCAATCTAGACGATATATTTGAGCCACTCATTTCTATTTTCATTCCTATAAAACGGTAATCTCATTTTTAAAAAAAACACAGTCATGAAAAAAAAACATGGCTGCTTATCACTTAAATATTTACAGCATCAGTAGTTTTATACTCTGGTTCTAAAAAGCCCTAAAATTATACCTACACAAAGCCACACCACTTAAGTATCAAATGTGTTTAAAGAACTCATTTAAAATCAGAATTAAAAAGGTAACACAAATAAATGTGTCTTCTTTGGAATTATCTTCAAAAGTATGGGGGGAAAAAAATAAAAGGCCAGTAGACGCCCATGTGGTGTTCAATGAAGTAAGCAATTTCTTTCTCTGTGCAGTATCAAGGGATCACATTTGAAGTGACCCTCTTTCCAAAATAGTACAGAAATATATAGCTCTGAAATTTAAAAGGAGTACCAAAAATGTATTTAAAAATGTCTGTAATACTAAGAATCTGAAGAATCTTAGCCTGTATGTGATGAAAATGAGCTAAGACACAGAGAGGTGACCTGGTGCGGTCAACTTGTTCTTCTGACAGCTGCATAGATCCAGCACAAATGCTGCACCATTTCATCTCTGGGTCCTCCTGAATAAAACTGATGCTGACACATGAAGTGTGTTCCTGAAGCCATTCAAGACACAGAGTCTCTCATATTCCAAAACAAGTGGAAAGAATTAAACCACCAAGCTTTCTCTGCTGACAGCATGATTCTGTAGAGGAAAGAGAAAAATCCAGGTTAATCATATCATAAAGATGATCTCCTCCAGTACCTTAAGAACCATTTAAGATTAACAACACAAGATTTTTTTTTAAAAAAATAACACACTGGCTATACACACACACACACATTTTGCAGACTCACTCCAAGAAGCAAAAATTGGCATCTTGAACCAGGACCTCATGGAGATATAAATACAGATACATCCCCATATGGGGGGGAAAAACCCTTTGTTGCAGCAGAGATAGCTATACAATTTAATTTGATCTTAAGGGTTGGGGCTGAATCCTAGGAAATCTGCTCTATTTATATTTTTTTATTATAAAAAAAATACCTTCACTGAATTAAGCTGTGGTTTGTCTGGTCCTGACGTATTCAACAAGGCACAACTGGGTGGGTTTACATTGCATTAAGTAAAAACCAAATGAATACATGACGACTAAGGATGATGCGCAAACCCATTCATACACACTTAACAATGATGTGAATTTGTTAAGCGAGTCACACAGTTGTTAAGTGAATCACGCAGTTCCCCACTGATTTTGCTTGCCGGAAGCCGGCTGGGAAGGTCACAAATGACAATCACGTGACCCCAGGACACTGCAACCATCATAAGTGCAAGCTGGTTGCCAAGCACCCGGATTGAGATCACGTGACCGTGGGGGTGCTGCGATGTCGTAAGTGCAAGGACTGGCCATAAGTTATTTTTCAGCATCATCATAACTCCGAATAGTCGCTAAACAAATGGTTGTTAAGTGAGGACTACCTGTACTTTGCTCAAATGGGCAATTGCCTTAAACGCGGCTTCCCCATTTATAAGGCACTACAATCATGCATTCTCCTCCCCATTTTTTGATCTCACCCTTCGCAGCTTGCGGTCATCCTTGCTACGGGAAGACACAGATTCAGTCTCTGTGTACGGAGGTGGTGGTGGTGGAGGAAAGCCCTCGCTATCATCATCCCGGTTTTTCCTGTTGCCAGATCTCCCGCTTGAGGCACTTCCATGATCCAGGTCTTCACGGCTACCTGCCCGCTGCTTCTTCCGCAGTGCTTCCTCCAGGAGTCGGTTATCATAATAGGTTCGCTCCACGTCCCGCAGGTCATCCCTACTTCGACTCCGGCGTCTATTGTAGCGCTCAGAGTCATTGCGGGAGTCAGGGGAATAATCCCGGCGATGCCATTCATTATCTGAGCCGTGTTGATCCCGACTTCTGGGCCGGGAAGGGTAGGGGTCCCGTTCAAAGTCATCTAGAGCATCCACCGAGCGGGAACGTGGGCGTCGAGCATAGCTCTGCAGTGGGGAATCCTCATAACGGTCGCGCCAGGTGTTGGGCAGCAAGCGCCGGTTCTCACTGCTCCGTACACTTTCCTCCTCCAGGTCACTGATGGGAGACATGGCCTGGCCACGCAGCCGCCCCAACCCCTGCCGCAGCTCGTAACGCCGATCGTCTTCATGAAGAGAGCTTAGTTCACTCATCACAGAGGCTGGAAAACAAAACAGAATTATCCATTCCCATCCCAACGCTGAAGGGCACTCTGCTGGGACAATTGAGTGGAGGATCAACTGGGTACACTCTTGTTCCTACACACAGAAGAACCCCACCAAAGTACCTTTCTCAAGCCTCCCATTGGGCTGCCCTGGGCGGGTGGGGTCAAAGTTGGCCAGCTCCTTCTCCATGTAGTAGAGCACCCGCATGGAGTCATCCTGCTGGTTGGCTTGGATGCGATAGCCACTGCGTACAGCTGGGGAAGAGAGATCAGGAGCAGGCTTTAGGACACAGGGCTGGTATTTTTTATTGTTAAGGAGCCATAAGCCTTTGGAGGATCGCCAAACAGGTTGGCAACCATGTGACTCACCCACCACTTTCCAACTGCCATTGAAATTGAAAGAGGAGGCAGGACCTTCTCTGTCTATTGTAATTCCCCTTCTGCTATGCACCAGGTTCTGCTGGTTGCAGCAGATACAGCTGGTGGCATGAAGCACACGGAGGGGGGCGGGGGGAATTAGTTATCTCTTGCTTCAATGACAGATTTAGAGTTAGAGGGGAAAGCTCAAGGTTGTAACACTACAGATGAAGAGTGTGTGCATGTCTCCTTGCATGCTAAGGGAAAAGATCTTCCTGCTGGACTGAAAATTTATCTCAGAGACCCAGCTTCTGGCCTCTGACTCTCTCGACTACTTTAGGAAGTTCAGACAGTTCGTCTCTTCAGCACAAGGACTCCAGCCGGCTGATGTCTAGCAAAAGCTTGCATGAACCTCTCTGTCTCAAGAAATGTCTCAGGTGCAGTTCTTCAAAAGGCAGCTATTTTTACAAGTGTTTGGATTTTTTTTTAAATCGGTTTGGCTTAATTTTATAAAGCACAGATGTACTGGACTTCTACCTTGGCCATACTGGCTGGAAATTCTGCAAGCAGAAAGCCCAACATATCTGTATGGCACCAACTGGAGCAAAGCCTTTTGTCTGCGCCTATGTAGGAAAGACATCTGGAACTTCAGGTGCAAAGCTAGTGCCACTCCATGAGCCAAGCACTACAAGAATGTTTCCTATTCCATGTAGCAGGAAGAAGAATTAGCATCACCCTCAGCTGCCAACAGCTGGATCAGCCAAGATGAACGTGACCAGTTATTATAATTCCTCTAGTGAACAAAATGTTGAATCATCAGTGTAAGCAGTTTCCCACAACCAAGCATGCCTGATCAAACAGAAGCACAATATCTAAGCAAACTTCTAACTCGATATTCCGTTCCGTGTTTCTTACCAGCATTTGCAACACTATCAGTATCCCTCAGGAGGGGCACCTGGGAGCTGTTTCCACCAACTGCAATGCAATCAAAAGAGAGCAGAAAGTTTCCATAAAAGGGCTGTGACATGCAACCAGTAGTAGGCAGGACAAACTGCCCATGGCTGTATCCTGAATCTGTTCACTAGCAGTGGCCTGCAATACAACACTGTAGGCTATGCTTTCACTAAGCACATTGCAAGCCCTGACAAGTCATAAAATTAGAGGCTATTAGGTCTAACTTTCTGCTTAATGCAGGAGATCCAGGGGTAGAACACAACAAAAATCTGCCGCTTGAAGATGTCCAAGGTGAGACAGTTCTTCTCTTCCCCCAATGCTAATTACCAGCTGATTCCAATTGTCGAAACAGATCTAGCATTAAGGAGACCCAGAAGAAGCATCCAATTATATTGAGGACAATCCAAAATGTAACCCAGGAGACAGCTCAAAAGGATTAGCATAGAGCTAGCACAAGATCTTTTAGACTGTTAATTCCACTAGCTGGGAACTAGTTGAGGGGAACATAAATTCAGTTGAGAGAAGCCACTTACCTGAGCTGGCCCGATCATAATCCACTCCATAACCATTGTACATTGGAGACATTGGGCCCATAGGGATCATGGTGGCTGGGGGAGCTGGCTTCAACGGATTGCTGGAGGCATAAATACTGGGCGCGTAAACGCTGGGGACTCCAGATGTTGCAGCTTTCCCTGCTAGGTAGACTGGAAAGACAAGATTTCCAGATAAAGGTCTGGTGTTTGTTGTTTTAAGAAACATTGTATGTGGCAAGATGGTATGGGCCTGCAGGAACTTGGCTGGGATTACAACCCACCGTTACAGCCATTAACCTTGATCAGAGAATCCTGTACACAATTCAAGTTCTTTACAGTCTTCTAGGATGAATAATAGTGCTTCTTTTTCAATTTAATGACCCTGGGTTGGGGGTGGGTGGGGGATATACTGATAAGGGATGCAAGTGAAGATCACAGAGAATTGATCATCTGTACTTAAATGTTCTTGGGAATCTCTCTAAGTCTGATTGTAAATTAAAGCATCAGGAACAAAATAGCATAACTTTGAACACACCCTGAATACACCCCGTTTAGGAATCCAGATAGCCCATCTCAATTCTGTCTATCGCTCTAGTTCAGCGCAGGATGGCATCAGCATGCCACCTCTCTCCAGCCATGCCCTACTAAGCATTCATCCCCCACCCGATGCCCTCTAAATATGCTGGACCAACTTCCAAATGTCCAGTAGCTAGGCTGGCAGGGGATTACAGCACTCACAACCCAACACAGCTGGAAGCCTCCAGACTGTGGAAAACGGTGAGTATTTTGCCTGAACAAATACGAATAACTTGCAGGCCAGCTTACAAGTAGAAGTACCTCTTGTATTGTCGAAGGCTTTCATGGCCGGAATACGATGGCTGGTGTGGGTCTTCTGGGCTGTGTGGCCATGTTCTGGAAGTTTTGTTTCCTAACGTTTCACCAGCATCTGTGACCGGCATCTTCAGAGAGCAGGAGCACAGACAGGAGAGCCCGGAAGACCCACACCAGCCATCAGAAGTACCTCTTCCTTGAGACAAACACAAGAACTGCAGCAGTTTTGAGAAGGAGATCTGTTTAACCACTTCCAGGGAAAGGTGAAACAGGGTCAGTAAGTGAAACTTACGTGCTTCGGGGCAGCAGCACTTCTCCGGGCAACAAGGACATCGGACATAACAGCAGCAGGTATGGGGGCAGCATTGGCACCAACAGATTCCAAGGAGCAGGAAGACCAGAAAGAAGGCCAGCACAACCAAGACCACAAAGACCCAATCTAGGAAGAAACCATGGGAAGTAGCCCTTAGAGACACAACCAATGAACCCCATTGTATCAAGAGCTACTATGCTTTGTTAACTTCTACCAGGAGCCTAAAAAGATGGGCAAAACAATCCCAGCACCTCACTAACACAGCACTCCGTTAGGCCTTCAGCACAAGTGTTTTTGCTCATAAGTATTGCAATGAGAGAATAACAATCGTCATGGAATTGGTATGACTGCGCTCTCTTAAACTGCAAACTTTACAGCGTACAGCAACCTTCTCCAACCTGGCTTGGCATTATCCTGCAGCCAGGATGATAGCTTAATAGTCTGCTAGCTGGTATCAAAAGGAGTTTTAGTTTTAACTATATGCATTGTGTGCCCTGTTCTGGAAGGCTGCAGAAACACAGATAAGGCTTCAGAGATTCCCCCACTTGAGTCTGCCCAGTGAAGCAAAACCCAAAATAAGGGAGTCCCCATAGGCTTTTAGATAACAGTCCCTATTTATCAAAGGATAGGCAGACTTCTGGAATACTGATCTGTTCAGTTGGCCACGCCATTTCAGGTATAGTTTCTGCATTCCTCTTAATATGCTGATTTTGTTTCACTTGGACTTATCCCCTATGATAGATAACACTGACTCTGAACATTTTCCCCTTCCCCCTCACTATTTGTAGAGTATTGGTGTCAATATGGACCTTACCCTAGTGACAATCCATACTGCATGACAATGTGGAAAATTTCTACCTCTGGGGGATCTGAAAGAGCATTTCCTAACCAGGACCTATCAACCCCAACCTGGGAGACTCTTGACCTCAACTTACACTAAGCAGAAAGGTATTTCAGATGGGTGTAATCCAGTGGGGCCCGAGAACAAGGGCACAGGACTGATGACTATTCCAGGACTCAGAAGTGGCCTTTCCAAATGAGGTGCCCTAGCATACCCCAGCGTGTCATGAACAGTCAGTGCAGGAAGGGGACCAGCACATCCTCACTTGCATGCCCAACATCACAGAAAGACTATGGCTTGCATTTGTAACTCAGCCGAAAACTTCCCAATACAATATCCCTGTGCTAAAGCCCACATTTCTGCAAGAGGGCCAAGGGGCACCTTCTTACAACGCACAGGGAGAACAGAAAAGTCTATGTATTGTAACAGGAGCAAGGTCACAGTAGAAGAGAAAGGCAGGCAGGCAGGCAGGCAGACAGGCAGGCGTTTCAGAATCCTTTGCATTCCAAGCACTTCTACTTCTAACTTTGATAAATTCAAGGACAGGAAAAATTAAAATAATAGGAGCGAGGTCAACCCTTTCCCAACCATTTAGAAAGAGAGCATGGAAGAAAAAGGCAGTACCTTCCATATGCCCTATCTGAAAGCCTGGCAAAAGCTCTGAGACACCGGAGGACTTGCCTACAGAACAAAACAAAAAACAGGAAAAAGTTACGAAGGTATCTGGCTGACCCAGAGATAGGCCTTTCTGGGCCAGAGGTATACTGGAGGGGGTCTTCATGGAAGGCATCAACTAAATTGTATCCCAGTACAGTAAAAGCAGCCAGGAGCATTTATAAAGAGTTGGACTGGACACTACAACAAGTTACCAAGGCATTTACAGTAGAGCAATCAGCAAGGACGCTTGACACATTCTGTTTCTCTCTTTTTTGAGCAATACTATACCCATCTTGGCTCCTTCATTTCCTACCTTTGTAATTCCCCAGCCTCCCTTATCATACCCTCTAGATTATTTTTCACTCTATTCCTTATTCCTTGCTCTTTTTCTTTGATGCATTCTTCCTCTTCGTTTGAAGGTTGGGATTACTTTGCCAGCTTTCTGCTATCTGTAAACTTTTTTTAAGGCGCTTTAGAGGGATCATTACAAGCAACAAACCAAAGTGCCTGTGGGCAGATGGACCCACCAGGAGCTTTTAAACACTTTTGCAACTGGCTCCTGCCTGCTTCTTCACAAGCTTTCTCCTTTGCAACTCTTTCATTAGGAAGAAGCCAAAGTTTAAAAGTACAACTGAGCAACAGAGGGATGGACGGACAGGATCCTGCTCAGATAACTGGACACGACTTTACCCTTTCCACCCCAAACACACTTAAACACACCCTGATCTTTAGAGATAGATACCGAAACAAGCACATTAGAATTTCAGCCCAGACTCCAAAAGTCTCCAACTCAACACCTGAATTACTTCCCAAATACTGAAGGTTTGGGAGTGGAGTTCACTTTTTGCAATCAAAAGATTCAACATCCACCCAAACTTTTAAGGTCAGACAGTTGTCTGGCCTGCCACTACTCCAGTACAGGTAGTCCTCATTCAGCAACCACTCATTCAATGACCATTCAAAGTTATGACAGACAATCATGTGATCGCCATTTGTGATCTTCACTGCTGGCTTCCAACAAGCAAAGTCAATGGGGAAGTTGACAGGAAGTCTCAAAGGGCGATCACTTGACCAGGGGATGCTGCAACCTTGCAGGATTCACCAAATGGTGCCAACTGGAACTGCCATCATAAGTTGGTGCAGTCACGTAACATCATTCTTTATGACTGCATCACTTAGTGACAGAGTTCCCAGTCCCAACTACCATTGTTAACCAAGGACCACCTGTATCTTTCTTTACAAGCAACTGCTCTCATACACCATGGATATCGTAACATTGGGCTTAGTAGATCTACTTGTCATCTACATGTTTCACTGGAACCTTGCATGAAGACCAGTTGTAAAAGAGGCTGAAAAAGCAAACGTCAAAGTGCGGAACCTACACCACTGACGCATGGACAGTTCAGGAATTAGTGGTAGCAGATCCACAATCTGCATATACATCCTTTCATGCATTCACCTCTCTCTCCACAAGTTTCCTTGAGTTCAACAGATGATGAACTTAGATGATAAGAAAAACCGTGTCACTGCTGTTCCACACCAAGAGTTAGAAGCTCTTCCCAAGCTAGTACAAATCATTTGGAGAATTCTCAGTAATCCTACCAACCTTCTGACCATCTCTGATGCACAATACAGTCCTCTCAATTATTCAGCTAGTCAATTTGGCTGGCCCATAATGATTATACCCAAGACCGTTTTCTGTTCTTTTCAATACCAGTTTCAAACCTGTATATATAAATGAACTGGCCCCAGGGAAAGCACACAGAAGAATGCACACTTCCTGCAGGAATGGTTTATCCACATAAGCAAGCCATAATTCTTTCAGCCGAGAAGTGATGAGCATTTATATATCCGTTTATCCTTAGCTAAGCTTACAGCTTTCATCTTCCAGATGTGAGGAAGGCTTAAAGGTGACAAGCCGGGTGCTTAAGTAGAGCATTGCTGAGTGCTTCTAAGCCAGGAAAAGCAACGTGCACACACAGACACATACACACCCTTACAGAGCAGAATGTTTGAAAGAAGATTTCCCTTCCTAGATACCAGCGTACATTTTTTTGGAACAATTCATCCTGGCGCAACCAGATACACCATCCGTTGCAGCTCTCAGCAGGGTGTCTGACCAAAAGACAACAGGAAATGACATTCAGTCTACAGAGACTCTACTATCTGAAGGGAAACAGGTCCCCTCACTGCCATTAACATGAAGCCCAACCTCAAGACAACAATGCTGCACTGAGCTGTGCATCAAGGCTGCCCCAAGGCACCCAAGCCTCTGCTTGCTCCATTCCCTCTAGTGGGAAGAACTCACAGAATGCTCCAGGGAGTATGTTGATGTCAACATTACAAATGTGTGGGAAGAAAATCAGGTCAAAAGCCTGAAAACAAGTGGCTTGAAAACGAGGTTTCACCAGCCAGGACTTTAGAAGCTACATAGGGTCATACCAACAGTCCATCAAGCCCAGCATCTGACTTCCCATAGTAGCCAGCTTCAGAGAAGCTTACCAGCAAGGCCTGAAAGCCAATAGCTCTCCCTTTATATCTTCAATACACAGATATACAGCCTTTAAGCACAGAGGTTTCATACAGCTAACATGGTGAGAAGCTATAAATAGCATTTCCACTGATTTTCTGTTTTCTGGATAGATAACAAGCAATCTTCTAGAGAGTGTTTCTCAACCTTGGCAGCTTTCAGAGGTGTGGACTTCAACTCCCAGAATTCCCCAGCCAGCATGGCTGGCTGCGGAATTCTGGGAGTTGAAGTCCACCCTTCTTAAAGTTGCCAAGGTTGAGAAACACTGCTCTACTGCAGCAAGGTTATTGTTTCATGGACAGAGTCTGTAAAGAAAGAGTCTGTGCGAAAATAAAAGAAAGCTGAACCTGCTTCAGAAAATCCAGCTTTGCCTCGCATGCTGGCAATTGTTTTAATGTCTACAATAGAATACAGAAATATCCCTGGAAAGGGTAATTTGGCCCTACCTAGTGGTGAGTGTGCTCAGACATACCCAGGGTGTGAAAAGGATGGCAACAGAGAGAAAAGTAGCCGCCTATGCTATTGCAACAAGGCATTGGGACCAATGTAGCTGGAAATTAAGCAGACAGTGAAAGGCCAGGACGTAATAAGGGAGAGAGAACAGTGCTGAAGTCCACCAGTGAAACACATTCACCCTGACTCTCAGGCTAGCCCAGTGTTTCTCAACCTTAGCAACTTTAAAATGTGCGGACTTCAACTCCCAGAATTCCCTAGCCAGTCATGCTGGCTGGGGAATTCTGGGAGTTGAAGTCCCCACATCTTAAAGTTGCCAAGGTTAGAAACACTGGTCTAGACTTATACAGGAAACAAAAAAAAAAAGGAAGCAGAGTAGATTGGAGCGCCTCAGTTTAGAACACAAATGATTCGGAGTGGGAAGACGGTAATTCTGAAATTTCCCTTGTATTTAAAAAGCAAAGAAAAGCCCAAATCTGTAAACAAAAAACGGGTCAGGTGAGAGAAAAAATGCAGCTAGTTTTCTCCTTGAGGTGCTTATGTATGTGTTTCACACTACTATGGCCATGCTTTGCTTAGCCACATATTGGTTCGTACAACATGCAGACTTAAACCATGATTTACAAACTACAGTGGCTGGGTTTGCCCAATATGCTATGCCAAACCAAACAAACCGCACTATGCTTTGGTGCATGTGTGAACCCAGGCTGTGTGCATTTGTGCAGGAGCAATAAAGACACTTTTCTTCCTCAACAATAAGTACTGCATGCTATGAACTCATTCCTTCTGTGGGCAAACCAAAACCAAATTTTACCCTGTTAATGGGTGGGAAGTGATGTTGCCAGTTTTGCTGAGCGAGATCATGTTTGCCACCCAACGTGGCTTCCTACCTTTTGGGGGACTAATGAAATTAAGATGTCCTGCTCTCCTTCCTGTTATTGGCATGCAATAAGAGCATTCTCACTTACCCAATACAATGAGTTCAGCGTAGTCTTCATTGTTGCCTTGCAAGTCTTGTGAAGATGTCACGGTGCAATAGTAAACACCGCTATCCCCCCAAGCAGTCTGCTCTATGCTGAGGTCAGCATCTGCAGGAAGAATGAGCAGAAGGGAAAAGGAATTGTCAAAATGGATGTCAAAATCAGTTCCTCAAATAGACGCATGTTCCTCATTCTTCAAACTGACTGCCTACATCAGTGTTTCTCAACCTTGGCCACTTGAAGATGTGTGGACTCCAACTCCCAGAATTCCCCAGGCAGCCATGCTGGGACTTCAAATCCACACATCTTCAAGTGGCCATGGATGAGAAACACTGCTCTAAATATTTGTTCAAGGTTGCACCATTGCAATATAGAAACATTAGGACGGTATGAAAAAAGAAATTATTTATGAACATCACAATAATCTGCTGAAATGCGCCCATGATAGAAAGAGTAGAGAAACAATAAGGAATGCCAAACAGTTATTATTTACCTACTTTCAAAAAATATTTCAAAATCCATTTCTCATTTCAATAAAGGAATGAATGTAGCTAGCCTGTTGAAATGTTTATTTATTGGTTAGGGTTATATCCTACCTTTCCTTCAGAAGCTCAAGGTAACAAACACAGTCCCATTTTTGCCCACAACAACCACTATGTGAAGTAGGCTGGGCTGTGAGAGAGTGACTAGCCCAAAGTCACCCAGTGTACTTCAGAAGGGGAACAGAACCTGAGTCTCTCACTCCAATTCAACACCTGAATCACTGCATCATGCTGGTTCTATTCCCAGCATAGCATAAGAACAGATTTAGATGTGAAACCTGGTTACTAATTCTTCAGTAGCACCATAACCAGCAGCTAAAATGTGCTATGGGGAATGCGGGGGCGCAGTAGCTTAATGACGCTGAAAGTTGCCGGCCAGAAATGGTCAACACTTCAGCGGTTCGAGTCCAGCCTTCGCGTTAACAGGGTGAGCTCCTGTTTCCTCCCCAGTTCCTGTCAACCCAACAGTTCGAAAACTCACATGAGTAGATAAATGGGTACTCTCACTCCAGTAGGAGGAAAAATGCTGGCAGCGCCTTGCAAAAGGAGTCGGTAGCAGTTGCCGGTAGCATGGAAGCCGCGCTCGCCCGAAAAAGGCGCAAAGCAACGGAAACCCCGCCTCCTGCGCTCGCCAGCTGGGCTCTGCTCTAGGAAGGAGGCTCTGGCAAGCCACTTCTGAAACAATTGCCTTGAAAACTGCAAGGACTCGTCCAAGCAGTCACTGCAGAGTTGGTAACGACTGAGCGCAGATTAAAAAAAAAAAAAGTGCTATAACTTAATGATATCCTTGCTGTTGCAAGACACAGAAGTAGGGAGGAAAAGAAAAAAAAAATCAGCCAAATTTCATCAATTTGGAATTTTTCCAGCCATTAGTTCATTCCATCCCATTTCCACATCACTGTATCTGTGTATAACCACGCTGTGGCTCATGAGTCAGTTCAAAAAATGAAAACTTACTGCATAAGTATGAGTACTGTGCTATTTCACAAAAAGCGATTCCTCTCTATTACACAGAAAAGTCATTCTCTGTATATCTTTTCTCTTTCTGTAATACAGTCGTTCAGTGAGATGGGCGGTGACAAATTTGATAGATAGGCAGGCAGGCAGGCAGGCAGGCAGGCAGGCAGACAGACATACAGCCCCCCTCCCAAGCCTTATAGAACTGAGATCTGCAGTGTGCTAAAACAATACTATGAACAATTCATGGGAAGAAATCCCATTGAAATAAATACACAGTACAACCGGTGTATTTTCTGTAGGCAAAGATGTTTTGCCTTAAAACCTTGAGTAAGCCATTTTCTACTCCCACCTCACCATATATGGTCCTTTCTATGAGTGACCCATCCCATCTAATTCCTCTGCTTGCTAATATCAAATGAAGAGCAGCTTGATCTATGAGATTCCTATATTGCTCAAATCTGTGTCCACAGCCAACTGCAACTGGCTACAAGGCAGAAAAACACTTTGCACTTTGTTGCTGAACATAACATCCAACTAGAAAGAGGTGTGCTTTACTGACTGGAGGACAAAATACTGGAAACATTGGACAGATTTCTTACACTGCACAAGACGTAGGGAGAAAAGCCGTACTGGTTTCATTTCTCTTTGATTTCAGCCCAATGAAAGTGGTTTCTCCCTTTATTCAGGGTCTCTAGGAAAAACTACAGTACAGCTAAAATTTTCAGAAACCATGAACTTTGTCTTCTCCTGTGCGGGAACAAGCCAGTTTACGCAAAGAAAAGGGGAGAACTTTCCACTTTCCTGACTGCACTTTGAACTTAGAGATGATGCCAAAAAGTCACGGTCAACCCTTAGCAACCACATAGATAGATTTAACTTATAGATCAGTGTCCTTTTTTAACTTGGGTATTAGAGCAAAAAGACTGTGTTCTGCATTCTGGAAGAATTTAAGAACTGCAGCCAAGAGGATTAAAACTAAGACGCATATAATACCATACTGCAACACAAAAATCAGAATGTGTCCCTCAAATCAGATTACCAATTTAATGCAGCCTCCACAATCCGTTTTCATTTCTCCTAACGTTTCAAGCCCATATGAATATAAACACCACTTTAAAAATGTATAAATAATTTTGCTTCAAGATGTAACCACCCAGAGGCGATCTAGATGCTACAATCGTAATTCTTCTCCCGTTACGGTTTCCAGCTCAATTCCCCTAATACCTCCTATATCTCTCACAATGCAGCATCTCATAAAGTCCATCTTTTTAGCACCATTATGCCTATCTCAGAAGGTGACAGTGGCAAAAACACTTCTCTATTGTTCCCAAGAAAACAACATGGACATATTTGTAAAGTCACAAGGAGCTGAGATTTCCGTTAATGCTAATCATATTAATGCCATTTTTTAAAAGAATGGATCTTACCAATTTGGTAATAGAGCAAAACTCAAAATATATATCAGATTATAATACGAAAAAATGTAATCCAAACAAGCAAATTATTGTCATGGTGTTTTGGATTTTATAATGCTGGTTTTAGAAGCCCTGGCTATGGGCAGAAGAGAGTTAAAATAATACCGAAGAGCTGGACTGTCTATCTGACTAGCAGCGAAAACTCAAAGGATAGAGCTGCATTCTTACTTCCACCCAAATTCTTGTTCAAAATTTACTGTAGATTTTAGCTGCAAGGGGAACTTAAATGGATAGCAGTTCTGGGAGGCCCTCAACTGGCAGAAGAATCATTGTTTGAGAGGAACAGAAAAACTCAAATTCCAACCAAGGCAACCTTCAACCAGGGGTTAAAGCATGGAACTGACCAAAAGATTTCTCCGGGCTCCAAACTCTATGTTCTCCACTGGTGTGGTACTACTAACTTCTTAAAAAGGTATCACTTTGGAGCTGCTAGTTCTTTCTTCATGAGGCTATGTGAAGGTAAGGTAAATTGTCCTTCAAGTGAATCTCATTTCCTAGTGAATTCCTGAACACATTTATGCCACCCAGGGTCACACTGTTTGAGTTGGGTGGCCGTTTAAATCTAGTTAATAAATAAATAAATATTTAATCTCCTTGGCCACAGAACAGAACAATTTGCCTTCTTCCAGAAAGTTTTTCACCTTCCTAGTCTACCTACACTTTGCAAGTTCCTGGCCAACATACTAATCAGGTCTAACCATGCTCAGCTTCTCACCCCAAACAAGATATTTAAATTCTCAGTGACACCAAGGGAAGTGAAAGTACTTAAAGGCACCCATGGGAGTGGGTATATGTGAGAAAGAAGTATGAAGTGACAGAGTTGTGATTTGTACACTGTGAAGCCAGATATACAGGAAGAGGATGACAATGTTATACTTGCCCAAGTCAGTGGCTCTCCAGAAAGCAGATCTCTTTAGACTTAGAAAAGTCACTAATGACTCAAGGGGGCAGGGGGCAGGGGGAGAGGAGTGTAATCAGCGCAACACACTAGAGATGCAGCAGTGACCAGCACTGCTTATTAGGTAGCTGTTCGTATGAAATATGATTCTCTTCTCTCGCAGGAGTCAAAAATAAGAGTTTGTCTGAACAAGGGAACTATCCTTGCTTACAAGGTGCTCAGCTGAGCTGACTTAACCTTATTTTATGCAAACATTTCAAGAGAGCGGCCCCAAGTAAATCTATGTGTGTGGGTGTAAACACAGGCAACATGGCAGGGGTTGTTCAGAATTGCAATCAAATGCATCAGGAAGGCTGATGCAGAGTGAGGAGAATTTGCAACTGTAGTGAATTTATGGAACTCCTTGTGAAATGTTTTGGCAAAGAGACTGAGGAATGTGGTGCACAAAACATGTCAGAGTGCCACAGTCTCAGAAACAGACACAAAAATCTCAACAGCAAAGCTGCTAGAAGGATCATATGTGAACCTGTAATTGAGCGACTGGAACCATCCAATTCATGATCTTTCAAGTTTCACATCTGCAGGGCTGCTTGCTTATACCCGCAAATTTTGTTAGCAACAGGGCAATAAGGCCTGCAAATTAGGTTCAGCCTTCCAGCTTAAATTATATGTCTGAAAGGAGCCTTTATATGATTAAATCAGAATCATCATTTATTCCTTTCAATCTACTGGTTTTGCTGCAGTTTTCCAAATGCCACTTTATTTTCTCTAGGCAGCAGTTTTGGCTCAGGACAGTACCCTGCTATATAATTAAACTCTCTCATGGGGTGATAGTCTAATTATAAATAAATAAATAAATAAACCCAGCAACACTGACAGTAAGGTTGAGTCAACAGGTTATAACACTTCAGATGAGGAAATATTGCTTTAATAAGTCATCATGGAAGAATAAACCTAGCCCATGTTGTTCTTACTATTATTATTATCAGCTTGAATCAATCTATTGAAGGATAAAGGCCTCTTCACTTAAGATTATGGACCATGATCTATCACCCTGGTCCAATGCAGGTTCATAGGGAGATGTTTTTCGACCTCCCAGTTGGGTCTGGGAGAGAGTGACCAGCTCAAAGTCATCCAGCTGGCTTCCATGCTTAGGAGAGAACTAAAATCTGGGTCTCCCCATTCCTAGCACAGCATCATGTTGGCAGAAGGAGGAAGAGGAGAAGCCACCACCTAGCATCAAGCAGAAAAGATGCATGCTATTTTTCTAGTAATGTAATGCAATACCCTACATTCAAAACATTATTCCCACCACTCCAGCCTAAAAGTTACAGTCAATTTCACTCCATCTAATTCTACCATCTCTACCTGCTCCTCATACAATTATGGAGGATGTGTAGAAACGTAGGTCATTATTTTAACAACCTAGGAAAATGTTCACCGTGTATTCTTGCTCTACTACGTTTGCCATGTTTAAACCTTAGTCCCCTTTTTCTTATGAAGAATAAACTCTGAGCACGACCTTAATCTCACTAACAATTAAAATTCGGTAGCAAAGCCAAAAACCAGATTAATGCTGGGTGAATGACTTCTAATGAGAAAACCTTGGGTTCACCATGCCTGCTTGATAGCATCTAGGTCAGCAGCAAAGAAGCACATACTCCATAAGATAGTTGCTTTCACAACATGAATATCACATGCCCTAGACTTTAACCTGATTTTCTATGTTTCCTGTTGGAAGTGAACCATGTTAAAAAATCTGTGAGGATGAAAGAAAGCTACACTGCAAGGATGATATTAAGTTATAATAGATATGGCACTTTAGCTGCTCACCATGTTTTGCACACCTGAATCTGTTCTTACAATGGTGGATAAAGAATATAAATAGAGAGAATAAAAAACAAAACAAATATACAACAAAAATAGAAAATATCCAAATGGAACAGTCATAGCACGAGTCAAGCGTTGCTAAGTCTTGAAAGAAAAGCCCCTTTTTAATCACACTATGATTTTGGGGACGGGGTTGTGCAGTAAGGGAGAGAAAAACATGTAGCACTTCTAAATCTGACCATTAGTGCTTGTTTAGAACATGTTATCACAGGCTGTGGGGTTTTGCCATGGACTTTCGACCTACTAAATTTGTCAGTGTTGTTCATTCTTGTTTTGAACTTCCCTTCAAGTTCTTACTATGGTTATGAAAAACAACACCCAAATTAAAAATGAAGTAATATTCATAAAGTCAGGCAGTGGTTTTCTGACACACAACACATGGGACAAAATTGCAAAAAGATAATGATGAAGTGGCTAAGTTTAGTTCCAACTGCAGGAAACTAAGAGTGAAATATTTATAGCACAATCCCACATATGTTAATCACCATATATTTGGAACTGCAAGATTTTAAGACTACAGATTAACTGATTGAAAAACAAGAAAAACAATCTCTGTTTATTGCTCACACTAAGGCTGACCAGAGATCAGGCACAAAACATCTAGAGGTTATGAAATTATTTTCTCATGGAATACAAGGTATTGCTCAGCTAAACTCATTAGAAAGAGATTGTGTAGCTTGAGGCTGAGTAGATTTAAAGCAAAATACTTCTCTCCACTATTTAGAAATATGTTTTCTGAAAAAGTTCATAATGGTTGCGCTTTAGAGTTAGGGCAAGAATGTTCTGTTGGAAAGTCAAACTAATATTGTTCATTGCATTCCAATACATGTAAATTTATTCTTCTCCAAAGGAAACTAGGGCATGGGGAAGTGGTGGAATTCGGCCACACCTATCTGTTCTTTGCTCTTTAAAGAGGAACCAAAGAATAATTCTGGAATTTTGCCAGCTTTCTATTCTGTGACGAAGGGATGTATTGTATTTTATTTTTTAAAGGCTCCTTCATGGAGACGTTCATGTAATTTTCTGGCTGCAATATGGAAGAGGGTTCATGATTGCCTTCTTCTAGAAATCAGGCCGTAGGCTTCACTTCCCACTCTAGCCTACAACCCTGGGAGTCTCTTCTGGTCTACCACCCAAATACTAACCAGGTTCAAATCTGCTTAGTTTCCCAAGTTCAGATGGATGCTTTAATCTACCTTGGACATTTTTTAAAAAAGCTGAAAAGCCCCAAAACTGATAAAATAGCAAAGGTTTATATCCCCAACAGAAAGGAAAACTGGACCAATCAGCTGAACATCTAACCTACAAAGTGAGTTCTACCTGATTTTTTTTTAGCACAGCAGTAGTTATTTCAATTTAGATTTTTAAATACTTTTACACTCCATCCCAATTTAGTCACAGTTTCATTTTGAAAAGCCTCTGAATTCAAAGGAATCTCAAAGCTCAAACTCTCAGGAGTACATGTATGTCTTTTTTCAGCAAAATCCTATAGTTATTCCTGCAACATTTCACAGCAATGCTTAAAATATGATATGAAGCAAATACCTTCATCATATCCACATGGCAATTTTAGGAAGGGACACCAAGATTAGGAAAACAGACCCAATCATAGCTAACCATCAGAGTACAAAAACAAGGACCACAACATACCTCAGCCAACAACACTGACCTGGTTTACACATCACAATAAGCCAGAATTCTGGGTTCATGGTATAAAAAACAAGCCCTGTGGTTGCAAAGCTTTAACATCTCAAAAGATGTTTGGGGATTTGTAACTTAAGGCAAATTACAGCATCAAGTTCCCAATGCGTTTTTTTCTTCACACCCTTCTGGAGGCCAAAACAACTTTCATTTCGGCTGGGATTGGTAAACACAGACAGCTGCACAGCTCACAAAAATGCTCACTCATCTACCTGCACCTGTATTAGTAATGGCACATTTAAAAAAACAACTTTCGTAAATCTGCCACCTGGAATTCTTGTTTATTCTGTCTCACCAACACCAACAATTACTATTTTTATAGACTGTGAGCCAGTATTTTGGTATCCTGTACATACCATTAGTGATAGTGATGCGCCGGCCCTGGTAGAATTCCCCCAGGGTTACCGTGTTGCCTTGCTTGGTGGCCACAACTCGCACTGTCCTGGAGTTGTCTTGACATTCCACGTAAGGGTTGTATCCAGGATTGTTTGCTTGTAGCTGGTTGTTGAGCTGGCTCTCCTGGCTGCTGGGGTTAAAAGCATCAGCCAGGCGGCTCCGACAGTAGGATTTGTATTTCCACAAGACGATAGGTGGCTGGGTTGCTGTGGTCTGATAGTTGCACTGAAGAGTCACAGGTTGAAAGAGGATGACTACGTTGAAGCGATTCAGCACAGTGACCTGCATCGCAGCGGCAGAATCTGTAGATTGGAGGAGACAGAAGCAAGGGAATGATGAACAGAAACATTGTGCCTAAATACCACATACTTCCCTTCTACAGCATTCCTTCCTGCCATTTATTAGATGTCGAGGCAGCCAGATCTGGCTTATCTTCTCAGCAAACTCTCCTCGTGCCTGTTGAGAGCACTGCTTCAGGAACATACAAAGTTCCAGCCATTGAGTTAAAGCCACTTGGGCTTCTCGATTTCCTTTCAGAAGAGAAACCATTCAGCAATTGAACCTCAAACAGCCCAGTGGACAACCAGAGTTTCTGCACGTTCAGAAAATATACACTGGTGATTTGATCTGCTAACAGAATGCAATGGAGATGGGCAAGTCAGGAAATATTAAAAGTCCCTGGCTTTCTATGAATCCAAAGCACCTTTGTAGTCTTAAGGAGAACTGGAAAGCTTTTGGTATCACAAATGCCACTGTGTACTTAATCAAGCAAAGAGTTTCTCTTTTTCAACTGATAATGGGGAATTGCCCTAAAAAGAGTCTACCAAAAAGAAGGAAACTTAGATGTTCCTCCACAGGCAAAATAATTATTTTGCACTGAATTTTATACATAACCCATGCCTGGCTAATGAAGAGATGAAGATTTATGATCCATACAAACCATTAGAAACAGCATCATCCACAGCTCATGTGGCCTACAGCCATGAGGATTGTGGAAGGCATCACTTAACACACGTAGAACATATTTTGAAGAAGCTACTCCAAATGGAGATGCAGAATTTGGAATGAAAGGATGGGATTCTTTCACCATTTCCATAAGCCTTGGGAGGACCTTATTCCAAAACTAAGTATTTTCTTTTCCTCTAATCAACTCCCAAGCTCTTAGGAGCAGCAGTAGCTTCTCCAGCCTGGTAGGTTAAATATTGTCACGTCTAAACACAAGGCTGGAACTATGTATGGCCCCCCAAAACTGGAGAAAAGCTGAAAAGTAAGGAGAACAAAGAGGAAAGGAAGAGGATTGCCTTGCTTTTTATAACAGCTTCAAGGTTCAGAAGCAAGTTGTGTCTACCATCCTCCCCAGCAGTTTCAGGTCCAATTCATTACAAGTCCTGAAAATAATTCTCAAAAGATCTAGACCACAAAGATGCATCTATTACACAGTATCAAAAATCTGCTTTTCCAGATGCCTATCTGGTTGATTCCTAGAAATTCTTTGTCATAAAAGGCAAACGGGTGAACAGGAGTTTACCAGCCTGCCAAGATCTTTATTTCTTCCATTCAAATCAGTCAGGACCCTAGTATTCAATGAAATGGCAGGCCAGTCGCTTTTTAGCCCAGTTTTACAAAAAAGGCAACAAAAAATTCTAGCTTAATAAAAAAAAATTGTCAGTCCTGTATTAAACTGTGTGTAAGCCTGGTTCTCTAACACAGGATGTAAAAAGTGCAGGAGGCTAACATCTCTTTTGTGCCTTCCAGAGCCCTACCAAGAGCAGACAGGATCAAGACTTTGGGTCCTTTACAGGTAGTCCTTGCTTAACAACTGTTCATTTAGCAACTGTTCAAAATTACAATGGTGCTAAAAAAAGTGACTTATGACCAGTGCCCGAAGATATGACCATTGCAGTGCTCCCACAGTCACGTGATCACAATCTGGGCACCTGGCAACCAGCTCACACTTACAATGGTTGCAATGTCCAGGGGTCATGTGATTGCCATTTGCAACCTTCCCAGCAGGCTTCTGGCAAGCGAAATCAATGAGGAACCATGTGATTTGTTTAACAACTGCATGATTTGCTTAACAACTGCAGTGATTCACTTAATGACCACTGCAAAAAAGGTCGTAAAATCAGGTGCAGTCATGTGATATTCACTTAATGACCACATCGCTTAGCAACCTAAATTCCAGTCCCAATTGTGGTCGTTAAGCGAGGACTACCTGTATTTCATTTTTCAGTTTGGAGTTTTTAAACAGGGAAATAAACAGTGTTTTTGAAGGCACATATCTCATTGCTTAAAACTCCTGAAACTTCCTCCCTCACCCACACAGAGCCCACTTCAATCCTTAAGCTGAAGATGGTGTACCCACTGTGTGAATACTCAGACTTGTCGTGCAAAATTCAGGGTTTTCAATAAAACATATACAAACACAGAGACATGAACTATAACTAACCAATCACAAAGTTCACATAACATTCTACTTCAAACTCAAACAAACTCTATTATGGCTGAATAGCTAAACGATAAGGTAGTTTGCCTAGATTTGGTTTAGTACGTTGTGTGATCCCAACCAAAATCAAAACAATATCACAAAAGACCAGCTGCAATAAACTCTCCAAATCCATTAATATTCACTGAAAACACTTGGAAGAGTAAATCAGTTTTTATTTGATGCCTAAAAAGATAGGCAATCATGCTCTGAATTACACTTTGGGGAACAGTGTTCCAAAGAACAAATGCCCCCCCCCCAAGAGTCCTGTTTCTATTTACCAGCTACCCACAAGCATTTTCCACCTTGGCAAAATAATGGCAAGTTTTACTCTGACGTTGACTTTTTTTAATTGTCCAAAAAGAAAACCCTTTTCACTTTTCTACTTTCTAAGTTTCGTTCTGATACAAAGCAAGTCTTTATGCATATCTCATGCTCATATTCTTTCCCACTCATTTTATTTGTTTTTGTGGTTTCATTCCAGACTGAAAAGGGGTTGGTACTAGGATCAGTTTCCTCCCACAAAGGACCTGCAGTTTCGGCATGTGTGAGTGTGTGTCACAACCACCGCTCCAGTCTGGATCAGTCATCAGCCTTCCGGGAAAAAAGGTCTAGTAGGGGTTACCTACAGGTTTCAAACAAACACACAAGAGATCTTGCCACAGAAACCAATAGTTCCACAATTCCTCCAGAAATACTCCCCCTTTTTCAGATTACACGAAACCAGAACAGGAGAAAAAGGGCTTGGAGCTGACTAACTACAATAATCAAACCCTTCCCTTCCATGGGCTGTATGTTTACCCTGGAGGAAAGTAATGATATGCAAAACACCACACACCCTGCCATGTGTTGGTCAAGAGGCAACCTGTCTGATACTGGGATATGAAAAACGACCTAAATAAAGTGCACTAAAGGAATTATTTTGGCTTCAAGACTTGCATTTCAAATGCTTTTAAGGCCCTTACTGTATAGCTACTACAGCAAACTCTTATGGTAGCCTCAGACTTATGTGAATTCCCAAAATCCGGGATGTTGCGGAGAAGCTGTATCTTGGCTCTAGCTGGAGAACTTCACCGCCATACTTTCTGTCCTTAGCTGAGTTGGATAACGTTTCATTTTCCATCATTGGTACAAACACAAGCAAGGAGAAAGCCATTGTTTCTTCCAACCATCCCATTTCCTTCCCCCGGGGAGCCTACTGTTTATTCCTTCCAACAAGCAAAAGACAAAGGCAGATGATGAACAGGAAAAGTGGGGGGCAGCGGGAGGCAGGGGAAAAAAAGGCTTTTCCCTCCTTTTTGGGGCTACGAGCCAGGCCACAGTATATGCAAAGAGACCTTGAGCTGAGAAGAGCCAAGGACATTCTCCCCGTGAAGAGGAAGCCAACTAGCTAGTGTCAGGCTGAAAAGATGGGCTCAGGAAGGGATGGGAAGAAAACATTTTATAACCAATAACAGACAGTATGGTTGATGATAGTGATTAAGGGGCTGAGGAGACCCAGACTGAACTCCACTCTCAACCACCAAAACTCACTGAGTGACTTTGGGCTGGTCACTGTCCCTCTGCCCAGCCTACTTTGCAGGATTGTTGTTGGGGGGGAACTGGAGGGAGCGCTATGTATGCTTCTGGTGGAAAGGTGGGATATAAATCTAACAAATAAACACAGGGAGGGTGTGAATGTGGAAACAGCAAATGCTCTTTCACACAAAGCACCAGTTACAGACTTGGGTCGCCACCCCAGGCGCATTGCCCCATTTGTGTGACGGCACCGTCGCACACATTAGACACACATGAGAACAAGTCACCACATCCTAGGTTCACCCAACCCACTTAGCCAAGTCCGTTAACAATCCCAAAAGTTGCGTTCCCACAACGTGCCATCCTTTTAACCGGGTTCATTCCAAGTCGTTTCGCGCACGGCGTGAAAAACGGCCCCTTTCCGTGTACAACCCAACGGAACGTTTAGTCTCAGAAAGTGGGTTCATTCAGGAACCCAGTTCAGCGGGCGGCCTGCGGGCGGCCAACAGGTGCGGATCTGCTTTGTCCAGAAACGCGCTCTTTCCTCCGCGCCTGCAGGAAGGCGCACCGGGGACCGGAGAGAGACCCCGCTGCGCCAGGACCGGGGGCGGGGGGCTGGGGGTAGAAAGGAAGCAAGACCCTTTCGGATTCCCCCGCGGCGGAGTCCACGCGGGAGCAGCAGTGGGGAAGGCGATTGGCGGAGGGCACTTGGCGATCGCCCAATCAGCTCTCGAGCTTCCTCTCCCCTGCGCCCGAAAGAGGGGGTCCCCGCACAGGAGTCTCCCCTCACAGGGGGGCGAAAGGGCAGGAGGGTCTCGTCGTTGGGGGCGGGGTGGGGGGAACCCACACTTCTCTCCCTCGCTTACCTAAAATCCAGGCAGCGCCCAAGAACCACAGCAGGGGCAGCGCGGCCGGCCGACGCGTCCTCTGGGTCTCCATTTCCCAACCTTTGTACGGACTCTGAGTCGGTCCGCTCCGCGGGGGAAGGTGGCGGGATAAGCGCTCCCGGACTCGTTCGTTTCCAAGCCCACCTCGCTCCCTGGGCTCTTCGGCGGGGCTCCGCAGCCCGCCCCGCTCTGCCTCCGACGCTCCCGAGCGCCGCGTCCCAGTCCGTGCGCGCCTCAGGTGCTGCCCTGGCGAGAGGGAGCCTCGCCCAAGGAACGGAAACTACCAACTCCTTCAGGGAAGCGGGGAGCCGCAGCCCAGGCTTACTCACGGGGAAGCTGTTTTGCGGCAACCGACTCCCTCATGAACTCGGGTTCACTTTCAGGGCGAGCTGAATCATTCAAAAGAAAATGTGAGGAGCGTGAAGCTCCGCTTTGGGTCTTCCCCCTCTCGGGACGATGGTTAAGCCTCAAGGCGTTCTTGAATGGGTTGAGAAGGAACCAAACTATTTGGGGAAAGGGGGGGAGAGGGTGAGGAGAAACTTTGCGAAGTCCCTCTCTCCTCCCCTTCTCAAGGAAAGTGAACTCGCCCAGGTACTGCCTGGGAGGTTAAAAACACAACGTTCAAATACTGTAGCAGGAAAGGCGAAAGTTTCCGAGTTTTGATTTTTTTTTTTATTAAAAGGGACGGTTGGTCCAAGAGGCTAGCTATGCTGCTGATAACTTTTAACAGAGGCTGTAATTTGAACTGGGGAAAGGCTGAAGGGTTAAAGCATTTGTGCTTGCTCTCTATCCATTCTGATTACTGCACTTTTATGTTTGCTATTATCTGTGGGTTGGGGGTTTTTTATAAAAAAAAAAAAAGACCGTTTTCTACGTGTGGAGATTCTTTAAATAAATTTTATTAATTTTTTTAAAGAAAAGATAAAAACTAATAAAGAATAAAGAAAGCAAGGAAAAAGACAAAGGTGCAGGAAGAAAAGATAGAAAGACATAGAAAAAAGGAGCTTCCGATTTTCTTTGTAGCAAATACAAATATGATTAGAAAATTATCTCCTACTCTGGTTACAAGAAGAAAAGCTCACTTTTTTCTATTATCTTTTTTTTTTCTAATCATCAAAACCACAAGTGCATTTTTTTCTTTTTCATGCAAAAAGTCTATAAGGGATTTCCAGTCAGCCATAAATATAGATATTATCTTTTCTCTAATCAAGGAAGTCAATTTAGCCATCTCTACAAGTTCCATCATCTTCACCAACCATTCCTCCAACAGGCTGAGATTTTTTAAAGTGATTTTTAAACATTCCTTTGATGCACAATCTGGCTTTGAACAGAAGCCATACAAAATATTAATAATATAAAGTGATCTTGTTATCCTGCCTTTCAGGATATACATTTTATATAGCAAAATATTTAAAAGGGAATAAAATCGCAGATAGATTTTATTTCATTTTGTTGTTGTTGTTTAGTCGTTAAGTCGTGTCCGACTCTTCGTGACCCCATGAACCATATTGCGCCAGGCCTTCCTGTCCTTCACTGCCTCCCTGAGTTTGCTCAGTTTCATGCTCATTGCTTCAGTGATGCTATCTAACCATCTCATCCTCTGCCGTCCTCTTCTCCTTTTGCCTTCAATCTTTCCCAGCATCAGGGTCTTCTCCAAAGAGATCTCTCTTCGCATTAGGTGACCAAAATATCTGAGCTTGAGCTTCATTATCGATCCTTCCAATGAGCAATCAGGGTTGATTTCCTTTAAGATTGACTGGTTTGACCTCCTAGCAGTCCAGGGGACTCTCAAGAGTCTTCTCCAGCACCACAGTTCAAAGGCATCAATTCTTCGGCGCTCGGCCTTTTTTATGGTCCAGCTCTCACAGCCATACATTACTACTGGAAAAACCATAGCTTTGACTATGCGGATCTTTTATTTCATATGGGATGCTAAGTCAATACTGTATCTAGGTGGGACCCAGTCTTCCAGAACAAGGTCCGTGTTAACAGTAGCATTCTTCTATTATGACATCAGCAATGATGTCACAGCTGGATTTTTCCTTCCTGGTTTTCTTAATAGATCAGTACCCAGCTTGCCATGTCCTGTTGGGCACCCTTGAGAGCTTTGTTCCTGGGTTTGTTCTTAACCATCACTGAAGGTAGCCATTATGAAGGTTACTCACTGGGCCAACCATGTTTCCCTGGCCATCCTTGCGCGTTAGCATTTATCTCCGACAATCCTGTGATCTTACGTTGTCCACACTCTTCCTACAGAGGGTACATCACTTGGCAATACCTTGACCCGTCTTGGACTAATGAGCAACCACTCACCTTCCTATACTCAGGAGGAACTTCTTGGCCCTTGCTCAGCCATGCCAAGTTGCGGAGACTGCGTTTCAAATCCCGACTGATCGCCAGCAACCTGTATATTCCAAGTCCCAGTGCAGAAGATTCTGGGTTGTACACCTGCCGTGCAGGAGATGCCACCATTGGCTATTATGATGTTGATTTTCAAGACGCTGGGCACCTCCATGTCTCCCATGCGGGCCTGGGGGAGACCACCTTGAGCAATGCTACAGTGGAGCTAGAAAATGGAGCACAGGCCACCCTGTTCACCTCCTGGAGTCCTTGGCAGTCTTGTGATCGCTGTGGCCATTCTGGGGAACGGAAGCAAGTGGGGTTTTGTTATGCCCAGCTGGCTATGATGGACCACGAGGAGGATATGCCATTGCCTTGTGGGATGATTAGGCGGAAGAACTTGATGTTGCCACAACGGGCACCAGAGCTGAGAATAGAAACCTGTCAAGTGCCCTGTAACGCACCATACTTGCTTGGCCAAGAGAAACCCCACTGGGTACCATTCCTGGTCTTTACCACCTACCATCCCCAACAAAAAGCCATTGCTCGCCTTCGCTGCCCGACGTCTTCCATCTACAGGTACCAATGTCAGACAAGACTTTCCTGCCTCCATCAGGCAGACCTCTGATTCTCTTTAGCATTCACACTAAATCTAGTAGATCTTCTTTGGTTTGGGCTTAGTGTATTGTGAATGTAGTCGCTGTGGTTTGCTTATGATGTGGTAAGTCTACCAATTGTTAATTCAATACAACATGGTCCCAGAGCACGTCCAGCATCCTGCTAAGCAATAATGTGGTATGTGGTTGAGCTTAGTGTACTGTATGAATGCAGTCTTTGAAGTCTGCAAACGGTTGTTGATGGCTTATTGGTAGGAAGACAGGCACCTAGCCATGGTTAAAGCAAATCATGACTTAAATATGATGTGTAATATCTCTCTCTGGTTCCCAGATTTAAAACTGCTGGGCCTGTTGCTTCTTTTCTGAAGATCATACCCTACATGATCTGTAGCTGAAAGGGGAAAGTTTCAAAAATTGTATGGTATTTGTAAGCCATTCACAAGGCTGCCTCCCCCAAATCCCTCTTACATTGTTTCTACTATTAATCCCAGGGAGTCCAAACTCCTGCCACCCTTTTGCAAGCACCTAGAGCAATGTTTCTCAACCATAGCAACTTTAAGATAGGCGGACTTCAACTCCCAGAATTCCCCAGCCAGCCATGGCTGGCTTGGGAATTCTGGGAGTTGAAATCCGCCTATCTTAAAGTTGCTAAGGTTGAGAAACACTAACCTAGAGATATATTGATACAGCTATTATTTTTGCCACACTTAATTATGTAGGGTTTTTTTCAGAAGCAAACTTATTGTCAAAGTGGTGCACTTAGGAAAGCAGCTGTCAGTATCCAAACTTAATTGGTTCCACTTAGTCTGTCACCACCAGCCCTAACACCACGAGGAGGAGATCCTTCAGGAAATATTCATGTAGTTCTCTTGGTTTTGCTTTCATCTGTATGTTGTAAAAAAAGCAAGTTAATCATTGACGAGTTACGTGAACCTTTCACCTTTGGATACCAGGCGGAGATCCAGTTCTGCTACTTGCAGCAAGATTCATTTAAAAAAGAAAAAATGAAACAGGAGCAACTGAATGAAACACTCAGAGTGCACCCAGTTGCAGGAGCTCAAGGACTGAGCTAAACCAATACTGATGTTTTCAGAGCAGTAATACTTCTGCTAGCAGGATAAGCAATTCAATTGCTGGTGGATCTGACCTATCATTATTCTCCTCTGACCATCCTTGTCTGGGCTCAATAGATAAGCAGGGTTGGGCCTGGTTAGTCCTTGGATGTGACCTCTAGGGAATTCCAAGGTTGAAGGTCAGGAATTAAAACCGGGAAATCAAAAAACACACCCCGGAAGAAGGCAATAGGAAACCATTTCTGTCTTGTTGCCAAACAGCCACATAGATTTGCCTGGGAGGTCCTGAGCTCCATTGGAGGGAGTCATTTCCCTTTGCCTTTATTTTACTTTTTTAATCTTTACTTTGAGTTAGGCACCCTGTTAAATATTTGTAAGCAGTCCTTCAAGCCTGGAACCACCTTCGGTCACTCTCCTTTTCCCCAGGATCCAACTAATTTATTTATCTAATAGATTTATATGGCCGCCCATCTCATATACATGACTCCGGGCGGCTCACAATTAAAAATATAATGAAAAAGAATCAAGTTTAAAACAACAGAGATAACATAAAATAACCGCGCAGCCGAGAACACTCAGTTAACACAACTAAGACCAAGAAACAGGCTCACCCATACTATTGTTTCGCCACAAAATGGGCCTGAGCTTGGTGCCGAAGCCAAAAGACATCCAAACACGAGGTGCAGAATAAAGGGTTGCTTTTATTAAGGTACCAGAACAAAAGGACTCCAGCCTGTAAGGCGGCCCGAGCCCCAAACATAATTTGGTCACAATCTTTATACTTCCCAAATTCCCTCCCTAGCTCTTCATTGGTCAGGTACTATGGGGTTCACAACCTATCAGGTACGCCAAATACAACTTCCGTTTGTCCCGCCTTAGTTTACATCTCCCACTACTCTCCTCTAAAAACCCTTGCCCTTGTTGTTGTTCAGTCGTTAAGTCGTGTCCGACTCTTCGTGACCCCATGAACCATATTGCGCCAGGCCTTCCTGTCCTTCACTGCCTCCCTGAGTTTGCTCAGTTTCATGCTCATTGCTTCAGTGATGCTATCTAACCATCTCATCCTCTGCCGTCCTCTTCTCCTTTTGCCTTCAATCTTTCCCAGCATCAGGGTCTTCTCCAAAGAGATCTCTCTTTGCATTAGGTGACCAAAGTATCTGAGCTTGAGCTTCATTATCAGTCCTTCCAATGAGCAATCAGGGTTGATTTCCTTTAAGATGGACTGGTTTGACCTCCTAGCAGTCCAGGGGACTCTCAAGAGTCTTCTCCAGCACCACAGTTCAAAGGCATCAATTCTTCGGCGCTCAGCCTTCTTTATGGTCCAGCTCTCACAGCCATACATTACTACTGGAAAAACCATAGCTTTGACTATGCGGATCTTTGTCGGCAAGGTGACGTCTCTGCTTTTTAATATGCTATCTAGGCTTGCCATAGCTTTCCTCCCAAGGAGCAAGCGTCTTTTAATTTCATGGCTGCAGTCTCCGTCTGCGGTGATCTTGGAGCCCAAATAAATGAAGTCTGTTACTGCTTCCATTTCTACCCCTTCTATTTGCCAGGAATTGATGGGTCCAGATGCCATGATCTTAGTTTTTTTAATGTTGAGTTTCAAGCCAGCTTTCGCACTCTCCTCCTTCACCCTCATCAAGAGGCCCTTTAGTTCTTCTTCACTTTCTGCCATTAGGGTGGTATCATCTGCATATCTGAGGTTGTTGATGTTTCTCCCTGCAGTCTTAATTCCGGCTTGTGATTCTTCCAACCTGGCATTTCTCATGATGTACTCTGCATATAGGTTAAATAAGCAGGGTGACAGTATACAGCCTTGTCGTACTCCTTTCCCTATTTTGAACCAATTGGTTGTTCCGTGACTGGTTCTAACTGTTGCTTCTTGGCCCGCATACAGATTTCTCAGGAGACAGGTAAGATGGTCTGGTACCCCCATCTCTTTAAGAATTTGCCAGAGTTTGTTGTGATCCACACAATCAAAGGCTTTTGCATAGTCAATGAAGCAGAAGTAGATGTTTTTCTGGAACTCTTATTGCCCTTATTTACAGTTATCCATATTTGGGGCTTCTGTCTATGTGTCACTTTAAAGGCGATCATGTCCCTGCAGGCTGCGGTTAAACGGCTAAATGGACATCACCCTGTCATAACTATCTACATTCTTCTCCTTTCCCTATGGCGCAAGCTGCTTTAAGCCTATATCTAAATTTCATACATCCTGTTTTCCAGGTCGTGGGCCCTCTTGCAAGCGTTCCAGCATGTTATCTCCCCCTCCCCCATCAGCTGCCCCAACAGTGGATTGTCAGGCTCATTCCTCTTCAAACTGGTGTTGGTATGGCCTTAGTTCCACATAGGAACTGGGGGGAGGGAGATTAATCCCCTTCTTCTGACCCTTCACTATCAGGGCCCCAGATTTGAATGCAAAGCCAGGTTTTCAGTGCCTTTCAAAGAAGGATCAGGGCAAGTTGATCTCTGGGGAAAGGATGTTCCAGAGGGTGGGTGCCATGGCAGAAAAGGCTCTCTTTCTGGCTCCTCCAGATGGCACTCTCTTGTGGACAGTACCTGGAACATGCCTCTTGTGCCAGATCTCACAGGATAGGTAGACGCCACTGGGGAGAGACAGTCCTGTAGGCAACCCGGCCCCAAACCATATAGGGCTTTAAAGATAACCACCAGCACCTTGAATTGCTGTTAGAAGCATACTGGTAGTCAATGCAGCTCACGGACCAGAGGTGTCATATGTGCTGAGCAACCGGCACCCATACCTGCCTGCGCCACCGCATTTTGCACCAGCTGAAGCTTCCAAATAGTCTTCAAGGGCAGCCCCATGTACAGTGCATTGCAGTAATCCACACAAGAGGTGATTAAGGCATGAGTGACCATGAGCAGGGCCTTCCAGTCCAGGGACATATACAACTGGTGCACAATGCAAAGTGGTGCAAAGACCCTCCTGGTCACGGCTGTCACCTGCTCTTCGAGCAAGAGCTGCAAGTCCAGAATGACCCCCAAATAGTTGCAGCTATTCTAGGATGGATGGATGGATCTATGAATGAATAGATAGACAAGTGGATGGGCAATTAAGCATTATTTGAAAAGAAAAAGAAAAGGTCCATGCATTGTTCTAAGCCAGAATGAGCAACCTGTAAATTGTGGGCCCCAGCACAATTTTTCCAGCCCCTGAAGCACATTGCCAATATTTTTAGTGACGTGCTTTTGCTCCTCTTTGTGAGAAAATCAGTGTGCTAAGCATCTGCTAAAATACCTATTTTACATTGAACACCCTCCTAGGACACCTGCAAAATAAAAATATCAGTCCCTTTCACCGCAGCTGCGTAGTTCTTAAAGGGCTTAGCAAGAAAAAGTGAAGACCTCATTTGCATTAAAAAGATTGTTTGCCTCCTGTAAACCTTTTTAGAGTTTGTTGAATGAAGAACAAACAAGAGCTATATCAAACTAATCTGTAAACCACTGTTTGCAAATCACATTGGCTGGGTTTACACAACACACTGAGCCAATACCACAGAAATCCCATTATGACTTGGCATATTGTGCAAATCTCACTGAATAGGCAAAATCGGTCTTTCAAGGATATGAAATACAGGGGGGCAGTGGCCCAGGCAGTGATCTTTAATATAAAATCAAAGTGGTATAAATGTATAAGACCTCTTGTCTCATTAAAATTGCAACCTTCAATTGGTGCAGTAGTTGCTGTAATCTAAATATTCTGATTTGCTGAAAAGATGTCTAGACTGGCTGTGCAGAATCTTTCATTTTTTAGAATATTTTTTTTAAAAACTCTTCAAAAATTGCAGACAGCAGTGCCATCTTTGAGGAGGCATTCCCTCTTTTCTCACACATTGTACAAAATGCTTCTTCTGAGATGAAGCTGAGTTCACACATGGCATTCAACCACAGGGTGGTGGTTGGTAGTTAAGAGTGCTATGTGAACCAAAATATCATGGCTTGGAAACGATTGGTTTTGCACGCCGTTTGAACCCAGTCAGTTGCAGTTTGATTAACAAACTGTGGCTTAGCCTGATAGATGAACCCAGGCTATTTCTGTAGCAATCTGGGCTCATTTGCCCACTAAAATACAGCATGCCTTGGCTTCCAATCCCTTGCTTTTATTCATACACCTTTGGGATTGATGTCTGATTTGTCATCTTGTTTGAATGACCTTGCTTCTTGCCTTCTTCAGCCCTGTTTACTGGCAGGTAGGTCTCACAACGCTGACACGTCTTCAACTTCTCCAGAAGAACAGTTCCCAGAGCCTGGACAAAGCCACCGGTGGTGGGATCCTACGCCTCTCCTTCCAGAATGACTCACACAGCACTTTTTACCAGTGTTTCGTGAATGGCCACTTAGTGGGCAAGTTTTTGGTTGCCTCTCCTGGTGCGATGAGCCCACCAAGAGAGCTGGCTCACACTTACTCCATCATTGAGGCATTGGTGGTGGGCCTCTCCATATTCCTTGTGTTCCTGATGTTTCTCAGCATAATCCAGTCCTGCAGGAGGAAACCAGGAACTACCATGGTCTAGAAGATGGTGTGTGAACTTTGGTGCACAGCCTAGGAAAGGAGGCGTGAACTGCTGATTAATAAAGATATTAACTGACGATGGTATACATTCAGCCTGGGCCTTGCATAAAAGGAAGGGTTAAGGTCCGTGGTGTTGGATACAGTGCTTCTGTATGCAGGATCACACAGAGAAGGCAATGCACAATTTCCATCACTCTGAGGGCCACAGCACACTTGCTGTCCCACATCAAGTGTGTGAGCATGTGTGTCAGTGTTGACTCCTACCCAACTGACTGGACAAGTCCCTGCAGTTTTCTTGACAAGATTTTGGAAGACCTACACTCTGAAAAGGAATGGGCCATGGCCCACTTTGGGAAAGTTTGAAGTTTTACGGGATGAAATGGCTTACATGACATTTTGTTCCTTGAAACGCCAAGAAAGGCAAAAAATGGGGGTTGCGTTTGGGCCCCCACTCCCAGGTGGGCACAAAATGAATGTTGCTTGCTTTCCTAGGACACAATGAGAGGCAGGCTATACATCATCCCCCTTCATCCTTCATCTCCTTTTTAAAGAACATTACTTCTTGCTGCCAACTTTTATAGAAAACTCCAAATCCATAACCACATTTCTAGTCCAGACTAAACACGCAACAGTTCTCTGCAGAAATTCTCCCTCTGCTGTTGCCGCTGCTGAAACGAATTATTTTCTGGCCGTTTCCCACTAGATCCAATGAGGTGGGCACGCTCTGTGTCCAATCTATTAAACAGTGTCATTTGGCAAGACCCAAGAAGCATGTTTTCTCTGTCTCAGCACCTGCCCCCAGAACAACATCCCCTCTGACATTTGTGGGCTCCTTGGGGTTCTCTGAGCTTGGTTCTTTTCTTGCAAACGTTTCATTGCCCAGCTAGGTAACATCTTCAGCACTGAAGATGTTACCTTGCCAGGTAATGAAACATTTGCAAGAAAAGAACCAAGCTCAGAGAACCCCAAGGACACCACAGTTCAACCCTGAGCTACACATGTTCACCTCTATTGGTACCTCTGACATTTGTAGGACCCCAGCTGTGCTAGCATTTTGTATATCCCTGGAGATCTCCATGTTCCTTCAGGCACGGAATTTGGAGGTTGGGTGAGCCCATCAACGTGATCCTGCATCTTATGGTTTGAGCTCGATTTGTGCCCAGGCACCATTATTGTATTAATTGTTGTTTTCATTGCTTTTCGCTTGAGCTTTTAATCCTCCATGCTAGCCGCATAGTCTGAAATGGGTGGAATGAATGAATGAATGAATGAATGAATGAATGAATGAATGAATGAATGCCATCTGCTTTTCCTAAGGTGATGTTTACGGTGAACAGGAGCTGCTAGGGCAACGAGCTGCAAAGTCACCTCCAGTATAGCAGACCAGGATTGCTGGGCAGGATTGGACCTGCTCTCTCTCTTCCAGAAAATGGGTCAGGGTTCCTTAAAACGTGCAGTTCAAAACACCTGGCTCAATATGAAAGTTGTTGGGCAATGGGTGCTGGCTACACTGCGCCACTGTAACACTAGAGGTCACTGTGGCATCAGATGCGCAGCAGCATTTGGTGTGTGGCACAAAAAGATTCTGAATATAAGAACTGTCTGTATCAGTGTTTCTCAGCCTTGGGAACTTTAAGATGGGTGGACTTCGACTCCCAGAATTCCCCAGCCAGCCATGCTGGCTGAGGGAATTCTGGGAGTTGAAGTCCACCCATCTTAAAGTTCCCAAGGCTGAGAAACACTGCTCTAGATACAGATGTCTCCTTACCGGTGGCTGTTACATCTTCAGATGATCCTGAAAACTTGCTTCCACCTGAGCAACTCTGACTGGTTTATCCTATTTGGAAAAATAATCCAATCTTGCTTTGTTTAGATGCTGTTATCTGCACTGGTTTTATGTGTGTTAAGACGATGGGCTAGGTAAATCAGGCGAAGCTGGCAAATCGTTTGCTTGGTTTAGCTTAGTGTACTGCGTAAACCCATTAGGGTTTCATTCAGCTACTTTGAGTGCTTTTAAGGTCAAAAACCAGGATACAAATATTTTAAATAATATGCTCCTGCTTTTTTTCCCTACAATTGCCCCCTTTCCAATAGCATCCTTACATTTGATATAATTCAGAGAAGTTGCTAGAGGTGTTAGCTGTCCATCCAAAGGCACCAGATAAGCCAACATTTCAGCTCAGTCCAGTTTATGCCCCCAATGAGACCCATGTTTATCCAATGAAATACTGGCTGTCTTCATCCTAGGCTTTCAATGAGTTCACACATTGGATGAAAATGTAATGCAAATTGCTTGGTCTTATTTAGAGTACTGTATGAATCCAACCAGCATGGTTTGCAAATCATGGTTTATGACATAAAGCATTGCACAGATGCAGACAATTGCATTTCATTCTGCTAATCATGGTTAAGAACCCTAGACTTAGGGCAATGCACCCCCGTTCCTATGGTTACTCCATGTTTACAAATAAGGGTTAGGAGTAAAGGTTTGGGCAGCTGGAGGATGTGATAATTCACAATAAAATGCCCAAGGCCCAATGAAATATTAAATGCCACCCTCCCAATATACAGAAACATTTATACTCCTATGGGGACAATAAACTCATTCTCTGAAGTGTAAGGCCTTAGCAGCCAGGGTGAACTTTCTCTGCAGCCTTTGTCTTTACAATGAATCACTGAATCACCCACCCGTTGCACACGGTTGTCGTCAATTGACTCATACCAAATCACAACTGCCTCCTTTGTCTCTGACTCCCAGGACGACACAGTGGGTGACAGACACAGCTCTCTCTCTCCGTGCCAGGAACGGTCAGGGGTACAAGGACACTTCATCTTCTCACCGAGGAAACAATTCCCTTGCCCATCTTTCCAGGGAGAAACCAGGCCATTGGACCTGCCAAAATTTTATTTTAATGTCCCTAATTGAAAATTGGCAAGGCTGAGTGAAGAGACACAGCTTTGCTCCAGGCCTTCTCAGCTTCACTCCCACAATAGCATCAGACTCTTCATATGGCTGAATTAAACCAACTCAAGATTTATCCAAAAACGTAGCCAGTCTGCTCAATAGGACTCATAGATCATGCTTAGTGAACTCAGTTTGGGGACACAAATGACGAACCAGTCAACATGGGCTTGGCGTGTGCTACAAGGCCTTGTTGGGTGGTTGCCACCGTGCAACTAAGCCACATCTGCAGACTAGCTTTGCTTGTGAGTCATAGCACCTCTTCACCAGCAACCTTCTCCACCTGGGGCCTTCCAGATGTGTCAGATTACAACTCCCATCATCTTTACCTCATAAACCACCATCTGTTGGAGAAGGCTACTCAATAACATGGACATGAGACCTGTTGAAACCACAGATTTATTCCTAAAAAAAATGACATCTATTGTTTTCAGAGCTTGGGGGAAGGAGGCAGAGGCAGGGTAGAGGGGATAAACATTTTTTTGTCCCTGAATGCTACCTGCATTTGATACCAACATTTTCTAGTAACCACTATGTTCTAGCCACACAATCTCCATTTTGAGACTGACTTTGATCTGCAGACCTCAAGGTTGAAACATCTGACCGAGCTGTTGGATTTTTTTTTTCTTCATTCCCATCTCCTGCTTTTTTGGAACATTCCTGCCCAGTGAAGAGTTCTGGGGAATTTGAAAGCTTGCCTATTGAAGGTATTATCCACAATTTGTAAATATGCAAGCACAACCCTACTTTCGCAAACAGAGAGATGCGTCTTGAGCCCCATTTGTTGCTGGGGAGACAACCTTGGGGAAGGAATCCAGAAGCCATTAGGACAACAAGAGGTCCATAAGAAGCATGTGTTAAGCCCAGGGAGGTGGGAAAGTATTAGAAAAAGACTCAGATTGGCTCCCCACTGATTCCCTAAGGTATAAGAGGGAGAGAAAGGAAAACAGACAGACTTGCAAGATTCTGTTACTATAATCTATGTCAATAAAGTATAGTTCTAGTTTTCCTTTGGATCAGTTTCCTGATTTGGTCTACCTTGTAGGGCTGACAATGCTCCAAAAGACTGCATTGCTGGCATGGAGGTAGCTATTTTATGATGTATTGGCCATGTGTGTATTAGCTGTGAAATTGCTAGGCTGGGTGTGTTTCTCTGCTCATGTTATTAGCACATTTATTAGCTGATTTCAAAATTTTCTCAGATGAAGACAAAAGTGCCTCCTTGTATCACCTCTGTTCTCAGTTTAGGATATGCTCTCACCTCCAGATTTGCTGAATGCCTGAATGATTGTGAGAGTGAACCAAGCATTTTTTTAAAATTTCTATTTTTCCTTTTCATTAACCCAAGTAGACTTAATTGAGCTGAGTTGCTTGTAGTAGCACTGCTGACAAAAGATTCTTGCAGGAACAAATCAGTTAAACTTACTGTCCTTTGAAAACATTCTCACATACCTTTATTTCTGCTTTCCACCAGCCGAGAATCATTTATGATTATCTAAAGATGCAGATGAGTTCAGGGAACCACTGAGTTGTCTACTTCTAAAAATGGGAAGGATTGGCTATCATCATCTTTCTTCCAGGAGTCATAATAGGGCTGGCAGAGTCTCTGAAATGGCCTGGAACTGGATCTTGGTATGTGTTCCCCATTCAAAATGGTGCCAGGGCATTACTTCATGTTGATAATGTCTTCCTAAATTCCTTCCATCTTCCTGTATTAAAACTCATCAAACTTCTATCTCTAGCACCCCATTCTTAAATCCCTGGTTGCTTCCTTTGTCTTTTTTTTTCCTCCCCTCATTCTTTATCACTCCCCTCCTGCCATCCATACGTAAGCTCAGTCACGACATCTTCCACATCTGCACATCACTTCATCCTGACATCTTGCTACTGCTGTTCAGTATGACAAAGTATACATAGGAGCCCATTGTTTGATGAGGCTGTTTCTCCCTGTGAGCAGATCTGCCTTGGCGTTGGAGCTGACATATCCTGGTACACTTAGCTGGGTCTGAGGAATCATCTCGTTTTCCAGGACGTAACTTCTTAGAGAAGAAGCAAGGATTCCAGAAGCACACAAGAAGCTTTCCCTGGGATTCTGGGTGAGTATTTATTTATTCATTCAATACTGCTGTAACTAGATTACATTAGATTCCAGATGTACTGGCTTTATGGGGGAGGTCACCTTCTCATTAGATGATTAATTTGCTTCAAACAGGGTAAGATGATTCTATTAATGGATGCCCGGGATTTTTCCCTGAGTCTTATCTTGATAGTACCAGTATTTGATTAGTGTTTGGGGGGGGGGAAATCCATAAATACAAGTGAGGGATTTGACATGGTCCATAAATCAGCAGATGGTGTACTGTGCCCAACCAGAGTCAAGAAAGAATATGGAATTCATCCTGAGAAGCAGACAGAGAACTTCATCTTCTACAAGATTTTTCTGTTTTAGGGTAAAAGGTAATGAGTTAGGTCATGATCCACATTGGGCCACACAACCCCCAAATGACTTTTTCTTTCCTTTTTTTCTTTTGCCTTCCAATTACTCCCAGTGACTACATGGCCAAGTCCATGCAATTATCTCTGCAGCATTTTCAGAAGTGATTTGCCGGTGCCTGCTTCCTAGGGCTGAGAGAGGAGGACTGGCCCAAAGTCACCCAGCTGGCTTTTATGCCTAAGGCAGAACTTGATTTCCCCATTCCTAATCCATCAACTTCACTGATAGACCAAACTGGCTCTTGAGTGGCCCTACTATATTTAAATCAAGATATGGATTGGGAGGAAGACTTGCTTACTTACTAAAAGGAAATAAATCCAAAGTGTATTTCAGTTGTGCAAGTGTGTATATGTGTGAGAGACATGGTTTACACCATACATCAGAACAAAGTTAGATGTAGAGTCCTGAATTAAGGACGACATCACTTCACTCAGCAGGGAGAATTTCACTTTCAAATGTACTATTGTGAAATAAACTATAGTCGTAAACAGAAAACTCATACGGTAGATGGGGAAATGCTGGAATAGCACCTTTCATTGATGTCTTGTGGTTTTTCATGAATAATTTGAAGAAAATATTTACATGAAAGAATCTTGTTAAATTGTAGGCTTTACCTGCTGCTAGTGATAAATTCTTTTCTATCACACTGAGAAACTACCCCAACGTTTTGCTGCATATTCAGATGGAGAAGGAATCTATAATTTAATTGTAAACTTTGGAGGCGGTATATCATTTCCTCCCCCATTCTAAAACTTAGAACAGAAGACCAATAGCTATGCAATTAAAAGGTCCTCTAACACTCAGGAAAGAATAACCGGAGAACTGAGAAGGAATTCTTTCAGCAATCTAAAATAATGACATTTGGAGATGACTTAAAATCTGATGTTGCTAGAGCGATGGATGCTTTTGAACTCTTGCTGTTTCAAATTTTCTCCCAAAATTTAAAGCAATAACTGAAAAGGTGGGGAGGTTCAGTAGTTATTCAGCTTATGTTCCTAAAATCTCTAAATTTATTAGTATCCATGAAGAGGAATGTAGCAGGAATGTGCGTATCGGTGTGTGTGTGTTACTTTGCAATGTATGTGTGCACAGGTATAATTTGAGTTACTATAATTTTCTTTGGGAATGTTTCCACTTTCCTTGCCCACCCACTCTCACCTACTCATCCCTGAATTGTGCATATTGCAAATCAGACTGAATTTTTTTTTAACATTTTCTGCTGTGTGTCATGAACTAAAACCTGCATAAAACCTGTTCAGACCTGAAGAATAGAATTCGCTAATAGGAGAGGGGGACCGTGAGAATTGTGGCATTCATTTTCTTATTTTAATACACTATGCACTGGATATGGCAGAGATCTTGGCTTGGTGAGTTATTGCATTAACCAAGAGCTCTGCCATACCCAGTGCATAGTGTATGAATGAACTGAAAGCATTCTCCTGAACCGTATGTTAAAACATCTTATAGACCAAGGCAGTGAAGGGAGAGAAGAAACTGGTTAAAATCTACTCAGGTAAATTTTAAATACTTTGTGGTGGAGCTACGTGAATATGGGTTTCTAACTTCCACCTGTTTCACAATAGTAAGACAAAAAGTCTGTCTTTTCCTTTTTCAGTCATGCAGCTGAAATGAAGGCAGCTTGAAACATAGACCAAGACTGCGGTTTAGCGTGAACATGTAGCACGCTCTCCATCCAGTATCAGGTTAGAGAGACTGGAGTTCACAGTAACTGTGTGGGTTCACATATTGTGCTAAAGTGTGATCTGTTTAATTTAAAAAGAGAGCCAGATTGGTCTAGTGGTGAAGGCACCAGGCTAGAAAGCAGGAGACTGTGAGTTCTAGTCCTGGCTTAAGCATGAAAGTCGGCTTGGTGACTTTGGGCCAGTCCCTCTCTCTCAGCCCAACTTACCTCACAAGGTGGTTGTCTGTGGGGAAAATAGGAGGAGGAAAGAGTATTAGGTGTATTCACCACCTTGAGTTATTTATAAAAATAATAAAGGCAGGATAAAAAAATCTAAAAAAAAAAAAGCAGGTTCAAAATCTAACAACAACATCTGGTCACAGTTGGATCAGTTATAAGATGCCCATTTCTTACGTTCCATGTTTTTAAAAAAGCCATAGGTTCAGTCCCCGTTCATTGCAACTCAAACATAGGATCATAATGTCTCCTACTTGACCAGTATATGGCTGTGTATATTTTTATACTGGTTAAAGTTAATGTTCTGCCCTGTAGGCCCGGGACTCCTAATTCTTGTGGACAGTTTTAAATTAACTTGGAGAAGATCAGTTCACCAAAAATTACAGAGTTATGGCATCTCACAGGATGTATTACAGATAATGGGTTACAAAAAGATGGTGGATAATTTAAAACAATGTCTGTTGGATGTAGTAAGAATTTGTTGGCTCTTTCAGGAGATGTGTTTTTTGAGTAGCCAATCTCCTTATTTTAGACCAGCAAGTTATCTAAATTAGATAACTATTTCTAAATTCAGGAGGGTATTAACTTAGCTTGTTTTAATGTACCTCCAACAGCTGTACTTGATGGAAAAATTGGGAAAATCCCTTCTTGTTCCAGACATTTGTCCTTGTGGTGAAGGGTTGGTGGAAGTTACAACATACTACTTTACTATATTGTTCATTCTATAAAGATGCACAGTTACGTTTTACAGTATCACCCTTTCATTAACTAAATTTCCAGGTCATAGACATTTATCTAATGTGCAATTGATATTAGCTGACCAGTATGATTCAGTTTCTTTAATTACGGCCAAATTTTGTTTTATTGACTTTAAAATTCATCACCGTCAATTACATTGATCGTTTACACATGGCTGTTTACTTTATGATCCTGCTTTTGCCCAGTTTTATTTCATAACCTTTTTGAATTTTGTTTTTAATCTGGTATGTTTCCACCTTCACGCTTTCTGCTTTTCTAAATGGAATACCGGTCATTCACTGTCCGAAAGGACTGGCCGTCTCCTACTTTACAGAGGACAATCTTTTATTGAAAATAGCACCTCGAGGAAGCCTTGGCTAAAAGGAAATCTTGTTTGAAGTGGATGCAGGTTTGATTTTAACCAGGAGGAGGCAGCAGGGGGGTAGGTAAGACGTGTGCCTTTGCCAAAAGCAGCTTTGATCAAGGAGCAGCTTCATCTTGGAATTGCCACGTAGATGAAACAGTTTGGCAGCCTTGCTGTTCCCCTGTTATTGCAGTTCAGCCACAGCCAGCCTCCTGGAAGAAGTACTTCTCTTCTGCTCTGTGGTGGCATTCATGGATCATCCTAAATCAGGGTTTGTTGAACCAGAGTTTGCTGAACAAGGTGCTGGGTTCAGGAAACAGGCTATGCCTAAACCAGTGCTTCTCAACCTCAGCAACTTTAAGACATGTGGACTTCAACTCCCAGAATTCCCTTTGGCCTAAGCCAAAGAAGCCATATTACGGTTTAGCATGATTAAGGAACCCAGCCAAGGGGCGTCTTGCTAATTTGGCCCTAATTAGTCTTCCTAAGGATTGAATATGAGCTTGGCATTTTGTTTTTAATCCCTTAAAACAGGGATGGCAGTTCCATGGCCCCAGGCTACGCTCCAGTCCCCTATGGCAGCCCCAGGAACCACGGTGGCTGTGATTGGTGAGAATGGGCAACAAGCTTTCCTGCTATTTTGAGGGGCAGAACAGATGGAATTTACAGCACAAAACCTAAAATAAGCACATCGCAATTTTAAAAATGAATGTTTACTGTGAAGAAGTTTGTTCTTACGTTTAGCCAAGATCTAGAGCAGTGTTTCTCAACCTTGGCTACTTTAAGATGCTTGGACTTCAACTCCCAGAATTCCCCAGCCAGCCATGCTGGCTGGGGAATTCTGGGAGTTGAAGTTCACACATCTTAAAGTGGCTATGGTTGAGAAACACTGATCAAGTTTGTTGCCATTGCTAACTGTCCTTTGCCCTGCTCCAATTTTTACACAGTGTTTGCCCTTTGGATGCATGAAGACAGCTTTTATATTTCCTCTACTGTTCCTTTGGGGACTTGATTACGAGGCCCTCCAATGATCATCTCTTAGCGCTGACTTGTTGAAAATATACACTTTGTGCTATCTCCATCTATAGATTGGTTTCATAATCACTGCAGTTGTTGAGCCAAAAAGAACTAGATTGAGACATAGCGCTAAACCATGCAACATAGTTGGCTCACCATGGGTGGGCTTGGTTTGAGGAGTGAGTCACCAACCACATTAAGGCTTAGCATATCCCATGATTCTTATCATGGGCATCTACAGAGGGGGACAAAGGGGACAAGTGATGCCCTGTGCATTATGACATCATAGTGTAAATGACACAAATGATGCAATTCACATGTTGTCATGCCACGTGTGATATCATTGTGGCTTTTTATGGACACCCATGACTCCAACTGCAGACAATTTGCAAATGTATGGGCATTCAGAGTGCTCACCAGTTTTGGTGTTCGTCCCACTCATTTCCCTGAAGCTTATTTCAAAACAAGCAGGTTGATTGACTTAACCTACTGAATATCATTTGCAGTCATCCTGATTCAATTTCTGCATAATTTCCCCAACTGTCATTCCTGCAGTTAATGCTTCATGGTTTGTGACACTTGGTAACATAATGGTAAATGGATCATTTAAAGACGTTCAGAGTAATTTAAGAGCTTCAAATTGTTCTTCAAACTTCCCTGCTGAGAAATACTGTGATATCACAATGTGGAAACATGACAAATCTTCTCCCCATATGTCGAGTTCTCAAGAATTAACAAGCTGAGAGTCATTTAGGTACAATCATATCAGCCTTCTGTTTACTTCCATGTATTTGTTCAGTGCACCAATGTTCTTAACAGGTACAGCTGTTTTCCAGTCCTTTGTAGTCACACAGAGAGATCTTTCTTTGCAAAAAACTGTACTGTGATTATGTTTGCTCCAGTCAAGGGAAAAGAATGATGATCTACGTTCCCTTTAAGAGCTTTTCAGAAAAAAATTTAAAAAATGAGAATGGGATCAGCAACTGAATTTATTAAAAAGACAGAAGAAATATCTGCTTTAGGGAGCTTTTTAAATGTTTACAATTCTAATGTAAGTAAACACAGCAGACGGCAAGCCCCATTCTTAGGAGCATTCTCTCTTTGTTCTCCCATAAAAGATTCCTCTCCCAAGATGGCATCTGTTGCAACAACTGAAAAAAGATCAACTGATTTGGCAAATGCAGGACATTCAGAGCACTTCCTTCTCTAGGGGTGAAAACCACTGGTTTCAGTAAGATTTATTTCCAATAAGCAGGTTAATGTATTTAACGGATTTTTCTTAATAGGGTGAGGGCCTGGCAGTGAAATTGTGAAACTGGAGAGCTGACACTGAAATGTAGAAGGCTTACTCTGCGTGTCCTTGTTTGAGCTCTAAAATGAAACCAGCTTGGAGCTCGCTCAGGATCGGTTTAAAGACAGGAGCCACATATGGAACCCCATTCAAGATGTATTTGATAATTTTCAACTAAAATAAAAAAATACCCAGTTAAAATTCCAAGTTCTCACTCGAGGCACAAATAACCAGGCTCAAATTGTCCTACTTTGGATGCATTAGGAGAAGACCCAACTCTCTGGAGGAGGCTCTGATGCTGGGAAAGGTGGAAGGAAAGAGAAGAAGAGGATGACCATCAGCAAGGTAGAGGGACTCAGTTATAGTGGCGATAGATACACTGTTGGAAGACCTGAAGGACCATGTTAGGGACAGATTGTCATGGAGAAAATCTATTTATGTGGTCGCTAGGCATCGAAAACAATTTGATGGCACATAATCAATCAAAATCCCAAGTATAGTTTCATTATTTGGAGCCTTCTTCCTCCCTTTAATTGAAACTTTGCCTTCAGTGGACAAAAACAAAAAAAAATGAGAAAAAAATTATGTTGATTGCAAGAAGAAAACAGGGAGGGCAGGGATCAAATGAACATTTTCTTCCCCGACTTCTTGGAGCCCTTACAAGTCCTTGCAGGCACCTCCAGCTTCTTTCTAACCTGCAACACTTTTGCTGCTGGGTTATGTAAATAAGCTGCCTCAAAGAACAGCCTGAGCCATGCTAGGACAATGTTCTTCTCTCACCTTTGCCTGAGGAGCACTGTCAGACCCCAGAGCTGCCATTTCAATGCAGCATGGAACACCATTTGCTTTGAAACATGCATGTCCTTGTGGAGCAGGGAGGAAGGCAGGAGGTCCTCCTTTTGGAGCCAAAGAGACATCCAGCAAACAAACAGGCCAGAGGAAAAGGAATATTCTTGATGCATAAAGAGTGGGATGCATGAACAAGAAAGGATTTAGCCTAGTGTGAGTCTGCTGTTCAGACACATTATGCAAAGACCTAGCACTCTGGAGAAAGCTGTAATTCTGGGAAAGGTGGAAGGAAAGAGGAGAAGAAGAAGACGACCAGCCAGGTGGAGGGACTCAGTTACAGCGGCAATGAATGCCCCATTGGAAGATCTGAAGGATCAGGTTGGGGACAGATTATCATAGAGAAAATCTATCTATGTGGTTGCTAAGAGTCGACAATGATCTGATGGCACATAATTCATGAAATTGAGTCTGCTGGATTTTTATTTGTAATCAGATGGAGAATATAAAATTGAGGATGCGGTAGCTGTGATAAGACAGGGATGCATGTTCTGGCTTCTGCAGCAGCTGCTAGTGAGAAGAAAACAAGAGAGTCAGAAGGAAAGTAGATGAGAAAAGAATGTGACAAGAATACAAGAAAGTGGTCTGGTTCATGCCTTGAATGAAGGGATTATGCATTCACTGTTGAAGTTCACCAAAATAAGAGGGCCACAGGTTGCAAGGGGGTCAACATTTGAAGGTATGGGGCTGCAACTCAGCCTGTTGGAGCTCCAGAGATGTGGGAAGGTGAACATCACCAGAGGGGCTATGGTTGATTCTTTCCAGTAGATCTTTTGGCCTTTTTGGAAGCGGATTAAAGGTAGGGACAGATGCAGGGATCCATGAGTCAAACCACTCCCATGTCCATTCTTAACTATCACTACCCAAAATAACAGGCTGAAATTCTGCAGCCCAAGTTCAGTCATTTTGCTGGGAAATTTAATGAGGACAGTCACAGAGTGCTAGAAATCATAGGCTGGGTGTTGGGGCTGCATTACACCCTAGTTCCCCACCCCAGTTTAATATCTTATGATTCACTGGACTTTTTCAGCATACTATGGTTAAAACAAATTATAGCTTCACACAGTGTTTCTCAACTTTGACAACTTTAAGATATGTGGACTTCAACTCCCAGAATGCTGGCTGGGGAATTCTGGGAGTTGACGTCCACGCATCTTAAAGTTGCCAAGGTTGAGAAACACTGGCTTAGTGCAATGTGCGAAGCCAGCCATAATGGTTGGTAAACCATAGTTTTTGGCACAGCCCAGCAGGTGATTTGAACCCAGCCAACTGTACTGTAGTTTGAATAAGTAAATGAGGTAACGCCAACCATGTTTCAACACAAGGGATGAACTCTGCCTAGAGAAGGATTTAATTTCACTTCACTGACAAATGAAAGTCTGCCCTGTGACCATTTGCAATGCTACTTTTGCATGCCTCCTGCAAACAGCTCCATCTTTTCCTCTGGAGGAGATGGGCTGGGCTAGCCCTGGGCTCCCTGCCACGGGTAGGCGAGCACAGCTGCTGCCCATAGGAGAGAGGGTAACACCAACAATACAAAGAAGGAAGAGGAGTAGCTGCCAGAACTAATGGCTACATGTGAGCGTGTTCTTGCACCCACAGACCCAGGCTTAATGCATCCTCGCAAACACAGAAGCAGCATCTTTTGTGTTCTGACAAAAACATTCTGTGTTGTTCAACTGGAGCAGCTAACCTCCCTCTACTACAGTACTGAGGATTGATCAACTTCTTCATCAATATACTTATTAAATAAGGGCTGGATAGGATCCAAGATGGAGACCCAGTTTGGTGCAGTGGTTAAGGCACCAGGCTAGAAACCAGGAGACGGTGAGTTCTAGCCCCACCTTAGACACAAAGCCAGCTGGATGACCTTAAACCAGTCCCTCTTTTTCAGCCCTAGGAAGGAGGCAAGGGCAAACCACTTCCAAAATCTTGCCAAGAAAATTGCAGGGACTTGTCCAGGCAGTTGCCAGGAGTCAACAATGCCTCAAAGGGATCCCAAAAAAAAGGATCCAAGATACATTTACAACTGAAGGATGCTTCTCTCCATCTTAAGCTTCTGTTCTGTTTCATCTTGCTTCCATCAGGGTGGCTGAGAAGAAAGCAAAATGGAAAGAAAAACAGAGTTCCTGCCTTTGAATAGTTATTGTAAAAGGAGAACCGTGTTACGCTATGGTAGCAAAAGATCAGGAATCAGGTAGTGCCTCTTCTGATTAACACATTTTATTGCAAGGCAGAAGCTGAAGTGAATTTGTTTATATTCTCCCCATATCCCCCAAGCCAAAAACCCTCCTCTCTTTTCCCAGCATACAAACTATCATCTATATCAGGGTTTCTCAACCTTGGGAACTTTAAGATGTGTGGACTTCAACACCCAGAATTCCCCAGCCAGCATAGCTGTTGACTTGTCAACATCTGAAGAGGCAGGGCTCAACTTGTGTGGCACACTTTTACACTATTACCACTATCAGTAATTACAGTACATTGCACCATAGCTGGCTGGGGAAGTCTGGGAGTTGAAGTCCACACATCTTAAAGTTCCCAAGGTTGAGAAACACTGATCTATACAGTACTAAAACCCAAACAGAAATGACAAGCATTAATAATCCAGGAAGATCTTCTAAAATAACTTTTAGTGGTGTTTTTAAGCCTACTTTAAGATTGTGAGACGGCCAAGGATGTTGGTGTTTTCTCATTTTGTTTTCTGTTTGGCCCATGTCTCTCCATTTCAGGGTTCCTCAACCTCAGCAACGTTAAGATGTGTGGACTTCAACTCCCACCCATCTTAACATTGCTGAGGTTGAGAAACACTGCTCCATTTTAATGGAACCTCCTTAATTACCTGGTTCCTGATCTGAAAATGTCCCACTGGATAATTATCCTTATAGTGTCTTCCCTTGCAAATTACTGCAAACGTCAGAAACCAGGGACATTGCAAGCTGGGTGAAATGATGGTTGTAAAATAAAAGACACACAGCATCATACAGATCTCCTTGGCTTGCACTTTGGCTATGAGAATGTCCTTATTTCTTTCTCTTACAGTTGAAAGCAATTTCCCCCACCAAACAGAATGAAGATGCTTGTGAGAAAAAAGTAGGAAAAAAGCAGGGATACCAAAATGGCATAACTAGTATTCTCACAAGCCCCCAAATTTATTTTCAGTCCCAGAACTAGAACATGCATACAGATTTTCACTCAGACATTTAGTCCTCACTCCCCCTCCCTCAATGTTTGTTATTTCACTTAATTTAGGAAAGAACGAACAGCATCTTACTCTACAGACTTTGAAATGCTGCCTTCTTCAAAGAAAGGGGATTAAAGCTGCAGACCATTTCAGGATAAATACTCCAATATTTGATGTACACTTTTTCCATGTAAGAGTGAGATGTTAATTAGGGTAATTCTGTTCCTACCAGAAGTTGTAATGCAATTTCATGTTTGTTCATAGCCTGCCATGCCCTGAGAGTTTATTATGAATCATAGCAATGACATAAATCATAAATAGACAAAAAGGCTTCTTACTAAATGGACTATCATAATAAGATTCTAGCCAGAACATCATGGGACATGACATCCTGCTCAAATAATGGGGAAAGTGGAAAAGAAGCCTTTAATGAAGTCCATAATCTACTAAGTGTTGGCTTTAAAAATCAAGACCTCTTTGAAATGTTGGCCAGGTTCACACATAATATCTATACACCTAAAGCTAGGCTATGTTAAGTCCAAGCAAACTACATCTATAAACTAGTTTGCTTGGACTTAGCACAGCCTAGTTTTACACAACTTACAGTCCTCTCACCAAGCCCTAGTGATTTGTTTCTATCTCTGCAAATCTTTCTCTTCCATACAGGTAATGCTGCTTTGACTATGTAACAGCCACCAGTTGGAGAATTCAGACTGCTATTATATAGGTTTAGGGCTAATTATAGGATCTGGGGTACTAATAGTATTTGCTTTATTTGTTGTATGCCTCTAACTGAGCACAGTACTAAATAATAAACTACATCAAGGAACCAATTACAAGAACACACTGTAATCCAGTTTAAGACTACAACTAAAGTATGGATTCTTAGGAAGCTGAATGGCCCATAGCATTTAAAACACTTGTTAGAAGCTGAATCTAAGTAATGGTAAATTTCTGCATGAAGAACTGATACTTAAACCAGCTTCACAAAGGACCACAGAAGAAAATTGTTTTTTGATTGATTGATTGATTGATTGATTGATTGATTATGTGCCATCAAGTCTTTGTCAACTCCTAGCAAGATAAATAAATTTTCTCCAGGAGGATCTGTTCCCAGCCTGGTCCTTCAGGCCTTCCAGTGGTGCCCCATTGCCACTGTAACGGGGTCCATCCACCTATCTGATGGTTGCCTTCGTCTTCTCTTTGGGAGATGGGGGGGAGAGATACTGGCTAGGGAACAATCAGATAAGGGGGGGGGGAGCCAGCAGCTGCATAATGGGCAGAGAAAGAAACTCAGAAAGGAATCTCCTTAAATTAATAGGCGGTAAAAGAGATGGCGGGAGATCTGTACTTTCAGACTTGCAAGATTTTGTTAATGTAGCCGTACAATAAAGTAGAATTAGCTCATCTGGTCGTGTTTCCTGTCTGGTCTATCTGGGAAGGCTGACCCTTTCCTTCCACCTTTTCCAGCATTAGAGCCTTCTCAGAGAGCTAGGTCTTTGCATAATGTGTTTGAAGCAGGATAATTTGATTAGTCCCTTTTTAAATGTACTTTCCAAACTGAACTTATCTGAGATGAACTCCTTCATGATGACTCCGCTTAAGGCTGAATGGTAGCATCAGAAGCTCTCCCTCTTTGTTAGGAAGTGTAAAGCAAATCCTCTTTCATCAAATTGTGTGAAAACTGGTACAAAAAAAAAATTGGGCACTTTTCAGCATGTAGACCGGGTCCCACTGTTTGATGCTCTGTTTTAGCAAACTCGTCCTCCTGAACCTACCGTATCTTTTCTTACACCTGTATAGAACCATGTTGATTTTTTCCTCATTCTCCTGATTTCTCCCCACACCCTTGCAAACTTCAGTGAGCATTGCAGAAAATTAGACCTGAGTGTGTGGTGGTTTACTCAGCTGTGAAATCGACAAAGGGAGGCTCGCCATGGCAATGTGCACGGCGCATGGGTCCAGCCATAAGGAAATTACTGCTCAGAGGAAGTCAAAGCAAACTCCCCATATGCTGGGCAGATTCATGTAAATTCACAGTAATAATTAGGAACAGTTCCTGACTTCCTCGTGCCAGAGTAGCTGTAGAAACTGCAGGCAGCAGGGGGTTGAAATGAAAGTCAGGATTCATGCCAGTGACTCAGAGTTCAGTACAAAAGCCTTTGGAATGAAAACACACCCATTCTCCTAACATAGCTATCTAGGAAGGATCAAAGAGGTTTGGCACAGTTGGGGGATCTCTAAGGATGCTCTGACTTAACACTGCAGCTCTCTCAGAGGGAGTCAAAAGCAGAACCCTTCTGCTCAGAGGCTATATGCAAGATTTAGAATATTCTTTTGGAAAAATCAGCCCAGATGTCACAGGGATAGACACTTTGGATGCAGATCTCAGGGTTCTAACTTGGTGGGCAACCTGGGGACAATGCGAAGCTATCGTTTTAATCTCTGTTGCCCAGTCTGTAGAACACCATCGCAATAACGGGGCTCCATTGATGAAACGTGATCAAATGTGTAGAGGTGTCATCTCTATGGGAAGCAATTCCTCATAACCTCTGAGAAATAGCCATGGTAATAGGGATATTATCTGGAAGGCCACGAATTCCCCATTCTTGGATAATTGTAGCAGTTCTCTTTTCTAGTCAACCCAGCTGGTTGACTATCAACAACACCAGGGAGAAAGTGGGGATATCAGCATGCTTGGTGAACCCTGAATCAAACAGACAAACAAGGCATGGAAGTTGTAATGTAACAACTTCTTAAGGACCAGTCTTGTCTTTCCCAACCAGGTGCTCTCTAGATCCGTTGAATTCTGGCTTTCAAATTTCCCAGCCAACTTGACCAAAGGAAATCTGGAAGCTGAGGTCCAATCTATCTAGAATCTAGAATTCTACTACGTGGTAGAAGGATATGGAGTTGGACCTATAAATTCAAATAAATAATAAATAAAATAATAATAAATTCAAATAAATAATAAATAAAATAATAATAAATAATAATAATCCCCAAGGACCTGGTGGGTTGCTAGAGCCTGTGGAGTGAGGACACCAAGATTTTCATGCTGTAAAAAGGAACTGCATTGTGGTGGTGTGATAGTGTCTTCATTTAACATAGCACAGTCTTCTTGCATCTAGAGTTTCTACTGGGAGGAATTCCTAACATACCCAAAGCACATTCTTCACACATTCTCCCTCTTCCCACTATAGTGGGCAGGCAATCGCACGCACACACACAGCCTGTAAAAAACATAGTTTCAAAAGCATCATCTCTACAGTATGTTCCACATGACAAACAGTATTATCCCTGCATTATGCAAGTAACCAGGACTTGAACAGGAACACTCACCCGATTAGCCAGGCATATACATCAGGGCTGCACTGCAACAGTTTCGTGCAGTGCCTTCTTTATTCCCCCCCTCTGGGCCTGAATGCTGTTGCTTATGAAGTCCAATCTGTTCCTTCTATGCACAGAATCCAAGGTTATAGAAGTATTCAGAAATATTCAAGGGGAGGGGGGATAAACTCTATAAAGGGGGATCCTAGTGAGACCTGAAGATTTGGTTTCTGTACTACACATGGAGGAATAGTGCGCTCTGTCTCTCCTCTGCCAGCCCACTCCCTTGTTTGCATGACATTCCTTCCAATCACCTGGATGCAATTTCTCGTCGCCTATGGCGACTAGGCAAATCGAATGGAGTAATTTTACTCTTAAATACACACTTGCATTTTAAATGGTCCTCACCACAAAACAAACACAACATTATTGACCAGCAGGAGTCCTACAGGATTCGGTGGTACGTACAAGTTGAATGAATGAATGAATGAATGAATGAATAAAGGTGGTATCGATGCTAAGACTGTCCCGTATCTTTCCTTTGGGGCACAACAGAGCGACTGGATTGCATGCCTGGTACGCCAAGGACAGTCAGGTACTAGCCAGGTGATGGGAAGGTCCAAGGCTTCTGGAGGTAGTGCTGGGCTTGATCGACAAAGAGCTGATGTTCCTTCCACTGTCCCTCTCTCCCAGAACTGAGATTGGAAATTAGGCTTGCATGCTAATGGTGTCATGCAAGCCGTCTGCTCAAGCTAACCATTATTTAACTGATTGCTGGGTAATTTACAGTACAAGAGAGCTGGTGGGGCTGAAAAAAAAAATAATCTGCTCCTTTTTGGGAGCACCAGGGCCAGCTCCAAATGTAACCACCCACAAGAGCGAGATGTGCTGCGAGAAGGCAACCAATGTACTAAGCCAAACATTCCCCCACTCCTGCAGCAGTCTGTCTTCACTCCCCCCCCCCCCCCAGCACACACAGCCAGTGGAATTTGTGTGTGGGCTCTGCTTGCAGAAATGCAGAGCTAACATAGTTGGGCACCCACCAACACTCGTGTTCCTGGGAAGCTGCCGGCTTTGCCCAGATTCTAAGTGTGGATGCTGTCTTGCTTACCCAGTCTTGGGAAACCAGCATTTAATCCCAGGAGGACAGACGACAAAGGACGGCAGTCTAAGGTCGCTGGCTAGACTTGAACGTCGGTCAATGCTGCCTCTCTCAAGGCCGAGTCTCCGGTCTCCCTAAGAAGCCCGCTGCAGCTTGGTTTTGTTTCCAGTTGCTGCCCTGAAGGTGGACATTTTGCTCTCCTACCTTAAAGGCATTCAGACGTTGCTCTTTCCATTCCAGATCCCCCCAACCAGCCTGGGAAACTCAGGGTTGAAGGCATGAATGGGCAAGGACACCCGTAGAAGAAGGTTGAAAGGTAAGGTTGGTCAAAAGTGGTATGGATGTATCCTGAGGCTCCTCTTGTGCTTCCCGAGCAAGAGTTTGTCCATAGCTTCATCCCAGCCTGTTTGTCAATGCCAGAAAGACTGCATGATTTCTTGTAACTGCTCTAGCTCTGGCAGTTTTCTCCCTTCCAGCTCAAAGCTCTCTCCAGCTTTCGCAGTTTTCTCCTCTCCCAACTAAAGCATCTAATTCTGCAAGCAGCCCGCCAGGTCCTGGAGGAATCTTATCCTTTATTAAGCCACATCAGCTTCCACAGGACATGACTGCTGATCCCTCGAGTCAGCCTTACCTAATGGGCACTGGAGACCATCACTTAGGGATGGAAGGTCCCGGGGGGTCCTGAAGCAACTGGGAATTTCCAGGGTGGGTGGGACATGCCTTGCCTTGCCTTTGAGACATAGGATCAGCACCTCCACTGCCTTTGAGACAGTAGGATCTGAGCTCTGAAGAACTGCCTGCCCTCAAGGACAGTTCCTGATGGCATCTCCCCTTGCTTCAGGCCAGTTGATGGAACAGGCAAAATGCCCATTCATTTGGATGGATCAGGGAGAAGAGGATATAACTGGAAAAGGTCCTCAGGGGAAGTGAGAAGAGCAAGGGACCACATTCACCTTCATTTGAGACAGCAACATTGCTTGAGCTGGACCTGACTGGACCTTCTCTCTCCATTTTCTGTACTGTGAGGGATGGACTTGGGCTCTATAGCAGCTTATTTACTTTGCCTACAAAAAGTCCAGGTCCAATCTCTAGTGAAAAAGACCAGGTAAACAGGTGCTGAGAAACACCTTTACTCAAGGCTTCAAAAGGCATACCGAATTAAATAATGGCCCAAATCATCTGAACTGCTTTAAGTCTGTTTCCTTATGTCCTGGGAACAAAGGTTAAGGCAGCCTTCCCCACATTAGTGTTGTCCAGGCATGTTGGGCTGGAAAAAGGCATTATCCACAGCTACTGGGAGGAACGATGGGCACCGTAGTCCAACCTGTCTGATGAGCAGCAGATTGAAAAAGACTAGGTTACCGTAAGAGCCGGGCCCTCAAAGACTTTGCTCTCAATGTTTTCAGTGAGCCTTTCTTTCTGGAATCACCCAGATCTCTGTATTTGCATTCCCTGAGACTAGCAACTTGTTTGGTTGTGTGCATCCCACCTTAAAGCTATAACCCAGCTTTTCATGACCTTTATTTTGATGGTGGGACAAGAGCTGATGGACAGGTGGAAAACAAGGTGGAGACACCTACAAGCCCTTGATAAAAGTGTAGAGGTAGGACAAGATTTCTAGCAAGATGTAAAGGCCTGTTCTTGAAAATAAATGCCAGATCATAGTACGAGCCAATCTGCATTTACTCAGAAGTAATCCCCATTTTGTTCAAGAGGACATGCCCTAATGAATAAACTCAGCAGTTCAATGATGGTTAAAGAGTAGGCTATTTCTGAAGTGTTTGCTGTATGGCTGTTTTAAAATCTGACAATGATTATTTCAACCCTGGACAAATGACTGTCTTAAAATGGAAATCTAGAAATAAAACTAGCTGAAATATTCCAGCTGGGTGATGTGGAAACTGGGGACCAGGGTTTCCTGGATTGTTTATCGCCATTGTCATTAATCATGTAATCCTGTGCTGGTCTACTCAGAAGATTGTCTATTGAGTTCACAAGGGCTTGGATAAATGCGTATCGGGTGGTAGGTTCAAGATGCTGAATGGAGGACCCGCTAAGAGAATAATTCTATGTGAGATTGAAAAGCAAGAGATCTGGGCCAGCTCTATAATTAAGTGAAATGAGACAGCTGTCTCGGCAGCAGATGGAGAGGAACACAGAACAGTGTTGGGAGGACAGAATTATGCGAGCCATATATAGAATTGCCATATGTGGGCGACCAGTAGATGGCGGCAAACAGACACAGAAATCCTTAACTCTTTGCTGCCCCCTCCTGTTCCCCCATTCCAACTACGGTGACTCTAGTCCTATCGGTTCCTTTAAAATCTGACAATGATTATTTCAACTCTGGACAAACTTACTTTAAGCTAAAGGGCCCTGCCCTGTTACTCATGTGGAAGTCAGATGGGGGGACTCAGTTCACCCAACCAATGATCTTTTTTTTTTCTTCTTCTTCAGGCATTGCGCTCTTTATACTTTTGGGTGAGACACGGGGACTGGGTTTGTACGTTGTGCTAAGTCGGAAGATGTTTGTTTAGTTTGAGCTTAGCACGTGGTCAGACCTAGCTGTCGTAGTTTATCAATCTCATCTTATGGCTTCATGGGTTGTGTGAATTCTGCCAATCATCCTTTTGTTAACAAGCCATAGCTAAAAAGCAAACGGATTCAGCACAGTAAGGCAGAAAACAATTGTATTTATTTCCTTGCACCCATATCCTGCCTTTTCCCTTAGAAGCCCAAGGGGGCACCGCTAGACGTGTCACTTCATCTTATCCATACCACAACAACCCAGTGAGGATGGGCTGAGTTTGATGGCCCAAACTCACTCAGGGGCAGCAGCTTCTCCTAAAGAAGTGTTTCTCAAAGTTGGCAACTTTAAGATGTGTGGACTTCAACTCCCAGAATTCCCCAGCCAGCCGTGCTGGCTGGGGATTTCTGGGAGTTGAAGTCCACACATCTTAATGTTGCCAAGTTTGAGAAACACTGTCCTAAAGCAACCCAAAGGGATAGGAGCAATAGAAGCAGATTGAGGAAAATCTGCAGGGTCAAGGTTTTAGGTGAGAATGGCAAACAGCAAGAGAAAAGGCAGAACGCAGCTCTCCAGGCTGTGACGTGTCTTCAGTGAAAAAGCAGACGCAGACCCAGTTGTGGAAACCATTTCTGCAACAAATTATTTTCTTGCCTGCTTTTCAGCCAGTAAGACCCTCTTTACCTGAGAGTGGCTTAGAAGTTGCATTTTCTTGTCATTACCATCTATCAAGTCAACCCTGATTCCTGGTGACTCCCTGCAGCTTCCCTGCAATGTTTTTAGAAGTGACTTGCCTGGGACTTCACTGCTAGGGCTGTGATTGGTCCAGAATCACCCAATCAGCTTCCATGCCTAAGGCGGAATTAGAACTCAAGACGTCCCCGCTTCTAATCCAGCATCTTAATCACCGGACAAAATGGGATGTTTTTACATGCCTTTCTGACTCATCCTTTCTTCCCAGTCCCTTTTCCTTTCCTTTCCTTTCCTTTCCTTTCCTTTCCTTTCCTTTCCTTTCCTTTCCTTTCCTTTCCTTTCCTTTCCTTTCCTTTCCTTTCCTTTCCTTTCCTTTCCTTTCCTTTTTTATTTATTTAAATGTATTAGCTGCCCAACTCCAATGGACTCTGGGCAGCGTACAAGACTAGAAAAAAACATAAAAATAGCTAAAACATTAAAGCAGATGGCCCAGACTATTAGATCATTTTAGTCTGGGCTGTCTATCTGATTTAATATTTTTAGCATTAAATCCAAAAAAATCCAAAATCCAAAAAAAAGAGAGCCAGTTTGGTGTAGGGGTTAAAGCATCAGGCTAGAAACTGCAGACTGTGAGTTCTAGTCCTGCCTTGGACCTGAAGCCAGCTGGGTGACCTGAGGCCAGTCATACTCATTCAGCCCTAGGAAGGAGGCAGTGGCAAACCACTTCTGAAGATCTTGCCAAGAAAACTGCAGGGAGTACTTCATGTAGTCACCAGGACTCAACACTGACTCGAAGGTGCACACACACACACACACACAAAATAGGAGCCTTAGACAAATAGTAAACATCTTCCAATAGAAGAGAATATATGTAGCTCAGGGTTGAACTATGGAGCCCTATACTGTGCAGAGATAAACCACATTTACCCACCATTCAAAAGAGTCAATAAAAAGCTAAGAAGGATACAAAAAGACCAGAACACATCTTCTCCATCAGTGAACAACCAGATAAGCAGGGATTAACACCAGACAAATAATTAGGCAGAAAGCAATACCCTAATCAAGGAATCACCAAGGAGGAAACCACACCCCCACCAACGCTGGCAGAGCAAGCTACTGTATATAAACAGGGAGCAAGCCCCACACTCACTCGCACTGATGATGTTACCTAGCTGGGTAATGAAATGTCTGCAAGCAAAGAACCAAGCTTGGAGAGCACCAAGGACTCCACAATAAACATCTTATTCTTCATTTGATACCCTTTTCTGAATCTGTTGCTGCCAGATACGCAGCCAGTCTCCTCATCCTCCACCCTGACTGGTCCTCTGCTCCATGCCAATCCTGTCGACACCTTTGTGATACAGATCTCCCCGTGTAGGTAACCTGAGCAAAACCTGCAGAGCTTTGAAAGGGCAGGAGTTAAAAGAACTGACTCCCACAGTCCAGTCTCCTTGCCGAGCGAGCTTCAGCCTCCTGGCATATGCACAGTGCCAGGAAATGGATGGCGCTGAGCTAAGGAAAACTGGCAGGCCTGGTAGGCTTAGGGAAGTGGGCACAGCAGGGCAGAAACTGCCTATAGGTTCAAGCCAAGCTGATGAGAAAACATATATATTGCATCCGGTATGATAGAAATGTTGGATTATATGATCCCATACATGCACCCTCAGAAGTAGGTGCTCTGTTCATGGAGTTTTGGCTTTCTGGTCAACAACATGCAGTAAACAAGCTTAGATTTAATGCTGGGTGGGTAGCAATTGCACACAAACCACACACACACACACACACACACACACAGAGTTGATTCCCTGTATGAGGGAAACAGCCAAAACCATTTCCTATTTCTGTAGAGTTTCAGATGTTTACCTGGGGGGGGGACGGGAAGCAAGCTGTTCTCTCCAGCTGTGCCCCCGCAACATATTTACCCACAGTTGATGCAATTTAACCATGGTTTATGGCATTCGTCCCATTTTCTGGCTGTGTGTGAACCTAGAACCGTAAACAAACCACAGGGATGAGACTTGCATACCATGGCGAAGGCTGAAGGATGGTGGGCTGCTGTGGGACTCCTTGTTGAAGGTGAACGAAATCTCTCATTCCTGGAATGGCCTGGATGGACACCATTGTCAGAAATTAGAATGGCAACTCCCAGCTCCAGGACCCTTCCAAGGGGACCCAGTGGTGAGAAGGCAGCATTCCAGAGGGAGAGGGGTCGAAAAAGTCAAGATGGCAGCCTCAGTGATGTGCCCAAAGCCCCACCCCTTTTTAACGCATGCCACAATGCGCGTAAAAAAGGACCGTGACTTCCTTTGCATCATGCGCCTGCCATCTTGACCTTTTTGACCCAGATGGATGCTCCAACCTTCAGAGGTGCCTGCTTTTGCCTTATTAGATCCCCAGTGGGAAGAGCCAGTTCTTTAATGATCGTTAGCCCTCCGCTTCCCCGGATTATGTGTTGCAGCAGTCTCAGTGTCTCTTATTAAGTATCACAGCATTGGAGCTGCTAGGGCAGAGGAGGGAGGCAGAGCGAAAGGTAAGCCACCAAGCAGTCTGTCTTCAAAGGAGGAGATTGGTCGGGAAGTCTTCTGAAACTGCGGGCTTCTGCCCCAGGCCATGCATCCTCAGAAAGCCATGGCACCTTGAGCTGAAGCCTGGTGGAGGTGAGCTCCAGCGGATTTTGCAGAGAGATGGAGGAGCTGACAGGGAGGAGTGGAAGAGGCCCAGGACAAGAGGGGCATTGAGACTGGCACAGGTTGCCTTTTGTTAAGGGCCCCACCCGGCCAGGATCAAAGCAGCCCTTGTGCCTGAGGCTGTGACAGAGGCAGGCAAGTGGGTGTCGCTGGCAGGCGAACAACAATAAGTCCCTGTCTTCTCTGCTGCAGCTCTTCCTTTTGCTGCTGGCCCATTTGAGGATAAGTTCCTGGGGCTGGAGACCACGTGCTAACGTGGTCTTGCGGGCTCTCAGAGAAGGGAGGCCCAGGGATGCTGCTGGGGCAGGGCTTGGGGGCAAACAGCCAGAACCCAGGAGGGCAGGGTGGGGGGACAGGGGGACCAAATGCAGCCAGAACAAATGTGACAGCGTTAAGCTAGAGTTGAAAATGCCCACCCATGCCCTTGAAGATGCATCAAAAGTGCTCCTGCGTCATGATCTGCAGGTCTGGCTGTCTACGTCTTGGCTGTGCGTCGCCCATCTTCCAAATCAGGGCTTCCTTTTTTGGCAGGAAAGATGGAAAACAGCCTGATGCCAAGTCTGCTGGCTGAGGGCATCTAGTCCCCCATCTGCATTCCCTTCAGTCTGGGGGCATCACTGTGATATGTGGCTCATAAGCCTATTCCCTGAGTGCAGTTAGCCTGCTGTGCAGAAGCTCCCAGAGAGATTTCAGAGCCTTAGCTAGAGGTGGGAAGGACTGAGTCCGGGGGCTTTGGATGCAAAGGGGCTGTTCTGCTCTGAGCATCGTCCTTTCGTATCAGATGAAGAAGCAGGAGCTGTCAAATCAGGCTGCCAAATATAAATGAACCCGTGGGACTGTAACAAAATGGTGCAGCATATTGCTGCCCCTGAAAGCTGTGTTTCTGTTCAGAAGTCCAGATAAGCAACCCCCGGAATACTGGAGGATGCAACCAATTTGAGTTGGTTGGTTTTTACTGGAGACTTAAGATTTTCCAACTGAATGCAAATGCATATACACCAAGTTTCAAGAGTCCAGAGTCCAACTAGAGACTGGCCCTGAGGATCAGAACTGAACAGCACTCACCCACAGAAAAATCCACTTCTCCTTACCGATCCTTCCCCCCATGTTTTTTCAGCAAGAAATTGAGTGCCAGTAGGATGTGGATCCCGTCGTGCTCCAAGCTGGTTTCTTTTATAAGTGTTCTGATTGTCTTTCCCCTTTTTCTCAGCACATCCCTGGGGGATATAGCTCATAAGGAATCCTGGTAATTGCAGGGTTTACTGATTGGCTAGGCTCAATAGTCTTACCTATGAATCTTTGAACTAGCAGCAAGCAGGATCCTGTGTCGGGCATTATTCTCGCATCCGATATCTAATGGCAACCTATCAAGCTCTGAAATGGTGAGATAGCTTGCTACCTACTCATATTAATAATGAGGCAATGTGTGGGGCTAATAAAGCCAGCTTATCTTTGTACAATGTCTTGAGTAATGCTTTCCCCTACCTGACTAGAATTTATGGTAATATGACAGACACAGAGAGATGTGGGAAAGCTGTTTTACTCACCCAAAGGAGCTGGACAGATATAGGGTTACAAATTCCTATTTTCTAAACTTTTTTTTTTTTTTACTTTTATCTCACTATTCCTCTAAGGCAGTGTTTCTCAACCTTAGCAACTCTAAGATGTGTGGACTTCAACTCCCAGAATTCTTGCTGGCTGGGGAATTCTGGGAGTTGAAGTCCACACATCTTAGAGTTGCCAAGGTTGCGAAACACTGCTGTAAGCAGATCGCAGTTCCCTTCGCACATTGTATTCTGACAACAATCTGAACAGTAGGTTAAAGTGAGAGATGGAATCGTCCCTGGTTTTCTTGATCTTTGTTTCCTGCTTTTCTTGACACCTGCAAAACCAAGGTTTCTCTAAAGGTGAACAGAATTCTGGGTCCTTTTGGCTCCCCTGCAAAAGGTGATGATCTCATTAGAAAGCGAAATCATCTAAGAGTTTATGAACTCCTGCAAAAAAAAAAAAGCTTTATATTAAGCTCCATCTCACTCAAGAGGTGGACTATTTCTAATTGAGGATCTTTATTAGCTTGGCATTCTCTGGCTTCTGCAAGGCCTAGAGCTATGTCTCCCAGCTTCGGCAACTTCCAGATATGTGGGCTTCAGCTCCCAGAACTCTTGTCCAGAACCACCACCGGCATGCAGTAGCCTTCTGGGGCTGCTGAACTACAACTCCCTAGGTCCCTCACTATATATTGGCAGGGATTCCTGGGAACTGTAGTTCAGCAACATTTAGAGGTCCATAGGTTCCCAATCCTGAGTCAAGAACATTCTTCTTCAGCCTGTTGCCTTCTTGATGTTTTGGGACTACAGTTCTCAGAATTCATAGCCAGGTCTCAGCAGGTGCCAGTTCCTTACTGACTGTGTCTACACTTAGTGGCTAAGCAGAGTTGGGCTTGGTTAGTACTCGGATGAGAGACCACCAGGAGATCTCAGGTCTGCAAGAAAGACTGGGGAGTGAAAACTATGTGCCAGAAGAAGGCAGTGACAAACCACTTCCAAACTGCTACCAAGAAAACCACATGCACATGTCCTTGAAGTCACCAGGAGATGAGCTTGATTTGAAGGAGATTTGACTTTAGTTTTTTCTAATGAAATCTGAGGAGCGCTATCTAGAAGATGGAGGTGACTCATTCTCTGAGTCCAACAATTATGGGGGCTCCACATCTCCAGAATCTGCAAATTTTAGGGATAAGGATATGCAAGTAAAAAAAGAGAAGAAAGGACCCAATGCGTTATGTTTTGTTTTCAAGGAAAGGACAACATTTTACTAATGCGATCCTGTTTTCTAATTCAGTGTGGAGTTTCCTGGAAAGAGAGAAACTCTGGAGCTCTGAAGATCTTGCATTTTGGCCTGTCCCTCCACCACAGACTTTCTGAACATTCTCAAGTAAGTAAAAGGGTCCTTTAAGCAAATGTTTTTGGTCCTGTCCTGGGTGGAAAAGTGGGGATAGACGCAGTATCAGTTGGGTGATCTATTTGTGACATTCCTCTCTTGCAAAAGGAACTGGTTGACACTTCACCTTCCTCCCTTGTGCTTATTTGCTTGCAAATATATCTACTTGACTTACAAGTTCAAGGACTGGAAGGGCATCACTAATTAATTATAATCCGAGCCCATGATTCTATCTTCTGCTACGGCTGGGCTGGGCAAAAGGTCTGTGAATCCTACCAGGGCAGCCATTTCATTTCCTAAGATTTAAAGGCACATGCATGTTACATTGTAAATCTATTTCCCCCTGGAACCATAAGGACTAGAAACACGCTCTTTATAAAACAATGAAAACATGATTGCTCTCTGCAGGATGCTTAACTATAATTGTGATGGTGCAAAAAAGCAAGTTGCTGGCAGATTTGAGGACAAAGAACCAGAAGTTGGAGGTGAATAATCAGTTGCCTTAGCTACAAAGACATTTCAGTTTGTCATTAGTTCCAGAGACGCACAACTGGAGGGATTTTGCACATCTGATATTGTTTATTCCATCTGGCAATACAGATACCCTTGTAGGGATAACTTATTATTTTGACGTAGTGTGATTATAATTTGAAAGCATGAGTTTCCTCAGCACTGAACACCAAATCCTGCAATGAGATTTCTTTATGGGGATGTAGTTTTGGACCCTTACGGGTTTTGCGCAGAGCATTGAAAATTTCAATTGATTATGTGCCATGAAGTCGGTGTCGATTCCTAGCAAGCACACAGATAGATTTTCTCCAGAAGGATCTGTCCCTAACCTGGTCCTTTAGCTCTTCCAACAGTGCAGCCACAGCCACAGAGTCCATCCACCTGGCTGCTGGTCATTGTCTTTCCTTCCACCTTTCTTAGCATTAGAGCTGAGTTGGCTGGTAAAGAATCTTTATTATTTCCCATAAATTGATTGAATACATAAATAAAATGGTGGAGTCCTTGGGGCTCTCTGAGCTCGGCTGTTGGCTTGCAGACGTTTCATTACCCGACTAGGTAACATCATCAGTGTGAGGGAGTGTGGGGTTTGTTCCCTGTTTATATACAGTAGGTTGCCCTGCCAGTTTTGGTGGGGGTGTGGTTTCCTCCTTGGTGGTTCTTTCTAAGCATATAAAATTATATGTTTAGAAGTGAAGCAGAAAAACAGTGGATTATTTTCCAAGGTTGCAGCTCCTTCATGGGTCCTCTTTGTTAACTTGGTCTTTTGCAGCTGCTTCTTCTATGGGTTAATGGAACCCTCACTTTGTACTCCTCAGGGGTATCCATAGGGGTAGGGTCAAAAAAATCATGATGGAAGCCCCGCCCCTGCGCTCAGAGCCCCGCCCCTTTTAATGATGTATGCTATAAAAGGTCAGGTTGGGATTCGCCAGGCCAGGATTTACGCGCAGAAGTGTGGCTCCCATCTTGACTTTTTTGACCCCTCCCTGGTCCTTCTCATGCTTAATGCTAATGGCAGTCGGTTCTTGACATTCTCAGCAATTTTCCCCAGGGAACTCACACCATTACGCCCCGTGCCTTGTTTGTCTGCCTGGCGAATCCCAACTGTTGAGGTTTGTAACTCATGCAAAAGCAGCACGTTTTTCTTCAATAAGCAAGATGTGTTTTAGTGCAATGTATGACACCTCCTGGAGACCACGGAGTATGTGGCCAAATTCAAGGTATCCCGGAAAGGCTTCAGCCTCTGATGGGTGGTCCGCCAATTCCCTTCAGCCATTTGAGGGAAGAGAAATACGGTGGTCTGCAAATGTTCCCCCAAGAACTTTGGGGTTCAACAGCGGTAATGATATGTGGGAATGACCTTGGGAGACAGGAGGGAGAGCCACAGACTGGACAACCTGTGTCCAGAGGTAATGCAAGGAAGAAGGGTGGGAAGGGTTTCAGAAGGGTCCCTCCCTAGTTTTCCAGAGAGTAAAAGGAAAGGAGGAGAGAAATACTTTGAGTCTTGCAAGATTCTGTTACTGTAATCTTACAATAGAGATAGAGCTAGTACTCCTGGTTGTACTTCTTATCTGGACTACCTTGCAGGGCTAACAACAGCCCAAGACCCATGACTGCAGTCTGGGAATATCAATTCTCAGATTGCTATTGCACTGGGACTACATGTCAGATTAAGGTTAGCAGAACTTGGCTTTGGGAATCCAGGGGCACGGCCAGCTTCTCTTCCCCACCCCACCCCAAACAGGACTTTTTAAAGATCTGTGCTTTTTCTACCACCTCACTGCTGTCAGTCTGGCGACATTTCTCCTTGATGCACAAAAGCCCTTCCAGTGGTTGGGGCAGAGAGTGTCAGAAAGCGGAAATCAGACTTCAAGACGGCCACAATTCTCTACACAGTTGTCCTAAGAGCACAATCCGGCAGTGGGGAATGCATGCAGTACTGCTTCCCTCTGCTGGCACAGTAGAGCAAACAAATTAAAACAATATCTTGATTTTTTTACAAAATATTGTTATATAAGCATTTACATCCCAACCTTCAGGAGGTCACCTTTGTAACAGAATTAAAAACAAACAGATATAATACACAAATCCAGCAAAATGCCTTGGATAACATCAAACTCATTTCTTTATCACAGGGTTCACATGTCACACCAGGAGTCACTATTTCCTTAACCATAGCTTGCTGAATAAGCTATAGGTTGGCTGGCTTCACGCAAGATACCATGTCAAAATGTAACATACCGTATTATGCCTTAGGCGTTGTATGAACGCAGCCTTGGTGTCATTATGACAGCCCCTACACATACCTGCATGTTCAGCTTCCATGCACAGCATCGAACATTTGCGCAGGAGGATGTCTGTGCATAATTTCCCACCAATATCGTATAAGATGTCAACAGAATGGATGGAACAATTTCCCTGCTGAGTATCCTTGGGTCCAGGTTGTATTCAGTAGTCTTAAGCCCTTCCATTGCCTGAATATTCTCTATGCATGAATGAACAGCCAGTGCATATGATCTGCATATTAGCTGTAAGTGACCTAGTTATGGGTTGCAAACAGGAAACAACTTCTGCTGCATTGGCAGAAGTCCAATTTCTCTTTATCGATGGCCTGATTCTGTGTGTGCCTGAGGCCTAGCTGGCAATTTTCTTTTGTAGGATCTCTCCCTATGGAAGAGAGATTGCAATGGCAGGTCAGCCTTCTACTCAGTGTTTCTCAGCCTTGGGAACTTTAAGATGTGTGGACTTCAACTCCCAGAATTCCCCAGCCAGTTGAAGTCCACACATCTTAAAGTTGCTAAGGTTGGGAAGCACTGTTCTAGGGAATGTTTTACTATTCCAAACCATTGTCCTCTTACTTTCAATATCATCCTGCTTCTCCCTCTTTCCTTTAGGTTGGCCTGCACTGTTCTTCAAAAATTAACAACATGAAATTCTTCTACAAGGCACTGGTGGCCTTCTGGGTCCTATTTGAAGGTACTTTGGGACAACAGAATGTGATCTGTCTCGGGAACATTCTCCCATCTTGCATTGTGATGACCCATCAGACGCAACTCATAGCAGCATAAGACCTATCTCATGTACTTCTTTGTAGAATAGGTTTCGGGTTGTTTGTAGACCAGTTTCTCATTGGTATAACTATAGAGCAATGTTTCTCAGCCCTGACCACTTTATGATGTATGGACTTCAACTCCCAGAATTTTGGAAGTTGAAGCCCACACATCTTAAAGTTGCTAAGGTTGAGAAATGTTGCTATAAGCATAATGCCTATGATGTCCCCTTTAGCTGTAAAGGAAGAGGAAATAGGAAGAGCAAGGCAGGAAGATATGGGGTTGGGTCATAAAATAGGAGAAAGCTTGTGGAGGAAATATGTGGCTTTGCATAAATGCTGTATTCTCCAATGCCTCCCTCCCCCCAAATATTTATGGATGACTGGAGTCCTCCAACCCTTCCCTGTTGTTCATTATGGACAACAATTGGTGGCAGCTGTTTTTCCTGCCAGAAAGCGATGCTAGTGGGAGGGGAGGGAAGTCAGGAACTCCCCAGTCCCTACCCTGAAAATGTCTCCCATTAAATCTGTAGAGATAGCAGCACTGTCCAGTGTCCCGGCTGAGACGCAGTAAACCTCAGCCATGAAGATAAATCATCTCAGTGTCCTTTCCTGCTGATTTAACACAGCTATGAGGAGAAGTCCTGAAACTCTAGGGACCTCAAGACTATCCCTATTCACTGTGCTCAACTAGAGGGACCAGTGATCCAAATCAATACTGTATAAGGCAGCTTTTGGCGTTCCTAAATGCCATGGGTAAAGCATCAACTGCCAAATGGGTGAATGGTGCCTGATGGACCAAACTTGGAGATAGAATGGTCACAGCAGATAATGAGAAGGCTGAAGGTCAGCCAATGAAGCAGCCAATCAATCAGGAACCATCTGCTCTTCCTACCCCATTCATTGCAACTTTCTTCTGCCTCCCTTGCAAAGGGTTCTTGGCTGGACCATGGAGCGCCTGGATGCCCGAACACATCACTGCCTTTGAGGGCACCTGTGTGGTTATCCCATGTCGCTTCAGCTACCCAGAAGAGCTACGTCCACCAACCATCCATGGCATCTGGTATTTCAACAGTCCCTACCCCAAGAACTATCCCCCAGTAGTTTACAAATCCCGCACCAACATTGTCCATGAGAGCTACGTTGGACGCAGCCGGCTGCTGGGAGAGCTGAATTTTCGCAACTGCACCCTGCAGATCTCCCGTCTCAGCCCTGAACTCACGGGGAAATATTACTTCCGGGGAGACCTCGGTGGCTACAATCAATATACCTATCCAGAGCACTGCAACCTGGAGATCATCAGTGAGTATCAGCCAATGCTAGTGGGGAATACCAGTTCTAACTCTTGCTTACAAGGAGTCAAGTCGTAGCACCATAAGCCCTTTCACATGGTATGGGAATCAGCAACAATTCAGGGATGTAGGAGGCTTCCCAAGAGATGATTCATCAATTATTTGAGTTTGCAAACCCAAAGAGAAGCAGTTCCCCAGTTAGCTGCATTCAAGAAACAAAATCATACTAGTCTGATAAGAGTAAGTATAGATAAAATAAGTCAGAACTGCCTGGGTATTTTGCCAGAGAGTTATACATTGAGCCCTGTGTCCTTACAGAAGGGATACAGTAACAGGAACTGAGCTATGGCCTTGATAGATCCTTCTCCACAATGGCACAATCTTAGCTCATAAGGATTTTTTTCAGTATTTGTTTTCAGGAGAAGCTAGTCCTTGGTATATCCAGAGTTGCTCTAACATTACAGGATCAACTCCTAGCATGTTCTTTAAATTTGATTTAATGGCTGTGCCCTCTAAACTGGAAGGGAAGATAGGAGTGAAGATAGGAGTGGGGGATGTTCCAGTTTGTACATATTCTTTGCTTCTTTCCACCCCATAGACAAGCCCACTATTGTGATTCCTCCAGAAGTGGTGGAGGGTTCAGAAGTAGAGCTGCGCTGTGTGGTGCCTGACAATTGTCCAGACATGAAACCTGTCATCACATGGATGAACTACGAGAATTTGGCTGAGCATTCAGTGTATGCACAAATAGAGGAAGAAGGAGGCACTTGGTCACTCATCTCAATACTTAAGTTCCTACCAGTGCGTGAGAACCATGGACATGAGGTGGGCTGCAAAGTCACCTACCCAAACACCACTTTTGAGTTTGACGGCTTCTCAACTCTGGATGTCAAATGTGAGTTGGATGTTGCTAAGTGGCACTTTTTAAAGCAAACTGTTGTCTTGATCTTGGGGAACACTGGAGGACTTCTGGAACCAGAATTGCTGGACTGAAGCTCTTTAATTACCTCCAGACTATGACATGTCCTGCTGTGGCATAGCTTTTCTGCAACCATCTCAAAGCAGAATTAAAACCGTGGTTCAACATTTAATAACATTTTATTGTATCTGGCAATGCTCACCATCAGGACCACAATTCTTTCTTCCACAAAATATGTACATCAGTGTTATCCAAACTTGGCCACTTTAAGATGAGTGGACTTCAACTCCCAGAATTCCCCAGCCAGCCATGCTGGCTGGGGAATTCTGGGAGTTGAAGTCCACTCATCTTAAAGTGGCCAAGTTTGGACAACACTGATGTACAGTAAAAGAGAGCCCTGTTTTCTAATGCAAAGGTCCCCTGTAACTTTATTTAGATGTTTCTACCTTCAAGCTTCTGCCACAGAAAACTGCTTCCTATTCTCCATGGGTGGGAGGGATTAGCTGTTAATTGACAATTATGTTGTAATTAATTGATTCCTGCTCTCTCTGCCATGTGGAAAGGAGTTTTTTGTTGCTGGTTTAATTTTAATTTATTCTCTTTCCTCTTTTTTTCTTGCCAAAGATAATCTGTTTTGCAAGTTACATTTCTCAAACATGCATATTTCATTTCTCTTGAGATTTCCCCCATCTCTGATCAATGTCACTTTCTCTTCCATGAGAAAACAAGTAACTGGGAATATATGATTTTAAATGAAAAATGAGCTAGAGTGCTTCCCGTTCATTGTCATTTTCCTGCTTATATTTGTAAGCTTTCTGAATCTGCTTTTAATTAATATACAAACCAAAAAGCCAACTAGCCTGGGAAAAGTTGCACACAAATATAAGAGAAAATATGTTTATTTTTTTTCTTAATTAGACACTGATCTCCCATTTTGCTAAGAGCCTTGACATCCCATCGTTTAATTTAATGGAATAAAACAGCTTGAAATCTGCTTTTGTTCTCTTAGGGAACAGAAGGAAAGAAAATTACTAGCCAGGGGTATCTGCAAGGTGTGGCCAAGAACGTCAAGATGGCAGCTATGATGATGCCATGCACATAAAAAACAGGAGGAACTTTGATGGCCCCAATGTGACTGCCATCCTGACTTTTTTGACCACACCCTGCAGACACCTTTCTTACTAGCTCTATCTGCTGCAGAAACAAATCTGGATGGGTGCCCAAAGCTGATCTCTTTGCCTGTCCTCTGCAGATCCACCCCATATCCTACAAGTGAACTCCTCCGTGGAAGTCCTACACGGTGCTTATGTGGTCTTGATGTGTACTGTGGACAGCAGCCCAATGGCCTTGATTGCCTGGCTCCGAGAAGACGAAATTCTCCACGAGGACTTAGCTGGGAACCTCACGCTCTACCTCGACAATGTCACTCACCTACAGGACGGCATCTACACTTGTGTGGCTGAGAACATTTATGGCAAAGACAACCACTCCCTCACTGTGTCTGTGCTGTGTGAGTGCTAACATAGGAAGGCAATGGAATGGATTCTCTGCTCTGGGAGAAAGCTTATGGCAGGGGCATCAGATGGAGCCCATTAGTGCTAGCCAGGGTTTCTACAACATCCTTAGAAAAGTAAAAAAATGTAAGGGAACATTTGTGTTCCCAACACTGGAAGAGACAGAGCTGGATTTTTGTAGCTCCTTTTAATTCATTTTTTAAAAGAAAGTAAAAGATGCATTAAGCCTATCAAAGGCATAGCATGACTATTTTAGTGTGTGTGTGTTTGATTAGAGAATTACATCCACATGTACTGTGGATGCTTCCATGCCACCCCTGTTTTCATTTTTCTATCTCTAAAAAACATGTTGAAACTGACCAGCAATCATCTTTACATCTACTTACTTAGAAACACTGGAAAATGCTGGAATCAGCAAAATGCTCTCAACAGTTAACCAATGGGAGAGCATGAAAAACATAGATTTTTTTCTGGAGACCCCAGAAAAACATGTGGGGGCTACATGTTAGCCACAGCCCATAGGCCATCCATACTTATATAGAAGTTGCTGAGTTTGATGGAAGAATAACCTGATATAAGTCAGGTTCCAACATTGCTAAACCTTCAGAACAGGATCCTGACATCATCTGGACCATTCTGGGTTTTGGCCAGGATGAGGTGTCTTCTGAAGATGTTCTTAGTTGGAGTGACCATTTGCACAGTGTTTTGGTAAAAGCTGCCTATTCCTCTTGATTTTATCTCCCTGCAGATGCTCCTTGGAAACCAGTAGTCAATGGGTCAACGGTGGCCATTGAGGGAGAGCCTGTAAGTATCTTCTGCAGCTCACAGAGCAGCCCTGAGCCAACGATCACCATCTTCAAGGACAAGAAGCCAGTAGCCATGGGGGTCTACCAGAACCAGGTAGAGCTGGAGTTTGAATCTGTGTCGCACGAGGATGATGGTGAATACTGGTGCACAGCAGAGAACCAATTTGGCCAGCGCAGCACCGCTTTCAATCTCACCGTTGAATGTGAGCATGGGCCTTGTGCCCTAAAAGCCCTTTTTAGTGCTAAAGATCTCAAGCATATTTTAGGAGAGGGTAGAGTGTGGTCGTGGATCATGTGCTTTGAATGCAGAAGGGCTCAGGTATGAGCTCTACCATTTCCAGGTAAGATCCTTTCTTAAAGCTTTGGGGCACTGTTGCCAGTAAATTTGGATAAAGTTGGATGAGATGAACTAGCCAATTCCTCCCCCACATTATCATGGCCCTGGAGCTATGTTTCTCCTCATTCATTCTCTTCTCCCTGATACATTTGTTGGAAGTAGACCTTTCAAGAGTGTGGGCCCCTCTTCATTACCATGGGCCAACCCATTGCTCTACCATATGCCTTTGCATGAGAGGAAGGGCTTCTATAGAGAGGACCTCTATAGTCCAAGAAGGCCATTGGCTCCTCCTGTGATTGCACTTCAGCCTCTTCTTTCTCTCCACAGTTGCTCCCCGTATTCTTCCGGACTCCAAGTGCACAGCCGCTCGGGATACAGTGAAATGCATCTGCGCAGCCAAAGCCAACCCAGAAGCTGTGATCACTTTTGAGTTGCCCACCCGCAATGTGACGGTCAATGAGACTGACCGGGAGTTTGTATACTCCCAGAAAACTGGCTACATTGTCACCAGCATCCTGACTGTTCAGAGGGAGGTAGACTCTCAGCTCTACATAGTCTGCTCCGCCAGGAATCTCTATGGCACCAAGAACCAGCAGCTCCAGTTCCATCACTCCAGTGAGAGTCCCTGCAGGCAAACATCACCTCTGATCCCTCCAGTGCTCTTCCTCAATATATCAGGCCACAGGCCCTGCATGTCAGCCTCTCCAGGGCTGCCATCAAGGGTCAGCCTTATTAGTTGTCTGCCAAGGCTTGTGCACCAACTAATGGCCCACTGCAAAGCCCAGCAGCCCCCTGATCTTACTGTGGCTCCCTCTTGGCGGTGCTCTTTCCTATTCACTTGCCCTCTCCAAGTGAGAAGGCAATGACCCGCACAAAGAACCATAGCTTTTGCTCACCTTGCTGTCTCCCTCCGGACAGGAGCATGAATTAAACCTAGCATGAGAAGGCAAACAGTTGAAAAGAAGTTGAACAATTGGCCAACTTTAGCCTGGAAAATATATAATTAAAAGATTAGGTACTAGCGATTTCCAAATATCAGCTGGGTTGTCACATATAAGTGAGGGAGCAAACTTGGTTTTTCTCTGGCTCCAAAGAGGAGATCCTAAACTACCGTCATTAAATTGCAAGCAAAACTTATTTTTATTATATTTGATGAAGCAAGTACCAAAGAGTGGGACAGACAAGAGGTAGATGCTCCTTGCCTAGGGATTTAAGCCAATGCTGGATGGCTGCCTCTTGTGAATGGTTTAGAAGTAGATTTCTTGCATTGGCAGATGGTTGGATTAGATGAAATAATAATTTAGTATGGACTTATAAAGTGATGTGAATGTAGCCATTGGGGTTGGTGTACCAGAGTTCTGTCAGGCTTCACCCAACAGGCAGGACTGGAACCACTTAGGCAAACTTCTAAGAATCCAAAATGTCTAATGAAAGAAAAATTAGGAAGCCATAATGAAAGAATTCTATTGACTGCTGGGTTTCTTTTGTGTTGGAGGTCCAGTTTCCATTGATCCCTTGTTTTTTGCAACAGTCAGATTTGCTTAATAAGCCATGCGACTCCAGCTGTTGTTTGCTCAACAGCCACCGTTAAAACAAACTTCTGTTAGTGCAATGTGTGAACCAACCCTTGTTTCCATACACCTGGCTTACGTTCCACCACCATCCTGACTTTTTATACTGTTTCTTTTTGCATTCACTTTTAAACCTTTCTGTTGACCCAGGTGTCTTCCTTTCTTCCAGACAGTCTGATGTGGGCAAAGGTTGGTCCGGTAGGAGCTGTCGTGGCCTTTGCCATACTCATAGCTGTGGTGTGCTATGTCAGCCAGGCCAGGAAGAAGTAAGTCTTTAGGAGAGGAGAAATCCAAGCCTAGCTTCCTTTGGTTTACCTTTGGGTGTCTACAGGTGGCTGAAAATGCTTTTTCTTATGGCCCTGAGATCCAAAATCAAAAAAGGAGGGGGGATTGGAATCCACAATAATCACAGCCATCATTGCTCAGCTTTAGTGTTAAACCATAGTTATGCTTCTTTAACTATATTATGGTGTGATATCTGAATCAAACCACAAAGTGATGCATGCCTGTAAGCGTATCCTTAATTAGGAGCCCATATTCATTTCCAGAAGAGTCAAGCTGGTTCAGATCTGAGAGAATCTTGATTATTAGTTCTTGTTTGCTTTTATCTTTATGCTTTTTATAACTTAATAAAGTTCTTATAAAAAAAGAGAAAAGACAGATCTGAGGGAATCTTTCCCTTCAACACAAACAGATCAAAAACTTTGGGGAATTTTGAACAACAAAATAACTAAAGGAAAATAAGTGGATTTCAAATGATTTTAGTCCCATTGGAACCCTTGACTAATCATTATTGATACTTATATATAACTCAAACCTTGAATTGTCTGCCCGCCATCAAGCAAGACGAAATGTTCAGGGAAACGTCATTAAACATTTGTAAATAGTTTAAATGTAAATTGGCTGGCAGTATTTGCCAGACTGAATATAAATGTGTATCACATGCTGATATATGTTGTTATATTATAATCAGTCAAATAACTGATTTCTCATTAACGAAGCACAAATCAACAGCACATCATGCTGCAAGTTGTTGTGATTATTATTATTATTATTAATAATAATAACAATAATTTATTTTATTTATAAGCCACTCACTCTCCCAAGACAGTCCAGATCAGATGTTGTTATTGTCGTAATTATTATGTTGTTCTAACCGTTACGTTATTGTGGCAGTTAATGTTGTTGCTATGATTATTTCCATTTCCTCAGGAAAAACAATGAAAATTCCGGCTTCGTGCAAACAGAAAACCCTCCTGTTGTCTACAGCGGAGACTACAGGACTCCAGGCAATCTGGAAAAATCAGAGGTACCAACGTCTATAGTTAAGTTGCTTCTGGTGGGACTGCGTTGCTGGGTGTGTCCCTCCCCCCAAAACACACGTACACAAGCTCTCCTCCGCCTTTCCTTTGCTGACTGGCCACAGCTGCTGTGACTTGCTTCTGCCTGTGAGCGGAATCCACTCCCGTCTTCTGGAAGGAGAGGACACGTATGCAAAGAGTCACTGCTCTTCCTCAATTCATTATTTTAGAACAAGGCAAACTGGAAGGCTTGTTTAGAGGAGCAGGATGGCTGGTTTCCCCTCCAGGCCTTTTTTGGGGCAGTGCAGGCAAGTGCCCTGAGACCCACCCATGGGAAGTGCCCTTCCAAAGGATGGTCGGTTTTGGAAATGGCCAGAGAGGGGATACTTTTTTCTTCCCCGCAACATAACGAATCAGCCCTAGGAGTGGTTTCCTCATTTGGGGTTCACTGGCCCATTGATTTCAGCGGAGAAAAAACAAGGGCAGACCCAAAAAATGACGACAAAACAAGAAATGAGAAGAAGCAGCAGTTCAGATGGACATTCTGCCCTACATCACTCGGTCACGGCCACTGCATATTCTAAAAAGATGTCATGGTTCCAACCTCTCTCCCTGACTCAGCTGTGCTTCAGGGCGCCCCAAACTCACTTCATGGCAGGGCTGAGTTCTTGGCCCTGTGCCAAGCAAGGTGCCCTTTCCCCCTCTGAGTCAATAGTGACTACTCTTCCTTTTCTAATAGTCTAAAGAGATCTGCTCCCTGGAGAGCCACTGACCTGGGCAAGTAAGTATGGACTTCCCTGTCCATGTGTAACATTGTTGTCCTCTCATTGCCCCCTCCTCCTTTTCCACATACACAGAACTCCATGCATGCTTTTATGGGCTTTTATGTCCCTCAGTGGCAGGAATTTAAATGTCTTGTCTGGGTTGAGAAGCTAAGCTAAGCAAGGTTGGGCTGGGTTAGTACTTGGATGGGAGATCTCCAGGGAATTCCAGGGCTGTAAGCTTGATTAGGGAGTGGAAAAGCATCTCAGAAGAAGGCAGAGACAAGCCATCTCTGACCTGTTGACAAGGAAACTGCATGGACATTTCCATGAAGTCACCAAGAGTCAAAGTGGATGCAAAGGAGATGTTACCTTAAATTTAAAAAAATAGACTTGAATAGGCTGAGAAAGCTCTGATTTTTTTTAATCCTGGTTAGAAACAAAGCCTAGAGAGAAATCAATAGAGAAACTGATTTTTTCCTCACCACAATTCTACTTTTTTTTTTTTAATTCCCCCTTCGTCTTTGCTCTTGGCCTGCCCTCTCTAAGTGCAGATTAAAGCAGATTAGAGTCACTTCCACGAAAATGGCTTTGTGGCTTTCATTCCAGGTGTTCAGAAGAAACAGGTTCTGCTACTGTAAAGCTGACTAATTTTTTTTGCCTCCGGAGGCCATTTTTTTGTTTCTTTCATTTTATTTACTTATTTTTAGTTCCAAGAGCTGCAAGGCATATGGTAGTGACATCTCTGGAAAAGGGACGGCCAGATTTTTCTGCTCTGCTTTTTCACTTTTGAGGGGGAGATGTTTTTCAGAGTAAAATAGACGTGTTAAGTCTATTAAAGGCTTAACCTAGCTATTTTGCTTGTCAAATGCTTCTGCTCCACACGTAGGAAGTTTGCAGTGAAGAGCATTTCAATTGGATTTTTTTTTTCCTTTTTCTCTTTTGGTATGTGTTTCCCATGTCTGTAATTTGAAGGCAAATCCTATTTTGGCTATTTTCAGCTTGAAAATAGCTCTAGGACATGGCCTGTCTTGCATTAACAAATGTCATGTCTGCACACAAATCGTAAGCAGTTCCAAAAGCAGCTGTCAAATGTCCTGTGTGACAATCTGTTTGGGTCAAAGAAAGATATTTTTGAAAAAACTGGGATCCAGTTCTGTCAAGTTTGTGGTGTCTTTCGTTGTGACCTTCCTGGTGAAATTACTATGTTGTGTCTATTAGTAGATCTTAGTTAAATATTTGCATGTAAGCAGATAATTGCCATTTGCTGTCTATATACATAGCATCCTGTCCTTCATTTCTAGCTTCTCAGATCCTGCAGGGATATGCAACTTGTCTCCTCACCCCAGATGCTGCTGAACTACACCTCCTAACATCCTTCATCATTGTTCCTGCTGGCCAGGACTACTGGGAGCTGTGCTCAGCAATATCTGGAAGACCATTTCAACCCTATGGGAATAAACCAAATTATGTGACTCAGAGAGTGAATAACCTGCTCTTGTTTGTTTGCTCACCTCCTCCAGTATGGGCGCTGTGACAAACGGCTGTTGAACAAGCGTGAGGACCTGGGGATTGATTACGCCAACATAGACTTCACCAAATTGTCCACCAAGGACAGCTATACCCTGACGGAGGAGCTGGCTGAATACGCTGAGATCCGGGTCAAGTGAGGCCTTTTCTCACCATGGCCTTTCCTCCCACTGGAACTATAGTAGTTGAACGAAACCCCAAACCGTCATCACTGGGCTGGCCACCCATCATCTCTCAGGGGACTCCACGCTACCCACTGGTTTTGATATTCTGATGTTCACACTCCAAAATGTGGTGTGAACTTTCATTTCCTGTGGAGTACATACTGAAGATCACACTAATGCAGATTAGGGCTCCCCCTCTCTCTCACACACACACACAAGCCCCACAAGTAAACACATGTCCTTTTGGCCAGCCAACAGGTTGGTTACAGAATGGTAAGAGGACAGTTCTTTCTATTTCTGCAATGATAAATTGCTAAATCTTGGATGCCTATTCTAATCCGCTAGCAAACGATCGAACTAGAGCATGATTCCAGGTCATAATCATAAGGATCAGATTGACAAATCCAGAATAGCTGTGTGTGTGTATACATCTATCTAATATGGTTCCAGGAAAGAGGTTGCATTTCTATGAGAAATGAATGGATTGGGTTTTCCCACAGTTCCCAGGAGTCTTGATCCTTCTCACTGAAGCTGATGAACATAAGCAGTAGAGTTGGCCCTATATCTGTAAAACGTTCACTTCACATTCCAGACTCAAGCTGGAGAAATCAAACTTTAGCTCACATGTCTCAATAACTTGACATCCTTGTCTTTAACGAAATAAAAAAGAAAGCAGGGAACTGTTTAGGTACATGTCATTTATTTCTACATGTATTAGACAGCAGATATTTACAACCCTGTTCCTAGTCTAGCATCAAATAAGTTTCAGGTAGAAAGAAACAAAGTGATGAGAAGGTTGAAAACATCACACAGTGATTTCTAGCGTCTTCAGTGCACCAGCCAGCTATTGTTGAAGAAATATAAAGCCTGTCCACCTAGTGTTCTTTTGACACAGCAATGGTTGGGTGATTCTAGAAGATGCTATGAATCGCTAGCATGGAAATGACCTGTAATTCATTGTCAAGCCATTTTTACCAGTTATGCTTAGATTCAACTTTACATTTCCTATATCTGTTAAGTAGAGGACTAACTTCTGTTTCCTAGAATGTGTGTTCTGTTTCATCAAGGGTTTCTGCACCCATAATAGTCCCAAGTGATACATTCCTGATGTTGTTAGCATGACTAATGAAAAGTGCTGTGTGTTTTGCTGAAGCAACTGGATATTGTATTCTGTAGCATCCACTCAGTTCTGTCCCCGGCTTTGCCTTTTGAGAAGTGCCCTTTCCAATAAGTAAAAATTTGTTGGGTAAAGGGCCTTCTCTTTCTTCTGCTTGTTCAGCCTCGGGAAAATAGAAGGCTGATCTTTGATGTGTTAAGCCCAACAAGAATCCCATTGCTTTTGATGGCACTGAAAGGATATGGGAGAAGTACCTTGGTTCCTTCATGGTTTACTGAAGACCTACGGTTATGTTCAAAACCTTGATTGTTCTTCCTCATGGTCAGATAGTAAAGCTTCTCAACCATAAAGCAGTTTTACCTACAAAGGTGGTGGGTTCCCCTTCACATGATATGTTCAAGTTGGGGCTAGCCAACCATCATTTGGGGAGAGTTTAATTTGGAATCCTCCACTGAGCAAGAGGTTGAACTTGTTAGTTCAAATGGCCCCTTCCAACTCCATGACATTATGACCACTATTGATTACATTTCTGCTTGGATGAAGGAGAAATGGAAATGTTAGGTAGCTCCATTGGTACTTTCTCCAAAAACTGCAATAAGGAAATAGTTTGGTTAACAGCCACCCAAATGTTACTCAGGCATGAACAATGTTTTAAGTTCTCCAAAGCTTTTCAGTCCATGAGAAAATCTTCAGGAGTATTCAAAGCTTGCTCATAACTTGGTGACATTTTGGTGAGTCCTAATAAAAGTATTGCTATTGGTGACTTTTGGAGAAACAGAAACTCAGCCAGAAGATGAAGTCAAAGAATCTAGCAAGCATTATTCCTTTTAATTTCCCTGTCCTTTTCTTTACATCAGTGCTTTAGCAACAACTTTCTGTGAAAAGGGCAAAACAACTAGGAATTCAAGCATGTGAAGCTTTTCATGTTATTCAAAAATAACCTCAGGAAAAGTTTTACTGCTTGGAAAGTCCCCATGTCTATTGTTGCAGGTCCTATGGAGTAATGTTTACAGAATCAAATTCCTCCTTCGGTTTGTTTTTCAAAATCAAGGGTCTTCCCAAGTCCCCATCCTTTCTAGCACGCACCTATCCTGTGTTTTTGTACTGTACAGAAAAAGTTACTGTATTTTGCTGATTAAGCAACAGTCAAATCACTTTTTAAAGTTGCCTAAGTTGGGAATTCATAAAACCCAGCTGGGAAGGAACCTCCATCACGGATTCAGTGAGATGGCGTTCCAGTTGGTGTCTGTGAAGAAGAGCCAAAAAGCTGTAATTCTCAGCTGGCAAGCTAATTCCAATCCCCTAACAAGATTAATATCTAACATTTCAGCCAAAGTATGGTTCTATTTATTGCAAAGTTACATTTAAAAAAAAAAACATGCTTTCATTAGAAGTCGAGGTTGTGGGGGTAAAAAGTTGGAATCTAGTAACACAACCTAAAGATCTGGCTGTTTTGTCAGAGGTCAGTTCAGCTGACCTCAGTGAAAGTTACACGTTAGGTCAAGGATGGGGAATCCTGTAGCACTCCACATGGTTGGACTATACCATCATCCCTAGTTGTTACAGCTGGTGGTCAGGAATGATGGGAGTTGATGTTCTATAGTATTTTGGAGAGTTATACACTCCCCATCACTGCCCTTGTAAATATATTTTGAATGCAGCTCAGGCGCAATAATTGAGAATAAGTCTCATTGAACACAATGGTCCTTATTTCAGAGTAGACAGGGATAGGATTGTGCTCTTGGTGAGGTATCTGCTAAGGGATCAGTTGTGCTAATGGTGGTGATGGAAGAACATCTTAAAGATTGATAGAAGCAAACCCTCCAAGAATCTTCCAAGGAACAAGACAGAGCAGCCACCCAAAATAGCCTAGGGTGTGTGGTTGAAGCAACAGCTGTTGATCAGGGTGGAGGCACTTTCTCACCTCTGATCCAACAGGTTCTGCAGAGCTTTGGAGCCATGCAAGCTGCTGAATCTGCTTCTCAAAGGCAAGAGCAGGGTGGTTATATGCACTGACTGTCTGAAAACAATCCTCTGTCTCCAGCCTTCAGTATCTGAAATCCTCTTGGTACCAGTCCAGTTTTAGGAAAGATTGAGGTTGCTTTCCTTCAAGTAGCAGTATTAGAAAAGAAGAGGCTTTTTCACGAATAATCTCCCCCTGGATTCCTGGGTTTAAATCCCTTATTCAGTCATGAGAATATGAGCATAGGCCTGCTGGATCAGGCCTAGGCCCATCTAGCCAGCTTTCAGTCTCGCTTGGTGGCCCACCAGATGCATCTAGGAAGCTCATGGATAGGAGGTCAAGGTAGGCCTCCTCTCCCACTGCTGCTCCTGGGCATCTAGCATGTGGAGACAGATTGTCCATTGATAGATCTGACTTTAAGAATTGGTCAAGTACCCTTCTGAAGCCTTACAAATTAGTGGCCAAGACCACATCTTCTGGCAGCATATTCCATAGGTTTATATCATCCGTAGTCCTCTGATCAATGTTAATTCTTTTACTAGTCAGTGTCCTTGAGTAGCCTCTAGTTCTAGTGTTATGGAAAATGAGAACATCTCTCCTGTTCATCCTTTCTTCACCACGCACCCTTTTATGAACCTTCGTCATATCTCATAAGTGTCTTCCCTCTAAGCTAAGTAGTCTCAACCATTGCCTCCTATCCTCATCAGGAGTCTGCATCTGATGGCCTGCCTGCTTCTTAGAATGTGGCCAAGCCTTGAGAATGGCTGCATTTATCCAGCTTTTAGATCTACTTTCTCCCAAACTGTGGAAATGTTGGATCAAATATGCTGAATTATAATGGCCATCATCCCCAACCAGTAACAACCAAGCTGGTTTGGAGATATGGGAATTGTATTCCACTGCTTCTGGGGAGCAACAGGCTGGCAAGATGGCTGTTTAGGTTTTAAAAACCTTCTTGTTTGCATATGAGATTCTTTCCTGGGGCTTTTCTATCCTTGCCTTGCAAAAGGAAATCTTTCTGCACCAGGAAATCCTTTGGATCATATGGTTTCTGAATATTTTGAAGCTGAAATGAATCCTTTGGGTATCAGGAGGAAGGGAAAGTTAATCTCTCATTAAAGCACTTCCAAAACAGGGTCTTTGCACTGCTCCCAAATCAGCTTAGATCCTATATTCTCATACTGTTGTCTGCAGTACCAAAATTGCAATAAATAAATGAATGAACAAATAAATCAATCTTTCCTTTTGTGATACTGAAGCTCTACAGAGCTTATGGGTGGCTTGTTTTCTTACTGGAGGAATGATTGTCTCACACCACCTCCAAGCTCCTGGGTTTCAGCTGACCTAATGTTCATGGTCTTTAAAGGGGAATGGTGACTTCCTGGTTTTATAGATCTCTCTCATAGAAACCAGTCAGATTTTTTTTTTAATAAGTCTAATATCACCTGCTGATTTGCTTTTAAAATGCAGCTGGAATTGGTTGAAATTGTTGTGAGTTTTAAAATCCTTACAACTTTTCCACCAGAAACAGAAGCCCTGACAAAGCCCTGTTTCCTTCCTTTTTTTCTGCAGGGGATGAGCAGGCATGCATAATTCCAGGCTACATAGGGTTCCCACACCCACCCACCCATTGGCTTCTCATAAATGGAGTATGGATGCTTCCAATTTCTTTTTCTTTTCTTTTCTTTTCTCTTTTGTCTGACGCAGGCTAGCTTTTATTGCTCCATACATTTTTTCTCTCATTCTCTCTCACTCTTCAGCCTCTCCCTAGCAACTTACTTCTCCTGTCTGCCATCATCAGCTGAGAATTTCTTTCTCCTCCACTCCAGCAATATGCAATCATGATTACAGTTAGTGGGGGGGGGGGTTGTTGATTGGTTGCAAAACTGTCGGCATGCTATCCTTTCAGCATTATAGGTAGGAAGAGACTTTACAACAATGAGTCTTTATTTATTTATTTTTTTGCAAGCAACCAGACTTCTTTTTCAAGGTGGGTGGTAATGGGAGGGGAGAGATAAGGAGAGAAAGGGTTTTCATTGCTCCAGGATCTGCAGTAGCTTAGGGTGGGGCACTGATTGAATGACGTCTTTCTTTCTTTCTTTCTTTCTTTCTTTCTTTCTTTCTTTCTTTCTTTCTTTCTTTCTTTCTCTTTCTCTCTCTCTTTTCTTTTCTTTTCTTTTCTTTCTCTCCCTTTCCTTTCCTTTTCTTTCTGCTCCGCTCCTGCCTGTAATCTGCATTTCGTAATGGGCAGATGTTATGAAGTTTGCAAGTTTTTGTACAGATGGGGGAGTAAAAAAACGATATGGTTTGGAATTACCCTTATTCTCAAAATTGACATTTTGCTTTTGAATGTCATGTTAAAACTCTTGATTCTAAAACAACAGGTATTTTCTCCAAAATATATTTGTTATATAATTCCGAACCATTTTTTTCTTCTTGAGAAAGAGAAGTCATTGATACTAAGGCTGTAATTCAATATCCACCCAACTTTCTGAGATGATTTTTGAGAAGACACGTAGAGGATTGTACAAGGGAATGTGTTTGAGAGCAATCCCAATATGCTAAGAACCAGAAAAAGCACATTATCAGCTCTCCCAATTCAATCAGGCAGTGAGGGAGGTGTTGTATTTGAATGTGCTCTTAGATGTAAGGCAGCACGCCAGGAAAAAGATCTGGGCCTGAAATGCCAGCTTTCAAGAAGTTTCTAACATCACAAAATTGGGCCTGTGATTCCTCCCCCTCCCACTCCCACACTTTGTGTTTGAAGAGGTTCAGATTTAATGCATATTCCAAATAAATTATTGCGCTCTATTCTCAGCTTTGGAACTCGCCAGCTTTGTTGCATTTCAGACGCATGTGTTTCATAAGACTTTTCAGCTTCAGTGCATAAATGTTGTGGTTGTTCTGTGTCATGCGTGTTTGTCCTTCCTTTTGCTGACCACCGAGACAAGGACAGCAAAGGAGGTGTCTCTTGCAGGTTGTACTGTAATTTATTTCTGTGACAGGTACTTAGTAGGGCTTCTACAATGAGCAGTTCTAGTCTGACTGTAAATACGTAGACATCAGATAGAGCTCCTACGTTTTCAACCCACACACAATTTGCTCTTGAACCTCTTTTGGCATCTTTTCCCATCTACACTGCATGGGGAGGAACAAGCAAACATTTTTCTATGTGTGAATGTGTTTCAGGCAGATTTAAATCTCTGTTGTGTTGTTCGGGCAAGCAGACAAAGGGGATCGAAAGATGAACTCACCTGTCCAGTGCGCAATATTAATGTAGGAACACGCTGGGCCTTTGTACACCTGTAGACCCACAATGCAGCAAGTGTTTAATGACTTTAACCCCTCTGACTTTGTATCCTGAAAGAAATAAACCGTCTTTTACAAATCCATACAGTATCACAGCTCCCTGAATAGCATCTTCAAGGTAATTGAATCCTTACTTTCCAAATAAATATAACCAGTAGCAGAGGTGATTTCAGAGTGTTCATTGTTACCTCCCAAACATACCTTTTATTATATTCTATCCTTGGGGGTTAGTATTATTGGGGAGATTATTTTCGAATTGGTTTGTGCCCAAATCCTCTCCACACACTTCTCTTTCCAATCCTAATAATATTAAACATTTTCTTCATTTTTTTTTAAATCACCTCTGATGTGAAGAATGAATATGTTTCACCAGAAATGAATAGGAGCTGCTTTTGAAATGGATGGAGAGAAAGACAGGGTTTATCTATCACACTGCCATGGCTTGTTTTAACGGTAAATAAATAAAAAAGATATAAGGCTGATGGCTGGTGTGGGTCTTCCGGGCTGTGTGGCCGTGGTCTTGAAGTCCACACCAGCCATCGTATGCCGGCCGTGAAAGCCTTCGACAATACATATAAGGCTGAGTTCACTTATCAAATTTATCAAAAAATAGGAAATGTTTTGAGGTTAGGACAAAACCACCCAAATAAAAGTTTATGTTGGAACATTTGAAGATGGTTGTAATTCCAGTGGAACAAAATTCATAAAGGCTTCATGCCAAAGAAAACATTTTCATTTTCATAAACTCATCCTTCGGGCCACTTTTTCAGCAGATACGATGGCTGTTAGCAGCAAAATAAGGGACAATCCAGTAAGAAAGAGATGCCACCTTAAAATGTAAAAATGGAGCTAAACGAGCTGGCAACTTTCATCTTTCACTGTTGGTACTACAATTGGCTGAAAGACACATAACAAAGCTGAGTTCTGGGCATGTAATTGCCAAACAAGAATAAATCAATGAAATTTACAAATGGAGATTCTAAACTTGATGTACCTAAACACTGAAGGGCCTTTACTCTGGCACGAAGCCATGCCCTTCCCTCAGCTGTCCTTGAAGGCCAATATAGGAAGATCCCTTACCTGGAGAGACAATGCCCCTATGACTCTGGAGACACAGAAACAACAGAGCGTGTGCTTCTCCAGTGCCTGTACCACAAAAACATTTGTACTAGCCTCATCTCACCATTACTGCATAAATACCCAGGGCGCATAGAACAATTCTACACCACCCTGCTGCTTTCAGATGCCAGTCCTACTACAACATACAATGTTGCCAGGTTCTGCGCAGCAGTGATTAAAATCTGTCAGATGATAACTTGTGCCATAAACTAGACTTAATGAGCATTTAGTTCACCATTTTAGAGTGCTCTGTAATTTGAAAGTCTTCCACATACTAACCTTTATGTTCCCCTACACCGATCTAATCCTCCTACCCCTCCTTTTAGATTCTTTTAGACTCATTTTTTATATATACTTTCTGTTTTAATACATTTTTTTTTAATATCTTCTAGCTTTTCATAATTTTTGTTATACTCTGATGTCTCTTCTATACTTTTTAATTCACTGTACCCCACCGTCCATATGCTGGTCTCTGACTGTAATAAATATTTGATTTGATTTGACTGATGAAGGTTTGTTTGAAACTTGGCTTTGGGAAAAGGACATTCTGTTTTTCAGAATCCTCGTTTCAAATAAGAGGAATGATTCTAGAAAAAAATCATAGTTCCTTGGTAAAGCACATATTTTGCATTCCAAAGGCTGTAGGCATCATTCTCTAGACAGAAAACATCCGGAGGCACAGAACTTAACAAATATTTCTTTCATTAGGGAAAAGGGTTTTTTGGCATTTTGTAAGATTTGCATTCATTCATAGGTGTATAGTTTGAGTATAACTGGAGTCTTAAGTACTCTAATAAATGAGAAAACTCCACTGTTCCCACATGAAATCTACAGAGTACAGCTGCTATATGTAGGCTGCAAAACTCCAAATAGCAGCAAAGACATACAGAAAAACTTACCTCTGTCTTGCCAGCTAATGGCAATTAGCTGGCAATTTAAATATGGCATTCAAATGCCACTTAATGGCAATTTAATTATGAGCCACCCAGAGTCACCCTCTGGGGGAGATGGGTGGCATACAAATTTAATTAATTAATTAATTAATTAATTAATAATGGTTGTTTGGGTTTTGGCAGCCCAGATATGAGAGTTCCCACACACACACACGCTTTAAGGAGACAGCTATCTTAAGATATTTTCTGAGCCCAAACGCATCTATTTCTGTGACTGTAGAGTTACCACAGCAAGGACGGCCTAGTTACATTTCACAGGAGGATATTCCACACTCAAGCACATTTTTGAACAATCTTGCGGCCCCAGATACCTGCTGTCCTACCTCCATCAGTATGGAGGAACACAGAGATGACCTTGGAGAAGATGCACAAAGACCGTTAGCATCTTTGACATGAGCTCAGTCTGGGAAAACAAGACAGCGTGGGAAAGAAATTTAAAGTTGACCTTGACTCTTTTTGGTATAAGAGGGAGGGAAGGACAAACATTGTTAGGCTTTCAAGATTCTGTTATTAAAGCCTATATCAATACAGTTCTAGTACTGTGGAGTTCTTGGTGCTCTCTGAGGTTGGCTGTTGGCTTGCAGACGTTTCATTACCCAACTAGGTAACTTCATCAGTGTGAGGCAGTGTGTGGTTTGCTGTCAGTTTATATACAGTAGCTTGCCCTGCCAGTGTTGGTGGGGGTGTGGTTTCCTTCTTGGTGGTTCCTTGATTAGAGTATTGTTTTCTGCCTGATTATTTGTCTGGTATTGACCCCTGCTTATCTTAATGTTGGCTCCTGGAGGGGATATGTTCTAGTCTTTTTATTTCCTTCCTAGGTAATTTTATTGTCTCTTTTGAATGGTGTGTAAATGTGATTTATCTCTACGTGTTTATTGATGGCTGATTTGTCTGAATACCAAACTTCCAGCATTTTTGGATTTGGCTTGATCTAAGATGCTAGTTCTGGTATTCTTTGTGGTGGCTGTTTCCTGACCTGGCCTACTTCAAAGAGCTGACAATTAGCAGCAGGCAAGGCCAGTCCTACTCCTTGACAATTGCCTTGGGTAGCAATTATTGGAAAGCAGCAATAGTAACATAGTAGAGGACACACACCTTGCTGTCCCACATTGATTGATTGATTGATTGATTGATTGATTGATTGATTGATTGATTGATTGATTGACAGAGACAGAGACAGAGACAGAATCACAGATTCAGCTTTATTGTTCTGACGTTCTTGCTTATAGTTAGAATTATAGCCCAGAACTGTGATAAGCCACACTGTTCAATAAAAAAGTAAAAAAGAGGTCCAGAAGGGCTTCTGGAACCTGAAGTAACTCCTAGTTTACTGTCACACATAGATTCCAACCCACAGCAATAAGAAGAGTACGCCAAAGCCCATGAAGAGTGATGCTACTAGAGAGAGGAGCAGTTCTTTGTAAATGTCCTGGGTGTACTTGGTAGATATCACTTCATAGATGAAGTGACATTTTCAATGAACCAAACCGTGAAGAACATGCCAATGGCCAGGAGCACCACAGTGAGATGTGGAAACACAGCCGGATTCACCAGACTAGTGTATCTGCTCATTGTCTCAAGCTCCATGGGTATGCTGGCGATTCCCCCATTCCACATTTCTTAACATAATCAGGAAGTGCCTTGAGGAACACTGCACTATCACTAGAATGAAAGAACATGACAGCCCTCTGAGGTAGGCCAGGTCAAAACACACACACAGCAAGGATTCCATATAGCTCTTTATTCTAAATAAAGAATGCTCTTTATTTAGAATAACAGAATCTTGAAAACCTCTGTTTCCCTCTGCCCCATCTTATACTAAACAATATTAAACAAGGTTTATGTTGAGTTTCTTTTTCACATGTTCTTCTTTCTCAAGACTGTGTCATCTCTTCTGGAAGTCTCTTCTTAACAGTTTGCTCATGCCTTCCCCAAGGTCAGCCCTGTCCACGCCAGACAGTTCAGGAACTGCTTTTGGCCATTGAATGAGAAGGGCCACCATCTTGTCCTTTGCCTCTGGCGGCAAATTATTTTAGCTCATTTATGGCTACTGCTATAATCTAGAGCCAAGGGTTGTATTTTTTTTTTTATAATTTTTATTGAAGAAGTTTTTCAACAGAATTAAAAACAGTACACATTTTGAATTAATGATAAAGAAAAGTAATGAGAAAGTGAAAAAGAAATATAGGGAAAGGAAAGGAAAGGAAAGGAAAGGAAAGGAAAGGAAAGGAAAGGAAAGGAAAGGAAAGGAAAGGAAAGGAAAGGAAAGGAAAGGAAAGGAAAGGAAAGGAAAAAGTTCTAATGAAGCAGCTTCTGATCTTCTTGACAGCGGTTATAGATGCATTTATATTTTACCCTCTCTTTCTAAAGTTACGTCCCAAGGATTGTATCTTCAAAGAATTTGGCACTATTGCAAAGCAGATTAAAAGGTGGTGGGGAGATCCATGAAGTACAGAAACTGAATTTGTATAACTGGAGTAGTCAAGAAACAGGGATGGGGATGAAATCTGAAATTCCAATACTGTATTTGATTTAAGGAAAAAAAAAATTTTTCTTAATCATTTAATGCATCTGGCAGCACCCAAGTTACGTACAGTACTAAACATTAACAACACAACTGGTCCATCGGAGTTGGGCAGCTAATACATTCAAATAAACGCATAAATAAATCCAAATAAATCTGTTTGAATTTATAATAAATAAATGAAACCACAACACTCTGAATGACGTATCATGGTTAACAAACGAAGAGGAGCGTTCGTACAACCTGCTAAACGATACCCTTAGCAAGTAAGGCTAGACTTAATGGGCGTGCTTGGTTTACACACCAGAGACGTAATGGCTTAGCATTAGTATTTTTTAAACCATGGTTTCTTTTTATTTTTCAAAGCAGCTCCTAAACGTGCAATACGCCCCTACCCCTTTGCTCCGTTTAATGCAACTCTCAGACGCAGATAAGAAACAAGCCCAACGTCAAGCGTCCAACGTCTCTGCACTCCAGTACTCTACTTTCCAAATTAGAGATCCCCAGATGCTCTTGGCCCACAACTCCCATCGCCCCCCGCGCAGACAGCCAGGGCTCGTGGTAGTTGTAGTCCACCCCCTCTTGGTTCTTCAGCCTAGCGGCCAGTCAGAAACTATACATCCCATCCGGCACCGGGAAGGGCGCGCTCGCCTGGCAGATCATCTCCCAGCAGGCGAACCACATTTCCCAGCGTGCTCTGCAGGAGGCGGGGTCCGGCTGCAAAGGCGCCGGAGTTTGAGGTGGGCGCGGACGATGGCGGCCGGCGAAGCTGCTGCGGGGCGTGGGATGGCGCGGACAGGGGCGTCGCTGGCCCAGGACCTCAGGCGCTGGGCGTCCGAGGAGATGAAGCTCCCGCCAGGCAAGATTCCCTCCGAGAGCGCCGCCCGCAGGTGGGTGAGAATGGATGGGAAGGGGCGAGAGTATCTCTGAGCGTCTGCAGAGTGCTCTCCCAGGCTCCTGGGGTGTAGTGGGAATTAGCCTACCAAGCACGGTGAGGATTGCGGACTGGGCTAGAGAGGGTGGGCTACTCCTCTCCTGCCCGAGTGGCCGTGTTCGTTTGCATCTTAACTTGGTTACTGAATTAATAATAATTTATTGGCCCCCAACTCCAGTACACTCTGGGTTTGAACCACCCCGCAGGCCTGGGTTCCCCCAACATGCTAAGCCCCCAAGCAAACAAACGAAATTATCTTAAGCCGAAGCCCACGAAGTGTAATAAATTATGCCAGTTGAAAGTATATTGTATAATTATCCTTGTACTGGAATAACCTATTGTACCAAAACTGAAAGATGGAGCAATAGATGGTCTATATGGCTAGCTATAATAATACATTAAAGGACTGAACTAGTTCTATATTAATATTTTATGGATATATGTTTAGTTTCTACACATGGCACTCATTTATTCATTCTGTATATTTTCTGTTTTTATTTAGCACTGTTATATTTTTGGTTGTACTTTATCATATCCTCTGGTTGTCATATATATAAAATTATGCAAGTTTAGATCTCATTAAAGGCAGATTTCGTTGTGTGAACACAGCAGGGAGTGCCAGCAATCAGCATGGGCTTACAAATCCTCTTATGCTTTTCATTGCTTGAGGTTTTATTGATGTTGCTTTTGATTCAGACAATTAATTGCAACATGCTGGGAAACATCATTTGGGAGGGAAAAAAAAGTCTTAAGATGCACGTACCTTCGAAAGAGAAAAAGTATTTTCCAGCCATTATAGTGGATTGCCTGTCTTCAGCCTGAGCTTTCCAGATGTGCTGGGACTACAAATCCCAGTATTCCTAGCCAACATGGCTCTTCACCAAGAGCAAAGGTCCCTGAGCTTGAGTTACATGGAACACCATGAGGTGGGTCCAGTATGGCCCGATGTGTCCTATTTGGGACTCCTCAGATGTAGGTAGCCAGATGTTATTCTATGGGGTCCAAGCCCTCCAGCTGGACCTTTGTGCTTATACTGTACAGGGCATTAGCTGTAGGTCCTGATGCTCTGTGGTTGCAGGAAGGAATATAAGGAATCTATCAAATCTATACCATTCATAACTTCCCTTAAGTTCTCAGAGCAGAGAGATACAGATGTTATATTAGGACATGCCCTCATGTACTTCTCCACTTCTGAATTGTTGCCGACAAAATTACACAATTGTATCCATAAAGTTAGGAGTTGAGCTCGTCTTGAAGGAGACTTTACTTTTTCTTAAAGTGGTGGTTGTTAGTTTTGTTTATATTTATTATATATGGGTTTCTTTATTGAGGGGTAATTTTTAGTCTATGAACTGATTTTTATGTTTTGTTTGTTTATTTATCACATGTTGATTGTTAGCCTCCCAAAGCCTTCAGGAATGGTTGGCATATGAATAAATGACTATGTTTCTGTTTGTTTTATAAAGATTTAGAGTTCTGACATTAGAAGAAAATTCCTTAGTGTTATTAGGATAACAAGATAGTAATAAGTAATAAGATAAATCAGATCTATTTTATATTCAGCCGCAAATGAAGAATGAGTTGGTTATGTGGTTAATGGACAGCATATAAGTGCTGTTCTAGGACAGGTTTACATGTATGGTTCTAATGGTATGGAGTTCATATATGGTATTTATTTTGACAAATATGCTGAATTGTATGATATGGTAATCAACCTCATGGATTTTTAATACTTTCTCCCTCCCATTCTTTACCCCAGGATGTGCTCAGGTCAATGTGCTGACATCTGGAAATACATCATCCGCCATGTTCACCATCAGAGGTATGAATACAAAGATGGACATCAGATTTTCAGGAATTTTCCTTGGGGCTTCTACCTAGGTTTAGCCTGTATCCTTTGAAGGGTTTAGAAGAGTTCTGGATTTGTAGTCCAGAACTGTCCAGGGGGGTGGATTACAGATCCCATCACCCCCTGCCAATAAGGAGTAGAGGAATTTCTTCCAGCAGTACATGGCTATAAATAGTTTTTGCTTCGCATCCTATTTGGCATTCATTCCTAACAGTCTCAGAAAGAAGATGGGCACTATATAGATAGCACTCCAGCACAAAATTCTCTGCAATTTTTTGCAATGTGGCTGACTCCTATTATTTTGATCCACATTATTCTGCTTAAGCACATTTTTCAGGGTGCATGATGTGCTCTATTGAACATTTTCATCTTGCTTACATTGCAGGACCGTAAAGAAGATCCGTGGGAACTTACTGTGGTATCCTTTTCCCAGCCTTTTTCTGGATAGAATCCAGTTTTCTTCCCTCTTTCCAATAATGGGCTTGAGAAGTTAACCCTGAGCCCTCAACCATCATGATGGAATATTTTTTCTCCCAATACTTCTAATTGGTTGGAGCAAAAAAATGAAAAGTATTGCAGTGACAAATAATAGTCTTTTAGAGCATCCTAGTTGTTTAAATCTCCTGCTAATGGTGGAAGGAGGAAGAGACTAAGTAAAAGATGTCCAACATATTGCACCATGCTTTTTCATTTTAGCCAATGAATAGTTGAAATTTGGAATATTTTTTATCCCAAGATCTTCTAGGGTATAAGAAAAAAATTGGTGCAGAATAAGTGACAGTTAATGAGAGCATTGTTCAGTATTCTGCACAGTTTAATATCGCAGATGGAACTATGCATTCGGTTTATTCTGAATAAGTTTGGCAGTGAAAAATTGTAGAGGGAATAGGGAATGGCCTTGAAGGACAGGAGGAAGAGTCACTACCAAGGCAGTGGTCAGAGAAGAAGGGCTTGAGTCCAGGCCAAGAAAATAACTTGAGAAAATGTCTCAGTCCAGCCCTTCCCTAATTCACACAAAAGTAAAGTGAGAGAGGGGGAAGCACATGCAGACTTGCAAGGTTCTGTTGCTAGAGCTGTCCCAATAAAAGTAGTCCTGACCAATATGGCATTGGTCTACTTTGTGGAGCTGACGAGAGTGCACCAAGGCCATTTTGCCATGTTTTAAAGATGTCAACCATAATACAGACTCTTTGCTGCACAATCTTCTTCCTCCTCTGACCATTTGCTGCCTTTCAAAAAGAGAATGTGTTGGTTTTTATACTCTACACAAGGCCCAGCACAAGGGATTTCCGAACAAATTCAAATCAAGATTTGTGTCCTTGATCCCATTTTTTGTTCTATAGGTATCAGCAGATGGAAAAGGGCGAGGTGAGTGAGAACAAACTGAGGTGGAACGTTTGCTTTGTCTCCAGAGGTTTGGGCTGAAGTTGGGGGACTGTGGCTCTCTTGATGTTAGACTACTATGTCTTCCATCAACCTTGAGCTGGCAACCTTGAGTCCAACAATATCAGGAAATTCATGGGTATGGCTTCCACCACTTGGAAAGATCCGTGCCTGAAACTGTTGGCAATTAATGTGAAGAGGTGTGAATGACATGGACTGTCTTCTGAGACAACTTTTCTGGGTCCTCCAAAGAGAACTGTGGCCATCATAGCAAGGATGACCTTCGAGCTTTGGACCTTTTAAAGAAGGGAGCAGAAGAGATAATCCTGTGGCTCAGTTCTGTGGTCACATAGGAAGCAAGAACTAAAAGATGGACAGGTGGCCTTCTTGGTAATATTACAGTTGACGTTTCTTCTCAGGGCAAGCCCAGTGGCTCTGAATCGGATAAAGAACGCCGCAAGCAGCTGATTCAGGCCATTTCCCGCTTGAAGGAAGAAGTGCAGCAGGTTGACCTTCAGATAGAATTGGCACAGCGTGAGCTTGTAGCCAGTGGTGAGTTGGGAGCAAACAGCGAGAACGCCTTGATTTTGCTGTAAACTCCTCAGAGGATTGTTGGGCTGTGTGTCTTGCCCACATTCTTTGGGGGCTGTATAAGACAGGTTGGGGCTTCCTGCACAGAAGGACCGTGTGGTGCAGTGGTGCTGGATTCAGGCCAGGCCAGTCTGAGTTTAGAGCCACCTTCAGCAGTGGAAGCTCACTGAATGACTTTGGACTCTTAGCTGGTGGTTTCTGTGAAGGTAAAATCAGAGGAGGTGGTGCACTTTATGCCACCTTGAGCACCTGGAGGAAAGAGAGGAAACAAATCTAAGAAATAAAAGAGCTGAAGAACCCTTTCCCCCCCCACTTTTTTTTTTTTTTTTTTTTTGGCATTTATTTAAAGCAGTGTTCTTCCAACTTGGCAACTTTAAGATGTGTGGACTTCAACTTCCAGAATTCCCAACCGACATCCATGAAGCAATTTGAGCTTGAAAGATTCCCAGACTACTTTACATATTTTTTTTAGCAAGAGGAATAATCCTAGCAATCCAGGAAAAAAACATAGAATGAAAGAGAAATAGGGAAGGGAAGGGGATCAAGATGATTAATATGCTGGTTCTTAATGTTTGAAGGTTTCTGTAATCCCTAATGCACAAAGCAGAATGCCTGTGAGATCCAGGTGATTCCCTCTGCCCTTGAACCAAGGATTCCATTGTTTCTCCTTACACGGCAGTTCCTGCCAGCTGTCTCTGTGAGGAGGAACACACCCACCCACACCAATTCAGCCATTGCAACAGTGAATGGAAAGCGCAACTCCTCGCTGTCTGCTTCATCCTTGGAAAACTTTCTGGGGATGTTTGTTTTCATCTTTTACTATTATAAGCCACCTTGGCTGAATTACAACATCTGAACACATTAAATAGAACAAGTGAGCTCTGATGCAGGCTCAGCTGTCCACATCACTGTGATGCTGTAGGGACTGTACACACCCTGATTTGCAATATATTGTTCTCCTTGGCATATAGAGGTCACCGTGGAAGCGACTCAGGAGAAGATCCGCGACGCCAAGCAACGCAGCTTGCTCCTAAAGGCCTACTCCAGGCGGGTCACAGCAGAGCACCAGCAACTGCATAAGAAAGCTGTACAAGTCAAGGGACGTTTGGAGCAGTTGGAAGAGATGGAGAAGTACAGCCTCAAATTCTAGGTCCCTTTACTTCCTTGGCAAGAGGGGATCCGAGAGCTTCCCAGCTGGTGGAGTGCTGGTGTGATGAAGGAAGAAAGGGCGGTTTGGTTCACATGTACTAAGCAATGGCTTGGTTAACCAGGGCTTAATGAGTAGCCCCAATAGGCTGGGTTCATGCAATATGCTAAGCCAGCCTTCCCTAATCTGGTAGTTTCCAGAAGTATGGAATCCTAGAATGGCTGAGGAATTATGGGAGTAGAAGTCCACATTTCTGGAAGGCACCAAATTTGCTAAACCAGTGTACAACCAACTACATTATGAATTAGCACAATGTGTGAACCAAGCTGATCTCTTCCAGCCAGCTGGCCTGGGAAAAAATACCTGTGGCGTTCACGCTTGGGAAGTAGATGTCCAGCTGAAACTCTATTGCGGTTTTCTTTCAGGAAAGCCAAGACGGCAGTGGTTTTTGGTGACAAACCCCCGGAGTCTGGATTCCCCATCATGGAGCCTGAAGTCCTGGTAAGACCTGATTACTATTTACCAGGGAAAAAAAGTGAGAGAAAGGCTTTTAGCAATTATATTTGGGGTCCATTTGGGGGAAAAAAGAGCCATATAGGTAGTTCTCGCTTAATGGGCGTTCATTCAGCAACCGTTCAACGGCGCTAAATGAATGCTGCTTATGCCCGGTCCTCAAAGTTACAGCTATTGCAGCGCCTCCATGGTCACATGATCAAAATTTGGGCACTAGGCAGCCCCTTTGCACATCCCATCAGCAGTGGGAGGAAGAAGATAGTGAAGGTCACCTAGGGACAGTGGAGTGCAGGGCGGTGGGGGCAGCAGAGCACAGGGTGGCAGAGTGCAGGTCAGCCAAAAGGGCAGAGATGAGGGGGATAAGTGGATGGGGGAGTTGAAGTGGAGGCAAGCATGGCAGGGCAGGAGAAGCGTAAGGTCCTAGCCTAACAACTGCAACCAGGACTACCGGAACTGCTGTCACTAAGTAGTGTGGTCACATGATGTTTCACCTAACAATTGCATCACTTAGCAGTGGAAATTCTGGTCCCAATTAGGGTCATTAAGTGAGGACTACCTGTACTTGGTCTTTAAGGGGCAATCGAGAGACTGCATTCCAGGGAAAAAAGCTAATTTCATTTTAATTAACTTGGATTGATTATCTTAAAATGTATTTGTTAATACACCCTTGTAATATAGGTAGTCCCCGGGTTAAGAACACCCAGTTTACAGACGAACTATCGTTAAGTATGGAGCCTATTGTAGCAAAATTCAAGCTAAATACACAATGATTCAAGCTAAATACACAATGGTTCAAATTTATTACACCATACTATTTATACAGCATTATACAATAATGCTGTTCCGGCTTATGTATAAATTCGTCTTAAGGACAGACCTTGGGAACAGAAGTCATTCTTAAACTAGGGACTACCTGTATTGTCTCTTTTCTGTCATATTTCAGGCTTCTGTGTACCTGTAATTAAGACAATCAGGATGTTATATTTTTGCACCTTTTTTTTAGTGCAATTTTTTATGTATGTTCCTCAGCCTTAAAACCTACAGAGTAGCTAAATTTTAAAAGGTGAGCGCATCAGAGTAATCACAAGCTTTCATTAATGTCTGCATTTGAGACTGACTTTATTTATTTATTTATTTGTATGTATGTATGTATGTATGTATTGATGGCCCAACTCCAGTGGACTCTATAATCCTTGTTATAGCTCATTTTGGGATGAGTGGGGTGGCCTTCCTGAGAATGCAACCACAGAGTGGAAGTTATGGATTTTATGAAAGGCTCAGCCCAGATTTCATATCTTTTCTCCCCAGCGAGATGTCCAGGAAGCCTGCCAGCTGCGTTTCCAATTCCTGAAGACCCTCTTTGAACACAGCATCTCCAGGAGCTTTCCGTAAGGTTCCTTCCTCTCACCTTTCTGCAATGTGTCCCTTTTGCTTGGAAAACGAGAGGTCTAATGTCATGCAAACACACACATACACTGGCTTTCTCTTTAACGTCCTGATGTGCCTTCTTTGGGTCTTTTGGCAGAGGGATGAATGAGGAAGAGTTGAACACTACTTACCAACATTGGCTGAGCACTGTGGAGGTAAGGCAGAACAGCGTAATAGAGCAAGGGTGGGAAAGCTGATGGCCTTGCAGATGTTGTTCCCAGATCTCTCAGTTGGGGCTGCTGGGAACTGGAGTTCAACCAGATAAAGAGAACCTGAAGCCCTGCAGTAGGACACTGATGAACAACCTTTTGCCCTTGGAGATGTTCTTTCTGCCTTGCTTAAGAGCAGTAGAAAGCTTAGCCTGACAATATCAAGTCACAGGAGCAGGTACAGCAGAAACATTTAGACCACCCGTCTTAAAGTTGCCAAGTTTGAGAAACACTAGTTTAGACTCTTTTTTTCTATTTCTTGAGATTTTGATAGAAGGGGTTAATGGACTTGAGCCTCTGCATCCTTTGGAGCACCACCACAATGGGGGTGTTCAGGTGTTTGAGGGATGCTATTTACTTATACCTATTTATATAGCTGCCCGTCTTGCAATAGCGACTCTGGGCAGCAAGCACAAAACCAACACGAGAAGAATAAATAATAACGAACAATGATGTAACAATGGCCTTAAATCTCTGCAGGGATTAAGGTGACTGTTTTATCCTCCAAACCAAAAAATCCACAATTTCTAGCCCAGCCCACTCTGGGGTTGGCAAATGGAGTGGGGGTTACATGTGATCTGCTGGTCACCCGCACGGTAAGATCTGCTATACCACTGAAGTCTGTCCATTCCCTTGGCACCACTGTGAAAGGGTGTTTATGGTAACATGCCCTCTCATGCCAAGGATTGTTTTATGCCCTGATCATTCATCCTGGCTGCTGAGAACTTCTTCCTGGCTTACCCTCGGCTCTGTTACATTTTTCTTTTCCCATTCTTTTTAGAAGGCTGATGAAACATTTTTTTCCTCCCCACATCTCAACCACTCATTCAGGATATCTGTATAAGTCCTTGCACTTGTACTCTAATGCTTTACAATTTATCAAGTTTCTAGCCTTTAATGTGTAAAACACCCCACTGGAACACTGGATTATATCTGCATTTTTCTCTTACCTTGCATTCCGTTTGTTTTATTCCAATTGAAGTATTGTCAAACTGCTTCTCCCTGCTGAGTCAAGGATGAATTGATTGCCAGCTGTCACTCTGTAGGCTGGCCTCTATATCCCACTCATCTATCTTCAAAATATCTTGGAAATTGGGAGAGAGAGGCATTAGGATTTGGGAAAGGAGGGGTGATGCTGTAAACTCATTCTGGAAGAATTTCAAGCACTGAATCATTCACGTTTCTAAAGAACGGTGGCTGAGCCAGAAGGATGTGGCATATTAGCACTGTGTCAATAAAGATTTGGAATAGAGGTTGGATCAAGGCCAATCTCAGCTATTTTTTCGTGTCTTCCTGCAGAAAGTTGTTGGTACCCATCCTCCTGCCCATATCCTTTCAACTCTAGAGCATTTGGCCCTTCAGAACACAGTGAAGCTGCAGGAGCTGACAGACAAGATCAACATCCCCCAAGATGTGGCTGCCCTCAAGTAGGTCCCATTCTTCTAAGGCTAAGGAGAAGGATTTGGTGATGGGCCTTCCCATGGCAAAACTGAAGGATTCTCCAGAGCTAGCAGGATTATTTAGTATCCTCAGGGAATTGCCAGGATCGTAGCACTTTTGAGTGCACCATTAATACACCTTCACCTTCCACTTTCTGCTAGTTCAAGTGCTAGCTGACTTAGAACCAGTCAGATTTCCCAGAATGCCTTGGAATACTCCCAAAGTTCTGCCGAATTGTGGGAAGCCAGCCTGCACTCATAAAAGTACTGCTGCTAAGTCAGTATTTCTCAACCTTGGGAACTTTAAGATGAGTGGAATTCAACTCCCAGAATTGAATGGCTGGCTGGGGAATTCTGGGAGTTGAATTCCGCTCATCTTAAAGTTCCCAAGGTTGAGAAACACTGTGCTAGGTAAATTGCCCAATGGCCAGTATATGGTAGAGCAGTGTTTCTTAAACTTTTTGCTCTCAGGATCCCTTCCCTCTTTTAAAAATTAGGGAAGACCCCAAAAGAGCTTTTGTTTCTATGGGTTATAGTTATCAAATATTTACCGTATTAAAAATTAAAATTGATGCATTTATAGAATATTTATTGAATCATGTAGAAGTAACAATATTAAACCCATTAGATATTAACATGAATAAAATATTTTTCATGAAAAGAGCCCTGTATTTTTTAACAAATAAAAAATAATGAGAAATGACATTGTTATACATTTTTGCAACTATCTTCAATATCTGGCAGATCATTTTGATTTCGCAGTTCCCTGAGAAGGTCTTGGGGGACCCCCCAGAGGTCTTCGGGCCACACTTTAAGAAATGCTGTGATAGGGGATAAGGTTTGGGATTGGGGAGACTTGGATTCAAGTCCTAACCTAACCACTTAGCTCACTTGATGACTTTGGGCCAGGCGCATACATCTCTTAACCCAATTACCTCTTGGGGTCATTGAAGTCGGTTCTGGGTCTTCTAGCAGCATGTAAGATCTGTAAACCCCATTCTGCTCTATTCTCAGGTTCCATTATGACAGCACACACCTGCAAGATGTCTCAGACTCGGTGGACAACCTACCTTCTGTCCGGGGTCTCATACAGGTGAATAAGTTGGATCTCAAAACAGACTTTTCCAACCTCAGTTTTACAGCCAGAATAGTCTGTTTCACTGCCAGAGCAGCTCCGGTGAGGTTAGAACAGCCTGTTTCTGGGTGCAGTGTTTTGATTGGAAACGTTTTGCTCTTCTAGAAATGGGGGTTAACAGATTGTACTCATCCTAATGGAATTCCTGTATGCTATATAGGAAAATACCATCTTGCTCTCTCTCCTCTTTGCTTGGGACAGGAGGGCTGGAGCAAATGTGAGATGCTGTGCGTGCAACAGATTCCCCTCCATGCTGTGGAGAAAAGCCTCCTGGCACGGCTCGAAGCCATAGTTAAGGAAATGCATCGCCTCCTGTCGGACGGATCAGAGCATTCCATCCTGGCCAGGTAAGAAGAATCTTCCAGCTGTGCTTCAGATATGGTGATGGTGGTTGGCCAGGAGTAGTATTGGAGTGGCCTGCCAGGGCTACCTGTGGGGCCAAGACAGAAGCTCAAGTTGAGCTGTCATTGTACTTCATGTTGAATTTAAATGAAATATAGACAAGGTGATGACTTCCATCGTTAAATCATTGTCCCTTGTTTCCGTATTAAGCATTACAATTTGGTGACGGATTTTGGAGAGACTTTTGGGACCCCTCCCAGGCTCAAAGCCATGAGGCTGCAGGTTTATAGACCTACTTAGAGGTGTGGTATTTCTAACATGATTGGATTCCAGAGACCCAGCGTGTTGTCATGATTAAGGGTTGGACTGGGACCCCAATTCAAGTCCCCACTCGGCCATGGAAGTTCCTGGAAGGGACTTTGGGCCAGTCTCTCCCTCTCACCCCAAGAACCAGAGTAGTAGAGCAGTGAAGAAATTGGATGAGGAGTAGGGAGACCTAGTTCAAGTCCACCCTCATTTCTGGAAGCTCATGGGGTGATTTCAGGCCAGTTATTCTCGCTTAGTCCTACCTACCTCACAAGGTTGTTGTGGGGGAAAATTGGAGGAGAGAATGCACTGCCTTGAGATTACACTGTCTTAAGCTTTAACAAAGCAATAGATAAAGCCATTCTAAAGTCTGTGCTTCCCAGAAAGATTTACATTTTGCATAGGGTGCAAAACTACACTTACTTTTTCCAGTATATAGTGATTTCCTCTGACCAGTCACTGGTTAGTTTATTTGTTTAACTATTTTTGTCTGTTTCAGCAATACCTGAGTAGAATGAATGAATACATAAATGCTTACTGTGTAGCATTCATTTCAATTACAGGTAGACCTCACGTAATGGCTGCCCTGCTTAGCAACTTTTCAAAGTTATGATGGTGCTGAAAAAGTAACTTTACAACCAGTTCTCGCACTTGCAACCGTCATAGCATCCCCACAGTCATGTGATAGAGATTCAGGCACTTCACAGCCGCAAGCATTTACTACTGTCATAGCGTCCCACAGTCCCATGATCACCATTTGTAACCTTCACAGCTGGCTTCCAACAAGCAGCGTCAGCAGAGAAGCCGGCAGTGAAATTGCAAGTTGTGATCACATGATGTCTCGCTTAACGACCGCATCACTAGCGACAGAGTTGCTGGCCCCAACTGTATTGAGGACTACCTGTAATTCCTAAAGCCTTATTAAGTAAGAGTGTCTTACCATTTCAAGAGACCTAATTCCCAGATGCCTACTGAAACAACCAGGTTTGTAAGTTAGGTTGACTCCTAACCTCCCTTCCCCTCACAATCCAGAGCAGTCTTTGAGCTGGAGCTCCGTGCAGTGAGATTGCGGGGATACAGGGATGGGCTGCTGCAGGGCTGTCAGGAGCTTGAAGAAGCAGTGAAGGCCCGGTATGCAGAACTGCAGAACTTGCAAACGAAGCGCCAGCGCATCCTGGACTTCCGCCACTTGGTGGTAGGTATGCAGAAGGAGGAGAAAGGATTGGAAGGGGAGGAGGGCAGGCTGAAAATTCAGGAAACTGGCGGGCTAGGTCCAAGGTCAGTAATTGTTTTATTTCATGGTTTTGTATCATGTCCTGGGCAATAATTTGCTTTTTTTTTTAAAAAAAAAATGACTTTTTTAACATTAAAAACAAACTTTTTCAAACATTTTAAGTGGGTGGACTCTTGTAAAAATCCAGATCTTGCGAGTTTTGGCCTTGTTAAGTTTTTAAAAGCGTTTTAATTTTTAAGAATGCATACATATTTGTGTTATGAAAATACTTTGAAAAAAGTAAAAACTCCTTCAAGTCAAGCTCCTGGGGTTGGGGGAAATGGGATGGTTCTTCAAGGGACTTTTACCCTGTGGGTCTATTTCTCTGCTTTCCTCCCACAGAATGAGAAACAGCAACACATTCGGGCCCTTATCAAGGGCAATTCATTTATCAAATCCCAGCTTCGCAAGGACCAGGCAGAGGTGAGATTTCCACCCACCACATCTTTCAGAGGCCTTTGTCCATCACCCATCTGACCCTTTCTTTAAGACTTGAGATATTAAGATTTCAAACCTTCACCCTACAAATTACACCCTCTGCTATGAAACCACAACCCTTTTTAAGAAGCAGTGGGACTTACTGGCAAACTGCTTCATTGAGAATAATTTCTGTGCTTTATTTGGAACCCGATTGACTTAGTGTGCCTCTCCTTAAGATCCAGGATTTCATACAGAAAAAGCTGCTCCCTGAGGCTCAACAGGTGGAGCTGGAGACACAGCAGCTTCACAACAGGGTTGGCCGGGAGGTCCAGCAATTCAAAGCCATTGCCCTGCCTTGTCTGCTGACCCGTCAGATAGCTGGGTGAGTCATGCCCAGGCGTCTCCCTGTGGCTGGGTGTAACTCTGGGTTGGGGGTCAAAAAATGTTTTGAGTCCGTTTTCCAGAGACTTCTTTTTCCAAAGCAAGCGATGCTCTAAAGAGCCCTATATAGTATCCCTTTTTCTCCTGTCCTTCAAGAAATAAATCAGCTGGGAGAAATGACTTAGATGACTTGAGGGAGTGACTGCCATTTGGTGGGGGAGGACGAAAAGCAGCTGGTCTGTCAGTAATAGCAATCAAATAATCCTGCTTCTCTTCTCCTGAGTGTCATTTCCTACAAAGGAGATCCACTGGAGAACTTAATTTTTACTTTCCTTGGCCTTTCCTTGATGCAAAATTCAGGAACATTTTTGCCTCTAGATTTTATTTTTTATTTTCTGAACAAAATAGGTTCAGAATTTCTTTTTAAGCACAGAGGGCTGGCATTCCTTCGTTATGGTCAGTGTAGTGTAAGTCCAATTACAGGGGAAAAGCCCTTTCTGCCATTGTTTTCCAGGTCTCAACATATCCCAGCCCACAAACTTTCTATCCATTGCTTAAGCCGGACGGCACCAGCTGAAAACCGGGCCTTCCTTAATGTGTGCAATGGAGCCAACTTTCCCCTTTATAAGGTATGATGTGCCTCCCTGGTGGGATTTGCTGAATGCATCTAGAAAAACTAGACAAATCGAATTCAGTTGGATTGTTTTAGAGAACCTTCTGTTTACCCTGCCTTCCATCTTCCATCTTAATCATGCAGGGAGTAGGGGCAGACTTTGGGAGCAGGGGGAAGGAAGGGGTGGCAAAAGCCACGCTTGTCCTGTGGTGTGCCAAGGGGCAAGTGCAGCAAGCAAAAATCTGAGTGATGGAGTATACGTTTCATTCACTACAACTGATACAGTGGCTTCCTGTGGTCATTTTCCTGTTTAGGCACATTGAAAACTACTAAGTTGATTTTGGGAGGAGCCCTGGGGCCCTGTCCAAAGCTTTGGAGAGCCACTACAGGGTCTCAGGTTGCATGTGCATGCAATAATGGATCAGAGCATGTAGAAAGCCCCATCTTTAGCAAGTTTAAAAGGACCGTGTAGTTGATCCTTGGCTGATCTCAGAAGTTAGAAGGCATCTTTACCTTTTTAAGTAGGTGATGCAGAGATTGCTGTGTGCTGTAGATGGTGGAAATGTTTTGGGTCCTTGGTCCAAATGTTGAACTTTCCCTAACATTCAATTGTAGCTCAAGTCCATTATTTGATGCATTATTGTAAGGGTATGTGGGAATGACCTTCGGAGACCAGGGGGAGAGGGAGAGATGCTGCCTAGGGAACAATCAGATAAGAGGGGGGCAGCCCGCAGCTGCATAATGAGCAGAGAAAGAAACTCAGAAAGGAACCTCTCTAACTTATCAGGCTATAAAAAAAGTCAACGGGAGATTTGTACTTTCAGATTTGCAGGATTCTGTTAATGTAGTCTTACAATAAAGGAGAATTAGCTCATCTGGTTGTGTTTCCTATCTGGTGTATCTGGGAAGCCTGACAGTTGTCTTCTGGGATGTAGAGAACTAGTCTTGGCTTCCTTCTATGTGAAACTTCCAGGTTCTCTCTCTCCCTCCATCTTTTCTTCTCAAGGCTAAATATAACCTTGGGATCTCCTTGGAGGACTTAGTCTTCTGATCATTCTCACTGCTCATCTTTGCACTGTTCCAGTATAAAATATGGCACATAGGATATAGTGCTCAAGTGAGGTTCTAACCTGAGCCAGATATGTCTATTATGTACCAGTCATGTGATTTGAGCATGATTCTATAGATGTACCCAAAGACTGAATTTGCCTCATTTACAGTCATATTATAGTGTTGACTCAGTATTCAGCTTGTGCTCAACTAAGTTCCAAAATCTTTTCCATATATGCTATCACCGTACTAGATATCCCCAAGCCTATGATGTTGCATTGATTTCTTTTTTCTAAGTGAAGAATGTTGTATTTGCCTCTGTTGAATTGTATTCCATATTGAGCTGGTCTAAGATAACTTTTCACGTTCCTGTGATCCATGCAATGTCGTACACATGGTATCTGTGTGTGTTCTTTCTCACCCTTGTGCCTCTGCTTTCTTAACCTCTCTTTAGGCTCCTGAACAGCTTCTTCTCCATATGGTGGAGCTGAAGAAGATGCTCGCTTACCTGCATGCCCAGTTGGGCTCCAAACAAAGAGCCTTGGGAAACCTGCAGCACCAGCTGGATAATGCGCCAGAGCCTGATGTACCAAGTATGCAATCTTCTCCCAAACATTTGCTCTTCCTGCTTCTTCTTAGTGACCACCCTGTCCTTTTGTTGAAGTTTTCAAAAACAGAGGTCATATCTTGTTTCAAAATTCCAGTCCTTCTCTCTTCCTGCCCCAGTCCCGTAAGCAAAAGGAGACACTACCCCATCCTACCCCCACAAATCCAGAAGCTACACTGGGAGGTGAACATTTGATAATATTTCTCCATGCATTGTATACCCCAACCAGCAAGTGGTCACCCCCATTTTGGGTGGTTTTTCATTACAAGTCCCAGTGGATCCTGCAATGTGTCGGGCGTTGGACCCTTTAGGTCAACTCTTATTCTGTGGATGGAGCTTTCTTGGTAGCACCTCCGATTTTATGGCACTCCAAATGGAATGCCTAATTTTGGATAATGAGAAGTGGCCCATTAAGGCATTTTTAATGTCAGTTATCATTGATATTGAAGTTGTGTTGAGATGTATTTTATGTTGCTGGTTTAGTTGAATGTGTTTTCTGTTTTCTATTCTTTTTGCCGTGTTGTACTCATTTATTTATCTTCCAAGCCACGTTGAGTGTGTTCTTCCTTTCAAGCTTGGGGTAGAAATAAATGGGTACAGTGTTTTTCTCCTCCGTCCCTAGCCTTAGTGGGAGAGGTGCAGTCCCACGATCAGAAACAAGCGTTTGAGCTTCTGCCCCGTGTCCAGTGCATGATAGATCAGTGCCGGTGTCGCATAGAGTGTTGGCCTGAAATCCAAGCCGTTGTGGATGCCTGGTGAGTGAAGGGAAGGCAACAGGGATGCCAGCAGGTATTAGAGGGCCTGGTCAAAGAGAGAGGAGGTGCCCCATTTGTACATCTTTTGTCTTTTTCTCTCTGTCTAGGTGGGAACAGCCAGGACAGTTTGTTCTCCCCAACGAGCGCCGCCACGGCTTCACATTGCAACAGTGGCTGGAGCGCTGGACCTTGGCTGCCAAGATACTGCAGCAGCAGCAGATCTGGCTCTGAGAGTTAGCCCAAACCCGGGCTAGGTTAAAAGGCAACCCTGCTGTGAACTGCTGGGAATAAATCTGAGAAGCTGGTGGGTGCTCGTTGACAGCGAGGGGCATCTAGGCAGCGCATGGAGGACGGAGCGATTATGCGTTGGCTTCCATCCGGCTGCTAAAAGATAGATCTTAATTGTGTTAAAGGGGCTAAGCAGTTTTCTGCACCTCACCCTTCTCTCCGTCTCCCCTTTTTTTTTTTAGGGGGTGGGTGGGGGAGGAAGTAATGTTGAAGCTACATCTCAACAAGTAGAGCCTATGTATTTTCTAATTCTTTGAAATAAATATTAAGCGTATCGCCTCTTAATTTATCTGGCTTTAACTTTTTCTAACCTGTTTCCTTCCATAATAGCTAACGGGAAAATGCATCTTGCTCTTTCTCTGTTGTTAGAACTAGCTTTTTCATTCTCTCCTTCGTGATGGGGCAAACTCTGGTCTCATTTGATTTGTTAGTTTTTTCACCTTCCTCCCAAAAGAGCAGCGTTTCCTTGAAGCATAAACTGATGGTACTGCACAAAAGGTACGAGTGTTTGGTAAAATGGCAGGCTTCCTCTGCTCCTGACCTTCCTCTGGTGGGCCAGCCCCAGAGTTTGACGTGGTTTTGAAGGAGCGGGAAGACAAGTTCATCATTCCACAAATGTAGGAATACAAGTTGATGCCTCAGCCTTGCTTAGAACTGTGCTGAGCTAGCGAGTGCTTTCTTTCAAAAAAGTCCACTTCTTTTTTGCTGGGATGCTGAGATGTGATTCTAGCCAGCATTCTCCTCTGAGCTAAAACTCCCAGCATCCTTCACCATTGCACAGGCTGATGGGAAGTGCAGTTTTGCCATCTCGGGAGGATGGCTAATTTCCTGTCTCCATGTGAGATTGTAAGGCTGGCTTAGTCTGTGAGCATAGCTTCCCAAGAAGCTGGGAAAGTGGAATGCATACAACACACAATTGGGGCTGCTTCTGAATCCATAAAAGCCTAAGATCCTACCTTTGCTCAATGTGTTAAGTTAGTGACATCGTGGTGGGCTAAACCAAACCTTTTGGATTTGGGTAGACGTGGTATGTAAGAATATGATGGTTTTTAGTTTATTTCAGGTTTCATATGCCAGCTTTCAGAATTAACATAGTTTACAATCAGTATAATAAAAACAAAGGCTGCATTTCCCAGCTACCCCATACAAAGGTTCCCGATCGAGACCGATATAATTTTGCCCTTTAAAAAACAGCAGTGACTGTTTAAAGAGCCAACTCATCATCTTCGCTGAAGGCACAGACTGAAACAGATATTTAAGGCCTACTTAAAAGCAATTGGGAAGGGGCCAGACAGAAGGGGCCACCCCCAGAAGGGAGTTTGAAAGAGTTGAGGCCACCGTGGAGAACCGCTTTTTCTATTATGAGAGGCAGAGCTCTGTTTAAAGTGGTTTAATAATGGCTAAAGGAGAGGGAGGGAATGTGGGGGGAAGAGCAGATAACCTTAAGAATGGTCATCCTCCCTTTCCAAAATGTCTATGAAAATCGAGATATTTGATGCTGATCAAATCCTGCCAGCTCTTGCAGTTCTCTGCCCTTGGATCGAGAGAAGAAACAACCATGCTTTCATCTGCCAAACCATTGCTAACATCCTATTGTTTTGGCCAGTGTGATTGGCCACCTCCCTGCCTGCCTTCTCTGAAGCTAGGGGTCAGGACCCCAGTTCTATTTTTTCAGGGTTATTTTTACCTATCTACCCCACAAAAACAATCTCCCCCACCCAAAAAAACCACTATTTTTTGCTCTGCCCAATCTGGAGAGGGCCTGGGCCCCCCATGCAGTCCGCAGCCAGCCCTTCTCACATCTTTTGTTTTAGACATAGCTTAAAGGAGGCACAGGTCTTCTCCAAGGGAGCCGGTCCTGCTTGCTCTTCTGAGCTCTTCTGAGGTTCGGTGGGTGAGGAACGAAAAAAAGGTCCTTTTTACAACAGTTGCATGCTAAATCTGCAGTTTCTTATCCAGCTCGGCCAAGAGACCCTGGATGTCACAGACAAAGCGGTAGACGTAGCGCTGGCCGCTAGTCTTGTGAATGATGTTCTTGTGATAATAATAGCGCAGCCCCCGACTCAGTTTCTCGTACGTCATGCGCGGCTTGTTCTTGCGCTTGCCCCAGCGCCTTGCCACCTAGCAGGAAATGAGAGGGAGGGGGGCAGTGGGGGGGAGATGAGTAGGCAGTCCCTTGGCGCTGCCTGATAACCAGAAGCCCATTTTATCCCAAGTCCTCACTCGAGCACAGCTAGTTGTGGGCCGTTATGCACAGACAATATCCACAGACAGCATTGCCTTTGCCTCTGCTGGCTACAGCAGCATCTGAAGCTAAAACCAAGATAGGTTTGACCATTGGGGGAGGGCCAGCGTGGATGGGGCCTGGATATTTCTCCCCTGGGTTTAGGAGAAGGATGGAGTTTTAGAGGCAATGGGGCCCATTAAATGCCCAGTACAGTTGGTTTCAAGATGGTAGCAAACTCCTGGTCTTTGACGGGGGGAGTTGGGGTGCTCAGGGACCAAGTTCAGCCCTAGGGTGGCTGTTTGTATGCCCTAATGCTGAGCCATGATTTGTTGAATAAGCCACAATTGGTTTCAGGCAACCCATTAAGGCAGTGGGTCTCAACCTTGGCAGCTTGAAGATGTGTGGACTTCAACTCCCAGAATTCCCCAGGTCATATAACTGAGGGGAGAGCGAGGGGGAACTCACCTCATGTGGGTCACAGAGCTTGAACTCCCAGTCGTTCCCTGTCCATCGGATGAAGGCTTGGCAGGAGCCATCTTGGAGGAGCTCCAGCAGAAAGCGCCATAACTGAATGGGTCCGGCCCCTGCCGGAAAAATAGGGGGTGAACAGGAGGGTTGTGCACCCTTGCAAAGTGATTTGCAAACAATGCTGTGGACTCAGTGCCTCTCAGCTGTTCATCGCAACCCCCCAAAAATAACTTTGCCTTAAGGAGATGCCACTGAAAGTAGAGGCACCTTTTCTTGCAGAAGCTTGAAAAAAGATGGGCTGCTTCAATGACCCATATGTTTTTCTGGAAACAGTTCAAAGTAGCATGCAATATAGAGACGTTGCGAAGGGTTATGTTGCAACCTACTCCCCCCCCACCCCAATTTACAGGCAGCACTTCCAAGCCCTATCAACCACTTTCAAGAATTCTTTCCCTCAACATCCCTGCATACAAAAGCTCCTGTCCTAGCAGGATACCCTGCCATTTACAGATACCCCAAAGCCGGAGGAACAGAGTGGCAGACTCCCAAATATAGAGCATCTCCCAGTTTTGGAGTCACCACCAAGAAGCCACATCCTACATGCCAGTCCACCTGATTGATGGGAAAAAATTGCATTTGATCTTAATGATTGCGCAAGCAATTTGAAAAACCATGTAGCGCCAGACTCTTCAAGACTTTGAAGTTTGCTGTCGGCACATTACAGGTTTCTGATGTCTCCCAGCCCACGTTCCCCAGTCACCATTACCTGCCCGATCTCTAGGTAAAGTATTGGTGTTCCTGCTATCAGCCTGGTCTTTACATTCCCCTTTTCTCTGGCTCCTGATTGGTGAATCGCATTGACAAGAATCACTGTCCAAGGCACTGGATTGGCTGCCCGGGTCAGGGCCAAGGGACTCAGTCCAATGTCCTAGAGGCAACAACAATGGATGAACAGAATCAGGGAGGTAAGCAGGAAAGCTAGTGAGCCCTACCACAAGAGCCACACACTGCCTGCATTCACCCAACCCCCTTAACCCAGTCCCTTGGAGGCCCAATAGTATATGGTGCAAATTCATCTAAGCTTGTTTGAACCCAGCATGGTTGGATGGTTGGTTGGTTGGCTGATGGTTCAGGTTATAGTACAAAGTCAAAACATGGATTCACATCCCCTCATTCATTGTAGGTTGAGATTATATTGGGGGTCATAGAACATGAGAGTCAGTTATGCACACCACAGGCGAGTCTCTTGTGGGGAAGGGCTGCCATTATGCAGGAGAGAACATGCTTTGTGTGCAAAAAGTCCCAGGGTCTCCTGTTGGCTTGGGAAAAAGGCCAAGAGCTAAGGGTTGAACAGGATTGCGGGATGCATTTTAATCATTGTGTGGAATCCAGAGACCAAGTCTAGCTTTAAACTAATGACTTAGATACATGGGATACCAATGAAGAATAAGGATGTCTGTGCGCACATTCTTGGGGCAGGAATTGGCAATTAGTACTAGAACCAAACTCACACATTCTCTTGGATCTGTAGCGTCCTAATTAGAAATGAGAAACCTTTGCTTCTGCTAATCATCTAGGAATTGCACTAGAGTAAGATCCTGCAGTCAGCAGCCTCCCTGGCTTCTGCCACTAAATCCCAGAAATTTCTCATGGGCCTTTTTTAGGTTAAGATGTAAAAGAGAAACACACACACACACAAAATTATGTTTTTAAAAAAACTATCAGCCCCCCTTAGCTGCTTAGTGATGATAATGAAGCTCAGAAACACTGCTAAAGAAAAATCTATAGCATTTTGAGAATGAGTTAGAAAAACAAAGCTTTCTGTTGCAGAGGGAAAAAATTTTTTCAGGAACTATGTGATCAGGCCTGGGGGTCCCAGGGGACCAGGGAGATTTCGTGATGGCTCCCTTATTAATATTATCCCCTCCTGTTCTGTTTGCTTTTATAGTTATTTTTTACTTGTAATCGTTTTTTATGTATTTATTCTTTTTAATTGTACACCACCCAGAGTCACTTTTTATGTGAGATGGGCAGCTATATAAATACAATAAATAAATTTAAATAAATAAATAAAAACTTGGAAGGTAGCTTGCAGGACAGGAATTATTCAAAGTTAAGCAAATTGGAGATTTTACCTTCCTTCGGCTGTTCCTGCTGATCTCCAGGAGGAAGCTGAGCTGAAGATGCCTGCTCTCCAGGAGAGTCGGGATACAGGGCGAGCCAAGGCTGATTTGCTGGTGGGAGGCAGCCGGATTCCTCTAGGCTGTGGGGGACGCTGTCTTGTTGGAGGACCATTCTTGAAGCTGCAGGGGATTCAAGGCACAGGTGTCATCAGAATCATGGGAGAACGGTAGTCCTACCACTTTTCTCCCCTTGTTTCTACCTTCAACCATAAGTGCCTATGGGTGGCAAGAATTCCAGGTTATAAAAGTCCTCAGGCACCAGTCTCAGAGGGAGGATGCTTCCAGATGGACAGCTTCTAGTACTAAGAGTTAAAAGACCCTGAAGGAATTCAGGATCTTCCCACTTGTCTCCTAAATGGATATTGGGGTGCAGGTGGGGATGAGGAAGAAACAGAATTACTGTGCCACCCCAACAAAGCAGACCAGGCTAAGAAACCAATGCCTTATCTATCTATCTATCTATCTATCTATCTATCTATCTATCTATCTATCTATCTATCTATCAAATTTTATATGGCTGCCCATCTCACAAGAAGTGGCTCTGGGTGGCGTACAGCAAAAAATATAAAACAATAAACATGTCAAACACAGTCATATTTTTTAAAAAAGAATATGTAGGTCAGGACTACTTTGGAATGGCTATAATAACAGAATCACACTGGGATTGATGGGGATTCTGGATTCTGGATTCACACACTGCACTCAGCCATAAGCCAGGGTTTATGAACAATAGTGGAATATGCGTAACACTCAAAGTTATATTGTAGTTTGTTCAATTGGGGTTAGGGTGCCAGCCACCATCTCACCCACCCTTCTGAATGTAAGGAAAAATTTAAACAGAAGAAAAAGCTTTGTGATGATAAGATCTATACAACAGAGGAACATCTACCAGTTGAGGCTGTGGGTTGTCCATCTCTGAAAGTTTCTAAGAAGAGGCTGGACAATCGTCTCTCATGGATGGTTTAACTAGTTCTCCTGCACATTGCAGAAGGTTAGACTAGAGCAATGTTTCTCAACCTCATCAACTTTAAGATGTGTGGACTTCAACCCCCAGAATTCCCCAGGCAGCATGCTGGCTGGGGAATTCTGGGAGTTGAAGTCCACAGGTTTTAAAGTTGGCGAGGTTGAGAAACACTGGACTAGATTATCCATGTAGCCCATTCCAACTCTACAACTCTCTGATTCTCTGATAAATGAGACCTGGTGACTTCTAAAATGTGCCCTGTCTGGGAACTTCGAAAGGATTCTCATCCACATATAATGAAAATGGCCTTTTAGACTGTACCTACTTTTTGGCAAACACTACAGTATTCCTGTTGTTGTAGCAGTTTTTATTAGTCCACCTACTACTCATCCCTATTATATTTATATATATATGTATATGTGTGTGTGTGTGTGTGTGTGTGTGTGTGTGTGTGTATAGCCATTCCCATCATTCCCAGGGAGTTGTGCTGGCAGGGAACCATGGGAGTTGTAGTCTAACCCTTCTAAAAGGGACCGCTTTTAGGGGAAGGCTGCTAACGGGCAGCCTTACAACATTTCGGTGAAGTTTTTAAACCTTCACTTCCTCTTGTTGCTCTAACTCCTTGGTTGTGTCAGTTGAAATGGAGGGGGAATTTTTATTGTGCTGTTATGTTGTTTTCCTGCCCTATCTTGCTGCAAAGCTATTATTGGTGGAGCGAATTTCAGAATTTCAGCATAGGATGTTTTCAAAAGGGAATAAATGGTGGGGGGGAGTCGTTTCGTTTAGTCACACGAGCACACAGGCACACCTCGCATGGGTTCGTCCGCAGAGAGAGCTCTTCGGCACTTAGCCGTCTCGCCAAACCACCTCCTCTTTCACGTGCTGGATCAGAAATACCAATAAGGTCCCATCCCACCTCCCTTTAAACAGACACAGGTAGGTGTCCTTTCCTAGCTGTGTCCATTTCCAAAATGATGCACTGAAAGTTATACTGATGAGTATAAAGGAATCTTTCCCCTTTGGTGAATGTGGCAAAGCTGAGAGTGTATATATTCATAATAGAAGTTTAGCCTAGTTTAAGCAGGAATGGCTCCCTTATACAAGTCACATTACACAGCAAGGCAGATTTAGATATTGGTAATACAGCTTCTAGGAAAAAGGTCAAGAGACTAATTAAAAACAACCGGTGAAATGGCTTAAACCGATACAAGCAAACATGCCCAATGTTTAATATTAAATATTAAAAGCATAGCATAAATATTTAAGTGGTGGTTACTGGTTGGGGAAAAAGAAGGGAACGGGAGGATGTGTCATCGAATTCTCCATCGCAGCACTTTTACATTGTTCTATGTTTTTATTCTGCCTTTTGTATTTTTATTCTTCGCTCTGTTGTACTCTTTAAGCTTACGCAGTATAAGAATTAAAAGAAGAATTTTAAAAAAAGAAACCTTTGCTCAGCCTTTTGTCTGCTTTGCTTTGATTCTTTTTAAGTTTTCAGAGAAAACGTATAAACACAAATGCAAAATAGAAAACAGATCAAGAAAATAAAAGAATAAAGCACAAATGAGGAAACGGGGGGGGGTTAAAAATATCAAAGAGGTTATCATTTTCAGCAGCATCGTTAATAAATGGTTGAATATACTATCGAAAGGACTAACAATCACTATTAAGCTTTAAGCAAGGATAAATCTCAAGAACCCCAGCCAACACAGTACACCGTAAATCACTACGTAAAATTAGAAGCTACAGAAGATTGAGTCAAAACTGAGCATCTGTTCTGCTTTAAATACCCCAAACATTGAAGTTTGAATCAACCTGTGAATCCTCATTTCCCATCAAATGAGGTACTGGGGATTATGAGAGTTTATGCCCCACGCTTCCGGAAAGCACCAGATTAGGAAAAAGTCTTTCCTTAGTGCCACAAGCTTTCTCAACCTCTGTCCTTCCATGTATCAGCAAAAACTCACCACCGTGATAGGGTTCCCTGTAGTCTGGATCAAAAGAAACCTGTTTCAGTTCCACGATGGTCTTGGTGTACTCAGGAAATCCTCAAAAAGAAAGGAGAAGATCATTCTATTAATGTTTATTCTAGTGGTGATGAGGGTGGCTGTCTGGGCTGGGGCATTTATGGCTGTTTATCCCTCTGATCTACTGCCAAAGTGACACCCAGGGTCATTGTTAGATGATCTGTTGAAAATCAAGCAATCCTTGCTTGCAAGTTCATAGCTGTAAAGGACACAACAGAAAAGGAAGGAGGGATGGAAAGGGAAGAGGAAAAAGGCAAATTCACACACCCTCTTAAGATGAAGGAGGAATTATTATAAAGAACCAGTTGGGATAAATAATTTGGGGTGGCAAAGCTGTGCCTGCATCCCATTTTCCTCCACTCTCCAGGATGCTATCTACCTTTCAAGCCAAGGGACTCATGGAATGGCATTGCCTTCTCAAACCCTTCCAGTTCAGCAAGGTAACTTCCACCAGCCCAGCTCGGTAGCTGCTGTTCCATCTCATTTTCTGGCAGAAACCAGGAATCCATGTCACTGAAATCATCTTGGAAAATCTTCCTGTACTCTTCCATAAAATCTTTGGGGGTGTAAAGAGAGAAAAAGAGAGTGAGAGGCGTTCCTATTCTTTTACTATTAGGAAAGCATATATGCCCTTTTTTTTAACCAGTCAGGGTTTTTCCAGTTTGTACCCAGACTTGCTGGTGGAGGTTCGTGAGTTAGCGATAGCTTGGAAGCTGTATCTGGTGGGCTGAGATAGCTCCAACCTGTTGCTGTCTCTGCATTGCGGCCTGATTATGCATGCAGGATACAAAATAATGTAGTTATTTATTTATTTGAGGTCACAGCAAATCCCAGCACCTGGCAACCTTGGTAGATCTAAAAAAAAAAAAAAAAATCTAAGCAGGGTCAGACCTGGTTATTACTGGGATGGGAGACCACCAGAAAATCTCAGGTTTCAAACAAACAAACCATCACCTCAGAAGAAGGCACGACAAACCCTTTTCCATCGTGTTGCAAAAGAATGTGTCCACGTAATCACCAGGAGCTGAGGTCAACTCCAGGGAATTTCTACCTTTTCTTCCTCTTTCCAACCAAATGGAATGTTGGAAAGAAATTTTGATAAAAGAGTCAGGGCTCTGTCTGACTGTCCATCTTTTATCATCACGGTAACTCTCCAAAAAGGGAACAGAAAGGGTCCAAATTTGGGGTGGGAAGAAGCCAGCCAAAGACAAACCAGGTTTTTAAATGGGGCAGATCAGGCTGTGAGTTCTAGAGAAAAAATTCCCCCATTGCAACCCTATGGAACAATGTTTCTCAACCTTGGCAAGTTTAAGATGTGTGGACTTCAACTCCCAGAATTCCCCAGCCAGCCATGCTGGCTGAGGAATTCTGGGAGTTGACGTCCACACATCTTAAACTTGCCAAGGTTGAGAAACACTGCTATAGAAGAACCAATTGGTCAATCACTCTAAAAGTTGATGACTGTTCCATTCTAAGCCTGCCTCCTTCTGGTTACATGACCCGGAGGAGAGCCTATGCCGGTCACCTCACGCTTCCCAGTTGCACCTGCACTCACAAACATGTGGCCACATCTGGTGAAAGGGTTGGTAAGAATGCCAGAAGACATGCTCCACATGCTTCTTCTGTTTCAACCAGAGAGACAAGGCCCACTGAGGGGTTGGTCAAAAACAGCTTGAAGTTCACTGATCGAAATTAAGTCCAAGACACAGGCTGTTGCTTTATTTTCATTCAACCACCCAGAGTCCCCCATTGCGGGGAGATGGGTGGGGATAAGTCTACTAAATAAATAAATAAATAAAATAACTTTTTCCAGAACACAGAATAGCTTCCCTTACCTGGTCCTTCAACTGCTGCTCCACCAGGCACCATTTGGACAGGGGTCTCCCTCCAACTCTGAGGCCAAGACTCCATCTCTGTAACCTACGGATAGAGACAAATATCATCCCCACCTCACTTCCTGAAGGACCTTCTCCTGCCCTGCTTTAACTGTCCTTGTCCTGCCCATTTTGCACAGACGAGGCCAGAAGAGCAGGTGAACCATCCATTTCCATCTCTCGGGCTGGGATGGTCAGAAGGCACCATGACGGAGCCCGATCCTGCCCACCCCCCAATCCTGAAGCCAGCACTGAAGCCCCCATCTGCCTCCTAGCTGCCTTTCTAAAAATAAATAAATAAATAAATGCTTCTGCCTGCCTGCCCATGTTTCAATGAGTGACTGCCAATTATTCTTGGATTCATTTACTTTCCATTTATTCTTGTCACTTTGTCATTTTAATTGATTTTAGCTGTTTCGTAAACCGCCCAGAGTCGTTCAATGAGATGGGCGGTGACAAACTTGATATATAAATAAATATATATATAATTATTTATAATTTTATAATACTATTGGACCACATCCAAAATGTGGGTTTCTCTTAGCAGAAGGTCTTAGGAGTCTAACTTTCAGTCTTATTCAACAGTCTCCCTGTTAAATCATCAGTCTTTCACTGTGGGCAGAAATTACTATAATTCTTTATCTTACTTCATGATTTACCCTGTGCTGATTATTGCCATTGTTATGTATATACTAACTGGATTTTAACAATGACCTGATTTTTAAAAAAATGATACAAGCTATTCAGTTATGTAAAACTAACTAATGAAATATTGAAAATTCTTCTCTAATAGATAGATACACACACACATCCATATATATGATATTCAGTTGCGTAAAACTAATAAATATTGAAAATTCTTAGCTAATAGGTAGATATAGATACATAAATATAAAATCTTTTATCTGTATATAGATACAGATTTGTACACACATATGATATTCAGTTCTGTAAATAATAAATATTGAAAATTGTTATCCGATAGATAGATAGATAGATAGATAGATAGATAGATAGATAGATAGATAGATAATCTTTTATCTATATGTAGATATAGATTTGTACACACGTACATGCATATGATATTCAGTTATGAAAACTAATGAAATAGTGAAGATTCTTATCTAATAGAGAGAAAGAGAGGGAGAGAGAGAGAGTTAATGAACATTATACACATACACACACACAAATATAAATTATATATATCTAAAATAATTAGACAATATTTTTAAAAGCACAATGTAAACCACCCCTCTCCAGATTTCTGTCATCAAGCAGAGGCTCAGACCATTCAGTCCACCAGCACCTTCCAACTCTGGATTTGATGAACAGGCTCTTGTTGCTTTATTAACTAAGATTTTCCAGGGCCAAACTGCTCCTATCAGGACCAGCCCTCCCATCAGTGGGAGGCGGGGTGGGGGGCAGCCTGCCTGGGGTGACCGGGGCCAGAGGCTCAGAGACCTTCTACATGGGTCAGGCGGTTTCCTCTGTGCCTCCCAGGCAGCTTTCAGGGGGAGCCTCTCCTGTGGCTGGGAACAACATTTCAATTCCAGTTTGACCAACTCCAGGACATGGAATTGGGCTGAGGCATCATATCTCATGTTCTGCTAAGGTAGAAGGTTATATTCTAAAGGAGCCCTGCCATTCTGCTGTCACCTGGGCTGGGAAGTATGGAAATTGTAGTATCTGGGGGAGGGTGATCAAAAGGAGCTTCTAATCCAGTTCGGCGTTCGGACAAGCGCATTTGAGAACACTCCCCCTCGCCCAAGGCAGGTTTTTTTCCCTTCTTTAATCCAAATAAGGAAGAGATTTTCTTTTCAAGCAAACATTTATTGTATTCTGTCTTGGTTTGCTCTTCCAATGCCAAAATTAAAGAGTCAAATTACAGAATAAGAGACCATAAAGAAGATTTGGAATTGATGAATTGCAATACAAGTCTGCAATTTTTTTAAAAAAACATTTAAATGATTATACTTGCTTTTAAAAAAAATATTTAATATCTCCAGGTTGAATGCCCTGGGTCTCTTACATTCCTCCTCAGCTTTGGGTATCAACTATTGAAAGTCTAGACTCGCCATAATTTACTCGATTAATATATTAATATTAAAAAGCAGAGAATATTGCTACATCTGCTGATTTATACTTTGGGCTCAGCGTATTGTATGAACCCATCCATGCAAGGCTTCTATGTGCAACTGTAGAACCAGGGTTAGCAGGGACCAGTTCAGCAAGTGAGACCAAGTCCTGCTTGCGTAATGCAATGAGATGTAAAACACCCACAACTGTATACTATTCAGCGTCTGAACATATCCAGCAAAAGGATGTTCACTTGCTCCCTAGTTATTATTCCTTGGTTGAGTGGGCAGTTAAGAAGGGTTTTTTTTTTTAATGACTTAAGTTCAGGCAAAACACTTAACCAGGTCTGTTGAAGACCTTCTGGCTATATTTCTACAACACACTAACTTTAGTGAGTTTTAACTTGGATTGTTTTGTGTACTGTATCAGCAAGACTCACTTGGACCGTTTGCAAGTCTGGACCCTTCCAGAAAATGGGTTAATTCAGTAACTAAATTCAGTGGTTAAAGCCAGGACAGATTCAAACTGTAGGTGGCCATGGGGAGAATTTTGGGGAGATCCACCTAACCTCTAGTCAAGAGAATGAACAGAATCAGCTTTCCCCAACTCAGCTGAAAAGCTCAAAATGTTGGCAACTCCCGGAATTCCTTTGGCCATGATAGCTAGATGTTCCGGAAGTTTGCAATCTCAACATTTCTTTGGGATCCTGGCTGAGAAAAGCTGAATTAGATAGAAGATTTTACTGTGTATCTAACTGCAGAGACTAGACATTAAGCCTGAAGCTGGTTGCATGCAAAGAACATATTGTTGCATTAAAGTTTTATACACACACTTAGACACTTCACTCCAACACAATCCTTGCCCCCACCTTTGATTTTACTCACCGCTTTGCAGAGATCACTTATGGGATGGGTGGCTTGGGGAAATTTCTTGAGGGCAAACAAATTCCAAAGATTGAGTGGCACAATCTTCTCCTTGGGCTATGAAATTGGGAGGAAAAACAGTTATACCTAGGAGTTTCTCTGGCCAAGTGGACCCTTCTCTTTGCTTGTAAAAGTATTGCCCGGTGCTTATCCTTTGCCAGGGGTCTTTACCACTCCCCCCCCCCCCCCGCTTTTTCTCTCTCTCTGTATTCATATCCTTATACTTCTTTGCTCCCATTGGTTGAATGAAGGAGAAAGTTTCGTGACTTTTTCTACATTTTTGGAGGGGGAGGCAGACGGATTTTCCATGTCAGCACAGCCAGTGTGTGTGTAAGTGTGTGTGAGAGACACAGAGAGGGGGGAGAGGGAGAGAGAGTGTGTATCACGACTCTACAATCCCAGAGGGGCGACCAGGTGGCCAAATTTCAGAGACAGAGGGAAGGTCGTGAGAGGAAGCAAGGCTGGGGTGTGTTTATCTCTCAGGAACACAATACAGTTCACAAAAACTTCTAAGCAAGCTATTCCTCCTAACCCTAATAAATCTTAAAAATGAGACACCGTAACTTCCTCCAAGGCCTGCCCTAAGCCAGAAGAGCCAATTTTCTCACCAAGTCAAATGCCTTCTAACCCAGGTTTATTACTCCTGAGAGCCAAGGCTGCTTACTCAGGATGCTGAAAGAAGAACATCCAAAGAGTTACACACCCATAAAGCTGTTGCACCACAATTCTCAACACAGCTCTGCAAGGTGCTAAGTTGGCCAAGGCTATAGCTGTACCAACATGCTGATATATGGTAAGAGAGGATACGTGAGCTTAACAAATACCAGCAAGGAGAAGGGGGTTGGATCAGAATCATGGCATGGGAGGGAAGATGATCCAGCTGTCCCTGTCCTAGACCCAACTGAATCGTGGTACTTCCAATAGGAGAAATTAAGGTGCCACCTAAGGGAGATCTCCAGATATCTACTCACAAAAAAACAAGATATCTTCACCCCCCCTGGACTGGTAGCAAGCCACCTTCCTCACATGAGGGTGACTTGTATTGAGCAACAGGAGTGGGGTGGGGAGTAGGACAAGCATTTAAAAAACAAAACAGAGTCTACTTGCATTGTGGCATTGTGCTGTGTAATTAAAACTGGATAGCTTGATTTTGGCCATGTTGACCCCCCCCCCCCACAGTCTATCCAGTGCCCTTTTCTCTATGGGAAGCAAAGAGTAAGAATGGCAGAGTTTCCCAACCCATAGAGAAGCCAGCCCCCTTGTACTTAAACAGCCCTAAACCACAAGCCCACAGATTGGGTAATGGCTTGAGATTGGGCAAGGAACAGCATGAGAACTCCCCACCCAACAAGCCTGTTGCTACCCCTAACTGAGCCAGAAACCAGCCCCACATCTGAGTCTCAATTCACCTTTCCCAACCTGGTCCTCTCTAAATTGGCTGGACCACAATCCCCAATCACCCCCTGCCAGCCTGAGCCAGGAGAGGCGAGGAAGATAGAAGGTGTAGTCCGACGCATCTGGGCAAGGCTGTTTCAAGTTCAAGGGTGCACAACGTTGGCCCTGGCATGATGGGTGGGAGGCGAGATCCCCCAAACTAGGCAGGATGAAGTTGTGGTTGGCATCAGACCCAAAGTAAATCTGATTTGATTTAACTGTAATTCCAACCTAAGTATTTAAAGGCAGTATCTGTCAAACTGAAATTTGCAATTCAGGGGCAATTTTTGGATGGGCTGGGGGCCACCTATGGCCCTGGGGCTTCATGTTGTGCACCCCTGTCCTGTATGAAACGTGAAGTCCTGCCTCCTTACCTCCAGACCACTATCCACTCTCCATGTCTGCCACATGGACAAGCCCCTTCCCCAGCTTCCTACTTTCCCCCAGGGATCTTTCAGAGAGAACTCTTACGGTTAGGGCTCACGGCTCCGATTCAGTTTGAGGGAGCTCCATTCTTTGCCCCTTCCAGGGAATCTCAGGAGAGAGGTGGGTGGGTACATCAGCCTCTGAAAGTACGATGTGAGATTGTGCAACGGCCCCAGCGTTGAGACAAGGAGTGCACAACAGCAACCGGAAACCACAGGGCCCCCACGCCTTACCACAAAGCACAAACCAGGTGCAATGGAGCTCAGAGAAGTAGTAGAAAAGGAGGAGGAGGAGGAGGAGGAGGAGGAGGAAGAGGGCCCAGAATGAAAAAACCTGTTCCTTTGCCTGAGTTGGAAAGCTGGACTTTCTTCTGCTCAGAGCTAGTATCTAGGAACAAGCAGGAGTGGCCTATCCATCAAGCTGAAAGAAGCAGTTGCCCAGGGCACCAAGTTAAGTTGGGCACCACTTTTTTAGCGGAAAAAGAAACAAATGAAAACCAAATTAAAAATTTTTTTTAAAAGACAATGTTATAAGCAGTCTCTCTTTTATTTGATCTCTGAAACATTGGGTGGACAGGCAGAAAAACTAACTATCTCTATTTCCAAAAACGTGGCTAAAAGCATTATATACAAAATGGGACAAAATGATTCCCATTTCCCATCCCAAAATGATCCCCCAGTTACCAATCCATCCAGTGGGTCTGCCCTTGGGGTTTAGGGCAGGCATTGGTGGCATGGTTCACGTAGGGTGCCTGTTGCTGTTAGCTAGGAACAAACCTTGCAGCCAGAAACTATGATTCGCATTACGTACCTTCCCTGGATGTACCCTCTAGGGCAGGCATGCCGAACCCTGCCCAATACTGTGCATGAGAGGGCCTCAGAGATTTACCAGATTTGGAAATAAACCTAGCATTGCATTCAGCAGCATTATTGAATTAACCCATTTTCTGGGTTTGTGAAATACACCGAACCATAAACTAGCGAAACAGGTTGAATTCACACAACACTCTAAGCCACAGGCAGAAGAACCTAGCCAAGATGAACTCAACTGAGTTTCCCACGTTGTGTGTGGATGGAACCCCTAGACTCATCCATTGAGATGACTATGAACACACCCAGTAATGCCATTGCCACATCACAAAGCATTAAAACCTGTAATATCTATCATAACATGCAATCTTAAAAAACATTAAAGCCGTTAAAATAAAGTTTTAAAAGCACACTTGCAAACAACTAAAAGGGAGCTCTAATGTGAGTCTGTTTCTACAGTGCTTAACCTGATAGAGATTAACTCATTTGTTCATGAGTTAACAAATAAATAAAATACATGGAACTAACTCGATGGCCAGGATGCAAGCTGCATGCTAAGTCAGGAAAAAAAAAAAAACTGTCTAAAAATCCAAGTGAAAATTAGCCAAGCTTACAATATTGTGTGAATGCAACCAGTAGGTTTGTTACAGACCCAGTTAAGTGTGTTGTGCAGACACAGCCAGGTGAGTGTATTTTATAGCAGGGGGTAGCAGAGTGAGTAAACTTTCAGTAGAGCCCAGCAAACAGGGCTCTGTTAATTGAAGGTATCTGCAAAAGATTCTTCCTGCAGAGATGGAAGATCAGACAGGCGCATAACAACAGAGGTGCATCCTTGGATGGCCAACACCTACAATACTTTCAGCGGCAAAAGTTAGAACCAGGGTCTTGCACTGAGGCCAGGAAACAATTAACAACATCTGTGGTATGTTCCCCTTTATCAAACCACTAGAGGGGGAGACAAACATTAACATTTCAGAATTTTGATAGAATGTCCACTGAAGATGGATTGGGAATTTTTAAGGCATGCAAATGCTGGTAGAAAAATAGGGGGTAGTATGTGGCCTGTTGTGAGGAATGTTTGTTGGAAGAAGTGAAAATAGCTGTGTACGAGTGTGCGTCTGCCCACCCTGTTATATGGAAGTGAAAGTTGGGTATGTCAAGAGAAACATAACATTAGGGTAAATGCAACGGGAGTGGGGTATTTAAGAAGCATGTGTGGCAAAACAAGAAGAGAGAAGGTCAAGAATGAATGGGTGCTGAATTCATGTGGATTAAGTACAAAAGAGAATGACCAGTGCTAAATAAATATGTTGAGATGGTTTGGTCATATAGAGAGAATGAAGGAGGATTGAACTGGAAAACAAATGAAGGAAGAGTGGATGAGGTGAGAGGAAGAGAAAGGCCCAAGAAGTCAAGGTTGGATGTTGTTGAGGAAATCCTCAAAAGGAGAGAGGTTGATGAACAAAAAGCAATGTGCATGAAGCTGTAGATGGATATGATGGAAGGAAGGAAGGCAGAAAGATATGAAAGTGGAGGTATAGTGAAGGGTGTTGGCTTAAACCCAGAGGTGTCTGCAGGAGGGCAGGGATTAAGTCACACAGTTGCACCCGACATCTTGACTTCTTTGATCCTCCCCCTGAGGATGCCCCATTTAAACTAGATGTCGCTGTATTTCCTTTTTTTTTTCCTATGTCATGCCTAGAGTTTCTTTGACTTGCTATTTCTTATTCTTTTTCGGTGTTTTGCAGAATATTGTTTATACGGAATAGCGTGAGGGGTATGATGTACGTATATTTGTATATAGAAACTGGTCACGGGACAGGAGAAATACAATTGGTAGTCTTAAATGAAATGGTTCATGTAATTATCGTTTGAGTTCTGCTTCAGTATTATTCTTGCAATGTGTGTGCATTTTGACAACCAGGTTCACACATCACAATAAGCTATAACAATAGGTTGCTGGGGTTTGGAATTGTTTGTTCTGCAGACAAGGCCATGGTGGTTTGTTAAACCATGATTGATGCCTTAACATGCTTAAGTGGTCAGCTAAAGACCAAGTGGTTGCATTTACACTACATAATAAGCTTAAATAATATTAACCTTGGTTCATTTTTTACTCTCCTTGTGCTGTCCAAATTTAATCCAGATGGTTAGTTTATAATTCAACATATTGTGCAAAGCCAATGGATTAATTAAGTAATCAGGTTAAATGTGCTATGTGTAAACACAGCCGGCTTGTTGCACAAGGCCAACCAATAGTGATTTGTTCAATAAAATATGGCCAGAACTTTCTGGTCTAGTGAACTGGAAGGTAAGAACCTGGTAGATGCCTCCTTCTAAATCCATTTGTTATGAAGCCTACTCTGTACTCCAGCATACAAATAACCAATGACCTGACCGAATGCCAGGAAGAGAAGCGTGAGACAGAATAATCAGCTACAGCTAACACTTATCATTTAAAAATTGTGTCTGCTCATGGGATAAGGAGAGAGGATCAGATCAAATCATTCTGATTAGAATGACTCCAGCCCTAAATTCACATCAACGATGTTCAGCAATTTGTTGATTAAATATCAATTAATATCAGTTAACAAAGACACAGAGTGCATATGCGCCTGCATCCAAGAGTTGCTCCCTGATCTCCACCTTCATATCACCGCTGTTGCTTGCATGGCTTCCATTCGTAATGCGCATCCTTGAGTAAAGAATCTGCATCTTATGGATAGAGAAGCTGCCTGGCCAGATGGTTCGGCTTCAGTTGTTCAGGAGCAGTTTAAACCTCTGTGTCTGAAACCTGCTCTTCCAGAAACAAACTTCATTTCTTTTCCTGTTTTGATTTTAAATAAACTCTTTTCTCACCTTCTTTCTAACCCAGGCAAAATTGATTGGAATCTGGCTGACATGGCATAGCTGAAATCATGGAACACTCTATCCATCACCATAACAACAATGATTTTATGATTGGATTAGGTGGGCCCTCATCTGCCCACTGATCCATTGTGTCTCCCAATTTCCCTGCACCGCCCGAAATTATCATATTTTTTTTTAGATTCCTTTAATTAATTAAAAGGAATACATAGGTAAATAAATAGGGTGGTGCCCTACTGCCAAGCAAAGGACCATCCCCTAATATCATTTGTTTACAAGAATGCCACTAGATCCCACTGAAGCCCCAGAGGGATCTTTAGAAAATAAAAATGCTCAGGAATTGCAGACTATTTCTTTGCTGAGAAGTGAGACCAACTTTACAGAAAACAAAACAAAGATAAAACGGCCAGCTATGGCAGGGAGAAAGTTGGCCGTAAGTCAAAAAGCAACTTTGTCCTATTGTCTCCCAATCAGTGAGCGTACAGTGATTGGCTTATGTCCAATGTGGCAGCCATTTTGTGACAGTGCCCACAGCAGGCTCCCAACATTCCAAGAGTGTTTGCTGACCCGACAGGTTAGTCTCCCAAGTGGGCTGGGGTCACAGAATAGCCTCACTACCACCTTTGCATAACAGAGCAGCATAATTCAGTAATACAGCAGAGACAGAATCTAGGATTACAGCTGAATTCACTGAGCATAAACCTGTAAGGTGGGCTAGTAGTTTGACATTCAGGTCTCATTGAGATCTAGAGTTAGTCAATAATCATTAGGCTTGGCTGTTCTCAATCTAGGAGGCCCTACCGTGAGCACTGCACTTTAGCTGGGGAGGATAATGGGGCGCAAACAAGGGGGCTAAGAAGGAAGTTACCTCTGAATATGTACAGTGCCCTTCCGATCCAAGAAGCTAATTTTCAATCCATAAAGAACTCTTGCTTTAAAGATCAAGCACTGGGTCCTCCTGATTTTTGTTGGGAGCACCACTCTTGGTCCTGCTTCTTGTAAAAATAAATCAAGTGACCCTCCAAGCACAACAAAGTCTTCTTTTGCCCTCATCCCTCTCTGTTTTTCACCAGCAGCCTCTCTTGTACTTCCATTTCTGTCTCAAAATCTCTTGACTTACCCATTTGTAATTTGAACAAGAAGAGAAAAAAATGCATATAAACCAACAATGCTATTTAAAAAAAACTTTCAGAGCCTGTAAGCTTGGTCACACCAATAGGAAACCAGCCCCGGCGGTTTGTGTGACTTCACTTCCCAAAATTAGACACACACATACACACACACACACACACCAAGCCTTGTTCATCCGGCCCCCTGCGCAAGATCAGCCCTGCCAATGCAACTCATCTGAATGCCCATGGAGATCTAGGCGGAAAGCAGCAGGTAGAGGCGTGCCATGGATTGCACCATCAAGGTAAGTTCTGGAGATGTTCCTCCATCTTTGTTAGCAGCTGATCCCCTCGCTTTGTCTCTGTCCTCCAGTTTGCACTGAGCTGGTCTCTGGTTCAGTTCCTCTCTGTCTCATACACACCCAGCTCCAGAAACAGGGCCCCCCTCCGCTCTTTCCTTCTGGTACAAAAAAATTTCCTCTTCCTTCCCTTTCGTGGCGGTTGATGTCTCTGAGTTTAAAAAACCCAAACCAAACCACCACCAGACGCTTTCAGCTCTGAAGCAGAGAGCCCCTTCCACCGTTAAGTCTGGCCAACCAAGGGAACGCAGATGAGGGAGTTTTGGGGGATCCCAACACTGTGTCACAAGTGGACTCAGGGGCATATGTTTCCCCAAACCATCAAGATGCCAGGGAAGAGATGAAAATGGCATCGCCATGCCAAAACACAGAATTTCGGGGATGGAAGCAAAGTGTTGGGGGACACGTCACCCCCAAACTGGAAATACTCCCCCATTGTAAGAGGTCAGTTCATTTTCTTTTTTGCATTCCTGATGTTATTATCCCTTTTTCGTTTTTACAAAGCTTTTATTCTTTTCAACAGTAGCTTTTTTATTCATTCATTATTTCCAACTTCAGCTTTTGATTTATCCATTCCTTTTAAGCTTTGTTTTCCTGCGCATCACACATTTCTGATCAGGTTGGCCAAGCAGATGCTGACTTATGCAAACATTTGAGGCTTCAAAAATCCCTCAGCTCAAGGACATGCCTCGTTTTAACCAGGCTGTGCCTTGGGGAAAAAAAAAAGAGACTGATCAACTTTGACTGGGAGAAGATTTTCAGGATTGATTGAGAGGAACATTTCTAGTTCATCTCTCCTCCCCAGTCAAAGTTTGACAATATATAGCCACCTCTTCTCTAATGATATGCGATTATCTTTGGTTTTACATTATTATTGGCCGGGAGAGAATCCGTGCTTGGATTTTGGGTGTAGTTTAGTGCTGAGCTGTTCAGATTTTTAAAGATGAGGGAAATGGAGCCTTGCTTAATCATTTGCAAAGAAGAAGCTGTGTTCGTCTGCACAGCAAAACCAACAAATGAGGTCTTTGTTGTCTGAGCTGTTCTTGGAATTAGTTGGCTTCAAGGGGAGGCACAGGCACCTGTTTGCTTCGACTCGAGACTAGCAAAGGACCTGGCCTAACATCATCACCCATCTTCCTTCCCTACGTATGACCTTCCGGATTAGCTGGTGAATACAACTCCATCACTTCCAGGTTAAAGAGACCATTGATGTCCTCTCTTGCCTGAGGGTTCCCCCAAATCTTGAGAATAATCTTGGGTTTGGCATTGACTTCAGGGTTTTCTGCAACACTTGGCGTGTGAAAGGCAAGATTTACATGTTTGTTTTTCTTTCCCTGGTAATTTTGTGGCAGGGATAGATAAGGCTGCCTTAGCAATCTGCTTTCCATCGGACACAGAAATAATTATTCTGTTTCCCCCAAAAAAGCACCGCTCTTTTCTTTTCTTTTCTTTTCTTTTCTTTTCTTTTCTTTTCTTTTCTTTTCTTTTCAATTTGCAATCAGGTTAATCAGGAAAAAAACAACCATACCAGATTCTCTGCTCTTATGTTTTCAAAATAATACATTTGATCTGCAAAAGGGATCAGACCAGGGAAAACAGCCTGGTCACCTGCTCACATCTGCAGGTTGAGGGACTGTTAATGGATCCTGCGGGGCTAATGGAGATTCAATGAATGATTGCTTTAAAAATGATCGAGGAAAGAAAATGTCAATATTGCCATTTTGAAGCACTTTCTGGAGCAGGGATACTATTGGGTCAGCACAGAAACATTCCTCTAAGAAAGCAGAAGCAGAGGTTACCAAGTTTTTAAACACTTTTATTGGTCATCCATCCGGTGTGCAATTGTTGAGGTTAGCAAGTGAGAGAACATTTGACTTCGGGGCTGTTCAATGTTGATTCTTCAAAATCAAGCTGATCGGTTTATTCTGTCACTTGCCAAGCCTTGGCTGCGTACTGTGTAGGAGAGGTGTTGTTAAAATAACCCTTTTTTATCATGCTAGGATCCTCCTGTAATAATTGCAAGGATACAAAAAGAGCTGGGGTGGATCTGATCAAAAGTCTTTCTGGTCCTCCATGGATTAAGGAAAGTTTCTGGGAAACTCACACACACACAGCATGAGCCAAAGAGCAATCAAAGGATCTTCGTGTCCCCTAACAGCAGGTTTCATAGGCAAACTACCTCTGATCTCCTCCTGATAACTTTCTCCATGGTTTTGCAGCACCTTCTTGGGAGGTTTTCCAAATTGGGGGCACCGTGTAATGTCAAATTCCATAGTATAACAAAAACACTGAGCAGATAAATCCTTCCTTGCATCTCTTTACAATCTCCCATTCTACTGCAGCGCCCACGTTCCAAATGATTCCAAAATCGGAGATCCACACCTTTTTTGCTAGGTCACATAGGTCCATCTTTAGCATGGCCTTCCTGATCTGTCTCCCACAAGTAAACCAACCCCCCCCCCCCAATATATTCATATTGTCTTCCTACAGGAATGGCTTTGTCCCTTAACCACTTCGGCTCATAAGGTTTTCCAGTCCTCTGAGTGGTGCCACCTTAACGCTGTATTTGCCATATTCCAAATATGAACCCCCCAGAAATGTGCAGAATGACCTTCGGATTGTGCCAGCTCTTTTCCAGAATAGAATCTGCCTACCCCCCCTGCCCCACCGACTCCCCAATTCCCATCTTGCCATCATCCCCACATTCACTTTGCCATTTCCATATCAATTGCAGACAGGGACAGGATTTTCACTGATCTCCTTAAGATGGTTTCCCTATTCAATGCAGAACAGCCAGATTGGGAAATAGCTTTGTCCCCCAGGCTATCAGATTCTTGAATGTTTAATAAGTTAATGTCAAATGTGTATAGAATATATATTTTACAGTAATTATGGTATCTTGATTGATTGTACTTCTAGTGTCTGATTGTAATTGCGAGCCAGCTACAACGGAATTTCATTTTATTATGCACTTGGTGTATAGTGTATAGTGGAATGACAACAAAGTTATTATTTGTCTATTCCTTCCTGGACAAATTCCCCCAATCTGATATGATCTAGTGGTTATGGGGTTGAATTATGAGGAAAGGCCCATGTCCAACTCCAACCCCAGCCATGGAAATTCACTGGGTGGTTTTGGGCCAGTCATTCTCTCTTAGCCCAACCTACTCCACAGGGTTGTTGTTATGGGGATAAAATGAACGGCCTTGAGCTCCTACAGAACAGGTGGGATATAAATCTAACAAAGAAATAAAATTTTCTCTTGTGCCTTTATGAGCACGTCCATCTAGTTTTCTTGGTGACAACTTAGGCCTTCTGGCAGGCTGTTTCATCTGCTCAGCCTGACCCACGTCCCTGAGATTTCCTCGTGGTCTCCCATCCCACCTTGATTAGTTTTCCCAGCTGAGCCCACTTTGGCTGGGAGCTGCCCTTAAGCTGGGCAACACCCAAGGCGGCAGTATCTATGAATGAACGTACATAGGGCTTTCCTGCAATGTGTCCCATTTCATATTTGCTCACATGCAGCCCAGCCCACTCCCTCCAGCGTCGAAAGATCCCTTCTCCCAACCTGTCCCACTTCTGCAGATTCGGACGCTGACCCTTTGCCGGATCAGCGCCAAACAATTGCTGAAGCAAAGGAGACTCAGCACCAGTAACCCCCCCGCCCCCCCAGACTCAGGCTTTCAATAGCCAAACAGGAAGCCGTGTCCACATCTCTCCCATCACCTCCTCCCCTCGGCCCTTCATTACAGAAGATGGGAGAGCTATTTAAAGACCCCCCCAAGCTAAGCGGGCAGCTCCGAGCTTCTCCAGCAGCCCTTATCAGCAGCAACAGAGGCTTCCGCCATTGCGGCCTCAGACTTCCTGCCTCGGCTTCCTGTGCTAGCTGTCCCACCAGCATCTGCGAGCTGCAACCCTTGCCCCCCCACCCCGCTGTCCTCCGTCGCTGCCGTGTCAGCCTGCCCGCCTCACGTTTGAACAACACGCGTGGCCTTTTCCTTGCCCTGGTTCAGGTCCAAAGCGTGTTAGGTGAACCCTCCGGGGGTGCGGTTTGCAACTCTCCGTGCAGTTCTGCGGACAAGCACCTCGACACCCGTGCCTTGCCGTGACCAGCCCTCCTTTATCAGAAAGGGCAGCCCTTTATTTCAGAAAGCTGTCCTTTCGATTTCTTTAGTTCTCAAAAACCCACTTTTGTCCTCTCTTTCGGTCCTTTAACTTTTGCCGCACCAATGGTGCCCCTTCAGGCAGGGGCTTTGACATTCATGTGACAGATATGGAAATTGAATCGTCTTTTTTAAATAGACGTACACGTGCAGTTTGATTTTAGGTGTTTTTATTAGAATATGGGTTTTTCTTGGGTCGGCTCTTGGATTTTCCTTCGCAAAGCAAAGTTATAAATATAAGCAATTACATTTTTTTTGTCCTTATGAACCTCTGCCAGGTCTGTCCCTTTTTCAGGTTGGTCTTCTATTTTTCCAAGAAAAGATGGTTGCCGTACTTATAAGCCTCCTGCTGCCTTTCCTGAGTCCAAGCCTCTCTGCCTCCCAGATGGGAGGAAAAGTCCCATGGAAGTCTGGAGAGGAGAACTAAACAGGAAGTTGCAATGGGGGGCTAACTGGTCCTGGGGGGGTTGTACACCGTGTGCCCACTGACCCCAATCTCCAGGACTGGCATCCATCTGGCAAGGCTCTTCTGCGATTTGCATTAAAAATGATCTGTTTCAGCAGCGCTGAGTCTGGCTGCTGTACTAGTTTCCCACAATGCCCCTGACGTAGCATCCTTCTGGGGCATTATGGGAAATTCAGAGTGGCGAGACTCAGCCTGCAGGCGCTCCCTGTAATTCTGCTCACGCGTGTAAGGGGAAGGAGACATGGAATTGGTCCGTTCACCCTCCGAAGTCTGCACAATTTTTCTGGCGCTTCTTTCTTCTGCCATTGCAGTAGCTCTGGCCAACTCTACCTGAAGAAGGAACGGAGGGTTCGTAAAAGGTGGGGGAAAGCCAGCAAAACGGATTTAAATGGTTAATTAAGAATCTTACACTCTGGGTTTTGAAATGGTTGCAGAGGCTCAGCTTTTTGGAAAAGGACTGGAATTTCACCACACCAACAATAAAATAATAATATAATAATATCAAATTGCTTATTCTAAGGGGGCAGGTAAACAGATCCTGGTTGCTAAGCAACCCCAGAGCAGTTTCCTCCCTTCCTAAATCCGGGAACAAGATTCTCCTGCCTTTCAACTCCTTCAGCACAAATCAGCCAATTCCATTTTGTGAGAAGGATGCTAAATGTATTAAATGCACTTTTTGGAGCAGATCCAATTGCCCAAGGCCACCCTATGAAATGCAGATGCCAGCCTCACCCTTTGCAGAAGTCCAAGGCCCAACCAAGTTATTTTAGCACCGGAGGCTGAAAAAACATTCAGCCCGTTTCTTTCTCCTTTCTTGCTGGTCAAAATGCAGCAGTAATGTATTCAATAACTTCCAATTTGCCACCCATTCATGCAGGGCTTACCCCAGGGTGGGTCAAAAACATCAAGATGGCGGCTGCAACTGCCCAATCAAAGTTCCGCCTCTTTTTTATGTCTGTCTCCCCTGCCTTCGTGATACCTCTTAAGGAGCTATTTCACATTCTCCCTAACGGGACGGCTGCAAGAGGCCGATTCATAGTTATAACCTGCTTTTGGTACCACCATCCCAGTGTTTTAGTTGACATGGTGTGCTAAACCATGATTTGTAAAACTGTGGTTAGTGGATAAGCCACAGTGGATGGCTCCCTGCAATATGCTAAGTTCAAACCAACCAAATCATATTATGGCTTAGAATATTATGTGAATCAGGCCAGCCGCATATTATGTGAAGTCATAATGAGATTTTTGGGGCTTTGGTTTATAGGAAGTTGAACCCAGCCAATTAACCTCCCTCCCTCCTGGCTGAAGGAATCCATCTCCTGGGTTTTTAAGATCTGTAGAGACTACCACATCTGAGAAGCAAGTCTGAAAGAAAAATGGGTTAGATTAAGTATATGGCAGCTCTCCTCTCAGTGATGCTGTTCAGATGATTTGATAGGAGTTGTAGAGCATCAGGTTGGGGAAAAGGAGCTCACCTGTAGGGTTTTTTTGTTTTTTTTAAGGGCACTGTAGTCCAACACATATAGAGCATATCAGGCTAGGAAGAAATAAGCAAAGGTTTCTCTGACTTTTCCAAAGGAGAAGAATCACTGTCTAAAATGACTTTCGACTAACGATTCTATTTTAGCATATGCTTTCATTTCATACAAAGGTTCATTTTCTCCCTACGTCCACACTGTGACTCAGACTTCTAGGATGCACGCAAAGGAAATGGTGGGAATATTTGTCCCCCGCTGCCCACCCGACATATAATCAACTCTGAGTCTTATTCCGTGCAAAAATTGTAAGTTGCTTCCCTGCCTTTCAGCCTGGTTGCTTTGCTCCTCTATCTTATCCAGATCTTCTCAACCAAAGCAACTTTAAGATCTGTGGACTTCAACTCCCAGAATTCCCCAGCCAGCACATCCACAGATCTTAAAGTTGCTGAGGTTGAGAAACACTGGTCTCATCTCCCATCATCAGCATTTCGGTGTTAAGTTCTTTATCTCGCACTTGGTATCTTTTCAGAAACATGAGTACTCTGATCAATGGCAGGGCAGTGTGTTGAATAGAGAAATCGGTATAGAAAGATAAAAGACCCCAAACATTAGTTCTTTTACTATAAAGAGCAAAGAGGAGGAGAATGATTTAACCCAAGGCAAACAGTTAAAGACCTTCTCCCACTACACTACAATCCATTTGTCCCCTCCCCACCAACCTATTTCTGTTTTAAATTGTACAAGACTAAACCACATAACATCGCATCTGGTTTGGCCTAACCTTTCAGATGGAATTGGACTACAACCCCCAGAACTCCTGACCAGCATGGCCAGGCCAGTGGGGATTGACTGGGGAGGTGCCTGGTGGTAAAACGCTGAATTTGGGCATCTTCATTCCTGCTATATCACCCTGTTCTGCTTCATAAATCTTCAGAATTGATAAAAGAGGGGAGAAAGGTTGACCCTGGTCCAGAGCGTACGGTCATAAAGATCAAGATGGCAGCTACAATGGTGTGATCTGTTCGTTTGTTTGTTTATTTTTCTAATTTCAAGAAAAAAGGAAAAGAAGTAATACTGATACAAATGCACATAGAAAAGAACATAGAAAACAGAGTAAGGAAGACAAAATAAACCAGTATAAGCAATAGATTACTGGTGGCTAACCAACAAATCTCAAATATCTGGCAGATCTATAATATCATATGGCTAATATTTTCTAATACCCCATTAACAACTCAGAGTACTGTAAGGCATTTCATACCCAATTCCTAGTAAAGACATGTCTCTATTAACAGAATAGGAATCAATAAGAGGAAAAAGAAAATCTTTAACGAATAAACAATACACTGAGAGAATACTGTAACTAATGTCTGTAGACTATACATCGAATTAAAATATAAACTCTGGAAGCCAAATTTGGGATGTGGCACAATTCCGTACATAGAATTGTAGTCCAGAAATGGTTTCCAAATAAAATTGAACTGTACATCAGATTTACTTTTTAGATATGAAGCTGTTCTAGACATCAACACATATTCCCCGTTCAGTTAACCATTCTTCCATACAGGGGATCAGAGATCTTTTCCAATAAAAAGTGTACAAAATCCTTGCAGCTGTTATCATGCCAGTTCATGGTATTTTGAAAAAAAGGTAAGGTTGGGTGAAAATATCTCACTGAAATGGAATTACAACTTTTACAGCTCTACCTGTTTTTAATATGTGTTGGAAATAAAAGCAGGAGGGCGTTGATCACACTGTCGTGGCCGCCATCTTGATGGTGCGGACAATCCTCCTGGCCCTTGTCAAGACATCAGAAAGAGCAATTCACTGGGATCACGCCAGACTTTTACCTTCTCTGATTCAGTTTTCATGTGGCTAGTCGGATGTCTCTGGAAAGCCCGCCACTAGACTTGGTAGCCTGATTTGAATTTTCCACAAGGACACAACGCTAAGCCCTTTGTGGGTTTTGATGTAATACATTGTGCAAATTCAGCCATTTCATTCCATCATTTATAGCTGAATGAATCATGTCAAGCCTGCCAGTTGTGGGTTGCCAGATAAACCACAGCTTAATGAAACACATTTAGGAATCTGGTAGAAGGTACAGTGTTGCTGCTGGGATCATGATGTCATACACAGTGAGACAAATTATGGAATTTGCATCATTTGCAGAATGACGTCATCGTGCATGGATGTCGCTCCCCTTCTATCCCTGGACATCCATGCGATACATAAATCCAATCACTGAATCTGATATCAGAGATATTATTATTATTATTATTATTATTATTAACTTTATCCCACCTTTTTAATATATTTTCTATGAACGTATATGCCCATCGTGACTAGTAGCAAATTACTAACAGTCTTAACCTCAAGCTTGCTCTGATTGGAAAGTCAGTTCTGTGAAAAGCTTTTATTAAAAAAAAAAAAAAATTATCAATAACCCACATGGAAATTTTTGTGGCTATTTCCTTATCTGAGTGGTGGCAGGAATTAAGTCAATCTTTTGCTGACCGGGAGACTGTATGATTTACCTGCTTAATCTTCACCCTCCAGCCTGTTATTCAAAGCCCAATAACCCCTGTGAGTCTGTAATTCCACAGAATACTTTTGCTTTCAATTACCCTGTTTTCCCATTCGTACCAAGTTCCAAATCCCGTTGCCAAATTCCAGTCTGTCCATGCGTGCCTTCTAACAAAAATCTGATACGCAGAAATGAGCAGGCAAAGCTTCGCGTTGCATAGAAATCTACCCACCCACCTATCACATTTTTATGCCCCCCCAACTTCTCACAAATCAAGGTGGCTTATGTACAGTAACAGAAGAATGAACATCCCGACCCAAACGATGCTTCTCATTTGTTGTTTTAACCCCCTGTAGCCCACCCAGAATTGCTTCATGAATAAGAATAAATTAACTGAACTGAAATAATGAATACATAAATAAAATAAAAACTACAAAGGCAACCCAGGCCCGCCACTCACCCCGAAAGCCCACCAGAACAAGACATCCACCTGATCCTTGGTTTAATGCGGTAGAGCTTCAACTCAACGCGTTAGACAAATGTGTCACATAGTTTGGATCTGTGGGAAAGCCACTTTTGATCTCAACCATAGAGTAAAATCCTTCCCCCATCTAGCCAGCAACACAAAAGTTTCACCGAAACGCTCCTTTCCAAAATACTCCATCTTGCTCCCTCCGGCGCCCCACCTTGATGCTCCCCCCACATGCCAGTTAGAGGCAACCCATCCTCAATAGTCAGGCTTTAGGCTTCTTCCTGGCTTCTAAAAAAGTCTGTGGGTGTAAGTTTGCATGTTTACATGTTGCTTTGCTTTGTTTCGGCACTTCCGCAAAAACCATAAGGTAATATATGCAACTTCACGCATATATTACATTATGGTTTATGGAAGGTGGTGTCCTATTTTGGCCCTCGCTTTTAAATCCTGGAATTTGTAGCTTATATTATGGGAGGGACGTTTAAATTTCCTCCTTCTGTTCCTTCTTTCTGGGTATTTTTCTCTTCTCCTTCTGCATTTCAGTTTAAACAGGGACTGCTTCTAAAATAATTCCAGGTGGGACAATGCCCAGCCACAAGTCTCAGTTCCTTTAGTTAATTTGTCTCGGTTTTCAGTTCCTATATTACCATGTTTGAATTGATAAAACACTGTGGGGAGAGAGTAGTTTTGGTATGAATATATAAAATATGTGTGTATATATATATGTGTGTGTGTGTGTGTGTGTGTGTGTGTATGGTAGAATACTACATCAGGATTCCTTTTGTGCAATGTTTTAATGTTGTTCAGGCTGCATATCCCCCACCACAATACAAGAATGGGGAAAGGAGAGGCCCTGCAGAAAAAAGGATCTTGCTATCACTTACATGCAGCGCTGCAGAATGCGTTTTCCTGCAGCTCTGTTTAGCTGCACATTTGAGCATTTGCATGTGAGTGAAACTCATTCCCCATTAGACTCTTGGAGGCATTGGTGTGAACAACTGCATCAAGACCAAAAAACCCGATCAAACAACACACATGGTGAAACACAGACAAGCCAACCCCAGATGTGTTGAAAGCAGCAAGGGTCAAAGACGTAAACCAAACATGATGGTTTAAGCACGGAGCGAGGGCACTTCTCAGGCCGGGCTGGACAATGTGAGACCTTCCTGATGTTGTACTGTAATTCCCATCAATCGTACTAACCCAGGTAGCGAGGATGGATTTTCAGGGCAATAACTTTTGGAAGATGGCTCGTTGGCGCAGTTTAGAGCAGCAAAAGGCAGGGAGAAATAGGGAGTGTTAGGACCATCATTTTGAAAGCATCTCTCTTTAACAGACATTCCTTGTTTCTGTCCATAGCAGATAAACCTTCTTAAACTGCAAAGGGATTGCCCTTAACAGAGCTGCCTGGAAATGTGTATCTCCAGGAGAGCAGGGCTAACCTAGGATTTCAGTGTAGAGGAGGTCTAAAATACCTCTAATCAATGTTCTATACCAGGGTTCCTCAACCTCAGCAACTTTAAGATGGGTGGACTTCAACTCCCAGAATGCCCCAGCCAGCTGGCTGGGGCATTCTGGGAGTTGAAGTCCACCCATCTTAAAGTTGCTGAGGTTGAGGAACCCTGTTCTATAGGGCCAAAGGCTGTGTTCATTCATATTTATAAGCCAGGGTTTGTTTAATCATGGCTTGTTGGGCTGACAACAATGAACTGAGTTTGTTTGTTTATTTATCATATTTATATAGCCGCCCATCTCACACAAGGTGACTCTGGGAGGTGTACAACAATTAAACCCTGGACGGCGTACAACAATTAATAATCATGCAGCACACTGAGCCCCAAGGCATGATTTGCAAATTGTAATGGCTGGTTCACACAGTGTGTGAAGCCAAAACCAATCAAACCACATTATGGCTTATCAGAAGAAGTGAATTCAGTTTAATGGCATGGTTCCCAAAGGTCTCCACAATACAAAGCCCACTGAGACATACATAGATGCATGGAGCTTTTAGTAGTTGTCTCCCATGTAGACAACCGCTTGGTATGTTGGACTACAAGTCCCATCCCATTTTACAAGGCCAGCACTGCAACGATTGTCCTCTGCTGCATCTTTAACAGGAGTTTTGTAGCGCATACATTCATCCAAGACTCACTTAACATCCTACTGGGGGGGGGGGGAAACCCAAAGGTTATAAAGAAGCACAACTGGAAACCTAAGGGGAGACAAGGCAACCTGCAGAGAATTTTATTTTATTTTATTTTATTTTGTTCTCCACATCAAATCTGTGAGGTGGATTAGGCTGAGAGAGGGAAACTCAGCGGGCTTCCACGGCTGAGGGTGGAGGAGAACCTGTCCACAGGTGCCAATGTGCAGACATCTCCCTCGGCACTCAGCAGGCTTCTTATTCCTCACTTCAAAGAATATCCCTTTAACTAGAAAACACTAAATAGGAAGCTCGACTATTGCAAAGCCAACACATCCCACCCTCCAGTGTCATATTGCTTTGAGCAAACGCTTCTGAACCCCCACAAAGCCACCATTGGGGTGATAGAGGTCATCCTAGGATGCTAGTTTGTTCACCTGCTTGTAAATGGATCTTTCAGGACTGGCTATGTCCACCGTGGCAGGCGTTTTGTGAGTGTACCATTACAAACCCTCCAAATTCCTGCCCCTATTAAATTTACAAGTAATTTAAGAACTTGACAAGGTTTAGCCTTGCCAGAGAAAAAAGCAAAAAGTTAGGACTTAAAAAAAAAAGTTAGGACGTCTCACTGTTTTCTTCTGGCCTCAAACTGGTTTCATCTATTTCAGTGTTTCTCAACCTTGGGAACTTGAAGATGTGTGGACTTCAACTCCCAAGATTCCCCAGCCAGCTGGGGAATCCTGGGAGTTGAAGTCCACACATCTTCAAGTTCCCAAGGTTGAGAAACACTAATCTATTTAGTATGTTACTTACATGCATATTTTTCCCCCAAGGAACTCAGGGCATTCTGTGTGGTTAGACTTTCAGTTGTAGACAAGACAATATTCTGGAAAAGCTAGTGAAGGATGGATGGTTTTTGTTTGAATTTACACATACGATTGATCAGTCCCACGAGTGAAGGGAGGGAGGCTGGTATTTCCTTATGCTGTTTTGTTCTGCATGTCATTCAATAGCATATTCTGGTTTCATTGGGAGTTGGTCTACTTCAAAGAGAGTGAACGCCTTTATTACCAATCTTACGGTTTTAGGGAATCCTTTCACTTTACGTTTTTAGCTGTAAACTGTTAAGCTCCTGTTGCTTGCACTTCCTCAGTCTTGCGCAAGACCGTGTCCCTGTTTTATCTAAAGCTAACAACAGCAGAAAATATTTTTATATATCTAGCTGGCTCCTTTTGTTTGAAAACTAGAGATTCTCCTCAATGGAAATTTCGACTGGCATATTATACTTGCTTTATAAAATTGTGGGTGGAAGAATGTTTATTCCTTTCTGAAGAATACTTATCTAGAAATAACTTTGCAGTTCTTAACCGGCTTCCAGACTACATCTAGAGTATCGGGTCCAGTTTGGGGCACCACGTTTTAGGAAGGACAATGACAGCTTGCAGAGTCCAGAGAAGAGCAACCAAGATGATAAGGTGTTTGGAAGAAAAAAGTTTATAAGGAATAGTTGGAAATGTTGGGTGGGTTTAGCCTGGAGAAGACAAGACTGCAGGGAGACTGAGTAACTGTCTTCCACTATCTGAAGGGCTTTCATGTAGATCAGTGTTTCTCAACCTTGGGAACTTTAATATGTGTGGACTTTAACTTCCAGAATTCCCCAGCCAGCATGGGGAATTCTGAGAGTTGAAATCCACACATCTTAAAGTTGCTGAGGTTGAGAAACACTGATGTGGAGGACAGAGCAGAATGGTTCCGAGTTGTTCCAGGATACAGGACAAGAAATAATGGGTTGATATTAGAAGGAATAGATTTCCACTGGACATTAGGAAAACTTCTCCAAAAGGAAGAGTGATTCAGGAATGGGGTAGACTGCCTTAGAGGTGGGAAATACTCCTTCACTGGAGGCCATTCGACACAGGCTAGATGGCCATGGAGCAGGGGTGCTGTAGTAACGGATTCTTGCTCTGGGAAGGGAATTGTGCTAGATAATCTCAAGTTTCATTCCAACCCTTACCTTCTATACTTCTACGAACAATTTATCAACTTTTTGCTATAATTGGAACAGAGGATTTTTATCACTTTTGCATTAAGGCAGTTCAGAATGCAAGACTTTCTGGGTCCAAACCACAAGTATTTTGACATTGTTCATAAAGGTAGAGAAATTGTCTGTTCTTTCCTGTATTAAATTTCCATCTGCTCTTGTTATGTGCTTTCAGTTGTCATCCATAAGCAAAGATGTACATATTCTCCTATCACAGGATAGTATTGCAGGTCTCTGATGAAAGACAAAGAGTCCATGAAGTTCATACCCCAATAAATGTGTTAGTTTTTAGGGGCCCACAAGACAGTAAACTGAAATCCTCCTAATTCTTATTAGGAATCAGGAACATGGTGGATCCAATGAATGGAACGGTACCTTCTGGAATAGGACATGGGATCCCAAACAGGCATTTTAGATTGTAATTTCATAACAGTCTTTCCATCTGGTGTTCTCCTCTTAAATTTCCCCCAAACATTGCTAATTATGGATCCTGTTTAAAATTTAGAGTTTAAGGTATGAGAAAGCATTATATGCACACCAGTTTTAAGTGCAATTTGTGGTGGCTCTAACACCTATATACAGGACTGGGGCCAATCTTTAAAACAATTGAATTTAGTGACTTGGCCCTTGGCCCAACATATCCAGATTAATGCTTCATCCTGTTACCTTAAAGTTAAAGCAAGAACATTACCAACAAATTACAATAATGTATTTCTTGGAAGTGAGGTCCTTTATTTAAAAGCAAAACACATTTGCAGAATGCTCTAAGCATGATTGAACCTGCAACACTGGGTTTTTCACCAATGTGATATTCCACCGTGAGAGTCTAATTTCCAGGGACTTTTACAAATGTGCACAAATCATGGAATCCAAGTTGAAAGGTTACCATTTTCCTAAAGCCAAAATCTGCCTAAAAATGTAAATCCAGTTTTAAGTCTCAACATCTGGTATGGGTGCTTTTGAACCTAGAAGCTCCATTCTTAACCAGGCTGATAATATTGCCTATAGAAACTATAGGGAAATATGACCCTAGTGAGTGAATTGAAAGAGGAATTAATATTTTAAATGGCAAGTAAGAACTCAGCACAAAAACAGGAGTTTTGGGCAGAAGAATTGTACTCCAGACTAAATCATGCAACCAGTTTATATACGGTCACCACATCTTGGCTGTAAAAATCTGAAAGACCACTACGTGGGAGCACAGAAGGCTCTACTCCAGCTTTGTGTCTCCATCTAAGTCAGTGTTTTTCAACCTCTGCAAGTTTAAGATGCGTGGACTTCAACTGAAGTCCACGCATCTTAAAGTTCCCAAGATTGAGAAACACTGTTTTAAGTGCGCCTAAGTTTTCTGCAGCTCAAATATGGTAGTCTATATAACGTTGTTACAACAAATGAACGTGTTACTACATACTGTTCTACGAAAAAGGTCTGCTTGTAAGGAACCACTGGAAACCACTGTGATTTTTTAAAAACATGGCTGGTGCTAGTAGGTGTAGCAATTGTCTGTGTTTATAAGCTGAACAGGAAGAGCACAGGGTTTTCAGAGGAAAGACCGTCTTTCATTCATTCATCTGCTTCACACCTTCTGCTAAGAGAGAAGCATGCCAGTGAATCCTTTTTTACAGCCACGTTACAGGGCTTCCTCCAACCTTTTTTTTTTCTAATTATTTTCTACCATATTCAAGTGGGAAATATAATAAGAGAGTTTGCTTTAAGTGGACTTCAGCTCCTGGTAGCTTCATAGCCGTATCCTTGTAGTTTTGCTGGCTACGATACAGAAATGATTGGCCCTTGTGTTCTTCGGTGTAATTTTTTCAACTTCCCATCTAGAGTTTGCAGATAATCTTCCAGCCACGATCCTGCATTTTCACAGATTTGGAGACCACCCAATGCTGCTGCCACCCAGCTGGGCATTTAAACATATAAGCATTGAAAACAAAACCTAACGTAGATATTTTTATTTCTTTATTAGAATTTTTAAAATAGATTTTATTTTATTTATTACAGTTTTTAAATCTCCCAATAGCCAAAGCTCTCTGGACAGTTTACGATAAAAGAAACTAAAAGGCACAGTTTGAATCAAAACAGATACAATGAACTCTAATAAAATGCAGAAGGGAAACACCGTACAAACTAGGCAGGACCAAGGCAGTCATTCAAAAATCTAAAACAATACAAATTAAAATACAGTGGAAAAGCCAATGAAGAAGCCTTGGAAAATAGAATTGCAGCTGGTGAAAAAATGATGCTGAAGTGGGCACCAGTTGGGCCTTTTGGGGGAGGCAATTCCATCAAAGGGGTGCCACCACCAAAGGGCTCTCTCCCTTGTAGAAACCCACCTCACCTCCTCTGATGGGGGGCAGGCCTGGAGGAGGGCCTCAGTAGAAGAGCTTAATATACTCGAGTTAACATTTAACATAAGGAAACAGATGAAACCCCCACTCTACTCTGCTCCCCAAAATACAGAAAATAATCCTTCCTCCCCAAATGTGGGGTGCTGCCCCACTTGCTTTCCATCACCTCCCAGCTTACGAAGCTCTCAAAAGTTCCTCTCTAGCACCAAAACCTTGTCTCCCTTATGCTAAGCCTTGGTTTATTAAATAAGCCACAATACACTGGCTTTGCCCAACACACTAGGACTTCTCAAACTTGAAGAGCTACAACTCCCTAAAGCAATGCTTCTCAACCTCAGCAGCTTTAAGATGTGTGGGCTTCAATTCCCAGAATTCCCCATGGCTGGTTGGGGAATTCTGGGAGTTGAAGTCCACACATCTTAAAGTTGCTGAGGTTGGGAAACACTGCCCTAAAGGGAGCAATGAATTTTTATGAGCCCTCACTGATAAAACTAATTCTTTCATCGGGGTTCAGGATGGGCAAGAAATAAACTCGACACTTCGTTTTGATCCTCATTTATTTTATTTATTCTCCTTTATGAGCTGGACAGTGCTGTGCTCTGCCCCTGCAAAGCCGGTCCAACTATTGCTCGTGGCAGCTTGGGGCAACCTACAAATTCATAAAATAAATTAATACATAAATACTGTCATGGTGAGCTCCCCCCCCCGTCGTCCCCTACCCCTGGGGGATACCGACTCACAGTTCGAGGACCCCTGGGCTAAGCCCAAATCAAACCAGACCTTCTTTAGGCTTGGTGTGAACCCAACTCTCTCCCCCTCCCCCCCCGGCAGGATTCAGCCCCCTCCCCAGTTTGGAAAGAGACCCCGCAGAGGACGGAGGGGAATGGCTCTTCTCTCCTCCCCACCCCAGACCCATCAGGAGGGCCAGATAAGTCGAGTTGCACAGGAAGAAGTATTGAAGAGGGAAAAAGAAACTGACTTCAAGCTCAGCTTTCACTGGGAGGAAAGCTGGTTTAGACAGAATAGTCCTCTGGCTGGAATCCAACCCATTGTTCTCTCCCTCCCCGTCTCCTCCTTCAGCCCTCGAGGTGCTGCTCGTGTTTTGCTTTGGGGCGGGTGTCACCCCTGGCTCTGCGTTACTGGCAGCCCTTGGGCCACACCCACCATTTGTGCAACGCGGCCCAACAGTGAGGCAACCCTGTCCTGGCGTGATTGTGCACTTGGGTCATGAGGGAGACCTCGTGCCCCTGCCCGATGCTGAGGGCCGGTGGCTGGTTTTGAAAAGGAAGGTCTTCAGTCGATAAAGGGAGCCTGAGGCTGTTCCTGGCCCGTGGGTATCCGAGGGGGTGATGAGAAATGGAACCTCCATGTGCAAGGGCAGTGTATCTCGGCACCTAGAGTTACTGGCGGGAGAGGACCAGCCGGATAAATTGTTTCAATAGATCTGATGTTTGGGATGGAGCAGGAACAGATGAGGGCTGTTTCCATCGTTGCTGATTTCTGAAATGTCCCCTAGAGTTACCCACTGGTCCCGACGTTTTCTACAGAACCATGGTTAGGTTGCTGCTTGGTTGACTCACTCATCATGCTCAGCCATTGTATGCTGGCTTTTGCTATAATGGGATGTGTGAACCAGGCTACCAGGGCTTGTTCAGGGGATTGTAGTCTAAAAATGCTGGTTGATCATGAAGGATTTAAAAAATGCTGAGCCTAGGATTTCTGTTCTGAGCGCTAGGACTGCATGACGTTTCCTTCTTTCCAAATTAAGACTGCCAGATCCAGGCTACAATAATGTAGAAGAGGAATAGGTGGCAGCAAAGGAGACAGGGAATCCTTTGCTGTCCTCTAGTGGTCACGTGGACCTTTGCATCCCAGACCCTAACCTCCATTCTACATACACATGGAGTGGGTTCGCACATCATGCTAAGCCGGGCTAAGAAATGATGGTCAAATACAACAGTCTAAGCTGGTGTTTCTCAAACTTGGGCACTTTAAGAGGTGTGGACTTCAACTCCCAGAATTCCCCAGCCAGCACGTGGAGCTGAAGTCCACATGTCTGAAAGTTGCCAAGATTGAGAAACACTGGTCTAAGCCAAACCCAAGCAGCTCCCCTATGTTGTACAAACTCGGCCATAAAAATCAGCTCTTCTTCCTTCTAGGCCAGCCTTCCCCAACATGGGCACTTTCCAGAAGTTTGGCCATGACTCCCAGAATTCTCAGCAATGACCATGCTGGCTGGGGAATTCTGGGAGTTGAAGTCTGTAAGGCATCCATGATGGAGCAGGCTACCCTAAACATTCTTCATTTGGTCCCTGCTCTTGTTAAACACCCTCTTCTGCTCTGTCAAAAACCAGAGATCACCAGACGATCCAGATTTATCTCCTAGATGAGGAATTGAACCTTCTAGGCCAGTGTTTTTCAAACGTGGCGGCTTTAAGATGTGTGGACTTCAACTCCCAGAATTCCCCAGCCAGCAAGGCTGGCTGGGGAATTCTGGGAGTTGAAGTCCACACATCTTAAAGCTGCCACGTTTGAAAAACACTGTTCTAGCCTCTGAGAGCCTTGCTTGACCAGCTGCAGAACAAAGACGTATTGTGTGCAAAAAGGCCTCCTAAGAACCCCAGCGCAGTTCCCTTCCTCTTGCTGTGAGCTTTTGCATCTGATGATAACATCTCCTATCAAGGCTGCGTACAGAAATGTCTGTTCAGCACCCCTGCCAACTTCTGCTTTCATTTCTTAACGGAGCTTGCAGGGCAGCACCTAGGTCTGGAAGTGGGGGGAGGTGCCGGATTCAGATTCTCCACGCAGACCAAATTGGAGCAAATGCTCATTTCGCAAGTCTCAGGACGCTGCCCTGGAGAATCCGAGATGTCCTGACCAAGGGTAACTCTGAGCATAGGCAGAGTGTTTTTCCTTTCTTCCCCCAAGCAGGCAGATGCAGCTGTCCTTTGCTAGCCAGACAGTGCTGGCAAAGTTAAAGCTACAACAGCAAGTGTTATAATGATCAAAAGGAAATAAAGCATTGTCTTAAAAGGTAACAACTGCTTGCTACAGGAGGATGTACCGCTCCTAAGTCATAGGCTCTAAAAAGAAGCCTTTAGGCAAAAATCTCAAAGCCAAAGCCGCTGGCTATCTGGCCACAAATCCTTTACCCAGATCAGCTAAAGACCTCCCAACTCCGTGGGTACACTGTGCGAATCTTGGTTAGATCTTACCTGCAGTTCATTTGCTCGCAGCCAAATGGGTGGTGCAAAGCCAGCCTGCACGGCTTGTTTAGAAATAACTGTTTTGTGCACACCCAGAAAGTGAGTTAACTTAATAACCAGGTGAAGCGTGTTCTGTGACTGCAGCCACCGCCTTCAGCAGGGCCACTTCCCGGTTCTGCGGCTTGAACCAAGAGAGAGTTGGGCTTCGTCGCAAGGGCTGCGTGTTCTTTCCTTCGGGGAGATTATGATATCGTAATTTTATGACAGATCCTGCAGGCTGGGGACTGGATGCAGAAGTGAACCGAGCTCCTGCCCGCTTAACCAAGATTTGGGTGACGGAATTTCAGTTTCTGTCATTTGAAGGGCCTCCCTTGCTGTCGCCTGTTTTATTCCACAGACTGGCAGGGAGAACCTTGCCACATTTCAGACGGGCCACCGGTGGCTGGGACTTTAACAGCTGCCTGCCTACCGTCCCAAGGAGGCTGCCCCATTGTGCTTCAATTCCCCCTCCCCTACCAAAGACATCTGCCAATAACACAGAGCAAGTCCTTCATCTGAGCAACTGAATATATTCCGTTTTACTGCCTGTGGCTGGTCGAATTTTCTTTTTTTCTTTCTTTCACGACTGAGCTATGTCGCTGCCACCTCCCTGCTATTTCCTGCGCCAAAGCTGTGTCGCTGCCCAAAAATCCCAGCATCAGACAAGGTGAAAAATCACATTGCACAGCCCCGGGAAACTTCAGCCATGCACCTCCCTCCCTGCTGCCTTCCAAATAAATCTGTTGCATTGCTTTGGGACGACGACCTGCCTCTCCAAGCCCTGGCAGAATCCAAGTGGGGCTCGGTGGGCTATTCCATTCCTTTCCTTTTCCGTGGGCGATTTCTCTCTCCTTGGCCACAGGTGTACATTTCCCAGGTTCCTACATTCATGCTCGGATTCCCTTTTAGGCCAGGCCTGTTTAGAGGCAGGGAGGGCAAAGTAGGTTCCAGATTTTGCCAGATGATCAGAGAGCCATGGACTTATTCCATCATTCCCCGACCTCCACTAGAGACATCCTATAAATTCCCCCTCCCCATTTCTAGCACCAGAAAACTGCCCTTCTAGAAAAGGGGGAAATATTCAGACTCTTTGGAAACGTCTAAGTAATTGGCAGAAGCAACGGTTCTAGAGAATAGACTCCCAAGAGGGGTCTCCCATTGTTGGAGTCGCTTGTTAAATTCTTTTAAAGTTGCTTTAGGGCAATGTTGTCCAAACTTGGCCACTTTAAGATGAGTGGACTTCAACTCCCAGAATTCCCCAGCCAGCATGGCTGGCTGGGGAATTCTGGGAGTTGAAGTCCACTCATCTTAAAGTGGCCAAGTTTGGACAACACTGCTTTAGGGTGACTCTGGTCTTCTTTCTTCTGCCAAGGATGTTTGTTTCTTTCTCACGCGCATCTCGCCGGCCTGTTCTCTGTCGGATTTGTTCCCTGCTGTTTGAAAGCTGTGTGTTACAATAGAGGTTTTGAGCGAGAGTAGTCGACACTAGCAAAACTCGTGCAGTTTTCTTGCACGGAGGTGGCGATGATGTAAAACGGTCCTTCTTACAACAGCCCCGTGAGCAGGAGTCTCCCCAGGGTGTGGTCAGAAAATCAAGATGGCAGCCCTGATGGTGCGATTGAAGATGGCGGCAAAGCTGGTAGCCACCATGGTGCCACTGAAGCTCTGCCTGCCTTTTATCTGCACTGCGTAAAAAATAAGCAGAGCTTCGGCCTCACCATCATGGTCCCATCGTCGTTTTTTGACCTTACCCTGCAGATACCCCTGTGAGTTAGAATACTGTATGCTGAGACATCTGGACAGATCCAGAGTCGCCCAGCTGGAATCCAAAGCAAGATCTCCCCGTTGTGATCACCACACCTCCCAGGCTGCAGAAGGATTGTGTGATATACGCCAGACTAAAGTAGCGTTGGCTGTTTTATGGCTGGCTGTGTTTACACATGCTAAATTAGCTAGAACAAGGTTGATCAGTTTGGGTCAGAGGGGGACCCAGCCATTGGCTTGTACAAACTGGCTCTCACATTAAACCACCATATTTTCTAAAATTTGGGCATGGGATACTATATGTTTGGTTAATGTGAGTTTAGAGTTTAACCCCTTGGGCGAGTCCAGGCAACTGGGCTGTCATGTTTAAACTCCTAACCCTGATCCTACCCACTGCTAGAAACAGTTATACTTCTAATGGCAAAAGCAGTGATCTAAATTCATCGTTTGCTCATCCTGCAAAAGGATGCTGACGGTTCTCCCCTTTAAGAGGTTAAGGGGTGGGGGCAGCCCCCTTGCTTTGGGAGAGCCTCCCCCAGAGGTACGATTGGTGGCCAGTTTGGTGGAGTTTACGAAGGCCGCAAACCAGCATCGTCCCAAGGAGCCTGTGAGTTGTAACTCTCACCACTGCGCCTGAGTCTTGATTTAATTCGTTTAACATCTTATCAATTGTTGTGTGTGTTTGTGCTGTTCTTGCACTGAAAACTACCAGAGCAGTGTGGGAATATGGGGGAACAGACATGTAAATACATAAATAAAATATTGTCACACAACGCCCCCCTTGGAATGAAGCTGATGGTTCCGATCTGGCTCCCTGGGTCAACTCCCCAAATAAATTGCCTGAGTTCCCTACACATAGGTCAGGCTCAGCTCTCCGGTTACACTTCCCCCAGTGCTGTATCTGCAATTCCACAGTGGTGTGAGAATGTAAATCGACAGCAAGCAGCTACTAGATCCGAGGTCTGCTCCAGAGATGGGCAGAACCAGCTTTAGGCATTTGCTCAAGGATGTTCTTTGCCGGTACCAACTGAGGTCTTTTTGGTCCACTCAATGTAGGGATCAGTAGAAGGTAAATCTGGACCTGCCGGTAGATTTCTAAGTAATATGCAAGCAACGGACTCCAATTCTTGATTCCCAGTGATGTGAACAGTGCCGGAAATGAATAACCGGGTGTGGAGTTCCTGCATGGAAAGATTGTGACTACCATTCAGGCCTTCAGGAATTTAAAACTAAATCCTGAATTCAGATCCTTCATTCAAAGGCCTGCAGGGTTCACACAGTACGTTAGACTAGTCTGAAATGGGGTTGGGCTGCTTGTGGCTTGGTCGGTTGTGGGAAGAGTGATGGATGAGCGATGTTTTCACATTAAACAACAATACGGCTTATTTGGGTGTGGTGTGCTATGTGGCTGCCAGAACTGATTTTTATTAAGTTTAGGGTCTTTCAGCCAGGAACGGGGCTTGATCTCTCTTCGGTCCAATTTAGCAGCTCTCCTCTGATTTTCTTAATATCTCTTCCGGTCTTTTCCTGTTGTTCCCCCGGCCCCCGCCCTTCTACACAGGAAGCGCTGTCAGTTGTAAGTGAGGACCAGTCCATCTTCGACCCAGCCTTTGCCTCCTCACACCTCTTGAAGACCGAGGTGCCTTCGGTGGACGACTATGGGAACAAGGAAGGCATGGCCTTGGAGGAGCCCTCGTGGCCGGCCCAGGTCAACAGCCGAGGCCATATGGTGAAGCAGGAGAACGAGCAGGTCAACTGCTCCAGCAGGTGAGCAGCCTTGGAGAGCAGCAGTCCAGATTTGGGGCTTGCTTATTTGCTTCATTAGAGTCATATCCTGCCTTTATTTTGTGAAGGTGGCATCCATAACGGTCCCACCTCCCGTTTTCCCCAGGACAACCACTCTGGAGGTGGGTTGGGCTGAGAGCAATTGGCCCAAAAACACCTAACCAGTTTCCATGCCTAAGAGAGGACTCAAACTCACCGTCTCCCAGTGTCTAGTCCAACACCTTCCCCACTACACCCCACCAGCTTTTGGGCTGAGCAAGAGGGTCTAGCCCAAAGAAGCTGATGTTGCCCTCTGGGCAAACAGATTGGCAGGCTTGACTGGGCTGCGTATGTATTTTCCACATTCTTTTACCTGCAAGGCTTAATTTTTTTTGCCTGGTCTCGCTCCTCAGCTGTAAATAGCATCCATGGCCTAGGGAAAATGAGCAAAGCTCTACTTCTTATTTCTGAGGTATGGAAAGGGTGCCTGATGCTTCCTGCAGAACAAGCTGCTGCTAAAGGTACAAGAATAAGCTCGGGGCCCGTCAGTTGGCAACCTGAGAAGTGGGGCCCAAATTCATTGGGCTTGTTAACCCTAACTCTGCAACAAACTGCAATAGATGTAGATGGGGACTGTCAGCCGGTCTAGCCGACTGTGTTCTTGACTGCATCTGCTAAAGGTTGGGGCCGAGATCCTGACTTCTACCTGTATTCAACACCCCTGACTCAACATCTAGTTTTGGGCGCAAAAAGGGCAGCAAAGTTAAACTGAGTTGCAAGCCAAGATTCCTCAAAGGTAAAGACAGGAAGAGGAAGATAGCTAGTGCTCAATTTTGTTTGCGATTTTATCCTTAGCTAGTGACAAGTGCATGAACAAGGCCTCCAGCTTGCAAGACTGGGGCTAGGGAAAAGAATGTATTTATGGATGCATTTTTATTTCTAGAATATTTCATAGAACATACCTATTCTGCTGTTCAAGCCAGTTTCCAAAGTAATAAACTACTCATTGTTATTGTTATTACAGGTAGTCCTTGTTTAGCGACCACAATTGGGACCAGCAACTCAGTCATTAAGTGAAGCAGTCACTAAGTGAAATTGCAACTCTGCTAACAATCTTACTTCAGGTTTCCTTTGCTTTACAGACCTGCGAAGGTCGTAAATGCGAGGACTGGTCGCAAAGTTACTTTTCCATCACCGTCGTAACTGTGAATGGTCGCTAAACGAGTCAATCACTAAACAAGGACTACCTGTATTCACAAATCAATTCACAATGCAACCAAGAAGAATGAAAAGCAGTCATCAGGGTTTATCCTACCAGCAGCAAGCTTTGCTGGCCCTCAGAGCAGCAGTGTGCGACCTCAAGCAAACTTCAGAATCCCTCTGCAAGCTACGAACGCAGATCTCTGACTGGAGCAATCAGTCCTAGTGGGAATGGAAAGAATGGAGAAGACAAGGAGGAAGTGTCAGAGATAGAGACTGAATGCCCCACCTATTCCTTAGGCTACACCCACTATTAGCACGCAGCCACCCTGCAGACAACTCCCAAAGCAAAGCATACCTCTATGTGGGGTTGGGGTGGAGAGAATGTCTGGAGTGCAGACCCTCATAATATATATTGGTGGGCCTTTGGAGAGGAACTCTACAGCAGTGTTTCTCAACCTTGGCAACTTTAAGATGCGTGGGCTTCAACTTTCAGAATTCTGGGAGTAGACGTCCTCACACCTTAAAGTTGCCAAGGTTGAGAAACACTGCTCTACAGGATAAAAACGGGAATTTTACAAGGGAGTCCCTCCTTAGAATCATGACGTCTATGGAGCTTTGGAGGAAACTCCATAGAAGTCCGTGTCGCCCACCCTGAGTGAGGACCTGCCACCCCCTTCTCCAATATGTAACTGTCTCTCCCCCAGCAGACAATCACCGGTGGACTGCAGTGCCACCCGCAGGAGCAAAGTGGAAGTGGCGGTCGACACGTCCCAGGTGTCCTATACAGCTGGATACACCAACCAGCGTAGTCCCCCCGTTTCTTCGTCCAGGGAGGAGAAGGTCATTGTTCCAGCAGGTTGGTAGAGGACAGATCCCCCACCATGTAAAGGTTGCCCCTCATTACACCAATGATCTGACACCTTTCCCTGTTGCACCCCAACTTAGCAGCTACCAAAACCTGCTTTTGGTCCCTTGGCCATGGAACGCCGTGCTCCTTACCCCAATCTCTTCCCCCCCACCCACAGACCCGGGCGTTTGGAGCCACGACCACGTCCGTCAGTGGCTGGACTGGGCGGTGAAGGAATACGGCCTTCTCGACATCGACACGAGTCTCTTTCAGCACATAGACGGAAAAGAGCTCTGCAAACTTGGGAAGGAAGGGTTCTTACGCCTCACTTCGCCCTACAACACCGAAATCTTGCTGTCTCACCTCACCTACCTGCGCCAGAGTAAGGCCACGGACAAGCTCAGGGTGGGAAAACTCAGTTCTTGGGGACCGGGGATGGGGTGCCGAGTTTCTTTACAAAGGGAAGTTGCCTCTGCTGAATCCCATGATTTGGAGAATTCCATCACAGAACTGTCGACCTCTGCAAGCCAAACACCATTAGCCCTCCTTCATTCTGTTGATCATTACTTTTTTAAAACCTCCTCGCCTGCAGAATGCTAGCACCTCAGGTTCAGTCACTTACCCTGCCAGTGTAACTTTCTGTGGAGTCCTTGGGGTTCTCTGAGCTTGGTTGTTTTCTTGCAAACGTTTTGTTACCCGGCTAGGTAACATCTTCAGTACCTAGCCGGGTAACGAAACATTTGCAAGAAAACAACCAAGCTCAGAGAACCCCAAGGACTCCACAGTTCAGCCCTGAGCTACACATATTTGCTTCTATTAGTGTAACTTTCTGCAAGCAGGTTTTGTAATTTAAAAAAAGGGTGGGGGGGACATTCAAACAAAATGGAACTTGAATTTTCAGAGAACCGATCATTTTCCTTTCTCATCTTTCCTTCTTGTTTTTCCTTCCCTCTCCTGCCAGGCAGTCCCACTTTTACTTATCCATCTGCACCAGTTATTACCCAGCAGGCCCCTCCACCTCCACCAAGGGCCCAAGTCAAATCTGGTGAGTTCATAATGGAAACCTATAGGCCCATTTCAAAGGGCAGAACAGTGAGGACAGAAGAGGAAGTGGGGCTGGGTTAGTAACAATTGGTTGCCTTCTTAGTAACAATTGACCTTGGAATTTTTCACTCATTTTATCTATAGTGAATGCAGGATGTTATAGCCAACCCATGACTTAATTGGGCTCAATGCCATCTTTTTTTTCAGATCTTTTTTTTTTTAACGGCTTAAAATTGAATTGGAACATCACGTTAAGGCTGTTCAGAGCACCTTTAATTAGAAGCTATTTCTTGCAGCTTCTGTCTCTAACTGAACATACATTGAGTCAACCAGCAAACAAATGCTTCCTTTGAGCACCCAGCAGCATTCTTATTCCTTTTAATTGGTCAATTTCTAGTCCCGTACTGGATTTCTTTATTTATGATACAACGTAACAAAGCTAGCCGTAGTCAATGCTCATAAAAAAAGCCACGGTGCCTCGCTGTTTTCCTCCATCAGGCCTTTGAATTTGTTGTACCCCTCTTCTCCATCTAATCAGCATTTCTCAAACTTAGCAACTTGAAAGTGTGTGGAATTCCCCAGCCAGCATGCTTCACACTCGAGTTTCTCAGCTGCTGAAATGAAAACTGAGCCAGAAAAAGTAAGGATTCGGGTGCCTTGCCACACAAGGCTTTTTGGAGGTGCATTGGGAAAAAACAGATTTTCTAAGATTTTTAATTTTCTTAGTTGAGGTCAGCTGCTGAGGATGATTAGTTCCAGTGAGATTGTAGGAGGAGAGCCATGTTAGTCTTCCTCAACCTTGGCAGCTTTAAGATGTATGGACTCCAACTCCCAGAATTCCCCAGCCAGCCATAATGGCTGGTGAATTCTGGAAGTTGAAGTCCACATATCGTAAAGTTGAAGTCAAGTCAAAGGTTGAGAAACACTGATCTACAGTATATGCATAAATTGCGACCTGCAACATGTTCCTTTTTTTTTTTAAATGCTAGCTGGGGAATTCTGGGGGTTGAAGTCCACCCATCTTCAAGTTGCCAAGTTTGAGAAACGCTGATCTAAATGGTTCTTCTGCCTGATATGTCATCCTTGCTCTTTGTTTGATACAGAGTCTGCGTATGATGAAATCCGGCGAAATAGCTGGGGCAGCGGCCCGGTAAACACCACTCCCAAAGGTATAGCATCTTTTTAGAAGAGATACTGAGCGTGCCCACGCAGATTCCAAAGGCAGGAATTTTACTCCTACACCTTGGGTTAAATCATCCTGTGCTTTGTTTAGGTTTGGTTTAGTGTATTGTGCCAAGCTGACTACCGTGGTTTGCAAGCCACATTCCAGGACTTTGTTCTGCAAACCCAGCCAATTATCACTTGTTCAATGAACCAGATCAGGGCTTAGCATGTTCTGTGAGCTAAATCTGCATCGGGGTTCACGCCAGTTGGTAGACTGGACTACAGTGGGGTTAGGCAGCTTGTGTGAACGTAATCATTGTGTAAGTCTGGGTACTGGGAAAGGGGAAGGTGCAATAAATCATACTAAATCCGGGAGCTGTCTAAAGAAATGTAATTGGTGCTCTTCAGAAGAGACATAAAGAAGTACTTTTTCCACACAGCACATAGTCAAGAAGTAGAATTTAGATGGTTTTTGAAAGAGAATCCGCCAAGGTGGCTGTTAGTTACAGGCTGCGTTTCTATGACACAAAATGTGTTCACACAACATACTTGACCCGATTACTGAATTCATCTACATCCTTGGTTTGCACAGTATCTTGACCCATCATCTAATTAAACCGTCTTGGTTTGTGTAGCACGTTAAGATACAAAACAAGCTAGCCAAGACTAACAATCAAAATCAGTATGCATGTGTGAATGTAAGCACTCGGTCTTTAACTGACCTGATTAAAGGTATTGTGTGAACACAACCAAAAAGTCTAATCACTCTGTGTGTGTGTGTGTGCGCATCATGTGATTAGTTTATAGTCTGGTGAGTTGTACAACCACCCCCCCTCCTGAAATTGGAGTGAAAACAGTAAACCACGGGGAAGCATGTTGAATAAACACTACTGTACCGTGGAGTAGTCATATTCATTCCAGAATTGGGATTTGCTGTGCAATTTGCCACTCAGCGCCCAGTTCATGAGGAACATGACTGCAAAAGTCTTAATGCGTTCACGTCCTGCACATGGATTTCTCTGGCTCCTCTGTAAGGTGCGGGTGGGTAGACTGAAGGGATCCTTGGTCTGATCCTGGTTGGCTTCCACACAAGCAGTGGGATACAGTGACATCCCCGACTCCAGAATCGACATCCTAGCCAACCCCTTAGTCCTGCTTTTTTCCATCTTCCACTTCGAAGGTTCCCCACCGCAGATCCAAACGGTGAGCCGGATCCCGGATTCAACACGCATCGCGCCCGGTAGGCCCGCTGACCCCTGGAGCCACCCCCTCCACCGCCTCGTTTTTTTCTCTGCTTTTCAAAGCAGCCGCGTTCTTCCGCCTTTACCAGCCACGTGATCCATAACACTCAGCAAGCGATTGTGTGTCTGGCCATGCCGCGAACAGCTTCTCTCTCTGCTTTTTCTATCTCGCGTGATCTAACCCCAAAGAGCTTTCTCCTTCTTGCTTCTGAAGGAGATGGGAGGTCTAAAACCGAATGGCAGTTACAAGGGGGCTGTTGTAATTATTTGTTCCTGTATAAGGTGGGGAGGGGGAAAAAGGTGGGGGGGCACAGGTATTGCCCCAAAATAAATTTTAAAAAAAGGAGCAAGTTGCAGGTTGCAATTTATGCATACACTGTAGATCAGTGTTTCTCAACATTAGTGACTTTAAGATGTGTGGACTTCAACTCCCAGAATTCCCCAGCCAGCATGGCTGGCTGGGGAATTCTGGGAGTTGAAGTCCACACATCTTAAAGCTGCCAAGGTTGAAAAACACTGCCCTAGACTAACACAAGTCTCCTGCTACAATCTCGCTGGAACTAATCATCCTCAGCAGCTAACCTCAACCAAGAAAATTAAAAATCTCAGAAAATCTGTTTTTTCCCTGGTAATTCACCTCCAAAAGTCCTGGGCAGCAAGGCACCCGAATCCTTACTGTTTGGGGCTCAGTTTTCATTTCTGCAGCTCAGAAACTCAAGTCTGAAGGACAGAGATGTAAAGAGCTGCAAAGCAAAGCCATCGCCAGTCTATGGAGCTTCAGTTTTAAAGGGAGGGCCTCTGTGCTTTTCCCAACTGCACATTCCTGCCTTTTTTGTCATTATTCAAGGCACAGGCACCTTGCAAGGGGAAAATTCAGGAAGTTGGCAACAGGAGCAAATTAGTTGCTTTGAAATTAGCTACCAGCGGAGGAGTATGGCCCTGGGGGAAATGCCTCAACGCCTTCAGCTGATCAGGTGTTTGGGCTGTACCATTTCACCTGGGGAGGGGAAGGTGTTTGGCCTGCACCATTCAGACTGCAGCTGGGAGGGGGAAGATTCACAGAGCTACTGTACTTACCTCTCCTCCCTGCACATAGAAAGCTAGCATGACAAGGCTCAAGCCTAGCTGTCCACCCTTCTACATTAGGAAGACTTTAGTCATGCGAGCCGCAACTTGTCTGCAGGGTTATAACCCAAATCAGAGGGATATCAGAGCCCCTAGAGCTAGGAGGGAGAAGAAATTGTGAGCTCTTCCAGGTATGGGGAAGAGATAGGGAGGGGATCCTTCCAATGCATCCAGTTCTAGTCCTTCTTATTTCCTTCTTTTTCCCAGTAGATCCATACCAAGTCCTTGGGCCCACTAGCAGCCGCTTGGCAAACCCAGGTGAGACCATCCACCTTTTATCTTGGGGGTGGAGCATCTAGGGCACAGCTGTAGGATGAGAGGAGAGATGTCTTTTCTCAGCATGGAAAAGCAGTCAGAGGAATGGGAGACTTCACCCATTGAATGTCTGCCTGCCATCCTGCTGTTTAAGGCGGGGGGGGGAAGAGGAGTGAAATGGGTTCCTCCAGAGCCAATAACTCCATCTGATTTTGTGAATCTGGCCTTTTCTATAGGGAAGCTCAAACAGAGGGGAAGACCTGGCGGGAGGGAATGCACCATGAGCATTACACCCAAGGTTAAACAACATGGTAAGAGTCAGTTAGGTCTAGTAGTTAAGGTACTGGACTAGAAGCAGGGAGTTCCGAGTTCCAGTTCTGCCTTAGGAGGACCGAACCAGTCATTCCCTACCAGCCCCAGGAAGAAAGCAATGGCAAACCACTTCTGAAAACTGTTTGAACTTGTCCATGTAGGCGCCAGGAGTTAAGATGGACTCAGAGTCCTCCCCTGCTCCCCACCCCACCACCAAAACATGGTGCTGTCTGAATTTCTGTTAGCACTGTTCAGCACCCGCTGATGAGATTTGGAGTCTAGAGCACAGGGCACACCGAATTGCCTGTCCCTGGACTTCAACATTCACATTGGAACGATCCACTCGTCTTGGCCAACTGAGTTGCCAAATAGTCCCCTCGAGATCTCTCTCGCCCAGCAGAAGGTGGGTTGGAGGGAACGTGAGGTGCTTGGTCCTCCCGGGAACGAAGTGAGGCCGATGCTAAAGGCGCTGTTCTCTTGCCCGCCGGCAGGTAGCGGTCAGATCCAGCTGTGGCAATTTCTCCTGGAGCTGCTCTCAGACAGCAACAACGCCAGCTGCATCACCTGGGAGGGGACCAACGGCGAGTTCAAGATGACGGATCCCGATGAAGTGGCACGGCGATGGGGCGAGCGCAAGAGTAAGCCCAACATGAACTACGACAAGCTGAGCCGGGCGCTGCGCTACTATTACGACAAGAGCATCATGACCAAGGTGCACGGCAAGCGCTACGCCTACAAGTTCGACTTCCAGGGCATCAACCAAGCCCAACAGGGCCAGCCGGGTGAGCCAGCCCTTTACAAATACCACCACACGGAACTGCCTTACCTGCCCCCCTACCACCAGCAGAAGGTGGGCTTCGGCCTGGGCCACGGCACGCAGATGCCCGCCTCCTCCTCGGGTTTCTTCGGGCCACCTGCCCCTTACTGGAATTCCACCGGGGGGAACCTCTATCAGAATCCCACGGTGTCCAGGCAGGCCAGCAACCACTTGGGCTCTTTCTTCTAATCTCCGGAAGGTCTTGGAGCTACCTGAACTTCTACCGGAAGGTCTCATTACACAAACGTCCACCACACCCAGCAACTGGGACACAGGGAGTATCATCGCGAATGTATTTGTGGCCGTCATGAATAAAGAGGGCGGGGGGAGCAGTACCCCTCCCCACCACCAGCAGGCACTCTTCTGCTGCTCTACCATAAAGCTGTCTGATCTTCTAATCCACCCACCGGGACTTAGCTGGAAGACTTGACCAGCCAGATTTTGCGCTATCGCTGCCTGAATTTTGCAGGGATAGACTGGGTTTCAGAATTATAGGAGACACCGATGGGTTGTCTCAGCTTGCTTAGACTCTTTAATTTCCCCCCACATCTAGTATTACACCATGTACATAGTGGAAGCAGGGAGTGGTATGTTTTTTTGTATACAAAGTAGTGGCAAAGATGGGGTTTAGCCGTTGCTTCATGGTCACTTTTAGTCTTTTCAGAAGCGGAAGTCCCGTCTAGCCCAAACACCAAACTTTTTTCCATGGTGCTGCTGGAAAAGTATTAAGTATCTTAACATACTTGGGCAGCTGCTAAAACCTGAAAAACAATCCTTTTCTGAGTACAGTTTGGGGTTTTCTTTAGCCAGATTTATTGAAATGAATGTGAGGTAGCAAGAATTCCAGAACTGTCCTCAGCTTAAAACCAGTATATCCCTATGTACAATAGGGGGATTTTCTGATTTTTTTTCCCTAACCACCTGTGCTCTGGGGAGATGGTGGGTCTTTTGAATGATAATGGGGAAACTTGCAGCTGTTGGCATGATGGTCTTCTGAACCTTTTTCAGTCTGGAGACCAACTCTTACAAATTCACTTTCAGATGAGGACCAAATACAACAGACTGGCCTTCCCAAACCTAGGGCCTTCCAGTGGTGTTGCCCTAAGGGGCCCATAATTCCCAGCTAGCTAGCTAAAAGGTTTATTCTCTTGGAATTATGAGAACTGCAGTTCAACACATCTCAATTGGTCCAGATTGGCAAAGTTCTTGGGGAAAGAAAAAGGCAAAAAATAATTGTACTTCAGTTTGCTCTTATAACATGTCATTCCCCTTGGAATTTCAGAACTTTTCATGTGATGGCAATGGGGGTGAACTGACTCTGAACTCTTTTCGCTTGTAATGTAGATGGCTCAGTGGAAGCAAAATAAGGTGATAAACTATTAAGGTAGTAGAGTGGACTGAACATTGGAATCAGCAGGAACAAGTATCGTTTTAGATGATTCTCCCTGGAAAGAGCTACCTGCAAACCCTAACAGTTCTGCTAACAGTTCTGTTACTGTACTAGCTTTCTACTTGTAGGGACATCTCATCCTTAATATTATTATACACATTGAAATTCACCACCTCCAGTCTGCAGTAGCATGGTACTCTCTCTCTGATCCTATGGGTATCAATTCAGATATACAGGAAGTGATGGTATAACAAGCTGTTGTGTGTATATAGATTAAAGGATCTTCTTCCAGTAGAGCAGTGTTTCTCAATCTCGGCACCTTTAAGATGGGTGGACTTCAACTCCCAGAATTCCCCAGCCAGCATTGGTTGAGGTTGAGAAACACTGCTGTAGAGCGAAAGGGGAAGGTCACCTCACAAGTGCCAGAGTGTCCTGGTGTGCCCCGCTTCACTTAAAGTGTCTCTAAAATCATTAAATGATGGAACTGAAAGAGACCTGAGAAGCCATCTAGACAAACCCCATTCAGTATAGGAGTCTTGCACCCACAGCTCTTAGACAAGACACCGTCCCTTCTTGAGAACCTCTAGTGAGAACTCACCACTGCTCAAGACAGATTGCTCCACTACTAAATAGTTCTTACCATGATGAAGTTTCTCTTAAAAACCCAACTTCCCTTTTTCCAGTTTTTAAAGAACCATATTTCTAGTTTTTAATGCTGAAAACTCACCTGTTGAGATGTAGGACTGTTTGCCTGGTGAAAGAAATGGCTTACATTTTGCAACACGGATGTACATTCCTCTATGTGCACAAATCAGGATTTAAATCAACTAGTATTTATATCATTCCAAAGGGTGGGAGGAGTAGGGAGAAAGCGGGTGGTAAGGAAGGTGGTAAGCAAGCCAAGTACTCACTTCCTTTACACAAATCCTGTCAATCCATCTTCAGTGTCAGCAATGAACACAGTACCAATGATTTTCAACATATGAAGTATGGGGGACCCCCTACACCGGCCGGACAGTGCCTGTAGCCCACAAAACCACCTCTGCAGCAACTTAACTACCTTCCCCAACACAGAGATTCTGTACCACACTTATTCTTGTGAATACGTTTCCCTCTCCAAAGCAACCAACCGACCCACTTCTCTGTGGTAGGAATCAATTGTTTTGTACTTGTCTTCTGTGTATTAAATAGTTGTGCTGTGGTTTAACTGATGAAGTTCTGTGGATTTGATGGGTGAGTCACAGGAACACATGGGGGGAAAAGCACCCGTGAAGGAATGCGGGGGACATCTGTGGGAGTGCAAGGACCAACATGTATGACATCATCACACAAATGCCGCAGCTGATGGACTTGTGCCAGATGTTAGGACACAAGTAGGTAACAGTGGACTTTTGTGATTGCTACACACGTCATTTTGACATCATCAAGGTTTGCTACAGATGCTACTGGTGGGGAGCCTTAGCACTGACACTTTAATCTTCCAAGTGGTGCGATCATGGAAAATAAACATAGCTCAGGGTTGGCTTATTGGGTTCTTAGCATTCTTAGTGAGCTCGGCAATTTTCTTGCATACACTGATGTTAATCCGCTGAGGTTTCTGAGAAAGGTAATGAAATCCCTGCAAGGAACATGTCAAGCTCAGAGAACACCAAAGCCGCAACAATTTCCCAAGCGCTTTCATTCCTCCTCTCACTGACCCTCACATCTTGCTTGTATGGTTGACCACAGAGAAGGCTTTGCTGGCCAGAGATAAGGCAGCCATGGTCAGTAAGTTAAAGAAAAGGCATCCAATCCATTCCTGAGACTCTTTCAGATTTAATCCTAAAGACTATTTCTTTAAAACCCTTTCCTATTGTAGAAGGTTTAAGGATACAGTCTCAGTTGGTAGGAAGGCACCAGAGGTCATACAGCCCACTAGCTAGTCAACTTGGGAAGCCTTACATGATCTGGTTAGGCATAATCTACAGTCTGGACAATCAGCATTCAAAAAAGCTGACCTGACCCAAATTTTCACACTGAGGAACCGCCAAGTCTGTCCCCAGACTGCTTGCTCAAAGAAGAGAGACACCACGTCTGTCTCCTGAGGTGTGGGAAAAACCACCTTATTTGGGGACTTGCAAAAATAAGGAACTGTATTCTGGTTTTGTTTATTAAAAAGCATGTGATCTAGGCTACGCTATGCTACAGCCTCTCTTGCTGGATCTGAGCATCTTCTGAAAGAGTTTCACAGTAATTTCTTTAAGGGCTAGCCAAGGCCAAAGAAAACTTCTGAGCCTTTTGTAATCTTTCAACCCCTTCCAACTCCTGCTCGCTTATTTGTTTGGTCAATGGAGTTTCATCTGTCTGAACAGCTGCTGCCTGCCCCCATAAATCTCCTCCCCAGCTAGGGTCAAAGCTCCTGCCTTTCCAGGCTTCTCCCATCTGCTTCCTGCTCTTTGACTGTTTTTCCTGTTTGCTCAGTCCCTGGATAATACAAACACCTCCTCTAAGACACGCAGAGCAGAGAGAGAAAGAACAATGTAGCAGACACAGCTGGGGGAGGCTACTTCCCTTCTGATCCCCACCCTCTTAAAAAGCACCCCTTCTCACTGAAAACAACAAACATTTTCAATGGAATACCATTTCACTGATAGGTGCAGACCAAATGGACAAGTCTGTATTCAGCTGAACACTAATTAACGCTTCCTATCCCCGACCTCAGTGTTTCTCTTGGGAGGTGGAGAAGGACTGCAGTCCTTTTTGCACTGTTTCAACCAGACCCTTACCCAGCACCTAATCGTTTTAACTGGTGATACCAAGCAAAGGATGGGCAAAGAGTCAACAACACTGTTAGCATCTGACAGCTGGAAAACTAGGGGGGCTACAGAACCTATGGAGTTTTTCAACATCCCCTAACTAATAGGGGTATAGAATGCACACTGGTCAAAGCTACAAGCAAAGCACATGCCTGCCACTTTCATACAATTCACTAAGCCACTGTACAGTTTGTCTCTTCAATGTTAGCACGTCCTGTCAAACCACTAATTGTGCTTTAGTGTGATGTGTGAAATAGGTCCCAGTACGAACTCATCAGGAAGAATGGTCTTTGTGCATTCTGACCAAGTTGAATATTCCAAGGGTCTTTATAAAACAATTCAGCATGGCAGACAACATTACTCACCAACATACAACAAATAACAAGAGTAATGGAAAACATTCCATCACGGGGTCGTTCTGAGTATTCTGGAAGAAGCCACACTAAATGTCCTGGAAGGGAGTCTTACTTCAACAATACTTGGCATAGGCCCAAGTTGAAGTCAACTGAGTTCCAAATAGAGCTTTGGGACCTTCCAGAAAATCATGTTTTGCAAACTTCTAGAATCAAATACAAAAGCTGTGCTGGGTCATCTTTGGTCCAGCACCGTTTCCTGCAGCGGGTGACCAGATTGCTCTGGGGAGCCTACAAGCAGGACTCCAAAGACTGCCAAACTCTTTCCTTTCTCTTCTCCAACAATTGACTATCTCTGGACTTACAAAATTTATAAGCAGGCTTTTACCCCACCTCCCCCCGCAAAAAAGTAAAATAGCCACAAGAAGACAAGATGCTTTAGGTAGAAGGAAGCTGACCATCAGAAAAACAAGAGTAGGCATAGTAAAAAAAAAAAAAAAAGCATAAATTTATTGACTCAGCATACTTCTGCCTATATTTCCCCTCAAAATATTCCCAGAAGACTCTACAAGTTGTGGTTCCTTACTATCAAACCTGGAAAGCCACAGTAAGTCTGGGGAACAGGGTGTAAACACACAACACCTCCATGCACGTGAGCTTCAGGCTGGGCGGCAGTTGCTATCTATCCCCAAGCGCCTCTCCCACTGCCCGAGTTCTCGCAATCCGCATCTTCCCCAGCAGGTCCAGAGCTGGGTTCCTTGGCTTAGGCTGGTGGTTGAAACGCAGCCAAGGTGCGCGCTGTCCCGTTACCTGAGGCCCAGCTTTTTCTTCTCTTTCTGTTTCTTGCGCACAATGTCAATGTTGCGGTCCTTCCACATGCTCTTGCGCAGTTTAATGGGCCGGCTGCCCACATACTTTCCTGCCACAGAGAAGGAAGAAAGGGTGTGAGTGTGGGGAAGTTTAATAAAATACCCACTGGCTGAAGCCAGGTCACTAAGCCAACCTCCTTGATGGAAATACCACTAATATCTAAGGGCAGCTGTGGATGAGGGGAACTGAAGTCCACAACCACCTGGAGGGCATCAGGTTGGAGCAGGCAAATTACATTCACAATCAGAGACCCTTTAGACTAGCCGAGTTCACATATTACACCCAAGCAATCATGTGATTTATTTTATGTGGGGGATTCCATGATATTATCCTGGCTATTGAGGTTGGAAACTATAATTAATGACTCACTGATCACTCGAGCTACAGTGGTGCATTCCATCAATCAGAGTTAAACAAGCCATAGCTTACTCTTATGTAGGGACCGCATCATTAAAGGACAACTGTAATGAGGGAACTGATTGTAATTCCCTAAAATGGAACAGATGCAACTTAGCACAGACTTTTTTTTAAGCAGTTTGTATTGTATTGACTTTGTATTGAGCTATATGACATTCTTAAGATCAGGAGTTCTTAAGATTTGGGTGGACTTAGTAGCCAGTCGATGTTTTGGTTTTCTTGCCCAGAAAAGGGAAAGTGCCTGTGTCAAGACAGGACTTTTCCATCACCGGTTATTTCATTTTTAGCTGGAAGTTGAATCTGCTTCTCCACCTCAGTGGGACTCAAGCAGGATAACCTCTCTGGATGAGATGGTCATCTCTACCTCTGCCATCAAGAAATGGAGACCTCACACTCACCATTCATTTCTCGCATGGCACGAACATAGTCGTTGGGGTCTTTGAAGCTGACAAAGCCATAGCCTTTGGTTTTGCCAGTGCGCTTGTCCCGGATAACTTTGGCCTTCAGGAAAGATGGATAGCGGCTGAAGGCACGAGCCAGAATGTCATCGTTCACCTCATTGCCCAAGTCCCCACAGAAAATCCGGAAATCATCTAGGAAGGAAGGAAGGAAGGAAGGATAATGCAGGATCCTTGCCTAGTCCTCCAGACAACAGAGAATCTTCAACATGCATACATAAGAGGTGAGATAAATCGGAATTTCAAGAAACTCCTTTGTATAGCTTTTCATGGTTCTTGCCTCTCTAGCAGAGGAATCATTATATTTCTTTTCTTGAAGCCCATCTCAAAGAGCCAGTTTGGTGTAGTGGTTGAGGCACCAGGCTAAAAACCGGGAGACCGTGAGTTCTAGTCCCACCTGAGGCACAAAGCCAGCTGGGTGATCTTGGGCGAGTCCCTCTCTCTCAGCCCTAGGAAGGAGGCAATGGCAAACCACTTATGAAAAATCTTGCCAAGAGAACTGCAGGGACTTGTCAACACTGACTCAGAGGCACCAAAAAAAAAAAAAAAATTCAAAGAGCATGGTTTATTCAAGATTCAAAAATTCTGATTTGGTTTGATGCACAGACCAGGTCATGCTGGGAGAGACTGAAGATGTTTACAGATCAATACATTTGAAAGGCACCAGGTTAGGAAGGGATGTTGGTACAAATGCTAGGCTTGAGGAAAAATCATGGCCTCAACATCCATCGGTATCTTCCACTGTCTACCCCCTGGACCACTCCAGCTGGATGCTCACCAGCGTCCCATTCAAGAAGGCTGGGGTCCTCCCAGCAGGTCCCAGCAGCAGTACGAATACAGCGCTTCAACTTCTCCTGCTTTGTCTTCTTCTTGTCCTCCGGAGTGCTCTCCATGACTGGCTAGGGGGCAAAGAGGAACATGACGATCAGTTAACCCACATTGGAGACTTGGCCCAGCAGGCTAGAGAATGATAATCACATGAAAAGGAAAAAAAAAAAGCCACACTTTCCTGCCACTACTTTTCTCACAGACCCCTACCTATCTCAGGCCATTCACTACAATTCCTAACCCCAGGCTCGTTCACATGATACAGTGACAATTGATGGCACCTAAGGCTTTAGTGTGCGTCAATAGTATCTGGGGGAAAACTGTGTTGCCTTCACACCCTGTTTGTTGATCTCTCTCTAGCCGGTCTAAGACACAGGGTGCCAGACTGGAAGGATGCTTCTCTTGATCAGCAAGGTCCTTATGTCCTCATATATCACCTGCTCCTACAGCTTATTGATAAGCATACGTGCTGGTGGCCACTGAGTTTAACCACTAGGGCTTCCCAAGATTTTAGCCCTTGGCTTTTGATACCAGTGAGGTTCACTCCTTTTATTCATTTATTTATATTTATTTTTAAAAATTCAAAGAGTAAAAGACAAATCAAAAGGGAGGGAGGGAGGGAGGGAGGGAGGGAGGGAGGGAGGGAGGGAGGAGATGAAAAAAGAGAAGAAGAAAAAAAGAACTAAAGTTAAGAAATATAATGACTTCCAACCTTGTTTTCAACAGACAGTTCCAATGTTATGGTCCCTCCTACTTCTTATATAAGTCACTTCAGCCTCCCAGCGAGGTTCACTCCCAATGCTAAGCCATAAGATGGTCTGCTTGGCTTGCATTAATATCATTATGTTTAGGTGAGATGGGTTGGGCTGAGCAAGAGGCTGGCCCCAAGTCCCCCAGCTGGCTTTCATGTCTAAGGGAAAACTAGAACTCACAGTCTCCTGGTTTCTAGGCCAGCACCTTCACTGCCACACCAAGCTGGCTCTCTCTAACATGATGTGTGTAGCTGGTCTATATCTCTTCTCCCTCCCCATTCCCTCCATCCCAGTAATACTTAGCTCTCAGCAGCTTTGAAGAAAAACACACAAATAAGACAACTATTTCCAAGAGGAAACTAGTCACTGCCTCTACAAAGAAAGGACCACCATTTATTACCTCTACAGGAACAAATCCAGCATCAGCCCCCCGGGGGCGCTTCCCTCGTGCAGGTGCCAGGTCGTGCCCACGTAGTGACGGCAGCCCCCGGGAGTCCACGACCGGGAGCAGGTCTGTTTCTGGCATACTTGGGCCTATCACTGGCTCCTCGATTCCAGCCGGTTCTTTCTCCTCCACCACAGGCGGCAGAGGCTCTCGATGTTCCTCCTATAGAAGCAGAGTGAAGATGCCAGTGACACTCAGGAGCCAGGAGCAGTACTTACTGCAGACAACGTTTTTCGTATAATCCTCCAAGGAAGCTCACTGGAGTGGTTCTAAGCTGTTTCCCTCCTTGGAGGTGAAGAAGAGGTTGGAAGAATGGACATGAGTACAAATCTAACCAGATGGGCTTCACCATACTTACTCACCTCTTGTTTTTTCACCGGAGGGGAAGAATATACTGTAGGAGCCGCCTGGATGACTGTGGGGTTCACTTTTGGAGGGGTCACCACTGGCCGAGGAACAGGCACCAGTGGAGCCAAAGGGCCAACAGGAATTCCTGGTCCCACCTGGTCAACAAGGAGCAGAACACAGTCACGATACACTTCACAAACTCTTGTTTTAAAATTTTTTTACTCTTTTTTGAAATGTAACAGAAAAGAAAAACAATAACCAAATATAATGATTCACAGTACTAAACCAAGTATAACAATACACAGTACAAAAAGCAAAAACATGAAGATAATTACATTGTAGAGGAAAAAGAATTTTTTTTAAATTAAAAAAATTTAATTTTTAAATTAAAAAAAAAACAAAGTTAATACTTTGAAGGAGTTAAACAGTTAAAAACACAATGGTATTCAAGTCTTAAACAGCAGGCTAAACCTTGACCACATGGAATTATACTGATGAGATTTCCGACAGTGTCAGTAAAAAAATAAATTCATATGTAGGTAGTATAAAAGTGTCTCACATCAAGAATGTTAGGTCAAGTACAATGAAAACTATCAAACAGAGTAAAACAGTCTTCTTAGCTGCTACAGATACACAATAAATCTGGAGTTCTTTGTACTTCAACAGTATCAAATTTGGAATATAATTCAATGTCACATTTCTATCTTTGATCCTTATTTTTTTTCAAGCACCATGTTTTGCAAACTCAATGCTCTTTCTTCACCCTGTAACATGCCATATCTCCATGCCCTAGATAGGTTGGTACACCACACCAGACCTCGCCTTCCTTAATCACAGCTTCTAAAGAAACACTAAGCCATTAACCATGGTTTATAAACTACAATGGCTGGTTCCCTACAACATGCTAAGCTACCCTAATATTCTAGTTTGGTGCAAAGTGTGAACTCAGAATCAAATCAAAGCCAGATATGCTCCACAAAGATTTCTCCCTGGAAATACTTCTGGCATTTCAACAGGAAAAGCAGTTTTTTTAGGAGGAGTATGGCACAGAACTAACTGCAATATATATCCCCAGACATTCAAATAATTTCTTGGAATTAATCTGCCTACAATACTGGAAGACATAAAAACGATGTCCCGCCAAGAGCTGGGAGGCTGCCAGCTCTGCCGAAGGGAAACGAGGCACAACTGGAGCCGAGCCGAACATTGTTTTGTTCAGTTTTAATGACCCAGCTAGGCCTAAGAGCATGAAGAGTTAAGCAATTCTATGTGTCACTTAGTTCATTTAATTATTGTGCAGAAGACTGTAGACCAGTGTTTCTCAACCTTAGCGATTTTAAGATGGGTGGACTTCAATTCCCAGAATTCCCCAGCCAGCATGGCTGGCTGGGGAATTCTGGGAGTTGAAGTCCACTCATCTTAAAGTCACTAAGGTTGAGAAACACTGGTGTAGACTATGAACGTTAAAAAGTTACCACTGAGTAGCAGCACCCATGCCAACAAATACCATAGGAGGACACTCTCCTGTGGTGGAATCCAGCCTTGGGAGCTCCAGAACTCAGCCCCATCCTGTCAGCTACACCAGTGCACACTTCTCCAGCCCCTTTGCAGAAGAACGGTGTCAGCCTGTGACCATCAACAGAGAGTTTTAAAAGAGGACTGTCTGTTCTGCCACCAGCATGTCCATTGCTCTTTTGGTCTATACCGGCAGACTGAAACTTACCCCTTTGTGTCATTCTAAACCGCCCCATAACTCAAAACCCTGCAAAGCTCATGCTGCCCTTCCCTGCTCTAGAAGAGAAAGGCACTTACCGGGGGACCAGGTCGCATTGGCCCTATGCCCCCAAGGGGTGGGCCAGGTGCTCTCTGCATTGGTGGGCCCATAAGTATCGGGGGCCCTTGAGGGCCTGGCATTGGGGGCCCTACCATGGGCTGGTGATGCGGTGGGCGCATTGCCATGGGCCGAGGACCACCTAACAACAATAAAAAAGACAGCAAGAACTAGGTGTCACATTAGAGCCTCTGCCCCAGGCTCGCCACCCACTGGGCTTAAAAAGGAAAAGGAAAGCTTACCTGCTCGCTGTAGGACATGAGGCACAAAGGTTGGTCGGAGAATGGGAGGACGTTGTGGGGGAACAGCTGGAAGAAAAGAGATCCTTTAAAAGCTCCTTGGAATATCCTGTCCTGAGTAGTGAAAGGTTTCTAGCCTAGAAGCAATTGTCTCAGCCTGCTGGAGGAGTGAAAAACTCCACTCTTCCTGCAGCCCCACTGCGATTCTATATGGGGAACAGAGAACAGGACGGCCCAGCTCTGATACCTACTTGGTTCCTAAATGAGGTGCAGAGAAGAAGGAGTGGTGGCTGTCCCTCTTCCACCACCCTGATCATTCCCTTGCAGTCATTTCCCTCTTGCTTTCTGCTACCACGTTACCGTAAATCAAAAGTCGATGTAGAATGTATATACAATGGAGCTGTTGGCAGGTTAGAAGCTAAATTCCTGGAGTAGAAAATGGTGTACTTGCCCTACAAAGTTCACCTCATTGATGGCACTAAAGAGACACTCTTTTGCATCTACTCAAGTCTGCTCCCAATTTGTAATGCTGTTTATTATCTTTAAGCCCCTACACTGGTCTTTCCCAACCTACATTTCTGCCAGTGTGCTGGAGTACCATATTCAGATTCCCCAGCTCACATAACCAAAATGGCTGAGATTATGGAAACTGTAGTCCAGCAGACCTGTACCTAGTCAAGGAAAACTATTATAAATGACTTGGATCAGGATGCTTAAAAGAGGTTCATCCTTCCAACAGTTGGATCGGCTGAAGAGGCCTATTAGACATATTCCACCTGAGTTGCAATTGTTGAGAGCATAAGTATCTCAGCTTCATTTCAAATACACTAAACTGTAAAACTCTGCCTTTACCCTGACCCACATTTTTAAACCAGATGAAATTTATTTGTTTCAGCAGCTATACAGCTCAGGGTATTCTTGAACATTACTGTTCTCAGCTCTTACTTTGACTTATCCAGCCTGATTCTTTTTTTTTCTTTTTGCGTTTCCTTAAATCTACTGCTAGATACGTTGGAGACAATATTCTACGAACTTAAATCAGAGTTTCTCAAACAAACAAACTAGATTACTTAAACTGGAGTGGGGAACCTGTGCCTTTCTGGAATATGCTTTCCCTTAGGCCCCTGATGGCATGGTCTACAGTCAAGGATGACAAAGATCCTGTCCAACCTCCAGAGAACTATACCTTCTACAAATATGTAATCTTCTGTGCCAGCACCTGCTTCAACCCCTAACATTCCTAGAGCCGTTCTCTTCTTTCAGATATAAATGGATAATAAATCCTTTACTCTTTCAAAGACACTGGTGAAGTTACTGTGGGGGCTGGAAGATGATTGTTCAGCCAAATGCTTTGGAACCAACCTCACCTGGGCCCACAAATGGCACTGGAGGAGCCACAATAGGGGCAACCACCGTGGCAGCTGCTGCTGCTCGGGCTTCCAAGCTCTGCTGGACCTGGAGGGCATGAAGGTAACAAAATGGAAGAACAGATGGTAGCAAAGTAAGATGAGTAGTCAGGTATGGAAGTTACATTTTTGTCCTTTATATGTTTATCATCCCCATTCTTGCATCTAGTCCAAAATACTGGTACTCTTCAAATATCTCTGGGAATCAAATAAGGCCGAAGGACTTTTCTATTTTTGTTTGTCAACAACTAGTATTTCAGAGTAGGAGTCCTCCCACTGACTCTGAAAGTAGCTTATAGTCATCATGACGTTTAGCCATTGTTAAGTTTGTTCTCCCAAAACAAATCTAAACTCCTTTCAACAGACCCTTACAATTTATCCAGCTGCAAAAAGCTGGACAGATGTTAGCACATTTGTCAGCAATGGCATTTCTTCATATAAATCAAACAAACAAATGCACACTAAAGGGATTTAATCGCCATTCAAAGAATAAAAAAAAAAAATCATTCCAAAAGCATTGCTGAAAACTAGGTAGTTTTAAGCAATGCACCTAAAAGTCTTTGGTAGATTTCCCTAAAGAAGAAATTGCAGGGGACAGGGGCTTCCATTAGTTCTTTATAAACATTATACTAATTTCCTATTGACTTAAGAATAGGGACTGATTACATTATCTTCTCCAAACTCGTACAGAATTTCCAGTCAGTACATAAAGAGCACCAGACTGGGTACGGTTAGACAATATGATCATAGCACACAAAGATGAGGGAAACTAATACAGATTTTCTTGCTTGTTCTGCATTACATCACACATCTGCCTTGCATTTAGCACTGTGTTGGGCAGAACAGGAAAAGTGGTTGCTTTTCCTGTAGCCTATGAGCAAGACCCAGGGGAACGAAAACCAAGGAATTATTTAGCATCAGCTGACACTCTACTGCCCGTATTTCAAACCAGCAAACAAAAATTATCTGGTGATGTAGAACAAAAAGCCTGCTTGAAAAATGAGGTCTGAAACTCAGATCTATACAGCTTGTCTTTCCAATGACAAAGCCAAACCTATCACCGATTTTAAGTATTCCACTGAAAACATTCAAGCATCCTGGATTACAAAGAATATAATTAAACATATTGCTCACCTGCTGATAAGTGTTGGTAGCAATGATGGGTCGGATGACGGGAACAGGGGGCACCGCGGACACCGCTGGTACTGCTAGGGCAACTGGGACAGCTTCCACCACAGGGGCAACAGGAGGCAGAGACACAGGAGCTCCAAGCACTTCCTGCTCAAACCTGGAAGTGATCATCAGTAGCTGTATTATGCTTTTGAACATTCAAACACTTCACTTTCATCTCAACAGCAATTAGTATCAGTTGCTTGGCTCTATTTTCTGATTAGATTTATATTCCTTTCCTGAAGCTACAAAAAAAAAAATTAAATTATCACAGAACGATGAAACTCAACGAGTGGGCCAATCACTATCGGCCAGCTTGATGTATCTCACAGGAAGGGCACTGTTAATATCATTTTTTTAAAAAGCCATTTATACATACCAAGTGGTTAACAAAGTTTTGAAAATTAAATCAATAGCAGAAAAGTAGGATAAGAACACAATGAAAAGGCAATTCTTAAAGTCAGGAATTACCAATAGCAGCAAAAACAACTTTTCTACTCTTCACCCACATGAACATATAATATCCTACAATAAAGAAAGCCTGGGGTAATCCACAGTTAATTTCTATGTGCAAAGACGGTAAGATCCATTCAATTTTAACTCTGTGGCTTTTCTCCCAAACTCTTAACTGATAGATAGATCTTAGCATTTTAATAAAAAACAAAGCAGATCTTCCAGGCCTGAAAATGACCTGCATTATGCAAACTGAAGCCATCACAGAAGCTAAATTGGAGAATTAGCAAGTTCTGGAATATATATATCATAATTTGCTTCATGCTAGGAATGCTTCATGCTAGGAATGGAATGTGGAGAACAAGAGTGCAGAGTACAGAATCTGAGTTGTAGATTCCCAACTCAGCTTCCTAGGATGTCCATCTGCCTTTTTTCCAAGCTCCAAACATTCTTACAGACAAAAAAAAAAAACCTCAATTTTTCACTGTTCCCCTAAATGAAAGAGAACAGTGAAAAAATGGGACTAAAATTAAATATAAAGAAGACCAAACTAATAACAGGTAGAACAACAGCCTGAGAATTGGCAGTGAAGACACTGAAGCGGTGAGCTTCTGCCTTTTAGGATCAACCATCAACAATAAAGGAACAAGCAGTCAAGAAATATGCTGCAGACTAGCACTTGGTAGAGCAGCCATGAAGGCCTTGGAAAAGATATTCAGATGCTGTGATGCGTCCATACCTACAAAGATCAGAATCATGCAAGTCATGGTATTCCTGTGACACTCGATGGAAGCAGGATAGGAAAAGTCTTGACCATGGACAGCCAAGAAAACAAACTAATGGATCATCAAACAAATTAACCCAATAATGGACACATTATGGGCAGATCCAGCTCTCTGGAAAAGGTCTAATGCTGGGAAAGGTGGAAGGAAAGAGAAGAGGACGACAGGAGCAAGGTGGAAGGAATCAGTTATGACAGGGTCACTGTTGGAAGACCTGAAAGACCAGGTCTTAGGGATAGATCGTCGTGGAGAAAATCTATCTATGTGGTCCCTAGGAGTCAAAAATGACTTGATGGCACATAATCAATCGATCGATCGATCGATCAATCAAAAATGTATTAAGACTACAGCTCCCAAAAATCCCACCAGGCTGGAAACTGTCGTCCCAACACATTCGGGGACAATCCATTCGGAGACGTGTTTTACTCTTCACTTGTCCTCTACGGGGGCGGGGGCGGGGGAATTGGTGGCCGCCCGATATTTGGGGCCATAGGTCCCATAAGCCCGGGCAATGCGGCCGAGAGTTGGGGATTATGGGAATGCACGTATACGAAGTCACCCGAAGGGTCGAGCTCAATTTAAAGGAGGCTTTGCCCAAACAACCGGAATACACCGGGGGCTTCTCCGGAGCCCCTCTTAGGCCTGCTCTCCTCTACTCACAGGGCCATCTCGGCTTCCATTTCCTTCAGTCTCTCCTCTCCGCTTTTCGCGCCTCCCGCCGCCGCCACCACTGCTCCTTGCCCAGGAGCCCCTCCCGGCACCCCGGGGGGACCTCCGGGCGGCGGCGGCGGCGGCGGCGGAATCGCAGGAGCCGCCATGGCTCGAGTTCTTCAGTCCGGTCCAGTTACTCTGACAGCCTCCGACGTCGACTTCCCCTTCTTTCCGGCGCACGCCTCACAGGTCACCACAACTTCCTGGGCTTTTTCCGCTTTCTAGCGGGAGACCAAACAAGGCTTTCCTAGAGGGTACTTCCGGTACAGAAAGAAAGTCTCTTGAGACTCTATGGGCTAGGTGGTCTGCGGTCACCCGAAAGGCTCCAGACTTGGCGCGAATGAACGAACCTTCGTGTCGTTACTTCACGGTTCCATGTTTTGGGTCAACGCACAGAAAAACTTAATGTGACTGTCTTGGATCTCCTAGCATAAGCACCTGCTTCACTTCCTTTTTGCTTGCATACTTGAAGACTCCTTTGCCTACAAGATTGCCATCCATAGAAAGGGGTGACCCTGCCAGAGCCAACGAATAATTGCAAGCAAAATCCGGTTTTATACTAGGAAGAAAACTGAGGAATTTCCATTAGTAGGTTATTGTAACTTTAATAGCACTATAACACAATCCTAATGTCAGAAATGTGTGGATTTATTTTCTTGGAAAAGGCAATGTTTTCTACTAATCAAAGGATGCAGCAATATGTGTTACTATGGGAGAGATTTTGTGGTATTTTATAATATTTTGTTCTGATTAAATTCTAGGAGTGTATTGATTAGTAAACAAATGAGTATTGGTAAGTGTAAAATGTAAGGTAGTTTTCTTTCTTAGTCTTTATTTGTAGTTTGGGGTTGTCTCTCTTTTTTTTTTAAGTGTAGAGGTTCTTTTGTTAATTGTGTATGTTAAGAATGTTAAATATCCTTACTCAAAAATCATTTTTTTGGAATAATTTATATTAAAGTTTACAAATACAAAGATAAAAAACTAATGCAAAGTAAGAAAAATATAAAAAGAAAAATGCAAAACAGAGAAAAAAAGGAAAAAGATATATAAAGAAATGACTCCCCCCTCCCTCAAGTACAAACAGTAACTTATCACCTTCTCTGATATTTCAGTAAAAATCTCTTCTTCCATAACTCATCTCTTATCAATAAACAAATTATAAAATCCCATCATTCAGTCCTAATCAGCAAAAGTCCATTAAGAGTTACCAGAAATAACATACATATTTTAACCTTAATCAAATAAATCAATTTCATATTCCTTTCCTTTATTTTTAACCCAGTGACTTATCACTTTCTCTAAAAATACAGCAAAAAAGAAAAAAATCTTCCCATATCTAATCTGTTATCTATAAACATATCTTTAAAGCCTAGTCATTTGGTCCTAGCAAAAAAAAAATCATTAAGAACTACCAAAAACAAAAAACATATATATTTTAACTATGATCAAATAAATCCACTTTGTATGCCTTGTTTACTTTTAAGAAGTGATATTTAATCCCTTCAAATAGTGTCCCACGCGTTGATTTATCGTTTTGTCTGTCTCCTCTCAGAAACTCCTTCACAAGTTCACAAGTTTAAGACGTCTCTTTTGTAAATCCAAGATAAAGCTATCCAAGTCACTCTTCTGATTTATCATTTGTATGTCCCCATTAATTACTAAGACATCGGCCGATTTCATTTGTAAATCTGGTGTAACTTCATTTTCTGTATTTCTTTTTGTAGTCTGACAATTTAAAATCCATTTTCAGATCCACATTCAAATCAGCCTCAGTCTCCGTTTTGTCCAGTAAAATCTGCTCTTCTTCCATTTCTTTTGAATCCATTTTTATACTAGCAGACATTCTGAAGAATAATTTTTGAATGCATTGCTCCCGAATATCCTTGAATTCTTCCACAGTCAAATAATATTACTCCATTTTATATTAATAGGTCTCTTCTTCTTTAATTATAATCTTCAGCTCTCTCTGGTTCTCGCTAGTCAACCTTCAAAGTCCCCTATCATGTTTTTTTTTTTTCCTAAACAACACTTTCCCATGGGAAAATTTCTTGCAGTTGATTTCAAAATCTTAATTTTTTTTTAATAAAAATTTAAACCATCCACAAGACGTATTTTAATTAATTTCAAAAACTTTTCAAGTCCATCTGGTCCCTTAATCTGTTCCAAAATCAAGTCACCCTTTTGCTGTTTATTCAAAAGTAGTTTTTCCTTTTAAAAGCCTTAAACTTGCATAAAACTTCATCCAGAATAGAAGGAAACTCACTAGGTGTAGTGAAACTTGCCCTTTTGAAGGTCCTTAACATGCAAAAAGCCATTAACAAGCAATTTCCTAAAGTGGTTAAGAGAGGAAGTGGGCAAACTCAGTGTCCATAGGCAAGATTACTTTCTCCCAGCTCTCAGAACTCTAAAACCTGGCGCAGACCGTTGTCTTATGGTCTCTCATGGGGAGCCTCTGTATGGAGCACGTGTGGACGATCCTGGTCTTCTCCTTGCTCTGGAGAGGAATTCCGAGGAGCTGATCTATTTACCAGCTCCTCTTTCTGCCAAGGCTGTTGGCTCCATGTTCAGTCTGCCATTGCTTCTCTGGAAGTCCCACTTACTCCAAAACCTAACTTGATTCAAAAGCATTTGCTTCCAAGGCATGTGTTATGTCAAACTGAGAACATATGGATCATGACTTCATTGCATAAATTACGATTGTATAATTTGCATCAGTGACTTCATGATATCTGACGCGAGTATGTCAACTATATCATTTGCATGGTGATACCACCATACACATGCCATGGGTTCCCCTGTAGATGCCTTTTTTAAGAGTATGAAGAAAATAAACCCACAACAAGAACACAGCACCCAAACATCACTTTTTCCCCCCCTACGAAGATATGTAGGTGTGAGAGTACTCTCACTCAACTGGATTTAAACCAGTGATGGCGAACCTTTTGGGCTTGGCATGTCAAAAATTTGGAAAATGCCTAACTTGACTCTGCTGGCGTGTCACACCACCACTCCCCAAAGAAAAGAGAAACAATTCTTTACATATTTATTTATTTATTTTTTTAAAAAACACAGTCCAATCATGTGTGGTGCTATGCATTATAGAAAGAAATGTCAAATAATTACAAAAATGAATACAAGTAAAACAAACTCAGTTTCCCTGGTAACTCAAACAGGGAGAAGAGTTGTTGTCAGGTGTTGGTGAATGCTGGCATGTCACCCAAAACGTCATGGCGTGTTATCTTTGACACGCATATCATAGGTTTGCCATCACTGGTTTAAACTATGCAGTGTCTCCCCTCTATAAAATAGAGTTGTTGGCTAAGCCCACTCAATACATTCGCCTGCAAAGAAATATAACCTAGCACAACGCATGAGCCCATCTGATATCTGATGCCCTTTCCAAGAAGATCAGATCTTTGCCTGTTGACTGGCTGCCTATGATAAGCAAAGGCGACGTAAGAACATGCTGAAACCAAGGCAACCTATCAAAGTGCATCTCTTATGTTGCCTTTGCTTACCCCACAACATGGGATAAGCAACTGGGAAATGAGCAGATGTGAGACAGCTGACCCTCATGTAATAATTTGTTATCACTTCATAGTTTCCTATGTAAATACTGTGCAAACTGTTTAACCCAATGAAAGCAGGGGCTTATATCATGTCAAAAGGGGTCCAGTGACAAAGTATGACATATATCACAGTAATGACATCTTTCCCATCCTTTGAGAACATTACCATAGATAAAGTATGCAGTAGGGCATATTCATGAGTCACGAGTGGAGTCAACAGAATAAACACAGCCGTAGGTATTATGCATTTTATTAGAATGGGTAATATCCAAGATTCCGTACTATTAAGTGATTCAAATGCTCAAGCAGACAAGAGCAGTTTCAGACGATCCTTCAGAGATACCACATGGAAAGGACTCAGCAGCGCAACATCCTGAGAAGGGGAGCAACTGGCAGACAGAAGATCATCAGATTTTGCCTGGGAATGTGCCATTTTCCCGAAGTTCATCCCAGTTGTCAACCTGCAAAAGACCAGCACGTTTCTTTGATCACTGTTTCTCAATAAGAGTTACGTGGTTAGAATTGTAATTCTTCAGCACAATTATGCTTCTCCATTTCTAAAAAAAGACACCAGATTTTTACTCCTCGTGATAATGGAAGTAGTTCTGCTTTGATTGCCTCGGCTTTATTTAAGAAAGTGCCTGGCAGAAGATTCTACTGCTTGCGAGATGATGCCTCAACTTCCTACATTAGCTTTAGTATCCCGTATTTTTTAAAGTAAGAGTCTCACAGAGGTCTCTACATTAAGCTACAGAAGGATATCAGCAGGTTATTTCAGTGTCAATGTGCATGTCATGCGGGTTTAACTATTCAGAATCTCATTCAAGACACAGAGTAAATGATGACACAAAAATTGTCATTGTTCTAGACATGTTCACTATTTAAAAAGTGGCATCAGAGAAGGCTTTGCTATACAGGCAGTCCCTGGATTAAGAACAAGTTCCTTTCCTAAGCCTGTCTTTAACTCGAATTTGTATGTAAGTCGGAACTCATACTTACAAATGGGCTGCCTGTTACTGAAAAGGGGAGACAGCGTTCTCCTTACTTGAGCCAACAAATCACTGAAGCCATGCAATGTTTTCTTGAACTGTTGAAAACCACTGAAAACAGACCGTATATTAAAAACATGTGGCTTCAGCAGTTCATAAAAACATTGCGTGGCTTCAACGATTCATCAGCTCAAGGAAGGAGAACGCCATCTGCCATTTTTAGTACCAGGCAGCCTGTTCATAAGTATGAGTAGTCCATAACTCAGACATTCCTAACCCAGGGACTGCCAGTATAAAATTATATAGCCCTTTTTAAGACAGTGGGATTCAGGTTTTCTGAGATAGAAACAGCAAGCTCCATTTATAATCTTTTGTTGCCCTCCACTTATTCACTACTACTACTTGATCCTTAGGCTGGCTAGGTTGAGTGCTTTTTATGATTCTCTGGCTGCTCTGTGTTTTATTTCAAATCAACTCAATCAATCGAGAAAACATCAAACTCACCAATAACCCTGAACTGTCTTCTTCAGACTGGTGGCCTCCCAGATGCCAAGCCCTTTAGAATGTTCTAGACCTCTACAGAGAGTCCTTAATATGGAACATTCAAACACTGTTTTGTAAATGTGTAAAGGAATTGCAGTTATGGGACATACTGTCAGGTTTCTCCCAAAGATCTGAGACTAGAAACTGGCACAAGCAGGCTTACAAGAACACCAAGCTTCTGATATGAACATTTATTATAGAAAAGCAACTTTACAAATGCCAGTGACTATGTATGAAATGCAAGCCCTATTTATAGTGTAATCAAGGTTTACAATCTTGCATTTTTTTTTCCTTGTCCATCAGCATAACAGGTTTAAAGCCATTCTTATTTGGGCAAGAGGGATGGGTTCCACCCTTCTTTCAGTAACAGATCAGTCTGGGTTTTGGTTATCGCTTCTGATCTTGTGAGAATGGATCCTGCATACACTGTTTCGTATATCCAATATTGTTCAAGACTGAGCAACCCTGTCTTTTGTCCTCTATAATTAGACACATGGGAAGTATCTTGAGTTCAAAATGTTCCAGCCTTGAAAAGAATGGGTTGAGCATAATGGAAACAGTCTCACTTAAAAAAAAAAAAAAAAGCAATTTTGATCTCCATCCTGAGGTTGGTTAATATTTTCAGCAGACTCTGAACAGTCAAGTTTTGAAACTTTTTGTGCATCTTAGTTTATAATGCTGAAGTTAAAAAGTTTCCATCACTGCCACTATGATTCTCCAGACTAAAAAAATCTTACATTGAAACCCTACTTCTATACATTTTTATTACAGGATTATTACATTTTAGTTGCCTTAAGCCACTGTGAACAAAGCAAATGAGGGGTAAGAGAGGGGTAAGAAATATTTTGAATACAATTCTGAATGGAGTTTTTGGGGGGCATGCATAACCATGGGGTAGACAGCCAAGTTCTCCCAGATGTGCTAGAACTACAACTCCCATGATCAATGGTGAGGGATTATCGTGTTGTACTCTAAAGTATTTTGGTCAGCAGATTGCCTGACCCCTTCATAGCTGTACCACTGAAGAGGGAGAAATCCTTTACTGAATATCTTCCTTTGCTCCAAACTGGTTTCCTGTACAAAAATAATTTAGCCAAGCTTATGTCATTTACTTACCCAAAAAGAAGGGCACAGGGATTGGTATACTTTTTTGTACCACAGGCAGACATAGGGATCGCTGCCTTTGGCATTCATAGCTTTCTCACACCGATGGAAATCTGCCAGAAAAAAAAAAAGTTTCAAGCCAATGATGGAGCAGAATGCATCAGTTCCAGAACAAAAAACAGAAGAGTCCCTAAACAGACCTGTGTGTATGCTTGAAGAATTATAAGACTGTATTACCCAACATTTGGGTCTGCAAAATAAAAAAAAGAACCTCCCTGTATCCACCTTCTTGCCATCTATCATATCCAACTAGGTGATGACGATGATGATACATCATCAAACACAGTGTTTTCTCAGTCTCTGATCAATAGCTACTATGGAAAAAGTCAATGGAGATTCAATATTGTATTATACCACCAGCCTAACCACAGGATATTATCAAATTCCCACGACTCAATATGCTTGCTTGTATATGCAAGATAAACAGAGTGTTCTTTGGAGGACTGAGGAGTTTTTAAAGCAACAGGATTGCCTCCCTGGTATAGTTAAACTTTCTTTTACCATGGCAGACTATGACCCAGGCTGTCAGAAAAGTTCAAAAGAAAAATTGCAGAGGGAAAAAAGAATACATTTAATGTGTTAAAACTAAAAAAAAAAAATGGTTAAAGTCAAATAAATTATTGTTCATCACCTAACTAGTGTTTTAATGAAGGAACAAGAGGCAGCAGTACCATTTTTATGCTTAAGCTTGTCCCTAAATAATATTTTATTTTCACTTCAGTAGAGAAAAATATTTTTGACTTTTCAAGGACTAAGACTCCAGAATAAAAACAAGTCTTTTTTCTTATCCATAATGCGGAGACACAAACATTCACATGCATCAATTATACTAACCAAGATAGTTCTGCCAGCAGCCCCGTGTTTGGTTTTGGTTGGGGAACCTACTGTCAAATGGAGCTGTTTTGTAGTTGTCTATCTTGCGTCTGATGGCTTCAGACATGCTTCTTTTTTCTGAAAATAGATATGAAATCAGGAAATTGATATACCCAGGTGCTTCAAAATATTAACTATTAGAAGACACTCCCCTAGGTAAAAGATCATGTTCTATTATGGCAATGTTATCCCCAAAAGAATTTATGATTGGATTGCAGCAGCCATCTTATTCTAAGTAGAATCCTGCTTATAAATCATTAGCTGACATCCCACCCTGTTAATCCAAATGGCAAAGAAAAATATTAAAACAAAATTTTCAGACTAGTATTTGATAGGGTAGCAATGAAGGGCTTGGGAAAAAATATTCAGATGCCATGATGAGTTTGTACATACAAAGATCAGAATCATGCAGGCAATGGTTTTTCTCTGTGACAATCTATGGAAGTGAAAATTGGGATTCTGAAGAAGCAGGATAGAAAGAGTATTGATGCTTTTGAACTTTGGTGTTGGAGAAGTTTCCTGAGAATACCATGGATAACCAAGAAAACAAACAAATGGTTCATCAAAAAAATCAACCCAGAGTTCTTGCTCAAGGCACAAATGACCAGGCTCAAATTATTTGGACACATTATACAAAAACAGCTCTCTTGAGAAGTCTATAACGTTGGGAAGAGTGGAAGGAAAGAGAAGAAGAGGACGATCAGCAGCAAGGTGGATGTACTCAATTACAACAGCAAAGGGAGCACCACTGGAAGATATGAAGGGCCAGGCTGAAGACAGACCATCTTGGAAAGATCTATCAATGTAGTCACTAAGAGTCAGCATAGACCTGATGGCACATAATCAATCAATATTTCACAGGGTCTACCCAAGGCAGTAAGAGATATTCATGAATTATTCCACATCATTGACCAAGAATAAAGGCAGCATTTAAATTATCTTTAATTGGGGGAGAGGGTCACAAAACAAGTGCAATCCTGAGCAGGAATTGCTCTTGTTGGTTCATCCTAACCCAGTGCTAGTCCAACAAAGACATTGGCAATTTTGTACAGGCTGTGTTCTCTCATGGTAAATACCCCTCAAATATTTAAATTTCTTTTTAAACAGGGCAAGCCACTTCCCTTGTATGTAAGTTCTTGTCCCCCAGCTTTTAATCATAGTTGCCTTACCACAAGAATATTATCACTAGCTCCTATTATAGTACAGGTAGTCCTTGTTTAGCGACTGCCTCAGACAGTGACCATTTAGTTAGGACAGTGATGAAAAAGTAACTTTGCAACCAATGCCCACATGTATGACCTTCGCAGCATCTCTCAGTCACGGTTCACTGTTAGAGTCAATTAGTATGGTATTGCATTGTCCTCTGCCTAATCCATTTTAACCCTAACCCTAAGCAGTTTAATGAGTGAAATAAGTATTTTATCCCCTATCAATCAGCAAGATTTCTGGCTCCCAGGTGTCTTTTACTGTATATAGGTACAGTAACGAGCTGAGATTAGGAGCGCTCTCTTAAAGGGATTGCTCCTAATCTCAGCTTGTTACCTGTATAAAAGACACCTGTCCACAGAAGCAACCAATCAATCAGATTCCAAACTCTCCACCATGGCCAAGACCAAAGAGCTGTCCAAGGATGTCAGGGACAAGAATGTAGACCTACACAAAGCTGGAATGGCCTACAAGACTACCACCAAGCAGCTTGGTAAGAAGGTGACATCAGTTGGTGCAATTATTCGCAAATGGAAGACACACAAAATAACTGTCAATCTCCCTCGGTATGGGGTTCCATGCAAGATCTCACCTCGTGGAGTTTCAATGATCATGAGAACGGTGAGGAATCAGCCCAGAACTACACGGGAGGATCTTGTCAATGATCTCAAGGCAGCTGGGACCATAGTCACCAAGAAAACAATTGGTAACACACTATACTGTGAAGGACTGAAATCCTGCAGCGCCCGCAAGGTCCCCTGCTCAGGAAAGCACATGTACAGGCCTGTCTGAAGTTTGCCAATGAACATCTGAATGATTCAGAGGAGAACTGGGTGAAAGCGTTGTGGTCAGATGTGACCAAAATCAAGCTCTTTGGCATCAACTCAACTCGCCGTGTTTGGAGGAGGAGGAATGCTGCCTATGACCCCAAGAACACCATCCCCACCGTCAAACATGGAGGTGGAAACATTATGCTTTGGGGGTGTTTTTCTGCTAAGGGGACAGGACAACTTCACCACATCAAAAGGACGATGGATGGGACCATGTACCGTCAAATCTTGGCTGAGAGCCTCCTTCCCTCAACCAGGGCATTGAAAATGGGTTGTAGATGGGTATTCCAGCAGGACAATGACCCAAAACACACGGCCAAGGCAACAAAGGAGTGGCTCAAGAAGAAGCACATTAAGGTCCTGGAGTGGCCTAGCCAGTCTCCAGACCTTAATCCCATAGAAAATCTGTGGAGGGAGCTCAAGGTTCGAGCTGCCAAACGTCAGCCTCAAAACCTTAATGTCTTGGAGAGGATCTGCAAAGAGGAGTGGGACAAAATCCCTCCTGAGATGTGTGCAAACCTGATGGCCAACTACAAGAAATGCCTGACCTCTGTGATTGCCAACAAGGGTTTTGCCCCCAAGTACTAAGTCATGTTTTGCGAAGGGGTCAATCAGGGAATGGATGTGGTTGTTCAATGGTAGGATAATCAGATCAATAAACAATTAAGCTTCTGAACCCTGAATAGATGACGATATAAGAGAAACATCTTGCTTATTCAGTTCTGTCTAGATGCAGTTTGAAAAAAGCCGCCTCGAACAAAATGATTCTTTCTAAGCAGCACTTAAAATATGTCACCCGAACAATGGGAAGAAGAAAGCAATCTTAATGTATTGTCGAAGGCTTTCACGGCCGGCATACGATGGAAGGTTACCTTTAGCGTTAGGACTGCTTGGGCGCACCTTCCTATTAAACAGCTTTGTTCTGCTTTTAAAGGAAGGTCTCTGGGTGGTGCCGCAAAGGCTTGGTCTGAATGGCAAGAACTTCTGCCCGGGACGAATCGGGAGGGCAGATTTCACCCGAACCGCACTCCCCCCCAGCTCCCCACTAATTGAGGGGTGGGGGGTGCTAAGAACAAAAGGGGAGGCGACTCTGTGCGTGCGTGAAAAGTCAGAGGAAGGGCCGCGATTCGCAGAGGCGCCTTCCTCGACTGAGGCCCAGGGAAGGCAAGGCGGCTCCTGCGGCAGCTGCGGACTTCCCTGCCCCCGGGCCAGAACCAGAACTGTTGCTGGTGGGGTCCGAAGCTCCCGACGGGACCCGAATCCTCCTGCCGCCGCCGCCGCCGCCTTCCCAGCGCGCTGGACGCCAAACCCCATCATCCCCACCCAGTACGCCCAAAGACGTCCCGAGGGTGCCGCCCTCCCCGGACAGGCGCGACTCCCCTTCGCAGTGGAGGCGAGTTTAGCACCGGGCCTCCCCGCACTCTTCCCGGAGGCTCGGGGCCGCGGCAGAACCGAGCCCCCCGAGGGCGGAGCAAGGCCGGGGCAGTCGGGCTTCTCCCCCGCGCCCGGCTGGGAGCGAGCTCCCGGCTTCTCACCGTTACGAGGCCGACGAAGCAGCGGCTTCCTCAAAGTGACTTTCACCTGCACGACAGGCCACAGAGACACCGGAACCAGCGATGGGAGGGGCTAGAGCAGCGCCGGAAGAACGGGCGCGAGGACGCGCTAGTCCGGCCGCTCGTCTTCCTGTGAGGGAGCGCGGCACGTGGTTTATTTCTGCCAGTGTAAATGGCCACCCATTTCAAATTCATGGCGGCGGTGGGTGTAGTTAAAAACTACATAAAAAGACATAAAAACCATACAAATAGAGTCAGCAGCAGAGATACAAAAAGGCATTATCAGGGAGAAGCAGTCCCTCAAAAACTCAGCCCCACACCATGAATGGGACCCAACCATAGTTGGGTACCCTCCAGTTATACAGACTTCAACTCCCAGAATTCTCCACCATGACTATCCTGGCTGGGGAATTCTAGGAATTGAAGTCCATACATCTGGAGGTGTCCAGTTTAAAGGAGGCTGTGCTAAGTCAAATTCAGACAAATTGCAGCCGGGGAGAGCAGCTATCCAGTGCTGTGCACAGCCAGCTTTCCTGATCTCCATTCTTTCAAAACTGGATCCTGGACTGGAAAAAGTGGAGTGGTTTCAAACTCGCCTCACAACACTGAAAATTTGTGGAACTATGGCTTCTATCTGTTGCCACTGCTATTAACAATACAGAAACAATCATTTTTCCTCACCACACAAGCAAATTGGTCTACTGAATGCAGGCTGTCTTTCTGTGGTTAAACTATGGTCTAACTGCCCCACCCCTGATTTGGCTTTTTGAGGTTTGAGAACATTTCCAGTTGGAATAATTATTTTCTTAATTCTGTCTACCTTCCAGCCCAAAGCTGAAATGGCTCCCTTGAATTCTGCACCAATATCTCATGCAGACACCATTAATAACATTTTGGGGTTTCTGCTTTCCGGAAGGCCCTCTTTTTGTTGATACATATCCAGCCTTCTTATCAGTGTCATTTTCTCTCTCATGCTCTGTGATTGAGCCAATAATGCAAGGGTGAGAACCTGGCATGTTCTCAACATCTGTCCCTTGGCCTTCGGGTGGAAAGGAACAAAGTACTCAGCCAAATATTTTAGCCTGTGCTTTCTTCTTGCCAAAACCGTTTCCTACTTCTAAAGTCCGGGTGGACTCTTTGCCACGCAGACCTGATACTATGGCACTGATGAGATTGCTAGCAAACCTTCTGATGCTGCAGCTTTCTTACGGTAAGAAACTGGAGCCAGGGTGGATGGAGATCTAGGCGTCTTTTTTGTTTAAGCCCCCAGTTTCATGAGTGACCTTGCATGTAATTATTAAATCTAGATGCACAACCGGGGCACAGGCAGAGAGTGGGGGAAGAAGACCCAGACCACACAAATGGGGAAAGTCCAAAGAATTTTGAAGTGTTTGCAACAATGATATGGATGGATACATTTCATTCACGTCAGCAAAACTAATCAGTTAACAAATATCAGATCAGTTCTGCAACTCTGGAATTGACTTTTCCAACAGGGCAATCCTTGCACAGAGCGCTGGAGGAATTTGAGAAGCCTCCCAATGCCCATCAACTGATTTAAAACCTCTTGATATCTTGACAAAAACCATTTAACTAGACCTGTTTTTCCCAAATTAGTGCCTTTGAACAGCTTTGGGAGACAATAACTCCCATTCCCAGGCAGTGTGACCAACCCTGCTGGTTGGAGACAACGGGAATTAAAATCGTGTATCTGGGGGGTCAACTGGGAAAGGTGAAACTGTGTCACTTTGCCTATTTTTAATCCTTTCAGAGACTTATCCCAAAGTCCCTTATTGTGTTGACATTCAGACAGTTCATAAGTATTTCCAGCTTTCTTTCATGTTTCCATTTATTTGGAAACTGACTTCAGTAGAGAAGATAATATATTAATATAAGATGCATCAAGAAAAAGGTTGGGGAGGGGTTCTCAGAGTCTTAGGATGGTCTGGAAGAAATGGTGCATGAAATGGTCATTGATTTTTGTTCAAACTGGTTTAAATCTATTGGATTAAACGTAATTTCCATTCTCTTAGAACACAGATTGGCTGCCTAGCACAGCATACAACATCTGGGTCATTGCTTCTGAAACAAATATCAAAACTTGCATGTAGGGAGTTTACTGCCATCAGTGTTGGCTCAAACCGTTTTGTTTTAGTGAATTAAATCCAAATGTTATCTACTTCGTGTCCAGCTTCATAGATTAAATCCCATTTTCATCAATCTCTCCCCCACTTTCTCTCCTTCTGCCCCCTATTCTGCCCCCGCATGGGGCCACCTGAAAGGAATATTTTGCTGAGTGGTACACGACAAGAAGATAAAACTCTGGGCCAAATGCTGGTAAATGTCCCTCCTTTTTAGAAGCAAATTTGAACTATTTTGCTTACTTCAGCTTAGTGGAATTTGATTGGCAGTGATACCATCAAGTTCCTGAGCAAGAAGCGAAGCAAACTGATGCTGTGACTTCTGCTAAGACCCGCAGCCTCTCACACTTCAGCAATCAGAAAGGCAGAAGCCATTTCATCATGCTACATGACCTATTTGCAGCATTTCTGGAGATGTTAAGGATAGTAATTTTAAGAACTGAGGCTTGAAAGTCAAACATCCCTTTTTCCTTGGTCCCAGTTTTCAGCTCCAATCCAGGGATCCTAACTGGTATGCAAGAAAGTCCTGGAAGGTAGAGCTGTGCAGACCTGCAAAGGGAGAGTCACCTTTAGCCATCTGTTAACAACTAGTTCCCCATCGTGCAGGCAAAGGGAGAGTGAGTTAAAAGGGATAAACATCTGTTTCCATCTTTGCTTGTACAAGCTTGCTGATCATGGCCTTTTCTTGGTGTGACTGTGCTGGGGAATTCTAGGAGTTGAAGTCCACACATCTGAAAGCTCCCAAAGTTGAGAAACACTGGTTGAACTGGTTGAAAATACAAGAAGCTCACTGATACTGCTGTTTTCAAGGGGCTCTAAGGAGCTTCTACAGTTCGAGCAGCAAGACATTGTCTTAAATAATGACACGGTCCTGGGATGGGAATTCTGGGGATGATAGAAGTGTGTACTTCACTTCCACATTGAATCAGTCGGCCCTCCTGTCTTAGAAACCTTTCTATCCCCAAATCGTAGCAGCACTCACCAAGTGGCAAGACAAAGCAGAGCCTGCTTCAGTAAGGCATTTCAGTGTTAAGGTCCTGGGTGTATGTTATTTCAGAGCCTGGTGAGCTTAATTTTAATGTTTAATGAAACGTTTAATGAAAAGAGATCCGCTTTCATAAAACCATGTCTGGAAGTAGATTAAAATTTCCTGTGTTCTTATCTTAAACAGGAAGATAAGATCTTAAACTCTGTTCTTATCTTAAAGATTCAGAGGAAGTTTATATACATGGGCGTATCCATGTATGTGACTTGCAAGTTTTCCGTTTTGTTAAAGTGGTTTGAAGCTGTGCAGTCTGCTTTGCCCCCCCCAAATTGGTGTGTTGGTAGAAACACTACTAATAAAAGTGATGCTGTTCCATTCTCCAGCCCAACAGTGAACTTTCTTGGTCTCTTTGCAGTGTCAGCGTATCAGGATCGGATCATTGGAGGTGCTGAATGTAACAAAAATGAACATCCTTTCCTTGTGCTCTTCTATGACTCTCTCGGTCCTTTCTGCTCCGGGATCTTGCTCAATCAGGATTGGGTGCTCACTGCTGCACACTGCTACAGGTGAGGGCATTCCAGAACAAGGAAGTGTCGAGGGAGATCTTGTTTAGATTTCAAGATTTTTTACAGTGCTTCTGCTAGTTTGTAGTGGTTTCTGTGTGCGTTTTGAAAGAGTACCTCCGTTCTGCTGCTGCTGCTGCTGCTGCTGCTGCTGCTGCTGCTGCTGCTGCTGCTCCTCCTCACAATCATATCTTGAGCAATGATGTTTATATCTATGGTGGCATCTCCTTTTCTTTCGCCATCGTATTTATATCTTTCCTTTTTTCTGGCTAATGGCGATCCTCCTCCTCCCCCCCCTCCTCCTCCTCCTATTCCAACACCAGGAGCACCACTTGAACACCATCGGCATTGACAAAATCACCATCAGTCCATTGCAACAGGCAGCTTTATTTGGAACAGCCTCCATCCTGCAACGATGCCTTGAACACCATCAAGCAACATTTGCCCATCCCAGGTCCTTGGGAAGGACTTGACAGGTGGATAAAAATGCCAAGTCCAGTCTAAACATCTGGCTGACTGTGCGACCAACCATACTATATTAATGGTTGGTCACACATACATCACATGCCGCCTGACTCTCAATGACTCTAGGCAGTTTGCAGTAACTGAAGAAACTACAATAAATTTCACAGAAGATAAAGGATGGCAAGTACGATTGAGGAAGGGGTCTCTTTCTCTCTCTCTCTCCCTCACCAAAGGCCTGGGTGAAGAGCCAGGTCTTCACAGCTCTTCTAAACAGCAGCAAAGTGGGCACTGTCTTGTGTTCTTAATTATTTATCCCACCATCTTTCAAAATAAGTTGGGTTGAGAGTGGATGTGCTTAGCACAAAATCATAGTTTTAGTACCATGATCATGTGGGCCCTATCTCAACCCTTTAACACAGTCAGCTATGGTTCAGAAGTTCATAAATTCACACAATGCACATCCAAGTCAGGAAAGGAGAGATTTAGTCATACAATATGCTGAGCTTGCTCAGTGCTAAACTTGCTTTCCCCCCCTCCCCCCATTATGTGACTTAGCTTGTTGCACAAACCCAGCACGTAGCTGAGTTTAGGTTTCAAGGTTTCGCACCAACTATGAAAATAGCTTAATTCAATTGTCCAAGTAAATTCGCTGGGTGAATCCAGACCTCTGGGGCATCTCATTCAGATTTGGATTGATTGCAGCTCTTCCCGGTTTCAGGCAGGGTTTTTTTCCCCAAACCCAACTGGGGATGCTGGGTATTAAACTGGGTTATGGCCCTTTCTTGTTTGGCGCTAATGATCCTGCCTGAATGCCAAAGATGAGGTGGAGTAGCCATCCCAAGTAATGTTACATGCGCTCCCAGGTTCAGCTTATGGTCACTCACTCAACACCCATCCTGTTGAGGCACGTGGATCTTGTCAGCCCCCCTTGCTTTCTACCTGGGCTTTCCAGAGAGGTGTGGCTAGAGCAGTCAAGACACACAGCCCTGATCATCAGCTGGGAAATAACTAGGGACACACACAAATCCCTCCCAACCAAACACAGAGGCACATCAGGTTCTTTGGAATACACGGAGGCCCAGTGAATTTGAAATAACAGCAAAACTTTACCGGTTACAATGTACACCTGCTTTTTCTCAAATGCACACACACACACACATTCACGCTTACCTACGTACTTCTCAACTAAGCTGTCAGGCACTAGCTAGAGGCACGGAAGCTGCCAATTCTGGATCCAAAGACAACCCAAGGAGTGGGCAGCTTCAGGGCCCCTTTTTATACCCCCAAATTCTTGCTTTGTTGATTAGCTGGGATTGGCTTTTGAGGCCCAACTTCCTTTGTCTGGTTCAGGTGACATTTTTTCCTTTGTTTCTTTAGCAACTTGTTTTCTTCTTATCTACCTCCCTGAAGGGATCCTTTAGACAAGATTCCTGCTTTTTGTCTTCTCTGCTTATGTGCCTGCTTCATTTTAGTTTAGCAGCTTCAGCCTGGTCTCACAGTAATCTAGAGTTTACTTCAAGTGACCCCACAACTTTTTGTTGTTTTTCTTGCAGTAACAAATTCCACATGAAGCTTGGTGTGCATAATAGAGATAAGCCAAATGGGAATGAGCAGATAAGAGAGCCAATGGAGGAATGGTGTTGTCCTGACACCAGCAACTGTACCACATACAAGCATGACATCATGTTGATCAGACTGAACAGCTCCGTCAACTACAATGCACACATCGCGCCTCTCAGCCTGCCCTCCAGCTCTCCCACTATGAGCTCGTATTGCACTGTTATGGGCTGGGGCACTATCACAACTCCTGAGGGTAGGGGTCTGCCTACACTCTCTCTCAGATCCAGCTTTTGATGCAACATCAGTCAGGCTTAGAGTCCCACTACGTCTGATGTCACCCATGAAAAGGTTGGAACGTGGGTAGGCAATGGGGTGCCCCAAGATCCCATTGCCTCATCAGTTGCATGCCCCACAAGGTTCTTGATGTAAAGGAAATAAGAAACTGGCATGTGGCATAGCAAAACACCAGTCCCTAGCATTTTATTTATAGCAACACCACTGGGAACCAAAAAAGTCCCATTGGCATGGCAGTCTTGCATGGCTTGATTACCTTTAATAATGGGGTATTCTGTGACTGGCCATGCCCAGTTTCTAAGCTGACAAGCCTCCCATGGAAGGTATTTTCAGCGCAGATCTACCACCTGCTCTCAAAAGACCAAATGTGCTCTTAGCTCAAAAAGATTGCCTACCTTTGGATGGGGGTAACATCTCCCTGGATAATTACAGAGGACCTCTTCCTTAAGACCACGGACAGAGACTCCCTGTCTTCTATGTCACCCATGGCCAGCTCCAGGGGAGGCAAGATCAGTTTTTGAACACTGGGATTGACAAAAGCCCCACTTGTGGAGTCCTTGGGGTTCTCTGAGCTTGGTTCTTTTCTTGCAAACGTTTCATTACCGGGCTAGGTAACATCTTCAGTGCTAAAAATGGGATGGGGTTTGCTCTCTATTTATATGCTGTGGCATGCTTTCCCAGTGCTGGTGGGGGTGGGGGTTTTGTTTTGCTCTTCTGGTAGTTCTTTGATTGGCATATGTTTGCTGCTTGATTGTGTGCCTGGTGGTGACCTTTGCTTATCTGGGTGATGATTGCTGGTGATTGATTGCTGGTGAGGCGATCTTCTGGTCTTTCGTCTCTTTTGAATAGTATGTAGATGCTGTTAATCTCTATGTGTCTGTTAATTGCTGCCTTGTCTGAATACCAGGCTTCCAAGAATTCTCTTGCATATTTGGATTTAGCTTATTTATTCACCTCTAAAGCCCCACTTTTCCAACAGGACAATCTTTGCACAGAGTGCTGGAGGAATTTGAGAAACCTCCAAATGCCCATCAGCTGATTTAAACCCTGCTAATATCTTGACAAAAATCATCCTTTGCAAGCTTTAACCAGACTAGTTTTTCCCAAAGTAGCGCCTTTCAACAGCTTTGGGAGACAATACCTCCCGTTCCCAGGCAGTGGGACCAGCTCTGCTGGTTGGATAATGGGAATGATAGTCCTATGTATCTGGGTGACTAATTGGGAAAGGCGAAACTGTGTAACTTTGCCTACTTTTAATCTTTTCAGAGACTTATCCCAACATCCCTTATTGCGTTGACATTCAAATAGTCCATAATCAGGTGTGTCAAGCAGCTTACCCATGGGCGACAATAACCAACAACATGTTGTGTGCAGGAGACCTGGAAGGAGGCAAAGATTCATGTAAGGTAAGATGATCCCCTCTGAATAAGATTCCTAAGGGAACTATGCCAGTTTTCAGTTACGGTAGAGGTCCAGCCTTGAAGGCATCTTGGTAGAAACATACGTACTGTAGTAAGTTGCAGCGTTTTCTAACTTAGATCTCAACTCCCAATAGTGGTGATGCTGGTGGGGGGAATTCTGGGAGTTAAATCCCCACTTCTACAAGGGTCCTGGGTTGGGGACCCCTGAAGTGAAACATCTGGGGCTCTATGCGAATGGAAGATCGAACAAAAAGGGAACCATTTGCTCCACTTCCCATTCATAGATAGTAACGTGCTGTTTCATAATCTGGTTGATTTTCTCAACAGGGTGACTCCGGGGGACCCCTCCTGTGTAATGGAGAATTCCAGGGCATTGTATCTTGGGGGGGCTTCCCTTGTGCCCAACTTCTTGAGCCTGGCATCTACATTAAGGTCATCAATTATATTGAATGGATCCAGGGCATTATTGCAGGAAATACAAATGTGATTTGTCCCCCTCTCCAGTGAAAATCCTTTGAAAAAAGTTAGGAGAAAAACATAACATACTGCATTAGTAAATCTCTCCCTTCTCTGTCCCCAACCATATCCAATTACATTGGAACATACAGTACTGTGCAAAAGTTTTAGGCAGGTGTGAAAAATGCTGTAAAGTAAGAATGCTTTCAAAAATATATATTGTAATTGTTTATGTTTATCAATTTGCAAAATGCAAAGTGAGGGGACAGAAGAAAAACCCAAATCAAATCAATCTTTGGTGTGACTACCCTTTGGCTTCAAACCAGCATCAGTTCTTACAACACTTGCACACTTTGTACACTTGCACAAAGCCAGGGATCTTTTAGGATTAGAGCTAGGTGTATGATTAACCAATTATACCAAACAGGTGCTAATGATCATCAATTTCATATGTAGGTTGAAACACAGTCATTAATTGAGCATCAGCAAGGTCTCTCCCAGGCAAACATTTCAAAGCAGACTGGGGTTTCAAAATGTGCTGTTCAAGCTCTTTTCAAGCAGCACAAAGAAACAGGCAATGTTGAGGACCGTAGATGCAGTGGTCGGCCAAGGAAACTTAATGCAGATGGAAGACACCTCATGCTTACTTCTCTTTGATACTGGAAGATGTCCAGCAATGCCATCAGCACAGAACTGGCGGAAACCAGTGGGACCCAGGTACACCCATCTACTGTCCGGAGAGGTCTGGCCAGAAGTGGTTGTCTTGGAAGAATTGCGGCCAAAAAGCTATACCTCCAATGTGGAAACAAGGGTAAGCGACTCAACTATGCACGAAAACATAAGAACTGGGATGCAGAAAAATGGCAGCAGGTGCTCTGAACTGATGAGTCAACATTTGAAAGATCTGGCTGTAGCAAGAGGCAGTTTGTTCACCAAAGGGCTGGAGAGCGCTACAATACTGAGTGTCTGCAGGCAACAGTGAAGCATGGTGGAGGTTCCTTGCAGGTTTGGGGCTGCATTTCTGCAAATGGAGTTGGAGCTTTGGTCAGAATCAATGGTGTCCTCAGTGCTGAGAAATACAGGCAGATACATCATGCCATACCATCAGGGAGGTGTGTGACTGGCCCCAAATTTATTCTGCACCAGGACAATGACCCCAAACATACAGCCAATGTCATGAAGAACTATCTTCAGCGTAAAGAAGAACAAGGAGTCCTGGAAGTGATGGTTTGGCCTCCACAAAGCCCTGATCTCAACATCATCGAGTCTGTCTGGGATTACATGAAGAGACAGAAGGATTTGAGGCAGCCTACATCCTCAGGAGATCTGTGACTAGTTCTCCAAGATGTCTGGAATAACCTATCTGCCAAGTTCCTTCAAAAACTCTGTGCAACTTTATCTAGAAGAATTGATGCTGTTTTGAAGGCAAAGGGTGGTCACACCAAATATTTATTTGATCTGGGTTTTTCTTGTTTGCTCACTTTGCATTTTATAAATTGATAAACATAAACAATTGCAATGTATGTTTTTGAAAGCATTACTACTTTACAGCATTTTTTCACACTTGCCTAAACTTTTGCACAGTACTGTATATTCTAGCCTGCTGAACAGAAATAGTAACATTTATGCCATAAATAAGGCTTCAGAACACTGGCATGCCAAGAAATTGGAAGCAGATATTTTATTCTGCAGCTCTGCTTGCTGGCTTCATGTGATGGAGTTGCTCAAACTAATAAAGAATCAAATTCAGGGAATGGATGTGGTTGTTCAATGGTAGGATAATCAGATCAATAAACAATTAAGCTTCTGAACCTTGAATAGATGACGAAATAAGAAACGTCTTATTTATTCAGTTCTGTCTAGATGCAGTTTGAAAGAAAGCCGCCTCGAACAAAGTGATTCTTTCTAAGCAGCGCTTAAAATGTCTCATCTTAACAATGGGAAGAGGAAAGCAATCTTAACTTTTCACCAAGTTGCTACTTTTGTCCCTTTAATGGACACTTTATGACATTGGTATACATAAGAGAAGGAAAGAGCTAACTTAAATGATTACATATTGGGTGGGGATGAGTGCTTAAAAGGTACAAGGCATCTTGCCTGCAGACAGAAAACAATAAGAAAAATGACATGCCACATGTAAGGTAGTGTGCCCATCACTGTAATAAACTTAATTAAGCACTGAACATTTATACACTTTATAGATTGAGAGATAGTCAACAAACTCTACACTCAGACTACAATACAGATGTTGTTTTCACATAATACCTGATACCCAAATAGAACAACTTTATGAGGGCTTCAGTTGTGGTTGACATAGTGGCTGGGTTCCCATCATTCCCTGAACCACAGACGCTGCCCCATTTCATGTTCACCAATGCCAGCTTTTCTGCAAATTCAGCTATTAGACATTCAAGCTTCTTTAGTTAAATCAAGGCAAAAGCAAGGAGAGAAAGGGCCTTTTGATGCCCACATCTGATGTACCTTAACTTTCTTGCTGATACTCTTAATCTTCATAAATTAGTAGGTGCTGATCTATGTTGGAAACACAGCCTAAGCTAGCCAGGTCGAATGGAAACCCCAGCACGCAATCCTCCCTCAAATGATGAGAATGGCTTATTAAACTTGTGGAATAGCTGGTGGAAAGTACCATTCGGCTGGAAGGTTACCTTTAGCGTTAGGACTGCTTGGGCGCACCTTCCTATTAAACAGCTTTGTTCTGCTTTTAAAGGAAGGTCTCTGGGTGGTGCCGCAAAGGCTTGGTCTGAATGGCAAGAACTTCTGCCCGGGACGAATCGGGAGGGCAGATTTCACCCGAACCGCACTCCCCCCCAGCTCCCCACTAATTGAGGGGTGGGGGGTGCTAAGAACAAAAGGGGAGGCGACTCTGTGCGTGCGTGAAAAGTCAGAGGAAGGGCCGCGATTCGCAGAGGCGCCTTCCTCGACTGAGGCCCAGGGAAGGCAAGGCGGCTCCTGCGGCAGCTGCGGACTTCCCTGCCCCCGGGCCAGAACCAGAACTGTTGCTGGTGGGGTCCGAAGCTCCCGACGGGACCCGAATCCTCCTGCCGCCGCCGCCGCCGCCTTCCCAGCGCGCTGGACGCCAAACCCCATCATCCCCAGCCGGCACGCCCAAACACGCCCCGAGGGTGCCGCCCTCCCCGGACGGGCGCGACTCCCCTTCGCGACGGAGGCCGCGGCGAGATCAGCGCCGGGCCTCCCCGCACTCTTCCCAGAGGGTCGGGGCCGCGGCAGAACCGAGCCCCCCGAGGGCGGAGCAAGGCCGGGGCAGTCGGGCTTCTCCCCCGCGCCCGGCTGGGAGCGAGCTCCCGGCTTCTCACCGCAATGAGGCCGACGAACCAGCGGTTCCTGAAAGCGACTTTCACCTGCACGACAGGCCACAGAGACACCGGAACCAGCGATGGGAGGGGCTAGAGCAGCGCCGGAAGAACGGGCGCGAGGACGCGCTAGCCCGGCGCTCGTTTTCCCGTGAGGGAGCGCGGCACGTGGTTTCTCCGCGCAATAGCCCGGTCTCGTTCGTGGCGAGCGGGGCGCCGGAGGTGGCGGCGGCTGGGCGCTTTTCTGGACCAGCGGGGCGGCGAAGTCCCAAACAGGAGCTGCTTCCAGAGGGTGGCTGTGTTGGCCGAGTGCAAAGCGTGCTTTCAATACGTATACTTAACCTAGTTATTGAATTGACCCGTTATCCGGAGCTCACCGCTGCTCTGCCTTCAAGCACGAGGATTTTTTTCTGACCTTCATCGAGAATCCGCATTTCTCTTTAAAGAGGCTCCCGACAGCGATTAAAGATGATTCATTTTAATTAAACTGCACGACATTAACCTACCATAATCCTTTTTTCCCCAAAATCTGAAAGTATAAAGCCCTGATGGAGGGAGGGGAGGAAAATGTTTCATGCCCCTGTGCTGTTATGGTCTGTTTAACCCTGTTTATTTCAGTGTAAATGGCCACCCATTTCAAATTCCTGGCGGGTGGCTAACAACAATTAAAAACTATATAGAAAAACATAAAAACCATACAAATAGTAAGCAGCAGAGATACAAAAACCACCAAGAGCAACTAATGCTGCCACTGGACGGGCTCTACCAGTCCTCTCGATCCTCAAGCCTGCTGACAAACCCATGTCTCTCAAGGCCTTGTGAAAAGCCAACGGGGTTAGGCCCAATCTAAGCTCCAGGGGGATGATGTTCCGAGGGTGGGTGCCATGAAAGAAAAGGCTCTCTTCCTGGGTCCTGCCAGATGGCACCACCTAACAGTGTTTCTCAACCGTGGCGAGTTTAAGAGGGGTGGACTTCAACTCCCAGAATTCCCCAGCCAGCCTGCCTTACTGGGGAATTCTGGGAGTTGAAGTCCACCCCTCTTAAACTCAGCAAGGTTGAGAAACACTGCCTTAATAGCATGCCTCTCCTGAAGATACAGGTAGGCATTATCAGGAAGAGGCAGTCACTCAAGTAAGCCAGCCCCACACCATGAATGCCGCCCAACCATAGTTGGGTACCCTCCAGTTGTACAGACTTCAACTCCCAGAATTCTCCACCATGACTATCCTGGCTGGGGAATTCTAGGAATTGAAGTCCATACATCTGGAGGTGTCCAGTTTAAAGGAGGCTGTGCTAAGTCAAATTCAGACAAATTGCAGCCGGGGAGAGCAGCTATCCAGTGCTGTGCACAGCCAGCTTTCCTGATCTCCATTCTTTCAAAACTGGATCCTGGACTGGAAAAAGTGGAGTGGTTTCAAACTCGCCTCACAACACTGAAAATTTGTGGAACTATGGCTTCTATCTGTTGCCACTGCTATTAACAATACAGGAACAATCATTTTTCCCCACCACACAAGCAAATTGGTCTACTGAATGCAGGCTGTCTTTCTGTGGTCAAACCATGGTCTAACTGATTTGGCTTTTTGAGGCTTGAGAACATTTCCAGTTGGAATTATTATTTTCTTAATTCTGTCTACCTTCCAGCCCAAAGCTGAAATGGCTCCCTTGAATTCTGCACCAACATCTCATGCACACACCATTAATCACATTTTGGGGTTTCTGCTTTCCGGAAGGCCCTCTTTTTGTCCAGCCTTCTTATCAGTGTTGTTTTCTCTCTGGGGCTGCGTGACTGAGCCAAGTTATATAAGGCTCAATCTGGCACGTTCTCAACATCTGTCCCTTGGCCTTCGGGTGGAAAGGAACAAAGTACTCAGCCAAATATTTTAGCCTGTGCTTTCTTCTTGCCAAAACCGTTTCCTACTTCTAAAGTCCGGGTGGACTCTTTGCCACGCAGACCTGATACTATGGCACTGATGAGATTGCTAGCAAACCTTCTGATGCTGCAGCTTTCTTACGGTAAGAAACTGGAGCCAGGGTGGATGGAGATCTAGGCGTCTTTTTTGTTTAAGCCCCCAGTTTCATGAGTGACCTTGCATGTAATTATTAAATCTAGATGCACAACCGGGGCACAGGCAGAGAGTGGGGGAAGAAGACCCAGACCACACAAATGGGAAGTTCCAATCAAAGAATTTTGAAGTGTTTGCAACAATGATGTGGATGGATACATTTCATTCACGTCAGCAAAACTAATCAGTTAACAAATATCAGATCAGTTCTGCGACTCTGGAATTGACTTTTCCAACAGGGCAATCCTTGCACAGAGCGCTGGAGGAATTTGAGAAGCCTCCCAATGCCCATCAACTGATTTAAAACCTCTTGATATCTTGACAAAAACCATTTAACTAGACCTGTTTTTCCCAAATTAGTGCCTTTGAACAGCTTTGGGAGACAATAACTCCCATTCCCAGGCAGTGTGACCAACCCTGCTGGTTGGAGACAACGGGAATTAAAATCGTGTATCTGGGGGGTCAACTGGGAAAGGTGAAACTGTGTCACTTTGCCTATTTTTAATCCTTTCAGAGACTTATCCCAAAGTCCCTTATTGTGTTGACATTCAGACAGTCCATAAGTATTTCCAGCTTTCTTTCATGTTTCCATTTATTTGGAAACTGACTTCAGTAGAGAAGATAATATATTAATATAAGATGCATCAAGAAAAAGGTTGGGGAGGGGTTCTCAGAGTCTTAGGATGGTCTGGAAGAAATGGTGCATGAAATGGTCATTGATTTTTGTTCAAACTGGTTTAAATCTATTGGATTAAACTTCCATTCTCTTAGAACACAGATTGGCTGCCATCTGTTAACAACTAGTTCCCCATCGTGCAGGCAAAGGGAGAGTGAGTTAAAAGGGATAAACATCTGTTTCCATCTTTGCTTGTACAAGCTTGCTGATCATGGCCTTTTCTTGGTGTGACTGTGCTGGGGAATTCTAGGAGTTGAAGTCCACACATCTGAAAGCTCCCAAAGTTGAGAAACACTGGTTGAACTGGTTGAAAATACAAGAAGCTCACTGATACTGCTGTTTTCAAGGGGCTCTAAGGAGCTTCTACAGTTCGAGCAGCAAGACATTGTCTTAAATAATGACACGGTCCTGGGATGGGAATTCTGGGGATGATAGAAGTGTGTACTTCACTTCCACATTGAATCAGTCGGCCCTCCTGTCTTAGAAACCTTTCCATCCCCAAATCGTAGCAGCACTCACCAAGTGGCAAGACAAAGCAGAGCCTGCTTCAGTAAGGCATTTCAGTGTTAAGGTCCTGGGTGTATGTTATTTCAGAGCCTGGTGAGCTTAATTTTAATGTTTAATGAAACGTTTAATGAAAAGAGATCCGCTTTCATAAAACCATGTCTGGAAGTAGGTTAAAATTTCCTGTGTTCTTATCTTAAACAGGAAGATAAGATCTTAAACTCTGTTCTTATCTTAAAGATTCAGAGGAAGTTTATATACATGGGCGTATCCATGTATGTGACTTGCAAGTTTTCCGTTTTGTTAAAGTGGTTTGAAGCTGTGCAGTCTGCTTTGCCCCCCCCAAATTGGTGTGTTGGTAGAAACACTACTAATAAAAGTGATGCTGTTCCATTCTCCAGCCCAACAGTGAACTTTCTTGGTCTCTTTGCAGTGTCAGCGTATCAGGATCGGATCATTGGAGGTGCTGAATGTAACAAAAATGAACATCCTTTCCTTGTGCTCTTCTATGACTCTCTCGGTCCTTTCTGCTCCGGGATCTTGCTCAATCAGGATTGGGTGCTCACTGCTGCACACTGCTACAGGTGAGGGCATTCCAGAACAAGGAAGTGTCGAGGGAGATCTTGTTTAGATTTCAAGATTTTTTACAGTGCTTCTGCTAGTTTGTAGTGGTTTCTGTGTGCGTTTTGAAAGAGTACCTCCGTTCTGCTGCTGCTGCTGCTGCTGCTGCTGCTGCTGCTGCTGCTCCTCCTCCTCACAATCATATCTTGAGCAATGATGTTTATATCTATGGTGGCATCTCCTTTTCTTTCGCCATCGTATTTATATCTTTCCTTTTTTCTGGATAATGGCGATCCTCCTCCTCCCCCCCCTCCTCCTCCTCCTATTCCAACACCAGGAGCACCACTTGAACACCATCGGCATTGACAAAATCACCATCAGTCCATTGCAACAGGCAGCTTTATTTGGAACAGCCTCCATCCTGCAACGATGCCTTGAACACCATCAAGCAACATTTGCCCATCCCAGGTCCTTGGGAAGGACTTGACAGGTGGATAAAAATGCCAAGTCCAGTCTAAACATCTGGCTGACTGTGCGACCAACCATACTATATTAATGGTTGGTCACACATACATCACATGCCGCCTGACTCTCAATGACTCTGGGCAGTTTGCAGTAACTGAAGAAACTACAATACATTTCACAGAAGATAAAGGATGGCAAGTACGATTGAGGAAGGGGTCTCTTTCTCTCTCTCTCCCTCACCAAAGGCCTGGGTGAAGAGCCAGGTCTTCACAGCTCTTCTAAACAGCAGCAAAGTGGGCACTGTCTTGTGTTCTTAATTATTTATCCCACCATCTTTCAAAATAAGTTGGGTTGAGAGTGGATGTGCTTAGCACAAAATCATAGTTTTAGTACCATGATCATGTGGGCCCTATCTCAACCCTTTAACACAGTCAGCTATGGTTCAGAAGTTCATAAATTCACACAATGCACATCCAAGTCAGGAAAGGAGAGATTTAGTCATACAATATGCTGAGCTTGCTCAGTGCTAAACTTGCTTTCCCCCCCTCCCCCCATTATGTGACTTAGCTTGTTGCACAAACCCAGCACGTAGCTGAGTTTAGGTTTCAAGGTTTCGCACCAACTATGAAAATAGCTTAATTCAATTGTCCAAGTAAATTCGCTGGGTGAATCCAGACCTCTGGGGCATCTCATTCAGATTTGGATTGATTGCAGCTCTTCCCGGTTTCAGGCAGGGTTTTTTCCCCAAACCCAACTGGGGATGCTGGGTATTAAACTGGGTTATGGCCCTTTCTTGTTTGGCGCTAATGATCCTGCCTGAATGCCAAAGATGAGGTGGAGTAGCCATCCCAAGTAATGTTACATGCGCTCCCAGGTTCAGCTTATGGTCACTCACTCAACACCCATCCTGTTGAGGCACGTGGATCTTGTCAGCCCCCCTTGCTTTCTACCTGGGCTTTCCAGAGAGGTGTGGCTAGAGCAGTCAAGACACACAGCCCTGATCATCAGCTGGGAAATAACTAGGGACACACACAAATCCCTCCCAACCAAACACAGAGGCACATCAGGTTCTTTGGAATACACGGAGGCCCAGTGAATTTGAAATAACAGCAAAACTTTACCGGTTACAATGTACACCTGCTTTTTCTCAAATGCACACACACACACGCATCCACGCTTACCTACGTACTTCTCAACTAAGCTGTCAGGCACTAGCTAGAGGCACGGAAGCTGCCAATTCTGGATCCAAAGACAACCCAAGGAGTGGGCAGCTTCAGGGCCCCTTTTTATCCCCCCAAATTCTTGCTTTGTTGATTAGCTGGGATTGGCTTTTGAGGCCCAACTTCCTTTGTCTGGTTCAGGTGACATTTTTTCCTTTGTTTCTTTAGCAACTTGTTTTCTTCTTATCTACCTCCCTGAAGGGATCCTTTAGACAAGATTCCTGCTTTTTGTCTTTTCTGCTTATGTGCCTGCTTCATTTTAGTTTAGCAGCTTCAGCCTGGTCTCACAGTAATCTAGTGTTTACTTTAAGTGACCCCACAACTTTTTGTTGTTTTTCTTGCAGTAACAAATTCCACATGAAGCTTGGTGTGCATAATAGAGATACGCCAAATGGGAATGAGCAGATAAGAGAGCCAATGGAGGAATGGTGTTGTCCTGACACCAGCAACTGTACCACATACAAGCATGACATCATGTTGATCAGACTGAACAGCTCCGTTAACTACACTGCACACATCGCGCCTCTCAGCCTGCCCTCCAGCTCTCCCACTATGAGCTCGTATTGCACTGTTATGGGCTGGGGCACTATCACAACTCCTGAGGGTAGGGGTCTGCCTACACTCTCTCTCTGATCCAGCTTTTGATGCAACATCAGTCAGGCTTAGAGTCCCACTACGTCTGATGTCACCCATGAAAAGGTTGGAATGTGGGTAGGCAATGGGGTGCCCCAAGATCCCACTGCCTCATCAGTTGCATGCCCCACAAGGTTCTTGATGTAAAAGAAATAAGTAAGAAACTGGTATGTGGCATAGCAAAACACCAGTCCCTAGCATTTTATTTATAGGAACACCACTGGGAACCAAAAAGGTCCCACTGGCATGGCAGTCTTGCATGGCTTGGTTACCTTTAATATCTTTACCTTGGGAAAGGCAAAATTGTGTAACTTGCCTATTTTTAATCTTTTCAGTGACTTATCCCAAAGTCCCTTATTGCGTTGACATTCAAATAGTCCATAATCAGGTGTGTCAAGCAGCTTACCCACACCAGACAGTGACCAAGAACATGTTGTGTGCTGGAGACCTGGAAGGAGGCAAAGATTCATGTGAGGTAAGATGATCGCCTCTGAATAAGTTTCCTAAGGGAACCATGACTATGGTAGAGATCCAGCCTAGAAGGCATCTTGGTAGAAACGTACGTACTGTAGTACATTATAGGATTTTATAACTTGGATCTCAACTCCAAATTCCCAATAGTGGCGATGGGGAATTCTGGGAGTTAAATCCCCACTTCTACAAGGGTCCTGGTTTGGGGAACCCTGAAGTGAAACATCTGGGGCTCTATCCAAATGGAAGGTGGAATAAAAAGGGAACCGTTTGCTCCACTTCCCATTCATAGATAGTAACGTGCTGTTTCATAATCCGGTTGATTTTCTCAATAGGGTGACTCCGGGGGACCCCTCCTGTGTAATGGAGAATTCCAGGGCATTGTATCTTGGGGGGGCTCTCCTTGTGCCCAACTTCTTGAGCCTGGCATCTACATCAAGGTCATCAATTATATTGAATGGATCCAGGGCATTATTGCAGGAAATACAAATGTGATTTGTCCCCCTCTCCAGTGAAAATCCTTTGAAAAAAGTTAGGAGAAAAATGTAACATGGTGTATTAGTAAATCTCTCTCTTCTCTGTCCCCAACCATATCCAATTACATTGGAGCATATTTCCATGCGGTAAGCCTTTTTTAGACCCAATAGGACTTCCTTTGGAGTTAAGACACACCCAAAATAATGCTGGAGGGATCATGTCCCAGAGTTAAATCTCAGTATATAAAAGTAAAAATCAGTACAAAGGCCTGTTTTAGGGCGAGGTGCAAAATTTTCTGACTCCAGAATAGAGCCCTCCAAACATTTTAACCTCTGAACATCTTTCAATGTTTGTCCACTTCTGGAACATTTACATCATCCCACATGGAGTCATGGAGTCACCTCGTGAACATATCCACATACCTGAGCCCTACTGTGGTCTAAAAAGGATCCCAGATTACCTCTCCTCTCCCAACCATTAAAGAATAGAATCTTTTCTTTAATCATGTTATGTGAATTCCCAGCTGAAAACAAACTGGAAAGAAACAGATGCCAACAGTAATAAAATATTATAAATCATCTCTCACTTGTTTACTGACCCTTTAGTTTTGACAATATAAGGAAACGAATGGCTCTGCAAATGGCAGCATCTAGCGAACTTTGTCTGGGCTTAAAAGCTGAAAAGAGTTTGACCTGGGTAGTATTTGGATAGGACGCTACCAGACTGGGAAACTGAAAACAAAAATTCTGGAAGATGGCAATGAAACTCACAATTGCTTGAGTTCGTACAGCTCAGGGAGCCAACACCAAACCAATCTGCTAATGGCATAATACAATAAGTAAAGCCAATTGACACTTGTTTTATGGATGTAATGGCAGGTTCTCTGGGAGTACAGATTATTATAGCTCAACTGAGCTAGGTTTGATTTTGTATTATTGAGAACTGGACTGCCATCTTAGGCAGTCCTCCTTAACAGGACTCATTCTCGGATAAGTCTGCCTTTCTTTTCATCTACAAAGTAAATAAAATACGTGTTTCATTAACCTGTTGAATTCAATGGTACAAGACATGGTGAGAGTCATACTGGATAAATCCATGGAGGGCAGGTGTAGCAAGGGCTATTAATCCTGAAGACTTCCAAGCTGGGGGCAGCATATGTCCAGTTACCAGGTGCAGGGGAATCACAGTGAGAGAGTGGATGTCTTCATCTCTTGCTTGTGAGTACCCCAGAGGTATCTAGTGGGCCATTGTGAGAAGCAAAATCTTGGATCGAGATAGGCTTTGGCCGACCTAGCAGAGCTATTTGTACATTCTTATCTAAAGCAGAGGTGGGGGGCCATTAAATACATGACCAGAAAATAACTGTATTTGTAGTTTAATTTTTATTAAAGTTTCATGTAAATGAAATTAAGTCAAATTAAGTTTCTGTCCCAGCTCCAGGAGAGCAGCACCCCAGTATGCCATTCAAAGACCAAGCAAGTGGACTAGGCCAGAAAAAAAGTCACATTCCTGAATTTGTATGTTGTGCAAATCCAGCCACTGATGCTTATGGCCCAAGGTGTCAAGCACAGGTTGTATTTTTAGGAATGGTTAGAGGAAATCAAATGTGGGCAGATGTAGCAACCACTAGCTTAAAAGGGCCTTGCGAGAAGTGGCCACCCAAATTTCTTTGAATTTAGCAAGACTGATATGAAAAGACCAGCAAGAAACTTTGAAGAATATGAATAGATGGTATCTTCAGTCAATGTGTGGGAAGGACTCTTTCTTCCATGCACTCATCCACAAGCACTCCCCCCCCAAAATGGTTTACACAAATAAAAGCATGGCTAAAAATCCAGCCAACTTTTACAAGGCAAGAATGTAAGCAACATTGTGTTAGGATTCCAAAGAGATTCAAAAACTTAGTTCTTCTACAAACAGGAGTTCTGGTGCAGTAATCTTAGTATGTGTTCAGGCAGAAAGAAAAGGCAGCTACAACTCTTTCTTTTCTAACCAATTTCTTCCAATCTGCTGCTAAAGAGAAGACAGTCTGATGTGTTCAAAGCATATGACATCCAATCCACAGGCAGTCCATTGAATGATGATTAATTTGATTTGCACATCAGAATGGCAGGCTTTAAATCCTGTCCAAGCCATTGACAATGTTACACAAACCTCACGAGAGAGGTTGGTCTGCCAATTAAAACATTAAGTGTCTTTCTAGCAAATAATCAGCCTCTTTGGCATCTCTAAGAAGATTCCTAGATTGATTTATGGTTTGGCTGCTGCTAAAACATGTTTACACTGGTTTTTGGAATGAGTCTGCCCAGTCTTACGGCAAGCCTCCTTGGGGACTTTCCATACAATCTAACCAATGTATACCTGTAACAGTCCACCAGAATATGCAGGACCATGTGGGGCCTGCAAAGATGTGGAAGCTTTTGCCAGCAATGACAGCCCTATACCCACAGCAGACAAACTGGCAAGGGGAAGAAACAAACATGAGAAAAGGAGCCTAGCATTACTTAGCCATCTCTGCACTGAGACGCTTCTTCACCTGAAATGTTCTGAGCAGCATTCAATTGATGCTCTAGAGGTTTCAGCTATGGCCTGCATCAGGTCTCCCAGAAAGGGCGCACAGAGGAGATCAATCTCTCCAAAACACGAGACAGTGCTCTGAAGGAGGAAAAAGCAAAACGTTGATGTTATTCTCTACTACTGCCAGCTAGCAGATGGGTAGGACAAAGCGGATTCACCCAAGCAACTTTTGGAGAGTTGGAGGAGAGAAACGTAATCCACTGTAGAGGCTATGCAAAAGCTGGCTCAGATACATCAGATCAATCTGAGTCAGGTGATGTGTTATTATTTTTCTTATTGCAAGGCCTCTCTTTTGAATTGCTTCAGAGGGCTCACAAGTACGTACATTCCAGTCTTCCCCCTTTCACATGCTGAACTTGTTTTGCCCTCACCCCAGCCCATCCCTGTGCTGTAAAGTGCCCAGAGGCATGCCTTGGGATCGACTAAGGGCATAACATGTTTTTACCAGTCTTTCTTCTCCTTCAGATACTCAGATGTACCCAGATACACATCAGATGAGGCATAGGCTTTCCCTGGGAGAATGGTTCCCCAGTAGGAAAAGGTTTAAAGACATTTTCATACTCAGTAAAGATGAGGTGTGATTTGTGACTCCAAAATTCTTCAGCTTGGTAGATTACTAGGTCTTTGAGTCTCCTCAGCTGTAAGGAAAAATCAAAGGCTCATCAGAAAAAACAATCTGACTCCCCACTGCAAAGTTTTCATTTTTGGTTTCATATGGAATTTTAGAAAATGTCTCACTAGGGTATTGGATGCTGGAGGGAAGAAAAAACATGAGTGGTAAGCCCAAGGACTAAAGTACCATCCTTTAATGCAGTGGTGTACAACCTGAGATCTCAAGGCTGGATGGGGCCCCAAAAGCCATTCCAAGTTGTCATTTTTTTATTTGGTGACATGGGGAAGAACTATATTAACTTACTCATTTGATTTTAATAACATCTTAGTTAATACAATTTTCAGTCCTGGTCCCTTTTTAAAAAACTGGCCCCCAGCACTCAAGTGCTACCCCTGGCTTCAAAAAAGTTGTACATCTCTGTTCTCATGGATCCCCCCTCCCCCAAATCTGCTACCTGAGACAGACAAGTGATCAAGTCAGCCTTACCCACTAGTTTAAGAGAAAACCCCTGCCCATGAGAAGGTAAGGCAACCTTCTAACCAATGCCTGGTTCTTCTACATTATTCCACATTGCTTTCACAATAATGGGCTAAAGGATAGTTTAAAACCACAGTCCAGGGAACCTGTCCCAAAAGTCTACCAATGCTTCTCTGACTCTCAGACCTTGAAAATCATAGTTAGCAGAGATTTGTGACATTATGGGCGATCTTTAAACTTCAATGATAAATGGTAGAAAAAGGCAACCTAGGAGCAACAGCTGAACATGAGGAAATACATTTTGGAATAGATCAGCCTTTTATTGTCATGCAAAGCATCACATAGAACTCGGCATACAAGGAGTAAAGTAGCTGCCCGAAATCATCACTTCTCTTTAGCTCTGAGCAGTAGCAAACCTCTGAGCAGAGTAGCCATCAACCGACCAGAAAGAAGACTTTATGTCCCTAAGAGTCCCTTCCCTGTTACTTACAAATAGCCCTTCCTGCCTGTCTGTTCTTGAGACTTTAGCGGAGCCAACTCCTTGCTGAAGCCCGCTGCCTCGCCCTTTCTGGATAGGGCTGCCGTCCAGGCTCAGGGTGCAGAAATTGGTAGTCTTCCGCCAGGGCGACAGCCTCATCCCCATTTTCTGGGTGACGCTCCCGGACCCATTTCTGGACATCCTCAGGGAGGAGGTTCAGGAACTGCTCAAGGACTAGTTGCTCCACGATTTCCTCTTTGCTGCGGGCCTCTGGCTTCAACCACTGGAACAACAATTCCTGGAGCCGCTCATAAGCCACTTGGGGACCTTCAGTCTCTTTATACGCAAAGCCCCGAAAGCGTTTGCGCTGATTTTCCGAGACCATGTTGGACAGGCATGGGAAGGCCTGTTCCACCTTTGTGCAGCCTCCTGCCTGGCTGACGTCCAAACTGCTATGTGCTTCCTGAGCTTCCCCAAAGAGATCAGGCAGCAGCATAGCCCTTCCTGGCTCTCTAGCTTCCTGGCAGACATCAGGCATTTCTTTAAAAGCATCAGCATCGTCCTCCATCATCCGTTTTGCTCCCTTCCCTTCATTCAAGGGTGGCACTGGAATAGGGACAGCAACCTCCACAGGTGGAGGCACCAAGGCTGCCTCAGTCTTTTGCTCCTCTTCACATTTCACTGTAATTTTTGTGGCCTGGCATGGATCAGCAGGCTGCGGTGGCATTTCCAAATGTTCGGCATCTGCACCCAAACATTTGGCAACTGTCTTAGGCTCACTTTGATCTCTATCCAAGTCCTGATGTTTATTCACAGTGCCACTATCTGAATCCCTATCTTCCTCAGGGCCAGAACAGGAACTATCCAGGAGTGACTCTTGAACTTCACTGGCCATTCTTCAGTGGCTGCCCACAGGCGTTGCACCTTTTCCTCCTGGGAAAGTTCTACAGCAAGGGGTGTCAAAAAAAGAGAAAGAAAAGGCTTTGTGGTAAAAAGCCAAGGTTAACTCTGAAGAGGTGCATGTGGTCATTCATAAAAACATGAGCAGAGTCAGGCCCAGAAGTGAGGCCTGTGGCAGAAGAGGTACCCAAGGAAAGAAGTGAAGAAGGGCCCCAAGGCATATCCTAGCACTTCTAGTTTAAATAACAATAAAGTTAATGGGGAGGAGAGGAAATAATGGAGAGACAAGGAGGAAGAGAAGATGGGAAACAATGGAGAGATCTCTGAATAACTGCTGCTAAAGGAGAAAAATACTGTACAGGAGATATGTTAGGTGTGCAATTATTTTTATTTATTTTATTTTATTTATTAAATTTTTCAACCGCCCATCTCCCCCCAATGGGGGAACTCTGGGCAATTCACAACAAACATATAAAATTGTAGCCTGAACAATTATAGCAGAGCTGCATGCTGACCTGATTAGACTAGGCTATTTTTGCAGGTAGTTACATTTTTCACTGCTGTGAAAAAATCCACCTCCCTTTAATCCATGTTTTAAAAACCAAACCAACATATAAACGCATACTTGGGAATAAATGCCGTGGCACCCAATGTGGCTTCTTTCCACGTAACTTCACAAAAGGAGACAGCCTCCCCATGTACAGATCCAACGCCTGATTCTCCAGGGGCCAATTAGGCACCAAAGGGGGGGGGGAGTTATAGGAAGGATGTACATGAGCACACCTGCATAACATTGTGTTAACAGGCCTATTGCTTTCATCAGATAGTGGTATACACTTAACTCCACACAACACACCGTTTGCAGAAGGGCTGCCTTTCTGTTCTGCACATTAAAAACAAAACACCAATACTATTCCGTTGTATTGCTCCAAGCATTCGAAACTCCCCAAAGCCTCATCCTTACGACTCCAAAGTGCCCAAATTAATAAATATCTTGAAAGAAAAGCTTGGGAGAGGAGGAAGCGAGCCGGTGCCAAAGGAGAACACCGTCGATCCGTTTTCGGAGGCGACCTTACATCCCAACCCCCGACGCTTCCCTTAGAAACACTTTGCAAAGGGACTTCCGTCCCCCCACCCCAAAAAAACCCGCACGCTAACGCCAAGCTCGCCCGCGCGCTGCCAACGCAGGAAGGGCGCCATCCCACTTCTGCTTTTCGCCACAGCAAACCACCTTTCCCATCCCGGGAGCCGCAAGCCGCCAGAGCAAGCAAGCGCTTCGGCCCGCGGCCTGAGTCGCCACCCGACCGGAGCGGCTGCCCGGCCGGTCATTCCCCCTCACCCGCGAGGCGGTCGGGCAGCCCTACGAGGCCGCGGAGGCTTTGCCGCATCCCCGCTCCTCGCGCGGGAAGCGACCGAAGGGATTCGGATTCACCGCCGCCTTCTGGCGGCGCTCGGCCGGCCGCGGCCGCCCCACCCGCCGAAGGAAGACGCCGACCCGCTTCGGCGACACCACCTACCTGCGCCCAGGCCAGGCCTGCTTCCAGCCGCTGAACCCGCCTCCGGAAGTCCCCCGACTGTTTCCGGGAGGAGGCCCAGACGTTGATGGCTTTGGCCAGGAGACCATAGAGCTACAGGATAGAAGAGCCCCGTGGGAGGAGTAGGCGTGGCATAGAGAAGCCGCTTCCGGGGTTATCAATCCCTACGCAAAAGTGATACTGTATGTCAGTGTTTCCGAACCTTGGGAACTTGAAGATGGGTGGACTTCAACTCCCAGAATTCCCCAGTCAGCCCTGCTGGCTTCCCCTGCTGGCTGGGGAATTCTGGGAGTTGAAGTCCACCCATCTTCAAGTTCCCAAGGTTCGGAAACACTGCTGTACGTTCGTAGGCATCCGCGTGTGGACTTGTCTCTTAGGCAAAACCCTTTTCGTTTTAGCTTTGAAGCGCCCGTAAGGACTGTAAGTGAGCGCATGAGCTGAGTCTGTCTCTCTGGGCGCGGTCCTTCTGGAACTGAAGCAGCCTGCCGCGCGCCGACCCCCCAAGCCAGCCCATTAATCGCTCGGTTTGCTTCAGGGTCTGTGCCGGGCGAGCTCGGTAAATCAGGTGAATTGAATAAATCGTGGTCCGGCTAACCAGGGGGAGACTTGTCAGGCTATATTGCGACGTCCGTTGGCCAATGGAAGGGGCAAGCGCTTAAAAAAAGCGTCGTGAAGAATGGCGTGTGTGGTGCACGCTAATACGCAGGACAATGCTCTGTAAAGACGGAAGGGCCTTCCTATTTTGCATTCTGCCCCGTCTCCAGAAGTAATAAACATTCCTTTTATCGTAATCTTTTGCCTTAAGGTGATGCTTTCCAGGAAGATTGAGGAGATTGGTTGTCAGATCAGACTTGAAAGGGAGAGGGATTAGTTTTGCCCAAAGGCCAAAACATTTCACAAAACTAATTCCTTAGTAATATACTCCACGGATCTTGTGCTGCGATAAGAGTAATTGAGATAGTATTTTTTTAGGTGAAAAGAAGATTTGTAGCATTAAGCACAGTGCTTATGCTTCAGGTGGATCTCTGGAGCTGTGTGAAATGTGATTTCAATAGATGAACTGATGTTGCTTTAATTGCTGTAAGCCTCTTCAGAGCTAGTCTGATTAATCCATTTTCATTCATCCATACACAGCTCTTTTGGACAGTTTTGAATGAGGGGACACTGTGGTGTAGCTGATTCCAAGTTCAGTCCCTGCTTCTTCTCTTCCTACCCCCTGCCTCAACTCAGGGATGTTACATAGCAAGGCAGGGAAAAACCCATATTTGATCCTCCCAATAGCAGCACATGAGGGAGATTCTTTGGGGCCAAAGACCAATGATCTAATTTGACATAAGGTAGCAACATTTGTTCTGAGCATACTGATACATTCTCTCAATACAGAAAACCATATACTATGTTTCCTATAACAACTTAACATAAACAGCTTGCCACATGTTTTCCTAAGTATGAACCACAGCTATTAATTACTTTCTTCAATCACAGTGAAATCTTCACAATGCTCAATATATTTTACTCACTATATATACTGTATATGTATATGTCTTAGAACAGAAATTTAAATTTTTTCCTAGCATAACCAAAATAAGTTCCTGTTTTGCATAGGGTGATAATAGTTTTGCTTATGGTAATCAGCACTATGTTCATTTATCTTACAAAACAAAGCATTTATAGTTGATGTTGGGAATTAGTCAAGAACTGTAATGATTGTATCCGTGAATATATTAGAGGGAATATAACGTTCAGCATGAAAACAGGCTGGATCTAGAACACTTCAAGGCCTGTATCTGGCTAACAATTCCTTTCAAAACCATTGTTTGCCTTCCATACAGGACCCTTGATTTCTTGTGGATTTAAAGGAGGCTTCATCTCTGCAGACTTCTATGCTAATTGGTTCAATGCACATGCTATTTATTGCCCACAAATGGTACAGTAACTCATTCCCAGTTGCTTTATTTAAACTCAAGCAGGAAAGGGAAGAAAGAGATTACTATTGTATAAAAAAAAACAAGGGTAACAGTAAAAAGATAAAGGAATAACAACATTTGCACCATAGCAGGCAAAGAGCATCTGCTTCAGAGCCTGCTGTAGTCTAAGCAACTCAACAGGATGGGAAAGGGGTAAGGAATCAAGGGCAGGGGTTGTTATAAGTCTCAGGCAATCAAGAGCAAAGGGTGCTTTTCACTCTCCTTTTAAATCAGGTCCTTCTAATATTTATATTGCTGCTGAATTTCTTGATTCAGGGGTATATTCAGCCCATGCAATGTTTCAGAGATGCTACAGGAAAGATAAAACACAATTAGTATCAGATCAAAGCATTTTAAGTGTTTTATATTCTATTCAGAGAATGAAAACTTGGCAAACAATTTAACATAAAAGCAGCTAAAGGTTTCTAACCAAGGCCAGATATTCCATTAAGAAAAAAGAGACAGCACATTCATAAAAGTTCCCTGAGTTATGATTATAATGCCAGATAAGCAGATGTTGCCCACTGTGGTTTACATATATGTGCATCAAACAAGTGTGCATCAAAAAGTGGAAAACCCCTTCCTAGATAGATTACATTAGTTCATGGAAGGTACAATAACTACCCATCAAATGTGTAACTGTAAATTCAACCATATAGTCCAAATAGCAAAGGCAAATATTTAAGGATGGCAGTTTGCCATTTCTAAACCCTTGCTACTGTGCTCTCTCTTTTTAACGGTACTCAGTAAGAGACTCATGGCAGTATCCCTGTTTTCAAAGAAAGGAAACTAAAAGCTAGACAATATGCAATAAAATATGTCTTGCCCACAAAAAGTAGCAAAGGGGGAGACTTACATTTCTTTCACGCCATACTGGCCTACTAGGGATTTCAGCAATGTTCTGGGGTGTGTTTGTTCCTGACAAAGATTTTGTGTTGTTCAGAACACGTACAACAGTGCCAAGGGCCTCTGATAAGTCCTGCAAAGAGGTACCACTCAACCCATACAGTGTGGAAGCTGCATATAAATGAACAACAACAAAAAGGAAATAAATGAAGAATTACCACAAAATGCTATCAAAAAACCCCCCCAAAACAAAAAACACTTAGCAGACCTGGTGAGAATTTCCTTCTTGCCATCTTTCCTTAATAAATACCTTATGAGATACTTCTCCCCGTCCCAGTTCACTTTATAAAACAGCCCTGGTATTGTGAACATTTTTTTTCAAACTTCAGTATCTTCAATCCATGGCTCTTTATCCCCAATTATATTATATCTCATTTTGGATTGCTCTGCTTTGTTATCTACTCTGTTTCCCATGGAATCTCTTTTCATGCCATTTCCTGCATTTGGAATTAGCCCTCGCCCCTTTATCTGTTTTTCCTCCTCCTGCCTCTGCTTAGAAATATATATATCTCAGTGTCTTTTCTAGCCCATCACAGTATAATCTCAACTGTATTTCCTGCCACTCCTAATTCCATCCTTAGTCCCTTCATCAAGCTCTTTGCTGGTGTTCACCTTATAAACCAGGCATTTAAACTGTATTCACCTAAAATTCTTGTTCATTTATATCCTACCTTTCTAAATGAAATGCTTATTCAAGGCTGCTTAGCTAGGATGCCAGTAAGGAATTCCCTACCTACATACCATCACTACACTTCTCATGGTGAGTGCTGTTATATTATGACAAAGTGAAAGGTGGGATATGCCATGGGGGATGCTGTTTTCAATGACAAGGAGATCTAATTAACAGCCAAGCAATTATTCTGGGCAGGAACTATGTGATTTATGTTCTGCATAGTGATCAGCACTATGTCCAACAATAAAGAAATATTAAACAGGACCAATGGCAAGGCAATCATACAAGTACACAGGCATGATACAAATTCTTGCAAGTAACACATGAGAGACAAAAACGAAATTATTATCACCATGGCGAAGAAGCTCCCCTTGTTTATGCCTCCAGAGTTACCTTGGGTTAATCGGAGCTCCTCACGTACTGTATCCAACTCAGCCTTCAACATGGTACAGCCCACACAGGGGGGTTGCATCCTGGAACCAGGGGGCCCATCATGGGCTGTGTCACCACTGCCATTTCCACTCCAGGGAGAATCCAGTAAAATGTCAATGCTGTCACTAAGTGAAGGTCTGTCTATGTCAGGAGACCCACGACCATCATGCCCAGGTTGGGGGCTGGACACAGTTGCATCCTTGTCAAAAGCCAATTGAGATGACCCTAGGCCAGCCGATACTTTCTGCTCACGCAGGACACTGGAAGAGAGCACCCCATTCACAGCTTCTGAAACTCGGCCACTGCCTTTCATCTTAGCTTCCCCCTCAGCTTGGCTCTCCCCAGCCACATTATAGCCTGGAACAGATCTTCCCCGCCCTTTTGCTTTCCCAGCTTGCTTTCCTGGCACGGAGGTTGGCATTTCTTTTGCTTTCTCTCCAGCTTCAGCCATTTCTTGCTCCTCTATGCTATTATCCAGCTTCATCTGCTTGGCTGCTGCCACACCATGTTCTCCATCCTGTTTGGGTACAATCTGCTCCCTCGGATCTGATCTGGGTCTCTTCCTCAGCTGGAGATGTGTTTCCGTACCTGAAGATGGAGAATAAGTTTATCTTGAGAGACCTGCCAAGATATAAAAATAACAGATGGGCTCGAGGTTAAGGCCCTAGGCTGGGAATCATAAGACTCGGGTTCCAGGCCCATAGATGTAGTGGGATTCCACTCACTTCTTAGAGAGTATAAGCTTCCTTATTTAACAGGCTTTTGGAGGATACAAATCTTTGTTTTAGCTGCAAGTATGAACACAGCCCTTAGAATGTGAAACATGCTTGATAGTCTTCCTTTCAAAAAAAAACTTTGAGGGGGATCATAATTATTCCTATTTTACAGATAAATTGAAAAAATCTTTAAGAAATCAAGATAAATTGACTTGCTGAAGGTTCCCCCAATATGGAATTCCTTAACAGAGCTTATGCACATACTTCTAAAGTAATCTGAATGAATGAGAAATCATCTCGAGTTCTTGTGTTTGTTGTCTTCTTTCTGTGTATACCTAACCCTCCAGCAGTGGCTTAGATTTAAGGATATCTTCCTTAGCAGTTGAGAATTCAGCTAAATGCCTTTTTATTTCCACCCAACCCTGCCATCTATCTGAGAATTATCATTCAAAGTGTCCTTACAAATATGGTGCTGAGTTAGAGTAAGTGAAAATGGCAATGGGGGATTGCCGTTGGGGATTACTCATAAAACCATTGCTGTTGTTCTACATTAAATTATCTCCTCCAGCCCTCTACATCTAAGTTCAGTGTTTGCGACGTTGCTTGCTGAGAAGGCAATACTAGGGGATAATCTCTTGTAGCAAGCAAAGGAGAAAGTTGTATAGTACAGTAGCATCTTCTTCAACATATGTGAACAACTCTGGAGAGGACAAGATTGGAAAGGTTGTCCTATAACTTGTCATACCTATTTGACTCTGTTCTTTAGAAGCTTTCCCTTAAAAAGCTGTTCTAGGTATCTGTATAATCTGTCCTTTACCTTCTATTGTGAAGGAAGAAGCAATTAATTCTATTTTCCTCTCAGGTCCCATCCCCCTTCAGGAGACACTTCAGTTCCTTGCCATCTGATGATCCCATCTGGCTTCTTGGCCAGCTTTTCCTTCCAACAGATTTCGCTAATTTGCTGGTCTCTATGCTAGGAAGCATATTAAAACAACTAAAAAGTTATGTTTTGATTTGGCTGTATTGACCAAGGAATGGCAGAAATTGTCCACAGAGGAGACAGGGAACTAGAGTGGGTAAGGCTGCTTGATGGTATACAAGTATAAACGGAAAGGAAAGGACCCTAAGTGGAGATTTACTAAAACAAACAGAGACCATAGCAAATGGTCCTAGAAAGATAAAGGAACAAATCTGTCACATCAAAGCTTCAATGTAACCTAACAAGCAAATTCTTACCTAGTAAGCCAACCTTCCTAGGATTTTCTCGACTGTCTTTTATGCAGGGTTGTCTCTGATCCTCGTTCAAGTCTTCTTGGGGGGAATCTACAACCATGTTATCAGAGGTAACCCGTACCTGGAAAAACAAGAATGCAACTCTTGCGTTTATCACTTCTGCTAAAGCAAAAAGGCCCTTCAGTTCCACACCAAAGATGTAAAGGAGTGTTCCCCCATCATCTGCGAGCTGAGGATGAATACAACTCTTTTGAACTTGCTGTTTGTTGCCTCATCCTAAATGTCTTTCAAAACTGAATCCTGCTGTACAGTCACATGAAAATATTGCTCAAAATCTGGCAATTTATGCTTGTAAGAATTTGGTTTTTTGTTTAAAAAAGCAAATTCAAGTATTCTTACTCTCTAGAAAAGTCTCAGCAGCCATTCAGCTTCTACCAAAGCAGAAAGACTCAAGCGAGTTGGAAGTGTGGCTTTCAGGAAACCGTCTGCATCCTCCTATACCTTGCAGTGCTTCTTGTTGCCCGCTTGTCTTTGGAGCCCACCTTTAACCAAAGAACTACAAACTTTTGCTAACAACAACAGTAACTCCAAGATTCCATGTAGAGTCCCTCAGTCAAGGAGAAAGATGGGTGAAAAAATTCCTTTTTCCTTCCCTCCCTTTTCCCGAATGCTAGCCAAAACCCCCAAAGTAGAAATAATTCTCTACATGATCTTACTTGGTCCCGTTGCCTCTTGGACTCAAAATGAAGCTGGAATTTCTCTGCCAGAGCTACAGCTTCCTTGCTATTTTCTGGCTGACATTCACGTACCAAGGTCTGGATTTCTTCAGGAAGTATGTTCAGGAACTGCTCAACAACCAGCAGCTCCATAATTTGCTCTTTGCTACGGACCTCTGGCCTTAGCCACTGGTGGGAAAGCCGCCATAGACACCTGTATGCTTCTTGGGGTCCCTGGGCTTCCTGATAACGGAACTGCCTGAAAGACTGCCGGTGTGTCTCTAAGTCTATGTCTGTTTCCAGTGCTTTAGCACAATTGCTGGCACACAGATGTTGGGCCTTGTTATGGAGCTGGTCTTTACCTTGCTGTTGAGAACTCTGATATGAATCACATAATGGATTCAAAACTGAGAGATGTGCCTCTGAATTATCACCTTTCCCTGTTGCTCCCACATGTCCCGCAACATAAGGGAGCCTTGGGCCTGACAGCATCTCCTGACAGTGGTCTGCAGGAGGCTGCTGAGACAACAGCCACCTCAGTATCTCTTCAGCAGTCCAATACTGCACTTCAGGGGGCACCTTAACTCTTCCTCCAAGTGCTTCCTTCACTGCAAGTCTACCTAGACTCTTCCCTGATAGATCAGACTGCATTATCTGTTCTAATAAAGCCTGCAGTGGTGAACTAGGCCCAGCAGCTGTTCCTGCTCCATTCTTTGTGGACATCTGCAAGGTCTGCATGGGATTAGTACAGGCAGAACTAGGACTGGCAGGAGATCGCTGAGTTAGCACCTGGACAAGCTCAGTTTGCTTCTGAAAAAGTTTCTCAAAGAGCTGGGCCTGGAACTCCCTATCCTCACGCCGCATCTCCTTGTCATGCTGGATGAACTCTGCTAAACTCTGTTTTTCCTCAGCTTGGATGGCAACCTGTTTCTGCATTCTCTGCAGCTCCGGTTGATGTGAACGGCTGCATTTCTGGCCAGTACCCCTTGACTGCCCATCCCCCTGAGCCTTTTGTTTCCGAGTTCGAAGATGGGGACGTTGGTCAAGCATAGAGATGAGCTGTCTGGGTGGAGGTTGGATCTCCATTAGTATAGGAGAGGCCACATCTATAAAGTAAGGAACAGTGAACAGCCAGAGAAATTAATTGGCATATATACATCGAATGTATTTTCAAATTGGTGCAGCTTCATCAATAGGGCCAGAATGATTCATGAGGTCTGATGGCTGATTCAAAGGTCAGGAAAATAATAAAATCATATGCATATGGAAAATTAACATTTCAGGAAGAGTGCTACCAGCTTTTTGATGTCAGAGAGTAGTGAAGCACATAACACTTGACTGCATGCTAAAAGTCTGAGGGCCACACTGTGAGGTTGTTCTTCTGAGTATCTAAATAAATAAAAACAACTGAGATAAATAGAGTTGGCACACTAAAGGGGATCATATTCATGACCAGAAACAGAAAGTTATGGTTCTAGGGTAACTTAGGTAGAATATTTAAGCCAAAAGTTCAGTAAAATTCTGAAGCTAAAGAAAGGCCCAAATATTTCGAAAATTAACAAACTATTCTATAAAGGACATCAGTCCCCCCTTAGGTATCCTTCAACAGGAGTTGTACTGACATATTCCCCAGGAAAAATGAACAAGTGGTTACCCAGCTCAGGTGATATTTCATCTTCTGATTCCTCTTCCTTCACCTGAACTGGGATGACTTGGATCTCACCAAAAGCATCATGAGACTCTGCCTGGGTATAGCTGAATTCATCAGTCCCTTGGCTTTCAGAGGCAGCGGTTTGCGACAGCCAGTGCCCAGAGGCCTGGGACCCCCAACGCTCAGAGATACTGGATTGGGCCCCCCAGGTCTCTGAGATGGAGAGGCCTTCCTGTCTGTCGGCGGTGACACTGGATCCTTCACCAGCTTCAGAGGGAAAACCTGGCCTGCAGTTTATATATTGTGTCATGATCTGGTCAATTTCATCATAGAATGGACATTTGATAGGCGGCCGCCCCACAGAGTTATTCTCCTTAGCCTTGCGGTAAGCCACTTTCAGGCCTTTCATTTTTTCACGGCATTGGTCTCCAGTTCGATAAATGCCCATTTCTGCAAGACGCTGAGAAATGCCATCATAGACTGCACGGTTCCTCCCATGGGAGCTAAGATCATGAGTGACCGCTGCCTCAGTCCAGAGGGCAAGGAGCACCTTGATATGCTCTGCTGGCCAGCTAGCTGCCCGTTCTTGTGGTCTATCACGCCTCATTGCTATCAAGGAAAAACCAAACTGTCTTGTTGGCAGAAGTTTATACAGCAGAGGTCAGGCCTGCAGAAGTCCAAACGCAAGCAATTCAGATATGAGGAAGGAAATGTAAAAGGTCTGAATTTCAGAGTTCCCAATTTCTGTGCAGGGAATGCCTTGTAGATGACCCTTGATTCTCCTCCATATGTCATTTATGCAGAGAGTGTAGATTATGAAACCTCCAAATCTAGGAATCTAAATTCTGAACAGCCACAATAGCTACATCTTCCCACTTGTATCAGGTGCAGAGATATCAAGACAGGGAAAGCCACAGCTCACGAGAATAATGCGTCTCCTGTGGAAGAAAGGTCAGGTTTCAAAAGCCAGGGTTTAGACCAGAAAACCTTTGATCTTTTGTATAAAACCTCTCCCCTTTTAACTAACTTACAGTTGTCTCCTCTGTTTATTGAAGGAGATAGTTTGATCAAATCTGGAAAAATCCTCAAAGTTAAAGTGCCAAAAATGGCTAAATATTTATATCACACTCTTCTCCCAAGTACCACAGGGCAGATTTAATGTTTTCTCCATTTTACCTCACATCAGTTTTGTGAACTTTCAGGCTGAAAGAAAGCGATTGGCTCAAGGTACAAGCAAGCTTAACAGAGGAAAACTGCAGAGTCCTCTGTCTGAGCATGTCACACAATACTGTAGTATTTGAACACTAACCCCAATGGCCATTCAAAACGAAATCACTGCACAATTAATTGATAACACATAATAAATTTCTATTTCTTGCAGAAATCTGAGATGACTATTCCAAGAGCAAGTTATTTTTTTTCCAGCCACCCCTACTTCCATTTTCCACTCAGAATTTTATGTCGTGCGATACAGAAAGGTTTGCATTTGGTTAGAAAAAAAGTAATCCTTTGTATACAAGCCCCTCAACATAAAAGAACTAAAGCTGCTTCCACATCAGGAGATTACTTGTTTTCCTTAATTGCCCCACATTCTAGAACATCATGGTAACAGCACAGTTCAGCTGAACAAGTTTAGAAGACACTTATACAACCCAGGGTAACAGTGTTGTGAGTAATAAAAGTCAGTAGGTGTTAGACCATTTATTACATTTAAAAATGAGTAATCCTATCTTCTATTCCAAAACACATCTCATAGCTCAATCATATACACAGATCTTGCTTTCAATCAGCTTTATCTCCATGTACATCTGGACAGAAGGGCAGGCTGACTCTACTGTGTGCTTGCTTATCAGGCAAACTCAGCTGTGGCGTAGGATTTATTTTGAGGATTATGTGCATTTTAACAGCCCAGTTCCAATCTTAGGCAATTCCTCAGAAGTGCTACAATGTGTAGTGGGGAGTAGGGTGAAGTAAATATTCACAGGATTTAAGCTATGCATTCCAGTCCGCTTGCATATTTCATGAAAGCAAATCCAAATGTGTTCCAAGAGGTATATTCTCAGATATATAGTAGCACTATGGTTTTATCACAATCAGGAAAAGGGAGTGAAATACGCTGTTCATTGGGTGATCTTGGGGTAGTTGCTATTTCCTATCCTAACCCACCTAACAGTGGTATTGTGAAGTTAATACTGGCTTGTGTATACAACACACTTAAAGCTAATTGCTAAAGCAATTCTTTGGCTGATTCATAAAGTACTAAAGGCAAAGGCTCCCTCATGCGCAAATCTTGCTGACTAAATTGTTTGTTTGCAGCAATGCAGAAGTGATTTGTCATTTTACTTTTTTTTTCTCAGTCTGCAAATCTTACTAAGCTTTTTCAAAATCACCAGGTGGCAGCACCTGGATGATGTTGTCTGAGATCAGAAACTAAATGATTTCCAGGAATATAGTCTGAAGTAGACTAAAGAAGGAAATGCAAACCACTTCAGTTGCAAATAAAATTGCATGGATATGTTCACATAATCCACTAGAAGTCCAGATGGACTTGAGAGCACTGCTTACAAGGTGGGCTAGATGATTTGCACATTAAACCATAAACTGACCTAACCAAGGTTCGTTCACTCAACATGCTAAGCCACACACATGCAAAGAATGAAGATTAAGACTATCCAAGCCTTACATGTCGTGCAAACGGACCACCAAGTTTATAACTAATCAGGTTAAGCATATTGTATATTCATAATGGCATAGCTATATATGTATGGATGAATCCTATACATAGTTTTGATCTCCCTGGAATAAGATTAACATGTAATAAATAAAATAAGCTTTCAGGAAGAAGTCACACACGAATACTTTAAAATTCACACAATCATACAGAAACACGGAAGGAACATTTTAGGCCACAGAGCAAGAATCCAAATTAAGTATCTCCAGCAGATGGTGTCTATTCTCTACTCACACAGAGATATATGTATATATATAACCAATGCTTGCCTTATATATCCCTTTTACAGTTTGAGCTACAGTGACTGTTCATATGAATATGCAGTGTATATCCAACCAACTTTTGACATAGTTACTGTTTTAACAGTTGAACTTGCAATGACTATGTGTATGTATACATAGTAGAGAGAGACTTCTGACTTGGTTATCCTTTCAAGAGTTTAGCATGCAGTGATTCTGTGTGGGTGTGTCTATGTATATGCATATATCTATATCTATTTATATATATATAAAACATATGTATAGCCAATTTTGGACTTAGTTATTATTTTAACAGACTGTGGGTACATGTATACACACACACACACACACACACATAAAGAGCCAAGTTTCTATGTAGGGCCTGTGATTTCGTATGACTTGTGTACATATATGTGTAGCAAGACATGTATATATACATGCATATATAACATATATGTATAGCCAGGTTTTGACTTGGTTATTATTTTAACTGTTTAACCTGCAGCGACTGTGGGTACTATGTGTGCGTGTGTCTATCTATGCACACACAGACACACACAGACACGCATAAAGAGCCAACTTTTAATTAGTGATCATTTCAACAGTTTAGCCTGCCACAATTGTGTGTGTTGGCTGGGTATACATATATACTGTATATACATACATAATATGTATGCACAGCCAACATTTGACTTAGTTAAAATTTTATGTTTAGCCTGTAGCAATTTTATGTGTGTGTGTGTGTGTGTGTATAGATACACATATACACATCACGCACACTCTATATTACAGTAGATATACTACAGTATATGCACTATAAATCAAGAGCAGCTTCGGGCTGAGCTGCAGGCGGGAGCGAGGCGCTCTTGGATTCGGTCCTGCCGGGGCAGCGCTCTGGCTTCTGCGGATCAAAGCCCCGGAGGGTCAGCTTTCGTCCCCCCCGCGCCCTTTCTTTTCCTTCGCTCCCTCAGAGCCCCCCCCCGCCACAGGCCCCCCCCGCTTACAGTGTCCCCGGGCGCGATATACGGCCCGTCGGCAGGGCAGCCGAGATGCTCTTGAAGAAAGGGCAGAGCCGCACCGGCCCGGTTAAGGCCAAGCGGTCCCTCCATCCCCTTCCAACCCGCGACCCGAAGGCCCGCCGCCGCCCTCGCTTTCGCCGCGCTCTTCTCTGAGGTAAGAATGGCCTCCTACGGCCTCTCATCCGGGGGGGGACACCCTTCCCTACCTGCTTTGGGGCACCCCAGACCTCCTACCTGCTGTTAAAGAACCAAGAGAAGAGAAGGAGGCGCTTCGGCCCAGGACCCGCCCGCGGGAACCAATAGGGAAGCCGGGAGAGCTCGACTGGGAGAAAATAATTGCTTTTTTCACCTGTCAATCATACTGGAGGAAGAAGAAGAGGAAGGGCTCTGGCTGTGGCGTCCTGCCCTCCCGGCTACCTATTCTGATCGGGCGGGAGCTACGACGGGAGAGGTGAAGCACACTTGTCAATCAAAGAGACGTAGGCAAGGGACGGCTTCCCCAAAGGACTACAACTCCCGTGAGCCTCTCTGTCCGTGCCGGGGAGCGTGGCCGGAAGCGGCATAGTCGAGCCTGGCTTCCGGTGGAGCGGTAAAAATGGAGGAGATCGGCATCTTGGTGGAGAAAACGCAGGTACGGGAAGGGGAGAGCGAGCTGCGGGGAGGAAGGCTGAGCCGCGGGGAGAGCGGGGGCGTGGCCGGTGGCTTTGCCTCTTCCTCCCGCTTCTGAGGCTTGGGAAGGAGGCGGCCGAGCACTAGGGGCCCGGAGGACGAAGGCGAGGGAGGTGGAGATGCCGAGTCACCGCTTGTCGGTAGGCCTGGGAGGGGGTGTGAGAGCAGGCCTCGACTCCCAGCGGCTTCCCTCCTCCTCCAGCCGCATAAGGCGTGTTCTGATTTATGGAGCTGCGAGCTGATTGTATATAACTTGTATTTTGATTGTGTAATTCTCTTTTGTACGCTTTGATGGGTGTTCATATAAATATGGACGTTGTTATCATCCTCATCCTCACGCCTTTTTTATATATAACTCAAGGCGGCAAGCATACCTAATACTCCTCCTAATACTCTTATTTTCCCCACAACAACTCTGTGAGGTGGGCTGGACTGAGAGAGAGGGACCCGCCCAAAGTCCCCCAGCCGGCTTTCATGCCTAAAGAAGGCCAAAAACTTACAGTCTCCTGGTTTCTAAGCCAGCACCAACCATTATGTTTAATTTTTCACCATCTTCTCCTTGGCAACCTTTCTCTTTTTCACTGAAGCTCATACCCGTTGGCTTTTTGAAGTTTGAATCCTATCTATTTAGTGATAAACAAGGGTTGCACTACACTTAGGTATAAAATAATAACAATGCTAAATACTTTTATCTGTTGGCGCTTTTGTCCAATTAGGCTTCAGGGTTTAAAGACCCATTGAATTCCAAGGAAGTTGCTTCAGGTAGATTTAGTTTGGTTGTGTTGCCAGTGTCCCTCTCAGTTCTCCTGGCATGTATCCTGATGTTTGACACAATTTCACAAGGCTGAAGCTGATTACATGTTCATTTATTTATGCAAAATTTTGAAAGAAGGCTTAATCAGTAAAATGAACATAGGTCTGAAGCCTATGTAGTTTGTGGCCTAAATTAAAGAGAGAAATAAAGTATGTTATGTATTTGTAACATGGCATGCTGTCCTTCAAGACAAACAGTAATTCAGTATAGTGAAAATGATTGCCTTTCTGCTTTTTATGCAAAAAAATGTAGCTACTGTTTTCCTCAAAACTGATAAGTAAAAGTTGCATGCTTAGAAAACCAGGCTTTGTACTATATGTTGATTCTGACATGGTTAACAGAAACAGCCATAGCAATTTAAATGAGCTTGTGGACAGCTACACATTCTATTCTTTGTGTATGTAACAACTTCAGTAAATCAAGTAAAGACCAAATATATTTACTTGTACACATTAAACTTGTTTTGCTTTAACTTTGTTTTCTTGTTTGGGGGGTTTTTTTTGACCTTAGCATGTTGTGCAAATCCAGGACTTTGGTTAGTTTATGATTCATCATACTGTGTGAACCTAGAAAATGGGGATATTATGTATCCAGGTTATTTATATCTAATCTTCTGTGTTTTAATTTCTAGGATGAGCTTCCTGCTCTCTCTATTTCCAGACCTCAGACTGGCCTCTCCTTCCTAGTTCCTGAAGCTGAAGATGTGGAGGATCTATATAGCCGATACAAGGTGAGTTGATCTTCAAGTGCATAGCACTGTGGCTTAGCAGTGTTGAAGGGAGTTATTGTTCCTAATCTGTATTTTATATTTGTCATTCTGCAACTGTGTCTTTTAAATAAAATGTTCAAAAGGCATTGGAAAAATAGAACAAGGGGTTGAAGAGAGTAAATTATTTGTTAGCTTTATATCCTGCATTTATTTTGCACAATAAAGGCAGTGTACATAATGCTCCTGCTGTCTTTTTTCCCCACAACAGCATCCCAGTAAAGTGGGTTGGATTGAGAGTGACTGGGCCCAAGTCACCCAGGTGACCTGCGTGCATAAGGAAAGACTAGAATTCATGGCCTACTGGTTTCTAGTACAGTGTGGTGGATAAACTATACCAGACTAGTTCTCATAAATAAATAAAATAATAGAGGTAGATCTTCAGATTTCTGTAGAATTTTATTCAAGTGTCTCACTTTAGCTCTTTCTCCATGTCTGATATCTTCCATGGGTGGTGTACTCTAGCTGCTGCTATTAGCAGTATGGGACAATGGGCCACTGAGATGTTCTCAGTCCCTGCCAAGAAGAGCATCCTGGCAAGGGGAAAATCAGAGAAAATAACTTCAGAGTTTGCTTTCCTCTTCCGTGCCAGAAAGTACACTTTTAACTATTGCTTCAGTTTATTTTTCTTGTTCCTCCTCTTCCAACTTTTTTTGTTTTATGTCATGCTCTGTTTTTTAGATTGCAAACATAAAGCTGTATTCTTAGTTATGCATTGCCCTGGATTTTAAAAATAAATATAACCAGTATTTCAAAAATAATGAATACAGTCAGGTTATTTCAGAATGTGCAATTCCCATGCTTATCTGATATGAAAGATTCCCACAGTGTGGGAATGCAGTGTGAGTATACTATTCAGTATACTATTCAGTATACTATGCATATTCAGGAGGGAATCGTGATGTAGTTGCTTATCTCTTGTTCTTGCTTCATTTTATAAGCGGGAACTTTGCAGGTGCAACAAAAGCAGCACTTTTTTTTTAAAGATTTTTTTTATCCCATCTTTATTATTTTTATAAATAACTCAAGGTGGCGAACATACTACTATTCCTTCCTCCTATTTTCCCCACAACAACAACCCTGTGAGGTGAGTTGGGCTGAGAGAGAGGGACTGGCCCAAAGTCCCCCAGCCAGCTTTCATGCCTAAAGCGGGACTAGAACTCACTGTCTCCTGGTTTCTAGCCTGGTGCCTTCACCACTAGACCTTTTCTTTGTCTTTTTGTAGAAACTCCAGCAAGAGCTGGAGTTCCTGGAGGTCCAGGAAGAATACATCAAGGATGAGCAGAAAAATCTAAAGAAAGAGTTTCTGCATGCTCAGGAGGAGGTGAAACGTATCCAGAGCATCCCACTGGTCATTGGCCAGTTCCTGGAGGCGGTGGATCAGAACACGGCCATTGTTGGTTCTACCACAGGTGTAGTGCCCATCCCTTTTGCTAGCTCTTGGTTTGTGGAGGGTTGAGGGAAGGAACATTCTGGCAGACCTTCTCTTTTGATGAGTCTTGAAATGTCTCTCTGGCAGCTGACAATGCCATTTTGCACTCTGTTAGATGGTCAGGGGCTGCCATTTAAATATCCCACAATGCCTCAAAGCAGCATTACTTCATGGCCATTCTAGGAATGTGAAGTTGCAGCTAGACTTGATTGTCCTCTGCTGCTCATAACGGAGGGAGGGACACAGGCCCTGTGCCAGTGATAGGCCTAACTAAGTGATGATCTTCCACACTACCCACCCCTTGGGAATAGAATTAGGAACCAGTCTAATCTTGTGAATGTCTCCAATACAGGCTCCAACTACTACGTCCGAATCTTGAGCACCATTGACCGTGAACTGCTGAAGCCCAATGCTTCTGTGGCCCTACACAAACACAGTAATGCCTTGGTGGATGTGTTGCCTCCCGAGGCCGATAGCAGCATTATGATGCTGACTTCAGGTGATGTGCATCTACCTTTATTAACCAGAGATGCAGACTCTGTTCTGCGGCTGCATGGAGTGTGTGTACTTGTCTGTCAGATTGTCATCAGCTAGGAAAGAGTAATTGCTTGCTTATGGTGAGGCTAATGTTAGGTTGTTCAGTGGTTTTTGAAGCTAGTGGGATGTGGGAGCTTGTCTTTATGGCTTTGTGTGAGTGACTTGGGCCTTGGTTTTTCCAACCAGCAATTTCTGCAAATGTTATTTCAATTTCTTGCTTCTTAGGTATGATATTTCAGGCTTTTGTCTTGTTTCGTTTTTCCTGTAATATGGATTCACTTTCTATTAATAGGAATACTTTGACTCTATCGTCCCATCCCCTCCAGGTTGCTAAAACCTCGAGCTAAAAAAGTTAATACATTGGTGCATTTTGATTTTCAGTTTATTCTGCTGGACTAAAACAATGTCCTCTAACAAATGGAATTCTAAGTACTTGCACAGTTGAGATTTTACCAGTCATTTCTGCATTTTTTTGGTTTTGTTTTGCTTGGTTGTACAATCCCAAATGTTAGGATATTACTTTTAAAAAGTGTGTGAATTGGGAGGAGGAAATTTTGAACAATAATACTTTTGGAATGCTGGATTATGTACCTCATTCAATTATTTATTTTATTAGGCTTATATTCTTCTGCAATCATGCCTGTCTCCTGACTTACAGACTTCCCAAAACTGTATTAAGATTAAAATTAGAACAAAACAGTATAAACATAAGCATAAGCAGAGTGATTGGTGGTATACAAATTTAATAAATAAATAAATGACATAATAAAATAACAGTATAATGAATAACATCCCATGTGCAAGGAACAACTGCAGTCCATCCATATCAGGAAAGACTAAAATAATTTCCTCGACACCCAACAACCTGCATTCCTGTGGCTTTGCAAAGAGCTAACAGGATCAGGGGCAATCTGATATTCGGGGGAATATTATTCCAGAAGAGTGGAGCAGTAGCTGAAAAAACCCAGCCCTGAGATCCCTTCAGGTGACTTTTCTAAGGGACAAGGTCCAGAGGGAGCATATACCATGTTCTGTACTTCATGCTGCAATTGTGAGTGTGCATTATGGATTGTAATATAAGGCCATCATATCTCTACTGCAAAAATTCCAGATAAATATGAGACTGAATGTACTAATAAACTCTTTGTTGCATCTATTCATCATGTAGATTTTTACTGCCTAGATAAAGTAACCAAACTCCAGAGGGTGGTTGAATAATTGCAGAAAGGGAATAACTAGTGCTAACACATCTGATATTTTAAGATGCCCCCATCATCATGAGGGCTAGAAATTTTGTCTTGTTTTTGAGGAGAAAAGCAAAACAGAAGACTAAATTCTGTTCCTGTATTTCATCATACATGGAGAGGAACAAATGGCGGAAGAGTTGACGTTTCTTACTTTTTATGCTAAGACAATGAATTTGTAGTGTGTCATTCCTTGAATTGAGAGCAAAGGAAAACATGGAATCAGGGCTTGCTTACAAGGGTGGGTAGTTATTGGGGTGAAAGCTTTTCAGTGTCTTTTTCCTCCAAATAGATCAGAAACCAGATGTGATGTACGCTGACATTGGTGGGATGGATATTCAGAAGCAGGAAGTCCGAGAGGCTGTGGAGCTGCCCCTCACTCACTTTGAGCTCTACAAACAGGTATTCTAAATTTCTGGGCTGAAAGTTTGCATACAGAAGTGGACATATGTAGTACATTTATTATAATTATATCTCATTTCTGTTTTTCAAAACTTCTTTCAAACTCATAAGGCATTTGCTTCCCTCCCACTCAGCTCAAGAATGGTAACTTCTCCTAAACTGGTTTGCTCAAGTTACCGTATTTTTCTGACTATAAGACGATACTTTTTTCTAAAATCCTTACCCTAAAAATTGAAGGGCGTCTTATTCAAGGAAGTCAGCCAAGAATCGCGCGGTTGCAAAACTGCCCATACTTTGTTTCTGCAGACAGGCTTCCTCCTATTGCTAGCCTCCAATCACGAGTGAAATAGCTTGTCTCCCAAACAGACTTCCTCCAATCACGAGCCTGATGTAACTGATGTTAACTGATGCTGAACAAACCAATTAGAGGAAGGCTGTTTGCAGAGACAAGCTATCTGCAGTTTCACTCGTGCTTGAATGTAATCAGTTATGCAAAAGAGCCTGGAAATAGAGCTGCAGGGAGACGGTTTGGACCTCCTCCCACCGAGTGTATCAGGTCAATGTTAACTAATTACTAAATAAAAATGTGTTCTGCACTATCTTTAAAATATTGATTTCTTAATTTTGGGTTGGAAAAGTGGGGGTCATCTTGTACATGGGGGCGTCTTATTGTCGGAAAAATACGGTATGAAGAGATTGACAAGTGTGTTCAACGAGCTGCCTATCTCTCATAACATTTTTAAGTGTTATGTTGACTGAGGTATTAGCAGTTATGTGACAGGAAGAAATATATGTCAAAAGAAGCATCCGATGCTGCGTGATACAGTAGCTACCGGTAGCTAAGTTTTCCACATTCTAGGCCGTGAAGCTCTCTTGGCTTTGTGCAATGTGTGAACCCAGCCATTGTGAGTTAATGGCTTAGTATGATACATGAATACAGTCATCATTTAGAGCTAGGTGAAATAAAATCAGACAGTTCACTGGATGCACTGATAATGAAAACAAAGCTTAAATACTTTAGACATGTAATGCTAAGTTATGGTTTACTTAATGTATAAATGCCATTGTAGTTTTGGATATTTGTTGCCAGGTGAAAGAGTACAATAAGATTAATAACTGACTGAATTCAGAGTTTTGATCTGAGGTAAATAGAGAAATTATATTGAAGTATTGATGTTTGTATTTTAGCCACTAGAGATTGGGGCATCTTCATTAAATCTGGGAATGAAAGTAAAATGTGATAGCCTTTATTTTATTTTAATTTAATTTAATTTAATTTAATTTAATTTAATTTAATTTTTTATTTATTTATTTATTTATTTATTTATTTATTTATTTATTTATTTGGCTTGTATGCCGCCCATCTCCCCCGCGGGTGACTCTGGGTGGCTCACAATAAAAAAAAAAATTAACTCTTTCATTGCTTGTTGCTTCCTTGTGTGGCTCTTTTAGATTGGCATTGATCCTCCTCGGGGCGTGTTAATGTATGGGCCCCCTGGCTGTGGAAAGACTATGTTGGCCAAAGCTGTGGCCCATCACACCACAGGTAAGTATGGCTTTGGCTCTATTATGTGTCATCTATAGATTGCTCTCTTGTTAGATTTTTCCCCCTTCCTCTCCTTGTGCTATTTTAGTGTTTTATTTCCAACTTTTTTTTTGGTACTTGTTAGATGTCTGAAGCTGAGAGTGAGCGAGGTCTAAGTGTTGTAATTTAAGAAGCCAACAGGGACCAGGAAAATTGTTGCTAACCAACCAGGGCAACTGGAAGTTGGGGTTGTTGGAGTTGTCCTAGTACGCGCATAGTTATGTTCCTTTGCTGTAGAGAAGGACAGGCCACCCCTCTCTCTGAACCTTTTTAGTCTCTTTGTAACAGAACACGGATCAGCCAATGAAAATTAACATTTGGTTACTCTGGAAACCACCTACAAACTTGATCTTAAATATATATTGCTTCATAAATAAACCCAGACTCCTGCCCAAACGTATACGTAATTCATCCTGCTGTTACAATAACTGAGGGTGGTCTCGTGATGTCTTTCTTCCCAGCTGCTTTCATTCGGGTGGTGGGATCTGAGTTCGTGCAGAAGTACCTGGGTGAGGGGCCACGCATGGTCCGGGATGTCTTCCGACTGGCCAAAGAGAATGCACCAGCCATCATCTTCATCGATGAGATTGATGCCATTGCCACCAAGCGTTTTGATGCCCAGACTGGGGGTGAGTTGGCAAGCAGAAACAGCTGAGTTTTTTGGGGTAGCCCTGATTATTTGGGTAGAAGGTGGAGAACGTTTGAAGAAAGGGAATGCCCATTGGGCCATGCTGCCTGGATATTTTCAGGCAGGCAGAGAGATGTCCATGTGGGAGGGATTTGGAGGAGGAAAACAGCGTGCACTGGAAAGTAACTTACCTTGCCGTACCCTAGCAGTCTCCCCACTGACCTTTCTGCTGAATTATACTGCTGCTATTAACTAGAACTTGTGATTATTTTATCTATCTCTGTATTCTTACATAAGCCACTCAGCAAAGGCTTTTATCTTAAAAAGCAATACTGAAGTTAAGCCAAAATAAAAGAAATGAAAACATTGCTGTGTTAAAAGACTGTATGGCTGAGTTTGTACCACTGGCTAACTTTGATCAGCCCGCATGCTCTCTTTGGTGCTACAAAATCATCCCGTTTAACATTACTTGTTTTTGTCGTTTGGTGTGTTGTGAAAACCTAGCTTTTTTGATGAACTGATGGTTCGGCGTGTTGTGAAAATCTGAGCAAACTCTACAGTTTCCTTTCCTCCTCATCCGTGCTGAGTACCTCCCTGTGCAGCATCCTTTCCCTTCTCTCCCTGATTTGCATTAGGCACAAAATAGGTTTGAACTTATTTCTTTAGCGGCGCAGACCTCTAGTGCCTGTCAAGTTCTTGCCTGCTGAGGATTGTGTGGCCCCGGTCCCAATCTGTGGACGTTGCTCTTTCCCTGCTTTGTCACAGTGTGCTGGAACTCTGGGTTTGCAGAGTTCTTTATCTGTTGATCGCAGTGGCTTCTCTGTTGGGTTGGCCTATGAAAGCCAGAGGAGAATCTCTCTCCAGGTGAGTTTGTGTTTCTGCTGTGGCCTTTCAGACTGAACTGCAGCTTCTAAGAGCCACAGCCAGTATGGCTAAATGGTGAGAGATGTGGGCTTTATATTTAAGCAATATCTGCAAGGCCATAAGTTTCCTGTCCTCCCAGGGTGAGGCCTGGGCTTACTGGAGACTGGATATCCTCATTCCTCAACATTTGATAAATTAAACCCTCTTTACTACTTTTGCACTGATTTGTTCAGGGACTTGAGATTTTAAGTATGTTTGGGAAGGCGCTGGATAACAAGTGGGCATTTAAGAAAGGGGAGTTTAGAAATACTGGTAGCTTTTAATTGTAGGAAATAGTAAACTCATTAACCCAAACACCATTCTGCAGAATTCTTTCAGAAGAGAAGAATTTCAAACTCAATGAATATCTCAGTTGGGAGAAACCCTAAGAGGAATAGATTGCGCAACTTCTTGCTGCATTTATCTATTTTTTGAAAGCTTCACAAGATGCTGATTCCTGTTCATTCTTTTCTCTCTATTTGTGATAAGTTGAAGCTTGGGAGCATAAATAAAACTTAGAGTTCTTTGGTTCTGAGTCACTTCCCAGAGGGTGCACGGGCTGGTGTGATATTCTTGAAGGTCTGTGGAATGAATGTGTAAGACTTGGAACTATGGAGGAAAGCAAGGGCTGTTTCCCTTACCCAGGACACCCTCTCATAGTTTTCTCGGTCTCTCCACAGCGGACAGGGAGGTTCAGCGGATCCTCTTGGAGCTTCTCAATCAGATGGATGGCTTTGACCAGAACGTTAATGTCAAGGTGTGTTGGGGCTTAGAGATGGCTTGAGTGACCTAGGAAGGCAGTTATCTCCTTCCACTCTTCTACATTTTGCACTATAAAATGCAGTGCTTAATGTGGTGTGCGTGCGTGTGAAAGGGAGAAGGAGAAAGCTCATCCCAAATCCCAGGAAAATACCAGAAATTCTAGCCCCATTGTTCATAATGTTCATACTGAGGCACTGACCATGGCAAAACAAGTTATGCAACTTCCTATTGCCCATCCATGTCAATTCTTTGGCAGGTGCCTAAAATAAAAAGTAATTCTTTCCAAGTGTGGTTCATTGAGAAGTCTGGGCTGGGGTTACAAGAATTCCAGCAACTGAATTCATTTCCCATTTAGAATCAATTTGTTGCCTTGTGGATGGATTTTTTCCCCCTTTCTAGTAGCATTCCTATGATCCGACAAGCTTGCAGGTGGTTGCTTACAAGATGGTTTTCTGAATCCTTATCAGTCAGGGGACCAACCATAACAATCCCAAGCTTTTTGGAGTTGCTAAAGTGCAGGAAAATTCCAGACTGGGAAGGATTTTCTCCTTTTACTTATTAAACTTTGGTTCGCTGTTTGCCTTAGTCAGCTGTCTAATTGGAGTGTTTAAGAGCGTGCAAAGCATGTGTAGCTTTAGACCAAGTTGGCACTTTAAAATTCAGGATTGACATGGTTTCTTCTTTTCTGGTTCTTTTGACCACAGGTGATAATGGCTACAAACCGAGCAGACACCCTTGACCCTGCTTTGCTCCGGCCAGGCCGTCTAGATCGTAAAATTGAGTTTCCTCTGCCAGATAGACGCCAAAAACGGTTAATCTTCTCGACCATCACTAGCAAGATGAATCTGTCTGAGGAGGTGGATCTGGAAGATTGTATCCTTGACAATTCATTGCAGGAGAGCTGAGGTTAAAAAGCGGCACGTGTGTAGCTCAAGTGGGACGTCATAAAGGAAAGGATGTCAGTGGTGATAGGAGTAGCTTGCTGTTTTTTGGGTTTTTTTGCCCCTTATTGGAGGGGCATTAATACATTCAGCTATAGGGCAGGATGTTTGGGATTTATTTGTTTGTTTGTTTGATTCTTTCCAACCCAGTGTTGTTGGAAAGGATTTCCCAGAATGTTGGAAAGAAATTAGGTAAAATTGCTCCGAACTCTGCCTGTAGGTCAGCAGGATAACTGCAGAAATAGAACAGAATGGACCAAGTTTGGAGTAGCCAGGAAAGAAGATTGGGTTGAGAAAAAAAATCCATCCAAAAGTTCCCAAATGTGCTTTTACAGAAGAGGCAGTTGGGCGATGGATTAATCCCTGAGGAGAGTGAGCAGAAAGACACATGGAGACACTGTACATTATTTTGTTGCCCAAAAGAAAATACAGATGCATTCTATGGCCACTGCTGGCAGAGTTCTTCGTGTAGTCTCTGGTAGTTAGCTGGCATATAAAATTAGATGATGATGATGATGATTTAATCTATTACTATATTTTTCTTCTGGTAACACTGGACAGTGAGACCTTCCTTGTTGCTGCTCCTCAATTAGTGAAGGGTGAAGATGATGAAAAGCCGCTGGGCTACCCATATATGTTAGATCAGTGTTTCTCAACCTTGGGAACTTTAAGATGTGTGGACCTCAACTCCCAGAATTCCCCAGCCAGCATGGCTGGCTGTGGAATTCTGGGAGTTGAGGTCCACACATCTTAAAGTTTCCAAGGTTAAGAAACACTGCATTAGACTATAGCTCCCATTTCAGGCAGCAGATTGGAGACAAAGACTTTGTGTCCAGCACATCTTATTGGGGAAGGGTGTTCAAGCATCCCCTAAGTTTGCATTATAGGATTTCATTATATCCTGCCTTTTCTCTGTTAATTCAAGGTGGTATGTATAGACACATCTCCTAGTTTTTCCTTCACAAGAACAGCTCTATGAAGTAGGTTTTGCTGAGAGAGGGTATCTGACTCAGGGTCGCCCCATGAGCTGCAAGTTCAAGTAAGGACTTGCCCCTGAGTTTCCTTTATCCAGTGTGGTGTAGTGGTTAAAGGGTTGGAGGAAGGAGACCCCAAATAGTCATGGGAATTTGCAATGTAACTTGGGTCAGTCATTCTTTCTTAGCCCAATGTATCTCCATGGGGGGTTATTGGGGAAAAAATAGAGTAGGCAGTGCTGTGTACACTACCTTGAGCTTCTGAATAAAAGGCAGGATAAACATGTAGTAAATAAATACTGCAACGCTTCAGTCCTGGTTCAGATGCGTAGATTTCATCTGCTTTCCTCGGGGGATTCTTCCAGCTCATATCACCAATTGTGCTGTTCCAGGAGCTGCTTCTCATCCAGGAGATCCCTCCTCCAGGAACAAATTAGAAGCACCTACTGTGGAAGAATTCATGCTATAAAAATTGCCCCTGACTGATTACAGCTGTTTCCTATTTAGCCTTAAAAATAAAGCAGGTGGGTTGGACGTCTGTTGCATTCTTGCCTAATCTGCTGCTGCTGTTTCTTATGAAATGAGAGATCAACCTGTTCCATTTTGTGTTACTATTGGGTCCTTCCCAATTTATCTGGCCCACTGGGATACTAATTCTTCAGAAGGAAAGGAGATTCCAATCCTTGTGAAGCTTGGTTGGGAGAATCTACCCTTTCCAATGCTTGCTTTGTTTCAATAATTGGTTCCTGTCTGCTGGTTTCTCTGTAATATGTCACTGGGTTAAATGGAAAGGTGGCCACGTAGAAGAGAATGTCCTGATTGTAGAAGTCAACTGGCTATAGTTGTGGGATGATCAGGTTGGGCCTTTTCTCTCTCTCTCTTTCCTTTACTCCTTCCAGATGTGGCACGACCTGATAAGATCTCAGGGGCTGACATCAATTCCATTTGCCAGGAGGTTAGTACAACATGTCCTCGCTGTTAGGTTCTGCTCCAAGGAAGCTAGTTCAGAAGCAGATGGCCATCAGTCTTCAATCCTGCTTAGCAAACTGCTTCTTCCTCGTTGTCTAGCAATCTTAATAATTGGGAAAATGAGAGAAATCTTCAGAGGGGAAAAATTGGACATGAGATGTGAGGCCAAATGTGAATCATGCTCCTGTTGGGTCAACTTCTGCGAGAGAACTTGTGTAGGCTGGTAGCCAGGAGCTTAAGCTATGAGCTGGGAGTCACGAGTTTGGATCTTGCTTCTGCTGCAAACTCTGTAGGAGGACTCAGTTCTCTGCCAGCATTATATTTGATATCTTATCTATCTCACTGTTTTATTTCCTGTGGTGGTGGATTTTAGCAGATATCCCCCCATCGGTGGCATTTTCACTTATGTGGGATGAAAGAAGGAGAAACAAAGCATTATACATGGAGGTGAATGGGAAGATTGCTGACTGAGATCCAGCAAACACCAATATTAGCTTTGGTTCCTAATCAGCTGGGAACTGGGGATTAAAGTAGGGACCATCTGAATAGCTATCCCAATAGATTTATATGTATTTGTGTGTATATTTGCAGTGGCTGTGGTGGGCTGGGGAGTGCAAACATACTTTAGTTTTCAAACAAACATAGTTTTCAGTGCAGGAATCCAACTTCTAACTTACCCAACAGCCTGTTGACATCCATTGAAGGGGAGGCCACCACTTCCTTGGACAATACATTGGGCTTCAGTTCCTGGCACCTCTTGCCCACGTGGTGGGAATTATAATTCAGAGTGAGAATGTGCCTTTGAGCATTGTTACGTGGCGCTTTCCCACCTCTGTTTTTGTTGTAAGCGCTCTATTCTCTTCAGCGTTGGTGTTTGAAACATTTTTGCTTCTTCCTGGCCTCATTATCTTCTCATTCCTCCTTTTAGGCTGGGATGCTGGCAGTACGGGAGAACCGCTACATTGTCCTCGCCAAGGACTTTGAAAAGGCCTACAAGACGGTCATCAAGAAGGATGAGCAAGAACATGAGTTCTACAAATAAAGATGGGAACAGCAGGACCAAGGCTTGGTTGGGTTGTCTCAGTCTTTGGGTGGAAGGAGTGGCTGTGTTTTTTATGTGTTTCTGACGGGTGACATTTATCCTGTGAATTAAAAAAAAAAAACTATCCAGGAATGCCACTGTTCCCTTCATCGGTGGAAGTAGGAGAGTTTCTCTTTATTCTTCCCACCTCCACTCCCATATGTTCTTGATCTCCCTACATTGCTTTTATTCTTAGACCTTATAGGGATTTGAACTGGGTTAGCATGTGCTCCCTTCAGGGACAGGGGAGATAGACCTGTCAACTGCTGTTACACTACAATTCCATCATAACTCAAATTTTGTCACATAGTTGGGGCTTGCAGTTGGTAGTTGAAAGCAATGGTTGGCCTACAGAGTGGGTGGGTTCGTCCTGCATGTTTGGTTCACATGTTAACATTAAATCAAAGTCAAGCCATTTTTCTACCATTGTGTAACGTGTGACCCATCTTCACTTCTTACAGCTTTCCTAAGTTGGGTTTCCACATTATACTAACCCAGGTTTTGTTAAATGTGATTTGAAGAAATCTCAGTTTAGACCCATGCATCCCACCAAGCCACATTATGACTTAATTGCACCGTATGATCATGCCCCTGTTTATCAAAGCATTGATGACTTGTTAGCAAATACAGTGAATGAAGTTTATTCTTAAGGTCCAGGAAATAAAAGATTTTTGCAATACATTTTTGCAAGTGTTGGCGCTGCTGTGGAAGAACCAGGTTTCTTGGAAAGCTATCCCCTAAGCTGACGAGGGATTTTGAGAATGGCTGTACTGGAATTTGTTCACATTCTTTGCAACAGTGTCTAACCCATTAAAGAACATTTATTGGTTTTGCTTGTTTTAATTAAGCCTTGAAAGCAACGAGAGCCTTTATTAGAAGCAATGGAATTCCCCTGTAGAAGGGATCCTGTTTGCAAGGGATTGTCTTGCACCAAGGTGGGTATATATAACACACTAAGCGCGAGCCATTAATTTTCCAAAATATGCTGTGCTGAAACCGACCATATTTTAATGTGATAGGTTCACACAACATGCTAAGACAGTGGAGAAGTTTGCACACGCGAACCACAAGTTGTTAACTCCATTGTCGCTTTAGCAAAGGTTTCTCTGCCTTTGTTCATGCTATACACAAAGTTATAATGTGGTTTGTTTGCTTTTGATTTAGCATGCTTTGCAAGCCTAGTCCATTGTGATCTCTTCAGCAAGCCAGCAGTTAGGACTGTGTGACTTATTGAAATGCATGACCCAGTTTGTGTGGGTATATTTAAACATTCCTGGGTGCAGAAGAGCTGATTTCTCTTGGAACTGTGCTAGGTTTTTCTAGTTCTCTTTGCTATCTTGCATTGTAGGGGAAGCTATACAGATGCCTATACATTTTTTTGTTTGATACAAGTAGCTGCACGTTGTAATTCTAATAATGGAAGTAGCAGGGGGAGGGTAACAAGCGTATTTCTCTTTTAGCGATTGACAGCGGTTTAATCATACACACCATGTGTTGGCTCTTACTGGCGGAATGCCAGACTGACATGGTTGTACAGTGTGACTGTCAGATAAATCTCAACCCCTGTTTGCTTTCAGTTTATTGTATTGCAAAGCAAACAAGGCTCCTACTTCACATTCTTATGGGATTGGAAGAAGCACGTGCCAAACAGGAGCAAAACGTGGTGCCTCTTGCTTTACTGGTTCGACCCCACCCCCACCCCCACCCAAAAAGTTTGAATAATTTGGCTGCAGTTAAAGACTTTCACAGCGCGTGGGCAGGAAGTATCAGTAGGTCAAAAGTAGCTGCTCTGTTTTAACTGACAGTTCTCTTCCGCCTATTCTGGCTGTCAGTTGGCAAAGTAGCTTTGGAACAGGCAAGTGCATTAAAACAGTTTTGGAGAACATGAGAATTAGAATGTTAACTTCAGTAGGTAGCGTCTGCTGGCATAAAATAATGGCTGCATTTGAATCCTGGGAGTTAGTGGTTATCATTCTCCCTTATTCTTCCCCCCCCATCAACAGACCCCACTACTTTAAAAAAAAACACACAATTTAAAGATATACAGGTAGTCCCCAGTTTAAGAACAAGTTCCGTTCCCAGGGTCTGTCGTTAATTCGAATTGGCATGTAAGCCAGAACAGTATAGATTATTACCCAGTACTCTATAAATCAGAACAGTATTATTGTCTAATACTCTATAAGTTGTATTGGGTAATGAACTTGAACCATTGTGTATTTAACTTGAATCACTGTGTAATTCACTCGACTTTTGCTACAGTAGGCTCTATTATCCTTAAACCGGACGTTCTTAACCTGAGGACTACCTGTAGTCTTTATTTAGTTTCCTATTCCCTTCCCATTCTTTTTGTATGCATGGATATGCACCATGTTTTTTTTTAATTTTTGCACAGAAAAATAATGGAACATTGTCTTCAATAATACAGTTACTATAATCTTCATTAATGCAGAGCTGCCTACATAGCATACCTTTCATGTGACTAAATGATTTTGAAATTGAACAGTAATTAAGGATATGGGGAGAACACTTTCTGGGTGGTGCCTTAATTGGGTCAACTACTTTTCTCTGGGAGAAGATTGGGATGTCTTGAGTCTCTTGTTGCTCTCAACTACTCAATTTTGCTTTCTCACTCCTTTTCTTTTTAAATCTCCGTTCCACCCAATTTGTAAAATCAGAAGGTTTGCTAAATTCTTATCAAAATACAAAGGCCAAAATTGTATTTGCATTGCAGAGATTCAAGAGGAACTGCTATTCTCAGCATTCTCAGGAACATTTTTCTGAATCTGCCTGTCATTAACTCTTTAAAAGCAAATGAGACTGTCAGAAAACAAAACAAAAGGTGGTCTTAATTCAATACCACAAAATGGTTCTATCAAGATTCATATCCAGATTTTTACAATCTACATTTGCCTGGATGAATGAATCTATTTCAAATACCTTAGAATTATTTTTCTTAGACATTTGCTGATTTTGGTAACCTCTTACTAAAAATCCCCGCAACGGATGAAAATCCCACCCTATCATTTCAGATCCCAAACTCAGCACATTGATCTTGGTTCACAGAATAATAGGGCTAGAAATCCTCCAAGCTTGGTCTCTGCCAGTACTGGAAGCGCACTGGTTTTGCATCTCCGATTCTGAACCAACTACTGCTTAAAATTCTCAAATGTGACCCTTTCCAGGATGATTGAAACCCACGTAGCATTAAGAAATTCTTAGGGGCTGAGTTCACGCAACTCACTGAATCAGGAAAGCTTTTGTTTGTGTGTGTAACTTTTATGGACCGGTCATTGACAATAAAGATGCTGTTCTATTTTGGGTAATTTAGTGCATTGCTTGAACTCTGCCCATTTGGTTTGTTTATGGTTCTGTTGTGCAAACCTCCAAAATGGGTTAGTTCAATAACTTGTTTAATGAACCATCCTGTGTGATGACAGCCAGTGTTTAAGGGATATCTCCTTTCAGAGCAAGGAACAACCAATTTGCTCCATTCTTAGGGTAACAGCCCTTTAAATTTTTGATGTCACTTATCCCAATCACCACCTCTAACTACACATCTTCATCTCCTTAAGTCTCATGAAATTTGGTCACTGCTCCAATTCCTGCTCCCATGGATAAACGGTTAGCTGTATCCTTGTTACCCAAAGCATCTGGAGCAACCGTCCTTTGTTAAACTGTAATCCTATTTAATTTTATAATACATCCCCATACATTCTCTCCTGTGTTAAAATGGCAGTTGATAGTCCATTGTCTTCTGATGCAGCATGCTGTGGGGGAAAAAATGCACAGGTTACTGCTAGAAAAGAGGAATCAACTTTGTATTTTTTGAGGGACACCCAACATGGCGTAGTGATTCAGATGCTGGATTGGAAGCAGGGAGACCCAGGTTCTAGTCCTCCCTTAGGCATGTAAGGCAGCTGGAGGACCTTGGGCCAGTCATTCCCCCTCAGCCCAAATCAGCGACAAGCTGGTTAGCAAACACCGTTTGTCACATGCACTGATAATCTTTGCTGTAAGAACTAGGTGAGTGGTGTGCAAAAACAAGCAGACCCTGAAACTATGTGGGACAAATGCTAAGAAAAATTACTTTTTTTTTTTTTGGAAAGAATAAAAAATGCATTACAACAGTTCAACAGAAGCATCACGAATGTATGTCAATGTTCCTTGTTCAGTTTGGGTTTCCCCTCTAAAAGAGCCTCTTAACCCCAACTTGTCACTCCTCGGTGGCATGAACATGGTTTATTAGCTTCCTCAACTGTGCTGCTTTCAACATCCTATGGCTCCCTGCATTGTTGAGGGGATATTTACTGATTTGGATGGACTTGATGTTACGTGCTCTTATTAGCAACTATTCCAGTCATTGAGGAATCGGAAATTCATAACCATCAAGATGCACAACCCTGAACCACCCGAGTAGATCCTAAAGCTTAAAAGAGAAAAGCCAGATGGATTCCCAATCCTGGGACTGTTATCACAAATCATCTTTGGAAGGTGAAGGGTGGAGAGCTAGGCTTTGTAGGGAAGAACACACAGAAGGGTGCAAGGCCTCCAGGGTCAGAAATTACATTCAGTTCCAACCACTGAAGACTGGTAAACTGGTAAAACATTAGCTCTTCCAAAGGCACCTAGAAATAGCCTGGAAGCCAGGTGTTTTGAAGAAAAAAAAGTTGCATTAGGCAACTTGGATGCTTTATGAATTAAAAATCAATTCAAACAAAATAAGTAATATGTAATGAGGTTATAGGTATTCAGATGGTAACTTCCTTAACAACGCTTCCCATTGCTAAGAAGGACAAATTCATGGAAGATTAAACTATCAATAGCAGGTAGCCTTGCTTCTTGAAACCTCTGCACCATTCCTTAGATTGCAGCTGTTGGGAAAGAAGGATGGGGATTGGCCATCTTCTCTTCTCATGAGGTTCCAGGATACATCTGATTGGTTATCATGTGACACAGGATGCCCCAGGAGGCGGTTCTTGGCCTGATCCAGCCTCTTTTGCTGTTCTTAAGTATGCTGTACTTTTCTGATCTGAAATTTTACTGTCTGAGGACCAACCAAAAGTGATACAGCTCCACAAAGACCTTGAAGGCAGAGCGTGTTCTGAATGAGTCTGCACAAGGGCATAACAATATGGCATTTCCTGCACACAGTCATTTCCATCATTTGGGAAAGACTCCGTAACTTCCATCATGGAAGTAACTCCAAATGTTTGTGTGTAGGTCTGCATGTTGGGGAAAAATACTCCCAATGAACCATTCAAGAAGCGACACCTGGCAATATACAACACAAAATATGAATTGAATTTGCCCAGTGCAATCATTTTAGGATTAGGATTGTGGTTCTGAATTGTCATAAATCAGATCGTCACAGAGAAGATTTGTGTGGTTGCTAAGAGTCGACATTGACCTGATGACGCATAATCAATCAACTGCAGTTCTGAATAAGATGTGAACACAAGTAGAGCCAGTCGTTAACAATATTTTAAAGGAAGAATCACATTTAGTGCAGAGTGATCAGTTTCATTTTAATGTCTACAGACAGAAAAAGAAGCCGATTCAAAAGTTTGGTGCAGAATGGCTGACCAATGACGACAATAACAACCGTAAACTTATCCTGATATATTTATTTATAAAATGCTTTGAATTGGCACAGCTTTTACAAAGAAGAAAATGTCACATTGCTGTCTCCAAGTTAAGGGAAAGACAATGGAGGAACAAGACCAAAATGGAAGAGAGGTAAATGTGAGAAAATAGGATTCATTATAATGGATGATAGATAGTTTCAGTGTTAATTCTATACAGCACTTGCCTGCTCAGACAAGAGTCTTGATTTCACGGGATCTTCTTCCCATAGCTGAAATCCTAAAATAGTTTCCTTAGAGCAGTATTTTTCAACCTTGGCAACTTAAGATGTGTGGGGCTGGCTAGGGAATTCTGGGAATTGAAGTTCACATATTTTAAAGTTGTCAGGGATGAAAAACCATTGCCTCAGAGCAGTGTTTTCAACCTTCACAACTTTGTGTGGACTTCAACTCCCAGAATTCCCCAGCCAGTAAGCTGCCTGGGGAATTCTGGGAGTTGAGATCCACACATCTTAAAGTTGCCAAGGTTAAAAAACACTGCCCTAGAGCAAGCATCCCTGAATTGTCTGATTTACTGATGAATAAACATGGTCAGTGTATCGATAACCACAGCACAAGGAGTTAAAAAGAAAGTAATTCCCCAGCTCCCATCCTCTAGCAATCCCTTGTCAGATGGGATTTTGGTCATCTTTTTTGGAAACAGGGGAGTCTCCCACCCAGAGCAGATGTTGCTTTTGAAAAGCTGCTGTTAGTAATCAATAAACTCTGTTGATGAGTGTATGTAAAGCCTTAATTTTCCAAGATGCAGCGGTGGATTGGATCCAGGGTATCATTTAGAACTGAGCCCTGAAATTCAAAGGTTGAGAGTGAGTCAGGCAATGTATGGCTCACCAGGTTAAAGCATATATAAAATTTCAGTCAGGAATCCAGCCCAGTATATGTACATCCAAGCCACCCACAAACGGACGATCTTTTTCTCCCCAACTCCGCCCTGGGTCCCCTTCCCAGCTGAAGAGCGCTGCTCCTGCTTGGACCACAGACCTCCAACTTCCAACATCCATCAAATGTGGGGGCAGCAAAGCGGAGCGGAGAGAACCTCCTTACAATTTCTTAACGACACACGCGTGCCCGTGGGTGGGTGTAAGAAACAGGAGAAGCGCCTTGTGCTGAGTCGGGTACAACCAACCTTGTCAGTCCAAAAGCCTCTTCCCACCAGGATGGGTAAAATGTGGATTGCTGGCCTCCGACCCCCCCCCCCCAAAATAGATGTCAGACTGATTCTGCTGCCATGAATATATATTTGTTTCCCATGTGCTGAATGATACCCTTGCGCTTTCCTTTCAGAGCTGATTTTTTTTTTCCTAAGTGGGGTACGTGCCTAGACAGGTGATTCTCCGGAAGGCGTCCTCCTGATCCGCCAAGGTCAACCGCCTGAGCCCCGCGTGGCTTGACGGCTCGGCCGCAGCCCGCAACTCGCCCGGTCCCCCGCTGAAACCAGGAATCGTCTGTTCCTTAAGACTCTCTTCTCCTTCTCCGGAAAAGGACCGGGCGAAGCCGAGGCTGGGCATCGCAACCAACTAGGCCCTGCCTTCCCTGGCTATCCTCCCCCTTTGGTGGACGTTTTTTCTTTCTTTCTTTCTTTTTCTTTCTTTCTTTCTTTCTTTCTTTTTCTTTCTTTCTTTCTTTCTTTCTTTCTTTCTTTCTTTCTTTCTTTCTTTCTTTCTTTCTTTCTTTCTTTCTTTCTTTCTTTCTTTCTTTCTTTCTTTCTTTCTTTCTTTTTCTTTCTTTCTTTCTTTCTTTCTTTCTTTTTGCACGAGAGCTAAAGGTCTCCACGTACCCGCGGAGCGCGGCTCGCCGCCCCTCCCGCCCAGCCACGCCGCCTTCCGTCTGCTCCTGGCCCCTCCCTTTCGCTCGGCTTCGCGGCCGCGCGGCGCGGCGGGGGAGCCGCCGAGGGGGTGCGTGCGACAAAAGGGGCGGCCGCCGTCGAGGGCGGGCAGGAGAGGAGCGGCCTGCCTCTTCCTCCGCGCGGCACAGCGGGGCCGCCGGCCGGGACCCTCGCTCGCCTCTCCATCCCGGCTGGGCGGGGGAGGGGGGCGTCCGGCCGCCCCCGCCCCGCACTTGCCGCGCCGGGCTATGTTCGAGTAAGGAACGCGCGGCAGGGGGGAGGACGCGGCGGCGGCGGTGGCGGCGGATGGGTGCCGGGCTGGCCAAAGGCGCGGACGGCGGGAGCTGGCGCGCAGTCCGGCCGCAGGGAGGCGGCGGCGGCGGTCCGGCGTGGGGGAAGGGGCTCCGCTGCGGCTGGGCAGGCGGGGGAGCGGGCAGAGGGGATGATCCGGGCGGGAAGAGGGCATCGGAGGGCCGCGCAGTCCTCGGCGATCTCCGGCGGGTTCGCTCTGCGTCCGCCGGCTTTACGCTTTGCGAGTGGGGTTGGTCACTTGTCAGCTGGCAGGAGGATGGAGGGAGAGATGGAGGGACAAAGGAGCTGCCGGGAGGGAGGGAGGGAGGGAGGGTTGGTGGAAGAGAGTGCGTGGCATCCTTGCCAACGGCGACGGTTGGTTTGGAGCGGGGGGGGGATGCCGATTCTGGTTGGCGGAGGGCAAAAAGGAAGGAGCCGAGACGCGCGGTGAGGAGGAGGAGGAGGAGATGCACACGCCCCCCCTTCTCCCCCCCCCCCGCAACGCTGGTCTCTAATTCCAGGAAAGGACCAGCCAGGGCCGCCCCTGGGTAATGCGCGCGCCCCTGTGCAAATTCTCAAGCTCTCTTTCGAAGGCTGGGTTGGGAAAGGGTTCAGCTCAGGCTGGCCCCGCCCCTTCTCCTCTTCCTCCTCCTCCTCCTCCTCCTCCTCCTCCCCCCTCCCCATCTCCCCGTCTCCCCACACGGGTTTCGTTCAAGCCACTCGCCGTCTCCTGCTGGGGCATCGGCGATTCGCGGCTGGCCGTCCTCTGTGTTGTGTAGCGCCTTTGTTGCGCGGGGGCGTGCGGGTCTCCGCGCCTGTTGGGCTGGCGGGGGCGCGCGCCGGCTCAAGAACCCTTTGGCCGGTCCTTTTCCGTTCCCGGTATTATCCGACCGCAATGACCATCTTCTCCAGCTGCGGGGACAGCCAGCTGATGGGGAATGGAGCTCAGTGCCTGGAAAGCGCCAGCATGGGGAAGGCTGGGTTCACACAACTTGCTAATCTTGGCCTTTTTTAAACCTGGTTATGTTTTCTGTGGCTTCCTGTCTTGTGTGAGGCCAGCCTGTTTGGTTAGTTTATGGTTCGGTATATTTTGTGAAAGTGAATTACTAGGTTATACACGCTGGGTAAATGCAGCCTCCCGTTCTCTCTTTTCCAGCTTTTAAACTTTTTCTGTCCCAATATTGCACAGGCTACTGATGTCCCCTGTTGTTCACTCCTCACCCCCAACCCCCACATAGACAGAGGCTGCAACAGGAAGAATGTCAGCCAGTTCTTGGATGATCCTGATGTTTTGACCTGTGTGTCAACAAATGTGTGAGCAAACAGACATGCCACGTGCTTTTGAGCAGATGTATGTGATTTCGTCTTGCGCTGAAACAGGGGTATCCTTGAGCGCGTCAGAACACCTGCGATTCCTTCTCTACTCTGGAGAAACATCATTAGCCTCTTGGGCAAAGCAGCCAGCTTGTGGGAATCTTGAAATGTATTTTTAGCAACTGAAGGAGTTGAATATAAAATTGTACGGTAAAGAGGATCTCCAGAGGCACTAGATTTATTTGCCCAAGCTTCTAATCTACGGGCCCTCTGCTTATACAAGTGGGAGAGGAAGATGAGTTCAAAAGCCCTGAAAAATTGCCACAGAGATCGTTGTTTTTGAATGGTGTGCACTGTTCTAAAAGTTCTGAGCTCCTTATTCAAAACCCTGCAGGCCAGCCACATGATTTTGAGTGCGTGAAGATCATAGGACCATTGGGGTGCCAGAAAATCACTGGTTAGATTCACACAGCCCACTTAAGGAAGTCAGTTATGAAATTAGCAACTGTGGCTGCATATATATACAAATGCTAGATTTCGTTTGTTTTTTTTGGGGGGGGTGTCCTTGTTTAGTTATTTCGTGGCTTGGCATGTTGTGTAAACTTGGGCCATTTGGTGAATGGACAGTTCAGTATATTTTGAAATTCCCCAGATGAGTTTATTAACAACTAGGTAGTGCATGTTGTGTGAACACAACTATTCATTCTTACCTTCGGCCCCATGGCAAGTTCCTCTTCATGTTAATCGGGTATAGATCAATTCACATTTTTCAGTCCTCAAGAGAAAACAAGGTCATTGAAATCCAGGTATTAACAAATTAGAAGTGTCATGTGTTAAGAGAAAAGGATTGTCTCTGGTCTATCCTTATGGGACATTATTTTCTGCTTCCAAAGAAATGAATTAGAATCCACATGAAGTTAGACTCATCCGCTGAGGTTCCTTTCTCACATTACTGAAAAAAGAGAAATTCCTTCAATTGCATTGTGGGTAAGCCATCTTTTTTGCACTTTTAAAAGGCCATTTGAGTGCTTAAAACACTCAGTAGACACGAGCTTGGGAGCTTGGAGACAATCTTTTTACAGAAAAATCGCCATTGGCCCATGGGGCAGATCAGCCTTTACTAAAACGTAAAGGAAGATTTTGCAAGGGGTGCTCACTCCTGAGGTTCCAAGCTGAATTTCCTAAAATAGCTTCCATAACTTGAATCAGTATGAATTTTGTCTCAGTGATGCAGTTGGAAGCTGATAGGCATGTTTGGGGTAGATGCAGCCTCCGTATCTATGAGTAGGTTCTGTGGAGCAGGAAGATTGTTTCAATAAGAGTATAGGCATGGGGTTTCCATGCAAGGTCTTGTATCTCCAGATAGTTAACATCTCCTCCTGTGTACAGTTGGCCCTTGATCGTGCAGTTGGATTACTTGTGCTTCACTTGAACTGTTCAAGGTTAAGTGGGTTGCCTGTGCCCAGGGAAGCGTGAAAAGAGTGTCTTGGTGCAACTCTTTTGTTCCCTCCCAGCATCTGTACCGCATAATCCGGAAGACAAACTTCTGGAGTCCAGGCCCATGTTGCTAGAACTGCATGTGATTTGGAGGCTGTATTCACACAGCTGCATAACTTAATCAGTTACCAACCTGGCGTCTGCATCTGCAGAACATGTGGAGTTCTTGATGCTCTCTGAGCTTGGTTGTTTGCTTGCAGACGTTTCATTACCCAACTAGCTAACGCCATCAGTGCGATGATGTTACCTAGTTAGGTAATGAAACATCTGCAAACAAGCACCAAGAACTCCACAGTTCAACCCAGAGCGACAGATATTCTCTTCTGTTTCCAGAACATGCTGGGCTTGGTTACGGTTAACTTGGATCCTTGTTTTAATGACTTGGATATGTTGTGCAAACCTGTGCCGTTTGGTTAGTGTACAGGAAATGCAGGAAAACATGCTGCATTAACTCAGCCTAAGAGCTGAGTTCCAAAATCCTTTGCAGAGGAACATGGGAATCATCTTTTGCCTTTTTTGTTATTTTGTTAGCACCCCCCAGACAAGTGTGAATGATCTTTTTGTGGTCAGCAGCTGTAATTAATGGGATGGGGAGAGAGTGAGTGTCGGAATGAGAGGGCAGTGATACCAAAGATGTTAAGGCCATTTAACGTGGGTGGCCAGAAGTAGAATTGTCTGTTTTGTTCCTGTTTTGAGGAAAAGGAGATCTTTGTGTTTCAAACAAGCCTTTGCTATAGCTTTTGTGTGTTCCTCAGCTTAAAATGAAGGAAAAGGGCTGTGGATTAGAAAGGGTCCCCGGAGCCAAAAGAAAAAAAGTTTAAGGAACACATTTGGGTCTACACCCTCAGGTTGCTCATTTCTGCCCTGAAACTAAAGCTTCCCAAAGTGACCAGGGGAAATATTTGCCTTAGCATGTTAGCTTGATTCTACAGCAGTGTTTCTCAAACTTGGCAGCTTGGACTTCAACTCCCAGAATTCCCCAGCCAGCATGGCTGGCTGGGGAATTCTGGGAGTTGAAGTCCATAAAGCTTAAAGCTATCAAGGTTGAGAAACGCTACTCTACAGGGATGTTTTTTGAGCGCTGTGCTATGCTGAGAGTCCTCCGGGGGCGATACAGCACCTTGGGGTATCGGATCTAGCCTCCCCCCTACTTGTGCCTTCTGCTGGTACTGCCTGGAGCTGAGAGCAAGGAAGGGGAGCATAGGAAGATTGGGGTGTCTTGTTCCAGGCTCCTGAGTAGCATCTTCTCCATCTATTTTATGGGCACATGGTCTCCGGCTGTGCAACGTGCATGATCCAAGTCCCCATGTCTCCTCCCCATTCTGTTGGTGGTGCTGAACCATCATGGCCTGTTTGCCGTTTATAGCACACCAGCCTTTCAGTTCCTGTGCAGTCCTGCTCCCAACCACATCCTCCCTCAAGATCCCTGTCTCATGTGCGGACAGGGCAGGAGGCTGCTCAGTGCTACACAAAGGTCAACCCCAGGAAGTGAGGGCCAACAGCATGAACGTGTTGCCAGCACAGAGTGTTATGACTGCAATGATCATGGGAGAAAGGGGGGGGGGGAGTCAGTTCATTCTTCCTTCCTCTCCCAGTTCCAGTGAATGCAACATCACCCTGTGTTATTCTTGCTTCTGCAACTAACTTGCGTGGCCTTCCGTTGGCTGTCCAGGAACTTTCTCTGCGGTCTTGCTTGGTTCTCCATTCCAACAGTCCTACAGAAGGTTGGAAAGAAAGTCTGTGTAGGGTGCAGGACTTTTTCAGTCTGTCTGTCTGTCTGTAGGTCTGTGCTCAGCAGGATAGTGCTTCAAAGTCAGAACAGACAGGGTCAAATTTAGTCTGGCAGGAGAAAGATGGATGGTGATGATGATAATAATAATAATAATAATAATAATTTATTATTAAACTTGTATGTTGCCCAACTCCCAGCAATTATGAATGGCCCAGATCTGGCCAGGGGCTGCAGAGAAAGAAAATCCCACTGCATCCCTGTTGGGGGGCAGCTCAGAACGTTGCTAGGGACTCCGTTCTTAAGGCCCCTGTCTTCCTCCTTCTGGGCCTTGTGACTCAAAGGCAACTTATCCCGTGCCTCTCCGTGCGCACAAACACAACACAATGGAGAACCGAAATTCACACTGAGACAATGCTTCTGAACCTACCTTTACCAGATCCTCACACCAAAGCACATGCTAACAGAGACAATACATGTACTAGCCCCCAGCAGGCAACATGTATGCGCATACCTTGAATTCTCCCGGGGGGGGGAAATGCATGTGTATGCAGACACATGTGTATTCCTGACTCGTTTGTCACGCAGAAGAAAATACAGATGCCTTCAGGGGCCAGGCTCGAAAAAAGGTTGGAAAGAAAGCCATGCGCTGTCTGTTTTCCCACACACACCTTATGTGTTGCATCATCATCTGTCATAAAACAATCAAGTGCACCTTCTAGAGGACTTGTGATCTAGCAAATCTTGCTTAACTACAACTCTCTGAGGCCCTAGTTGGCATGGCCAATGATGGGGGGAGGGGGGAATGAAAGATATTGGTGGGGCTCAAAAAAATTCAACTATCATGGCCTGGCATCTGTTCTATGCAATAAGACCCAGCTATTTTTTTGATTCCATGTACCTCCATATTTGGGGTGGGGGTGGGGGTTGCAATTAGGAGTTACTCTATTGGTGGTAAAGGTTTCACTGCCACAAGACATTAAAGTATAAGGGAGTGTTTCTCAACCTCGGCAGCTTGAAGATGCGTGGACTTCAACTCCCAGAATTCCCCAGCCTTGCTGGCTGGGGAATTCTGGGATTTGAAGTCCACACATCTTCAAGTTGCTGAGGTTGAGAAACATTAGTATAAGGATACTTCAGGTCTCTCTGGGGTGGAAATAATTAGGTAGAATACCCTTTTCCAAGTTAGCATCTTTGCATTCTTGTTAAGAGTAAGGGAATATTTCTGAAATAACTGGGTTTTTGTTTCTCAGTCCAGAAATAAAACAAGGAATAAATAGAGGACATCAGCAACGTAATTCCAGGAGACTCCTGGGGACTAATGCCAAAAACGACTTGTATGTGGCCAGTTTGCTAGAATTTTAGGGGTTAGAAGTGGATTTCTTTAGTACTTCAACCTTGCTGGCCATCCCCTTCTCTAAAACTCTCAAGACTGTTTCCTTTTTCACTCTTACGGTATACGTAACAGTGAGTACAGCGAGGGGGTCGGCAACTTGTGGCCATGTGGCTCATGTGGTCCTTGGCTATCAGAAAGGCAGGCAATTTCAATCTTTTGGCAAGTTTGATCCGCTGGGTTGTCCGAATGAAAAAGATGATAAACCAGTGGCAGAAAAAGATGAGAAAGGTGCAGGCCCACCCTACACACGGCCTCACCCATTCCTGCTAGACTGTTTCTGGTGCCTTCCCTGAGAGAGAATGTGAGCCTTAAGTCAGAAAAGCTTCCCTGTTCTTGACCAAGAATCTTTGTGCATACCCAAAGAGATGTTCCAGCATCAACCTCATTTTCACATCTGCTGATCCTCCCAGGCCTCCAGAGCTCCTGGTGATGAGGTGTTGCGGGTCCTCTGCTCCTAACCAACCCTCTAGATTGGCTGCATTAGATGTCGCCCCGTATTGCCATCCAAAGGCATTTCTGGAATCGATTCAGTAGGAATAGCTTGCTCTGAACCAAAAATGGGTGCCTTCCTTCTCTCCCAGCATTGCTTTACAGCAGCAGCAGCAACGGGGTTAACCGATGCGATTGATTGGCTAGGAGCTATAGCACTTGTCCCAGAACTTGGTATTTGGTGGCAGTGTTCACACAGCACCCTTCCCCAGGTTAGCTGTAGACCTAGCGGTTACATTCGCACCCGATCCCAAGCTCAGTGATCTTAACTTTGCTTATTTGGGCGGGACCTAGCAAGTTGTTTCAACCATGGCCATGTGGTTAGTCCACAGCTCAGTGGATTCTGCAAACCCAGGAAACTGATTAAGTCAGTGATCAACCTTGCAAAAAAAAAAAAAATTAAAATGAAAGTCTGAATTCTGATTCATAGGCATGATTTATCCCGGGTAGCTCAGTCGCCATCAATATAAATGTGAAGTTAGATTTTTCCCCCCACCTGCCTCCCACACATTGCTTTACACTTAGACGGAAAGGCATTTCACATTTTCCTGCATGGTCCTCCACTTTACAGAGACCCTGCTGAGTTCCTTGCAATGCCTTCTTTTTTAAAAACCACCCTTCATAATGTGAGGTCATCACCATCTTGAGGACTTCCTTGCTCAGAGGTAACTCTAATCCCAGATAAATGCATTCAGAACATTGGGACTGTTTGGTCACTGGAGAGTTGAAATTTTTTGGCACCATGCAGTTCGTAGTCTGATTCACCTGGGACATTTCCAGTGATTATAACTCTCACGATTTCTTGGCAGTTTTCAGATTTCGACACCCACTTGGGTGGACATGCCCAGGACATACCATAATTATGTCAGGCTTGGGGGTTGCAGAAAGCACAGGCAAGCAGGAAGGGTGTGTATGTGAATGACAGTTAGTGCTCACTTCTCTAAACAAATATAGAAGCATAACAGAAACATAAATCGTGTTTATATTATACGTTATAATTATAATACGATAACTTCTACAAATAAATTGGAAATATTTAAATAATTTTTATGCCGCTTCTCGTTACAGCAAATCACAAAGCCCTTTATAGTAGCCCAAACATTATTCCAGAAGCAAACAGCAAAGTCCATCTAAAAAAGGAAATAAAAGCAGAGCATAGTGAAACAAGATTAAAAAAAAAAAAAAACAAGCATGAACAAGATGAAGCCAGGATACGTACAAGGTGAAAGCGAAATAAAACAGGAGAAAATGATTTCTTTAAACAATTACTGTTGGAGGAGTTTATTTCTTTCTTTCTTGGTCACATTTGTATAGCTGCCCAGCTCACGTGGTGACTGGGCAGTGTACATAATAAAACAAGATACCCCAAAACCATGAAAAACAACCAGTTTAAATTAATGAGAGAGAAAAATCAAAGAGAAAACGGCCGAAAAGCATACAAAAGCGTACATTCAATTAACTATCAGATCGCTATCTAGCAGGCCCCACTCTGTCATGGGAACCCCAAGCTATTTGGCAGAACCATGTTTTAAGGGCCTTCCAGAAGGTCATGGAAGGCTGGGGAAGATGTATATAAAAAGGTTTCTTAGGTTTCTAAGAAATGCTTTCAGAATGCCAGTTTTGAAGGCTGGCAGAAGGTTGCTCCGGGACCAGCAGATCCAGGTTTTTACAGAAATTGCTGGGTGATTTGGAGCCAATTCCTTTTCTTTCAACCACATTGATTTGCTGTTGTGAAAACAACATAAGGGGCGATGCCACGTGTATTGCCATAAGCTCCTTTGATCAGGAATGGGCAACCTCCGGCTGGGGGCCACACTTTGTATTTTGGGGACAGGGCCACAAAGGAAGAAAAACTCACCCCTACGTGGGAAATGTTGAGAGAACTTTGTCTTTTTAAAAGTAGTGTGTTTATTTTCATTTAGTTTTTGTCTTTATTGAGTTTAGTTTAGTTTTTATTTATTTCCCACCCAAAAGGGTGGGAAACTGTGGCTTTGGTTTTTAGCAATCCGGATCGGAAGGGGTTCTAAAACTGTTCCCATCTCGTCCAAAGTTGTATAACGCCATCGGTGGAATGGGTGATGGAGAGGCTTGCCAAGCGTGTCGGAGGAAATTAGGAGCAATGGGCAGTGCCAATTTCATTCAGATGGCCCAGTCCTGTTGGCCCTACCAGTGGGGTTCAGATATAGCTGTTACTGCTTGAGTTGGAGAACCCAGGAACAGAAATGCCATTCACAGAACCGAGCAATGCAATGAAGGAGGCTGGCAGGATGTACCTTTCTGGAGCAAAACTGTTTTGCGGCATCAGAAACTTGGTGCCTTTTCCTATCCACGCCTTGGGAGCATAGGACCCCAACAAATTTTGGGGGAGGAGCATAGGGAGGTGGGCTTGGCCAAACTGATGTTCCCTGGAAAAGCTGGAGGGCAGTCGGGTGAGCAGTGATCCTTCAAAACACTGGTTTGTGTGCAATATTCTCCCCCCCCAAAGCAGCTGTTCAGTGTAAAATAACCACCTGTTGCAAGCATTTGTCTGGAGAGGACGGGAACGAGGGAAGCAAGAGCTAAACTAAGCGGGTGATGTACACACAGCCAAAAAGAAGAGCAGGTGGTCTTCAGCCTACAGCCACAATTTGCTTCTCCTCCTTTCTCTCTTTCTTCTCTGCCCTCTGCACAAATATTCGTCTTTCATGCCTTTTCCTCCGCTCTCTTTTTTCCTCGCTCTCGTTTGCACCAGGACGCAAGGCAGATCCCCGGGTGGCCGGTAAGTTCCCTGCTAGATTGGGGGTCGGGGCGGGGGGGAGGCTGCGTGCATGAGTATGATGGAGAAAGTGGGGATGTTCTTACTCCCCACACCTGAAAGATCGTGTCCTAGAGAAAGGCTGGCCTTGCATGGGTTTGAAGGATGAAGCCCCACTCCAGGAGGGTGGGGGGGCATCTTAACCGACCGCTTTCCATCACGCCTGGCCCTGAGGTTTAAGTTGTAAGCTTACTGTGCTGTCTAAATGGAAGTCTTCCAGTCTGGATTCACAGAAGCTGGAATCGTTTCACCTCTGACAAGCCTAGGTTTCAAGCCTGGATTTCTTTAAATCCAGATTAGTCTGCTTTTGGAGACAGGCATGTCAGAAGGGAAGATAGCAGTGCTGTTTGGAGGGAGGAGGATGAGATGCCAAGCTGGTAGACCAGTGTTTCTCAACCTTAGCAACTTTAAGATATGAGGACTTCAACTCCCAGAATTCCCCAGCCAGCATGGCTGGCTGGGGAATTCTGGGAGTTGAAGTCCACATATCTTAAAGTCGCCAAGGTTGAGAAACACTGTAGTAGACTTTTACAATTCTGTCCTTATATTTGTGTTTAAAATAATGACCATCCTAAAACGATGATTAGCACGTCAGGCCATTATATATAAAAATCTTGTTTTGGCACCCCATTGGCTGGGGAAGGAGGAAGGAAAAAGAAAGGGAGCTCCCTTCCAGAAGGTTTCTTGCTTGGTCGTCAAAGGCTTATTTTTATAAGCTAGCAAGCAAATACCTGTCTACCAGTTTGCCAGACTTACAATGTTTACCCTCTCTTTAGGAGATTAAGTTTTATTTCATTATCCTGCTTGTTGCAGCTGGAAAGAACTAAATAGGCATTGGGCATTGACAGCTAATAGGTTATCCTTTTGCGACAAGGCTCGCTTACTCAATATCTATTTTTTTGGATTTCTTTTGCGCTGGAGCCCACTCTCCTTATGGCCCCTGGAATGTATTAAAGCATTAAAGATCATAATGCTTGCTGCTCCACTTAACATTTGAACGACTGGAGAAACGTCCACAATTTTTTTAACCATTCAAACCGCTTTCCTCATGAAAATAGGAATGATTTTTTTTTTTTATAAGCGGCCAAGAGGCTTATATTTGAAAGGAGCAAGAAAGCAGGCTGTTTCTTTCTCATGACATTTGCACGCCGTCCCAGAACATAAAGCTTCTTGGGGCAGCTTAGAATAAGCAAACAGAAAAGCCATTTCACATAAGACCATAAAGTCCAACATCAATGTTAAAGTAAACAAACATAAAACAGAAGTGAGGAACGGAACATAGTGCCTGGATTCCAGAAAGGCAGTCCCCTGCACTGCAGCAATTTGTTGCAGTTTTCATTTGTTGGTAGCCCCCAACCAATGATCTCCCACGTTCTGGAAGTCCCCCTTAGGAAGGTCAGCGTCACCTGTACTCTACTGCAAAAGCTTCTTAGGTTGGTCAAAATGAGGAACCAATGCTATCAGTGGTATTATGGGAAAGGGGAGCAGGGAAAGGCCAGTTTGGTCTAGATCAGTGTTTCTCAACCTTGGCGACTTTTGAGATGAGTGGACTTCAACTCCCAGAATTCCCCAGCCAGCCATGGGGAATTCTGGGAGTTGAAGTCCACTCATCTCAAAAGTCGCCAAGGTTGAGAAACACTGATCTAGAGTACTGTAACATTAGTTGTCTATTCCAAATTGTGGGTTCGATTTGGATGGTATATCTGATGTGAACAAGGTGACCCGCGTGGCTTTGAACACCCCTCTCTTTTTTTCTTTTGAGTTGTGGGTCACCGTCTGTGCCAATTTGGCCATTGATTGTATGGCTTCAGTACAGGAAGGATTTTGTCTATTGGTGCCAAATTGTATATGCCACTTGCTTACTTGAAGGAAAGGGGGTCACAGAAGCCTATGAGACTGAAAGAAAAGACCCTAAAAGGATAACAGCCCCCACCCCCAGGAAGTAGCTAAAGGCTATCCTGTCACTATTAGTGCTTAGAGAAAGATGAACCAGGATTGAAGAGACTCCCTAAGCTGGAGAAGTTAGGGGTTTCCATCTCTTAGGAGTGTAGGAGATGCTACAGAGAAGACACATCAACCATAATTAAATTAAGGTTTTATGTGTTTATATATTTTATGTTCTAATGTTTGTTGTGAATCGCCCAGAGTTCCCCCATTGGGGGGAGATAGGCGGTTGAAAAATTTAATAAATAAATAAATAAACCCCCCACCCACCCTGTTCACTTCACGTGAGTTAGGGAGCCTCAGCATGACCCCCTTAAAGAAGCAGAAAAGACAGGCCAAATCTTGCTAGGAGAGAGGACTGAAGTCCCCAGGAGGACACCCAACTCTTCGTATTTTGTCCTGGGCGCCTGGCTTGTTTGCAAGACCCCAGATCTGTCGTCAGCTGCTGCTCCATCTTGACGGCTCCTTAGAATCTCTACTGTCTCCTAAGGTGACCCAAGCTTGAGATTCGGATCCTGTTTCACCCCTTGAGAAAGCAGTTTCCTGTTTGCATTCCTCTGCGCCCAGAATAATTCCCTGGATGGGAAACAGAAAATCCTGCTGATGTCATTATTTGGCCTAGCTTGACTCAGGCCCCAAGGGAATTTCTGCATCTTTAAAAATCCCACAGAAGGGAGAATGGGGGGCGGGGGGGGGAGAAAGGAGTGACTTTTCCAGATCTTGGGATCATGTTTTGAGACAGCAATACAGCTGTCAGGCTGAAACAAAACAGGTTTGGCTTCAGCCAGGCATTACTGGCAAACCTCGTAGCAGTGGCCAGGTTCAATATCTTGTTGAGCAGTGAGGATGAAGCACAGATCTGGCTGCAAAGAAATACACCCAAAAGTGTTCATATACTCAATGAGGGCTTTTTTCCAAGTTCACAGTTCACAGAGTATCTTTTTTTATGTAGCAGCGTGTGGCTACTATAGGATAAATACACAGGCAGCCTTTCCCGGAATTTTCTGGGCAAAGGTTGCACTTAAACCTTCGTATGTAACCATGTAGGGACATCAGCCCGGAATGAGAGTAATCTCAATTCTAATTTAGTTAGATTAATATTCCTCCTGCTCTATCATGAGCAATGGGAATTTTGCTGTAATTTGCTTCCCTGCCTTCAGTTCTGGATAGGGATAGGAGTCTAAGTTCAAGAGATTCCCTGGATGATTGGGATCCTCGTGAGGGGAAAAAGGCAGACCATAGAGGCAGCCTTGTGCTTCGTAGAGGGAAGGTAGGATATTAGTGTAAGAAAAAGAAAAAACAAACTTCTGTACAGAGGCTTTGCACAGCCTGGATGTAGCTACTGAGGGGCTGGGACCGCACAAGATCCTGTGTCAGGTCAGTAAAAACTCAAAGGCAGCCTTCAGCCAAGACTTCAGCTCGAGTGGCTGCATTCACACATTGAATGAATGAAAAAATCATTGAGTTGGCTAGAGCTTTGGGAGTGTGCGCGTGCGGCTTAGTGTGTTGAACAAATGAAGCCAGGGCAATTGCAAATGCAGAAGATAGGTCCAGCATGTTGGCTGAATGAACTCATCTGATGCAGAAAAGGCTGGTGGGTGGGAGCAAGATGGAGATGTTTTTTCTGAGGGTGGGGGAACCCAAGTGGGCTGGGGAGGCTAGGACACTGTAATGGTATGTGGGCATGACCTTGGGAGACAGGAGGAAGAGCCGCAGATCAGACAACCATCATGCAAGAGGTATCTTGATGGGCGTTCACTCTTTTGAGGTAGTCCAGACAAGAATAATGAATCCTAGCTCTTATCTTTACTGTAAGGTTACATTAACAGGATCTTGCAAGACTAAAAGTATTTCTCCCCTCCTTTCCTTTTACTCTGCAGAAAACTAGGGAGGGTCCCTTCTGAAATGCGTCCCACACCCTCCCTCCTCCTGTGGGCTCTTTTGCATGACGGTTGTCTAGTTTGCAGCTCTTCCTGCTGTCTCCCAAGGTCATTCCCACATGCTATTACAGACACAGCTTGACATAGGAGCTGATGCTTGAGTTGGGGCAAATGCATGACCTGGGCAGGATCTTGTCCTTTCAACTGGGTCTCAGCTCTTTGTGCTCCCTCTTGGCTTCCTTCCAGCAGTGGCACCACCTCTCCCCGCACGACCCCCAGCAACTCTCCGTCTTTGAGAAAGCGCCTCCTACAGCTGCCTGCCCGGCCTGCTCCAGAGCCACCCTTGGAGACCATGGTGGAAAAGGGCACCGATAACCCTGCTGAGCGGGCCCCTCCACCGGGGCCCCCTCAGGGCAACCCTCTCAACTACCCACTCAGCGGGCGCAGCTTTATTCGCAATAACAAGGTACGATGGACATCTGGGGGCAGGTAAAACAGTGGTAGAATGCCTTTTTCGAGATCTGATTGTTGAACTGCTCAGCTGGTGTGGTCCTTTCTATGCATTTCTCACCACCTGGCAGCCCTTTGAGATAGGCCAGATCAGGAAAGAGACTCCACAAGAAATACTGGAAGTCTCCTTTATTGATATAGGCCAGTGTTTCTCAACCTTGGCAGCTTTAAGATGTGTGGACTTCAACTCCCTGGCTGGCTGGGGAATTCTGGGGGTTGAGGTCCACGTATCTTACAGCCATCAGGGTTGAGAAATTTTGAAAGCCTGACCGCATTTCCCCTTCCCTCCCTCTTGTAGTAAAGACAGTCAAGGCAGGAGAATCTTGAGCTTCCTTCTCACGCCTTCCTGTTTTCCTGGGCAAAGTTAATGTTTTACTTATGGTCGCCGTGTATCTTCTCCAAGGTCATCTCTGCACTTCTCTACACCACCAGAATGGTGGACTTCATCCATTGGGGTTTCCAGATTACAAATGATCTCTCCTGAAAGCTATGTTGGGCCCTTCATTGCCTGCTTTTCTGCTGCAGTTAGCTTGTTTGTTAAGGGCACTTTGGGTATACTGTTTTTGTTATATGCCCTTTTTCTACAGATACTTTTTTCATGTTTTTTTCCTTCTACATTTTTAAACAAATATTTATTAGATATGTATAATATATATTTATTATATATTTATTATATATAATTATAATTATATATTATTACGTGTATTCATTACAATTATTATGTTTATTTATTACAATTATTACATACATTATTATATATGTATAATATATAATTATTATATATTATTACCCTGATTTTACCTATTATGATGGCCCCTGATTCAGAGCAGGGCCTGAAGAAAGGAGGCTCTTTACAGACTGAGCAATACCTCCCTGGTCAATTACTGTCCCATTCAAGGTATTGCTTCAGACCCCCAAATGAATGAATTCACTGCAGTACTTTATTTAGGCCAGTTCTGCCAACCACTCAGTTTGCAGAAAACAACTTTGGACATGTGTCCTTCCTGTGAACAGTGCTAATGTTCCTTTTCCTCTCTCTTCCTTTCAGAAAATGCAGAGCTGGTACAGTGTAAGTAGATGATGATGATGGTATTTTTTTTATCCTGCCTTTTTTATATAGGACTCAAGGCAGTGAATATATCTAAAACTCCTTTCTCCTCCTATTTTCCCCACAACAACAATCCTGGGAGGTGGGCTGGGCTGAGAGTGAGGGAGCAGCCCAGCTGGTTTTCATGCCTAAGACTAGAAATCACCATGTCCTGGTTTCCAGGCTAGCACCTTCACCACTACACCAAACTGGCTGTTCAATATTGTTTTTCTGTAGGAGAGTTAAGAATAAAAGCTATTAGAAGCCTAAACATATTGCCTTAAGATAAAGAGTCAGAAGGACGAAAATTCACCAAAGAGATATATTGCTTTATGTCCCCAATCCATTTGAGTTTCTAACTTAAAGACTCTTATTAAGGAGGGAGCCCTATAGATGCCGTGACCACCTGTCCTTTATTATAAAGGTCTGTCCTTTATTTCAGAAAGCTGCCCTTTAGATTTATTTAATTTAATGATTTGGTTTCTTGGTTTTGCTCTTGGTTTTTTCTTTGTAAAGCAAAGTTATAAACATAATTGTTATTTTTTTTGGTATCCTGATGAACCTCTTTCAGATTCACTCCTTTTTCAGGTTGGGCCTTTATTTTTCCCCCAGAAAAGATGGTCATTGTACCTATAGAGCTCAGCAGAACTCATTTTACTTGTTTCACTGAATGTAGTTTGCACGTTTACTCAGAAACTGGGTTCCTTGCTGCTTATCAAAGTTATCCAAAAGAAATATAGCTGTGCATTTCAGAGGGCATTCTCCTCCCTCAGCAAGATAAGACCAAAAAGAAAAAAAAAAAGGATTTGCTTCCTTACCAGATTCTCAGCAAATCTAAAACAATCCTGGGTGAGTTGTTTGGCGCCCCCCCCTCCCCCCCCAGCTTTTCTTTTAAGTTAACTACAGTACTTCTGACATTTTTTGAAAGCCTAAGCAGAGGGAGAATTGGGGATTCTGGGGGGGGGGTAGGGGCACTGTTTAATTTTGCCTTCATGTTCAGTTTACTTCTGAAACAGACCGTGGTAAATTGCATTTGGGATTGGAAGACCAGCTTTGAAGAGCTCTTCCTCTGTGCAAAGGAAAGGGTGTCCTGCCATCTGTAGCTTGTGTTTGTTTGCATAGTCAGTGGTTAGATATTGATTTTGGAAATGTGTTCCGGGCTTCCAGGCCAATGATCCCCAAGGTAACTTTCAGATTGTTTATATTAGATGAGTGGAAAGGGTTGCCTGACTGGGTTTTTGTTTTTTTAGAAAACACAATAGTCAAATAATATTTAAATAGGCTAATCTGATTGAGCTGGGGAGGAACACCAATATTGGTACAGATAGTCCTCGTTTAGCAACTGTTCACAGTTATGACAGTGATGAAAAAGTAACTTTGCAACCAATCCTCAAGTTGATGACCTTCGTGGGTCTGTAAGCAAAGGAAAGCTGAAGGAAGATAGTAAGCACCATTGCGGTTTCATTTAGCGACCGCTTTGCTTAATGACCGAGTTGCCAGTCCCAATTGTGGTTGCTAAATGAGGACTCCCTGTACGTATAAAATACATAATGTTATGTTGATTGTCTTTATAGCCTGCTTTTGTTTCCAGAGAATGCAGACATGGCTTTCTCCCCATTGCTTGTGTTATCCTTACAACAAACATGTGAGGGGGGCACAGGGGGAGAGGATGGGTCTGATTCAAGATCATCCAACAAGGTTCATGGCTGAGTGTATCCCATCTGCGAGAGGATGCTCTGGGCCCAGATTCTGAAACAATAATGAAATATATGACTGGCTGGGAGTTGAAGTCTGCTTGTCTTAAAGTTGCTAAGGTTGAGAAACACTGACAAGGTCTACAGTTTGAATATTGGCCTCCTTCAATTTTGGGGCTATAGATACTCTTGCTGCCACCATATCTTTAATAATGTCACTTTCTGTCTTACAGTGTAGGAAAGACACAATTTTGCTGAGGCTAGGTTAGAGGCTTCTGTGTTTTTGAGCCCTTACATCATGGCTTCTCAGATTTGTGAATTGTGACCCCCCAGAGCAGCGTTTCTCAACCTGGACAACTTGAAGATGTGTGGACTTCAACTCCCAGAATTCCCCAGCCAGCCATGGGAATTCTGGGAGTTGAAGTCCACACATCTTCAAGTTGCCCAGGTTGAGAAACGCTGCTCTAAGAGAACAGGTTGAAGAAGCTTTGGATGTTCAATCTGGAGAAAGGCAGTCTGAAGGAGACATGGTATCAGTGTTCAGGTGCCTAAAAGGGTGCTTTAGGGAAGAGGTCAGGAAGTTTTCGATTTGCAAGAGAAACTAGGACCAGAAATAATGGGTACAAGTTGCAAATTTAAACAGAAGGAAAAACACTTCTGGATGGTGAGATCGGTGCAGTGGAACAGTCTACCTACAGAGGGGGTGGGTTCTCATCTCTGGAGGTTGTTACAAAGAAGCCGGACAGTCACCTCTCAGGAAAGGTTGAATTATTTTTCCAGCACCTTGCAGAAGGTTAGATTAGATAATCCTTGTGGTCCCTTCCAACTTCACAATTCTATGATCCTATTCTACTTTTTGTGATCCTTGTTTGGTTCTGTATAATATTTGGTATCAGATGCCCTGGGAGTGTTCTTGGAAGGCAGGTGAAAATCCCAGAATATAAACAGGCAAAAGGGTAAACAAAACAGCTGCTGGCTGGCCCAGGCTTTGATTTGGACTCAGGTTCAACCCTCACATCTGTCTCTGGGACCACAGTTATAGGCATCCAATTCCACACTGGCTGTGCTCGCACAGCATGCCATGTTTCAGTAGTTAGTGTTTGCTGCACACCCAGCCTGCCTCCTGAATGTATGGCTCCATGCATTGAACAGAGACGATGGTTTCATTCAGGAACCAGGTTAAGTGGGTTGTGTGAACGCAGCCATTGGCATTCCAGGCATGCACAGAGCTCCTTTCTCAACACCCCCCCCCCCCCCCCCCCGTTAATAGCAGCCTCCCTTCCAATCCCCTGGATCTTTGAAAGGCAGGGCCCTTCGCCAAGACTACAGATTATGCTTCATGGAAGAAGAGCCTGCCCCATTTTCTTTGGCTGGGCAAAAGTTCCGTCTGTGGGCAGGAAATGGTTAAGTGCAGCCTGACACCCTTCTCCCCACCCACCCTCTTTGTTTCCTGTAAGCAACACCCAGGCGCCCTCAGCCAATGGCTGGGCAGCGTAACTGGAGCTGTCCTTGGAGTTGGGGCGGGGGCTCCAGTTGTGCCTTTCAGGGCTCCAGAAAAAAACTTTCCAGCCCCCCTCCCTTTTCTGATGATCACCAGCTTCTGCCCAGCTGCTTTCCCAGCCCTCGCTGCCACTGGATCCCCTGCCTCTGGAAAAACCAAATCTTCTTGTACCTTCAAGCCTCCTTTCGGAACCAAATTTCCCCTCCTCGCCTTTTCTTTCTTTCACACTTTTAACCATTCTTTGCCTTCCCTCTTTTGAACTCTGCGCAGACTCTGGCCGTCCCACCTTTGCTTTCTCCCTCCACTCTTAAAACCCCTTCCTGTGCTGAGCCTACACCCATCCCATTCTCTACCTTTCCTCTCTTCTCCCACAGTTAGTTCCTCTGCCCTTCCCTTCCTCTCCAGCTGCAACAACTCCCTGATCTCCTCTGTCCAAAACCATCAGGATGCGGTCTGCAATCCTTCGCCTTCTGGACTGTGGCTGGTCCTGCTCACGATGACCGGTCATTTCATCCAAACAAAGTAAGAGAGACAGAGGCTCCCCCCCCTTCCTTCCTCTCTCTCTCTTCTGCTTCTCAACTCTCATTTGTCTAGTTTTTGCTCTTGGAAGGAAGGAAAGGCCAACCTAAGCTGCCTGAGTCCCCATAAATCTTCCAGCGTTCTTTGTCCATTTTCCCAGCAATTCCACTAATGGGTAATGTGTAGTCTTGCTCTTCTAGAATGGGGTCTGCTTGGGATGATTCCAGGGCTGATAATTGGGAGGTTATGCAGTATCTGTTCTGTCCTCTTCTTCTTAGGTGCGCTTTCTGTGTTTGGATGATGGAAGGGAAGGGAAGGGAAGGGAAGGGAAGGGAAGGGAAGGGAAGGGAAGGGAAGGGAAGGGAAGGGAAGGGACTTTATTAGGTTACATATGAAACATAGTTTATGGAAATGGATGAGAAATGGTGTGGTGCAATGGTGAAGGTGTTGGACTAGGAGCAGGGAGATCCAGGTCCTAGTCCACCTCTCAGCCCTGGGTGGCTTTGGGCCACTCCCTCCCTCTCTCAGCCCAAGAACCAGTGTGGGGTAGTGGTGAAGATACTGGACTAGGGGCGGGGAGAACCAGGTTCAAATCCATCCTCAGCCATGGAAGCTCCCTGGATGTCTCTGGGCCAAGCCCCTCTTTGGGTCAACCCTATCTTCATCAGTGGGTTGTTGTGGGGAAAAATAGGAAAGAGTGCTATGTATGTCTCCCAAAGGCAAGACAAGTAATAAGGGGTTGAGGCAAGGCAGCTACCCAGTTCACATTTCAACCCAAACCCTTCATTGTGCTCATTACCCCTTTTTCTCTCCCTGAGATACCAGCTGCTGTTCCCACTTAGCAACAGAGAATCAGCTGCTGAGTTCACACCACACACATAGCCAGGCCAGCTGAAGACATAGCATTAGCACAGTGTGTTAAGCTTTAACTCTGGTTTGTAGGGGTTTTGTTTTGATTTGTATTTGTGGCTCAACCTGTTGTATGAACTCAACCTGTTTGGCTCATTTCAGGTTCAATGTATTGTGCAGAATCCAGAAAAGGGGCTCCTTCAGTAACCAACTCCAGAGTGTTGTGTGAACCCAACAAGTACAGTGTAATGCAGAAGAGACCTATTTTCAGATCTCACTCAGTTACCAAGTGCTATGGGCAATCTTGACCAGTTTCTCAGCCTCACAGGATTGTTGTGAAACAAATGGGGGAATCTTGATATGCTATTCTAGGTTCCTTGAAGGAAGGGCAGGATTTATTTCTTTTTAAATGTAATAATAAACATACTCTCATTCTATTGGAACTCTCACCTTCTTGGTCAAAATCGCTGCTGTCAGACCCTGCTAAGAAATTTCTTCTTTCTTGCCCATAGAACCCACTTCCCTGTAAAGTGGTGGAAGTGGGTATAGATCTTCTCTGATTTGGGTGTTTTGTGCAGAAAGGGTCTAGTTCAGGTGCCCCCCTGCAGATATAGCTGTGTTGATTGATGAAATTATATGGAGGGTGTCAGGCTGGAGAAGGCTGGTTGAGCTGAACATAGGAAGAACAAATCACCATCCTAAAGCATTTGGTTATGTATTGGCAGATGCTGAGTCCCACCTATAAGCAACGCAATGAAGACTTCCGCAGGATCTTCAAAGGGCTTCCTGAAGCTGAGAGGCTTCTTGTAGGTGAGGCACCAGAGGTGATAGGGGGTTGGGAATGGTTTATGCTTGGATCTAAATAACAGAGTGGGTGAACTGGGCCAACAGAATCATTTACAGGGGACTACTGACTGCATAAAGATCAGAATAGTGCAGGCAATGGTTTTCTCTGTGACACTTAATGGAGGCGTAAATTGGACTTTGAAGAAGCAGGAGAGGAAGAGTATTGACACTTTTGAACTTTGGAGTCGGAGAAGACTCCTGAGAATACCATGGATAGCCAAGAAAGCAAATGGATCATCTAACAAATCAATCCAGAGTTCTCACTTGAAGCACAAATGACCAGGCTCAAATTATCCTACTTTGGACACATTATGCAAAGATCCAGCTCTCTGGAAAAGGTGGAAGGAAAGAGAAGAAGCGGACAACCATCAGTAAGGTGGACGGATTCAGTTACAGGGACGATGGCTGCTCTGTTGGAAGACCTGAAAGACTGGGTTAGGGACAGATCATCCAGGAGAAAATCTATGCTAAGAGTTAACACCAACTTGATGGCACATAATCATGAATCATCAGTGACTGCATAAAGATGATGAAAGAAGTCATTGGGAGAACAACAGAGAACAACTTGGACAGTTTGAGAAATAATGAATCTGCAGGGGGAAAAATCAGTGTTTTTCCTCTTCATTCTTTCAGTTTGGGAGTTGGATGTCAGCAGCAAGTCCTGTGCGTGACTTCCAATCCTGAAATGCTTGCCGCATCAGAAGTTTAGCTCCTAATCTTTGGGGTAGTGTAGAAGCAGGGAGGGAGGCATGTCACGGATTCTTATCTTTGAATAGAGGTATAGCCCCACTTAATCCTGTGCTTGCCAGAGGATCTGGACCTGATGATCCAGAGGCTGGATCTGGACCTTATGATCATCTTCAAATATCACATTCATTCCAGAGGTAAAGCAATGGAGGAAAACTATAGGGAGGGGAACAATTGGAGTTGCCATGTTTGGACATTTTTCCATGCCTCAAGTTTTTAAAAGCACTGCTGGTTTGTAACTGTAATTGTCACAGTAATGTTCAGTCTTTTTTTTTTTTTATAGCTGTCTCTCTCTGCCTGTCAGTTACAAAGTCAGCAGCTACAATTGTGCAATGTGCAAAACGTGGCTGATTTTGGTTAGGGCGTTGGTTTGTTTTTGGTGGCATAGTATGTTGAGTGTTGGGTTAGTTTGTAGTTCAGAGGATGGGACAAACCTCAAAAATGGGTTCTCAGCTAGATTAACCCTACTATGATCATAGCCTGTGTATCTGAAATAAAAATGTTAAAACTTCGATGAACATCCCGGGGCTTGCAGCCCCTTAGTATCAGGCTCTGAGGTGTGTTTTGCAAGCTTTGGAAGTACATTTCAACTTGTACTTTCTCTGTACCCCTTTCCATGCTCCCTGACATCTCCTCTCTCCTCAGATTACTCCTGCGCGCTGCAGCGTGACATCTTACTTCAAGGACGGCTTTATCTATCAGAGAACTGGATTTGCTTCTACAGCAACATCTTCCGATGGGAGACCACGGTAAATGCTCCATCCAGGGTCTCTTCTGAGTGCTTTTAGCTTTTCCTCTCCTGGCCACTGACTTCTGTGTTGCTCCTCCATCCAGATTTCCATCCAGCTCAAGGAGGTCATATGCATCAAGAAGGAAAAGACGGCCAAGCTGATCCCCAACGCGATTCAGATTTGCACAGAGACGGAGAAGGTGATATTGTCCTATATCCCCTTTGAATCCAAGCCTGTGGATAGATGTTGCAGTTTCCAAGATTCTGCATTTTATAGTCTGCCAGCAAAGGACCCTGATCTTTGATTCCTTCGTGGGTTGCATGACTGGACTTTATCTGTAATCTACTGTTACTGATTTGGCTCACACACGTTAGCTACAGGCATCTCTGATGGTATAATTGAAGCAATTTGAAGTTGCGCAAATCTGCTTGCATATTGTAGAAAAAAACCTGCAAGTGGAAGGGCTATAGTTGAATTGGGTGAAGAACCTTCTTCTTCTCTTTATTTTTAGCTGGAGGCCTTATTTAGCTTTTTTTCAATAAGGGAATGATGCAAAACAGATCAGGATACATCATATATGAGGGCAAGGTCAAGATTTTCCAGTTTGGGGGTAGAATTTGATTTAAACTACATTATGTCTATTCTAGCATTTAAAGTTCACTTTCTTTATGTGGATGTTTCCTGACTCAAACTGCGAGAAGTTGCTCCACCAATTGTGATCAGAGGTTGTTCTGGGGGCCTCAAAACTTGGAGTTTGAGGGCTGCAAGGTGCCCCAGCTTATTTTACATGATGGCTTTTCCCTGGGGTTTTGCAGAAATCCACAATTAGGGATTGGAAAATAGCCGGGATTGAATCTGGAATCTTCTGTGAGTGCTGAGTTATAGAAACATCCCATCCTCGTTCTAGACTCTGCCTTGCTCTGTGTCCTTTGTGTGATAATTGTGGCAGAGTTTTCACAGTATCCTTCCTCATGCTATTGATACAATAGCCATTCTGAAGCTGCGTATGAATGCTCAGTGCCACTGGGAAAAAATATGGTGGCTGGAACCACAGTTTTTCTCTGTCCCAGCTCCCTTCTCTCTCTCCCTTGCTTTTCAAAATGCTGGAGGGACGCTATAGACCTTATGCACAGTGTAAATATTTTAATAGGTTTTACCCATGAATCTGGATTATCTTCCTAGCAAATGTTGCAGCTCTGTGCAGGAAGAGAGCCTAACTCACTGATAATTTACAGCTGTTGAATTGTTCCTCCTTTTCTTTCTCCCCCCTCCTTCCCGCCCTAGACTAAAGTTTTTCTTCTGGAATCTCTGCTGGGCAGGGTGAGGCCTTTATCTTCAGAGGCATCTCCTCCTCGCTTATGGCCCTAACCAGTGAGGCAATGTCCTAGAAAAGAGAAAGTGCATCGGGCATAGAGAAGTCCAGATAAAAATGGGTGTCTCCCAACCTCTATGGCAGGCTGAAGATCAGTTAATATGGAACCATTCTTTCTTTACAGTGTTTAATGACCCATAATTGTACACTTTAGAGAAAACAATGCACAGCCTTTCTATGTTCCTTTCAAGATATGCACATCCCGGAAGTCAAGATTGTAATCTTCATTAGCAGTTGTGGTTAGACAGCCAGCGGGGGCTTGTAATTTTTGGATTGCTCAGATCCCTCCAAACTGCCACTCCAAATTGGCACACCAAATTGGCGTGTTTTCTTCTGGTATTGAGGTTTGCAGTTTGAAACAGCAGACCCCATTTCATAGACACCTACCATTTTTTCTGCATGGGATCACTGTACTCCTTTGGGGTATTATCCATGCAAGAATGCTTTGCACAATCTGTGCACCATTATGAGGCAGGAAGCCATTTCTGTGAGTGGAGAACATGGTGATCCTCTAGACATTGCTGAACTATATCTCCCAGCAAGCACAGACAATATGGCTCTTGCTGGGGGATGCTGGGAGTTGTAGTTCAGCCATATCTGGAAGAGCAACCCTGGTCTACATAGAGGGTTATCTTCCCACCTCTGACATCCACCCAGCTGTGTGAACAGCAGAAGCAGGGAGAACACAGATTGTCCCCTGCAGAGCATCTGTGATGAAGGAATGTCCTTGCGGCTCCCAAGTGAGATGTGCATGTCTGTGTGAATAAATTCCAATCCCTCTGTCTGTCTGCCTACTTACCTACCTACCTATTGATCAAATCAATCAGATTCTCAGCAGTTCGCAGTAAATAAGATAATAATACAAAGGCTGTCCTATTGAAAGATCCATGGTAAAATATTAAAGCACATTAAAAGAACTTAGTAAATCAAAACTAATAAAAAATTGGTGACACATTGCTCATCCTAAACCCTCCAAAATAGTTCAGTTTTCAGTAATTTTCTGTGCTCCTGAGAAATCACAGCCTAAATGCAACTTACAGGTAGAAGCTATGAAGGCTCCCCACTGTCAAGCTTATTTGGGGGACAGTCTCACACACTGTTCTTCTTTGTGGTTCCCAGCATTTCTTCACATCCTTCGGCGCCCGCGACCGATGCTTCATGCTAATCTTTCGCCTTTGGCAGAATGCACTTCTGGATAAGGTAGGAACAGATCAGGGGAAGAGCAACCAAGGATTTGTCACAGCTCAGTCCTCAGAGTTGTGGGCCCAGATTTTATCATGTTTCAAGGTTTTTCAGTGTGCTCCCTATATTGGGGCTTCACTATGTTTGTGACTGTCCAAGCTGATTTGTTTAGCTTTGATATATGCATGCAAAGAGGTACACACACACATACTGTACATACAAGGTTCAAACATGCCGCTTAGGCAAGGTGGATAACTTTCTGACCTTCCAGGTATTACCTGACTACAATTTCCAGCACTTCTAGGAAGTACGGCTAATGGCGATAGATACTAGATGTAACCTGGAGTGCCACAGGTTGCCTGTTCCAAACCACCATGTCTTTTCTTGGTTCTGGCTCAGTGTCCACCAGATCTGGAAACTGATTCCATAGGAAGACTAGAACTATACTTTTTTGAGATAGGCTATAGTAACAGAATCTTGCAAGTCAGCCTGTGTTTTCTCTTCCCTCATACTCCAGGGAATGGAGGGGAACCAGCCTGAGTCTCTTTCTAATATTTTCCCACCCTCCTGGACTTAATACATGCTTCTTCCTCTGCACCTCCTGTTACTCTAATGGGTTCTGGATTCCTTCTCCAAAGTCATCTCCATGGCTCCCTACACTTAGCACATTGCAGGAATCCAGCCACTGTGGTCTGTAAACCATAGTTTATGCTGTTGTACAATATGTGAACCCAGTCATTTGCAGTTTGCTCAGCAAGCCATGGTTAAAACAAACATTGACTTATTGTCATAAGCTCTTCAAAAGCTGTGCTATGTATCTGCTTCTTTGTTTCCTTTCTTAATGTCATGTTCTTCCACTGCCACCAGACATTGCCTCCACGAGAACTCTGGCACATTGTCCATCAATGCTATGGTTCTGAACTTGGCCTGACCAGTGAAGATGATGATTACGTTTCTCCCATTGATGATCTCAATGGCTTGGGGTGAGCATCTGCTGCCCTGTGGACAGGGCAGTTTTCCCGTGTCGGTGAATGAAACCTGTAGCTATACCTCTTAGCAATGTTTGCCATCTGTATGAGATGGTGAGAAGCCTTTTTCAAGGTTGATTCCCTCATAAATTTGCCTTGCTGGTCCAGGAGATTCCTTTTAAATCTTCCTCTGTTTTGTCTCTGCCTTGCCATGGATCACAATTCCAATAGGAGCCATAAAGAAATTGGAGATGATATCGACCTGACTGAGCTGACTTCCCGCTGCAGCACTGACCTCAAGCTGGACACCAGTCCCTTGCTGGACAAAAGGGACACCAGTCAGAGCATCAACTCACTGGCCAGCAGCAGCGATGGGACCACATCGGTGAGGATGGGGAATTCAGAAGAGAGCTGGAATGTTATGAAGATTCCTACATTCCTAGATTTTGTCCCCCATAAGAACAAGTTGTCCTACAATAATGCATGATGAACTGATTGTAGACTTTTCCGTTCCCCTCTTGAATATTATTTGCTTTGCATAATTTTCTCTCTCCTCCCCAGAAATCTCATTTGTTTTGCATTTTTTAATGCACCTATTTTACCACCTATTTGGAGGTGGAGGGAGTAAAAGTCACATCACCAAATTTCAGCAGTGTAATTTTCGAAGTTGTCTGGAGGATTCTTTAGAGTACAGGAAGGTATTGTAGATTCTGACCATTGGTCCGTTGCAGTGTTTCTCAACCTTAGCAACTTTGAGATGAGTGGACTTCAACTCCCAGAATTCCTCAGCCAGCATGGCTGGCTGGGGAATTCTGGGAGTTGAAGTCCACACGTCTTAAAGTTGCCAAGGTTGAGAAACGCTGATCTAGACCAAACTGGCCTTTCCCTGCTCCCCCTCCCTTTCACATAATACCACTGATAGAATTGGCTCCTCATTTTGACCAACCTGAGAAGCTTTTGAAGTAGAGGACAGGTGATGCTGACCTTCCTAAGGGGGATCTCCAGGACGTGGGAGGTCATTGGTTGGGGGCTACAGACATGTGAAAATTGCAACAAACTGCTGCTGTGCAGAGGACTGCCTTTTTGGAATCCAGGCACTATGTTCCATTCCTCACATCTGTTTTATGTTTCTTTGCTTTAATGTTAATGTTGGACTTTATGGTCTTATGAAGTCCACACCTCTTTATGGTCTTATGAAGTCCACACGTCTTAAGCTTGCCAAGGTTGAGAAACACTGGTCCATTGTGTTCAATATTCCCCAGAGAGACGATGGAGCTCTAAAATTTCAATCTTTTCCAGCACCAGGTAGAAAAGATGCTGGATATTAACTCTGGAACATTTAGTGTACAAAGCACATGCATTATCACTAAGCAATAGTATCTACTCTTGGGTGCACTGAAATTAATGCCTTTGAACTACTAAAAGACCCAGGTGAAAACACTAACATTTTTCCTATGCTCCATACTATTTCCTATACCTTACTTTATAAGTATATATGCTTCATGCACCTATCAATAACTTGAAAGTTACAATCAACCCCATAAAACTATTTTAAAATATCAATATCTTTACCTTATACATGTTCTAAAGACATCCAACCGTCAACTTTAAGTAAAAGTTAAAGCATATGAAGGAAAATGGGAAGTTCTTCTACTGATTAAAATAAGTTTTGAGCAGAAAGTAATTCAGTTTGATTTGATCCCGCTTAATAAAAGCTTTTTTCTCAGGCTGCCAAAACAGGTGAATTCATTTTCAATTCAGCTTTGAAGATCAGGAGTATTTTTAGATTCCTGATCTAAAAATACTCCTTTTTTTAAGCAGCTAAACAAAGAATACAAAAACCCAACACACTCACTCTGTGGTTGTTGTTCAGGCGAGCCCCAGAGACTTGGGAAATATCCAAGGACATTTCAGAATTCTTAAAAATGAAGCTGATCTATTGAAACCCATCTGGCTAAAATGGTTTTATGATTCTAGCTCCACTGCAACTTATAAAGGAGAGAGATTTTAGTTCTGAAAATTATTTACTTAGTCTACTTAGAAATAAGCCCCACCGAATTTAGCTGGAGTTACTCCAGCTACTTGGGTTTGGATTACAGCCAGTTCAGATAGTTAAGGATAGATATTCAGAATATGTTTTCTCTTAGCAACTGGGATTACATAGTCCGTGATGAATTTAATCCCTGCGATTAAAATAGGAATCCATTGGAAAATGAGGAAAAACTCCAGATTTAGATGGAGACCTCAAAGAAGATGAGCAATCAGAGGACTCATAGAGAACATCCTGATGGCATGTCAGAAGTCCTTGAAGCCCTGGTTGTTTTCCCAACCAGGGGCAGGGTGAATGTTGAGTCCTGCAGTTATTGTTTTTTTTTGGTGAGCTATGTATGTTTTTTTCTGAATATACATGATTTCTTTTCCTCTAATTTATTGTTCTTCCTTTTAAATTATAAGCCGCCAGGCATTGTTTTGGGTTGGGTGGCCCCTAAATTTAATAAAAGAAAAATAAATAATAGTTGGAGGATAGGACCAAATAAAATGTACTCAATTCGGCTGCATGTCATTCATCAGATATTACCTTCTGCTACATGCTTGGTGTCAAGAACATATCAAATAGCAAATATTTTGGCTGATTTCTCATTGACTGTCCAGATGCTGAATGTCAGATCGTGACCAAATGTGTATTTTAACTGGAGCCAAATCTCCAAATCTCACATGGGTTGAAACTAATGCCGGTTTGCTTCCCTGTAGTTGGCAGAGGATCTGGAGGAAAACACTGACAGCCAAATGGATGCTTCATCCAGCCACACAGTGACCTCAGCCACGGAACCCCCACCAGATGATTTGCTGCAAGGATCTCCTGTGTCCCCCCCGGAGGGGGACCCACCCCCCAGTGAGGAGCTCCCCACTGACATGAGTAATTCCTCCTCTTCCACACAAGATGAAGGTGAGGGCAACCCCCATCCTGCCTGAACTCCTCCAGATCTTGGAGTAGAAGATGTAATTCAACCATCTCTCATTCCTCCTTCTCCAGCCGAAGTGGAAGCCTTCTTCACCGACTTGCCAGGGCGGCTCCTGATTAATGCTGTGTATCACATTGGAGCTGAGAGGTTGCAACAAATGCTCTTCAGTGACTCCCAGTTCATACATGGCTTTTTTGACCAACGCAAGTTCACAGGTAAGGGAGGTGGAGAAACTGTTTCAAATCACAACCCCAGTGGATATTCAGGAGCAAAGTTCAGGCAAGAGTTTACATTGCAAAATGAAGGACACTGCTGTTTTATGTCTTATTTGATGGCTTAACTTAGACTTTCATGACCTGGTCCCCAGCTGATGTATTGGATAAAGAGTTGGGAAACTGTTGCATAAACAGCCAGCCGCAAACTTCCCTGATTGTTAGAGAAATGACCTTCCTCCTTGCCAGATCGTAGGAAGGCTGTTGGAAAGAAAATCTAAAAGTCTCCGCCTGAATGTCCATGGAGTGAAATTGGTTCCAAAGGGGAAATGGTTCAGCTGCTGGAATTCTTGTAACCCCATCCCACTAATCTCAATAAATCTTACAGAACAGAGTCTGAGAATTGTGCTTGAAATTATTATTTTCAATTTTAAGCAACTGTCAAAGAGGCTGACAACCATTCTTGGAACTCCGCCTGGCATGGTTGCTGAGCCTGTTCCTCCCACCACATCTGGCAAGCAAACAGGGCACCCATTTTCCCCCAAAGCCCCCCTCCCAAGCAAGCTAAATCCCCAGGCCTAAATTTTACCCCCCACACACACAATTCTAGAGGGCTCTAACAACTGCAGAAGGGGTGCTGGGGGACCTCTCATGGTTCACAAGCCATAGGTTGCCCACCGTTGAATTCAGCCTTTGAATTCTATGATCCCTTTCATTTTCAGTCCAAAGTTAATGGATGTGAGAATGGACCCTAGTTCTCTGGCAGAGCCAAAGGCCTTGAGATTCAGTTCCTTTTTAACAGGCTGCATCCTGTGCATGCAGAATAGGTAGCAACCCTTTGAAAAATTGAGTCCTGCCTGATTTTTATATGCCTTTTTTTGCTGGAAGGCATTTATACTAAAGCCTGGATTTAATGGAAACTTCAGAGATGAGGGGTGTCCATTAAATCCAAATTTGTGCCCATTTTTGTCATTTGCATAAGTGTATAATGGATGTAAATTGTGTTGGTTGCAGTAAAACCTTGACTTAATGAACTAATATCCATTACAAAGAGTGTAGAGTCTGAACAAAATGTGGGTCTGCTGTATCCAAAGTTCACTAAACTTGTGTTTCATCAAACTAAGACTTTACTGTATCATTTTTTAAAAATATCCTCAAAAGTGTAATCACCACTTGGTTTTCCTACCCTGCCCCCAACTTTTCTTTCTCCCCTTCCTAGATGTTACACTGACTTCATGGAGTGGAGACAGCAAGTGTCATCAAAGCCGTGTCATCACCTACACCATCCCCATCAGTAACCCTTTGGGCCCCAAGATTGCACCTGTGGTGGAGACCCAGGTATGGACAATTGGTTCCTAAAAATGTGAAGAGGGGTGGAGAAGGCAAGGTTGTTGTGTTTGGATCTGCTGGCTGGATCAGTAGAAACTTTTAAGCCACTGCTTCCATGGGACAGTTGTCTGAGCAAACTGATGGGCATGGGAAAGCATGGCATTGACCGAGAATGGGTAACAAAAACTGAGTGCATGTGCTGATCATGCCTTTCTCTTCCTCCTTGCCTACTGGATGGTCAGACTCTGTTCCGTGCCAGTTCCAAGAATGGAGGCTGTGTAGTTGACTCAGAGGTGGTCACCCAAGGCATCCCTTACCAGGATTACTTCTACACTGTGCATCGATACTGCATCACCACCATAGCCAAAAGCAAGGCCAGGCTCAGGTACTGATTCCTGGATCTCTCCCCTCTCAGCTGCTTCTGTGTGATTGGCCAATAGGGTGCTTTCCCTGTATTTTCAAGGAGATAGGCTTTCCTTGGAGAGTCGAAAACTTAGTGGAAAGTAATGGGGAAGAAACAAGAGGGGGAAGGTGGTTGCCAGTGGCATCCATAATAAGCTTCAAGTTCATCAAAATGTTGATGTGTGCCATGATGTTGTAGAGTGTAGATTTTGTGTCATAACATCTGATACAAATGAATAACTCATGTCATTACATCATTTCATAATATACAGATTGTGATTCTTCCCCCTTGGATGGGAATTCATTCATTCATTCATTCATTCATTCATTCATTCATTCATTCATTCATTCATTCAATTTGCATGGCCACCCATCTCAACAAGTGACTCTTGGTTGCATTTTTGTTACTCATTTTTGTTTTGAATCTGATTAATACATTAAAACCATACCAGGCCAAGGAGGACATCGGGTTATGATCCTCTTTTCTCTTGACACATAGTTCAGTTGTTCTAGGAGGAGTAAAAGCATTAGAGAATCCTCTTGATGCCATGTAAACTAAATCCATAGCAGGGCAATGCTTTAATTAGGATCAGCCAAATGGCAGAAAATGTACAAATGTTCAGATTCTCTAAAACTCTTCCTTGGGCATGATGCTACATCAATCGGGATGGGGAAGAAGCAAGAAACCCCCCAAATTAAGCCAGCTGATTTGCTGTTTGCAGTTCAGAGTTCACATTGAGATAGAGACTGTAGTCCAAATGCATGACTGTGGGACATCTTTGGGTCATCTTACATGCAGCATTCAGGAACAAAGAATGACTGACATCCCACCTTCCCAGCTCTGAAAACACAAAGGTTACTGAGACTCTGATCTCCTTGGAGAACACCTGATCTCGTAGCTGCAGAGGAAATGGAAGAAGATGAGACAGATATAGGAAAGATTAAATAACCCCAGAGATCCTCTTGGTTGCAAATCAAACTAAGTATTCCATCCTTTGCCCAAGGGGTTCCTCTTTGAGTTTCCCAGCATTCCATGGGGGAAACAGAAAGATTCTTTGGCCCATCTGTGACAATTGTTCTCCATTACAGAGTCTCCTCTGAAATCCGGTATCGGAAGCAGCCGTGGACCCTAGTGAAGACTTTCATTGAAAAAAATGCATGGAGTGGTGTTGAAGAATACTTCCAGCACTTGGGTAAGTGAATCAAGGGGACAAGCTGCAGTGCAATACCTGTGCCTTGGAATAGCTACAACACAGTCTGGGGCTGGGGTTCCTTCCCATTCATGAGGTTCATCATTTTCTCCCAGTAGAGATTATTAGAGAACGGGTAGCTCTAAAGGGGTCTGAGCCTGTAGGCATGTGCAGAACTAGACAAAAGTGTAGATGTTTTGGAAAAAAAGAGATGCTCATATATCATGATTGTAATTTTGTGCATGAACTCAGTCCTGCAACACCTTCACCTCTGTTGTCTTAAACTGTTTCAGAACTGGCACTGGTGCAAGCAGAAAAGGCTCTGCTAGAGGAGAGCTGCCATGGCAAAGAACCCCGGGGTCTCTTGTCTGGATTGCGTCGCAGGAAACGTACCCTGAGCTGGAGAGCACCCCATGTTGAACCCCCAATGCCCACACTACCCGATGGTGAAGGGGCATCACGTACTGTTCGCCCCTCAGGTATGTCTCCTTGTTGGGAAAGGATGTCTACCTCCTTCCCCTCTCCCTGGTGAACAGGGATTCAGTGATCCTCCAGATATTACTGAACTACCAAAATCTCTCAGCATTAGGGATGAGACTAAATGAGGCTGCTTGGAGTTGCAGTTCAACAATGTCTGGAGGACCTCAGGTTCCTTTCGTTCTTTAAGTCCTTGATCTGTTGGTTTTCTGACCTGTAGGCAGCCTGACCTCACGTCTTTCAGAACAACTACTGGAGCCGGGACAGGGACAGACTGTCTCCACTGTGATCCTCGTCATCAGTCTGGTGTAAGGAAGCTGCTGTTTGGGGAGGTGGGGCTGTGCTTGGAGATCATCTAGAGAACTTCCCCCAACCTGGTCTCCCCCAAGTGCACTGACTTCAACCCAAAGTTCTCCACAGTGGTTGAACTGGATGGGGAACTGAATTCCATACATCTGGAAGGCACTAAGGTTCTGGTGCTCTGTAGAGGCAAACTACAACTTTCACCATCCCCAGGCAGCCCATAGCAGAGCTGGCTGAGGATGGTAGTCCAACACATCTGGAGGCACTGCCTCAGGGAAGGCTTTTCTAGAGCTCTCTGTGAGTTTTCCAAATGCAATCTTAGAGTATTCACTCCAAAGTGAGTCTATTCAAGGTCACAACTTACATAGGGTTACAACTGGGAAACCAAGAAAGAGTCCAGTTCATTGAAGCCAGGAACAGGGGCTGGCTTTATCCTGAGTACCCATTATGCCATCAGGATGGGGCTTTAGCGGAGTTCTGGAATTTTGCCTTAATGGGTAGAGTGGCCCCAGAGACAGCAAGTCTAGTTTAAAGTAAGCGAAGTAACATACATGGCCATCAAAAAAGGGCTCCCCTCTCTGTTCCCCAAACTGAAATGACCTTGTTGCCCCATTGCTTGGTGGGCTGTAGTAAAAGAGGAAAATTGTTGTTCCCAAAGGTCAGGCCTTGCAAGGGTTTCCTGGGGGAGACCAGGGCTGTCAAGGCTGGATGGAAAGAGAAAGGGTACCTTCGCTTTGCAATCTCATTTTTGCTTTCCTTAGCCACTAACACATTAAAAAGTATGCTGGCTTGTGGTTTAAGGCGCAGCGCTATCTTCCTAAAATCTCTTGCCCTGCTCCATTTCTCTAGGTGGACTGGTTTATTTATTTACTATTTCAGTTTGTATGCTCCCCCGCTTCCCAATCTCAAGTTCATGACTCTGGGTGGCTACCAACAGTTAAAAACACCATAAAACGTAATAGAACGAAAAGTTCAAGGTTAACCTAGCCTAGTTTCCTGCTAGATTAGCAATCTTACTTGTTTTAAAAGTACAACAAAGTTTGGGAAGGGAGCTATGTTAGGGCAGAATCCATGCTGGATTTTTTTCCCTTTTCTATTTTTTTTTAGATGAGAAGAAGCAGGAACAAAGCTTCATGTGTCTCTTTTTTCTTTCTTTCTTTTTCTTTCTTTCTTTCTTTCTTTCTTTCTTTCTTTCTTTCTTTCTTTCTTTTTTTTTTTCTTTCTTTCTTTCTTTCTCTCTCTTTCTCTCTTTCTCTCTTTCTTTCTCTCTCTCTCTCTCTCTCTCTCTTTCTCTCTCTCTCTCTTCTGTCTTCTTTCTCTTGCCTCCGCACAGGATCTGTGTGAGGTATTGTATGCCAACAGCCCTCCAGTGCTGGCCATGTTGCTGCTACTGCTACTGCCTTGGACATTCCTTTGCAAGCTAACCCCCTCCTGCCATTCCTCCCTCCCTTGAAGACCTGCATCTTACACCCCGCCTTAATTCTTTCTTTCAGTCCCAGTCCCAAATGGCTGATTAACCTTGGCTTGATTCTGATTTCTTGATTGGCCTTCCTGATCCTGCCATTTCAATCCTCTCCTTTTCTTTTCTCTGCCTAAGCCCTTTGGCTGTCTCTTCCTTGATGTCTTCCACTTTCACCCCCCGCCCCGCACTGCACTCTGCTTGCCATTTCTCTTATCACGTGTCCCCCTGTTCTAAGCTGTGTTCCCCACCAAACTAAAAGGGAAAGGGGGAAAAAAACAGGTGGCCCGATTCCTTTTCAAGAATCTGCCTTACGTGATTCCACCCACAGCTTCCTTCTTGTGCACCTCATTAATCTGACAAGTTGCTACTTAGAGCATCCATGGCCTGCTTGCAAATGCTTGGGGGGGGGGCTAGCTTTCTCCCCGTCTGTCTTCATTCATAGGGCTTCTGATATTTCAGCCTTAAAGCTTAGAGGGCCAGCCGTTGGAAGGAAGATGAGACTTCCTGGATACCAAAATTTGTATCCAAGGTTAATGTCACTGCCTGTGCAAAAATAGTAAGATTATCCCTGGGAGTTACTCTGGCTGCCACGGACCCCTTCATTAGCTCAGGCTGAGTTCATTTTTTGCACTGGCAGCGTTATCGAGGCCTAGATGTCGAATATAAGCCACAGCGATGTCCTGCAAATTATGAAATTCATATCCTTTGCACAACGACAGCATGATGGGCATGATGCTGCTTCTCTCACTCCTCTGTTAATCCAGATGCGTTGATGTGTTTCCAATATGATCACGGTTGTCACTGCTTACTTATTTAAAGACCCAGTTCATGCACTGCATTAGAGCATGGGTTTATTCCGTTGTAAAGGCTGGTTCAACCGCATTCTAAGCCAAAACCAAATATATCACTGCAGGATTAAGGCAAACTGTGAAGCCAGTAGGAAAGTTATTCTACTATATCGTTATTCTTGGGAAATTATAATATCAGGATATTTCAGTCCCTATGTGTTTTTATTATATGGCGTCATTTGAACCATGATCTTGAAGGAGTTATTATCACTGAGCATCCATTCTAATTCTGACTCTTTACAGAATCCCCCAAAGTGAGAATGCTATTTTTTGACATAGGGGATGTGTTTGTTTTGAAATCTGGAGGGATTTTTAGTCAAATCCCACCACGTTCCAGGTGGAAATGGGTGCCGCCTTGGTCTGAAAGAGTGCCTCATGTTTCAACTCGTTTCTGTTTCTTTCTAGTCTCTTAGTTCTTGTCATCCTCAACATGATGCTGTTCTACCGGCTGTGGTCTCTGGAGCACACAGCCCGAACCGTGGAGTCATGGCAGACATATGCGCTCTCCAATGGGTGAGAAAGACAACAACATCTGGGAAAAATAGGAGATTTATTTCCTTACTCTTAAATACAGATTTTGACAATTTAATGCAAGCTAATATGGATTTGGGGCCCTGTATTCTCTCAAACATCTTGGCAAAATGCAGTTTGAATTGAGGGAAAGGGAGAACAATGTTCTCAAGATAGTGTACTGCTGGTTTAATATAAGTAACTATAGCATTTATGTCAAGAAATAATGTGCCGCAGACTAGTACTTGGAAGGAGAGCAATGAAGGCCTTGAAAAAGATACTCGGATGTTTTGATGAGTCAATATTTACAAAAATCAGAATTATGCAGGCAGTGGTTTTCCCTATGGCAACATATAGAAGTGAAAGATGGACTTTGAAGAAGCAGGATAGACTGAAATTTTTGATCTTTGATGTTGGAGAAGACTCTTGAGAATAACATGGATCGCCAAGAAAATAACAGATGGATCACAGAACAAATCAATCCAGACTTCTCACTCAAGGTACAAATAACCAGGTTCAAATTATCATATTTTGGACACATGATGTGAAGATCCAGCTCCCTTAAGAAGTTCATAATGCTGGGGAAACTGGAAGGCAAGAAAAGAGGATGACCAGCAGCAAGGTGGATAGATTCAATTACAGTGGCAATGAGTACATTTCTGGAAAATCTGAAGGAGCAGGTTGGGACAGATCATCCTGGAGAAGGTCTATGTGACTGCTAACAGTAGATGCTGACTTGATGTCACATAATCCATCAGTCCATTAACAGCATTTATGCAGATATCTGTCTTCCCAGTGTGGCACCTTCCAGGTGTATTGACTGCAATGCCCATCACCCAGACCCACATGAAGCTAGAGTGATAGGCCTTGTAGTCTAGCACATGTAGCAGGTGCCACGTGGCAAAAGCGGGAGCCTATGTGAAGATGCATACCACTTGAACATAAACAAACGAGATAATTTCTTTATTGATATCAAGAGAAAGCGTTTTAGCCTGCTGCAATCAGAATAGTGAAGGGGGTTATATCACCTTAGAAGATAAGCCAATATAAATTTAAAAATATAAATAATATAAATTTAAATTTATATTATTTATACAATTAATAAGTAAATAAATAAATAATATTATGGTACCAGGCTGGGCTATATACTGAGCCATTCATTTGTCTTTTTAAAAAATTTTTATTGATGGAAGTCCATGTTTCTGTGTTTCCAAGTCCAGCTATAGTTTGCTTCACCATGCTGTATGGAATAAATGAAAGTGGGCAGAATTTAATTAGCCTCCTAAGAAGAATTCCACAACCTCGGACTCCTCCAGCCACATGGACTCAAACTCTCCAAAATTTTTGCTGCCCTTTGCACATATCTGATTTATTAACTCATCTTCGCTAAATACTTAACATTGGTCTATAAAGGAGATTATGCATTTTTTCTTAGAGAATCCGTCTATAGATCTGTTTAGGAAAGTTGCCAAATTTTGTTCCGTTGTGATTCCTGGTAGGTGGCCCTGGGTTTGCATTTGGTCTAAGAGTGGATGTGTCAGGCATTTTATCCTTGCCATTAAACTTTTATTATTTTGTATTCCATTAATTCCTCACCTTTAATACTGGATGACTTTATAACTGTTATATGGCCTTTGACTGGAAATAAAGTTTATTATCATTACTCCCAGAATTCCCCAGGTAGCTAAAACCAAACAAATCATATTGTTACAGCTGTGTGGACCCAGCATAAATGTAGGCCCAGAAATACGATGGGAATTAGGGATGTTTATAACTCCTATCATGTGAACTGCCTTCATCCTACTTCCACCAATCCTATGGTGATTGGATTCTACCCAGTAGTAACTTCCAAACAGTTTTTAGGAGCAGTTTCCTCCCTCTAGTACAGTGTTCCTCAACCTTGGCAACTTTAACATGTCTGGATTTCAACTCCCAGAATTCCCCAGCCAGCCATGCTGGCTGGGGAATTCTGGGAGTTGAAGTCCAGACATGTTAAAGTTTCCAAAGTTGAGGAACACTGCTCTAGTATGAAGGTGTTTTTAAAATAACCAAGGTATATTTATACATGGGATGCTAAATAATGACTTTAAATGTTCATTTCTGAACTCTAAATCGAACCTACTAACCATTTTGACAATTTCACTGGGCAAAACCTTGGTGCTTAAAATGTAAAAAATGTAGTCATAATTATAACAAGATTGTCTCTTATTGCTGAAAGCCTGAGTATAAATCAATAAGCAGAAAGCAGATGCCAAAATGGATACCAGTGGAATAACAAATGTATTTGTTATCCAAATATTTTTAAGCATGTCAGGAACCCTCAAAAGGAAGCCATTATTGTTTGCATTCCCTGCTGAGTTATATCTTCAGTGGTAAACCAAGGTTTGTCTCTATATGAAACAAGGATGATACATTATCCATCATATTTTAAAAGCATTATCTTTGTTGTATGTGTAAACTTCTTCCAATGCTAAACAGTGATTAACTGAAAACTTAAAATTTGTTTTGAGCAGAACTTTGGGAAAAGTTGTGAACATTAAGATGCTTGGATCTGGGTTAATGTCTGGAAAAGCATATTGTTATTCAAATAAACCAGTCAGGCTCTTAGTCTATCTCTAAGGAGGACAGAAAACCAATTTCTTCAGGCTAATTTATCTTACAGAGTAGTTAGGATAAAACAAAGAAGGGGTACCACTTTTCTGGAAGAAAAGCGAGATATAAATGTATATTAAATATGTGATGAATATTTGAGTAAATTATTTGAAATGTTGAGTGACAGGATTTAAGCTGAAATCCATTGCTAGTGTATAGCCAATAAAATCAATTGATTGCTCTTTTAAATAGAATTAATTGATTACTCTTTAATAACTGTAGTCCTCCCAGCATAATAAAATATAATACAGTAAAACAATATAAAACTCAACCCCCCCAAAAAAACCCCCACAGTACAGTAATCAAGAGAAAATCATTGGCAGCACAAATAATCGTAAGGAATAGCGTACATAAAATTATAGTTAATTAAAGCTAGCAACAAAATGCTTCCAACAGTTTTTAAAAGGCTTGAGCAAACCAAATGTTTTTTGTTTGGTATGGTGAGGCTGTAAGGTAGGTACCAGGTGAATGTCTTTTGAGGAAGCATTCCTAAAAATAGGAGCCTGCCTTTTTCGGCAGGGTGCTTGGGAAAAGGTTTCAGATGAAGACCACCCATCACGGTTGACCAACCAAGAACTGCATGTGTCTTGGAAGCTCCAGAGACCCCAGGTAGATGCAAGTTGATTTTCTGATAGGCTTTACATGTCTATAAAATATAATCATAACCCCGCCTCCACACCTCTAAAACACAAATGGGCATAAAATACTCCCCAGTATGTTTTTAGTATATTCCCCTAGCTTGCTATAAAAAAGTTACTGAGAAGAGAATGTAGCTTCTGACTGCAAAAGGTTGCTCGCCCCACCTTAGAATTAGGGGAGTTAGGTTCTGGGAGGCCAACTGGCTTCTGCATTAAACGCTAGTGATGGGTATGATAATTCACAGCAAAGTCGTGAATTCAAGGGGTGGACACACTGCTAATCCATCTGAGTTAAGAGAACTCTTGTCTCCTTCTTGCCTGGCAGAAAACTTCCACAGACAGCCTCGGAATGGGCAGAGATTCTGGAGCTGCAGAAACAGTTCCACAGTGTGGAGGTGCAAAAGTGGAAACAGATCCTGAAGGCCTCAGTGGAGCTTCTGGATGAGGTGAGCCCTGCAGTTTGAATGTTCTTCCAGTCCAGCTAGTTCATAGAAGGTGTGAGAAGTGATGTTCCAACTCATGGTTTCCAGAAGCCCCTTTTAGTGTCAGAAATTTCCATCAGATGTTGGCCACACAACAGAGGTTAAGAGATATTGGACTTCATTCCCACAGTCCCTCATCATTGTCAAGCAGGTTGGTTCTGATGGAAGCTGAAGTTCAAATGAGCAGGAGGGCACCAGATTGTCTACCTGGTTTTGACCAGGTTTTGAAACCAACTTTTGTAACTTCAAGGTAAGGATGGGGAACCTGTGACTCTCCATCCCTCTCTGAGGGATCCTGGGAGTCACCAGATCCAGTGATGGGAGGGGCACAGATTCCCCATCCTTACTTCCCTAATAAAAAGAAGGAAAAGCCAAAATCGTAGGATATTGAATTGGGTACCCAGGACTCACTTTCGACTATGCACTGCTATGGTGACAGTTTAGGCAAGCTTTCAGTATCCCAATTCCCTCAAGATGTGTTGGACAACAATTTCCACAGTCCCCAGACAGTATGAACAATACAGTTTAACACCTCTGGAAGTCACAAGATTGCAGAAGGCTGGCTTAAGGCTCATCTACACATGGTGCACAAACATGTGCTAAAATACTAATGGAACCTATGCCCATAGGTTGGGTTCAGCTAACACATTGAGCCATCATGTGATATCTTGGGTTGATGGCTTGGCAGTGTTCTGTGAAAGCAACCAGTTCTGTCTTGTCCAATAAAACGCAGCTGAACAACACATGGCATAGTATGTTGTGTGAACCCAGCCACAGCTTCCTTGTTGGTTGGGGCAGTGCCTTCCTCTTCAAGGAATAACTTCCTCTCCTCTTTCCACCAGATGAAACTCTCCCTTGAGAAGCTGCAGCAGGGCATCATGGTGGCAGAGCCCCCGTTGGAGCCCGAGTGAAGCCACAGTATCTTCCTCTCTCTTGAGGAGGTTGCTGAGTTACTGGAGAGAAGACTCCTGAGACTCATCCCAGAAACTGTTGAACCAGTAGTGTGGGGATCCTGTGGGTGGAGGTGGGAGGAAATAGCACTGTGTTCCTTGCCAGATCCATCACCTGGACATTATCCTCAAGAGTGCCACTGGTAGCAGTGGATCCCTTGGTGGAACCTGTTTTGCTGGGAATATCACTCTCTGATCATTCTTCCTGGGACAGTTCCTGCAGGGACTTCTCTTTGACCCCTTTCCCCTTCAGTGCTATTTATATTCCACCCAGGATCCCCAAGAATCCTTGATTTTCTGTATCCTGGCACCAGTTCTTTTTTCCAGCTATTGTTTGGGGAGGATGGAGGGTGGGATCAATGTTAGGCGGCGGATGGCCTCTGGAGCTGGGATCTGCCTTTTGCCCTTCATTCAACAGTTGAGATACTGTACGGAGGACAGCAAAGAATTTAGATCTGCAGTTCTCTCTCTTATACGCACAAGCTATCATGAACTGGTGGTGGGGAGAAAGCAATTCAGAGGCTCCAGTGGGTTCATTCTTTCCTTGGCTCTCTTTCCTGCTGCTCCCCTCCCCTATCTTTCCTACCACTTGGTAGGTCTGATGATTAATGTTCTTAAAAGGGATCTTCTCAACAAATTACCTCTGATAGGGTAAAAGCTCTTCAGGACCGCATTTTCACACACAGAAAAGCAGAGAGCTGGACTACAGCATTTTCTTGCTGGTTGCACATTAATGCAGAGAAATTTCTGAACAAGGGGTCACCCTTGGAGTGTCCCTGTAATCTTGAAAGATACATACACCAGCAGTTCTATATACACATAACCTTGCTATCTTGGAGTCCAGCCCAACCCTCCTTTTCACAGAATGGTAACTGACTTCTGAAAGTATCCGCCAAGTTCTGCTCCTCATGGACTGTATTTACACAACACTAAATCCAAAAGGCTGATGAAAGAGTGCACTGTTTTCCCACTGCGCATAGCCAGAGACATAAGCTGAATGCAGCGTTTCTCAACCTTGACAACTTTAAGAATTCTGGAAGTTGAAGTCCAGACATCTTAATGTTGCTAAGGTTGAGAAACACTGTTTTAGTGTGTTGTCCGAACTGGAAATTGTCACCATTTGGGGTTTACTGAAAATGGACTTTGTAGCCAAGGCATGTTGTAGGTTTAAGTGTTCCAAAACCCCAAATGGCACACCTTTTTTGAGTTTGGAAAACATGTTTGAGTCTGGATAACAATCAGTGTATATAGCTATCGAGAGTGTGGTAAAGTGCTAGTGTTCATTCTTGTTAACCAGGCATTTGGGTTTAGTGTGCCACACAAACAGAGATAATTTAGTACAAAATGCTCCAAATGGTGCTTTTTAGGGAATGTTGTATCTGGGTGCAGTCAAGACCAGTGGTGCCATCCGGGTTTTATTTTTTTTTAACCCTGTGCAGCATGCCATGTGTGCCACACAGGAGATTCTTGCATCTGCCTCCTGAACAACAGCTGGGCCTTGCCTTCCCACAAGGAAACTGTATTGTCACTATAAAGTGAAGTTTCACTGCCAATCTGGGCCTCTAAGCCCTTCAAATATACTGGCAAGGAGGGGGCATTGAAATCTGCCCCCTCCTGGAGAGGGGGTTGTGTGTCTGTCAACTCTGTGTTCTCTTACCCCAAAAACTTGGGAAGCCAGGTTTCAGACCCTCTCCCTTTTTTCCCCTTCCCCCATTAAAAGGGGGGTGGGGGGTGGTCTCTTTCCTTCAGTTTTGTAGATCTGTTCAGTATTAATAATCCCATGTGTTTGCAGTTCCAGAAAAACACCAAGGCTTATTTATTAGGGAGTGAAATAAAGACCGTGGATCGGAGGTCACAGTGCCCTTGTGTGTCTTTATGGGGGAGGGACGTATTTTTTAAAACCTTCGTCCAAATAGGCTTGCCTTGCTTTTTCCACTGTGCATACATTTCCCTCTATCTGCCTTTCAAGACTGATGCCAGCCCTTTGACGTAGGCCAGGTCTGGTACTCGGCACCATAAGAATGACAGGAATTTCACTTTATTATTGCTGTGTATAAGAACGGAATCTTGAAAACCTGATAGCATTTCCCTTGACCTTATACCAAAGAAAGTCAAAGTGGGGTTATCTTGACTTTCTTTCTCATCCCCTCTTCTTTCCCAAGACTAAGCAGATGTTTATTTAACTCTTCTTGCATTCAAGAGGGGTGAGAAGGAGAAAAGCAATCTTGCAATGCAAGCCCTAGCCTTTTGCATGTGGGTCATGATGTCACTAGGACTTACAAACGGGGCGGAGCTCACATGGGCAGTGACAATAACCTTGGGAGACAGGAGGAAGAGCTGCAGCCAGGGCACTGGTCAGATAAGTGATATCTCAGCCCACAGAAGGAATGGGAGTGGAGAAAGCATTTCAGAAGGGACCCTCCCTAGTTTCTGGAAAGTAAAAGTAAAGGAGGGTACTTTCAGACTTACAAGATTCTGTTACTGTAACCTTACAATAAAGGTAGTGTTAGTACTCATGGTTTGGTTTCCTACCTCAAAGGGCTGACACTTGACAATGTGATCCTGCTCTTGTCATCTTGATGAAGGCAGCAAGAAAATCAAATGCATTTATGACATTTCTGTCCCACCTGTCTGGGGAATTCTGGGAGTTGAAGTCCACACATCTTGAAGTTGCCAAGGTTGAGAAACACTGACTTAGAAGTTAAAACTTAGAGTTAAAAGGTTGGAGGATAGGAATCGAATGGTCACATCAATGGATCCTATTAGGAACAAAGGCAAAGAGGGCTGGCAGGGGTCTGCAGTGGGGTCAAAAAAGTCAATATGGCAGCAATGATGCAAACACACACCCTTTTGTACATGCATGTGAAAAGGGCAGGGCTTTAATTATATGGCTGTGGTCCTGGAGGGCAGGATAACATGGAAGATGTTGCAAGGATAGCAGATAGGACCTGAAGAGTCAAGAAGGCTGGCCCTGAGTGTCACTGCTGAGCCAGGTCAGTTGGAAACCCATTGGCTGTGTTCCCCCCTCAAATGTCAAGCATGAATTGTTTAAACTTTTGGAGGGGAGAGGGCAGTAGATTAATAGATTGTGTGAACTCAGGTGGTTGGTTAGTTCCAGGTGTTACAGAAATGGGTTCATTCAATCACCAAGTAAAAGGTGTTGATTAGTAATCCGGGCCTCCTGAGCCATTCCTCTTTGAGAAGACATCATGTTCCCCCCATGCCCAGATGTACTTTCCCTGATCCTCAGGAGGAAGGGAAAAGACTGCCAGGAGATAGGCGAAGAGCACAGCTTTCAAGGTCTACTGGGAAAAGAATGCAATTTGAGGAAGATTCTTTTAACACAAACAGATACAGGATGGCCTCATCTTTTGCTGCGTGATGAACATGCTCTAATCCAGTGTTTCTCAACCTTGGCAACTTTAAGATAGATGGACTTCAACTCCCAGAATTCCCCAGCCAACATGGCTGGCTGGGGAATTCTGGGAGTTGAAGTCCACCTGTCTTAAAGCTGCCAAAGTTGAGAAACACTGGTCCATTGTGTTCAATATTCCCCAGAGAGACGATGGAGCTCTAAAATTTCAAAGTCTTTTCCAGCACCAGGTAGAAAAGGTGCTGGGTACTCTGGAACATTTAGTGTGCAAAGCACATGCATGATCGCTAAGCAGTAGTATCTACTCTTGGGTGCACTGAAATTAATGCCTTTGAACTACTAAAAGATCCCGGTGAAAACACTAAATTTTTTCCTCTGCTCCATACTATTTCCTAAACCTTACTTTATATATACTTCAAACACCTATCAATAACTTGAAAGTTACAATCAACCAGATCAAGATCACAGGCTGTATTTTTTTTCTGCTTTATTACTACCAAATGCCACCACAGCAAATAACTGACCTTGGTTGATGGCAAAAAGCCGCTCCTGCTTTACGGCACATCAGAAGGGTTCCTTGGTAGGCAAAAGATGCAGCAAATATTTGCCAAAGGTAACAGTTTGGGAAATGCTGATCTAGATTCTTGTCTTTGTCCAGTTATTGCCTCTGAGCCCTTAGGTGCCCAGATAAAACAAAACCCTGAATGTTTAATGGAGTGGTTTTAACTTAAATTTTAAAGATGCCTTGACTTGTTCTGCTTTCCATCATTCTACTGAAGTTTCTTCCTGCAAATAGGTTGTCTTCACATTGATTCCCAAGTAGACCAAAGGAAGTTCAAGGATGAATGGATCCCAACTGGGGTAACTGAAATGTGTGATCAAAATGACAGTGTGTAGGCCCCTGAGTTGACTTAACAGGGTTTTCTTGGCTGTCTTCACCCAAAGCAATTAACCTGGTTACTTTGGGAAGCTACTTGGCTAGTTGGGTCAAGTGGCAAATGAGCTCTGTTCTTACTGACGGTGAGTGAAGTTATGGTTTATCCTTGGGCACATGGGGGGTTGGGTGTGGAAGGGTTTTGTGCTTTAATCTGGTAAGCTGCCCAGAATCCCTTGTGTGAGATGGGCAGCTATCTAAATCATATAGCTAAATAAAAAATAAATTTCCTGGGTCTGCATGGTACACTGAATTATAGGCTGGGTTTGCACAGCCTGGGAAAAAACAAACCAAGGGTAAAAGTAACCAAGCTTAGCAAGGTGTGTGAACGTAACCCTTAGGTTTGTAAACACTCTGGTTAAGTGTACTGTGTGGACACAGGCTTAGATTCTTAAATCTTATATTGGACTAGCCTTCTCCTCCCATGCCGGCTAACCAGAGTGCTTTCAATCAGGGACTAAGCCGTGTACAAAACATACACTGACTCTTTCTGTATCCCACTTTGAGATTCTAAATTAACCAGGCAAGTTTCATAATATTAATGATAGTCCAAAACCTTTTTGGGACATCTTGCTCAAGAAAGGGAGTTGAAGAATTTTGAAGCCTCTTTGGTCCCCTTTGAGTTGGCCAATCAAGCTATTCCCTCTAATAGGGATTTGGAAAGCTCTGTTGAATCAGTCTGTTCAAGAGCTTACCTTTGCAGATGTACAGAGTGTCATTCTCTGCCTAAGCAAGTAGGCTAGGATTAAGACTTTGTCATCTTTGGATTCCAAGAAAGAAAGGGTAGCAAAACAAGAGGACAACTTTGGGTTGGAGTGGGGAGAGACGGGAGAGACCTTAATTTCTGCCCAAGTTAAACTACAATTCATGCCGGCCTTCTGGACCACAGCAATGACCAGGAGGCTCTCTGGGAGTATGCAAAGGGTTTTTGATACTCCTCACACAGCCCTCGCCCCCCAGCAGTTTGGAAAACTTTCCTTCTGGTCAGGTGTCAACGCCCGAGGGACCGCCAGCCTTGTCTTTCCAAAGCCAGCGCAAAGCCAGCCCGGCCAAGCCGGGACTGGGGCAGGACCAGGGCCGGGATTCAACGCTGGGGGGTGGGGGTGCCTCGGGACGGGCTCCGCAGCCACTGCAGAGAGTGACGCATCCCTCCTCCGCCTATGATCTTCTTTCCATCCCCCTCCGCCCCCCGCTGCCTCTTCCCCGCTCGCGTTTCGATCGCCCGATTTCGGAGGCGGGCGGGTGGAGCCACTGCGGGTCCGGCCCCGCTCGTCCGGCCTCCTACCTTTTTCCTTCCACCTCTCGATCTTTAGGCCCGCGTGGCTTCCCCTGGTTACGCCGCCGCCGCCGCCGCCGCCGCCGGTGCCTCGGCTGGTGCTGCCGCCGCCGCCGCCGCCGCCGCCGCTGCTGCAATGCATCAAGTTTGGCGGCGCCCGCCTCCTCCGCCTGGCGCACGCTTTGATTCATTCCTTCTCGCCCTGTCCAGCAGCGAGGCAGAGCAGTTCCCGGCCAGCAAAGGCTCTGCCGCAGCGGTGCGCGCCGCCGGGGAAGGCTAAGGAGAGGGGAAGGGGCAGATCGCCGCGGGGGTGAAGGAAGGAGGAGGGGGGAACCGAGGGGTCGTCGAGCGGGCCAGCGGGCGACTCACCTCCGCAGCTCCCGGGCGGACCGATCCCACCCTTCCGTTCCCTTCCGCGGCAGGCGCAGGAGATCCAATCGATCCCGCCTTCTCTGGGGCCGCTATTAGCGAGAGCAGAAGGCGGCGACCGCAGTCGCTCGGACTCCCGGGCAGCGCGCCGCAGGGTTGCCGGCAGCGAGCCGGCGAAGCAGCTATGGATCCGGCCCTCTGGAGTCCCGCGGAGGCACCTGCTCGAGGGGGCGGCTGATCTCGGGCTCCTCCCGTGCGCCGCAGGGAGCCGCGTTCTGCAAAGGGCTTGCTGGGAGAGGTGTGTGTTTTTCTAAGAGGGGGCGATTTAATTTGGAGAGGACGGACCCCGCTGGGAAAAGGCTTCGGGTTCCGGAAGACCGCGCGGGCGCTTTGTTGCGGCCGGCGGAGCCGCGACCTTTCGGCTGGGCAGGGCCGCAAGCCGCCACCGCGCCGCTCCGGGTGCCCCTTGAATCCGAAAGGACGCGGGCGCGCGGGTGGCCGGGCCCGTGGGGCGAAGAAGGGGATCCCGTCCCGCGCTGCCTCTCGCCTTTCTCCGGGCCCATCCCAACTTTTATGGCTCCCCCAGCAGCCGGCCGCCGCCTCTGCTTCTTCGTGGCATCTCGGTCCCCGGCTTGGTGTCATCGCAGCCCCGGGGCGACGGGCGCAGCGGCTGTCGTTGGGGCACGGAGCGGCGGAGCGCCTCGTGCGGCCGACGTCCGCGCCGGGGCCGGGGAGGATCGGGTGTCCGAGGCCAAGACAGGTGGATCCGGCTGGGACATTCCGAGACGCGGCGAGGCTGTCTTGGGCGGCCGCTGAGCGAGCTATAAATACCCTCGCGGGAAGATTCTTTCCGAGGATCGTCTGTCTGTTGACCGCAAGAGGTTGCTTCGAACGGGCGGGACGAGCCCACCCGCGCGGCCCACTCCCCGGCCGAGAAGGGCGCGCACCCTGGATCCGACCCCCCAGCATGGCCGCCCCGCGCCCCATCTCGCTTCTGCTCTGCCTTGCCCTCGGTGAGTTGGACGTACGGAGCGGGGGGGGGGGAGAGACGGGGGGAGGGCGTCCGGAAAAGATCCGAGGAGGCGGCGTGGGACCCCAGAGGGTGCGCGGGGAGGGCGCGCCTCCCTTCCCATTTCAGTCTTGCCCCTCGGGGCCGTGCGTGGAGCTGGCGGGCGCTGGCCTCGTGCGCACGTCTCCCGGGATAGGAGGAAGACTTTGCCCCCCGCCCGCTCCCCGGGCCGTCTTTTCTCCGCAACGGGCCTGTCGGCGCGCGGGGTCCGCTCCCGGTCCCGAGAAAATCCAGGTCCAGGTCTTCGGTGCTGGGCTTGGAAGGGTATTTGGAGGCTCCGAGCTGCAGGAGCGGAGGGTTTCTGAACGCGGTGAGCGGGTAAAGCCTCCGGGGAGGCCTCGTGCGCTTTGCTTCTCTGGGCTTTTTCGTGCCAAGTGAGGGAAGAGTTCATTCCGGGATGTCCTCAGTTGAGCTCCTGGTTTTCCCTTCCTCTCTGCCAAGGTGGCACAGAGATCTCGATTCTGGGCCTGGACTTCTAGATCTGTGTGATGTGCAGGCTTGGATGGAGCTGATGCAATAGCCCCCCAAACTTTTTCTGCATCTATTTTTTGGGGGGGAGGGTTCCCTAAGACTCCATTCCAAATGACTTAGAATCCATGCCAGGGTGGTCTCTTCCCTCCCAGCAACTTGGAATGTATTGCCAAGGCGTGAAGTTGCCGGGGCTGGAAGTAGAAAGCAGAAACTTGAAAGATGCCTGGGATTGGAAGGGGGCTTCATTGGGGGCAGAGGAGCCCTGCTTGACGCAGAGGGGGCTTATTCCATGTAAGGTCAAGGGGAGTTCAGAGCAAGGGCCACCAAACACGGATTTCCTTCTGACTCAACAGAGAGAACAGCCTTTTGCAACCTGGGCTTTACCAGAGATGGCGGATGGCAGTGTCCCTGTCCTAGATGGTGCTCACTCAGTAAATGCGCAAATGCCTCTGCAGTCAGATGGGCAGAAGCAATGGAGCAAAGAGAAGTTTTCTTGATTCTGGAGGCCAAATGTAATTGGAAGAAGCAGAATTCACTAACTCATTCCTAGGTTTTTTTTCCCTTGAAAAATGATTTAAGGAAAATGAAAAATGATTTGTACCATTCCTGCTGCCCTTGGCCTTGCATTGCCAGTTCTTCCCCTCTCTCAATTAATGCCCCCCTTGGGCCACCTCTTCTATCTGCTGAAGCTGCTTTGCCAAACTCTCAAGGCATTTAAAGGTAGCCTTCATTTTCTTGCTTTTTTGTGACGGTGTGTATGGCGGTAGGAGGGTGGGGGGAACCTTCCCATTTCTTTCCTTTTTTTCTGCAGTTTCCAATCTCAGATATCCTCACTGAACTTTCTCTTCATCAGCCCCATGGAGGAATAAAAGTTATTTTCTGGTCCAGAGAAGCACACTTTTATTCAGTGTTCTAGGGTAAAATTCTGCCTTCAGATACCCAAGCCCTGAAGCACACAATCACAAGAGATGTGAGGCATCCTCTGGAAGGGTGTGAGAGTTTCCTTCATCTGGGAAAAAATCAGAAGGAGTCTGACTTTCCAACTAACAATTTTTATTAAAAGGCATAAGGTTTCAGGACCTAAATCTCCCTTCATCAGATGCATCTGATGCTACCAGATTTGATCAGAAGCTACCAGACTCTTGATTTTTTGGCCACCGTAGATCACACAGCTGTCCTCCTACAATGTCATCATCCTGCAAGAGCTCAAAAATAATTAAACACTTGTACAGCATAACCTCCTCCTTCCCTGATCCAGGAACAGAATGGAAACTGTGTACAGTACTGTCAATTCCCAACCTGATAGGCAGAGGCAATTTTTAGCATCCATCTTTCTGTCTTTCCTTCCTTCCTTCCTTTCCTATTTTTTTCAATCTGCAAGGTAATCCCATTGAAGATGATGCTGATGGCTGGTTGTAACATTTTTAAAACCATCAAAGAGACAGAATGAGGATATTGCAATAGCAGAGTAAGAAATAAATAAATAGCATGACATAGCATGGGACTTTAAAAACAAATCCTCTTCAGCTTAAGACAAAAACAAAACCAGCATCACTAAGCAAAGAAGTGAGTTAAAATAAAATAAAGTATGTCACCATCAGAAGGTGTGAAAATAATTTGGCTGAAGGTCCTTCTAGTACAGTGTTTTTCAAACTTGGCAACTTTAAGATGTGTGGACTTCAACCTGCTGGCTGGGGAATTCTGGGAGTTGAAGTCTATACATCTTAAAGCTGCCAAGTTTGAAAAGCATTGTTCTCAGGACCTTCGAAAAGTCTGGTTACAGTGAGAGCTACGTATTTTGTTTTATCCTGCCCTTCTCTGAGAAGCTTGAGGTAGATGTTTCATCTATCTTTGTTTCTTTGCACAGCAACTCCTGAAAAGTAGGTTCAGCTGAGAGATCATAGTTTCCTCCATTCCCACTTCATCATGGCTGAATGTGGCTTTGACTCTGCTTTTTTCAATCCTAGTCCATGGCAGTATCTTCTTCGCCTTCCAGATGTTCTTAATCGGCCCCCTCCATATATTTAAGCAAAACTGTTCTTCCGATTTTCAAAGCTTCCCTACCGGGTCACCTGTGATTCTTTTTTATTCCCCCTAGGCAAGTCACCATATATGAGACAGCTTCAACCAAAGGACCTGGGTGTTTGGAAGGAAAATTATATTCAGCTCTGTTCTGGAAATTTCTAGAGTGCTTTGGTTTTCCTTGTTTGCAAATAGTTTAGCATTTGTCAGGCCACCAGGATCTCCAAAATGGAGTGAGTGGCTGCTGTAAGGGCCTCTCTTGCTTTAGCTGTAAGCATTTCTGGTTGAGCTTCTTGTCAGATACTCAGAATGTGTTTCATTAGAAGTGAGATTCCTTACACTTGGTGGTTCAGAACTCAGGTTGAGAAACCCGGTGGCAAGAAACGTGGTGGGCGAGTTCACACTAATTAGACTTTCAGAATTGTGCCATGTCATTAAACTAATTCATTGGGTTGATTTATTTATCTATCTACCAAATTTATATAGCCGCCCATCTCACAGATGTGACTCTGGGTGGTGTCCGATAAAACAGCCAGCTAAATATAAAGCAACAATTAAAAACACTTTACACACAAATATAAATAAGACCGTGGGAGAATGGACCAGCATCCTACACACAGTGTAATATCTTGCAGGCTCCCTATTTCTGTGGGATCCCCAAGCCTGTTGGAAGAATCAGGTTTGAGGGATTTCCTAAAGGCCAATAGAGTCAGGACTAATGTCACCTTGGGAGGAATGATGGTCCAGTGGATGGGGGCCATGGCAGAAAAAGGCCTCCTCCTAGATCTTGTCAGATGGAACTCCTTAGCAGTGGGACTATAATATACCCCTCCTGCTGGACCTGATAGGACAGGTAGATGTAACCAGGGAGAGGCGGTCCCTCAAATAACTTGAGGTCATGTTACTCTAAATTAGAAGCTGAGTTGGGAAGTAGAGATGGAAGGGGGAATGGCTTGAAGCCAGAAAGGCAACATGAAGCAATTTGGTCATCTCTGCACCAGATACAATAACCTCCACCCCTGTGTAGCATGTCATATCTCCAAAATATGCTGTGCGTACTTCAGGTAGCAAGAATTTAAGATTGTATAGTCAATCTTGTGCATTATTTTTCTTTCCTTCCTGAAAGGCAGTGCTTTTGCTATAAATGGCGTCTCTTCTTCTGAGGACAATACATCTTTAAATACCAGGTGCCTTGGAGAGACAATAATGAAAGGTAGTCAGTGGTGAGGATTTCCTGGAATATCTTGCTGGTGTTTGTGAGCAAAAAACTACTAGATTAGAAGTACGGTAATCCTAGCAAGGCTCTTGTGTTCTTCTGTGTTGGCCTCATGCAAAGTTATCTCCTCAGAAGGCATAGAAATACAGTTGCTTGCCTGAAAATGTTTCCTGCCCCTGGAATATTGCATATTCTGCTTTGATTGACACATCAAAGTATTTTTTTGGATACTGGGGAAAAAAACATCAATTCTATCTAGAACAGTGTTTCTCAACCTGGGAGACTTTAAGATATGTGGACTTCAACTCCCAGAATTCCCCAGCCAGCCAGGCTGGCTGGGGAATTCTGGGACTTGATGTCCACATATCTTAAAGTCACCAAGGTTGAAACACTGATCTAGAAAGTTGTCTCTCCTAATCTAAAGCCAGTAATTCTACTCGCTCCCAAGAATATTGGGGCGACCTGAAATTACTTAGTGGTTCAGAAATATTCTTTGCATATGTTCAAATATACACTGCTTTCTGCTTCCGCTCTAAAACCAGTTCCAGGTTTCTTAGCAGCTGTTCTTCAGCTCTGGGCCTGCCTCCAGCTGATTTTCTTGAAAGCATTTGGATTCAGAAGTTCCGAAGCAATTCCATTACCAAACAAATCAATGGTCTTGATTTAGGTTGTGTGAAGCTCTTTGCAAATGACACACAAATGATAGCCTTTAAAAACAGTAACCAAACGTGTAGGTGCGCATTTACATTAGGTGTGGCCCTATCTGGCACTTGTGTGCATCGGATGAAGGTACAGTCTTATGTGTTGTGCAAACCACGGTGGCTGGATGCCATCTTCTACTTAGGTGGCAATATTTTGACTATACAGTAATTTGTCACAACCGTAATTTTAATTATTGATTTATTAAATGTATATGCCACCCATCTCCCCCAGAGGGTGACTCCGGGTGACTCATAATTAAAATCCAAAACTGTAGAAACAATAAAAATATTCATATCCATATTAAATTAGCTAAAAAAAATTCTCTATAAAAAGACTATAGACAATTCAAGATGACGGGGGCAGAATCAATTATTCCACCAGCCAATTCCAACAATGCGAGCCCCCATCAGACCCCCCAGGCCATGTGGCACAGCCAAGATTTCACAGGCCATGAGAGTGGCAGCGGTCTACACCTCAGATGGTAAGTTGTTTCCCAGGGCGGGGGCCATGGCAGAAAAGGCCCTCTTCCTAGACCCTGCCAGCCAAAATTCCTTGAATTTTTGAAATTCCTTGAATAATTAATTTCTTATTAATGTTTCTAGTGGTTTAGAGCCATTGGATATCTTATCCTAGGCTTTCACTATGTGCATCTAGTTGACCTAAACTTGCCTCCTGTGGTCACTGGACAGCTTTGCACAGAAATAAATCTTCGGTGGGGCTCACTGCTAGAAGCACAGGAACTGCAGCTTTAAAGCCCTAGAACCCATTAATAAATTCTAACTGGTTAAATATTGACATTACAGAGGAAGTAAGACCTTAAATAGGAAACTGTATGTCTTTTTAAAGGTGGGGAAAGGGTCATAATCATTTAAAAATCATACCAAAGTATGTTATTAACTGTTGGCTAACAGTATGAGTTGTATGTTTGTGGAAATGTTGAGTTTTGGATACTCCTTACAATGAATGCTCAACCCATTTCTAATCATTAAATTTGCAGAGCTCTCGCTCAAGTGCTGTTTAGCAGTTTGTGGGGTTGGGGCCAAATGGTGCTTAGGAAGGTACATTGCATCTCTTGAAATCTCCCAAGCTGACGATTCTGTGAAGCTCCCATAGATGTATATGTTCCCCAGGCTCCTGAATGTTGTGTCTCTCTGTCACTTTTGCAGCTTCTGAGATCCAAAATGTGGAGGAGCCTAGATTTATCTGTTCAAAGCTCTCTGTTTGGTGGGTATCTTCTGGCAGATTCAGCAATGAGATACATTACTGTAGCTTTAGTTACACACTTTCATCTTCCTGTTTCAATGGATACTCTGTCCTTCTCCAGAAGTTGGAGTAATCCATCTGATTACAATTTTGGCAGCTATCTCTACTATGGGAGTGAACCTCACTGAATGTAGTGAGGTTTACTTTGGAGTAAACATGCATCAGTTTACATTATCTGGCATTGCTTCCTCTTGGGATTCCTTACTTCTTACTTAGCATTCAACTGTCTCTCTTTTTAGATTCATTTGATTTTTTTCAAACAGGAAGACATCATGCACTAAAACATCCTTTCTCTATCTCCCTGCTTGCTGATCCATTTCTGTGACCAACATCAGCTCCTCAATGGGCAGGTTAAAGTCTTTGCTGGGACCCCAAATTTCTAAAAGGGCCACTATCAGCATTTTCACCTGCCACTCTTCCTCTGGTTGGAAAAAGACCTGGATGGGATGTCCATGCTTTCCCACAGCACAAGCCAATGAGATGCCTCAACATGAGGTTGTGCTACTCAGCACTCCACAGCTGAGTTTGTCTAGGTATCTAGGATGGCTAGAGATGTGTTTGTGTAGTTAGATAGAAGCATTTTCAGGGCTTTGTCTAGACCAGTATTTCTCAGCCTGGGCAACTTTAAGATGAGTGGACTTCAACTCCCAGAATTCCCCAGCCAGCATGGCTGGCTAGGGAATTCTGGGAGTTGAAGTCCACTCATCTTAAAGTGGCCAAGGTTGAGAAACACTGGTATAAATTGTTCTCAATACATCTCTACTATGTAGTAGCAAAGGTTCTTAAGCAACCAAGGGAGTAAGAGGACTACAGTACTGGTCAACTTATCGTCCCATAACTCTTCAGACAGTTATTACTGTCCCAACCAGGGACAGTTGCCACTGCTGGTATCAGTTGAAGAAAGGAAATTGTCTTCAGTTCAGCAGCAGAACACTGATCCTATATGAAAAAGATCCAAGATTTAGATCATGACATCTCTGGCAGAGATTCTTATTTGAAAGCCTAGAGTACTGGCATTACTGTACTTAGTAGCTTAGCTCACAAAAAAGTATTTAAGCAGTTCAGAGGTTTTTTTTACACTTTTATTTAATTGCGTGTGTGTGTGAAATATAATAACCAAAGTATAATAATAATAACAATGACAACAAGCACAATGATTATTCCATCCAAAAAGAAATTAATTGTAATTATAGCAAATGTAATAGTAATAGAAGTGAACTAAAACAAGAAAAGAAAAAAGGGTTCCATATAATTTTAATATAGAACTAGCTGAATCCTTTAATTTGTTATTAAATCTAGACCATATAGAAACATGTTGTTCCATCTCCTCAATTTTGAAGTATACAAACATTTCAAAAATTGATAGAAAACACTTCTCTTGAACCTGTTCTTTAATATCAGGGCTGTAAATTTTGTTCCAGCTGTGTTGTTTAATTCTCTTTGCAATCTTCTCTGGGCTTGATAGAGGCAGAGTTTTTCAAAAAATGTAAGAATTGGTTACTGAGGTAGAGCATGCTTTGGAAATGATTTAGAAGAAGCCCCTTGACTGGTGTATGAATACAGCACCTCTGTGTTATTTATTAAAGCAGCCTGTCTTTTTTTCAGATTTCTGCATGACCCTGAAAAGAAAGGTTGCTGTTACGTCACTCTTAAAGCAGCTGCAACTTTTTTTCAAGTTCACATGGGAGCCTGAAAAAAAAGATGGGCTGCTTTAATCAAGAACAGAGAGGTGCTACAGTTGCATGAAATTGGAAGCACTACTTTTAAAGTGAGCGCAGCCTTGTCAGTTACAAGCTGAGTGATTGTATTTGCATGACATGTTGGAGTGAGTTAGAATTAACCCATCCCCCCCCCTTTTTTTTTTTTTTGCCTATTGTGTTATTTGAACCCAGCCTGTTTGGTTTTAGTTTGCAATTCTTGATGGTATGAATACAGAAAATAGTTATTCAGTTACTAAATTAAGCAAGTTGCCAAAGCCAGCCAACATGTAGTTTCTAATGGACTAATGGTTCAACTTGGTCAAAGATAATAGGCTACATTTCTGGGGGCCTGTAGTTCTGTCTCTTGTCTTTGCTTCAGTGCTTCTTTATCTTCCCTTTCCTTTCCTTGGTTTGCTAAGCTGTCATAGATGAGAAGGAGAAAGAGCAGATTCTCCTACTTTCAGTCGTCATGTGGATTGGGCCCAAAGGAAGATGACAGCGCCAGGAATGATAAGGATGGCGAGAGGGGCCAAATGAAGGCATCTGATCTGACCTGCCTTGCCAAGAACTTGGAATAAGTACTGGCCCAAATCGCCACCAAGTTGTAAAGCTTCCTTGCCTGGTCACCTCGGTCAGTGTTTCTCAACCTTAGCAACTTTAAGGTAAGTAGACATCAACTCCTAGAATTTGCCAGCCAGCATGCTGCCTGGGGAATTCTGGGAATTGAAGCCCACATTTCTTAAAGTTGCCAAGGTTGAGAAACACTGACCTAGAGACAGATTTGACAAGTGAGCAGCTGTTTATGAGTCATCCCTAAAGCCCATCCGTTTCTGGCATCTCAACTAACCATCCTGCTCCTTTCCTGCCAGGATACTTCCTTAGGCTGAACCACTCCTGAATCTTCCACCCAAGAGTTGCTGTTCTGTTGGTTGCTGCAGATTGTGTTTGTGCTGAGATTAGCAAAGACCTTGTCCTCCCAGGTGTGGGATATCACTGCTGAGGCATGGAAAATGGGAGATGGAGACAAGGAACGGAGGAGGATGAGCTACCAAAGGAGAATCAGGAATAGTTTGTCTCTTGCATGTGTATGCCAATATATTTTTCAGGCAGAGACATATTATACCCATATGCATAAAACAGAAAAGTTTCATCCAGCAGCGAGCAATGGAAACACCAAAGTTACAGGATAGCAAAAAACAAGGGAGAAGGAAGCAATTTCAGTAATATCAATTTACTCCAAAGACTGGTAGCAGAAATGCATTTCCAGATGGCACATACAGCTTGGAAGTCTCAGGCCCAGTTATTTGTACACTGGAAGGAAACTTTTCATATCTGCTAATCACGTCAGCAAATCTAGTGATGCATTGGCTACAGCATGGCTGGACATTCTAGTGAACAAATGAATGAATTTGTATTACATTTGGCCAATCAACAAATATAATAAACCCCATTCTAGTGCTTTCCAGGTGTTTTGCATGGCAGCTCTCACAATCCTTTGCAGTGCTGCCTAGGACTGATAGTGCTTGAAGTCCAGAACATCTGGAGGGCACCAAGATCTCTACGTTGGGCTAGAGCACTAATCCTAATATCTAGCTTTGAACCTACCTTTGGCATCCACACTGCATTTCTGATGCCAACCTGTTATTTATCTGTCTCGTTAGCCTCTGAAGTTGCCCTGGGCAGTTGAAAACGAAAGGAACTTCCATTTTTTCTGCTGCCATTCTGGAGAGCTGTTAAAAAAAATTAGGTTGGAGAAGACCGGCATTCCTGTAGCCTCATTCAGATCAAGGGGTCCATGGGCAGGGGGGAGGGTCAAAAATTTCAAGACAGTGGCCCTGACCACACAGTCCCCCCTCCCCCTCCAGACACCACTGATTTCAGATGCTCAAGGCAGAAGCTTCTGTGTCTGCTACCTGATGCTCTTGATAGGTGCACTTCTGTCGTGGACTAAATGCAAGGTCATGGTGGACTTAAGGAGATGGCGTGTGTTGGCAATGCTTCTTCTGGCTGCATTAGTGAGAACTCTACCTGGAGAACTAGCTGCATGGTTTCATTGGGCATTTACTGAAGGAAATCCAAGGCCTTCCCTCGGGTTGTAAGCTATGGGAAGGGGTGAGAAGGACAGTATTTTTCTCTTTGAAGTTATCCTTGCATCTTAAGGATACAACTATATCATGTTTGGTAGCTGTGACACCTGACATTATTAGCAAATTCCCAAGATGTCTATATTTGTTCTTGAGTAATCCATCTGCCATGAAGAGTCTGGTGAACAACGTTTTTCAAAATTAAGCTTCCTTTAAAAAATTTTGAACTATGAAGGATGAAAGACATATGGAATAAGTAAAAGAGTTAAATAAGTTTATCAGATACAAGTATGCATACATGGAATCGAAAATGACATGGAGATTACAATTTTTCCATATATCATCAGTATCCTGGACCACACATTAGACCAATTTTTCTCAGCCTTGGCAACTTTAAGATGAGTGGACTTCAACTCCCAGAATTCCCCAGCCAGCATGGCTGGCTGGGGAATTCTGGGAGTTGAAGTCCACTCATCTTAAAGTTACCAAGGTTGAGAAACCCTGCATTAGGCAAATGGCCTGTTGGGATCCTTATATTAAAACAACATATTCTGTGTGCAGACAGAATCCAAAAATTACACATAATACAGCCCTTTATTTGAACAAAATAGTACAATTGAGAACTGCATATGTGGATTTGATTGGGGTAAATTGTAGGGGTGATGCAGAAATATGATTTGCATTTTCTTTTACTCATGTCTTTTACTCTATTTTTTAACTGATGGTGTCACTTTTGTTCTGTATTTTATATTTTGTATTCTAATATGGCCTAATGGCTAATGAATAAAGTATTACTATTACATATATCATTAGTTATACAGTTAAGTTAAGAAATACGTTATATCACTTTTTGAAGAAAAAACAAAAGATCGTATTAAGGTTTAAACTAAGAGTACCTGGTTCACAAAGTATAAATAATTAATTAGAGTCATAGGCTATGGTGAAGTAAATCAACTTTAGAAATCTAATTTTGTATAAAATTGGAATATAGACTCTAAACATTTTTTTAAAAAGTGGTTTGGAACAAAATCCCATGTTAAATTGTATCCAGGAATGGTTAGAATTTAATTCTACATCGGATTTACTTTTTTTAAATATGAGGTTATTTCAGACATCAAAGCGTACTCCCATAACTTGATTAGCCATTCTTCCAGGAAGGAATCAGCCATGCTTTGTGACAAAAAGCATATAGTATTCTTGCTGCAGTGACATTGTTTATTAACAGATAAAGGGATAATGGGGGAAAAAAATGTAGGTCAGGATGCTTCCACACTCCAGCATCCCCCAGCTGAGGTTCTTATAGCTTCAGCAGATCATCGAGGCAGAAATTCCACAGGGATGGCTTTCTCCATTGTTAGATCTACCTTGTGTATTTGGAATGGTCTCGTAAGATGTGAAATATGCAGGAGGTAGGGATCAGGACCAGCGTCCTAGGGCACCTGCCAAGGTCTGCAAATCCTCCAATCACGCCAGGCCTGCTGATGTTCTGCCCTGGCCATTGTCACCTGTGCGCAGGGTAAGAAGACACCGGGACACATTGTGTTCTGTCTCTGCACAGCAGCGGTGAAGAAGGTGGGGGAGAAAGCAGGGTGAATGGTCGGGTGTGTCAAGGGAAGAGGGAATGGCCTTGAGGGACAGGAGGAACAGCTGTTGCCAAGGCAACGGTCAGATAAATGGGCCTGAGCCCAGGCCAAGAACATAACATGAGTAAACATCTCAGACAAACCCCTCCCTGATTCACACAAAGATAAAAGAAGGGAGGGGGAAGCGCATTCAGACTTGCAAGATTCTGTTATTGTAACTTTACAGTAAAAGTAGCATCTGTCTAAATGACTCTGGTTTCCTAGTCTGGTCTACCACAGAGGGCTGATAGGGTGATAGTATTAAGAAGATGCAGGGGGATATTCTGAGATTGTCATGCTCCATGTGGATCCCACCCTCCCCTGTGCAGAAAGGATCTCTGCTTGGAAATAAAAAAAAATGATACCCACCTGAGCCAGGAAAGGTATGGGTTTTCACCATCAGATGATTTACACCATCTGAAGGGAAACCAGCATGTTCATAATTACTTCGATGCAATCAGTTGGGTACAACGGGAGGGAATTTAAAACTCAATACTGTTTTAACTGATTTTTTTTAAATTTCACTTTTATATTTCACTTTTCTTTATTTTTTCTTTTTCTCTCTTTTTGTTTACAAGATCATGGGCATTCATTATAGGAATGATGACAAATAACTCTGATATCAATATAAGTATTAATGTTTAGAGTTCTGTAGTGATTTTCGATTATTTCCTAAGATGATATAATGAGCCTAATTTTATCTACTCAGTTAATTATTTAATCAATGACGTAACACATTTTAAACTTTATGGCAATTGTACATCCCGTGCTTCTTTACCAATACTTATTTTCCATCTGCTTTGTACTTTTTAACCTTTTTTTCTTTTACGTAGTCATTTATTTTGTTCCTTAAATGTTTTAAAATATACAAAAAAAGAGGATATAAAAGCTGAAGACAGGTCAGGAGTTTTGATGCCACCTGAGTATAATTTTTCTGATTTCCCCTCTTTCAGTGACCTTGTGCCAAGCTGGCTGCGTGGAGGTAGAGGCAGATACAGAGGCTGTGGTTGGCCAGTCTTTCAAGATCCGTTGCATCTCATGCAAGAAGCGCAGTGAAACAGAGGCAGAAGCCTTCACTCAGTGGTTCTTCAGGCAGGAGGGGACAACCGACCTGGTCAAGGTGTGTGCTGGGGCACAGAAGGAATATTTTGGAAGAGCACCAGCTGCGTGCTCCTCGGCTGAAAAAAAAATCTAGATTTATTCAAAGATCAACTGTGTTGCCTCCAAAATAGTAAATGCATTCATATGTGTGTGCATGTCAAATAAAGAGTTCTTTACAACCAATTTGAGGTAGGGAAAGGAGAACAAGACAAAAATATCCACCCATCTATGTCATTAGGGCATGGGTGGGTGCCACGACCCATGAATTGTGGATGGTTCATCCAGGTTTCGTTGTACTTTTTAGCAAAACGTGCAAAGCAAAATAACAAAGAAGATACTAGCTGCAGGACCCGTGGTCTTTCTTCTGCCACCCCTTCCTCCTGCCTGCTTTCTTTCTCCCTCTGTATCTAGGAGGCTGTTGGATAAGGAGCAGATCACCAGAGGTCTGGACCGATCCCTTGCAGAGGGCTTTTGAAATCAGGCCAAAAGCTGCCTTCCGCCTTAAGAGCTGCAGGTTGCCTGTCCCTGATTTAGCCAATAAATTGATTATTCACTGAAGCTCTCACAGGCCTAGGCGGTCCCCTTTTTTAAGAGCTTACACTGTGAATACGAGACACGCTAATTTCCTACGTGTGGCAGTACACACCTCCTCTTCCAATGCCCAGTTATTAATGGTGACTTTTGTTCTTTCCAAATAGCCTTATGGACAGTTGTGATTTGGAGGGTACCCTTGTGTGCCAGTGACTTTGTTCCAGGGGCTATTTTTGCAACCTGCATCTAGGATTAACCACTCTAGCAGCATCTGTACGTGCAGGTCCTCCGATGAGAAAAAAGCAAACCGAACTGTCCTTATTTGGGTTAGGGATCCAGCGAGGGCAGAAAGATGCAGATCAGTTGCACAGAAGTGATCCCATTTGCCTCTGGTCAGCATTCCTTCTTTGGCACTTGCAATTCCCAACTCTCTCATTAGTTTGGCCTTTCATTACTTATTTGCAGAAAGGGAAAGACGGGGTGACTCGGCTTCTTTCGGCTCTGGTTCCATCTCGGCCCATCTCTTGACAGAAAACAGATTTTTCCCCCCTGTTCTAGAGGAACAGTCTTGGTTCCATCTGCAACTCTTTAATCTCACCCCTGGCAAACCTGCCGTTTGATTGCCACTTCCCTGGAGGCAAACACCTGCTACATTTAGTGGGACTTTGTCACTTTACACGTGCAGGATTGCAATGTTAATTATATTCTCCCAGCATCTTTTTTCTGCTTTTGTCAAGAGGGGACAAGGCGGAATAGACTACTGCCATTTTAACAATGGCCCAGACCAGAGAGTGACCTCACTGCTGCTTCCTATGGAGAGATGGGAAAAATGATTCTTTCTGTGTAGTTATTAGAAATGCAGGTGCTCTGATCCTCCTTTTGCATGTGTGCTTTCTTGTATTAGGCAAGCAGTAACCAAAAGAAAGCAACAGGGGCACTTAGAAGACATGAAGGGTTTGATCTGGTTAATCTCAGATGGGAGACCACCAGGATATAAATTAGAATGGCTATACACTAGAGTGGAAAGATTGAAAAAAAACATTATGGAAGAAGAGAATGGCAAACCACTTTTGCGTTGTTGGCAGGAAAATTACATGGATACAACCATGTAGTCACCAGGAGTCCTGCTTTACTTTTACAGTAAATGGGGTGCCATTGGTGCAGCCTGCCTAAGATCAGGTATAACCCACCATGAGACCCCACATATCAGATGAAGTCAGATATGGGGGAATTGCTAATCGCAGGCTCCTAGAATGGATCTCTCCTCTTTCGAGGGCTTGCCAGAGAGATCTCTTTGAGTGAGATGGGCGGTGACTAAATAAATAAATAAATAAATATTTTGCTTTATGGTGCCAGAACAAAAGGATGACCCCTTTCATTCCACATCCAAACTAACTGCAATGGCCATTGAAAATAGCTCTTGGATACAGTCTTCTACTGCACCTGAAGGCAGCAAGGTAGTCTAGAAGATTTAAGACAAATTGAAGGAGGGGAACGTCCTGGGACTCAGAAGGAACAGCTGGAGAGTTGTCCTGCCTGTGCCTTCCCACTGCAGCATTTGCTGCCTGAGGCCATTATTTTACTTTGCCTAACAGTAGGGCCAGCCCTGTCTTTTTCTTCCAGTTAACAGAGGACACCAAGTGGATCTCTAGAAGAACGTTGTAACTTGTGTACCTTTTAAACTGTCTCCTAGTTTGCCCAAAATTGTCTTCTCCAATCTACCGCCAGAGATGGCTGCTTCACCTTCACTCACAATATGCTACTTATCATCATCATCATCAAACTATTATTACTGAATGGCTGTATTTTTTCTGTGTGCGATACTGTTTCTCCTGGTTCTGATTGGGTCCTCTTCATCTTCTCTCCAGATCCTTCAGTATGATCCCTATGATAAACTCAGTGTGTATGATCCTCGCTTTGAAAATCTAGTGATGTGGAATGGCACCAAGAACATTGCAGACTTGCAGGATGTCTCCATTTTCATCCTGAATGTGACTTCAGAACACGCAGGGGAGTACATCTGCAGCATCAACCGCACACTCCATTATGCCAATGAGTTCTCCCACAACATCTTGATCAACAAAACAATCCACATTGATGTGGTTGAAAAAGGTAAGCATGAAGCTGGAGCTCAGGGACTGTGGAGCATGCAAGGGTACCTTAGCATGTTGTAGGCCATTGGAGAGCATAAACATCAGATTCCTCATGGATCAGAGCATCTTCTTAACCATCTTGTTTCCCACAGTGTCCAATCTGGCCAGTTCAGAACTTACCAAAGCCCACATTCCAACAACAGGCACAAATAAGTCCAATGTGAGTGAAGTCAGAAGCAAGGGGTGGGTTCTTATCTGCATTCCAACTGAGCATAACCAGAAGTAAGGATGGATGTGGCCAGAATCAAAATAGGTAGAGCCACAGAGAGTAGGTATAATACTTTGTTCTTAGACTGATAAAATTTCAGGAGATTGTTACATAGGCAGTCAGCTGCAAACTTCTCCATTGTCAGTGAGAAAATCCAGCTCCTTGCTGGATCATAGAAAGCTGTTAGAAAGAAAAACAAAGTCTGTGCCTTAGAGGAAATAATTCAAATGCTGGAATTTTTGTAACTCCATTCTGTTCATTGCAATAAATCTGGTTAAAGAAAACTCTGAGAATAGTGACTGGAAGGAATCACATTCAGTTTTAGGTATCTGCCAAAGAGCCCAGTAGTAGGTGGGTTCACTTCCAGATGAACCTAGGTCATTGTTTGCATACGGTCCATGAGCCACAGATTCCCAAAACCTCAAAATTCATTGCCCAGGGCAATCAAATTTAGCTAAACATGGATGTCAGTCTGTACTTCACATAGCCCTATCCCTGTCTTCCCTTTCATTCATAGCCAATCGGGATACGGCATCTATTGTCTCCGAAATCATGATGTACGTTCTCATTGTTGTCCTGACCATCTGGCTGGTAGCTGAGATGATCTATTGCTACAAGAAGATCGCTGCAGCGACAGAGGCAGCTGCTCAAGAGAATGCGTAAGGAAAGTGGGTCAGGGCAGCAAAAGAAGCAAGGGGGGCAACATGGGGGTTCCAAGTTTGAATGCCTCTCTAGGGGCCAAATTATATGGTAAGCACAATGACCCTTCTATCTATGCTGAGCGGCTATGAGCTACCCAGTGCCATTTAATAACCCATAATGCTCTAGGATGATGCTGCCAATTGTGTATTATGGGTCCTGATAAGCAGCTTATACAGAAACCAGACATTACAGCGAAAGAAAGGTCCAAACTGATGTTGACATCAAACATTACACCTGGTAGCTTCCAAGGCTCTAGGTGTCAGCCCAATAAGGTAGACCAGACCAAGAAACTGATGTCATATAGGTCAGAACTACTTCTCTTGTAACAACTAGAGTAACAGAATCTTGCAAGTCTGTATGTGCTTCCCCCTCCCTCCCTTTAACTTTGTGTGAACTAGGGAGGGGCCTGTCTGAGATGTTTACTCGAACTAGTTTCTTGGCCCGGGCTCAAGCCCCTCTTAACCTGACCATTGTCTTGGTAGTGGCTCTTCCTCCTGTTCTTCAAGGCCATTCCCTATGCCCTCTATACTGGGGCTCTGCATTGGGTAGGGCTGAGATGGGGTGGTGGGCCGGGATATACAGTAGGAAAGGAAAATCACTGGAGCATGTGTGACTGGAAAAGGAGGGAAAGAGCTTGTCCAGTAGGAGAGGTGGTGGTGGTTGGTTTTTTTTTTTGGTAAATTGGTGACATTGCCAGGATTGATTGATTGATTGATTGATTGATTGATTGATTGATTTGCATTTCTCCATCATCATCATCATCATCATCATCATCATGCTCATCTCATTGATTCACCTTTCAAGATCAAAACCTTTCCTCCGATGGCTTGTGATTGCAAACAACCATTTGCAAATCCCTGGGTTTCACCTTCACTTAAAATTGTTTGGTCATCAAGAAGCTTCTGCATGTGCACAACGAAATTCTGGGAACTTTGGCAGGCCTAAAGGGTCTTAGAAGCTTCTAGAGGGAATTGAGTCAAGCTCAACTCCTGGAGACTTGCTGGGCCATGAATCCTGGGTTGATCATATGCCCTACACATTTTGCATCCTCGCCCTGTCTGTCATGGTCCTCAGCTTCCCATAAATCAACATGTCCCTAGTCCTGCAACTGTAGCCCATCCTTGTCTAAGGCATATTCTGCTGCTTACATTTTTGATTCACCCTCTTTTCACTCTTCTACCATGACATCATGCAACAAACTGGCTTGTCACTAGTTTTATCTCCCTCATCACAGGGAGGGGTATTCTGGGCCTCCAGATCTAGACACTTGATCTTACTGGGACATCAAAACACACCAGGATTCTTTTGAAAAGATCCTGAAGGCTGGCTCAGCCTTTGGTCGTGGTGAAACTCGAGCTAAGGGTGCTTTGTGAGGGAGGGATGGGGAAAGGTGAGCTAAACCCCATTTCCAAAGCATGCCCATGTCTTTCTGTGTCCTAACAGCTCTGAATACTTGGCCATCACGTCGGAGAGTAAAGAAAACTGCACAGGGGTGCAGGTAGCTGAATAGCCCATGCCAGGCCATTGGCGGGCACTGGGATTCCTGATTTTTATAAGGTATTATTGTTATCATCATCCTCATCCAAATGAATTTCATAGTCTAATTGATTGGCTGTTGATTCCAGTGATTCATGGAGAGTATGAGATAAGTATGAGATAACAGTCATGGAGTCATGGAGGTATCACCACAAAATGTATGATGTTCTTTTGCAAAATAGGGGATTTCAACTCCAGGAAGATTAACATTTCTAAACATTTGGTAAATCTTCTGGTATTACATCAAGAGCTCCAACAACAATTGGTATGACTATCGATTTATGATTTTTGTTGTTATGTATTCTCTTCTGAAGAATGCTCAGGAAATGCTGGTAGTTTAGGATCAATTCAAGATTTATCCAAAAGCCTAAGACTTGTCCAAATATCATTATAATACATATGTAGTATCTATTAATATTATGTAATAATAATAATAATAACAACAACATCATCATCATCAGTGGTGCCTGGTGCTTTGCAGAGGGTAATAAAAGCCAGAGATGTTTCTGCCTCAAGTTGTTTGCAATCCAAATTTAGTCTGGGAGCAGGGAAATGCCACTCCCATCTTTGTATTTACATCCCATCTTTCCATCAGTTGATATTGTTGGAGAAGATTTTGGCTGACTTCTGAAAAAGAAAATGGATCCCAATTTTCTTACTGTTCTCCCCATCAGAATTAAACAGCAGGAGAAAACTCCAACTAAATCTGCTTTGATGTAATACACTTAAATTTCATTCAAATACACGAACTTAATCATTCTGAAAAACAGGAGGGGGTCTGGTAGCACCTTTTTCAACGAGCAGATTCTATGCGAAGGCATCAGCTAACTCAGCTGTCCTCCTACAATGTTAATCGTTCTGAGTAAGTCTCCCCTGCTGTCACATTGAACATAACCACCTGGAGGTGACATTTCAAAGGTGTTGGGAATCACCCTTGGGGCTTTCAGGGTGCACAAGTTGGGTTCTCCTGGTTGAACAGCAGGAAGGTGAGGTGGGTAGAACTGATTGCCTTTCTCCTCTTTCTCCAGAAGAGGAAATTGCAACAGGAAAGGGAAGATACCATTAGGCTAGGACAGGCCACAATGATGTCATGTGTACCATGAGGTCCCAGTGTCAATGACACCATGTCAGCAACCCTTTTCACGTCATTTACAGGAGGATATCATGACCCTTGTGATGTCACTCCCCTGCAGATTTTAGCAGCCGGTCCCTGGTGACCCAAGACCCTTAGCAATGGTCTACTAATAACATCCCCTGGCACGGGTCTTGCAGAACTACCCGCTCCCAGGTGCCAAAGAGGCTTCAGGTTTAATCTTAGGTCCTCTTTATGTCATCAGGGTGATCTAATGCTGTGTTATTCACAATGTTCCAGGGATGAGGCTTTGACAAGGAGTGGAGAAGAGGCAAAGTGACTCAGCAGAGCCATCAGCAGCCCCGAGAAGAAGTGAGCTGGAACCAAGCAGCCCCTCCCCCCACTGCACGGCCCTTTTCCTTAATGAAAGCATGCTATTTTTAATACCAGAGCTCTGCATTCAAGCCAGCCACTCAGAGAGAGACATGCATATTGTTACGGGGAAGGGTGGGTTTCTCCCCGCAGGGGACCTCGCTCTTTTAGACCCAGGTTTTCACCTTCCGGAGTGGGAATTGCCCCTGCCGTTAGCATGATGAGAACGCGGCATGGCGGCTTGCTCACGTAATGCAAAGCTTGGGGTCCTCTTCTGCGGCAGCCCCCCGGGCCGGCCAGAAGCCTCTTTCCTTTATGAGCACTTACGCTTTCTGATCTTTTGCACATTTCTTCCGCTTCGAGTTCTTTCGGTTACTTCGCAACCAGCACTTTCGATGGGTCTGAGGAGAGGACTCCACCTTTCTCTCCTACGAGTCAAGATGGATCTGGACTTCTCAGTGGCCCCAGCCAGCCATGGGTTGAGTGGAGACTGGGTGGAAGACAACTGCCTAATTGTTCTGAAGCCATGGAGGGAATGCTAAGATGCGAACACTGTCCTAACTCTGTTGCTGAGTGAACTCTCTGGTGCAGGTGGAGATACGGATGGTGCCACCTGAAAGCCGTTGCTAGCACAGGTATCGTTCATCTCATTCTCTACCAAGGTTTCCTTCCAGGCTGGCAATGCACATATTGAAGATCTCTGCAAAGGAGAGACGCCTTGGAATAGACGTCAGATGGAGGAGGGGACTTCTGCCTCTGTCCTGGAGATGTGTGTTGTCACAGTGCCCTTTGTTGGGCCTTGGTGGCTGAGCTGGGCTTTTGAATTGGTGCAGACCAACCGTCACAGCAATGCCATCACCCCATTGCCCTCCTCCATGTTTTCCCTTCCTGGATCCAATATTACCTTGCCAGGCCATTTTGGCTCTTTGGAGAATACTGTGCCCTCCCCTCTGCTCAGATCCCCTCCCTCTGGGGCTGGTCCTAGGCACCAGCTGCCATCACAATCAATTAGGGTTTGTTCATAAATAAAGATGATTGAATTTCACCTGCTCTGGCTCGCCAGTGTCATTCCTGTGATAAGAGTGATGGAGATGTGTGAATACAACATCTGGATGGCTTCTAAGTAGGGGATGGAGAGATGCAAGTTTTCAGTGGAAGGAGTGGAACAATGACAGGACAGGCTTTTCCTGATAGAGAAGCTCTTTGACTTCACCCCACCATCACTGACAATTAAAATGAGCTCATTTATTTAATTGCTCTGCCTTACTGCCACATACCAAGGAATAAAAAGAGAGAATCCCTGCCCTCTAGCAATAAAGAGGATAAGAATAAGCACCAATTCTTGGCCTTCCATGAATTCCTAGCCTATGCTGCTTCAGAGGATCGTGAGCGTTATAAAGTGGGGGGTGAGACCCATTCACAAAAATAAAATTCAGGATGGGGCTGCCAGCTAGAAGAGTTTGGTTGCTTCTCGGCCTTTTGTAGTAGCATAGTGTAGTTAGTTCTGACCCAAGCAGACCCATAATATGGCTCAGTATAAAGTATCTTCACTGACTCTGTAGAGTTGGCATTTATTTCAGTACAATTTATTATTTTTTAGATAGGAAAAGAATGTTATTTCTACTGTGAGTTCTACTTTCTGCTAAAATTAGGATTCATCCAAGAGACAGGACTGGAACCAAAAACTGATAAGTAATTCTTAGTTGAAGAAAAGTTAGGTAGCCATCATGAAAGAATTCTAGTGACTGCACTGTTTCAGGAGCAAACCCTATTTCCAGAACTAGTATTTTGGCCCTCTTTCTCTTACCTACCCTGTGTGATAGGCTGTCTATTCCCCTATTTAGCAAGAGAGGGTCGCCTTCCGTCTGTCCCTGATTTTTGTAAGGGTCAGATTTGCTATCATGCTTTTCATAGACTATATGAGAACTATTCTTACAGCTAATTTGATGAGGGCATCTCATCATGGGTCTACCCTCCTATATCCTTACGACAACCCTGTGATGTAATTTAGGCAGAGAGAGCAAAAGGCATTATATCATACAATACAAATGACTCCAAGGTTAAAATCAACATTGGTAAATGGATCTTAGAGAGCCAGTGTTAAGGTACCAGGCTAGGAACCAGGAGACCCTGAGTTCTAGTCCCACTTTAGGCATGAAGCCAGCTGGGAGACCTTGGGCCAGTCACTCTCTCTCAGTCCCGGGAGGGAGGCAATGGCAAGCCACTTCTGAAAGTTGCCAAGAAAACTGCAGAGACTTGTCCAGGTAGTTGCCAGGAGTCAAAAACTGACTCGAAGGCACCCCCCCCCAAAAGAACCCACCACCATATCTTAACCAACATTGGTAAACTTTGAGGTACTTGGATCTTGCAGTTTTCTGGCACCATCTGGTGGCAACTGCTCAAAGTATACTTGTGAGTCAGGAAAATGAAGCTACAAAACAATGCCTTTAAAAAAATCCAGCATCATTTACCATCCTCAAAACCCATAACGTGGCTTCATAAACTTTTCCAGTAAATAACTTTGCACAACACACTAGCTACATTTGCACACACGACTAAGCTGAGTTTTAGCCTTGGTTTGGGTTTTGTTTTTGCGAGGATGGTTTGGTGTATGAATCCACACCCTTTGGTTACAAAACGGTTTTGGATATCGGGCAATCAAAGTAATTCATCATCAATTCAAACTTTATTTATGGTCCAAGACTGTACACAATAAAAGACCAGCATACGATACAATAACTATAAAAGGAAATTTTAAAATTCCAAGAAAACCCTAAAGCAATGAGCAGCTAACAATAATTCAGTAATCAGTTTAAACATAGTGTGGACTTGCCCATGTCCAAGAAAAAAAAAATTTAAATCTTAAATTTGAATTCCCTATGTTGATGCTAGATAAATCAGATTAGATTGCAATTCACCAGCCAATACAAAATGCCATCGATTGCCTTTATTCAAGCTCTGGTCTATTTTATTCAGCGTCCGCCCCCACCACCAACCTAAAGAGAATTCTCTTTGAAAATTATTTGGCCACTAAAGAAAATCCTCCAGCCAGGGGGAAATTGGCTGGACAGGAAACAGTTTTCCTCTTGCAGAGATACATGTACCAATGGAAGGGAAAGAAAGTAAAAATATTTATTATCTTTTTTTTTAGTAATTTTAATTCTTACCAGGGAACTAAGGGCAATGAAGGGCCAAGTCAACGCTAATCCTACCCATACCTTAGTCAAACAGATCAAGAAAAGTCCTAAATATGATGCCTGCCACGTTGGGTTTTGTGACCAATGGCTATGATGGTTTTATGACCATTTAGAGACTTTTTACCCCCTGAACTGCATATGGTTCTGCAGTAATTGAATAATAATTGATCTTCAGTTTAATTTCTGCTGTACCTGTTTTTATGTTCTTGATTAGCTGGAGGCTTTTTATCCATTTTAGATTCATAATCAAAATTATAATTTCCTCAATCTCCATCTTTCAGTATTTCTCTGCTATAACGATTAGAAATAGTATGCTTGTCCACATGTTAGAGAGTAGGTATAGCTATCAAGCCGTTTTACTCTGCTGTATTGTATTTGCCTACGCGCATAAGTGTATTTAAAATAAAGTATAAAAAAGAAAAGTCGAAGATGGATTGAATTTATAATCATTATTTAAAAGGATTTTTGCTATTTGTAATTTCCTTAGGAATGGAGTGCAGCGATCTATTTATTAGATATGTTTTGAATGTACAGCTAATAAGTAGATATCACTGTAGCAGCAGGTGTAATTCTTGTAGAATACAGGTGCATAAAATGTAAGAGTTTAGTATGTAGAAATAGTAATTCCTATTGTACATGGCGTGCAAATCCTTTCAGAGTGAAGGAGCGATAGCTGTTTATACAGCTCAATACTGTTTAGAGAATATACAAAGCAAGAGAGCAAGGCAACCTGATCTCATTTGTATGTAACAAGCAGAGCCAGGCCAATCTTTGGCTGATTGTAGCCTCCTATTCATAAACCTTTGCTGGCAGGAGATGTGGTCCCTGGGTCCAGGGGATCATATCACTACAGGGGATCCTCCTAGGACTGTAGTGGTTTGTGACCTTTTTGGCCATTTTGCAAATATGGGAGGGTTAAGTTTGCAAATATAAAACTGTTCTCAAAATGTGAGGTTTCATCCTGAGTAGAAAAAAAAGGAAGAGTAGTATTTTGGATAATAAGGTATATAAGGTAGCCAACAACAATAAGCGTATGTCAGATCTGAAACCTGGCCCAACATTATTGGTCAGGAAGGGCTTTCTCTTGTCATATTTGGCCATTTCTTCATCATCACACTGTACCAGATGCTTATGCTCTATAGGCTTGTCATTCATTCATTCATTCATTCATTCATTCATTCATTCATTCATTCATTCATTCATTCATTCATTCAGCTAGGCCTTAGTTTTGTGGCCTCCCCCAACCAGCACCTGATGGTGTTGAGAACCACCTCAACATTTCCCTGGCCAAATGCTAACTTGAACATACTTCTTGGCAGTGAGGCAGATATATTACGTTAGACAGAAAGAGCTTGGCCACGGGGAAGGGCATTGCTAGTTAATATTAAGCATGGTGTGCAGCCTGTTTTAATTACACGCCCTGCTAATTGTGGAAAAGCAATGTCTCCTGGGTGCTAAATAGCTCTGAAGTGTAAGCAATTTCTGCTTCTTTCTTCCCCTCCCTGCATCTCCAAGTTTCCAAGCTGCCATACTATTTTCTCTCATCCTTGGCATTTCCTCAGTTCCCTCCCACCTCTGGCCCATTCATGAAGCCCTCCAGAGCCATTAAAACAACCTTAACATTCTTTGGGTCACATTCCAGACCGCAAGTGGACTGCATAGAACAATCTAAACCAGAGTCACAGCCATGTGAGCAGTACAAATCAAGGCATTGCAGTTACTATGCATTTTAAAAAATAAAGACAACCTGACCCCCCCCCCAATAAAGCTTTAATTTAACTTCTTTGACTCAAAACGTGCCCTACATTCCTGAATTTATCAGCTTACCAAGGCTTAATTTTCTGCTCCAAATTATTCCACAAAAAATTGAAAATAAGTATTACATAACGGGCAGAGACCAGTACCACGTTGGCTCTTGTAATAAAAGGCTGAGGATTAAATTCAAGATACAGTATTATAGGATTCTAAAGAATGAGGGGTCTAGCAGCTCCAAATTTCAAACTGTATTACCAAGTTAGTTAACTACAGTTAACTCAGATTGTATCACCCTACGTCTTAGTTGTCTCTGTTGAGGGAACAGGACTTCCAGATGGTGCGCACAGATATCTTAGGTCTGATACAGAAATCAACAGTCTGCAAGAGATTCTGCAATAATAACCAGTGTATTAAAAGTTTAGGATAAATACAAGAAAAGAATCAATGCAGATCTATTGCTTCTTGCTTCATTACTAAATATTTATTTTCACGAAGAGGAAAATACAAGGACATTCATTCAGTGGAGAGATAACAAATCATATTGACTGCAAGATTTGATTATCAATAAAACAAAGATAAAATCTTGTGAGACCTTTCCCTTGGAATGGCTAGAGCCACTTGACTGATTCAATATCTTCAAATAAGTGCTGTAATACAGTACTATACAGTTTTTTAACTGCAAAAGCGACTTGATTGAATGTGAAGATATTATAACACAAAATTTAGAGCATTTGCTAGGCCTCATAAATTGTTTGTGAAATATGATTCAGAAACTGAAAAAGTTGAAGACTGTATGATTAAATGGATGCAGAAGCTTGATACAGTAATTGATTTGTAACAAATGGGAATTCCAATGGAAGAAAAACAGTGAATTTACACCAAATATTAGAGAAAACTGGGATATGCTAATTTACCACTGGACTGCTAGGAGGTCAAACCAGTCAATCTTAAAGGAAATCAACCGTGATTACTCATTGGGAGGACTGATAATGAAGCTCAAGCTCAGATACTTTGGTCACCTAATGCGAAGAGAGGAGTCTTTGGAAAAGACCCCGATGCTGGGAAAGATGGAAGGCAAAAGGAGAAGAGGACGGCAGAGGATGAGATGGTTAGATAGCATCACTGAAGCAATGAGCATGAAACTGAGCAAACTGAGGGAGGCAGTGAAGGACAGGAAGGCCTGGCCCAATATGGTTCATGGGGTCACGAAGAGTCGGAGACGACTTAACGACTGAACAACAACAACAACATTAGTCCAATATGGATTGCTAAGATGGACAACTTTAACGATGGAAATGTAATGACCAGTTTCGATCATTTTTTAATACTTGGTGGCAATGTTATAAAACTTAACAGTTTTGGAAAATGATTTATACCACCAAGTGACACATTCTAAAAGTTGAATTTCTTTTCCAACCTGCTAATTTCTTCTCTCCATGACGCTTCTCTGTCAAAATATAGCTTGCAGGTTCCCCAGGGCAGGGCCCTATCGTTTTGACCATATTTTCTTAATCCCCTGTGGCCGTTTCGAGTCATTCGATGCTGCCTTTCAATCATATCTCAAGCGTACTGGTGCCGTATAAAATCATCCCCCAAACTCTAAAGCAATAGAGGCCCTTGCTGCAGGCCTAAAAATGCTATTTTATCATTTCTGCTATTTCAAACATTCATACTTGAGTTTTGCTATGGATGTAAACTGCTGATCTGCACAAAAAGGAATTGAGAACAAAAAAAGTTATCAGCAGAGTTGAAGGAACTTCCTGGTTTGCAGAAGTATGTCCAAGAAAAAAAAAAAGTTAACTTCCCTTCCCCAAAATAGATCCGTGAGCATGGAGCCACCGAGTTATGACTGATTGTCAGGCCTTTTTTTTTGTTTGGAATCAGGCTAATTCTCTAAAACCAATTTTGTACTTGAGGCACAAATGATAGGGCTCACGTTATCCTACTTCAGGCACATTATGTGAAGACCCAGCTCTCTGGAGAAGGCTCTGATGCTGGGAAAGGAAAAAGAAGATGACCATGCAAGGTGGACGGACTCAGTTACAGTGGCAATGAGTGCACCGTTGGGACCTGAAGGACCATTTGGGGACAGATCGTCACAGAAAAAAACCACCTATGTGGTCTCTAAAAATCGACACCGGCTTGATGGGACATAATCAAGCAAGCAATCCACCAACCCGCCAACTACTGGCTTCCTGTTTTAGCAAAGGTAGTTTCTTGCTGTCCAGTGAAATAGACATGTCTTGGGCACTCCTCCTGTGAGATATGCCTAGACACAAAAGTTGCTAAGTTTTTGATTGTTTCCTTGTGGCCGGGAGTGATCTTTGCGTGTAGGTTTGCCAAGGCTCCGAGTAACCGACAGAGAGATGGAGAAGGTCAGTGATCCTGGAGCAAGTTGGAGGTGCCATCCTTTATTACCCTGGTGCAGATAGTCTTAGGGGGCTGGAATAAAGATAGTTTTCCTTTGGGGTTTCCTACGCCTTCGTACAGTGACAGTAACAGGAGATGGATCCAGGGGCATGCCTGGGACTGGATGTATCGTGCCAAACTGCAAGAATCAACATAAAAGGTTTATTATAATATATTACCCATTTTGCTTAAGTGGTGCCCTCACCAAATTTGGAAGGATAGAAGTCAAACCTATGGGGCAGTGTTTCTCAACTTTCGTAACTTGAAGATGTGTGGACTTCAACTCCCAGAATTCCCCAGCCAGCAAGGCTGGCTGGGGAATTCTGGGAGTTGAAGTCCACACATCTTCAAGTTGCCAAGGTTGAGAAACACTGCTATAGGGGCTCATACATTGCAATGAGAAGGCTTGTGGGATTGTGTATTTTCTATCCCTGTAAGACACCAGGAACTGTGGAGGATTCAACAACATACAAATCTAATTCCATCCCTCCCTCCCTCCCACATGCAAGCTGTAGCCAAGCTGATTCTCCCATTAGTACATTGCATTAGGACTGAATATAGTTTGTTTCATTCTGGCTTCAGATATGGGTTGAGTCCAGCCATTAAGGGTTGAAACCCATGGCTTATGGCACACAGGGCAGACCAAACCTATTGTGGCTTATTCAGTAATGTATTGTTAATCCAACGTGGTTTAGAGTATTGTGTGAGCCCAATGACTGAATACAATCTGAACTATTGGGTCGGGCCTGGCTGGGAAGGGAAGATCTACTCAGTCGTTATGCAATTTGGGTGACTTTGGATCAATCATGTCTTAGCCTCATATACCTCACAGAGTTATTGGAGTATGAAATATAAGTTGAGGGGAGAATCACATACGCTACTTTGACTTCCTAATAAGAAGGGCACGTTAGAAATACGACAAATACATCTCCTGGTCCTGACTGCTGCAGGAACACACCTGCGTAGTAGACTGTGTTAGGTTTATCCACCAACTTTAGATTTGCTCTCAGAAGTGCTTTTCCATCTTTTTGGAGGCCCAATGTTATGCCAAGTGTATTCACCAAACCCCAGAGTAGTACGTACCCTGTAAGGTGGACTCCACTTCCCAGCACCTGCCACGTTGAGAGCCCTGACACGGATCACATACACCGTGCCAGGAGTCAGGTTTTCCAAGTGCTCTTCTGTCTGTGAGCAAAACCAATGGATATTTTTTCCTTGGCCATCCAGCTTGGCCTCCTGCAGTTGCAGCTCATAGAAGGAAATCAACTCACCGTTTTGCGGGCCTGTCCAAGAGACCTGCACAGGAGAGACAATTGGAATTTGTACCAAAATCTGCTTTCCTACAAACCTAATTGCTTGCAGAAAAGTTGAGTCAACCCTCCTTTTATCTTCAGAAAGCTGGAGCATTGCTAATGAAAATGGGCCTATTTCTCCTCAGTAAGGGTGAAAGAAATGGAAGAAAACAAACCAGGAATTGGACTAGCAAGCCCTTGTGACTTTCCTGGTCGTAAACATCACTAGCTGGGTTCACTCTTCATGCTAAGCCATTCTGGAGTTCAGTTAGTTGGTTCCTGCTGCACACTATTATGATTTGTAAGCCACGGTTTATGGCTTATTCTCTTGTATGAACCAAACCACAGTGGCATCTTAGCAAACCACAGTTAAAAGAAACCATGGCTTAGTGCACTGTAGAACCCCATTCATTATGGACTGGCAACAATGGCCTAGAGTTTGATGTTACATGAGAACCAAGCTGTGGTGGCTTACTCAACAAACGATGATTAATAGAAATCCGGTTTCACCGTATGTGAATGGCAGAGTTTGTTCATCCACGAGCAGGAGGCCCACCTGAGCATTGATGGTGCTGACAGTGTGCTCCCGGATGACGGGCTGTGGTGGGAGTTCCACACACACAGGCGACTCCGATCCGCTGTCTGAGGCGCTGGTCTCCCCATCGCTTGCATCCAAGTTGACCAGGACGCTTTCATTCCTGGTGCTGCATTTAGAGTGGCTTGGTGGAGGCTGGCGGGCTTCTTTCTCTGGGACCTTCATGCCTGCCAGCAAGTCATCCAAGGTGTGAGGCAGACTGCTGGCTGAGTAGAGGATGTTCTTAGAGCTCTCCATCATGCTGCTCAGGCCACAGCTGGAGGTGTCGCTGCTCTCGCTGGTGAGCATAGTGTGATTTCTGTACAGCTGAAACTGAACGGAACAAGAAGAAGAAACATTTCCCCACCAAGAGGCAGAACTAACTTTTTCTCCTTTCCTCCTGGGGCATCTGCAGGGGGATCAAAAAAGGCAAGATGGCAGCTCCACCACATTGTTATATGCATTATGGTTTGATTTCATGGTCACGACTGCCATTTTTATTAATTTGATCCCCTTATGGATTTCCCCTCCCCTCCCCTCCCCTCCCCTCCCCTCCTCTTTCTTTCTTTCTTTCTTTCTTTCTTTCTTTCTTTCTTTCTTTCTTTCTTTCTTTCTTTCTTTCTTTCTTTCTTCCTTCCTTCCTTCCTTCCTTCCTTCCTTCCTTCCTTCCTTCCTTCCTTCCTTCCTTTCTCTCTCTCTCTCTCTCTCTCTGTCTTCCACCCTCCCTCCCTCCCTCCCCTTCCCTTCCCTTTCCTTTTAGTCTCCAAACTGAGGACAAACAAACTCATCTTGACTTTGTATCCCTGCCAAGGGTCACACTTGAGAGAACAAGCAATGGCAGAGCATGCAAAGTAGTCAGGGCAAAATTAAAAATTCAGATTTGACCCACATATGCTGAGCCCACAGGACACTTTAAGGCTTGATTAGAAAACTACTTTATGGTTCAGTGAGATTTCTAGGAGAGCCGGTATGGTGAAGGCATTGAAGTGGGACTGGGAAGACACAGATTGAAGGCCCCATTTGTCCTTTCCATGGGCAATTTGGAGGCAGTCATTCCCTCTTAGGCTACTCTACCTTGCAGGCTTGTTGTGGGATTCAAATAAGAGGAGTCTTGCCCCATCTAATTATATCCCAGGTAGGATGTAATTATACTTGGAAATAAAATATAGCTCTATTTCCTGAGCTTAATGATATATCACCTACCATTTTCTAGAGGGGTGAGGTCATGCCTTAAGAAAGGAAAGTTCTGATAAAGGTTCTTTATTGCAAGATATGATGATCAGCTCTGAATATGCTTGGACCTTTAAGGCTGCATCTGGTCACTGGAACGAGACAATGTGAACCCTTCAGATCATTACAAGGATAAGATCTCTAAGCTACAGACTTTTCAAACATTCTACCCTCACAGGATCCTTTCCATATATTAATGACTAAGGGTTAAGTCCACAGAGTTGAATTTTAGGAAGTACACTCAGTTCACAGCAAACTGGTGTGGATTGGAAGCAAACGATGCCACCCCCAGAACAATGGCACATAGAGATAGTGATGGTATAATGCTAGTGCTGCCCTTACATCATTGTGTCCCAAAATCTGATTTCAGTATTAAATTCAGTATTATGGTATTCGTGTGATGATGTGATCACACTCACTTCATTATCTGCTCTGCCTTTCCATCCCCATGGAGAAGGAGAAGGAGAAGGAGAAGGAGAAGGAGAAGGAGAAGGAGAAGGAGAAGGAGAAGGAGAAGGAGAAGGAGAAGGAGAAGGATTAATACTGATACAGGGTGGAGATTTGTAAGTCTACCATATCTTCACACCAGCAACACTACTGGAATCCAGAATTGTTTTCTCTCTCTCTCTCCTGCCCTGATGAAAAGGGGTCATCAGAACTCTAATCCTACTTTTCAGGAGAAAATCTCTTCTTCCCAAGTCACAGAGCTAGAGCTGACTTACCCCCACCAGATGCTTCAGTACTGACAGAAACAGCATCACATTGGGAGGTCTGTGGCTCTGGGGCCATGGCCCAGAAAGGTCACCCTTTGCTTATCCCTCATTATGCCACAGTGATGCCCCTCCCATTATGACCATGTGTGCCCATAAGGACAGGTGTGTGCCCTCCAAAGTCTGAGACCCAGAGTCCTTCATATGTGCACAGAGGGGCCAAATGAAGCCACGCAGCCACACACCCCCTTGAAATAAAGCATGCACACGCTTTGTATACACAGCTGTGACCCCGGGAGGTGCATTTCTACCAGTAAACTCCTGGTTGAAGAAGAGATCTGTGCTTCCTTATAGCATCTGAAGAGTCGGTGTGGCACAATCATAGGACAACCAGGGTGGGGAATCCGGGCTCACTGCGAGATCGTTGAACGCTTCTTGCAGTCACAGCCAGTAAAAGAAGCATAGAACTGTAGTTTGGCAAGACAATAGACTGCTCTGCTTCCTTTGCTGGAGAATGGACACTGCATGTAGCAAAGGGGGTGATTTCCCTGCCTTTTGCTCGTGTGTGTGTGTTTGTCTTCTCTGTTCAGCTGCCTTTTCCACTGGCACCATTCCAGGTTGGGCTTGGCTTTGCCTTTTGAATCGATGGCAAATATTCAGCCTTTGATGACTAATATGCTGGTTTTTACTTTCTGACTCAAAAGCATAGATCCAATCCAAAGAAACATCCAAAAACCAAGAAAACCCCCGCTCTGGGATTGCTTGTTTAATTATGTATTAAATTTATATAGCTTCTCATCTCATCCAGGGGACTCTGGGTGGCACACAAGAATTAAAATAACAAAACCAAACAATCACAACAATTAAAAACAAAACCATTAAAATACGATTAAAACAGTTAAACCCATAATAAAACAAAAAACACGGGCAAGTGCATTCTGAACTTACAGAAAAATATAACCATTTAATATAACCATTTAGATCAGTGTTTCTCAACCTTGGGAACTTTAAGATGTATGGACTTCAACTCCATGCTGGCTGGGGAATTCTGGGAGTTGAAGTCCACACATCTTAAAGTTCCCAAAGTTGAGAAACACTGATTTAGATTATAGTTGCTGTCACAGGTTTTGGGGGGAGAGGTTTGAGGGTGGGTGGCGAAAAGCATATGCATGTAACTGGCAAGTGAGCTGAATTAGGCTTTGTTAGTATGATTTAAAAAACCCCCAAACCAAATGGAAACCAGATCCCAAAAGGGCAGTAGTGGCTGATAAGAACCATCCTGTTTGAAGGATCTGCAAATTTCATCAAGTTCAAAATGCACGGCTCCCTTCTAGGCAACACAACTTATTTGATGTCTATTTTTGGAAGGATCAAGACGACCAACTGTAGTGGATCATTGTTCTGACTCTTTTGGAGGAATTCCTGTGTCTGGATTCATCCGACTAGGCTAAAATAGATCTCGGTAGTTTGTAGCTCAGTGTACTATGAGGTCTTTGGGGTGCCCAGGGAGGGGTGGCACCTCTGGTGGAGGGACCTGCCATGCCCTTTTTAGGGTTGCTCATTCATCTTGGGTCCCCGCCTGGTGCTCAGCTCTCACCTGTGGCTCCAAATAGCTGTAACATGCACAGTGGCCACACCCGGTAAACCATCTTAGCAGACAGGCCAAACCAGGTGAGGGTAACTGACGGGTCTTTGACCCTCCGTGAGGTAGAGAATTTGTCTATCCCAGCATGTGAAGTCTGGCCCTGGCAAATGGAGTGGAGGAGACCGATCAATGGTCCAACAGTCAGGAAGGCAGGCCCAGCAGGTATTGTGGAACACTAAAGGTATGACAAAACACTTAGATATCCTGGTCATCCACTGCGGCAGGCAAAGTCTCCAGACATAACGGTTCTCCAGGACACTGGATTCAGGTCTCTATAGCGAGAGAATGGGACTGCCTCTGGGCAACATCTGTTCCCCTTAAAACTCTATCACGCACAGGTTTCTGTTGGGCAATTCTTCTTCATCTGCAATTCATCTGCAATTCGAAGTCCACCATCAGCCACCCAAATTCACTGGGCTGACTTTGGGCCAGTCACTAGGTCTGAGCCCAACCTACCTCACAAGGCTGTTGTGGGGAGGAAAAATAGGAAGGAATTCTATGTATGCTGCCTTGAGTGCCTGGAGGAAAGGTGAGCTATAATCTAACAAATGAACGAATAAAGGAGGCAGATAGTGCTGCAAATTTATTTTAGCAATAGAAAGAATACAAGGGAGAGGGGTACAAACCCTTTCAATACACAAACCGCTCTTCATTCTGTTGCTATAGCTGATTTTCTCTATTCCTGGCTCACCTTCAGCACCGTAAAGAAAAAAAAAAGGAAAAAATCTCCTAATTCCTTTTAATATTAAAGATTTTATATTCGGTCTGGCTTTCTTTGTGAACTTGGCTCTTAAAATATTGATGTTTGCTGCCTTTTCACAATCCAAATGTGGGTTTTTGTTTGAGTGACAGCTAAACTGCCTCCAACACTGAATATGCCTGGTTTTGCCCTGTGAACTGATATTTGGGAACTGGCACTTTCTGGATCCTCACTGATAACAAGCTTTCTTTTGCCTTAGCCCTCTGTTTATTTGCACAGAAAAGAATGTTGCAATCAATAAAAATAACTAGTGCTAACCGGTCTTTTATGGACCCCCATTTCCCCAAAGCTGGCGACTTCCCTGCTTCCGTCACTGTTCCAGGGCATAAGTTAAGAATTGAAGCGGGGGTAGGAGATACCCCCTCAATCTAGCTCCATTTCAGTTTTTCTCACTCTGTACAACTGGCAAGTTCAGAGGGTGAGAACTGCTGTTTTCTTGCCTGGACCAGGTCTGAACTTGCTTCTCCCCCTCCCGGAGGCCAACTCCAAACAGCTGCCCAGGTAATCAGTAACTGAGCACCCAAGTCTCAAAGGTTTCTCCCCTTCTGTGCTTGAATACATTTGCTGAACCTGCACCTGTTTTTGCAGGAGAGAGCGATCCCCTGACCCCTGTCCTCCCCTTTCCCCCCCTCCTGCTCTAAGTAGTTCCTTTATTTTGGCGAGATGTCTTCGGCCTGTTTCATAGCCCACCACTGATGAAAGGCCTTCTGGATTCTCCCGTGTGGAAAATCCCAAAGACCCAAGGGAAACCAGAATCGGAACCCCAAGAGTGGGTTTGCCTGACATGCTCACCCCGATTGACTTAACCATGGTTAACTCGATTGACCCAATTTTCTGGATTTGCATGACAATTTGACGGTGTTCACATGAGAGGTTTACGGAGGTCCATTCAAGACAAACCTGCTGCATTCACACAACACACTAAGCCAGGTTAGTATTTAACATACGATGGGTTTTAGGGCTTAGGGCGTGGTGCAAAGAGAGCTGGCATGACTTGCTCATGCTGGTGGGACATCCTTCACAGAACAGCTTAACCCCGTCATTTCCTGTGATACCCTACTAAAATGCAGTTGGACAGTTTGTGGTTCGGTGCCCTGTCCAAACTCAGCCAATCACACTCTCTCTCTTTCACATACACACACATTCTAAGTGCGTGTGTGTGTTTTTAAGCAAAGCCTGACTCTTGCCTTTGTAACATTTGCATGAAAGCTGCAGGTTTTTTGTTTTTGTTTAGTTCAGCCCAAATTGCGGAGGAATCAGCTAATATTCTAGCTGATTAACTGGCCAAGGCTCTCTGCATGAGAGTCAACAGCTCCTTTGCTTATCAGACACAATTTGGTGTTGTGGTTAGGCAGTCCTGCTGTAGTTTGGGGAGGGCCCTGGCAGATCTGGAAAGAGCTAAGCAGGATGGGACCTGGTTAGTACTTGGATGGGACATCACCAGGAAATCCCAGGATGGTAGGCGAGGCCAGAAAGCTGAAACATCATCCTCAGAGAAGGAACACAAACTACAGGCATACCTTGGCGATATTGCGGGTTTGGTTCCAGACCACCGCAATAAAGCAAATATCACAATAAAGCGAGTCAAATGTTTGGGTTTCCCAGTGCATATAAAAGTCATCTTTACATTATCCTGTAGTTTATTAAGTGTACGACAGCATTATGTCTAAAAAAAACAACGTCCACACCATGATTAAAAATACTCTATTGCTAGAAAATGCTGATCGCCATCTGCTTCATAATAATGAAAAAGTTTGAAATGTTGTGAGAATGACCAAAATGTGACCCAGAGACACGAAGGGAGCAAATGCTGTTGGAAAAATGGTGCCGACAGACTTGCTCCAGGCAGGGTTGCGGCAAACCTTCAATTTGTCAAACAAAACCAAAAAAAACAAAATACAACACACACACCCCGCAATATCTGCGAAACGCAAAGCACAATAAAACGAGGTACGCCTGTACTTCTGTACGCGAGTGGGTACATAAAGCCACCAGGAGCTGAAGACTTTATCCTTGAGAGGGGACTGCAATTTGTTCAGGGGGTCTCAAACGGGTGTGAGTGTGTGTGTGTGTGGACTTGTGTGGCGATCGGCTCCTCCTCTTTCGCTCGCGCGAGGTTCTCGGCTCGCAGGTGCGCCCTCAGGTGCCCCGGACAATGGTCTCTTTGAGAAAGCAGCCGGGCTGAGCGGGCGGAGGGAGGGGGGGAGAAGAGCTGCTCGGGCGCTTCCCTCGCCAAGCGACGCCCCTCTAAGAAGGCACATTTCCAGGCGGCGGCGGCGGCGACTTCGCAGCCCCCTTGCATGGCGGGGGGGTCTTTGGAAGGAGAAAGCCGAGGTCCCCAAGAGGAGCCTGCTGGACTGGGACAAGGGCCCACGGCGAAGCATTCGGGTCCCAGCCCTTCCTCCCCCCCACGCCCCACCCCGCTGGCGCCCTCTCTCCCTCTCACTGCAGCCGCCTAACCTAGGCAACGGGACTCCTGGGCTTCTCGCCGGCTCTGCGAGGTCCGTCCGACGGCTCCCCCGCAGCTCGACCGCGCGTCGCTCGGAGGTCGAGGGCCCTGGAAGATGCCGGGCGCAGCAACGATGGAGACCCAAACGGCTCTGGTTGGGCCCTTCCAGCAGGGTGCTCGGCGCTGCAGGGATGAGATGCGCGCTCGCTCCCTAATTTAGGAACCCTTAAAAAAAAAAATCTCTGTCCATCTGCGAAGGAAAGGCCAAGATCCCGGCCTTGGGTTCCCCTCTTGGGATCCGTCCCGACGTTCCAGCTGGTCGTGGAACCCCGGGAATTCGGCGTCGCCCCCCCCCCCCCGCAGCCCCGCTTGCTCCCCCCTCGCTTTAGGGACGGAATGTTGAAAAAGCCAAAGCCCCGCCCCCACCGTGTAGTCCCGCCCCTCGCCCCCTCGCTTTCTCCCCTTCCCCGTTCTTCCCTTCCTCTCTCTCGACCGGGACCTGCCCGGTCGCAGCCGCTGCCGCCTCTCGGGTCTCCTCCGGGGTTCGTTCGTTGTCTCCCCCGCCCCCCCGCCGCCCGCGACCGTCCCAGCAGGATCAGCTGTTGCGGCCAGAAGCGCTTCTCCGCCCGCGGTGCCTCCCGCCCCGGCGATGAAGAGCGCGCCCCCCGGGCTGGAAGAAAGCGAGTCCCCCGCGGCCGTGCAGATTCGCCCCGCAGCGGAGAGCGAGGTGAGGGTGTTCGATCGCCCCGCAGTCGGGGCTACAGCCTCGCTTCTCCCGAAAACCCGGTTCTTTGGAGAGCCAGTTTTGCCCTGCCTGGGTCACAAAAGCTCGAGTGTGTGTGCATGCGTGTAAGAGTTTGTGGGAGCGAATCCCCAGCGACCTTTTCGACCTCCGTACCTTAGTGTCAGAAACAAAGATGCTACTAACCCTTTTAAAGCTGGTTTAGGCTCAGTTACTGAATTAACTCGGTTTCTCAATTTGCATTATTGAACGAGAAAGTAGCCAAGGGGCCTGGTCCCCGCTAAATCACGCTAGAAACGAACTAGGATAAAAACAGGTTACTGATCTGTTACTGTGAAACTCACCTGGAAGGCAGCCTCTTTCCTCAGATGGGCAAAAGAACCAGTTTGTTCCATAACAATCCAGTTGCTTGCATGTCCCAAAGCTGGATTAACCCTTGGCTATTCTGCTCCCCATCTGCTAACTAACTTTGGCTGGCTTTCAGGAGAGCTGGACATTTCTTTAGAAAGTGAGGCACATCACTCAGGATTGGTTTGGCATAATAGCTCCCAAAGGGGTAAGATCTAAATGTTTCAATGTCTCCCTGTGTGCGGGGTTTGAGAAGGGGGAGAATTCAGAGAAAGTTTATCTCCTGATAAGGATCCTTAGCTATTTCATGAAGGTGAAGTAACTGTTAGATTCCACGGCACTGATTTGCCCATGATAGCAGTGCAATCCCGCTAGAATAAATTGCTCTCCTTCTAATGCCACTTAGATGTAATATTGCTTATCTCATGGCTTTCTGAATTAATTCATTTTTAATTAATTAGCTTGGCAATCCAATTTTAATTACTTACAGTAGCTCAGGAAACCTTCTGCCCTTGATTCTATAAGCCATTCTAGTCTTTTGTCCAGTGTTTCTCAACCTTGGCAACTTTAAGACATGTGGACTTCGACTCCCAGAATTCCCCAGCCAGCAGTTAGTTCCATGGCTGGCTGGGGAATTCTGGGAATTGAAGTTCACATGTCTTAAAGTTGCCAAGGTTGAGAAACACTGCTTTAGTCAGAGGCACCATGTTGGACTTGCAATACTTCAGGATCCCACTAAGTGGCAAGCAAAGAGCCATGGAAAATTCTAACCCTTTGCCGCCATCTAGTGACCCTTTGGAATATTGCAGCCTGTATTTGGTAGTGATGGCCAAAATTGGACTCCCGATTCAGGTGCCCCTTCTCCTGCAGGTGATTCCTGGCAGGCTTATCTGATACTTATTTTTATATTTATTGATATTTCAAGTTTGTCACCACCCATCTCACAGTAGAGCGACTCTGGGCGGTTTGCAATAAAAAGGACAATTAAATAGATGATTAATTAATCTCTTTTAGATAAATTAATAAAATTAAGTAAAATAAGTAAAATAGAATAGATATTAATTAAAATGCATTAAAATACAACAATATTTTATGTTTCTGAAATTGGGTTCAGACAGCACACGAAACCTGAAACCCAGGTGATCAAAATACAGTTCTGCGTTCATTTATCATGCTGTGTCCAAACAAATAAATCATGCCATGGTTTCATATGATAACCTGGTCCATGCAGCTTGCTAAAATAATGGCTAGGTTCCCTGAACATGATAAAATACTAACCTTTTCAATCACTAGACTAGAATGTTATATGAATCTAGCTAAAGTAGGGGTGAATGAAGGAATTCTTCCATTTCCAAGCTTAATCTTTCTTTTTGAGTACTTTCCTAAAATGGAACCTAATATATGAATGTCTCTGCATTTTGAATATATTCTTCCCAGTAGAAACAGCTTTCACTGGTTGGAATTGCTAGATACCCCCAAATGTATGAACTTTCTGCTCAAGTCCTAAACTGTACCAGACCTTCTGAGTGGATTCACATCACTTGCTTGATTTTTGGATCTAGGTTCACATCACCCACTGGATAAAATAGCTCCAAATGCTATTTTATACAAAATGCTGAGTCATCTAAGCCACAACAGCGCCCGAACCTCAATGAAAACTCACCAGATTTAGCACGTTATGCCAATGGGGTGCAACCATGTTGTATGAACGGAGCCTCCAATATATTTTAGGATAAAAGTTTAGGGAGGAAAATTCTACTTTTACAGCTGTGGTTGGCCGGGCAATTGAGCTGTCCTTTGAAATTTGATGTCCTTGTTTGAAAAGTGACTCATCTGATGGAGCTAAAGGTAAAAAAAAAGGAAATGTTTCCCTAGCAAGTTAAAGAGGTAAGAGGAACTCAGTGGGATCAAGCCAAAGGCCACGCCGGTCTGCAATTTGGTTCCCACAATGGCACACAAGATGCAACAGGATATGTGCGACAGGGCGCCTCCAGCAACGGAGGCCCCGACCTGATTTGCACATTGGGAAAGCAGGTTGTGGAACTATGATTCATTGAATTATTCACAACTTGCTAAACCACAAACTTTGCTTTCTAAAATGTAAGGCCTTGATTCACTTATGTTTACTCAAAAGCAAGCAGTATCACGCTGTGGCCTCTTGGAATGCATGAATGTACGAACCAAGCTGTCAACAACACAATAAAAGAATTAGCAGTTTATGAGCCCACCTTACATTATAAGGAGGAAGAATAGATGGGGTTTGATCGAAATCTACAATATCAGCGTAGAAGCTTTGGCTAAAATCAGCTATTGATTTTAAAAGTTGATGGGGGCAAAATTGCCTTCAAACCGGAAAAAGCTTTTATGGACTTTATTAAGGTGCACCCCTTTCTTGTGTGAGGGTTGCTTTCATTTCTCTCCTTCCTCATAAAGATCCAAGAGCTGTATGTGATTCTCCTCTGGTTACTTCAGAACAACCCTAGGAGGTAGGCTCTCAAAAAGTCCCCTGCTGGTCTTCATGTATGATGATTGATTTGATCTTCACCTAGAGCCACTACACCACACTGGCTGGCTCTAGCTGGCACCCTCCCCACCCCCTTGTTAAAATTCTCTTTAGTCTGCACTTGGAAGTATAATATTACACATTGGGGAAAAATGTGCATTACACAAATGGGATTTATAGCCATGCTGCCATATGGACTGTTCCAGAATAAAGTTCCAGACAGGCAGAGCTGGATTGATGCCCTAAGCACAGCTCCACAATGGTGCCCCTTGACGGAAGTGAAACTCTCGTGCCACGAGATGGAAACAAATGTGTTATCTGATGATGCCTACAAACCAAACTTTTAAACTCCAGTCACTCCCCGTGCTAAAGAAAACGTTTTTTAAACAATGCAGATTAAAGTCAAACACGGCAGAGAAGGACATCTACAAAAAGTTTGATTAAAGTTGAGCTTGGCAGTGGAAGAGTTAAGGGCATGATGGGAGGGGGGAACCGGTGGTGCCCCTCCTTCCCTTGGTGCCCTAAACATGTGCTTATTTTGCTTAATGGTTAATCCAGGCAAGCTATCTTCCAGGAAACTCCATTCCCCCATAACACTGGGCATGTTCTTTCCTCAACTGCTGCTTTTGGGTCATGGGTGTGTGTGTGTGAGGGAGACTAGGTACTGTCAATCTGCCACAGCAAATCTTGCGATTCCTCCCAGCTTGCTGACCACTGCTTCTTGTGCCTGAATGGTGCTATTTCAGCCACAGAGTGGCAATGTGTTTTGCTGGATTAATCTAGGATGCTCAAGGCAAGTCAGGCTTTAGCATCCTGCCCTATGCATTAGGGCTGCATGTGTTCAAAAATGATTTGGAAGAAGGGCTTTGATCCTTGCGCGAGCACAATACCTCTTTGACAGTCATTGAAGCAGCCTGATGTTTTTTAGGCTACAATGGAAAAATAATTGGGAAGGCCAAACTATTTCTTGGAGAATGAATGAATGAATCCCAAAGCAGCCAAAACATGTGTGTGTGTAGGTGTATGATAGGATCTGCCTACTGCAGATATAGAAATTGAGATGTATGTACACACACACACACATACAGTATGTGTGTAAGTGTGTGAGTGTTTCAACCCCAAATGTATTTCAGCCCCAGTGCTTAAATCCTAGGTGTTTTTTCAGGCAATGGACTTTTGGCTGTTCCTTTCCTAGCCTTGAGTGGCTGGGATATCCCTACCAATAGAAGAGAATATGTGTAACTCAGGGCTGAACTGTGGCATCCTTGGGGTTCTCTGAGCTTAGTTGTTTTCTTGCAAACTAGGTAACATCTTCACTGCTAGAATGGAATGGAGTTTGCTCTCTGTTTATATACAGTGGCTTGCCCTGCCTGTGTTGGTGGGGGTTTTTTCCCCCTGGGTAGTTCCTTGATTGGGGTTTTGTTTACTGCTTGATTGTATATCTGGTGATAATCTTGGTGTTAATCTCTGCTTATCTAGGTGATGATTGCTGCTGAGGAGATGTTCTGGTCTTTTGTTTCCTTTTTATTGTCTCTTTTGAGTAGTGTGTAGATGTTGTTTATCTCTATGTGCCTGTGGAGGGCTACCTTGTCTATCTGTGCCAGATTTAGATAAAAATTCTGCCTGCATTCAGAATTGCAGTATCCCTCCCGTCTCATCATCTTCAGCTCTTGCACCAGGGGGCAGCCTTTTAAACCATGGTTACACCTCTATTACTATTTGCCGCAGGGTGTAAACTAACACCCTACGCCCTAGATGTCCTTCTACCCCAAGGTTGCCCAACTTCCATTAACTCAAGGGCTCCCCCTTGTTTTATGCAGCATGTGAAAGAGACTCCCAAAAGTTCATGCAATGGGGGGTAAAGTAATCCCCTGAAACTTCTGCAAAGCGTAAGGCATCCATTTTGCTCTAGAACCGTCCCCCAAACTAAAACAAAAACAAAAACCTGACAACTGAAAAAAAGAAATGGTAAAAGTTTTAGCCCTGGCACTCAGGTGGAATTTTGTGAGCTATAAAAGGAATACCGGTCGATTTTGGCCTGCACCATTAAGTCTGCTCTACCAAGTCTGAGAAAAGGAGACTTCTATCATTCTTCCTTTCTGCCCTTAGGACTTGCAGACTGATCCCAAAGGCCCCTTAGCCTGAAGAGCTGGCTTTCCAAACAGACAGCCGAGCAGCTTTGATGACTGATTGCTTTTGAAATGGCTGAAAAAGATGGTGAGTTGAACTGTAGAAAGAGAGAAGGAAGGGATAACCCTACATCTTCCCCCCTTTTCCTCCTCTAAACCCTCAGCCCTCCCAGTGCTCTGCCTAATTGGAGCAGGACTTAAAGATGAACATTTCAGGCATCTAAGGAGAGGTCCAAGGCTGCTTGTCTGCTCACAAGGGAGACCACTGGCACCTTCTCTCCAGCAGCCTGTGGTCTTCTCCAGGGGACAAATTCCACAGGCTGAGCTGATGTGGCTGCGGACAGAGCACAATTCCAGTTTTGTAAAGGCTGAAAGGCTGTCCCTGGAGAAAGTTCCAGGGCCACGCAAAGGGAGAGAAGGGGTATTGTCGAAGGCTTTCACGGCCGGAATATGTTGGCTGGTGTGGGTCTTCCGGGCTGTGTGGCCGTGTTCTGGAAGTTTTGTTTCCTAATGTTTCGCCAGCATCAGATGCTGGCGAAACGTTAGGAAACAAAACTTCCAGAACACGGCCACACAGCCCGGAAGACGCACACCAGCCATCGGAGAGAAGGGGCTTTAAAGTTGGCCCTCAACAGTTTATTATTTGATTGATTGATTATGTGTACAGTGACCATCTTTTCTTGAAAAACATAAAGGACAGACCTGAAAAAGGGGTAAATCTGAAAGAGGTTCATAACGATCATTTTTTAAAATGGTTTATGTTTATAATTTTGCTTTACCAAGGAGAATTCAGGAGCCAAACCAAGGAAAACTTTACAAAAAACACGTATTCTAATAAAAATATCTCAAATCAAACAGTATATGTAAATTTAGTTTAAACAGATAATTCAATTTCCATCTTTTTCACCTGAATGTGAAAGACTGTGCATTAAGTGGTACATTTGTAGGGTAAAAGTTAAAGGACCAAAGTAAAGGACAACAGTGGCTTTTTGAAAAATAAAATACATCTAAAGGAGAGCTTTCTGAAATAAAGGGCTGTCCTTTATAATAAAGGAGAGATGGTCACTGTAATTGTATGCCATCAAGCTGGTGTTGACTCTTAGCAGCCACACAGATAGATTTTCTAAGAGGATCAGTCCCCAACCTGATCCTTCTGCTTCTATTTATTTACTCCAGCTTATATGCTACTCCAGTTGTAAGGATGCTGAATAACTAATAATAAACCGAGACAGAGTAAAAAATGGACAAAAATCAATTAAAAATTCTTAGCCCTAGAGAACAGCCTGAACAAATTCAAACTGAGCTGGTCACAGTCTTCTGCACTATAGTGATGTTTATTACATGCCTACTTAAATCATGATCATTATTTCTAAAAGTACATTACATTAACACAGATGTCCTCCTTTGCCTGGTGCCCTCCAGTTCCCAGAATTCCTAGCCAGCCACTGGCCAACTGCTGCTTCTGTAGCATCCATAAGGGGGTCAAAAAAGTCAGTGTGGTGGCCATAATTGTACCAGCTGCTGTGCTGGTTTGGAATTTTGAATGACCATTCTAACATATTGGGAGAATAGCTACTTGGGGACAGTCAAATCAGTGCATGTGAATTTTCTGCAATTCTGTATCTCTTATGTCCTCCTCTTGGGGATGGTTAAGTGGTGAATCTGCAAAGGTGGGCAATATGTAACTCTCCAGAGGATGCTGAACACAAGCACCCATCAGTCAAGCCAGCATGCCCAGTGGTGAGGGGTGTGGGGAACGACAGTTCAGCAACACCTGGAGAGCTGTGCATTGTCCTGCTTTAGTTTGCTGCAGTTGCCTCGAAGCCAGGGTTTCCCAAGAAGACTTCTGGGATTTGAAGTCCACACATTTGAGAATTGCCCAGGTTGGGAATCACTGCTGTAGGCTGTAAGAGGGCCAGTTTGGTGTGGCAGTGAAGGTGCTGGCCTAGAAACCAGGAGACTATGAATTCTAGGCCTCCCTTAGGCATGAAAGCCAGTTGGGGGACTTTGGGCCAGTTTCTCTCTCTCAGCCTGGCCCACCCCGGCCCACCCCACCCCACAGGGTTGTTGTTGTGGGGAAAACAGGAGGCAAGAGTATCAGGTATGTTTGCTGCTTTGAGTTATATATAAAAAGGGTTATATATTAAAAAAATTAAATATTGTTTGGGACAATAAAATATTGTTTATCTGGAACTTCATACTTTAGACCTGGTTCACACATACTAAACTATATCATATGGCTTGTTTGCTTTTGGCTTGGCATGGTAGATCAACCCATCCTTGTGGCCTTCATATGGGGTGTGAACCAGCTTGTTTAGCCAGCCATGGTGACAAACATCCTAGGTTGGCATTATGTATGAAGGTGGGCCCGGTCACCCTGGAGGCTTGCCATGTTTCTTCATTTCCTCTCCCCAGTTCAAGGGAAACCCTCTCTCTGGTAGTCATGATAGCTGGGGACCTGTTTCTCATCACCAGTTTCTGCCTGACAGGGACAGCTCTGAGCTTTGCTCTCTGATGATCTCTTTCAGGAGGCCTTAAAACGTGCAGCTGGACTCTGCCTAAAGTCATGGCAGTGGGAGCCAGTGGCTTTCTGCTCTTGGCTGGAATTGGGGCTGGACTCTGGGCAATAGGTAAGATTGAGTCAGAGAGGGATTGTTCATGATGTACAATGAAACCAGTGATTCTCAGCTGCAGGTTGTCAGGAACGGGGATATGTACGGAAGTGAGAAATGCTCTTTCTATCCAGATAGACTGCAATAGTTACAGTCTATCAGCTTCATTAAAAGTCTTTGCAATGATCTTGCAAGAAATGGCCATCATGTTCATGTTAGGCTACATCTGCCTTGGAACATCAGGGTTATGTACAGTCATAATCAGTTGAGAAAGACCCTGTGTGAATGAGTCACATTTAATAACAAGCTACCACTGGGAGACTCCAGAGTGGAAGAGACATTTCCAGGGGTCTCCCCATTGTGAACGGCAAGCATTACCTTCTGTAGCACATGGATTTTGCTGCTGTTGTCGCTGTCTCCATCTGAGCAATGTTCTAATCAACCTTGTTATCTCCCACTGCAGTAGCATCTGTGCTTGGAAGTGAAAAGGAAAGCTTATATGTTGGTGAGTAGGTCACTGAGGGCTGTGGGTTCTTCCACCTTCCACCTCCTATGACATAGATTCACCTTTTCCACCCTGAAGCCTTCAGGAGTGGTGGGATTACAGCTCCTCAAATTCCCAGCCAGCCTAACTAAAAAAGTGGCTCCCAAATGTGATAGCTTAGCAACCTCTGGAGAACTACAGGTTCCCTACTCTTGCTGTAACTGATGGGATCAGCCAGCCTACCTGGGGCAATAAGGAAAGTGGGATGTGGCAAGGATGGCCCTATCTTATGACTCCACTTTGTTCTGTTCAGTTCAGGTGAATACCGAGGACCTGCGCTTGACTGTGTATGATGAGAATGAAGGAAAATGGAGGCTCCTTTGTTCTTCCTCCTCTGATGCTCAGGTGGCAGCTCTCAGCTGTGAGGAGATGGGATTTGTCAGGTACACCAAGAACATGGCTGTGATGACAAGGTCTATAGGGGCTTGAGATGTCCACAGGGGCCTGTGGGAGGTACATCACACTAAGATGCATTGTTTGAATTGATATATATACCAAAGAGGCCATCTTCCCCACCTTTGGCAGTCTTGAAATGCAATCCCCATCATCCTGAGCCAGCGTAGCAAATACCTGAGAAGTGAGAACTTTGTTGGGCTCAGCTTGTCACAAAAAAGAGAAAAACTGCATCGGTGGGAATTTCTTCTGTGATGCAACTGTTTCTTACCCAGAATTTCCCAGTGTTTTAATCCAATCTTGAGATCATTTTGTTTCTCCTCCACCCCCCAGCGTTATATTCCCTTCTAGCTCTGCTTCAACAGTTGCACATTAGCATGGTTGTAGTGGTTTCATGCATGCATTTCCCTTTTCAGATGCCAGTAGTATATAATTATTGAGGATAGGCCAAGGTTGCGGACTCGAGCCCCTTTCTCCATGTGAACAAGCTTTGCACTTGCATAATGCATGAAAAGAGCAACAGTGGTGATAGCAGTCAACCAGGCTTGGGTGGGAGGTTGGAGTCCAGTACTGAGGGGTGTGGGCAAAGGTAGCCTGGTTTAAGTCAACACAGGCAACTGGCTGGGCTTACAAGTGGACAGAGTTGGTCCTATTGATCCAACCTGATTCCAGCTCTTACTAAGCTCTAACGCTCAGATCTTTTTGTGCCAATATGGGATTGTCCCCAGAGGTAAGGTGGAATTCAGATTCACTGGAATCAACTTGTTGGTCAACTTGCTAAATAAAATTGGATCTGCGCTGTATAAACATACTGTCATCTTAAAAAATCGGTGTGGTGCCACCATCAAAGGAGGGAAGAAGAGCTGTCAATTAGTGACAGAGGACCTGGAGAATGTCAGAGGCTCCGTCCTTAACATCTGAATCAACTCTGAAGGATCTCTGATAACAGGCCTGTGAAAGTCATCGATCTGTACTGATTTCTGTTTCAACTGAGGCTAATAACTTTAGCTAGTGATCACTTGGCACCTTATTGGCTATCAGGGCTCACACACATTCATAGCTCTCTTAGAAGGAATCCCATAAACATGCACCAAGAACAGTGGGTCAGAAATTAGTGGAGACATCTCCCAAAGAAAGGTTTTCCCAAAGCTACAGCTACTTTGGGCTCAGTGCTGCAGCCTACCAAGCATGAAAAACACTGTACTGGAATGCAGCCTTACCAAGTCATTGGTTAATGCTGATTTTCTTTGGGTTTGTCCCCATTCCAGGTCTCTCTCCCATTCGGTCCTGGATGCAGACAGTGTAGGTGCCAATGGAACATCAGGCTACTTCTGCGTGGATGAGTCTCGCCTGCCTTTTGTGCGAAGGCTCAGAGAGGCCATCTTTGTGTGGTAAGGCACTGAGCTAGCACTCCATTGGATTCATCCCACCTCTCCTTTGCTTAAATACTTAGACCTTCCCAACCTTGAATGTACACGATATGCTGCAAACATCTATTATTTCTAGCCAGCATGGCCAGTGGGCAAGAATAATGGGAACTGCAGTCTAAATACATGTAGCAATTCCTAAGTCTGAACACTTCTGAGTAAAGGAATGCATTTTTTAATTTATTTAGCTAATTGATATAGCCGCCCATCTCACTGAGCATGACTTTGGGCAGCATACAACCAACAATAACAATTAAAACAATATAACCCATTAAAATAATTAACCATAATTAAAAAATAAAAACCAAGATGCGGGAGAATAACAATCATCTAAAAAGAATATAGCCACCTTGCAAGCTCTTCATGGGATCCCCAAGGTCACATTTTAAGGGTTTTCCGGAATTCTAGGAGGGATGGGGCTAACCTCACCTCGTGGAGGAATGATGTTCCACAGGACAGGAGCCACAGCCAAAAACACATGTCTTCTGGGTCCCATCAGATGGAACTCCTTGGCAGACCGGACCTGCAACATACACCTCCTGCTGGACCTGATGGGATGGGTGTAATTGGGAAGAGGCGGTCCCTCAAATAACCTGGTCCTGTTGCCCACTTCCTGCTTTATCAGAAACGTAGTCTGCTGTGCTCCAGATGTTATGGATAATTTCCATCAACTCCAGCTAGGATGGATATGATTAAGGATTGTGGGAGTTCAAAGCATCTTGAGAGCATGAAGTTGTTTTGGTGCAGTCATGAAGAATAACTTTTGGTCCAGGACTTGATTAGAAGTGACATGATATAGCCACCTTTCCTAAATTGTCTTGTCTTTGCATGAAGTCTGTGGTGAAAGATCACTGGGATCTAAATGTAATCAGTCCATCATCATTTAAGAGAATCAAAATCAGGATAATAAATGTGTCCAACAGAAAGTTCAAACCGCAAGAATCTGGACTACACACTTTCTTGATAATGCCTCTTACTTCTTCTCCCATACATTTGAATTTTCTTCTCTTTCTTACAGTGAATGTCTGACAGGCCGGTTCCTGGCAACCCTCTGCCAAGGTATGGAAATTGCAAACTATTTCAAGGGTATCTTTCTCTGCCCCCTTCCTCTCCAATCCATTCTTTCTCACCCTGACCTTTCTCCAAATATTTCTCAGTTCTTCTTTGCTTACTCAGATGCTACATCCAACTTTCCTGTCTTCTGATTTGCTCAGATCTAGACTGTCCTTTGGAGCTTGTTAGTTTCAGCCCAAGGGCTCAGCTAGGTTATTCTGATATCCTTGGTACTCATGAAGAAGGTTTTAGTGTGATGTCCTGAAGGTATGTGGGATGCAAAGTTGCATCAGAACAGGTATTAACTATTGTACGCTTTACAGATTGTGGACGCAGAAAGTTGTCTGTGGACCGGATTGTAGGTGGCCAAGATGCCAGTTTGGGTAAATGGCCCTGGCAAGTCAGCCTACGTTATGATGGGACACATCTTTGTGGTGGCTCTGTCATCTCCAATGAATGGGTTGTTACAGCGGCTCACTGCTTTCCAGAGTAAGTCCCAGACTAGATATATGTTTAGAATGATATCCAGGTTTGCAATGTTGCTAGTTCTTAAGGTTTGAGCATATATTTCTGGGTGCTCACTAGGGATGTATATAAACTGTTGATGAGCCATTTCAGAGTTCAGAAGTGCCCTCCAGATGTGTAGGTTTCAATCCCCAGAATTCTAAGCAAAAGCCATGCCAGCTGGGGAATTCAAGGAACTGAAAGCCATCTGAAGAGTCCCCAGGTTGGAGAAGGCTTTATTGATAATTGTAGACTCACCCGAAAGCATTTACTCTGCTCTCTAAGGCCCTGAAGATTCCTTGAATTGTTAAGACGGTGACCTTGCTTAATGCGGCTGGGGTCCTAAGTCAAAATACAGCTGGCTAGTTACAATCTCAGCAAACTCTGTGAACTCAGCCAGTTGTGACTTATCCCTTAGACTTTGATTAAATAAATGATGGCTTTGGCCAATGTGTAAATCTAGCCACCAGGTTGCTCATGAATATCTGGCCTTCAACCCACAGTCTGTGGGCCCATAGACCCATGGAAAAGGAGAGCCCCCAAACACCACAGGGCTGTCTTTTTGCATTTTGAAGTAAGTGAAATAATGCATCTGGGCAGGGTTTGCACAGTGTGCTATGCTTGGTCATTAAAGCCAATTTCTGGATTTAACAAGCCATGCCAAAAAATACCAACCATAACCAAGGTTACAACGAACCAAGTTCAGCTTGTGATGTGAATGCAACCGCTAGGTCTTTAATTAACCTGATTAAACCTGTTAGATGCCCTCAGCTCTCAGGCGATCAGTTAAATCCAAAGTCCCCACCGATCCCAGCTGCTGTCCAACCTTCTCCTTTTGGGTCTGCCTCGCAGGAGGAATCGCGTGGTAAGCCGGTGGCAGGTGTTCGTGGGTGCCATATCTCAACAGTCCACTAGGGGGCTGCAGGTGGGCGTGGCCAGCATTGTGTACCATGGTGGGTACCAGCCCTTCGCGGACCCCAACAGTGAGGAGAACAGCAATGACATTGCCTTGTTGCGCTTAGCCACACCACTGTCCTTCAATGGTGAGAACATTGCCGGGGGGAATGGGTCAGAACATGGGTCATGACATCACAATGCAAAGTCCACCCTTCCTGTATTTTGTGTGCAGCATCTTCACAGTAGTACGAAAGGGCGGAGCTCATGTTGTGCATTTCATTAGTGGCATCTGGGGGGAGATCTGGGGGGGCCGAGTGATGCAAGCAGCCTTGCTAAGAAATAGTTAAGTTAGGAAAAACATGGAGATAGGAAACTAGACGTAGAATGTAGATCTAGTAATGCATAGATGAAATAAGATAGAAATAGCTGTAAATACATAATAGTAGAAAGAAAATAGAAGCAAGCATGGAATTAGCATTAAGTTTAGAAGTAAAGAATAGGAGTTTAATTTTGTACAATACAACTGTTTTCGTGGGAAAAACAAATGCAGTCTTTGTACCTGTGATCTGTACCGTATTAAGGAAATGCTAACAAATGGGGTCAGAAGTGGGCTATGGTACAGTATCCAGACCTAAAGAATAAAGAGCGTATGTAAGTCAGCTTGAAATGGAAAAAGAGGGAGAACCAGAACATGTGTAGGCCGAGGCCAGGCCTGAAAGTGAAGCAGACCCATGCGAGGCCATGATAGGAGATGCTGAGGGTGAGGGCTGAGGGTTGGGATGAAAGCTGTCAGAAAAGAGGAGGAAGATAGTTGGTGTAGGGCACGTGAGCGAAGGTGCTGCTTAGAGACGGAAGATTGGAAAGGGACTGGAAAAAGTGGAAAAAGAGATCTGAAGAGAGGACCTGAAGAGGTATCAGAGGTCTTGGAAGAAGTGAAAGTAGAAAATGGATTTGAAGATAATGTTATGAGGTCCTTTAACTGCTCTCTTGAGATCTCCCTTTCCTAGCAGTATCTTCAAATCCATTTTCTAGTTTCAGGCCTTCCAAGACAGACAGACAGACAGACAGACTGGACTTTACAGGAGGTAGCAGAGGGATGTTTGGTGATGTTATTTTCTCTTTTATATGGCTTCCCTTCTGCCCATGCTTTCCTTGTGAGAGCGGTCCCTTCTAACATCTTATTTTGGGTTTGAAGGGCAGGGCAGGGCAGGAAGTCACATGCAGGAATACATTGGAAGACAGCATATGTCCACATACCCTCTGGCCATCTTCTCCCTAAAGATTAATGAATTAAACTTCTCCCTAAAGGCCAACGCCATCTTGTGAGAATTCTACTGAAAGTCGCTTTTTCTCTGAGAAATTTCAAAAGCAAATTCTCTCATCCAAGTGGTTAAAAAAAAAAATCAGGAGAAATTTTCTGTACACCATTAACATAAGCCACTTGCCACTCATGATCATGAACAATGTTCTTTTTTTTTTTCCTTACAGAATTTATTCAGCCCATCTGCCTCCCAGCACTGGGGCAAACTTTGGTGGATGGCAAGATCTGTACAGTGACGGGATGGGGCAACACACAATACTACGGTAAGGGCCTCTTGCTACCACGAGATGGCAGCAGCGTTTGTATGACTGGAGTCCACAATCAAACTGTGTGAGAGCTTAATTCAATTGGAAACTTCTGCTTTTGGGGAAGGAAGGGAGGGAGGGAGGGAGGAAGGGAGGAGAAGGAAGGAAGGAAGGAGAGAAGAAAGGGTAGAAAGAAGAAAAAGGGAGGGAGGGAGGAGGGAGGGAGGAGAAAAGGATGGGTAGAAAGAAGAAGAAGGAAGGGAGGGAGGGAGGGAGGGAGGGAGGGAAGGAAGGAAGGAAGGAAGGAAGGAAGGAAGGAAGGAAGGAAGGAAGGAAGGAAGGAAGGACGGACTGGCCAAAAGGAAGAAAAAAATCACACAAAATAAGGAGAGTATTTGTGAGAAGCCAAGAGGCTGACCTTAATTGCCCTGCATAAACCTGCATTTCACTCATGACTGTAAGCCACACAATTGCCATAAAGCAAGCAGATAGATGCTTTCTTTCCCTGTTCCCCCCACCACTTTCTATAAGCTGCAGAATTTATATTATTATTTATTTATCATATATGATTGTACTATTGCTGGCACCTAAGCTTTGATGCATCTGTATGGAAGACATAAGATGGGATGCCAGTTTTAGTGTCTTGCTTCCCTTTGGGGATGCTGGACTTTGCAGACCTCTTTGTGTAATAACAGTGGGACACATTCAAGCACATGTGAATCAACCACAGTGGATTGGAAGAGAGATGGGCCCATCTCTGTTCTGAAGCTGCAGCCAAAGCAGCTCAGGAAAAGGGGAGACTGAAGATCCTTGCTTTGATGGGGGCTTCACCAAAGCTGCCATCTTACACATGCTGCTTTCCAATGGCGCTGAAGACATAACTCTCTTCTCCAGATGTTTGGCTTTCAGTCCAGAGGTTCTTATTCCCTGCTTGGGGAAGACCTAATAGAAACTTTTGGAAGGACTGTAGGTTGATAATAGAGCATCACAAATCCAAAGTCCAACTAAATGGATCTGAAAACAAGTCTCAGGTCCTGTCTGGAGAACTTCTGATGCTCCAGATGTTGATGAACGGCAACTATCAGCATCCTCACTGTTGGCCTTGCTGTCTAGAGCTTTTGAGAATGATGATTCAGGAAGGGCAAGCAGTGAAGCTGGGGGAGGCAGATGTTAGTAGTTCTCATAATAGAGGGGACAATTATACTAATATAGATTAGGTCCCTTCAAAGGCCATCAAGAGAATGGCCAAATTTCTACTGACTATGGAGGAAGGCAAAAGACTAAAATTTAAATCCAGGACTGTGGATTTATATAAGGGTTTGATTTCTGTGGACTACAGTGATCTATCTTTTCTGTGTATATGGCTCTATTCTTTTCTGCAATAAAGAGACTAATCTTGTGGAGTTACTTTCAGGGGCCTTCAGACAATTCCTGAAGAAGATATTAAGTATTTGGAGAACCAAGGTTTACATCAGGGCCTGTGAAAAGCCTGGCATCTGGAGAGAAGATGCCAACCACTGCAAAACTGAGTTGATGGAGCACCAGGCTCTCTTGTACTAAGGGAGTTTCTTATAAGACTCACTCCTCCCCCTTTGTAGGCCAACAGTCTGATGTCCTGCAAGAAGCCAGCGTACCCATCATCAGCACCAGCGTCTGCAACAGCCCTGATTACTATGGCAGTCAGATAAGGCCCAGGATGTTCTGTGCTGGTTTTGCAGCTGGGGGCACAGATGCTTGCCAGGTACAGTAGGGTCAGTTTGGCATGGTGAGGAAAGGGTAGGGTACTGTAGATGAAAAAAAGGAGGGGTGTATTAATGGAAGCTTTGGCCCACCAAGCATAGTGAGGGGAATGTGTGGCCAATTGTCCTTGATGCCAAAAGTAATCCAAGAAAAAAATACCAAGCCATATTAGACTCAGTAAAAAAAGTAATGTTTCCGGAACTGGTAAATTTAGCAGTTTTTAAAGGACAACCAAGACCAGTTCTACAGCGTGATTTAAATTCTTTTCTTTGCCTACTGTGCATAACCTAATCTCTGTTAGAGTGAATCCATTCACCCATCTTTGCTTTGAGCTCTTAGAGTTGGACTTGGTGCCCTCTAGAAGTTGGTATCCATAACTTGGTGTCCTCTAGACATTGGCAGAGTCAGCTGGGAATATAAGCTGTTATAGCCAAATACATCTGAAAGACACCAAGTTGGGGAACATTAGGTAGACACTAGGTCTACCTTAAGACCAGTTACCTAGGTGTGGCTTCTCCTTTTTAAATAAAGCAATAGCAGAGGAGGAGAAGAGACCAATCTTGATAAGAACTTGGAGAGCATTTTCCTATTGAAAATTTTACTCCCAGGCTGCTGTTAATCCAGAAGATGTAATTGTTATAATGTGCCAAACCTAAGAAGTGGGGTTCAGCTTCTGCTTCCCATTTCTGCTCCTGACCGTTCTCTTGTAATCTTGTTCCTATCCCCATTATAGCTTTCCCTGACTCGATGTCTTTCAGATGTGTTGGACTAAAACTCCCAGAATCCCTAGACAGCAAAGCCATGTTGGCTTTGAATTCTAGGATAGCAGTCTGATGAATATAGAAATGAGGATGATATACGAATGCAGGTTTTCAACCCAGGTTTCTTCCACATGACAGGGTGACAGCGGTGGCCCTTTTATGTGTGAAGACAGCATTTCACAAATGTCACGTTGGCGGCTCTGTGGCATTGTGAGCTGGGGCACAGGCTGTGCCCTGGCCAATAAGCCTGGTGTCTACACCAAGGTTACTGATTTCCATGGGTGGATCTACTGCACAATAAAGGTAAATGGCATGGGAGTGAAGGATGCTCCAGAGAAGCTGCTGTGTGAGTCTGTGATTGGGTTCACACAACTTGCTTAATCAAGTTAAAGGCTATTCACACAACATGCTAAGTTTGGTTTAAGCTTTGGTTAATTGGGGGAGGGGGGAGGGAACAGAGAACGTTGTGCAAAGCCAGCCTGTTTGATTAGTTTATGTTTCAGTGCATTGCACAAGCCATCAAAATGGATTAATTTAGCTGCAAGATTAAGTATTTTGTATCAATGCAATCACTAAATGAGGTGGTCTTATCTTTCCCCCTGCCCCCCCCCATGTGACACCAAGATGATCTAACCTTCCTTTTGGCTCCTCAAGCCTCTCTGCCCAAACTCTGAAATTTCAGTGGAACAATTGCTGAAAATCAGTAACACAATTTCTTGCCAGTTTTGAGGCAGGAAATAAGAAAACCTGTATTGTAAGCCCCAAAATAGTAAAAACACAGCTTAATGAACACATAACGAACCTAATCCTCCAACCACTTTATCAGAGAAGACACCTCTTCAGTAAGGTGGAGAGAAAGACAGTCAGAAAGTCTCTGCCTTAAAGTACACATAGATATATTGGTTATAATTTGAAACTAGTTCACTTGCTTGAATTCTTGTATCACCGCTGCTTTCACTTTAATAAAGTTTGCTAAAGAGAACTTGAAGAGGCTGAGGCTGGGAGAAATCACTTTCAGTTTAGGCAGCTATCTAAGGTTTGACGCTATGTTTGCCACAATCCTAGTCTACTCAAGGGTAAAAGGTGGGATAGTTAAATCATAAGTCAGACCTCCCCTTCTCAGCCAGTTATTGACCCCATTGCTTCAACAGTGATCCCCCATCGCTGATTTGATTAACTGGGGAAAGAAGTAGAACCTGGACTTGGCTCAGTTTTTCTTTTAGTTTATTTACATTGCCAGAGTTCCATGAGATGAAAAACCCAATTCAGTTCATGTTCTTTTGATGTGTTGGAATGATGTTGGTTGGAGGTGTTGAAAATTAGAGTATCTGAAGTCTGTCAGGTTGGGAAAGACTGGATGAGAAAGTACCACTTTCCTGGCAGCTGGAGATCTTCATCTGCTTTGTTTCATGTTTCTTTTCTGCAGCTAAATTCCCACACTAGTGGGTTGGTGATTCAGAAATGAAATGCCAGGAACTCAAATACTGATACCTTCCTAGCCTCCTCCCTTTCCAGCGAACTGCTGTTGTTTCAAAAGGAAGAAAAAGAATCAAGGAAGAAGGTGAAAAAAATGGAACAAACGTAATGATATCTTTGGCCTGGCCAAATGTGAGAGGAATGGGACAGTCCTTGCCAAATGCTAAAGGTGTCATGGCACATTGGCTCTTTAAAGCTTTTGATAAGATGCTTTTGTTGTGTCACCTTGTCTTAGTGGCGCTTCTGGTCCTTCAGATGCTCATCTATGGATGAGTTTCTGCGCCCAGCTTCCCAAGGCATTTGTGGTCGGTTAAGGAGTGGCTTCTGGGTGGGCTCCTGCTACATAAAATCACATGCACAACTTTATGAGTTTAATGTCATAACTTTAATGGATGCACTTGGATTAAAAGATTGTAATAAAAATCCTGACTCCAGCAGATCATATATTGAAGGCAAAAGCTAAAATCTCAAATTTCACTAGTATAGTGGATTTGCATGATGTCATTTCACATCTATTCATTTTCACTGGATTAATAAGCTGTCGTAACAATGTATCCCAACAGACTATTTTATGATTCTTTGGTTCTTGAGCTCTGTTGTCCAAACTTCTTTAGATCAGGTCTTCTCAACATGATGTTCCTTAGGTGTGTTGGATTATTATTTTCCTCATTCCTAGTCACAGATCACGCAGTTATATCCTTCAGATGTGTTGGAGTACAAAGATGATTGGGGAAACTTGCTTTAAATCATTAGACTTCAGCCCATCTTGTTTACATTGCACATGTGTTTTCACACAACTTTCTCTCTGCTCTCCCTTTATTGGCTCAGAATTTTAATAGTGGAAGAACTTCATTATATGATTAATGGAATTAACTAAACAAACTTGGAATCTAGAGGGGAAGGCAGATGGAAAAGGAAACCGGAAGACCATGAGAACATGAAGGAGGTTTGGATGAACATAAAATAAGTTACTGCAAATAGATTGGGCTTGAATCCTACTGTGGATTAGCAAGAACAGAAAGTTTATATACAGGAGAGGATAATTCCAAGGGTGAGAACTCCTTCCCTGGCTGAATGAAAAGCAGGCATAAAGGCTGATGGGTCAGCTCTTCTGTGTATCCAATAGAAGAGAATATATGTAGCTCAGGGTTAAACTGTGGAGTCCTTGGTGCTCTCTGAGCGTGGTTGTTTGCAGATGTTTCATTACCCAATTAGGTAACATCCATGCTAGTGAGGGTGGGGTTGTCTCCCTGTTTATATATGGAGTCTTCTGTGTATGCTGTTGGGTTGTCTGCCCACTTGACGGTTCCCTTATATTAATGTGTGATGGGGAAAAGACTTAGAGCCCTTCAGATGATCCTTTTCTTCTTGTATATCCCTTTGAAGAGTCTCACCCAACCTGGTGCCTTGGCTGGCTAGAATTCTTGGAATTGCAGTCCATTACATGTCATAGAAGACATCAGTTGGGGAAAGGTCTCTTGAAGCTTAGTTCCTGTCCTATATCATTTTCAGTGATGGAGTCTGACTGCTTGCGTCTGTTGGTATACATCTTAGACTTAGGAAGTGACACAGTGATATACAGTTGTATCTGCTTGCGCTTTGTTAACAATTATGATTTATAAATTATCAGCTAAGTACAATCGACATTTTCTTTTTACAAAGAAACTTTCTGTTTTTACTTTTGGCTGAGGCCAATACCTTCCAATGCCAGGAAGTATCTAAGAAAGTCCATTCATTATGTTTTCTTATATTGTATATAGATGACTATACTGACTCTTCTCAGCCTTATTTAATCATGTACACTCAGACTGTATATATTTCATAATTGTAATGATCTCAATAAAGAAAACTGGTTTTGACTGTAGGCAGTTCTTGAATTTTCATGTGGATTTAATTAGACTCCCCTGAGGATCCACTAATAGCCTCCTTGCTTGACCATGAAAGAATCTGTTGGTGTTTTAGCTAGATCAAAACAATTTAGGAATAAGGGGCTGTGTCCTCAATGAAATATGTGTGGTTAAATATTTGAGCAACCCAACAGCTCTGCAGAGCTTCTCTGAATTCCTGTGAAGAAAGATGGAGGGTAGGTATACCAATTCCCTATAACAGCAGAGCTTCCTTGGAGGATCTGGATCAGGGGTTATCAATGGTTATAAAAATTCAGGCAATAACTATGATCATATAGAGATTTGGGATGTGATTTTCCTCAGATGGATGATGCATCTGCTCTTTGAGATAAAAAGTATGAGTTGTACATTTTAAATTTTGGTGTGCAGTTGTTACATAAATGTGCATTATACCGGGCATTGTTCTAGGTCTCTAGGTTGATCACTAAGGTTTCTGATATTAACAGGAATGCTTGGCTGTTCAGCTTCTTTTTATGCATTGGCCCTTCTGGGACTCTAGGGATCTCTAGGAACTGGAGGAATCACAGAACATATAGAGATGTTTATCACAAGAGAATGTGGGGCATGAACATGATTTTTTTATGGTATTAATAATCCATTTTTCCCCTCTTTCTGTAGTTTGATATGTTCTCTCCCCACAATCTAAAGTAGATCCCTCCAAACTTGGTACCCTGTAGATATGTGAACTTTAGCTCTCAGAATCATCAATCTATCATGATTGCTGAGGAATTCTGAAAGCTGAAGTCCATACTAGCCAGGTGTATTCGGCTGCCCAGAAATCTAGCAAAACTGGAGTAATATCCTCACTGAAGAGCTTTGCACATTTTGAAAGATCTGGAAGTGAAGCAGGTAGAGATCTATGCCAGCACCCAGACACTCTTCAATATTGGAAGTGGGGTTCTCCAAATCCCAAGTCAATTTAACTAAGACTTATGTCTCATAAGGGTGTGTTTCTTTCACTAATAGCTCACCAATATCTATTCCTGAGAACTTTTGTTTCTTCACAAGTAAAGAGAGAAGGATTTATTGCATGGTCTGAACAGCAGAGGACAGCAAACTGTAAAATTTGCCTTCACTTTCCTGGGTATTTTACACATCCAAAGCAGCCTCACTTAATTTTGCAACATCATAGCTTGGAACAATGCTTCTTTCCAAAGCCCCTTCTCTCCCATTGCAGACCTACTGAGGTTTACTTAGCTGAGTTGTTAAGGGTGGCAGGAAAGGCCCTCTTGAAGATGTTACCTCTGATAGAGGCTTGTCTTCCCGGTACATGAGAGAAGACCATCTCCTCTGTTCTCCCAAGTTAGAGAAGGCATTCCCTGGGGTGCTGTATTTGGCCCTTCAAGGTTTAAGAAATCTTTAACCAGATTTTTAGTTTTAGTATTTATTTTATTGTTAATTTTATCTATATTTTTGCTTTTTATAGCCTGTTTTTGTTTTAAATTTTATTAGCCACCTTGAATGCTCGGCAGAGCAGAAAGGCAGGGTATAGATAAGAAAAATAAAACCAACTGCCAGTTTTTACCTTGCTCTGTTCCCTTTCTGTTGGTTCTCCCAGAGATTAAATAACATAATATCCCAACTGTAACTTACAGGTTGCATTACACAAGACATTTAGAACATGGGGACCATTTCCAGTTAGGATATTTTATGTAATTTCCTGCTCTTCAATCATCAAGTTCTATACCTGCAGCTGGATCCAGATGTCATAGTTACAGTAGATCAATGGAAATCAACATAGTTATCAAATGATACTTCCTCATAAGGTTTCTATACCATCTTGAAAGCAGCTCCAGACTTCTCACAATTTCAACAGTACTGCAGAGCTGACCTGGTTTATTTCTCACTTGGCTATGTTGTAGGCAACCCCCACCCCATTTCCTCCTCCTCCTCCTCCATTTCCCTTTTGGAACATGTATCTTGCCTCATTCTTTGCCCCAGAAATGAGCCAGCAAACTCATGTTGTGACAGAAAATGTCTTCTTCCAGAAAATCGAAGAGAAGAAGACACTTAACAACTTCTTCCTACCAGAGAGTCTTTAGGATGAGAAAGGAAAGCTGATGAGAAAGCAGAGCCTAAGAAATCTTAATAGAAATGCATTTTCAAGAGCTCAGATATTAGGCCAAACTATTCATAATATACTGTATGTAGTTGACAGAGGGATTTTTTAAAAAGAAAAGTGCTATAAGAATGTGGAGTCACAATCCCAACTGAGTCCATTGCCACAGTTGGGGATGCTTAAACTTTCCTCTCTGTTTCTCTCCATGTATTATATATGAAAAAATGATCCTGTTGTTCTGCATCTTCATAATCTTCATCTCAAATGGCTCAAGATGTTAACTTGGCTCTGTAATTTGGAAATTCTTTCTTCAGATGTGAGCAATAATGGTATAGCCTAAACAGCAGAAAGGATCAGATTTCAAAATAAGCTCAACATTTCAAAGATACTTTATATTTTCAAATTAAAGAACAGTTCTGGGATTATTCCACTTCGCTTTCAGCTGACAGAATCAAGCAGTGTATTGCAACTGTTAGCAGCTGTGGACAAAGTCTGACTCCTCTGAACTGTACTGATTTCACAAGGGTGTAGGCTGAACAGTAGAGTGATTGTAATACTATTATGGATAAAAGTTTAGATACAAAGTAGACTGTATATTCAGGACAAGAGTTCAAGTAAAATGCATTGTTGGATCACCTGGGGGAAGCTCAATTGTCATCTACATTAGACATGACAAAGAAGAGTATCAGTTAAGGCTTTGGTCAAACAAAAGTTGGTGTTTCTATTAGTTGGGTTTGTATTCATTTTGGACTCTGCCATTTAGTCTTAAAAGAGCTACCAATATGTTTCAATGATTAAAAGGTTCACTGGCCACTTTCCTGGTTTTGATATTGCTTATATAGATGATGTGGGAAGAACATTCTAATCATTTTGATCTTGCATTCAGAACTACAAGAAATAAAGGTTTGTGTCTAAGTTCAGCTGAGTACCACATTATCCAGTTACACGCCCAATATTAGGCATACATGTTAGGGAAGGAGGAAGTGTGGCCTGTGGTGAGAAAGTTTCAGACTCTGGATTCTTTCTGAATGGGATTGAAAAGCCAGCCACCAGGGCAAAAGATGTACATAGTGAATTTGTCCCACAAATTGTCACATATACCTCTCCCTTGAGAAGAGAAGAGCAGCTCTTTTAAAAAAGAAGTTGTGCGATGAGTTGGGGAAAAGAGAAACCTGGCTGGTTTTTTTATTTACAACAACTGTGGGACATTAGATGGGGTAAATAAGGCTGGTGAGAAGAAGAATAAGACACCAAAGGAGGTGTCTTATTTCTATTTTAGGCCAACATCATCCAAGGGGAACATCAAAATATGTGACGTTTGCTAATCTTTGTCCCCCATTACCTTGGAGGGAGTCAGATGAGTAGCAGTGACTGGGGACAGAGACAATAGGGGCAGCAATAGGGCAGCCAATGTTCTGCAGCCAAGCACTCTTCAACTCAATGGTGGGGGAAGACCCTATGTCTTAAAGAGCTCATGACCTGAGGGACTCCCCCCTCTTTTTTTATGTACTTGTTCTTTCTGCAAATGGAGCAGTAATGGCACAGTCCAAATAATGGCCTATATGTTCATTTTTGCATGGGTGCATCTAACTGCTAGTCATCTCCTCGCTTAACAGCCTTATTTGCAGTCCTGGTTCCTCAATACATTCACAGGTGCTGATTAGCTCTTCTTCTAAAACGTTCCTTGCTGTTCTATTTGCACGCTTTGAAATATGAAGGACATAACTAAATCTCAACCTTGACTCTTGCTGTGTACAAGGAAAAAAAAATTTTCTAGTCCACTACAAGCAAAATGTCTATCAAAAATGGCCTTTTTTCTTTAATTTTGTGTGCATATATGCATATTCTGGGATTGTTCTGCAAAAGCTCAATGACTATCAGTGTTCTTAATAAATATTTATATAACTTGTGATCTATTCCTGTAATGTTGTGGAATTTATTAGACAAGATGATTTACTTTCATTGATTACTTCTGTGAACATCATTTCTACAAGAGACATTTCGTGGGTGAAATTTGCATGTAATGTATCATATTTCTGAATATGAGGCTAAATCCAGGTTTAGTTGTTTATAGAGATTTACTGAAATCATTGAGACTGAAGTTCTCACTATTGATCATCTTCAATGATTTGTTTCAAGTGTGTAAACTAACAAGTCTATTCACTCACAAGAAGTTTCCATGGCTGAGAATGGACTTGAACCTGGTTTCCCTGATTTAGTTCAACATTTTAATCCCCACACTACATTAAAATAGTATTATGTGTCTAATCAACAAACCATGGTTAAATAAGCCATAACCAAGGATGGTGTGCAAACACCAAAATGGTCACTTCACATTATCTATGAATTTTAAGGTCTGCTGTGGGAATGTCTCTGTTTAGACAGGTTTGTCTGGAACATAGTTCAACCCTAATGGCTTAGCATTATGTGAAAACTGAACTATTATGGCTTAGTTAACAAACCATAGTTTAAGAATTATGATGTAGTCCATTGGGTCCAGGCATAGCGGGGAGGAGGCAGGAGTTAACAACTGTGCCAAAGACTTAGATTAGGTCCAAAACAATCAGCACCACGGAGAGCTCCCGGCGTATACTTGAGATGAGGCCGGACTTGAATCAACTGTCAAGGAAAACCAACCCCAAATGAAAGGCAGGTCTATGATCCACGTTGTGAGGGGCTGGGGGACAGTTAACCGAAAGGCAATAGGGTGAACAAACCAAAAACAATACAATATAAAAAGGATATAGAACTATAAAACTATCATATGAAAAGCAAAGGATGATACAATGTGGGGGTAGCAGGGACATAGGGCCCATCATAGGGAATCCAGGCTTAAATAAAAATAAGGTTAAAATATGGTTAACATTTATATTTTTACAAAAATTCCATATATATGCCTTCAAGTCAGTCTTGACTCCTGGCAGCTGCCTGGACTAGTCCCTACAGTTTCTATGGCAAAATTTCAGAAATTGGTTTGCCCTTGCCTCCTTCTCAGGGCTGAGGGAGTTACTGGCCCAAGGTCACCCAGAGACTCCATGACCAAGGCAGGAAAAGAACTTACAGCCTCATGATTTCTAGCCTGATGCCTTAGCCACTACACCAAACTGACATACACACACACTACTGAGCAGAAAGACTATTAGATATGAATTTCAGAAGAATCAAGGCAGGAAGTCCACTGTGCACAGTACTTAATTCTACGTGATAGCTTCAAAGAACTACAGCTCTCATCATTTTTAGAGCTTTCACAAGAACTTGACCACTTCCAGGTTAGTACTTTTCTCATTTCACCTACACTTTTACATGTGAAGGTCATTGCCTCTTCCAGTTCACTTGGAAACTGTCTCTTATTTTCAGAGCTTTTTTGAATTTGGAGAACAGTTTCTATTTGGACAACCATTGCTTGGTGAGTCTATTTAGAGACTTTCATTCTGGAATGCTGCATAAACTGAAATTGCCCAGAACAATCACTGCTGCAGCCTATACCAGGATCTCCATAAATCTACTTCATGACATGTCCAATCAGTTTTTGGTTCCTTAGGTTCAGCTCTCATTAGTTAGCACCCTTCACTAGTTTTGGAATGGATGGAGAGGTCATTGCGTCTCCTCAAGGAGTTAGCTCTGGGTAATTAATGCTCCTTTTTTCTTTCTTCTCCCAGAGTGGCAGGATAATGAAGATTAGCCTGCTCTGAGGCCCCACAGCATGTGGAAACAATAACAGTGTTGCAGGAGAATGATGGCACATCCGCCTGAGGGAGAGGAACGGAGCACAGAATAGCTAATAACTGGTTAATGGTTAACTGAACTCTTTTTTCTCCCAACATTACTTTGCCAGTAGCCAAGAATGCCAGGCAGGTAGGGTCCAAATTAGGAATTAAAGAATTAATCTATTAGTCTATGTCAGTTTCTCACACACTGTTTTCTGTCCATGGCAGTTTCTCATGCATTTGATCTTCAATCCGTTCCATTCCTTGTGAGTTTATGCTGGCATCCTTTCATTAAAAGAAAGACCATTTACTTTTCTTTTCACATGAAATGTATGCAGTTTCTCTAATATACAGACTAGCCATAGTTTTTCAAAGGAGACTGTGAAATTTGGGCAAGCATGCAAATTCATCTCTGTATATTAATGTGAATTAGGTTAATATCAATTATGCGCTCACTATCCTAACCTGGATCACAATTTTCAGAGTAGTACATCATCATTTTGCTGCATTTCAGCCTGGTTAACTAATGCCCTAACCTATGTTAGATTAATGGGCCCTCTTGATGTATGTATTACTGCTACAACCATTAACCACCATTATACTCTTAACAAGACTATTCCATCCTCTGCTCCTTCATGTTGGAGAACAGGCTTGAAGTCCAGTTAGTTTTATGGAAGGGATCTTGCAAGTCTCCTAGTCCAATCCCCTGCCTAGAGCAGAAATTCTCATACCATCCCAGACAAATGGCTATCCATGTTTTGCTTGAAACCTTTCAGTGATGGGGCACTTGTGACTCCAAAAGACAGGCTGTTCCTCTGCTTAGTAGCTCTCACAATCAGGAAATTTCTCTTTATTTCAAGTTTGGATCTTCCTCTGTAAAGCTTCCACCCATTGGTTTTTGTTCTACCTTTGGTCTCTATGAATAATAAATCCATACCCTGTTCCCAATGACAACCCTTCAAGTATTGAAGGACTACTATCATGTCTTCCCTTAGTCTTCTCTTCTTTAGGTTATACCCAGTTCTTTTAACTGTTCTTCATAGGGTTTGGCCTTCAAACTCCTCACCATCTTTGTTGCTCTTGTTGGCACTCTTTCCAGCTCCTCAGCATCCTTCTTGTATTGTGGCAACTACAACTGGATCCACTGTTCCAGGTGTGGCCTAATGAATGCTGCATAGAGCAAAACTATCACTTAACACTATACCTCTCTTGATGAAGTCCAAGATTTCATTGATTCTTTTGGCAGCTGAAGCTCACTGCTGGCACATGCTTAATCTGTGGTCTATTAGGACACCCAGGACACTATGTTCAAATCTACCAAGTTCTTGAAGTGTTAGCAATGCTTTGTGTTATCTGCCAATTTGATGAGCATCTCTTCTATCCCCTTGAGATGTTAAGGGCTTTTTTCTTACTGCTAGCTGAGGACCCAACCATTACACTGATGAACTGATGGCTCAAGCTAATTAGTGCAGAGAATCCTTTCTGTGCTACATTCTCTTTTCTGCACTACATCCTTTTGGTAGGCATTCAACCCTATTGTTTTCCCTCTCTCTCTTTCTGTCTCTTATTTCTGTGGGGTGGGTGAGAGGAAGAGGAGAGATCAGCTTGGATCATTCCCCTACCCTCCTCCGTAGAGAGTCAGTTTTAAGCAACCCTGACTTAAAACTGAATCATGATTCATTTGAGTCTAATCTATGAAAAATTAGACCATACATAAAAACCAGGCATCCAGAGCTTGTGGGAACCAGCCTGTCCAAGGTCATCTTTTAACTCATCTCTGGTTCCAGATTCTGTCAGTGTCCACGCAGTGTGATTGACTAACAGCCATAGTATCATAAGCTCAAGGCATTCAGAATTAGCTTAATAAGCTCTTATCTACTTGTTGGAAATATAAGGAGATGGAGGAGCTGAATCATCACTTGATTTGCCTTGTATGCTTTTGTTAGGCGCATGGCAAGCAGAAATCCAACTGACAACCACTGTCCATACTGGGAAGTGATTCCTTCCCCCCTCCTCCTGCAACTTTCAAACAGGTTTTACCACATGAGTGATCTTCAGAAGTTTGTGTGTAGGTGTGGTGGTGGAATGGGTCTGGCAAAACAATATATAAATGTGACTGATACATAAATAAATACTCAAAGACCAAGGATATATCTTCTGCCAGGAAAAGTTTCTCATCCTTGTTTTAGTGTGGCTGCATTCACACAATTTGTTTAATCTGATTATTGAAATAGCACATTCGTTTGTGTTTGTTCAGTAGGTCTAACAATAAATGAACCGAAAGGCCAGGATGCACACAAGATGCTAAGCCATAAATGAATCTAACCAAGATTAAAACTAAACAAACATAGCTTGCGTGAATGCAATCACGAGGTTTGTAACTGGCCTCGTTAAGCATGTTTTGTGAACCCAGCCAATGAGGATGGCATGTTGATGCTTAAATCAATCCTAAATCTCCCCTTTATGGTGTAATAATGCAGAAAAACAATTAGCTATGGCAGTATTTCTGCCCACCTCTTACTTTTGCTGATGCTAAGAGAATCCATTACTTTAAATTGTAATGTGTGATATTAGGTTTAGCTACAATGGGAAAACCCAAAGAACACTTATATCCTTGTCAAAATGTTTCTACTCATGCTGGGCTGACAAATGACTCTATTCTTTCCTATGTGTGTGTTTAGAATTAGTTCTCAATTGCACTTTCTGGGAGATCCTATATAACCCCTCCTGATGTATTTAAGAAAACCGAGTGTAACAAAGATCGGTGATTTGACCCTTCTCAAGCCCGGCTCTGCAGACAACTGATGGGTAAGAATTTTATGTTGGGGTCAGAATGAAATGGGTAGAAAGTTTCTCCTCCCCCCCCTTTGGCAAATATTTCTATTGATCTGCCCCCACTTCACTGATTTTTCAATCATGGTTTAGTATGCAAACTAACCGTAGACAGATTCAGCTTGGAATTCTTATTTTGTCACCAAGTTCATCAGGTCAGTCTTGCTGGATCAGTCACGCTCATGTTTTTTTCCAGCCCCAACCCTCCACCCCCACAAGGCAATTGGAAGGATAAAGTCAAAAAGAGAGAGCAACATTGATTTGTGTGCAAGTGGCATTTCACGGATGCAATCCATCTGCGGAATATTAAAATGAAAGAGTTGGTGGGAAAGATGAACAGATGAAGGATTGACAGGCGCACCGACTCCCACTGTTTACATTATAAGAGTTTTTAACACAGCCACAGTTACTTGGGTCTGGTGCTTTAAATATGAAAAAAGCAGGTGGGAAGAGGCTGTAGAAATTCTGATGGGAATAAGGGCTATCAGAAGGCGAAAATGAATTGCAATTCCTATCAAGGAAACAAAATGCTAGCATTTTTTTAAAAGGCAAAGTATTTCTGAATGCTCGGTGAGGTTTTTTTTTTTTTTCATATGCAAGTTGCTGATGGACTGAGCAGGAAATGCCTTTAAAATGACAGCTGTTGGAGTAAGATTTGCTTTAATTAGGCAGACTCTAAACCAGTGTTTCTCAACCTTGGCAACTTGAAGATGGGTGGACTTCAACTCCCAGAATTCCCCAGCCAGCCATGCTGGCTGGGGAATTCTGGGAGTTGAAGTCCACCCATCTTCAAGTTGCTAAGGTTGAGAAACACTGTTCTAAACTATACAGCCCCATCCTATACTTACATACTCAGAAATAAGCCTGACAGTGTACAATTGGGCTTTCTCAATCAATGTGGGTAGAGTTACTGCCAAAAAACAATTTATTAAGAGCAGCATTCAGCCAGAAATAAATGTATACCTTCTTAGGTCTCCTGCATAATTTCTGATATAAGAATTGAAGGAGCAGTTGGGGATATGAGATCATACCTTCCTTTGCTGATGAAGTTCCTAGCCCTGGGTGAGTATGTTCCAAAGTTCTTTTGAGATGCATTATTCGTGACTATGTGTAATAAATTACACAGCATGGTTTACTTTATGGTCATTATCATTTCCCCTCCCCGAAAGCTGCAACTCATTTCACAATCAATAGAGCTGTTGTAGTGGAGGCATCTATACGCATCACCCAGGCTGCTTTTGTGCCCCTCCCCTGCTCCAAATTTGCAACTGATTTAATGTAATTTAAATTATTTTAAAACTGGATGAGATAGGACATTTGAGGAGTAGTGACAGGCCAGCAGCAATTTGTAAGAAGGCCAGAGTGAGTTCTACAATTGAGAGAGGAGGAACTGCTGGCTAATAGGGTGCCCCATACATCAGGGGGTCTTTCTGGTCTGCTAAGCAGCAGTTCATAGAATCCAGTGAGAGGACTATGATTTGAATTTCCTGACATGCCCCAGAATGATGCCACATCATGTGGGAACTTAAACTGGTATCTTCTACACCAGTGTTTCCCAATCTTGGCAATATTAAGTTGTGTGGACTTCAACTCCCAGAATTCCACAGCCAGCATGCTGGCTGAGGAATTCTGGAATTTGAAGTCCACACCGCTTAAGGTTGTCAAGGTTGAGAAACACTGTTCTATATCTTTTGGCCTGCAACACTCAGATTGCCTAGTTACACCTTGGTACGGCTGAGCCTTTGCTACTCCTTCTGTTCACTTGCCTTTTTCTTTTTTTAAGCATCGCAAATATTGTCTTTGGGAAGTGTGCCTGACACAGGTAAGTGACCTTCAAAAGATATGGTAAAACCTGTAGAATATTCCAGCAAACCTGACAGACAATCAAATTTGGATCAATTGCACAGAGCAGTTGATCAGAATGCCCTGAGGAAAAAGCCATGAGAATGAGGCCCAATTTGATTGAGGGTGTCAAAATGCAAACAGCTTGAAGTTGTTTTCTTCAGATGTGTGGACTGATCCCGGAATTCTCAGCAAAGGGCACATCTGGAGAATGCCCTGGCTGATATCCCCAATAGCACAAGTCTCACTCCAAATGAATCCTAAAAGAATGATATGCCTAATATTGGGATGATGTCAAGCTTTTTGACTGCTGCCTGAACTGAACGTGATTTTTCCCCAAGCAGGATTCTCACAGAGTTCTCTTTAACAAGATTTGTTGAAATAAAAGCAGTAGGGGGTATAAGAATTCCAGCAAGCACACTTATTCTGAGCTTAGAACCTATGTATCTCAGTGTATATGAGGGCAGAAACATTTTGACTTTCTTTTGCCCAGCCTTACAGTGAAGGGAGGGGAGGTGGCTTTCTTCCCTGATACTAGGGAAATCTGCAGTTGGTCATTTATGTAACTGTTGCTTGAATCTATCAATCTGAGAATCAACTCTTACTGATATTGCGAATGTTGTATGTTAGGTCTTCTACCTACCTTTACCCCTTATCTTTTCTGGGGACCTTTCTAGACACCCTGCTCTATCCTTATGGTCCCAAGTATCAGGACAGAAGCACCCCAAAGGCAGATGATGGAGCATCTCCCGAGATCTCCATCTCTGAATACTTCTACTTTTATGGGCGGAAATATCATTCCCTTTATGTAAGTATTCTCCTGACTTCTCCTACAAAGCTACAGTACTCTTATCTGTCGCTTAACCACACCACAAGTCTCTACTTTCATCCCTCCAGGTGAACAACAATGGGGTGGTGTCCTTTGGCAACCCCGTCAGCCAATTCACCCCGGATCCTTTTCCTCTGATGGATGGCCGAGCCTTTGTGGCTCCTTTTTGGGCTGATGTTGATAATCGCATCACAGGGGAGGTCTACTACAGGCAGAGTCAAGACCAGGGGCTGCTGCAGAGAGTCACAGCTGATATCCATGCTTACTTTCCACATGAAACGTTCATAGCTACCTGGGCCTTTGTGGCCACTTGGGACCAAGTTGCTTTCTATGGATCATTGTCCTCCAAGGTAGGCCAGTTCAACTGGTTTTGAATGAGGGACCTTTCACTAGAGTTTTGCTGGGCACTTCCTGATATAGTAACACCTATTTCAATAAAATGCAGCCTGCATACAATTAATTGCATGTATTTCTAATGTGAAAGAGCCAGTTTGGTGCTGAGATTAAAGGCACTGGACTAGAAACTGGGAATTTGTGAGTGCTAGTCCTGCCTTAAGCACAAAGCCAGCTGGGTGACTTTCTTCCTCTCTCAGCCCTAGGAAGAAGGCAATGGCAAACCACGTCTAAAAATGCTTTCAAGAAAACTGCAGAGGCAGTGGCTAGGGGTCAAGACTGACTGCACCAATTAATACATAATATAATGCAATCAGGAACCCCAAAAGGCTCAAGACCATGAGGAATAGGTGTTTTCCTTCCTTCCACTGTCTCAAGATTATTGTTTTCTAAAGTGTCAAAGTTCTTCAAATGGGAGTAGTAGAAAGTTCCTTTGAAGTATAAATAACAGCTTTCAGAAGCAGTTTTTGTTATGAATGGGAGCCACACTTTCCAACTACAGTGGTACCTCGGGATACGAACTTAATCCGTTCCGTGACTCTGGGCGTATCCCGAATTGGTCGTAACCCGAAGGAAATTTCCCCATAGGGTTCAATGTAAATCTGGTTAATCCGTTCCGCCCTCTGAATTTGGTCGCACCCCGAGGCAAATTTCCCCATAGGGTTCAATGTAAATCCGGTTAATCCGTTCCGCCCTCCGCCCGAATTTGGTCGCAACCCGAGGCAATTTCCCATAAGGTTCAATGTAATTACCGTTAATCCGTTCTGGCGTCCACGGACCACACGGAAAGCGGCCGGGCGCGGCGTGGTGCGGCGCGAAAATGGCCGGGTGCAGTGCGGCCCGGCGTGAAAACGGCCCGGCCCGGCGCGAAAACGGCCGCGGACCACGCGGCAGGGCCGGAAAAACAGCCGCGGACCACGTGGCATGGGCGGAAAAATGGCCGCGGACCACATGGCACGGGCAGAAAATGGCCGCGGACCACGTGGCACAGGCGGAAAATGGCTCGTACCCCGAGGCGGAGTTCGCAAACCAAGGTAAAATTTTGGGGCCAGAGCTGGTCGTAACCCGAAAAATTCGCAAGCAGAGGCGTTCGTATCCCGAGGTATCACTGTATATTCATTCCATGGTCGGGAGGGTGTTCTATCATATCTGCATAATTTCTACTTACCTAATAATAAGAAAACTTAATTGTATCCTTGCAATTCACTTCATTCCTGCTTTGGGCCCAACTGGCTTTGGTCATGGATCTATAAAAGAGTAACCATTGTTAGATTTCCAACAACTTCGATCTGACACCGCAAGATGCAGACATGAATTTCATTCAAGGAATTAATGACACGTTGACTTTGGCCCCCAGATGACCAGCCAGCATGAGGATCTATCAATATACATTCTAAAATGGCCGTGATGCTTCCCATCTCTTAGTACCTAAACTCCTGCATCAGGATTTAGACAAGAATGAAAATTAACCTGCTGTACTCATTAAAGTGAAAAAGCCAACAAAACAAATGTGATGAGATGGCAAGAGAGAAGGTTGTGAAAGTCTGTCCTTAGCTCAGTGTTGTCCAAACTTGGCCACTTTAAGATGAGTGGACTTCAACTCCCAGAATTCCCCAGCCAGCCATGCTGGTGAGACTGGAGAATTTTTTTCTCCATTAGTAAGCTAGGTGCTGACCAATGTCTTAAGTTTAAGAAACTGACCTGTGAAGAGTATTACAAACTTTGATTCAGTGTTTCACTAAGCACTTCAAAGTTCTCATTAAGCACTTACAGTTCTCATTGAGCACTTACAGTTCTCAGGACGTTGTGACCAGAGTCCACTGCAGTTTTAATAACTTCTGCCTGCCAACAAAATCAAGGAAACCATAGACAGAGAACTGGTTTCTTTTTGCTTCAGCTCCTTCCAGTCTAAAAAGAAATGACATGCAAAAGCTGGACTCTGTTCTTGCTGTTGTTCAGGGTCAGCCTGCATGTCTTGTAGAATCCATTATTATGTGCCAGAAACCATAGGAAGTATGTCTTTCTCCTAAGTGACAAAAAGAGGACATGGTGGGACTTCTTAAACATTGTGAAGTTAGGAACTGGTTCTTTCCTAACATGATCCCAGTGCCTCCCTCCTCCTGATGCAATTAGAAACTTCAGAAGGGGACGTAGGTGACTTTGTTGAGGGGCCACAGAAAGAAGTGATATTATACACATCATGATGTCATTCAGTGCACAAATGCACAAATTATATACATTAATTGCATCATAATAATGTGGGATGACTTAAGCAAATTTCATAATTCATATCATTGGTACAGTGATGTGATGATGTACACAAAGTTTTTGTAGTTGCTACTGGATGTCTTGCGGGGAGGGGAGTTTAGTTGTAATTACCACATGAAAGAAATGGGCATGGTTGTTTGGGTAGGGCTCCTCCCCTTTATAATGCTAAAATATAATATTAAAGTGTAACAAAATTTAACATGTTCCGGTGCTCCATAAGCAGGGAAATGAATGAAACATCACCTATTGAAACATCAATTCTCTACAGGTAAACACATTCCAGGCTGTTTTAACTTCTGATGGCAAAGTGTCTTTTGTGATGCTGAATTACCAGGATATCCAGTGGATATCAGGGCAAGCAAGTGGTGGAGATGCCCACACTGGCTTAGAGGGCACACCTGCCCAGGTAAGTGTCTCCTAAAGGTACATGTTACAGCAGTCTTTCCCAGCCTGAACACTCACAGGATTTCCCACCCAACAAGGCCTTTGCTGATAATTCTAGGAACTGAAGTCCTAGAGTGGTGAATACCCAGGTTGGAGAAGTTGTGTCCAACTAGGTGGCAGTACCTAGCTGACTTTGATCTAAAAAAAAAACCAGGTGAGGTTATATCTGGTTATTTGGATAAGATATCACCAGGAAATCTTGGGGCTCTGGACTAGACTAGGGAGCCAAAAAACATTCTGGGAAGAAGGCAATAGGAAGTCACTGCATATTACTCTCAAGGGAAATACATATAATCTCTGAAGGCAAGTATGACTTATAAGAGAATTTACCTTATCCCCATTCACCCAGTTTATCTTCATGTTTACTTTATGGCCAGTGGCATGGACAAGGTTGGATCTTGGGGACTGAAGGCCAAGGTCCCATAGTCCAACAGACACCCCCTTGGTCTTAACAACCTTCCAATTATCTTTTGGTAATGCTTTTCCCCCTTTCTTACTTACAGGCTGGATTTAATAATGGTGATGCTGACAATTATTTCAATATTCCTGGTTCTTGGACTCCAAGCATGATTAACATCAGCTCAACAAGCAATGTCATGGATCCTGGGCGCTGGGTATTTGAGGTGGATGTTTTTGCAGTCCCCAATGGCTGTGTTTACAAAGGTACATTTAACGCTACCCAGTGAGATCATGAGAAAAAAGCCATAAAGGATTCAGCTAAAAGCCCTTCTATTCCAGGGATGGACAGCCATATTTGTCTCATAAGCTTAGCCAGATGTCAATAGCAATGTCCTTTTTTTTGCTCCAAGGTGTTGGTTTTTGCTCCAAGTTTCTGAGCATAGACTTTCCATGAATTTATGATGGCTAGTCAATGTGTCCATGAATGTGTTTAATTTATCCCAAGGACAAGGTGTAGAATATTCAGCTGTTTATCTTTTTTTCATTTAGTAAGATGTTTGGCAAGCCTTTAGGCATAAAAGTGGCTTATCAACATGAATACAAATAAAATTAACATTGGGGAAGCACTGGAGCTTCATGGTAAAGAAGGTGGAGGGAATATTTATGTTCTGTGTGCCTTCTACATTTCAAACATAGGCTATTGATGGTCCCTGAATATCTCTGCTTTTGCATGCCAGTTTAGTGTAAAGGTCAATGTAGCTACAATAGCCTTAACTTTCTCTGTATACATGCCATGACTACTTCCTCATGATATAGATCCTCTAAGAGTTGTAACCTTTATTATATTAAGACATGGCTTTTGCTTTATGAACCACATATCTTCCTAAACTACAACTGGGAGAGCTGTAAACACATTATCAGTATGCTTGAGAAGGAGTGAATTTACAGCTCTCCCAGTTCAAATTGTGATGCAAAGTCAAACTGTCATCTTTAATCTCTATAACTCTACATAAGAGCTCTTATTGACCAGTCTCTGGCAGACTCTAACTTGCTAGTTTTAATAAAACAATCACTGGATCCTTTCCAGTTGTTGGCATATTCTTAGGTGACTTTTTTTCTCACCACAAGAACATAGAGGTTTCTGACTAATTCTGGACTTTCAATAAAAAGAAAGATGAAGTAGTAGACGATGGGAAAAACTTCTAAGACCCTATCAATCATGGTGTTTAGTATGTCTCAGTAGTTGGTTCAATGAATGGTTAGTGAGCAGAACCATACTACACTCAGGTTTAAAGATGGGCGCTCAAGATTACTGGATTTCTATTTCTAGTCCAACTTTTGGAATTATTTTTTTCATGAGATAAATGTCCAGGCCTTCCTATCACAAGTATATGCAATTTTTTCCCATGATGGATGTGTAGGTGTAGGTGGGGTGGCATTATTTTGTTACTTTGGTTTATGTATTTATGTTTTCTTTTGTTAATTAGTTCAATGCAAATAACAAACAGTCAGTAGCATGAATCTCCTGGGCTTTCCAGGTGTTTGTGATGTGTCCTTTGTCTTCACAGCTAACTTCTTGCCTCTTAATGCCATCTTCTGGAGTGAATCAACCTGTGAGAAGAAGTGCCAGTGCATGCTCGACACTCACACAGTGATATGCCAGGCCAATGGCTGCTCTGCAGATGAGGTCTGCCAGCTGGCTTCCTGGTACCATGTGTGCCAGCCTATTTACAGTGCATCATGCCAAGTCTTAGGTGGACAGCATTACACCACCTTTGATGGTCAACTGTACCATTTTCGAGGTGATTGCACTTATGTGTTGTCTCAGGTATGTGCACCCTTGCACAACCAAAGCCTGAAGTACTACCAGCTGGAAGGCAAGGTGCAAGGAACAGCCCCAGATGCACCACACATAGAATATTTGCACATGGTAGTCTATGGGCAGGACATTGTTTTAATGACCAATTCTACTGGGCATGTCATGGTAAGTCATCTGATTTAGTGTCTCTAATTCAGCTCATGGTTTAATTCTGCCCCACCTTCTCTGGCCTTCTTCTGCCATTTCTTATGATTTTTTTCTTTCTTTACTCACTCTTCTTCACTGATCTGTCCTTCAAGGGGAACCAATGTTTAGGGATGATTTAATTTAATTTAATTTAATTTAATTTAATTTAATTTAATTTAATTTAATTTAATTTAATTTAATTTAATTTAATTCCTTAGCAGGGCTTGAACTCAAGGGAGTAAGCGGACCTTCTAACTTTCAGACTCTACAAAGTGCCTGTTTTAATTTTCAACCCACCTCCTAGGTTATTGTATAGTAATAAGGGCTGTTCAGCACTTTGGACTTTCAGTGAAAAAAAGGCTTCAGAGCAAGTGGGAGCACCTGTCAGCAATTCCTTAACCCCAATGTGTATTTTTCTGGGATTGCACAGCAGCTAGGGAGGGCAGCCATGTGATCCCAGGAGAAGACACAGCTACTTTAAAGAGTTGCAGAGTTGCTGCCAGGTGATATGTGAGCACACCTGCCTGCTCCAAAGCATCTTTTCCCCTTCAGATCCAAATCTAAACCAAATGGCAGGTAAGGCTTTCTAACTCTCCAATCTCCTAAGAAACTGCCTTAAACCAGGCCAAACTATTCCCCTAATTAGTCTAGTGTTGTCTTTCTGAATGGCGGGTATTCTCAAAATCTCAGTCTGGAAGCTTTTAAAAAATTATCTATTCTTTTTCTATTGAGATGCCAAGGTTTAAATTTCAGACCTTTTTCGTGCAAAAGATGTGTGCAGTCACTATGCTAATATAATCCTTCCTCTACCCATTTCCTCTGTTTGGCAGGCACATTTCAGAATTTCTTTCCAAGGAAGTTTTTCTTTTTGTCATGTCTTGCTCCTTTTTAAAGAGAGTTACTGGGGTTTCAGGTGGAGATCTTTAGCTTATAAAGCCCTCGCTCTATTCAGTTAGTTATGCTTCTGCCCACCTACCAATATATTTGGACATAGTAGTTTAGATTGTTTCCTGAGCGCAGATCTGGGTCTTAGGTAGCATTAAATGCCAGCAGCCTTTCCTTAAATCCAACCTGATTGATTATTTGCCATCAAGTTTTTTTGACTCTAGTGACCACATAGATAGATAAATCCAATCTAGCTAAGAAAAAAGCAGTAACTTTGATTCCACTTTATTGCATGGAACCCCTTATTAGATTGGTGGGATAAAAACCTTTCTTCCTGTGATCCTACTTGGTGGCAAGATCCGAGTGCGTAAGAGTGGCTTCTCTGTGAAGATAGATACTGACTTTGGAGTGTCCGTTTCTTACACTGGGAACCAACATGTGGAGATTGGTGTTTCTGCCAGATATCAAAACGCTACTTGTGGTCTCTGTGGAACTTTGAATGAAAATCCATCCGATGACTTCTCAACTCCCAATGGATCCATTGTGGCGTCAGTGGCTCTGTTTGCTAGAAGCTGGCAGGCCAAAAATGTTGAGGACCACTGTGGGGACATCCAACAGCCATCAACTTGCCCCTTGACTAAATTGGCCAATTACTCCAGTTCAGAATACTGTGGCATTTTAGAAAAATCCCCAGGTCCTTTTGCTAGCTGTGCACAAATCTTGCCCATCTCTAGCTTTATGGAAGTGTGTCTTGATGATGTTTGCACATCTGGAGGCAACCGGACTGTGCTGTGCAATCTCCTCCATATTTACGCTGAACGTTGTCAGGCAGCCAACATCACAGTTGGGCAGTGGAGAGGGGAGACACAATGTGGTGAGTAAAACTAAACTAATATACGTTAATCAACAACCTCTCAATCCCTGGAGGGAATCATAATAAATGTCACAGAGCAGTGACTAATCATTATGGAGAGATACAGTTTATACACTCTGGTCTCCTAGAAATATAATTAACATGATTTAGGGCACACCCAGACAACTGATGGGACATGCTTTATTCCAGCCCATGAGATGGCAGAAAAATATGCCAGCATAATTTGCTCTGTTCCGATGGATGATCTTCTATTCTACTTGGTAATGAAGCTGGTGATTGGTACTATCCTGATAGCTTTAATGTGAGACGCATTAAAGAAAGAGATTGGTAGATTTTCCATGGCTGGGAAAAACAATACGTTCTTATGCATGTGAACCATCAATTACTGCATGTTCTTATTGCAACATGTTCTTTCAGCCCCTCCCATCTACCTCTGCAGAAAGGATCATTGGAGGGAATGACATGAGATCAATCCCTCTTTTCCAACTTTGTGTTCTCCAGAAGTGATGGGCTTCAGCTTCTAGAATTCCCCATCCTGCTGGTTGTTGCCACTGATGGTGATAGTTGGAGAAGGCTGAGGTGGAATGTGTGTCTGAATGGAAGAGCAAGAGATAGTTAATGATTCACATTTGAATAGTGGAGGTATTTGGACTTGGTTTGATAGAATAAAAGGTCATGGCCTGGCACTGATTTTTCTCCTCCTCCTTCCTCTATCAGAAATCACTTGTCCAGAGAACAGCCATTATGAAGCCTGCTCTACGGCTTGCCCAGCTAGCTGTCTGGATTCCACTGCCCCACTTTTCTGCTCGGAGCCCTGCAGAGAGGGCTGCCCTTGTAACAAAGGCTACATTCTCAGTGGAGGAGCATGTGTGCCCTTGAGCCGCTGCGGCTGCATATTGAACAACCGGTATTATGAAGTGGGCAATAAGGTGATCCTGACAGATTCCTGCAGCAAGAAATGCTCCTGTAGGCATCCTTCTCACCCCATGGAGTGCCAAGAGCATACATGCAAGGCTCAGGAAACCTGCAGAGTTGTGGATGGTATCTGGGGATGCTCTGCTCAGGAAGTTGGCAGTTCCTGGGTATTTGGAGATCCCCATTATGTCACCTTTGACGGAGCGGCATTTGATTATGAAGGGACCTGTACATACACTTTGAGCAAGTCCTGTGGCCTTCGGGGCAAGCTACCAAGCTTTACTGTCAAAGTGAAGAATGAACATCGAGGCTCTTTGGCAGCATCGTGGATCTACCGGGTGGAGGTAGAGGTCTATGGGCAGCAGATTGTTATGATGGCAGATCAGTATGGCAAAATACAGGTAAGAACAATGCAGGTGGTCCTCGTTTAACCACCACTTGTTCAGCGACCGTTTGAACTTGCAATGGCACTGAACAAGTGGTACTTACAACCAGTCCTCAAAGTTCCAGCCGTCACAATGCCCCCATGGTCATGGGATCACAATTCAGATGCTCGGCAATGGACCTGGATTTCTGACCATTGCAGTGTCCCACAGTCATGTGATTGCGATTTGCGACCTTGCCTGCCAGCTTCTCACAAGCTAAGTCAGTGAGGAAGCTGGCAGGAAGTCAGAAGTCACGCTCACATGAGGTCCTCACTTAACCCTTATAATTCATTTAATGACAGTAACCAGGGGCTGCTGGAACTGCTGTTCCTAAGCAGCACAGTCATGTGAAGTCACACTTTACAACTGCTTCTCTTAGCAACAGAAATTCTGGTCCCAATTACCATCATTAAGCGAGGACTACCTGTACATACGGTGGTTCCTTATGTTCTTTAGTTTGGTTGCGTCTAAGTTTTTAAATATTCATATGCGTCCTTCTAGTGCTCACTAAGGTGAGAGCCGGTGTGGCATAGTTGTGAAGGTGTAATGTACCTCCATTGCTTCTGATGAAGTGAGCTGCAGTTCACAAAAACTTATGCTTTTTAATAAAATTGATTAGTCTGAAAAGATGCTGTGAGACTTTTGATTTTTGGATACCGTGGCTGGCTGGGGAATTCTGGGAGTTGAAGTCCATTCATCTTAAAGTGGCCAAGTTTGGACAACACTGCCATAGACTAACATGGCTGTCCTCCCACTACCTTACTACATAGCATTATAATATATCAGGGTGGGAAAATAAAAATTCATTTTCTCCCTATAAATGAAACATTCATACTTCAAGGTGAAGATTTGGAAGTTCTCACAGCAGTGCTCTGCTTTGGATCCCAAAATGAAAAGGTGGTTTGGAGTGGTTGTGGCTGTGCTGCTGGTATCTCCTTAATGCAAATGTGTATTTTTGTGGAGTGTGTGGCTACTATTTGAGCCTAGAAAAAGACATGGCTTCTTTAGGAAGGCACCAACAGGTATGGTATGCAAACCCACCTGTGTTGTGAATCACTTTTTTGGTTTCAGATCGAAAGGTAGCATATCCTTAGACATAATCACTGATGGCTAATTTAGCATCACAATAATTGAAGAATGTTCACCACATAAAACAAACGTGCTTATTGTTCTGACCAGTGCCTGCAGAACATAATTCCCTTCCTGAGATTTTTGCTGTGGTTATTATTCCATCCCTTCTTCTCACTCTCTGTGGTTTCACCACAAATGTACCATCAAAGTCTCCTTGACAAAACTCTGAACCGTCATAGAGCGAAACCACATCAGTAAATATTTATTGAAGTTATAAAAATGGTCTGTTCATTCCCAAAATAGCTTTTTTTCCAATTCCAAGAATAGCTGTAGAAGCTGGAACAGCAAAAACAACCTACCCAACCTTGCATCATATACAGGCCACATGCCAGAGGTTGGGAGGGCCAGAACAAAAACCTATATTTGTCTTCATTTAAATTTAATTTAAAGTCATGAAATACAGTTTATGTATTCCTCATCATCTGTTTGATGATTTTTGGCTTGTCCCACCATAATTACAATGATGTGGCAATTTTTGAATCCCCCCTCTGGGGATTATGAAATTCTCAATCCAATCCATCTAAAAGGGTGTCATATTGGAAAAGTTATTCTGATTTATTGTGAATGATAAACAGCGCTACCTTGACTTCTCTTCCTTTCTATCTCAGGTGAATGGCCTTCTGGTCAATCTGCCGTTTGTTCTTCCAGCAGAAAAGCTCTATGCTTACTACAGTGGCTTTTCCATCCACGTTCAGACTGATTTTGGTCTCTCCATCTCTTATGACTGGTCATATTCTGTGTCAGTGTCTGTTCCCAAGACCTATTCTGGGTTCCTTTGTGGCCTCAGCGGAGACTTCAATGGAAATCAGAGTGACGATTTCCGAAACCCCAATGGCAGTCTTGTTCCCGATCCCATCGCTTTCAGCAACAGCTGGAAAGAAGCCAGCTCACCTTTCCACTGTACAGTCACTGGGCTTCCACCCTCCTGTGACGAATCTCAATACCGGTCTTTGCATTCCTGCGGCATCATCCGTGATCCAAATGGGCCGTTTCAACTTTGCAGTGACCCTGCTGTTGCTCAAGTGCACTTTGAGAACTGTGTGAAGGACATGTGTGTCACCTCTGGAAGCAGCTTATGCAAAACCCTGGGAACATACGCTCAGCAGTGCCAAAGCCATGGAATTGCCATTCAGCCCTGGAGGGAGATGACTGGGTGTGGTAAGCTGTCACTGATTTACACGCTCAGTGTTTTAATAATACGAGGCATCTTCAGAACAGCCTTCCTTACCTGGTCACCTTCCAGAAGTGTGGGACTGCAGCTCTCGATAACTGCATCCCCAAAATAATCAGAGAGAATCCAGTTGGCGAAAATTACTTCTTCTCATACTCTGTCTCACTGATACTTACAAATATCCCCTTAGATGAATTGGGAAGGTTAAAACTGAATAAAGATGTTCAGTGTCAGAATCTGACATTTTTGGACAGCTGATAAGGATCGCCAGACCCATCTGCTACCACATACTCTGGGCTTTTCTAGTCTTAAAAAAAAAATCTCATTCTGCTTCTCCAAATGGGCCTTTCTGCCATTTAAATTTTCCCATGATACCCCTGCCACTGCATTGCTCTAGAGCATTGTGGGACATTTGTATAGATGGCAGATACATCCAAATGCCACCACTATCTGGAGGCCTGTCCTTGCCATGCAGACTGAGTGTGATCACACCTTTTGCTGTTTACCATCTCAGAATTATATGATTGGGGTTGTGCCTGAATATCTAGGCTGCAGCAGAGTTTCTACTGGAGGGTTCTCTCAACCTAGTCAGCAGTGCCAAAGCCATGGAATTGCCATTCAGCCCTGGAGGGAGATGACTGGGTGTGGTAAGCTGTCACTGATTTACACGCTCAGTGTTTTAATAATACGAGGCATTAAGATGTCTGATTTTTTAAAAATATTGCTTCTCAGGACACCTACCTCTTCCCTTAGGTTAAATAATAAGACAGGATTTGTGCTTCTGCATTCTCAATTTTTGATACGTGTGCATTTTTTTTCTCCCCAGAGTTGTTGTGTCCTGAGAATAGCTCTTATGATCTCTGTGGACCTTCCTGCTCTTCTTCTTGTGCCTCCTTAGCCATGCCTTCCAGCTGCCAGACTGGTTGTGTTGAAGGGTGTCATTGCAACCCTGGGTTTGTACAGAGTGGCACGGAGTGTGTGGCCCAAGAGCAATGTGGCTGCACTTATGATGGAAGATATTACCTGGCTGAGGAACATTTCTGGCAGGGACAGGATTGCTGGAACTTCTGCAGCTGTAACAGCACCAGCCATGCTGTGGAGTGTGTCAACTCCTCCTGTGGTCCTGGAGAGTTCTGTGGCACCCAGAAAGGCATTCATGGCTGTCACAAGCTCTCAAATGGTCTCTGTCAGGTGTCAGGGTACCTCCACTACACCACATTTGATGGGCAGCGTTATGAATTTCAGGGGACCTGCAAATATGTCTTTGCAGAACTGTGTGGAAGCGCTGCAGGCTTGCCCTTCTTTAGGGTTGAGGTGAAGAATGAGAAGCTAACCAACCAGCCATTGCCCGTGACATCGGAAGTGTTTGTTCAAGTGAATGCCCATCAGATACATCTGCAGAGAGGCTTCTGGGGGACCATCAAGGTAAATCTCTTGGGCAAAGCCTTCAGCAGCCTTATCCATCTAGGCACTTGTTGGGACTGCAACACCCAGAATTCTCTATCACTGTAATCCAAGGGTGGGTATTCTGGAAGTTGTAGTCCCTACATACCTGGAGGGTATCAAGTTGGAGAAAACTGTCCTAGATGTGGGATTTTCATTAGGATCCAGTCTGAGCTAGGACTGAGGATGACACAAGTTCAGAGAAATAAGAAAACAAGTTGAAAATGTATTTAGAGAGAAAAATGGAGAAATACACTGGCTTCTTTTGTTTTTGAGAAGTTACCCCAATCTTGTCTGTCTAGTTCAATATTCTGTTTCCAATTATAAGAAGCATACAAGTAGGGCATCTAAAAAGCAACTTTCTCTTTTTTCTACCGTAGCTTGATGTTTCAGAGAAATGCACCCTCTGGATAAGGTTGTTCTATATAAATGCCACAGCTGGAAACTACTGATCAACTTGACCTGTTGACTTTTTAAAAACTTTTTAAAAAGCCACCTAAAACAGTAGCTAGCACCACGACAAATTCCTCAAGATTGTTCCATTCAGTAAAGAATTGCTTTCTTTTTCCTCTCCTGATAGTGGACAGGTGGGCCTTAAATGTGAGGCTCTCTCTTGAAATGGCTGTGGTCAAAACGTGGCTCACTTAAAACCACCAAATAACTTTGAAGATACAACATACATTTATGAAGCATGCAAAGAACTACAGTGTACATCAAACTCTCAACAAAGCATTGGTTTGCGGAGCCACCCTGAGCAAAACAGAACCACAGTTCTCATATCTCTGGCTTCCTACATTTCAAAGACAAGACATAGGAAAAGGCAGACACAGTGTATCAGCATGACATCGGAATGCTTCTGATAAACCCATCTGGATGGCCTTCTCATTATTTATCCCTTCCTACTAGGTTACCATGCTTTGAGAGATGGTCAGTGAATAGAATATGGTCAGTGAATAAAAACCATTTGGTTTACTGGGCCACTGGTTCCTGACTGATTCATCCCCCTGTCGCCACTCAGGGTCCATTCATCATGCTGTAGATGCTTTCTTAAAAAATGAGAAAAGTTTGTAAAATGCTTTAAGCAGTTCACATATATTAGGGGGTGGGGGGCATACCTTTTACCACCACAAAATGCTAGACTATCATCTCTCAAACTTTGATCATGAGAAAGCCTTTAGATCAGCATTTCTCAACCTTGGCAGCTTGAAGATGTGTGGACTTCAACTCCCAGAATTCCCCAGACAGCATGGGGAAGCTGCCAAGGTTGAGAAACACTGCTTTAGATCATGCATGATCGTTATAATGCTGTTGTATATGTAGAATGCTTTAAAATTTTATTGATTTTACATACATTGCTTTGGAGATATTTGAATAGGTGGCAGGTACATAGAAGAGGTAGAGGCAGAATGGAAGGGGGGCTTTCCTTGCTGATGAGTTGAAGTGCTCTCTATCCAGAAATCTGTACTGGTATGAATTTGGCTATTCCCACTGCTGATCCCTATTCTTTACTGCTTAGTGACTCTGTTCCTAGTCACTGTAGTCATCTGCTCCTATGGTGTCAGGATGGTGTCAAAATCATGGAGAACATGCTCCTTGAACACTGGTACAGCTAAGGATGATTTAAATCTCTCTCACTCCTACCCTGGGAATGTGATGGCACCAAAAGCTTTGAGATTTCTTTTAATGGAAGTGACATACAATTAAGGGGAAAAAAAACATAATGACATAGAAGAAATGGCTGACAGGTTAGTTTTGGACCACGGTGTGGTGCAAGTGGGGAAAGGTTGAAAGAAAGGGTGGATTAGTGAATGAAAGAGGACTGTGTAAAGCAGTGTTGTCCAAACTTGGCCACTTTAAGATGAGTGGACTTCAACTCCCAGAATTCCCCAGCCAGCCATGGGGAATTCTGGGAGTTGGTGTCCACTCATCTTAAAGTGGCCAAGTTTGGACAACACTGGTGTAAAGGGAGAGCAAAAACAATGGGAGGTTTTCTTGCACTGAAGAATCTTAACCTTTAAAGCTTCTTGTAATGCGTAAACATAGTCAGATGAGTTGTTTGTTCTTGATGGGCGGCCAGATTAACCAGTCTTCCCATCTTCTTTGCTTCTTCAAATCAGATCAACGGAGCCACTGTGAACCTCCCAGTGAACCTCAATCAAGGAGAGACCATCATTTTTCAGCATGGAATATACATCACGCTGAAAACAAAATTCAACCTGATTGTGAGCTATGACCTGACGCAGAGCCTCTTTGTTGTCCTTCCTCCCCAATACATGGGACAAACCTGTGGGCTCTGTGGAAACTTCAACAGGGTTGCCAGTGATGATTTTGTGATGCCAAATGGTTCTTTAGGAAAAGATGTCTTCCATTTTGCTGCAAGCTGGAAATTAGGGACTGGCTGTAAGGATGTCTCTACGGATTCCTACCCAGTATGTCTGGAGAAGCAACAGCTCATTCAGGCAAAATACAAATGCTGGATCATCCAAAACCCCAATGGGCCCTTTGCTTCTTGTCACTCTCAGATTAACCCTGAACCCTATATTTATGATTGCATATTGGACCTCTGCATCTCTGCATTGGATCACAATGTCCTGTGCCACTCCATTCAGAACTATGCAGCAGCCTGCCAAAGAAAAAACTTAAACATTTCTGCCTGGAGGGGTGAAACTTTCTGCTGTATGTATCTTATGGCTGTATCATACATGCCATTTTGTTTTTGTGCTATGTGATATAGGAAGACTAGGTATAGATAATGCTCCCCTACAGGAGATACATATGCTTCTTAGAAAAGCATGTTTTCTGGATCCAACAGTAGATCTTCCATGAAGACCCATCTCATGGCGACCTGTGAAAGTTCATCTACCGTTGTCATCTAGAACTTGGGCGGATTGCAAGTGCTGACATTGGCCCGGCTGGCTTGGGTTGTGTGGAATAAACACCATTTTCAGGATCCTGTACTGCTTATCCCTGCTCTGGAGGCTTTAGACAACAACTTCCTTTAGACTAAGTTACTGAGGCCAATGGTTGGAGCTGATTGTTGTTGTTGTTCAAAGCATCCAGAGAAGGCTCTTGGGCAATCAACTATGTGAAGAATCTTCATGGCTTATCTGTTTGTAAGTCCAGAAGACCAGGTGTCCCATCTTCCCTCTGATAGATTGCTCTTGGTTGAATGTTGCAATAAGCTTCACCTGCAGTTCCCATTCAGAGGCATAGTATTTCTGCAGCTACTTCAAGTTTGCATAGGGCCATTACTACTGGAAGCGACTTACCTTCCATTGTGTCCCCTCCCCTGGAACAAGTTTGGCTCAAAAGAACTTATTGCCTGAAGCAGAACAAGAACATTCATAATGTCCCCCAAATAGGCAAAGTATTTAGGAACATGGGTTGTGGTGGGGGAGGAAATACCCAACTACTTCTCATACTCATCTGTAATGTTACAATAACAACAAATGAGATGGCTAAAATAACTGGCCTTTTGTGACCCTATAAAATTTTTGCCAGAAGCATCCATATCACTTTGCTGAAAGGAAGGGCTGGGGATCTTTCATGGATTTAGGTAGTTATGCCACGAAGAAGCCATTCTTCATCTCCATTCTTCAGGCAGTTCCAAAAGTATTGCTAGGCAGAAAGGCTGACTGGATGGACAATGAGAGAGAGAGAAGGGAAGGGTACTTTCCATCTGCTGAAGGTCATTGTTAGAGGTGGTGGGCTGGTGGTGGGAAGGGCCAAAGCCAGTGTTGGGTGGGGTTTTCTCCTACTCCCTCTAGCACCCCTTACTTCTTCCCTCCCTCCTTCTCCCTACTTCTTTCTAGATCTGGACTAGTACACAGGTCTCCCTGCTGACATCCACAAATTGCTGCCTTTCAGATTGTCCCGTCCTTTTTCTCCTAGATTTTCAGTGCTCAGAACATAGCCATTATGAGCTCTGCAACAACGCTGTGGGCAAAGAATGCTCTGCCAGTTGGCTTCAGGGTGTCCGAGGCACTGCTTGCTCTGAAGGATGTTTCTGTGATGATGGCTACTATCAGAGCGGCAGCAAGTGTCTCCGGCTAGAGCAGTGCGGCTGTGAGCGTGACGGACGCTATTATGAAGTGAGTGGGGTGCCCCATCTTATGAAAGCCAACACTTTGTCATGTGGTGGAACATGTACTTGGCTTGCAGAAAGCTTTTGGAGAAAATTAGGAGAGGTGAAGGGGTGGAGGAGAAGGCGCCATAAATCAGGGGCCATCTCGTCCATGAATCCAGCAAATCACATCGCAAAACTTTCTGGAAAGTTGAACAGAGCAGAGAAGCATTGAATGGGCATCAGAAAGGGGGCAAAATGTATAGAAGGTAACCATGAAGATTTGTGATGGTGCTTTTCTGATTCCTTTTTCTTTAGCATTATGGGTTATATTCATTCCATGCAAAAATAAATAAACAGAAACAAACAATAATATGAACTAAAGGTTGAGATTTTTTTTTTCATCCTAACAATCAGTACTTCTTAAGAATTGAATCAATCCTAATATGGATGTATTTCAGCTTGTCCATTAATTTTATGATTCATTTGTTCTGTAATAATAATTATCTTGCCTTTGTTCTTGCACCCCCTATTTGTTAATTTGATCATGCACGCCATATCTAAATGTGCCATTTATCAATTAGCAAGGAACTTCATTTTCTGAGCTGGAGTAATAGCTGTCTGGGCTGTGATTAACAAAGAAATTATCTGTTAAATGTTACAAGATAGAATTCCAACACAATTCCATTTTGTAAAATTATGATTTATAACCTTATCAGACATCTAATTTTCTCAATAGTTTTAATTCCGTAACTTTCTGACCTTTAGTCAACACAACATTAGTTGAAAAACATCCACTCTGTTCTCACGGCATCTCCCGTTTTGACCTCTATGTTCTCCATGCAGGTTGGAGAGCACATCTGGCTGCCTGGTTGTGCTAAAAAATGCAATTGTGACTCCCATGGCAATTTTTACTGTTTCCCAGCTCGATGTAAGAGGGATCAGTGGTGCACTTTGAAGGGGGGACAGTATGGCTGCCACAGTCTCTTGACCACCTGCGTCGTCACAGGAGATCCTCATTATTTCACATTTGATGGTGCAAGGGTGCACTTCCAGGGTATCTGCGACTATGAGGTCTCTCACACTTGCAACTCCTCTCTGGATTTTTCTTTCCGAGTTGTCATTGCAAACAGACGCTTCCAGAATCCCAGAGTTTCCTTTGCTTACCGAGTGGAAATCTGGTTTTATACACACCAGTCGAGTGTCCATATTCTCCTTGAGCGAGGCAAAGCTGTCCATGTGAGTTGTGGCTAAGTGACATCTTCTTGTTGTTATTGTGAGCCATACATTAGTTTGGGAAAAGCAAATGAAGTGGGTTTGTTAAAAAAAATTAGTCCAAATCCTAGACCATCTCTACTTTGCTGCTGACAACGTCGGTTCTAGACTTCCATCAACTCATTGTTTATCAACATAGCCAGTCATTCAGCAAAGATGAAGTTAGCATTACAGAAACTTTTACAGTCTTTCTTTTACCGCAGGTTAATGGCAGAAGAACCCAACTACCAGCCCATGTAGGATCGATTGCTCAGATCTTGAGATTGAGGAATATGCTGACTGTGAGAACCAAAGCTAATGTTGAAATCCAGTTCAATGGGGCTAGTAGTGTGTTCATACGTGTGGGTCCAGAGTATCAGAATCAGCTGTGTGGCATGTGTGGCAATTTCAATGGTGATGCTACTGATGATAAAACTTTGCCCTCTGGAGAGAAAGCTCTGAGTGATGCACAGTTTGGAAATGCTTGGATATCGAACACCAGCTCAGTACGGTAGGATGATCCTTTTTCTCCTCCATGTCAAAAGCTAGAATGCCCTGGAATCAGGAGACCCAGAAATTCTGATGGTTCCAATACATTAGAAGACACCAGGACAACAGTGTTTCAGAAGAAGAGTGGTATAGAATGTTTTAATTAATAGATCAGCTAGTATTCTTCTGTGCAGCTCAGTCTCCTGGATGATGAGTTATGATGCTGTTGTAACTCTCTGTCTTTTGCATATCTCTTTCAGCTGTAAGAACGACACCGAAGACCTTGTTCCTTGTCCAAATCAACACAAGTACAAACAAATGTGTGCAATCTTAATTAACAGTTCAGGGCCTTTCTCTGAATGTCACTGGCACAATAACCCAGACTTGTATTATGAATCCTGCATCTATGACCTGTGTCAGTACGGACTGGGCAATCGCATGTTCTGTATGGCCGTCGAAGCTTATGACGAGATGTGCACCATTAGTGGTGTGAAGGTGATGAACTGGCGACATGCAATAGGATGCAGTAAGCAAGATAAGAAGGGTGGTTCCCATTTGGTAAATGCCTGTAGATATATTTGAAAGGCTAGGTGCAACATCTGTACGTAACATCTGCCCTTGGAAATGACAGTGGTCATCTCTGTACTATCAAACTTAGTTTATTTGTGTTACAAAAACATTGGATTCCTTTGCTTGATGGCTGATGAGTTCCCAAACCCATCTGATCTTTTTCTTTTCAGGCATCACCTGTCCAGCTAACCAGTACTATGACTTCTGTGGCCCAGCTTGTCCTGCCACGTGTGCCAATCTCCAGGCCCCTGCCCTTTGCAAAAAACCCTGTATCTCAGGCTGCTTCTGCAGGGAAGGCTATGTTCTGAACGGTGGGGTCTGCATGCCTCTGAACCTCTGCGGCTGCACACTGAATGGCCGCTATTACCAGCGGGGAGAACAAGTGATCCTGGCGGACACTTGTAATCAAAGATGCACCTGTAGGCAGGCTGCTCACCCAATGGAGTGTCAAGAACATGCCTGCAAGGCTCAGGAAATGTGCAAAGTTGTGGATGACGTACGGGGTTGTTACCCAGTGACATTTGGCATGATGTATTTATATGGCCCTTCAAACTATATCACATTTGATGGTGTTGCCTTTAGTTTTCAAGGGGCCTGCAAATACACCCTCATTTCATATTGTGGCCCTCCAGGAAAGCTTGTGGGCTTCAAGCTTCAAGTATTAAACATACATAAAGGCTCCATCTCAGTGTCCTGGGTAAAGCAGTTGGAACTTGAAATCTATGGGAAACAAATAATTGTAGCAGAAGGACAGAATGGCTTAATAAAGGTAAGAGTATTGTAAGTTCTAACTGGTTTTCATTGGAATGTCTGTGGGATCTGAGAAAGTGCTTTATAATGACTCTGTGTCAGCCCTTTAAGGTAGACCAGACTAGGAAACCAAAGTGATGAAGGCTAATACTACTTTTATTACAAGGTTACAGTAATAGAGTCTTGCAAGTCTGAAGGTGTCTTCCCCTTCCCTCCCTTTGTCTTTAAGAAAACTAGGGAGGGTCAAGTTTGAGACATTTTCTCAAATTACATTTCTGCTTGGTCCCAAATTTCTTTTATCTAACTGTTGGTGGGTGCGGCTCTTCCTCCTATTCCTCAAGGTTATTCTCACAGCCCATTACACTCTGTCTATACAACAAGCTTAAGAAGAAGTGCATTCAACAACATACTAACTTTGGTTCAACCTTAAAATAGTTCATTGATTAAGTTAAAGATATAATGTGAATCCTGTTAACAAGTTGATCAAGTTGAATCTTTTTCATTCAGTCTTTTTCAGAGCAAGTAGTCTTTTTCAGTCATGGGAATCTACTTTATACAGTGGTAAAATGTGTGTGGAAAGAAAAATAAAATTAGAATTACATTTGTAGAAAGATCTCTGAGGACCAAGGTTTCTATGAAAGAATCTTTCTCTCTCTCTCTCTCTCTCCACCCCACCCCCCAACAACAGCCCTGAGAATCTGAGAAATAAGTTGGGTCAAGAGAGTGTGACCATCCACAGTCACACAGTGAGTTCCATCGGGGAGTGGGAAGTTGATTCTAGGTATCCCTGATCCCAGGCCAGTACTTAACTGCTATACTTTTGGACAGGAAGGAGAGTTTGGCTTGAACCCCACAGTGTAGTTACTAGTGGTTGATGCGATTAACCTAGACTAGACTAACCCATCATGAATGAGAACGTCTTGTGTTTCCTGGGCTTGGTGTTGAGTAACATCTACCTGTTCTTCAACATCCACTCAGTTCTTCAGGAGAATAACATTCAACATTGGGAGGTTGGGCTGGAAATAGAAAACCTTTTCTGTCTAAGGTTACAGTTACCTGAGAAGAAGTGTCCATCTATCCATCTAATTATGTATCCATTGAACCATCTATCTAGTCACTGGGAGATAGGCAGTGTACACATTAATTAAATAAATAAATCCAGCTATGAATTTTACCCAGAACTTTCTTCCCCTGACTTTGTCTTAGGTGAATGGCCTTCTAATGAATCTGCCTGTCACCCTTGCAATGGGAAAGCTCTATGCCTATGCCACTGCCACCTTCCTCACTATTGAGACTGATGTGGGCCTCTCTGTTTCCTATGACTGGTCTTATCGTGTGTCAGTTTCAGTTCCTGAAACTTACTCAGGGTCTCTCTGTGGCCTTGGTGGAGATTTCAACCAGAATCGCCACAATGACTTCAGGACTCCCAGTGGTTCTGTAGTTCAGGATCCAGAGAGTTTTGGCAACAGCTGGAAAGATTCTGGCTCCCCATTCCACTGCACAGCTGTTGGGCCTTCTCCAAATTGCAGTGAAACTGAACTGGCTCAATACAGATCTCTGGCTTATTGTGGACTCATTCGTGATATCAATGGGCCATTTAAAGACTGTTTTCACCAAACAGAAGCTCAGTATTATGCAGAGGATTGTGTGAAGATCCTCTGCACCACCCAGGGCAGCCACAAGATTCTGTGTGAAGTACTGTTTAGTTATGCTCAGAGGTGTCAAGCAAACCGCATCAAGATTCAGCCATGGAGAAAGATTGCTGGGTGTGGTAAGTGATATTCAGTAGAAAGATTGTTTTTAAGGACAGAATTGTACATTTTTGCAAATTTGCAGTTAAAACATGGTGTCTGTTGGACATTCCACTGTCTAAGAATCTTGCTTCTCTCTCTTTCTGAAACAGTTTTTAAGAATGAATGATTGAATGAACGGCTATACAGTGGTACCTCGGGTCACGAACTTAATTCGTTCCGCGACTCTGGTCGCGACCCGAATTGGTCACAACCTGAATCAAATTTCCCATAAGGTTCAATGTAAATACGGTTAATCCGTTCTGACCCCTCCGAATTTGGTCGCCAACCGATTTTGGTCACGACCTGAATCAAATTTTCCCATAAGGTTCAATGTAAATACAGTTAATCCATTCTGAACCATATGTGTTTTTTTTTTTAAACCACAAAAATATGACACAAAGTACAGTACAGTACACTATGAAGAGAGAGAACGCTAACCTTGCTTGAGGCGACTTCTGGCGTGGAGGACAGGAAGGCGGGTGGGGAGGCGGTTATTGCTTGGAGGGAGAGTCCCCCTCCCTACAGGAAGCCACGACCACGTGTGTCAGCAGGGAAAATGGCCGCGGATCCTGTTCGTCACCTGATGCAGAGTTCGTGAACGGAAGCAAAATTTTGCGAACGGTGCTGTTCGTGACCCGAATTGGTCGTGAACAGAAGCGTTCATGACCCAAGGTACCACTGTATATGTTTGTGTGAGAATCAGACTTCACTCCTCTCAGTCTGCACTGGAAACAGTTAATGAACAAATTTCCCAGAGTTCTAATTAGCAATATTTATTGGAAGAAAAGTTAATGTGACAAAACAAGAATTCCAATGAGCACTGTACTTTGCTTTCAGATTAGACACTAACCTAGATTAGAGAAGTTTGAAAAACACTGACACATATACATGTACACAAACACATATACATGTAGTTTTTAAATTCTCATGATTAGGAAAAATTGCCCAGGTCAGAGTACAATCTTGAGAGAATCCTTATGCTTATCCTTACCTGTAAACTGAGAAAGAGGTAAATGAAGCAGAAATTGCCTACTTCATTTTGAGGCAAATCAAGTAACATGCATTAGCATCTGAAGCACGGATCCCCAAACTCTTTAGCTCATCAACGTCTTCATGATGTTTCAGATGGTTCATTGACCCCCAAACATTTATTCTATGAAAATAATTTAATAACTACTACTATTACTACTACTATTAACAACAACAACATTGACCCCTTGGATAATCCCATCAACCCTTTGGGGTCAACACTGACCAATTTGGGAAACCCTGATCTAAAGTGAGGGGGCTCATTTGTTTGAAAATGGACAATAGGGCTGTCAAGTGTTTTGGATCTGATCTCCAAAAGATGCTTTATAGCATGTGGAGGCACCAATTTAGCACTGATCAGCTGAAGCAGCTACTGTAGTTTATTTTTGGATATTTCCATTTCTCCTTTGAATGGATGGGTGCCTGATTACATCATTTCAGCCTTAGAGGAAATAAGTAGAACATTTGGAAGGAAGCATGTGACAATGCAAGAATTGTGTATTTTCAATAAGAGGAATATTTTTCATTACCATTCCTGCTCCTTTGTCCCCATTATATTAATTCCAAAATCTGTCTTTGGTATTAAAAGAAAGAATGATACATTTGTTTTTGGTTTAGAGTTAACTTGCCCAGAGAACAGTCATTATGTACTTTGTGGAACTCCCTGCCTTGCCTCATGTACCCAGCCTGATGGACCTCCAAGCTGCCTCTGGACCTCATGTGTAGAAGGATGCCAGTGTGAAGCAGGGTTTGTGCTGAGTGGCACTGACTGTGTGCCACAGGAGCAGTGTGGCTGCAGCTACAAAGGACGATATTACTTGAAAGGGGAAAAGTTCTTCCTGGAAGGAGAACATTGTAAAAAAATGTATCACTGTGATGGCTCCATCTCTGCCATTGAAACTGGGGGGTCCTTCTGTGGCCCTGAACAATTCTGTGGCACTCAGAAGGGAGTGTATGGCTGCCACACATTGTCAGATGGCATCTGTCGAGTTTCTGGATTTCTCCACTACACCACCTTTGATGGACAGCATTATAGCTTCCAAGGCGCCTCTATGTACGTCTTAGTGGAACTGTGCCCGATGTCCAAGTTTTTACCCTCTTTCAGAGTTGAAGTGAGGAATGAGAAGACACCTATCAGCCTTTTCCCTGAGGCATCAATGGTATTGGTACTAGTGAACAATACCCAGATATATCTGCAGAGAGGGCACCATGGGAGGGTCTTGGTAAGGACAATTTTAGATATTTGCAGTCTGAATGGATTATGTGATTTCAAGCGTGTTCTGCATTTGTTGTGATATTCCAACTGAACATACATTTAAAAAAGAAGAGTGTTAAAGCTGTCATTCTGAGATAACCACCCAGGGACCATAGGATACATCACCCTGCAAGTTTGGAGTTTGAGTTTTAACTTCAAAGGAGAAATATCTGCTTAACTTCCATCATTAGAGGTCTGTTATCTCCAATATGGGAAACTCTGATATTGAGGAGGCCAGCAAAAAACGGCTAACATGAGTGAGGTTGAGGGCCACCAGGAGAGGCTGTGGATCCTAAGCTTTCAGAGCCTCCAATATGCTCCCAAATTTGGAACATATTTAGACTAGGTCTTTAAAATATAAACAAGCTGAAAGAAGGGGTGGAGAGATGCCAAAAGCTTCTCTCACTTTATCTCTAACTCTTTCAGAGTAGAATGCTCCATATTCAATGTTAGGATCACCATCTCTCTCTCTCTCTCTCTCTCTCTCTCATCTCATCTCATACACACACACACAAAGATGTGACAAGGTTAGCCTGGACATCTCATGATACCTTCATGCATTATTTCAATATATGGAGTAGGGAAACTTCTAAATACCTTCTTTCTAAACTCCATTAGTGTCTCGTAGACTCAGTCTCCTAGCAACATCTAGTCACTATTTTTCTTTCCCATAATGTCCCAAATTAGCACTGCACCAGGAAATTATGGGGAATTAAAATGGTGACTATGTACAATCAACTGGCATCATCCAGTTCTGAGTCAGAAGAGAAAATGTTAAGTACCCAGAGTAGGCATCACCAGATGTTTGCGTGAATCTACCAGTCGCAAAGGCTAGGCTGACATTTCATGCCATCTAATAGTGATTAGGGTGTGGTCACCATGAACCAAATGAAAGTGCATAATTGGTAAATGGTAATTAAGAAAAAGACGTGCTAGAATCATCATCTCGGCTTTTTCCTTCATATAGATCGATGGTATAGCCCTGCACCTCCCTGTTCATTTGAAAAGCCAAAGAATTGCCATTTATCAACATGGATTTTATGCTGTCTTAACAACTGATTTTGGTTTAACCGTGAGCTACGACCTGGCACACAGCCTCTTTGTAACCCTTTCCTCTAAATACCAAGGCCATGTATGTGGGATGTGTGGGAATTTCAAGAGAGCCAATGACAATGATTCTAGCATGCAAAATGGCTCCCTAGCAAAACACTCCTTGGATCTTGCTAGCATCTGGAGTTTACCAGCTATCACAGGTAGCATAGTGCCTCCTAAATTGGAGAAGGAACGTCTCATCCAGTCCAAATCCATGTGCTGGATCATCCAGAATGCCGATGGGCCATTTGCGTCTTGCCATTCTGTGGTCAACCCCAAACCTTATTTAACAAGTTGCATTTTGGATGTCTATGCATCAGCTGAGGATCACAGGATCTTGTGCCTCTCCATTCAGACATATGCGGCAGCCTGCCAGAGAGCCAATGTCACCCTTAGGCCTTGGAGGATTGAATCTTTCTGTGGTGAGTCCAATTTGCAAAGCCCAGTATACTTTATGAAGGCTGGAACACTTCTAGGACAATACTTAATATTCTGTTCATTCATAACTGTGCTTATGCAACACATTTATCTAAGTTTAAGGTCATGGAAAGGCCAAGCAGATGTGTTCCCACAACATGCTAAGCTTGCTTATTGCAAATGTTGGCTAGTTCTGTTCGTGTGCTATGTGAAACCAGCCTGTTTGGTTAGTTGATGGTTCAAGATATTGTGGGAAGCCAAAAATGGATTAATTCAGCAACCAGGTTAAATGCACTGTGTGATGCTTAATCAGATCACTGAAAGATCTTCAAGGTGCATTGCACAACACGCTAAGCTTGGTTAGCTAGACTTAGCACGTTGTGCACATGTAGCCCATTTGACTAGAAAATGGGTTAATTCAATAACTTATTTAAGCACCTTGTTGCGAAGACATGGTGTTTCTTAATATAAATATCCTTGAATTGACCCTGATTTGTTTAATGTCATGCCAGATTGGTCTTCCTGCTTACTTTGGGAAGGGAGATGTATAGAAAAATGTTCTGCTTGTACAGAAAAGTTCTCACTGTATCCTGCTAGCTCTGCTTTGGGGCGCAACAAAAAAGGAAGAGGAGTCAAAACGAAGCGTGCATAAGAGCTGGCAAACTGTAGTTATATGTCGATCAGATTAACATCACACTACCCCTGAACTCACAGAGGAAGTGCCAGCAGGACTGTACCCTAATCAGGGGCAGAACACAGCTTGTTGAAAAGATGCCCAGGGTTGTGAAAGTGTCAAGCTTCATAGGACCAAGACAAAATTAAATTAAATATACTTAAAATACAATAGATATAGTCGATATGATTCCTCTTCCTGTTGTGTTAAAACCAATACAGTTAATCAGCCATTAATTTCATAGGAGCTTTGGGAGTCAAATCCATAGCTTTGATGTGGGATGCTGGGATTTTTGAAGGCTCAGGGTTGAACCCTTGTTTTATGATATCCCGGGGAAGAGGATGATCGGCTGATCAGATGAATGGAATATTCTAGAAAAACTTCCTCCCTAGCAGACTTGGATATACTATAACATTTTGCTGCAGCCTTGGTCATTTTTATATATTTAAGATGAGTTATTTGGAACATTTTATAGAAAAGAACATTAATAGCTTTATGAGATTTATGGGTAGTGGCGGGAATGTGCTTTTTTTGGTATGTGATGGCAAAGCTAAATAAAGTCCACATTACTGTTGTTAAAAAAAAAAAAACCCACAAAATGCATTGAATAGCATCGCCCCTGGTTCTGAAAGACTTTATTCTCATGGATAGGATCAGCATCATTACTGATCCCCCCCCCCTTTTTTTAAGATGCGGATTGCCCAGCCAACAGCCATTATGAACTCTGTCAGGAGCCCTGTCAGGGTTTCTGCAATGGAGCCACATTTAGACATCTCTGCAGCCCCCTGTGCTCTGAAGGATGCGTCTGTGATGCAGGATACCTGTGGGGTGGAGGCAAGTGCATTCGGCCTGAGCAATGTGGCTGTGAGCACAATGGCCATTACTACAATGTAAGTCAAGTTCATCCTTCGAACCAAAGATCAGTGTGGTGTAATGGGGAAGGTGTTGGATTAGGAGACCCAGGTTCTAGTCCACTCCAGTCATTCTCTCTCAGCCCAAGAGCCAGTGTGGGGTAGTGGGGAAAGTGCTGGACCAGGAGTGGGGAGACCCAGATTCTAGTCCTCACTCAGCCCTAGAAGCTTGGTGGGTGAAGTAGGCCAGATGCTCTCTCTTTCAGCCCAGCCTGCCTCACAGGGTTGCTGTTGCAGGGATAAAATGAAGGGAGATCTTGAATACAGACATAAAAATAACTTAAGAACAGGTCTTAAGAAGGAGTACTTAAACCTCATAGGGTCTGAAATATGAGCAGTGAGATGGGTGAAGGCTCTTCCTCTCCAACAGAGTCTGTAAACCTTTTTTGGAACAGTGGAGAGCCAAGATGATGTGGTGGCTAAGGGATCGGACTAGGAGATCCAGGTTCTAGTTCATCCTCAGTTCCAGAAGCTCACTGGGCATCATTCTCTCCCTCTCTCTCAGCCTAGTCTACCTCACAGAGTCATTGTGGAGAAAGATGCTATATTTTTGTGGAGTAGGAAGTGCTATATATGCTGCCTTGAACTCTTGAATGAAACGCTGGACAGAAATCTAATAAATAAATAAATAAATCCATGGTCAATGGGCTGTATGGACCACCTAGTTCTCCATTTTTGATCCCCAGCACCCTGAGATTGAGTCCCCATAGTTTGGAACAGCAGTGCTCATCTTTATTCCTCCCCAAAGGATGAAAAACACTGAAAAATATCAGCCATGCTGCCTATCATGTTATCAAAGGCCTTCAGAAGGTCAGGGAGACAGAGTGGTACCCCCCTAATCCTCAAACAATGTCCAACCTTGATTTAAGATTGCAATGTATTTCTGAATATAATTAGTGCTTTGTTATACTTCTTTACATGGGTGGGAAAAGAAACTGGTTTTGAAAATTATTCCAAGGGAGAAGACATTTGTTTGGGTTGTTTCCCCCCCCCCCAATTCTTCTGGTGGGTTCTCAAGTTACTCTTGATGGAATGGCTAATGATGGGCTTGCTGTAGATAGGAGGTGGTCAAGAATCACCAGGGACAATGTATCCTTCTGCCAGTCTGCAGCCTCCTTGGCTTCCCATGAGCCCATTAAATTCCGAATAAAGAGTTCACAGTCTTCCCTTAGGTCTTTTTCAACTCAGGAAACACGAGCAACCACAGAAGTTGCACAAAGATGAAAAGAGATATAGCCCAAAACAGGACCAGCAGGAGCAGGAGCAGCAGCATTCTAAGGTCAAACATATCAAAAAGAATACTAGAAAGAAATCTAGTAAAGTAGATAAGCAAAACCTCTTTTGCAGAGGATGGAAACTTATGTGAATAAGGTGGGCAGGTTGGGGCATAGTGGTCAAGTGTTATCTTTTTGCTAGATTGCCATTAAATGCTAATTTACCTGATTCTCAGGTTGGAGACCTTCTCTGGCTTTCTCATTGCACGAAAAGATGCAGCTGTGACAATTCATCTACCTTTCACTGCATCCCAGCCAGTTGTAATCCTGGCCAGAAATGTGCAATTCAGGATGGAAAGCTGGGCTGTAAGAATCAGCTGACCACTTGCACTGTTTCTGGAGACCCTCACTACTTCACTTTTGATGGGGCCATAGCACATTTCCAGGGCACTTGTGCTTATGAGATCTCAAAGACACCCAACTCTTCCTTGGATTTCTCCTTCCGGGTTGTGGCTACTAACAAGAATTTCCGGAATCTCCGAGTATCTTTTATTTACCGAGTGGACATTTGGCTTAGCTTCAAACAGTTCAGTTCTCATGTTGTTTTGGAACAAGGAAAAGATGTGAAGGTGAGGACAACTTCTTGATACATGCCAGAAAAAGGAGGAGGAATGTACTGTACATTATAAATCAACATAATTAGAAGCCATTTGGGAGATATGGGAAGATGATGATGATGATGATGATGATGATGATGATGATGATGATGATGAAATATTTAAGGAACAATATTTAGCTTGTAAAAAAGTGAGATAGGATTTGGCAGGTTATACATAGATGAGAGCAAAGACATATTCTTTCCTGAATGTAAGTCTTAAATAATAGAATACTAGATTTTAACTGAATCTTACCAGCATTTTTTTTAGTGACAAAAGAAGTTGGACAATGAAATTATCTAATGGGTTGTTGACCTCTACTTTGTTGAAAGTCTTCAAGAGGAAGCTGAAGTCCCATTTGTTGGGATGTTGTACTTTTATATATTTAATTGAGCAGGGGACAGCACGTATATGGGTCCCTCCAATTCTTGGCTGGTATGATTCTGCTTCAGTCAGGAATTTCAATGCTTAAGAGAAAAGACCAAATAAATTAGTTAACCAACCAGTGAAATTGTCCACTCTGATGATAGCAGCTCACCATGATGTTAGAGTAGGTAGTTTTGCCCAGGAACAACAAGAAGTTCTTAACTAGGGATTGAATCTGAGCTTTTCAAAGCATGTTCTCATATTACTGAGCTATGGAAAATAGGAGATTCAGTTCCATATATCCAATTTTTCATCTAGTCTGGCCTTAAATTATTACTCCTGATTCATTTATTCTTGTCATCTTTTCTTTGGGAAGCTCAAAGCAAATTCTAGGGGTTTCTTTCTCAGGCCACTAAAAGAACTCCCACTGTAAATGTGTCCCATTACTTCAGACACTTCCCTGAGTCTGTTCTCACTCAGTGTCTTCAGATTCATATGAATGGGTCTGCAAATGATCATAGCTACTGCATTATAGAATAGGAACCTTTGCCCCCCTGTTTTTCCCAAAGACATCCTTAACTGGGGGATTAGGACATAACAACAGAGACAATCAAAACCAATGGCTGCAATCCCTCAGAATCTTACCCATCACGTGAAACCATGTGGGCTTCATGTTGTGTGGAAGCCACCAGCCATTTTTTCTCCTCCCCATGCAAGTGATTACTTATGCCTTATATGGATTTCCATCACCTTTTTAGGTTGATGGGAGACGGATTATTTTGCCAGCAAAACTAGAGCACATGGCCAACATCACAAAAAGAAGACACATGGTGACTGTAAAAGCCCATCCCAATTTGGAGATCCAGTACAACAGCCGCCATGCTTTGTTTGTCCGTGTGGGTCCCGAATATTGGGGGAAGCTGAGTGGGATGTGTGGGAATTTCAATGGCTATCATGGTGATGACAAAGTCTTGCCTGATGGGAAAAAAGCCGAGAATGATGCTGAATTTGGCAATGCTTGGATGTCCGACATCAGCCCCCCCAAGTAAGTTGAGTTATATTCTCTTTGTTTATCCCATGTTTATTTTTTAAATATTAAAAAAAACATTAATAAGAGACAATAGAAACTTAACTCAGAAAGGAAAAGAAAAATAAAGAAAGAGACAGTAGAAAGTGCAAGGGGAAAAAAAGGAAAGAAGAAAGAGGAAAAAATAAGAAAAGAAAGAAAAGAAATATTTAAAGAAGTTACTTCCAATCTTCATCACAAGTACGAACAAACGTAGTAATTCTTCACCCCCTGTAAGGTTACGTGCAAGTATCTCTTCTTCTCATAACCCATCCCTTATCTATATGCAAATCCATAAATCATTAACATTTCAGTCATGGTGTCAGCAAAAGGTCCATAAGGGGTTCCCGGAATTTTATAGAAATATGTCTTATTAACCTTGGTCAAACAAACCAACTGTACTCCTTCCTTTTGCTTCTAGCAATCCTGATTTTTAATTCATTCAGATGTTGTTGTAGGATCTGATCTCTCTTCAGTTTTTCTTTTTCCCATCTCAAAGGCTTCTTCGAGGCTTTAGCAAACCTCTTTTGTAAATCCAGTAAGGAGTCATTATCTAGGTCATTATCTTGGCTTATCATTTGTATTTCCACTTTCACTGTCATCTCTGCCTTATAATCCACATTTTTTTTATTTTCCATATTGCAACATTTTCTTTATATTCTAATTTTTCTGCATCAGGTGAGGTTTGTTTCAGCTCTTTATCCTAATCTTCCAAGGTATTCTCTTTCACATCTGCCATTTCTTCTTTAACATCTTTTGGACACAGTCTATTCATAGAAGCAGACATCTTTGCTGACATTGTAGCATCTAGTCTCTGTCCCCATTCTTCAAATACCTCCTGGAGTATCCTTTATGTTTATGAATGGGAGGGCACTGTTCATAAAGTATTTCTAGGAGAGTAGAAACAAGATTTGATAAACATTCCTCTGCCTCCATACAGCTTTGTTCTTCAAAGGACCATCATTCCCAGGTTTGGCCCAGATGCAGTCTGACATTCTCCTGTCCTACTTCAGGCAGCCATTCTGCTTGGGTTTGCATTCAGTTTTCCAAGAATCTATGTAGTTTTTGACCCAGAACATTTGTTTGAAAAGTTATCTTTTTGGGGAAATAAAGTTTTTTTCCAACCTACCCTATTACTTATTGACATGTTTAAAAACTATGTGACTGGGAAGGGAGTGAAAACCTTCCCAGGTAGACCAGACAGGAAACATGACCAGATGAGCTAATTCTACTTTATTGTAAGGCTACGTTAACAGAATCTTGCAAGTCTGAAAGTACAAATCTCCCGCCCTCTCCTTTACAACCTGATAAGTTAGGGAGGATCCTTTCTGAGTTTCTTTCTCTGCCCGTTATGCAGCTGTGAGCTATCCCCCTCTTATCTGCATCTCTTCCCCCCGTCTCCCAAGGTCATTCCCACATACCATTACAAGAAGGCAGGAGAGATCAGCCATGAGGAAAGCAAATACCATGTGAATGCCGTTTTCCTCTGACTGAAGGTTGGATGAAGAGCATTTCAATTCAGCCTTGGGAAGACGCCCAGAGTCATCCTCCTTGGCCGTCGAGCTTTTTTCTCCAGCTTGGCTGTGACATACTCAGATGACAAATTAATCCAGTTTATGTTTTTGGGCATCTCATATGGTGTGAATAAAGCTATTCTGGTTTTTGGGGGGTTTTTTTACCTTTTATTTTTATTGAAAATGGTGTTTTTCAAACTTCGCAAGCTGAAGATGTGAGGACTTCAACTTGCCAAGTTTGAAAAACCACTGATTTAAAGCAAAGGTGCATTTTCAAAAAAGAGATTATTTATGAATGAACAGATAATTACTGACGTTATACAATTAACGTTCAATATAACCTTAGGAATGAGCCGTTCTGTTCTGTTAATTTGGATACAGGTTTTAATGCCCTGCATGAACTCACCCTCTCTCTTGCCCTTTCAGATGCATTAATGACACAGGTACCCTTCAACCATGCATTAAGCGCCTAGAGTTGGAGCAAAAGTGTGGGATCCTAAAAGATCGATCTGGGCCTTTCTCAGAATGTCACTGGCATGAGGATCCTGCTCCATATTACGACTCCTGCATTTTTGATCTTTGCCAGTATGGACCAGGTCATGATGTGCTGTGTGCAGCCATAGAAACCTATGAGGAGATGTGCCAGTCTCTTAAAGTGAAGGTGCCCAACTGGAGACAAGAGTTGGGTTGTGGTGAGCAAGGAACATGCTTCCTCTTGATCTCTCAAAATGTCCTAGTGTGCAAATGTGTGTGTGTTTTTTTCCAGTTCTAAAGCATGAAAACTTTCAGAGGTGCACTGCTGGGTTGTCTTGTGTTTCCTTTGGAGGTTACAAGGAATTAACTATGAATTGTATTGTTTATATCAATGTTCAGCTGGCTTTCTATTAAACATAGTCTCAGTTATGAAATGAGCAAGCTCTGCACAGCTGCTGCTAAACAAAGAGAATATTTTATCAAAAGTTCCTAATGTTTTCTAATATTTTACCTGCTGTTATTTAAAAAAAACATTTTAATGTTTTTTACTGATTTTTGTATATATTAATGTTTGGCCACTTTTGTGCAGGTTTTATCTTATTTCTTATGACTAGTGGTCAAAACAATAAATAAATTGATGAATAGTCCCAGTTATGGATATATTTATTTACAAATATCCAGAATGAGCAGAGATGGACGGACAGAGTTTCACATCCGCAACTCCTGGTTTGGTTTTCCACATCAAAGATTTACACTGTCCTATTTTAACCTTCCTGCCTTCCCCAACTTGGATGAGGTCTGTGACTTATTTTAATCCTTTGTTTTCTTTTTATCGTAGATATTACCTGCCCGCCCAATGCTTACTATGATTTCTGTGGCTCAGCCTGTCCAGTCACTTGTGCCAATTACACAGCTCTCACCAAATGCCCCGAGCCGTGCATAGCAGGATGCACCTGCCAAGAGGGGCATGTCCTGAACTCAGGAGCATGTATTCCCCTGGGCCAGTGCGGCTGTAGGCAGAATGGTCAGGACTATGCGCTGGGAGAAGAGGTGGTCCTGTCAGACACCTGCAGCAGAAAGTGTTCCTGCAAGCAACCTGGCCACCCTCTGGAGTGCCAGGAGCATACCTGTGCGCCTCAGGAGATATGCAAAACTGTGGATGGTGTCTGGGATTGCTATCCTGTGTCTTACCGCACTATGCGGGTATTTGGCTACCTTCATGTTATCACATTCAATGGGGCCGCCTTTAGCTATCAAGGAGCATGCACGTACATCCTCAGCAAATATTGTGGTCCCCCTGGCAAGCTACCTGCGTTCACCATCCACATGGTAAATGTGCACAGATACTCCACTGCAGCATCTTGGACTAAGCAGCTTGATCTGGATGTCTATGGGGAGCGCATCACTGTAAAAGGAGGGCAGGAAGGCAAAGTGCAGGTAAGAGGGGCATTTTGCAAACCCTGAAGAATGGGCCCTCTCAGTGGCAATATGTGAGGGATTTGATCGTTGTGAATTCTGACATGAAGCAGTTTGATCCAAATCCTCCTGGCTATTTATTTATTTATTTATCACATTTATGACAAAACACAATAATGAAACCAAAAAGATAAAAGTAAAAATTGCAAATGCATTAAACATCCCCCAAAATATGTGGAGTCAGATCCCCTCCCCCCAATCCATCCAATTTATGGATCAGAAGATACTTATCCTTCACATTTCTCACTATTGTAGAACTGGAGCTGAACATAAACCTGAGAAACAAGGGTCAACTTCCTGCTAAGCCATAGGTTAATCGCTTTATCACCACCTTACCTGCTTGTAAGTGGCTGAAACAAAAACATAGAAAGACATGATGTGCTTTTTCCAAAGCTCCCTGGAAGAAAGACAGGAGAAAAATGATAAAAAAAAAAAAAAAAGAAAGGTAAAAACTGCAGCCAAGGATTAAATGGAGTAAAAGATGGTTGGGTGCCAGATTGAAAGGCATAAACATGCTCTGGACCATTTGTCTGCAACTTCTTATGCAAACTTTTTTCCTGGGATTGCATGGGGGCTGGGGAGGGCAGTGGTGCAATCCCAGGAAAAGATGCTGCTTTAAGGAATTGCAAACAAGTGCCTTGTTTCTGTCCCCTGCACTCTCCAAAGCATGCAGAGACCTACAATTCAAGAAAGTCTCAGTAGGTGAGAGCAGGTGGCAGACTAAGCAGGCTGTTGTAGAGGAGCATAGAGATACCTTGAAGAAAATAACACTGTAACTGTTAGTAAAATATGAGTTTAGCCCTGGAAAACAAGGAACGGTGAGAAAGAAACTCAAGATTGCCCTGCCTTGACTCTCTTTGGTATAAATCTCAGAATGAGGCAATGCTAAGCCATGTCCACACTGTTCCTATGAAAATCACATAGATATTTTTGTGTAGTCCTTCTGAGTAGAGCTTGACTCAAGGGAATCTTTGCCTTTTACCTTAAATTAATCATCCTTGGATTAAAAACTGGGGAGTGCCAATCCATTAGTTCTTAAGGATTTCTAGCTTCACCTTTTTGTCTTAGGTCAATGGCCTCTTGATGAATCTGCCTGTTATCCTGGCCTCTGGGAAACTCTATGCCTATTACAGCAGATTGTCTGTCATCATTCAAACTGAGTTTGGCCTCTCCATCTCCTACGACTGGTCTTACTATGTGTCAGTTTCTGTTCCTGAGACTTATTCTGGCTCCCTCTGTGGTCTTGGTGGAGATTTCAGTAAGAACCATCACCAGGACTTCAGGACTCCCAATGGCTCTGTGGTTCAGGATGCAGATATTTTTGGCAACAGCTGGAAAAAAGCTGATTCCCTTTTCTACTGTGCAGCAGTTGGAGTTCCAGCCACATGCAGTGAAACTCAACTAGCCCTCTTCAGATCTCAGAACTACTGTGGGATGATCAGCAGTGGGGATGGACCATTTAAAGAATGTGGCAACCTTATAGGTCTTCAGAACCACACTGAGAACTGTGTAACAGACCTTTGCACGACTCAGGGTGCTCATAAGAGCCTGTGCAAAGCCCTCCAAAGCTATGCTTGGCAATGCCAGGCTCATGGCATCAACGTTCAGCCTTGGAGGGAAATTACGGAGTGTGGTAAGTGAGTCTCCATTGAATATAATTTCAGCAGTTCTTGTTGCATTATTAGGCACTCATTGCATACCCAGGCAATCAGTTGCTCCACATTTACATTTTTAATCTGCATATTTTTCTTTTTTTGCTTTCTTTTTTAGTATGGTCTTTCAGATGTTGTTGAATGACAATTTCCATCACCTTTCATCATAGGCCATGTAAACTAACAGTGATAGGAGTTGGAATTCAGCTTTGGGAAGACCACAGGCTCTCTACATAAGTTTGAAATATATCTTATTTTCCTTTGCATGGAGAATTTTCTGGCCAATTTCTTTGGTATTGGATTAATTGGTGCGCACATGTCTTTCAGAGTTGACCTGCCCACCAAATAGTTACTATGAACTTTGTGGCTCTCCCTGCCCTGCCTCTTGCAGCCAACCAGCTGGTCCTCCAAGTTGCTTCCAAAGCACGTGTGTAGAAGGATGCCAGTGTGAAGCAAGGTTCGTGCTGAGTGGTAGTGATTGTGTGCCACGGGAGCAGTGTGGCTGCAGCTACAAGGGACAATATTACTTGAACGGGGAAACATTCTTCCTGGAAGGAGAAGATTGTCAAAAAATGTATCACTGTGATGGCTCCATCTCTGTCACTGAAGCTGATGGGTCCTTCTGTGGCCCTGAACAATTCTGCGGCACTCAGAAGGGAGTATTTGGCTGCCATGCACTGTCAGATGGCATCTGTCGAATTTCTGGATTTCTCCATTATACTACCTTTGATGGGCAACAGTATAACTTCCAAGGCACCTCCACATACATCTTGGTGGAACTGTGCCCAATGTCCAAGTCTTTACCTTCTTTCAGGGTTGAGGTGAAGAATGAGAAGCTGCCCAACAGCTCTTTATCTGTAGTGTCAAAGGTTTTTGTATCAGTGAACAATACCCAGATATACCTGCACAGAGAGCATCAAGGAACAGTCAAGGTAAGAAAGTAAGATCAACATCTATCATCAGTTTCTAAGTCAATTTTGTTCTCTTTGCTAAACTGAACCAGTGGAAGTTTTGGATGGAGAGGATAAACTCAGTTTTCTTAATCCAATGCTCTTCAGATGATGTGAGACTAATGCTTGGGGATTCTAGCAATTGCAGTTCCAATGTAGTTAAACACCAGGTTTCATCACATTTGTTGTTCCTCTTCAACAATTCTTTCTTCCTTGGCTCCTTTGGAGTAAAGACACCATGGTTTAGATTCCAAAGCCCCAATTCATTTTATGTAAATTTTTTGGGTGTCATTTGCGGTTTCTGTTGGCAGCAATCAATGGTTCCTGTTCTTGTCTTTTACACAGATTGATGGAGTGACAGTAAACCTTCCAGTTCAAATTCGGGCTTTAGGAACCACCATTTATCAGCATGGATTTTATACTATTTTAAAAACAGAGTTTGGTTTAATAGTGAGTTATGACCCAGGTCACAATCTGTTTGTTATGCTTTCCCCGGAATATCGGGGCCAGACTTGTGGTCTATGTGGGAACTTCAATGAACTCATGGATGATGACTTTATGATGAGAAATGGCTCTACCACAGAGGACATACTGGACTTTGCCCTGAATTGGAGATCAGAAACTAATCCTGCGGATCCTGGTGAATCGGTTACCTTTATCTCAGGGTTTGAAAAAGGAGAACATCTCACTCAGTTTAAATCTCTGTGCTGGATCATCCAGAATCCAGATGGGCCATTTGCTTCTTGCCATCTCCAGGTTGATCCACTGTCTTTCTTGACAGATTGCATTTCTGATCTTTATGCCTCTGCTGGAGACAGTAGCATCCTATGTCATTCCATTCAGACATACGTTGCAGCTTGTCAGAGAGTCAATGTCACCATCTCACCTTGGAGGAGAGAGGATTTCTGTGGTAGGTAGACAATATTCATTTCTACTTTGAACTTCAATATGACTAATTCTGTGATCTCCATTTTAGGTCAGCAGTTCTTAGGCAAAGCATCCTGAAGTTTTAAATGCTTCAAATATGTGGTTGATAAAAGGGCTGTTGAGTTACCTACATTGTTAAATACTCGGATGGCAAGTGGGAATCACTGCATTTTGCCATGTAGCTAGGACATCAGGTTTTCTACCTATCGTAAGCTGCAATTCCATGTAGTTATATGTGTCCATGTACTGTTGTCCAGTGACACAACAAAATCCTGAGTTTTGGAAAAGTACTACACTGAGTTTATACAACATACTAGACTAGACTAAAATGGAGTTAGGGAGTCTGGTGTTCAGCATGCTGTAGGACCTCTTAGTAGTTTGGGTAAATCAGGCCATCAGATTATGCCATAATATGATTTCTTTCTTTCGACATGACATGTTATACAACCCTACAATTGTGTTTATTAATCTAGGCTTAGAGTTCACTGCCTATAAAGGCCATTATAGTACTAGTCCCTGGGTTAAGAATGCCTGGTTTACAGATGACCCATAGTTAAGAACAGAGCCTATTGTAGCAAAATTCGAGTTAATTACACAATGATTCGAGTTAAATACACAATGGTTCAGGTTAATTACAATACTACTTATACAGTATTATATAATAATACTGTTCCGGCTTACATATAAATTCAACTTAAGGACAGACCTTGGGAACAGAACTCATTCTTAAACTGGGGACTACCTGTAAATATGCTTAATATACAAATATGTTTGGGCTTAGGTGGAGGTGATTGAGGTTCAAATCAGCCAGACAGTCTTTGGGTGATTTTTAGCAAGGAAATGTTACAGGAAGAGGCTGTCAGATTGGAAGATGACCCTGAAAGGAAGCATCTGGGTTTTTTTGGTCAAAATTTCCCACTTCTTTGTAAGAAAGAGATCTGCAAAACAATATCCATTTCTGAATCCTGGGTAAACATGAGGCGTGGCAAGATTTTTACATCAGAGAAATGTCCATTTTAAGAGACGCTTTCTCAGGGAATGTACATTAATATCCTAGGCACTTAGGGGACGTTGTGTACAATGCTCCACCTGTCAGCAGAATCAAGCCTACAGTTCAAGGTGCTTTGGAAGAAGGATAAGATAAGGCTGCAGTCCATGATTAGCAGACACATTTTGCCCACATACTGTGAGCTTAAGGGACTCCATTACTTTTTGCCAAATCTTGCTTACTCATTCTGAACACTTGGGGAATTTCCCCCTTTTAATGGTATCGGGTTTCTCCTTTCTTGAACAGGCCTTGATTGCCAGGCCAACAGCCACTATGAGCTCTGTGGGGCTCCCTGCCAGGATGTCTGTTCACATGTTTGGGTCATGCCTCATTGCCTTCCCAAGTGCTCTGAAGGATGCTTCTGTGACCAAGGGTACTTGCGTAGTGGGGACAGCTGCATTCCAGAAGAGCAGTGTGGCTGCGTGTACAATGGGCTGAATTATAAGGTAAAATCCTAGATCCAGGCCTGGTAACACCATATAATATCATCAGGTGACTGCCATGGCACAAAGGGCCATCCAAAACTCTTCTGAACTTCCCTTAGTTTTGACCTAAAATGCTACTAGCCTCCATTTAAACTTCCAGCAATGGCCTTGAAAGAACTTTGGAGATACTATGACAGCTGTCCAGCCCCATTAATATTCTCTTAGGACTTAGAACCACCAACATCAAAGGAGGCCTAAGAAAATCCATGGTGCTGAAAGCAGTCTTGTCCAGACTGTTAGGAGATTGTGCCCTCATCTTCTTCCTTGATCCCCTCTCTCTTCCTCTTGCTGATGGAGGAGAGAAGAAAACTAAGTGGTATCTCTGAGAGGCGAATGTAGGACCTTTTTGTGATCCTGTTTTAAGTTTGATAATATCTGCTTTTAGCATGAAAGTGGGTTTTGAATTGTGGAGCAGACGGTAAAGGTTATAAATTAGCCAAGGCTTTTATTCAAACTATAAATTATGAGCAAGTGTGTGCAAGCAAATACGGAAGAATAACAGAGCAATACAGATCAAAGTCATCATAATAAACAGAGTTAAAAATAGTGCTTAAAATATCATGAATAATTACAGCATTACACTCACTTCCAATCCTTCTGGGAAACTTCAGACTTCTGTTTCAAGGACAAAAGACTGATCATTTTATTTGGTCAAATGATTTGGGCAGAAATAGCTTAACCAGATGCATCTTGGTGAGAGCAGAAATGTTCTTCTAAAGGCATCAAAGAAAAGGAGATTTCATCCTTGCCAAATGTAATATGCAAGGGCAGAAACCCAATGAACGTGCAGTTAATAAGATCAAAGCCATCCTTAACATTTTAACTGAAGAAGGGCAAACAGCAACCACTGTTCATAGTTAAGGGCAAAATGATCTCTAGAGGACATTTTTGGAGGGCTAATAAAATGGATAAATTAGCTCAGGTCTGCTCATATTCCATGATACAAGGAGATGTGGTTTGACAGGAACTATACATGTGCTCCGGAGTGTTGCTTGAGCTTCGTAACCCTATGAACTTCATTGTTAACATTTTTTGGGGGGGGTGCATTGCAGATTGGGGATCGGGTCTGGCTGTCTGGCTGCCATCAGCAATGCACTTGTTATGGCCCCTTTGACTTCCGCTGCATTGCTGCCAGTTGTAATCCTGGACAGAAGTGTACTGTGAAGGATGGAAAACTAGGCTGTCATTCCCCATGGGGAACCTGCACAGTGACTGGGGACCCTCATTACTTCACTTTTGATGGGTCTGTGGCACATTTCCAAGGCACCTGCGCCTACGAGATCTCAAAGACTTGCAACGCCTCCTCTCCCTTCTTCTACCGGGTTGTGGCAGAGAATCGACATCGGGGAAACCCTTGGGTGTCTTTTGTAACTCGAGTGGAAATCTGGTTGAAGAGCAGCAGACTAACCTTTCATATTGTCCTAAGGAGCGGTCAGATTGTGGAGGTATGTGGAATATTTCCATACATTATTCTTGCTACATCACAGTTGATTCTGAGCCTTTTTGTTCTGTCAAATACCCATTCCAGGGATATTTTTGAACACTGAAGACATGGTATTCTGCAAGTTAATAACACTTACCTTTTCATGGAGGAAGATCTCCTCAGATAGTAAGTGAGTAACTTCTCCAGTAGTCAGAATTTACTCAAATTAAAGTTAGAGTCCTAGTCCTAGTCCACCATATCTTCTTCTGGTTCTGCTTATACTTGCTAGAATAGGCTGAAGGCCCATCTAGTCCAGGATGCTCTTTTCAGGTGTCTACCAGATGTCTGTTAGAAGTCTGTAAGTAGTCATGAGTCCAATACTGCTGTTCTGCTTATGTTCCCCAGTAAGTGGTGTTTAGAGATAGATTGCCTTTGAATTTGGGAATGATCTGAGACCACTAATGGCCTTTTCCTTCATGAACTCATCTAATCCCCTTTAAAACCAGAGTTGATAACCATCACTACTTCATAATAGCAAAATCCAGCCATCGCTGCGTGTGTGAATGAATACTTTTATCTCCTAAAATTTCCACCATTCATCTTTCGTGGATGACCTCCAAGTTCTAACATTATAGGAAAGGGAGAAAAATCTCTGCTGACCACATCCTTGGTTTGATATGACTTTTCCGGCTTGCTTCCCTAATCCTACTCTCCTGTTTCAGGTCAATCAGGAAATGGTGGAACTGCCGCATGCCCTGGAGCTCATGGGCTCCATTGCCAAGATCAAAAATATGGTGATAATAAAGTTAGCAGCAGATGTAGAAATCCATTATAATGGCCAACACACTCTGTTCATCAAAGTGGGACCAGAATACCAGGGGAAGCTATGTGGAATGTGTGGGAATTTTAATGGTATTCCAGAGGATGATAAAGTGCTACCTGATGGAAGCAGAGCCCGGAATGATTTGCATTTCGGCAATGCTTGGAAAACAGAGACCAGCCCAGTAGGGTAAGAAAAGATTCAGAGATCACATGTTAAGCCTCGCTGCTGTGTTGTGAATCCAATGAAATGAAAGTCACGTTGCATTCCAATATAGATGGAAATATTGCACATCGGTGCTTGTTGGTATTACAGATGTATTACTAGATTGTGGGGTTGACTTTTTTGTGGTTTTATAGAGCTAGGAATACATTTTAGGCTGCTGCTATTAATACACCACCAAGGAAGGCATATGAAATTTTGTGAACCATTTTTTAAAGTTACAGGATCCAAATCTATTTGTTGGACAGCACTCTGCTAAATGTATTTGGGTATCTATTGATGTTAGGGAAAAGATGGTCCAAAATATAAAAGTTGGTTCTCAGATTAATAAGGATTCCAGCAAGCTTTGTATAAATAACCCATAGCTGCAGACTCCCCCCTTGTCAGAAAAGAGACTTGCCTTCTCTTTGGTGTATTGCAAAGCTGTGAGCAAAAGATTCAAAGCCCCGCTCTAATGGGCTATATTGCTTCAAAATTGGAAATAATTCACTTGCAAGAATTCTTGCATTACTACTATGCTCACCTTAATAAATCTTGCTCAACAGAACTTGGTGAGATTCATGCTTGGAAAAAACATGCTTTCAGTTCAGGGAGTTAGCAAAGGCCTAGTAGCATAAACTTTATGAAGCTTTTTGAGAGGCTTAATATGGTCAGGCTCATTGTCTGTACATATTGTATGATGTATTTTGTTTTATTTCTGGTGTCAACTATATTCTTGATCAACCATGAATTAATTGGGGGCCTTTGTAAAGACTTTAGCTAAACCCATTGACATATGTGCTGCTTTTTTGTACATCATAACCTCTAATTTGAGCTTGGTGTTACTTTGAGGCAGTCCCCAAGCTATCTGATGTAGAGTTTCTTTGGAAATACAGTAATACCTCGGTTCACGAACGCTTCTGTTCACGAACAATTCGGTTCACGAACAGCAGCGTTCGCAAAATTTTGCTTCCGTTCGCGAACTCCGCATCGGGTGACGAACACGACCCCCGGCCATCTTCCCTGCTCTGACATGTGGTTGTGGCTTCCTCTAAGTGAGATCGCCTGTACTTTGTTTCATATTTTTGTGGTTAAAAAAAAAAACACATATGGTTCAGAACGGATTAACCTTATTTACATTGAACCTTATGGGAAAATTTGATTCGGTTCGCGACCAATTCGGTTTGCGACCAGGATCGTGGAACGAATTAAGTTCGTGAACTGAGGTACCACTGTAAGTCTTGCTGAGTTTGATCCAGCTAATTCCTAAGTAAGATTTATCACCTTCCTAAATCTATATTTCTAACCTGCAGAACTGTTAAGATTTCTTAAGAATCAGCAACATGTTTGATGAATACTTCCTGTATTGACTAAGATATGAAAGTTCCTCTCCTATGAGCTGTGGTGCCTTTAATAAAACCAAGACCTCTCACTTCGTTGTTGTTGTTTTATTAAGGTGTTTGGATGACAGTTCAACCCTGGAGCCCTGTGAAAATCTGCAGGAATATGAAGAGTTCTGCGGGATTTTGGTCAGCCAGATGGGACCCTTTGCTGAGTGCCACTGGCACGTGGATCCTTCCCCATTTTATTTGGCCTGTCTGTATGATTTGTGCCACTACGGGAGAAATAATAACATGCTGTGCATCAGCCTTGCAGCTTATGAGGAAATGTGCCTCCTTCAGGGGATTCAGACCCCAGGCTGGAGAACTTCCGTTCAATGCCGTGAGTGTCAATCTCTCAGTCATCCATCAAATTTTGGAGGATCTCTTTTCTTATATATATAATGTTATGAAAAGTTTTAAAAACAGAGTAAGAACGAATGCCAACTAATACAGAGTAAGGAAGAAAAAAGAAAAAGAAATCAGAGAGAAAGCTAAAAGTGCAAGAAAGAAAGAAAAAGTCTTGCCTCTTCTTTCTGAGTTCACTGTTATGGTGTATGAAATCATCTCTGATAAAAGCTTTGCTTGCATCCCAAACCATTCTTAAATCAGTACCTTTATCTAAATGATTGTCAAAGACTTCTTTTACTGTAATTTCTTTTTACAATCCTCCATTATTGCTTCTTTCAGTGGTAACATTTCATTTAGTCTCCATCTAAAAGAATTAGATTCTCTTTTATAAACCAAACTCTCAGGATTATGATCCAAAAAAGTCTTTGGTAATCTCTCTACTTCATGAACCTTGGTAACCAAATTCTTTGAAATCCAAATCACATCTATCCAAAAGTGAAATGGACAGATTCAGGAAAAAAAGGGATTGAAAAAAATGGACTCTGAGAGATCCATCCAACCCTAGTCAGAAGAAATCAAACTTGAATTTGCTTGAAATATGTACAGAGGACTAATGCCTCTTTTTCTAATTAGTAGAGAGGAAAACCAAGGATTATGGTTTCTTGGACAAATTAAAGATAATTGCAATGTTCAGATCGCTGAAGAGGAGAGACGCTTAGGATTTCCTGGTCTTAAAGCTTCCTTGCTTCTCATCATCATAAGATCAGAATTTCAGTGGTCAGAAGCAAGAAGAAACAAGATCACTTTAGGACAGGAAATGATTCAGTGTCCATTCCAGGTCAATTTGAGAAGCTGTGTTTCTTGGCTGCTGCTTTGGGCAGACAATTCTGACTCATAATGAAAATTCTGGAGATCTACAACAAATAACCTTGAGACGCTCTGAATCATGTCTTGCCCATTGTTGCTTGATCAAAGAAAGGGAAAATCACTTAAAAATCACGAGGACCAAACCTGTTGTTAGTGAACTTCTTGTTCTTTCTGCAGCTGCCACTGACCCCTGCCTTGACTTAGCATGTGGAGACAATGAATGGTGTGGGGAAAAGAGAGGAAATTGGGGTTGCTTCTGCTACAAAGATTATAGCCCCACCAAAAAGGCTGACTATGGTAAGCAAAAGCATGAGCTGTTTTAATTTTTTCTCCTTGTACTAATTTGCCTTACAATACAGATCTGTTTCACGTCGTGATGTTGCTGCATCAGACGAGTCTGCAGGGGGAGGTGTCAAAAAAATAAAGATGGCAACCGTGGCCATGGGATCGAAGTCCCGCCCCTTCTTCACAAAGCTTTCAACAGGGCTTTGATCCCGTGGTTGTAGCTGCCATGGTGTCGTTTTCTGAAACTATAATTTTTATTAAAATTTTACGTGAGATTAAAAAACTACAGAAACATAAAAGGAAAAGTAGAAAAAAGAAAGAAGTACAAAAGAATAAAAGAAAAAGTGAAAGATAACAAAAGAGAAAGAAAGGGGAAAAGAAAGGTATCTAAAGAAGTGATCTTCTTTGCAGCAGTTACAAACATAGGAATGACCATTTCCACCCTCCCGAATTACATATCATGGTTCCCTTCTTCCCATAAACAAGCTTTTTGAATCAGTAAATCTGAAGTTCACCATTTTTATCCATTTTCAGTCCAAAGTCCATAAAGGATCTCCTGTCTTTTATAAAATTAATTGTTGTTCCCTCCTTAATCAAACAAGTCAATTTTGCTATTTCTGCATGCTCTGCCATCTTCATGATCCATTCCTCCATTATGGGGCCATGGTGATTTTTTTAACCCCTTCCTGAAGACTTCCTTTTTTGGTATCCCTGGAACAAACAACTCTTGAGGTTTTTTCCCTTGAAATTGGCATCAAGTGAGGAAAAATGCCAACTGCCAAAGTCTTTCATTTCCAGCCTCTGTACTCTTATCTCGCTCTGTCTGGGTTCAGTAGCTCCAGCTGAGCCTTTCAACAGCTCTGTTTTAATAATTCAGGGCCAAACCTCTGCTCCCCAGTTTCCTGAAAAGTCTCTTCCCCTTCCTTCTTCTGTTTTTCTACCTCATTCTCAGTGGGCCTCAGAATTTCTTTCAGGGTGTGGTGTTGAGCATTTTTTAATTGTTGCATTGTGGCCAAGTGTTGCATAGCAATTGTGTTTCTGTAATACGTATCTCCATCCCTCAGCAGTCTCCCTGCTTCTTCTTGCTTCCTGAAGAATTCCCTTGATGACTTCACTTAGGAATGCTTAGAAAAAAGAGAAGCCAGGAGGACTGCAGACCGCTAAAGAGATTGTTGAAATATTGCGCCTACCCTTTAGTTATCTCAAAATTAAAGGAATGGCAAGAGCTCTGCCTCCCACCATTGGGCATTTTCTTTTGAAAATAAAAATAAAATAAAAGGCCATTTCTTTTCCACCACATGGAAAAAAAGAGGGTTTAAAAATGCAGAATTGTCAACAGAGTGTTAGATTTCTTTGACTGAATTTTCAAAGAGGCCAGATATCATTTACCTGTGGTCTTGCTTCCTGCAGATTACCACCTCACCTGTACTAGCAGCAAAAGTATGGTCTCTCTCTCCCGTTGTCTCCTTTTTACCGATGGATTCCCTGCGGAGAGACTCCACCTGGCTGATCTGACTTGTACCAGCTCATTAGTAGGAGACAGGCTCATCTTCTACTTCGACACGGTGCAGAAAACCTGTGGGACACAAGTAGAGGTAGGGAGAAGCAAGAAGTCACTGAGATAATGGGGTTGTAGCAATATAATCATTTCTTTAGTTGGGAGACCCTGCTGTGAAAGGATCAGGTGAAGGGCAGTTAAGATGACTTCCGGACAAGCCTTCTGCAAGACTAATGACCGATGGATAAGATAAAGCAGTTGGTTATGTAAGGATTAAGTTCAGGGGTGTCTGCAGGGAGGGGGAAATCAAAAAAGTCAAGGTGGTGGCCACAACCATACAATCAGAACCCTGCCCTTTTTTATGTGGCTGCCATCTTGACTTTTGGACTCCCTTCCCTGCAGACTCCCCTGATTCAGTTCAGAAAGTCAGTAGTGATTCAACTGAAATCAGAACAAACAAATATATCTGTCAAACAGAATATATGGGACAGCTATTAAACATGGGCAAAATTAGCTTTTTTCTGAATGAAACAACAATTCAGACTGAATCTATTTGATTTTTTGACCTTGAACAGATATATTTCAATGTTCTGAATAGAAATCCATTTTGAAGCTTTGGAGTAGAACTGGTGATTCAGATTTGATCCAGGGAGAGTTCCACATATCTGGTAGACATCTGAACTACATAGGTAGAATAGCCTGGCATGTTCTGAGTCAACTTTTTAAGTCATTCCCATCACTGTCCAGGGTTTGAATCAGGCACTGCCTGTTGCAGAACATGTGTACAACCTCTGAGCTGTGAACATTCCCCAAATATTCCCTTTGTAAGGTTCTAGCCTCATGGTTAGAATCAGCAATCCATTATACAGGAAGGTCAATGTTGAGCTTCACCATGGAAGATACCAATATTATTTCCAGAATCCAGGGCAATGGGGCATTTAAAACATAAAGGGTGGGGAGAATTGGGAAAATTATGAAAAAAATGAGGTTTCTTTTCCCAGTCTTGAGTCTATTCTTGAACGGTGAGAGGAAATAATGGGGGGAAAGTTATATCTTCTCTTCTAATTCTGTTTTCTGAACATATTCCTTCATTAACACATTCCTAGATCAGTGTTGTCCAAACTTGGCCACTTTAAGATGAGTGGACTTCAACTCCCAGAATTCCCCATGCTGGCTGGGGAATTCTGGGAGGTGAAGTCCACTCATCTTAAAGAGGCCAAGTTTGGACAACACTGTCCTAGATAATATTTTTACAACAACAATAAGAAGTTGTCCTCCTCTTCAATGTGGTTTCTTCCTCCCAATTCCTTCCCCCCACCCTTTCTAGGTAAATAAAACCCACGCTATCTACTCCAACATAGTGCAGGGTCATCTGGAGAACACCTACGGTGGGATGATCAGCCGAGACCGGTTTCTTTTCCTGCGCTTCTCCTGTGCTTTCCCACTGAACATCAACCTCTCCATGGCATCTGTCGTCCATCCCATCCATGAGTGAGTTCAGCTGGACAAATTTCTCATGGCAACAATTATAGTTCAAAACTACTTGTGTTCTTTCCCTGATTAGAGTCCCACACCATATCACACTGTTTAGTTTGGTGTCTTTTGTTCAACGTTCCTGGTGTTTTTCATGTGTAACCCCCCCCCCCCCTCTTATTTGCTGTTTCCTGCCACATCTTTTTGTGCCTTTTCCCATCCTACCACACCTCACACTCTAGAACAAGGCTGGCTAAGTGGTCAGTGGACCACAAGGTGCTATCTAGTTTCTATTCGGTGGCTTCCAGACACACCCCCTGCTTCAAAGCACTCCACTGAAGTTCGATAGCAAAATGCAGACAATTTGTAGCTTGATTTTTTTTTTTTGTAGTGCAAAAACCTCTCAAAAACCAAAAAGTCACACAAATTTAAATAAATTTGGTGTTAAGCCTCTGCTAGCCTTAACAGGCTACTTTCCTTAAAAGAAAGAAAGAAACCAATAAAACATCTTACATCTTTTATAAGCTGGTAAAATCATCGTTGTCGTCATCGTCATCATCATCATCTTCGCTATCAAACAGCAAAAAATGCTAATAAAATCTCACGTTTGCTTTATATGGATGATCTGAAGCTTTATGGAAAATCAGAAATCGAAATCCGGTCATTGACAAATCCTATAAGGATGTTCAGCACAGAGATAGCAATGGAATTTGGCCTAGAAAAATGTGCTACAGGAGCAATAAATCAGGTAAAATCCCAAACAGTAATGGAATTGAAATGCCAAATGGCCAAACCATCAGGATAAAGCCTACAAGTATCTGGGCATTTTACAGTTGGATAACATGGACATGATAGCATGGACAAGTTAAAAATGTGATTAGTAAAGAATACATCCAAAGAGTGAGAAAACTGCTAAAGACAAAATTGAACAGTGGAAACGCCATCAAAGCCATCAATACTTGGGCCAGACCTGTGATACGATACACTGCTGGAATTATTTACTGGACACAAGCTGAACTGGACAGTTTGGACCAAAAATCAAGAAAACTCGTGACTATTCACTATGCATTGCATCCCCGTAGTGATATTGCTAGATTATACCACCCTTGCAGAAATGGAAGGCAGAGGTTTACTTCAAGTCAAACAAACTGTCGAAGAAGAAAAACATGCATTGGCTGATTACGTAAAAGACAGTCAAGAACAAGCATTGATGCAAGTGAAAAATTGGAACTTACCAAATGTACAGGAAACAAAGGGTGAATATTCAAATAATGTAATCAGAACACGAACAGAATGCTAGCAAGGAAAAGCATTACACGATCAATCTCTACAAAAGATTGAGGGGAAAGTGGTTAAAGATAAAACCTGGCAATGGCTTACAACTGGAACATTAAAACAAGAAACCGAAGGCTTGATTTTGGCTGCTCAAGAGCAAGCTATTCAAACTAATGCAATCAAGGCCAGAATTGAAAAATCATCAAATGATTCCAAGTGCAGATTGTACAAAGAAGCAGAAGAAACAATAAGTCATATACTCAGCTCGTGCAAGAAGATAGTACAAACTGGCTATAAACAATGACATAACGCTGTTGCCAAAATGATTCACTGGAACATCTATAAAAATTATCATCTGCCAATAATGAAAAATTGGTGGGAAATATAGTTGAACAAGTAGTAGAAAATGAGCAGGTTAAAATATAGTGGGATTTCCGAATAAAAGCTGATAAAGTTTTGGCACGTCACAGACCAGATTTAACTGGGGTTGAAAAGAAGAAAGTGTGGATAATCGATGGGGCAATACCAGGGGATAGCAGAATAGAAGACAGAGAATTGGAGAAGATCACAAAGTATCAAGATCTGAGAATCGAAGTTGAAAGATGATGACATAAACCGGCAGTGGTGGTCCCAGTGGTTATCGGCACATTTGGATGCCACTTAGAAAATCTGTGCATTGGCAAAGTGTCCATCTGTCAATTACAAAAGGCCACACTGCTTGGATCTACATACACCTATACTATGTCAATACATTACAACAGCCTAGATTCTTGGGAAGAACTTGATGTGAATGAAGGCCAACACCACCTAAAGAACTGGCAGCTGTGATTTCATGTTGCTTTGTATATAATAATGACAATGACAATGACAACGATGATGATGATGATGATGATGATGATGTCCCCTTAGCTGCAAAAAAAGGTACCCAGTCCTGCTCTACCTCTCGCTACTCTGGGGCTTCCTATCAACTATTGCTCACCCTGGCCCTTGTTCTTGCTCATCCCAACCTTCTTCATATTGATTCCCCAACATGTCATTCTTTCAGCTAAGCATCGCTTTTCTGGGCCAAACTGAAGTCCGTTGGTTTAACTTCCCTATCTAGAAAAAGAACCAAACTAACTGCATTTCCCCATTCTCCAACTGTTAAAAAAATATAGTGCTGGATGGGAAGAAATCATTTCAGCATCCTCTCTAAATGTTAAGTTCCTTTGAAAAAAAGTGACAGCAGTGAAACCGGTAGGGGAAGGCCAACATGTCCGTGTTGTGTAAATACAACTTCTCCTGAAGTTTACATATCATTCCATATTGTGGTTAGAATTTCCTACTCTACCACTGGGTGGCAGTTCTTCCTCAAAAATCCCAAATCAGCCATTCCTTTCTTTTGGAATCTGTGGAAAAATAGACCACTCATTGAGTGTTTATTATTTACAATATTTGCATACTCCCATTGAGGCATTGCATCTCCAGGTGATACATAGGATTAAAAACTCATGTACTGTAATGCAATATGATGTGATGCAATGTGATGAAGTAAAAACACGTTGGCTGAGTTGAGTTCACACAACCTGGTTCCTTGGTTACTGGATCAACCCATTTGGGGGGTTTACTCAATACACTGAATGATAATCTGATCAAACAGTCTGAGTTCACAAGTACACTGATCTACAGAAAGTCTAACCACAGTGAAACTTTAGTATGTTCTACAAGTGCAGCTACTAGGTTTGTAACTGACCTGGCTAAGGCTGTTGTATGAAGTGTTTGCTTTGCAAGGGCCATAAATTGTTCAGGTGTATCCTGAGATCAAGGATCACACATTTTCAGCATGCTCCTGGCCTGTAACAAATTCGGGCCATGCTTTCTTTCTTGAGGGCAGCATTTGTCCCTGAACAGAGTTGCTTAGTTTATGCAACGTTAGTACTTTGAGACCTTGCCCAGAGATTTAGGTCTTCAGCATCCATAAGAGAAAACTCAGAAATTGGATCCAGGATCTCCTGATTCCTGTACAACAACCTGATTTGTATGTGGTAAGATTTCTGCAGAATTGTTACGTGACTGTTAAACCAACTCTACATGATCTAACCAAAGGCCTCTGCCGGTCTCACCACATCCTCCGTTCTGCTGTTTCTTAACCATTTTCTTCTTCTTTCTCTCCCATCACCCCCATTCCTACAACACAACTGTTTCTGAGAACTTGTGAAGTTTCCTTAACGCTTCCTCCAAAACTTTGGCAAAAAGCATGATCATGATTCTCTTCTGTTTTATTCCTTTGACAGCATCATTAACGCAACCATCACCTCTGGCCAAGGAAACTACCAGACCATCATGACCTTGTACCAAGATCCCCAGTACAGCAAACCTTTTGCCCAGAGCCCTATCTTGCTCACAGTCAATCACAGAGCCTACGTGGGCATCCAGGTTTTGGGAGCTGACCCCACCCGCTTTGTGATCACTTTGTCCTCGTGCTGGGCCACGCCAGACAGAGATCCTTCCTCCAGCATTCGGTGGGATCTCATCACCAACCAGTAAGCTGTTCATGAGAATTGAAAGGAAACAGAGTTTAATTATTTTGGGGTGGACAGGCCTTGTTGCCCCCATTAGCATCTCCAGTAGTGAGGGATCTGAGATCATTCAGTAATGTCTGAATGAGCAGGTGTTTCCTGTCCTTCAACTTAGTGGGAGTGACCATTCAGAGTTGCCCAAAAGTCTGAGATTCAGGGGAAGAGGAAATACTGAGAATTGAGGGGATACAGTACTCATTGCCTTCAAGACAATAGTAAAGACAGTTCTTAATCACTGGCATCAAAAGCTAACTACCAGACTAAGTTGCAGTATTTAAGACTAAACTAAAAGTAGAAATCTTCATGTATTATAGGCCTTGCATGGCTAGATTTTTTTTTTTTAAATGGGAGATTGGAATCATATGGAGGAAGGGGATACATTAATTTGGGGGCCTTTTTGTGTGTGTGTGTGCCTTTGAGTCAGTTTTTGACTCCTGGTGATTGCCTGGACTAATCTCTGCAGTTTTTGTGACAAAGTTTTTCAGAAGTGGTTTGCTCTTGCCTTCTTCTTTCTAGGGCAGAGAGAAAGGGACTGGCCTGAGGTCACCCAGATGGCTTTGTGCCCAAGGAAGGATTAGAATTCAGTCACCCACTTTCTAGCCTGATGCCTTAACCAATACACCAAACTGGCGTTCTCTTGGGGCCCCTACAGTCCCAATAACGGGATTTCTATTGTCGGTTGTGATATATTTATTTCTTCGGTTTATATAACTGCCCATCTCATATACAGTGTGTGACTCTGGGCATCTTACAACAGTTAACAGTCAATTTGCAAGGGAAACAAAGTCCCAATCAGGACTAACTGAAGTTTTCTTCCACTTCAAAGAAATGTTATGGTGGAGGATGACATTCCAAGTGGAAATGCAACATGGGCCAAGGGCTAAATCTTGCCTATTCCACATTGTGGTTCCAATAGAATTTGGGTCTTTGCATTCATGATATCTTAGGGAGGGGGAGAGGAAGTCATGGGAAATGAATGAGTTGTGTAATGTATAATTTAATTCATTGAATAAGCTGCTTTTGGTTTAATTCATGCATATTATATCACCAGCTATGATTTGCCAACCATTATGGTTACATTCTTATAAAACAAGCTAGATTCAATCAAGTTACATGATGGCTTATGGCAAATAAGGAATTTTCACACATGGGATAGGCTCTTGACAATGTATTCATCCGAATTTGGTGAGTCTTGGGTTGAAAACACAAAACCAGACTTTATTAAATGGCATGAGATTGACATGAGATAAATATGAATATTCTATAGATGATAAGTGATCAACAGGTAAATGTGAAGTGATCCTTGATCTCATCATACCTTCTAACAACTTTCACTCCTCTGTCTGATGTTATCTTTCCCTCTCTAGGTGTCCCAACCCTCAAGATGACACAGTAGAAGTTGAGGAGGATGGAGTGTCCCTTTTGGGGCGCTTCTCCTTCAATGTTTTCATGTTCATTGCAAATTTGGAAGAGGTGTATCTACACTGTCGCATCCGCCTCTGCAGCTTCCGGATGGCCAAATGCACAGTGGTGAGAGAAGAAGGAGGAACTGTTGATAAGGTCTTCTCTTTACATTGTAGGAGGACAGCCTTGCTAGTCTATAATGGCAAAAAATCAGAAGGAATCTGTGCATCTATTTCATCAGATGCACAGATGATGAGGCTAAGGGAGGGGAAGATAGGTTCGTTGTGCAGATTACATATAAAACTGATTACAAGTACCTTATCAATGAACAATTGTGATGTGTTAAAAACTGATTGTGTTTGTTGAGACCTTCTGAAGTTGCCATATATTGATGTATTTGAGTTCAACAATTTCTTCCTTGATGGTGCTGTTAAAGTCCTGCTTTTCCAAAACTTTGAGGTCTGCCATGGAGTCACTTTGTGTTTTGCTGGGTTCACACAAAAACCATTCTCTTGAACAAGATAGTGAGATTGTGTTTTCCCTGTTTCAGAACTGCCATTCACCAGGCTCTGTGATTGTGGGAAGGAGACCTCCATCAGCCATCATCTCGGCTGGCCCTTTCTTGAAATACAGTAGCAATTTTCTCGATCAAGGTAGGTTGCTTTGTGCTCAGACCTAATGCCAAGGTCCCTGAGTGCTCCTTGACTTCGAAATTTCCCCAATCACTGCTTCTCTATGCTTTTTTCTTCTCATGTGACCCTTAAGAAACCCCCATCCAGCCTATCATTTCCCCCCATCTCCCAGGAACCCCAATTGAAACTAGCTTCCTGCAGCAACAGACCAGACACTTACAAGCAAGGCCACAGGGAGAGAAGTTCATTGCTTCATTCCTCCCTGTGACCCTGATCAACATCACTGGGAGTGAGTGGGATGACTGTGATTTGCTCATGTTTCTGTATGAATGGTGGGAATAAATCACAGCTACCTATTCCCCATCCAACCATTACTTGCAGCCTTCAAATAAAAAAGTTACCCAACTCTGCATGATATGGATTCCAAATATTGTTATTTCCTGGTGAGGACCATCTGAAAATATCTACAGGCAGGGTCACTGGGAACCTGATGCTTCCATGCCTCTCTCTACAGGACTTCAGCTGGCCAGTAGAAACTGTACCCCGTCACCCTTCATCTTCCTATTTCTGTTCCTCAGCACTGTGGTGACCTGCTGGATTCCATGCTAACCTCTTATGCTGAGAATATGGCTTACAGATGGATGGAGATGTCAGACTTGAGGCCCACCATTCATGGAGAGACGCCATGCTGGTAGTTTTTGGTCGAATCAAGGATAGGTAGAGAGCATTATAACTCAGGGTGTGGAAAAGTTCTGGACTCAGGAGTCATATTTAGACATGGCCTTGGTTGCTCTTTCAAGGGCTGTACGAATGTATAATTTCAGTTGTGAAGTACACAAATCATCTTTTTCTTCCCTCTGTTCCTCCATGCCATTCCATGCTTTTCACAGCTTTTAATGTTCCTGATAGAGCAAACATGCACACAGGAGATCAAACTGCACTCCTCCAATTGTGAATAGTTGCTCACTTTAAGCTCACTTGAATGGCAGCACCATGGTGGTTACGAGAATAAAATCCAGTTTGCTTCTGCCATCCAGTGTCGAGTGTATTTTCTTAAAAGGCACTTGGAGAAACAAAAGGAGAATCCCTTTTAAAGTCATGTTCATAAAACTATCCTTTCCAGCTACAAACACACTCTGTGGTCTCCTTCTGATTTTAAAATGTTTTTAAAAAAGAAGAAAGCTCCTGTTTGCTGGGTGATCATTTGGGTTGTGGCATCCTGGCCTTCAAGACCCAAGAATCAACTTTGGCTAAGCCATCAACCATAAAGTAGATCTGGGGATAATGTGGCTGGAGGTGGATAGAGTAAAGCCTCTTTTGAGTCAAGCAGGTCTCCTGGTGACTTCATAGACATGTCTGTGTGGTCTTCTAGATAGCAATATGGAAGTGGCCTGCTAGTGCCTTCCTTCCTGTTTTTCAACTTCCCAGCGTTGAGATTTCCTGTGGTCTGCTATCCAACTACTAAACAGTGGCAGCTCTGCTTGGCTTCTAAGCTCAACGTTACTCCAAGAAAGTTGCTCAGAGAAAGTGGCTACCGCCTGCAGAGACAAATGAGGCTCGGTAAAAATTGAAAAATGATTTTAATTATATAGTAAGTATTGGTTTTAAAATAGCTCACCGTGAACTAGCCTGATCTGGAACCGTTCTCCTTAATGTTGTCTTAGAAACACACACACACAAACTCCTTGCAATTGGAAATAGTGCAGTTCACACCACACCACCTTCTCCAGCATGATGCACAGCAGACCAACTCGGGGACAGAAACTCCTGCCGTTGGGAGAAAGGGGTGACCTGTGTTTTCTCCCATGGCAGCCAGAGATGCAATTGAGAGGGGGAAGGCAGGGGCTTCAATAGAGCAAGGTGAACCTTTGAGATGGGCCTCTCCCAAACCAGTATTAGTCACCAGGGCAAGAGCTATGGAGAGTCAGAGAGAAATGCACACGGAAGTCATTCCCTGGGAGGAAAGGTAGTACCGGCTCCAGGTACCACACAGGGAGTGGGCAGAGCAGCCTCCAACAGCCTGGACCAGGATTTGGACTACCAGATCTTTAACAATCTTCCAATTGCAGTGGGAATAAATGCCATAAACCAGTGTTTTTCAAAGTTGGCAACTTGAAGAGGGGTGGACTTCAACTCCCAGAATTCCCCAGCCAGCATGGCTGGCTGGGGAATTCTGGGAGTTGAAGTCCACCCCTCTTCGAGTTGCTGAGGTTGAGAAACACTGCTTTAGACTTACACAGATCTTGCTGTAGTGCCATAAAGGAGTTTTTAATCCAAATAGGGTTGGAATTCTGGGAGTTGACATCCGCCCCTCTTCAAGTTGCCAACTTTGAAAAAACACTGCTTTAAAACAAAGGTTCGTTTTCCAAAAAGATACCTATGAATGAACAGATGATGCTGGCTGGGGAATTCTGAGAGTCGAAGTCCACCTGCCTTAAAGTCGCTACGTTTGAAAAACACGGCAATAACCCGACAAATCCATTGACCATATAAAGCTGCAAAACTTCGATGACCGCTAGATGGCAGCGAGGAGTTCGTTTTCTGTAGCTCATAGGACGGGGCGCCCGCTGTGCTCACCCCGAGCTTCGCCGCAGACAAGTTGGGGGGGGGGTTAAGCTTAAGACTGAAGGCGGGCCGCTGAGCCCCCTGGGTCTGCAGGGCCCAAGATGGAGCAGGCATCTGCGGTTCTCGGACGCGCCGTGCTTGGCGTCAGGGAAAAGGTGCCTGAGGGCTCTGTGGAGAGCTTTGCGCACCGGGTAGCGTGGCCGCGATGCGCTAGAGGGCAGCGTGCCACCGCCGTCTGGGCGCCCTGATGCCCGGGCCCAGCAGAGGGTTGCGTGTGCAAGGGTCGGCGCTGGGTTTTCTTGGCGAGCCGGGGGGAAAGAGCCGAAGCCGGGGGCCGGTCCGTGGGATACCTCTCCTGGTAGAGAGGGTGTCAGGCCTCTTAATTCATGGCGACAGGGCACGAGGCCCTGGGTGGGGCACGGCAAGGCGAGGTGGCGATGGCCATCTCCGCATGCCCGCCGCCAGAGGCGTGGAAAGCCCCTTCTTTCCGTCTCCGAGGGCAGGAGCAGGAGGGAAGGGACAAGCCAAGCGTGATCTTGGGGGCATGTGTGAAGGTGGCTTGTCTCCTTGGCTTTGTGCACCTTTCCTGGCGCTGGCTGCAGATGCTTCTCTCCCGGTGTGTCCCCAGGAGATCGTAAGAACATAAGCTGGGCCCTGCTGGATCGGACCCCTAGCCCGTCTAGTCCAGCAGCCTGCGGCCAGCCAACTGCACAAGGAGGCCCTCGAGTGTCCCAGCAGCTGACCTTCAGAAGTAGACACACTGCCCCAAGGATAAGATCCATGGATCCCCCAAATGAAGGGAGGTCCTCCATCCATCGGCTTGTCCAGAGGGTGGGTCCTCTCCTGCTTTCATGGGGCCTTTCAAATGCCCTGATGATTTCAGGATTGGCGGTATTTTTAGACCAGCGATTGGTCCCTGGTTGGGCAAAGGTATGGCAGAGGTGACCTGCTGGTTGGTGACCTCTGAAAGAGGGACTGAGCACACCTTTCAGTGTCGTGCCTCTGGTCACACCTTGCAAGAGATCTTCTGGAGTGGCTCTCGCCAAAAAAGAGGGATCTGCTATGATTTGACATTCATCCTTCATGCTGCAGTGGAACCCCAAGGCCTGGAACACAAATCTGTTCAGAATGGGATTGTCCGTGGAGTATGGGCAGAAAAATCAAGAGAGCGGCCATGATAGTGGGATTGAAGCTCTGATTTTTTTATATGTATATGAAAAAGCAAAGCTTTGATTGTACTGTTGTGGCTGCCATTCCAACCCCCTGCCCCTTCCTGCAGACACCCTTATGCACATTGCAAACTGATGAGGTGGAACAATAAAGTATATCTAAGCCTAATCTGTGAAAAGGGACTCCTAGGATTATTTCAATATTCTGGAGTTCTCCGAGGCCCTCCTGTTTTCTGATCCTTGACTTGGATGGAGAAAAAGAATGGATTTTAAAAAATGGAGCTGGGCTCCTATGAAATCCAAAACACTTCCTCAGACTCATTTTTGAGGCCCGCACAGCCCAAATAAGAAGAGAATTGTTTCCTCCTGAGGAAAAACAAATTGCCTTGAGTAATCTGAAATCAAGAGGGTGAAATTTGCAGAATACAAATCAGCCCAGCCCGCAGTGCAAGTGTGCAATTCAGCAGTGGCAGGTTGATGCCATCACTTTCTTGAAGATTCTTTGTCACCTAATCAAGTCATCAGGCTTAATTTCCAAGCAAAAGATGCTTGGGCTAAACTGTCAAAAGGGACAGGTTACAGCCCTATTGTGGTACAGGCCAGGAACTCTTTACATGCCCTGAGATGCTTGTGCGAAATCCCTTTATTTTAGATGTAGGTTTTGGGGGTGCTTTTGCTTTTAAGTCTAGCCAAAGATAAGATGGACAGTGCCAGATGGAGGCATCGAAAAAGAGAAATGTGGGATGAAAAAACAATACCCGTTAGTTTATTTTATTTATTACGCTTCATAGATTGCCAACTACTGAAGTTTCTCAGCCGTTACAGTAAGCTGCAAGATTAAAATTAGAAGCAGAGATGTTACGAGTGTTTCAGAGCTACAGTGATGAGAAGAGGCCTCTCAGTTCAGCAAGGGGAGCTGTGGAAAGAACGGGCAGGGCCAGAGAGAGAGCGTGACCTCGAATCGCCAGAAGATGAGCCAGTGGCAAGCGTAGGTGAATCACCGCAAATGAACTCAAGAAGTTGGGGCAGGGACGTTCATGGGGAAAGAAAAGTTCTCTGTAATCGGCTGGGTGTAAGTCATAGACAGCTGTCAGGGTAAAAACCAGGGCTTTGTATTTTGCTGGAAACAAACTGGCAACCAGGGGAATGTGTTAGATGTCCTACATGGACGTGTCTCTGCTGTTTTTTTGACGATGGCACAGAAGTATTGGCCGTTAGTTTAGGCTCTGATTTTCTTCCCCTCCCTCTCTCCACCCCTTTCCTTTCCTTTCCTTTCCTTTCCTTTCCTTTCCTTTCCTTTCCTTTCCTTTCCTTTCCTTTCCTTTCCTTTCCTTTCCTTTCCTTTCCTTTCCTTTCCTTTCCTTTCCTTTCCTTCCCTTCCCTTCCCTTCCCTTCCCTTCCCTTCCCTTCCCTTCCCTTCCCTTCCCTTCCCTTCCTCAATCCAGCTCAGGGTTCCTCAACCTCAGCAACCTTAAGATGGGTGGACTTCAACTCCCAGAATTCCCCAGCCAGCATCTTAAAGTCCACCCATCTTAAAGCTGCTGAGGTTGAGGAACCCTGGTCTAGCTTACAGTTTAAGGATCTTCTGGTGGTCTCCCATCCAAGTACCAACCAGCCCCAACCTGGCAGTGTGCTTTTAGCACAAATGCAATATGATCTTTGAGTTCTTTCGGAGACCCAGTTGAGTGCTTCATCCCTTCCCCCCTTAGTTCATCCCAGCAGGCAAGCGAAAGAGGCTTTGATAAATCCCCCCCCCCCCGCCCTTCACCTTCTCCTTGTCTCGCCTCTCCGTTCTGAGCTCTAGGAAACAGAGTTTGCTTCCTGGAGCAGGCCACCCTGCTGAACTCTCCCTGACATTGCTGCAAAGGCGCCACTTGGCTTGGCGGGTTGCCAGGGGTGCCTCAGAGCCCTTTCTGCTCTTGCTCAACCGGGTACAGCTGCAACCGCTTGAGAACATGCAGACTGAATCACCCCATTCTCCGGGGCTGCCCTTCGCAAAATCATAAAACGAACTGTCCTCTGGGGAAGTTGGGCCAGCTCAGGCCAATTTCTGCAGCACTGCCAAGCTATCTTTGCTCTGTCTCTTAATCAGGCCTCACAGCAGAAAAAAAATTCTCTCTCTCTCTTTCTCTCTCCCTCTTCGGTGCCACCCAGACAAAGTGGCTCTCGGATTGTGTCTCCCAGCCAAAACACACCCAAGCGAGGAGGGACAGAGGTGGGAAGAAATGCCCTCGTAAGGCTTAGAGCCACCCCCACGTTGTTTCTGGGTTTTGTCATTGGCTCCTGGTGCCTCCTCGGGAGCCGGAACAAAAGGCCAAGCCTCCCGCCCGCCTTGTGGTGCCGCCGTTCTCACATCGCTCAAAGGATCCCTTGTTTGCCATCCAGCTTGCCAAACAATGTTCCGTCTGTGCGAGGGCAGCCCAGCGAGAGCCTTGGGTGTTTTCAAAAGTGGCGAGGTCACGGGTGGATTTCAAGGCAGCGGAAATGACCGAGGAAAGGGAAGCTTCTGGGGGTAATTAAGGAGACCCCCCCCCATTCCCCGGGCTGATGCATTGCCCCTGGGCCCACGCAACCTGCAGCTCTGTTGGGAAATGTTGATGGAAATAGATCTCCCTTCCTGGTGTATTTGTGATCCTCCAATCTATAGTTTGAGCTAACTCTTGTTTGGAGTTGATGTTATACGCAAGCATAGCTGGACAATCTGCCTAGTCTCAAGGGGCACGCTGGTGGCTGCCTCGGTGGCCATGCAAATACAGATGTGTTGATGTGCCCCTATTCACTCCTGCACGTGCCTCTCAGAGCATTGAATGGCTGGCGGGCACCAGTCTGCCTAGTTTCCTGCCATTGATGGGTCCTGCCTATGTGGCTTTTAAGGTAAATCACCTTCAAGTTGAGCTCAGCCCTTCTTAGACACACCCATGCAATTTTCTTGGCATCCTTCAAGGTTTTTTATTTTTACTTTCCAATGTAATCCATAACCCTGGGGCTTCCTGGTGGTCTCCCATCCACCAAGTATTAATTAGGCCTGAGCTCACTTAGCTTCTGTTTAAAACCTCAATCACCATCATCCCATCCCATGGCACAGTATGACTGCACATTGTATAAAACCACTCGACCTTTTTTCACTCTTGAATGTCTTAAATTACCCCCAATGGATAACTCTAACTTCTAATACTGGGAGAAAGGAGAGAATTCTTCTCCTTTTTTATCACCCTCCTCCTGCCTTCTCCAAAGTGGTGAAGAAAAGAAAGGAAGAGAAGCCACAATTTCCATCAGCTTGGCCCTTTTCCTTCTAGTTAGGGGTGACAGTAGCAAGGCTCCCCATGAACAGGCTGGTAGAGGAATGCGGAGGTAATCTCGCTGAAGGAATGCAGGATACACAGAGGGAGGAGAAATGGTAACTCAGTCCTGGGGAAAGGGAAAGTGTTAGAAAGAAATTCAAAACAACCCCACCTTGATTCTGTTTGGTATAAGATGGAGTAGAGAGAAACTCTGGCAGACTTTCAAGATTCTGTTCACCTACCCTCATTCCTATAATCCTTGCCATCTTTGTTTCATGACTTGGCCTATCCTGGAGAGCTAACAGGCTAGGACACGGAGGGCATCTTACCAGTTCCCTTTTTCTGTCTCCTGGAGACCTTCAGCTCTCACCTTTGAGGATGATGCGGCATTGGTAGCTACACCATCTCCAGAAAGATTCTGAGTTGGGTGAATCAGTCACAGGAAGACAAGTCCCTCTGCCACTCCTGGGGGAAAACAGCACTTTTAAGCACTTAGAGGGCATGTGTGAACAAACAAGGGCTTTTTCATCCCTGGGGGCTGTGGAAAGATCTGGCTTGCTTCTGGGCCTTGCAACCAGAAAGGTCCACTGATCCTTTCCTGCAGATCCCCAGAGATCTGAGCGCTGCTGCCTCTAAGCCAGTGTTGTCCAAACTTGGCCACTTTAAGTTGAATGGACTTCAACTCCCAGAATTCCCAGCCAGAATTCTGGGAGTTGAAGTCCACTCATCTTAAAGTGGCCAAGTTTGGACAACACTGTAAGCACTTCTGATGTTCTCCCCACCCACGCAGCCCCGGAATTTCATTTGTATGCATATCAGTGCAGCACATTCTGGGCCTGGTTCCTGCATCTCTGCTCTGCTCTTAAAATGCTGACTTATAAGCACAAGGGAGAATCATGAGAATGATTCCAAAGGAGCTCATTCCTCGGGAAAGAAGACGGGGACTGAGACATTTCTGCAGCATTTGCTCTTGCAAAGTGGAGCTGTGCATCCACCCTGCAACTGAGGAATGTGTTTTGCATTCAGCTGATGCCCGATTCTGGTCCGTTCATTCTTCTTCCACAGTTCTGTATTTACAAGAGTTCTGGATGCTTACAGACAGTCATCATAAAAACACAAGTAGCCGGCTCTGTGTGTGTGTGTGTGTGTGTGTGTGTGTAGTGCCTTCAAGTCAGTGTTGATGCCTGGCAATTGCCTGGACAAGTCCCTGCAGTTTTCTTGGCAAGATTTCAGAAGTGGTTTGCCCTTGCCTTCTTCCTTCTAGGGCTGAGAGAGAGAGTGGCTGGCCCAAGGTCATCCAACTGGCTTCGTGCCTAAGGCGGGACTGGAACTCACAATCTTCTGGTTTCTAGCCTGGTTTCTAGCCTTAACCAACTACACCAAACTGGCTTTCAGCTGGGTAATATAAGTGAGAAGAATTGTAAGTTTTCCATGGGCATTTGAGCTGCCCTGTGGTCTGCAGCACACATTGATGGCTTGGATTCTTGTGTGAGCTCAACCACTGTGGTGTGTAAACCATGGCTGATGGTGTAATGGGTCGTGCAAGCCCAGGTAGTGGTAGCCTTTTTGAGAAATCATGGCTGTGACTCCAGCTTTCCTTTCATAATCTGACCAAAAGACACTGGAAGGCATTTACATGGCCCTCCTCAATTACCATCTGCATTCCCAATTTTCTGGCTTGGCTGTCTTCTTCTACCTAGCCCTGCTTTCACCCTCAGGCAACTTCTTGCTAAGGAGCTGCTCCTCAAAGCCTTAGCCTAGTTGGAACCAAACCAACAGGATACCCTCCAACAAGTATTTGATGACTGACTGTTCTTGCAAAGAGCCTCCCAATCTCTCTCCACTGGTTGCACATCAACGTCAACATGTGGCTGAATTTCACATTGAGCCTTTCTACCCAACAATGGGAGCTAGGAAGGGAAGATATGGGCCTGAGCAAAATTAATACCAGTAGATCTACAACAGAGTTTGCCAAGACAGGACTCATCTGCCCCCCCGCCCCCCAGGGTGCACTGTTGACTGTGATGGATCAGTCTTCACACCTGAGATTCTGCGATCCTTGTAAGTTCCCTTTTATCCAACAAAGAGGCATCTTCCCTAGTGTGTATTGGATTGCAGTCTTAAAGTCAAAAGCCCAAATCTTATGCATATTTACACTAAAATATAGCTCACTGAGTTCCCTACTAAAGGTTCCACCCCAGTTTACTAGATTTTTGTAGTCTTCTAGAGATGTATTGCTAGTATTATTGCTGCTAATAATAATTTGTATCTTGTTTACTGTGCTGTTTTCCTCTTTAATCTCTTTTAGTAATACTCTGTAATTGCTTTGTATGCTCTCTGGGAGAATTACAATTCTTGGGAGGTCTAGAAGTACAATGAGTTCATATGGAAACAGTAAATAAAGGGAAAAAATGAATGAACAAATTCCTAGTACTTGTGAAAAAGACAGACAAGTTTATCTTACGTGGTATTAAGGAGAACACTGTTGTCGTTTGACAGCCGGTATCATATGTCTATAGAGGTGCATGTGTGGCATATCATAGGTGTGAATTATGTCATCTGCATCATTGGCACAATTTAATCATGACACTGAGGTCATCTTGGTGAGCACCAATTCCTATGACCTTTTCCACATATATCCTAGAACATACTGCAGCTGATTTGAAACGTGTCTCCTTCGCTTATTTTGTTGCAAGAGTGACTCGTCTGCCCTTTTGAAAGTCAGATTTCTAGCCAGTTTGGATACCCGCCACCTTCTCTTCATCTTCTCTGTTTTGTGGCAGGTGAAACTGACCTGTGCAAAACCAGGGCTCCCAGAACAAGTGGTCATGCGAATGGGCATTCTGCACTGACCATTCTCTCCAGAATCTTTGCAAAGTGGCTTCAACCACATCCAATCATTGCTAAGATCATGGCTGGTTTGTTAAACAAATCACAGTGGGTTGAGTTTGCACAAGACACTCAGCCACAACCAAGAAAACTTCATTATGGGTTAGTGGGATATATGTTTGCAGCCCTGTTGTTACCTCTTGCACCGATGGACACCAAAGCTGAGGATCATCATGAGATCCTCGCTTGTCTCTTCTTGGTGCTTCAAGATAATTGCATTTGAAAGCATCCACTGAATGCAGTGAATCGTATTCTCACTAGAGGCTATGTTTCAGTCTGCACAGCTACAAACTGCCTTGTGCGGGCAGAGATTGCACCACCCTAGTTCCTTTCTTCAACAATTTCAGGCATTCCTACTTCAAGTCCTCTCCAGCCCAGGCTGGATTTTTGAAAGGACAGAACAGCCTTTTTGGTGATCACCGAGAACAGGCTGTAACAGGGCCCTGTTTCTACTGGGAAATGTTTTATGATTTGCAGCAGCCAGGAATGACTGATAAGATGCTGAAAGGAATGGCCAAGAACTGTGCAGAACAGAGCCAAGGCCAGCCACCTGGAAAGGGCTATTGGGAAGGCCATTCCAGAGGAAGAAGGAAGGAAATGGCCTCAGCTTGGACTGCTTGCCCATCTAGCCCAACTGGCCAGGTTTACCCACAATGGCTTGGATCCCAGCACTTGCTAAAAGGAAACCAGTCAAGCCACACTCTAGCTGGGTGTCTTGAGCAAATCCAGCCAGGGGTGTCCACAGGGTGGGATCAAAATAGTCAAAATGGCAAAGAGTGCCAGGATGGAGAAGGTCATTCCAAGGACTGAGATCTCATAACCATTTATATACCAGGCCATATTCTAATTACAGAAGGTTGAACCTTCATCTGTTTTTTGCAGTGGTTATCAGCTGCTACATATTCAGATGCTGTGATGTGTCTATCACTACAAAAACCAGCATAAGGGAAGCAAAAGTTGGACTTTGAAGAAGCAAGATAGGAAGAGCGTTGACGCTTTTGAACTTTGGTGTTGGAGAAGACACCTGAGAATATCGTGGGCAGCCAAGAAAACAAACCAGTGGGTCATCAAACAAATCAACCCAGAGTTCTCACCAGAGGTGCAAATGACCAGGCTCAAATGATCCTACTTCAGACACATGATGGATCTAGCTCTCTGCAGAAGCTCTAATGCTGGGAAAGGTGGAAGGAAAGAGAAGAAGAGGATGACCAGCAGTAAGGTGGATGGACTCAGTTACCGTGGCGATGGGTGCACGGAAGACCTGAAGGAACAGGTTTGGGACAGATCATCTATGTCAGGGTTCCTCAACCTCAGTAACTTTAAGATGGGTGGACTTCAACTCCCAGAATTCCCCAGCCAGCATGGGGAATTCTGGGAGTTGAAGTCCACCCATCTTAAAGTTGCTGAGGTTGAGGAACCCTGATATATGTGGTCACTAAGAGTCAATACTGACTTGGTGACACATAATTAATCAATCTCAACTGCTACACCTTGGGATAAAAAAGCCATTTTATCCCTTGTAGTATGTAGTATCCCTTGTAGCATTTCTACCATATCATCTTAACAACCACAATCCCCCTCCCTTGCACCTTATCTTATCCTTAGCCCACAATCTGAATCATCTAATGCCAGTCCAAACCATTTTTCCTCTTTAAATAGGCAGAGGGCCAAGGTGTGTAACATTCATCAAGTTCCCACCCCTTTGCTCACATCACAAGACCAGTCCTGACAGATTCCTGGGGGAGGTGCCTGTATCTACCAGGATGGTAGGGCGGGCAAAACACATGTGTTTGGCTGTTGATCAGCAAATTAGAGTCCTTAAAATCTTACCCAGCCCTTCTCCCCAAAGGGGTTGATAGATTTCATTGGGAGTACCTACCTGGACTGCAAAACTGCAGATCATAAGATGGCAATGTCTGTAAAATAACTCTGTACCCCAACTCTGCTGGTTGTGCTGAATTTTTGCAGCTCAGAGGTGGGAACCCTATTTGGATTAAAAACTCCTTTATGGCACTACAGCAAGATCTGTGTTAGTCTAAAGCAGTGTTTCTCTACCTCAGCAACTTTAAGATGAGTGGACTTCAACTCCCAGAATTCCCCAGCCAGCCATGCTGGCTGGGGAATTCTGGAAGTTGAAGTCCACCCATCTTAAAGCTGCCGAGGTTGAGAAACACTGATCTGAAGACCACTGGCAGCAAAGACACAGAGGGACAGAGGAAAAAAATAATCTGGATCTGTACATCACAATAATCCATAAAGTAATTGTGTATGTGTGTCTGTTTGCAAAGGTGTTATTTGGGCAAGGGGCTTGAGGTGTGGTGCCCATCCAGCTGTGAACACCTGCAAGCCACAGTTCATGCTTTGGGGTGCTGTGGGTGAACCTACCCCATTGTTTCTTAAACAGCCCACGATGTCAGCATTTGAACAAGGAAAACCAAACTAGCCAGTCTTTGGTAAGACACCCCATTAGGTTTAACGTCCCCCCATCCTTTAACAATCGGGTGCTCTGCAGCCCTGCGGCCTCTCCCCTAATCCCCAGCCTCCACGACCCTACTGGCTGGGAAGGATGGGAACAGTCCTCTACGCCTTTCAGAGGGTGCCAGATCGGGGAGGGGGGCAAGTTTTGAAGGTGGGGGGCCCTGGGCCACGTCCTGCCCCTTTTCCCCCAGTGCCAACGAAGCAGGCGCCCCTCCCTCCCCCGCTCCGATCGGCGCTCGGCGGCCCCGCGGCAGCGAAACCTGTTCCGCCGTACCTGCCCGCGCAGGTTTGGGTGTGGTCCGCCCTTGGTTCCACTTAGCCCGGCCGACAGGAGGGGCGCCCCCGCCCGCCGCTGGGGTTTCCGGGTCGTTTGGGCCACCTCGTTGCTCGCCCTGAGTTCTCCCGGCTGGGGTCCGACCGGGTAAGTGGAAGGGCTGGGGTAGGGGGCATGGATCGGGCTGTTTCTCGTGGGGAGGGGGCGCCCTCGGGCCTTTTCTTGGTGGCCGAGGGGGAGAAAAGTTTCGTTTAGATTTCAAAGCAGGTTCCGAAGGCGCAGCGCGATTGCCCCGCGATGCTTCTTGCTGGCAGGGACGGCCGGGGGAAGCGAAGCTTCCAACGACCTGGGCCTCTGCAAGCCAAGGGAAAAGGAGTCTTTGCGCTTTCTCCGCAACTCCTGAAATTCCCCTCGGGCAGCGGACGCGGCTTGGATCGTGATTTTTTCCCCCCCCAGCTTGTAAAACAAAAAGTGGGCATCTGGGGTGGCACTTTAGTAATCATGGCGGTCGTTAAAGGAAACAACAGCCACCCAGCCCATAAGTGGCATGCTTGTGGTTCTCCAAACTTGCTTATAGGGGGCTTTATTGAATCGGGAATCCCCAGGTCTGGACTTCTGAAGGGGTCCTGCAGAAAATGGGTCTGCTTGGCCTTGTTGAAAGGGCATGCGTGGAAAGGGAAGCCTTGCTCGGGGTCAGATTTCAGAGGGGTGCAACTCTTTGCCTGTTATGGATGGAGGAGGGATGGACTGCTGGAGGCACTCAAGTTGGGGGCTTCCTGGGGACTTCCCATCCCCTGATTCACTCCCATGAGGCCATATTGCGGTTTGTTCGTGCTCCCTTTATGGTGTGGACCCAGCCTATTGTGACGCAGGGTTCCTCAACCTCAGCAACTTTAAGATGGGTGGACTTCAACTCCCAGAATTCCCCTGCCAGCCATGTACACTTCCAGCTTCCTTGGACATGTGTCCTGGCTCAATGCAGGGGCCCCCACCTGATAAAAATGGACCCCTATTCACCACTGAGACCCCAGGAATCAGCCAACAGGTGGTTCTGTAACTCAGAGGGCCACAAGAAGCCACGTGCCACATCGTAAAGGCCCAATGATGAAGAAAACAGCATCTTCTAAACCAGGGTCCCTCAACCTCAGCAACTTTAAGATGGGTGGACTTCAACCCCATGCTGGCTGGGGAATTCTGGGGGTTGAAGTCCACCCATCTTAAAGTTGCTGAGGTTGAGGAACCCTGTTGTGACGTATTCAATTAACCTTGCTTTAGCAAGCCATGTCTTTGTGGGATGTGTCAACCCAGCCACAGAGTTGAGGTCAATTGGCAAAGCCAACTTCAAGTGACCAAACTGTATTGGATGGTTAAGGGTGTTTGATTTGTTTTCACAGAGTTGGTGCCCTCCAGACATATTAGGTTCCCAACTCCCATTGTTTGTTGGCTGCACTGTGGTCTGTAGACCAACTTATTTAGAGGCCATCAAGGACAAGGGTGCAGTCACTGTGAAACAACCACTGTCAGCAAATCCATTGGGCTTCCATAACATTTGGAATGTGGGGTATGTGGCCTGAACTGAGCCCAATATTAATTTTTAGATTTAGAACCCACTTTTCCACCAGCAGCTAAAAGCAACATCTCAATACTCCTCTAGCTATGGATTATTTGTGGAGGGGTACCCAAGCCTTTCTGCAGGAATAAATATTTTTCTTGTTTCTGAGGATAACGTGAAGGTATCACTTAGAAAGATAGGCATGATCCATATTCATAAAGAACAGACACCATCATCCTGGTTGACTTCCATGGGCACGCCCATGTAATTGCCTTGGCCATAGTATAGAAGTGATTTGGCCTTGTCTTCTGGGGTGATTTTTCAGCTTCCCAGTCTAGCCCATGGCAACGGGGTTTTTAGTGGTCCCCATCCAAGTACTACCTAGATCTTGCCCAACTTAGCTTTTGAGATCAGCCAAGGTCAACTAGATGTTACTCCCTGCTGAGATATACTGCACAACAGGGTTGGGTTGTTTTTTATTCAAGTGTTTTTGGAAACTCAACTATCATATCACAATGGGGTTCCAGGACAATGGAATGAAAGGAGTCCCTGGCCTCACATCTTATTTATACAAATAAATGTTCTCTTCCTGAAATTGTTTATTACTCAAACGGTCTGTGTAATGAAAAGGCTGTTCAGGCTGAAATGAGGTAGGAACTCTCACTTAACACTGTTTAGAACAAGGTTCCTCAACCTCAGCAACTTTAAGATGGGTGGACTTCAACTCCCAGAATTCCCCAGCCAGCATGGCTGACTGGAGAATTCTGAGAGTTGAAGTCCACCCATCTTAAAGTTGCTGAGGTTGAGGAACCCTGGTTTAGCAGATGCTGTTTTCTTCATCATTGGGCCTTTACGATGTGGCACATGGCTGTCTTGTGGCCCTCTGAGTTACAGAACCGCCTGTTGGCTGATTCCTGGGGTCTTAGTGGTGAATAGGAGTCCATTTTTATCAGGTGGGGGCCCTTGTGTTGAACCAAGACACATGTCCAAGGAAGCTGGAACTGTACATGCAAAGTCTAAAGCTTATCTAACTCTTATCTAATTCACTTCTGCTTTCCCACCAATTTTATGAAGAGGAAACTACCAAGCCACCAATTTGAACTGATTGGTTTGAACAACTTCTCCACTTCTTTAAAAGCTCTCTGAAACCTGTAAGCTTAAAACGCCAGATACCTTCCCAGAAATACAGGATTGCATCGTTGAGGACGATGTCTGTTTTAATGGATCAAAATTTGGAATGAGGTCAAATGGACCCACACACTTTCTGGCAGAATAGCTTTACCTTGACTTGGCAATGTTGGCCTAGCGAGCGAGCTCGGTGACTTGAAAAACAAGGCTCGTCTCCTGCTTTGCATCCATATCCAGTAAGCCGGAACCTTTTGTCAAACAATTGCATTACCTCTGGCCATTGTTAAGAAGCTCAGAGAAGTTGGAACAAGCAACAAAGAGAACAGCAGAGAACAGCAACAAAATTGAGTAACTACCAGTGAGGATTAAATACAAAGACAGTTTCTGCCAGTGGATTTAGTAGCCTTTAGGTAATAAAATGGATTCTTCTCCACTTGCTTGTATTCAGAGATTTATCTTGCTGTTCTGCTGAAAGGAATCTGGACCTTTGTCCTGGCCAAAGTTTTATCCAAAGGCACTATTGCTGTTTTCCTTTATCTTTGTCTTGCTAGGAGACATAGTTTCCTTTGTGGGGGAAGGGGGGAAAGAAAGGACTGTTATAGTCTCTGGACAGAGGTTTACACAGGGGGAGGGAGGGAGAGGGCCTGAAGAACATTGTTAGAGGGACCAGAGCATTGGATCTCTCGTCTGTTTTTCCATGCTTTGAATGGTATGCTGCTTAAGAACATAAGCCATGCTCTGCTGGATTGGACCCCTGGCCCAGCCTGTTCTCCCAGTGGCCAACCAGCTGCATTGGGTGACTTTTGGTTTTTGCATTTGGGGAAAGAGAAAATAGCTTCTCCTTGACCACTTATTTGAAGATACTGAAACCAGTCAGGTAGACTAGACTACTGCAAAGTAAGAATCCTGAAAGAGAGAGAGAGATATTTAGATTTTTTATCCCGCCTTTATTATTTTTATAAATAACTCAAGGCGGCGAACCTACCTAATACACCTTCCTCCTCCTCTTTTCCCCACAACAACAACCTTGGGAGGTGGGTTGGGCTGAGAGAGAGGGACTGGCCCAAAGTCACCGAGCCAACTTTCATGCCTAAGGCGGGACTAGAACTCATAGTTATCTGGTTTCTAGCCTGGGGCTTAACCACTAGATCAAACTTTATCTTTTATCTTGTATTTTTAACTTTTTATTTTATTTTTGTAGCTTTGTCTTGTTGATAATTAAATTGGGGAATCTGAACAAGTTATTAACTTTCCAACAACTTGTTCAGTTTGCCCGATTTAATTATCAACAAGACAAAAGAGGAAATTTCTTGGTAGTTTCCTCTTCATAAAAGTAGATATTTAATAATGAAGCGGGGGGGGGGGAATTTGGGCTTATTCTTTTCCTGAGACGTTGTCTCTTCCAGGGAGCCTACTCTGTAACCATTGAAACAAAAGGGTTCTTCAAACCATAAGCCCCTTGCACCTCCTGTGTGGATTATTTGCCTCTTTTTTGTGTGCATGTTGTTCTGCCCTCTTGCCACTATCTGCAAATTATGTACTTTCTGATCTCTTGGTCTGTAAAATTTGAAAGAAATTTCCTTTGGGCAAAGTGGCTTTCTCAGCGGGTGGAAAAAGCCATTTCAATGGCTGTTGCGCAAAAGCCAGAGGAAGATAATATCTTGATAAGGCTGTCCCCAAAGTGGCACAAAAGTTATCAGCGTGCTTTCATGCTCTCCAGGATTTTTTTTTCCGAATGGTTAAATCAAATCAAACTGGAAGGAGGAGAGCAGGCAAGGGGAAATAGCAACAGCTATTAAAAAAAAAAAACCCAAATAGCTTCTTTCTTTTTTCCTTTTTCTCTTTTCTTTTTTGGTATTTTAATCATTGTTAAATTGACTTTGTTCATCTTTTTTCTTTTAGCAACAGGCCCAAACCATATTAAGTAACAATATGATGGAGACCTTAATACTAAGTCAACAGCTCAAGACCAGAACCTTTATTGTACAACAAATACTTTGATGCAACCTGCAATGGCTTTTAACGTTATATTCAATTCTGGATGAAAAAGCTAAATAATCTTAACACTCATTAACATTTTACAGGTAGTCTTCAGCTTACGACGGTAATTGGGACCGGGAACGCCATTGCTAAAGCATGACGTCACGTGACCGCATCGTTTAGCGGTGGCAATTCCAGCAGGCCCAGCTGCCATAGTTAAACAAGGATCTCAAATGACCGGGACTTCTGACTTCCTGCCAGCTTCCCCACTGACTTTGCTTGTGGGAAGCCAGCAGGGAACGTCGGAAATCACGATCATGTGACCGTGTGGATGCTGCGATGGCCATAACTACGAGGACCTGTCATAAGTACCATTCGTTCAGCGCGATCATAACTTTGAACAGTCGCTGAATGAATAGTTTTTGCCCAAGGACTACCTGTAAATCATAATGAATATTGATATAATATTTATTTCTTCCTTTTATCTAAGTTATCTAAATATTACAGCATTAATAATCTTTAATGCCATTGTATTGAAACACTATAATGTATTATGTAAGTTTCACTAGCATATAATACAAAATATTACTAATAAAAAAACCCAGACTGGTTTTGTTGTACATGGTGCTGTTTGACACATTTTTGTCAGCAGAAGGGGAGGTTTTTTTGACGGGGAGTTTTTAAAAGAAGGGGCATATGCTAACTTCTCTGGGGTGTAAGGTAACTTGTGTTACACCAAGCTATTTCAGATTCTGGTGGTACTGATTTTAAAAATAATCAGCGTTGGCATAATATTCTATCTAAGGTAGGGAATTTGGATGATTGCATGCACTGTGTGATATTTTGGTAGGGAAAATGTGTGCGCCTCCCTGCTTAACGTGTGTGTATGTGGACACACTTTGCAGGCTTCTAGCTACGGAGTGACGTGAAACTTCCAGGAAACAACCCTTTTGAATAAAAGCAGTTGGTTTCTCACAGCCGTCAGCCTCGTGTCGATGCAACACCTTAGGGTGTTTGCAAAGAGTATAATAACTTCTTCATTCCGTTGATACTTTTCAACCATTCTCATTAGACCCAGGCCTTTTAAAGCTCTTTTTATTCTCTGTACGTGTTATAGTGTATACCAGTGTTCCTCAACCTTGGCAACCTTAAGATGTGTGGACTTCAACTCCCAGAATTCCCCAGCCAGCCATGCTGGCTGGGGAATTCTGGGAATTGAAGTCCACACATTTTAAAGTTGCTAAGGTTGAGAAACCCTGTTGTATACATTTTTCAAAGCGGCAACCTGGTTTTGCATAGCTTTATTTCCTGTGGTGAGCTTTGCTACAGTCCAGATATAAATGCAAACCGAGAAGCAGAGCATGCATTTGCCTGCAGGAGCTTGGAGATCCCATTCCTGCTTTCTCTAGATAGATTGGAAGGAGGCTGTAAATTGGAGTTCTACACAGCAGGGGTAATGAGCACGTGCTTTCTGTAAGTCTGGACTACAAGTCTCATCGCTGTTGACAGTTGTACTTATTGTGACTCCTGGACATTCGGAGCACATCAGGTTGCTCTAGAACTGGCCAGTGGTGTCACTAAGTTGAAGGAAATTTCCTCAATTCCTTTCTTACAAATCAGGGCCGGGCCGGAGATGAGCTTCAGATGCTGCGGGCAGTTGTAAGTAACACTAAATCATGGTTTGTAATACAGGCAGTTCCCGAGTGAAGAATATCCCAGTTACAACTCATACTTACGAGCTGAAGCTGCATGTTTCTCATATACGGCTGGTTTTCAGTGGTTCATGAAACCATTATGTGGCTTCAACGGTTCATCAGCCCAGAAAGGAGAACTCCATCCACCATTTTTAGCAACAGGCAGCCCGTCCATAAGTACGAGTTCCGACCTACATACAGATTCTAGTTAAAGACAGGCTTAGGAATGGAACTCGTTCTTAACCCAGGGACTGCCTGTAAATACAGTTTGCTGGACAAGGTGTAATAAAGTCATTTCACTGAGCCATAATATGTATTGATTTTGTTTGATTTGGTACGCAAGGGGAATCCAGTGATTTGTAGATCATAGTTTTTGGCTTAGATTGTTGTTCTTAGATTGTCTTACTTACCATGGATAAGTAAATCATAGTTCAGTATAATGTTCAAACCTGTTAAGTGTGTGCAAGTAGTTTCTGGCAGAGACTTGAACCTGTGCTTCTCAGATCAACTCTTGAAGGAAAAGCTAATTATGTTTCTACTTGTACATATACAGAGAGACAGACTGCATTCAGATAACACAATTAATCTGCTTACTGAATTTACTCATTTTCTGGATGGCTGTAAATCCTTCTACTCCATTCTAAAATGCATAGATTGACACCGTTATCCTGGTTTTGTCTCTCCCCCCAACTTTTTTTCTCTTAAAAAAAAACCCTATCTGAATTGGTAATCAGTGCCATAACTTGCAATGCTGGTTTCATAACACAACTTTTTGGTAGTTCCAGAATCTCTTTTTAAACTCGGTACTTATGAATACTGGGCCTCTTCACCGCAGAACATTTTAAAAATGCTTTACATTTTGGGATTAAAGCTGCGGTACTAAGAGCTGGCTTAAAACCAAAGACATTTCCTGAGCTTGTCGAAACTTGTTTCTGTTTCACAATAACGCTGTCATAATGGGCTAGAAACTGGAGTTTTCCAAGGAGATCATTGTTCTCTGTCTTGCCAATCAGATTATTGCCTTGGCACCCGGTGCCTTTGGACACAAAACCCATAGTAGCCTCCAACATTCTGTGCAGCATTGCTCTCTACCCCAAATCTTGCATCAAGAATTATCCAGTTTTGAATGCTGATTATAATAATCTCTCTCCCCCACCCCGCCAACACTGCCACTTCACAGGCCACCATCTAGCCTATTTTGTTCTCCTCCCCTCCTTCATATTGGGCCTTTCTCCCACCTGAGAATTAAATTCTTATGCATCTGTGGAAGTGGATTCTGATCCTCTAAAGCAGTGTTTCTCAACCTGGGCAACTGGAAAATGTGTGGACTTCAACTTCCAGAATTCCCCAGCCAGTATGCTGGCTGGGGAATTCTGGGAGTTGAAGTCCACTCAGCCAGCATGCTGTCCCCAGTGTGAGGATTCCACCTGAGAATTACATTCTTATGTATCTGTGGAAGTGGATTCTGATCCTCTAAAGCAGTGTTTCTCAACCTGGACAAGCTGAACATGTGTGTATTTCAGCTCCCAGAGTTCCCCCACCAGCAAGTCCACTCATCTTCAAGTTGCCCAGGTTGAGAAACATTGCTCTAGAAAGTGACCCAAGGGTGAAAAGAGGAAGGGACCATGTCACAGACATGCATGGGGGCAAGATTTCCTCTTTTCATGGATTTTCTCCATTGTTTTTAAACTGTTTGAAGTCTGCTTTGCGTTTGGAGAGGACTCTACAAAGGGCTGAAGATCTGGGCTGCCCAAAACCAGCAAATCACTAAGTATGGAAGCAAAGAGGTGCAGGAATCTCTTAGCTCTGTGGCATTAAGTGGGCATCAGGATTTTTGCCACACAGATTTGGTAGCCCTGCCCCAGGGACCACCAAAAGGAGTTGCTTTGGGTCTGTATAAACAGTTTCCTTCTGTTTTCTCAGTCTACCTCCAGCCTTTGCCCCTGTGTTGCTTTGAGATTTGAGGACCAGGACATTTTTTCTGGAACCAACTGATCCTCCTGCTTTCTGCACGGGTAAGCCGTATTACCTTTCAACATGTTGTGACTGCTCCTTTCACTGCAGGCAGTAGATTGTATGTACCTTTGCTCTTCTGCGACCCACTGTGCTTAACAGTTAGTAGAAAGAATCCAACACAAAGACGCTGGTCCTTACTGATTTAATTAATATTTTGTCACACGTTCGCCTGTGCTTATTTCTCCACAACAATTCCTAAATGCTCTTCAGGAAAGCTTTCTTTCCTTTTGCTTTGCTTGATCCTTTACAGTCAGTCATTTCAAATTATATAAAAGTCCCTCAGGATTAGCACTGGTCAGATTAAATAATTTCTCTTTCTGTTACCGTCATGGTTCTTTTCGAACACTGTTCTCTGCATTTCTTCCCAGACCTTAATCTGTTGCGTTCACCAGCTTAATTGTTGGGTTAAGTTATAAACTTCAAAAGACCCAGCAGATGTGTCAAATGAGCTCCCAGAATTCCCCCGCTGTCATGGCCATTATGGGGAATTCTGGGAATAGAAGACCATCCATCTGGAGTGTGCCAAAATGGGGCAGAGCTGTTCCAAAGTAATTAATCATTCAGAAATGCCTTCTATTCATTGAGTGTTAACATTTGGTCCCTGTGGGTACCCTGAAGGATTAGAACACTGATAAAATATTCATTCTGTTTGGAATATTCTGTTTTAGTTCCACCTTTGTTAGTCAGTTACAGATTCTACTTGGCTACAGACATGCTTAGCCCATGTATTGTTACTGATCCTTTTTTAGTCCTTCCATCCCTCCTTGATGATTTCTCCCATATTTATCTTCCAAAATGTTCTGGCCATCACCCAAGGCCATCACCCATTTGAGTCCTTCTGAGTTTGTCTCAAGGGTGGTATCTACTTGGTCAAAATGGATTTCCAAGGGTATTTCCAGATAAGGTTTTTTTGCGTCTGAAAAGATCCTACTTGTTACAGGATTTTAGAGGGGGTTCCAGAAATATTGTATTCTCTCTGCAGCCCTCCCATGATTCTTACTTGGCTTATTTCACATCACAATATTTATTTAAGGACAGAAGAAAGGTGAATTAGTAGCATAATTTGGATAGTACTAGGAAAGGACAGTCTGAAAACGTCTCAGGTGAGAGTCACAGCATGAACTTAAGCCTTTATACGGTGTTGTATGAACCCCTTCATTGTAATTTATAAACAGTGGTTTATGGCTTAATGCATTAATGATGGCTTAATGGTTTATTATTAGATCAAAGTATGACTGAATGCAGTGTCAGAAACTAGTCACTGTTTTAAGTTGCATGGTCAGGAAGGCTTTCAGCTAAGGATGTTACTTTTTTTACCCAGTGTGTCAAAAGAAACTTTTTGAGAAATGTTATGAAATGCTGCTTGGACTACTTGATGAAATTTTTAGTCTATGCCAGTTGCTGTTGTACTTTATATATATATATATATATATATATATATATATATACACACACACACACACACACACACACACACATACATACACATACATATTTACCTATACATATACATATACATACACACATACATACATACATATATATACACATATACATACATACATATATATACAGTATATATAGTTTTAGTTATAGCTTTGCATTGGGGAGCTGGTTGTTGTCAGCTTCTTTGATTTCCTTTTTGTAAGCTTTAAACCATCATTTTAAAATACCAGCTGAGGCTTCTTTTAAAATCTGTTGCGACCCCGAACACTTAAAAAAAACTATTTTGCAATGTTTAACTCAGGCTTCCCCACCCTGATGTTCTTCAGATGTGTTGGGCTACAATTCCCATTCTTCTTAATTACCATGGCAGTTTGCCAAACCAGTTTGGCAACAAGGAAGGCTACTCTTATGGAGGGCATCAGGGTAGATCAGATGTTCTGTGCAAGAACAATGAAAGAGTGACCTTCCAATTGTAGTTGATGATACCCATCAATCAGCATTCTCTTAGACTGAGGGGTGTGGGTTGTCACAGTTCAGTTCTACCTGGAAGATCAGAAATCCCCCATCCCTGGTTCTGGGTAAGAGTCATGTTTCTGGTGTTAGGTGCCTTGAGTTCTGGCATGAAACCTGTCCATTTGTCCCGTCACAGTATTGCATAACTAAAGTCTTGGATGGGAATTATGTATGAGGATACAGTGGATAAGAAGCAGCTATTTCCCCCTTCCCAAAATACTAGAAGCAGAGGTCACCCAATTAAATCTTGTAGAATCAGGACAGACAAAAGGGAATAATTCCACTTTGGAATTCGCTACCCTGAAATGTGGTGGAAATAAGGTTGTATTATGGCCAATCTTGGAGTGTCCTTCATTGCACAGACTTGGGTCTAAGATGTATCAAAGGGGAACTTCTTTCTTTGGTCAGGAAGAAGAAAAGTCACCAGGAGATATGAATAGGGCAAATATTTAGACTCTCAGTTAGACTCCATTTATTTAAATGTATGAACAACGAACAATACAGTGGAATATTTATTTATTTATTTATTTAAATTATCCTGGAACTGGGTAATAGAAAATCTGAATTGGCCATTTGTTTTCTTTTTCCCTAGACCTCTACTTCTCACTGTGTGCCAAAATGAAATCTACTGCCATGGAGATCCTCCTTTGTCTATTGGCTGGTAAATGTTCTTGCCTTTCTTCTCCATCTTGTGGTCTCCTCTAAGAGAGGTGTGGAGTTTTCTTGGGAATCTGATCCTTCTTATAAAAGCTGTGTTCACAGAGATAGCTCCACTCACCTTGGGACAGGCTAATGTCCAGCTTTTATCCCTAATTCTCTTTCTCTCCATGGTTGATGGTCTCACCACTCTGGCTGCCCAAAATGCCAAGGGCCCACTTAAGCAACCAGATTTCTTCCTTAAGTTATAAGCAGTGTAACCAGAACCCTTGCATCGCCCTTTCAGACCCTTATCTGAGCCAGAGCTTTTTCCCAGACATGAGCCAACTACCATTGTGGATTTGTAGAAACTGGAATTGAAAAGCAAAAATTGACCATCAAAGTCTTATGTCAGTTTCTGAAAATCTGGGAAGCTTGACTCATGTGGCTTAGCCTGTCATGAGAACATGGACATAATCACTCATGAGATTGATTCTTTGAGACATGGTATGAGAAAGTTGAAGTCCTGAGAAAATTGGGCAGTGTGTTTGAACGAGGGTCGTGTACCATACTTAAACCACTGATTTGGTTTTGACTGAGTGTTTTATGTGAATCCAGCCAATGAGTGCTATGATGTTCCCAATGAACAGTGCAGTGCAGAAGAGATGTCAAGAAAGGGATTGTCCCTTCTCTAATATATTTGCACGATGCATTTCCTCCTCAATAGCCTCTTTAGAATTGGGAGGCAGAAGCTGAGGGCTGTAGTTTTGCCATCGCTTGAGAATAACTTTTTTTCAACTCATGTTTGCAGGGTTCCCTGTTCTGAAGGCAAATGACCCTACAGGTGAGTAACTTCGTAGGCTGATGTCTCATGGCTTGCTCTAAACATGGCAGAAGATCTCTTTGAAATTCCATCGAAGACTAGGCTCATCACGAAAAATGCTTTAACTAGACCAGGGGTCTCCCCAACTCTTCAGCTCATCAACCCCTTCGTGAAGTTTCAGATTGTTCATCAACCCCCAAACATTTATTATATGAAAATAATTTAATAAATGCTACTTTAACTAGTAGTACTACAAATAACAAGAACAACCACCAGGGAGATTTTACGATGGCTCCCTTATTAATTTTATCCCTCTTGTTTTGTGTGTGTTTATAGTTTTTTATATGTAGTTGTTTTTTATGTATTTATTTTTTTAATTGTTGTACGCTGCCCAGAGTCACCTTGTGTGAGATGGGCGGCTATATAAATATGACAAATAAATAAAAAAATAAAAACATCAGCCCCTTGGATAGTCCCATCAACCCTTGGGGGTCAGTACTGACCACTTTGGAGAACCCTGAAGTAGACCAGAGATATCCACCCTCAGCCTGACTACTTTCTAGATGTTTGTTAAAGTTGGTAGGCTTCAAGAGATGTTTTTCAAGCCAGATGAAATTCCTCAGGGCATAATTGAGACCAGCCAGATGGGATTAAGGAGTGCTGATCTCCAACAGGTTATTCCTGAGGGTTCTTTGAATGACATGTTTGGAAAAGTGGGACATAAGAGTGGCAGGATACAAAGCAGGGCTGGGACAGAGAGATTTACAGTCCAAATAAGGTATGGGTAAGCAAGTCCTCCAGATGTTTCCAACTTGGCTAGGCTGGGTAGTGTAGTTTGTTGTTACAGCTCAGCAACATTTGGGGAACTGCTAGTTGCCCACTCAAGAATAAGGCATGGTTCATACCCTTGCGAATCAATGTTTTCTGCTGCATTTTAAACAAGAATTGCTGAATGTATTTGGAAAAAACCTTTGGTTTCTTGCAAAGATGTAGCCAGGAATCCCTTGTGTTTGCCTAATTGGAATTGCCGTTCCCAAGCATAGAATGTTAACTATCTTTCATTTCCTTTATCCAGATAAAAACAGCCCCTTTTATTATGGTAAGTATGTATCATTCTCAGCCATGTTCTAATTGGGTGGTGGTGAAGGAAGGAGGGTGTTTGATTATACAAAGGAGGAAAAAATATGTGGAAAGATTGTACTCCATAATAGACTCTTTTCCACATCCATATACTCATGTGGCTGATTTTGTATTATCTCTTTCAATGTTATCCTCTCCTTTGCATGAAATGGTCCCTTAACACAAACTGTCTCTTTGGTAGCCAACCAGAATTCTTCAGCCAAGGAGAAAAGCTGTCTTCACCCTTTTTTTAGTGAAGTGGGTAGAACTGAAATGAGCAAGACAGACTTTGCCGTTAACCTAAACAAGACTCAGTGGTCTCCTTTCTCTTCTAGATTGGGAGTCGCTCCGGGTTGGTGGTTTGGTCTTTGCAGGCATTCTGTGTTTTCTGGGAATTGCTATCCTCCTGAGTAAGTGAAAACATCAATAAAGGGGAGAAAACCAGGGAGACACTGTCTGCTTAGAGTCTTTTTGACCTAGCTCTTAATAAGGAAGACATTTCAGGGGGTGGGAGTTGAGAAGACGTTAGAAGCAGATGGGCTGTTATCAGAGAGCAGGAGCATTCAAGGTCGTACCAATGGGCGAATGTGAGAATGTCTGGAAGGCAAAGCGGGGAACATGGGAACCAAAGGGGGTAAAGTAACTTTCTGGCGCGCGCGGGCTCAGTCTTAGCAATGCTTTGGACCTGTACACTATTTCTCGATAAATGAACTTTTCTTTGAACCCTTATCAAGGGTTGCAAGGAGAGTTACTGGCATTGGGAGTTAGAAGTGGCAGATCGTTACAGTAGGAAGGTACATTAGGGTGGTCATGACCGGCTGGGTGAAATACATAGCTGTTTCCTTCAAAAGAGGAATGATTGGGAGCTAAGAACTATTCGGTGGTAGGATTGCTACCGGTTATCCTCCCTTTGCCTAATCGAAAGACCCCCCTAATGAAATCGTTGGCAGCGAAACTAACGTGTGATACCACCCCCACAAGAGCTGGGCTTTGAAGAGAGCTTTGTGGTCACTTTCCAATTAACCCCCTTCCCTTAGAGCAGAGATGGGGAATCCGTGACACCCAGCTGGTTTGAACTATAACTCCCAGGATCCCTCTTCAGGGGCCATACCTGGCTAGGGTTGCTGGAAGTTCAGCCGTTTCTTCCTGGGCTGATTCCTTGCATCTGGAGTCCCATTTTCCACCACCCCATGACGTAGATCACTTGGTTTTGGCTTAGCCATTGTGGATTGTAATTTATGATTTATGGCTTAACATGAGATAGGAACCTGGTCTGTATCTTCCATATGCCAAGGTTAAGAGTTGCAGCAGAACCTCACGGTCTTCTGTGGAAGGAGACCCCAGGTCCATCTAGCCCGTGTTGCAACATTCTGGTTCTCCAGCCATCCTGGGAGGAGGCAGGCACTGGAGCTGAATTTCCTGCCCACTAAGCTGCCTTATGCCGAATCGGCTGATCTGGATGGTGTTGCCCCACCCTTTTCTTAATTGTTGTCATTCCCCCCACCAGGTGGAAAGTGCAAATGCAAGCCCAAAAGAGGCAGCAGTAGCAGGTAGGAGATCTTTTCTAAAAGCCACCAAGGGGCACGTCAGGACGGATTGGAAGGGATGGCCTCTGGTGAAGGCTCCTTGGGTTATGCACTCCTCGTTTGGGATGAGAGCAAGCCTGAATCTTGTTTCCTAAAATGAGGAAGTGGGGTGGAGATTCTGATGTTGGCTCCAGCATCCGTAACCTGATGTCTCTTCCCATCTAGCATGCAGATCAATGTGGCACCAAGACATGTGCTTGTAGGTAAGAGAACCTGTTTTAGGTGCTGCAGGGGATTCGGTGTGAAGGGAGATCGCCTATCTCACGTGTCAACCTTTTAGGTGGGGCAGGGGGGAAAGGACGCCGTTCGCCCTGCCTAAAATGTGTCTTCTTTGGTTTTCTCACCCACGTCTAGGAGAAGCCAGCGAGTGCTGAACCTAGACGGAGCTCCTTGCAATGATATCACCAGCCCTGGTCCTCCTTGGTGAAACAGCTCTCCCCCTGATCAATAAGCCGTGAACTTGTTGCCTTGAGCCCGCAAATGGCTGACCTGTTCTTGCATTCGTTTCATGTAATAAAATCTTGCTGATTTGTGGAAATCGGTAGATTCCCCAGTTGTGCCAGAAAGGTTTTGGAGTAAAGTCTCTCTGGTCCTTCCACGGGGGGTGGGGGGGACCCAGCATATAAACTACTTTACACTGCAGTGGAATTGCCTGGCCACCAGAATGAGTGGAGATCTGTTTTGTAATAAATTGTTTGCTTAACTCTGATTTACTAAATAAACAAGGTTGGGGTTGTACTATGCAGAAAACCAGAAACGAGCACCTGTGCTAATTTGGTCCACCGCCTCATACTACTGAGAACATGGCTTACTCGGTTTCTGGATTACCCTCCTGGGCAAACCCTGCCAATGGTGGCTTATTTGATAAATCATGGTTAAAGAAGCTGTGGTTTAATGTAATATGTCAAATCAGCTATGCTACATTTTTAAGCTCAGCGCCCAACTCAGTTTTTCAGTGCCAAGAACCCGTATGAAAACAGTTGTGGGTTGACTCCAATTGTTTCAAGGCTAGGGGATCTATTTCTTCCCTTTAGTTCTGGGTATCACCCGGGCATTTGGAAAGCAGAGACCAGCTCAAACGCTCATGAGCCCACCAACAATATATTGTCTTTTATTTACAATGTATTGTACGTGGGATTCCGTATCACAAAGGGGAGACTGAAGAGGAAATCAGCCTGTCCTTCTGAAGAGACCTTGCATGGTATATTTTCTGCCTGAGCTGTGTGCTTCCAAGTCCAGTGAGAAGAAGATATACATTAAGGTCTGTTCCTCACTGTTCAGTATTTCCCACTCCCGGAAGAAGGTTGGATGACTCTGAATAACACAGTGGTTATTTACAGCTTAAAAATAAATGCCGGACTGTATTCCTTGCAAGTCCACCTGTGTCTCAACTAAGAGTTCTGTCCAGAATGCTTCCCATCTACCTGTTCTATCAATGAGTTCACACACCTCTTATATTACTTTGCTCTCTCCCCCCACCAAGCCTCCCTCCCAGCTGATCAAGATTTCCAGGGATCCTTTGTGTGCTTAACGCTAAGCTTGTGCTTCAGTCGCCTCTCTCTGACATAGTCTGATGCCTAACATTATGTACATTTATACCAGTGTTGTCCAAACTTGGCCACTTTAAGATGAGTGGACTTCAACTCCCAGAATTCCCCAGCCAGCATGGCTGGCTGGGGAATTCTGGGAGTTGAAGTCCACTCATCTTAAAGTGGCCAAGTTTGGACAACACTGGTTTATACATCCTTCCACTGGAAAGTAGAACATGGCCATTAAAACATACTGGTTGCAACCAGTGTGACTGTTAATGGTTACAGGATGTAGATCTGCTTTGGAAGAACTTCTGCTGAATGCAGGAAAATGTTCACGGGAAGATGTGGCCCATCTCCATGAAAGGCTGGAGCAGCCTTCCACCAGGACTGACTGGGAGGCAGACCAGTACCTACTGGCTGAGCTGTTCACCCCCGTTAAGCTCACCAGGGCTTATTCTTAGGGAAGTATAAAGTACAAAGCTTATACCTTAATACATTTAAAGGAGCTCCAAGATTCTTTGGCTGTGTTCACACAATACCCTGCGCCCTCCACCTGGGATAGGCAAATAAACCATATGATGGCTTAACATCATGGCCTGGTTTGCACGACAGATCCTCAGAAACCAAATCTCAAGCTATCCAACTGCAGTTTAGCTGGCTCTGTCGCATTGTGTGAACTCAGCCGTAAGCAGTGTTTGCTTTTTGAACAGGCATGCACAGGACTGGTTACAGCTATCTTATGCATGATTCCACAATTTTAAAAAAGGTTTTCAAAAGAAAACATAGCCAAACAAGCAAGCAGGCAAAATAAGCAAAAAACAAACAAACAAACTGTTTCCAGGGATCCATTAAAGGGGAAGGGGAAATCCAACAGAATCAACCTCATCCTTGTTATGAACCGAACTATTTAAAACAAAGAGTGGGGGGAAAGGATGGGTTGGCAATGAGATTCTCCACAATTCTGGAGAGGATTTCCCCCTCCAAAACTAAGGGCCTTTATGGGTGAGGGTTTCTGAGTTAGCCCCGCTGCAAAGCTGCAAGCTATTTGCCCTTTCCGGCAACGGCAGCATCAGTTTATCATCATTTGGCAGGTCAAAAAGAAAAAAATTCTGCTGACTTCTGCTGCCACTCCTTGCATTTGCTAGTGATTGATTATGGCTCTTAAGTCACCTAACTCCCACCTGCTGGCCAGCTGTTATCTTGGGCCAGCAGAGAACTGCACCCTCAACAGCATCTGCTTCCAGTGCTGTCCCCCTAGTGGTTGCCTCTGGTACTGCACGTTCAGGAGCTGGCTGGCTGCTCCTGCACCTCCTCTCCCTGCAGTCGCCACCTCCTACCCTCGATGCCCCCCAACCCCACTGTCATCAGGCTCAGGCACTCAAATCGATGATGATGTGGCGGTAAATATGCGTCTTGCCCTTGAAGCTGGAGGCGATCAGGAAGTCTTGCTTGTCAACGTGGAGGTGGGCAAAGGAACGTGGGGCCTGGGTGTTGAGCTCCTGGAAGTGCCGGAAGAGCCCCGTGATGGGATCATAGCGGTAGACTTTGCTGAAGGAGTAGTCATTGCCTAGAAAGGCATAGCGATATCCGGCAATGCTCAACGGCTGGAAGACCATGGAGCCGCGAGAAGGCATCTGCTGGACATCTCGAAACATGGAACCGTCCCAGTGCATCACCTGCGGAGAGCAGAACATGCCTTGAATGCAATTTCTTGAAGATGGCTTCAATAAAATGGTATGGAGTTGTGCAAGTGTGGAGCAGTATCTGCTGCAGCTAAGACAACAGCAAGTCCTATAAGGATGTGAGCATCGTTAGGGGAAAAAAGAACCTCATGAATGCAATGCTTCTCTGGACAGTGGAAAAAACAGGGGCCAACCTAGGTGAGGGATTTCATTTATATCTTAATGAGCAATCTACCTGATTCTTAAACAATCACATATTGGAAAAGAAAAACCTGGTTCAGATTTATCTTGGCTCAATAAACTAGATGTGATTGAGCCAAGACTGAATCCTATGCCTTGGCATTTTCTCTTCCCCTGGGTTCAGAGCTAGCGAGAACCATTAAGGCACAGACTTAATGTACTTAATGTAGGAACTCATTAAAGTCACAGAATGTCTACCTGGAAGTCTTATAGTCTAAACTCAGCAAAGAGAGCAGAGGTGAAATTGGGATAAATAACCTAACTCCCCACCCCCACCCCAGCCTGGCAGTGGGGAGGAGGTATCTGACCCAACTTCATCTCTGAATGGGTCCAGAACAGATATAGTTGAATGGGAAAATGCTTTGTGCTTGAAGAAAAAGGACCAGGCATAATAACTTGGATCTATCTTCTTGCTAGGATAAAGCTAAACTGGTACATAATGGTGATCACACCAACTGCATATAGCTTAATCTTTGGACCACCATATACGCATGTATGTGCTATTTATTGTTTGTTCCATTTATCATTGCTTCATGTATCTCTGCTTATATGCACCCAATACAATTGGTAACATGTGGCATAACGGCCACCAAATCTGCTCTGGTCAGAAGTTAAGATAAGGTTCCACTTTGCCCTACCAAACACTACAGAATTGTACATTTGGGTGAGGCTATGTAAGCCATCAAAAGCGAGCTCTTAATGCAAGAACCCAGACATATGGGTTAATCGATGGTTTGTGGAGTTCTTGAAGCTCCCTGAGCTTGATTGTTTGCTTGCAGACGTTTCATTACCCAGCTAGGTAACATCATCAGTGCTAGTGAGTGTGGAGTGTGCTCCCTGTTTATATACAGTAGCTTGCCCTGCCAGTGTTGGTGGGGGTGTGGTTTTCTCCTTGGTACTAGGAACTACCAAGGAACTACTAAGGAGAAAACCACACCCCCACCCCACCAACACTAGCAGGGCAAGCTACTGTATACAAGGAGCAAACCCCACACTCACTAGCACTGATGATGTTACCTAGTTGGGTAATGAAATGTCTGCAAGCAAAGAACCAAGCTCAGGGAGCACCAAGAACTCCACAGTTCAACCCTGAGTTACATATACTCTCTTCTATTGTAACTGATTGCCCATTCTTTTGCTCAAAGTCTTCCATCAAGGAGGTAGGCTTGGTATTCTGAGCAGCTGGTTCCATATGTTAAATAGTTTCAGCTAGCGTAGACCTTCCAAACGATGGGTGGGAATTAAGGGAGTTGACATCCAACACATCTGGAGGGCACCCTTAGATCTGTCTGGCCTTCAGGCCATCAGCCTTAATAGCTTGTGCTTCTCACAGACATATTTTTTTAATTGGCGACAGACAAAAGAAAGCAATAGTTTTCACCAAGCACAAATACATTCTCCTACAGGCTGTGTTCATAACTGCATCAAGTTAACTTGAACAAGCCATGGTGTCCTAAGGTCTACAATATGCTCAGATATAACCTGATTTACAAGCCATGGTGGCTGGATTCACCCGACATACTAAGCCAAATGAGCCACATTTCTGGAGGCTGTGGGCAAACCACATTAGGGCTCAGCATAATGTGAAGGCGGCACAACATTGACCACCATCCCCCGCCTCCAACCTCACCTTGGAATCGCCAAGGAAGCGTGTCAGACAAATGTACACGTCCTCCTTGACCTTGAAATGCTTGACAGCATAGACATCATCCATATCGGGAATGTCTGTACGGCGCACAAATTGCTGCTTGTTCCACTGATAGACAACGGGGCGCTGGGAGCTGCTGGCCAAGATGACGTGGGGCTTGCCTGCAATCTCCAGAAATTCAGCATCTGTGTCACGGTACCAAGAGTGCAAGGACTGGTGGGAATAGAAGCCATGACCATTCCAGCGGTACAGCGTGGTAGAGCCAGCCTTGGAGCTGTCGGCCATGATGAAATACCAGTCTCCCTCCACTCGGAAGACCTCGATGTCGTTGGGCTTGCGGATGTGTGAGCTCTCAATGACCTGGGTGTGCAGGAACTGTCCCGTAGCTTCGTGTCGCTTGTAGATGTGTGACCCTTTGAAGAGCTGAGCTACAACCACAAAGAGTTCACCCTCAATCACCAAGGGTTTGCAGACCACTGTGGAAGAACCTGAGAAGTCGAAAGATGGAGTCACTGAAATGATGCTAGAAACCCTCTTACATTAGTTATCTCATTATTAATTATCATTAAGTAGTGGCATTCATGATCTTAATTATGACATCACAATTGGGATCTGTAGCGTTCCTCTCAAAACGTTTGGGCAGGCAAAGGGTGCAGAAGATGAGATGAGAATGTCATGTCCTGCACGTAAATAGGTTTCCTCCCTAACCTACTTAGTTTTAAGACAATTCAGGAAGGGATCTCTTTGTTTTTGAGATGTGATAAACTCTTCCAATAGGGAACTGTTCTTTTTTTCTGCCCAAACCTCAGTGGGAACTTGTGGCTCCCATTTTGCTATCAAATGGCAATAGTGCAGCGAGGCTCTGGGGGGTGTCAAGGAGATGACTTACAGATCACCATGTCTTGATGACCTACAAATCACAGCAAAGGGCGATGGGCATGAAAGGGTGGTGAAGGTAGCTCCTTACTCATTATTGGTGTAATCTAGTGCTGCTGAACGTTACCCACTGTACGTTTCTGAAAATGGCCAAGGCAATGTTTTTACCTGGCAATGCTGGCAGGAGAAAAGTGTATGTGTTGTGTGTCTCTGGGTTTCTTACCATTGATATAGGCATAGCTGTGAAATTTCCCAGCCACGTGGTCCCACTCCAAGAAGTTGCAACGTCCTGTAAAGGGCTGTGCAATCACCAGATTTTCTTCTCCATGGTAGATGAATGTCTCTACTGAAAGAGATTGCTCTGGCAAAGTATCAAAGAGAACAAGTTCTGTGGGAAGGAAAGTGGAAATTAGCATTAGATCAGGGGTGGAAACTTGCAATCCTCTCTTGCCTTCCACTATTCAGAAAGGGAAGCTCAGTTGGCAGCCGGGAATGCAATGAATCAATAAATGCATTTCTGCAAGGGCTGATGCTGTTTTTAAATGTTCCACGCAGAACATCTTTATCTGCTCACTCTGTTTTACTTTGCTATGTCTTATAGCTGATTCACAATGATGAATCCTGCTGGGTCAGCCCAGAGCAAGGGAGGAGAATCTGCAAGCCTAGGTTCCATGCACCACCTTGCAAAACTCAGAAGTGCCTTCAAGCCTGCCCTGAAGTTTCTACTGAATTGCAATTTTTAATGCAACAAGGAGTGAAATTTAGGTTTTGTCCTGGCCCTTCCCACTTCTTGGAACTGCATCCTCCAGCATGCTCCTCAAAAGCCAGATTCAGCTTTCAGACTAACAAAAGTTGTCCACTGCAGATCCAAAAGTCCATCTAATCCAGAATCTTGCTTCCAACACTGACAACCAGATGTCCCTGAGGTGCTCACCAGTAGACCATGAAAGCAATCAAGCTATTCTCCACCACCAACCTTCAGCACCCCGCATTCAAGGGAATAAGACCTCCAGAAAGAAATGTTGCATGTGATCATTGTCATAAATAGTTCTTGCATAGACCTCCCCTGGCCTCTCCTCCTGGGATATTAAATCCTCTCTTGAAGACTTTGAAGATAAGGACCATCAGCACAACACGTGACATCCCATGAAAAAGATCAGACCACATAGGCAAGATCACATTTCCTAAGACCCACGTTTCAGCATGTCATTCAAATAATCCAAAACTGTTTGAATTTAAGTGGGCATATTGTGAATTTAAGCAAACTCTGACTTCAGCAGGATCAGCCAGTTTGGAAAGTAAAGTGAGAAGAAGGCTGGGAAAAAGACACCACAGTCTAAGTAACCTTGTCTACAACAAATTTCCCCATTTTGCTGGCCACAAGATGTACATGTATGGGACTTCAACTCCCAGATTCTCCAACACATCTGAACGATATCACTGGTTTAGAATGGAACTGCCCCATTCCTTAGGGCAGTGTTTCTCAACCTTGGCAACTTTAAGATGCGTGGACTTCAACTCCCAGAATTCCCTAGCCAGCCATGCTGGCTGGGGAATTCTGGGAGTTGAAGTCCACACATCTTAAAGTTGCCAAGGTTGAGAAATACTGCCTTAGTGAGATAGAAGCTTGATAAGTATTCACAAACCACAAACCACTTCCATCTGATCGCTGATGAATCTATAATCTTTCTATTGGTCCCTTATGAGGTTAATTCAAACTTCTTCCATTTCCATGGCTATAAATTCTCTAAATAAGGAGAGGGGAGTCAACCCAAGACATCCGGCTGCTTAAATCAAACCTGCAGATAAGAACCTCTCCCTGCGAGTCAAAAGATCTACAATCCAACATCAACCAAAGTCTTTTTTGATCCTTGGGACAGAAAACGCCCTATCATCAGAACAGCAAGATAAGAGCAAACATCTCTCTCTTCTTCCCGTTAGGAAAACTATAATTAAAGCAAAGCAAATAGCTATCCCATTTGGCTGACCCTTCCAGGATAATAAAACTTGCTGACTCAGACAGCTCCCCCTCTTTGACTCATGGTAGGGCTGGCAGTCCTTCCTCGCTGGTGGGAATCCATAGGACCAAGGATGACATACCAGTGGTGATGCAATTGAAACCTCCAGGGCGCAGTTCGCTGAGACTGGTGCGGTTCAGCTCAGACGGTGAGTGGCACTCGATGGGTTCCACCAAGGCGTTGGTGTGGCTCAACCATTCCACCAGCCATTTCAGCTTACAGTCACAGTGGAAAGCATTTCCCCGCAAGTCCCTGTTGAGAAAGACGTTGGTTGGTGACCATCAGGAGGGGAGGGTGGCTGGACAATGTTCACCCAGGGCTAGCTTCATGTCTTTGGGGGTGGGAGTGGGATGTCTTTCCATGCTTCAAGTACTTGGGGGAGGGGTTGGTTAATTCTTCTGCTAGCCCATCTTTCTTGCCACTATTCACACCCTTGTCTTCTTCCTCTAAGGCAGTGTTTCTCAACCTTGACTACTTTAAGATGTGTGGACTTCAACTCCCAGAATTCCCCAGCCAGTCCACACATCTTAAAGTTGTCAAGGTTGAGAAACACTGCTCTAAGTCAAAAATGGGAAATGCGCAGCCCTCAAACCCTGGGCAACCCTGGAGAATCTTCAGGTTAGGCCATCAAAATTTGATGATACAATTTTTGGTGGACTTCTATTTCCTTTCTAAAAAATCTCTGTTAAACCAACCTAGTACAAAAGCTCTCAAAAGCTACACTTTGGGGCGACACTTCCAATCCACCTCTTTCAGGGCAAGTATGAAAACTCACCTAAGATGTTAAAAACTATCCTTGGTTTTAAACGATGGAAGTTTTTGTACCACGCAGCATAGCAAGGAACCCCCTAATATTTCATTCCCTTCAAACAAGATGCATGGATTGAGATTAAAGATCAACTTCCTCCAACCTAGTACCCTCCAGATGTAACGGACCACAATTCTTATGCTCCTTTCGGTGATAGGGAGTTGTGGTCTAAGCCATCTAAAAGCCACTGGACGGCTGATATATAATCTCCAACCATCTGGAATATGTGATATTCAAGCTGGTTGGATTGAATATGGAAAGGACCTGTGTCCTTTGATTGCACTAATGACCAACAGTGGAAGGGAGGCTGAGTAACAACATCCTCTGAATCCAAAATCATACTCCTGTTTCTTTTCCTGAACCCACAACTTACACTGAAGTCAAAGAATCCAAACCTCGGAAGAGGTGCCTTGGTAAGGTCTGCAAGTTGTTGTTGGCTAAATTCCTGCGAGAATGGAAAGGAAAAACAATACCTTTAAAGGAAGTTGGCAGGTCTGGGAACATGCCCTGTGTTGTGTGGTGGCAAATGAAGGAGCGTTTGGGATAATAAGGGGATTTCAGCCAAACAAAGTATTTGCTGTCTGAAGCTAAATTGCCAATGAGACATTGCACTAGGCCAGTGCTTCCACCTTTGCAACTTCCAGATGGGTGGACTTCAACTCCCAGAAGGCTCAGCAAGGGTCACACTGGCTGGGATATTCTAGGAGCTGACATCCACCCATCCAGAAATGGCCAAATCTGGGAAACCCTGCATTGAACCACAATACGATTTGCTTGGATTGGGCTGAATAGATGTGAAGCTAGCAATGGTGGCTTGCAAACTGCAGGCAAAGGGGTGTATTGCGTGAATCCCAACTTCCAAGTTCAAGCATGCTAAAGTATGGCTGTGGGAACTCCTGTACAAAAGGGGCAGGGCTTTGGGACACTGCTACCAGCCTCTTGCAGATTTGGACTCAACCCAGACCGTCTTAATCTGATTCGTAGCCCTATGTAACCCTTTGAATCTGAAGGCAAAAAGGTGCTTCCAAGAAGGAGCAGGTTCCAACAGAGCACCTGTCTGCAACTTCTTAATGCAGCCGACACACAATCCTGGGAAAAGACATTTGGTGGCCGTGTGTGGGTGCCCCTCCGTGCTCTGCAGCATCTTTGGCCCTTTGATTCTTGAGGGTTGCACATTCCTAATGTTTTGCATACGGACTTTGATATGAACCCAGCCATTATGGAAAGGAAAACCTACTTTTATTCACATGGCATGAGATGGGAACCAAGGCATGCCATCTGAAAAGCTGCAGCCCAAACCCAGATTAATTATTTCAGTGGAAATTTAGGTTTATTGCAAGAAGGGAGGAAAAAAAGCTGTGGATAGTTTGTTTTGCGAAACAGAAGCTGGACTAAGTAATGCAGAGGGTGATTGCCCAGCAAATAGGAAGACTGATATTGAGGGTGGTATATAGAAGTGAGAGCCAGTATGGTGTAGAGCAGTGTTTCTCAACCTTGACAACTTTAAGAGGTGTGGACTTCAACTCTCAGAATTCCCCAGCCAGCATGGCTGGCTGGGGAATTCTGGGAGTTGAAATCCACGCTTCTTAAAGTTGTCAAGGTTGAGAAACACTGGTACAATGGCTAAGCTACTGGTTAGAAATGAGGAGACGGTGAGTTCTAGTCCATTTATAGGCATGACAGCTGGCTGGGTGACTTTAGGCCTGTCCCATTCTCTCAGCCCAGTCCACCTTGCAGAGTTGTTGATGGTTTGGGGGAAATAAGAGTTGGGAGCATGAGGTCTGTGGGCCACCTTGAGTTGACCAAAAATAAAGGCTGGATAAAAAATCTAATACATAAATAGTAAGTGGGGTTGTGTGGCAAACGGTGTCAGAACTCCGAGTCCAAACAGGAACTGGGAAGGTGCCCATGAAGTACTCACAGATGGAGAAGGTTCTTCAGGCCTCTGAAGGCATTCTTGGAGATGGCTTCCAGTCTGTTTTGTTCAATGAACCTGGCAAGTAGGAGAAGGCCTTGTAAGTCTCAGGGGAAGAGAGCAAAAGGAATGGGGCAGTGGTGAAGATGTTGGACAGTCCAGGGTTAACATCCATCCTCAGCTCATGGGGTGACTTTGGCCAGGCAAGCTTTCTCAACTCAGTCTACCTCACAGGGCTGTCCCTGTGAGGAGAATATCACAGGAGGGAGGACCAGCGCTATGTACATTGCCTTTTGCTTCTGGAGGAAAGGCAACATCTTAATCTAACACATAAAGAAACACGCAAAACAAAAGGCAATTTGGCTCTAAATCTGGGATCAGCATTGTATAACCTTCTAGATCAGTGTTTCTCAACCTTGGCAGTTTTCCGATGGGTGGACTTGAACTCCCAGAATTCCCCAGCCAGCCTTGGTGGCTGGGGAATTCTGGGAGTTGAAGTCCTCCCATCGGAAAGCTGCCAAGGTTGAGAAACACTGTTCTAGATGTTGGAATGAAAGTTTCATGATTAAAGGAAAAGGCTTTTCAGAATTAGCTGACTGCATGCCTTATTACAGATATATTCCCGCCCGGGGACTTTTGGTCTTACACAATTCCAGCAATTTCTCCATATAGTTCCACAGTTACAAACCAATCTCTTAAATCCTACAAGCCCACCTCTTTATGAGCTATAATCTCTGCATCTTACCTGCAATATATAGCAGTCCAGATGTTGATAGACTGTGATTCCATCAACCCTCGCCGTAGCCCTTGCTGGACTGGATGGACGAGGACTGCTCCTCCATCCCATTGGAAGGGGACATGCTGTCCTGTCCTTGTTTGAGACACTGAGTTCCTGATGCCGCCCCATCCTGGTCCCCACCGATGTACTTGCCCCTCTTTTCCCAAACCTACCACCGTGGCCCACTTACAGATATTCCAGGTGTACAAGTCCCACAAAAGCGTCGTCCCCAATCAGTTCCAGGGAGTTGTAAGTGATCAAGCTAGGGAGGAGATGGTTGGGGGAAAAGTAGACAGGCTGGTCAGATGAAATAAATACAAAGGAGGAACAGCCACATTGGGTGCCTACAGGAAACGCTACCTCTCTGAAGAACGACAGCACAATGTTCAAACTAGGAGGGTGGGAGGATAAGAAGACTCTTTATGCTAGGGGTCAGGGAAGCAAAAGGCTGGGGGTCCAGGCTGCTGGCTAGAGAGGAGCCAGGGCTGGGGAGGCCTTGAGGGCATCACATCTTGCAACATCTGCTGTGGGATGGCCCAGCAAAACGGGGATGAAAGCTGCCAAGTGGGTCATTCTAATGCACATACAGTTCCCCACCGGTCTTTCTGCAATCAGGGGGTGGGTAGTTAAGATCAGAGTGCAGGGCAGATGTCAGGGGGCCCACAGCCATGGGGGCCCAGTGGTATGGAAAGCAGCACCCAGGGCCTGGTAAGAAAGTCTGGGACAAGATGACATGCATCACAGTCCATTAAAGGTGGCATTGCTTGCCATGTTTCTTTCAATCATCGTCATCAACTACTCTCCCTTTATAATGAACCAGCAATTGGCTAGGCTAAAAATATTTAGATGTTCATTTGAACATTTTTACTTTTAAAACATCACACACACACACACACACAAATAAAAAGGGGGTTATACTCAGCTAACACATTGTTCTAAGACCATTAAACCCAGATTGTAGAAATGATCTCATCGTTTCTGGCCTGAAATTTCCCTTGGTCTAGCAATGAGTCAGAGGTCCTATAGACTCATCTTGAAAAGCAATAAATCAGTTTTTCAACCTCAGGGACCAGTTTTGGAGCACACGATGGGACGACAAAGCCTGTCTTGAGTGAATGTCTTTCTCTGCAAGGTGTATTGAAAGCGGGTCCTATCCGAATATACACACGGGATTAGGAGGCTTCCAGATCTCCTCATTGGTAAAAAAGAAAAAAAAAACAACTAACCGCTATTGCTTTGCTAATGACTGTCTCCCAGAATGCAAATGGGAAAGAAGGCATTTTTTTTAAACCAGCATTCTTTCCAGTACAATGGGCAGCTACAATGCTTCACAGGCACATGTTCATCTACAGATATGCTAAATCTCTCATTCACAGGATGAGCACATATTATGCATGCTGTTTGAGGAGCCTATATATGCGAATGCTCCCAGGAATGCTAATTCACATGTGAGAGGCCAGTGAAATAGCACAGCCCACTTCCAAAATCCATAAAGAGGGGGACTTACTTGGTTACTGAGTTAACCCATTTAGCAGCTTTGCAAAATACACACAAACGCATCCAAAGAGCTGAGTTGGTACCATGTGCAAAGGCATTCAAAAGACCTACTCAAGGTTAAAACTAATCAAGCTTAGCATGCTGTGCAAATGGAGTCACGATGGTTTGCAACTGACGGAGGAAAATATGTTGTTCAACCGCAACCCATCAGACAGACAGACTCTAGAGGTGTGTGTTAGCCTATTAAAGATGCTAATTGATGAAAGCTCATGAATTCATCCATTCACAGCACAATTCTAGGTCTATTAAATTTGCAGGGAATCCTACTGAAGTAAGGAAATAGCAAACTTCTCCAGACAATTAACTGATTAAACATGCCGTTTATCTGCAGGTCAAAGTATTCGCCCTAGAGAGTCTTTGCTCTTTAGATGGTGTGATTGTTTTGCAGAGCAGCGCGTATTGTCTTTGGAAAAGTGCATGCTCCGTCTTTGCTCCTCTATGAGTGATTGCTCCTAACATGCCATTGGTGCAGTTATAATTATACACAGAGGGTTTGGGTTTTTGTTCTGCACAGACTGATCAGTAGAGACAGAGGTATACATAAATTTGCCAACGGCTTAATTGGGTGCTCCTGCTCATTAATTAAAATTACTTGGCTAACTAATCCTAACCTTGTAACTTTAGAAAGAAAATACGCCACTATTTCCCAATATTCAGATGTGATGGGAGGGTATGCTGATTGGAAATCTGAGGAGCTGCAGACCAATGCATCTAGAGGAGTGAAGGGTGTCGGGTTGGGACAACCTAGACTAAACCTTGCAGGCCCCAGATATATAGGTAAACAGAGTCACGTGCCATGAACATCTTAAATGATGACTACTGCTCACCTTCCTTCACCCAGGTCCTCCGGGGGACCTTCCAAGGTTAACTGATAGACCCTCAAAGAATGTGTGAGTCAAAAGGAAAGAAAGCAAGCGTATACACCCTTGCCCAGAGAATGGGCAAGACTCCTTTCCTTGCCCATCTCCTTAAACAAGAATCAGGTAAAATAGTATGCATTTGCACAATTACACCAAAGGAGTCACATTCAGAGGATTTCTTGGCAAGACCCTGCGATCGGGAGGTTGGGTAGCAAAACAGAGACAGGTTCTCCTCTACCATACACACTGACCGAGGAGCACCTAATGTACACACATTTTGACACATGCCACAACACTCACAACCAAGAGGATCCTTACAGCAGCTGGAGGGACGGCACCTGTTGAAAACTGCCTTCTAAGATCTCGGTGAATCCTGACCGAATGAGACACCTGCAGAGAGAGAGGGAGATGTTGTAAGCCACAAAGCCAACTGCACCATCGCCTGGCCCCGAGGGCGATGGCCAGCCGGATTCCTCCCCGCGTAGCCAGAAGGCTCTCAGGAGCCATCCAGAATAGCCTTGCTAAGAGTAAATGAGCCAAGGATGGCATTCCAAAGTCCTAAATGTGGGTGCAGTGGCAACAGTTTCGTGTTGGTGGGCAAAGAGCAGTCACTGGGATCAGCTTTACCTGGAGGAATTTATGCAGCAACCAGAGGCGCATTTGTGGGAAGGGAGATGTCTCTCTCGCAAGCTTTCTTGAGCATGTATCCTTAGTTTCAAAGGGGGGTTGCCAAGCTGCATCTAATTTCCTCAGGGGACTTGCAATAATTTGGGGGGGGGGAATTACGATGGGAGGGAATGTGTGCAGCTTTCAGTTTCAACAATATGCCCATCCTTCTAAGCATGGACATATTTTCTCGATTTTTGGATGCTGGCGTGCTGTACTGATTAAGATCTGGATGGGGGAAACTTAAGTTCCTGCTCATCTTGACCGGGGTGAATCTGGGCCAGCTGCTTTTTCTCGGCCTCTCTTCTTTCACAGGGTTGTTGTTTCAGGGATACAGTGACGGGAGATGCACTGGAAGCTGCCCCATTAGATATCCCATCATATGTGAGGGAAAAAGAAGGCAGAGGAGGCCACTAGCCATTAAGGTAGCTTGCCTTTAGGAGGTGAGTCTCTAGGTAGAAGACAGAGGATGCTCAGGGGAGAATTTCAGCCTACCTCAAGCAGAATTTGGGAGCGTGTGTGTGTGTTCTCTTGGTTAAAATCCATTGCTTCCCAGCGAGATCCCTGCTAACCAGGTTTTCATCATTGCACCAGAGATGGGTGCTTTCACCCAGGGGAAGCCATGCACTCCGTGGCCCCTTGCTAGCTCAGCCCCCCCCCCACTAGCCACATCCAGGACTCCCTGGCCACCAAGAGATACCCCAAGTTGTCCTCAACTCTGCAGGCCAGCCCAGCCTTGCAGTACACACTTAGGCCAAACCAGGGGTGGCAGATTCTCAGCCTGATGCCAGAGCCCTTTCGGGACAGTTTTTAAAAGGGGGGAGGCGAGCACAGCTGGTCTCCATATGGAAAGGGGGTGTCCAGGAGGGGCTTCCCTTTCTCCTTTCCTCGGGCCACCGGACCCCAAGCCTTGATCGTGGGAAAGGGGTAAAAACACAGGCTCAACCTGTAAAACCCAGGAGATCTGCTGGCAATTTTGCTGCCTCTAAGCAGGGGATTTAAACAATAAGAAAGTAGACAGGCAGGTAGGAAAAGGGGGAGGTTCAGAGAAGCCCCGCTCCCCCCACCCCGAGAAAGCTTACAGGGAGATGAGGTTCGGGGGCAGATCGCGGGGGATCTCCTTGACTCCCTCGCACAGCGCCGTGTCCTTGGTGCAGGTGCAGCCTAAAGCGCATCTTCTCTTCGGGGGCCTCCGGCCGGCGCTCGGCTGCCCAGCCAAGAGCAGCAGCAGGAGCAGCAGCAGCGGGAGCCGGGCGCCGGCTCCGCCGATCCCCCAGCCCCAGCCCATCTTGCCAGCCAGCCGGGCGAGGAGGCGCAGCGGCAGGGCTCCTCGGCCGCTCGCTCGCTCGCTCGCGGCCTCCCTTCCCCGTGCAAACCGCAAAGCGGAGCGCGCGCGCGCCCGGGCCCCCCTGCCTTCTCCCCGGGTCTAAGCCAAGAGCCGCCGCCGCCGCCGCTCCTCCGTCCTCGCGCCGGGCTCCGAGGCAGCTTCTGCAGAGCCGCCGCCGCCACCTCCCGGCCGGGTCCAGCCGCTGCCTGGCCCCATTCAGCCTCCCGGGGAGGAGACGGGAGGCCCGCCGCCGCTTCCTACGCGCCCTGCCCTGCCCTGCCCTGCCCTGCCTTGCCCCGTCCTGCCCTCTTGCGAGAAGGCTGCGGGGCTTCTTCCTCCGCTCGCCGGGTAGATATAGGCGCGCGGGTGCGTTGGCGCGCGCGCGCGTCGACTTTTTCCAAGCGCTGCCCCGAGTCTAAAAACTACACCGAATCGATTGGCATCTCCTCCGGCTAAACAAAAATAAACCCCATCGATCAAGTTCTAAGCGAAAATAGACAATCCATTCCCTTGGCTAAACCTAGCGCCTCCAACCAGCCACTCCTCGCCGCTTCTCCCTCGGCGCCAACGCATCCCCGCTGCGTATACACGTGCACCGAGACACGCAACCACGGGGTGGGGGTGGGGGAGCCGGCACGCCAAGCTGCTGATAGCCAATAGAAATGCAGGCTTCTGACTGGCAGGGCCACCGCGCGACGGTGGAGACGCGGGGAAACACGGGCGGCGGAGAGAAAGAATCGTGAGGGTTGTTAGCGGGCAACGGGAGAAGTGGGCGTTAAAGGAAAGCTAATTCACACGTTTCCAGCTCCCTCCGGAAGAGAGCAGGCGGGTTGCGGACAGATCATGTCCACTGGCGGCTTTCCAGCTGTGCCTTATGGAGATCTGGCTTTTTTCTGTCCCCATATATATATGGGAACATACATACATACATACATACACACAGACAGACAGACAGACAGACAGACAGACAGATAGATAGATAGATAGATAGATAGATAGATAGATAGATAGATAGATAGATAGATAGTAGGGGCGTCCGCCATCTTGACTTTTTTGACCATACACCGCGGACCCCGCTGCTAGACACAACACACAGGCATCTGTGGAGACCTTGGGGTTCTCTGAGCTTGGTTGTTTTCTTGCAAACGTTTCATTACCCGGCTAGCAGCACTGAAGATGTTACCTAGCCGGGTAATGAAACATTTGCAAGCTCGGAGAACCCCAAGGACTCCACAGTTCAGCCCTGAGCTACACATATTCGCTTCTATTGGTACACAGGGATCTGCTTCTGCACTGGCTGTGCGTCAAGCATGATGTTCTGAGTGCGCACAAATGTCTTCCTTTCTTTCAATATTACCTGCCTTGGAAGAATTCATCCACTGCGGGAATCCGACCTGACCGCGTGGGAAAGGAGCTCTCACCAAGAGAAAGAAGATTTGGTGGTTCTCTTCCATTTAGCATACATCTGTGGCAGTCTTTGAACATCAGAATGGGTTTTGCATGCATAGGTGTCTGTAGCCCAGTGCTTTTCAACCTTGGCATCTAAGACCTGTGGACTTCAGCTCCCAGAATTCCCCAGCCAGCCACGGCTGGCTGGGGAATTCTGGGAGTTGAAGTCCACAGGTCTTAAAGTTGCCAAGGTTGAGAAACACTGCTGTAGCCAATGATGTCAAAATTAAACATGTATGCCAGAACTTCATTGTGCAAATGATGCAGTTAAGATCTGCTGCGTAATGTTTGGAACAAGTATGTAAGTTGCATGCAACACTAATTGGTGGTTTCTTGCCACTTCTGAAGTCCCATATCCATGAGTGTCTATCAGAGGGTGGGGGCAAGGAGGGAAGTGACATGCCATGATGTCATCATGCAAATGAAGTCAGTGTGGCTTGTCGATGGCATTGGGCTATTTTTCCAAGGACTGCCTTCTAGGATAATGCTGACCTGGATCATACATCCCATTACTGAAATGATTAAATAAGTCACAATTGACTAGGTTCGTGCAACAGTCTAAGCCTCAAACCATGACCTATAAACCTGTGGTCATGCAACAGACTAAGTTGCAAAGAAGCTACATTTTTTATTGATTATGTGGCATCAAGTCATTTCCGACTCCTAGTGACCACAGAGATAGATTTTCTCCATGATGCTATAATTTAGCTCTGCGTCATATGTTAGGTGGGAACTTTGAGGCTAGAGAAGACTTCTGAGAATACTAGCCAAGAAAACAAACAATTGGATCATAGAGCAAATCAGTCCACTTGAGGCACAAATTGACCAGGCTCCAATTATCTGACTTTGGACGCATGATGGGCAGACCCAGCTCTCTGGAGAAGGCTCTTATGCTGGGAAGGGTGGAAGGAAAAAGAAGAAGAGGAGGACCAGCAGCAAGGTGGAGGGACTCAGTTATGATGTGGTCACCATTGGGAGGACCACGTTAGGGACAGATTGTCCTGCAGAAAATCTATCTGTGTGCTCACTAAGAGTCGACACTGATTTATTGGCGCATAATCTTAACCCATAATGTTAACCTATCCCTTGTTAGTCATACCCCATGAAGAGTCATTGTGGATTTATTTGCAATTAAAAATAGAGCAATCAGTTTTTCGCCTGAGGACAATTAAATAGTATATGATGGCAACCTCTGGTAGAACTTCAAAAGCTAAGGAAGAGTCTTCATGATATCAAACCAAAGCTTTCATTCTTGGTATTATTTCTTCCCTTTCACTGTGACTCAGGTTCCACTGTGGGTTTGTAGAAGAGTTTGCTCCAGTTTTTTACTGAATCATCTGTCATTTGAGAAAAGCAGTTCCTGCTGAAGCTCCTCCAGTGAATGAATACCAAAAGATGCTGAGGACACCCAGGGGAACCACCATGATGGAAAACATATGGAATGTAAGTAAATAATATAAATACACCTAATAAAATAAATAAATCAATACACCAAATAAAAGACGTAAACCCAGCCATGTTCCTGAAGGAAAGCCAAGAGCAAGATCAAACAGTGGCATTGTTTTCTTAATATGTTTAATCTGGTTAATGAATTAACCCACTTTCTGTGTTTGCACAAGCTATGGAGTCATAAACCAACCGAATGGCTATGTTCAGGTGACATGCTAAGTCCTCCCTCAACTAACCAAGGTTTAAGCTAATCAAGCTTACTATATTGTGCAAATAGAGGCACTAGGAACTTTAACTGACTTCGTTGCATTGACACAGCCAATGTTAGGCTTCTTTGGTGAGACCTAAATTCAAACAACAATGTTGGTTTGCGATCTGTCATTGTCTTCACATAGCTTATGTTGAGCTCTTTGAAGGAAAATAAGGACCCATTTGTATCCATCACACTAAGGTAATTGTGGTTTGTTGAATACATTAAACTGTGGCTTACAAACTACAAGGGCTGGGTTTGCATGTACGCTAAACCAAAATCATGCCATCCATGCTACCATGGCCCTTTATGGAGGGCAAATGATTCAACTTACAAACTTGCATTGGACATCATGACGCCAATTACATCATTGCATCATTTCTGTGATGTTATTATAAACCCTGTGCTATCATTCTGGCATCATCATGGCTTGTTTTTGAGTCTGTCCCTGCTATCTGTCTTTCTCTGTCTTTGGAGAAGTGACCTTGTCCATATGAGTCTTCTTCTGGTGACACAGGAAGGCCCTTTCTTGGTGCTGCCATCACAGCAACACAGATCTTTCTCAATTCCTGGGAACAATGCTGGGTCTGACAAACTTGGCCTTTTCCATCATTCCAGATGTGCCAGCCTTCAAGAACCCAGCCAGATGTGGATTATTTAGCAAACCATGGCTTGGTCCAATGTGTGAGCCCAATCTGTAAGTAAAAGAGTAACTGGGCTCACCAAATTGTGCGGCTTTGTGAGTTGCCTGAACCCAGCCACTATGTTGTGTGAAGCCTAGCTTGTAGGGTAGGAGCAGAGTTCACACAACATGCTAAATCATCAAGCCTGATTTACAAACCACAGGGGCCAAGTCAAATCATTCACACAACACCCTATAATATGGTTTGTTCTGGCTTCACATATCATGTCAAAAGAGCCATTGGGGATTGCTGGCTAAGGCAGAAATGGTGTAAACTGCAAAACCCAAAATTTGGCTTCCTTAGCCTCTTAGTCTGTCTGTCTGTCTGTCTAGCTAAAAGACTTGTAGGGCCACCCATCTTATGTGTCACAACTCTGGGTTACAAAACCACAATAAAACCAACAGCTCAAAACAAATCTCGGTGCCCTAACCAGTGTTTCCTAACCCATCAACATTTTCAGTGCTTGAGGGGGAAGAGTCAGCTTTTTAAGGCCTTCTGGAACCCTGGGAGAGTGGGGGGCCTGCAAGCACGTAAGGGAGGCTAAAAAAGGTTGGGGGGGGGGACCAGCCATTGTCACCACCTGGTGAACCAGGCCATCCTGTTAAACTATAATATGGTGGAGTTCGTGTTTTGTTGACTTGAGTTTGGGAGTTGGCATGCTCTGTGAACCCTGCTAATCATAGTTTATTCAACACACCATGGTTAAGTGAAACACAACTTAGTGTTCTGTATCAGATCCAGGCATTGAGTAGCTGAAGTTCATAAAACTCTCGTCCTAAAGGCTACACCATCTGCTCTTTAGTTCTGGTATTTTAGATTGGGCCAAGATTTTGTACTTGCCTTCTCTGAATGTGCAAAGTGGGGAGCCTGGCAACTCCCACAAGATTGATGCCATCTCCAGGGAGTCACCAACAAGTGCTAATAGTTTCCACTCCCCCGACACCCTCTCGTCCGCCCCTCTCGTCCAGGCTCAAATGCCAAGCTAGAAAGCCGAGTGTGGAGCAAAGAGCTGGCCCCACTACTACAAAGAGCCCAGCTGTTTGGCCCAACGCCCTAGAAGCCGGGATTCCCGCCCAGGGCTTGGCATTTCCCTACACACAGCACAGCTTTGTTCTGCAAGTGCCTTTAGGGAGGGGGGGAGTGGAGTTGAACTTAAAGAGCAGCTGTTGAAAGTAAGAACAGCCTGGGGCCAAAGCAGATAATGATAATAATAGTAATAATAATAATAATGAAGAAGATGGAGAAGGAGAAGGAGAAGGAGAAGAAGGAGAAGGAGATGATTGCCCAGGGTGGGGGGAATTTCCTGGGAAATCTCAATAAATTACCATGGGGGGGGGTGAGAGAACGCTGCTATTTGGGGGATATTTGTCAGAAATCCGTCTGAATTGCCTCGACTTTATAATAGTCCCTGGGGTTAGCAACTGACACACCTTGGCCCAAATCTGGCTGTTTCCCATTCGCCATCCCCAGAGGAGGGAAAGGAATCTGGATGAGCTCCATTTCTGTCTGAGAGACTGTTGGTGCCACTTTGAACAGGAATTGGGGAAAAAATAAGGCGAGACCTCAAATCTTAGTTCTCCAGCTTGGCTCCTTCTCTCTCTGACCCACTGGCAGTAGTTGCTGACCAGCCAAACAGCGATTTTTTTTCATCTTCATTGCTGAGAATGCTTTTGTCTGTGGGTATGGCAGGGCTCCCAAAATAATTAGTGGTATCCACAACAAGACTGTTCTGAAAAAGTTGTCTGGGTGTGAAGAAAGACAAATTGCTTACCATTTCATGGAAAGAGACTCAGCACACACACGGGAGAGAAGATCCTCAAATTAAGGAAAAGGAATTATCCAGAACTTCCAAGCACTCATGGTCCAAAATAGCTCCCTACTTACGGAAGGATGAATCTTATCATGGGGACAATTCTCAAGACAATGTGTAATTTAAACTATTTAGACTCCAAATTTGCTATCACTTTATGGAGTTGGATTTATCTAGGCCAGGGTACCCTATATATCTTGGTGACAAGAATTAAGATGATCACTAGAGGACCACGAAGAGTTAGTGCCCTGGATCTCTTTCCTGCCATCTAGTGGTCAAAGAGAAATTTGCAGCTCATGCTGGAGACTCCAAGTTTTTGTTAGTACTCTGTCAAGAGCCAGACTGGGACTTTATGGGGTGAAGAAGCAACTGGTCCTCCAGATGTTGTCATACTGCAGTTGCTATCAACTACAGCCACCATGCCTAATGGTGAGTTATGACATAGGGCTTGGTTTTCTGACGGACATCTGTCTCTTGTAGTTTCTTTCTGGCAGAGTTGGCACACTCCGGGTCCCATCTATTAAACAGTGTCATCTGGTGGAACCTAGGAAGCATGCCTTCTCCTTAACAGCATCTGGTTTGTGGGACAACATCTCCCAGAGAGTCACTGCCCCCCCAATCTTGTTCAAAAGAGCTCTTAAAATTTGGTTCTTGCTTGGGCCTTGGGCCAGAGCGGGTGCTCCTGGGGTGTTATATGGCTCTTTTTTAGAGGTTGGGGTTTGTTTTAGTTCTCCAGATGTCTGTGTTTATTTTTCCAGATGCTTTGTTTGCATTTTGGAATTGTTTTAATATTGTATGCCTTATACATTAAATCAACCAAGAAATCATTGGAGAGAAAACCAAGGAATAAGGAAAAAATGCCTCCAGTGTTGGGCCTTGACCCTAGACAAGATAATACTCCTCTCCCCAGAAAAAGAAAGACCAGCCAGCTCAGGACATCCAAGTCCATCAAGACTAGTTTCACCTATCAAGGGCTTAGCATAATCTGTAAATTCTGCCCTGGGTCTCCTCAGTGTCTGTGCACTTTGTGTGTGTGTGTGTGTGTGCGCACAAGTGCCTTGTATTTGCAATCATTAAGCATCAACCTAATGCAGAGAACTTCAGCAGGTGAAGCTTTCTCATGATCCCATGCCTGAAAGAGCTTCACCTACTAACTTCCTGCATGCTGGCCAGCTTTTTAAAGGTACAACAGAAGAGCCGATAAAACGAGCTGACAACCTTAAACAAAAAAAGAGAGAGAGAGAAAGAGCAATTCTGGCAAATTATCCCTAAAGAAAATACTGTGCACTTTTGTGTAACTTTCCTAGCAGGTTCCTTTTGGGCAGTTGACTGGTGGAAATGGGTTGCCCTCTACTGGCTGCTCATGCATAAAATCACCCAGTGAAATGCAAGTACAGGTAGTCCTTGCCTTTTGACCACAGTTGGGACTGGAACTTCTGTCACTAAGCGATGCGGTCATTAAGTGAGCTGTGCCTGATTTTACCTTTTTTGCTGTAGTCATTAGGTGAATTTGGCTTCCTCCACTAACTTTGCTTGTTGGAAGCCCCCTGGGAATGTCGCAAATGGTGGTCATGTGACCCCAGGACACTGCAACTGTCATAAATACATGTTGGTTGCCAAGCACCCGAATTTTGATCATGTGACCGCAGGGACGCTGCAACGGTTGTAAGTCACTTTTTTCAATGCCGTCCTAACTTTGAATGGTTGTTAAACTAATGATCATAAGTTGAGGACTACCTGTATAGGAATGTGGCACAGATTTGTTATGCAATGGTTAAAGTGTTCAGGTGTTGTGTATGTGTGGGTGTGAGAGAGGAGGAATCATAGAATCCCAGGGCTGGAAAAGGAGCTTGGAAGTCTTCCAGTCCCTCCAAGGGATTCCAGTCCCTGGCCAGGATGGGAATCCTCAGACCATCCCAGACAAATAGCTGTCCAACCTTTGCTTGAAGACTTTCAAGGATGTGACACCCATGAGTCCAGGGGGCAGACTGGTCCTCTACTTCATAGCTTTTGCAGTCAGGAAATGCCTCTTTATTTCAAGTTTGGATCTCCTTCTGTAAAACTTCCACCCATTGGTTCTTGTCCTACTCTTGGGCACTATGGAGAATATATCCACCTCCTCTTCCCTGCGACAGCCCTTCAAGTACTGAAAGACTACTATCATGTCCCCCCTTAGCCTTCTCATCTTTAAGCTAAGCATACCCAGTTCAATTAACCATTCTTCATAGGATTTAGCCTCCAAGCTCCTCACCATCTTTGCGGCTCTTCTCTGCACTCTTTCCGTCTGCAGCCTGAATCTCGGAGCCAAATTTATTTTCTTTTCCCGGTCATTCTCCCAGCCAGCTGCACCAAGCAGTTCAGCAAAGATGGTGTCCTAAGGCTGCCAAATCTGAGTTGCAAAATTCTATAGAGCCACTCGAGGGCAGCAAGAGGTTCAGAAGAGGCTAACTTTCAGTTGCTGTCTAGTGGTGCCACTCAGATCTGGTGGCCATCAGCCTGTCACCGGATGGTCAGGTTGAACTGTGGTTTTTTAAAGTTTGATAACCAAGGGATGCTGGTTCCATAGATGCCGTTATGTCACCAAGAGAAGGAGGACTAGCATTTTGGGATTGGGCTTTTAAAAATGCTAATGGTTTTCTTAAATGGCTGGTGTGGGTCTTCCGGGCTGTCCGGGTTTTCTTAAATCTCATTGAGATAAGAGGGAGGAGTAAGCTAAAATCAGTGGAAAATCCCCCTCAATATTCAGGGGTGTGGTCTTGGGTGTGGAGGTTCTAAGGCCTGTTTGTGACCCCCAGGGCTGCCCACCTCTAAGTGAAATTAAATATTGAGTTGGAAGAAAAGTTTCTTTTCTTGAAATGAATTTGAGATGGGGTGAAAAGAAATCAATACTGACTTTTAATGTAAGAATCTGAAGAGCTTTATAGCTCTCTCTCAGATAAACGTTTGTTAATAGACTGAATATTATCGGCCTGATGAGCAGGTAATAGTGAGGGTTACTTGATGGGTGTTAATTAGGACTTTAATCTTGTTAAATCAACCAGTGACATTCTGCTAAAGTTAAATGATGCACTGAATTGGGATCCCTGGAATAAGACGAGGTGTTTTACACAGCAGATATCATGCGAAATGATGGCTTGTATAACTCTAGTTTGTGGAATAAACCATATGTGGCTGATTTGCCCCCTACATTAAGATAGAAGCCACCTTTTGCAAACCACATTGGCACCGTGTGAGAATCCAATAAAATAATTGTTTCAGTTTGGCTTAACCAGTTGTGCAAAACTAGCTACTGTGGGTAAACTCTGGCTTAATGCCTAGTGTGTACCAAGCCAGCTAACCACAATTAAGCAAACTCACCAATTCACCTACGGAGAAGACCCAATTTTAAAGGCATCCTCTGCCAAGCAAGTTCACTGGGTGCCTTTGGGCTGGTTGCTATCTTTCCACCCAGCCTACCTTACAGGATGGGTGTTGGGAAAAATAGGAGGCAGGAGCGCTCTGTGGACCGCCTGGAGCTCCTGCTGGCCCTGACTCGAAGGAAGGATAACATGCATTTTTTTATTTTATTTTATTTTATTTTATTTTATTTTATTTTATTTTATTTTATTTTATTTATTTGGGAGTGCATGTATAACGGCCGGCACGGCACGGCACCGCCCCGCTCCCAGCCTGCGTCCCGCTCCTCACCCGCGCGGATTCGAGGGACCAGGCTGGGGGGGGCGGCCGGCCGGCCGGCGGGCGGGCGGGCGAGTGGGAGGGCGTTCGGAGGCGGGGCCGGGAGTCTTGCCCGCAAAACGGCCAGAGAGCGCGGGGCGCAGGCTGCGGTGAAGTGGATCGCGGGGCCAGCGAGGAGCGGGACCCTTGGCCAGGCGCACCGGGGTTGCGTCGGAGGCGCGGATTCGTTGCGGGGAGATACTCGCCGAGATCGCTCAGAGTCCGGGCGTCCTTCGCGGGGGAGTAAGTCTCGGGGGGGCGGCGGGATTTGGGGTGAGGACGCCCCGAGCGCAAATGCCAGAGTCTGGGAGAGGGGCAGCCCCCTGCCGTCCCCTGCCCAGGCTGAGCAAGCGCCTGGACCACTTACGGGGTGGAGCGGAAGGAAGGCAAGCGCGAGTCCCCGCCGCTGCCGAGCGGGAAGCTGCGGTTGGCAGAAGTTGGGAAGCTCCCGGAAAGCGCGCAAGTGGGGACGCGGATCCCGAAGCTGTGAACCGCAAGGGGGGGCTTTTCGGGGGGGGCTTTCCCGGCGCTGGGGACGCGTGCCTGCGGGTCTCCAGCGGGAGTGAGCGGCTGGGGTAGATCGCGGGGAGTCCTCGGTGCCCTCCGTGCCCTCTATAGGGGAGAGAGGGAGGGGGGCCAGATGAGTTTTGGGGCGGAGGCTTTCTGACCTTCAGCGGGGTAAGGAGGGGGCGCGGACTTGGCTTGCGTTTGGGAGTGACTTCAGGGCTTCGGGGCACAACTCCAAACTTCCTTTGCAAGGCGTCGGCGTCTTTAACCAACGTGGAAACTCGAGACCTGCCTTTGCCAGAAAAGGCTTGACCGGTGGAACTTCTGCCTTCCTTTAATGGGGAAGTCACGCGGCTGGGGGGTGGTCCTCAGTGCTGGCCCACTTCTGCGGACCCGTTTGGGAGCTGGGTGGGGGCCCGGGGTGGGGGACTCGCGGAAAGCGCTCGGCGCGTCCTCGTCCGCTGAAACGTCTTGCTCGGCTTCCAAAACAACAGACACTTTTACTGGCGGGTTATTAGCAACATTCCCCGGGCGGTGCATTCCGGACTTGAGGGATGGGTCATTTGAGGCAATGTTGGGTTAGGATTTCTCATAGGATGTGGCATTAAACAAAAAAATAAAGGCCCCAGAGCAACTGGATGGAACTTCGTCTGTCCAAGAGTTTGGACAGGTTTTCAAGGGAGTTTAAGGGAGATTTTATCTTATCTGGGGCTAGAAGTCCAAATGCGGTTCTAGGTCAGCGCGTCACAACCTTGGCAACTTTAAGAGGCATGGACTTCAACTCCCAGAATTCCCCAAATCTACTTACAAATCTGTATGCGAGTGGTTCTTGTTACCTTTATCCTATATTCTGTTCTATTGCTATTATGTATATACTATTACTATTCAATTACTGTGTTTCCTCTATACTCCATACTATTAATATTACCTATATACTATGCTCTACTCCAGTGTTTCTCAATCTTGGCCACTTTAAGACGTGTGGACTTCAACTCCCAGAATTCCCCAGCCAGCCATGCTGGCTGGGGAATTCTGGGAGTTGAAGTCCACACGTCTTAAAGTGGCCAAGGTTGAGAAACACTGCTCTAGGTGCCTAAGCAGTATGCCATATCTGCTTTGCTTTTGACTGGGCGCAACAGTTATTTCTCTCTTATCCTGCTTGGGCAACAGATAAGGCTGGTCCACTGATGGTGAAGGAAGAGTTGACCACCGCTGCTGGGCCTCTTAAAATAGGCCATTTTATGGAGGTGGCTGGGGAAGGAAAGTGGTGAAGTTGCTCATGGGCGCCTAAAGGGTCATGTTGGAAAAAAATGGGTGGGTTCTGTAGAAAGCTGCTTGGTGCTTTCCAACAGTCAGGGATCCCTGGAGATCTTGAGTGGGGTATCGTGAGAAGTCTCATTGGGATCCTTCAGCAAACCAGTTGCTACAGGCAACAAATTCTCTGCAACCAGAAGATGGCTTCATACCGTGCACCAAGGTCTGGCTTGTTTAACCCATGATTTACTGAATAAGCCACCATGGTCTGGGTTCATGTATTCAGTTAAACCATAAACCGGTGGTTCCCAACCTTTTGTATGCCCCACACCCCTAGGAAATGTTTGATTAATATTTGCACCCCCTACAAAGGTAATATCACATTTGAAGATGAAGACCTCTAATTTCTAATGCGGGTGAACAAATTGAACTTAGAAAAATAAGCTTTTAACTCAGTACATAAAATTGTCGTACTCCCTGGAATTCCAGCTCACACCCCAGGTTGGGAACCCCTGCCATAAACTGATGCTTATAAACCATTTGGGGTAGCTTCATATAACATCCTGGGTCTAAATAAATCTGTTTCTTGAAACCACGCATGAGGAGGCTGAAAAATGGTGTTACATTCATCTCTCACGGTCCAGCCCAGTGAAGCTTGAATGAAATTGCTTTCATTCCCTTTTTACAAGTGGAGAAATTGAGATAGGGAGACAGAAGTTTCTTAAAGCCACATGTTAGCTAAATTCACAGAACACTCTTAACCAGGTCAGATAAAAAGAGATGTCTTTTGCGTAACATGCTATGCCTAGTTAGCATTACACTTTGGTTTTGTTGAGTGTGTTCTGTGATCTCAGGCCATTTGGTTAGTTAGTTTAGTAAGCAAGTTAATTCAGTCAGGGAATTCAGGGCTCCAGCCTGATTCCTGAGACTAGAGTTTTGCATTTTCTGGGAGGATTTACATAGAGAACTAGACAAAGCTCCATGATATCTTAGCAGTTGGATTCCCACGTTGTGGATCCTGCCTACTTATTAAATTGTGGTTGGATAAACCACTGTTGACTGGATTCATATCACACGCTAAGTCAAACCTATCCTTGATGATGACTTAGTGCATTATGTTTGAACACAGCTACTGTGTCCTGGGATTTTGGGGAAATGTATTTTTTCAGTGCCCAGTCAACACTTGGAATATAGGCTACACGTTATAGTATGGTGAGAATCTTTTCCATGCCTCTCACTCATTTACTGAAGGACCTTTCTGGTAATTTTGGAATACCTTCCTGGAGAGATGATCCTGATGCCAGACTGGCTCTGCCTTTGATTCCGATTCATCATACTCTTCATATTGACTCAAATCTGTTGGCTTCAGCAGATGGCAGCCTTTAGTTGATCTCAGAAGCTGCATTTGCACTTAGATGGGAATAATAGGGTGGCAGATAGATTGGGAAATCCAAAAAACATTCTGGAAGAAGGCTTTGGCAAACCATAGTGTCCCATGCCTGGCATTTAGATATTTTAGAATTTTTTTAAAAAAATCCTAACACTGTGGGAATTCTGGGAGCTGAAGTCCACACATCTTCAAGTTGCCAAGGTTGAGAAATACTGCTCTGGATCCTGAATGTGACTGTTTGTTCTAAACCTTCTACATGCCTGGTTTGGCCCCAGCTACTCTTTCTCCCTTTGCCAAAAAATATTTCCAGTCTTGGACCTTTGTGAATGGTGGATAAGAAAGAGGTTAAAGTGTCGTCCTCTAACTGGCCGTGCATCTACTCTGTTGCTATGTACCTTCCCTAAGAGGGCTTGTACTGAACCCCGGCGTCACTTGGGGGCTGGATGTCACAAGGATTGAGAAGGGGGAATATTTATAACTCCAACATCTTGCCAGGTTTGATATATTTAGACAGTATTCTGGCCAACAACAAATCAGCTGCAATGGGGCTCTAGAGCACGGTTTATAGCTGCCTGTACTTTCTTCAGAGCTTTCCTTACCGTTTCTTTCCACCCCAAATAACTCATGAAGAAATAAAGTAAGGACCATGGGGCATGTCTTTAAAAAAAAGGCTTGGTTGGGCTTGGAAGCTAAGCAGGGTCAAGCCTGGTTAGTGTTTGGATGGGAGGCGGACAGGCAATTACACGGTTGTTGGCTAGACTGGGAAGTTCAGCAGCTTCCTGGAAGAAGGCAATGACAAAGATGTTTTGGTCTTATTGCCAAGGAAACTGCATGGATGTGTCCGTGAAATCACCAAGAGACAAGCTTGACTTGAAGGAGGCTATAACTTGCCTTAAACAATAACAACTAAGCGCTATGATTTTCTGAGGACACTTTGGGGCCCTGAAATGTTCTGGGAGTTAAAGTCCACACATCTTCAAGTTGCCAAGGTTGAGACACACTGCTCTGGATCCTGAATGTAATAGTTTGTTCTAAACCTTCTACGTGCCCAAGCTACTCTTTCTCCCTTCACCAAAGTGGTGATAGAGGTTGGCTTCCCATTTTTTAAAAGGTCAGGTAGGTCAGGGAAACCAGGCACCAGCCTTGTAACCCCAGTCCTTCCCTGTTGTTCCTCTTCCATCTTGGCCATCCTCAGTGCCCAAAGATCTCCATCCCTCAGCTTTTCTGGGCTGGTTTCTATTCTGCACTCAATTCCTGTAAATCTCTTTGCAAAATGCCCGTGCAATGCTCGCTTTCTGCCTTCCCGGAAATTCCTCCTTCCCCAAAGCCTTCTCTTTCACAAAGATTGCTTACGCATGATCCTTTCAGACCCCAACGGAAGTGTACCCCAAATCTAGCCATGCCTTCGTGTGTATTTCTTTTCTGTGATCTCCAATTTCTTTCTTTTTTGTTTCCCCTATCCACTGCTGAAATGTGGATTGCAAGCTCCGTCCTGCATATCTTTCTTTTAAGTTTGCAAAGACCCACATATGTTGATTGTTTTATAGGCAAAGTCACGTGATTGGGATCTCATTTGTCCAGTGTAAAACCTGATCTTGTGGCCAGTTTTGATAGCCCCCCATAACGTGATCCTCTTATAACCAGTTCCAGCTCGGCCCAGCAGATTTTACAGTGCAGATTAGCTTTCCCCAAGGAGCCGCCCTCCAGATGTGTTGGATTTCAGCTCCTACAATCCTTATCCAACACAGACCAGGTTGGAGGAGGCGGTTATATAACGTCAGAATAATAAGGCTGGTTATTTATGGTAAATAATGGCTAAATTACACATTGGCTGTGTTCCCTTAAGCAGGTCATTTGCAAACCTAGCAGCGGCATTTGCACGGCATCATAAGCAAGGTTAGGGGTTTTTTGGTGGCTTAATGTGTTGTACAAATTCAGGCTGGTGGAAACCTGGAAAATGTGTAACCTGAATAAACAGGCCAAGCATGCTGTGTGAATATAATCATTGTGTTAAATCTCTTCACCTTTTTGTGCCATTCTAATCAGTCAAAATTCTGAGCAGCAAAGCTTTGGTTTTTTCCTGCAAATGTGCACAGGGGCGTTTCTTATCAAAGAGCTGCCTTGGCAGAGCACAGCAAGGCGGGCGGTGAGCTGGGTTATTTCCCCTCCCTTGGCTTGGATCCTGATCCACACGGTCCCAGGTTTCCTCTTCTCCAAGCTGTAGTTGCCAATGGTCAGTTGATGCCCTTGGATGGCATCACCCCAGAGGGGGCAGTTCTTATGGCCACTGTGTTGCAGAGAATCCCTCGGCCCCCATGGCTGCTATGTAAATGCGAAATGCATACAAGAGAGATGCTAAATTGCATTGAGGTCTGTTGGATCTCTTTGAAGCAAGAGAGAAAGAGATGGAAAATTCCTTCCTTCCTTCCTTCCTTCCTTCCTTCCTTCCTTCCTTCCTTCCTTCCTTCCTTCCTTCCTTCCTTCCTTCCTTCCCCAACGCTCACCTGCCTTTCCTTTCCAGATACCACTGTGTCAAGAGTGACAGCTATTGATATGACCTCCAGCTAGTTAAAAACAGCCGATAGCCATGTCATGTCTTGCAGGGACTAATTTCTAAGGCTGCATTATTGAGGCGGGTGGTGGTTGCGTAGATCAGCCCTTCCCAATTCCTTCCCCCCCATTGCTTTCCTCCTCTTAATGCCTGTGTGCGGTTGGTTTGTTTTCTCCTTTGCACATTCTGTTAGCAGCTCTTGATCCAGCCCCCTCCCACATCTGTCCCAGAGCCAAGGCAGACAAATTTAGCTCCTCTGATCTCTCTCTCTCTCTCTGCCACAAGCCAGTAGTGCCTTTCCTTTCCCCGAACTTCCTACAAGCTGTCAATTCTTTTCCTCTGAAGCATCTGAAAGAGTCCTGGTGGGGCAGGCATCAAAGGGTAGGAATATAGGGCCATGTAGGGCAGGGAACAACATAGTTTTGGGGCCTGAGATTGGGGAAAGTGACACAGTAGCTTCTCTGGCATTGCTGTTGGGACAGGACAGCGCCTAGGAAGCTGAGTCTAGAGAGTGTGTGTCAAAAAATAGCAGGGTTGCACAGCTGTTGTAACTGAGTTGGCAGCCTGGGAAAGGGGAGAGAAGGACAGATTTGGATCAGTTACTCATAGTGTAGATCTCCTGGATATTGTAGGAGAGCTGGGTTAGTCTACAGTAGCCCAAAATCAGGAGGAGTCTGGTAGCACCTTTTCAGACTAACCAATTTTATTAAAAAGCATAAGCTTTGGTGAACTACAGTTCGCTTTATCAAGCTGACTTCATTAATAACATTAGTCTGAAAAGGTACTACCAGACTCCCACTGACTTTCTGATAGATCTAATAACTTACAGTAGATCATTAAGGGTTTTTGAATTCCCAGTGGTTCTAACTCCACTTAGGCTAGAGAGACAAATAGGTTTGATTCACATATTGTATCAGGCCAGAATGCAATTCCCTTGGTTTAGGCATAGCTACTGTGCCAACCCAGCCAATGGTGATTTAGTTAAGAAGCCATGATTAAATAAGGTACAATGAGTGAATGTAATCATAATCCAGGCTGAAAGAAAGTAGCTTTCACTGTTTCTGTGCAACGTGATGCTGCACTGTAATGCTTGAGCCCAAGTGATGGATGGAGAAGAGCCAGGTTGAAGTCCCAACTTGGCTAAGAACTTGTTGGCTTCTTGATCTGAGCCAAGAATATCAAGTCCAGATGGCCTGAGAGATGTAAATGCTAAGTTGATTCTGACCGTAAATTGACTCTGACCATAAATCTTGTTGCTTTTCATGAGTTTTAGGTTGACTTTGAGATTTGCTGTCTTGGCCCTGCCTCCTTTGTGGCAACCAAAAGTTATTTTAATCAGTGATGTCCAACTCATTGAATTCAGGCAACTTTTCATCACCAACTGCAGTGTTTTGCAGCCTTTCTGCCAACACGTGGAAACAAAATGAGCTGGGGGGGGGAGTGGAACCTGAGGACCTGATCAATATTGTCCTGTGGTGGACCAGCAAGACATGCTGAAGAAGGCTTTGGCCTGGCTAATGGGAGAGCTAGCCTTGCTGGACAAGATCTCCCTTTCTTCACTAGGCAAGCCACCCAGGAAATGGGCTTCCTGTTGGGATTGAGATGTCCTTGTTGAGCGAAAGGGAACAGAAGCTGAGGCACAGAGTGGCAGAAACAAACAAGGATTAAGAAACAAGAAGAAAACACACACACACAAGAATAATTCCAAATGGATGCCAGCAACTATAAATCCAGCCGTGAGCGGGAAGTCTGTTGTCGGCCAGTTTTACTCCATCTGTCCCTAGCAATGGAGGCGGCAAGGAGGAGGATAAATTTATTAAGCCAGTGTGCTTTGGATCTCAGTATGTCTGGATAGGCCCAGACTTGATAAATTTCAGAGAGCTTCAATTACATGCTGATTGTTTCCCAATTTTGGAGCAAACCCTCCCTCCCTCTCTCATCTCTCTCTCACACATTCAAATGCCTGCGCACGCATGCGATCCATACAAGCTATCTTCAAGCATAGCCGATAAGCAACCAGTGACTCTCACTGCACCATTATATGGTAACGGCCACTAAGAAAGATGGTTTGAAAGAAAGGTGGCTTTAAAAGGTGGCACTTAAACTGATTCAGGCAGACAGAAGTCTATTAGTGCTTATTGATCACGGCTATATGTTGCCTTCAGTTTTACGTGCAGGTGACTGGGGATCTGCAGTAGGCCAAAGGTGTTGCTTTTCTGCTGCTTGGGTGCACTCTTCACACTAAGCATGATGTGGTTCAACTGGTGTTGTGGAGCATGTTATACAGACTTGGCCATTGTGCTTTGTGGGTCCTGATGATCAGAGCCAATCCAGTTTTTCCAGAGCAACAATCACCCCAGCCTTTGAGTGATATGCCAAGGGGGGATGGGTCTCACCCATTCCAGAAAGGAGTGGGTGAGACCAGGATGAACACTTGGATTGATTTCATTTTCATCTACGTGCCATTAGAATGAAAGAGAACTAGTAGAATTACTATACAGTCATGTATGCAGTTATTTCCCTCTCTTACCACATTTTTTGAAAAAGTTAAAGAACATTTAGTGTATGGCTTAGAATATTTTGCAAACACAAACATTTGATTCTTACGTGGCAAAGCAGGGTTAGGATGAAAGTGAGGCGTGAACCCAGCATTGCTTTTGATCCAACTGGAAATTAGCATGACTGGCTCAGTTTGTGTCCTGGCAAAATCTTCCTATTTCTGGCCTCATGATGGGAGAAAGAAGAGAGGTGAACCGAATTCCATTCTGGAGTTTGAAAGGAAAGTAGAATGTCACATTTCTTTTTCTATCCAGTGTTGGAAGGAAAATATGATCTAACTCGGAGCAGGAGGCCCAGAGCTCTGAATGCATAAGGAGACTGCTTTTTGCACAGGGAAATATTTAGCCTGTTTTCTGTTTGTGGTGAAAAACCTTTCAGGCCACAAGCGAGCCAAAGGACGGGAGTGTTCCTATTTCTTTTCCTGTTGATTAGCAATAGAAGCCAAGCCTGTTAGCCAAAAGGATGTTTATTGAAAAGATTGGCTTGTGGAGTGATGCAGAACTGGGATGGGAAGAAGGGAGGGGAGACACTGCATACCTGGGCCTATCAACCTCCTTGTTTTTCTCTTGAAGGAAGTCGATAGATTGACCTTCCAGCAAAACAGATTCACGACCAAGCTTTTAAAAAATTATTACTATTATTTTTTGGACCTGTGCCTCTCGATTAGGACCCTGCAGACTTTTGAGAGGTACCGAATGCTTTCTTTGCCCACTGCTTTTGATCCCTCTGGACCTTGATAAAGCCACCCGCATTGGGGGGAGATGGGCGGGGGAGAAATTTGATAAATAAATTAAATAAATAAATAAAGCAATCTACGTGGCCATGATAGTGAGAAATACTGAGGTTTCAGGTTTCTCTTTTCAGCCTGATGTCTAGCTCCAAGTCAAAAAGTGTGGATCTCCAGAGAGGGGCTAACGTGCTCTGTAGCCAAAGTTTATTCAGTTGCTTCATATTTTCTGATGAATATAAAAATAGGTTTGCTGGTGAGTGTAACTTAAAAAAAAAGGCTGAGAAACAGTAGAGTTGGCTCTTCTCTTTCAATGTTTCTTCCTCTTTTTCCTGGCTGGGCACTCATATTTGTAGGGAGAAGTTTTAGTTCACAGCCCAAGTATTCCTGTTTGTGCAGCGGGACTTTGGATGGATGGCCTCCCATGCAGACGGGGCGTTGCCATTCCTGCGGTCCCTAACCAGCAGGGTTAGAAAACTATTTTGCTGTGGCTATTTTACTGATAGATTGATTCAATTTGTATAGCCACCCTTCTCCAACAAGGGTCCCTGGGCGGTTGTGGTTAACTGGGGGAAGACATTGCAATTTATTTATTTATTTTTTTTTGCAGATCTCTTTTGTTTTCCATAAAAGCACCCTTGACCTTACGGTGCCTGGGGTACTTGCCAGCTCAGCTTGTGAACTTATGCTGCTTTTTATTTCAACCGTGCGGATTCTACCCCTCTCCCATATGTCCTGACTAAGCATGATCTGTAGGCATTTGCAAACTGGAAATTGCCTGGTGGGCAACAGCTGGCAGAAGGGAAGCCTGTTGCAACATCCCTGGGCACCGTGGAGACAGGTTATCGTCTGCAAACATTGCAGAAAGTTTTCAGCACTTGCAAACATCTCATTGCCATAGTAACTGGCCTTTGTCCTCCCTCCCTCCAGGGCCAGCTGGGTCATTTCAGAATGTGAAATCGTGGGCCCAGCACCAGCTGTTCCAAGCGTGCTTTGCTTTCCTCCCCAATCTGTTTCCTTTCCACCTGGCTGCTCTGCTCTCCCCCCCCCCCCTTTCTCCATGCAGAATACCTTCCTCTCCAGCGGTTCCTGTTCCCCCCTCTGCCTTCTGCCAGATCTCACCCGTCTTTTTCTCAAAAACGCTTTGCATTCAGATAGATACACTTTCATTTTAGAATCTTGCTTCTCTGCAGCCTCCCTTTCTTTAAAGTTCCGGATGCTTCCCCCTCTAATTTTACTTTTACTGATTTACTTTTGATGCATTGGTTGTTGCAGCTGAAAGTTGCCATGGTGGGGACTTGGCCAGGCTCCTGTGTTGAATAGGAGAGAGAAGGGGACCAAGCACCCCATGATGTGTTTTCTCTTACTGACAGGGCAGTGATTTGGGGAGAGCTTACCTGTTGAGTTTTGGGGGATTGCTTCAGCTGAGAGGAGATGCTAAAACGGAAAAGTGGACAGAAAAGCGGTAATCCTATGGATCACAGCTGTTGGGAACGTGCAAGAAACAGGAAGGGGGGAAATGAAGAGTGGAAGTGCTCCTGAAGAAGTCCACAACAGCAGGAATATTGGGGGGGGGGGGAATAGGGGTAGGGAGGAAAGGATTTGTGCTGTTACTGGCTCGCTTTTTAGAATGCATGCTTCATGTGACATACATGTGTGCCCTTATTGTAGGTATGGGTAAGACCTGTTGCTCCCAGATGTCCTAGCCAAATACGATCAGTAGTGAGGGAAGATGGGAACTGTGATTCAGCAACATCTGGAAGGCCACAGACTTTCCATCCAGCCATAAGGCCTGAACCGTTTGTTATTTCCGTAGTGGGAAGCCATATTTCCTAGAAGCCAACCAAAAGCACAGAATACGGATTGAGGAGGGTTTCACTGTTTTGTTGCACACTCCAAATCAAGAGCATCTGCTTTACCCCATCCAGGAACCTGACTGTCTTTTTTTTTTTTTTTAATCTCCCCTGGACATATGTAGACATGTGGATCATTCTTCCTCTTTGTGGGATCTTCATAGCAAGTTCAGCTGCAGGTAAGATCACATTTGGTCTTGAGGGATGGAAGTAAGACCCTCCCTCCCCCACCGCATCCCGTCCAGCACAAAAACACTGAAACATAAAGATGCCATAACTGAGTCCTGGATTTGGCTGGATTTCTCTCAATCAACCTTCTACAACCTCACGCTTTCTAGAGCTTATGTACAAAGGATGTCCTACACCTAAGCTTCTTAGCAGTTCCCCACTCCAAGGAAAGTATATCATATCTTGGAAGTTAGTTATAGAGGATACCCGTCGCTTGTCCTTCTGTACTTTTGAACTTCTGTGTGCGCACCCCCTCAATACAAATCATGATGACACAAACACGACCACATTATGCCTTGTGACACCGTGAGACAAATCCTGACCTTTCTTACTTCTGTCCAGACATCGGATGCAGGCATGGAAGTTACACAGTTGGCATTGCGAAGCGTTGTCCACTCATGGACCCCCGAGCCTGCATGCTATTGGCTTGTTGCAATTAATAGACAGCCTGCCTGATTGGGGATTTTGAGAATTGAAATTCAAAAGCTTAAAAAGTGCAAGTTTGTAGAAGGTTGATTTGATCTCTAAGGGAAACCAGGATATTTTTTTTCTCTGAGTCAATTTAACTTTATGTCGTGAAAAATCTTGGCTACCTTTGGGGTTAAGGCTATTCATTACTTGTATAATATTAATGATTGTGAATGAGTTGGTGAGGTTAAAAGTGAATTCCCGACTCCTCATTCAGAAATGATGGTTATAATTTTGAAAGTTCAGTTTTCTTCCCACATAATTAATAATGAAGTGTATAAAATACACAGACCGAATGGCTAGGTTCACATGTCATGCTAAGCCATGGTTTGTTTAGGCTACAATTAGCATGCATCATATCTCACTATAAACGATGGTTTATAAATGGAAAGGGCTACAGTTTGTAACATGTCCAAGTCAGCATATCCAACTTCATCAACTTTCAGAGGTGTAGACTTCAATTCCCAGAATTCCCCAGCCAGCAGGACTATTGCTCAGAATTCTGGGAGCTTAAAGCACACATTAAGAAGCTAACAAGGGTGGAAAATCCAGTGCTAAGCCAAGCAGACTCTGTTAGGATTTAGATCAATGAGTAAAGTTCAAGCCACTGAGCCAAGCTTGCATGTGAAAATGATGCTGTGGGTTAAAACTGGGTCATCCAGAATCAGTTGTACCCCAGCTATCATAGAACAGAGCTACATTTCAATAAAACAAGCATGAGATCTCATTTAAATTATTTATTTATTTACAGTGGCTGACTTCAGTAGTGCTTTTGACCTCTCCTAGCTAGAATAGAAGGGGAGAACACCATATGTTCACCAGCATTCTCAGCTCTTCAGGGGCAAGACATGTGTTGCTGATTAATAAATCAGTGGAATGTATGTAAAGATAATGTACATGGAAGTAGTACCTGTTCTTCGGCTTGAAAACAACAGCTGAAAACAAAAATGTCTTAAGAACAGTAATCAGTTGTAAAATAGTAAAATATATTAGCCCACAGTGGGGGGGGGGGAGAATCTATACAGAAACAAAAAGATCTGAAACATCTGGGCAACGTACAGCTTTTAAAAATAAATAGGAAACGAATAAATACTGTCTTTGGGAAGAAATCTGATTTTTGAATGGGCTTTTTCTGCACGTACCCGTAAAGGTGGAAAGATGCAAAAACAGTGAGGCTGTTGCAATTGTAATACAGATAGTCCTTGTTTAGCGACTGCCTTGTTTAGTGACTGTTTGCAGTTACAACAGTAATGAAAAAGTAAATTTACAACCAATCCTTGCATTTATGACCTTCACAGTCTGTAAAGCAAAGGAAAACTGAAGTAAGATCATAACCATAAGTGTGGTTTCACTTAGCGACCGCTTTGCTTAACGACTGAGTTACCAGTCTCAATTGTGGTTGCTATATGAGGACTACCTCTAGCTGCATAGGAAGTGGACCATGAACAGTTGTAATTTCCATGAGTAGATGTCCTAGCTTAAATGCTGATTTCTACCAATGATTTAGAGGTGAGGCACGTGACATCATCTCCGCCAGGTTGGGAGTGGGAGAAGAAGATGAAGAACATAGTAATTGGGTGGGTTTGTGCAGAAAAGTTTCAATTTTTATTGTAGACCCGCATGGTGGAAGCCTTAGAGATTAAAAATATGTCCTGCTAGGTTTCAAGGAACTAAAATTCATGACTTGCATGCTGTCTTTTTTCTAATCAAGATTAGAAAAGAGGAATGACAGCTCCATTGCAGTAACTGGTTTGGGAGCACAGCAAAGGCTATCTCTCTGTCTTTCATAATTCATCTCTTCCTATGTGTGTATCTTTCAGAGTCCCCCAAGGATCAGCCCCATGACCCTTTCAATTATGGTAAGTTAATCATTACTGAAAGTCTGTCTGGGGCTTTTCTGCAAGCGAGAAAAATCCCTTGCAACTGGCAGAGCTAGGAGCAAAGCCCAGGCCAAAAAAAATAAAAAATAAAAAATCTCTGAAGGATTTTTTTTCCTGTTTTTATTTAATTTGGAAACAGGCAGATGATTCTGAAGACTACAGTAATGCTTCAGAAGGATATTTAACCCTTCTCTTCATGCTTTCTTTGGAAACACCCCACCCACCCCCTGCTTAAAAGCTACTGTTAGATCTTTGGTTGGCAATGCAGATCTGCCTTTGTATTCCTTTCCCCCCCTTCTTGCTCCGCGAGGCTAATAGGGCAACAACGCAGAGGAAGAGAAGGGTGGGAAGATGCCCACAAACATTTGCTGATGTTGGACCCGTAGTTGAACACCTCTGGAACGCAATACTGGGAGCCCACTTGCACCCAACCGCAGCGTAATCGAGCTGTGGTAACACTGATGTTCTGCTTTGTCTCCATCATGCGGTCTTCCTCTTGTGCCATCCTTGGTTATATCAGTAGTATTGTGTTTCCTCCCTTATCTTGACCCTGTCCAAGGAGAGCATTAAGAAGCATAATGTCTGATTGGCTTGTCAACTGTTCCTTTGGGGAAGGGTTGGGTGGGGCTCAGAAAGGAGGCAGGGAAGGGATCCGCGATGGAAATAAAATAGTTTTCTGATGATCCAGGGATGGGTGGAGAGCACGTCAACTTTTCAGTGGGGAAAGGCCCTATAGAAATAGGGTCCTCCATTCCAACTCCAGGCCACTTTCTATTCCTAGCTTGACAAACCCATTGTTTTTCCTTTCCACTCCAGACTACCATTCGCTGAGAGTTGGAGGCCTGGTGTTTGCAGTTGTCCTGTTTCTGCTTGGCATCCTCATTATCCTTAGTGAGTACATACCATCCAATGGTTGCCCAGGATGCTGGCTCAGTGAGTTGGGATCAGAATACACTTAAGCTATACTGACTGTGTTCACACATCATGCAAAGCCCTAATGTGGTTTGGGTTGGTGGATTCGGACTTCTCTTGGCGTCTGGACCCAACCATTGTGTTATGGGATCCAAGACTTATGCCTTTGAATAAAATGGGTTAGTCTGAAAAGGTGCTACCAGACTCCTTCTGATATTTTGCTACTGCAGACTAACCCAACTCTCTTCCTTGTGTCAGAGAGTGGAAACTGGAGGGCATTTTATTATGATTATGGTCTGGGGCCTTCTCTGTGCAGGCTCTCTTCTGTTCTGATTCAAATAGTGCTTCTCTCCAAGAAACTCATCCCTGCTCAGATTCTGTTGGGTTCCTCACTCTACTCTTGATATCTCTCTTCCTCTCCCAGGCCGGCGCTGTCGGTGCAAGTTCAACCAGCAGCAAAGGTAATAATCCTCCCATAAAGTTAATTTGGAGGGGATGTGGAACCGTGGTTATGTGTGTTGTATCAAATGGACAGAAATGGGGGGAGCCTAATAATGTGGTGTAGTTCTGCATGTTTTGGGATGTTGTTCAAGCATCTTCATTATTAGGAGACCCTTGAAACTCTCTGCTTTTTCTTTATTCTCTTTTATTTCCATTTTCTGTTATCTCCCTGCTGGGGAAAAATCTGGCCATTACAATGGTTCATTCTCTGAACTAGTACATCTGCTGATAATTGCTTTCTTTCTGGGGTGCAGGGACTGGAAGCTGGGAGAGACGGGATATTAGAAGGTTAACGTGCAAGCGTGATGGAGATGATTACCCTATAAATGGGCTTTTAATTTTGACCCTGCTAGAAATATTCGGATTATACATATAAAATGGAGATGTGGAAGCTGTGGGGTGCTAGTAGCAGATAAGAGTTGTGAAATTTGGGAAGAAAAGGATGCTACAGATTGTTTAAGGGCTAAAGAGAAGGATTGATTCATCGTCTCCCTAGCTAGCTTCAACTGTCAGATTAACAATCGACTCTACAACGACTTACTCACATCTGTCACCCTTCAGATATGTTGACATTGTAGCTGCAGACATTTGGAGGGCGCCACACTGGGGAACGCTCATAAGCACCCAGGAGAAGCCACAGTGATGTCACGTGTCTCACATCATCCCCGAAATGATTCAAATTCTGCCATTTGCACAGTGACCATATAACGCAGGGGACATTGCTTCCCCTCTTGGCCCTCCCACAGATATCTTGGAAAGGCTGCTGTACCCAGAAACATGGAAAGGAAACATTTTTCTAGAACTGTAGGAACGTAACTGGCATTTTCCAGCTCTTAAAACACAAAGGCCTGGCTTGCATGACAGGGATAACCCACATGTTCCCTCCTCCAGATAGAGGTAGTCCTCATTTAGCGACCACAATTGAGACTGGCAGCTGTGCCATTAAGCGATGTGGTCACTAAGTGGGAAATCCGGTGACCGTGATTGTGCTTTCCTTTTCCCCGTGCCCCGCCCTGTGGAATGCTCACCGAGGTGCTGGGAACAGCTGGCTTGAAACTGACAAGACTAATCAGTTTCACACCCTCCACTTTGCCTCCTAACCACTCCCCCTCTCTTTAGAATGCTGACTGTGGCTTTGGGATAATTAGCAAGAAGGGAATTAATGTTTGCATTTCCATTCATTGGAGAGGAGGGGATTACAAGAGAGTAAGCCGGCGCACAATGGGGAATACACAGCAAAAGCAATGTTGTGGTGCTGGCAATCCAAGCGCGCTACACAAACAACCAGGTGTATTCTCCATTGTGTGCTGACTTACTCTCTTGTAATCCCTTCCTCTCCCATCTCTCTGCTCTGTGAGGGGAGGAAAAAAGAAAAACAACAGGTCAGGCCCAGGAGAACAGGTACTGGCTGTAATGGCGATCGTGTGAATGAGAGATGCTAAGAAGGTCGTCAATGCGGGCATTGGTTGTAAAATTATTTTTTCAGCACCGTCATAACTTTGAACAGTTGCTGAATGAGGCAGGTGGTAAGCGAGGACTGCCTGTATTTAATCTGCCTTCTTTTCCTGGCAGCCCATGGCATGAATAGCAGAGTGGGCTGGCCATTTTTACAGTCCTCCAGTTGACGCAAGAGAGACCAAGAATCTTTCTTCTCATGCTGATGTTTTCCTTTCTCTATTTTTTTCTCTTTGGGAGCAATTAAAAATAATCTGCTGGGGGCAAAGTGAGGATCCGCACCATTGTAGAGAGGAGGGCTCAAGCTAACCCTTGGGGGATCCCTCTGTGGCTCCAGATTCGAGGAATTGCCTGTATGTTTTGGGCTTAAGAAATGCTTCTCTAACACAAATGAAGCATACAAACCAAATGGTGCTAGGAAGGGAGGGAAGGCAAGAATTCCCACTGTGGTATTTTTACTGATTTGTGCTGCGCCCATTTGCACATCCTGATGTGACTTTATTACGGTGTAGTTTATCATTACCTTTAGTACTGTATGCTGAATTGTTATTCCTTTCAGATGTCAGCAGGGGGAGCTGTAGCATAGCTTTTATACCCAAACCCTCTGGTTGGTATCCACGTGTGCACCCACTTACACGTACACACTGACCTCATCCCAGATACGCGTGCATTTATCCTCTGCCAGAAAGATTGCCAGTGCATTGCATTCTCATGATGTATCAAGGCAAGATTTTTAGCCTTACTGTGGAAAAAGACATGGTGCGAAAGAATAAAGTGCTAGAGAGGGGAGGGGGGAAAAAACCCTCAAGATGCCAATTTCTAATATGACAAAGTTCATCTAACGATCCTTGGTAAAGGAGCCAAATCTTGACAGTGCATTGGTTTATAATCAGCTGGAATAGAAACAGCTCACCAAAAGGAGAAACAGAAGCACTGTAAAGATAGGAGCTGCAGAACTGGTTGGGGTTCGGGGGGTACAGAACACGTTTCGAAGTAAGGATCCAAACCTGTTCTGTGTGCAAAGAATTGTCACTGGCTGGTGTGATGAAAGTTCAACAGGTGGAGACCCTACATGATGGTTTTGTTTTGTCCCCAGGACGGGGGAACCTGATGAAGAGGAGGGAACTCTGCGCAGCTCGATCCGGCGTAAGAGCCAACCTATGGCCACCGTACACTTTCCTTTCCCCTTTTCTTATGGGGTGGGGGCCAGGGAACTTAAAAAAATTTTTTTAAATTGATTATAGCTGCCCAACTCCAACTTAAAGCGAAAAGGGAACAAGAAGAAGAAAGCTGAGCTGCTTTCATATCATATACCCCTGGCATTCTGTTTGGCAATATGTAAGGGAATTGGGGATCTGTTAGATGTCCTTTAAAAGGCTGATTGATTTGTGCAATGCACAGTTGTCAACATCGGGGTGTTCCCCAGGATGGTGACATGGCTTGCCGTCTTTATTTGCTGCATCTTGCATTCTGGAGCAAGATGGTCTTTAGGGCCGTTGGAGTCTGTAATGCAACAGACCCTGGAGGAAGCAGACTGTCCTAGCTGGAGGTGTGTTTGCAGAAGGACAGAATGAATCATTTCAGGAAAAGGCCTTTTAAAAAGATCAGACTCCTTTTGAATTCTCACTAGGTTTATCCACTCGGATGAGATAGAAGACATCCAGAACTGGTGAGTTGCTTCTAGACTGAATGAAAATATACCCATTCTTGTGATCTAACTTCAGCTGGATTCTCTTGACTCTTGTGCTTTCAAAATCTATTGCCGCCTCTGTTGCTCTGTGCCTACTGCAACGTTTTAGTTCCCTTTTCTTGTCTTTTTTTCTTCTGTAAGATCCAAGTGGCCTCGAGAGCAGAGGACTTGTTCATGTAGATACTGTATTGATCTGAAAGGAAAGCTCGTTTTGTTTGTGTTTTGTTTGTTTTACAAATAACTCACCTGTAAAAAAAAAAGGGAGGGTTAGGGCTAAAAGGGTGGGGGTTAAAAGGGTTAGGGTTTTACAAATAACTCACCTGTAAAAAAAGGGAGGGGAGTCTTGCTTTGTTGAGAACATAACACTGGAGACAGGCAAGGAGTCCCCCCCTCCCCTCGTCTAATCTTCCTATTTTGGGGGTGGAGGAGGTTGGCTTGTCTTAATTTCAGGGCTATCTTCTTTCTGGGCTTTGTGGTAAATGTGCCCTTTGATGACCTCCGCAATAATCAAATAGAAATTAAGTCTGCGATAGGGTTGCTGGTCCAAATCTTAGTTCATACTTCCCACTGTTGCACCAAGGGTTTAATTGTGAAACACCAGGATCTCACTGCACCTGCTTGACTGCAGCAACTTTTCTCATTCCAAAATTGGGTGAGGAATTGTACGAAAGGACCTGCGTTAGATAGGGAGGCCCTGGCCATCATCTACCCGGTGGAGAGCAGCCTCTTGCAGCTTTACAAAGACTCCAGCCAGGGTTGCCTTCTTCGGCTGCAAACTGCCAAACGTCAAATTGTGTGCATGCTCGTGTGAACCTGTTCAAAAGGAAGTTCTGTTTGTTCCATGAAGGTCATGCTGGGACATGGAACAGAGGCCTCTATAGAACAGCCAGCCAGTGGAGACTGGTAAAATAAATAAAACCACGTTCAGGATAGGTAGCAGCCCTGAGCTGTGTGTTGTTCTGGGCCTGAAGGGGGCAATTGGGGGAGAGCCAAGGTCCAAGCCATACAGGACCAGGAGTTTAAGCTGTGTCAAGAAAAGGACTGGCAGGTAGACTGTCTGATGTTATGGATAAATCTGGAAATCAAGGGGCGTGAAGATATCTCCAACAGCAAGGTGGCATTCGTTACCACAATAAATTTATTCTCTGGCTGGACCTGGGATCTCATCACCGGTCACTTGGGTCCTGAGCTTCTTCCTTTTTTATTTTAATTTCAACTTTCTCCTACATGCCTCACTTCTTTCCTTTTCTTCTCTTCTCCTAGGGAGCTGCACGTCGTCCCCCTGGATCCAGAGCGCCCCCTCCTTTGTTCTGCCTGGCCTTAATTCTCCCAGCAAGGCCCCATTGCTTGCAACAACTCCAGTGAATTCCAGAACTGGTTGCCTCTGGGGTCATCCCAATCCAACTGAGCCCCACCAAGGCCTTCCCCATCTGTTCTGGCTTGCTGCTTGAAGTCCACTACCCCTCAGAAAGAGAGGGCAGCCATCTAACCATTGGCCTTCAGCCAGGTTCTAGTGATCATGAGGGGTTCTAAATCTTGAGCTAAGCTCAAGCTGCTTGACAGTGTAGCCCTTTCTGAGCCCTTCTCCCTTAAAAAGCCCTCCTTGGGCTTATGAAAATAAAAATTCCTCGAGTTCCTTCTTCTCCTGATGGCTGCATCCATGCAGTTCTTTTGGCAGGTTTAGGGACTTGGTTTACTGTTGCCTTCTTCCAGGTTGTTTCTCAAGTTCTTAGTCTAGCTTGCTCTCCTGGGTTTCACAGATGGTCCCCCATTCAGTACTAACCATGACCGCTACTATGAGATCAATCTGGGACTCCCACCAAGGCAATAGTTCTAAAAAGAACAGAAATTGTGAGAGATCCAGTTCCCTCCTTCTTTCCGTATTACCAAAGAAAGGGACAAATGAAGTTCTTCTGGCGTAGGATGTTATTTCATTGGCTTTCACCATTGTCAATTATGCCATTTGAGATCACACAGCCAATTTGGATTGTATTCATAGAAGGAAACAAGTCTGGGAGGGGGAACTTCCCAAAACCACCCTTGTGCCTCTGTGCCTTTCCTTAATATTGTGGATGGACTGATTATTGCCATGAAGTTGACATTGACTCTTAACAACCACATAGAAGGACCTTCTCCAAGACGATCCTTAATTGTAGGTGTGACTAAATCAATATGCAAAGAAGCGGATGTAGGATTGATAGCTGTGTTCAGTAGCAAGCCTCTTTTCACTAGCAGTGGTTCTTTCTGTTAGTTCCGGAACAGGATTTTAGGGTACACAGTTGGCTTTTAAAGGTAGGAAGGGAGATTTTTCCCATTGAAAATGGCAAGAGTTTGGTGGTTCTCCCCATTGCAAGATGGTAGATGTTTTTCCTATCAGTTTGTTCTCACAACCCAGCCACTGGACAAGGATTATTCTAGCTTACCTGTACAAGTATGGGAGAAGGCAAGGAGAGTACCAGAATCACCTTCCCCAGATGCCTTGATTATTAATTCCCAGCCCAGCATGACCAAATGCATGCAATGAATGCCAGGGGAAGAAAGGCTATTGGAACGGGCAAGTAACTACATTGTTGGACTTAAGTTATTTAAAGACGCTACCAAGACCTCCAGACAATGGTGTGGTGGAAGAAGCTAGGCCTGAAATAAGTTTAATGTACTTCTAGGTCAACTTCTGAATGGGTAGCCAGCAAAAATTTTTGGGATGGCCTTGCACAGAATCTCTCGAACCCAGTATTATCTGCAGCCCAGGGTCTCAGACAGTTGCCTTTCCCCTTTTCTGTTGCTGGAGTGTTGCCCTGCAATTTTCTGCAGATCTTTTCTCAAGGGATGTGATCTCATCAACAGATCCACCCAGCTGATGAGCTCTCGACGAGCTTTGCAGTGCGGAGGTGCAAAAGCTTGTCTTTGTAGAAATCTGCCGGCGAAGGGCAAATTCCCTCTCTTTTCTGTGGCTGGGCAAGGACAACAGTAGCTCCCTCTGAGTGCAGATGAAAGGGCTATTTGAGCCCATATGGAAGGAAGAGTTCAAAGGGGAGAAGGGAGCTGGTGAGACAGAGGGACGATGGTCTCTTGGAAGTGATGATAAATAATGCAATCTTAATAGTTAGGCTGACAGTGATTGCGCAGTTCCCTAAGGGCCTGTGGTTTTTAATAGCGGGAGCCAGAGATGTAGTCAGAAATCTTCATTTTCTCTTTGGCTGCTGGAGCGGGAGTTTCTAACATCATCAAATGTGTGATGACCCACGGGTGTAATACAGAAGGATAATCGGGGATTTGTCTTATTTGAAGTAAGCAGCGTTATTAAGAAAATTAATTGCTGCCGGTGTCAGCTTGGAAGGTGGAAAGGATGTGACCTTGGCTTTGGAGTCTCTCCTCCTGCCCTTTTTTCAGCCATGGATTTGATCCTGCTGGCTGGGGATTGTAACGTTTGGAAGTCCAGCCAAACTGGAGCCATCATGCTGGGGGAGGCTGATGTGTCCTGCCAATGTATGGCTTGGTGTGTTGCCCGCGTGGAGAATCTCCAGCCCTAATCTGGCCTGTGAAGGCCCAATGCTGGGTAAGGCACGCAGGCAGGCATTTGTTTCCAGTCTTCTGAAGCAGTGGCACCTCCAGAGTCCTGGGACTTCAGTGGGTGGAGCTTCAGAGAAAGGGTGGAGTTTCAAAGTGCCTGCCGCCCTGTCTTCTGACCTCATACGATGGGCGTCTGTAGGAGCTCATTGCTTTTGTCAAAATGACAGAAGCCGCTTTGCACCACTGTGCCACAAGCTCCACCCCTTTTGAACATGCTGGTGATGTCATGATACATTGCAAAAGGGGTGGGGCTTCTGTGCCAACGTGGCTTTGTCCTTCTCGCCCTGCTCCGCAGATGCGACCGCATCGTACCAAGGCTAACCAAGCACATTTGGCTTCCTGAGTCAGATGAGGAAATTGACACCTTGACTGGCCCCAAACTGATAAAGGGTTTTAGCAGAGCCATGCAGAAAAATCTGGCTGGATATAAAAATCCCCTTCTCAGCTTGCAATCCGATCCAGTCGAGAATGCAGCTAATCAGTGTTCTGGCAGATGATAGCTCCAGCCCCAGTAGAGAGATTGCTGCCTGTGATGTGGACCCAAATCTTTTACTTCTGCTTGTAGCCCTTCTAAACCTGGCTAGGTTTAATTCAACAGTGATGACAGTGGAGTGAAAGCGTGGATGACTCACCCATAGGAATCCTGGGTGAAGTTAAGTCTTGGACCACTGGATGAATTTTTCCCGTGGAGCACTTTGGCTTCTCTCCAGCAGAGGGCAGCACCACTAACCATCACCTGCCAAAGTTCATTGGGCTGAAGATTGACTCTGTGTGACCCTGGTCTGCCCAAGTGATGTTACTTCCATTAGCGCGATCCTCCATGTAAAAAAGCCTTTCTTGAATCGAGCTTCATGGTTCATCTGTTTCTACTTTTGATCCTTGGGGCAAGTGCTTTTTGTAACCTGAAAATGCTACGCGGCAGGTCGGTTTTGATCCGGTATGAGTGCCCAATCACAGGTGCACAAATGGGGAATCTGGTTGGGCGCGGGAACCTCATTGCAGTCCTGTTTCCTTTCTGGGAGTCACCCCAGTTCTCTTTTGCTCATGAAAAGGCTAGTGAAATGAACTGATGCAAGGGGAAGCACGTGTTGGTGCCTAGATGTTTAACGTATGCATTCATTCAGTGGCTTCCTTCAAGTTTTGCAGATCATTTACATGTGAGATCTGGGCCTTTCCGTTGTATGGAAAACAGGCCACATGCCAAGCACCCAAGTGGTGGTTGAATGCTTAGGAGGAATCTTTCCAGATTTTGCTTTCCTCCTGGCCGATTAAAGGTGTTTCCAAATGTCACTTTTTTCCTGCGCTTGCAGAGTTATAACTAAAATATTGGCACGGTGGGCAGCCTTCTAGCACAAGAGCCAATGCCCTGGAATTGCAGAGATCAGGCAAAATGATCAAATGAAGCAGATCAAACAATATGGAAAATGTGTACAAACCCATACTAAATAAGAACTTTTAATGGGAAAAGGCATGGGGGAACAACGGAAGGAGCTGAAGATGTTATAAAGGGGCTTTGTTTTTATGCAGTTGGCTTTGTCATGCTTTCTAATTGCCCTTTACAATCAATGAATTAATTTTCTTTAGCTCTGAACAGTCCCCTTAAACGAGCGGGGAACATTAAAATCAGTGAAGAAAGAACATTTGTGATATTCTTCATTATCTGCTGGTCTTTCCTTAAGAGATGAAACGGGGAGTTAAAGAGGTATTTTAAAGTTTGTGGAGCATATGGTGTTAAAATCTTCCATTTGGAAGATATTCCTATTTTCATTTTTAAAAGAGTATCTCATGCTTCATTTGTCAACCCCCCCCCCCGCTTCCTACAGCTGCTTTCAGAAAAATAACCACAAGCACATTAATCATAGGGTAAATACTGTAACATCCATGTAAAGCTACAACAGTAAAATTAAAACCCATTAAGGTCTCTGGCAATTTAAATTTTCAAGGAAATTGGGGAAATATCTGATGAACACCTTTAACTGAATATAAAACACTCCCCAAAGAAGGCTCACCCAAGTGTAATATCTTAGTACAGTGGAACCTCGGGTTATGAACGCTTCTGTTAATGAACTTTTCGGGTTATGACCAGCTCCGGCTGCAAAATTTTGCTTCGGTTTGCGAACTCCGCCTCAGGGTACGAACAGGATACGTGGCCATTTTCCCTCCTGTGACACGGTCCGCGGCCATTTTTCTGCCCGACACGTGGTCCGCAGCCATTTTCCGCCCCTGACATGTGGTCCGCGGCCATTTTTCCGCCCGACACGTGGTCCGCGGCCATTTTTCCGCCCCGACACATGGTCCGCGGCCATTTTCCACCCCTGACACGTGGTCCGCGGCCATTTTTCCGCCCCTGACACGTAGTCCGCGGCCATTTTTCCGCCCCTGACACGTGGTCCGCGGCCATTTTCCGCCCCTGACACGTGGTTGTAGGGAGGGGGACTCTCCCTCCAAGCAATAGCCACCTCCCTGTCCTCCACGCCAGAATGGATTAACGGTAATTACATTGAACCTTATGGGGAAATTTCCTTCGGATTGCGACCAATTCGGGTTGCGACCAGAGTCATGGAACGAATTAAGTTCGTAAATCGAGGTTCCACTGTATACTGTACTGCAGTGTTGCTCAACGTCAGTTACTTTAAGATGTGTGGACTCCAACTCCCAGAATTCCCCAGCCGGTGCATGCTGGCTGGGAAATTCTGGGAATTGAAGTCCGCACATTGTAAAGTTGCTGAGGTTGAGAAATACTGCTATACTGTGTTCCAGTACAATTGTTTAACTTTTCCAAATTCTTGAAAGTAGCTGAGACTTCTAGCTCAGCTAGAAGTTTGAAATGTGGAATTGCGTTTTGAATCTTCATCCCAAACTCTGGTATTGTCAAGAAAAGTTCTTATTGCAAAAGAGGCCTTTTTCCTGAGCACCGCTGTATTTCAGATAAGATGCAAGGGTTAGGGTTAGGGTTAGATAAGATGCAAGAGTCAGATGGTTTTCAGAGGCCAATATAGAGAATATAGGTAGCTTGGGGCTGAACTGTTGGGATCTTGGTGTTTACTGAGCTTGGTTGTTTTCCTCTAGACGTCTCATTACCAAGCTAGGTAACATCATCAGTGCAGGGGAGAGTGGAATTTGCAGACCTAGCTTGGTAATGAAACATCTGGAGGCAAACAAGCTCAGAGAACACCAAGAACCCAACAGTTCTCAAACTGGAATCATCCAGATGTAGGTACAGGTAGTCCTTGCTTCATTACCACAACAGGGACTGGAAAACTGGTTGTTAAGTGGATGATCACATGATTTTACTACCTTTTTTGTAGCAGTCTTTAAGTGAATCATGTGGTCATTAAGTGAATCATGTGGTTCCCCATTGATTTTGCTTGCTGGAAGCCCGCTGGGAAGGTCACAAATGGCAATCACGTGACCTTGGGGTGCTGCAGCTGTCGTAAGTGCGAGCTGGTTGCCAAGCGCCCAGATTGCAATTGCATGACTGTGGGGTGCTGCAACAGTCATAAGTCACTTTTTTAGCACCGTCGTAACTTCAGACAGTCGCTAAATGAACAGTCATTAAATGAGGACTACCTGTATACCAGATTCTCTCCTTCATATTGTCACAACTGAGATCATGTTGTAAAGAAGAGCATGCCGCAACAAAAACAGAGATCTCACTTTCCCAATAAATTCCACACTCCTGTGGTAGCAAATTGCCTTGCAGCTCAATCATCCTGGCAATTAACACTATTCATTATAATGTTGTGAGTTATTTTAAACCAATATCCTGCCATTCCCTGGCTGGCATTCTTGGAGCAGCTTCTGAAGGGACGAATAAGCTCGGACTACATATCATAAATCAGGATATTTTAAACCCCTCTGATCGATATGAGCTCTCAAAAGTTACAAGGTATTTAAATCATTAACTTTTAGGAGTAATGAAGAGTTTCTGAAATGCTTTCAAAATATCTGCAGAGTGCATATCTTTAGATAGAAGGGCATTCTCTGGGTGCTAAGATGCCTCGCTTCTGATGGTTGCTTCTTTGTCTGAAGCAAGGGCTTCATTGCATGGAGATTTTTTAAAGCGATTCTTTGGATTTATAACTTCTTCCTTACTAAAGAGATACTTCAGAGTATATACAAACCCCTAAAGCTGAAGTGAATTTTTCAGGTACTCCTTGACTTAATGGCCACAATTCGGACTGGAACTTCTGTCACTAAGCGATGCGGTCGTTAAGTGAGTCACACCCAATTTTGCAACCTTTATTGCCGCAGTCATTAAGCAAATCACTATGGTTGTTAAGTTAATCCGGCTTCCCCCATTGCCTTTGCTTGTCAGAAGCCCCCTGGGAAGGTCACAAATGGTGATCATGTGACTCTGGGATGCTGCAACCACCATAAATACAAGCTGGTTGCCAAGCACCCAAATTTTGATCACGTGACAGTGGGAACGCTGCGACAGTTATAAGTGTGAGGACTGTTCATAAGTCACTTTTTCAGTGCCATCGTAACTTCAAATGGTCGTTAAACAAATGGTCGTAAATCAAGGGCTACCTATATTTGCATCCCTGACAGAACGTTTCTGTTAAAGGCATGTAATGCATTTGACAATCAAAACTGTTTTTTCTCTCTCTTTTTAAATGTTACACTTTGCTTTTCTTGGCCCTGGAGGGCTCAGGCATTGCGTAGCTCCCTAAAGTTTTAAATAAATAGCTCCTTTGGGATTTCTCGTTCAGCCTCCTGGAGCTATGCTTTGCAACTCTGACTTGAATGGAAAAATTGCAAAAACATCAAGGGGAAACAGAATGCCATTTTGTGTTTCTATATCCTGTGAACTGGGATTACCAACCTTGGATGTTGACTTCCAGCCCAGTTATCTCTTGGCAGCAAAACAACAGGGTGGTGTGGAGTGGAATCAGACAGTGATGAAATGCAAAAAGTATAGAAGGAGATCATGCTGTGCAAAGTGAAGATAGTGTGGCAGCAATGCTTCATCACGGGGTTTATCATAAAGGTTTGCACAAACCAGTCACGCAACAGGATTTTTATTTTATTGGAGAGGTGGGCAGCCGCATGGCCCTCCAGCATATCTCGGGGTCCCTAGCACCCTCTGAATGAGAGCTGGATGGGTGTAGTAGTTGGGTTAGAAACCAGGAGACTCTGAGTTCTAGTCCTCGCTTGGGCATGTAACCCAGCTGGGTGACTTTGTGCCAGTCACACACACACAGTCCAACCCACCTAACAGTGTGGTGGTTGAGAAAATAGGAGGTGGGGGCATTATGTGTACTGCCTTGAGTTGTACAGAATAAAGGTGGGATAGAAATCTTCATAATAGTGTAAACCACCTAGTGTAAACCACTGGGGCAGGGGATGTAGAAATGCGTGAAAATACAGACTGAAAAGTGCCATTTTTGGCCACGCTGAGACAGGAGAGGTATGCCTTTCCAATGAACGCAGGTTCGCAAAACTCCTTTCCCCACCCCAGCAAAACAAACATTCATTCCACACCCATTGCAGCCATCTGCCTGTCCGTTTGCTAAAGCAGAAGGGCTACTTGCTCCCAGCTTACTCCAACAATGGGGACTTCTTTGGGGGGTTTTCCCCCCAGCTGCAGGGATGCATTTCAGGGGTGATCAGAGTCAGACCCTCGCCTTCCCCAGTCCACAAATGCGTGTGGACGCGGTACGGCCATTGCTTTTGAAATGTTCCCGGGGAGTCTATTCCAGGGAACGAGAGATGCTTTTCAGCTGCCAATTCTGGCCTCTCCCCAATATCCCTGTGTTGTATTGGGGTCAGTAGAAAGGCTGCCTGTTCTTCCCATTAGGAGAGTCTCCCCCCACCCCCAATTATTAATTGCTACAGGATCATGAAGAGGAGGGCTTCATGTTGGTCCAGGAAACCTTCACAGGCCACCATCTAGCCTACTTTGTTCTTCTCCTCTCCTTCATATTGGGCCTTTCTCCCAGCTGAGAATTAAGTTCTTATGTATCTGATAAGGTGGATTCTGATCCTCCAAAGCAGTGTTTCTCAACCTGGGCAACTTGAAGACGTGTGGACTTCAACTCCCAGAATTCCCCAGCCATGCTGGCTGGGGAATTCTGGGAGTTGAAGTCCACACGTCTTCAAGTCGCCCAGGTTGAGAAACACTGCTCTAAGGGTAAATCAGGCAAAATATGCTAATTGGTGGATGGTGACTAGCATCTTTTGGCTTAGTCCAACGTTCCCTGGGCTTGGGCACTGTTGCTGAGAATTCTGGGAGTTGAGGTCCACCCATCTGGAGCATGCCAAGGTTTGGGAAGGCTGGGTAGCCCCCTTGAATTCTCTCACCCTCCTTGTCTGCAGTGTCCACAAAGGGGCGTTCAAAGATGGCAGCCATGAATGTGCCATTGAAACCTGGCCTTTTTTAAAACCTGCAACGTGCATAGGGTGAGTCTTTGACTGCATGGTGATGGCTGCCATCTTGATTTTTTTGACCTCACCCCCAGCATGGCTGCCTCTGTCCCTCGTCCGTTGCTCCAGCGAACGCGAAGATATCCATCCGGACGGCAGACCTTGGATGAAGAGGATGTTTCCTCATTCAGAATAACCACCCATCCCAGATACTGTTGTTCAGAAGAAATAATTTAGTTAACATAACCTCCCACTGGGTTATTTTTTTCCCCAACTTTTTTTTTTTCCCCACCGATAGCATCATGCCTGCAACCTTACCTGAAGGATAACCTCTGTTCACTTAATCTCTTGATCATCACCCGGATCTTGAGTCGCGGCCAAGTTGCTGGAATGACTTTGAGCCGGTCATTCTTTCTAAGCTGACTTTCAGGTTTGGGGGGAAGGATAAAATGAGGGGAGATGACTCCCCCTTGCCCTTTATGCCACATCAACCTCTCAAAAAGAAAGACAGAATATAATGCAGTAATAAGGGGGGGGGTCCTGTAAATTTGGTATTACTCCTGAGAGATAAATCCTTTGCAATGTTCTTGTTCATCCCTTCTGCTGTTGCTTTAATGAATGGATATAAGCCTATTCCAGTGTTTCTCAACTTTGGGAACTTTAAGATGCGGGGACTTCAGCTCCCAGAATTCCCCAGCCAGCATGGCTGGCTGGGGAATTCTGGGAGTTGAAGTCCACACGTCTTAAAGTTGCCAAGACTGAGAAACACTGGAATAGGCTAATACCCATTAACAGTTAGAAAAACATTCTGGGGCTGAAGATGGCGATTTGGGGGAAAATTCAGCACTCAGCTGCAGCTGTCTATCATTGGAAACCAGCTGGATCCGAAGCGTAAAGGTCCCCATTTGGAGCTCCGTGGCTCTGGCAGATTTGTGACCCTCTGCATTTTCAGAAAGGTGGATCATGCTGAAGATGAAGCCAAGGAGCGATTCATTTAGTCCAGAGCCCTTGGGGGGAGACACATCTCCTCATTCGATTGTGATTTAGTTCTTCCATAAAGCTGGAACAAAGGGTTTTTAAATCAGCCCCTGTCTTTATGATGAAAGGGTAAGTTTAAATTAACTTGATGGTCCAATAAATAGGTGTTTCATTCTACTGAAGATGAATGAGTAGGAAGGATTTTACATTACTTAGGAGGTTGGGCGGTAGATTATGGGGATTCAGTAAATCTGGAGGGGATCCGCCTGAGGTTGGTCCACTCCTTTTTTTGCTACTCATGAAGTGCATACATTGGTCCTAACTCCAGATTTTCAGCAGTGGCAAGAAATGTCTCAAGGAGAGCGTGGTGGCAGAAAGTGGGCGCGGCCAGGGTGTGTGTGTCAAAAAAGTCAAGATTGCAGTTGCAATTGTGTCATCAAAACCCACCTGCACATTTTAAAAGATGTGGGGATTTGATTGTCCAGTTGTGGCACCATTTTGACTTTTTTGACATCCTCCCCCTGCCCCCCGGTCCTGGCAGAAACCATCCTGTATGGCAGGACTTCTCAAACTTTGCAGTAGTGTAACTGGGGGCAATGATCCTCCCCAGGGGTCCTGACCCACAATTTGTGAATTCCTGATATTGGGCTAACTTCAGTACTGTTCCTAGCTATCAAGGTGAACACAGTTTCGGAATCAGCAATTATGCTTAATATTTATTCTTCATCACCACCACCTCCAGGTGGTGGGACGACAAGCCCCATCGTTCATTAGTCACATGGGATGGGGATGATGGGCATTGTTTTCCAATGTGTTTGAAAGGGCCCCGGGTTAAGGAAGACTAACTAAGTAAATGCGCTTCATATACAGCAGTGTTTTTCAACCTTGGCAACTTTAAGATATGTGGACTTCAGCTTCCAGAATTCCCCAGCCAGCATGGCTAGCTGGGGAATTCTGGGAGTTGAAGTCCACACATCTTAAAGTTGCCAAGGTTGAAAAACACTGGTACTGTATAGAATAATATAATATTGTTAGAGTTTTTCTGGCAATGGTCTTGCCTTACTTGGGTTTGAGAAAGTGGCTGTGTTCACCCAACATTCTTACTAGGTCGGATCAAGACTTAGCAGTTGCGTTCACACAGCCCATTAAACTCAGTTTAATCTTGGCTAGAGGTTTGGTACGGGGTGTGAATCCGACCTCTTTCTTTTATCACTCAGTGTACTGTGTGAAGCCAGAAAACCATTCCATGACCAGCTTCGGTGTGTTCTAGGACTGCAGCAGCCGAAGTTTTTACAATTCTTTGCGTGCCGTATGTGCTCACCAATGGCCCCGACATTGTCCGTGCTAAAGTTACAGCCATCACTGGAGTCTATGGTAAAGGTGCAAGAAAATGAAAAACGTAGCCCTGAGTGGTCCCACGTGCATTGAAGGTGTTGTGAGCAAAAGGGGGCCCCTGCGTCTTCTGGAAGAATAGTTGTAGCCCCAACCTATCAAGAGGGCGCCTGCTTGGCGAACCGAGGTCCAGAATAACCTCGGACTGCTCTAGCGTTCTTTCTCCAAAAGCCGGTGGCGCCCGCGGGTCACCGGCACAGCGCCCAGGAGGTAGCCGGGCCGCTTCTGTTCAGCAGCTAAACCGAGGTAGACTGCCCCTGCGCAGGGAAGCTTCCCCGAGCCCTTCGGGCGAAGGAGAAAGCCGAGAGCCTGTCACCGCGGGGTGGTCCCCATCCTGACTGACGGGAGCTTGCAGAGCTAGCGGCGTCTGATTCGGAAGTAGCAGGGTCCCCGGGAAGCAGGACCCCCGGCGCCTTCTTCGCGAAGGGGTTTGCTTTGCCTCGACGGGAGAAGGGGAGAGAGCAGAGGCCAAAGGTCTGAGATTGGTCCCCCCCCCCACCGACGATCCACCTCCCTCCGTTTCCACTGGTTATTCGCTTCCCACGTGGAGCAGAGAGAGACAGAGAGACTCGGGCGGGGACGGGGAGGGGGGGACTGGGAACGCCACCCCCACCCAGCCCCGCATCTTCGCTCCCGTCTTATTTCTCGCCCGCCCAGCCTGGCCGTGCCGCATTCGCTCGTTGCTCCGGATCAGACGTGCTCGGGAGTCGCCGCGCCGCCAGCGTCCCCCCACCATGATCACCGCAGCGCCGCGTCAGGGTGAGCCGCCCCCGCGCCGCAGGGAGGCAGGCAAGGAGGGGGAGACCGGGGTTCCCTGGAGGGGGGATCCCCGCGAAGCTCCGCCAGCCGGCCAGGCTAGCCATCCCTTGCAGGGGGCTGGTGAGCGAAGGCGAGGCGGGAGGAGGGGAGGGCAGCGGCGGGAGCCTGGGGGGGCTTCGGATCCCTCAGCACCCGCATTATGGACGTCTTCCTCGCCAGAGTCGGTGGGGGGGGGGGAGAAGTGGCATTTAGGCAACCTGCGGGGTTAGTCCGAAGGAAGGCTCAACGCTCTCAGGATGGTTGGAAATCGAGAGATGCTGCTCCCGCCGCTGCTTCGAAGCCACTCCGGAGCGGCGCCGGCGAATAGCGCGGTTTTCCATTTGGGTGTTTCTTTTCTTTTTTTTAAGGCCGCTGTTTGCACGCTAATTCAAACAGCAAAATTCTGCCATTTTTCCTCCTTCCAACCCCTTCATCTTTTTCTCACGTTTTCCCAGCCACTTTGCAGGTTTTTATAAAATCTCTGCAACTTTCTGGTTGTACCGCTTGAGTGGGTGGGAGCGATCCCTTGGGACTGAGTGGCAGTTTGAAGAACTGGCTTAGGAACAGTTTAGCTATCATGGTTTACCTGTTACCTGGGGGCTGAGGGTCTGTGTGGTGCACTGACCCATAACTGGGGTTCACCTGGAGTTGGCTTCTGTGTAGCTCTGGGCTGTGAACTGGGGGGTCCCTAAATAGGCAAACGGTAGATCCATGCAGGGACCTACATGCACACAAGCCATGTTCAGACAACATGCTTAACCAAGTCCATGAAGGACGGACGGCTGTCTTTGCTCACTGGGCTAAACTGGGTTAACTGTTTTGCAGCTTAGCCTCTGGCATGTCGAATGATGGTTTGATATTTTATGTAGACCCAGACAGTGGCTTAATTCAGGAACTGGGTTACGCATGCTGTGTGGATGCAGCCAAGTTGTGTGAAAGAGCAGGGCTTATGCAGTGAACACTGGCAGGTGTGGCTAGTATGTGTGCGTGTGTGTGTGCACATACATATAGCCACTTCTTTAAAAAAAAATCTGTGGATGCTGAGCGGTGTGTTTGCTCACGGGTAGCTGCAAGGGAGGCAGGTGTGCAGCGGGGGCTTTTGCCTCCCTTGGTCCCCCCCTGGGAATTGCTGCAGAGGCTGAGTTTGCTCGATGTGTCTGCAGGCACACGGCTTCACTGCAGAACTGAGCAGCCTGAAGTCATTTCTTCTGCAGTTACTGTTTGACTGACAGGCCCAGAAATGCTGCCAAGAGAGAAGGCCGGGGGCGGCGGGGGGGAGGGGGGGAAGGCTGGATGCCTTGGTGGTGCGTGGCTTGCAAAAAGCAGGGTGTCCCCACCTGTTTGTGCAAGAATGGGGATATGGAGCTCTGCCGTAGCCTGTGTGGCCTGCTCACAGTGCCAGAGGTTGTGGCTAAGGAGGCATGTTGCAGAGACCAGAGGCAGTTGCTAGCTGATGTTGGATGGAGCCATACTGCACCTATCGGGAATGTGCCTGTGGCAGCAGGCACAGGGAGCGGGTGCTCATCTGGGGTTCCCTGCAGGTCTCCTGGGAATCAGGCCCTGAGACAGCTCATCCCCGACTTCCTGTTCTGACCCGGGGATCTTCTGCACTGGCCAACAGGCTTGCCTATAGCTGCAGAGCTTCAGTGCGAGGACGAAAGGATAAAAGGAAGCCCTGGCTGAGGGAGCTGCCAGCTGCCCTGCTCTGGCATCCAGATCGATGAATCCTCTTTCACAAGCAAGAATGCAACCCACAAAGTGCGCTGGGAAACCAATTTGTTGCTCCCTGAGATGGGGCACCTGCCTTGATGAATGGTCGTCTATCGCTCTTCCTGCCCGGAGAGCTGGATGGGCAGAAAAACCAAAGCTGGCAAATAGCTGTGAACCGCAGGCGGGGTGGGGGGTGATGGGTGGGGCCCTGGCAGATGAAAACGGCGATTGGCTGTACCGCAGACCTTTCACCCAACCAAAGTCTACTGATTCCTGTTCAGATCTGGTGCGATTGTATAGGGGTGCCTGTAATCGGCTATTTGTATGCGTCTGTGAATGGTGTTCTTGCTGATTTGTGCTTTTCATTGAGTGGGTGTTTGTGAAAGAATGAAGTCTGTGCTTCCCTCTGTGTGTGTCAGTTGATAGGGTTTGCTGCATCTTTTGAGGTCGGTCCCGCAGCTCAGGTCCCCTTGGGGAATCCGAGTCATATGTGGCAAGCCATAAGTAAGACATTGCAGGAGAACATAAAGATAATTATTTCCTCGGCTTGCTTTTATCCTGAAGATACCACGTGCCTCCTGACGAGTCTTCATGGGGTGGCTAAACATTTGGTGTTCATAGATAAGGACCTCTGGCTTGTTAAGGCTTTATATGGTACTCAGGAACTGTTTGCTCAGAGCTAAAATTCTGCAGTGGGAAATATTTCAGTGATTGCATTCTCACATTAGGCTAAGCCAGTGTTTCTCAACCTTGGCAACTCTAAGAGGTGTGGACTTCAACTCCCAGAATTCCCCAGCCAGCCATGCTGGCTGGGGAATTCTGGGAATTGAAATCCACACCTCTTAGAGTTCCTAAGGTTGAGAAACACTGGGCTAAGGTATCATCTGGTTTGCTTCTTGTTGCATAAATCTAGCTCTTCTGCTTTGCAGACTATAGTTAATGGGGGAGATGGGCGGCATATAAATTTAATAAATACATAAATAGTGTTCTGTGTGAACCTGGACGGTTGTGATTTGTTCAAGAAACCATGGGATACAGAATTAGGGGCTTAGTGTGTAATCCAAGCCAACATCTTTAATGAACTTCCATTCTCCATTTCCCCTCAATTTTAGCCAAATCGTGTTTCCCCATCCGCCATCTTTAAAAATAAGTTATGGTTGTATTCATACAACATGTTTAACTAGGTCCGTTACAAACCTAACAGCTGCATTCACACAGCAAGTAAGCTGGATTAGAGTTGACCTTTATTTGTTTCATGGTAGCTGAGGGTATTGTGTGTACATAAACCATTTGGTTAAGCTTGTAGTGCAATGTATTGCCTGAACCGAGACAATGGGCTCGTTCAGTAACTAGGTGAATTGTGTTGTGTGAATGTGGTCTATCAGACGAGTGAATAGGATCAATTTTTCTCTGTCCCCACAATTCATATTTCATGCATGGTCTGTGAGTATAGCTGTGCACCTTGATTTTTTTCTGAGTGAGGCACAGCTCGGGGGGAAATTGGGATTGTGCAAACACAATCTGTCTTCACACTCACAAATTCACTAACTACATGTGGGTGGGGGCATTGGGTCTGTTAGGCTTATGAAAGGTTGTGTGCATTTGACCTGTGTGACTGCACACTGGAAGGGCTTTGGGGTCCATTCCTTCTACTTCAGGGGCCACCGTGGGCCCCAGTTGCATCAGAATGCTTAGTGGCCAAAGTAGGCAGGACATTATTCACAGAGGAGGTAAGTTGCCAGGGAACATACCTACCCATGACAAAAGGGTGGCTGGGTTCACACGTTGCCCTTAACTTGCTTCCAGAATTAACCCACTTGCTGGGTTTGTACAATCCATTCATCCATAAACTAACCAAGTTGATTGGGGTCACACAGCAAGCCCAGCCATAGAAAGGCTTACCCAGGTTAAAACTAACCAAGCTTGGTATGTTGTAAGACTGTAGCCCCTAGTTTTTTAACTGGCCTGGCTGCACGTTACACAAACCTAGTTTATGTGTTCCCGTGTATAATGCCTGTTGGCATGCCCAGGATATGTGATCCATTTTTAAAAACTAAGATAGAAAGACAAAGAACCTGTGCATGTTGCGAACACCTTCTTGATCAGCCTGTGGTCTCTTTGTGTCTAAGGCAAGGGATGTCCCCGTGCTCTGAAACTGGGGTGCATTGGTGGCTCCTTCCTGCTGCATGTGCGTAAGCAGCCATCTATCTCATCAACAGTAATGTGCATTCCTGTTTGCAAATGCAGGATGTCAAGCAAGATACTCTAATCTATGTTGATTTTGGCCATAGAGAAATGCTTCTTCCTGGCATCGTGGCCATTTCATACATTATGTAAAGAGAAACCTTACTTGGAGTCTAACTATAGGATGGATGGCTTGCAGAACCTGGTTTCTGAAGTATTCCGTTATAGAGGCCCGCACGTTCTGCTGAATCATCACCTAAGCAAAGTGTTCATGCGAAAGGCTGAGCTGTGAAGAAGTCTAACCAAAGTTCGTGCTAACCAAGCTTTATATATTGTGGGAATGCTTCTGCAGTCCAGGAACAGTTGTGCATCACGTCAAATAGTATGGCTCCTCTACCAAGACTGATAAGTACATATTTTAGTTTAGTTTTTAAAAAAAAAATTACAGTTTTTATAGCCTGCCCAACTCAAAAGGTTTCGGTGAAAATGATAAATGCCACAATAAAATACATCAAAATGAGAAAAACAGTAGTTGAAGTAAATCACAGTTGTCAATCAAGATGGATGCCAATAAAATTTAGCTAGGGTGTTACTAAGCTTATGGCTGGTCCAGTCATAGATAACTTAACAAGAGATGCATAAAAATAAATGATCTAAAATGCAGACTCGGATTCTCTTTTCTTTGGCTCTGGCCGAATAATAGGTGGGATTCACCACAGAGATGGAGAAAGTTTAAACTGCTTGATTTTTAGAGCTTGCTGTCCTGTGCATGGTTTAAAAGAGAATGGGAGCATAGCAGGAGATTGGTGTCACTAGAAGATCTCTTTTTCTGTGGAGTCCTTGGGGTTCTCTGAGCTTGGTTGTTTTCTTGCAAACGTTTCGTTACCTGGCTAGGTAGCATCTTCAGTGCTGGAATGGAGTGGGGTTTAATCCCATTCCAGTGTAGCGCTGAAGTTGTTACCTAGCCAGGTAATGAAACGTTTGCAAGAAAACAACCAAGCTCAGAAAACCCCAAGGACTCCAGCAGTTCAACCCTGAGCTACAGATATTCTCTTCTATTGGTAACTCTTTTTCTCTTTGTAAGGCATATAATGGGCCACATTTCAGGGGGGAAAAAAAAGCAGGAATATTCAATCTCCCCCTCCCGCCAGTGGTGGCCCCAATTTGAACTGAAATTCCAAAGGCTTATTTTAGAATAAAAACAAACCAGGAAAGAGGTTCAGCTGTATTCCTCCGACCTTACACTGCAACAGATGGAGGAAGTAGCTAATTTCTGCTTCTTGATTGACAAGTTCTCCCAAGTTTCAGCTCAGCTCTTCCTTCTAGGATACAAATGTTGTGATGTTCATTCTATAATGTTCTAGGCCTGTGGTGGCCCTCAGACAGTTTGACAAATGTATGTGCATGCTCTGCATGTCTGAATGCCCTGATGTAGAGCAGGGGTCCGGAGGGCACGGGCAAAAAAGTCAAAATGGCAGCCACGGTGGTGTGATCAAAACTCTGCCTGCTTTTTAATGTGTGTTGTGATGCATTTAAAAAAGCAGAGCTTTGATTGCACCATCGTGGCTGGCACTTTATGACCATACCCTGTGGATGTCCCTGGATGTGAGGGTGGGTTGTCACCACGTTTCCCACACACCCATGGAACATGGTTTCTCACGGCACACGGTGTTTGGCTTTTGTGAATAGGGAGGTACCTTCTCTTTACTCCATTCATGAGTTGCGATACCTGGTGCTGATGTACTCACATTGCCAGGGGTGCCCTCAGGTCCAAAAAGTCAAGTGTGATAGAAATTCCTCCTGGTTTTTATGCCCAGACACCCCTACATCTTCCCTTTCTCAAACTGATGCCTCTACACGCAATGGACCAATTTCTGTAATTCCTCATTAGCTAAAATAAACGCTAAATATACATAGGGTAAAGTTCAACACCCCCCTTCCCTCCCTGTTTTTGGAAAGAAAGTCTCTCCGTTTGCTTAGCCAGCTTGCCAAGGTGTTGAGTTTGCCTGGGTGCGTGTTTGCCAGGACTGGAAGTTAATCCCGTGTGAATTCAAAAGCCGACACGTACCAAAACGTCAGTGTTCACTTTTCCCTAAACCAGGAAACAATGTGGAACCGTTAGGGCTTTTAGGTCGTAATTCTATACCTTCTCATCAAGGAGCAAATCCTTTTGAACTCAGAGTGATTTTTGGCAAGAAGGGGCTCCACGTTGTTTTCCCAGCAATTATGTCAACATTTCTGCTGAGCTCAAAATAGAAATGGGGGAATGGGGGAATGTTCTTCGATGAATGGTTGGTCATGGTGGCTTTTGCTTCAAAGATTGGTGCCAGAATATTAAGAATATAGGACATCTGGGCAAAGGGATGATCTGTTTTGTATCTGGGTCTTCCCTGATCATCCTGCTGCTGCTTTCTTTGCAGCAGAGAAACCAGGGTCTTGCTGTTGTGTCGTCTTGCAAGCTTTCACATTCATGAGCACTGCCTGTGGTTTATGCAACAGGGAAACTATTTATTTGTTTATTTATTGATGCAATTTAGATGGCCGCCCAACTCACTCATGGTGATGCTGGGTGGCTTTCAGGATTAAAAATCCCAAATAAAAACCTGCTACATGAACCCCACCCCACCCCCCGGCGACAACAACACATTTACACTAGCCATTTAATGGGCTCCAGATTGACCTGGGATCTCCAGGCCCGCTGGCAAAACCATGTCTTCAGCGTCTTGCAGAAGAGCATCAAGGTGGGGGCCAGTCTTATCTCTGCAGGGATGATGTTCCACAGGGAGGGAGCCACCACAGAGAAGGTCCTTCTTCTCGATCCCACTAGATCAGTGTTTCTCAAACTTGGCAACTTTAAGATGTGTTCCCCATGCTGGCTGGGGAATTCTGGGAGTTGAAGTCCACACATCTTAAAGTTGCCAAGTTTGAGAAACACTGCACTAGATGGACCTCCTTAATAGAGGGGACCTGTAACATACCCTGCCTCCCCGATCCGGTGGGTCGGGCAGAAGAAACTGGGAAAAGGCGGTCCTTCATGGTGAGTCTCGGGCAGTTGCTGATACTATCTTGACAAACAGAGGCTTCTGTTGATTAAGGATTCAAGTTTTTGTCTGACCAAACTCTTCGTCTTCTGGTTCAAGACCTCTGTGTGATTTGGAAGCTTGTAATCAAGTGAAAGAAGGACGGTTTCACCAAAAGATCAACTTTTCTTCCATAGCTGTTTTTTGGTACCTATCCAGTTAGAGTTGTATATTTGGTTATGCCATAACAAATGGTCCTGTTTCTCTGCCAAAATTATTTTTATGGTCATGGACCAGCCACATTAGTTTTCTAATCATTTTTCCAGCCTGCCCAAAAGTTTCATGTAATGCTGCTGTGTGGAATAATATGAATTGCTCATCGATTTACTTGATAATCTTTGTTATTTCTGAAATCATCTCATACACCTAAATATCACAGAAACATGGGTGAAATAAAATTTCACATACCTATGACAGTCACTGATTCAAATTTGTTTGTTGTGAAGTTCATCTGATCCATTTTTTGTTTTTGACGTGGGCATCGTAGAACAAATGAAGCTCAACTTTTAGTAGTCAACGTTAAGGCAATAACACTAAACATTCTTACCAAATCAGTATATTATTTGTACCTTAAAAAACCTTAAATCCACACTTCTTGAAAAATCATCAGATTAGGAATTTTGTAGCAAATTCAGATAATTTCAACATAACATCCCTCCAACACACTCACTTCTTACAATCCTAATCAGAACCCAACTCATTCTGAGGCCCATCCTGTTTGTGACCGATGAATCAGAGGGGCTGTATTTGAATGTGAACTAATGGGCTTTTAATAAAGAAGAAGCAAGACAAAGGAGTCCAAGTATTCTTAGCTGAAGCCAAACTATTTCAGGTGGTATACATTTATAGGATATGTGAGAGCCACACCTCTCTTAGACCTATAAGCCAAAGTAGTGTGTTACCACCTGTGAGTTGTTTTGTCCCCTAAGAGGAACTGTTGAAGTTGTTTTCAGATTAAAAAGGCACATTTTCTGGCTGCAAGTATCCACGGCTGCCTTGTATTTCCTCAGTGTTTGACCAGTCAGCATGTCAGCCACCAAAAAAACTTTTTATTTTAAGTTCAAGGATTTCTGAAGGGCTGGCCTGGAGCCACCCCTCCCAAATCCAGACTCAGATCCCATCTTCTGAACCAGGTTTGCACTTAGCAAAAGTGTGAGGCATTTTGCAGCATTGCAGAATGCCAGTTCTTTTTAGAGGTGGAGAGGATCGAACTGTGGTGACGTGATGTGGCATCATGGAGGAATGGGGTGGATAATGTCAGCGGGCTTCCCCGGCCAGACTTTTAACAATTTTTTTTGGGGGGGATGCAATACTCAGCTCTGGGAATTGCCACTCCCTTCTCCTCTTTCTCCCTCTCTCTCTGCTGCTGCACCAGTCTGTCTGCAGAGTGTTTCTCTGGCCCACTTCCAGGTCCTTCTTGTTTGGAAAGCTCAACTGCTGATTTGGTTAGGGGAGAACTTGCCCCACACCAGACTCACATCTGACAGACCCTGGAGGATGGGGACCAAAAAGAGAAGGGTCTCTAGATTCCAGAAGACGTCTCAGGACAACGGTTGAGATTTTGTGGTGGTGGGAGCACTGACCAAGGACTGGTGGAATAAAACCGAGGGGGAATTAGCCAGGCTTTGGTGCATAGTGGCAGCAGAAGGAGCGTAACACTAAGTTGGGGTGAAGTTTCCTATAAACAATTTGTCTTGGAGCCAGTTCTGGGCAGGACCTGAGCATCCTGCCTCCTCCTGACCTGCCTGGCAGTGGATTAAGACGCTGCGCCTGGTTATGCAGTATCCCGTCTCCATGGCAACCCCGCATCCTCTGCATTGGAGTTTGCATTATTCATCCGCAGTCCCAGCTGCCGCAGCTGGCCTCAATCTTGCCTTAAACACTTGGAGGCTTCACCTTACTTATAGGCTGCAGTTAGATTTGGAGAGGGGACGATGTGTCTCTGTTTTTTGAACGAAGCAGAGGCAATAGGGCTTGGGTGGTTCTGAGAGGTTCTGGAAGGGGGTTGAGGGCAAGCCAACTTTCTAGTTTTCTCTGCAAGAACAGTGAACCAGCATAGGTAATGCTTCCAAAGCATGTGATGGAGGGTGCAAGTTGGTGTGTAAGGGATGGGGCAGCTCAGAGTGTTGCTATAAACACGACTCACGGGGCAGGGGGTTGAAGTAGGGGATCTCCAAGATCCCTTCCAACCTTTACATTCTTGGATTGTCTGATTCTGTGAAAGGAGTATGGAGGGGGCGGTAAGGTTCCCAGATCAATCTGCCCCAAATAAAGGATGCTGTGTGGCCAAATTGTTGCCACCCAGCATCCTTTATTTGGGGCAGATTGATCTGGGAATCATGGCTAAGGTAAGATTTCCCTACTTTTGGTGTCAGGTGGGAAAAAGGCTGCCTCTGCAGTGAGATCCAAGAATCGGTCCCAAGAGGGGGAATTTTAGTAGCCTGGGCTGAAATTAGGATGACGCCTAAAATGTTATGAGTGGGGCAAGGACGACACTGGTGGTGAAGAAGACAGAAGAGAAAGCCCATGAAGGCAAGGCTAGACGTCTGGAGGGTGCTTTGGCCAAGGAACCCTTAATAAAAGTCAAGAATGTTCACTTCTTTTCTATGCCCTTATATAGGAATGGAAGAAACAGCATTGTCAAAATAAGTCAAAAGCTATAGGAGTTCTGGGGAAAGGGGCGGTCAATGAGGCTTCCTTGGCCAGAAAAATTGGAGTCAGTTACAAGGAACGGGATGGAAATGGAGAGCAGGAGAATTAGAGAAATGCTGTTGACGTTTCTTCCCGATGGTGGGCCAGATGAAATCCCAGTGGAAGAACATTCAGTTAAGGAAAAAAAAATCTTGGCTTTCCCGTTGGGGGCAGGCAGGCAGGCACGTAGAGAACAAGTTATCCAACCAAATAGGTTTGGGGGTGGGCTGAAAGATACCATGGCAATGTCTGTACAACCCACTGAGTCAGATCCATGAAAGACCTAGGAGCTGCACTGACACACCAAGCTTCATTTGAGTATGGAGGAGGAGGAGGAGGAGGAGGAGGAGGAGGAGCTAACATAGGATTCAGTTTATTGTGTAAACTCAGAAGATGAGTTGATTCAGAAGCAGGTTCGCTGCGTGATGAGAATGCAAGCCGCTATGTGATATCCCCAAACAGAAGATGACATTTAGATTGGAAGTATTTGTACAAATATCTGGTTTGCCTTCCTCACCTTGGTTTACTGGATGTGATTGTGGAAGGCTGGTTGGGGTAAAAAGAGGACCAAAAGGGGACTTCTCAGTTGTGACACAGTAGTGGTTTAAAGGTTGGGTTGGACTCTCTGGGTGACTTTGAGCCGGTCATTCTCTTCCACCTCAGCGCATCTCGCAGGGTTGCTGTGAGGATAAAATTAGAGGAGATCCCCTGTAATTCATTTATTTGGGGTATAACATGTCATGGCGACCCAGTTGTGGCTAGTTAACCTGGATTTAGGGTTTAGCGTGTTACATGAATCCAGTCAGTGCAATGTGAATCCAGCCAAGTGTAGATCATTTAGTAAGCCATGATGTATACGAACTATGGCTTAGTACAACATGCAGCAGCCTGCAGCTAGTTAGGGTGTCAAAAAGCTGAAATGGGTGTTGTGTTGTGATGTCCTGGCACACGCTCCTCCCTTTTGAGCTTGCAGTGTCACACACAAGTGCATAAGGAGTGGAATCTGCAGCATGAAGTTGCATTGAGCATTTTGTCATCTCCCCCCCCCCCCCCCGATACCAATGTCCCAGTCTCTGTTTTCCTTCCATCATTGCTTCTGGGCACAAATGTCAGGAAATCAGTTTCTCTAAACGTTCTTGGGCACGGTCTGTTCTACCTTTTCTCTCATGGCGGTGCAGTTGAAGCCTTTGGGTCTCTGTACCCTGAAAAATGTTTCTTTCTCCTCTTTGGCAATTTTTCCTTTTCTCCAGCGGCTTACAACACCCAGGCTTAATTCAGTACAGGTTAAGTGTCCTGTGTGAACACTGCCCCTATGGCTCAAGGTCACCATTTGAACCCCCTGATCAGGGCCAGCTGGGGTATCTGCAAAGGGAGGGGGTCCATAGCAGGAAAGAAAATAGTGACATGTCAGAGGATATTCATAAAATATTTGTTAGATGTGAGCCAGATATATTTGCACCAACGAGTTCCTTAATACACACAGGGTGGGTATACCCAGCATGCCAGACTAAGCTAAAATTGTGGTGCATTGTGTTGTGGGAATTCAGCTATTGTCTTAGCATGCTCTGTGACCCAGGCCATCACATTAAGCCATTATATGGTTTATGGGTCCAAACATTCCATGTTATGGGAACAGCAGTACTGTGTTTTGTTAACCTAAGTTTAGAGTTTAATGTGTTGTGTGAATCTACCCTAGTGAAATAAGAGAACTTGGTTTTGTTTAATTGTAGGGTAGTTCATCTTTTGATGAATAGTGATCACTTTGTTGTTGTTGTTCAGTCGTTAAGTCGTCTCCGACTCTTCGTGACCCCATGAACCATATTGTGCCAGGCCTTCCTGTCCTTCACTGCCTCCCTGAGTTGGCTCAGTTTCATGCTCATTGCTTCAGTGATGCTATCTAACCATCTCATCCTCTGCCGTCCTCTTCTCCTTTTGCCTTCCATCTTTCCCAGCATCAGGGTCTTTTCCAAAGAGTCGTCTCTTCGCATTAGGTGACCAGAGTATCTGAGCTTGAGCTTCAGTATCAATCCTTCCAATGAGCAGTCAGGGTTGATTTCCTTTAGGATTGACTGGTTTGACCTTCTGGCAGTCCAAGGGACTCTTAAGAGTCTTCTCCAACACCACAGTTCAAAGGCATCAATTCTTCGGTGCTCACCCTTCCTTATGGTCCAGCTCTCACAGCCATACATTCATGGCTTCATTGAGTTATGCAAGCCCCTTCGCCACGACATGGCAGTGATCCATGAAGAGGGAATAGCGATCATAACTGGGCTTAAACAGGTCAGTTGAAAACCTTGGGCTGTATTTGCATAGCTTGCAAAGCCTGGCTAATTTTAACCTTGGGAAGATTGCTTTTACTAGCCCAGTGCTCTTAATTAGCTTATCATTCAATGTATAGCTTGAAATTAGCAGAGGGGCTAATTCAGTGAATAAGTCAGACTTGTTATATGAACACAGCCTTAATATTCTGGGGGAAGGGAGAGCTGCAGTGAGCAGTGCCACATCACACACATGAGGTTAAACCTATTTCAGGACTTAACAGTTCTGCCTTCTATGTTCCCACTTCAGTATAGTGAGAAAACTGCTGTTGGTTTTTGACAATGACAGTCAGAAGTTTAGCCCATGAGCAATACTGCACAGTAGTGTCAAACTTCCTAAATTATTCAACAATATTGTTGAGCCAACTCAGAGGCTTCACCATGGAATTTGTCTTTTAACTCCTTTGACCAAAGGGAACTCGCTTAAGGGGCTGAAGTTTTAACGAATTTATTTTATTGTCTTGTTTCTCGTTTTTAGAAAGGTATAAGGCTACCCAACTAATTCACCCAGTAGTTTTGGGAAATGGCTGCTTTTGGTGTGTCATGTTATGTTTACTTATTCTTTTTGGGTAGAGATGGGCCAGATTGTCCAATCAGGAGGGTAATGGAGCATTGCTGATGGATGACTGGATTGAATGATGAATGATGTTAAGTGTTGTAATAGTGCTGCCATAAGGGCAGAGCTGTAATTTGGGTCTGTTGAAAGGTTTGGTTTATATTCTTTGTTTACTTCTGTCAACCAAGAATATTGAAGAGATATGAGAAACTAATGAATCCAACCAGAATGGACTGACTCCAGTGCCACCTAGCTACCAACCTATAGTATGGCACTATCCATGCAAAGCAGGAGAACGAATACAGAAGAACAGTATAGCATTTGAGCCAAAGTTTGTAGTGAAGTATAAAGAATGACTTCACCCAATAATTTCCCAACAAAGCTATTGAAATAAAATATTCAGCAGCTTTGCTTGGTCACTGTATTCTGACTGTCTGCTCTCTTTACTCCCCAGAGACCAGCAAACCCATCGACCCCTTCACTTATGGTGAGTGATGCTATAGAAAGGTTGCAGGTGTTGGCCTACGTGGGTGGAAGGAGGTGTGGAGTTTCTTCCTTCAAGAAATGAAGAAATGTGGCATGGCTTGGGGTCATGGGTGGGGAATCCAGGCTGTCCTGATAGGAGTATGCTGGAATGGTCCTGAACGTCTGACTCTTGAACCTCCATATCTCCCTTCCAGACTATGATACATTGCGCTTGGTGGGGATGATCCTGGCCACCATCATGTTTGTGCTGGGAATCTTGATAGCACTGAGTGAGTCGCCTCTTCTTGATGCTTGCATCTTTTGTGCTTGCTTGGATCTGACTTTGGCTGGCCCCTACAAATCCCATCCTGAGTTCTTCTCTCCTTCCTCTGTCTATCTGTTCCTGGATTCCCTGGAGAGACACCCTATTTTGTGGATGTACGTATGGGCGCATTTAGGAGTCCGTTCTGCAGACTCATTGCCGAAACGCCAAAATGTTGCCCAGCGAAATGTAGAGACTCTTTCTTTTTTGCTTCTCATTAAAAAGATGTAAAGTCAAATCTTAGAGTGCTGACTTTTGTTTTTTGCACTCTCAGTCTTACGGTGCCCCCTGCTCTCTTCCTCCCTGAATTCTGTAGATATGAGTGCATGTGCCTATGTCCACACCCCCAATTTATTTTCCCCACCCCGCATCTCCAGATTGAATACCTGAGCCATGTTTCTTCCCGTCTCACTCTGCCCCTTTCTCTTTTGCAGGTAAAAAATTCAAATGCAAAAAATCAGACCCTGGGTAGGTACTTTCTGGCCTCTTCCTTCCTTCCTCCTTTCTCTCCCTCACCCCAGTTCTCCTGCCCCTGGATATTGTTCCCTTGGCCCTTCTTCACTGACTCCCTTTCTGTTTCTTCCCCTCTGCAGACTGTCAGACCCCAGGGCGACAGGCAAGAGTCCCAGTAAGTGTTGCAGCACTGGGGAGAGGAACACCCAGGCAAAGGGGGCCCTCACTGGCATGCTTGTATAATCCCTGTGTAATTTTAGCTGGGTTGGTGTTAACATTGCATGGTTCATCTGGATTCTAAATGGATGCAAAACTAACTGAAGGGGAAGCATTCACACCATGTGCAAGTTTAGCATCATACAGAAATGGTAAAGCTGTAACCTAGTTAAGTGTGTTGGGTGAACATACACTAGTAAGTAAGTAAATGCTTTATTGCTGTAACCATAGGTCATAAGAAGCTAACTTAGAATAAATACAATAGAACAGAATAAGAGTAAAATAAAGTAATAAAGAGTGTTAGGTACAAAGAGGTCAAAACACGATAAAGGCGGGACTACAATAAAGAATGGAAAGAAAAAATATTTCTGAGTTTAAATGGTGATAAAGCAAAAGTAGCAACCTGATTACTAACAGTTGGAAATCCCTCTGCAAGAAGATAATTCAGCTGTTTGAGCTCTGAGCCGTTGAATTCACCCACCATCAATAGTTTGGCCCTAATCTCCTTGTAAATGGGGCAGTGGAGGGCATAGTGAATAATGTCCTCCATTTGACTGGCACCACAGGAACAGAGATGATATTCAACAGGGAGCTCCCAAAATCCCCCTTCAAGTTATGCCAAAGGCATGGCCTGCACATGAAGAGATGTAAAAGTGCTGGAAATATTAACCAGTTACCGGGAGAGGCTTCTATGTCTTTTACAGTGATGAAATCAAGGTGAACCTTTGGATGTCTGTACTACAGTAGCATCTCTATTGGCATTGCTTTCAAAAAACCTACCTCTGGCTGGTTTCTCTGTTCCAGGAGCTGAGTTCTCCCGAAGGGAAGGGAGGAACGCAAAACAAGCATTCACTCTTTACTTGGGTGTTTTTTTTTTTACTCCTTAATCATTTCTACTTAAAAGTAACCCAGGTGTTCTACCGTAACCACCCTTTTTATTCAACAGGGGCTGGGTTGGGCCCTCGTGTTGATGTGAGGTGATCTGCCCATCATACACTGAACTTTCCTCTTGCAGAGAAAGTCAGCCACTGGCTGGAGCGCCCACACCTGAAGTAACCTCCCACCCACCTGGGGTTACCATGGAGCTTCCTGACGTTGCCAGGAGAGCTGAAGACTTGATGGGGTGCTGTGGCAACAGGCAGCCCTGTTCCTGGAGGAGCTGAGAAGCCCGCAGGGAGAGTTGTTCGCAAAGGCTCCTGGGGGGTGGGACATCTCTGTTCCAGCCTAAAAGATGTGAGGTTTGGGGGAATGGAAAAGATGGGATGGGGAACAGAAAAGGAGGAGGAGAAGCATTTTTACAAGGTACCCCAAGTCTAAACCACCTGTGTGAGATGGGTGGCTATTTACATTCAATAAATAAAATAGAGCAAAAAAGAACTTGATTGGGAGAATTAAAAAAAAAAATCCCCCTCCTTTTTTCAGTGGCTTTTTTCAGTTGAAGTTTAACCAAGTTTTATTCTTCTGAACTTCATCCCCCCCTTTCTCTGTTCTGGGGGTGTTCCTCCCCAAGCGTTCACACATTTACTCTGTCTTCACCCTCACATCCTCCACTTTCTCCCTCCCCCTCTTTTTCTTTCCCAGCTCCAGCTGGCACCGTGTAGGCACCGTCCTGAAGACGTCCTGCTCCCGAGTGGCTGGCGACGAACCGCGCCCGGGACCTTTCTCCGGAGACCTTGGCACTGACTGCCCGGGAGGGGCTCTCCTGTCTAACCTTGAGGAGGGAGGGGCACTTTTGTAACCAGTTAGCTCTTGCGCTTCCATTGCATGATGGGAGCAGGCCACCCGGGTGGGGTTGGGGCACGGGACAGGCCACGGGGTGGTGCGGCCCATCTGCCAGTCAGTTTCAGCTGACCCCCCCTGCTGGGGGCTGGTTCTTATAATCACCCCCCCTCCCCTACACAAGGTCCCATTAAAATGCAATAATGCTGCCTGCTGCTGCTCTCTGGGAAAAGAAATCACCCAAACGCTTCCTCGCTGCTGGGCATAATATAACCCTCCATTGCTATTGCTGCTGCTTTGCTGTTTGAGCCTCTTGCTATGAACTCCATTAGCCACAAAGTGAGGTGGCGTAGTCCAAAGAGCCCCCCCTGCCCTCGTGGGAAACTACCCCTTTCTTGGAGGGGGGCCGTCGTAACCCGTGGAGCTATGATGGGTCGGGCTCCCAGAACTGGGATACAATATTACGGCTGTCCACTAGAGGGCGACAAAGCGAAGAGTTTTCGATATCTTGTCGCTGCCATCTAGTGATCCTGTAGGGATTTGCAGGCCAGATCTGGTAGTCCGAACAATGCGGGAAGAATTCTTGGAAGGGAAGGGTTGCTTTCTTGTCATATGGTCCTCTTCTGCCAAGGGATGCTGACCCCTGCTTCTCCATGTCACATCCACACATGGAGAAAAATTTGACCAATAAAAATTACAGGTTTTTTTTTAACGAATTTCTTGATTTGGTGATTTCTTTATTTTTACTCTGAGGAGCTCCCTGTTCCTTGAATCCCATCTCCGGCCTCTCTGGCAGGGTGAAGAAACTATGGCCCTCTAGCATCTCTCACCTTAGTTGTGCTGACGGGGTCTGCTTAAGATTGTAATTCTGCTTAATTTGGATATTTTTGCTCCATTTGCAAACCAGACGTTTAGCTCATATTATCTCTTGTATGGAGAAAATGGAACCCTTAAAATCCAAAGAACTTTTTCAGATATTAGAAAATGACCTCTTTCTGGTAGATTCCTCCTTGTATGAATAAACACAGCCAAAATTGCAGCTGTAGAATTATATTGCTCACCAAAGCTTCTGCTACCTGTTTTGGCAAATGCCCCACAGCCCCCCTCCCCCAAAACATAACTATGAATATCGATTGACTTAGAATATTTTTTTTAACATTTAGCTACAAGAAGGTAGAACAAAGGTCACTTCAATAAAATCAGAATACTTCAAAACTTTGTAAAAAGGTGACGTGATGCTTCCAACTGCACATCACATTATAAAGTAAAATCTAATGTGCTGTGAAGAACAACTCTGTCCATTCTCCAGTCCAGCTTGTCTACCCACCCACCCACCCCCGAATTTGCCCTGGTTCTTCTTGGTGCCCCAATTGCACTGTTGGAAAAAAAGAGCAAGGAGTGTGTATATAACAGGCCATTGTGTGTGTAATTTTCAGTGATGGATAAAAAAAATCAAAGTCCCTAATAATGTGTGTCATATTTCTTGCTTGGTCTCCAGAAAGATACGCTGCGATGCAATAATAGTGTTTTGACCTATGGTGGGCCACACACTTAACAGTGCCTTCAGTGGGGGGTGGGCAATGATGTAAAGGGGTTGGTGCCATGCCATCTTGCAAGGACAGGGTCAAGATTTGGGGTGCGGAATTTGGCTTTGTTTTGTTTTAAAGGATATGAGAGGACTTTTAGGGTGCACCTGATATCTTTTGTAGGTTTCTGCTTTAACATGTTAGGAAACTACCCCCAAACCAAATCGCAACTTTATTATGGTGATTGACCAGAACTCCAGTATAATAAATAAAACCTCATTAAATACTGTAGTCAAAAACTTCTGTACTTAAGTGAAGCTACGTCTGCAGGTAGTCTTTCTGTCCTACGAAGATGACCTTCTCGGGGACTATGTAAGTCCCAATGTTTTGCCACAGAATAGGCAACTTCAGGATTTTGGTCATAAAATTCTTCAGTACAACCAGGGAGATTAAAAAAAAAAAAAAGTCAGTGGGAGCAGCCATCCTTTAAAATCAAAATCAAAAGCTGAAGCTAGGGAAACATCATGGCTTCCATCATATTGAGCCACATGTGAATTTTTTGGAATCTGCCTTCCGGGAGACTGAAGTGAGCTGTGGAAGACCATTGATTTTCAGCAACGTACAAGGCAAAGAAGGGTCAGGACCCACCACCGGCCATTTCCTACAGGCAGTCCAGGCTGCAGGTAGCCAGGGTTATAGGCTAGTAGTAATATCTGTCTGTTGCAGTGTTCTCAACCTTGGCGGCTTGAAGACGTGTGGACTTCAATTCCCAGAATTCCCCAGCCAGCATGGCTGGCTGGGGAATTCTGGGAATTGAAGTCCACACATCTTCAAGTTGCCAAGATTGAGAAACACTGGTCTATCTATTCCTCCCTCCCTCCTTCCCTTCCAGAAAGTATCAAGAGCAAACTACAACATATACTGTTGTGTACTGCTATCAAGGAAAAGACACAATTCTATTCGAGTTATTAGGAGTTGTGTTCTATTCAAGAGAGTCTTGTTTCTGTTTTTGCATCATCTTTTGAACTAGGAAACCTACTTGCATTAGGATAAACATTCTTAGGGTACTACCACTAAACTGCTGTCCCACTCAGACTAGGCCCTCTTCCCTGGTCCCTGCCATCTTGATGAAGATGAGCAAGTTCTACTTTCAGACAAGGACAGATGATCTAGCCAAGCCCCTGCAGTGGGGGCTGATGGAGGGAGCAGAAATCCACATCTGAAGCATTATTTTATTTTATTTTATTTTTTGGTCTTCAATTCAGTGCCACTCAGCGCATCGATTAATTCTGAACAGGTTGTCCTTGCACTGGCTGGAGATGCTCCTGAAATATATTGTAGAAGAGGAGATAGGATTCAGTAGAAGAGTGATTTTCATTTGTCCTGGTTATTTTAAGGGCAATCCCGTTAGCGGTTATGGGTGACCTTAGAGCCTTTAATTTAATGGGCAAAAGTGAAGTCTTGATACTGATACACATTTAAAAATCCATTTCCTGATTTGCACATCAGTGAGATGCATTTCAATGAGCTACTTAAGGCAAATCTAAGGATTTGCATGCCCTTCCTTCCTTCCTTCCTTCCTTCCTTCCTTCCTTCCTTCCTTCCTTCCTTCCTTCCTTCCTTCCTTCCTTCCTTCCTTCCTTTTCATGCATCTTTTCTCCTTCAGTGGTATCCAATGGAACATTATCATACAAAATTATTTAGCTTGTTAGAGTTAGTATCTAAGCTTTCTTGTTCCCCCTTTTCTCCCATCCTTTTTCTTTTGGTATGATGTCTTTTAGATTTTAAGCGTCTTAATAGGGATTGTCTTCCTTCCCTAACTCATGGTGCAATATAAGCCTTCTGAAATAGGGTACTCAAAAGAAATTAAGCTTCCTCAAACAGGTGTCCTTCAAGTGTGCGGAACTACAAATCCTCTCACCCCCATCCAGCAAGACCAGTGGGAATAATAGGTCCACACATCTGCCTGATGAGAGAAGGCTGCTGGATTTCATGAAATGGCCATTAGAACTGGACACGGTGAAGGGAGAAGGGAGGCTGAGGAGTCCATAAATCCTTGTCGTTCAAAATTTAATGCTCCTACATTCGGTGAAGTGCTACTCCAAATGACTTTTCGCTACATTACTGCAAAATAAAGTCTCCCACAATTGAGTTCCACAGCTAGATCACCCAAGACCGAGTCTTCTTTGTGAAGCCTAAGTTACAGCTGAAAGATTTACTGGATTTATTGCTAAGGGGAGAGGAGAGGGGAGAGGCATGTCACACCAGGGACTTCACTTGAAATCAGTATGTGAAATGATCTGTTCGAGAATTTCTCCTTGATGCTATTATCATCTTCATAACTCACAAAAGCCTTTTGGGGGGCTTCATGTACAGATTAGAGCTCTCAGATCTAGACTGCAAAAGTCTGGATAGCCACCAGATGGCAGGAGATGAAGAGAAAAAGCTCCTGGTCAGCTTTGGAGATCTCTGGCTTGTGGTAGCCCAGAGATGATAGCTCTGGTACAAATACAAATGAAATCGATTATACTTGCACACTTGAGTGCTGCCCAGGACTTGTATGTCATATTAGGAACCTTTTGCAGAGAACTTAACACATCCATTCCATCATAGCCTCCAGAGATGGCTTTTCAAATTGCAACAATCTCTCATGGCAATCTAGTGTAATGCCAGCCTGCTGACTCTACCCCCTGCTCATTAGAATCTGGACTTCTGCCAAGCTGGGCAGCTAGTTGGCCACGTGACGGAAATATTTAAAGTAGAAAGAGACAACGCAGTGGAGTATTCTCCTGAGTATATGCTGAACAAATAACCTTGTGGATAACAGGGTTGTAAGCCCAGACAGGAGGTGTTATGTTATGAGTTGGGAGTTACGGCCCTGGAAGTTGTTGAGCAGCACCTGAATCACCATAGAAATGCACAGTAACGGCAGTCCCCGCAAAGGGAAATGACCAAGCAAGAGAAGGATCATATTTCCCCACCACCACAAATGTGATGAAAATAATCCAGGAGTCTTAATGTTTAGGATATCTCTAATTTACAAGTCTACAAGCAGAATATTAACAGAGGCATGTTGGAGATTCTGCCTCCAGAAATCTGATTGCTTGGTCTAGAGGTCCCTGCAATCAATGTGCAGAGCCCTCTGTAGCTTGGCTAAAATGGGTTGGATGGTTTGTCAAGGTGATCCCTGGTGAGGTGCCACCCAAAAGGGTAAACAGTACTACTCTAGATCAACATCTGCCCCACCTTCAGTTAAGGTAGAGTTTAGCTCCCATGATGCGTAACCAACGTGTCTAATGAGTATGCTAGCAAGGATGGGAAGCATTGAGTTGAAGTTCAACATCCCGTGGCAGGGTTTAGATGTACAGACTAGCTAGCTTCAGATATCTGGCTAAGCCATGGTCTAACTGAGGTTTATTGAATCATGATTAGTTGGGATTACACCCAACACTGTCAAAAAACAGAGTAGTTTACCAGTCACAATGCCTGGGTCTATGCAGCACACCAGGCCAGAAGATGGAAAGCTTATGCTAGTGTAGTACAATATGGAAACCCAGATCTAATCTCAGATTCCTGCCTTTCCCCCAGAAACTATATTGTTTTCTCTTGCTAACCCTAAAGTTCCCTTTTTAAAAGAAGGAGAAGAATCACCCATCTTGCCACACAAGCTCTTAATGAAAGCCATCCGGGAGCAATCTTACCATGCTTTCTTTCAACACTTCAGACAACTCTTTTTCAGCTTCTTTCCAGTGTCTGTAGACGCCGACATGTTCTTCCCTGTTTATTTGCTTATTATGACATTTGCTTGCGGGTTGAAAGATCAGCAGAGGGCGCAGTGCCACAGCGAGATGTGTGAAGTGTCTTGGGCTGGAAATGGATGACAATTGCTTTTAAAACATTCAGCTGAGGTGAGGAATGCATTTGGCCTGTTAATCCATTACTATGCACCCAATGGAAATTGTACAATTGCACGGATAGCTATAAATATCGATGTTTTGCTATTCACAGATACATCAGAAAGTTGGAGGGGTTGGGGGTTTTTTGGGGTGTGTGTGTTGTTTTGTTTTAAAAAGATGGATTAAAAAATCCTTACTTTCCACTCCTGTTGTTTGCACCAAACAACCTGATGAAGAGTTTGGAAGCTCTTGTGACACGCAGGCTGTCCTAGTAAAGATATTATCCAGCTGTGGATTCGTCCTAAATTTTCTGCTGTAGAAGCACTTTTGATTATTTGCTAATAGCTGTGCGATTTGCGACATCTGATACAACCAGCAGATCTGGGACAGATAAAAAACGGTTGTCATCCACAGCGCACAAGGAATTAATGGCATTGGCTGCTGCTAGATGTGGTGATGGCCACAAGCGATGAGATGGCTTCAAAAGGCACTTAAAAGAATACAGTATTGGTGGCTAAGAGCCATGGCATTTAGATGCAGACTCTAGGTTTGCAGGGCAGAAACACCCTTTCATTATTCTTTTTCACATTCGTGTTTTAGAATTGCTCTGCCCTCTTTGGCTTTTGGTCTCACCCACTTTCAGTGCATGACCTTCTCATCCTGTGTGATGGAGTGGCCCTCAAGCCAAACAAAGATGTGCACCCTTGATATAGGACAGTGTTTCTTAACCTTATCAACTTTAAGATGTGTGGACTTCAATACCCTGAATTCCCCAGCCAGACATGCTGGCTGGGGAATTCTGGGAATTGAAGTCCATACATCTTAAAGCTGTTGAGGTTGAGAAACACTCATATAGGCAATACTTGTCCAGGTGGACCACCATGCACCATAACTTTTAAATAAGCCATAGTAGCCTGGATCACATATAATTCTAAGCTGAAATGGGTGGTTTGTGGTGCTAAGCCCTATCATAACAGAATGATGAATGGAACCATATTATACTTCAACTAACTCAGATATTTCATCCACTAAGGCAATTCCTCCACTTCCAGGAAGGAAGAAAACGAAGGAACATTTGAGGCCTTCCCTGAGTCTGTAGGAATGAAAAAAAAAATCAGTATTGGTTTCCGGTAGCCAGACTCCATTTCTGAGGCCAGCCAAAATCAAGGTGAACAGTGCCCAATCGTTGGGGATGTGAGCGGAAAAAAAAAAAAAGAGGAAAAGTCCCACAAGTATCTTTCCACACCTGTAGCAGGAAAAACACAGTAACAAACGAAGGGAAGGAAATCAGCAATCTGCTGTCCTTTCCTGTCGTCTAAAATCTCCTGCCTGAGGAGATTTTCACTTTGCCTCATGGTAGGGCCGGCCCTGTCTGGTTTTCACGCCCCCTAGAGTCACTTGTACAGTGAGATGAGCGGCCTATATCAATGTAAAAAGAAATATAAATAAATAAATGTAGCAAAAAGCTTGCAAATGGGATAGGCAAAATGGACGCACCACCTGTTTCAGTTTGAAGGCCATGGTGGCCAGGACAAGGGCATAGGTGGTTTCTAGAACAAATCTAAACTCAATTCAATTTATGTTCATGAACTATGGTTCAGGTCATTATTTCCCTTCTGTGGCCCTGGGGCCAGAATTTGGATGCCCTTGATTAAAAGATGTTAAAACTCTCCTTCGGTGAGTCTGGACACACCTGCCAGTGAAACCTTAGCCTTTTGGGGTGGCCATTCTCACATTACATTTTCTGTCTTCTTTCCAACAAAGCTGTCCATAGCCGTTTTGGAAAAAGTCAAGAGTCAGTGTCATCATTTCCACTTGGCCGATCTGATCGTCAGCTTGCTGGCCTGGCTGCCCCGCAAACCTGTTCCTTGAAAACAGTTTTTAAAGGTTCCTCCTCTGCAACACAGGGCCCAACATTTGTACCAATCAACGTTTGTGAAGAACCAGGTCACCTTTTGCCACTCACTCAGCCATGCAGAGAAAGAGGGCAGAAAAACCAGGTGGCCTTTGTTCTTCTCTGATGAACAGCCTGAGATTTGGTTACTGTGAATTGTCCCGAACAGAGAACGCTTGTATTTCCGCCCAGTGCACTGATGCATTCTGAAAGCTGCATGCATGTATGCTGCTGGTCTTTGTATATACATACCCCACACACTTAGAAATGTAGGAGCACGTGCCTTGTGACTCACACACCCGCTCTACAGGGCCAGGAAGTGGCAAGAGGAGGAAATTACTGGTGCAGTCTTTCATTGCCTTCCAGATGCCCAACGTGCCACATTCCCAGGGCTGTGAAGCAGCAGCCATGAAGGTGAGTGATCCCTATTCCCAGTTTCCTTTCTAACACTGTCAGCCCCTTTACTTCAAGCAGGTTTCCTGCTTCTGGAACAATTTGTTAGCCGGGGAATTCCTTGCAGAGGATTAACTCTTTGGGTTGGTGAACCTGACTCTGGCCAAGGGAGAGGGGTAGTGGTGGGGGTAGTGGCAGTGAATGAAAACCACATGTCTTACCGAGAAAGGCACAGGAAGAAATGGAAGATCAGCACTAAGCAGAAAAGCAGGGTTGTAAACCAGAAGGCAGACAGAGAAGCACAGCGAGATGCATTACCCTTCCAACTTCGTTGGCCCCGTAATGCCTTTTTCACTCCATCTTTGGTTTGCTCGCAAGGAGTTTTTCCATACAAGAGTTGAGGACTTTGTGTTATAGTTAATAATGGGTGTAGAGCACATAATGGTTCAGTGGCAACGGCAGATGTCCAAAACTTTAGGCTTCAGAGTTTAGAGCAGTTTAGAACTTTAGAGCTGCTCTGCGTGTGTGTGTACGTGTGCGCGCGCAGGCAATCGAGAAGGCGCACAAGAGGAGAGAAAAACCATTTGCCTTCTCAGTTACAAAGCTAAAAGTCAGGGAGTGGATAGTTAATTTCAGTGATGTGGGGACTACAGTAGATTGGCAGGAATCCCGTAGGAGAGGTTTAGGAAACCAATCCAGTCTTATGATGCAGGAGTGAGAGGCCACGCTAGGTTTCCGTCAACCCCAACGGTCTTTTGTCGAAGACTTTGGCTGGCTGACAACTCCAAACTGCCTTTACCGACAGCGGCACCATGGCGCTCATGTTTTGGGGAGTTTTTCTCCAGCAAGCTGCAATATCTTCAGCTGTCACAGTGAAAGAAGGATCTGTTCCGCTGGGTGGAAATGTCAGTATTTTTCCAGCTCTGGAGACTTGGATCTACCCAGAACTCTGAACTTCGTCAGAGCTTTTGAATGAACCAGAAACGCCCGTTAGGTTGCGAAGGTGGTCACTTAAAACAGCACCAGGCAATATGTAGGGTAGGAATTTTGTGGGTGTGGGAGTGTAAGTGTGCAAGTGTTCTGCCCCCAACCCTGTTCTATTATTTGCTTTCCAAATGTCAGATTTGTGTGATCAGACATTAAGAAGTTTTGTTTGTGTTTAGGGGCACTCCAGCACAATGCTGAAAATGGAGGAAGGGAATATTTGAATTAACTTAGCTATATTCTTACAAGGGAAAACATTTTCTCTCATCTATGTGAACCTATTCATTTATAGTTTTGCATGAAATTCAGGATTAATGTGTTTTTGTTAAGACACCATAGTTCTCAAAGATTTCATCCTTTTTTCATCGATGGGTTGCCCCATTGTTCAGCATTCAGAAATGATTAGAAAAGAAATGCCACCCTGAGTTTTTTATTTGTTGGCTTAAAGGATGAAGTTGATTCAGTTTAATTATAGCTTTAAAAAGGCTGCCATTTAAATAGAGAGGTTGATGAGAATTAGATTCTGCTGGTTCATTACAGAAATGCTAAATACATGATATTATTTTTTTCATTTAAACTATTCTCTCTCTTGGAATCTGTAAATGTGCACTGAGAAAATAGATTGACTGCATATTATTTAATTCAAATGCTAATTTTAAAAATGACTGACACATTAATGGAATATGGGCCCATTTTGAAAATCTGGGAAGCTTTTGTAATATTGAGCAAAATTCTGTAACTTGCTTTGAACCCAGAAATTGTTGAGGATGTGGTACAAGGCTGTGTGTTCCCACCATTCTAAAATAATTAATATTTTGCATCCAGGCAACTGCTATTCTGAATGTGGACAAACTAAAATTTATGATTCCCCTAAATTATGTCCAGTGAATCCTGTGTGGCAATTGTCCACTCTATGATTTAGGTGGGATCTGCACTCGGTTTATAACTGTCCCATGTTAGCTTTGTTGATATTTCTTTCTGGGTTGATCATGTGGTGGTGATTTGGGAGATTCAGGGTGGAATGATGGGCAGAGTTAAAACATACCTCATAGTTGATTCAAAATTCTTTTCCCCTCCAGCTCATTGTCTTTGTCCTCTTTGCCCTTGCACATCTCACAGCTCCTGTGGTTGCACAAGGTAAGATGCTAGCTACTTTTGAAATGGGTCTAGATATGTGTGTCCCCTCAACTCCACAATAGTAGCCAGTGATGGGTTTGCTTATCTATGTTCTCCATGACTGTCAATCTTTCATCCTATCTGATGTATGTGAATCTTTTGGAGTTATGGGAGAATCTAGCAACATACAACTTAGAATTTGGGAAGATCATCTGGGTGGTACGAGGGTCAGTTAGAGACTCCAAAGCCATTTTATCTGCACCCTAGCAGGAATGACAAATATTAAGCATAGTATGATTCCCCCAACAATGTAAGAAAAAGATCCCATAGTATAATTTTGCATATCTTATTTGGAGTGTTTGCTTACTGGCACTATTACAGCAATTCAGTCCATATCTGTGCATCTATTTTGCAGATCAGAGATTCTAACAGATCTTTTTTATTTAATTGTAGTGCTGGGCTTTTTTGTTGTGCTTTTGTTAAATTTATAGAGAGACTCTTATTGATCTGCAAATTACCTGCTGATTTATCCTTGTTCTCAGTCATTGTAATTTGCAGCCAGTATGGGACAATTTTTGATGGAGGTATATGTAATTTATAAAGATGCATCCAGATAAATCAAGATGTAGAGAGGAAAAAGAAAAGAAAACCATGCAGGAACCCCTTTTTTATCACCTCTTGTTTTCTTCTTGCTTTAATACCCACAAGGAGGTGGGAAGGAGGACATCTGGAGAATCGAGGTAAAGAAAATATTGTGAAATATTTTACCCTTGAGATGAAAATGAATTCTCTTTAAATAAGTCAAAACATATGCTAGCATTTTCAATATTTTTTTTTTTAAAAATCCACTGTGACAATTTCACATCTTTTCCTGCATGCGCTGCAAAGCTGAGAACCAGATTGCCTGTTTTGAAATTATTTTTAAATATTTGCAAAGTGCTGGCAGGAAGAAAGGCAAGGAACTGTAGCCAACTGGGATCATAAGCTTACTACAAAGGATGACAAGAAGAAGATGGGAGTTTGGGGCATGTTGTGAAGGAAGGATAGCCATCCTGACATCAAATAATCATACTTTTTTCTACTTCTGGAGTTCAGAGTGTAAATGCAATTACCTCTGTAGTGGAATAGCTCACTCATGCACAAACGGGAGGTAACAGCCACATCGTGGAGAAACCCAACATGTGCAAAAGTACAGATTCTAAAACCTTTGGGAGAGGGGAGAGAACCTTATGGGACCTTCAAAAAAGGACTGAACTCGATCAATGGCAGCGGAATGCTCACATTGTATGTGGGCAGAAAACTGGAAAGAGGAAGTGGGAGGAATCTGGAATCCTTCCTGCAACCCTACCCATTACTTCCTCATTTCCAGATCCAATGCAGATTTGAGATTTGCAAATCCAGGTTGACATCCAACTTTGTTTATACGTACTCATTTTCTGTTTTTAGTTTGCATTTCTTTGGCATTGGTGTGGAGCCTATGGGACCATGGACTCTCTCCAACCCATGGGAGATCTTTTCCTAAGCCATGCTTCCTGTTCAAGCTGGAGTGTACCCCTTGTCCCTTTCAGTACTCAAAGCTTCTCCTGTGCCTTGCAGCAGGTTCTCACTTTCCCACCGACAGCTCTGTTCATTGGTGGTCTCCATTTGCTTTCTGGGTTGAGGCGGTGTTGAGTTTAAGCTGAGTTTTTCATTGTTGTTTTTCATATCTCTAATTTCAGTTTGGGTGCCATGTTTTACTGTAAATTTATAAGAGACACCGGTAATTGGCAGGATCATTCAAAAAACCTTCTCTTAGCAAGCCTTGCTCTACCCATCTCTCGGGCTCCGCACAGGTCATATCCACACTAACAATTTATAGCATCTTCTAGAATCTTCCAACCATTGTTATGCCCAGATAACAGTAATGCAGACAGGCTTTATATCACATCACTGATGAGTAGATGATTCTATGAAAATGCTGTAAATCATTACGGCAGAAGTCACCTAAGACAACTGGGGAGGGAACTATCTTGGAAGCAGCTGCCTCCAGTCATCTGATTTAATTTAATTTAATTTAATTTAATTTAATTTAATTTAATTTAATTTAATTTAATTTAATTTAATTTAATTTATTTGTTTGTTTGTTTGTTTGTTTGTTGGATTTCTCCCCCACCCATCTCCCCCACAACAGGGGACTCTGGAAGACTTACAAAAAACTTACAAATAAAAAAAAATTGATTCCCCATTCCGCTTTGGTGACCACTGGGGGGGTTGGTGGCCCCCTCTTTTCTTTTTATCTCAACTCAATCTGTTACTCAAGGGTGTGGTATGAATAAAATGGGAAGTTGCCCTGCTCTGAGCAATTTGGAGAAGAGATGAAGATGTACACAAAAACAGTTGGAGGATCACACAAAGAAAAGATATTAATCTGCCACCATCTTGATTCAGTTTCAGGAAGCCCAACGTTGATAGTTCAGAAGGAAGAAGACGCAGAAGGATCTCCAACCACAACAGAATTCTTTCTGAGTACAGCAGGTGAGTCTGGTCAAAACAGCTGGCAATATCCAGTCTTAGATAGGCCAGCATTTGTGTACTAATGGGGTATCTATTTTCCTTCCCTAGATTGTTTTGCTTCCCTAAAGATGTGTTTTGAGAGAAGGATTAGCTGATAGGGAAAAGGGCTGATTGCCATTCCCCAGAATGCTGCTTCACTCCTTCAAAATCTGTTTCTTGTTAAATTTAAACGAGCACGAAGTTTTGTCGTGTAGTAGACCCCGGAGTGCAGTATGGTGCTATAATTTAGACAGATGCTTCATACTTTTTGAAAGTCAAAGGGTTAAGATTCTTGAGATGGAGAATTAATTTTAAACAGAAGCAAATCTGATGTGAGGTGGTTCTTTTTTTCCCCCTGGCATTCCTTTGGTCTCTCCCCCACATCTCTGCTTACCAAATAGGTTTTGTAGGTTTGTGATAGTCTCCAAGGTCTCCAAAGCAGTTGAGTTGGAATATGGATCTACACATGGCAACAGGGGAATGGGGGAACTGTCCAACTCCCACATATGGAGAGGACATATTTCACATTGTGATTTAATATAATACTTTCATGATTTAATATGATACTTGGTGTTCTCTGAGCTTGGCTCTTTCCTGCAGACGTTTCATTACCAGGCTAGATAATGATAGAGAGCCAGTTTGGTGTAGTGGTTAAGGCAGCAGGCTGGAAACCAGGAGGCTGAGAGTTCAAGTCCTGCTTTAGGCATGAAGCCAGCTGGGTGACCTTGGGCCAGTCCCTCCCGCTCATCCCTAGGAAGCAGGCAATAACAAACCACTTCTTTGAAGAGTGATGTGGGGTTGAAGAGTCAGCAAACTCCACTCCCCCATGCACTGACGATGTTACCTAGCTTGGTAATGAAACGTCTGCAGGAAAAGAAGAAAACTTAGAGAACACCACAAACCCAACAGTTCACCCTGGGGCTGCATAAATTCAGCTGGATCAGTGATATTTGTTCAAGGCATTAAACCATCAGTTAAAATGTAAACTTAGGTTGGGAGAGAATCTACATCTGTTTAACCCGCTCTTCCTTCTCCGTGCTTTGTTTTTCTATGACAGGAGCATTAACAAATGAAACTCACAATCCAGAAAATGAGAATGTATCAACAGAAGGTATGCAATTGTGCACGTTCTTGGACGTTTAGTGCATGCAGCTCATTTGTTCCTATTTGGCAGCTGTTGTCACCCAGTTAGCTAAACCAGTCAGGGAGGACAGTTTTGCTGGATGTCCAAACCCAGCATGACACTTAAGTCACAATTTATGAGCTGACATTAAACCTTATTTGAATGTTGGAATTATAGTTAAGGATTCCATTCTTCTGCTTGATGCTTAGATGAAGTAACTGGGGAAGGGAAATAGGGGCTGATATTTTTTAAAAGCAAGTGGGTAGGGAAAATCCACAAAATGACAATTCTTTTCTAAGGGCACTCTTTCCTTGACTTGCTATAGAAATGACAACTGTAACTGAAGTTGGCACAAGCTTTGTGGAGCTCACGAACACTCCAGGTGAGGTCACAACAGTGAGTCCAAAGGACATGAACAAAAAAATTTGAAAGAAATTCTAAAACACCCTGAAAATAAGCGGGGGGGGGGGGGGACTCAGAAGCCTTTTTCTCAGGGAAACAAAACTTTCAAGGATGATGTTTTTGGCACAGTAAAATTTTCCTCTGGCATTGTCTTTTCCAGCAGGTACCACATCTCAACTTCCATCTGTTGACCAAGAAAAGACAACAGGTATTTATTAAAGATTTAAAGATTTCTTTAAACTTTTCCAAGATGGCAGACACTTGTCAACATTAATGAAAACCTGAGGTAAAATATTAACATCTAGTGAACAATAAAAACCGCAACCTTAACTCAAGTAAATGCTGAAAAATAAGCCTTTCAGTTCTGACATCTTCCCATCAATATACTGTTCCTCCTCTTTTCACAGATGCTGAGATGAATGAATATCATGATAATCTTTTCTATTATGGTGAGTTCTAAACTGGATTGGGTTAAGCAAAGGAGAAAACTTGAAGGGAGGTAAAAAAAAACCAACACCTGGTTTGAGGGAAGAAAATACTAAGATAAAATGTATACATATGTGGGGATGAGGAACCTGGGGTCCTCCAGATACTGATGGTCTTCTCAAAAGTCACGGCCAATGGAGAGAGATCCTGGCACTTGTTTGACAATACAGTGGTACCTCTACTTACGAACTTAATCCGTTCCGTGACTCTGATCGCAAGTCGGGTTGGTCGCAAGTCGAAGTAAATTTTCCCATAAGGTTCAATGTAATTACCGTTAATCCATTCCGGCATCCGCAGACCACGCATCAGGGGCGGAAAAACGGCCGCTGACCATGCGGCAGGGCAGAAAAAATGGCCGCGGACCACGTGTCAGGGGCGGAAAAACGGCCGTGGACCATGTGGAACGGGCGGAAAAACAGCTGCGGACCACGTGGAACGGACGGAAAATGGCCGCGGACCATGTGGAATGGGCGGGAAAATGGCCGCGGACCACGTGGAATGGGCAGAAAATTGGCCGCGGACCACGTGGCATGGGCGGAAAAATGGCCGCGGACCACGTGGAATGGGCGGAAAATGGCTCGTAAGTCGAGGCGAATTCGTAAGTAGAGGTAAATTTTTGGGGCCGGAGCTGATCATATCTCGAAAATTTCGTAAGTAGGGGCGTTCGTAAGTAGAGGTACCACTGTATTTTAAGGCTCACAAGTTCTCTGACCCTCAGGTTCGCAAGGCTGTATTTACACCACTTGCTTAACCAGATCAGCTGGAAACATAGTGGCTGTATTAAGCTTGGGCAACATTTTTTGTTAGTTTGTTTGTTTTTGATGGCTTTGCATGTTGTGCAAACCCAGCCTATTTGGTTTGTTCAGGGTTCAAAATATTGTGCAAAGCCAGAAAGTGGGTGATTTGGGAAGCAGGTTAGACATGTTGTGTGAATGTGGTGCTTTCCGTCCAACGTCAATGGGTGTTCTTTAAACTGCTCTCCGTTTTCAGTTCCAGATGTCCCAAATCTGTTGACTTTTCTCCTCTTGTCTTGCAGATTATTACTCCTTGCGCAAATGGGGATTAGTAGCTGCTGCCATACTTTTCATCTTGGGCATTCTCATTCTTACTTGTAAGCCTGAGCAATTGGAACGAATCAATTGTGTTATAAACTGAGGGTGGACAGAGAACGATGGAGTAAAAGAATGTAGCCATGCTTGAGTTTCATGTCATTGCCTGACAACCCTTGTTTAGCTTTAACATTTTACTATAGTTAGCATCAATCAGTTCATTACACTGGCCTTGCTTTGGCTTTCCCAGCAATGGAAGGGTTTTATCTCAGTTAACAAAATGTGGGATTCTTGTAAGAAAAAGCTGATCAAATGGATGTGATCCGCATAACTGAAAATGCTAGAAAATAACATCACACCATTAGTATGACCATTTCAAGTCAGAAAAATGGTCATGTTTAGGTGGGAACCGTTCACATTAACATCTTATTTATTTATGTATCTATCTATCAACCAGTCGGTCACATTTCTATGGCTGTCCATCCATCCAAAGAAAACCTGGGTGGTGAATCCTAGTTATATCATAAGAGTTTTTTAATGTTCAGGAAAGGCCTCTGGGAAACACATAACGAGAACACAAAAACTATGTTTTCCAGCATTGTTCCAGCAGGGGTACGCGGTGATCCAGTGCCTCGGTGGGTTTTGAAGATGCTACATAGCTAGTTTGACACAGGCTGCCATTTTTGACCATAAGCCAAACTCTAGGGCAAAGTGTATCTGTATTAACTTTATTACAGTCAATTAGACCAGTACAATATTAAAAGAAAGGGAAAGACATGAAATATGTCCAATCCAAATAAGGGATTATATATCCAAAAGTATGCTAGTCAAGGTACTTGTTGGTTATAATTAAAACATCATTTAGAATAATTTATGCACCATGGTTTCAATAGGGCGAAGTGTGTGTGGGGGGGAGCTGTGGATCTCCAGACATGCTCAGCCATAATCCAAGCACCTTAGTCTACACATCCATTAGTGAATTGCTTTAGATCAGTGTTTCTCAACCTTGGTAACTTTACATTGCGTGGACTTCAATTCCCAGAATTCCCCAGCCAGCATGGCTGGCTGGGGAATTCTGGGAGTTGAAGTCCACGCATCTTAAAGTTGCCAAGGTTGAGAAACACTGCTTTAGATGTTAGAGACAGCTGACATGCTACCTCTTCCCATTCTGTTCTTAACTCTAGAAAGGAGCGTTCCTCAAATACTTTGTTTGCTCCCTCTTCCCTTCCAGGTGGTAAACATGGGAAATTTCCAAGATGCCGAGGGAAAAAGCGGGGAAGGTAAGTCTGCAACTGTGCTGCCAACTCCACCTCCTTATCCTAGTGCATCTGATTGCATGAAAAACAATGGAAGAATAGAATTGTGGATAAGAAATATGCCAGATTCTCATGCACGATCAACCCTGATCCTAATTCCCTGCCTTTACAGAGCATATAATGTATCCCTGGCTTGAAACCTCTTTGCCTGAAGCCTCTGAAGACTGCATTGGGAATGCTTTGGATCAATCAGGAGGCACCCTTTCCTATGGTGAAGAAACGTTTGGTGTTCTCCCAAAACCGTCTCCCTGCCATCTGACTCTCTGTTCGTCCTTAGTATGATCCTGCAACATCAGTCCATTTTTTTTGCCCTCTCCCTAAATTATCTTTTTGTTACATTAAACTAGTTCCTTGGCACAACCACAAGATCTGCAAATTCATTGTTCCTTTCTTTGCCCGCCTGAGATCAAGATTGTATGGATTATGACCATTGTTCTTGGTTGCTGAGCAAAGTCTCTGCCAAGAAGTCTCAAGTTCTGTTCTCTCAATAAATTTTTGGCGTGGTTTGTTGCTTCTAAGTTTCCTGACATGGACTCTGTGCTGTTTTTGGCCTTGTGTGTGTGTGTGTGTGATATTTACATACCCTTGTTCTGAAAGAAGCTATGACAGCAGAGCCATTACCTCTGGGAACTGGAAGCTATGAGATTGGGTTGCAAGATGGAAAGATTCAAAGGAAGGGAGGAGAAGGTTTTGTAAGAGACAAACAGAGTTTTCTGGATTCACACATCATATTAAGCCACAATCTGGTTTGTCTGGCTTTGGTTTCTCATAATGAGTGAACTCAGCCATCATAGTTTGTAATCCATGTTGTACAACCCTATCCAATTAAAATGTATTCAATAAAACCACAATTAAGCAAATCACAGCTTACTGCAGTGGGTGAACCAGAATTGGGATTTATGGCAGTGCCATATTTGCAAAAGAAAGGGGAAAAATAGAAGTAAGGCCATGCTTATGAAAAAGCACATGTAGCCATGAAAACTGGTTCTAAAACAGGAACCAGCACTTAAGTGATACCCATAACCAATGATTCTTTGGGAATTTGGAGATGTATAGAAAGCAAAACCAATTAGCCTCCCACCACCACATACTGTAGATCTTGTGGAATTGTTGCTTTGATCCTTGTTTAAGGTAGCTAATGGTTAAAATTGGGAAGTTGAATAAGGTCCAGGGAATCAATGGGCCAGTCTCAGAACTTGCGCAATATAGTTATCTTCAGCATTTGGTGTCAAATCTAGACAAGATGCCCTCAGTGGGTTTCATCCCCACTGTCACAACTATCCATACATTTGCCTTTCCTGTTTGAATCACCCTGCCTTACTTTCCAGGAGATGCAAAGCCAGAAGTCTGTTGTTTCTGTCTCTCTTTGCACTTTTGGAGGGAGCAGATGAAGAAAGACACAAACACTGGGAGACTTCTTCAGGATTTTATGATAGATATAAAGATCATTCTACTTTTTCCCTCTTCTTCTGCTTTGTCAACCTAATAGATGTCCTGGCTGAAAGTAAGAGAGACTTCTTTGGGTTGTGTCTTATAGGAATGACCTGTTGTTCTTGTTCACTTGCAGGCTCAACCAAGAACAAGTATCTACGTCAAGGCTTTTGAGGGTTCATACATGGCCCCATATCTCATATTGCCCAATGGCAACTTCTTATCCATCAATGATCAATCACACAGATCAGTCCAGAAAAAATCCAGGGCACTATTGCACAATGTATTTATGCATGATTAAATTATGGTTTACCCATTTGACCCATTCTGGGGAATCCGCACAACACATACTCACACTCACACAATAAATGATAAGTAACCACACAAGATGGGTTCGTGTAGTATGTGAAGCTAAAATGTGGTTGGCTAGAGATGGCTCTCTGTGCTGTGTGGTCCATCTAACAGGTGGGTGGGTAAATGAATGGTGGTACAATCTACTCTTGGGGACAGCAAATCTGCTGATTCTCCTACTGGTTCTCCTGCTCCCACACTAGCAAATTATTTTTCTTCTGGTTTATTCTCCTCTTAGAATCCAGATTTTTAAAACAATGAGATTGATTAATAAGTGAAGGAACACCTCTTCCCATACTATCAAGGGATATTTAGCTCTCTGTATTACAGCCTTCAGGAGTAATGCTGGCAACTGAATAAGAGCATAACTCATGTAATATAATCAGTGACTAAGTGTTGCTCAATGTCGTTGAAGGACCAAGTAATTTATATTGTAAAGAACTGGAGAAGAAACTGCCACAAATAAAGCAAATGTTGTATTTATGGTTGATGCTGTTTTTTTTTTTTTAATGTTGTTATTTGCTGCTGATAGAATCCAGAACTTATCTAGTCTGGCTTACATCTTTAAAATTTCATTTTGTTTCTATCCCTGTCCTCCCTCCAGAATGCCTCCTTTCCTCTCAGTTTATGATCAGATCAACCCTGGTTGAGAGATAATGACTAACCCAAAGTCACCCAGTGAGATTTATGGGTGTTTGGAAATTTGGACCTGCCTCTTCCAGTACTAAAAAGCCAGTTTGGTGTAGTGGTTAAGGCTAGGAATCAGGAGGCTGTGAATTCTAGTCCCATCTTAGGCACAAGGCCAGCTGGGTGACCTTGGGCCTGTCCCTCTCTCTCTCTGCCTTAGGAAGGAGGCAATGGAAAGCCATTTGTGAAAAATCTTGCCAAGAAAACTGCAGGGACTTGTCCAGGCGGTCAACACTGACTTGAAGGTGCACACACACTCCCGGTACTAATACTCTGTTAAGAGTAATTTTCATTGCCGGGTGCAAATATTTTATTTCATGTTGCTTTAAGGACTATTCTATGGAGTTGTAAGCATCATGACTGTGCTGAAAAACCCTTTCTAGATTTTGGCTAGAGTCCCTACCCAGCTTGACTTTAAAAAACAAAAACAAAAAAACCCAACCCTAGGAAGCTGATACCCTGAAAAGCAAAGTATCAGTCTCCAAAATGATCATGTATGCCAATGTTTTTCAACCTTGGCAACTTTAAGGCTGGCTGGGGAATTCTGGGAGTTGAAGTCCACTCATCTTAAAGTTGCCAAGATTGAAAAACACTGATATAGGTCCTGCAACCATCCTTAAAAAATAAAGAAGGTGGGTGGCCAAAGCCCAATGCTTTTCTTGGAATGATGCCCCAAAATGTCAAGGTTAAATTGAGGTTTGCTTTTTTCGAGGTGATGGAAATTTTAGAAGTGATCCTAGAAGTAATCATCCTAGGAGAGTTAATCAAGGCAACAGGGAACAAAGTCCTAGAAGATTTTATATCTAATATACGGTATGTGCTATCTGATTGTGCATATATTTTCTTGAATGTTTTAAAAATATTTGTGCAACGGTTGAACTGCAAATACCCATACATCCATCTCAAACACAAAACAAAACCAGTCCAAGCCTGACTCACATATGTTTGAAAAAATGTGCAGAAAAATATGAACAGATGTTAATGTGACCTTTAAAAATGAATGTCTGTTACAGGCATGGGAACACAAACATGAGAAACTTGCAACGAGAAGAAAAGACCTTGGAAGATTTCAACCAGAAGGTGGCAGCAGAGAAATTCTTGTAGCTTCTTGGGTTTCCACATTAAAAAGATATCCAACCACGCTGCTTTGAGTATTTGTTTTTTTTTTAAGTTATCAAGTTCCATCCTTTTCTGAATTCTATGATAGTCTTTTTTGGAAACAACATGACCACTACAAAAAAAGCATACATTGGTTTTACATTATTATGTCTTCCCCCCACCCCCATTTCTCTCTCTTTCCTTCGGATCCATGCATCAAAAAATTCCAGAAGGAAGGAATCTCTTGTGCCTATTTTGTACAATGGCTGGATGAGCCTGTTGGATCGTAAGTCTGAGTTCTTTATTGCTAGACATCATTCTGCAACCATTCTCATGGAAACAGTGAATAATTCTGCATTCCAGTTTTATTATTGCAGGATAAATGCTGTTGATTGAACTCCTGGTCTTTGTAGAGATGATCAGCATGTAGATAGGTAGATTGATTCAACTGAATGGGGTTTGACTCTTGATGATTGCATAGACAAAGGTTCTCTGGATCAACCTATAACAGTGCACAGTCCACAGTTCTTCCAAGGACATTCTTTCCATTTCCTTGATCCCATCCAACTACTGGTTTCAGTTTGGGGGGTTACTCACTACCCCCACCTAAAGAATATTCAGTTCATCTGAAAGAAAAAGAGAATTTGTACTTTCTCAGTGAGAATTTAAAATGATGAAAAATACTCCAGAAAAATATGATTGAGAGAACAAAAATTATTGTAAGAAGACTTTGATACTACATATCAATACTTAAGTCCTAAGTTTTAGAAGGAGGAGCCCTTAATTTCTGCATGTGCCCCTCTCTCCCCTTCCTTGACTGCACAGAAATTCTTTTTGACTTTTTCTGGGTTTGATTGACACATATAATTAGGAAGATCTGCATGAAGGATAGGACACTTTTTGGCAGGGTGTTGACTCCTAACAGTTTCAGAGGCAGTTTCCCTTCTAGACACTTTCATGTCATCTTAGGAGACATGCATGAACTCCAGGTTGTAAACAGATATGTTCAGAAATATTGTTTCTTTCCAGAAACAGTGACATCTCAGCTGGGGCTGGCACAACCAGAAATGCCTAAGAGTTGTTCCTCTAGTGTGCATCATGTGTGAGTCAACTAAAAAGACCTAATGAATTGTCTTTTTAAATGAGTACCTTGACAACTTCTGATTTTCTTAAAAACAATTCTAATTCCCCTTTTTTATTTCTGTCACCTTTTGAGGTAGTCTAGACAGGAAACTAAAACCATGAGTACTAACACTAAATTTATTGTAAGATTATAGTAACAGAACCTTGCAAGTCTGAAAACACCTCTCCCTTCCCTTGCCTTTACTTTCAAGAAAACTAGGGAGGGTCCCTTTGAAACGCTTTCTCCAGTCCCATTCCTTCTGTAGGCTGAGATATCTCTTATCTGACTGTTGCCCTGGCTGCGGCTCTTCCTCCTGTCTCCCAAGCTTATTCTCACAGCCCATTGCAATTTCCCATTTCTCTCTAGATGTCTTTCCTTGTTTTTCCTTGCTTCATAGTGAAAGTTGGTGTTCATTCATCATATGGTGTTGTTGCCCAAGACTTTCATGTCAATATACTGTATATGTCTATGCCCAACCTGAAAAGCATCTTCCTTATCTTCTCCTGGTCCCATATATTCTACGCAATCCAGCAAGTAGGCAAAGCAGATTATGTGATCACGCCAATGGGAGACAGATCAGACATGTTCAAAGGATTTGCCGCTGGAGCCTATCAAAGCCCAGCAAACACCCACCTGAAGGGATTGTGACATCCCAATGCAAAGTTTACTCCACAAAGAGCAAACTTATTGCTTGCTAAAAGGCTGTTTAAGCTCTAAACATGGAGGATTAATCCAGTTGCAGAGATTAACTGACTGATTTTGGGGCTATCTTGAGTAGGAACAGATGTGCTTACCAAAAGGTGACTTCTGAGCACTATCATAATCTCTCCTCTGGCCATCTAGAGGAGTTCGGACATAACAAACATTATGCTCCCAAAAAACTTTGCTAAGACACCACTCTGGGCCCCAAAAAACAATCCCATCATATAAATAGTTGGGAAAAGTAGCCAACTTGCCTGGTCATCTTCATGGCTGCTTCTCATCTCTGCAGCTGCTGGAATCCAGGATCTTTTTTATTTTTTCTAGCGCCAGTAAAAAAAAGGTGAAAATGGAATCAATATTCTAGCCTTAACAAGCCACTGCAATTTATATCATGCTATTGTTCTTAGAAGCAGGGTTTTTTTTTTTTTTTGGAAAAAGCAAATCTCTTTTTTTAATTCTTCAACTCACATGGCCATTTTCCCCTTCTGCTTTTCTAAAGGGGAAGTGGGAATAACACAACTGATTTCTGCCTAAATTCTGGTATTTGAGCAGGAAATCCTGTATTCCTTGTTACGCAAGGACAGCCAAATAACAGCACACACAAAAATCAGTTTTGTGAGAATTTCTCATTTCCTCTTTAACGATTGGCTTATCCCTTTATTTGCCTAGATGTACTCAGGAGGAAATGCTCCCTTTCTGATAAATGGGTACAGGACCACTCTGCGCCAAGACATTCAAAGGGAAGAGGCAGAAAGGTCTCAATGGGTGAAAGGGGGCTTCAAATTTTGTCACTTGCTCCTTTTTTTCCCCCTCCAAATCATATAATAGTTTGGAATACTTTAGCGTTCTCTTTCTCTCTGTTTTTAAAGATTGATTTAACGTCTTTATATGCTACAACATTCCAGCAAGTGGCCCGTGTGCTTCACAGCAAGCAAAAGTTTGGAAGGCTTAAAAGATATGCAGATGCTGTGATGTGTCTGTACCTACAAAGATCAGATCCTGCAACCCATGGCACTCCCTGTGGCACTCTAGGGAAGCGAAAGTTGGACTTTAGAGAAGCAGGATGGGAAGAATATTGACGTCTTTGAACTCTGGTGTTGCAGAAGACTCCTGAGAATACCACAGACAGCCAAGAAAAGAAACCGATGGATAACTGAAGAAATCAACCCAGAGTTTTCCTCCAGGCACGAGTGACCAGGCTGAAATTATCCTACTTCAGACACATTATGCCAAGACCCAACTCTCTGGAGAAGCTCTGATGCCGGGAAAGGTGGAAGGACAGAGAAGAGGAGGCAGACCGGCAGTTACAGTGGCGATGGGGGCACTGCTGGAAGAGCTGAAGGAGCAGGTTAGGGACAGAGCGTCCTGGAGGAAATCTACGTATGGGCTCGCCAAGAGCTGACGCCAACATAATCAGTCGATCGATCCATCCATCGATCCATCCATCAATGAAAAGAGTGGAAGGACCCGGGCAATCTCCGATCCCTGAATCTGCTGACCCGCCCCCACTTGGCCTTCCTGCCCCAGCTGGAGCTCCTCCAGCATCTAGGAGGCGACCCGCCCAGCGAGCCCGGGATGCTGAAGGAGGGACGCCTTGCCCTCCCCGGCCCCGTTCTGCCTCCTCCCTTGCGGGAGGGGGCGAGGCGCCGGGATGGCCGCCAGTCGGAGAAGCTCCGCCGGGCGAGTCCCCTCCTCTTTCGGGGCGGCCCTCGGCAAGGCTCGGCCCCGCTGTCGGCCGGGCTCGGCCGGGAGAGGAGGGAGCCGAGCGGAGCGAACGGTCAGGCGCAGTGCGAAGGGCGGGGGATGGCGGCCGACTCGCCTGCCTTCGCCGTGCCGGAGCCGCGGGGAGGCAGCGTCGGCGGGCAGCAAATGGGGCCGCTGCGCGGGGCGGTGGCGCGGGGCGCGGAGGGGCGGCTGCTCCGGGTCTGGCTCTGGCGCTGGCTGCGCGCTTCCTTGGGCCAGGTCGGGACGGCGGCGCTCTCGGCGGCTCGCGCGTCTCAAGCGCGGGGCGCGTCTGAGAGCAGGGAGCCCGTTTTCGGCTTCTTGCGACCGCCTGCGCTGGCGGCTCAGCGGACGGCCCGAGGCGCTGGGCGAGAGGCGGCGGCCGGGTTGCGGGGCTTCGGGGCGGCTGCTCGCGCCTGACCCGGCCGATGCGAGCCCGGCAGCTGCGTTCGGGCGACGAACTAACCCTCGTGAGTTTCAAGCTAATTAACTTCTTTGTTCCTTTCCTTTTTTTGCGGGGTGGGGGCTTAGCATCTGCGTGCTTGCAGCGCCTTTGGCGTGCGGTTCAGCGCGTCGTGCGCTTCGAAAGCAGGTGAATGAAGCAACGGGGTTCAGGGTGTTGCGTGAATGCAGGAAAGGTCCCGTGAACGCCGATCTGCGACGGGGAGGTGGGCTGGGGAGGTTCAGCCTCTGTGGGGCTGATGGCAAGGGCGGAGAAACTCTCCTGGAATGGCTGAAGGGCATCCAGCGGCGTCAGGAGCCGCTTAGGTGGTGAGGGAGATGCTGGCGTTCATCTCCAGGGCCTCCTTGTTGGACCGTTGGGGGCTTGCCCGGGTGCGTGAGGTAGAAGAGGGGTTTGGCCGGGCTGGGGCATCCTTGGCCCAGTGGGCCTGAATCGCTGGACTCTCTCCCTACCATTGGCATGAATTTGGCAGGTGGCACGGGTAGGAGCAAGGCTGGCATTTTCGCCGATTCCTTCTCTATACTGTATTATTACTATTATGGTTGGTCAGACAGTCAGCCAGATGTTTAGAGTGGATCTGGCATTTTTATCCACCTATCGAGTCCTTCCCAAGGCCCTGAGATGGGCAGATATTGTTGTTGGATGGTGGTACGAGATGGGCAGCTATAGAAAGATAAGAAATCAATCAATCAATCAATCAATCAATCAATCATAATATATATATATATAAGCTGTCCCAAGGAAAGCTGCCTTTGGCAATTGACTGATGGTAATTTTCTCAACATTGATGGTGTTCAGGTGGTACTCCAGATGTTTTGGGATTATTACTAGGCAAAAATGATGATGATGATGATGATGATGATGATGATATTATTATTATTATTATTATTATTACCAATATTACCAAAAAGCATTGTGCATCTTCCAAACTTCTCTTTTTATATTTTTTTCTATGCTTCTTCTGTTTGCTCTTTTCTGAAAATAACACTGTCCCCCTTGATATCAGATGGAAGTTGCATTGAAGGCATTGATTGGATTCCTGTCTACAAAGTGTGGCTTTTACATCTTGGTTTGTGGAAGAAGCTGTCAGTCATGCTTTACCAAAGACACCATTGGGTTCAAACATGATTTGCAAATCGCAGAGACTATGTGCAATGAGTAAACCAAGCTGATCTGCAGGATTGACGTTTCCTGTGTTTCCTGTTCTCGAAAATTCCTCCCAACTTCTGTTCACTCAGCCGAAAGGCAAAAACCGACATTTAAGGATAAAGGATGAAGTGCCTTCCTTCTAGGTTTCTTAATGCAGAACCTAAACGTTTGGGAATGGGAAGTGAAAAGATGGGGATCGTGCCTTTAATACTTTCTCTCTTTCTTCCCTTCCTTTCTAAGGCCCCAGCATTGCTGAGCTTGCCAACCTAAAGGAGCCTCCATTCTTGCAAACCCCAGTATGGATTCCCTTCCAGCTGTGGGGCCTGGCTCGCTGCCTTCCTCCCCTGAGACCGATCTTCCGCTCCCGTTGAAGAAGTTTTATCGGGGTGAACCACTGGCCCTGGGGGTGAGTATGGAGATGAGCAGAAATGATGGTTCTTCTCCTTTTGAGTGACTCTTGGAATAGATTGCAGGGTATCCCAGAGTGGTCCTAGCTGTCACCCACACTGGCTGTGCAGTTGGCTCAGGACAAGGGACGTTCCTTGTTTAGTTTGGCCCTGGAAGTTCTTGCCATACTGGAAGGGTGGATAACATGGATGGTGATTCAGATGTTAATGTATGACTGCCAACAGCTGCAGTCCTGAGGGATGCTGGGAGTTGCATTGCTGGATGCCAGCCATTGCCCATTCCTGCCAAGGATGAAGAAGCAATTGGGCAAAAGAGGGGGGCAGAGAGACCATACCAGCTGAGGCATATGACTAAGTTCTCCAGCCACTGGAAATAATGGTTGCATTCTGTGACTTTCTGAAGTGACAGATGGGCCTTTTCCAAGGCTCAGTTGTGAGCGTCCCCTTCAGGAAAGGCAGATCCCCCCCCTCCCCAAAAAACAGTATTGTAGACCATGATTGAATCCATGGCATATGTTCTTCTACGTTGTGCCTTTTCTTCTGATTTAGGATCATGGCTACTCCAGCCATTGAAACAAAAAATCTTCCCAGTCGTACTGAAGAATTTTATGCAGGCCCCCTTAAAGCTGGCAGAAATCCCCAAGTCCCCTGTTCTGTTGCCTCAGGGCACAGGGATTCTCTGTTGTGTACGTATGAAAATTGCTGAGCCATTTGTTATAGTGACCAGTTCATGTAACATCTAAACACTGTATCACCCCCTCCCCTTTAAGGGAATGTGGTCTTGAGGCCTGAAGCACGAGGCCCAGACTGATAAAATTACACAAAGAATCCCCTCTCTAGTATGAGAGCATATTGGCGGGGGGGGGGGCGGGGGGAGGAAGGTGCATGTACATAGCTTCTATAAGACTGCCCTTCCTGCAAGCTACTGCTAGCCAGGCCAAGGTACCTCTAAAGCGGAATGTGCTATATAGTCAACAAGTAGAAGCCTTGTGAGTTCAAATCCCAGTAAAGGGTTGAAGATAAGGATATCTGTCTCTGATGAGTCCCAACAAGGATAAATCTGGTTCGTAGTGCCTCCTTCTGGCCAGTAGCTAATATGACATCAGGAAAGAAAAAGGTTCTCCAGATGTTGGTGAACAATAGTGATCCAAACCAATGGCCAGTGCTGAGAGATGCTGGAGCTGTAGTTCAGCGACATCTGGAGTATGGTTGGTTCCCCAATCCTGTATATCACTGACTGGGGAAGGTTGTAGCTGCAGCTGAATGGCCTTTTTAGTTAGATATCTCATCTTAAAATAATGTATTATTTTATTAAAGTTCTCAGTTTTTGGTGGGGGAGGAGGAGAGAAAATCTAAACAGGCAGTGGCATGCATCTTAATGCCCCTACCCTCTGCTCTCTTGGTCTGGTTCTGGAAGGTGAGTTGAAACTGAAGGCAGTGTTTCTTTCCCTCTTTGCAGATCACACAGATATTTACAGGAATCATAGGAATCGTTTTTGGGCTCCTGGTCAACCTAATAGATGGATATATGATTGACTACACAATGATAAAGATGCCCTATTGGAGTGGAATCTTGGTAATTCTACATGATGGTGTATTCAAACAATTCAACAGCACAGCTGGGGATCCAGATATTGAAGTGAACAACACAGCAGCCTCAGGGCAAACTGGCCTTTGCTGAAGGATGTAGCAGCTGTTGGTTTTCTCCAAATCTTTTTACAGACTTCACTTTGAGAAAAACGATTGCTTGGCTAGTGCCGTTTAGTGGATCATGTCTGCTCTCCAAAGTTTCAGAAAACCACTGAACCCTGAACTAATTACAAACATTAGTAGAAGTAATATCTTTGCTCTCATTGTACAGGTAGTGCTCACTTACCAACTGCCTCGTTCAGCGACCGTTCAAAGTTACAAAAGTGCTGACCGAGGGGGACTTATGACGAGTCCTCAAACTTGTGGCCGTGGCAGCATCCCCATGGTCACAGGATTGCCATTTGTGACCTTCACAGCCGGCTTCAAAAAAGTTGAAAATGGTCATGTGACATCATGATTAATGACTGTGCCGCTTAGGGATGGAATTGCTGGTCCCAATGTGGGTCAGTAAGTGAGGACTAGCTCTATAATTCTGAATATCAGTTACCATTCCATAGTTCACTTTTAATTTGCTCAGGAAAGAAAACCATCTTTTGAGCAGATAGGAGGTGCTTGTGGTACTCTCAGCGTTACTGAGCTACACTTCCTAGTGGCTTCATTCAAGGTGAACATGAGGCTGAGAGTTGTTTGTAGCATCTGGGCAGCTGCGGTTCTTGCCATAGCGACATGGGGAAAAATTGAATATTAATGGTGTGCTGTGCTGCACAAAAGATGTGTGAATGTAGCTCCTGTCTGCAACGCCTTAAAGCAGCTGCATCTTCAACTGGAATAGGGAAGGTTGGTTGGGGTTCAGCACAAAAGATGACCAGAGGACAGTAGGGAGCAACCTAAGGCGGGAGAGAGATGACAGGTCTATGGTGGAAGGGAGAGAATTGAGATCCTGGTCCTCTGGGGATGGAGCCATGGCTGTTGAGTTGCTTTTCTTTTTCTTCTAGTACATCATATCCGGATCCTTAGCTGTGGCAGCTGCTCGGAAGCCCAAGTTGCCTCTGGTAAGTAGCCCACTGGAGACAAGTGAAGGCCATGGCTTAATCAGAAACCATCCATCTCTGGGGTCCTGGCCAGAATCTCTACCCTCTTCAAGAAAGATTGAGAAAGCCGCTCATCCAACACCTTGGGGGGCTACAACCCATTGGGTTGCCAATCATGAGCTTGGTGGATTTCTGATGTTGTCAGATCGCTACCATCAAATGGAGCATCCTGATGATTGTGGCTTTTGTTTAAGAGCCTCTCCCCTCCAAATTCCTGGCCTGAATTCCCTTTTTGAAAGCTCCAGGTCTTTTGTGGGTCTCTTTATGCCAGCGTTTGGCCAAGAGGTTCTGTGTCTCCATCTCTGATTGAATGTTCTGGTTGGGTGAGCCAGTTTCTTCCAAGGAAGCAAACGTCTTGAACCTGTCTCTCTTCCACCATGGTGGCCAGTTGGGCAGAGAAATGAGAGTCTGTGTCCAAATTGCACCCCTCAAGAGGAGCAAGAAGGAATTTAGCCATTCTTACAAGGGTGTAGAGGGTAAAAGCCTCAACTCTTCTGCCTAAAGCAAATGCAGAACTGAAAGGCAGCTGAACTCCTCTGTTCCCATCACCATCAGAGAAATCTGGTGATTGCAACACAGCTACTGTTTGCTTATGTGTGCATGTGTGTAAGACATTATTAATTTTTGTTGTCCCTCCTAGGTGAAAGGCATGCTGGCAATGAATGTGATAAGTGCCGTAACAGCTGGTATTGGCATCATCTTACTGTTTATCACCTTAAGCCACCCCTTTCTATACTATGTCTGGCACTCATGCGATTATCTTGAAGACAAATCTCTGGAAAAGTTGTGTTATGAAACCACCATGCAATTATATGTAAGTATGTGACCTTCCAGAATTCATCTGTAAGAAGTTGCTTTCAACAGGGCAGAGAGGGAGAAAGGAGCTCATGGTGATTTTTTTTTTTTGACAAAACTGTGAGTTGCAGCTTTTGCTTGGTGGACTTACCAAACTAGATGGTTTTACCAGGAGCCACCTGGACGGTGTGCTCCTATGCTAACCAGGAGGCATTTGGCAGCCCCACGAGGTAGACCAGATCAGGAAATCAACCCTGCAGAAAGGCTACAACTACTTTTATTGAAATTGATGGTAATTAGAGAATCTTGCAAATCTGATTGGGCTGTACATTCTCCCACTTCTTATAATCCTGTGATTTAGGGAGGCCACTGCCTGATCCACTTCCAAATGTTATCTCATTGCTCTGGACTGAAAAAATGCTTCACCCCCTTTTTGCTCAGGAAACGGATCCTCCATATCTCCATCCCGGTCATCTTCCTTTTTCTACAGTTGGAGATAAATGTGCCCACAGGTATATATAAAAAATAGATATGTTACTTTTCTGTTTCATTGATAGGATATCGTTAGAGGAATGTTGGCTATTCTTACTGTGTTCACCATCCTGGAGTTTTGCATCGCCATCTCTGTTGCGTCCTTTGGATGTAAGGTGCTTTGCCGAGATTCCTACACTCAAACGGTAAGATTCCCAAGGAAGGTGGGTAGTTAATCCAGGCAAACGGATTGAGAAACAGATCTTGCTTTCTGATACTTTTGTGCAATAGTGTGAAAGAATAGGATTGGGAGGCATTACGTTGTTACTCCTGTGCAGACGGACCTATTCAGATGTGTTTAGAGATGACAGTTCAAGGGATAAAATAGTTTGGGGGGCTGTTTTGGCACAGGCTGTGCTGGGCGCGGGTTGGACCTCAGAGGACGGTGCAAAACAGCCTGGCTGGGGGCTGCAGGGATGAGAACCCCCGTAAGCCACTTCTCCATTTAGCGTGACTCACGGATTCTGCAGGCTGGCTGTTTTGGCATATGATGAAAGCGTGTGCGCTGCCCTGCATTGTAAACTCTGCCCCTTTTGGGTGGTGTGAACATCATGAGGCCTGTGTAGAAGGGGCAGAGTTTATTGTGCAAAGGTGCGATGCTGCTTTCGTGAGACTGACTGGGCTGGCCCACCTCGCATCTGCCCAGTGTGTTTCTTAAGCAAAGGCTTCTTTCAGAAGCACCATGCATAGCAGGTTCCCTTATTGCCGAGGATCACCACCCTTTTGATTTTTAAGAGAAAGTTATAGGGAAAGAAAAACATTTGAAAAGGAAAAAAGAGCATGGCTATGGGATGCCATGATGACAATAAATAAATAAAAGTAATGTGTATGTTATAGCTTGAGGCTAAAAGATATCCTTGGCAGTAAAGATGAAAGACTTGTACAGTGAGATGGGCAGTGCATATAAATGTGAAAATAAATAAAAAATAAAAATAAAAATAATATTATGTTCTAGTTCACACACTGTACTGCATGTGCTGTAAAAGAACAAAATAACCTGGCTTCAGACAGGAAGCTAAATTGCAAATCCTGGATTATAAATGATACTGGATAGATTCTCATATTGTGATAAACCTAAAGGAGACAATCCACCTTACGAATCTCAGTGAGCCCATCCTACGGCTCTGATTGGATGAGGAGGGTGTAAGGTTCTCACCACCCAATAAGTGCCACCTAATCTATCCACGGTCCAGGCAGCACCTCAGATGGGACTCCAGAAAGGTGCTTTGGAATTGTGGGAGCTTGAACCCAGCATCTGTGCCAAACTCTTTAAAGCAACTGCATCTCTTTCTGGGATCTGGGAGGCAGCTTTTTTCTCATGCAAAAGCAGGAGAAGATGCAGCTGCCTTAAAGAGAGGCAGTGCTATCTTATGCTCCCGTGAGGATCAGGATTCCTCTTGGGAATGCAATGAAAAGGCTGCAGAGCCGTATTCCAAACAAGAAGAGACAGAAGCAGCCAATAGGCTGTTGGAAAGCTGAGCACTTCTATTCGTTGCTGTAGAAGGAGAAATGCACGCACAACAAATGGCCTTAAAGCCTCCGTTATTCATTTCTTTAGGTCGTGGTCGTTTATCAGAATGTGACTCCAGCGAATGCCGAACACCCACCAGTCGAGTGCAAACAGCCGGAGTCCCCCTGAATTGCTTTCCCTTCATGACAGCGACTCCCGAGTGCGCTTGTTTGCTGCAGATTGAAGCCTTAAACTTTTTAAAGGAACTGCACATGACTTTTTAGTCGGTGGAACGCAAAAGACCTCATGGACTGAGCAAAGCACCCTGCGTAAAAGATCTTGAGAATGTGAATGTTCTTCACTGCTGGCTAAAGTGTCCCTTTGTGGGCTGGTTGGCGCGTTGTACCACGTTATGGTTTGCTGCTGGAAAATGCGCCATCAGCTGGGTTGACACAACATGCTATGGATGAACTATAGTTTCTACATCACAGTGGCCCACTTCATCAGGCCTTAGCCAAATGTGCGTGTGCTCACAAAAGAAGCTTACCAGCTTAGTTACTAACCCAGCTGCATTCATACAGCAAACTACACTTGGATAATTTTAACCTGGGTTAGTTCATCATTAGTGTACTTAGTTTATGTTTCAATGCATTCTGGAAACCTAGTTTTACTCTTGAATTGAGGACTCCAGGTCCATGCAGTTTTCTTATCAAACATACAGAAATCATTTGCTATCAGCCTCTCCCTTTTTAAAAAAAAATATTTCGTAGTGTAGCCTTTAGCTGTGAGAAGAATTTAAGCCTCTTGTGTGAAACCATCTAATGTTTGCAACGCATTCCAGAAGTTAATTTTGTGGGAGATAAGTCTGTCCATGGGAACTGTTCAGAGAAGAGGCCGGGCAGCCATACATTTGCACAATAACTAAAGAGCCAAATTTATTGGAAGAGAAAACTTGTTCTCTGCCACTCGACCTGCCATCAGACTGCCTTTTGCCACTGCAGCTAATCTCACTGTTTATTTTAGGCATGGCTACACCTCCAAATCTTCTAATAACCCCCGAGCTTGTCGTTTGTCATTTTTATTTTCTCTGAATTCCACGGAAACAAAGATGATTGTAGGGGTCTGGTGGTTTGTGCCTGATTCTCTTTTCAACAAAATCTTTTTTGTTTAAAAAATAAAAACTCTTGGAATGTCAGAAGGGCTCCAGTAGATTCTCAGTGGGTCTGTTCCTGGGTCAATGGAGAGGCGGATGTGTCATGGGGACAGGAAAAGGCGTCACCCCTAGGGAGATTAACTGATTCCCCAGCAGACCCCATCACACACAGAGTTAAATGAAAGACTGCTCAATGGTGTCACCTATATGCTACTAAAACTCAGCCCATGTCACATGATCGTCATGGGTGTATCCCCAACCTCTTTCCCACCTTCCTCTGGCTCCTGTGCCCAATCAGCTGGCAGCAAGGCCTGACGGGTGAGTGGCAATTGGCTGCTTTGGAACCAAGGCAGAAATTGGAAATCTCTTAACAGCTGTGGGCATTGAGGGAAGGATGAGGGACTGACGTGGATGCCTGCTGGAGAGAGAAGAGCTGGCTGGGGTGGGGGGTGGGGGTCAACAGGTGAGCCCTCTTCCTTCAAGGAAGGGGGCCCTTGGGGGACATGCTGGAATGGGGAGTGGGAATGCAGTTTTCTTCAAGGTCCATGGCTCCCTTTGTTCCACCTGCCCCCAGCAAAGTGGCTGGGAGTTCCGCTGGTCAGCTGAGGAGGAAGAGGAGGAGGCGGCTTCATGGGGCCCTTCTGAGGATTGTGGGGGGGGAGGGAAATGGCACAAGCCTATGTTATATGTGGGAAAGAAGGAAGGAAGGGAGGGAGGAAGGAAGGAGGAATGAAGGATGGAAGATTTTTGACGCTCCCTGCCAGCTTCCCACAAGCAAAGTCAGTGGGGAAACTAGAAAAAAATCACAGTTGCTTACACTCCCACTGCTTTGTTGCCCTTGGTCATTCTGTTTCCGTGTTTAGGTTAGGAAATATCTCTGAAACGATGACCCAACAGGCCATGGGTGGTCTAGTTGAAACTAAAACTGGTCAGCTAGAAAGCAGGAGACTGCGAGTTGTTGAAAAAATGGTGAACCTCTTCTGAAAATATTGTCAGGAAAATGTGACAGAGTTGTCCAGGTAGTCCAGAGTATCAACTGACTCAGAGACACCACCACAACAAAAATTGGGTAAAAATTCCGGTTGACTTGTGAAATGGTAAGATGACTTGGGATCAGTACAATCGCTCCTAAGTTGTAGGGGGCAGAGGCCCTGAGGGACAGGAGGAAGAGCCGCTACCAAGACAATGGGCAGATAAAAGAGGGCTGAGTCGGGGCAGGAATGTACCCTGGGTAAATGTTTCAGACAAGACCCTCTCTAGTTCTCATGAAGATAAAGGGGAGGGGAACATATTCAGACTTGCAAGATTCTGTTACTAAGGCTTTACAATAAAAGTTGTACTGACTTACATGACATTGGATTCCTAGTCTGATCTGCCTTGAAGGCTGACATAAGTGCCTGGTCTCATTGCACAAAGAATTGAATGGGCAATGTGTATGGAGATATTTCTATGAATGGCCATGTCATACTGTTTTCCATCCCTGGGCAGGAAGACTTACCCCTCCCCTAAAAAGCATGACCTGTACAGACATACCTTTATATGTGCACAGGCTGACATAAAGATGCTTTCTCCACCCCCATTCTTTCTATGGGCTGAGATATCTCTTATCTAACTGTTGCCCTGGCTGCAGCTCTTCCTCCTGTCTCCCAAGGTTATTCTCACAGCCCATTGCAATTTCCCATTTCTCTCTAGATGTCTTTCCTTGTTTTTCCTTGTTGGTACTGGAAGTTGGTGTCCATTCAGCACATGGCCTTGTTGCCCAAGACTTTCATGTCAATATATATGTCTATGCCCAACCAGAAAAGGATCGTGCTTGTCTTCTCCTGCTCCCATGTATTCTACTCAATCCAGCAAGGAGGCAAAGTAGAGTATATGATCACCCCAATGGGAGACAGATCAGAACTGCCCCCCCGACCTGAAAGGGGTTGTGACATCCCAATGCAAAAATTACTCCACAGAGAACAAACTTATTGCTTGCAACAAGGCTGTCTAAGCTGCAAAGATGGGGAATTAATCCAGCTCCAGGAGTAATTAATAATTGATAATTAATTAAGCTCCAACTGACTGATCTTGGGGCTATCTTGAGTAGGAACAGACGTGCTTACCAAAAGGGACTTCTGACCACTATCATAATCTCTCCTCTGGCCATCCAGAGGAGTTTGGACATAACAAACTTTATGCTTCCAAACAACTTTGCTAAAACACCACTCTGGGCCCGAAAAAACAATCCCATCATATAAATAGTTGGGGAAAGTAGCCAACTTGCCTGGTCATCTTCATGGCTGCTTCTCATCTCTGCAGCTGCTGGAATCCAGGATCTTTTTTATTTTTTCTAGCGCCAGTAAAAAAAAAAAGGTGAAAATGGTATCAATATTCCAGTCTTAACAAGCCACTGCAATTTATATCATGCTATTGTTCTTAGAAGCATTTTTTTTAAAAAAGCAAATCTTTTTTTAATTTTAATTTTTTAAATTCTTCTTAAAATTTTAAAATTTTATATTTAATTTTTTAATTTTTTAAAATTCATGGCCATTTTCCCCTTCTGCTTTTCTAAAGGGGAAGTGGGAATAACACAACTGATTTCTGCCTAAATTCTGGTATTTGAGCAGGAAATCCTGTATTCCTTGTTACGCAAGGACAGCCAAATAACAGTACACACAAAAATCAGTTTTGTGAGAATTTCTCATTTCCTCTTTAACGATTGGCTTATCCCTTTATTTGCCTAGATGTACTCAGGAGGAAATGCTCCCTTTCTGATAAATGGGTACAGGACCACTCTGCGCCAAGACATTCAAAGGGAAGAGGCAGAAAGGTCTCAATGGGCGAAAGGGGGCTTCAAATTTTGTCACTTGCTCCTTTTTTCCCCCCTCCAAATCATATAATAGTTTGGAATACTTTAGTGTTCTCTCTCTCTGTTTTTAAAGATTGATTTAACGTCTTTATATGCTACAACATTCCAGCAAGTGGCCCGTGTGCTTCACAGCAAGCAAAAGTTTGGAAGGCTTAAAAGATATGCAGATGCTGTGATGTGTCTGTACCTACAAAGATCAGATCCTGCAACCCATGGCACTCCCTGTGGCACTCTAGGGAAGCGAAAGTTGGACTTTAGAGAAGCAGGATGGGAAGAATATTGACGTCTTTGAACTCTGGTGTTGCAGAAGACTCCTGAGAATACCACAGACAGCCAAGAAAAGAAACCGATGGATAACTGAAGAAATCAACCCAGAGTTTTCCTCCAGGCACGAGTGACCAGGCTGAAATTATCCTACTTCAGACACATTATGCCAAGACCCAACTCTCTGGAGAAGCTCTGATGCCGGGAAAGGTGGAAGGACAGAGAAGAGGAGGCAGACCGGCAGTTACAGTGGCGATGGGGGCACTGCTGGAAGAGCTGAAGGAGCAGGTTAGGGACAGAGCGTCCTGGAGGAAATCTACGTATGGGCTCGCCAAGAGCTGACGCCAACATAATCAGTCGATCGATCCATCCATCGATCCATCCATCAATGAAAAGAGTGGAAGGACCCGGGCAATCTCCGATCCCTGAATCTGCTGACCCGCCCCCACTTGGCCTTCCTGCCCCAGCTGGAGCTCCTCCAGCATCTAGGAGGCGACCCGCCCAGCGAGCCCGGGATGCTGAAGGAGGGACGCCTTGCCCTCCCCGGCCCCGTTCTGCCTCCTCCCTTGCGGGAGGGGGCGAGGCGCCGGGATGGCCGCCAGTCGGAGAAGCTCCGCCGGGCGAGTCCCCTCCTCTTTCGGGGCGGCCCTCGGCAAGGCTCGGCCCCGCTGTCGGCCGGGCTCGGCCGGGAGAGGAGGGAGCCGAGCGGAGCGAACGGTCAGGCGCAGTGCGAAGGGCGGGGGATGGCGGCCGACTCGCCTGCCTTCGCCGTGCCGGAGCCGCGGGGAGGCAGCGTCGGCGGGCAGCAAAAGGGGCCGCTGCGCGGGGCGGTGGCGCGGGGCGCGGAGGGGCGGCTGCTCCGGGTCTGGCTCTGGCGCTGGCTGCGCGCTTCCTTGGGCCAGGTCGGGACGGCGGCGCTCTCGGCGGCTCGCGCGTCTCAAGCGCGGGGCGCGTCTGAGAGCAGGGAGCCCGTTTTCGGCTTCTTGCGACCGCCTGCGCTGGCGGCTCAGCGGACGGCCCGAGGCGCTGGGCGAGAGGCGGCGGCCGGGTTGCGGGGCTTCGGGGCGGCTGCTCGCGCCTGACCCGGCCGATGCGAGCCCGGCAGCTGCGTTCGGGCGACGAACTAACCCTCGTGAGTTTCAAGCTAATTAACTTCTTTGTTCCTTTCCTTTTTTTGCGGGGTGGGGGCTTAGCATCTGCGTGCTTGCAGCGCCTTTGGCGTGCGGTTCAGCGCGTCGTGCGCTTCGAAAGCAGGTGAATGAAGCAACGGGGTTCAGGGTGTTGCGTGAATGCAGGAAAGGTCCCGTGAACGCCGATCTGCGACGGGGAGGTGGGCTGGGGAGGTTCAGCCTCTGTGGGGCTGATGGCAAGGGCGGAGAAACTCTCCTGGAATGGCTGAAGGGCATCCAGCGGCGTCAGGAGCCGCTTAGGTGGTGAGGGAGATGCTGGCGTTCATCTCCAGGGCCTCCTTGTTGGACCGTTGGGGGCTTGCCCGGGTGCGTGAGGTAGAAGAGGGGTTTGGCCGGGCTGGGGCATCCTTGGCCCAGTGGGCCTGAATCGCTGGACTCTCTCCCTACCATTGGCATGAATTTGGCAGGTGGCACGGGTAGGAGCAAGGCTGGCATTTTCGCCGATTCCTTCTCTATACTGTATTATTACTATTATGGTTGGTCAGACAGTCAGCCAGATGTTTAGAGTGGATCTGGCATTTTTATCCACCTATCGAGTCCTTCCCAAGGCCCTGAGATGGGCAGATATTGTTGTTGGATGGTGGTACGAGATGGGCAGCTATAGAAAGATAAGAAATCAATCAATCAATCAATCAATCAATCAATCATAATATATATATATATAAGCTGTCCCAAGGAAAGCTGCCTTTGGCAATTGACTGATGGTAATTTTCTCAACATTGATGGTGTTCAGGTGGTACTCCAGATGTTTTGGGATTATTACTAGGCAAAAATGATGATGATGATGATGATGATGATGATATTATTATTATTATTATTATTACCAATATTACCAAAAAGCATTGTGCATCTTCCAAACTTCTCTTTTTATATTTTTTTCTATGCTTCTTCTGTTTGCTCTTTTCTGAAAATAACACTGTCCCCCTTGATATCAGATGGAAGTTGCATTGAAGGCATTGATTGGATTCCTGTCTACAAAGTGTGGCTTTTACATCTTGGTTTGTGGAAGAAGCTGTCAGTCATGCTTTACCAAAGACACCATTGGGTTCAAACATGATTTGCAAATCGCAGAGACTATGTGCAATGAGTAAACCAAGCTGATCTGCAGGATTGACGTTTCCTGTGTTTCCTGTTCTCGAAAATTCCTCCCAACTTCTGTTCACTCAGCCGAAAGGCAAAAACCGACATTTAAGGATAAAGGATGAAGTGCCTTCCTTCTAGGTTTCTTAATGCAGAACCTAAACGTTTGGGAATGGGAAGTGAAAAGATGGGGATCGTGCCTTTAATACTTTCTCTCTTTCTTCCCTTCCTTTCTAAGGCCCCAGCATTGCTGAGCTTGCCAACCTAAAGGAGCCTCCATTCTTGCAAACCCCAGTATGGATTCCCTTCCAGCTGTGGGGCCTGGCTCGCTGCCTTCCTCCCCTGGGACCGATCTTCCTCTCCCGGTGAAGACATTTTATGAGGGTGAACCACTGGCCCTGGGGGTGAGTATGGAGATGAGGGGAAATGATGGTTCCTCTCCTTTTGAGTGACTCTTGGAATAGATTGCGGGGCATCCCAGAGTGGTCCTAGCTGTCACCCACACTGGCTGTGCAGTTGGCTCAGGACCAGGGATGTTCCTTGTTTAGTTTGGCCCTGGAAGTTCTTGCCATATTGGAAGGGTGGAAAACATGGATGGTCATCCAGATGTTAATATATGACTCCCAACAGCTGCCTTGAGCAGGACCAGTCCTGAGGGATGCTGGGAGTTGCATTGCTGGATGCCAGCTATTGCCCATTCCTGCCAAGGACGAAGAAGCAATTGGGCAAAAGAGGGGGGCAGAGAGACCATACCAGCTGAGGTATATGACTAAGTTCTCCAGCCACTGGAAATAATGGTTGCATTCTGTGACTTTCTGAAGTGACAGATGGGCCTTTTCCAAGGCTCAGTTGTGAGTGTCCCCTTCAGGAAAGGCAGATCCCCTCCCCCCCCGCAAAATCCAGTATTGCAGACCATGATAGAATCCATGGCATACGTTCTTTTACATTGGGGCCTTTCTTCTGATTTAGGATGATGGCTACCTGTGATGGACTGGAATGGTGGGAGGGGAGTAAAGAATGTGCTCTGATCTCCAGAGGAGCGAGGAAGAGATAAGCGGAGGAGACTGGCACCTCCCTAAGAAATTCCATCAGTGTGAACTGACTGAGCCTGGGAACTGGTTTTCATTCTGGGAAGATTCTTGTTAATTGGTTGTAGCTAATAAACCTTGCTGGATTGATTCTGCATGGTCTCCTGGAGTTCCTTGGGCTAGGCCCGACACTACCCCAGCCATTGAAACAGTAGCTAATTGGCCAGTAGCTAATACAACATCAAGAAAGAAAAAGGTTCTCCAGATGTTGGTGAACAATAGTGATCCAAACCAATGGCCAGTGCTGAGAGATGCTGGGAGCTATAGTTCAGTGACATCTGGAGTATGGTTGGTTCTCCACTCCTGTATATCACTGATTGCAGGAAGGTTGTAGTTGCAGCTGAATGGCCTTTTTAGTTAGATATCTTATCTTAAAATATTGTATTATTATTAGTTCTCAGTTTTGCGGGGTGGAGGAGAGAAAATCTGAACAGGCAGGCAGTGGCATGCATCTTAATGCCCCTAACCTCCTGCTCTGTTGTGGAAGGTGAGTTGAAACTGAAGGCAGTGTTTCTTTCTCTCTTTGCAGATCACACAGATATTTACAGGAATCATAGGAATTGTTTTTGGGCTCCTGATCAACCTAATGTATGATGAGATGATTGTCTACGCACTTATAACGGTGCCCTATTGGAGTGGAATCTTGGTAATTCTACATGATGGTGTATTCAAACAATTCAACAGGACAGCTGGGGATCCAGATGTTGAAGTGCACATCACAGCAGCCTCAGGGCAAACTGGCCATTGCTGAAGGATGTAGCAGCTGTTGGTTTTTTCCAAATCTTTTTACAGACTTCGCTTTAGGAAAATGATTGCTTTTCTAGTGCCATTTTTGGGATCATGTCTGCTCTCCAAAGTTTCAGAAAGCCACTGAACCCTGAACTGATTACAAACATTAGTAGAAGTAATATCCTTTGCTCTCATTGTACAGGTAGTGCTCACTTACCAACTGCCTCGTTCAGCAACTGTTCTAAGTTGCAACACTGCTGACTAAGGGGGACTTATGACGAGTCCTCGAACTTGTGGCCATGGCAGCATCCCCATGGTCACAGGATTGCCATTTGCGACCTTCACAGCCAAATGGTCATGTGACATCATGATTAATGACTGTGCCGCTTAGGGATGGAATTGCTGGTCCCAATGTGGGTCAGTAAGTGAGGACTAGCTCTATAATTCTGAATATCAGTTACCATTCCATAGTTCACTTTTAATTTGCTCAGGAAAGAAAACCATCTTTTGAGCAGATAGGAGGTGCTTGTGGTACTCTCAGCGTTACTGAGCTACACTTCCTAGTGGCAAGGTGAACATGAGGCTGAGAGTTGTTTGTAGCATCTGGGCAGCTGCGGTTCTTGCCATAGCGACATGGGGAAAAATTGAATATTAATGGTGTGGTGTGCTGCACAAAAGATGTGTGAATGTAGCTCCTGTCTGCAACGCCTTAAAGCAGCTTCATCTTCAACTGGAATAGGGAAAGTTGGTTGGGGTTCAGCACAAAAGATGACCAGAGGACAGTAGGGAGCAACCTAAGGCGGGAGAGAGATGACAGGTCTATGGTGGAAGGGAGAGAATTGAGATCCTGGTCCTCTGGGGATGGAGCCATGGCTGTTGAGTTGCTTTTCTTTTTCTTCTAGTACATCATATCCGGATCCTTAGCTGTGGCAGCTGCTCGGAAGCCTAAGTTGCCTCTGGTAAGTAGCCCACTGGATACAAGTGAAGGCCATGGCTTAATCGGAAACCATCCATCTCTGGGGTCCCGGCCAGAATCTCTACCCTCTTCAAGAAAGATTGAGAAAGCCGCTCATCCAACACCTTGGGGGGCTACAACCCATTGGGTTGCCAATCATGAGCTTGGTGGATTTCTGATGTTGCTAGATAGCTACCATCAAATGGAGCATCCTGATGATTGTGGCTTTTGTTTAAAAGCCTCTCCCCTCCAAATTCCTGGCCTGAATTCCCTTTTTGAAAGCTCCAGGTCTTTTGTGGGTCTCTTTATGCCAGTGTTTGGCAAAGAGGTTCTGTGTCTCCATCTCTGATTGAATGTTCTGGTTGGGTGAGCCAGTTTCTTCCAAGGAAGCAAACGTCTTGAACCTGTCTCTCTTCCACCATGGTGGCCAGTTGGGCAGAGAAATGAGAGTCTGTGTCCAAATTGCACCCCTCAAGAGGAGCAAGAAGGAATTTAGCCATTCTTACAATGGTGTAGAGGGTAAAAGCCTCAACTCTTCTGCCTAAAGCAAATGCAGAACTGAAAGGCAGCTGAACTCCTCTGTTCCCATCACCATCAGAGAAATCTGGTGATTGCAACACAGCTACTGTTTGCTTATGTGTGCATGTGTGTGAGACATTATTAATTTTTGTTGTCCCTCCTAGGTGAAAGGCATGCTGGCAATGAATGTGATAAGTGCCATAACAGCTGCTATTAGCATCGTTTGCCAGTCTCTCACCATTATCTACTTCTTTCACTTCCATCTGGGGCATTACTGCAATTATCTTGTTAACCAATTTAAGGAAAAATGTTACAGAATCGAGGTGAGACCTTTTATAAGTATGTGACCTTCCAGAATTCATCTGTAAGAAGTTGCTTTCAACAGGGTAGAGAGGGAGAAAGGAGCTCATGGTGACCTCTAGATGGACATGTAGCTCTTTGGAGGACCTGGTGTCAAAAATATGTCCCAAGCAGAGTTTCAGCCATGGAAAAGTTGGGTGGGAACATTGTCTTGGAATTTCTAGAATTTGGCCTCTTGTACTTTTCTTTCTCCCACTCTTTTCAAAGCAGCTGCACCCAGGGGTGTCCTCAGGGCTGGCCAAGAATTTATGGTGACAGCTGTAACTGTGCAGTCAAAGCTTTCTCAGATTTCATGTGTGGCACAAAAAAACGAAAAACAAAACCAAAAAAGCACTGTTGTGGCTGGAATTTGACTTCTTTGACCACATCTTAACTTTTTTTTTTTTGACAAAACCGTGAGTTGCAGCTTTTGCTTTGTGGACTTACCAAACTAGATGGTTTCACCAGGAGCCACCTGGACGGTGTGCTCCTATGCTACCCAGGAGGCATTTGGCAGCCCCACGAGGTAGACCAGACCAGGAAATCAATCCTGCAGAAAGGCTACAACTACTTTTATTGAAATTGATGGTAATTAGAGAATCTTGCAAATCTGATTGGGCTGTACATTCTCCCACTTCTTATAATCCCGTGATTTAGGGAGGCCACTGCCTGATCCACTTCCAAATGTTATCTCATTGCTCTGGACTGAAAAAACGCTTCACCCCCTTTTTGCTCAGGAAACGGATCCTCCATATCTCCATCCCGGTCATCTTCCTTTTTCTACAGTTGGAGATAAATGTGCCCACAGGTATATATAAAAAATAGATATGTTACTTTTCTGTTTCATTGATAGGATATCGTTAGAGGAATGTTGGCTATTCTTACTGTGTTCACCATCCTGGAGTTTTGCATCGCCATCTCTGTTGCGTCCTTTGGATGTAAGGTGCTTTGCCGAGATCCCTACACTCAAACGGTAAGATTCCCAAGGAAGGTGGGTAGTTAATCCAGGCAAACGGATTGAGAAACAGATCTTGCTTTCTGATACTTTTGTGCAATAGTGTGAAAGAATAGGATTGGGAGGCATTACGTTGTTACTCCTGTGCAGACGGACCTATTCAGATGTGTTTAGAGATGACAGTTCAAGGGATAAAATAGTTTGGGGGGCTGTTTTGGCATAGGCTGTGCTGGACGCGGGTTGGACCTCAGAGGACGGTGCAAAACAGCCTGGCTGGGGGCTGCAGGGATGAGAACCCCCGTAAGCCACTTCTCCATTTAGCGTGACTCACGGATTCTGCAGGCTGGCTGTTTTGGCATATGATGAAAGCGTGTGGGCTGCCCTGCATTGTAAACTCTGCCCCTTTTGGGTGGTGTGAACATCATGAGGCCTGTGTAGAAGGGGCAGGGTTTATTGTGCAAAGGTGCGATGCTGCTTTCGTGAGACTGACTGGGCTGGCCCACCTCGCGTCTGCCCAGTGTGTTTCTTAAGCAAAGGCTTCTTTCAGAAGCACCATGCATAGCAGGTTCCCTTATTGCCGAGGATCACCACCCTTTTGATTTTTAAGAGAAAGTTATAGGGAAAGAAAAACATTTGAAAAGGAAAAAAGAGCATGGCTGTGGGATGCCATGATGACAATAAATAAATAAAAGTAATGTGTATGTTATGGCTTGAGGCTAAAAGATATCCTTGGCAGTAAAGATGAAAGACTTGTACAGTGAGATGGGTGGCACATATAAATTTGAATATAAATAAAAAATAAAAATAATGTTATGTTCTAGTTCACACATTGTACTGCATGTGGTGTAAAAGAACAAAATAATCATCTGGCTTCAGACAGGAAGCTAAATTGCAGATCCTGGATTATAAATGATACTGGATAGATTCTCATATTGTGATAAACCTAAAGGAGACAATCCACCTTACGAATCTCAGTGAGCCCATCCTACGGCTCTGATTGCATGAGGAGGGTGTAAGGTTCTCACCACCCAATAAGTGCCACCTAATCTATCCACGGTCCAGGCAGCACCTCAGATGGGACTCCAGAAAGGTGCTTTGGAATTGTGGGAGCTTGAACCCAGCATCTGTGCCAAACTCTTTAAAGCAACTGCATCTCTTTCTGGGACCTGGGAGGCAGCTTTTTTCTCATGCAAAAGCAGGAGAAGATGCAGCTGCCTTAAAGAGAGGCAGTGCTATCTTATGCTCCCGTGAGGATCAGGATTCCTCTTGGGAATGCAATGAAAAGGCTGCAGAGCCGTATTCCAAACAAGAAGAGACAGAAGCAGTCAATAGGCTGTTGGAAAGCTGAGCACTTCTATTCGTTGCTGTAGAAGGAGAAATGCACGCACAACAAATGGCCTTAAAGCCTCCGTTATTCATTTCTTTAGGTCGTGGTCGTTTATCAGAATGTGACTCCAGCGAATGCCGAACACCCACCAGTCGAGTGCAAACAGCCGGAGTCCCCCTGAATTGCTTTCCCTTCATGACAGCGACTCCCGAGTGCGCTTGCTTGCTGCAGATTGAAGCCTTAAACTTTTTAAAGGAACTGCACGTGACTTTTTAGTCGGTGGAACGCAAAAGACCTCATGGACTGAGCAAAGCACCCTGCGTAAAAGATCTTGAGAATGTGAATGTTCTTCACTGCTGGCTAAAGTGTCCCTTTGTGGGCTGGTTGGCGCGTTGTACCACGTTATGGTTTGCTGCTGGAAAATGCGCCATCAGCTGGGTTGACACAACATGCTATGGATGAACTATAGTTTCTACATCACAGTGGCCCACCACATCAGGGCTTAGCCAAATCTGCGTGTGGTCACCAAAGAAGCTTACCAGCTTAGTTACTAACCCAGCTGCATTCATACAACAAACTACACTTGGATAATTTTAACCTGGGTTAGTTCATCATTAGTGTACTTAGTTTACGGTTCAATGCATTCTGGAAACCTAGTTTTACTCTTGAATTGAGGACTCCAGGTCCATGCAGTTTTCTTATCAAACATACAGAGATATAATAGATAAATACCTTCATGAATATAAAGGCGGGGGGGGGGGATATTCAGACTTGTAAGGTTCTGTTACTAAGGCTTTATAATAAAAGTAGTACTGACCTACATGCCATTGGATCCCTAGTCTGATCCACCTTGAAGGGCTGACATAAGTGCCTGGTCCCATTGCACAAAGAATTGAATGGGCAATTTGTATGGAGATATCTGTATGAGTGACCATGTCAGGCTGTTTTCCATCCCCTGGGATCATGTATCTGCCTCCCTCTCCTGTGAAGGAAACCAACGTCTTATCGGTCCCCTAAAAAGCATGGCCTGTACAGACATATCTTTATATGTGCACAGGCTGACATTTCACACCCATAACCGTCATGCATTTCTTGCCTGCACTTATCATTGGACACATAAACAATGTGAGGCCAATCATTTATTGCTAGATCTACAGTCAGCTGCGGCTCCAGAACATTCCATGCCTGGAGGGGGCAGCAGAGCGATTTTGCAGACCGCGGATGTAGTCCCACTCGTCTCCCGTCTGCTGGCTTATAGCAGCAGACTGTCTGCATTGGAAGCGGTTTCACCTGAGGAAGGAGGGACAACAGCAAAATAAGTGCAGGGACCGTGGGTTTAGTAATGACTTACAGACCTGTCTTACCATAGGAGAGAGATGGCCTGGTACTTACTTATTTAACCAAGCAATCACTTTTCGCCGTGGGAACAATAATTAACTGATCCACTTGGAACACCCAACAACCTGGTTCACCCACATTGGTAGTGTTCCCAATATTGAGAATCTCAGGAGTTCGGGAACCGGGGATGTTGTAGTAATTTTTTTTGTCCCCGCTGTCAAAGCCAGCCTGGTGAAGAGGTAAAGAGGAGGGGAAAGAATGACATCCTTTCTCATTAACACCCTAACAGACCACCTCACTGGATTCCATGCCTATGGATCAACAGTATAATGCAGCTTCTCAAAAGGGCAGCATTCTTTTGGGATGTGTTAACAGGAGCATCGAGTCTACATCACAGGAAGGAATTGTCCCCCTCTACTCTGCCTTGGTTAGGCTCCTTTTGAGAGACTTGTGTCCAATTCTGGGCACTTTAATCTAAGAAGAGCATCAAGAAACTGAAGCAAGTTCAGAAGAGAGCTACCAAGGTCTTGAAAGAAATGGAAACCAAGTCCTACGAGGACAGTTAAGGCCCTGAGCAAGTTTGGCCTGAGAAGAAAAGATTGAGAGGAGATTTGTAGCAGTTCAGATGTCTAAAGGGCTGCCCCATAAGGAGGGAATGGCTTGCAACTCAGTTGTTCAGAAAGGCAGGACCAGAACCAATGTGTTGAAACTACGGGGAAGTGGATTCAGGTTGCATATTAGGAGGAATATCTTCCTGACAGTAAGAACTGCCAACCAGTAGAATAGGTTGCTTCATGAAGTGCTGTGTTCCCCTTCACTGCAGGTCCTCAACCAGGCTGGATAGCCATCTGTCCAAAGTGCTTCAGGAGATCCTACACTGAGCAGGGGGCTGGATTAGATGCCATCTTATGTCCCTTCGAAATCTAGGATTCACCTGCAGTGGAAGGTTGCATTACTATCAATCCTCCTCCTCCTCCAATTTGTTTTGGGCCTCTTCTGATCCTCCTAGGTAGAAGTGGGCAATTCATGCGTGGAAAGCTCTTATGGAGAATGGAAGTGCAAATCTTGTCACCCCCTCATGGCATATCCCCCCCCCCGTTTTTTTTTACCCACTGTTGTGCTGGGAATGGGAGAAGAGTATTTGCACACACATGACTCACACCCGCACATCTACTATATGTTCAAATTGTATGTCTGACAGAGGAAATGGAGTGGCAGAGAAGATAAGCCAGCTAGAGTTCCTTGGAGAAAGGACAGGAAGCTTAAACAACAGTTGCAATTAAACAGATTTGGACTGGTTCAGTAATAGTTGGAAATCTCTCTCGGTATGTGTTCCTGGAAAACCTATTTTTTCTATTTACCCCCTCCCTGCCCCCCAGCTGTAGACATCCTTCCTATAAATATTTAGGCAAAATCCAGTGACACTTAACCCGCCTCCCCAAAATTCAATGGCAATGCAGATGAACTGATTCCAACGGTATCATTCAAAAGACATTGTGCAGCTATGCCATCATATTCCTCCTTAATTCTCTTTGGGGTATTTTTTGGTCGCTGTTGGTGATCATGGTGTTGATAAGCAATTAAGAGAACACTAACTACCCAATGGAAGTTGATGTTTTCTGAAGTTTTCTGACGCTCATAAAAAAAAGGAAAAACAGCAGCGTAAAAGCATGAATTGAGGAGCATAACCAAGGGTCACTTTTTGTATCAGTTCACTTTGATTACTATGAGATAAGGTTGCATTAACTGGGCAAACTTATCCCTCTATTTCTTGTTGTGCCTTCAAGCTGCCCCAGAGCTACCTGAGCGGGGATTCCTCCAAGTCCTGTCATGGGATCTCCATCGCTTGCTATTCCGGTGGTCCACTGTATATCAGCATAGTTCAGCATGATGAAGGATTTTTTTTCATCGGTGGCCAAGACAGCCTGGAAGGTGTTGGCCTGCAGCAAAAAGGAAAGATGATCTTTCAAAGCTTCACTATCTCTTGCTTAGCAAGGTTGTCTCTGAAGTAAAGTCACCTTGGAGTTGAATTCGAGCCCTAGTGACTTACCTGAATGTATCCCTGCAATTTCTTGTTGTGTTAAAAAGAGCTATGGAGTCCTTGGTGCTCTCTGAGATTGGTTATTGGCTTGATAGGGGTGTGGTTTTCTCCTTGGTACTAGGTACTGCCAAGGAATTATCAAGGAGAAAATCACACCCCCACCAACACTGGTAGGGCACCGATGATGTTATCCAGATGGGTAATGAAACCCATCAGGGACTCCCTGAGCTACATATATTCTCTTCTATTAAAAAAGGCTATGCCATTCCTTTCTTGTGGTATATTGTCAACTTCCAGTCTCATCCATGTGCTCACCCAGGCTAATTCTACTTAGCTTTTTAGATCAGCCAAAGTTGGCTACAACTTTTTTGCAGGATGATAGAGAGGCCATCTAGTGGCAGCATTGAACATTGCATGTTGATGATCACAGAGAAACGTCAATGTGATTAGAGTTTTCTCTCTGTGTCTGTGTGTCAAAAGTCAATGTGATTAGAGTTTTTCTTTCCTTTCCTGATAAAAATGTAGGTCTTCCCCACAACATCAGCCCACCTCTCAAGTATTAGGACATTTAAACCATGGATGACATTCAGTAACCTGGGAATTGAGGATTCTGTTGGGACTGTATAGCTGCTTTCTCTGCTACCACCAGGTCTCAGAAAGTCCATTAAATAAAAGTAATAGTTTTAAAATTGGATAAAATAAGAAAGAATGGAAGAGGTGAAGGACTCAATTTATGGGTAGGGTTTAAGAAAAACAAAGGTGTTCACTCTGCCCATTTTTCTTTCATTCCCATCACATTCCTCAAGTCCCAAAAGGTAAGTAGGGTAGAGAGAGAAGGATCTGCCCAAAGTCATCCAGGGAGCTTCCACAGCTGAGGGTGGACTTGAAACTGGGTCTTGCTGCTCCTAGTCCAACACTTTCCGCTCTACTCCCATGGCTCTAGGGCTGAGAGGGAAAGATAGCCCAAAGTCATCCAGTGAGTTTCTGTGACTGATGGGGGGAGAAGATCCTGATCCTAGTTCAGCACCTTTACCTCTACACTACATTTACTCTCAGTGAATAAGCAGTAGCCACTGGAGTGGGGGAAATATTCTAGATTACCATGGACTGCAGGCCTGTGTGAGACCTACCTTATCTGAAGCAGATCCAAAGTAGGCCACCCCTTCCCAGGTAGCTAAAAACATCCAGATGGGCGTGAAGGAAATATCAGGGAAGTACCGACTGATATCTGCAGTGAACCGACTAAGCAGCGTTGGGTCTTGGGTCTGTCTCCAGAAGATGTTTCCAGCAATTACATTGTCAACATCAGCCCAATATGGAGCAACAAAGGGCACTCCATCATCCAGAGGGAAAGGATCAGGTGTATATTGTGAGACATTCTTTCCAAAGGAGACAACCCCATTGTTGTTGACCTGGAGAAATATAAAGAAAGGTGGGTAGGCTGTGTTCATTTGACACACTCAATATGGTTACCAAATTAGCCAATTTTCTAGAATCCTAAAATACATTAAAATATAAACTAAGCAATCTGGGTTTACATAACATGCTAAGTCTCACTCACTCACTCACTCACTCACACACACACTCTTTGTCTTTCTCTAACCAAACGTAACTAATCAAGCTTTGCATGTTGTGTGTACGTGTTAGCTAGATTTGTACGTGACCTGGTTAAGCATATTGTATGAATGCAGCCATAGCATTCTTCTCCAGTAGAATTCTCTCTCTGACATTTACCATCTCTTTCTGAGCTGAATGGCAAAATTCTTCATAAGATGAGTGCTTGGTTCTCTGTAAGACTTCTCACAAAATATTTAGCCTTCATGCATCAAAGACATCTCCTGTTTCAGATGTTTGCCATTCAACTCTTGAGAGGACGCAAATGTAGGGAAGGAGGCATATTAGATGAAGTGAGATGTCCCAGCCTGGTCCCCCTACTCCCCAATTTTTAATCACATAAAGGAGAGATTGCCTAGCAGTGCTTGAAAACTAGCATTTAATGTGAATCAGGCACAAGAAAGTGATAGAAGAGACATTGAACTAAAGCTGGACTTCATGGCATAATTCAGGGCCCCAAACACCAAATGGGGAACCCCAAACAATGGCCATAAAAGGCAATAGTGCAGATGATAAGGAAACAGATCACTGAGGTTTACTTCTGAGGAGTTATATGTAGGATCATAATGTCAGTGTCCCCCACATATGGTGAAGCAAATGAGGAGACCAGACTAGATTAGTTCCCACTGTTCCTCAATGGAAATCATGAAACTACTATGTTAATATCAGAGAAGAGGAACATGTAGGTCTCAAGATGCTGCAAAATTATAATTCCCAACAACCCTAACTTCTGGTTGGACCTGTTGGGACTTGGAGGTCAACATTGGGAGCCCCATAATTTCCTCATGCCTGGTTTCTAGTGTACTCATGATTGGGTTTCTGATTGTATTCAGATGACTGTAAATGGCTCGAATCCCAGTCGTCCATTTTCATAAAGGCATATTAGTGGGCAAGCATAGGTTGTTACTCTTATGCATCTATGAAGCCTTTTTAGAAATGAAAGTCATGGGAAGTTTGTTTGGTCCTCTCCAGCTACCTCACCAAATGATACATCTTGCCTCTCCAGATAGGTGTAAAGAAATTAAGCATTAAGGCATATCAAGAATGGGAGTGGGTGGGTGGACAAGCTGAGTCATGTGGCCCCTTTCTTAGTTTTTATAAAGAAATATGAGGTTTATTTCTGGCAGATACTACATACAAAAACGGAGTAGTATTTCTTGCCATAGAAGGAGAATGGTGTTTGGATGGAGATCTCTGGCGAATTCCCATCGTCATCTTTGGGGTTTTCTGAGTCACCTTGGTCTTTCCCATAAGGATATAGCAACGATGCTAGAATAAGAGAGAACATCACTGGTTTACAAAAGACCACTTTGAAAAGAGCAGACCATGTGTTCATTCAGACCTTGATTTCTCTTCCCCCCAAGCAGCCACCCTGGAAGATCAATTTCTGCAGATGCCGCTCATTCTAAACTCCCTTCCTGTCTCCACTTAGGTTGGATCCTGTTCTTCAGAAAACCATATTTGGTTTTGGGATTTTCAACTGCTAACCCCTAGCTGATTGCTCAACCGATGGTCTACTGGGTAGCATCTAACAACTCATCTTTACTCATGAGTGGCTAGCTCATGATTACTCTTGGCAGGAACTCTGGTCAGTTTAATTTGGGGAATAACCAATAGGTGCTAGTAGAAGTTTGTTATTAGCATCAGGGAGGTAGGCATCTGACATTTTACACCTTTGCCCTGAATATTCTGTGATTTTCAGAACATGTTTGTTCTGCATTTTAAAGAATGCTTTGCCAATATCATCTGACTTCTGCTTACAAAAACATTGATGGAGTTTTAGAGTTTTGCTAGGGGTGTGTGTGTACGTGTGTGTGTATTCATTCCAAATTTGGTCACTGCCCATCTCAGTAGGAAGTGACTCTGGGTGGCACATAATAATTATATGTGTGTATATTATATATACACATATATACACACATATATATATACACACACACACATATATATATACACACACACACATACATACATATATATTTAATTTATATATATAAATTAAAACACAATAACAATGTAATAAAACCATATTCATACATAAATAATAATATCTTCCAAGGTGCTGCTGGTAGTTAATCCCATCATAAAGCAGAGACTATGATCATGACGAAGCTTGTCCTTGTACTCGGATGTGTTTGAGAAGAACTCTCCTGTGACTTTGCCATTCAGTACGGCAAGGTCTCGGAAGAGAAGTCTGAATGTGCATGAAGGGAAGATGTAAGGCTGTCTTCCCAACTTGAATGTATGTAAACTTCCAACAACCCTGATTGCTCATTGGAAGGATCGATAATGAAGCTCAAGCTCAGATATTTTGGTCACCTAATGCGAAGAGAGATCTCTTTGGAGAAGACCCTGATGCTGGGAAAGATTGAAGGCAAAAGGAGAAGAGGACGGCAGAGGATGAGATGGTTAGATAGCATCACTGAAGCAATGAGCATGAAACTGAGCAAACTCAGGGAGGCAGTGAAGGACAGGAAGGCCTGGCGCAATATGGTTCATGGGGTCACGAAGAGTCGGACACGACTTAACGACTAAACAACAACAACAACAACAACAAACTTCCAACTCCTAGAATTCTTCCCACTTGATGTTGCTGAGACTTCTGGGAGCTGTCCAAACAACTGGAGGACATGGTAGGACAAGGTTGATCTAGGATGTGGGGGATTATTTGGGGATGAAGCTAACTGTGACCCTTGTCCTGGGCTCAGCCTCTCCCATTTCCATTTTGCTATTGTCTCAGCATAGCATTGTCCTTTGGCCCTAGAAAATTCCCTAGTCAGATTGATGGACTCAACTAAATCTTACCCTTTTGGCTTGCAGCCAGATAAGGCAATGCTGATCCTAAAAGAAGTAGAAATAAAAACACAATCAGATCTGTACTACATTACTCACATGTATAAATACACATACATACATGCATGCATGCAAGCATTCTTTACTCAGTGGTTTTAAAGTGAGAATGAGCTTGAGAGTGTTACTCCTGCTCCGGATATCATCGTTTTCATTGCTTTCCCTGTGTGACAGGATTACTGAGTTGTTCTGGGGCTACCATGCAGAAGAGAAGCCCTCTCTGGACCCACTGAGTAGGAGACTAAAGTCAATGGGGGTGTGTCAAGTTGGGCTTTAGTTTTAGAACTGCGAGTGAAGACAAGTCACCTTGAGGGTCATTTGATCCAAAGGTAGTAGATAGAAATACAGATAAATATTCAGAGATTTTAAGAAGCACCAGCAGTTGTTTTTTAAATTGGCTGTGCAATGTCAAAAGGGGAACTCAGAATAAGGAATGGGAATAATTTTCAGATGAGCTTGTACATTTTTGACATGCGAGTTCCTCTTGGGCATAATCTTCTTGAAGAGGATGGGACATGTGCTGACGGCAGTACTTTCTGTAATGTTTCCATGGTCAGAAGGCAGCGCCATCCTGTCCACCCACCCTGCATAGCCACTGTGTGCTGATCTCTGCTGCAGTCTCCTTATAAACACCAAAACTGAAGCAGCCTCCTTCAAGCTTCCTTCTCCAACCAGATGCCCTCCAGATACATTAGGACTACCATTCCCACAATGGCTGGCCAGCAGGACCAAGAAATGGCTGGCAATTCTCCAAGCTATCTGGAAAATGCTAGAGTGAAGAAGGATACCCCAGAGATTGATTTGCCGTTTCTTTGCACTGCAAATAATTTACTTATTTATTCGATACCTAGGACATGTTAGGCTAGGCTAAAATGGAGTTGGGTAATTTCTGGTTCAGTATGTTGTAAGAATTCAGCTCTTATCTTTGTATGCTATGGAAACCAGTTCACCATGTTAAGACATCACATGGTTTATTGGGGCATTGTGTATTATGTGAAGATGGTCACTGTATTTTATAGCTTTGGCTGAGGGTTATCATGTTGCATGAACAGCCAGATCATGTAGCCACATGAGTTCTTTCCATCCCATTGTGCTTCATAGCATTAAAATTTAAAAACAATGTAAAGTCACTGATAAAGCTGGTTAGTCCAATTAAAAACATGTTCTTATTTTTATTAACTACATATACAGTTACCATTTGTTACCCTTCTTTTTTTAGGTTAAAAAGCCACTTAGGTGCTCTCAGGTTTAAACTGAGATGGTCTCATTTTAAATATCCAGCCCGGATATCATATGATACTATTATGAACTGCCTTAGGCTGTCTGAACGGTAGATAGACTAAAGTGTTAACATGAATATATTTAAATGCTTTTTATCTTTATGAAGATAGCTTAGTAGACTACTATCACACAAAACTGACCTGAAATTTAACTTCCTTTTCGGTAAATTAAAATGAGGCTTGATCTGCCATTTGCAGGAAAAAATACCTGATTTTTGAGATCTTCACTTACCCACTGCTAGTAGAAGGAAAGTATAAAGGGTCTTCATCCTGTTCCTTTTTTGATTAAAGGAATGTCTGCAAGTTTGTTACAGTGATCTGTGATGCCTTCCTTTTCTTGCACAATGAGAAAAACCAAATGGGTGTTGTGTATATATATCTGTACACAAAGACACATATATGCATCTGCCACACCTAGGTTTACAAAGGCAGCAAAGATTTGTCATAAAGGAAAGGGGACCTTAACCAAACCAAAACACTGTTTGCACACTTTAATCCATTGTATTTATTTGCCCATCTTTTGTGAGAAAGAGTCAACACCAGAATTGATGGGCAGGTCAGCATCCTGGGTTGAATCAGAACAAAAGGAAGAAATGTTCACAGCTAATAAATACAGAAAAACAACTTAGCATTCATCTTGTTCCAGGTGCTGCGGGGCCCTGAATGCCATAAGAAAGTGCATCTCAGTGGGGGCTATCCTGGTCAATCTCAAAAAGCTAAGCAGGGTCAGACCTGTGATGGAAGGTGTGAGCGGGGAGGATTCTGGAATGGAGCTTCCAGGTTACAGGGAGGGGGGAGAGACTTTCCAGGGCAAGCGTCTCCTCAGCCCCCAGCTGGACTGTGTGAAGGTCAAGAGAATGAGACTGGACCCTCCCTGAGGGCATGATGGTTATAGTTGCTGTCGTTGGGGGATTAGAATTAGTCTGGCGAGATTCTGTCTATTAGGTGCAAGCTAATAAAGAAGCTGAGCTGATTTCTGGACTCTCTCGTGGTGGTTCTTGGGCTGAACCTGACAAGACCTGATTTAATCCTTGAATGAGAGGCCACCAGAGACTCTCAGGACTACGGGCTAGAGTGGGAAAAACATATATGAAACAAAGAGGGCAAAGACAATCCACTTCCATACCAAGGATATGCCAAGATAAGAACACGGGGAGCACATGAAATCATCAGGATGTGAGCGTAGCTTGAAAAAGACCTTTAAAATGGTTTCATCACCAAGGGAAATCACACCTCTTAAGGAAGTCACACTGTGCAAAACATGAAGGAATTTTTCCTGACTTTCAGGAGTGAGAAGTTTGAGATCATTTATTTATTTATTCAATTTATATAGCCACCCACCTCACAATGTAAGCAACTCTGGACAGCGTACAATTATGAAATGATTCACAATCGCTTAGTGGAACAGGACCTTTCCAGAGACACTGCTCAAGGTTCCAGTCTCCACATGCAGGCCTGTGTGAGGGAAAGTCCACAGATGAGCTAATTGTGGAGATCCAGTGCCACTGAATGACCACAAGGAATCCTTTTGAAGTCTGGATGCTGGCTCCCCAAGTGAGCAATTCTGAAATAGTGGGGGAGAGGCAAGGTAAAGCCCTCTAGCTTAGTGTCTTAGTTTAAGAGCAGGGTTCCTCAACCTTGGCAACCTTAAGATGGGTCCAAGAATGAAACAGTATGGTTAGGTAATCATGTGATCCCAGATCTTCCAACTACAAAATATGACTCATACAGAATGTTTATTAATCTGCACATGTGGTGATGCAAAGACATCATTCTGGGCTGAGTTCTCTTCTCAACTCAACTTAATCTTTTCATCTGTTTTTTTGACCCTAAAACTAATCATCTGTATTTGTTTAAAAGAAAAGTAAACGTGCCTGCTTTCTTTATAAATGAAAAGGGAGACTATTAGGCATCCTGTCGGTTGACACGACATCAGTCAACAGTGAAATATTTGCTCTAATGTCTCATCTGATGCCAAACTTCCCATTTCCAGGTTGGACAGTAGGCTTGCCTTCGTTCCAGTAGATCACAAACTTGATGGTCCTGTGTCCTCTAAACTGAGAAATGAATCTGAACCCTCTGCCCATAAATATAATAGGTAAAGTGGGTTCACCAACTTTGTGGTATCGCAATTGTTCCCTGCAGGTTTGTGCAAGTCAGATGAGGGGCAGAGCCCAGACTGAGTTTTGCTAGCTTTGTATGAGCAGGTAAAGCAGGACCATTGTCAAATCTTGCTCCTGTTTTGTCTGGGCAAGCTCACAGTTGGTTTGGACAAAGCAAGGAGCAAAACTCAGAGTAAGTTTTAATAGCACTCCTACTTTGCCTGTCCAAACCTTATCAAGTTTTTAAAAAATAGAATCCCCCCTCTAGGTTGATCACAATCCCCTGGGAGTTTAAGAACCCCTGCTTTATGCAAAGCCAAAAAAACCACACAAAAACCTTTAGAACCAGTGGATCTCAGCCCAAAAAAATCTTTCTAAAGGTTGTCACTGAATTATAATTTTTAATGCGATCAAAAAAAAAAAAAAATACAAGGATGAGAAAGGATGATGGGAGTTGTAGTCCAGAAGTCTCCTCTATTGCCATTATCATCTTATGGTTTGAAGTTGAAGAGCTTCTCCATTGGAGAACTAGAGTCCTCATCATTGGCCAGCTGGTTGGGCTCCTATAGTGGTGGCCATATTATAAAAAGAAAAGAAAAAGTGGGGAGATAGAAGGGGCCTTCTGGGTGGTTGAGCTCTGTTTGATACATTAGATTTTATAAAGAGAAAAGTATACTTCCAATGAAATTCTAGCGGCTCAGCCATTTGTCCAGGAGAATGTAATGGTATGTGGGAAAGGCTTTGGAGATGGAGTGAAGAGATGCTGCCTAGGAAACAGTCAGATAAGAGGCAGCAGAGCCCACAGCTGGATAGTGGGTGGGGCAAGAGGTTCAGAAAAGACCCTCCCTAGTTTCTTGGGCTGTAAAGGAGAGGGTCATGGCTCTCCCACCTCTGCAGTAGTTCTTTCCCATTCCTGCAAATGGAACCTGCAATCAAAGTTTGGGCTCAACCAGATTTCTTTCCATACTATTGAGAAGTTTGCAACAGAGTGAGTTCCACTTCTGGGAACTGCCAACAGGGAAGCATTCAGTAACCTGATTAAGAGGCTGAATCAACAGAGGGCAGAGTGAAAACAGCTTGCACACTTCGGTCTATTCACTGGAAGAAAACCGAGAACCACACCAGGAAATCCCTCTTATTCTACAGCGCTCCTTCTCCAAACCAGTTTTGCCTTCGTATTTGGAAAGCTACAGGCTTAAAGGGACCACCACCTAAGTTTTATTTCATCCAGGTGCTCAATTCACACAAGGGCAAGAGAAGAAGCATGAACAAAACCAGGAATAACCGTTTCAGTTGTGGAAGAACAGGCTGCTTGACAAGACTGCAGGCGCCTGGGCTGCCTCCTTCTCCTCCCATTGGAGCCTCGTCCCCAGCGCCAGCACAGCAGAGTTGCCGATAAAGCTGCAACCTGGATGTAGGGGTGGGAGGAGACGTGTGTTCTGGAGCTCTGCAGCCATCAGCAAACTGAGAACAGCTGTTGAACAAAAGGTGTTTTTCCTTCAGAAGGAGTGGATGTCCGAAGGAGAAGAAAAGAAGTATAGATGCCCAGCAAGACAAGGTGCAACGTAAAAAAAAAAAAAAAAAAAAAAAGGTGCAAGAGCTCTACATGCTGGTCATTAACAGAAAAAGAAGAAATTTCAGAGAGAGGGGACTTCAGACAGAAGAGGCTTAAGAAAAAAACATTGATGCATGCTAGTAATAATATAAAGCAGTGTTTTTCAACCTTAGCCCCTTTAAGATGTCTGGACTTCAACTCCCAGAATTCCCCAGCCAGCCATGCTGGCTGGGGAATTCTGGGAGTTGAAGTCCAGACATCTTAAAGGGGCTAAGGTTGAAAAACACTGGTATAGAAAATAATATATTGGTAATTGTAATAGAGTAATAGGATGTGCTGGCTTGGCCAGGGATCAGATTACAGCAGCTACAAGGCCAGAAGCTGCTGAGATTCAGCGTCCAAAGAGCATAGTCCAAACACAAGCTGTGGGTCAGGAATGCAGAGGTTAGGAATGCAGCTGAAGGGTCAAGAAGCCAAGGAGTCAGATTCAAAGCGTCAGCACTTCAGCTCAGGAATGCACGAGTTTGCATCCACAACTGGCTCTCTGTCTTCCTGGTGTTTATCTTCAGCTGGCAGATGCATCCTGGAAGGACTCAGAGTCCTGTGTCAGATGTCTGCATGCCATAAGCCTAGCACTACGTCGCCTTTCCTTTAACTCAGCCCTCAGCCGATGCCTGCATCTTCCCACAGGTGATTCTGGAGAGCTGAGGGCTTGAGTAGGTTCAGCTGGATGCTGGCTGAGAGCTGGGGATGAGCTGCGAGGCTGAAGTGCTTCTGTGGCTACTTCTTCCTCAGCCTCCTGAGAGCCCAACAGGGACAGCTCATCTGCTGACTCCTCACTGGAGTCCTGAGGAAGGGACTGACCCAGGACATAGTAATAGTAATTGTCATAGTAATAGTAATTATAGTAATATGATACCTTCTGCCACCTGGCCTGGTTCTGCCACCTGGCCTGGGGTGGGGAGGGAATACCTCAAGCATGGGGATTGGCTAGCCCCATAGAGGCCTTCTGTCTTCAGCCTCAGATTTTTCATCCTCTTGGACTCTCCTCCTTTTTAGTAATGTCTTTAACTAATGTTTTATGTATTTATATATATTTATGTTTTAATGTTTGTTGTGAATCACCCAGAGTTCCCCCACTGGGGAGAGATGGGCGGTTGAAAAACTTGATAAATAAATAAAATAAATAGAGATAGGAATAGTACAGAATATAGGAAGCACTCATATATCACTTTTGTATGTTTGTTTTTACAAAATAAAACATCTCCCCAATCCTTCTAGCGAGATATAAAGAAACCCCCTGTCCAGGGTTTTTGTGTCTCTCTTGAGCCTGGGCCAACCCAATTGGGCGTGGTTTAAAAAAAGAACCCATGACCCAGATCCTGGGTCAATTTCACCAGGCTTTTATGAGGCCTGAGGGTTGCCGGAACAGGGTTCAGCCAGACTCTTCCCCGGATGGAGCAGGAACAGGCAAGGAGGCAATCTTCTTCTTTGATGGAGCATGAACCGCTGACCAGGTTTCACTCCCATGACAGGGTATGAACAACCCCAAAACGCCATGTTAATGGGGACAAGCAGGTTATAAGGAGCTGTCCTGGAATTCTGCAAATGGCAGCACGTGAACCTACTGTAGGAAACAACTCAGCCTAATCCAACCATTAAGCAGAATCAGAAGCTTTGGTGACATAGACTGCAGTCTCCAGATGTTCCTCCTGAGCCCTCTTGCTATTTTACTATGCGAAACCAGCAGGACAAAAAGTCAGTTATTCCCATTAATGCCTGCACATAGAATCATATGGGGGCACACCCTTGTATGATGCTTCAGGCACCCAGATATTCTAACCAGTCTTGATGCAGAGGTCGGGATCCTGTGCCGCCTTCATGTGGTAGAATCTCAACTTGTGGCCAATAGGGATGGTGTTATGGTTTTCTAACATCTGGAGGGCCACAGGTCCACACAATGCCTTCTTCAGCCCCATTTGCACCAACTTTGGATCAAATCTGAATGAACAGCTTGGGAATGACTTGGGAGTCAAACATACTTTGGCGCATATTGCACTCACATGCACAACACACACACCAATACATTGAGCATCAGCAAAAGAGAAAGAGGGTCAGGAGAATAACCCATTGCTCAAGTCTTGCCTTACCAGAGAGCTCTGGAAGCATTTCCTCACATGCTGAGCCAGCAAGATATACAAGTAACTGTAAGCCAAGGGCTATTATTAGTGGGTGAGTGAAATTGTCCTGAAAAATACAGGGGGGGATGGATGGATGGATGGATGGATGGAAGATCCAGCCTGGGACTGCAATAGAGAGAAGTGAGGGCAAATATCTGCCTTCCACACATTAATTTAATCTGGTTGTTCGAATCTGTGGTTACAAATCTCCAAGCTTCCACATAACGAATTGCAGAGTTTCTTAATAGTGCAACTATCTTCTGAAACAGATGACACACTTCCCTAAAATGGCACAGGGTAACCGCATTAACCTAAAGGGAAATCACTTCTTTCAAAGAAATTGCGCATCGTTTCTTTAGCTGATATCCTTTAACAGAATGATGCAGACATTGAAGTGGCAATAGGCCCATAGGATGTAACACCTCTAGAAATCTCTGAAAAAGGGGGCTGAAATTCAAATAAATCCCACTTTGCTGACAGCCTGCACACATTGCAAAATTTCCCACCACCAGCAAAGGTGAAAAAGAGCTTCTTTATCTATCCCTTCTAACTTCCACCTACAAAGGCATCTGTAACACCAACAACCCAACTTTTTAAAATATGTCTTGGTTTTAGCTGTGGGACTAAGTGTAAAGTTTACAAGGGATGGATTGTCCAATTAAAATGTTGACAGCTCAACCATTTGATTGCTGTTGGAACAGCCCCTTGGGGGCCATCTTTTTAACAACAGCGATGACCTTTTGAAGGCTGAAGGCGGTCCATGGGGTAAGCATAACTTAGTTGATGCAGAGTTTCAAGAAGAAACATGCCCATTTCTGGAGCTTCTCTGCTCTGAAATAAATTGGCTAGACCTCATCCCTCACGGCTTTTGTTTGTCATTTCTCTGGAAGGTATGTCTGTATTTTCTCCATACATTTGAATGGGAAGAAATCCTTGCAAATCCCATCAGTATAAAAGCCAGGCCACGAAAATATAGCAGATTGCACCAGAAACCCATTAGCTACCTGAATTTTGGATGCTATGCAACAGCAGCATCTGTTTGATCACCTGCTTTGCCCAGGTGATCGAACAGGTGCACCAGACTAGGGAAGGATGTCGTATGATGGGTCTGAAAAGCAAGTTTGCAAAGAGATGAACAAGATCTTTTCTTTGTGCCCTTTTAAGATCCTTTATCCTGTGCTCCCCCCCACCCCCGAAAATAATATCTTGATTTATTTGCAGGTCATGTTGGGTTAGTTGTTGCAGGGTGGGTTAGAGTTTCTCCCCAGATATATTGTACTGGAATGAAATCAGACCAACCATAAAGCTTCACTGCTTTTCTTAAGCAAAGCTAGCTATGCACACACACGCACACACACACACACACTAGCCTGGCCCCACTCAACCTGGCCTGGCCAAAGGACTGGCTTAGAGAAATCTGATCCAAACAGAAGCAGCTTAGCTCCTTTCTTTGCTTTGCTTAGTTTTATACAAAGCCTTGTTCCTGGAAAATATAAATCTTGTCCTGTAGCTCTGGATTAATTTAGGTACTTGAGAAATTAGTCACTTTCTCTTTGTACTCTGCTGTAGTTTCCAGGACCTGTTACAGTGACCAGGACCTTCAGCTTCTCCCGCTTGCTTCCTCTTGTGGTTTTCTTATCCTGCAGACAGGCTGGCTCTGCTTTCAGCTCAGGGCAGATCGTTCATAAGTTCATAAAGATGGCTCTGCTTTGGCTTGGTGTATAACATTCACTCCTCCCCTTGGCATCAAACGAAACTGGATGTGCCATAAGCAAGGCAAACACCTAACTGAATCAGAGCCTACACTTTCGGCATCAAAAGAAATAGTATTAATACTCAAAGCCTTATACGTTACTCTCCTGGAACATTCGAAAAAGCATTGCATTTATAAAAGCAACCCAATAAGGATTAAAAGGCATAACAGAATCTACATCCCAAAGTGAACTAAGAAAACTTTGAAAGGCCCTAGTGAAGCAAAGGGGTTAAAAGTCTTGGTTGGGTTCATTTATAGGAATAGAATCAATGTCTTTGGTATGGTTTCCATCTGATGGTGGTGATGGTGATCCATCAAGTTGGTGTTTTTCTCCAGGATGATCTATCCAACCTGGTCCTTCAGATCTTCCAACGGTATTGCTGCTGTAACTGAGTCCATTCACCTTGCCACTGGTTGTCCTCTTTTTCCTTCCACTTCTCCCAGCATTATAGACCTCTCCAGCGGACAAGGTCTTTGCATGTATCAAAAATATAATTTGAGCCTAGTCATTTATGTCTGAAATGAGACCTTTGGATTGATTTGTTCTGTGACAAAATTCCACTGGATTTTCCTTATTTTACCTCTTTTCTAGAGAGGTACCTTCATCTGAACACTAGACATTAAGTCTTCAGTCATGTTTTTAAGTTCTTGAAGGACAGCTGCATGATTTTCTCTACTGTATTTTCTGCCCATTTAGTGTGGCTTTAAGAGGTTTATTTTTTATTTGGTCTGTGAGCTGAAAATCTTTATAACCCAATCTGCAATTGGGAATTTGTATCAGCCAAGAGTTTCAATTGCAGAGAGAGCTATAAGTCTGTTGAGCCAAAGACACAGTACTTAATTTTCTTGCAGATGTTTACATAGCACTCATGGGTGAACAAAGATGTTTGGGGAAGGCTAACATACAAGCCATTCTTTACTTAGGTTCTGCAGAAGAATTTCTAGTGTTTAAAGCAGATCTGCTTGCAGTAAAATGCAACCAGAGAGAAAACGCTTGAACATAAGTGAAGAATTCCTTTCATAGTACCTTTTAACTTCAAAGCAACCATAAATGAGTAATGTAAATAGTGATAAACAGGTCACAAAAGTACTCCTTTGGATCCAGGAGGAAATGCCAGGTCACCAAGGAGATCTGACATTTCAAGGAAAAGTAAGGTTCTCAGCACACTCTTATCAAAGTAGGTAGTTCTTGCTTAACAACCACAATTGGGATTGGAATTTAGGTTGCTAAGGCATGTGGTCATTAAGGAAATCATCACATGACTGGTACCGATTTTATGACCTTTTTTGTAGTGGTTGTTAAATAAATCACAGTGGTCGTTAAGTGAATCACATGGTTCCCCATTGATTTTGCTTGCTGGAAACTGGCTGGGAAGGTCAGAAATGGCAATCACATGACCCTGGGATGTTGTAACTGTCATGAGTGTGAGCTGGTTGCCAAGTGCCTGGATCGCGATCACATGACTGTGGGAGCACTGTGATGGTTGTAACTTCGGGTACTGGTTGTAAGTCACTTTTTTAGCACTGTTGTAACTTTGAAAGGTTACTAAATGAATGGTGGTTAATCAAGGACGATCTGTAGTTGAACAAACAAACTTTGTTGTAGTGTATAGCCATTAAAATATAGAAGTCTAGTTATTAAAAATATAGAGATAATTATCATCTTCACCCTTGTGGCTAAGTAACTGCCTATGTAATTGGCTTTAAAACTGTATTGCACATGTATTCAATCTTAAAGGCTCGCAGCCTATATATATACTGGGGTTTTGGCCCTTTAAGGCTTAGGGTCCAGTGACTCACTGTATTAAGAAATATAGCAAAATGATTGATTGGATTCTCTCCTCAAACTCCATCCAAATTCATTGGGTGCTGTTTCTACCACAGTTCATGGTAAGACAAATCCTGCACAGGGCTTTTACAAGAGCTAGCTGTATTGCAGTAAAACCCACAAAGTGTCTTTAAGCACTTCTAAGATTCATCATTTACTAAAGTCAGATGCTGAGAAGTGCTCATGACTGAATGGAATTCACCTGCAGGCACTTGAGCCTCACAGCAGACACCACCCCTTTTCAAAATGGTTAGATAGGTTCGTTGTTGTTCGAGTTAGATGGCTGAATCAATCAACCCCCCATATGAAGTATGATCTGATCTCTTTTGTTTTTCTCCTCCCCTACCAGGAACTGCAACCCTTTGGGTCTCTATTTGTCTGGCAGTAACCCTAGTGGTTGTTTCGCTTTTGACCTTGTGGGTGTTTCCCAGTCACTTCTGTGAACGCTGGTCCCTATAAAAGAGGAAACAGCCGCACAGAGAAAGGGGGTGAGCATGAGCAGTGTTCCTCCTCCTCCTTCAGCAAACCCAAAGAAGTCTCCTAAATTGTGGAAGGTAAGAGTTGCTGCTGAATTTTGTACTGTGCATTTTTATTCTCCATCATGCAATTAGTAGCTGGTATCTGCCAGAAGTGGGATATCTGCCTCGTACCTGTGGCATAAGTGTGCAACTCTTTCTAAGCCAAGAGACCCATGTCTAGTTTATGAATGAAATACTACACCCTCCAAAACAGTGGGGAGTAGGATCAAAATTAGACTTGATTTTATTTCACTGAGATTCAGTTTAAGTTGATGAATTTCATTGGTTATGGACTAAAAATGATAATCCATAATCATTGAATATAAAAAAGATGGATTTTCAAGTTTTGCATCGTTGGTTAAAAATATGTGAAAGGAAAAGCTCCTGATAAATAGAAGGAGGTGGGACAAAGGTTGGGATACAAAGATAGAAAATGGTCAGTCGGTTGGTTCCAACAACAGAGAGGTCAGAAGAGTTTGGAGACCGAGACTGCATAAGGGTGTGTAAAGCAATACAGTTACCACATATATATTTGGGTAAATACATTTGGCAGGAATTCTCTGTAATTCAGGGACATAGCAAGGTTGAAGTGGACGCTGGGGAAGTAGAGATGGGACCCTTGTGGCTTCTTCTTCTCCTTTCCCTGGTACCTTTGCCACTGAAGAACTTCCACAAAGACCTGGACATCTGCAGCAATTGGAGGTTTGATCACAATGAGGAATGGTGGTTGTGACTAGAGATGTAAAATTTTTGGAAATTTTGAAGCCATGAGAAAAAAACGTGTTTTTCCCTGATTTTTTTCCGGAAAAAATAGAAATTTTGGAAAAATTGAAAAAAAATCCAGTGTGGAGTAGTTTTACAAATTGCATGAAATGCAGTGTATATCAAAGTATTATGCTTGCAATAAAACAGGTAACCACCCCCCCTTTCCCTCAAAAGCAAGAAAAAAAGCAAGAAACCATCAACATAAAAAATAATCAGATTTGCCCCCTAGCACCAACAGCCAATAACGTTAAGGTCCACCTCAATATTTAAGCTCCATAGAAGGTCTACCCTTTGAGTGGTGCTTTAAAAAAAAAAGAAACAGAAGACACAACATATACATGCAGTTTATTCTATCTCATTTTCTGATCTACTGCTATCATTTTCTGCTTCTTCTTCCTCTTCCTCTTTGTCATTGTTCTCATGGACTTCTCAAAACTTTAGGTTTGCACGGATTGAAACAAGCTTTTCTACCCATTCACAGGTCAGTTTGTTTCTTGATTTGGTATGAATATTAGCAAACACAGACCAGATTCTTTTACATGCAGCAGAAGATGCAGGAATCTGCAGTCAGCGAGATGCGAGAGGTGTGGGAGATTGTGTGGTGCAGAGACCTGGCCACCATGTTGCAGGAGGGATCTGTTTTGCAGAATCCCAGAATGCATTCCTGGCCCAAATCCCTGAAGATGTTCTATATTCTGCAACCTTTGAAAGTACTTTTCCAACATCAAGTCCGAAGTGCGCAGCTTGTTTTGTCATCCAGTCAAACGCAGCAGCTGTTTTCTCCTCACTCACACCGCTGCCTTTGAATCTTGGATCCAGTAGATTTGCAGCAGCATGTATTGGAGGGCAACAGAATTCTTCCCGTTTCTCAATAAAATCTTTCACTTTACTTTTTGCAGCAGTAGTAAGCGGAGATGCACTTAGGTTTTCAAAAACAGATGTTTTTATCATAGCCATGTGGTTAGGAATTTCTGACAAAAGTGCCGTGTCTGATTCAGATGAACGGATTGCTGAAAAAATTGGTGTTAAAATCTGTAGGGAGTTCTGCAGCTGAACCCAAAACATGTCCTCATCAAGCACAGTGTTCCTAATATTTCTGGGAATTTTAAGATCCTCAATTATTACTGTTGCTTGAAGAGCTTCTTTGTTTTTTAGTAAACTTTCAAAGGAGATCACCACTCCACCCCAACGTGTTTTACTACAGAGTTTCAGTGTCACTATTTTTTCTTCTTGCTTCTTCTTGAAGACTGCAGTGACAACATGAGTAGCTTTTACATATTTGATAACTTCTTTAGCTCTTCTATAAATCCTTTGAAGGGTGTCCAGTTTCATGAAGTCACTAAGAAGTAAGTTTAGTCCATGAGATGCACATCCTATTGCAGTAATATGTGGATACTTGTCCATTATGATTTCCCACGCAGCTTCCATATTACTTGCATTGTCAGTCGGCAAAGCAAAGACTTTACCACTCTCAATTTTCTCTAAAACTGCACATATTTCACTGCTGATATACTCTGCAGTATGTCTGTTCTCTCCAGTTTCAATGCTTCTATAAAAGACTGGTTGAGGTGTTGTTATCACAAAGTTGATGATTCCTTCTCCCCGAACATTTGTCCATCCATCTGTAAGTACTGCAAGACATAGTGCTTCACTGATTTTTCCTTGTACAGATTCCATCACACACTCACATTCTGACTCCAAAAGAGGTTTGCTCAAGGAATGTCTGCTTGGCAAATGATATGATGGTCGTAATAATTTAAAAGCTTCCGGCCAATATGCATTTTCAGTTATTGACAATGCTGATCCAGACGCATATATTGCTCTTGCAAGGGCATGATCAATTTTCTCCTGATTTTCAGGTGTCATTTTATCTATAAATGAAGGTATGGTGCATTTTTGCGAGGCAGTGGTTTTCAGCACTTCTTCACTTGAAGATGCTGCTGGTGAAGAAACACTTGGTAATGATCCAGAAGCAGCAGAAACAGTGTTTCTGGAACTAGAACGCTGGAAGGAAAAGCTACTTGCACTTTCCTTCCGGTCCTCATCATTTAATTCCATAAAGTGTTTTTTAATGTCTTTAGGGCACCTCTGGCATGCAAGAATGTGTTTTGTCATCCTTGTAGCATTTGGAAAAGAATATTTCTTCTCACAATATTTGCGAATTGCAGCTTTGCTCTCAGCAGAAAGTGCAGTGTGGAAATGTTTCCAAACTCTAGATGTTGGTCTCACCATTTTAGGCGGAAAAGAAAAACCAGTTTACTGACCAGACTATAGGTAAACATTGTGCTGTGATGGTGGAGAACATTAATAGGTATCATTTAAGGGTCACAAAAGAGAAACTAATTTGTCAGACAAATTCACCCTCTCACCTGTCAGTTAAGGCCTGAGAGGAGGACAGAAACCATCATCTCCTGTACACCAGCAATTAGTCACCTGTAGGAGGTCCGAGGTACACCAGGAAACTAAACTGGAGGCTTTTCCATGCAGTGCCCCCTCGTGGCACAAATGCATATTTCTCCTGTTTGAGAACTGCATTGAGAAGTCCAGTGTTATTTGAATTCTATTCCAGGATTTGCTTGTCTTCAGCTGAGAGAACTTGCAATAATTGAAGACTTTACAAAAAGTCTCAGCAATCTTTCCTTAAGGTCTTCATGTTATATAGTTCGAATACCATGTCATAGATATATTATTTATCGTTGGAAAAGAATATATTCCACACACTTTTTTTCCCAATTTTTCTGAAAAAAAAAACAGCTTTGGAAAAAAACAGAAAAAAACCTGTTTTTTCCCCACTTTTTCTGGCTTTTTTCTAGGCCTTCCCATCTCTAGTTGTGACATCCCTGTGAAAGCTCTACCCCTTATGCCAGTGTTGTCCAAACTTGGCCACTTTAAGATGAGTGGACTTCAACTCCCAGAATTCCCCAGCCAGCATGGCTGGCTGGGGAATTCTGGGAGTTGAAGTCCACACATCTTAAAATTCCCAAGGTTGAGAAACACTGGTTTAGAGTCTCAGCATGTCTTAATCCAGGCCTGACTGAGCTTCATTTTTCAACAATACTTAACCCACGATTTTTTTTTTTCAGAGAGAAATTGCTTTCTGAAGAATAAACGAGTATTTCTTTCTTGCATCTTGTCAAACAGGTTTCATTAGCAACAGAAAACCTGAGAAGGAAAAAAAAAAAAAGCATAGCCAAACAGAAAAAGAAAGAAAAAAGAATCTATTTTCAGCTATACACAAATATCACACCCAATACAAGTCTCCTTAAACAGACGTAATGGTTACTTTCAATTGCTTAAGGAAATAGGTTCTCTGCCACTGGATATTGAGTGAGACATCTTTGTGGCGTTCTATGCAGGATCCTGTGCAAGTAGAGAATTTTGTTTTGTTTACTTGTTTGGGGATGATGATGATGATGATGGTGATGATTTTTGTAAGGGTATAGCAAAAATTGCATATTTCTTCCTAAACGGGATGGAAAGAACTTGAGATTTGAAAAAAACCCTATTTACTGCCCATGGAGGAAAGTGAAACCGATAGCTGCCTTGGGCCCCAGAACTGGTGCTAAATTTTGAGCTGCGTGGGTTTTTGGGGAGGGGGGAAAGGAGGAACCAAACTAACGAGAAAATGGGAAATGCTAGCCCTGCTGATCGATGCCTGATGAAAGCCACAGGATCTGGCGTTTCATCAGGAAATCTCTCTACCATTCAATGATAGCATTTACGTCCTATTTAATATTTCTTCTTATATTCCTATTTAATATTTCTTCTTATATTCCCTTCTATGTCCTGCAGCTATGGGACGGCTGCTGCTGCTGCTCCTCCTTTCAGCTGGTTTAATGCTACCAAGTGGTGAGTAAACCCCAACCCTTTTCTAAAAATGGAGGAAGCTTATTCCCAAATCCTAGACTGGTCTGTCTGTCTGTCTGTCTGTCTGTCTGTCTGTCTATCTGTCTGTCTATCTATCTATCTATCTATCTATCTATCTATCTATCTATCTATCTATCTATCTATCTATCCATCCATCTATCTATCTATCATCTCTCTCTCTCATCTCTCTCTCTGTATCTCTATCATCTCTCATCTCTCTCTCTGTATCTCTATCGTCTCTCGTCTATCTATCTATCTATCTATCTATCTATCTATCTATCTATCATCTCTCTCTCTCTCATCTCTCTCTGTATCTCTATCATCTCTCATCTATCTGTCTGTCTATATTTTCTATCTATCCTCTCTCTTTCTCTCTCTCTCCCTCTCTCTCTCTATCACACAGCCCTACTCAGGAGAGCCAATGTGACATTGTGCTGAGGATGACGGACTAGGACTGGGGAGATCCAGATTTTAAATGAACCACAATTGGCAAGACTTACCCAACCTACAAAAGCCCATTTTAAGATGTTGGACTAGGACTGGAGAGGTCCTAAAAAGTCATTGGGTGATTTTGGGCATCTCTCTCTCTCTCAGCCCAAACTCCCTCAGAGTTGTTGTTGTGGGAAAAATTATGTGCTGCCTTGAGGTCCTGGAGGGAAGGTGTGTGAGAAATGTAAGGGATAATAAAATAAATTAAACCTGCAGACTTCTTATCTCTTCAATAGTGATAAGGGAAGTAAAAAAATCATTGGTGCCTTCCAGTTTGGCCCATGGCCGTTCCCAAAACATGTTCTTTTTTTCCCCTCTTCTACTTTCTTCTTTGTTTGGGTGTTTTATTGTTCTTTCCTGAACTCAGTTTTTCATGCCTTTCCATTTTTCTGCCAGGCCAAGGGTTATCAAGCTCCCAGGGAAAGCAATTCATCACTGCTTTCATGGAAAATTTTGAGACCAACAGGCCTTCTGAAACGAGCTTGAAGCTGTTTCTTGTCGGCCACGGTAATGCCACCACGGTTACTGTGACAATGACCAGGTCCTCCTCCCGCAAAATCTACTCAGTCGCAGAAGATGAAACGGTGTCTGTGGATCTCCCAGTGAATTCAGAAGTGAAAGGCAGTGGCATTTTTGCACGTTCCATCGTGATTCAGGCTGAGTTTGACATTTCGGTGGTCTTATTTAGCCGTAAATTGTATTCTGTTGCAAGCATGACAGTCTACCCAGTCCATGAGCTTGGCACTACCTATTATGTGATCACACCTCCTGGCACCAAATTGCCAAGCTACCAGAAAGAATTGGCAGTCATAGCTTGGCAGAGTTCTACCAAAGTCACCATTGAACTGAAAGGCAAAGTCATCTTCAACGGAGAGTCGTATGCGGCAGGGAGTACCCTCACAGTGTACCTTGGAGCTTTCCAAGTTCTTCAATTGCAAAGCCCCGATGACTTGTCTGGCACCAGGGTTCAGTCCTCGGCCCCTGTGGCAGTCTTGAGTGGCCATGTCTGCGTGCAGAGAAATTATTACTGCGACCATGTTGCTGAGCAACTGTTGCCAGTCTCCAAATGGGGCATGACCTTCATCGTTCCTCCTGTGCCTCTGCAGACTGATTTGGATGTTATATATGTGGTGGCTTCTCAAAACACACGTCTTGTTTATCAGTCAGGGCAAAACAAAGGCTTTCAAGATATGGTGGCTGGAGAAATCACCCAGTTGTCGCTCCAGTCCCCTCACGCGTTTTACATTTCTGCCGATGCTGGAATCCAGGTTCTTCTGTTTTTCACTGGTGTCAGAATAAGGGACATAGGGTATGATCCATTTCTCATCAACATCCCTGATGTCACCAGTTATGGTCTGGCCTACCGAATTGATGGTCTCATCAAGTTTGACAACTATATCCTTATCATAGCAAAAAGCTCTGAGAATGAAATCATTGCCTGGGATAAGTCTGTTGTAGGAGGCATTCGATGGCAAGAGGTCCCTGGCTCAGAGTATTCCTGGGGAGAATACCTCTGGAAAGTGGATAACAATGAACAGTCAGTTTTCCTTGAGAATCGCCAAGCTCCGTTTGGCATTTTGGCCTTTGGAAACAAGAATTATGAAGGCTACGGCTTCGCTCCATCACCTTTCGGCACATTTGGTAACTAGTTGTGCTTTATGTAGAATCAGCACTGTGACCCATGTTCTAGCATTCTCTCATAGTTACTCCTCTTGAGCTGCACCCTAGAAAAGTTTCTCACAAGATTGCTAATACTGTGTCAATGATTTGCCCACTAATTTCCCCCACGTTTTCTCCCTGTGCATTTGCATTTTATTTCTTGTTTTAGCTTCTTTTAATCTTGTCAGAGGTTGAATGGGCTACTGTTGCTCTTTCTGTCTCTCTCAGCTATTCAACAGCCACCCTGTTCTTCCTGATCTGGAAAAAGCCCCGTAGAGGATATTTCTTTTTAATTTTTTAAAAAACGATTATTTATTACATTGACAAATGTAACAGAAAAAGACATGAAAAGCAAGATGTAAATAAAGAAGGGGTTTATGAGCACTGTAACATTGACCTCCCCCACAAAAAAATGGAATGACATCAATCATAAATCTATTTATTAAAATACTGTATATCAGGCTGAAGTTGAAATCAGCATTAACATAAATCAAACTTAGAAGTCTTCCCTTTGGATTAAATTGAAACATGAGGACCCAGGGAGGCTGCAGACTGCTGAAGAGAAAATGGGATATATCTATGGTATTTTGCAGGGGTATCACAGGGTGGGGTCAGAAAAATCAAGATGGCAGTCATAATTTATGAAGTCATAAGCAATTGAAGCTCCACCGCCATGTTGACTTTTTTTTACCATACCCTGCGGTACTTGTTACATCAGATGTACAAGTAGTCCTCAACTTATGACCATTTGTTTAACTACTGTTCAAAGTTACAATGGTGCTGAAAAAAGTGACTTATGGCTGGTCCTCACACCATTGCACCATCCCTACGGTTGCAAATGAGTGATCACCATTTGCAACCTTCCTAGGGGGCTTTCGACAAGCAAAATCAAGGGGGGAAGCCGGATTCACTTAAGAACCATGGCAAAAAAGGTCGTAAAATCAGGTGCAACTCACTTAACAACTACATTGCTTAGCGATGGAAGTTCCAGTCCCAATTGTGGTCATAAGTTGAGGGCTACCTGTATGAAAGGAGCCCATACATCGTCCATAAAAAAATCAGCAAAAGTTCTCCTTTGGGAAACAGAAACTTTCCATCTAAATGAACTTTTTTTTTCTTTTAAATATAGTGCTGCAGGTAGCATTCTTTGAATTTCAGAGATTTTAGGGTTGCTAAAAGAGATGGAAAGAGATAGTCTGGGTGGGGAAGCTATGCCTGATCAGTTAGTGCTTGGATGGGAGACCACCAGGACATTCCATGGTTGTAGGCTAGACTGAGAACTTTAAAAAAAACCTTAAAAAACATCCTGGGGAAAGGTAAAGACTTTTGTCTTATTGCTTCAAAAACTATGCAGATGGGTCCATGAAGTGACAAGAAGTTCACCTTTTTATACAGGGAGCAAAACCGAGCTGAATAGTTGTAATCTGGCATGTTTTGCTCAGGTGAATCTCAGTGTGAGACCTTTTTCTTGACTATTTATGTATCTCTGCTGAAAAAGTGACAGGGACAGCAGATCTTCTGGCAGGAAAACACAACCAACTCAACAACTTTGAAATCATTTCCTGAAACTCAAATACAGCGTTCAATGCATACAAGCCCATATCTCAAGCTATACCACATCACGCTGAAAACGTATTTACTTATTAAACGCACACGCACACACGGCCATGCCTTCAGAATGAATGATTTCATAGCAAAAAACAGACGGCTACAGTCTTTACTGGTGTCATCAGTTTACTTTTCAGCCCTCGCTTCGCCAAGATCGTAGCCTGGTTCCTTAATCCTGTCTCAAGGCTGGACAATTCTCCCTTAATCTGACAGAATAAGAATGGTTTGGGGGAGTATGTGACTTTACAGTGCGTTGGATAGGTGGAGTTGGATCATACTCGTGGCAGGCCTAGGATTTTGCGTCTTTTCCATTTAATGAGTGGGAAGTTTTCTTTCTTTGATATTTGTTCAGTGGCACTAAGTTTGTTTTAGCCTCACGCTACTATGGTTTCTAAGCATTCCCCATCTCAAAATTAGCAGGAAAGCAATCGTCTGTACAGATTGAGAGGGATCCAAGGCTCTGAATGGAATGGAATGGAATGGCAGGCGGAGTCTTGAGACTCTAAGTTGCCCTCTCTGGTTCAGAAAAGTTTTGAGAGCTGATTTGTTCATGTATTCATGTATTCATGAAATTATATGATGCCCATCTCTGCACTGAAACTCTGGGTGATGAACAAAATCAAAATATATCCAATCCATTCAGCCAGTGTTTCCCAACTTCAACAATTTTAAGACGTGTGGACTTCAACTCCCAGAATTCCTCAGTCAGCATGATGTTGAGAACACTGCATTAAGCCAAGAAAATGCGCGCGCACACACACCACACCACCACCAAGTGGAGGGCCAATTTGAATCTCAGTTCCTCAATATTGCATGTATCCATGCCAAAGCTCCAATAACTTAACATCCTGGCCCCATGCCTGGAGGAAGAGCCAGGTCTCTACCACCTTCTGAAACATCAGTAGAGTTGGGGCCATCCAGTTCTCTGGAGGGAGGCTATTCCATACAGCAACACCATAACAGAGTTGCAGCTTATGTGGACATCGAAGCAGTCAATTGCAAATGCATGTTATGTATATAGGGAATCCCCGGGTTAAGAACGTCTGTGTTACAGATGACCCATAGTTAAGAACAGAGCCCACTGTAGCAAAATTTGAGTTAAATACACAATGGTTTGAGTTCATTACCCAATACTACTAATGTAATAGTATATAATACTATTTCGGCTTACATACAAATTTGACTTACGGACAGACCTTGGGAACAGAACTCTTTCTTAAACTGGGGACTACCTGTATGTGTTTCTCTTCCTAAGGAAAGTCATCTTGTTAGACCTAACGGTGCTGGGATTCCCCCTGCCTCTTTTGATCATTCTTTCACTTAGCTCCAGTTCCAGTTCCGGTTCCTGTCCAGCTGACCTGCCCTGAGAACAGCCACTACGTATCCTGTGGAAATGCCTGTCCAGCAACGTGTTCCGACCGAACTGCTCCATCCCGATGCAAAAATACCTGTGCCGAAGTCTGCCTCTGTGATCAAGACTATCTCTTCAGTGGAGAGAAATGTGTCCCCAAAGAGAGCTGCAACTGCACTTACGAAGGTGTGACCTACAGAGCAGAGGAGGAGTTTTGGGCAGATGAAAACTGCCAGTCCCGTTGCAAGTGTGATAACAAATTAGGCAAAACGGTGTGCGTGAAGTCTTCTTGCAAGGGCAAGACAAAATGCATTGTGATCAATGGTATTCGGGGTTGTCACACCACTAGCTACAGTACCTGCATTGCATCTGGGGACCCACATTACCTTACATTTGATGGAACTAAATATGATTTTATGGGAAGCTGTGTTTATCAGATGGTGGGCGTCTGCTCGAAGAACCCAGCCCTCACCCCATTTTCAGTCACAGTGGAGAATGACAACCGAGGCAGTAAGGCTGTGTCCTTTACCAAAGTGGTGACTTTGGAGGTCTATAACATGACCATCAGCCTGAGCAAAAATACCCGGCATCGGATTGAGGTACAGGGGTTGAACCTTGGAGAACAAAGGGGGAGGCTTAAATTTGGTACTGGGGACCAGTTAAAATACTCTGCAAAGCACCTCCAGTCTGTGGCATGCAATTTTCATTTTTCCTATCTAAAGAGAAGTTGGGTTATTTGGAGAGTAAAGCTCAAGAGAGTGCTTTACATCTGCTTGGGAAAATGGAGATAAATATTACCAAAGGTGTGGACTGTTGCTATTTCTATAGGGGAAAAAGTTGAATCTTCCAAATCAGGGTTCCTCAACCTTGGCAACTTTAAGAAGGGTGGACTTCGACTCCCAGAATTCCCCAGCCAGCCTCCAAATCATTCACTGAAGTTCTTCTGTTGTAGAAGGTACTTCTGTAAGCCACACCCAATCCTGGTTGTTCTTCATTCTGTAACAAGAGATTCACTTAAAACTGATTTACAAGGCCATATTTTATGCAGAATACGTTATCTGTTTCTTTGATGACTCCAGATGAAAGGGAGAGGGAAGAATCTCAAGTGCCAGTGAAACAGTTTATACATGGCCAAATTAAAAGTTTACCGGCACTTGAGATTCATCCTTCTTTTTTTAAATTTTTACATCAGTGCCTGCCCTTCTCTTTCCATGCTCTCTGGATATTGGTCCCAGAAGGCAGCTATAATGGAGTCAGTCCTACAGGTAGTCTGCACGCATGCCACAGGAATGTCCTGATGCCAGGCTTGGGCTAATGAAGAGCACAATAAGCAGTTAGCAAAATCCTACAAACACTCAGCAAAATATCAGTGCGTTATCTTGGTTGGACAGATTAATTTCTGACAGCATCATATGATAAGGAATCTCCTTTTCTATCATGGTAGAGCAAAGGTGAGCCAAACCTAGAGGGCAATTCATAAATTCTGCCTGGGTTCCACTCCTAATATAAAGACATTTCCCTTATAGCATCTTAAAGCATCTTTTTGACTCATCCAACTGTCATTGTACCAGTATAACAGTAATGAGGATAGGGTTTATATCACTTAGCAGTGGCTGGGTGATGCCATGAAGGCACTGTAAGTCACTGGTGGGGAAATGGCTTACATCGTCTTAGGACATTTTCTGAATTTGCTAAAACCCCTGGATGGCGTTTTTTGTTTTTTAGGTCAATGGAGTTTTGGTGGATTTACCCTTTTCTCATGGAAATAAACTGAGTGTCTATCAGAGTGGGGTCCACGGCTTCATCAGAACAGATTTTGATCTGAGAGTCAGTTTTGACTGGTACAGCTATGCCAGGGTCATTCTTCCCAGTACGTATGCCAATTCTGTCTGTGGGCTCTGTGGCAATGCCAACCAGAATCCCCATGATGACTTTGACATGCCGGATGGAAGTCAAGCCAGGGATATCATTCAATTTGCAAACAGCTGGAAGGTGAGGAATGTCCCTGGATGTGCTGAAGGATGCATCAGTAACTGCCTGAAATGCAGTGAGGCTGAGAAACAAACCTACCAAGCTGAACGTTACTGTGGGATCCTCACCAAAAGCGATGGACCGTTCGTGCAATGTCATGATGGTGGTGTTGACTCAGCACCTTTCTTTGAAGATTGTATCTTTGATACCTGCATATACAAGGGCCAGCCAGATGTTCTTTGTGGAGCCATCAGTGCTTATGCAACAATCTGCCAAGCTCAAGACATCCAAGTTGGGCAGTGGCGATCAGACTCCTTTTGCAGTATGTGTCATTTTATGAATTTTTGTGACAGTGATTTCTGTCTCATTAAATCAAATGTGAAATGTCAAATGTGAATATGACATTCTGCTCATGCATACTGTAGTATGATGTTCCATTTCTTATTATTGCAGAGCATGAACGCAGAATAATGGGTATAAGTTACAGGAAGATAGTGTCCAACTGAATTGATTCTATAATCTAGAAAGACATCTGAAATCTATGAGACTTCACTAATATTGATTCCATGCTCCTTTCCATTAAGTCTCAATTTTTGGGAGTTACAAATATCAAAGTGGAATAATTGACACTTTTTAAAACACACTGTTGCTTGAACATAAAGCAGTTATTTTGTCATTTAGATTTTTCATTATACTGGGATTTATTTAATAACCAAAACTTTGGAGAACTTTATCTTCGTTTCTCCACAGTCGTCTCTCTCATGTTAAAACTTGATAAATGGAAATAGCTGGTTATTTGTATATTTTAATGATTGAATTGAATCGCCGAATCATTTTATCCATAGCCAAAGGCTAAAATATCTGAAGAAAGAGCATACTTAATTTTTTGATGCTATGCAAAGAAGGCATAGGAAACATCCTCTGAGAAAGACGCTTCCTCTAGAATTAGCAATAAAGAGAAAGGCTTTTTCTTAGACGTTCCCAGCTGATCACATCTTTATCCCATTTGTATTGTTCCAGACACTTAAGGCTTCAACAGATGAGACAGGAAATGCTATTCTAAGTCTTATTTGAAATAAGCAACATGTATGTCTGAGCAAACATTAGGATGTGATGGAGAAATGGTAATTTCTTATCTAAATAGGATAGGGAGAGACGTTCTCTTCATTTACAAGATGAATAAAGAGATCCCTAAGCATAGAAAGGGTAGTGGGGCAGTAATGCTTGTTCTGCACATGGATTAGAAGGATTGGGTAGACATTTCTATATGCATAAGTACAAATAGAAATATTACATGACCCCCACACATAATAGATGTTTCAGAATTAATGGAAGCTCATATAGGTCCATGCACAAGATCTGTGTGAAGGGCTGGGGAGCCACCTATTAGTGATAGGCCCCAAAATATATGGAAATCCCTGTACCTGGGCAATCTATTGATGGGCCAAAATTAATATCTTTTCAGGGTTCCAAAATTCCATACTTGAAATGTATTGTGACAACCTATCTCATTGCTCTACTCTTCCAGGTCTTTCCTGTCCACCTCATTCCCACTATGAACTCTGTGGAAATGGCTGCCCTTCTACCTGTCACAATCTTGCCAGTGCCAAGTTTTGTGATGCTCCCTGTACGGAAGGGTGTTTCTGTGACTCTGGATTCCTCCTCAGTGGGGATACGTGTGTCCCTGTTGCTGAGTGTGGCTGTGAGCACGAGGGCAGATACTACAAGAAGGGAGTAGAGTTCTATCCTACAAGCTCCTGTCAGGAGAAGTGTCATTGTGTGGACTTTGGTGCTGTTGAATGCCACCAGTTTTCCTGTGGGGATTATGAGGAATGCAGGGTGGAGAATGGCATCCAGGGCTGTTACCCTGTTGGTTATGGAACAGTGATAGCATCTGGTGGAATCCATTACATTACCTTTGATGGGCAAACTTTTGATTTTGCTGGCTCCAGCACTTACATCTTAACTCAAGTAACCAACAGAGATGATCAGCAAGTAAAGTTTTCTGTGTCGGTAGAAAATGAGAAGGTGATTAATGGATCTTTAATTGTAATAAAGGCAGTTGTTGTCTACATAAATGGATATACTATTGTCCTGGAGAGGGGAATGACATGGCAAGTTAAGGTAAGTGCCTTATCTTATTAGCATATTATAATATCTCTTTGTGAGTGACTATGTGAAAAATAACATGTGAGCAACAATTATGATTTCTCTGTAATAAATACCGTTGGTTTAATAATTTTTTAAAGTTTAGTTTATATACTTTCCTTCTTGTTCCTTAAAGAAGCAAGTAGCGTTCAATGGATTTACTAGCCATGCTTTGGAGAACGTTGGCCATATATCAGACCATGAAGAAAATGATCCTTTCCAGATCCAAGAGTTTATGCTATGCGTTTTTCTCTTTGTGCTGCAATAGATGCTGATAAGATGTTTCAGTAGGGTTTGGGAGAGAATAACCTGATTCATACATTACACCAAAGCATGGCTTGCTACATTTTTCTGGGTTCATGTAACATTAACCATAAATGATGGTTTAGAAACTACAATGGCTGAGCTTACACCTTACACAAAGCTAGTCAAATCATCTGATGGCTTAAAGTTATGTGTGAACCTAACAACTACAGCACAGTCTCTTAGTAAGAGTAATTTACAGATTGTATTAAATGTTTCACTTTTGTGCTTTGAGAATGATACATTGCTGCTCTCATTTGTTGTGTATTTATATCCGGATTCTCTACAAGGGCATCTGGAGGAAGGATCAAGGGATGGGAAGAAATTATGAAACAAGTGGAGTGCCATTGGGATACAGGTTCCTCCCATTTGTATGCGTGCCATGTTGTTGCATGCACGTATGAAAGGGTGGAGCTTGGCATGTGACAGCATGCCTCTCATTTTGTCATTTGGATGAAAACGTTGGCTTTGGTGAAAAGCCTCTGTCTTCACTGATTGAGTTCCATTCCTATGTCACCTTCTGTTCTATTAATTTCCAGAGGAATTTATGTTAGCCTGCTGTGTATCTGTGAAATAATGGCAAACAATTCATTATTTATTCTTGTTGCCTTGTCTAAGGTGGAAGATGAGTTTTACAACTTACCATTTAGTAGAGATGATGGAAAACTTCAGATCAGCCAAGAAGGGAATAATATTATTGTCCAGTCATCTGAAGGATTCAAAGTCCTTTATGATACTTTCAACTATGTCCAAGTTTCTGTCCCCAGCACCTACCAGGAGCATACCTCTGGACTTGGTGGCAACTTCAACAGTAATCCTGAAGATGATTTCATGCTGCCCAATGGCACTCTCGCCCAAAGTGTGGGTGAGTTTGGAATCTCATGGGAAGTCCCCACAGCTGGGCTCATTTGCTCTGAGAACTGTGTGGAGGAACTTCCTGCTTATGATCAAGCCCAAACATCACAGTATGAAGATGACAGGTACTGTGGACTCATCACATTGGAGTCAGGCCCATTCAAAGACTGTCATTCATTTGTGAGTTCTGCAGAGTTCTTTCACAACTGTCTGTATGACATGCAAGTCTTTGGAGAGGGATCTCTCTGTCAAAATCTTCAAGCTTACACAGCTAAATGTCAAGCAGCTGGAGCTGAAATTGATGACTGGAGAACAGCTGCCTCTTGTCGTAAGTTTATAAAGTCGGCTCTCTTGTCTACTTCCATCAGAGGAAATCATACAAATAATTTGAGCTATGACTGAATTATTTTGGGTTGCAATGCTGTGGTGGCAGGAGAAACAAACTTGGCAGATTGTCTCTTATAGGTACTCTAAAGAAACTGGCAGTGCTATTGGAATAGATTCTTCATATCTAAATAGTCTCTCTGGTGGATAATCCCCAACTGTTCAAAATTATCTTTCTTGCTGAGTTTTTCTTGCAAGAGATTCCCCTTCTCCTTCTCTGGAGTCCTAGATAGAGTTTAGCCCAACTGTACATTCTTCTAAGGTCAGATTATAGAAAGGGTGAGAACAGTAGCGTTAATTGTAGAATATATCTCCAGATCCATTTCCAAATGTTATGTGGCGTTTCTTTTGATAAGTCCATTTCAGATTTATTCTGATGTTGGTTTCTTGCATCTGCATTTGCAATTATTATATGAGAAAAAGCTCCACTGGATGCAGTGAAACTGGGTAATCTGTTATGATAGAGGAAAACCACCTTCCACATTGCTAACACTTTGTCCTGTCTATATTTTTACTTGGTGGGGTAAGGAAAATATTTGGCAAACTTTTTTTACCCCTCCTTTTGCCTCTTCAGCTCTCTTCTGTCCAGCTAATAGCCACTATGAGATGTGCACTACAGCTTGTGATTTCAGCTGTGCTAGTTTCTACACTACATTCCAGTGTACTAGGAAGTGCTTTGAAGGTTGCCAGTGCAATGATGGCTACATGTTTGATGGGAATACATGTGTACCTCTGGAAAAGTGCGGCTGTTCACATAATGGACTCTACTTCAAGGTAAGCTATGGCAGTGTTCCTCAACCTTGGCAACTTTAAGAGGTGTGGACTTCAGCTCCCAGAATTCCCTAGCCAGCCATGCTGGCTAGGGAATTCTGGGAGCTGAGGTCCATACCTCTTAAAGTTGCCAAGGTTGAGGAAGACTGAGCTAGGGCACCCCAGTTAATTGATTGACTATGTGCCATCAAGTTCTTTTTGACTCCTAGTCACTACGTAGATAGATTTTCTCCATGATGATCTATCCCTAACCTGGTCTTTCTGGTCTTCCAACAATACCCCAGTTAAGGGTCTGTTTAATTTTCTTCCAGGAAAGTAGCTTATAGAGGAATTGTCCATGGTATTTTATGATGTAAAGCTACTTGATGTACTAACAGTTTCAGTTCATTGAACTGACATTTCAATCGCTTGGAAAAAAAACCATGCTGTTTATTCATTTAATTTCAACATGTGGACAGAGAGTCCTGTCCATTTCGTGCAAAGATATGTCAATTGTTCATCTCTTGAGATTTATATTAAGTGGAGAGGCGTGGCCTTCTCTGGATGACATAAAATGAAATTTTGTCTGACTGTTGAACCAAACAAGGTGATGTTATGCTAAGGAGCTTCTGCTAATGAATGGATTGGTTTGGGCAGGTAACTGTCAATTCTACTTTAGATGTTATAAATGATATAGAAACTTCTATAATAGAACTGTATCTTAGAATTGAAAATCAATATACCATCTTAGCTCCTTAAGCATGTAATAGTATCATTTCATGAATTCAAAAGAGATATTTTAGAGATCTAGATGGTTAACAGCAGCATGTCTGGAAGCCTGAAATGAAGATGGAGGAAAGGCAGAGGTGGGAGTGTCCCCAGTCTAAAAAGGGGGTTTCCAGATTGTGTTTCTTTCATTATATATATAGATCTCCTTTTTTGGATTTTGAAAACATATTGTTCATATCTTGAACACATATAAGCTGTTCCAAGAGCAAGTTCAGAAGGAGTGGCTGTTATGTTGACCACCCAGGAAAACACCACCCAGGATAAATGCCATGTAAAAATAGAGAAATTCTACTTTTGTAAATAGCATTTACAAAAATGGGGGTGGGGGAGGTCATGTAAAACCTTGTACATGGGGATGTGATAGGATGTAACATCCATATCTCTCTATTCTGAGAGTTTAAGGAAAGATAGACTGCATACACTATCCTGATAGAAGGCATAGCAGTGTGTAAATATAATAACTTTTCCTTGTGACTTATAATATCTTCTTCAACGGGTGGGTTATCTCAATAGGCTGGAGACAGTATCTTTTCAACCAACTGCACAGAGAAATGCACTTGTCACGCCCCAGGTCAGCTCACCTGTGAGGAAACAGCGTGCCAGAGTGAAGAGATCTGCGTTCTCCGAAATGGTGTGCGTGGCTGTGAGCGCAGAGAAGGCCGGTGCAAAATTTCCCCAGAAGCCCAGCTCATTTCTTTTGATGGAACCTCAGCAAAGTACCTCTGTGGTGGGGTTTATGACGTGGCATCTATGTGCGATGACAGAGACCTCTCCTGGTTCAGGGTATCTGTGAACATCGGAAAGGACTGTGAAGATAATCCATCAGTGGGCAAGGCTGTTCATGTTTTCTTTGGAGAGGCCACCATTACTCTGAAAAACAACAACCAGATATGGGTAAGTGAGGAGGCCAGAGGAGCAGCAAGGAGCTCTTTGATCGATCAATAAAATTCACCAGGCATCCTTGAAAGCTACTTTCTTTCTCCCCCTTCATCACCATGTTGCCAATTAGCTGAAATTGGCTCCATTTTGGTGTTTCTGATGTTTATGTGGCCTTCTCTTCCTTTGATTTATTTTGTGATTTCTCCCAACAACCCCAAAACAAACATTAGAAAAAAAAATCTGCATTCATGATCAACACTGTGCATAATTTTGTATGCAAATTTCCCACTCTTCCAATACTTCTTTGAAAAATATAATTACCCCTACTATGTACTCATTTCTACAGGCATTTTTCCCCCCAATATACTTTTCCTTGTATGAATTTCGGGTGAAGAATAATGGATTTGAGCAGAAGCAATGTTGCTGTCATTCACAGTAACAGCCTCAAATTGTATTTCATTCCCATTGAAATTCAAGATCAGTTTATTTGGATCCCTTCCCTATCCTCAGATCACTTTAAATTTTTGTTAGCTTACAAGAGGAGGACAATCATAGCTGATCTTGAATCCCATTTGGGGAATCCTAGAACTCCTACCACAGTTGCCAAGAATCAGCAGTATTTTCTGTTTGCATGTGTGTGTGTGCACACATGGCGGGAAATAAACAAAAATTGTAGAGCAAGTCCTAAATAAAGCTTAATATATATATATATTTTTTTTACAAAACCCCCCAAACTCAGGAAAAACAAAATCTGACCTCCATCCATGTATGTATGTGATGTGCCCTGCCCATTTCTCATGACTACTTGCCTTGTCTCCCTTGAAAATATTAAATTCTGTCTTGGCTGCCAAAATATTCTAAACCCCAGATTACTCACTCCAGGAAATAACCATATGCCACTGTATACTGACCAACAAAAACTTCTCCTTCTAATGTAAAGTTGGGCAGCTTCTGATGAATTCCATGTCAGCAGGCAGATTTTTTACCCTAGATCACTCAGCATGGACTTGAAATGTTATATTCCTGATGGGTTCCTGGGCTTGCTCAGAATAGCTTCTGATGTCCCAATATTTTGTTTTCTAGGTAAATGGGCGGTCAGTAAAACTTCTGCACAAAGTCTCCAAAGCTGTAACTATAAGCAAGGATCAGGATGGGATTGTGATTGACCGGATTCCTGATCTGCAAATTCATTTTCATTCTGATGGTGAGGTGACAGTGAAAGTCAAAGATATTCCTCCACAAAAGTTGTGTGGACCCTGTGGGAACTTCAATGGAGACCCCACAGATGACCTGAAATTGCCAAGTGGGAAATCTGAGAACATTGTTGAAGCTCTCCATTCTTGGAGGGCCAAGGACTTTTAAAGTGGTAAGGTATAATTCAGGCAGCAACCTTGGCAGATCTTTTAAAAAGTTAAGCAGGACTGGACTTGCATGGAGACTACCAGGAAATCTAGGATTATAGGCTAGGCTAGGAGTTCAAAAAATGTATCAGAGGAAGACGACAGCAAACCACTTTTGTAGCACGGCCAACTGGTGCTGACTCAAGGGAGTCTTTACCTTTTATTCTTTCTAATAAAATTACTGAAGGCCATGCAGTTTGAAAATCTCATTAAACTTTCTGCTTTAACTGATGGCCACATATGATATTATTTATGCATTTTTAAAAATGTGTTCTTAGGTGGCCACTGTTGAAGGAAAAGTAGCAGTATTCACTCTCAATCTAGATAACTACCTTGCATTGTTTTTGTACTAAATTCTACCTTCACAACTGCTAAAAAGTCCCTTTCTGGGTAAAGGGCAACTTTGGAAAGATATGTATCAGGGAACTGGGGAAATGATAAAGCAAAATTGACCAGGGTTGAAAGCAGGTTGGGGGAAAAATCATGAAAAAATGTTACGTGCAATTTGCTTCTAAATTTATATGAAATGAAATACAGCCTTGGCTCCTGAGTTAGTTGAAGGTCAGGTTGGAAAGAGTTGGAGATCTTCTTTTTCCCAGTTCTGCATGGCAGAAGATTCAGTTGAGTAATCAGCTGCCTTCCTTGGTCACACAAATATAATGAATGTATGTGACATTTGCCAGTTCCCTAGTCAAATTTAAGTTTGCTGCATCTGCTACAGTGAGTTAAAGAAGCCATTTCTTAATTAAGTTTCCTAGCAGAGCAAAACCTGTTTTTATTTTGTACTGTCTTGCTTAATGAACCTGGAATTAACAGCAATTCAGCCAACAATTAAAAGTACTAATCAAATTAAGTGCTGGTTGCCACTTGATGAATAATGTACAATAATTATAAGTTGAATAATCATGCAGCACAAAGTTATTAATATGATTAAATCGGTTTTCAGCTTTTGTTTCTATGAAATTGCTGCAACTTAGCATATTAGTGTCTACTTCTTAACTTTTTCTGCACTTTTGACCTATTGCAGACAGACAGACAGACAGACAGATAACGTTTGTACCAAGTGAGGAAGCCAAACTGGAAAACCAGAATGTACAAGTTCTTTAGGACTCAAAAACCAGTTGCTTCTTTGGGGGTTCCCTTGTTGAATGTCTTCTCCAATGAGTTTCAGTTCACTGCTGCTCATCGATGCATTAAAGAAGGATCATTGCTTCTAAATAGGGCCGTCGCCACTGAAGGAAAACTTAGCTGGTTGTGAGCTGTGATTGATTTACTTGATTAAAGTGGGGCAAATTGATGCTCAACCCAAATTTGCATATGAATGATTCAAAAGAAAAAAAATGATTATTTTTTTAGATGATGCACCCATCACCATAGACCAGCCTCCCCTAACACAACAAAATCTAGATATTTTGGCTTATGTCTTTCTTCATTCTTGATTGGCCATGCTGGCTTGTAGGGCAATCTCCAGCTGAGTTCCAAAATCTATATACATTTCCATGAGCGTATTGGGTTTTTTTTAAAGTAATCCCAATGTAATCTAATGAACACCAATAAATGTCCACTTACTACTTATGCCTTGCAGCAATTGTATGAATGATTCCTACTGAATTTTATTGATTGGCTTATTGATGTTTTTGAATTGAAACTGCAATTTTGCAAATAGCCTTGAAACCATTTGAGAAAGGATGGCATATGGACACTTGCTTCTTTCCTTTTCTAATGCAATTTAATATCCTAGCCATCAAAGATGAATTTCTTGATGTGCGCCTGTCTACCACCTTAGACCATAACGTGCAGAATGCAGCAGCCTACTCACGAAGGCTGAGAGCTGCCAGTGCCATATAATTCCAGTATACTGTACCAGTCACTGGGTTGGTTGCCCAAAGGCTTTTGAATACAGATCAAAGTGCTGGTTTTAACCTGTCAAGCTCTTAATGCCTTGGTGCCTACGTCTCTCTGCAGGGCCACCTGCTTCATGGAGAACCAACCTGTTCAGTGTGTTCAGCCCAGAGGAGCATGTAACTCCACCCCAATGAGATCTGAGGAGAGGGGGCAAGAACACATTGCTTTCCCAGTTATATCCCTCTCCTGCCGAACACCATGCCTAGGGAGATCTGGATGGCACCCTCCATTGCATTTTCTGGAGGACAGTCCAGACAAAGCTCTTCTGTAGTAGAATGTTTGCTTTGCAATAGTTCTGGAAATGCTCAGATGGCAGGGTTTGCTTTTGTTGTTGGGGTGGTGGTGGTATGTCCCATATTTTATGGATTTTATATGTTGTAAACTGCTGGGGATGTGTATAAAGTTGGCAGTGTATAAGTACCACAAAATGAATGAATGAATGATGCCAAACGTAGACAAGAGACTCATTTTTTAAACAATACAGTATCTGCTGCAGGCTATAGGAACAGTGGTCCCATAAAATAGTAACTGAGCAACTTCTGGCTTTCATAGTTTATTGTCTTCTTTGGGAGTGCTTATCTTTGTATGCTGGGATTATAGGATCTGAGACTCCTCGGATGATGCCTAGCTACAATTCCTTTATCATTGACTATACTAGCTAAGGCTTTTGGGAACTGTCATTCAACTATATTTAGGCAGTCACCCCTATCATAAAATATTCTAGCTAATGAAAAGACACAAATGAGCAGGCTCAAATTATATCTTGGACACTTTACGTCTTCTCCTAACTCTCTTGGGAAGTCTGTAATGCTGGAAAAGCTAGAAAGAAAGAGAAGATGACGACTAACAGTATGGGCAGAGTTGGAAGACCTGAAGGGGACAGATCATCCTGCAGAAGGTAGTCACTAAGAGTTGGCACTGACTGGATGGCACATAATCAGAATGAAAATGGCAGCAGTGGAGCTGATGACTTGATCACATGACCCATCATTTTTGAAACGGCCTAGCCTGACCCATCTAACTGGATATCATGAAGTAGGAGAGTAAATCTCCAAACAGAAAAATGGGGTTTGAAGGTGTATGAAGTTGTGTGTGTTTTGGGGGGGGGGATTTGGGGAGAGAGTTGATCAGTTTTATTTAATTAATTAATTTAATTTATTGGATTTCTCCCCCCGCCCATCTCCCCCACAATAGGGGACTCTGGGCGACTTACAGGAAACATTAAAACTATAAATATATCTAAAACACATCATACATCCAAAATTTAAAACAATACTAAAAAAGGAAGATCCAAGAAGATGGAAAATCAGGCTGCGGAGAGCTGGCCACTATGGGGCTAGCCATCCCCCTGCTTGAAGTATTCCCTCCCCGCCCCAGGCCAAGTGGCAGAACCAGGTCTTCAAGGCCCTTCGGAAGGCCAGGACTGAGGGGGCCAATCGCACCTCCGGGGGCAAAATGTTCCAAAGAGCGGGGACTACCGCAGAGAAGGCCCACCTTCTGGACCCTGCTAAATGGAGTTCTTTTACTGAGGGGGTCTGAAGCATGCCCTCCCTGTGCGATCAGGTGGGATGGGTTGAAGACATAGGGGAGAGGCAGTCCCTTAGGTAACCTGGCCCCATGCCATGTAGGGCTTTAAAGGTAATAACCAACACCTTGAATTGGACCCGGAAGCAAACTGGTACCCAACGCAGCTCGTGGAGCAACGGTGTTACATGGGCCCTTCTTGGGGCCCCAAAAATAGCCTGCACAGCCGCATTCTGGACCAGCTGTAGCTTCCAGATACTCTTCAAGGGTAGCCCCATGTAGAGTGCATTGCAATAGTCAATTAATTAATAGATAAATAAGATCTGTGACTAGCAAGGTACAGAGGTACAGAGCAGCTGTGCAGAGTGCCAGAGACTCGAGTTTGCTGCTGTCATAGGTAGTTGCAATAACTGATCACAGCAAATTAACCTTCTGATAAATGTCTGTTTATAAATAGGATTGTCATGCAGTTACAGAAGATTTAGTTGATTCATTACATCTTTTGAATTGATTGATTCGTTGCATACCTTTGAATATAATACCATTTGATCTGAAGAACAACACATTTTAAGAACAAAACATTTCTTTTCCTAAAAGATCAACAAATTTGAGCAGATCTAAACGATTACTAAGAAATCTGCAGAATTGAGTATACCCCAAAGGGGGGGGAGGAAACAGAGAGAGTGCTTGGGGTGGGTGATCTTGTGAGTTGGAAATGGGAGTGTATGGAGCTTCCACACTAGAAGTTTACACTGATTATTGCTCTTTTAAGAGCAATAATTTGAGGTGTAACACTGAAGTAAAAAGTTGGTTCTAATTTGAGGTTTATTCTTTTGGGCCTCTAATGTCATTACTGTTAGGCATCCAGAATCCTGAGCAAGCAGGTATCTTTTAATTCAAAAAGTTTGCCCCAAACTGCACTGATCATCCTTTCACAAGGACACCAGCAATCTTTCACAGAAAGTATACTCTGAAATGGAAGTAGAACCTTTAGCCCCAGGCCTCTGTACGGCCTCTAAAACTTGGAATAGTCCTGGAGACTTGTAAATGTTTGAACCAAGCTCTAAGTTTTAGTGCTGTACAAGTAAAAATGATTAAGCAAGGCAGCTCTGATTTATGACAGAGAGATGCTTCATTGCTATGAAGGTGCCGTGATTTACATCCTTGAAATCAACAGTGGTGGTGTTGCTCAAGGAAGTATTTTGCATCACCTCTCAGCCATCTCACAGCTTCCTCCAGCTCTCACAAAAGCCAGAAAGCACATGTGTACAGGTGTGACACAGGTGCAGAAGGCTGTTCCAGTTTTGCCAAATGCTGGAGGACCCTAAGAGTGAAGCAACTAGGCACCTTTGCTTTTAGAAGCAATGGGATTTTGTTGCTTTAGCAAGCAGCTCAGAGCAGATGCTTTAACTCAGATTTCCATCCAAGTAAATCACCCCTTCACAGTTCTAAAAATGATTAATTACATGACTATGAGCAACATTTTAACTTTTCTTCTTCTCTTGGTTGCACGGTCTCTTCATCTGCATTGTGTTTGCCTAGTTCACACAGGGAATCTATCAATGCATAATGTCATGAGTTGGCTTATCGCAGACCCAGAAGTTATTTTAAGGCTGAGAGTGGGTGACTGGCCCATGGTCACCAGATGGTTTCCAGGCCCAAGGCAGGAGTAGAACCAATGTCTCCTAGATCATTTTCCTTATTCTGTACATTTAAATATAATTTAAATTAAACAAATAAATGATATTAAATCATTTTTAGTTTTTCTCCTGGCTCCATTCATGATGTTTTGGAATGCAGCCATGTTTCAAAAGTTAAGTTTTGGATAGTCTTTCAGGCCTATCCTGATAGAGCAGTAAGTGCTGTTAGGACTTGTTTGAGAATTATATTAGGAATAAAGATTGAATGTTCAGATTGCTGCACTCTGTTCTCCTGAAAACAAATACAGTTAACATTTCTGTGTTATGACACTTTATGGAATGAAAAAGGTTGTGTTTTCAGCTCCCTGTAGAAACAATTGGAATGTCCAAGTTTTCATTGCAATGCTTCATTGTTAGCTTGCAAAGGCCAGTACCATTCTTTTCATTCCCTACTTCCAGGGCTTCCCTGCCCACATAATTCCCATTAAGATCTATGGGGAAATGACCTCCCAGGTCTCACAACATGCGAGGCTTCATGCACTGGTGGTGCTTCTGTGACTAGATTTCTCTTCAGTGGGGATCAGTGAGTCCCTATTGGTTGAACAGTGGAGCCACCAAATGCAAAAGTTCTTAGATGGACATTTTGAGAAGTGTAGTGTGGAAAATGATGTCCAAGGCTGCCACCCTGTGGAATATGAAACAATTATAGCTTCTAGTGATCTTCATGACATTCTTGTCAATGACCCTCAGTTTTAAATTCCATGGCTCTTGCATATATAAGGTAGCCAATGTCTGTAGCTAGTAATCTTCTCTGTATTCTTGTCTTGGAGAGAGGAATGAAATTCAAGATTCTTGTAAATACCAATCACATTATATGTTATGTCAAGTCTGTGAGCCAGTGGTGTGAAAAATGCCAGATGATTACCAGCTGTATGGATTTGCGTTTGCCTGGAAATTATTTCCCAACTGACGTTCTCTGATGCTTTTGCAGACGAAGAATCCAACACTCATTGAATTGTTTGCTTAAGGTCTAACAATATACCTCAGTCCTCACTTGGGAATGTTACTGAGGACCAAGGTCTTCCATGGATAAATCACCCAGCAGACAATCTGCATCAAGGAAGAAACTTCCTGTGGGATCTGAGCGGCTTTAGTTTCTACTGGCTTCAACGTTTGGGATAGTTAATGCCCATGCAGAGAAAAAAAAGGTCATGAGACAAAGTTCATTAGAGAGCAAAAAGAACTTTCCTTCTTTCTGAGTGAGACCTTAACAAAAAAGAATAAAAAACACTCCAAGAAAGTAAAATAAGGAATGAATGCACAGTACAGCAATTAGCAAACTTTGGTACCACATACAGTGGTACCTCGGGATACGAACTTAATCCGTTCCGTGACTCTGGTTGCAACTCGAGTTGGTCTCAAGTCGAGGTAAAGTTTCCCATAAGGTTCAATGTAAATCCGGTTAATCCGTTCCGCCCTCCGAATGTGGTCGCAACCCGAGGCAAATTTCCCCATAGGGTTCAATGTAAATCCGGTTAATCCGTTCCACCCTCTGCCCGAATTTGGTCGCAACCCGAGGCAATTTTCTCTTCAGAGCCTTACTCCTGCCAAGCCTGCTCTGCATTTTCTTTGGAGCCATGCTAACACGCACACCAAAAACCTTCGCAAAACACCACAAAACACACCACAAGCCTCACCAAACGTCTCCTTGCTACCGTGACCTCACCCACAGGAAGCTGCGACCACGTGGCAGCAGGGAAAATGGCCGCGGATCCGGTTCGTAAGTCGAGGCGAGTTTGTAACCCGAGGTAAATTTTTCCTGCCGAAGCCGGTCGTAACCCGAAATGTTCGTTAGTAGAGGTGTTCATAACCCGAGGTACCACTGTACCAATTTCTAAATTTTAAGCCTTCAACTTCATTCTAATCCCACACCAATATATGCATAATGTTATCCACATTAGAGCACCGGTGGGGAGGGAAAAGAGGTTGAGGAAGATGTCAGTCTGTGGTGGCCATTGCCTGTCTGGTGCTGCATTTCCCATATGAACCCGTGGCAAATATGTGTTTAAGGGCGTTTGCTGTAGCCGCCCTCCTGTTATGTCTACATGCAGAGATCTCTGTGAAAAACTTCTTCGTAGCATTTGCCACAATATGCAATAGGGGATCTGCCCAAAGTGTGTTTCATCTTTCTGAATTCTTAGCTTGAGCCAGGTTAACATCTCAAGGGCTTCTGCCAGAGTTCATTATTTTTGTTTTGTTCCTCATTTACATTGCCCATTAAGAGGTGTTTTTTTTGTTTGTTGGTTAATCAGCTATACATGAAGACAGACCTGCTCTAGCATTCCTGTTCCTGGGAAGGTAACATGCAGGACTGGTTGATGCAACAGTAAAATGCCTGAGGCGTTCCCTTTAGAACGTGATCTACATCATATATAAATATTATAGGAAATGATGGATCACTTAAGAAGGGAATAGTATTATTGTCCAGACATCTTTTGGCTTCACTGTTGAAAAGTTGACATTGACAGAGTCTTCATATATATATAAGACTGTTCCCAGCCCTTTCTGGGGACATATGTATAGTCTGACTGATAACATCAATGGTCAAAGGACAAATTCATGCTATCCAATGGAAAACCCATTGAAAGTGTAGATGGGTTTGGGGCTTCCTGGAAGGTACAGTGGCGCCTTGGTTCACAAACTTAATTCGTCCCACGATTCTGGTCGCAAACTGAATTGGTTGCGAACCGAATGAAATTTTCCCATAAGGTTAATCCGTTCTGAACCATATGTATTTTTTTTTAACCATCTTTATTCTTCAAAATAGTCGAGATTGTTGACTTCGCCATCTTGTACTCCGAGGCCAGATCAGTCACATGAATACCACGCTCATGCTTTTCTACAATTTCCTTCTTCAATTCAATGGTTATTTTCTTCAAAACCTTATTCTTACCATTCTTGCTCTGCACTTTCTTGTTACCTTCATTATTGCTCTGCACGTTCTTGTCACCTTCATTACTGCTCTGTACTTTCTTTTTACCACCATGCTTGCTCTGCACTTTCTTTGGAGCCATGCTGGATGTACTGTATGTGCTAAAAAGCACACCAAAAACCTTCACAGCAAGTGTCTGTCTGTGACTGCGATCTCACCTAGAGGAAGCTACAACCACGTGTCAGAGCAGGGAAGATGGCCATGGGTCGTATTCGTCACCCGATGCGGAGTTCGTGAACGGAAGCAAAATTTTGCAAATGCTGCTGTTCGCGAACTGAATTGTTTGTGAACAGAAGCGTTCGTGAACTGAGGTATTACTGTACCTGTGAATCCTGCCATTTGCTCTAATGGTTGTGGGGAGAAATGCTGGGCAAAGCAGCTTAGCATTTGATGAAGACAAATGTTCTTGTGAAATTATCCACTTGAAATCAGGCCCATTCAAAAGCTATCATCTATTGGTGAGTATTATGAGTATTGCTTATGTGACATGGGTGGAACCGATGGGGCATAGGGCGTAGGATTTCCTCTGCTGAAATTTTCAAGGCTTTGTAACTGCATTTAAGGTAGCTGGAACCAAGATTGGAACCATATGAACCATCTCCTTCTGTCATAATTATGAAGGGGATAATATGTCCTATCCTGAAGTTGATGAGGCAAAGTGATCAAGACTTTTTTTTTTAAGCTGGGTGCAGTCCTATAAAAAGGAAGATGTTTGCCCAAGCTCTTCTTGTCTGTTTTATCTCTCCGCAGCCTTTGTTTGCTCAAATCATTGCAGAGTTTCTTACAACCTGAGTATCAACTGCTGCTTAAGAGATGTTTACCCAACCCTCCCTTTTCAGTGAGCATTTACTCATTTACTTGTCTTCTTACTGTAATATGAGATAGAGTCCCTCTGAGAGAGATAAAGTCTTGTTGGATGAAAAAAGAGGACATTTTCACAGAGAAGGCACTCCCGAAGTGTGTTTTTATCACTTAATGCCTCATGTAATCATAGGAACCTCAGGGGTTGTATATTGGCTGCTTAAAACAAAGGAACTATTTCTCTTCCAGTTTTCCCATAGCTTGTTGATCGCCTGGAAGGTATTTTTCCTTAATGCAGGTGACTAGACTGGACTTTCCCCAGAGTTACTCTTCCAGATAAACTAGAGTTCAGCTTCCATAATCCCACTGAACACTAGGGAGACGCTCCAAGAGATGTCAGACTGGGGAATATTGATGTACAATTTACTGGAAGGGAGGAAACCTAACTTGTTTCTTTGGGAAAGATTTCAGGTCATGGAGACTGAGCTCTACAAAATGGCCTGAACAGAGTAAATTCACATGCTCCACAAAGTCGTTTTCTGTTCCTCACAGGAAATGGCTCTTCAAAGCAAAACAAAATGAGATCTGAAGACTAGTACTGTATTATTTTCACCTTTTGGAAAAAGCAATGCCAAGAGTATAAAACTAAAGCCAGCAGAACCCTGGCGATAAATTCATGATTACCCGCATACTTAGAAAAAAAATGCAATTATAAAATGAAATAAACATCCATATTCTCAGATATGTCTCATTTGTTCCAGTGGGGCTGCAGAGGAGAAAAAGTATCTATTTTAGTCCAGGGAGAAATATAGATAAGAAATGCTTTAATTCCATTATGTTAAGGATTGATTTATTTGTAGTAAAAGTTGGGATGAATCACTTTGAGATGTTGAAACTTTCTGCCTCAAATATACCCAGCACACAAATGAATCTGAGGGATTTGCAGAGCGAGAGAGAAGCTGTTGCACGATTCAAAAGTAGCAGTCTGTGCTGACGCCGCTCACAATTTGATCCACTTGAAAGATCCAGAAACCTGGGCTGTTCACATTGCTCGTTTCTGCAATATTGATAATATCAGAAGTGCGGGATCCAGGCATGATATAGTAGTTTACTTTGTCTCCATTGTCAAATCCAGCCTGAAGCAGAAGCAAAAGAAGGAAATAATCGATACCAAATTATAACGCCGATTACATGGTGTTTATTGGTGCTAATGTGATCACTGAATCTCCTTACTCGCTTGAATTTGATTTTAATTGGTAAAAAAATTAAATAAACATACACAAGAAGCTAGAGAGCCAATTTGGCCTAGTGGTGAAGGCACCAGGCTTGAAACAGGGAGACAGTGAGTCCTAGTCCCACCTAGGCACGAAGCCAGCTGGGTGACCTCGGGCCAGTCCCTCTCTCTCAGCCCTAGGAAGACAGCAAGGGCAAACCACTTCTGAAACCTTGGCAAGAAAACTGCAGGGACTTTGAGCCAATACTGACTCGAAGGGACACACACACACACACACACACACACACACTCCACAAGAAGCTAGCATGCAGAAACCCAAAGCAACAGCTTTTAGGATGGTCTCTACTTTCCAAGAATGCCTCTGTACCCTGCATGGGTCCCTGGAAGAAATTCCAGTCCAGTTCTTTATTGGGAAGGAAAATTGTGATGGCAAGGAACAGACAAACCTACTGTGGCCACTATCTTGTCAGAGCATCCACCCCAAAACTGAAGTAAATCCAACCCCCCCCAGCCCCCCCCCAAAGTTTGCCTGCTTCAGTCATACTGAGAAAAAGCCAGTTTAGTTCAGCAGCAAAACTAGGCCATGTACATGCAGGGCTTTAGCTCTTACAGTGACATGATCTAGATCAGTGTTTTTCAATCTGGGCAACTTTAAGATGCGTGGACTTCAACATGCTGGCTGGATAATTCTGGGAGTTGAAGTCCAAGTTTGAAAAACACTGGAGCTAAACATGTTAATATTGATTCACTTTGGGAGAGAACAGCATGTTCTGTTAATCAAGGAGATCCTCTGATTCAGAGCTTCCCCAGAGAAGCTATGTCCCGGCCTACCTGAGCTGGGATTCCTCCAAGGCCCGTCTTCGCATTCCCACCACTGGCTGTCCCTGTGGTCCATTGAATATCCGCATAGTTGAACATGACAAAGGATAGTTCTCCATCAGTGGTCAAAACAACCTGGAAAGTGTTGACCTGCAACAAGAGCAAAAGAGAGACAGTAGCTCTTTACTTATATATGGGGCAATGAGTCTGCACTACATTGACAATTATGGGATGTGTTCAGGAGATTGTACACAAACGTCTCTTTTCCCAAGTAGTCTCAGTAAGAGAATCTCTTGGGCTTAATTTAAGAGATGGATCCTCAGCAATTTGGTTCTGGAGGCTCTTTGATAATTTTACCACTCTGTTATAAAAAAATTAAAATTGCACCTCTAAGGATATAGAGGGTTTCATTTTTTTGTTGCCAGTGAGAGGAGGAGACTTCCTCAGACCAGTTTCTATTTCACCTGGAATCCATTTGAGCTCTCTTTCCCACCCTAACAAATCAGGAGAGCCCAGACAGCTTTCCAAGTCAAACTAAGAGTCTCAGTAAAGTGAACATCTTTATCCTCCCAGCTATATGCTTAGATAAATCATCCCTTCTCTTCTCTTTCTCCTTCTTCCCTGTGACACATGGAGAACTGGTTCCAAAGTAACCAGGAGAACATTTAAAAAGAACAGGGTACAAGGCAGTGTCTGGATTTTGGCACAACACTTGGTTATTGAATTAATCCATTTCAAGGTTTTGAATGAATTCATTCAAGGTTTTGAATGAATCCATTTCAAGGTAATCAAATGATCGATTAGGTGCCATCAAGTTGTCAACTCTGAGCAGCTACATAGGTAGATTTTCTCCATGACAATCTGTCCCTAACCTGGTCTTTCAGGTTTGCACACTACATTGAATGATAAATGAACTAAAAAGCCTTGGTTCTCCCAACATATTAAGTCACAAAAACCTAACTAACCATGGTTATAATTAACCAAGTTTAACATGCTGTGCAAATGCAGCTAAATCTTCCACTAGCTTGTTTAAACATGCCAAGGCAATAAGAGATCTACCTTCTTTGTTTTTGACCCATAATAGGCCACATTGTCCCAAGTTGCAATAAAGGCCCAGGCAGCTGTGAAAGAGATCTCAGGAAAGAACTGATTGATGTCTTCAGTACAACGTTTAAGGAGGTTAAAGTCCCAAGTCTGCCTCCAGAAGACTTCTCCCTTTATAGGAGTGTAGACATCACCCCAAAATGGGGCAATAAGGGGTGGTCCATCCTTCAAGGGTAAAGGATCAGGAGTAAATGCAAATTCTGGAAGTGTCATACCAAAGGAGATCACACCATTGTTGTCTACCTGCAGGAAGGAAGGAGAGAGGACAACATGATTTGGTCATGTGATCATTTAGTATCTTTTGGGGATTGTGTATTAATTTATGTTAGTAGATTTATGGGAAAATCTTTAAATGTTAAAGATGTTAATGTAATGTTGAATTATATACCAAAGCTTTGAAATTTGACTGTTTATCAGGAATTGTGGTTGTATCGACCATGGGGGGTGGCAAAAAGAATTATATTAAGAAATTGGAAAAGGGATATTATTCCACATGTCAAGGAATGGTTGTTGGAAATGTATGATCTACCTGTTTTAGAAAAGGCAATATTTTCTACCAATCAAAGGATGTAGCAATATGTGTTATTATGGCACAGGTTTTGTGATATCTTACAATAATATAATGTACTGTTTATATTATAGTAGTGAATTCATTGGTAAACCAGTGACTATTGATAAGTATAAAATATAAGATAGATTTTTTTCCTTCTTAGTTTGTATCTTCAATTTGAATCCTTATTTTTTATTCTTTGTAAGATTAAAGATTGTTTTGTTACAAAAAAATAAAGATTTTTTTTTTTAAAAGGAAGGAAGGATGGAGAGAGAAAAAGAGGGGGTCACAAATAGAAGATAAATGTCAGAAAATAAAAGGTAGGTGAATTTATCAGCGTTCTGAATCAATTGTTAGCGCTGTGTCTCTGAAAAAGCAGACTGAATCCAATACTTAAGAATTTGGCAGTCTTTCTTGATGTAGAAAGAAAATTTGAATTAAATCCAAAACACCAGAACAAGAATTCCAGAGAAGATCTGAAGAGACTGTAAGTTCTATTTTCTATTATATCTTATAACGGAAAAGTCAATACATTGATTGGAATTTCCTTTTTTTTAAAAAAGTATGACCCTATATGGTCTGACCTGCCTGGTGCATATATATTGCATGGTTAAATGACTGCCAAATAATCACATGGACTGTATTTAATTTATTTTAAAATGTATGTGCATTTCAGTGAGATCAAATGTGAGTTTTGTCCTGGCCCTGTCCACTTTTTTTGTTCTGGCATTGTCTATTTTGGGGAGTTCAGTTTTTAGCATGCTACTTAGAAACCTAGGGTGTCCCTTAGTCCAAAATAGGTTGCAGTTCCTGGAGAAAAAGGCAAAATATAAAGGCAGGCTGAGATCTCTGGATCTCAAAGTGCCTCTTTGGAAAACAAATGTAGCAATGGGTTTCATTACATACGTAGAGATAGTGATAATCCTTGCCATAGAAGGGGAAAGATACATCAGTAGAGATTTTTGGAGATGAGCCATCATCTGCCTTGGGGTTCTTTGCATCTCCTTGGTCCGTCCCATAAGGATACAGCAATGATTCTACAATGGGAGAAAACATTTCATTTTGTCCATGGTGGCAAACAATTTTAAAACAGGTTTTAATGTGTTGGAGCAAGTTCAACCTCCTCTACAGAGGAAGGAGAATATATTGGGAGATGAAAAAGGACATCTTTCTAGATAGGAAAGTAAACTGGAGTCACCTCCCTTGTTAAAAAAAAATTTCTATGGAGTCTTTCTTTTTGTTTCTTTCAGATTTTGGATCATTGTGAGTTGACTTGAAGGCAAAATTCAATTTATCTAACACGAACCCTTTTGGTCTTTCTAGGGAACAATGGTTCCTTTCCAATCACAACTTTTTGAAAATTTAGTTTCTATCTTGCACTTGGAATGCTCAAGGTAGTTAGCAGAATACAATCAATAAAAGAATTCAGAAATTTAAAAAAAGAAAGAAACAAAACCATAGGAAACTAACCATTCTGGTTTCACTTTGGATTTCTTTGTATTTTCTGAGTTAGATCCTTGTTCCTTACAATTCATAACTCCAGGTTTTTGAGTAGGAGTTTTGCCAGCTCTCTTTGGAGATGCTGGAAATTAAACGTAGGACTTTCTGCTATTATATTCCTTGATGATTACATTGCTTTTGTATCTTCCCAGCTTATAGGACTTCCATGATCTGAGAGCTAAGACCTAAACTTAAAACACTAAGACAGATTCTACAATATTTTCTGCAGTTTCATGGAAGAATCTTCTAAACTCTAACATCAGCAACAGCCAGGATAGAGCTAAGGGATCTCATATTCCTTCCAATTTCTTAAGGCCTTCGTAAACTGTTAGCAGGTACTACAATGTTAGGTCTCTTGCTGAGAAATAACTAGCTTGCAAACTGTTCCAGGGCACTCTCCAAGCTACTGATAATGCTCTGTCCTGCAACAATTCAGAGCTGTCCTGCATTTCTTCCATTCTCTGTGGCTCTGTTCACCTATGTTTCACCTGACCACTGAATTAACAAATTATCTAAGATTGTACAATACCAATCCAACTGGCCTGGATTTGTACAGCATGTTAAGTCACACACTGTTAAAATAATTAACCAAATTAATAGCATTTTAGGAGAATACAGCTGCTTGGTTTGTAACTGAACTGGTTAAGCATGTTATGTGCATATACTGTAACTTTTGAATAAACATTCCATATGCTCTGGTTCTTCACCGAGATCCAAAAATCTGAATTCGAAATATATCAACGAACCCTGGCCTTTCTATAAGAGTTCACTAGCCTAAACTCACATCTCAAATCAATCAAACCTTACCTTTTGTTTTTTTGACAGGTGTAGTCAGTGGCAATTCTAAAAAGCAGAAATACAGAGGTTGAATCAGGTCTGGACCATATATAAATGCCCATACTGCAGTGTTTCTCAACCTTGGCAACTTTAAGATGAGTGAACTTCAACTCCCAGAATTCCCCACGTTGATGAAGCCAACAGATCTCGTGAATGTCTTTCTGCATAATGTTAGCTGTTGCAGAATGCAGAGTGAATGAAGGACAGAAAAAAGGGACCATCTTTTGCAGAAGTAAACATTTTGGAAGAACTCATAATACAGGACACCATTAATGGTTACTACTATACTAGAATGGGATACACACACAGCTGGGCATCTTTAGGAGTCTGACATTTTTCTTAGGTCTGGCATTCCTAAGATAAAATCTAACACTTCTCACGTGTGTGATGTAACTTTCTGAGTCTTCAGCCTACCTTTTCAGTTCAATGGTACTTACCTTGTGGCTTCTCGGAAGAAGAACTTGATAATCCTAAAAGGCAGGCAGAAGGAAGTTATCAGATTTGCATCTGTTTTGCATGCATACCTCTTGCAATGACCAAAGATTTTAACTGAGACCAGTTCAGGACTCCATACCACATCTTGATGCAGTGAGGGGCAACTCTCCCCCTACCACTTGGCAACATATCAAGCTGACAGGAATAAAATATCGATCAATGGTTCAGGTCTGGGTTCAGGTTCAGGTCTAAGATTTCACAAACTGAGGGCCTACATTGACTTTTAAGTACCTTGAATGTCAGGGGCCATACGTCAAAACCTAGTGGAACCAGCTGATGCAGCTAGAACAAAAACTAAATTTGATGGGGATTACATTGCATTATAGTTGAGTTAAAAGCAGTGAATATAATTATTCCTCATGTATATAAACATTTCTCCCTTTGGTCAGCTTAAACGTTACAATTATAATTTGATGACATTTTTCAAAGACATTTCATAGGCCACCTATGAGGTTTCCAAAGGTTGGATATGGACTGCCATCTCATGTTGTACCACCATCACCCAGACTAGAGGCAGGTTTCATCTTCATGGACATCTCTGAGAAGGTACCCTTCAGAAGTAGATAAAAAGGAATAGGAGAGATGGCAAAGGAGTATTCTCTAATCCAACAGCCAACCTTCTTGTACCACAACTGCTGAAGCAAGCAAGTGTTGCTCTAGCTCAGTGTTTCTCAATCTCGGCAACTTTAAGATGTGTGGACTTCAACTCTCAGAATCCCCCAGCCAGCATGTTGCCTGGGGAATTCTGGGAGTGGAGGTCCACCCATCTTAAAGTTGCCAAGGTTGAGAAACATTGCTCTAGTTCATAGCAGAGGCTGGGGAGAAATAAGTTTTTCTGTGAAAAAAGGTTTGTAAGATATTCAGATAATACTCTGCTATGGGATTCCTTTTTTCTGAACAGCTTTAAAAAAGGGATAAATCCATTATCTCAGAAAACTATCCTGGTGAAACAGCAGCTTGGCAATATTAGAAAGAGACTCCTAGAAAATTAGAAAGTAGTTGGAAGGGGAAAAAAAAAAATCTAAATGGCCACTAGATGGAGAAACAGGCAGCCACAGTAGGTGACAGAAAGGAAGGTTGAGGAAATAGGCCCAGAAGAAAAGGGAGGCAGGAGAAGAAGCAGTTAAGAAAAAAAATGTGGGTGGCATCTTAACTAATGAAATTAGCTCCTATCATTTGTGCTACATTCTCTTTCTCTGGGTGACAACTTTTATCTCAAAAAGAAGATGTTGGCCTTCATGTAGAAATGAAGTGTTGGAAGTATTTGTCAAACTAAATATCCTAAGGACCTTTATTCTACCCAGAGGAGGTTTGTTTGTGTGTGCGCGTGCGCATGTGCACACATGTGTGTGTCTTGATAGGAAACTGTAAAATTAAGGAATTTATACCATGAAGAACAGGGAGTTAAGGAATTCTTCAACTCTGCTGGATTTTTTTTTTTTAAGTTAAGGCCGGCAGGTAGGTAGGTAGGTTAGCATTTCTGGCAAATTAAATGAAACTCTTTAATAGAAAAGAGTTGTTTCAGGAGGTCATGAAGACTTTTTAAAATAGGCAATCCATTACTCTTCTAAAGCTTCTTATATAAAAATGAGGGTTGCATATTCGCTGCCTTGTATTATCCATATCCAGAATTTTCTATTTGAAATAAAAGTAAGAAATAGCAATGAAAGTTAGAAGAGAAGAGAACGTTGGTGATGACTGAAAGTATGTGCAGCAAAGGAATATTTAGATGGATGGAAATGACAAAATTAAAAGCTTAATTGTGAACTTCTCAACTGCTATTCTTTCACCTCCAAAAGATTTTACACTACAGATAGAATGTGAATACTTACTGCAGGAGCAAAGGGCCACAGAACCATAGCCATCCCGGTATGAGCCTCCAGCAATTAAGAGTCCAAAAGGACTTGTAGGGTGCTCTACAGAGAGGGCCTTTGCTTCTGAGCCCAAGAGAAGTTCAGCCCAAGAATAGTCTGTACCAGGAACTGGTCTCCAGTGGACGTTTTCAATGGCCCTCTTTCCTAATATGATCTGGCTTGACTCTGAAGTATTGGCTATGATGACTATGTAATTATCCTTCTGCTTCATCTCATAAACATGATATTGTCTGCAATAACTTGCCAGAGATGGAATGTTGATGAGGAATGGATCATAGATACTGCTCCCTTCTGGGGCTTCAGAAACCAGAGGAAGGAGTTGGGTGTAGGATCTGTTACCCGTAGTAGCACCGGTAAAGAAGGAAAGGACCTGGATTTTAGCATCAGCTGAAATGTAGAGTGGCTCTGAACTTGTTAGGGCAATCTGGAAAACTTCCCCAGCTACAAGATTGTGGGATTTTTCTTTGACTCCAGATTGATATGTAATCAAAGTATTCTGGGATGCAACAACATATGCCACATCAAAGTTGTTCTGATAAGACAGAGAAGGAACAATGAAGGTGGTTCCCCAGTTGGGAACTGGCAGGAGCTGCTCAACAACATGATCACAGCTTGTGAACTTCTTAGCACAGCTGTGTCCACTCAAGACAGCTACAGGTTTGGTTGATTCAATCCGGGTGCCTGATAAATCTTCTGTGCTTTGCAACTGGATTACTTGGAAGGCCTTGAGATCTATAACCAATTTGCTTCCAGCAGGGTAAACTTTCCTTTTGAAAGTCACTGGTCCTTTTAGATGGATGTTCACTTGAGTGGGATCTTGATCAGCTATAATGGCAAACTCTTTGAAAGAATGTGGGAGATCATCCACTGGTGTTACCACATAGTACAACTGGCCCAGTTGGTGGTCTGGGTAGAGGACAGTGGCACCTGTTGAGTAATCCTTGTGGCTATGACAGAGGACTGAGATTTCTTTGTTAGCTTGGATTAGCACTGTACTATCATAAATACCAGTCCCTTGCATCTCAGTGGAGGTTGGGAGCTGAACTGATACTGTATGTCCTTCACTGAGGGAAATTATTTTTTGGAAGTTAGGCTCATTTATAGTCACTGTAACTGTGGTTGCAGGACGATGTGCAGTGATAAGTAGCTCAAATTTTGCATTGGGCTGGCTTTCTCGGAGGTTGAGCAGAAATGCTGTGAGAAATTTCTTCCCACGAGTTCTCCCTTTACAACAGCCTGAAAAAATAATAAATGAAGATTTTTAAAGGGATTAAGAATTAGAAGTATGCAACTATGCACTGCAGGGATTCAATTTCAAGCTGAGTGGACTGAGTCTCAAAATGAATTTCAAAAATGAAGGTTGAATGATTCAGAATTGGGAAACTTCTGTGCACATGCAGAAACGTTTGTCCCAAATCAGTTCCAAAGTTTGAATTCAGCTGATTTCATAAATCAAGTCAGACATCTAAATCAAATAGGATTAATTTTCTGAATCAAATTGGATGTCAGAATTAGACTTCAAATTCAAGCTGGTGATCCAAGTCAGACGTTGCCTGATTCACATATCCTTACTGAGATTTATGGAATATGTGCATATCTTAATTATATACCATTAGTTTACCAAATGGACAGATTTGGAATTTGAATGCTGTTCTCATTGATTCATTTCCCCAAAGCAGACTGCATCTGCAATAATGCAGTCATGATGAAGACATTCCACTGAACCAAAGTTCAGTTTTACCCTACAAATTTATGAGGACTAGAATGGGCAAATTCAGAAGGGTCTGAGACTGGACAAATCCATTAAAATCACCACCAGTTCTCAGCCCATTAGGACAAATAACTGAAAGAAAGAGATATAAGATCTGAACCTTGGCAATGGGGCCGACAGGGGATATCAAACCAGTCAAATGGAGACTGTAGAATCATGACTGAGTCCCCACCCCTTTGTACATATGGAATGGGGCCTTGATCATAATGCCACCACCAGCATCTTCCCCATTCTGACTCCCGACTCTCTAAGATGTCAGTTGTAGAGAGCCATGGAGGTGGCCTGGAAGGGAATATTCCTATATCAGAATATTCTTATTCTGGAAGGGAATATTCCCTTACAGAAACAGAAAGGCAGAAGCATTCCTTAAGCCCTGAGAAAGGAAACCTTATGGAGTCAGTTTCCTGATCCGGCCTACCTTGTAAGGCTGACACCTTACAAATATGATATGTCTATTTTAGGGCTTTCGCTACAGTTTTCATGCATTTGCCATCTCAAAACTGCACAAAACTGTGCTGACTTTTCACAGTCATAGGTAGTCTGCAAAAAATGGACATAGGGACCTTGATCAGGCCCCAGATTGCTTATCCCCTCAGTAAATGAAAAGGAGGGGAAACTGAGGGGCTGTCTACTCCAGTTCACTCACCGCTCAACAGCATCAAAACAGTCCCGAGGAACAGGATCCATCTCTTTGCCATGCCTGTGAAAAAAGATTCTTTTTTAAAAAAGGGAAAATACGCACAGCATCGCTTCTGAAATTCTTGCCAGTGATGTCTTTACATTTTCATTTGCATACTGCTCATTCCTGAAAGCTCTGGGTAGCTGACAGTCAAAATCCTTGTTGAGCAAAACCCCCTCAAAAATAATAAATTAACCCACCCATAAAATACCCCAATACAATATCAAAATTATAACACCCACCCCCCAACAAACAGAAAATGTGCAAACACCAGCATCTACCAAATTCAAGTCTTTAGTCATAGCATACTCCACTCCTGGGCTTGAGGGAATAAATGGATCTTCTCTGCTCTCTTGAAACACAGAAGGGAAGGAGTAGCCTAGAACTGCATGGGGAGAGGGGAGAATTGCAGAACATGAAGAATGATTGAAAATGTCCACTTCTGAGGTTCTATCAGTTGGCGTTCCTGTATAGATGGGGCCTTGAGGGAGTTGCCCCTATTTGACCTGATTGAATGGACAGATGAACGCAGGAGAAAGTTGACCCTAAGATAACCTGTCCAGAGCCACGTAGGGCTTAAAGATGACTACCAATACCTCAGATTGCACCTGGAAGCCAACAGGCAACTAATGCAACTTCCAAAATAGCGGGGCAACCCATTTCTAGTGGGATATGTCCATCATGGCATCAGCTGCTGCATTTTGTACCAGTTGTAGCTTCTAATGCTTTCCAAGGGCAGCCCCATGTACACCACATTACAGCAATCCAGATGGGAGGTAATTAAAATTAAGTGACCTCCAGACCCAGGAATGGCTGCTATTGGTACACAAAATGTAACTGTATCAGAGCCCTCCTAGTCACAGGTACCACCTGTTGAATGAGCAGGACGTGTTTAATTCAGGAGAAGCCTCAAATTGTGAACCATCTCTTAATGGGGAGGGGGGTACAATTCAGTTCAAAGTCAAAGATGTTCTTTCCCTGGTTTCTGATATGGATATCCTGATATAGATAGATGGGAGTTATTAAACCTCGCCCTTTGGGGAAGGGTGAACGCTCTCAGAATGAATATTATTTCCAGATTAATTTACATTCTGAGAGGAATTCCCATTTTTATATCTGGAAAATATTTTCAGAAAATAAATTCTTTGTTTAGAAAACTTCTATGGGGCTCTTCAATTCCAAGAATATCTTTACAGAAAATGCAATTACCAATTAATGAGGGAGGATCTGGTTTTCAAAATCTGGAGCTATATCATCATGCTTATCTATTGTCAAGTATCAGATACTGGAAGCCAACAATTGGTGTTAATTTTCCGATTTGGGCAACTTTGGAATATCCATATATAGCACCTTTGGTTGGACGGACAGTATTAGGATCTAAATATATTAAATGCTAATGTCTCTGGAAACAATGTTGTCAGTTAGAAAGCTATGGAATGTAATGTCTAATGAAAAATGATTTGATCCTTTTTCCCATGCCAAACTGACTTTATGGGAAAACCCAACTTTAAAAATTGGGAAAAAGATGGTGATATGGAAAAATTGGATGGAAGTGGGGCTATTGACTTTGGACCAACTGATAGATGATGAAGATGAATTTTTAACATACTGTGTTAAGAGACAAATATCATCTATCCTTCTCTCCAATCTTGCTGATGCAGTCCAGAAGGACACCATGATTAATGATACTAGATTAAGGAGGATTAGGAGGAGAATTGCAATCACCCAGCCTACAGCTGAGACATTCTCCATCCTGTATTACTTACCATTTTCAGACAGCTCTGTACAGACAATACTAGTTCAAAAGCGAGAAATTAGCAAAGCCTGAATAATACTGATCAAATCTGTGATGTTCTCAGAGAGAATAGAATTGTAAACCCAAGCAAATTAATACAAGTTTCTACTGAACACTGATGCTGTCTAAATATGTAAAATTAGGATGTATACCATTAGGATGGGATGGAGCTCCAGATGCTGCTGAATTACAACTATCAGCATCCCTCACTATTGGCTGTGGTTTCTAAGGCTGCTGGGAGTTGTAGTTCAGCAAGGACTGAAGGGTCACACAGTCCAAACCTTGCTGGGATCCCCTTCAGAACATGTACCTTTTCTTCTTGATCTCCATAACTTTTCAGCTTCTCCTTCCTCCTGACCTCTAATTTCACTCAGTCTCCCCCATCCAGCCACAGACACCTTTCATCCATTATTGAAATGATCCATCTCATCAGTAGCACAAACTGTTTCACCTCTTACCTTCAGCTCTTTACAGAAGATCTTCTTGGCTGGTCAAAGAATAAGCAACCCGACTAATCTTCTTTATCTCCCATCTGCTCCTTCTCCTTTTATAGAGAAAAGGAATGAAAAGCTCATTTACAATTTCCAAGGAAAGTTTTCCAGCCACTGAAAGATTCATTTAACCTCTTGGACTTGGATTATTGGTTGGGCAAAGGCAATAGCCAAATTCCACAAGATGCAAAATGAAGTCAGCTTGCCAAAAGTTGTGGTATGCTAGGCATATTCAGAGCCTCTAGAGAAATGTAAATGGTTCACACAGGTCATAGAATTTGGCTAGATGAAACCTCAGCCTTTGGGAAACATGATTCTTCAGAATTATAAATCAGAAGCATACTTACATTTGTTATAATAGCATGCCAAGTTGATTAATCTAGCCATCCAGAAGGACTAGGTGACAGGGACTTAGTCTTCAGTTTAACCAAGTACATTAGTTATCTCCTGTAATATTCCTGGACATATGAATTTTATGACATTCTAAAGCTGCATCTCTGATAATGGTGAGAGATTCAGCAAGTTCTGCCTGCTTCAGTCCAAAGGAAGGGATAAACATGTGGGGTATCACACTAAGGGACCTCTGATGGCTTAGAACGATGGGATGCAAAGTCCAACACAGTGGGAGAATACCAGATTGGGGAAGACTGTCTACGATGGCACCACCAAGAATGGTAATGGCAGAGGCCATCCTGGGAGGAAAGATGGTGGGGGAAGTATGGGCTATGTTCAATGTTTGCAGCATAATGATGCCACCTTCTCAGGCTGGTCCTCTGAGGCAGAGCTGCCTTGGGTGGCTGATGCACATGAATGTCTGCCCGTTTTGCTTTGCTCAAGGGGCACACCCTGGTTCCCATTTAGCTGAACTGTGGCACAGGTACGCAGACAGTGAGTGAGTATCAGACAGAGCCCTGCCCAAGAAGGACTAGGATCTGTGCAGCTGAATAGTCGGAAGACAGGCACAGACATCTGCAGAATCTCTTAGCTTTCGTCAGAATGACAAAAGCGGCACGGTGCCATTGCTCCATGAGCCCACCCCTTTCAGGGGTGTGTGTGACAGCATGATGCACATGTAAAAGAGGCAGGGCTTACAGTAGGATGGCATAATAATGTTCTTGTCAATCTGCCCCCACCCCCGTTAACTCCCCTTCCAGGTGCTGCTGGAGGCAGGTCTTTGTGCACTCCTTAGAAGCTAGCCTGCTGTTCTCCAATGAAAATTGACCTTGTCCCTAATATTAAGGGGGGAGGGGGGAAATCAACTGTTCTGATCCAGTTATATCCATGGAATGGAGGTACCATGCATGTCAGCCAGCCAATGCTCTTGGATCTATTCCATTTATTATAGGAGCCCAACCTTTTGGCATTGAGGGAAACAGGTTGGCTTTGTGCAACATGATGGAGCCCGCCAGTGGGCAGAACCATGGAGCGGTGGGTACGGCCACAGCAGAAAGTGGGCCTGTCTGGCGTACAACCATGCTTTTCTTAAAAACCCATCCATTCTCTCCACCTCAAGTGGGTTTTCCTTCTTCCTACCCTCTCTGACTTCAACCACCCTTAAAACTCTAGTTTAGTTTTGCCTTACGTATTAAAAATGAGTGGCAGGTGAGAAGCAGGCTGAGAGCTAATGGTACCTCTATGCTAATTAGCAGTTATATGTTCACATCCTTCATATCCTTAACACAGATAACAGAATGGGATGGATCGTGGACCTATAATTCCACTTTGTTGATGAACTTAGGGATGGTGTCATGAAAAATTTAACTTCAAATTGGGATGATGCCCCAAAGCATCATGGGAGGACATGGGCCCCCTCCAGCCATTTTGGACTATAACTCCCATAACTGAATAGCTGGGAGATTATGGGAGCTGTAGTCGAAGCCATCTGGGAGGTGCCAGGTTAAAGTCATGGAAAGAAGAGGCCACAAGCTTCCTATCTCTACCACATCCAGGATGACCTTTATCCATGTCTTGTACCAAGCCACCACTGAGGGCACTATCAGATGCAGACTGGGAAATGGGCATTTTTATGTTGAAAGATGCTAAAATCATGGGCAGAAGTTATTGGGTGCTTTCACAATATCACAGCTGTTGTCCCTAAAGGAGTTCTCAAAGTTTAAAGAACTAGAAATCAGTTACACTTTCCTTTTCAGACGAAAAAGCCCCAAATATTTCCTCATACTTGGAACTCATTCACAAAATGTGACCATGACAGCATTGGAAGGATATTGGGATTCCGTCCAGATAATTAGCAAACCCCCAAATGTTTTCATTTCCTTTGGCAGTTTAGAAATATCCACAAGGATCTTTGCTCTCTTTATTTGGAGACAATCAGAATCAAATATTCCATAAAAAAAAAAAATCTGAGGCTGCAGTGGAAAAAAATGAAATTAACTAAGCATTGGAAAACTGTGCTCAGGATTTACTCTTGATGGCTGATTTGGAAGAGTGTAGATTAAAAAATCAGCATCTTATAATTGGGCAATAATGGCCATCACTAACTATGTTAATTTCATAGAAATAAGCTTCCCCTTCTTTATTTTTTGTTGCAAAAAATTATTACTATTATTATTAATAGTTTTTATTATGTTTTTGTAAATCTTAATACCTTATGTTGTTTCAATACAATGATGTTTACTTGAAGATTATTGACACTCTATTGTTTAGATAACTTAGACTATTGGAAATAAAGAAAAAAGAGGTATTCTATCAATATTAATTATACTTTAGGGTGTTAGTATTACAAGCATAAGATTATTTGATTTTTTAATCCAGATTTGAATATAACATTAGAAAAAAACCCCACTGCAGATTGCATCAAATTATATGTTGTATAATAAAGGTTTCGTTCTTGAGCTGTTTACTGAGTATTACAGTCTCCATTGTACTGTTACTTAATATTTTATTTACATGTTAATAAAAGGAAAAAGTAGATAAGCAAAGCAAATTTAACAAAAATTAAAAAGGAAGGAAGGAAGGAAGGAAGGAAGGAAGGAAGGAAGGAAGGAAGGAAGGAAGGAAGGAAGGAAGGAAGGAAGGAAGGAAAAAGGGAGAGGGAGAGGGAAAAGGAAAAGGAAAAGGGAAAGGGAAAGGAAAAAGAAAAAAAACTATTGGGTTTCTAACTTCTCCTTTTTTATATACCTGCTGATTTACAGTGTCTGTGGATATTCAGGTCCCCTTAGATGCCAAGCTTTAAGTAATTATATTTGCCATGCTGCGTGATGTATTGTATGTATGGGAACCATTCTTGCTTAAATTTGGTTAAATTTCTATTGTGAATATATACTGTTAGTTTTGCCATTCGCTGCATATTCTCCAAGTTTAAGTTTCCAATCAGATACTGCCAGAGTTGTATCTTTCTTCCCATCTGGGGCAAAATTGAAGCTTCCCCTCCTTTACAGAGAGAGGGGCAAAAGCCGCTTCTACACGCAGGCTACACAAATGTTAGTACTCACCAGAATTCTCAGAAACCAAGAAGGTCAGGATCCCCTGCTTATTTTATGTATTATCTTTGTTACTGCCCCAAATAACATGTGTTAAGGAGATGAAATTCTTAGATACATCAAACGGTTTGGCTGATCACAGCTGTTTCATTTCATCTTCCTTGTTAATCATAATAAAAAATCCAAAGGACAGCTTATTCTTTGGAAATGGCAACTGCATCTAAAACATATTCAACCATAAGCAAAGCCAACCTTGAATTTTTTAAGTATTGTGATAGATTTATGACCCTTCCCGCAATTGTTTACAGAGACATGGAACCGTGGATGTCAGTTGCTTAGAAATATGGAATGGGACTCAAATAAAAATGGACAGCGGTTGCGATGCCAGGATTCATCCCTTCTCACTGTGCATATTTATTCTCAAACTCCAGAAATGGGAGAGAGATGGGTGAGTCTAAAGGAATGCGGCGATGTTGGAAAGGCACACAGCATATGTGCAGAGGCTTCATGTGTAAAAACAGCTGGAAGTAACCAGCAACCCATTGAGTAGTAATTGAATTATTCCCAATGAGATAAAAATGGTGCACAGGGCAACATCGCACACTGTTTCAATGCCTTTCTTTAAACATCACTACAGACAGACTGTTAAAGTGAACATGAGGGAAACTATTGGAAGAGTTTCAGTATAGGGGATACTTTAAAAATGTTGTACTCTGCTGTTTTTTTCATCTAAATCAGTGTTGTCCAAACTTGGCCACTTTAAGATGAGTGGACTTCAACTCCCAGAATTCCCCTGGCTGGGAAATTCTGGGAGTTGAAGTCCACTCATCTTAAAGTGGCCAAGTTTGGACAACACTGATCAAAATGAAGCCCAAAGCAATAGGGGAGGTTCCAGGTTTGTTCACCTATGGAGTCCCTGGAGTTCTCTGAGCTTGGCTGTTTTCTTGCAAATGTTTCATTACCTGAGTAGGTTACATCATCAGTGCTCACCTATGTACTCCTCTTGCTGTAACACAAGGGCAGGCAATCTCTAGCCTGAACTGTACATGTGGCTCCAGGAACATGTCCTAGATCCCACCACTGAAAGTTTGGTGTGACCATTTTTTCATATTTTAAAGCCAAACAAAAGCGAACATAGATACATTAAGCCCCAACGCAGCTATATTGCATCTTTAAACTTCCTAACCTGCCCTAAACACAAACAATCCCCAACACTTTTAGTCTCTTTTCTCAAAGGTCCTCAGAGGATAAAGAAAGCAAAAAAAAAAAGTGTTACAAAAATGTTCACCCAACCTGCCTGTAGTGGCCAGACCCCTGAAGTTCTGGTAATTATTTCAATGAGACATGGGGCCTTTCCCCATTTGCTCCAAATTGAGGCCCTAAGATAGCTTGGTGACTTCTTTTGTCTGCTATGTCTCCATGATGTTACCTTCTTCTCCTTTCCAACTCATGAATGAGATGGGTCTAAGCTGCCTTAGTTATACCAGTATTAAAGTAGCATTTATTCTGTCGCAGTCCAAGGTAACTAACGTATATAACGTCTATCAGGCTTTGTCATCTATTGCCTTGCAGGGAAGTTGGGGGATAGGCACTGGCTGGGAACAGAAATAAGAGAGGCAGGATAGGACTCATCAATGGGGTGGCAAAGTTCATGGTATAATTTCTGGCCACCTCAAGAATGGATGGGTAATAACAAATCAGCAGTAATAGCTCTCAGTCAGAATTCACCAATGGTGGTAGGAATTGGCCAACTAATTTCACTCCCCATACCTCAATAATAGGAGGAACTTCAGCCCTTATGGCTTCTCCCCGCTTCTGTAGCCCTATAACAGATCATTCTGTAAAAGGAACATTTTCATCCTTTCAGATGAAAGATTATCTTTGTCTGCAAGGCAGCTGTAGATTCTAAGAGAGATTCATCTGATATGGGTGAGTCAATCAATAATCAATGTCAATTTCATTTGCTTGTCTCATAAATCAGATTCATTCAACTGCAAATTTCTTTGTGTTTTTCCCCTCCAGTTTAATATTGATTTGAGCAAATGTATCAGATGCCATCATTAAGAAACTCTGTGGACCAGTTAGTACCTTGTGGACTAATATCTATATTACCCACTAGCTTCTGGTTTTCTATTATGGTTAAGATTGGTTGAATGATCAACTTCTCTCTTGGAAATCTGTCTCTTAGATTGCTAGTATTTTTATTTCTGAACATGTAGTTGGGGGAAAAAATCACAGGTGTTTTCATTCAAGTCCCTGATTTCATTGTCAAAAAGTCAGCCAGGGTGTAATGGACAGGCTTCCTTCCCCCTTCTATTTTTCCAAGTAATAACCCCAAGCCTTTGGGGATTTAAGAAGGTTTCATAGAAATTCACTGGAAATCTGGCTTTGTTTTCTTTCTCTACAAAAAGGGGAAGGAACAGTGATAAAGCCAGAGGAGAAGAGAAGGTTTCTCCCTTCTCCTCCTGCTCTGTCAAACCAAGACTGATCTCCTGGGTTGAAGGTAAGAGAGGCTTCTCAGCGTTGGGCCTTAGGTGACTCCTAAGCTGTTCCTGCAGGCTAGGTATGAACAAGAGATCATACCTGAGTCATCTCAAGCAAGCCTCAGGTTTTTCCCTCTATCAGCTTGCAGTCCTGATCAGTTCCTCTTTGAACCCAGACTTTTAGAAGGATGTTACTGACAATGAAGAAGAGGAGAACATTCCACCTTACCAGATGAGGCTCTGCTCCAAGTTTTTCAGCTGTCAGGAAGAACAGGGCCTCTGTATTACAGTATCCGCATAGGGAAGGATGGGGCACTGAATCTGATCAGTTGTGGTTTTTAGGAAATTGAAAATTCTATCCCAAAGGCTCTGAAGACAAACTGAGGACATAAGTAAAGTTTTAAAAAATGCTAATGCTGCTTGATTTTCTTTACTTTTGCAGTTTATAGAAATCAGAATAGATCTTGCCTGGTTCCCTTTATCTGATTTTATTTATGTCCCCAATTTTTCTCCAAAAAGCACAAAGCAGAACTTATTTCCTTCCACTTTTAACAAAGCTGTCAGTCTAAGAAATATAGAGTAGTCTAGAATCACCTTTTGAATTTTAAAGCTGTGGGCTAGTGAGAATCTGAAAATCCTAAATATGAAGAAGGATATTGGTGGGTATTTTCCTGTACTATGTAAACTTTTATATGTGTTTTTTTGTACGGCTTTCATTAGTGTCAATGTGTGTCATTAGCTGATTTGTTTGCTTTATAATGTTCTGGGTTTTTCCAGGGTGTTTTTTTAATGTTGTGAGTATGTGTATGCATTTGTGGGGGCTGAGTCCAGTGTGTGTTTTCTCTGATTATTTTTTTCATAAAATTGATACTATTGCTGTGTGAAGCTTCGGTGTGAAGGTGATGCAGCCAAACTGGCCCTTTGAATTAAACAGATGAACCAAATTGCTGGGTCAGTTCAATGCATTAAATCAAATCAGATGCCCTCAAATAACTTCAGAAATCTCATGGACTTTTGTGCATGCTTGACACACATATTGATTTGTCTCTTCAAACTGAAGCACCAGTTTGAACCAGATCCTAGCTGTTTTATAACCCCATAATGAATACTTCAATATACTTTGTGGATCTAAATATGCAATATACAGTTTGGGGATTAATTTCCAACTTTGTTATTTATTTAATCTCTTGAAGAAGTGGCTTTTTAACACATCTCACTGATTTGCTTTTGATAAAAAGGGTTTTGTGCCCCATAACACCCACCCATAAGTATCCATGGGGGTGGGAAAAAATGATGAAATGTGCACTGTGCTGTTGCATGTAAGTATGCAAGCTTGCATTGTGATATCATGATTAATCATTTAGGGGGGGAAATCCAATTGTTGTGGAGACGCCTGTGCTCACCATGGAAGTCATTTTGTGAGAGCTTTGTGTCAAAAAGACCAAGCCTATGCCAGAAGGCCCCGTAGACAAGCCACCAGCCTTGGGGATCCAGTGATGGTGTAGAACCTGTTCAATGGCTATGTTGAATGTTTTGGTAACCTGCTATCAGCCCTTCAAGGTGGATCTGGGCTAGGAACCAAAGTCATGCAGGCTAATACTACTTTTATTATAGTGCTATTGTAACAGAATCTTGTGAGTCTGAATGTGCTTCCCTACCAGTGAGAACTAGGGTTGGCCTTTCCTAAGATGCTTTCTCAGGTTACAGTTCTGGCCCTGACTCATATTTCTTTTATCTGACCATTGTCTTGGTAACAGCTCTTCCTCCTCTTCCTCAGGGTTATTCCTTTTTCCCATTACACTTGCCTGCCAAATGTGTTTTATGGTTTTGACATGGTTTTATATGTTTTGTTTTTATTTGTATTGTGCTGTTTTTTGTTGACATTTTAAATTGTTGCAAGTCTCCCAATGTCAATTAGGTTTGATGGGTGACTATACAAATTGAATCAATAAATAACATTTGCCCCCTAATCAATGATGGGCTATGCACCCCCACCCTGGAAAGCTGCTGACGATAGTTTCAATGGTGTAAAGGAAGTTGCTTCTTCATGGGAAAGAGATTGGTAGCTTGCTACCTGTCAGGTTCAGCCCAAAGAACTCCATGAGACAGTGCAGATACAGTTCTGTTGCGTTTATTAGCTTCTACCTCAAGACAGAAATCTCTCCAGATTGAACCTAAGTTCCCAAGACAGTAAGCCACAACACCATGAATTCCTTAGGGTGGTGCCAGCCTCATCTTCTTAAACCTCCCATGCTCTTGCCGGGGGCTAAGGGCATGCTTATCTCCCTGACCACGGCTTTTATAACTCCATTCCATCACACTACCAGAAATGATGGCATGTAGTGTGTGCTTTTAATCCCATACAGATGAATGGGAATGGCAAAAGATTATGCAGTCTCTAGAGATGCAAAGCTGTTAAAAAAAAAAATGGGGGGGCAGAGTCCAACTACAGCAAGGAAACACATTTTCAAAGTTTCCTCCATTTTCCCATTGATTCTTCTGATTGTTTCCATTTCTTTTCCTGGACAATAACATCTTTAATTAAAGGATGAGTGGGAGATCACTATTGCAGTGTGTGTCCATGCAGGAAAAAAAACTTTTTTAATCTCCCCTTCCCATGCAGCTATGGCACTGAGGAGACTTCTGTTCCTTTTGGCTGGCTTGGTACAATTATGTGGTGAGTAAGCTGGACTGTTTGATACGCGCTTCTCTTGTTTCAAATGTATGTAAGGAATTTGGGGACTCTCTATATTTGCCTGGGCATAAAGGGAAAATTTGAACTGTATCTTCTCAAGACCATTCTAAGGTTACCTCTAGCATTTAAATGTACTTGATCAGTGAAGATTAGCCAACCGGTAAATTTTTGCTCTGGCTCTTTTCTGTCTAGATTTCCAATTTTTTCAAAAATCCAGGCTTAAAATTGCTGATCTATTTAGGGAGCAAAGAATGCCTGGAGCTGGAGCTCTTTTGAAATGTGTTTGAGATGATCCATAGCGGTCTTAGCTTTTTTGTCTCTTTATAAAGCAAAATGTCCTGCTTTATAAAGAGACAGTGTGAAGAGCTCTCTGAAGTTTGCTTCTTCTTCGTAGGAATGCAAAGAATGGCTGTGTGACTATGCAATCCATCCAGACCCCAAAACATATTTTTTTATAACACTCCGACCCTTGCAGGACCACCAGGATTTAGAGCAGTTGGCTAGATTAAATAATTGATAAACTGTTCCTCAAAAACAAACCATTTCTATCTTGTTCCCAATAAAAGAAGAATGTGTCCATATGGTTACTAGGTGTTCAGCTTGACTTAAGGGAGTCTTTTTCTTATGATCAGTCTCTCTCTGTCATCCTCAAGTTGTCACCTCTCAGAACCTGCCATCTGAGGTGGCCACCTCTCTTTGTGTAACGGTAGGGTTAGCCCTGATTCTCAATCCCTTTCTTTTTAATACTGTAAGAGCTGGTTCTCGCACAATTACAAGCAAACAGTCTGAGAGCAGAACAGCCTGAAAGCAGAACAAGAGCTATTTGGACTCCCCCCCCCGCCCAAGAGAATGTTTTTTACCTCATTATACCACAGTTATCAGCAATTCTATGCCTTTGGAAGTCTGCTCTTGTCACTTCTTGTGTGATAGCTTGAGAGAAATCTGACCAAAATCTTTGTTTCTTCTTCTAGGCTCCCAAAGAGCAAGTCCTCATGGAAAAAAATTTGTCACAGCTTTCATGCAAAACCACCAGAAAAACCAACCCAATTCATCTGACATTAAATATGAGCTGCTCATTACCGGTCATCATCCTGCAACCATTGTCCGAGTGACAGTAAGCAAGTCTATGTACCGGAGAACATTTCCAGTCAACAAAGGCATGACAACAACAATTAGGCTCCCAAACACAATTGAGATGGTTGGATCAGCTGTTTTTGATGGGACTGTGTTCATTGAAGCTGACAAAGAAATCTCTGTCTTTGCCCGCAGCCGTGAAGGCTCTTCCATTGGCACTACCCTTGTGTTCCCAGTCCACCAGCTAGGCAGAGTATATTATGTGGTAACCCCAAAGGATAGTACTGCAGATGGTTTCAAGGAATTTGCCATTGTAGCTCAGGAAACTGCCACTGATATTGATATTTATCTAAAAGGAGAGGTGATATACAATACCCAGGTTTATTCTGAAGGAAGTAAACTTTCTGTTAATCTTGGTGCATTCCAAGCAGTCCAGCTGCAAAGCTCAGATGATTTATCAGGTACCAGGGTGGAATCAAAGGAACCCGTGGCTGTCTTGAGTGGACACAGCTGTATTATGAAAGACGTTGCTTGCAACCATGTTGTTGAACAGCTGCTGCCCATTTCAAGCTGGAGCACCTTCTTCATTGTCCCTCTGCTCCCTTTCGAAAACAGAGATGGCACTCTGTATGTAACTGCTTCCCAAAACACTTATCTCAAATATCAACAGGGAGATAGGCTAAACTCCCAGAACCTGGAACCTGGAGAAGTCGTCCAGTTAAACAAACTTTCTTCTGAGCCAATTTACATTTCTGCCAATTCTGTAATCCAGGTGCTTTTCTTCTCTACTGGTGGTGAAAGCCAAGGCCATGGACCATTGCTCATTAATATTCCAGCTGTTACAAGCTTTTGCAGATCATATGACATTGATAAGATGAGCCAGTTTGATAATTATGCTGTCATTGTAGCCAAAACCTCAGAACCCAATGGAATTGCAATAGACGAGATGACCTTTGGGAAAAGCCAGTGGAGATCAGTCCCAGGGACAGAATACTATTGGAGTGAACACAGCTTGGGTGGAGAAGCAGGTGTTCTTTCTTTAGATGGTCTTGGTATTCCACTTGGGATCTTCATCCTTGGAGTTTCACAGTATGATGGCTATGGCTCACAGGCTCATTGCTCCTCCTGTAAGTATTTTCAGACCTAATATATTTAATTTTATGAGTCTTTCAGATTGTGTTGGTTTGCGTTTGTCCTGAATGCAGCTCTTCCTGAAGAAGAAGACTCTATATCGCAATTGCATTCTTTCTGGCCAAGAGCTCTTTATACTGTATGGTATTGTTCATTGCAGGATGAAGCCAGTTGAGCGAGATGTACATGGGAGTAAGCCTTGGAGACCTTATCCTTAGAGTATCACAGTATGATACTCTAGCATTATGTATAGCTGTGGCTCATAGGTGTTTGCTCCTCTGATAAGTATTTTAAAACCTAACATTACTTTCAAGGAATTGCCAGAAGGGATGTGGGGTGTTAGCAGAGGATAAAAACATTCTGTATATGGAAAATCAATATACAGGTATGTGGAATCAAAACGCAGGACACAAAGGCTTCACTGCAATGTTTATTAGACAGTACATACTGGAGGGGGGACCCCACCAAAAGTTAGTGGGAGACATTCTCTCCTGTAGGCAAAATGGATGCCCTAATATTTATACAGTTCTACAAGAAGGGGAAGGGAAAAGAACACATACGTCTACATATTCATATGATGATGCAGGCATACCTAAATGAGCAAGACTTCTCAAGTTACTTTCTGCCCCTCTCTTGTCTGCTGTCTACAAGGACAGGACAACTGCTATCTATAAGGAAAGCAATAGTGTCAGAGAGGAAGAAACAAATTGTTTAAGGTGCCAACTGCCAGGAAGAAGGCATCCTCTCTTATGTTGCTATGGGGATGTTTGTGATAAGGAGTTTACAGTCAGCCTAGTTCACACCAGCTTCAAGGTGTGCACATTCCTTTACGTTTCAATTTTATTAAGGCGATCCCATTCATCTGAGGCCTCTAAAAACTTGCTTCTTTCACCCAAAGATTCACCCAAAGATATATTTTCCTCACAGGTAGTCCTCAGGTAACAACCACTTGTTCAGCGATCATTCGAAGTTACAACAACGCTGAACAGGTGGTGATTACAACTGGCCGTCCCAGCACTCCTGTAGTCATGTGATCATGATCTGGGCACTTGGCAACTGGCTTGCGCTTACGACGGCATCCCACGGACACAAAATGGGCACAGCTATACCTTTACTGCAACTCTGGAAGAGCTTTCATGACAACTTTTAGCAGTCACAGAGCCCTTAAGGGCAGGGCTCATTCCATAATTTTTAACTCTTCTCAATTCAAACCCTGTGTCCTCCTATCCATGGGTCCCTCTGCCTTTTGTTTCCACACTCACTTACAAGTAAGAGTAACAAATGTATATCTTCCATGTTGCTCCTCTGGAAATCTCTACCCCCTGTTTGTCCTTTCTTTGACACATATTTTATATGCATTGAAGAAAGAGGATTTCAATGTTTAATTCTCATTTTATAATTTGACCTTATGGCAATCAACTGACTCACTTCAATCACTTCCAACCTTTCTTTTTCTTAAAGTCCCTGAATCTGACAGCATCTGGCATTAACAAATGTGGGGGTATTAATTATTATTCATTTGTTACTAGTCTATAACACCAGCTTTCATAATAGGATTTATATCATTTTTATCCATTGATTATATATATATATATATATATATATATATATATATATATATAATAATTTATATCAGTTTGTCAAGTTTCTATTATATAATTTGCTGATCTATTACATTACTATATCTTTTCATCCAACCATTTATTAATTGATAACTGATAAATATATAAATATGTGTTGGATAGATGACATGAGATTCTATATAAATGATGAGTGAAGATTATGAAAGGATGGCACAAATGATTGGTAACTGGCTGACACACGGTTTAAAATGGAAGATGGTTTTTTTATGCTTTTTATGTTATTGTTTGTTTGTGTTTGTTGTAAAAAATAAAAAAAATATTTAAAAAAATGTGGGGGTATTTAGGTGTCTTTAAGCATGATTCAGTTAAGGACATAATCTGATCTGAAAAGATTGGGACTTTCTTTTCCAACTTTATGTACACTTCAGCTTTGGGCAATGCTCAGTATAGCTTTAGATCTGTCTTCTCTAAGCTGGTGGCCATCAGATGTGATTGGAAACTGGAGAGCTGTAACTGTAACATTCTGGAAGGCATCCAGCTGGGAAAATCCGCTGACCTGCTTAAGAAAAAAATCTGATCAGTGACCCATTCCTTTCTTCCAGGGACCTCTTTTTCTTCTCCACTTACCAAGAGGTATCCAAGATGGTCTGTCTTCTTTCTTCTCATCCTGAATAGGCAGTTATGCTTTCCTATGTCTCTTTTTCCCATTTAGCTATGAGCTGTCCAGCCAACAGTCACTATGAAGTCTGCACTGACACTTGCTCCAACCTCTGTGCCAACATCACAGAACCTCGGCCATGCCCAGAGACCTGCACAGAGGGCTGCCAGTGTGATGATGGATTTCTGTTTGATGGCACTGCTTGTATTCCCAAAGAAAGCTGTGGATGCTTTAGCAATGGACACTATTATCAAGTAACTAATATTTTGGATTTACTTGTGTACTCCATGTTGTTGCTGCCTTTATTTCTTTATTGCATTTATTTATTAAACAAATTTAGATGGCCACCCATTTACCCAAAGGAACTCTGGGTGGCACACCAAATAAAAACCCAGTGCAATAAAGTAAGTGTTTAAATTAGTTCTTTTCAATGAATGATGGGTAAATGGTGGTGGTGATGGTTCTTCAGACTACTCACAATCATGATCCTCAATTCTCAGTATCCCTTCATCAGTATCTTTGAACTTTTGTCATCTTTGAAATCCTTTATGGACTTTTTGCTAAAAATGGACAAAGATGAGTTGGTGAGCTTGGGATTTACTGATTAAAAAGGGTTGTTTATGGGAAGAAGGGATCCATGATATGTGATTTGGGAGGGCGGAAATGGCCATAAACTTGTTTGCTGCAAAGAAGATCGAAGGCTTCTTTAGATATTTTTTTCTTTCTCTTTCTTTCTCTTTCTTTGACTTTTACTGTTTTTCACTTTTTCTTTTATCTTCTCATATCTTTTTGTTTCTTCTCATTCTCTTTTCACATTTTTGTAGTTTTTAATCCTGCATAAAATTCTTCCTCAATAGCAATTACATTAAAAGCCCCCAAAATGCTGTGCTCTTGTTGTGGCTCTTGTACAATTTCCTCTTTTTTTCATAACTTTAGCCAATCAGCACGGCCCAGATCAATGAGCATGATTATTTCTTTATTACAGCATTTCTACACCTCTCTAACCTTTCATGACACGAAGCAATTTTGCAGTAAAAATGAAATCAGTTAGGGTTTAGGGTTGATGCGCTTTCCCTTAAGGATTCCTTATACTTTTGCACAAATGGTGCCTGCCTGTCCTTTTGCACAAATGGTGATACTTCCCAACAACGTGATCCACATTTGCCATTGCATCGTAAACAGAGTGCAAATGATTATTTTTCACATCTTGCTCTTTCTCGTTCATTCCCCCTTAGATGGGTACCTAAGTTTTATGTGAAACTCTCACAGATATGTCCATTCAGAACGGTTTGGGTGCATAGTATAACAGTTCAGATCTCTTTCTTATTGTTATTGTAGATCGGAAATCTGCTCTGACACTGTTCTGTTATTTTGTCTTTCAACTTTGACAACAGCCCAACGAGAAGGTTCTGCTGAACGCTTGCCAGAAGCAGTGTACTTGCATCGCAGGTGAGGGGCTGACCTGTACTGACCACAGCTGTGCCATTCAGGAGACCTGTGAGACCCAAGAAGGAGTCATGAGATGTGTTCAGAAAGGTAACCACAATTTCAGAATGGTGGCTGAAAGGGGTTCTGATTGTTCAGGGTCACCTCAAAATACCATTCTCAGGATATTTATCCAAAGGGAAGAGAATCCAACAAGTGGGAAAAGATGAAATGTACCAATCATATTGTAGAACCGACTCTGGGCCATACTGTGACATTTTGTCCTGCCTGAGGGCCACATGGGGCATGGCTAGGGGTTGCAATGTCACCAAAGTATGAGATATTTTTAAAACCTTTTGGGGGGGATGGGGGGATGGAGTGATAAAAGAGTGAAATTGCTGCCTAGGGGGTGGGAACACAAAAGTTACCATTTCCTCCTGTTTGCCTAGGCTTTATTCTGGCCTTTCTGACAACCAGAAATCAGAAAAGCAGATACAAATCCAAACAGGGAAGCATTCCATTTGCATTTACAAGCAGATTTGTCTTCATTTAACTCTCCTTCTCTCTTTCAGGAACTTGTAATGTAAGTTCCCGGGGGAAGAAATTTGTTACTGCCTTCATGGAGAATTTAAGCGGTTCGAAGCCCGATGAACAGCTTGAGCTGTACATCTCTGGATATCATCCTGCAACCAATATTACAGTGTCAACCAACAATATGAAACTACACAGAACCATTGATGAAGGAGAAATCATTTCCATTGAATTACCGGTCTCCTTAAAAATGGTGGGGACTGACGTCTTTGATAGGATGGTGCTGATTGAAGCTGACAAAGACATCTCTGTCTTCTCCTACAATCATATGCATAATACAGGTGGTGGTACAATTGTCTATCCCATCCACCAGTTGGGACAGTTATATTATGTGGTCACCCCAACAGAAGATGCAGATTATTACTTCAGAGAATTTGCTGTTATAGCCCATGAGGATCTCACAACAGTGACCATCCACCTGAAAGGCAGTGTGATGTTCAAAAGCAAAGTTTACCCTGCTGGGACCAACTTGACGACTCACCTCAAGGCCTTTGAAGCAATTCAGCTCCAAAGTACAGAAGATTTATCAGGCACCAGGGTGGAATCAAACAAACCTGTGGCTGTCCTCAGTGGACACATCTGTGCTAAGAAATTTGGGGCCTGTGACCATGTTGTTGAGCAGCTGCTGCCAGTTCAGAGCTGGGGAACCACCTTCATTGTCCCTGTTCTTCCTTTCCAGACACAATATGATACTGCATATATTGTTTCTGCAGAGAACACTTTGCTCAAATATCAGTCTCGTTCCAGGGAAGAATCCCGTACTCTGGTGGCTGGGGAAGTTCTCAAGGTTGAGGTGCAGAGGTCTGAACCACTTTTCATCTCTGCTGATGCTGGCATCCAAGTCCACCTGTTTTTTACTGGTGCCAAAAAAGGACGTGTTTGGTATGAGTCCTTCCTCATGAATATCCCTGCCATAGCATGCTATTGTACTTCATACCATGTTCATGGAATCAGGGAGTTTACAAATCATGTACTAATTATAGCTAAATCATCAGAATCTAGTCGGATCACAGTTGAAGAAAGGGCAATCAGCTGGACACAGATCCCAGGTACAGAATATTCATGGGCTGAACAAGATGTGAAGGTGACAGATCACGCCCTGTCAGTGGAACACAAGAATACTCCATTTGGACTTTTCATCTTTGGAGGTATTAATTCTCTTGGCTATGGTACTCCTGCTCATTGTTCTTCTGGTGAGTATCCGCATAAATTGATGATGATGATGATGATGATGATATGTATATTTGTATTGGTTGTTGGTTGGTTGGTTCTTATTAGAATAAATGTTTGAGGTATTAAAAGCTTGATTGGAGACACAGGCCATTCACATGTATCTCGGGCTACTTTCAATCCATTATTTTATTTATTTATTATTTATTTCTTTATCCCACCTGTCTCGTCAACTGACTCTGAGTGGTTTACAGCAATATGAAGATTAATTGAAATACAGCATAAAAACAATCCTAAAAATAAATAGGTTCCAAGAAGATAGACAATTGGCGAGTAATTCCCAGGGAGCATCATTGCAGGGCTAACCACCCCCAGGGATGGGTAGAACCCATATCACCTCATGCATGATGACAGAGCCAGGTCTTCAGAGCTATTCGGAAAGCCGGGAGGGTAGGGCGAATATTCAAAAGCGGGGGAGGGGGGGGGAACAATGGCATTACCTCTTCCACTGGCTTTCATACTCAGATGTCGCACTGAGACAATCCATACTTTATTTCCAGGTGAGCAATTGAAGAATGCAAAGATACTAACTTAACGAACACTCTGGCTCCAATTAGTACCCATCCTTAAGACATAACAATTCCTTAATTTCCACTCTATAGAAAAAGGGGCATGAAAGAATTATCTAGACTGTCTCTCTAACACTCTCCTCCCTCCCTTCTTTATCAACTGACGTTGTATGCATTTATCTGGCCAGTGGCTGAGAAAATTGGAATGACTCATTAGAAAGTGAAAAGCCCATAACCCCAACATTAAATACAACATGCCCTGTGCACTGTGATAGTGGGAGAAGGGGAGGTCAGCATCCTTTGCCATCCGATGTATTTCCCAGGAAGAGTAGCCCAGGCTCAGGGAGCCAGTGGAGAGCCTTTCTGAGCAGAAGCCCTGAGAAGCAGGTGACTGAAGCTGAGAGGGGGTGAGGGAAGACTGTCTTGGACCTGAGATCCAGAAGACACAGCTGGAGACAGATGGCAAGTGAGAGCCTTGCAAAACCCCAAACCAAAAGGCATCATCGTTGATGCAGCTGCAGATCAGCCAGCTCGGTAGCAGGAAAAACCAAAGTCAGTTGCAAAGCCAGCTCAGCTTATGCGTCTGGAGCTGGTTCTAAGATAGCACAAAGCTCATGTGTCGAGACTCCTTTGGAGATCATTACATTGAAATGATATTAAAAAGGCTTCCAAATAAAGATTTAGGCTGCTTCGCTTCCTTAGAGGGAGTCCTATGAAGCATCAGAGCGATGCAATCATTCTGATCCCTACTTGCACCAGTGCTTCCTTCCAGCCTGGTGAGACCTCTCCATGCATCCTCCCTTCCATCACAGCCATGCAGCTGAGTCTACTTCATTCCATTTTCTTCTGCCTTGAGTAGCACCCAGGATATTTCATCTAATTTGTATATTTTTTTTCCCTAATGCAGTTCCAAGCTGCCCCGTCAACAGCCATTACACGGTCTGCGGCAACCGGTGCTCCACTAGCTGTGCCAAGATCAATGACCCCGATCCATGCTCAGAGACCTGTGTGAAAGGATGCCAGTGTGATACCGGCTTCTTCTTTGATGGCCTCGCCTGCGTTTCTGTTGAAAGCTGCGGATGCTCCCATAATGGACACAACTATGAGGTTAGGGAAGCTAGTCCACGTTCCTACAGCACGATGGGTGTGTGTGTGTGCATGTATGTTGAAACCAGTGTGTTTTTTTTCAAGGGTACTGTGGTTTTCTGATTTTTCTCACTTATGAGAAAATTCATTCTATTCCTCCCCTATCAGAAATGCTCTTATGTTATGCAGTTGAACCCTTCAAATGGTTCAGAGCATTGAAACCAGAAACATTTCCTTCAAAAACTGAATAAGCATGTGAAGCATGTTTTCATGAGATATTATTGTCGATTATTTGCATGGAGATTCATCTGAATTCATTTTTTGTTTTGGAACCTTTGGGAAAGGTGTCACCTTTTTGAAATCCAGTAAGGAATACAAAGAAAATAAAGGATGAAATAAGACAAACAAATCCAAATGTAAGCCCTTGCAAGACACACATACACGGTAATGGGGTATTTACCACTTATTTTCTATGTGTGTTGTAGAGCTGGTATGTCTTAGTGAAGGAAGCCATGATCCTATTCTCAGCTGTCCACAGGCCCATTGAGTAGTTTCTGGTGTCTAAATCCCAGGAGAGCAGGAGGTGCTGGAGACAGCTCTTTCTCAGCATGATGGGCTGTGAGATAAGGGGCCTTGTTATTTATTGGAATGCTATTTGTGTCCTTTAATGTTTACTGGAATATTTATATCTAAGCGGCTGATTACAAATGATACAACCTCCATTGAGGAGTGACCTTGACACCTCTGATTGCCCAAGGAAGTGAGGAACGTGTGATGTGGGCCTTTGGATTTATATTCCAAAGCCAATACATGTCTATGATGTGAGATAGGAAATCTCATTCTTAGTATTTCTAATAATACATGGTGTTCCTTCCCACCAGCCCCATGAGTCGGTTCTGCTGAATGCCTGCCAGGAAAAGTGTACCTGCATCCCAGGTCAAGGGCTCAAATGTGAGGCCCACACTTGTGCCACGGATGAAACCTGCAGCCCTCAAGAGGGAGCCCTGGCCTGTGTTAAGAGTAAGATCTCATTCACTTATGTTTTGGCTACTTATCCTCAGCGCAAGGTGATGGTAGCTTGAGAACTATATCCCAAGGTATATATTGAGGGGGATGCCATGGGACTAAGACTTGGGGAATTCATCCATGGAGTTTTGCAGTAAGATGGCTATCACTTACAGGCTTTTTGCTCCTCCTCTAAGTGTTTTAAAACCTAAGCTTACTTTCAAGATCTGCCAGAAGGGGTGTGAGCAGAAGACGAAAGTATCGAGGCATTCTACGTATAGATAATCCATATAGTACAGAGTTTTTCGAGGGATGTATAATTAAAAGGCATTGCTTGATTATGTGCCATCAAGTTGGTGTCAACTCTTAGTGACCAGATAGTTAGATTTTCCCCATGACAAAAGGGTTTATCCCCACTAAATATACATATCTATCTATCTATCTATCTATCTATCTATCTATCTATCTATCTATCTATCTATCTATCTATCTGGAGCATTTGAATGGCGGGCTAAGCCAGGAGTGAAAACATTTTGGAATCTGAGCAAATATTATACAGGCTCTAACAGGCTGCTCTAATATGGCTGTTTTGGTAGCTGCTAAAGCCAGCTACCTTGCTTCCTGCTGTCTCTCCAAGCTATCTGCCATTTTTGTTTTCTAAGACAATCAATGTGGATCCTTCCGATTTCCTTGAAAGTAAAGTTAGTGCAGGAAGTAGTTTGCTTGGCAACTTGCCAACCCATTTTCATTTAATTTTTTTTTTAAACTCAAAACATTTATATGTGAATAGCTGGGTTAGGAAACAAGACTGTGAACATTAAGGAAGGTATCCATGGGTGATTTGGTGCCAATGGACTACACTATCCAGCCTAGATTATTCTCTAGGGTAAGCGTGTGAAATCTCCATCAGATTGAGCCAGTGTATTGGATGTTCCGTAGTACGTTATGGGCCACGTTCCATAATGGGCCAAACCAGAACATCATTTTCCCTGCATGTGGGCTCCAAAAGTGAACATGGATGGGAAGGATATGGTTGAGTACCCCCAAGGGCAGAGAAACAAAACTTGGCTGAAGGTTCTCAGTGGCTGACACAACATGGACAGAGCTATAACTTTACTGCAACTCTAGAAGAGTTTCCATGACAACATTCAGCAGTCACAGAGCCATTAACGGCAAGGCTCATTCCATAATTGTTAACTCTTCTCCATTCAAACCCTGTGCCCTCTTTCCACGTGGACCCTCTGCCTTTTGTTTCCCATGCTCGCTTGGAAGTGAAGTAGAAAATGGATATCTGCCACGTTGCTCCTCTGGAAATCTCTCCCTACTAATGTATCTTTGCAAAAACTCTTTAAGGGCATTGAAGAAAGTACATGTTTAATTGTCATTTTGTAATTTGACGTTATGGCACTCAACTGCCTAACCTCTAACACTTTCAGCCTTTCATCCTTATCGCATGCTCAGGATGATTTATTCTCTCTTAAATCCCCTTCTCTCTTTCAGGAACTTGTAATGTAAGTTCCCGAAGGCCATACTGTGACATTTTGTCCTGCCTGATGGCCACATGGGACATGGCTGGAGGGGTTGCAATGTCACCAAAGTATCAGATATTTTTAAAAATGTTTTTGGGGGGATGGGGGGATGGAGTGATAAAAGGGTGAAATTGCTGCCTAGGGGGCTGGAACACAAAAGTTGCCATTTGCTCCTATTTGCCCGGGCTTTATTCTGGCCTTTCTGACAACCAGAAATCAGAAAAGCAGACACAAATCCAAACAGGGAAGCATTCCATTTGCATTTACAAGCAGATTTGTCTTCATTTAACTCTCCTTCTCTCTTTCAGGAACTTGTAATGTAAGTTCCCGGGGGAAGAAATTTGTTACTGCCTTCATGGAGAATTTAAGCGGTTTGAAACCCGATCAAAAACTTGAGCTGTACATCTCTGGATATCACCTGGCAACAAATATTACAGTGTCAACAAACAATGTGAAACTACACAGAACCATTGATGAAGGAGAAATCATTTCCATTGAATTACCGATCTCCTTAGAAATGGTGGGGACTGACGTCTTTGATAGGTTGGTGCTGATTGAAGCTGACAAAGACATCTCTGTCTCCTCCTACAATCACATTCAGCATACAGGTGGTAGTACAATTGTCTATCCCATCCACCAGTTGGGACAGTTATATTATGTGGTTACCCCAACAGAAGATGGAGATTATTACTTCAAAGAATTTGCTGTTATAGCCCATGAGGATCTCACAACAGTGACCATCCACCTGAAAGGCAGTGTGACATTCAAAAGCAAAGTTTACCCTGCTGGGACCAACTTGACGACTCACCTCAAGGCCTTTGAAGCAATTCAGCTCCAAAGTACAGAAGATTTATCAGGCACCAGGGTGGAATCAAACAAACCTGTGGCTGTCCTCAGTGGACACATCTGTGCTAAGAAATTTGGGGCCTGTGACCATGTTGTTGAGCAGCTGCTGCCAGTTCAGAGCTGGGGAACCACCTTCATTGTCCCTGTTCTTCCTTTCCAGACACAATATGATACTGCATATATTGTTTCTGCAGAGAACACTTTGCTCAAATATCAGTCTCGTTCCAGGGAAGAATCCCGTACTCTGGTGGCTGGGGAAGTTCTCAAGGTTGAGGTGCAGAGGTCTGAACCACTTTTCATCTCTGCTGATGCTGGCATCCAAGTCCACCTGTTTTTTACTGCTGCCAAAAAAGGAGATGTTTGGTATGAGTCCTTCCTCATGAATATCCCAGCCATTGCATGCTATTGCAGTTCATACCACATTTATGGAATCAGGGAGTTTACAAATCATGCACTAATTATAGCTAAATCATCAGAATCTAGTCGGATCACAGTTGAAGAAAGGGCAATCAGCTGGACACAGATCCCAGGCACAGAATATTCATGGGCTGAACAAGATGTGAATGTGACAGATCACGCCCTGTCAGTGGAACACAAGAATACTCCATTTGGACTTTTCATCTTTGGAGGTAGTAATTATCTTGGCTATGGGACTCCTGCTCATTGTTCTTCTGGTGAGTATCCGCATAAATTGATGATGATGATGATGATGATGATATTTATATTTATATTTTAAAGTTGGTTCTTATTAGAATAAATGTTTGAGGTATTAAAAGCTTGACTGGACACACAGGCCATTCACATGTATCTCGGGCCACTTTCAATCCATTATTTTATTTATTTATTATTTATTTCTTTATCCCATTTGCAACTGCCTGTCTCGTCAACTGACTCTGAGTGGTTTACAGCAATATGAAGATTCATTGAAATACAGCATAAAAACAATCCTAAAAATAAATAGGTTCCAAGAAGATGGACAATTGGCAAGTAATTCCCAGGGAGCATCATTGCAGGGCTAACCATCCCCAGGGACGGGTAGAACCCGTATCACTTCGTGCACGATGACAGAGCCAGGTCTTTAGAGTTTTTCGGAAAGCCGGGAGGGTAGGGGCCCACCTCACCACTGGAGGAGAATATTAGAAAGTGCTGGGGGACAATGGCATTACCTCTTCCACCAGCTTCCATACTCAGAGGTCGCACTGAGACAACCCATACTTTATTTCCAGGTGAGCAACTGGAGAATGCAAAGATACTAACTTAACGAACACTCTGGCTCCAATTAGCACCCATCCTTAAGTCATAAAAATTCCTTAATTTCCACTCTGCAAAAAAAGGGGCATGAAAGAATTACCTGGACTATCTCTCTAACACTCTCTTCCCTCCCTCCTTTATCAACTGACGTTGTATGCATTTATCTGGTTGTTTGCTGAGAAAATTGGAATGACCAATTAGAAGGTGAAAAGCCCATAATCCTACCATTAAATACAACATGCCCTGCACACTGTAATAGTGGGAGAAGGGGAGGTCAGCATCCTTTGCCATCCAGCGTATTTCCCAGGAAGAGTAGCCAGCGGAGAGCCTTTCTGAGCAGAAGCCCTGAGAAGCAGGTGACTGAAGCTGAGAGGGGTGAGGGAAGACTGTCTTGGACATGAGATCCAGCAGGGTGGATGACACAGCAGGAGACAGATGGCTTGCAAGTGCTGCACAGTAAGAGCCTTGCAAAACAGCCCAGCCCCAAACCAAAAGGGAGGATGACACAGCTGGAGACAGATGGCAAGTGAGAGCCTTGCAAAACCCCAAACCAAAAGGCATCATCGTTGATGCAGTTGCAGATCAGCTGGCTCGGTAGCAGGAAAATCCTGTCAGTTTCAAAGCCAGCTCAGCTTATGCGTCTGGAGGTGATTCTAAGACAGCAAAAAGCTTATGTGTCGAGACTCCCTTGGAGACGATGACATTGAAAAGACATTAAAAAGGCTTCCAAATAAAGATTTAGGCTGCTTTGGTTCCTTAGAGGGAGTCCTATGAAGCATCAGAGCGATGCAATCATTCTGATCCCTACTTGCACCGCTGCTTCCTTCCAGCCTGGTGAGACCTCTCCATGCATCCTCCCTTCCATCACAGCCACGCAACTGAGTCTACTTCCTTCCATTTTCTTCTGCCTTGAGTAGCACTCAGGATATTTCATCTGATTTGTATACTTTTTTCCCCCCCTAAAGTAGTTCCAAGCTGCCCCATCAACAGCCATTACATGGTCTGCGGCAACCGGTGCTCCACTACCTGTGCCAAGATCAATGACCCCGATCCATGCTCAGAGACCTGTGTGAAAGGATGCCAGTGTGATATCGGCTTCTTCTTTGATGGCCTTGCCTGCGTTTCTGTTGAAAGCTGCAGATGCTCCCATAATGGACACGACTATGAGGTTAGGGAAGCTAGTCCACATTCCTGCAGCACGATGGGGTGTGTGTGCATGTATGTTGAAACCAGTGTGTTTTTTTCAGGAGTACTGTAGTTTTCTGATTTTTCTCACTTATGAGAAAAATTCATTCTATTCCTCCGCTATCAAGAAATGCCTGTTATGTTATGCAGTTGAACCCTTTAAATGGTTCAGAGTATTGAAACCAGAAACATCTCCTTCAAAAACTGAATAAGCATGGGAAGCATTGTTTTCATGAGATGTTATTATCGATTATTTGCATGGAGATTCATCTGAATTCATTTTTTGTTTTGGGAACCTTTGGCAAAGATGTCACCTTTTTGAAATCCAGTAATGAATACAAAGAAAATAAAGGATGAAATAAGACAAACAAATCCAAATGTAAGCCCTTGCAAGACACACATATGCGGTTGTGGGGTATTTACCACTCGTTTTCTATGTGTGTTGTAGAGCTAGTATCTCTTAGTGAAGGAAGCCATGATCTTATTCTCGGCTGTCCACTAGCCCATTGAATAGTTTCTGCTGTCTAAATCCCAAGAGAGCAGGGGGTGCCCGGAGACAGCACTTTCGCGGCATGATGGGCTGTGAGATAAGGGGCCTTGTTGTTTATTGGAGTGCTATTTGTGTCCTTTAATGTTTACTGGAATATTTATATCTAGGTGGCTGATTACAAATGATACAACCTCCATTGAGGAGTACCCTTGACACCTCTGAGTGCTCAAGGAAGTGAGGAACATGTGATGTGGGCCTTTGGATTTATATTCCGAAGCCAATACATGTCTATGATGTGAGATAGGAAATCTCATTCTTAGTATTTCTAATAATACATGGTGTTCCTTCCCACCAGCCCCATGAGTCGGTTCTGCTGAATGCCTGCCAGGAAAAGTGTACCTGCATCCCAGGTCAAGGGCTCAAATGTGAGGCCCACACTTGTGCCACGGATGAAACCTGCAGCCCTCAAGAGGGAGCCCTGGCCTGTGTTAAGAGTAAGATCTCATTCACTTATGCTTTGGCTACTTATCCTGAGCGCAAGGTGATGGTAGCTTGAGAACTATATCCCAAGGTATATATTGAGGGGGATGCCGTGGGACTAAGCCTTGGGGAATTCATCCGTGGACTTTTGCAGTAAGATGGCTATCACTTACAGGCTTTTTGCTCCTCCTCTAAGTGTTTTAAAACCTAAGCTTACTTTCAAAGATCTGCCAGAAGGGGTGTGAGCAGAAGATGAAAGTATCGAGGCATTCTACATATAGAAAATCCATATAGTACAGAGTTTTTCGAGGGACGTATGATCAAAAGGCATTGCTTGATTATGTGCCATCAAGTTGGTGTCAACTCTTAGTGACCAGATAGTCAGATTTTCCCCATGACAAAAGGGATTATCCCCACTAAATATACATACATACATACATACATACATACATACATACATACATACATATATAGCTGGAGCATTTGAATGGTGGACTAAGCCAAGAGTGGAAACATTTTGGAATTTGAGCAAATATTATACAGGTTCTAACTGGCTGTTCTAATATGGCTGTTCTGGTAACTGCTAAAGCCAGCTACCTTGCTTCCTGCTGTCTCTCCAAGCTATCTGCCATTTTTGTTTTCTAAGACAATCAATGTGGATCCTTCCGATTTCCTTGAAAGTAAAGTTAGTGCAGGAAGTAGTTTGCTTGGCAACTTGCCAACCCATTTTCATTTAATTTTTTTTTTAAACTCAAAACACTTATATGTGAATAGCTGGGTTAGGAAACAAGACTGTGAACATTAAGGAAGGTATCCATGGGTGATTTGGTGCCAATGGGACTACACTATCCAGCCTAGATTATTCTCTAGGTTAAGCATGTGCAATCTCCATCAGATTGAACCAGTGTATTGGATGTTCCATAGTATGTTATGGGCCACGTTCCATAATGGGCCAAACCAGAACATCATTTTCTCTGCATATGGGCTCTAAAAGTGAACATGGATGGAAAGGATATGGTTGAGTTCCCCCAAGGGCAGAGAAACAAAACTTGGCTGAAGGTTCTCAGAGGTTGACACAACATGGACAGAGTATTAACTTTACTGCAACTCTAGAAGAGTTTCCATGACAACATTCAGCAGTCACAGAGCCGTTAAGGGCAAGGCTCATTCCATAACATGTAACTCTTCTCTGTTCAAACCCTGTGCCCTCTTTCCACATGGACCCTCTGCCTTTTGTTTCCCATGCTCACTTGGAAGTGAAGTAGCAAATGGATATCTGCCATGTTGCTCCTCTGGAAATCTCTCCCCACTAATGTATCTTTGCAAAAACTCTTTAAGGGCATTGAAGAAAGTACATGTTTAATTGTCATTTTGTAATTTGAACTTATGGCAATCAACTGCCTAACCTCTATCATTTTCAGCCTTTCATCCTTATTGCATGCTCAAGACAATTTATCCTCTCTTAAGTCCTCTTCTCTCTTTCAGAGAGAACTTGTAATGTAAGTTCCCGGGGGAAGAAATTTGTTACTGCCTTCATGGAGAATTTAAGCGGTGCGAAACACAATCAAAAACTTGAGCTGTACATCTCTGGATATCATCCTGCAACCAATATTACAGTGTCAAGAAACAATATGAAACTACACAGAACCATTGATGAAGGAGAAATCATTCCCATTGAATTACCGATCTCCTTAGAAATGGTGGGGACTGACGTCTTTGATAGGATGGTGCTGATTGAAGCTGACAAAGACATCTCTGTCTCCTCCTACAATCATATACATAATACAGGTGGTGGTACAATTGTCTATCCCATCCACCAGTTGGGACAGTTATATTATGTGGTCACCCCAACAGAAGATACATATTATACGTTAAAAGAATTTGCTGTTATAGCCCATGAGGATCTCACAGCAGTGACCATCCACCTGAAAGGCAGTGTGACATTCCAAAGCAAAATTTACCCTGCTGGGACCAACTTGATGACTCACCTCAAGGCCTTTGAAGCAATTCAACTCCAAAGTACAGAAGATTTATCAGGCACCAGGGTGGAATCAAACAAACCTGTGGCTGTCCTCAGTGGACACATCTGTGCTAGCAAATTTGCAGGCAGCGACCATGTTGTTGAGCAGCTGCTGCCAGTTCAGAGCTGGGGAACCACCTTCATTGTCCCTGTTCTTCCTTTCCAGACACAATATGATATTGCATATATTGTTTCTGCAGAGAACACTTTGCTCAAATATCAGTCTCGTTCCAGGGAAGAATCCCGTACTCTGGTGGCTGGGGAAGTTCTCAAGGTTGAGGTGCAGAGGTCTGAACCACTTTTCATCTCTGCTGATGCTGGCATCCAGGTCCACCTGTTTTTTACTGGTGCCAAAAAAGGAGGTGTTTGGTATGACTCCTTCCTCATGAACATCCCTGCCATAGCATGCTATTGCAGTTCATACCACATTTATGGAATCAGGGAGTTTACAAATCATGCACTAATTATAGCTAAATCATCAGAATCTAGTCGGATCACAATTGAAGAAGGGGAAATCAGCTGGACACAGATCCCAGGCACAGAATATTCATGGGCTGAACAAGATGTGAAGGTGACAGATCACGCCCTGTCAGTGGAACACAAGAATACTCCATTTGGACTTTTCATCTTTGGCGGTGGTCATTACTTTGGCTATGGTGCTGCTGCTCATTGTTCTTCTGGTGAGTATCCGCATAAATTGATGATGATGATGGTATTTATATTTTAAAGCTAGTCCTTATTACAATAAATGTTTGAGGTATTAAAAGCTTGAGTGGACATATAGGCCATTTATATGTATCTCAGGCCACTCTCCATCCATTATCTCTTCCACCGGCTTCCATACTCAGAGGTAACCCTGAGACAGTCCAGACTTTATTTCCAGGTGAGCAATTGGAGAATGCAAAGATACTAACTTAAAGAACACTCTGGCTCCAATTAGCACCCATCCTTAAGTCATAAAAATTCCTTAATTTCCACTCTGCAGAAAAAGGGGCATGAAAGAATTATCTGGACTATCTCTCTAACACTCTCCTCTCTCTCTTCTTTATCAATTGTCATTGCATGCATTTATCTGGCCGTTTGCTGAGAAAATTGGAATGACTTATTAGAAAGTGAAAAGCCCATAATCCTGCCATTAAATACAACATGCCCTGTGCACTGTGATAGTGGGAGAAGGGGAGGTCAGCATCCTTTGCCATCCGGCTTATTTCCCAGGGAGAGAACCCTGGCTAAGGGAGCCAGCGGAGAGCCTTTCTGAGCAGAAGCCCTGAGAAGCAGGTGACTGAAGCTGAGAGGGGTGAGGGAAGACTGTCTTGGACATGAGATCCAGAAGGGAGGATGACACAGTGGGAGACAGATGGCAAGTGAGAGCCTTGCAAAACCCCAAACCGAAAGGCATCATCGTTGATGCAGTTGCAGATCAGCTGGCTCGGTAGCAGGAAAAACCAAAGTCAGTTTCAAAGCCAGCTCAGCTTATGCATCTGGAGCTGGTTCTAAGACAGCAAAAAGCTCATGTGTCGAGACTCCCTTGGAGATGATGACATTGAAAGGACATTAAAAAGGCTTCCAAATAAAGATTTAGGCTGCTTCGCTTCCTTAGAGGGAGTCCTATGAAGCATCAGAGCGATGCAATCATTCTGATCCCTACTTGCACCAGTGCTTCCTTCCAGCCTAGTGAGACCTCTCCATGCATCCTCCCTTCCATCACAGCCACGCAGCTGAGTCTACTTCATTCCATTTTCTTCTACCTTGAGTAGCACCCAGGATATTTCATCTGATTTGTATACTTTTTTTCCCCCCTAAAGTAGTTCCAAGCTGCCCCGTCAACAGCCATTACATGGTCTGTGGCAACCGGTGCTCCACTAGCTGTGCCAAGATCAATGACCCCGATCCATGCTCAGAGACCTGTGTGAAAGGATGCCAGTGTGATACCGGCTTCTTCTTTGATGGCCTTGCCTGCGTTTCTGTTGAAAGCTGCAGATGCTCCCATAATGGACACGACTATGAGGTTAGGGAATCTAGTCCACATTCCTGCAGCACGATGGGGTGTGTGTGCATGTATGTTGAAACCAGTGTGTTTTTTTCAGGAGTACTGTAGTTTTCTGATTTTTCTCACTTATGAGAAAAATTCATTCTATTCCTCCGCTATCAAGAAATGCCTATTATGTTATGCAGTTGAACCCTTTAAATGGTTCAGAGCATTGAAACCAGAAACATCTCCTTCAAAAACTGAATAAGCATGGGAAGCACTGTTTTCATGAGATGTTATTGTCGATTATTTGCATGGAGATTCATCTGAATTCATTTTTTGTTTTGGGAACCTTTGGCAAAGATGTCACCTTTTTGAAATCCAGTAATGAATACAAAGGAAATAAAGGATGAAATAAGACAAACAAATCCAAATGTAAGCCCTTGCAAGACACACATATGCGGTTGTGGGGTATTTACCACTCGTTTTCTATGTGTGTTGTAGAGCTGGTATCGCTTAGTGAAGGAAGCCATGATCCTATTCTCGGCTGTCCACTAGCCCATTGAATAGTTTCTGCTGTCTAAATCCCAGGAGAGCAGGGGGTGCCCGGAGACAGCTCTTTCGTGGCATGATGGGCTGTGAGATAAGGGGCCTTGTTGTTTATTGGAGTGCTATTTGTGTCCTTTAATGTTTACTGGAATATTTATATCTAAGTGGCTTATTACAAATGATACAACCTCCATTGAGGAGTGCCCTTGACACCTCTGATTGCCCAAGGAAGTGAAGAACATGTGATGTGGGCCTGATTTATATTTATATTCCAAATTTATATTATATGTGTATGATGTGAGATAGAAAATCTCATTTTTAGTATTTTTAATTATATATGGTGTTCCTTCCCACCAGCCCCATGAGTCGGTTCTGCTGAATGCCTGCCAGGAAAAGTGTACCTGCATCCCAGGTCAAGGGCTCAAATGTGAGGCCCACACTTGTGCCACGGATGAAACCTGCAGCCCTCAAGAGGGAGCCCTGGCCTGTGTTAACAGTAAGTTCTCATTCACTTGTACTCACTGGTTATGTATCCTCAGAAAGGTGATGGTAGTTTGAGGACTATACCCCAAGATGTTTGTGAATAGGAGTCCCTACCTGAGGGGGGAGGTGGCATGAGTTAAGCCACAAAGCCAGGCAATTGCCTTGGTCTGTGGCATATCTGGGTCCTTAAGACATAACATACCTCCTTTCTTCCTCTTACAACCTTACAGATGGACAGCCCTTTCTACCTCTGTTCCTCCTTTGTGTCCCTACACAAGAGCAGCTCCACAGTTGCTTCCTTGATGGTGGCTTTGAGGTACAGCCCCTCAGATGGGACTTTGACCCAGCCAACAACTTTGGTTTATGCTGGTGGAATGGGTCTTGCTGCTCATGGGCTGATATAATTTCTGCTATGTTCAGTAGCCCTCAGCTTACTACAGAATCCCTGAGGTCTTGCAGTTGTCTTTGTACGTTCTGGTCAACAAGAGTTTTCTTTGCTAGCATCTGGTCAACAATTCTTACCTTAGAGAATATAGGAGGTTCAGGTATCTGTATGTATAAAAGTGAGGCCTACATATCCAGTAATGATGAAGTTCTTTGTGCTTTGCAAGTCTTTTTGATCATGTTTGTATACATTTGTGCCTTGATGCAGCTCTTCCTCGAAGAGGAGCCTCTGTATCTCAAATGTATCTTCCATGGCCAAGAGCTCTTTGTCCCATGTCATATATGGCACTGAATGAGTGGTACTTACAACTAGTCCTTGTACTTACAATGGGTCATGTGATCACCATTTGTGACCTTCACTGCCAGCTGACAAGCAAAGTCAATGGGGAAGCTGGCAGGAGGTTGCAAATGGCAACCATGTGATGTCGCACTTAACAATGGCACAGGATTCACTTAACGATGGCAACCAGAAGTGCTGGAACTGCCGTTGCTAAGCAGCACGGTCACATGATGTCACACTTTACGACCGTGTTGCTTAGTGATGGAAATTCCAGTCCCAGTTACCATTGGTAAGTGAGGACTACCTGTAGTTCCTTGCAGGATTAAGTCTGTTGAGAGGGATGCACATGAGAGTAAGGCTTGGGGACTTCATCCTTGCAACTGCACAGTAAGATGGCTATCACTTATAGGGTTTTTGCTCCCAAATGCATTTTCCCTGGCCAAGGATTCTTTGTCCCATATGGCATGGATCCTTTTTCCAGGATTAAATCTCATGAGTGGGATGTGCATGGGCGTAAGTTTTGGGTTGCTAGAACTGCACAATTTGTTTAACACTGTCATCGAAAAACAGACTAACAATAAATCAAAAGTTCATAAGCAGGGTTAAATATTAAATCAGTTTGCTCTTCTCCTGTATTCAGTCTTTCTTCCTGGCAGCATTGAAGGCCTATGGAAAGACAATTGAATATTTATTTATTTTGGCTTAAATGCTGCTCTACTCATGTCTGGCACTGAGTCACTTACAGACCTCCAAAGCACTAATCTGATAAAAAACTACACCCAACGATATGGCGATCTATAACTGCATAAACCAAGGTTATAAGCCAAAGTCCAAATGATCCATGGTTCCATTATTTCTCCCCCCCCCCCCCCGCCCAACTATAAAGTGCAAAGCAACCCATCGAAACTTTAGGAATAGAAAAAAGAAAAGGAAAAGAAAGGAATAGGAAGGCTTGACTTTTTTTTTCTTCCTTGGTCCCCTGTACCCTGTGATATTGCTAACCAGCAAATTGGGGCAGTAGGGGAGGAAATGGAAAGTACCAATTTCTTCTCCTCTTGCTGAATCAGTAAGAAGTGTTTTCCTCCCTTCCTCATCCCACCCCATTCCTGTATGATTTCTCTACGCTTGCTCAACATTTTTCAGTAATTCAGCAGACCAGATGGAGTCTGGTAGCATCTTTTCCAGCTAGCCAATTTTATTAAAAAGTTATGGCTTTTATGGCTCTTTGCATCTGATGAAGGGTGCCGCAGCTCACAAAAGCACCTGCCTTTTAATAAAATGTATTAGTTGGAAAAGGTGCTACGGGATACCTTCTGATTTTTCTTCTACCGTAAACTAACACAACTCTCCTCCTACGAAGCGGACCAGATGAGCGTCCTCCATAATGATGCTCTTCCCTCTTCCCAAAGGTTTAGAAGGACTTACCTTTGCCTTATCTTTCAAAATCTCACAAGGAAAGCCTACTGCTCCTTGGATTATCCAGAACTGATGGGAAAATGTCTTGTCAATTAGCATTAGACATATAGGGTGTTATCTCCATAATGACATGTGTCTCCAAATGCACCTAATCCTGTGTTAACCATGGTTTCATTAAATAGTCCCATTATCCTGCCCTGAGAACAGCCACTTTGAAGCCTGTGGAAATGCCTGTCCAGCAACCTGCTCTGACCGTTCTGCTCCCAGTACCTGTGATGATACCTGTGCCCAAATCTGCCAGTGTGATGAAGGCTATGTCCTCAGCAATCACAAGTGCGTCCTGGTGGAAACCTGCAGTTGCATTTACAAAGGCATGAAGTATAAGGCAGGGGAGGAATTCTGGGAAGATGAAGACTGCCAGAGTCGCTGCAAGTGTGATGCTAAATTAGGCAAGGTAGTATGCCAAAAGTCTTCCTGCAAGGCCAATACAAAATGCATTGTGGTCAAAGGCATCCGGGGCTGTCATGCTGTCAGCTACAGCACTTGCATAGGAACTGGAGACCCTCACTATACAACCTTTGATGGCAGGAGATACGATTTCATGGGAACCTGCATTTACCAGATGGCAGGGGTCTGCTCCAAGGATCCCTCTCTCACTCCATTTTTGGTCACCGTGGAGAATAACAACCGAGGCAGTAAGGAAGTGTCTTTCGCCAAAGTGGTGACCGTGGAGATCTACAACGTCACCATCAGTATGAGCCAAGAGCATCCGAAGAAGATCCAGGTATATATGCTAGTCCAAGGAGACATTGGAATGGTTTATTAGTAATAAAAATAAGAGTCATTGCAAGGTTCAGGTTCTCAGGCATAAGAGTTTCATAGGCATTAAGTTCTCAATGTTGATTGGTTCTTGTTCCCGTATGGAGGTTTAGCTATGATTTCTTCAGATCAGGATGGGATGATAGTTGCAGATTGTATACATTTAAAGAGTCAGAAATATGGGACTTGCAAAGGCCAGAGTATTCATCATTCCCTAAGTCAATGCCACCAATATTAATGTTGAAATAGTAAAATAATTTTCTGAATGGCAGAATCCCAAGAGATCATCAAAGTTTACAAGACTCATTAGTCTCATGCAAGATCTTTCATGAGAAGAGCAAAATCACATGTGCTTTCATGGAAAACCCCTGAAATCTCAGTCTAAAAAGACTCTTGGCTTCTGATATAGGGAGGTAAAACACAACGTATTTTCCTTGCTGCAGCTCTTCCAGTGAGAGACCAACTGAAGATGTTACTTATGGAGCCAGCATTCCTCTAGTGTCAAGTCCTTTACAGTAGCTCATAACCAAGAGAGCAAGATTCAAAACTTGAATCTTGGGGAAAAACGTGGAGTGGGGTTAAGATACAGAATTCTGGAAAGTAGATATGCGTACTTTGACCCTTATTTCTCAGTGAGGATATGAAAGGCACACCCTTCCTATCATTTTTGATCCACTTTCCAACTGAATCTTGGTTTAATGGGGAGGAAGCTAATCATTTACTTGATACCACAAAAATATCCATCTATTCATGTTCTGCAATATTTTAGAAACATCTACAGTACTTTTGTTCCCAGGCTCAGAGAATTCCATCACAACTAGTGAGGAAATTATTTCAGTAAACAATAAGCTACAGTTTCAAATGTTTTGTGTAATATTTATCAATTATTTTATTTGTTAAACTGTTTTATCTAATGCCAAATTTTAGATTATATTTGCAATTTTCTGTTTGGGTCTTTTGGCCATAAATAAATGTATTGCTATTATATGGTGATGGATTTCTTCCATTCGTTATTTGTCAAACAGTTCATGGAGTGGAACAGGGAAGACGATTAGTCTGAAAAATAACAAGAACAAAACTACTCTTAAGTTTGAAATAATTGTTAGTGCCTTGACTGTCTTCTGTATTTTTATTCAGGTCAATGGCATCTTTGTGGAACCTCCCTTCTCCTATGAAAATAAACTGAGCGTCTACCAGAGTGGAGTCCATGGCTTCGTCAAGGCAGACTTTGGTCTGCAAGTCAGCTTTGACTGGTACAGCTATGCCAGGGTCATCCTTCCTAACACTTATGCCAATGCAGTCTGTGGCCTCTGTGGTAATGCCAATCAAGATCCAAAGGATGACTTTCTCATGAAAAATGGAACACAAACAAAGGATGAGATTCAATTTGCAAACAGCTGGAAGGTGAAGGATATTCCTGGCTGCTCTCCTGGGTGTACCACAAACTGCCCACCATGCAGTGATGCTGATAAACAAACCTACCAGGGTGCACATTACTGTGGGATTCTTACGAAAAAGAGTGGACCTTTCAAGCAATGCTATGATGCCATTGATCCTAAACCTTATTTTGATTATTGTGTCTATGACACCTGTGTATACCAGGGGCACCATGAAGCTCTCTGTGGTGCCATCAGTTCCTATATGACAGCATGTCAAGCTCAAGGCATCCAAGTTGGGCGATGGAGAACACCATCCTTCTGTAGTAAGTCTTCTCTCCTGGATCAAAGGTTTACTTGTCATCATAGATGAATGAGAACCTAAATCCAGTAATAGAAAATGTGAAAATCATTTGTTGAGGAGCCCACTTTATATCACAGTAGCCTTCCCCAACTTGGCATACCCCAGATGTGTTAAAGTCCAACACATCTGGAAAGGTGACAAGGCATTGTTCCAAGACACAGGCATCTGTGATCCAGGATCTGTGATAACCAAAAGCACCAGCCTGAATTGGAGAAAGGAAGGAGGTCCAACATGAAAAGCCAAATTGTACATTAAATATTAAAACAAGAACAGTCTTTCCCCCAAATGCATTAAGCACTACAGTGGTTGTGAATTAACAATGCAACCTGTATGCAACTTTACTGAAGAGAAAAACATTTATGTTTAATAGATGTTAAACCCTCTATTAATCCCCCCACCCCATTTTTAGTTTGTATTTTCAACAGTAATAATGCTGTAATGTATCCTAAACTCTGAACCATTGTTAATGGATACATTGCTTCAGTTCAGTCTTGTGGATTTCTTAAGATGGAAACAGCTATAGTTATGACGGTTATAATAAATATTGATTACCTATAGCAAATGAATGGGATGTAACTGGAACAAGTTTAGTTTAGATTCAACCCATTCTTTAGAAGTTTCATTTTCCATTTGGCTCTACCTTTTCCACCAATTCATCCGAAGAATACATTTGTTTTTATATTCATAGGTATTTTCATGCATGTTCCTCTCCACAGGTGCTCCCTTTCTACTCCCTTTTCCTAGCATGTACGTTTTCTGAACGCAGTCTTTCATAGGAGCAGCAACACTCTGAGACAGGCTTCCTCAGTGTTGGTAAGGGCTGGAATTTCTAGCCAAAACCACCATGTAGTCTAACCACATTAGAGAATGATAGAACAAAGTAGGCTTCTCTAAGAAGTTTCGCAGATTGGATAAGCAACTTTCTCTTTATTCTGTCCTTCAGGTATTTCTTGTCCACCTAATTCCCACTACGATCTCTGCGGCAGTGGTTGTCCAGCCACATGCAAGAGCCTCATCTCAGCCCAAAAGTGTGATGCTCCATGCATAGAAGGATGTTTTTGTGATTCTGGATTTATCCGCAGTGGGGATCAGTGTGTTTCAAAAACTGAATGTGGCTGTTCTGATCAGGGCAGATACTACAAGCTGGGAGAAGAGTTTTATCCCACCACTTCCTGCCTGAAAAAGTGCATCTGCGTGGACAATGCCACCATAGAATGTTACAAGTTCTCTTGCGGAGCTGATGAGGAATGCAAGGTGGTAAAGGGTGTCCAAGGCTGCTACCCCTTAAGCTATGGAAATGCCATTGCATTGGGTGACCCTCATTTCATTTCCTTTGATGGGAGGCATTTTTACTTCTATGGCTCCTGTACTTACACCTTAGCCCAAGTGTGCCAGCACAACCCTCGGCTACAGAACTTCACTGTGCGGGTAGAGAATGAGAAGATTGATGACGGTCCTTTAGTCCTAATACGGAATGTGATGGTCTTCGTTCACGGTCACACGGTAACCCTTCAGAGGGGAATAAAGTGGCAAACAACGGTAGGTGAACCACACCTTAGACAACAGTGTGCTTTACAAAATACAGTCATGAAAGAAGCATCATGTGATGGAGAAGGGCCACATCTATCTGGCCCCACCTTAGAATCATAAGATGGTAGAGCTGAAAGGGATCGCAAGGATTATCTAGTCCAATCCTCTGCACTATGCAAGTGACCAGTCAAACCATCCTCAAGGTGTGGCTGTTTGGCCTCTTCTTTAAAACCTCTAGAAATGGAGAATGCACAATCTCCATAGGTGGACAGTTGTACAGAGCTTATTAGGAAGTTTATTCTTGGATATTTTATGGGTATCTGTCGGCCTCATGGGGTAAACCAGATAGGAATCACAACCAGATGAGCTAATTCTACTTTATTTGTAATGTGACATTGACAGAAGCTTGCAAGTCTGAAAGTACAGTTCTCCCCCCATCTTCTTTACTGCCCGAAAAACTAGGGAAGATCCCTTCTGAGCCTTTTGTCCTGCCCACTATCCAGCTGCAGGCTATGCTGTCTCTTATCTGACCATTCCCTTGGCATGCCTTTTTGCGAAGTCTCCCAAGGTCTCTCCCACATTCCATTACAATAACCATTATCATCTTTGGGGGGAAAGCTTTGGTATCTAGGGTCAGCAATCTGTTTGGAGGGTAAGGGCTACACTCCCCTCTCTCCATTTTATTTGGGCTTTGTATAACTGCAGGGAGCATGGAAATATTGCAGGGATATCTCCCAAATGAGGGGAAGCAGAAATCTCTGCCTTTTTGTTTTCTTTTAATAAAATAGGTGCGTTAAATTTATTAGAGGCTTAACACACCTTTCTGTGGACAATTTTCACACAATCAAGCAGAAAAGCACAGTGTTATCATTCAGCAGTTTGCTGCTGAATGTTATTATCTTAATCTCAGAGGGTTCAGGGTTTACAAAAAAATGGGGGAGATTTGGGAGCTGCGTGAAGTTGCTTGCATGTAGAACATGCTTTCTACTTCTGATGACTTTGCAAATGCATACTGACTGCAAGAGCATGAGAGAAGCTGCACTTCCGATTATTCTTTTCCCAGGGTTGTGAAGGAAAAAAATGTGTTAATCACTGCTATAAAACATAATGTGAAACAAGCATTAATCTCTGTGTGTGTAAAGCCAACACTTATCCCCTATTATTGTTCTTCGTTGTTGGTACAGGTGGATGGACTGTCTTATACCCTGCCAATGAATACAGCTGATGAGAAAATCTGGATCACTCAAGAAGGGAACAATGTCATTGTCCATAGCACCTTTGGCCTCATAGTCCTATATGATACTTCTTCATATGTCCATATTTCTGTCCCCACTACCTACAAGGGGCATATGTGTGGCCTAGCTGGCAACTTTAATGGTGATCAGAAGGATGACTTCATGCTACCTAATGGAAAACTCACTGAAAATGTGGAAGAGTTTGGGGCTTCTTGGAAGGTCCCTGTGAATGGTGTAATTTGTTCTGATGGCTGTGGAGAGAAATGTCCCATCTGCAACAAAGCCCAGAAAACTAAATATGAGGCTGAGAACTCCTGTGGGATGATCCAGTCCAAGACAGGTCCATTCAAAGACTGCCATTCATTGGTGAACCCTGCAGAATATTTTGAACACTGTCTGAACGATGTCTGTGCAAGCAGTGGGGTTCAAGAATCCCTCTGCCAAAGTATTCAAGCCTATGTAGCATCTTGCCAGGCATCTGGGGCCAATATTGGAGCCTGGAGAAGCCCTTCCTTCTGTCGTAAGTTAATAGAAAGTCTTCCCCCAAACTATTTTTCCTAAATAACTAATGATTTGTCTCAAATGCCTTAGCCTATCCTTCTAGGCCTTGTCTTAATATTCTTGTTAATGGCTGTATCTATCCAAATTCACGGCCATTTAAATCCTAAAATGGCGTCTAGCCAAGCCTGGATGCATCCTGGTTCAGAGATTCCAGATTTCTTTCAGGGACTACTTGTTCCAGGAATCCTCCCCTAGACGATGTGATCGCTAGGCATCAGCATTTCATTAGAGTAGTTGAAAACCTTAACCAGAGACATCCACAGGGCAAGAAAAGGTCAGTTGCATGAAAGCAGCATTGTGCCATCACAGTGCAAACTGAGCCCTGTTGTATATCTCTTATCGAGCTGCGTGCATGTCGCAAGGGGATGGAGCTTGTGACACACTGGACAATAATACAATGGCATGATGCTACTTCCATCATTTTGACAAAAGGAGCCTGCAGTTATTCATGACTACAACTTCTTCATCTTACCATTCTTCGCCATTTTTTACCATTTCTGACCATCTTACAATTTCAAGAAACTAGCATCATATTTTTTTTCATTTGCATTTCTATTGTACTATCAGTCAACCATCCCTGTGCCCTTATTTTGGACTGCAAGAAGCTTTGAAAAGGCATGAGTTTAGCTCCCTGTTAAATGGAATTCAGATAAATTTCTCATGAGAAGAGAACAGTGAGTGTTCACCTAAAAACATCCTCCTAACTCACTGTAGGAGAAAGAAAAAATATTGCTTTAAGGATAAGGGAGCACTGTTGCTGATGGTGTGGTAACACTCTTCTAGCTAGAGTTAATTCCTTATCTGTGGTCACCAAGTGGGGTCACCTGTTTTCTTAGAGAATGGCCCAGCCACAGAAATGGAGGCTGCTTAGACAATATGAAAAAAGGGTCCGCAACCCTTTTGGGCCAGTGGGCACATTTGGAATTGTGAGAGCGTATTTTGGACACTAAAATGACTGCCATGGTAGGATGGCCAATCACAAGAGCTCCTATCCTATAAGTTAAACAAAGTACTTAGCTGAAGTACTTACCTGCCATCTTATTTTCTAAAGTTATTCTGAGGCTCAGAGACTTCATTGGAAATACGACCTATACTTGAGACCAGTGTTTGAGGATGCTGGCTTTCCACCCATTTTCTCTGAATTACAAGTACATAAAAATAACATTGGAAAGATCAGGGAGCTAAGGAGGTGCTAATGGACATGTGGGTGGACACACTGTCCTGCCTGAATATCATGTTGGGAATCCAGGATATTTAAAAGTATAATAGAAGGAATGCTTCTGATGTTTATTCTTTATTTGAAACTGGCACCCCACGTTTACAGTTTACAGAGTAATAAACACAAGGCTATCCACATCCTTGGGTTGATGTCTGAAAAGACATAACAGAAAAATCAAAGCTGGTGAGGGGAAAGAAAAAAAAAAGGAAATAAAGGCTTTTTTCATAATGTTTTATGGGTTTTCTAATTTTCTTCTGTGGTTCTTCAGCAACATTCAGATGTAAGCCCATAACAGATGACTCAGTTGCCCTCCTCATAGGATGGTGACTTCTGAGGGGAGGCCTTTTCCAACCAACCTGGCTAATAACAATTGCAGAGAAAGGAGATATAAACTACCTGTACTTTGTTTTTTCTTCTTATCCTTCTGAATCTGTGCAAAGGACATCTGTGCAAAGATCTTTTTGCTTCTTCTGACTTCCACAGCTCTCACCTGCCCGGCCCACAGCCACTATGAACCGTGTACCAGAACTTGTGATTACAGCTGTGCTACCTTGTCTTCTCCAAATCACTGTTCAAGGCACTGCTTTGAAGGCTGCCAGTGTGATGACGGCTACATGTTTGATGGATCTCAATGTGTAACTATGAAGCAATGTGGCTGTATTTACCGTGGAGTCTATCTTAAGGTAATTTTTCTCTCCCTTGATGTGGTTGAGAGGAGAAAAGGATTTTCTCTGCTCAGATGAAGACTAGGAATGATTTCTGACAGACTATTCAGTGGAAAAAAAATAACTGAAAGTGGAAAGCAAGATTTGGGGAAAGAAAAAGGCCATTGCTTGATATTCTGCAGGTCAGATGGCCAAACTGGCAAGGTTGTATAAGCCCGTAGGCTGCCGTATATCCTCATACGATACTTTAACATCCTGACTTCTAAATCTTTTCTCTCTGCAGCTGGATTTTTTAGCTACTGCTTTGATTTTATTCTAGGAATGAACAAATTGATTCATATTATGCCACTTCTAAAGTCAGAAAACAGGATTATTATGGGTGGGGGCACTATCAGGGGGAGTAAAAAAGTTAAGATGGCAGCTGTGCTTCGTTTTGTTTTGTTACATTTGAGCTTGGTATGGACGGGGGTCTGCTCCCCAGAAGAGTGGAAATGGGTGGGGGACACGATCATGGGCATCTGCAGAGGGGGCAAGTCATGCCACGTGCATCATGATGTGATTACACAGACACAGATGATAGATGGATGGCACAGGGCTGGCATACTTGCATCATTGCCCAAATGGTCATTGTGGCTTCTACCCAGGAGCGTCAAACAGTGGCCATTATCTGAACTTGTATGACCCCTCTGCCGATGCCCCTTGTTATGGGTCCTGCAACATTAACTATGTTTCAAATTAAATTAATTAAACATTGGAAAAAGAGAGGGAGGGAAGCAACACTTTTCCTTTTCATTATAATAAACATTGGGACTTTGCTCAACAGACCGGTGAGCACATCTACTCGGAGGGCTGCACGGAAAAATGTATCTGCAAGACTGCAGGCCAGCTCAGGTGTAATGAAAGCAGCTGCCAGATTGGAGAGACCTGTGCCCTTCAGGAGAGTGTGCGTAGGTGTGTGAAGCTGGAAGCAGAGTGCACACTCACTGCCCAAGGCCAGATCACTTCTTTCGATGGTGCCTCAGGGAGATACTCCTGCGGTGGAGTCTATGAAATAGCCTCTCTTTGCGACCAGAACGCCTTCTCCTGGTTCAGGCTGTTAGTGAGCATTGACAAGGACCGTCAGGTTGGCATGGTACCTGGAAGGTCTATCTACTTTTACTTCCCAGATGGATCCATCCTGATTAAAAACCAAGAAAGGATATGGGTAAGTGGAAGTCAAGAGCAAATCAAGAGCTGCCTGGAACACTTAATAGCATTCAGCATACATTCTTTAATTCCTCCCCACCCCCACCCCCACTCCAGAATAGTCCTCCAGATGTTCTAGCTAGAGAATGTAAAGGGGATTGGCTAGCTGATGAGGACAATTCATACTTTACCTTTATAATAACTTTTACATATTTTAATAATAAAGTTGATTTTTAAGTTCAGTAATAACTGAATTAAAGGTAAAGTCTCCCTTGAGTCAAGCTGGATTCTGGTTGAGTTGATGGACATCTCTCTGTTGTACAGAAAAATTTGCCACTGTCACTTCAGAGATGTTTTTTGACTTCTCAGTTGATCTGCAGCTGCAGGATTCTCTGGGAACCCCCCCTTCAATTACTAACCAAGGTTGCCACTGGTTAGCTTCCAAAACTAGATAATGTGAGCCAGCAGCAGCTATAAACTAATGGGATGCTTCAGAAGAGTTGCTTCCTGAGGATAAAACTATGCAGATTTCTTGGCAACTCTATGGAAATGGTGAGATACCTATTATCTGTATCCCGAATGTCTGTCTTTCTACATAGCTGCTGTGTGCAGACATCTGATCTCTTGCAGAGGATTTTGAAATCAGGCTGAGGACTACCTGAGTTGATCAAAGGAAGAAAACAAACAAACATTTAAAAATGAATACAGTGAAGTTTTCAAGTTGCTAACTCTTGTCCTACCTCAATCATGTTTTCCAGGTAAATGGTCAGAGAGTAATGCTGCCATACAAGAAAAGCTCTATGTCCATGAGGAGAATTCAAGATATAATTGTTATTGACCAGGATGCTCAAGTGCAGGTTTATCTCCATCCTGATGGAATGGTGACAATGAGAGCCAAGGAGACCCTCAGAGGAAAGCTATGTGCCCCATGTGGAAACTTCAACAGAGACCATTTGGATGACTTGAAGCTGTCCAGTGGAGAAAAAACAAATAATTTTGATGAAGTTCTCAAGTCTTGGGAGGTGGAAAATTACTAACTCCTTTAAATTGCTCCATAGACTGTTCCATCTGAGCTTGAGATTTGGTCTGAACAGACTATAGCAAAGCAAAATGGAAGCCCAACATTTTGTGTACCACATCTTCTGACACTTGTGTGTGGGAAACAACACTCTTGCATGTTCCAGAGTCTCAGCTTCCCTTTGAAGGTGACCCCTGAACCTCCTGCAAGAGTGAAATGTCAGAATCCCTAAACTCGTTAATAAGACTTTCAGTGGAACAGAGAACTTGATTAATTACTGCATATCATTTCTGGAACATTATGCCTCATCAGGGGGTAATGTCATATCTTCAACTAGGTGGCAGGATAGAAGAGTCTGGGGCCAAGCTACAACCATACAAGTTACATGAGAAAGCTGAGGTCTGCTTGTTACATTATCCTTTGGCTAGTCCCTATAATTGTGATTGACACAAATTTACCCAGTTAAAAAAATCCATCACTGGAGCTATACTTTTAAGTAAAAAACTGTAATTCTAAACAGGTTAGCCTCTGAATCCTGAACAAATATGATATAAATAAATAATACTGCTTATATGTTTTGGCATGTGCACCTATGTGCACATTCTTTACTGTGTGTATGTCATCAATCTCTGCAATGTTGAGATTGTTTGCTTGGATTGGACATGAGGCAGTTTCCAGTGGGACTATCAAAAACTGCCTCTGAATTTGGGTTGTCCCATATGTTTATTTTTGTAGTAAGAGGTCACAAAATAGCCACTCTGGAAGAACTACTGTCAGCCCCACTAGGTAGACTAGACCAGGAAATCAACTCCACAGGAAAGCTAAAACTACTGTTATTGAGATTGGCGATCATAGGAGGATCTCACAAGTCTGATTGTGCTTTATGTCCTCCTCCTCCTCCTCCTCCTCCTCATAGTTCAGTGAATTAGGGAGGCGTCTACCTGAGGCACTTCAGAATGTAATCTTGCTACTCTGGACTTAAAAAATGTTTCAGCCCCTTTTGCCTGGGTAATGGTTCCTGCATCTCTCTGTCAAGGTCATCTCCCTTACTCTCTACAACTATACACTTTAGCTGCAGAATGCATTTGTTTATGGTTGGGTATATTGTGCAAATACAGAAGATGAATTAACTCAGTAAACATGTGTGTTGTATGAAGTCAGACTATGGCTTATCATGCTAGCTTGGCTCAGTAAATATGACAAGAAACTACCCAACTGCATTTAAGCTTAGCCTGGATATAGTGAAGTTGATCCAAGTTATACTTAATTCTAACTACAGCAGTGATTGGTGGGAAAACATTGTCCACCACACTAGAAAATAATAAAATACTTTAAGCAATGCAGGGTTGACTGCAAATCACCCATAAGCTTTGTCTCCCCTACGCTCCTCCCCACACCCTCTCCCCTCCAAATTTCCCACCTGAAATTGCAACTTCACTTTTGTTTAATATTCACTTGTTTATGCAGCACGCAACATTCACCCAATATTACTTCCAGTATTTCTGTGTTCTCACTGATACACGTGCATTCCCCATCAAGGATGCTCTAATTCGTTCAGAGATTTAACTGGTACAAATCTGAAGGAGAAGCAAGTAAGATATTGTTATAATTTCAAAATGTAATAAAGTTGGATCTGATAAAACATTGTTGTTTTCCACCTTTTTTTCAGCACTAGATATTGCTCATACACAGGAAAATGCTTCAACATTTGGTTGATCACACTGACTTCAAAATGACTACAAATTATAAAGCCCCATGTCATTGTAAATCAGTTGAGCTAGAGATCTTTAATAATAGTTCCTATAGGTTGATCAAAGTCACACTGTATGAATTAACTCATCAAGACAATAATCCTGTGCCACACTTAGCCACTCGTCTGTAAATGGCCATGATCTGTAAATAATCTCCTTTGTCTCAATTTTACTCTGACTTTTTTATCCCTCTGTTTCCCCAAACACTGGGTGCATATACTGTATAATACTTGCCTCTGAATAATACTCCATTTAGCAACACTAAATTCTATGATCCTGAAAAATGATCCAGAAGGCAATTTCTGTAAAAGAAGCAAAAAATGATTCAGAATAAAGAATGATCACAGAGGACCCATAGAGGAATAGGGCACTCTTCAGAGTCCTGTTTGGTAAGAGACAGTGGATATAAAATGCAGAGTTATATGCTGGTGTCTGTGTGTCTGTGTGTGTGCGTGTGTGCATACATACATACTGTATCAATATCGATCGATATAGGCTGAGTTTGTACAATATTCCAAAACGGGGTTAACAAGACAAAGTTGACGTAAGCTGCATAGCCACTCCAGAAGTAAGCCACATCCAAATTTTAACATTTCTGCAGTGACACACCTACACTTGCACCTTTGGTAGCTTTCCACATTATCACACCATTGATGATTTCCTCTATTATTTTTTTCTGGAACACTAACACTTAACTATTGGTTAGATAGCATCACTGAAGCAATGAGCATGAAACTGAGCAAACTCAGGGAGGCAGTGAAGGACAGGAAGGCCTGGCACAATATGGTTCATGGGGTCACGAAGAGTCGGACACGACTTAACGACTAAACAACAACAACAACAACACTTATAGCATTTAAGTCAGTTTTTGGGGATATTGTAATCATTCCCATAGAAATCTCTAAAACACTCCTCTAGCATGATCTCTCTTCCGTTGGTTCTCAAATTCTTTAATCACTTTTAATTCCATTCACTCTGTCGGAGACTCCTTGTTTTAGCTTTCTTTGCCCGTTTCCAGAACAATCTATCAAAATCACCTTCCTTAATTAATTAATTAATGCATTAATTGCATTAATTCCATCAAAATCACCTTGCATTTCCTATGTCTCTTTTAATCTTAACTGTTCCTTATTCTCCCAGACTACATTCTTTACCACTAGAAGGCACCGATTGGGGTGTTACCTAAATTAGGCAGCAACCAATTCCAACAACTGGTTCCAGTTTCTCTTGTCTTGTCTCCCATTGGCAATGGAACTGGAATACTTTACCTATGTAACTTCCATTCTCTCTCTTCTTCCCTATCCTCAAGCACAGAAGACCTAGCCTGTGCTTCCTCCCTCTTGTTCTTCAGTCAACTATAAGAGGACTGAAATCTCTTGGACAATTTCATAAAAGGATAATTGTTCCAAGCTTCCGGGGAGTTACTAAAAGAGCACTCTCTGCAAGATCCGCATGTAGTGATAACTGTGACAAATAACTTCAGAGCAGGCACTTAGGGGATCTGCCCAATGTGTGTTGGGATCTGCCCAACATGTGATTCAGAGTTTCACCCTTGGAACTCCTGGTTTGAGCAAGGCCAATTCTCTAAGGGCTTGCTTGCTTGCTTATTTATTTATCTATTAAATTTCTCCCCCACCCATCTTCCCCCAATGGGGGAACTCTGGGCGACTCACACAAAACATTAAAACCATAAATATATATAAATACATAAAACGTCAATTTAAAAACGTTAATAAAAAAGGAAAAGGAGAGTCCAAGAAGATGAAAAATCTGGGGCTGAAGACAGCTTATACTTGAATTATTATCTAAGGAAGACTCCCTACTAGGCTAAGCGAGGTTTTGCCCATTAACTGTTTTGCTATCAGACAACTTCGTGTGAGTAATACGCAAAGATGGGCCTGTTCTAGCTTTTCTTTTCCTGGAAACGTAGCTTGCAAGACTGGCTGATACAACAAGAAAATGGCTGATGAGCTCTTTGGGAATATGGTCTTCTGTCAGCAGGGACAGCAAATTTAATGGCAGTAGAGTTTTCTGATGACTCAGGAATGGGTAGAGAGTGGTGAGGAGCATTACAACTCAGCAGTGAAGGAAGTTTGAAATCCAGAGGGGGAAAATGTCTGTTTGAGGGAGAGAATGGTTTGGGTGATGGCAAGACAAGGGGCCATGATCCAAAACAAGTTGGGAAACCACATGTGTCTTCTTCTGGATAGTAGCTCCTTAACATGTGGTTCCTTAATAAGGTGTTTGTATCATGCTTTGCTCTGATTTAGGGCAAAGTGGTACAACTTTTTTTTTGCATTTGACCTCAGTATGGGTAGGGGTCTACTCTTTGTAAAAATGGGAGGGTTGGCATGATCCTGGGCATCTGCAGGGGGGGCAGGTGATACTGCATGGGTCATGACATTATTGCAGAGATGACATGGATGATGTACTTGTGTTATTACACAAGTGATCCTTTTGACATCAGCAGATTTCTACCTGGAGCCAACTAAATTTGGATTCATTTAAATCAGTGGCAGTGAAATATGTGAGAAGCAATCATGATTCACTTCCCTTTGTCACTTTAAAAAATTAAGGAGGTGAGTGGAAAAAACCGTGGTGGCATGACTCATCCCGCTTACTTAAAGCCAATATGAATGTAACAGAATGTTTGTGCACAGTGAGGTTAGTGATATGGTGGCTTCCAATTCTCATCCTGAGTCATTGGCTATGCTAGTTTGAGCTGATGGAGCCTAGAGTCCAACAAATGTGATGGACTTGCAGGTTCCCTACTCTTAATACTAAGTAGCCTCCTCTGATTTGGTCTTCTTGAGAAGTGCTATGACTACAACTCCCAGACTTTCCAGGCAGCATACCCAAAACTGAAGGAGTTAACAAACCAGGTTAAACAAACCAACCATCATCATCATCATTATTATTACTATTATTATATCAATTTATATAGCCGCCCACAGGCAACTCTGGGCGGCATACAACAAAGCTAAAAACAGTAAAATACATTCAAAATATATAAAACAAAATAAAACAGAGAATAAAAGGAAGTTAAAAATAAGGGAGCCACCTCACTAATTCCCCTATCCCCTGGAGTCCCCAGGCCTGCTGGCTTAATCAAGTCTTAAGGGACCTCCGCAAGCTGACTGATGATGAGGCCAGACTCAACTCAGGGGGGGAGAAGATTCCACAGTGCAGGTGCCACAGCAGAAAAGGCCCAGGCCCTCCCAAATGTATTTCCCTAGGCCAAGTTTGGACAACACTGCCCTAGGCAATGGAACCCATAACATGCCCTCTCTGCTGGATCTGGTAGGACGGGCAGATGAAATCAGGGAGAGACGGTCCCTCCGATAGCCCTTATTATGGCCTTTAAGCCAGAAAACACTGTACAGAAACACATGCATCTGAAATATATAGATATGAGTAAAAAGTAGGCATACATATAATAAAATAATAAGACAATAATATTAATATAACAAAAATAGTACAAATGAGAGTGGCAGCCACCAAGATTAGCACTAATCCTCATTTGTAGGTGGGATGAATAGAAAAAATAGAGGTACAGAATTAGGCAACCTGGGAAGATACATCAAAGTCCTGGTTGGATAGAAGAAGTAGCAAATAAGCATTGTGCTCTCTGCCAGGGTCTTTCTTTAAAATGGGATAGATCAGTGTTTTTCAACCTTGGCAACTTTAAGATATGTGGACTTCAACTCCCAGTATTCCCCAGCCAGCATGTTCACTGCCTCGAGTTACTGATAAAAAAAATAATAATAAAGGTGGGACAAAAGTCTAATAAATTAATAAAAATAAAATAAATAAAATATGTCTCCTTTGAATGGAAAAATTTCAAGACAGCTACGTAGAGCAACAGTTACCGAAAAAGAGAAATGTGTGCTAAGTTCCAATACACCCCAAGATATTTAAAGTGTGCACCTGCTCTGTTGAGGTCCTGTTAATTTGCCATTTATGCATCCTATAGTTATGTCATGCAAAAACTAACACTTCAGGTTTTTTTATAACTGATTATAATTTGTTCTTTTAGGCAGAAGGAAGCCAGTGACCTCAATGTCCTTCTCATTCCCACGTGGGAGATACAGAAATTACTATGTGGTCTACATATAGCAAAACTGGAATTGCCCAATCTGCTAATGTTGGAAAGTGATGAAGAGAAGATGCGAGAGCCTAAATGATTGAACTGATATACTGTTAGAAAAGTAGCATGTGAGAATGCACCCTTGCCTTACCTCTCCTTGGGTGGTAATGGTGCCAGAAAGATGCCTCCGGGGGAACATCTGATCTCAATGAGGTGATAGCCTGAAGAGTCTGGATAAGAAGGAACAATCTTTTATCCATTGAGGATCCCTGTAGTCTTTCTCATAGTTTGTGCCCTGGAATCAGATCAAAATCCGTGAAGACTGCAAAAAGGGTGCCTTTGGCAATTAAGTTGCATTTTTCAACTAAATGGTTCAGGCCCAAACAATGGTCTAAGATGAATGGTCCTCTCTAAATCCTTCCTGCTCCTCAGCAAGGACATTTTCACTGGACCCAATCCAGTGAATAAAGGTATTTTGCATACACAAATAAATTAAATAAAGGTATTTTGCATACAGCTTGCTTTATGTATTAGGGGAATAGGTCTGTTATTTGTAGGGTCAAGTCTATTTCCTTCATTCTTATAGAAAGGGATGACAATGGCCTCGTTCTACTCTCATGGAAAACATGCTGTGCTGTTAACATAAGTTGATAAAGCAGCCAGCACTGGGAGCTGATTAACCTTTATTTTCCTTTTGTAACTCTGAAAAGATGAAATCACCTCCAGGAGCTTTCCCAGGTTTCAGTTGGGCGATGAGATCCTTAACTCAGCTATAGACACAGGTGGCCATTCAGGAGGTACATTACAATGGAGGATCCCACTGGGTTATTTGGTAGTTTTAAGTGGAAAATGCTCTGAAAATAATTCTTTCAAATATCTAGGGTATTTGACAGATAGGACCTGAACATCTCCCCATAAGAGGGCAGTTAACTAGGTGCCAGAACCAGGCTGGGTTCTTGAGCTTGACTGCTGCAATTAATCTCCCCCAATCCTCTCCCAATTCTTGCTATTTCTTAGATTTTAAAAGAACTTTATAGATCTTGTGCTCTCTGAGTGATTGAAAGGAAGCTAATGAGTTGTCAGATTGAAAAGCATATAATACAGTGAGATGGGCCTTCTTTGCATTATAACAATCTGCATCAAAGCAAGGTTTGGATCTCATAGGAAGGGGGCTAGAGGAAGATGATGGGAGTCTAGATAGTAAGGCCTGGAGAGTAAATCAGGTTGAAAGATGGGCCTTATCTCTTGTAGCCCTTTATCTCGCAGCACATGACTCATGTGTCTGAATGAAATAATGATTGTCTTCATGCTAGTGAAGCAGATTTAACATTTCTATCTTGCTTAACCCTGGAAAAGAAAAAAGAAAAAACGAGAGATGCCTATTGCCTTCCAAGATTACACTTTAATCTCACATTGATAGGAAAACACACATGGGCCTGAACTTTGCAAAAAATTGGCCTGATTTCTAAAAGTTCCTTGGAACTTCTGGGAGTGATAAATATATCTGCATTCTATTTTAGCTGAAATTCTGTAGAAGCCCCTCCACATGATGTTGTATCAATTCCAGGATACAATCACAGTCAATCTCTTGCATTTATTGAAGAGCCAAGAGCATGAGTGCCTTCTGCTGGCTTCCTAAAGCAGGCCATTTGGTTCTTCCCATCCTGCCAAGAAATCCAACCCTTGGGGCCATGGAACTTCCCTGTAATTTCATTAGAAATAGGCGTTGTCAGAACTTCTATAAAAAGGAAAGAGACACTAAAGTCAAAAACACAGTGGACCTCTTTTTTCCTTTCCTTCTTCAGGAGCAGTATCGTGAAGAGCTGAAGATAAGAGACTATCTTGGACTATATCTTGGGTTGCTTTCTGGTTGCCCCCCCAAGACCAGTTGTTCATCATAGAGCAACAAGGATCCAGGTAGTTTACTGACTTTTTCCCACCAATGCCTGTAAAGGCTGCTAGTTAGTTCAGGGAAAAAATAAAATATCATCCTTCATCTATAACGGAGGTGGACATTCAGATGGTATAGAACTAAAATTCTCAGCTTTTGTCTTCATTGGCCATTTGGGCTGGAGCTATGAGCAGTTAGAGGACACAGAGTTGGAGGACCATGCATTTCCCATGAATGAATGCACATTTGGGGAGGAAAGTCTGTAATCATCACTTGCTAATTCTCTTTTTCTCTTCATAGTTTTGGGTGATATTTAATCCTAATATTAAGGAATGTTAATACTCTTTGCTGAACAGATATATATGCGTATTGAGACCATGGATCACCATCCAATCTGCATCAGTATTAGGAAACCTGGTTCCCTCCATAGGTTTTGGGTTATCATTTCCATAATATGTTCTTATGGCCAGGTTGGCTGGGGCTGATGGAAATAGAGAAATAGAGATTCAAGGGGGCAGGGGTTGGCTACCACAACAGACCTCTAAAGTTCTGGTGTCTTCATATGCATTCATGTTATTTAAATAATGTGCATTCATATTATTTTATTTCTGTTTTGTTTTGTAGATATGGTGATGAAGGAGATCCTGATCTTCTTGGCCAACGTGGTGCTCTTAAAAGGTGACTAAGCTGAGCTGGAGGAAATCTCAGCTTTTGCTTCTATTTTTTCTGGGGCGGGTGGGAATGCTTCTTCTGTTTCTCTTCTGCTTATTTATTCATGACACCCTGGATAGGATCATATAATATTTTAAGCCAACATGTGCTTTTCTTGTTTGTAGTTGAGCATGTTTTCAGTGCCAAACTGATTGTGGTTTCTTTAATAAACCACAGTTAAGTAAAGCATGGGTTAACATTTTGTATGAACACAGACAATATGTTATCTTCTAGAATATTACTGTTCCAGACACAAACTTTATATTTGGATGTAATGTAATAAAATGTAATAAATTAAATGCCACCAATACAATGTTTCTCCATTATGTAACGATTTTCTCTCATCTTGCATTAGAGATGGTAATTCAGAAAGCACTCCAGGCTCTTGGAGGATTCATTTGCTGCTGTGAAGCTTCAGCTTTATACCTACGCAGTTCATGAAGTAGAGAGACAAGTTCATATTTGGACCTGCTGCTTCAGGCAGTTCCCCAAAGTCTGTTCCCTTCTCAGAGGAGACAGGGCTTTGAGAAAGGGCCTCAACAGAAATGTTGGCAGATCAGATCAGAAGCTCAGAATGGGAATTGGCCAGTTTTATCCCCACCTTAAATTCTTAGGTGGCTAGAACTGGCCTGGAAATATGAACTGCATGATTTTTTAGAAGATTATTGACTTAACTCATATCTGCCAGTTAATACAAACAAGGAATTTGAGGGGGATTTGGTAGTTGATGTGAGACATGAAACTTACTAGTTACGGTTTCTTCACTGTAAATATTCAAAACTACCACCATTAATCTTTAGTGGAAAATGAGACTTCTGAATTTTTTTAAGCCATAGGACTGTCCTGAAAATCATATTAGACACAATTAGACACACACATATTCCTTTTATTTAGGCCATGGTTCAGTGGTATAAGTTCCATCTCTGACAACACCAAGAAATGCTGGAAAAACCCTTCTTTGAAATCCTAGAAAGTTAATGCTTAGTCAATACTGGCCATACTGGACTGAGTGAACCAATGATGACTATAAGGAGAAAACAGTTTCTTGTGTTTGCTATAATTTCCTAAGACAAATAAATTTTTCAGTGTTGGTGGATGATAGAAGTAACCAGGAATAGACAAGAGAACCATTGATTTCCAACTTTGCTCTTTTTGTCTCAACGGCATCCATTTCTTCTGAAATGCCACTATGCTAGAGGTACATGTATTCATTAAGTTCTGCTGTACTGATTCCAGCTCAAGTCTGCACAGAAATCCCTAATCCAGGAACCCTGAAACAGATTCATGCTGGCAATGGGTTTGTTGTTGGTCTGGAGCCAACAGGCAATGTTTTCATGATGAATGGAGAAGACTGGCTCTATCTGGCTGGAGGGATGAAGCATGTAACTTCTGGAGTTGGTGGTATATGGATGGTTGACAACAGTAGCCAGATCTATCGGATGATAGGAGGCAATCTGGAAAGAATACCAGGTATCATGTTATTGGTAAAGAGAAAGCAATTGTGAAATTCTGCTTTTCAACTGGAGTATGGTTATTCTGCTTGGGACTCCTAGGACTTATAGTCCAATATAGCTGGAGACCACTGGCTTGGAAAGCTGCTATAGCTATGTTACCGGTACAATTTGGATCTCCACAGGTAAATACATTAAATGAGATTCAGATTCTGCAGTGTTACATCCATAGCAAATTCTTTTGCAGTAGACACCTGGGGATGGGACGGGGGATCTGTCCATCCCAGAATGAACTGCTGTAACTATTGATCTTGGAGCAAGACTTTATCATCTTCTAGTAGTTCAAGAAAAATTAAACATCAAAATGACTTGCTCCATATTATGCATCACAATTCATTGACTGTAAGAGCAATCAATTTTAGGTTTGACTCTGGAGTGTCAATGATTGAGTTTGTAGGACACTCTAAGCTAGTATGTTCAGCTAACAAGCATGCATATTTCCATGTTACACTCCATTTCTTGTGTTCTTTAACTAGGTTTTGTGATTCTTTTGTCAACCCAGTTTGAAATAGCAACCATTTGATTTTCTGGAAATCAGGGTTTCTTTAGAACTTATAACAAATGTTAGTTATAAATCCTCATTTCCAGAAATCTAAACTGATGGGTATTTGGGGATCAGGTGACATAGTAACAAGATACAAGCTACAAAGTGGAAGTGTGGCAAGGGTGGGGGATAAGTGGAACCCTTCAATTTAGTAATATCATGCCTACATGGCCTATGAAATGGATCCTTCTGCTTGTCTTAGGGGGAATTAGAGATTAAAGAAGCCATTGTTCTCCCTAGTTGTAACTTTGGGTTAATTACTACTTTCTCTCCTTTCAACTGTTATTCTTCTTCTTCAGGGTCATTTAATGAGATTGATGCTGGAGGACCTGTCTTAGTGGCTGGTATTAACTCAGAAGAACAAGCCACTTGTATTTCTAGTTCTGAGCTAAACAAAATGGTAGCAGGCTCTCCTTTACATTGGACCGATATGGAAGGAAGTCTGAAATCCATCGCCTGTAGCTTAAACGGTTGTTGGGGTGTGACCAGTAACAATATTGTAAATTATCGTCATGGTATCCAGCCACAAAGGTGTGAGGGCACCCGCTGGGAGTACATCACCAGTGGTTACTCCATGGTTGCTACTGGGAGTGATGGACGTGTCTTTGCTTTGAAAACAGGATATATTTATTACAGGTAAGGGCTACTAAAAGAAAACCCTTAAGTGTTTTTCCAGGAGTTCTTGTTTCTTTATTTTCCTGTCCCCAATTTGATGGACTCAGACTCCAAAGATCCACCCAAAGCACTGGACCCCAGACCCTTGGATTTTCATATCTCCTTATAAGGGTTGGGGGAGATGTTTCATTGTGAAACAACATCCAGGATGATGTTGAGTGAAATATGAAACTTACAAATCTATATGTGAGTGTTCTCTATTGCCTCTATCCTATTCCTGTTATTTCTATTCTACTAATACTACTGTATACCACACTTTATACTATTACTTCTACTTCTGTGCTATATTATACTATTATTAGTATACTTTTACTAGCATACAAGAGGATTTTACTCTTACAGACTCTGGTCTGTCTTTAAATCCTCTCTCTCTCCCTGGGATTTCTTCTATTTTTTCTTCTTTCTTAATGGGCTGCAGGGAAAGCTCTTCCACCTTCCCAACGTTGTGCTGGGCCGTGCTCTGCTGGGCCTCTTCTTTCTCCTCCTTCCTTCAATCTCTGTGAAGAAAACCCCCCTTTTTATTCAGCCGCTGCCTTTGTTGCTTTATTTGTTGCTGCTTTATTTGTTGTTGCTGCTGCAGAGCCTCCAAAACACACAATCTCCTTTCTTCTCCTCCCATCCCTGTGTCAAAGTTGCAGCTTTACTGGGGACTCTGCCGTGCTGATGCTGGGGAGGCTTAAATAGGAGGGGGAGTCAGCCAGCACAGGGGCCTGCAATTGTTGCTCAATGGCCTGCTGTTCCACACCTTCTTTTCTTATTGTACTATAGCCCAGAATGATCCACTGAAGCTTTGAAAAAACACTGGGCAAATCCGTAGGGAGTAGGGCTATTGGTGTGCTACTCATTTCTTAGCAGGCAAGGACACAAGAAATGAAGCAACAGTGTTTATTAAGATCAGTTTAGACTCACCTCTGACCTAGAACAAAAAGGATCTTAAAATATTGCAAGGAATATATCACTATTCCCTATAACATGGAGAGGTTCAACTTTTGGTCAGTTCCAATGTGCTCCAATCAGTAGCTACTAACCAAGATGACTTTACATTATCTCCAGTAGCAGAGAAGATGGCTGGGTTCCTATACCCACATTAAACCATTGTTAGTTTTAACCATGGTTTCTTGCATAATTCCCAACGGCTGGGTTCAAACAGACCAGATGGTGGCTGAACTCAGCTAATGTGACACTCAAGAACAGTTATTGGAAAAAACACATCCGAAGGTGCATTTCCTGACTCTGGGCTTCCCATCTTCCATTGGATATATGAGCTGATGGATTTGATGAGATCGGTTGATCCACGTGGCTCTGCTAAAGTACTTCTTGTTTATTTCAATTCCTACAGGGATGGGATCACAGCAAACCAAGTCACAGGGAGAAAATGGACCAAAATTAATGGCATCCCTGAGAAGGCCAAGTACTTGACCTACGACTTGAATATTTTGTGGCTGATCACCCTAGATGACAAGATTCTGCGTTGTCAGTTATAGAAAAGCATAGCTGCTGCCTTTTCCCACCCCTGCAGACCGTCTCCTTATTTACTTCTTCTTCTAACTCAGCTCTAAGCTCAGGGGCATTTGAGAAGCTCTCTTGGAAACATTTGCAAGAATAGCATCAGCAATTTTAGCAGAATGAATCCATTTGGATTAATGGAGAATTTATAGCTAGATTCACCCAGTATCCTAAATTGTGATTTATTCCATAAGCCAGAGATGTTAAGCCATAAACTGGGGATGGGGGTGGAAGGACTTGGAGCCAGATATCATATCTGAAAGCCCTGGCTGTCGTTCTGGACCCTTAGCAAAAGTTTTAATTGAAATGAACAATTGTCCTTTTTTCATGTTAACCAAGGGAAATGCTGTTAACTACAGGAAGAATAATACTTTTTGTTTAATACATTTTGAGTTAACCTTTTTTCTCCTTCTCCTGTGTGTATTTTTGCAATATGCCTCCCTGGCTGTCATTGAAAGGTCAGATGTTGCTCTCTGTCCATGAAAAAGTTTTGCACATTTGCCCTAGATCAGTGTTGTCCAAACTTGGCCACTTTAAGATGAGTGGACTTCAACTCCCAGAATTCTGGGATGCATGGCTGGCTGGGGAATTCTGGGAGTTGAAGTCCACTCATCTTAAAGTGGCCAGGTTTGGACAACACTGCCCTAGATCATGGCTTATAAACTACTGTGGCAAAGCTGGGATGTTTGAACCAGCTGTGTCTCCTTTGATTTCCTCAGACAGAAAAAAGATGCAGCTCTGAAATTAACTGGAGAAAGAAGGAAATCAGGGGACAAGTATCATGACCCTTGAGCTATGAATACTATGGCTGCACTTCAGCCATTTCTCAAGATACAAGTTTGATAAGCCACAGCTACCATCCAACAGGTATCTGGCTCTCACGGAGCTTTGGAGATTGGGTTGGGGTTCTGCTTGAGCACAATGAAGGCAGAGGTCTAGGGTCACCTCCATCCCTTTGTAGTTATTCAAGTGGAAATGTTCACACAGATTCACAATTTGTGTGGTGAAGCATCATGCAATCTGGAGAAGGTACTTGAGGCATTTATGTGAGTGCCTCCAATTGATTTGGTGATTTAAAGCAGCATGCTGGCTGGGGGAGTTCAATGCTTCACTCTGTGCTTGTAACAGTCTGTGGGAATGACCTTGGGAGTCAGGGTGAAGAGACGCAGCCAAGGGGACAGTCAGATAAAAGGCAGCTTAGCCCACAGCACAACTGTGGGCAGGGCAAGAGGCTCAGAAGGAACCATCCCTAGTTTCTTGGGCTGTAAAGGAGAAGGGGGAGAAATGCACTTTCAAACTTGCAAGATTCTGTTGATGTAAGCTTACAATAAAGTAGAATTAGTGCATCTGACTGTGTTTCCTGTCTGATCTGCCTAGTAAGGCTGACAGCGCTATATCCATAAAAGCTACATGCAACCAGAAACTGTCTATCCATTTCACTGGAAAGGGAAAGATTATCTATTAAGTGTAGGGCATCTTCCCTATCTCTCCTCAAACTAGCAGCTCTGTTTCCACATTCACAATTTGCCCAATGGGCACATGCTGGGGGACCATATTCAGAGAGATGGAGGACCCTCTAGTGCAGCTGGGGAATTCTGGGAGTTGAAGTCCACACATCTTAAAGTTCCCAAGGTTGAGAAACAGTGCTCTAGTGGCAACTGTAAGCACTGTGGGTCAGGGAAAAATGCTCAGGCCAGCAAATTGCTGATTTAATCCATAAACCTCGCTCCTTCATTTATCACATTTCTGCTTCCTACTTTTCCGGGTCTTAAGCTGGCTAAAAGAAGTCACAAACCAATAAAAAGCCATTAAAAATTAACCAAGTCAAAAGCAATAGTTAGAAGCAGCAACTCCTAGGAGTGTTCTTTTTCAGAATACTCCATCCCTTTTCCCTTTCCACTCAGTTTTGCATTTGATCAGCACAATAATCGCTCACTCTCAGCACTACTGAGATGGCTTAGTTCTCATTGCTTTATAATTTGTCATTTCTCCTTCACCCTAAGAGGATTTGGTGCATTACGGCAAATCTTAGGGAAAGCTTTATGTCACAGCACCTCTAGAAATGCTACTGTTTAGAGAGCTCCGGTAGACCAGAGACACACCTACAACTGATCTGTAAATAGCAAACTATGTTTAGGGAATAATTCCCTTGCCCTTGAGGTTAAATAGAAAGGGAGGAGCTTGCTGGTACCTTCTGTTCTTTTACATTTCTCTGCAAAGCAGCAGGTGGTTGGTTGTTGGGAAGGAAAGAAAGAAGTCTACTTTGAATGCTGCATAAAATTGCTATCTTACCCTCTCCCCCATCTCCATTCCCTGATATCAATAAATCAAGTGGTTTGTTTGAAGGTATTGTTGTCGCCAGAGGGGTAGGGGTGTAGTGGATTTTAGGATTTTAGGATTTTATTTCTGTAAGTCGCCTGGAGTCACCGTGAGTGAGTTGGGCGGCCATATAAATTGCTTTAATCAATCAATCAATCAATCAATCAATCAATCAATAAAACTCCTTTTGGAAAACTTTTGTATGGAATCTATGGGCTTTTGTCTCTAGGAAAGAAAGAGAATGCAGTAGGTTCTGGGGATTTCTTTCAATGGAAAACATGAACACTGCTCTGGGTTTATGTATTGCACTAAGCAGTGGTTGGATTAAGCATGGTTAACCCCCAATGCTGAGGTTACACAAGATGTTAAGACTCAACAACTCCTGAGCTAATCCACAAACCTGATTTACAAGCCACAATCAGGGAGTGCTAAACATGCTAAACAAAACTAAACCTACCTTATGATTTACAGTAGTGCACGGAATTCCTTCACTAGCTTGCTTTTCAGTTACTATAAGCAAATTCAGATCGGGTGTTACTTATTCTTCTTACCATCCTTATTGCTATTATTATTTACCAGTGTAAAATATTGTCCCTAAACATGGAATTCTGTCTTCCATTGCAGGACAAAGATAGTATCTGCACTGGATAGAAATTTCAAGTGACTTTTTCCTTTCCACTGTGTCCTAATGATGGTGTGAACTGACCCTAATTTATATATTAATATTAATTTAGAAAGATGCATCTTCAGTCCAGGTAGGATAGGCCAGACTTGTAGGAAATAGCTGAACTATGTTAGTTTATGTAAAATTGACTTCCTATTATTACCATCACCAATATAGTTTAATACTGATTATAGACTAGAGTGGGTATGAAACACAGGAGAAGTTTGATGTTGCTATTTTCAGTTTACCCTGTCCTATCACTTGGCCACCTAGCCCAACAATGTCAAGGGTCAAAGCCAACATTTTTCTCATCTCTGATGTCTGCAATCTTTTTTAGTGGTGATAAACCAAATCTGAAATTGAGGCTACAGAAAGTCATTTGTGACCATATTGAGAAATGGTGGCAATGTGTAAGAAGTTGGAAGGACAAGCAGAAGGAAAGACCAAAATATTTTCTTCCATATCATTACTGTGGGCAAATCAAAGCTAACCTTGAGGAGATACAATGTCCTCACTGCTCCTCAGCAGACCTATTATTTCAGGATACTATACTGTACTATAGCCCCTGAGTCAAAGTTAAGGATGGATTCTTAATCATGCCAAACCCTGGATTATTTAACATTGGTTTCTGATACAACTCACAAAACCAGGACTAAGGCAACCTGCATTATTGGGACAGGCACTATACCAGTGGTTCTTAAAGTGGGGTAATTATCCCTAAGGGCATATCTTGGGGGTAATAGACCAATCTGTAGTTGCTTGTTTGTGAGTAAGGACCAGGTGGGGACTGCTGCTAGTGAGACACTTGTGTAAAACAACAAAGTCTGGGTTGGGGGGGGGTGATGACATTATTCGAGACCAGAAAAAGGGGCAAATGGGTCAAACGGTTTAAGAACCACTGCACTATATACAAATATACTTTGTACTAGTTGAGAACAATTTAATTTGCCTAGAGATTTCTAAAATTGTTTCATTGGAGCTGCACTGTTCAAACGAGTTTTAATTTAAATTGAAAAACTAACATAAAGTTGTATGAATCTTCACCTCCAATATTTTTGGCTAATGTTGTTAAATGCTTTCCAACTGTGGAGTCCTTGGTGCTGTCTGAGCTTGGTTGTTTGCTTGCAGACATTTCATTACCCAACTAGGTTACATCATCAGTGCATCATCATGACCAGCACCGATGATGTTACCTAGTCAGGTAGTGAAACGTCTGCAAGCAAACAACCAAGCTCAGAGAGCACCAAGGACTCCACAGTTCAACCCCGAGCTACAGATATTCTCTTCTATTGGAACTTTCAAACTTCCTCAAATGTATTCTTAAGAAAGCTTTTCAGAGTAGCATCAGATTTCACTTCAAGGATTTCTTCTCTGCAGCCACTTCCTATCATCTGATTTCTGCTAGTCATACTCTTCTTAAACTTCAGAACTGACAGACTCAGCCTAGAACAACGGTGGGCAATCTTTCAGTACGTAAGAATTGCACCTTTCTTTTTTCCTGGATGGGCAATAATGCCACTTTGGGCAGGACACTGATGCTTAAACAATGCTTTTTTTTTTTTTTTTTTCAAAAAATCCAAATCATAAAGAACTCTGCCCTCCAAAAAATGCTGTCCCCTCAATAAACTTTAAATCATTAAAATGTGGTTTTTCTATGAAAAATCAATGGCTTTGGGGAAGACAAAATTGGAGGAGGGAGTGCAATGCATGCAGCTTTGAGTTCCTGGAGAAAAGGTGGGACAGACCTCTATCAAACAAGTGGGCAAAAGGGGGACTTAGAAATTCCAAAATGGGGTCCTAGAGGCCACATGTAGACCATGGACATTGTCTCCCCACCATTCTAGGTGATCAGTTGTAAGAATCCCAAACCTCTTTGTTCCTCCTTTGTTATGTTACACCTTTTTATTCATATTTCCCTTTTATATCCCCAATTCTTCTCAGCTGTTTTGTTATATTACAAGTAACTTGTTCTTAGTCACTCTCTTTCCTCCACCCTGTTCCCTCCATCTGGTTCCACTTTCCTCTTTCAAACAATGAACAATTGTTGGCTCTTGGGTTGGTAATGACCAGTGTTGGCCTAAAGATCCCAAAATTCGGCATGGTCCACGTAAATCCTGAATCTTCCTTTACACAAATACACAAATTTGGCTATTATCCCTTTGTTTAACTTGGCATCTACCTCACAGGAATGCGTGGGGTTCTCTGAGCTTGGTTGTTGTTATTGCCAAATTGTTGGCAGCTTGATCATTACACTGGCCTTGCCAGATCCCATCTAGGACACTCCATGCATAACTTCTCTTCAGCTGCATCAGTCTCTTCAAGGGTTAGCCATGGTGGTTGTATAATCTGAGTAAGTGAAAGGCTAATCTGAACAGTGTAGCATTTTTTCCTATTAGTCCCACTGGCCAAACATTTCACAACCAAAGTCATGTCCACTACCCAAGAATATTGACTCCCAAGGGTTGGTTGATATATTTATGTCCCATTCTGATTTAAATCTTCCACAGAGAGTATTCTGGGAATTGCTGTTGATTCCTATAAAAAGGAAAGTGGAAGGAGGAAGCTCAGAGTCACAGTGGCATCATCTCCTTCTATTCACCAAAGTCAATGGACCAGAAGGTAAGAAAATCTGCATTGCCTTTTACTAAATATGTTCAGGAACTCCAGTAACAATAGTTGTTTTTCTGTCTTGAGGAATGCGATAGTCGGTTGCGAGGCAAAATTAGTAGGCACTCCTACTTGCAAACTGTGTAATCCATCCTGGCCTTTGCTTTTAACACAATATTACAATTTGAGATGCGCATCCTGTAACTCTGGGTTGTTGCTTTTGCTCACAGACACCAAAAAAGGGTAACAGTTATATGAACAGGCAGAAATTCAACTAGTGCCAGTCTGCTTGATTTCAAGATAGGGTAACTAGAAAAGATCTGCTGGTTGAATTTCTTTTCTTTTCTTTTCTTTTCTTTTCTTTTCTTTTCTTTTCTTTTCTTTTCTTTTCTTTTCTTCTCACTTACTCTTAAAACACAGGATTCTAACTAGCGGGAGAAAATTCCTTTTGGCAGAGTCTATATGATGAGCCCAAAGGCATCTGAGATCACACATTTTCCTTCTCTCCTTTTTTAGCTCTTAAATTATGGATGAAAATGGTCTCATTTTTTAAAACAGCTGTGGGACCCTAATCTCAAAATGCTGCAATTCTGGCAGAAGCACCTGCTGTGGGGAGGGAGGGGAGGCTCATAAAAGCCAAGATGATGGCTGCAACTTAGTGATTAAGGCCCCCCTTTTGAAATTTTGTTTAAAAAAAACACACACAATTATTTATTTATTTAAATGTATTGGCCACCCAACTCAGTGGACTCATGCAACATGCATAAAAAATTAACTAGGCTTCAATGACTCAGTTGCATCCTGATGGGGAGGGGGGGATCAGGGATCAGGTGCAAGACCCCAGTCAGCAGCAGAGACCGCAGTTTATTAATTAATTTATTAAATAAATTAAGTAAATAATGTATTTCTTAACACCCCCCCCCCAGTTAATAAATAAAATAAACAGCCTGCTCCCTTTATTGCTATTTCTTTCTTTGCTTAAAACATCTGTATCCCACTTATCTGTTATGGTTAAAAACTATACTCAAAAATAATTTAAAACAAGATATTAAAATACAATATACAAAGTATTTACACAAGACAGGAAAATATCACTAGCGCTGTTCCTGTGGCTTCTGATAAAATGGTTGGAGACCGAACAGCAACAAACCATCTCTAATAGCCCCAAACCATTCTATTGGCTAAAAAAAAAATGGATTATTTAAGTTTTGAAGATCTCCAATATACACTCATAAATAAGTAAAACACTCTTCAAATTTTAGGGAACTTTGATAGCATTCATCTTATACATGTGGGAACATTCTGTTGGTCTTACTTAGTATGATCTACCTGTGGCTGAAGAACAATGTCTTCTGGATCACAGAGATTTCTGCAGAACTTAGCCCCTGTTTGCAAATATAGTTGAAGTAATGGCATATGCTATAAAAAGATGGAGAGTCAGTTTGGTGTCATGGTTAAGGCACCAGGCTAGAAACTGGGAGACAGTGAGTTCTAGTCCTGCCTTAGGCACAAAGCCAGTTGAGTGACATGGGCCAGTCACTCTCTCTCAGCCCCAGGAAGCAGGCAATGGCAAACCACTTCCAAAATCTTGCCAAGAAAACTGTAGGGACTTGCCCAGGCAGTCGCCAAGAGTCAAGACTGACTTGAAGATGCATACACACATATAAAAACATTGAATGGCTTTCAACAGCCAGATGTTGGAATGACAGAACTTCCAACAGAATGCAGGACAGAACTAACTGTAGAACTTATTTTGCAGCTTCTGTTAATAGGTGGTCAAGCATGGAGATAATCAACCTCTGGACCATGTTTGGTATATTTTGTGGTGAGTACTCTATATCATCCCTGGAGCTCATTGTTCTCTTTGTAAACAGGACAAGTGGGAATGTAATTGCACAAGAGGCAAGTCATAACATTCTGTGCTCATGTGAATACAAGATTCCTTCTAAGCTTGGCAGAAGATGCAAGATTCCTGGCTGTGGCTTTGTAGAATTCTGGCCAGATCAAAATTGCACTAATCAAGAAATCTTTGGAACTTTCAGTATACTGTCTTCAGTCCAGAGAACAATGCTGTGGTCTTGCTATGCCTTTTTTTTGGGGGGGGGGGGGTTGGCTGGCCCTTTGTAAGCTTTGAATAAAATTACACAATCTCAGTAGAAAATAGAACATGTAGACAAGAGGAGCAAACATAAGCAAGGGAAAGAGAACTAATAGATTAAAATAAATAATTGACAGGGACTCTGTAATAAACTACTGACTCCATTGGCTCATAACTGACAAACTGTCTTGGAGATAGGCTTCTTTAGTAATTGTTCTTCATCACTGTTATTATAATAGTATGTGGGAAAGACCTTGGGAGACTGGGCAAAGAGATGCTGCCTAGGGAAGAGTTGGATAAGAGACAGCCTAGCCTGCAGCTGGATAGTGGGCAAGGTAAGAGGTTCAGAAGAAACCCACCCTAGTGTTTTGGGCAGTAAAGGAGATGTGGGGGAGGGGGAGAATTGTACTTTCAGACTTGCAAGATTCTGTCGATGTAGCATTACAATAAAGTAGAATTAGCTCATCTGGTTGTGATTCCTATCTGGTTTACCCCGTGAGGCCAACAACAATCTTGTATGAAAGTACAATTCGCCCCCACCCTGGTCTCCTTTACAGCCCAAGAAACTAGGGAGGTTCTCTTCTGAGCCTCTTGCCCCACCCACTATTCAGCTGCAGGCTCTGCTGTCTCTTATCTGACTGTTCCCTAGGCAGCATCTCTTTGCCCAGTCTCCCAAGGTCTTTCCCTCATCCCATTATATTTATAGGAATAGACATCTTACATTGACCTGCTCCAAGTCATACAGTGATCCCCACTGGATTCCATCCCTTTTTAGAGCATCTTTCTTGACCTTTTTCAACAAATGGCCATTATATCCTCCATACCTCCAGAGAACATAGGCATGCCTGTTTTAAGATTATTTTAAAATGTCATAAAATTTTAATCAATTCTATTTTTTCCTACTTAGGAATTTTGAGTTGGCCTGCCTGGATCATGTTAAATGTCCTCCCCATCCCAGTTTCCTCAAGCTCATTAGGAAAAGAATTTGTCACTGCATTCATGCAAAATGGTTTTCCACAAAGGTTCCAGGGAAACTTTAAGCTTCTCATCACAGGTTCTGTTCAGTCCACATCTGTTACTATCTCCATGAAACAACCCACACTGAGGGTAACAGTCATCGTGAACACTGGTGAAATAATGTCAGTGAAAATCCCACCAGAGGCTGAGATGGTTGGAAGCAATATTTTTGACAATACACTCGTCATCAGGGCTAACAATGATATCTCCATCCTTTCCTTTTCCGACAAACCACACTCAACTGACACCACTATTGTCTATCCCATAACAAGCTTGGGTACTGAATATTATGTTATTACACCAAATGTGGGTACCGATCAGTACAGACAATTTGCCATTGTAGGCTGGGCTGAACCCACAACAATTGATGTCTACCTGAAAGGTCCTGTTACTTTCCAAGGAAAAAACTATTTACGAGGAAGCAAGTTGACCATTTCACTTCAACCTTATCAGGCTGCTCAGTTCCAAGGCCAGGTGGACCTCTCTGGTACTAAAATAGTCTCCCAGAAACCAGTGGCTGTCTACAGTGGACATACATGTGTCTCTAGGCAAGTCCAGTGTGATCATGTCCTTGAACAGCTTTTGCCCGTTTCCAGCTGGGGCACTAAGTTCATCGTTCCCTCTTTACCTTTTAATACAGAGTATGACATTGTGTATGTTTCTGCTTCCCAAAATACTTATGTTGATGTTCAGGCCGGACAAACCAAGAATGTCAGGAATTTGCATGCTGCCCGGGTAGCATACTATGGCATTCAAGGCACAACTGCAATGCCCATCACAGCTAGTTCTGGCATCCAAGTTATGTTTTTCAATGATGGTGGCACCCTTGGGAATCTTAAATATGATCCATTCTTCATGGCAATACCTGATATCTCCAGCTACTGTCTGGCTTATAACATCTATGGAGATAACCAGTTTGAGAATTACGCCCTGATCATTGCCAAATCTTCAGAGATTTCTGGGATCACTGGGAACAAAAGGCCATTGCAAGGTCTGCAATGGAATCAAGTTTCTGGCACCGATTACTCCTGGACTTCCCACCACTTAGACCGAAGACATATCATCTACACAATAGAACATCCCAACTCCCCCTTTGGGGTGCTGAGTGTTGGAATTGGAAATGGAAAAGCTTACGGTTCTCCTGCTGTTTGTGCAAATGGTAAGATGGAATTGCTTCTTCCTTTCTTCATGACCTTGAGTACCTCTTGACTGCATTCAATCAATATGTTTAGCCAACTGAGCAAAACAGCTCTAAAAGATGCTTTTGGACAACATGCTAAGCTTGATTAATATGAAACTTGGTTAGGCTTTTGGTAGTTTAGAATTTTTATTACATGAATCCAACCCATTTGGCTGGTTTGTATTTTAAAGTATTGTGCAAACCCAAGGAATGGATTAACCCAGTAATCAGAGGAAGCATATTGTTTTAAAGCAGCTTTCTTTCTTCCTATAAGTGACCTTTGCCTAACCTGATGCCTTCCAGATAGGTTGGGCTACATTCTTATTATTCATCCTATATGTGGAAGGCTTTTTAATCAATCTCACACATATAATGCAATAATAATAATATAGAACATATAGCAGAGGAGGTAGGCCATTGTTGAAAAGAGGAGATAGGGCTGGGGAACATTTGATTTAATCCATCCAGCTCTTTCCCAGATCTTCAAAAACTCCAGAAATTATTGCTGTGCCAAGTAGTGGAGGTGTATGCCACTGCCTGTGAAGAACAGGGCATCCTCATTAATGAAGGGAAAATGGCATCTGGTTGTGGTCAAGAACAGACTGACCACAGGACAAATGAGACAGCTGGTGAAGGTGAATGGAACCACCATAAAGGGAGGAGAGGATGCAATGCTGCTGGTTTAAGAGATTAGGAATGGTTGGATTACAATGAATTAGAGACAAGAACAAGTTGAGGGAAAAGCTTAGTGCAGGGGTAGAGATCCTGCAGTCTTTGGCCTAACTTTGTTCTAATATAATTTCATGTGCCCTCAACAGAAAATAGGTTCACTCCTGGTTAACAAATTCTGGTAAACTGCAGTGAAGATTCTCTCTCTCCCCTCTTCCTCCCTCCCTCCCTCCCTCCCTCCCTCCCTTTTTGTATTATTGCAGAATAAAACCCATCCCAAGACATGCATGTCCTTGAGGATAATCGATGGCAGAGCCACTGAAAATGTAACATCCCATAATCTGCTGTAAAAGGCTCAGCAGGAATACTTTATGTCACGATCCTTGGATATGCAATACCATAGTGGGCAAATGCATGATGTAAACTGCCAGGGGTAACATCATTTGTAGCCTCAGCTTAAGTTCTACTTCTGATTAATTTATTCAGAATGCAATGTGATCGCCCCTGGAAAGACATCCAAGGATACCTTCCCACCAAGGTCAAAGATAGGATTCTCATCTTGGGGGGAGGGATCCAACAGAAGATCCCTGTTCCCCTCACCTTGCGAGCTGGGACACTGGAGCCTGAAAATCTTCCAGAGGGGATCCGGATCAAGCTTGGATGGGAGGGAATCAGGATCCAAAGGGGTTTAAGACCTCCCTCAACCATCTTTATGACTGATCTATGATTGGGCTAGCTAAGTCAAGCACTCTCCCAGGGAACAGCAATATTAAAAGCAAGAAAACTGGATGTAGGGACACATACATATTTACAACTTCTATTCTGATTTCAGAGTCTCTCTTAGAATATATTTTTCACCCTCTTCAAAAATGTTTGCAGTGATTATCTACATCTGGACTAATCCGTGGTTTAACAGAATGGTTTATTAATTATAATTAATATTATGTAACCTCCCAACAGCTCACATCTGCCCAGTGAACAGCCACTATGAAGCCTGTGGAAATGCTTGCCCAGATACCTGCTCCGAACCATCAGCCTCCTTCTCCTGTACCCTGAATTGTGTGCCAACATGCCAGTGCAACAATGGTTATGTCCTCAATGGCAACCAGTGTGTCCCTATTGAAAGCTGTGGCTGTGTCTACAATGGCCTCCATTATGAACCCGGAGAGGAATTCTGGGAAGATGAGAATTGCCACTCCCGCTGCAAATGTGACCTCAGCCAGGGGACTGTAAACTGCTGGAAGGCCAGTTGCAAGGCCAGTGAAAAATGTACCACGGTTAATGGTATGCACCACTGCAAAAGGCTGGCTTACTCCACCTGCACTGGAACTGGAGACCCTCACTATACCACCTTTGATGGAAGGAAGTATGACTTCCAGGGTAGCTGTGTTTATCAGATGGCTGGGGTCTGCTCTAAGGATTCCCCTCTTACCCCCTTTTCAGTGACAGTAGAAAACAGCAACCGAGGCAGTAAGACAGTGTCCTTCACCAAGGTAGTGACTCTGGAGGTCTACAATGTGACTCTCAGCCTGAGCCAAAAGCATCCTCAAAAAATTCAGGTAAAAAATACTAAAGAATGGGGAAGCTAAAATAAAGGAAAGCGTATGGCTTGGATTACCAGGGGTAGAGTGTTGTATGAGCCAACTATGAATGTATGAGTCTGCAACTTGATTGCTACACCAGAATGGAGATCAATGTATAAAACAAAGCCTCCCTCCCTCCCTCCCTTCTTTCTGTTAGGCAGATATTTTCTTCTTTCCAACATCTTTTGCTTCACTTATTACTACTACCTCCTTAATGTATCCTAATCTTCCTGAACTTGCTCTTCAGTGGCTGATTTTCACTTCCTTGCTTGAATACTGCTGTAATATTTCATCTTTGCTATGTGGAGCTACATCTCTTCAATGGCCAGGTCAACCAAAATGTCATTTGCAGTTATGTTTTTTTTTTAAATTCTCCTGAGAGTTCATCATTTTGGTTCTGAAAATTTCCAATAGACAAACCCCTTAAATTCTGTGAGACTAGCTGGGTACTGACTCTAATAAAGGGGATAGTAAACTTTCAGGTCTGGCATCATCACCTAATTTCAAGAAATAACTTGAGCACCTCCCCACCTCCACCCCCATAGTCCCCCAAGCATCAACTTATTTTATAAAGCTTAGCTTGTAAAAAGTTACCTAAATTCACTAACAAAATAACTGAAAATTCACTAAAAAAACCTTGATCTTCCCTGTTTCCCAGGTCAATGGAGTCTTTATCGATCTACCCTTCTCCTATGAAAATAAACTGAGCGTCTACCGGAGTGGAGTCCACGGCTTCATCAAGACAGACTTTGAACTGGAAGTCAGTTTTGACTGGTACAGCTATGCCAGGGTCATCCTTCCCAACACTTATGCCAATGCAATCTGTGGCCTCTGTGGTAATGCCAATCAAGATCCAAAGGATGACTTCCTCATGAAAGATGGAACACAAGCTAAGGATGAAATTCAATTTGCAAACAGCTGGAAAGTGAAGGATGTCCCAGGGTGCTCAACAGGATGTACTACTAACTGCTCAATCTGCAAAGATGAGCAGAAACAAATCTACAAGGGGGACCAATTCTGTGGCATCCTTATCAGAAAGAATGGGCCATTCAGGCAATGCTATAAGATTCTTGACCCAACATCCTATTTTGATGATTGTGTCTTTGATACCTGTGTGTACAAGGGCCATCATGACACTCTCTGTGGTGCCATCAGTGCCTACGTGACAGCCTGCCAAGCTCTGGGCATCCAACTTAAGCAGTGGAGATCAGCTTCATTCTGCAGTAAGTGTTGCATTCAGGTATTATAAACAGACACATCTGCTTTTGCAGCAACATGTGCTTCTGGCCTTTCAGAATAGGATGTTGGTGCAGAAATCAGATCTGCTATATGGTACTTTTAGGGAAGTTGATTGGACCCTCTCCAACTCCATTAAAATTCAAGTATTTCTTGAAAATCTTAATTTTCAATCATTCCATTGCCAAAACCTGAAGCATTTATTCAGATTACTTACTTGGCTATTGAAGTATAATGTTCAGCTAACATGGAGACTCGTTCTGAGCTTCATTAAGAAAAGTCTTTAATAATCTCTTTCTTCTGTGCATTTTTCCTTCCTGGGTGTCACCTTCCTGCAATACCTTGCTTTTATTCCACAATCTTAAATCTATTACTGCCCATCAGCTCTTATTCAATTTGATGAAGGAGAATTTGCTTGCAAAAATTATTTGAAAGGAGAAGAGAATTGGGTTACATTCTTATGGCCAGAGTGAGTGTGGCATTCTTGCCCATATTACACATACTAGTTACAAAGACGGTATATGAAAATCCTACCTTTCATTGTACAGTCATATCTCTAGTGGTCTGAAGCCTCCTTAGCTTTCCAGATTTCCCTTAAATCCCAATGAAATACATGAGACAATTCCCTCCATGGTTTTTTTTTTTCAGATTGGGAAGTATGTATGGTATGTATGGGAGATTTCAGAAGTATGAAGAAGGAATAACAGTGAACCACATAAGGAGTATCTATCTATCTATCTATCTATCTATCTATCTATCTATCTCTCTATCTGTCTGTCTGTCTGTCTGTCTGTCTGTCTGTCTGTCTGTCTGTCTGTCTGTCTGTCTTTCTATCTATCTATCTTTCTATATCTATCTATCATCTATCTTTCTATCTTTCTATCTATCATCTATCTATCTTTCTGTCTATCTATTATCTATCTATCAATTTATATAGCTGCCCATCTCACATAAAGTGACTCTGGGCAGCATACAACAATTAAAAAGAATAAATACATAAAAACAATTACACATAAAAAACTGTAAAAACACTTTCTGTGCTTCAGTAAAGTCAATTAAAAGCACCACAGGAGAAATTTGAAAGAGATGTTGAAGAACCTAGAGAACCAAGTCAGAAAGCACTTTTGCAGGGGAAGAACAAATTGTGATGGCACAGAAAAAAAAAAACATATTGGCATTCGATAGAATCACAATGATGTGACTTATGCAAGTTACATCATATGATGACGTCATGTTACATGTAACATCACTGCCCCCTGCCAATGTTCATGTAACACATCCCTCTTCTCTGATGACTGTTCCCTCCTCAAAGTTACAAGGGCATTACATTTTATATTGGGGCTATTATGGTTTGGAATATGCTGTGTTTTCCCTGCTAGAATATGAAGATCTCCTATTTTTTTTCTTCCCCATTCTTTCTTTCCAGGCATTCCCTGCCCACATAATTCCCACTATGAACTCTGTGGAAATAGCTGCCCGGCCACTTGTCATAATCATTCAGCCTCAGAAACATGTGAAGCTCCATGTGTAGAAGGATGTTTTTGTGACTCTGGATTCATTCTCAGTGGAGATCAATGTATTCCTCTCGCTGAGTGTGGCTGTATGCATCAGGGCAGATACTACAAAAAGGGAGAGGAGTTCTACCCAACCCGCTCTTGCGAGGAGAAGTGTCATTGTATGGACAATGGAGCCATTGAGTGCCACCAATTCTCTTGTGGTGCTTATGAGGTGTGCAGGATGGAAAATGGAATCCAAGATTGTCATCCTCTGGGATATGTAACAACTATAGTTACTGGTGACCCTCATTACATTTCTTTTGATGGGCGAAGTTTTCATTTCCATGGCTCTTGCACTTACATCTTAACCAAAGTATGTAGCGAGGATCCTCGATTAGTGCAATTCTCTGTGCTGGTGGAGAATGAGAAGCTTGAACACTGGCATGCATCTATAACAAGAAAAGTGATGATCTCAGTTCAAGGACATTCTATTGTCCTTGAAAGGGGAATAAAGTGGAAGGCTATGGTACGTTCCTAATACATTAGTATGAGTGTATAACAGATCCTGATGTTGCTCACAAATGTAAATGTTTCACATGTGTGTCATAGATTTTTGCATATGCCTAGGTGGCTGCAACTAAGCAAGTGTGACTAGAACTAACACCCTTCATCTAAACTATAAACTGTGTTTTTATACAGATGAATGGAGAGTACTATACATTGCCAATGAGCACAGTTGATGGGAAGCTTTGGATCACACAGGAGGGGAACAACATCATTGTCCAGTCACCGTTTATTCTCAGAGTGCTCTATGATACTTCTTCATATGTTCATGTGTCAGTCCCCAGCTCATATCATGGGCACCTCTGTGGTTTAGGTGGCAACTTCAATAGTGATCAGAGTGATGATTTTATGCTGCCTAATGGAAAAGTAACTCAAAGCATGGATGAGTTTGGTGCTTCCTGGAAAGTTCCTGTGAATGGCGTCACATGCTCTGATGGCTGTGGGGAGACATGCCCCACCTGCAATGCCATCCAGACAGCACCATATGAAGCTGAGAGTTCTTGTGGAATGATCCAGTGCAAGACAGGTCCATTTAAAGACTGCCACCCATTGGTTAGCCCTGTTGACTACTTAAGACATTGCCTCCATGACATGTGTTTGACTAATGGAGAAGGAGAAACTTTGTGTCAAAGTCTTCAGGCCTATACAGTTGCATGCCAGCTAGCTGGAGCCAATGTTGGAGCTTGGAGAACAGCCTCCTTCTGTTGTAAGTTTGAGATATTTAACTACTGCTTTTCTTTGGCGGTTATTTCTCACTATATTTCCAAGGCAAGGTCTTTATGCAAATTTGTATCAAAGAGACACTGGGAATACTGTACCTTGGGCCTGCGCAAAGCAGGTACTTTGCAGTGTTAGAGAATATTGGTAACTCAGGGTTGGGCGGGTGGATTATGGGAATCCTCTGAGCTTGGTTTTTCACTTGTAGATGTTTCATTAGCCACCTAGGTAACACTGAAGATGCTACCTAGACATTAATGAAAGGTCTCAAAGTAAAAACCATGCTCAGAGAACTCCTACAACACAATCAACTTTGGCATGTCACTTCAACTATCAGTAGTGACACAATCTGCCTTGAGCTCCAAGTGAAACATCAGAGACATCAGGTTTGGTCTTCTCTCCAGAAGGTATCTCAGATCTACCGATCTACTTGCAGTGCTATGTGATGCCAGCATTGATAAAGAACTTTAAGAACCACCTGAATGAATGTGGCTAATTCCACCTTCTTTGTGTGCAAATTGCCTTGCCCTTTTCAGCTCTCCCCTGCCCGGCTAACAGTCATTATGAGTTGTGTACCCGAACCTGTGATTTCACCTGTGCTGCCTTATCTGCTCCAACTCACTGCACAGGAGAATGTTTTGAAGGCTGCGAATGTGACAACGGCTATGCATTTGACGGGGAGGAATGTGTGCCTATGGATAAGTGCGGATGTGTTTATGAGAGGCGCTACATCAAGGTGGGTGCTGTTCACGAAGTAAACTCTTCATTATTCAGCCAGGAAGCTATGATTGCGATAGAGCCTGGGAAAAAAATTGCTCCAAAGTTATTTGTGGCTGCCGTGGTTCAGAAATTGTATATGTGTTGATTTATCCTTCTGACCATATCTCTGCAATTTTTAGTTTTTGGTGCATTTGAAATGTCATGCCAGGCAGTGCTGAAACGAGGATTATGCCACACATTCATTTGCTCTTGCTGTTCATCTTCTCAGGGTTCGTCTGGCTTGGCCGTGGCGTCTACTTGTTTTTCACATGCTTGCCTGGTTCACGCAGCGAGGCTATCCATGCATGATGCAATGAAGGTTTTTCGCTTTCCAGCCAGCTCGCCCCCAAGCCTGATGTTGCCACACGCTATTAGTCTTTGGACTAAATTAGGACTTTGCATCCCCTGATATAGTCATTGAAACTTAATCCTGAAGCTAGAAATGCTCACCTTCCTTTACACTTGCTCACAACCATTTTCTCTCTAATTTATATCTGGACACATATTGAAAGCTTTTTTCCCTCTTACATTCTAGCCAGTCAGGGATTCTATTGTGAATGTGATGTTAAAACAATACCTAACCAATCAGAATTGATCACTTGAGGACCATCTGAGAATGCTATAATTGACATGTTCCTGCAGTTTTTATGTATCCAATACCATCTGTTCCGGGGATAGGACAGATATTACTCTGTTGCTAAATCTAATGTTTTCCAAGTTACTCAAATAGCCTCTCCCCCCCACCGCGCACCAAAAAAATCCCCAGCTTGTATTGGTTTCCGATTTCTTATGTTCAGCCCAGGTTTCTGCTTTTTAATTTTCCCCCCCAATCCTTCTAACTATAACAGCCACGTGATATACTTTAGAAAAGCTTTTTTCTCTCCATATCTGTCATTGATCAAAGTTACTGGGCTCACTGCGCTAGCCTAATTGCACAGCAGCTGCTCTGGAATATGCGCTGATGTTCAAGAATATTATGAACATGCGATGCTAAATTAGATAATTTCCTCATCCTAGCTAATGACATTCAAAGTAGGAGTCGTAGCAGTTATTGGTTATCAGGCAAAGAGTATCAGTTGTGTTACCCATGATGCTCTCAAAGCCAGGGATGCACAACTTTTGAGCAACTAAAGACTCTATTTAGATGTTATAACATGTAATAGGGTCACAGTAGAAATTTAATGTTATTTGATTTTGTTCAACTTAATACAGTTAAATATGTATGTATGTATGTATGTATGTATTTATTTATTTATTTATATATTTGTCACATTTATATAGCTGCCCAGCTCACACAAAGTGACTCCGGGCAGCATACAGCAATTAAGAAAACAGCAAATAGATAAAAAGCAATTGTTATAAAAAGATAAAAAGTAATTTTTAAAATTACTTATGAAGATTCTCAGTCATCCTGGTGGAATTGTCTGGAGGTTGAGTCATGGCAACTGGACTTCTTTTCTTTTTGGTAGAGACGTTTTGCTACTTGTCCAAGCTGCTGAAGAAGCTGCTTGGACAAGTAGCGAAACATCTCTACCAAAAAGAAAAGAAGTCCAGTTGCCATGACTCAACCTCCAGATAATTATTAAAATGGAAATATTATCAAAAAATATAAATATACAAGCTCCACGGAGAGAGCAGAATATCAATCATAGTGGAGCCATCTAAGAATGTCTCTGGTTCCCAAAGGCCCCCAGGCCTGATGACACAACCAGAACTTTAGGGACTTCCTAAACAACAGCAGGGAAGGGGTGAGCCTCACTTCAGTGGGGAGAATGTTCCACAGGACCCACCTCCTGGGACCCACCAGATACAAGTTCCTGGCTGATGGAACCCATAGCATACATTCCCTGCCAGATCTAATGGGACAGGCTGATGTAATCAGGGAGAGGTGGGAATAAAATGCTTATTCTGCAAGTATTTTTCACCTATCCTATTAAAAACTCCTAGTGGACATAATGTTTTCAGGTTGTGCACCTTTGTTTAAGTGGAGTGACTAGAGCAGTGTTTCTCAAACTTGGCAACTTTAAGATGAGCAGACTTCAATAGCCAGAATTCCCCAGCCAGCATGGCTGGCGGGGGAATTCTGGGAGTTGAAGTCCGCTCATCTTAAAGTTGCCTAGATTGAGAAACATTAGACTAGAGATTGAATTCATTGCATGGCTTCTATTCCATGGTTTCACCTGATGAAAGCAAGAACCTCAGCTCAGAGTAAATTATTCCATTTCCTGGCTGATTTAATGAGTTAGATGGCCTCAAGCATATCCAGTTTGGCATTTAGTCTGTGGCAAAATGGCTTTGCCCAGAACGTATAAGCATTTGGAGTTGAACTGGTACCACCAGCCCCATTTGGTAAGAAAGTGTTCATGTGTTTCTTTTTAAGAGTGCTGTTTCTTTGGCTTTGTTGATTCTGCTCCATGCGTGATTTCCTTGGTAGTTCTAAGACGATTTTTCACTGGAGTTTTTTCATCTGGAATTGCTCTCCAGGCAGGGGAGACAATCTTATCCAATGACTGCTCCGAGAAGTGCACTTGCCACCCATCTAGCCAGCTCATCCGTGTCAAGAACCGCTGCGCTGTGGGAGAGACTTGTATGCCCACAGCCAAGGGGTATGGCTGTGTAAGACAGGAAGGCCAATGCACTCTGATCCCAGGCGCATGGCTCAGCTCCTTTGATGGTGTCACAGGGAAGCTTATCACCAGCGGTGCTTACAAGCTTGCATCCTACTGTGAGGAGGACTCACCCTCCTGGTTTAAACTGGTGGTGGATTTCAATGACTGTAACCATGACATGGTGCCTGCTGCTACAGCAGTCTACATCTTCTTCCGGGAAGCGTTCATCACAGTGACTAACCTCAAGGAGACTTGGGTAAGCTGTGGCCCACAATGATACCATAGAACTCTGTGTCCCCAAATTACGTCTCACCAAATTATGGGTGGGTGGAGAGAGGGACAAGAGTCAGGGGCCAATGGCCTGCAGTGTTACAATGCAAGCTGTACCCCTTTTGAATATGAGTTACAGTGGTATATGCACCCTGTAAGGGGAGAAGCTGGAACTGTGATGTCACAACATACATCTTGTCATGCTGAGGAAACCCCTGGATTCTGTAGATGCTCTAAAGTTCAGTTAGCAGAACTTTACATCTACAGAAATACTATAGTGGATGGCTATTTCCTTCCATTCCTGCTTGTCAATTCCCTCAAAGCAAAATACTGGCTACTGAATGGCTGTGTTCACATAACCTATGTAACTGGGTCACTTAAAGACCTCACGGCCTCTCGTGTGGTTTCAGAGTTAAGATGTTGGACTAAGATTAGGGAGACCCAAATTCAAGTCTACCCTTAGCTAGGGAAACTCACTTGTTGACTTTGGGCCAATCGCGTCTTTTCAGATCAGTCTTCCTCACAGGATTGTTATGGGATTAAAATGAAGGGTGATAAACTCCCTTGAAGAAAAGGCTAGATATAGCAAACAAAATACTAAGCTAGCCAACCTTGGCTAGGTTTGTGTTTGGTGCGGTTTTCTGGACCAGATGGGCCTTCCCAGCTTCAGCCAGCAGGGCACTTCTTACATATGTACAGGATGGGACATATCAACACATAGGCTGCACAATGTATTAAGCCATGGTTTGTGTTAACTGTGGTTTGTTGAATTGGCCAAACAAATCATGTTATGGCTGTGTTTGCATAACACTCTTAAGCAGGTGAGTTACAAACTCAGGGTCTGGACAATATATGAACCTTGATAAGTTTTTTTGCAGCTTAACGTAGTGTGCAAACCCAGCCCATAGCTTAATTCAGTAACCAAAGTTACTGTCCAAACCTATAACTTTGTGTTTAATGGGATTCCAGTATTATCCTATGTTCTACATTCTTGCATTCAGATAAAATTCTCAAGATTTTCTACCCCAAATTAGAAATTTAGAAGAGAAAACTACTTGACGGTGCTGCTTGATAATCATTCCCCAGCAACCTCTAAGAGGTTGGAGCTAGAGCTTTCAAACAGTTCTTAGTACCTGAATTAGACTACATTTCCCATGATTCTTTGGGAAACTTACAAAGTCAAACTGATGAAAAGGTTTAAGTGTCAGACATAAGAAATCGTGACAATACTTAATTCCATTATTAACCCACAACAGCAGAGTCTTGAGCCCAGGAATCTTCACTTTCCATGTCTCCCATTACTTTTCTTTCAGGTCAATGGACTCTTGGTCCAGCTCCCACACAATGTCTCCACAGCCATCTCCATCACTGAATCTCAGGACAGCATTGTCATCAATCAAAACTCCCAGCTACAAGTTCTCTACAGTCCCAATGGCAAAGTAACAGTGAAGGTCACCAGCAACATGGCAGGGAAGCTATGTGCTCCTTGTGGGAACTTTAACAACGACTCTTCAGATGACTTAAGGCTACCGAATGACCAGATTGCAAATAACATTGCTGAGGTGGTTGATGCCTGGAAGGCCAGGGATTTCTTGGGGTGGTAAGTAATGCTAGTTGCAGCTTGTGACAATTTAAGAATAAGGCAGTGGTTTTTAGCCTTGGGTCCTAAGATGTTGTTGGACTGCAATTTCCATCACCATCAGACAATATTGCTGTTATTCAGGAATCATTAGAGTTATATTCCAACAATACCAGGAAACCACTAATCTAAGAGCTAATAGCAATGACTCTCTGGGGTCTAGGGCAGAAAGACCCATTTCCATAATCTGCTCCCTGAATCTCTCTCATCATTGCTATAAGAAACTTAAATTGGAGATCACAGGGACAGAACTGAGGGTTTACAACTTGCTAAGCATGGATAGACTAGATAAACTAATCAGAAGAATAACACATGCTTCTGAGCCCCCTCCAAGCTCACATCCTACTTTTCAATCCCAGTTCCATTTGCTCAATGCACTCCCTTCCTTCCTTCCTTATTCCCTGTGCTCACAATGTGCCTAACCTGATTACTGAATTCATCCATTTTCCTGGGTTCATACAGTTAATCAAACAGCCTGGGTTTGCATAAAAATATTGTTGCAAAATCCAGCCTTTAACTGTTGTGCAAATTCAGTGGTTAGGGCCTTTTAAGCGACCTGATTAAATATGCTGCACAAGCCCAACTATTATGGGTTCATAGATTGCCTTAAGCCATAATATTGTTTATTTGGTATTGGCGTACTGCGGTGTGTGAACCTAGCCATTTGTAAATAGTGGTTTATGGCTCTTGAATTCAGCCAGTTTTGTTTTATCCAGGCTTTGCTGAAGAAACTATATCATCGTTTGTAGCATGTGAACCCACTGTTGATCGCTTCCTGCAATGATTAAACAGCAATGAAGATTTTTTATTCCCATGCTTAACCTTCCAAAATAGAAAAATGAAAGGCTCAGATTGAATATTGATAGTGAACGGGTGAAAACAGGCTTCCAATAACTCCTTGAAGTTAGATCTATACAGCTTTTTCTTTTGCTTCTTTCTGTAGCTACTAATTCCCAAGAGGCCTGTTGCTGTTTAGAATGGTAAGTGATTCTCCAAATTATAGTTATTTCATCATGGACATAATCTGAATTACAGAAACAGAATAATGGCAGTTTGATGGACTTTAAAGGGATCCATGAACACATCCTGATTTCTTATCAAACTTTTGGCTGGATTTTTTCCTCTTTAAGTCTTCTTCAAACAAAAGATGGTGGAGTGGGTAGCAGGAAGTACCAAGAAGAATACCTTTGGTATCTGAGGTTCACAGATTGGGGACAGTTGTTCTGCAGAAATAGCATCAACTAGCAGATCAAGAATAACGTCCTTTTCTTTTTTCGCTGTTATGGTTATACGTAGAATCATGTACTGGGCTGTATAAGCACTTCAGCATTTTTTCGAAAGACACTACCATCATAATTTTTATTGAAAGAATTTTACATAAGATTAAAAAAAGCTACAGAAACTTAAACAGGAAAATGGAAAAGGAGAAAAAGATATAAAGAATAAATGAAAAAGTGAAAGATAGCAAAAGACAAAAAAGAAAAAAAGATATTTATAGAAGTGACTTCCGATCTTTGCAGCAGTTACAACCGTAATAAAAAGACACTACAATCGACAGCTTCAGAATAAAACACATCGCTCCTGAGTTAAATTAATATGCAATCAATTATTAACTCTAGGAGACAAGAATGGAACCCCCATATGAAAAGGTAGCATATGAAAAGGTAGCAGATTGCTCTCATCTTAATGACCTGTAGATTTCCCATAAGGATCTGTCTGTCTACTGTAAGAACTACAAGAACCTTTTATCATAAGCTTTATCTTCAACGGGTCCAACTGCTTTGTGAATCTTAATGGGAACTCAGCATCTGGTCCCATACTGCCATATTCAGAAACAAAAATGTGCAAAGCTATTGCTTTAGCAAGCAAGCATTATAAATTAATATGCACACTATAAATCCTTTGATAACTCTCACATATTTATGCAAACTCATTTTCTTAAGTATTTCTGGATGTATTTGGGTGAAATATCTTCATATGCATGTGCCATATTTAAAGGAGAAGAGGGGATTAAGTTGTAGCTGGGATGGAAGTACACTGAAGGTTCAAAGTGAATAATTGTTTTACTATCTGCCCAGTACCATTTCCATTGCTCAGAAATACACATTCACCCATAATATGATTTCATTGGATATTAGCTTAATGTTTCTAATCATGATGGGAGAAAAGCAGATGCAATATTCATTAGCATCCTCTTGTTTCTTGTACTATAGGAGTTGTGTTCACATAAGACCCTTAGCCTTCTGGTTGGTACAAGCCTAGTTTTCTCATCAGCACAACATTCTCAGCTAGATCAGGCTGGGCGGAACCCAGCCACAGTTTTGTAGTATTAAATCCTCTTTCTTTCCCATAGATTGCTTCCTGTTCCAAGGACAGACCAGCTATGATCCCTCCCTTGCCATTAAGCCTCTTTGGGTGTCACTTACTAGGAAGGAACCTCAACGGAGCATTACAGAACTATATTCGCTTCCTCCCCATTGCTTGGAGAGAGTCTACCAACCTGTTCCACCTCCACTTATTTACACATTCCGATACTGTCACCGAAGTCTGTTGCTACCTGATATGCTACCAGTCATGTGGTTTTGTGTTGAGAAAGTTGTGGAGAGACATAGAATATTTATAGCAAGAGACGGCTAGGTGTCCTTTTTACTACTGAATGGCATTTCCACAGTGGGATGAATAATAGCCAGAATCAGACCCAGGGCCTCAGTTCACAGGTGCATATTTTTTCCCATTCTCTCTCTCTCTCTCTCTCTTTCTCACACACACACTTCTTGGAAAGCATGAATGTCATCAGCTCAACACTGTCAAAGTTCTTCTTTCTTCCCACTATCTAGGACAGTGTTGTCCAAACTTGGCCACTTTAAGATGAATGGACTTCAACTCCCAGAAGGAGTTGAAATCCACTCATCTTAAAGTGGCCAAGTTTGGACAACACTGATCTAGGAGGAATGCCTTTTAAAAGTGCTTTCTGTGTCACGTATGTGCTTACATGCAGTGGGAAATATCAAAGGGAACATTCAATATCTGTAGAATGCTCAATTCTGAGTGAAGATACTTTCCACTCTCCAATCCTTCAAAAACCAGTTTAAAGGCAACAGGAACAGAGAGAATACACAAAGAACACCAAAAGTGAATCAGAGCCCAAACTTCAGCAGAACAATAACAGAATGTAACAACTATCATCCAGTGAGTAACCTTCCCACCCTGGACTATCATAAATGCTGGAGTAACAAAAATCCCCATCCTTCCCATATCTTACAAATGGGAAATAAAATAAATTACTAGTGTGCTTGATCCATTTATCTGGTGGTTTGCAAAAATCTGAGCGGTTACTATGAGGGGAAGCTCCCTGAGTTCCAAACCATCATTCCTCTGTAATGTTTAAAAGCTGTGAGTACTGAAAGTGGAATGATAGTATGTTAGCAGTTTAGCAGCCAGATTTATTTCTTCCCAAAGTTGTCACAATGATTTCTGTGGGAGTGGGTGAGAGAAAGGAAAAATAAATTCAAAACAATGCATATATACAAGCTTCAGGAAAAGAGGAGTTCCAGAAACTGAACCACTTACACAGCTTGAATTTCACTTCAATTGTCTCTTGAGCAACAATTCTTTATTTATTTTTTTAAGTGACTCCTTTGCTATTGGCTATTCATTACTGAGCTGTGTGACATCAAAACACTGGTTCAAAGGAAATCCTTTATCTCAATTGTTGGGAAGTTCCTTGTAAACCAGACAGCATGACTTATCTTTCATCATGATTTAAAAAAAAAAAAAAATCCATGATCAGTAGCCTTACATGACTCCAGCTCCAGGCTGAGAAATCTGCAAAGGATGGTGTCCTTGGGCACAATGACTTCTCCAGAGACAATTCTGTAGATATAGATACATATCTTTTATTGACATGTATGTATGTTTTTACAGTGCCTTCTCGAGGCATTGCAGGTAAACCATCTTTAAGGGCAAAATGATGCAAAGCAGCTGTGAGCCATGGTCACTGATGTAGGCTGATGGTCGGGATCAAGCTTTTGAACTAATGCTTGCTAGAAAAGAGAAAGAAAAGTAAGTTGGATTGTTATAGACTCCATAGCCCCAGCTGCTTTCCTGCTAAACGTGATGCTCAGGTGGGTTGATATTGGTAAGAACCCAGTGAAAACAGCTAAGCAGCTTACAAACCCAAAGCCAGCCTGAATAAAAATATCTCAGCTCCCTGGTGTTTATAATCAGAATTTCTTAAAACAAAACAAAAACCACCAGGAATCAGATTTGTTTGGGACAACGGTGCTAATGTCTTCTTGGCCTAAATTAGCACCCTACATCCTACATTTTAAAAGGAAACCTGGGGAGAAAACACGGAAATTTCTTAACAGATCTAAGAGCAGCATTACAGGAGAAATCAGGAAATCAGATCGAGAAGTAAGTCTGGAAAAGTATTTAAGGTGGGTTTTGGAAAATGTGAAGATTGCCATAGACTTCAGTGTTATATTGAACCATATTGATTTGACCAAGGATGGTTGCTTTAATGCCATCAGAGGGAAGGGATTCCATGCCTCCTAAGGGTAGCCTGACACTTTGAATTTAAGGTAGTTTCAGCCTTATTTAAACATCATTTCCTCCTAGCCCAGAAACTTCCAGTTCAATGCATCTGAATTGGTGGTATCTCATTTCCTATACCATATTACCCATGCTCCTGGTTTGCTGGAGAACTCATTACAGCTCTACTCATTGCTTTACATTTTTTAGCATTGTTGTAGGCTCCTTGTGGGATGCTGGCGTGACAGACTGTGCCTTCTGGCTATTTCTAATTGAGAAGATTGGTCTACCGCTACAAGCACAAATAAATTGGTAGCATAAAGCAAGGATGGGAAAACTGCCTCCATTCTGGCTAAGTTCCAAAAGCCCCTTGCAAATAAATCTCCACCTCCATCTCTATCTTCTGGCCTTTTGCAGGAAGAATCTGACAGGCTGCTGGATGGGGAGAGCAGGGGGGAAAGAAAGAGATTGGCAGAGAGAGAGAGAGAGTTGCCTCTACCCATATTTGGCTCTGTCCACTTTGACCTTTGTCTTTGGCTCTATTCACTGCTAGCATGTATTCTCAGCAGATTATCTCAATGGGAACACAGTTCTGGACAAGAAAAAGCATTCCAGCTGTGCACTCCTAAATTAGAGAATGAATGATTGAAGCATTAACTTACCAGCTGATGAAGTCTCTGGCCTTCCATGCATCAATCATCTCAGAAATGTCCCCCACAACTTTTCCATTGGGTAGCATAAGATCATCAGAGATGTCACCATTGAAGTTTCTGCAGGATCCACACAGCTTGCCTGCCAAGCTGTCTTTGGCCTTCACGGTCACTTCTCCTTTGAGGCCAAAGAGAACCTGAAGAGCCTTCCCATGACTAATTGTAACAACGTCTTCCAAGATACTTACAGACACAGTTTTAGAAAGGGAAACTGGGAGGTCCACCAGCTGCCCATTGACCTGAACAAAAAGTGATCATGGCACATGTTTAGTTTATTGAAATGCGTCCATCTGCAAATGGAAGATCAGAGTTCAAAGCTGAGGGAATGGTCTAATCAGAGGTGGGTTATGGTAAGGTTAACGAGCATTTTCCCCAGTGTTTGTTTCAGAGGTAAGAGGTGAGAGTGAACAGAAGGAGTGGAAAGACATGAATTGTATGAAATTAAAAATGGCTCCCCTGTAAGAATGCCTATCTGAAAAAACAGAAGATTTAATGAATTTTCTTTGTTAACACACTTTAATCAACAAAGTGAATTCATATTCAGCTGGATTTTACACTATTTCATTTAAAATTTAGTGGAAAAATTTAAGGGAAGCTGCGTTGGTTTAACTCAGGGATGGGGCGTTGTGACCCCAGGGACTCCTTTTCTGCCCCCTTCAGAATCCCTCTATGACTGCTGCTTTGTGACAGGAAATAACCCAAACATGATGTGTAAGTCCTAAACTAGGCATAATGCAGTTTTAAAACTCCCCCCTCCTCAAAAAAAATAAGGGAAAAACAAATTAGAAGTGGACATAATCAGCATTTCCAGAATTCTCCACCAAATTTATGGGCAGGGATTGATTATTCTAACTTTCTTCACAAAAAGGCAAACGTCTCTAGCACTTTCTCTAGGGAAAGACTTCCCCTTAGCAGCAAAAGTCACACCACAATTGAAAAGCACTTACCTTTAAAGTAGGACAGTTCTCTTCTTCAGGTAAACATCATGATTGGAAGGTGTCATTGACCAGAGGCGCCATGAATTATTGTTTTAATTGTTGGGTTTTAATCTTTGTACACCACCCAGAGTCACTGTTGTGAGATGGGCAGCCATATAAATGATTTAAAGGAATCAAATGAAATAAATAATAGGCTGGGGTATAAACTTAGGGACAAAATCCAAGTTCAGTGAAGGTGTTTAATTCTCTCACAAGTCTTCTTTGCTTATAGCACCAAAAACCTTCATAACAAAATATATCAACTCAGCATTTCTTACTGTAATGGTATGTGGGAATGACCTTGGGAGACCAGGCAAAGAGATGCTGCCTAGGGAAAGGGAAGATAAGAGACAGCCTAGCCCATAGCTGCATAGCGGGTGCAGCAAGAGGCTCAGAAGGGACCCTCCCTAACTTCTTAGGCCGTAAAGGGGGCAGGGGGAGAGAAGTGTTTTCAGCCTTGCAAGATTCTGTTAATGTAGCTTTACAATAAAGTAGAATTAGCTTGTCTGGCTATGTTTCTTGTCTGGTCTATCTGGTAAGGCTGACATCAATCTTGCAAGTAAAACATAACATAACAAAAACATAACAAAATATAACAACTCAGCATCTCTTACCCAAACTTCCTTTTCTTGGTTGATAGCAAGAACAGCCTCTCGGAAGAAGAAGTAGACTGCAGAACCAGAGTTTATTTCACCACCACTGCAGCCCCTGAGATCCACCACTAGCCGGAACCATGTCTGGGCTGTTTTGTCACAGAGAGAGGCCATCACATAGGCACCATCATAAAGTATTGTCCCAGAGACACCATCAAAGGTGGTCAGCTGTGCTTCTGAGGTGAGGTTGCATTGAGCTTCCTGCTTGACACAACCGCGTCTGCCATTTTGAAGTACACAAACCTCCCCTTTTAGGCAGCTGGTTTTATTGCAGGCAAGCTGGCCTGGTGTATGGCAGGTGCATTTTTCTGAACAATCCCTGGAGTTAATGGTCTCTTCAGCCTATGGCAGAACATTGCCAAACAAAAATAAATACCAATGTTCTGGAAAGGATTCTTTTAAAAACTCTGTTCAAATGGACATGGAGATTTCAACTTATTGTTGCAAAAGCTGACATTCAATCTTACATCCTTAAAAGAATGGCATTTCCATCTAAACAGAGACTTTTTTTCTTGGCATGTTCAAGAAATATTTCCAGCGATGCTCCTCTGCACCCCTCCTCCATTACCCTAACTCTGGATCCACCTTTTCTATCCAGAATGTGGCAATCTCTGGGTCGAATTCCACTTGGAAAAAGAAGTCCCTCTTATTATTAGAGCATTATTGACCTTTTGCATATTCTAAGACTTGTGGTCCGTCACCATGCATAGGCAAAGGAAGGATGAGGCAACTACAGATTCTCAAACTATAGGACAAGTAGATTGCAAGCAGGAAATGCTGGCTTACTCATTTTGCAAGCATCTCAGTTCAGTGTTTTTACCGTACCCCCGTGTGCATCAGACCAGAAGAGCTTCTGGTTCTTCTTCTCTTGGCACCACAATAGCTCTGCAAACTCATGAAACAGCTAAGAACAGTTCTGGCACCTACCTTCATGTAGTGCCCATCATGTACACAGCCACAATTATCTATGGATGTGCACTTTTCCCCATCAGAAACATAGCCATCATTACACTGGCAGCCTTCAAAGCATTTCTTAGTACACTGAGTGGGAGAAGATAGACCTGCACAGGTAAGATCACAGGACCTGGTACATAGCTCGTAGTGGCTGTTGCCTGGGCAAGTAAGGGCTGAGGAAAGAAGGAAAGCACAATTATAGAACTTCAATACAAAGTGTTCCATGATTTTCATGCTTCAAGGAAAGAGATGGCTTAACTGCATGTGAAATAGTGGCTGAACATCTGCATTGCAGTGTGCTAATGTGGTGTGGGCAAATTGACTCACTTAATGAAATCCTAAAGCTAATTTCAAAACTCTCTGCAGGAGATCAGGTTCTATCTTTAGTAAGAGATGTGTTCTCCTTTTCCTGTAGTCAGCTGCTTAGAAGAAAGAAGAGGCTGTCAAAAAGAAAAAAGGGTGTCTGTATTGGAAGGTCCCTGGAAGAACATGGTGATTTCAGTCCATGCAATCACCAGGAGTTGAGCCTGACTCTATAACACCTAACTAAAGACTTGCTACGTGTTCATCTACCATGAGGCCCTAACAGATGACCACTGAGAAAATATGATCCTCAATAGAAAAAGATTTCCCACTTCTGTGCTAAGTGATCAGATGATAAGGAAGCTATTGGCATATTAAAATAGTGGTTAGCTAAGCTATCTTAATGCTATCAGAGAAAGGTGGAGCAAAGATAAATTAGTCTGCCATTGGTTGAGGTGGTCATATCCAGGATAGATAAAGCAGGCAGACAAGATAAGGTAAGTCACAAATAAAGAATAGGATTTCATTGATTACTACACTTATATGCCATCAGATAATTTTAAGATTAAATCCTTTTAATCTTCCGAAAAGCACTCAAGACCTGGGATAGGATGATTTTTGTGAAATGAACCTGTTACGGGCTGCACGGGAAACTATGGTGCCAAGTCTAACATTTTTTATTTTTAATCTTTTTATTATACATAGATGCGGTTTTCTCTCTTGGTTGTGACCAGCCCAGTTTGGTATTGGATGGACAACTATATAAATGTTTTAAATAGATAAATAAAATAAATCAATAAAATGTATAGATCATGGAGACCTCTCAGATTGAAGCATTCCTCCAAAACGTCTGTCTAGCTTCAGGTCTGCCTCTATGGTTTTCTCCCTCTACCCCATTTAATTTTTCTAACAACTACCCTCAAAGGTAGTTTAGGCGAAGGAATGGCTACATGTTTGTTTAACTTATGACAGAAGTGGGACTGAACCTGGGCTTTCCCAGTTTTAGTCCAACTCAGTGTTTCTCAACCTTGGCAGCTTGAAGACGTGTGGACTTCAACTCCCAGAATTCCCCAACCAGCCATGCTGGCTGGGGAATTCTGGGAGTTGAAGTCCACACGTCTTCAAGCTGCCAAGGTTGAGAAACACTGCTCTAACTACTAGAGAAAGTGATGTTCAGGAAAAATGGGAAACCAGGGATATAAGAAAAGGAGTAAAGGAATCATCAACAGTTGCAGGTCTAGATCAGAGGCTGAGCATAGCAGAAGCAGATCCATTTCTCAACTCACGGCAGAAGGAGGCTGTTCTCCATGTCTTGATAGTGGCTCCAGCTGCTTGACATGCAGCGACATAGGCCTGTAGGCTCTGGCAAAGAGCTTCTTTGGCTCCATGAGCTGCACATACTGCATACAGGCAGAGATTAAAATACTCAGCAGGCTTCACCAGGAGATGGCAGTCTTCAAAAGGGCCTGAGGTGGCCCTGATCAACCCACAAGAACTCTCCACCTGATATGGCCTGGTCTCAATAGCATTGCACAAGGGACAGTTCTGCCTGCAGTCATCAGAACAACTGAGGTGCTCAGCTGGCACTTTCCAGGACGCTCCGAAGGTGGTCACATTTGAGGTACTGCTTCCATCAGGCAGTTGGAATTCATCTCGCCTTGCCCCATTGAAGTTGCCACACAAGCCACATACCTGTCCTTGGTATGTGCTAGGGATGAGCACAAGGATGTAATGGGAAGAATCATAGAGAACTTTGAGACCAAAGTCAGTTTGGACCACAATATTCTTCCCCTCTTGATTGATTAAAATTGCCTTTCTCTTTATCCCAAGTGGCAGGGTATAGAACTCCCCATCGACCTATGTTGGCAGAAGAGAAAAATCCATGTGAGATTTAACTAACATGAAGATAGACACAACTCACCTTCACATGTTCCAAGGGGGAAGAAAAGCACAACTAAAATAGCCAAAAAGAGCAAATGACCTGTTTTCATTAGTGTCAGCCTGAGAAAAATAACCTGATTTTTTTCCTTAAAGTTCTAATCTTGTTCAGTGAAAGAGAATTGGCTTTAGACTTTTTTCCCAGAGGAGAAGAGTATTTCACTGAAACTGTGATAGGTGAAGTACGGTATTCTTGTGTTTAATTTGCTATGAGGTAGCCCAGGCACGTGTGTGAATCTTTTGCCCTTCGCTGCATAATCCTCTCTCCGGCACCCTAATGTTTAAATTCCAAAGAAAGGCATTATGAGGGAACTTCTCTCATTTGGGGTTTTTCACTAGCAGTGCAATTTTCATCACAAAGGGGAAATCTCACCCTGGAGAAACTTTAAGAATTTGTCTCCCTAATAACTGCTGTCCTCAAGTTAGTTTGCAGAATTTAGAAAGGCCATTTGTACCCAGCTCTGGTTTACACTCTTTCATACAACTTGGGTCATTTCTGCACAATTCATTTATAGCGTCTTCATAGCATCGTTCAGCCATGGCTGAAGTGATATAAAGCCTGTCCACATTACTGCTATTTGGGCACAGCAAAGGTTGGATGGCTTTAGAAGATGCTATAAATCTCTCGCATGGAAATCACCTTGGAATCTCTGATTCTGAGAAGCACGACGTGCTTCCTCTCTCCATGAAACAGCAAATATACAAATAGAGAAATCAACAGAAGGGGGAGACAGACTATAGGTTACCCTTACCCTCCTCATCTGCAAGTGTTGAAATCTGATAAATGGGCTACGTGAACAGCTGAAATCAGCATCCATTGATGATGAATGGCATGGGAATCCTCTTTAGAAATAAAGGCAGCAAGATCATTATGTGACACTACAGGAAATTGAAATTGCTAGAACCACAAGGTGCTGCTATTGCTGCTGGATAAATATATCTTTAGAAGTTAGGAGGGAACTTTGGCTCCATATTTGAGAGTGCCTGGACAACCTTACCACTGAATGTTTCATACAAGCTTTCTCACTCAACCTTTCTTGGATTCATTACTGATTCTTTAGACCAGGGAGAGAACAGGAAGAAATGCACTGCTGATTTCATTGCAAAATGGACAGAAAAGAGGACCTACCAGAACTTGCCAGGTCATTCCTCTCACAAGTCTGACAACATAACCTCGAACAGTGATGACAATCATTTTTGGCACAACTTTGCCTTCCCCAGAGCGCTCGTTCTCTACCACCACAGAGAAATGGACAAGTTCAGGATCCCTGCCACAGACTTTGACCAAAGTGTAAGAACAAGACCCCAGGAAGTTGAAGGTCTCTCCATCCAAAGTGAGATAGTGGCTTCCACCAGTCATACTGCATTTGCCACAGCCAAGAGGGTGGCAACCTTGCTTCCCGTTCTCAATCTTGCATTGCTGCTGAACCCCACAGAAGACTTTCCGACATTCCACAGCACCATTTTCTCCACAGCGACATTTGTCTTGGCAAGAGGCACTGGGGTAAAATTCATCACCCTTTTTATAATACCTGCCTTGGTACAGACAACCACAGTCCCCTATTGGGACACACTGATCTCCACTCAGGACAAACCCAACATTGCAGTAACAACCTTCTTTGCAGGATATCTCACATCCATCAGGAGCTGAGAGGCCATGACAAGTAACAGGGCAGCCATTTCCACAGAGTTCATAATGAGAATTGCGGGGGCAGGAAAGGCCTGAAAGAAATAGTTGAATATTAGGGCAGGGATCATGTATGCTTTGTTTAACTATGATTTGTTGAATTGCTCACAGTTATTTGGGCTCATACAACAAGCAATTTGCCACACACACCTAGAATATTGCATCCAGTTTAGAACATCACATTTTAGAAACGGTGTTGTGTAACTGGAGTGTGTTCAGGGTAGAACAATCAAGATAAAAAGGGTCTTAAAGGAAAAATGGAGAATAGTTGGAGCTGTTGGGTATTTTAGCTTGGAGAAGAAAAGACTGCAGTAAGACATGACAGAATCTGAAGAATCTGTAGACCTGGGGACAGAATGATTCAAAGTTGTCCCAGAAGACAGGACAGAAACAATGGGTTTAAATTACAAGGAAGTAGATTCCAGTTGAACACCAGGAAACATTTCATAACAGTAAGAGCTCTTCAGCAGTGGAAAAGACCACTTTGAGAGGAAGTGGCCTCCCTTTTGGTGATAGTGTTTGAACAGAGGCCAGATGTCCATCTTTCAGAAAACTGGATTCCTGCATTGGGCAGTGGGTGTGGTAGAGGGTAGACTAGCTGATTACTATTATACCTCCCAAACCTTCATTCCCTGATCCTATAATGCTCTGCTAAGCCATAATACATGATCTACAAACAATATTTGGACTCACATAATGCATTAAGCCAAAACTGAGAAAATCCCATCACAGCTTGGTGCAGTGTGTGAAATCAGCTCATTTGTTGAATCTCCCTTGATGTAATAGGATCTGTGTTGACTTTGCAGGAAGGGACTCAGGACTCCTGAGCTTGACATCCTGTTGGATTTCTGTCAGACTGATGTACAGCATCTCACAATCAGGTTAAATTAAGCAGAGCGAAGCTGAACCATCGCTTCTCCCTCAATTTGGCACCTTACTGAAGGCTGCAGAATTGAAGAAGATCCTTTGGCTATTTGATGGTGGGCACTGGGGGTGCTATATTCCCCCTCCCTGTGCTCAGAAGTGAGAGGGCCATGTTGTTTTGCAAAGCTGCTTTGGTTGAGGCTTTGCTTGGGCCTCCATCAGGGATGTTGTGGGGGAGGGAGGAAAGAATCAAGATCTGCAAGATCCAAGCATACTATTGAGATGGAAGCCCCTCCCCTTTTGTACTAAAAAGGCGGAGCTTTAACTGTGATGTCATGCCTCACCTCTTGAAGATTTTGACCCCCTCCCATGCTTGCCCCTGCCTCCATCAAAGGAACGTGTCCCTTTGAAGATCTGCACAGTCCTACAAGTTCTTTCTTGTCCAGCCATAAGACAATAAAACCTTCTGTATTATTGCTGTATTGCTTCTTTATTCATGACCAGAAACCCAAAAAAAAGTTTAGGTACCAGGGAACCTAAACTAGAGCTAATGTTAAATGTATGTTTATTCTTCTTTTTAATAGAAAGAACATTAAACAGAAGGTTTTTGTTGGGTCGATTTATTGTACCTTGCTTTGGGATTACTTTCGATAAAAAGCAGGCCAAAAATGGGGCCCTAAATGTATTAAGGGCCCTGTCTCTTGGCTATATTGATAATGATTATGATGATTTTCTCAGCTGCTGTATATATTTATTTTTGTATTGCTTTTAATTGTTTTTATTGTATTAGAATTGTTTGCTGCCCAGAGTCGGTTGGTTGAGATGGGTGGCTATAGAAATTAAATAAATAAATAAAGCCCCTTCCCCCTCAAATAATGCCTTCAAAGAAAGACTTTTCTTCACAAATATCAGCACACGGAAGGAAAAGATTAATTCACCTTCCATCTAATGGTAAATTCCCCCCTCTAGCTGACATTGCTTTCATTTAAAAAACAAATTGCACATTAAACACATCAGATCTATAGAGTCCTTGGGGTTCTCTGAGCTTGGTTGTTTTCTTGCAAACATTTCATTACCCGGCTAGGTAACATCTTCACTGAAGATAACAACTAGCACTGAAGATGTTACCTAGCTGGGTAATGAAACATTTGCAAGAAAACAACCAAGCTCAGAGAACCCCAAGGACACCACAGTTCAACCCTGAGCTACACATATTTGCTTCTATTGGTACATCAGATCTAGTTTGGTTTGGAGAAGGGTTGTTTCCTGGCTTCCTTCTTTGACCCTCCCTTGCAAAAATCTCTCTAATACTTACTGCAAAAAGAGGCCAACCGCCATTGGTCAATCTGGATGCCCTCTCCTTGGCACACTGTTACATAGGCAGTGATGGCACTGCATAGGATGCTCTGGTGGCCTTTGTACAGGCAGGTATCAGAGACACAAGAATCAAGGTAAGGAGCTGGGTCAGTGGCTTTGTGGCAATGCCTGAAAGGTCCATCTTTTCTGGAGAGGATCCCACAGTAGCGGTCAGCCTTGTAAATCTGTTTCTCATTTTCACTACAGCCTGGGCAGTTGCTGGTACACCCATTCACACAACCAAGAATCTCTCCTTCTCTCCAGCTGTCAGCAAACTGGATAAAATTGGCTGTTTGTTTCCCATTCTTCATGGTCAGATCTCTACCAGGTTTTTGACTGCCATTTCCACAGAGACCACAAATTGCATCGAGATAGCTGCCAGGAACAACGATGTGGACTAGTCTGTCCCAACTGAAGATCACGGAAAGATCAAACTGAGTCTTTATAAGGACATGATTTCCACTAAGGTAGGCCTTAATCTTGTCTTCATAGTAAAAGGGCAAGTCCACTAATACTCCATCAACCTACAGGAAAGACAGAGAATACTGTCAAAATGGAAAACAAAGACCATCACCCCAGAGGAAACAACTGAGACCAGATTTAAGGGAGGTTCCAGCCTACCACATCCTTATACAGAATCAACTCCATAGAAAACAGTGGAACTTTCTCCCAAATAAAGATGAACAAAATCTGTTGGACTCAACACTTAGCTGCAAAATGCAGCAGTTGATCGATTGATTGATATTTCAAATTTAGTCACCGCCCCTCTCACTCAAAGAGCGACTCTGGGTGGTTTACAACAACAAGCATAAAAAAAACATTTAAAATACAATAAAAACAGCGTTCCTAAATAAGGAATATAATCCAAGCCTACCCTCCTACCTGGATTGTGTGAGGATGCTTGTGGCTGATTGTAATGGTCATGTTATAGACTTCCAAGATGATGACAGAAGAGAATGGCAACATCTTCTTGCCTTGGCTGTTCTGGATCTTGATGATGAATGGAGTGAGGGTAGGATCATTGGTGCAGAAGCCAACCAGCTGGTAAATGCAAGTGCCAGTAAAGTCATATCTCTGCCCATCAAAAGTGGCATAGTGATGATTCCCCATTACTGTGCAAGTGGCAGAGCTGATGGCATGACAACCTCGGATGCCGCTGACTATTCTGCATCTTTCGCTCGCCTTGCAGCTAGCTGGCTTGCACTCCACCATGCCCATCCTGGGGTCACACTTGCAGTGAGAGGTGCAGCTCTCATCACCCCAGAATTCCTGGTCCGGTTTGTAGTAGAGGCCATTGTAGGTACAGCCACAACTCCCCACGGGGACACATCTATCCACACTGAGCACGTAGCCTTCATTGCATTGACAGGTTTCCACACAGGGCTTCTCGCAAGATAAGGAAGCCAGTCGGTCAGAGCAGCTGTTTGGGCAGGCGCTTCCACAGGACTCATAGTGGCTATTTGCAGGACAGGGCAAAGCTGGGAAGAAGCAAAAGAGTAAGGACTTTAGGATACAAAACAGAGTAGCAAGGACTTCGCAGTAAATTGAACAGATGGAATGCCAATGTAACAAGTTAGGGTTGCAGTAAACTCTACCAACCATCTCATGTGTTTACTGCACATATTAGTATAATGGCATCTTCACAGCCTGACAGAGGTTCACATCTGGACCACCTGGACATTCTACCCATATCAGTTAAGAGAACAACCAGCTTGCCAGTTTCCCCAGAGATCCTCAGCATTGACTAAAAAACCCTTCACTCTAACCAGTTGAGTGACAAATTGGATTCTAAACTGAATTCTACCAGTTGCTGAGATTTCCTCCTGTTCTCTTTAATTTAATTTTAATTTAATTTAATTTAAATTTAATTTAATCCTGTTCTTCCTCCTGTTCTCTTTAATAACTCTTGTTAAAAGAAACTCAGAGAGACTCTTGCTTTCTATCGAATGGGCTGCCAATTTGGGCCACCATATCTCTATGACACCAGCACTTGCATAAGTATGTCAGCAACTAGTTGGGCGCAAAGTGGTATGCTCCTCATCAAATAAATCAGCCCGTCCTTTCCAGAGTAAAAAATATGAGAAAATCAGAGAAAAAGAAAAGAAAATCAGAAGCTACTTCTTTCTATTTCTTTTCATTCTTCCTTTTTTGCACTTTTGGCTATTTCTTTGTCTTCTTTTTTCTTTTCTTTATAGTAATTCTTGTTTGTTTTTGTCACCTTTTAAGGTTTTTAATAAAAATTATATTAAAAAAAGAAAACATATGAGGAGCTCGATCCTGCCTCACGCCACTGCACTAACTTGTACTCACCACAGCCACTTGGCGTCCTCCAGTCTGCAACAATCACGCCCTCCTTGCGGCAGCTGGTTGCATAGGCATCTAGAGCTTGGCACAGGATGGTCTTGGCACCCCCATTGAGACAGACGTCATAAATGCAGCTGTCAAAATAGTTGTCAGGGCTCAACCTGGAGTGGCATTTACGGAAGGGACCCTCATCCACCTCGGTGATGAGCCCGCAGAATTCGTCACTTTCGAAGAGCTCCCGTTTGCTCTCCTCACAAGTGGGACAGATGTCTTTACAGTGGTGCCAGCAAAACGGGTCGCGGTCCTTTACTTGCCAGCTTGTGGCCCACTCAACCACAGAATTAGCCTTGTCCCCTGCAGGTGTCACCATGTCATCGTTTGGGTTTTCATTGAAATTCCCACAGAGGCCACAGAGAGAACCATAATAGCTGCTGGGCAGGGTGATCATTAGGATGGAAGTCCAGTCAAAAGATACAACCAGCCCAAAGTCAGTTTGCAGGATAGCATTCAGACCACTCTGGAAAAGCTGGATTTTCCCATCCTCCAGGGTCACAGGCAGGTTTGTGATGACACCATTCAGCTGTGTTTTAAAACACACACACACATACATACACAACATATGTATACAATTGCATATGTGTACAGTATGAATTTTCATGGGGCCGTCTAAAAATCATGCAGATTGACCCAGAAACAGGTTAGAATGTAGTTTAGTTTGGCAAAACTGTGCCAAAGCCTATTCTGGCTTCGGCATCCGGCAGGGAGAAGCTTCAAGGCCTCCACAAAATGCTTCGTCTAAGCAAAGAGTATTGCCTTTTTGCTTCAGTGAATTATGTTACCTCTGCAGCGTGCATTTGTCAAAGTGAATCTAGGTCACCTTGCACTGGCCTAGTTTGCATTCAGAATGTGATGATCAAGTCACATTTTTGGACTAGCTTCGCATATCAGGTGCCAGAACCTGGCCAAGCTTAGCTGATCTCAAAAAAAGGTAAGCAGGGCTGGACATAGGTAGTATCAGGACGGGGGATCATCCTAAAATTCCAGGGCTACAAGCTAGATGGGGAAGTCAGAACAACATCCTGGGAGAAGATGAAGGCAACCCACTTCTTTATCATGGCCAACAAAACAACATGGACATGTTCATATCATCAGAAGGTAAGCTTGATCCAAGGGAGATTTTACTTTTAAAGCCATTTTAGGTGGAGGGGGATGATGATTATAAACATAACACTGGGGGAGAGGGAAGATTTATTTGGACCACGTCCATTTTTGTTTGTTTCTTTTGTGACCAGGCCTACTTTTGCATCATATCTTCATCCATAATCATTCAGCCACTAAAAGGCTGCCCATTCCACCGGTTCCTTCACGGTGTGTCCTGATGCTACCTCAATTTCACTGCAAAAAACCCCCCAAACTCACCCAGATTTTGCCAAAGTCCTTCCTGCGGATGGAGATGCTGTATCCATACACATAGATATTGGTTAGCCTCACAAAAGAAACAGCCTGACTGCCCCGGTTTTCATTCTTCTCATCCACCACAAACGGGACCAGTGTGGTGTCATTGCCACAATACTTCACAAAAGTATAGGTGCAAGTGCCTTGGAAGTCCACATTCAACCCATCGAAGGTGTGATAGTGTGGCTCTCCCCAGCCCAAGCAGGTCTCCTTGTAAGTTGGGACACATGAGGCTTTGCCATTCTCTAGTTTACATGTTTCTTTGATCCGACACCGTAACTTTTTGCAAGGATCTAACAGAAGAAAAGACAGAAAATCAAACACGATAGCAGCGGCCTTTTGGAAATAAACACATATAAGATTTGGGTGCTTATGAAAGAGATGGACACAACATTATTGCAACACTGGAGATGTATGGCTATCATCTAGCTTTCCCTTGGACACCGCAGTCTAATACTGCATGAATTCCACTCTATGTAGCGATCTTGTTTTATAGAAAGTTGAGATCGGGGTCAGTTGGATCTTGAATGCCCCCTTCTGGAAACATCTTGGCTGGGTGTTTCATGTTATGCTAGGATAAATAGGGTTGGGTAACCTGGGGTGGGGGTGGGGGGGTCAGGATGTTCTTGGAAACTAGCCACTGATTTGGCATGTTGTGAGACACAGGTCATCACATTAAGCCAACACATGCTTTATTTAGTTGGGCATAACATATTATGTGAACACAGCCATATTGTTTTGGTGATTTGGGATTAGGATTTGGCGTGTTGTGCAAACTTGGCTCTTGTGTCAATCACCTTTACTGATACAGCTCACGATCCCATCCTGGACCCTGCAGGCTTCATCAGAAGAACAGTGGTAAGACCTGCAAATGAGTCCTTGTCCAGGGATGCACTGGCAGACCTGGTGGCATTCGTTCAGCAGGACCTGCTCGTTGGGCTGAGAAGGCATTGAATGAGACAAAGGAAGTATTCAGTAAGTTTAGCCTCCAATGGGTATTTTCAAGCCCCCATCAAGGAACAGAAAGCTGTTGTGTAGCACAATTCCTAAACTCTCTATTCTATCTGTAATATGGAATGTCCTTATGCTAGGAAGAGGAAAACTCAAGAACTTAGGCTCAGAGATATGGAAATACCATGAGTTCCATTCAAAATAAGAAAGCCTCCTGTGCTATGATAATAACAAGTTAAGAGCTGGACTTCTCAGGAGTAGCCCTCCAGTGTGGGATTTTCTCCCAAAGAGGTTCATCTGTACCTCCTCTATTACTCTTTAGGAATCCTTCACAATTCTTCTATAATCATGCAAGTCAGCTTTCCTGCCACTCTTCTGCTATACAGATAGTCCTCATTTAGTGACTGCCTTGTGCATCAACCATTCAGTTACGACAGTGATGAAAAAGTAATTTTGCGACCAATCCTCACATTTACGACCTTCGCAGGTCTGCAAAGCAAAGGAAAGCTGAAGGAAGTTTCACTTAATGACCACTTTGCTGAACGACCAAGTTGCTGGTCCCAATTGTGATTGCTAAACAAGGACTACTATATAGTGATTTAAATAGTTTTATTTCTGGGATATTTACTCTCTGTAACTTCCTTTTGCTGTTTTCTTTATTCTTCAACTACATTTTTTTCTCTCTTTCTGCCCCCCCCCCTTTACTTTCTTGTTTATTTTTGGGCACCTTTCAATGTTATATTTTGTTAACTCTGTCTACGTTTTGGGTTATTCTTTTTTCATATTCATGCATTTGACACAAGGAAGAAAATGTTTTGCCCAGGGCTGAATCCTGGGCTTTGTTAGCTTATTGTAAGAGAAAAACGAAGGAAGAACCCCTTGAGCAAGGCTCGACTAGCTGCTGCCCTGGGACAGGCAAAACTGGGTTGGGTGGAGCAAAGATCTGACTCAAGTGAAGACTGCTGCCTTACCCTATAATAGCTTCCATTTCCAAAGCATCCACAGCTCTCCACTGAGACGCAGCCCAGCCCATCAAAGAAGTATCCAAGATCACACTGGCACCCCTCTGCGCAGGTTTCAGGACATATTCTGGGGCTCATGAGCCCAGAGCAGTCAGCAGAACAAAGATCAGCACACTCCTCATAGTGGCTGTTGGGAGGGCAGCTCAGAGCTGAAAAAAAGAGATGGGAGGAAACACACATACACACACACACACCCATGGAAGAGCATGATTCACATCACTGCTTCACAGCATATTTCAGGCTCTGCATCCTGTCTTCTGTAGGGGCATGTGAAACCCATGCGCTGAGCAAAAAAAGCTTTCTCTTTGAAGGGGGCAGAACGTGGGTGTCCCTTTTAATCTGGGTTCAGGGTTCTTTGGGGGCTTCGCCCCAAAGTAGATGATTCTATGGACTGTTCAAATCTAGAAAATGGGTTAATTCGATAATCAACATAACATACCCTGGAAAGGTAAGAATGGAAATACTAACGGGATTAATCCTATTAGCTGTATTTAGTTAAACTGTAATTACAGTAATAGCTCGGTTCACGAACGCTTCTGTTCACGAACAATCCGGACCAGCACTGTTGGCAAAATTTTGCTTCCATTTGCGAACTCCGCATCGGGTGACGAACAGGATCTGCGGCCATTTTCCCTGCTGTGACACATGGTCGTGGCTTCCTGTAGGGAGGGGGACTCTCCCTCCAAGCAATAACTGCCTCCCACCCACCTTCCTGTCCTCCACGCCAGAAGTCACTTCGAGCAAGGTTAGTGTTCTCTCTCTTTGTACTGTACTTTGTGTCATATTTTTGTGGTTTAAAAAAAATATACATATGGTTCAGAACGGATTAACCGTATTTACATTGAAGCTTATGGGAAAATTTGATTCGGTTCACGACCGATTCGGTTTGCGACCAAAGTCGCGGAATGAATTAAGTTCGTGAACTGAGGTACCACTGTACATCTTGCTTAAATTTAAAGAATGGATAATATATATCATGCAGAGAAGAGTTTATGGATGTGGTAGAAGAAAGGATGATTTGCAAAAAAAGAAAGGCATGGAGAGGTATAATGAATTGTTTGGTGCAGATTAGATTTAACTATATTTCCTTTTCTTTTGCTTTTTTCATGCCTTTAATTCCTTTGCCTTATTAGTTCTCACTCTTCTACACTTTGCATAATATTATTTATACAAACACGATGGGTAAGTAATCATGTGTGTGTGCATGCATACTGAAATAAAACTCAATTTACTTTTTTGTCACCCATTTTGAAAATGTGACCCATGTCACACTAACACTAAGAATTACCCTGAGCTTGAAAAAAGCTGAGTATCTTTGATTTACAATATTAAGAGGACTATTACTCCAGAATTTACGATGTATGTATATATGGATGACTGACTATTTCTTGCAGGAAATAATCTGATTATTTATGCCAACCTTCTCCAACCTAGCACCTTACTGATGAGTGAACTAGAACCCTTATCAGCTCATCCTGGCTGAGGATGATGGGTGTTTTAATCTGGATCACTTTGTAAAAGGCCGGATTATGACGTGTTCCATTATTTCAATCTCTGCAACACGTTTTCAACTGGATCACTTCTCTAATTTTGGTGGAGAGAAAGAATAAATACAGCAGCATGTTGACTTCTTTCCTCCATTAAACTATTTAGGGGAAAACTTTTAAAAGAAAAGAAAGCAAGATCCACAAGATCTGGAATTCAACATTACTCACGGCAGAAAGATGGACTTCTCCACAGCTGGATAAGGATCTTGGTCTCTTGGCAGGCAGACACATAGCTCTGAATGCTTGGGCACAAGGCCTGGCTGTCTCCGTTGCTTTGGCACAAATCATAGATGCAGTCATTGAAAAACACATTGGGGTCTACATTGCTGTGGCAAGCCTGAAAGGGGCCATCCAAGGCAGTGAGGATCCCACAGTAGTTGCGTTGTTTGAAAATATTCTTCTTTTCTTCAGCACAGTTTGGGCAGTTTCTCCCAGAGCATCCATCTGAACAGGGTCCCACTGCCCCAGGGACTTGAATCTTCCAGGAAGCACCAAATGCAGCCACATCAGAAGTTTTCTTCCCATTGGGAAGCATGAACTCATCATCCTTCAGTCCATTGTAGTTCCCACACAGACCTCGCATCTGCTTCTGATAGCTGCTTGGGACAGTGATTCTCACATGATAAACTAGATCATAGCTCACAACCAGGCCAAAGCTGGTTTTGATCAGGACCTTAGTACCATGTTGATAGGCTTTGAGATGTCCTTCAAAAAGGTCTATGGGGAGGGACTGGAATACCCCATTCACCTGGAAGAGAGGGTAAGCAAGGAATTGGTAAGGCAGTCACAAAGTTGGCCTCAAGGATCTTTGATCTCTAATGGCAGAACATTAATATTTTCAGTCCTTACCATCATTCTTGGCATGTGGAAGTCAATACACATTGACCTTTTCAACAAACATGCACATGAAAGGTCAACATAGTTTAACTATGCTCCATTCAGGACCAAACCCATTTGGAAAAGCTATTTCAAAATAGATCCTCAAACCCAGCTAGATCAGTTCACAAGAGGTATGCCTTATTTAATTAGAAAAATACTCAGCTAGATAACTCTCAACCCCCCCCCTTTTTCCCCCCTAATCCAAGTCAATTACATTTTTGATTTCCTGGGTTGAAAACAAATAGAATAGATGCAAAAGTAGTTCCAGTCAAAATACAGCCAAAGGGCCTCTCTATGTATCCCATGGCCTACAGATAGAAAAGGTCCTTCATGTTTCATGTTGAAACCACCTTTTCTATTTTGCTCCCTTCAAAACCATTCAGTATTTTTAGAAGGCTTCAGTGTATCCAAGGAAGCTTCTTGAGAGGTTTGGGGGTTCAGGGAACTCATTGGTAGGAAAAAGAGACAAGCATTCCATGTGCACTGCCACTCCTATGCAGCCATAGATTTTTGAAAAACCTCCATTAGCATCTTCTTTTTCTCATGTACAGCAGCCCCTGAGCAGAGTTCTATTATTAATGCTGCATAAAGGTCAGGGCTGTAGGGCTATGGAGAAGAGATGTCATAGGGCAGAGGAATTCACAAATGCAAAGAATGCAAATTGCATGGGGAAATGTTGGAATGACAGATTAGGACCAGAAAGACCTGTGATCAAAATAATCCAATCCAAATCTTACTAGCTTCTGCTTGCCACAGCCACTACCTTTTTGATCAATGTAGTCTACAGCTTTGTTGTGAAATTTATTTGTTTGTTTATTTATTTATTTATTTATTTATTTATCATATTTATATAGATTGTAGAAGATCTATGCCTGCAGTTTTAAGCTTTTTCAGATTAAGAGGGCAATGTTTTACATAAACAGACTAGACAATGTTAGAGTGAACACTGACCTGGACCTGTCCCATTTTCTTCTTCAGCAGAGTTAGCTTGAAGCCATAGACTTCCACAGATACTTGCTTAACGACCGAGACGTTTCCTGTCCCCCAGGCCTCATTTTCTGCTGTGATAGTAAAGGGAGTCAGTTTACTCTTGCTGTCACTGGTAGTCTTAGCCAGGACATAAGAGCAGGTGCCTTGGAAGTTAAAGGGGAACCCATCGAAGGAGAAATAATGAAGATCACCAGAAACTGAGCAAGTGGCTGAACTAATTGGATGGCATTTTTGGAATCCATTCACTGTCTTGCATTCTTCACTGGGCCCACAGGAGAATTCATAGCAAGTAACAGCTCCACCAGTTTGGCATGTACACTCCATATTGCAATTATTGGTTGGGTAGAAGGTCTGCCCACTCAGATAATACTGGTCCTGGTATGTGCAGCCACACTGATGCAGAGGGACACAATGGTCACCACTGAGCACAAAGCCTTCATCACAGACACACCCTTCTGTGCAGTAAGTGGAGCAAGGCACAGCAGAATAGAGACTGTCACACGTCTGTTGACAGCTTCTGGAACAGAGCTCGTAGTGGCTGTTTGGTGGACATATGAGTTCTGAAATGGGAGAATAAGGAAAGATATTGACTATCATTTATAAGTTTGGTTCAGGTACAAGGAAGCTTTGTTTTTCTCTAATCTTCCAGGTGTGTTCTGAATTCTGGGAGAAAGAGAGAGGCCAGGATGGGAAGGTTGATCTAAAGCAGTCTTCCCCAACCTTGGCAGCTTCCAGGTGTGTGGACTTTAATTCTCATCAATGGCCATTCTGGCTGGGAAACTCTGGAATTTAAAGTCTATACACCTGGAAATTGGCAAGGTTGGGAGACACTGTTCTAGAGCATTCATTATAACCCCAACATTTGAAATATTAAATGGTAGGAAATCAACAAGTTGAAGTGTCATGGAGAAAATGTATCTATGTGGTTGCTAAGAGTTGACAGTAACTTGATGGCACATAATCAATCAATCAATGAGTTGAAATTTCTCAGGAGACTGGCTAGAAGATAAGTCAAGTCCCTTAGAAACATTCAGTGCAGATCAAATGTACCTTCAATAGCCCTATCTTTTCCCCAGCTACAGGGAGACTCCATGGAATCTTACTTACTCCAGACTATATGGATCCTCCAAATATAAATGGTCACTCTCACAGCTTGGCAGGCAGATGCATAAGCAGCGATGATATAGCCCAATGCAGCTGTTTGACTGCTGGATGTGCAGTAGTCATACACGCAGTCGAGGAAAAACATCTCTGGATTGATTTTGCTATGGCATTCCCTAAATGGGCCATGCTTGTCCACAAGGAGTCCACATTCTGTGATAACGCCTCGTTGATGCTGGGCCACACTCTGCAAGTCTGGACACACCTTTGGGCCTACTTCTCCACAGCCAGTGACCTCAGCCACTTTCCAGAGCTGGCCAAAAGCTGTCAGGTTGGTGGCTTGCCCACCACTAATCAATGTCATGTCATCGTTTTTATCTCCATTGAAGTTGCCACAGAGTCCACTCAGAGCACCTTGGTAAGTTGTTGGCACAGTGACCGTGAGATGACTCTGCCAGTTGAAGGTAACCATGAGGCCAAAATCTGCCTGGATCACAGTGTTCCAACCCTTTTGGTAGATGATAATTTGATCTGGGCCCACCTTGTAGGGTAAGTTGGTCAGCTGGCCATTAATCTGGAAGCAGAGACATAGGAGACATAGGAGAAGGAACAATGAAGAAACAAACCATCTGCCAGAAATTTGGCTCTAAGTCAGTGTTGTCCAAACTTGGCCACTTTAAGATGAGTGGACTTCAACTCCCAGAATTCCCCACCCAGTTGAAGTCCACTCATCTTAAAGTGGCCAAGTTTGGACAACACTGCTCTAAGTCAATCAAAGCTGTTAAAATAGACAGGTTTCTTCTTCGGGTGCTTAAAAAATAAGTGTTGAATTTTGTTTTTAAAAGTTGACTTAAATGAAAACCCTTTTTTCTTAAAGCTGAGCAGTGTAATCCCAGGCATGTCCACTCAGAATTAGGAGAGGACAAATTAGTTAGTATGCTATTTACCCCCCAATAGAGTTATTTTAAGAGAAAACAAACTGTAATATTCTTTTTATCTCATTTATGGAGATAAGATATGTTGGTGGGTTTTCCAGATAGGTAGATAGATAAGTAGGAAGATATATGGATAGGTAGATGACTAGGTAGGCAAACTGATAGAGAGGTAAAATTAGAGTCAGAAGGAGGAAGAGACACAAGTAATTAAATGCCCATCTAATCCTACTGAAATTCAGTATAAATATTTAACTTTAAATTAAATTTAAGTATAAGTATTAGCAGTATAAGTAGCATATAAATATAATATTGATTTTATGAAATAAGTCTTTCAATATAAATATTTAAATAAGTGTTTTCAGATTTACCATATTGCATTCTAAAGCTATCAATGGAGACACTGATGGAAGCACATGAGATTCAGCTCACCATAATTCTGCCCCGATAAGCCCAACTGACAATTATCTGCAGGCTGTAGATTTCAATCTTGACCACCCTTTTAGGGGTGCTGGACCAGCCCCCACGATGTAAGTTCTGGACCAAAATCTGGAAATCAACCAAACCTTGGCTCTTCTTACTCAGCCCAGCAAACGTGTAGAGACAGGTGCCCTGGAAGTTAAAACTGTGTCCATCGAAGCCATGATAATGGGAGTGACCAATGGCAGAACATGTGCTGTAGCTCACTGGATAGCAGTCCTGGATGCCGTTCTTCACCTGACATTGCTCTTTCTGCCTGCACGCGGTGGCCTGGCACTTCACATTCTTGGTCTGCGGATCGCAGGAGCAGCGCTTCGTGCACGTGCTGTCTCTCCAGATCTGCTCATTGGGAGCCAAGAGGCGACCCTCAAAAAGACAGCCACAGGCAGCTGGTGGGATGCATTTCCCAGCATCCATCACAAAGCCATCCTTACACTGGCAAGACTCCACGCATTGTGAAGAAGAACAGTGGGATGGAAGGTCTTGATTACTGCAAGTGGCAGGACAGGGTGACCCACAGACTTTATAGAGGCTGTTCTCAGGGCAGAATAAAGCTATGGGTGAGGAAAGGAAGACTGGTAAACATCCATTTTTTCATATCTTACTCCTATGACAGGTTTCAATTTTTGGAGTACCCCCACACAAAACAGCCTCTATTTAACCAGATTCTCTAGAGCAGAAGTTCCTAACTTTTCTGGGCTGTAGGCGCACTTAAAATGTTGACAGTGTGTGCTTTCACAAACTAACTGTCAGGGGAGGGAGTTTGTCCATTCACCAAATCAAATCCTCTTAGCTGGGTAATCATTCCCATGACTCTGTTCCCCATTAATATTACTACAAAATCAAAGAGTGAGTAAAAAAAGTGTGGAGCGTGCTAAAGAATTTGCATGCTATACTAGATAACTCTTGATTCCTCACGGTGACAATGATGGATGCGCATTGAGTTCAAAAGATAAAAATTAAGTAAAAGGGGAATCTCTCTCTTTTCTTCTCTAAACCTCAAAGGTACAGGAGTCATTTACCATGAATGTCCCATTATTCCTCATTTCTGATACCTACTGATAAATGTGCCTCCAATGAATTTGTGTAGTCTTTTTCAAAAGATATTGAAATGAATGGGCTGTTGTGGGATACATTAATTGAAGTTGACCTGGAGTTAGTCATTCCACAAGAGGGGGAAAGGCTGGGCTTTCTAAGTAACTGTTAAGATTTGTTATTATTGTATTCATCCCACTGTATGACAAAGTTTCAAGTCAATTTTTCTCAGCCAGGGCTCTTTTCAGGTATTCTAGACAACAATTCCCATCAGTCCCTGCCTAACGCATCTAGAGGAAAGCTACCCCAAGCAAACAATTTCTACTCACGGCATCCGGTGAGGTTCCTCCAGTCAAACACAACTCCACCTTCTTGCTGGCAGGCATCTACATAGCTCTTCAGCGCTTGACACAAAATCTCTCTATGGCCTTCATAGACAAAGAGGTCATAGGCACAATTTTCCACAAAGATGTCAGGATCAACCAAGGAATGGCAATTTCTGAATGGGCCACCTTCTTTTTTGCTGATCCAGCCACAAAAAGTTTCACCTCTGTATTTAATCAGCTTTTCCCCAGGGATATTCTTACATTGTCCATGGCAGTCACTCCAGCACAATGGGTCTCCATCCTCCACTTTCCAACTCTGCCCAAATTCCACAGGACCTGGGGCCAAGGATCCACTGGGGGTCCTGAAGTCATCAGCAGGTTTTCCATTATAGTCACCACACAGGCCACAAACATTCTCAAAGAAACTACTGGAGATCTTCACTGCAAAGCCGCTGTTCCAGTTGTAGGACACCGTCAGTGAAAAGTCCGCCTTAATTATGACAGAAGTCCCACTTTGGAAGAGCCATACTTTCCCCTTGAGCAGGGAGACAGGCAGTCGGGAGCGCTGGTTATTCACCTGGTGCAATAAGTGTGTTAAAGATTCACCCGAATGTACTTCAAGTACAGATAACAACTCAAAGAATCAACCACTGTTGAAAAGCGGAACCATCCACTCTTAAAAAGTCACTCACCTATACAGTTTGGGCTGAAGTTCAGAACTATGCAAGAATGCTCAGAATAGAAGAATGTTCAATCCCCATAGGACTCGACCATCCCAGAATGCAGATGGGGAGAAGTGCAAGTTTGACCATTTTAGATTTTTTTTTTTTAAGGCTTCTCTTCTTACCCTCAGAAAACTAGCACCTCAGGGATAAATGTTCTAATCCAGCTTTCATTTAGATCAGTTAGTTTTCTACATACACAAAAACCTTTGGAAAAAGCAATGCTTTCAGTCATGCCATTTCATCTCTCCCCAGCAGAATTTCATACGGAAGGGAAATTGCAGCCAAAAATATAGCTTTCTAATACCATTTCATATTATGTGTCTTTCGGTGACCAGCCATAGTTTCAAGCATAGATCCTTCTCATTGTTCTAACTAGCATTTCTAAGAATCGTACCTGGGATCTTTGCCAAGCAAACATAGGCCTTACTTGTGAGATTTGCTCCTACCACTATCATAGTACTAAAGACAATCACATAACATATTGCAAATTGAATGATGACATTGCCTTTGGTGAATATATTGACAGTAACATCTGAAATATCATGCATTTACATGCTCAGTCAGTTCCCATGTTTGGAACAGAATGGGATCACGTTCTTACACTGTGTATGACATCATGTCATCATCAGCTTTACCTTACGATCTAAACTATTTGCTGAAGACAAACAAAAATTTAACATCTACCTGAGGCTGCTGGGTGAGGTGATCCTATGGTTTGGGGTAAGGTATCAGTATCCTGATGACACCCAGCTTTATATCTCTACCCCAGACTGCCAGAGTAATGCCATGGATGTCCTATCCCAGCGCCTGGAGGCTGTAGAGGCCTGGATGGGGTGCAATGGGCTTCAGCTCAACTCAAGCAAGACTGAGTGGCTTTGGGTGCTTGGGTCTTCTGGAATCAAGGATTTTCCATCTTTGGTCCTGGATGGGGTGGCAGTGCCTCAGACAGACCCAGTGCACAATCTGGGGGTCCTCTTGGACTCATGGCTCTTGCTGAATGAGCAGGTGGTAGCCAAGGCTTAGAGAGCCTTTGCACACCTCTGGGTTGTGAGCCAGTTGCACCCATTCCTGGATCGGGAGGCTCTGCTCAACCAGATTATTGCAATGCACTCTACATGGGGCTGCCCTTGAAGAGCATTTGGAAGCTGCATGGGTAGTAAATGGTGCTGGCTACTCAGCACATGTAACACCACTACTGCGTGAGCTGCACTGGTTCCCAGTGTGTTTCTGGGTGCAATTCAAGGTGCTGGTTGTCACCTTTAAGCCCCTTCATGGCTTGGGACCGGATTACCTGAGGGACCATCTTCTCCCAGTTGTTTCTACCTGTCCGGTCCAGCAGGATGGGCATGCTCTGGGTCCTGTCAGCCAAGGAATGTCAGCTGGCAGTGCCAGGAGACATATCTTCCCTGCCATAGGGCCTGCCCTCTAGAACATTCTCCCTCCAGAGATTAGGATGGCCCCGACCCTGTAAGGCCTTGAAGATCTGGTTATATGCCCAGGCCTGGGGCCCAAAGTGTGTTAAGGGCCCCATTTCCTGGTTATGTTAACATTTATGGATTATATTTTCTCGGCTGCTGTATGTATTTATTTTTTTATATATTGTGATTGTAATTTGGCTTTAATTGATTTTATGATTGTTCGCCGCTCAGCGTCACTTATTTGAGATGGGTGGCCATACAAATTGATTGATTGATTGATTGATTGACTGATTGAATGAATGAATGAATGAATCTTTCTCTTTCTTTCTTTCTTTCTTTCTTTCTTTCTTTCTTTCTTTCTTTCTTTCTTTCTTTCTTTCTTTCTTTCTTTCTTTCTTGGTGGAGGTACCAAAATCAGAGAAAGGAGTGAGTCTTGGCAAATGCTCAATATTTCCTCAAAAAATTAGACTTGGCTTTGGTGCAAATTCAAGTCTCCTGGAAATACGTTAAATATTCAAAGCCAAAAGTAGTGGAATTAAAAATAGGATCCACTTCTCCAAAGGTGATGAATTTTCTTTGATTCAAAATCTACACTGGCTCCCTGGATACCTCTTGAAAATCAAGAGGTAAATTTAAGCAACTTAACTTGTAGGAGCAGAAAGGGGATGTGCTATTTAATCACCGGCAGCATATAACCCAAATTCCAGTTCACTAACATATAAAACAACCAGTTAGCAGCCTGATACATTTTCCATTCTTGCTGCCTGATGTTAACTCCCCCTCCCCAACCTAGATATCTGCTGTTTGCGTGTACTTCAGCTTTCAGGACTCCTCAGCTAACCTAAACATGGTTAAGAAGGATCCCCTTTCTGCTCCTACAAGTTAAGTTGCTTAAATTTACCTCTTGATTTTCAAGAGGTATCCAGGGAGCCAGTGTAGATTTTGAATCAAAGAAAATTCATCACCTTTGGAGAAGTGGATTCTATTTTTAATTCCACTACTTTTGGCTTTGAATATTTAACTTATTTCCAGGAGACTTGAATTTGCACCAAAGCCAAGTCTAATTTTTTGAGGAAATATTGAGTTCCACACCTCTGGAAGATGTGTGAGTTAGGTAATGTTGCCTTAGTTGTAAAAAGGAGCTGCCCCCAGTTGAAAGCTGAGTAGGGTACACAGGCTTTGATAACACAAGAAGTCTTACAGCACGATCTGGGCACTTGCATATATAATTAAGAGGTAGAAATGTAGTTATTCTTACCCTGACAAATCCATACTCCTTTCTGGCTACCGCTATGTCATATCCGTAGACCTGGATCATCACCAGTCCAACATAGGACACACTCTTCTGGCCCCGATTCTCATTTTTGATGGTAATGTGGAAGGCTGGGAGAGTTGTGTCTGGTCCACAGGTCTTGGCTATGGTATAGGTACAGGTGCCCATGAAGTCGTATTTCTGCATGTCAAATGTCCGATAATGTGGGTCACCCACGGCCCAGCAAATGGCAGTAGACTGAGGCACACACACCGTCTTGCCATTTTGTATTTGGCAAGTCTCCTTCTTCCGGCATTTCATGGAACTGCAGGAAGCTTTGGGAACAGGTTGAACTTCTGGACAAGAAAGGCAGGATGTTATTTAATTGTTCATTGTTATCTTACCTTTCCTTTAGGACCCCCAACACCTTACCTACTACAACCATTCTATGGTAAGGAGTGAAAAGTGAGGAAGAGAAGGATACAATAGGAGAGAAAAGGAAGTGGAGAAATAAAGAAAAAGAAGAAAATTAGAGGGAATCTCTCATTCGATAGGTTTAAGGAGTTGAAATCCAACACACCTAGAGAGGATCAAGTTGAGGAAAGTTCACTAAGAATGTCTGGGGGAGATGGGCAGCATATAAATGTGATAATAAATAAAATGTCTGCATTTCTTAATCTGAATAATTATAACCAGCCTATAAGAACAGATCTTTGAGTAAGATACCATAAATAAAAGCAATAAAGCATAAGAGACCCCCCCTTCCAACAACCTACATAAAATGAGAATATTAAACCCCCAAATCATAAGTGAATAGTCATTTGATTTTGACCTAAAGCCAGCGTTGCTACCAGCCTGGCCTCTGTGGGAGATCATTCCATAATTGGATGCCCACAGCTACAAAAGACCATGGCACTTTGCTTCATAAGCGTTATCCAGCTCCCTGGTCCTGCCTTTATGATCCCAGTACTCACCCTTTTGGCAGACTCCTACTGCTCCATAGCCATTCCTATCAGCAATGCCAACACTTAGCAAGCTAAAGGGGGTGTTTGGATGGGCTATGGAATGGGTACGTCCTTCCTTCCCAAGGCTATACTCGCTCCATGAATATTCTGTTCCTGTAATCTGTTTCCAAGAGACACCTCCCAATGAATTCCCATCCACAGTGATCCCATTAGCAGCAGCAGTCTTAGCAATGATGAGTGCATAATTCTCAAAGCCCACCTGGCTCTGAAAAGAGTAGGACGTGCAATAGCTGAGAATATCAGGGATGGTCAGAAAGAAGGGGTCAAACGTGCGACCAGAATGGGTATCACCAGTGCAGAAAAAGAAGACCTGGATGCCAACATTGGCTGTGATGTAGATGGGTTTTGATTGTGTGACTTTCAGCAGAAGTATCTGTCCAGGCTTGAGGTCATAAATGTTCTGGATGCTACCAGAGATATAGGTGACTCTGGTCATCTGGGAGGTTATTATATATGCAATATCATATTGAGTTTGGAAGGAAATAGGAAGAATAAAGAAGGACCGGCCCCAGCTTGGCACTGGTAGCAGTTGTTCTACCACATGATTACAGTTGGTGTTCTTCTGAGCACAGCTGTGCCCACTTAGCACTGCTACTGGGTGTGTTGCTCTGACAAATGTGCCAGAGAGATCTTGGTGGCTCTGAAGCTGGATGGCTTCGTAGGGTAGAAGGATAACATGCAGCTTGCTGCCTGCAGGATAAATGCGGTTTTGGAATCTCACACTTCCCTTGAGATGGATCTCTACTTCAGTGTGAGTATGCCATGCAATGACAGAGAACTCCTTGTACATTCTGGAGATTTCTCCCAAAGGTGTGAGAACATAGTACTCCAATCCTAGACTCTGGATAGGATAGACAACTGTGGTGTCAGCTGAATTTTTCTTTGAGCTCAAGGCCACCACAGAGATATTTTGATTGGCTGTCACCAAGACAGTGTGGCAGAATTTAATGGTGCCAAACATCTCTGCATAAGCAGGGATCTTCACTAATGTGGTCTGTCCTGGGGGAAGAGAGAACTGAAGCTGGAATCTGGATTTATAGACTGCGACGTTAACAGTAGTGAGCGGTAAGTTGCCAGAGATGAAAAGCTGAAATTCAGCCTTAGTATAGTCTAACTGGTAATTTTGCATAAAGGCTGTGATGAATTCCTTGCCAATAGGTCCTGCAGCATGGAGGCCTACAAGGAAGGGAAAACATAGGTAACGAGAGCTAGGAAGTAAAACAAGGCAACGTACGGACATGCTTGAGTCACCTGAAATGTCCTTTCATTGGATGAATTCACACAACAAGCTTAACCATATCAGGTAAAAACCCAGTTCCTCCTTTTGCACAGCCACTACATTTGCTTAACGTCAACCTCTGTAACTTTAGGGAGGGGGAAACTTTGTCTGTTGGTGAACCCACCCCATTTAATTTGTTGATGGTTCAATGTCTGACACAAAACCCTAAAATGAGTTAATTCAATAACCCAGGGAAGTGTAGTCTCCAAATACAGGCTTGGTAAAATCCTAGAAAATGATGAAACAGTCTGCAGTCTACTTCCCAACACCTTGAGTGTCAGTCCCCACCACCCCAAAGGTGCCACTAAATAATAATATTGATATGACAGGGGAAATTATTAAATACATGGGGGACAATTACAACAACTGCACTGAATTCATTTAATCAAGTGAGCTTTTGTCCCCTTTCCATCCATTTCATCAGCCTAGATACATGTACCTTCTGAAGTGCAACCCCAAGAATGCTATTGAAAATCCTCAGTCCAAAACAGATTTGACATTCCTGGCTTAACCCTTGTGTTTTCAAGCTGTTAGGTGGCCAGTGGTTCCGGAATTGGGAAAACAGCCCTCAGATTGCTATTTTAACTAGTTCTTACCAGAGTTAACATTGGTTTCAAATAATAATAATTAAATTGATATGTCACTGGAACTCCCAGCAACTCTGGGCAGTTTACCCACTTTGTAAATGTTGTCATGTCTCAGCTTTTAGTCTTTTTTTTTTTTTTTACAACTGACATGTTCAGGGATGCTGTCTGGAGGATTTTGTGGGCAAAAAGACACATATCCATTTCATAAATCTTCCTAAACTAACTATTTCAGTGGAAAGAGTAATCATTTCTGTTAGACGGCGATCTTTTCACATGCCTGAAGAACATCACAGAGAGGCTGTCTATGGTCTATCCTCTCTCAGCTCAGGAAATTGGATACAGAATAATACGTTTAAGCTACTGAAAGACAGATTTCTGTTGAATGTCCAACGTAAAATTCCTAAGAGTGATTTAACAGAGGCATTAATTATTTAAATGTGATGGGCTTCTCTCCATGAGATGCATCAATGCAGGGGCTAAACAGCCATCTGAAATGTCTGAATATAGATTCGTGCACAAAGCAGGGTGGGACTCAGTGACCAAAGTCTTTACTAAATCCACAGGCACTCTTGACATATGTATAGGGGGTCCCCAAATCCACAATTAGAACAATTTAAACTGATCACCTCCTTAAAATATTTAGCAAACACATTGAGGAAATGGTTCACATGTGAATGTTTTGAATAAATAATAATTTATCTCTAGATTAAAGTATTTCACCAAATTTCTGAGAGTTCATATATCTTCAAAGCACATCCACCAGAATAGTTTAATGTCTTGGCAGACTTATTCACTTACTGCAACTCAAATCCCAAAGCTATTTTCTTTCCTGACTCTGTGATGTGAATCTGCTCTCTAGTTTTACCTAAATTCAATTTGCAATTTATTCATCTGATTCCATGAACCCAGTGTATCTATAGACCTTTGTTGGAAGATAATTTCCTATTCACCTGTGAGCAAGGCCAGCCCCATAGCTAGTGGCAGTAGTTTGCACGTCCCCATGGCTGTGAAAAAGAGAAGGGAAAACAATAATTAAGGACCAGGAGTTGCAAGAGGGTAAAAATTCAATATCAAGGATCACTAGACTTAATTAAATCAAATCCAAAACATTCCAAATAGAATATTACCATGGGCCTAGCAAAAGTCTGACCCTGCCCATTTGCCCACTGCAGAAATTTATTGGAGGGAAAAAATGGACACGTGCATCTGTGGTAATGGGGGGCAAAAATGTCTATGTGCATATTTTAAAAGGGCAGAGCTTTGATCACACTGTCATGGATGCCATCTTAAATAGAAGAATAGAATTTTAATTTTATTATGGTCACAGACTAGAGTTACAGATAGAAGCACATCAAAAAAAAATTGTTTTTAAGTCATCGGCAGGGTGACTTTGGGCCCGTCCCTTTCTCTCAGCCCAACTCACCTCACAGGGTTGTTGTGGTGGAGAAAATAGGAGGAAGAAGGAGTATTAGATATGTTCACTGCCTTGAGTGATTTATAAAAATAATAAAGGTAGGATTAAAACATCTAAAAAAGAATAAAAATAAAGTTAAAAACAAAACAGGATTCAAATATGACAATTGGTGGTGGATTCATCGATGGGGAATCAACGTCTGCCTAATTTTACAGCAGTATAAATGTATAATTGACAAGCCCTCCAAAACGGCTGGGGAGAGTCTTGAAGCAACGATTATATGAGGTGAGTATCCCACTGGTTTGTAAAAAGGGGCTTGACTGCTCAGAAAAATGTCATTGGGTAGAGCAGGGTGGTCCTGTTGGGCTTCCAGGTCTTGGGAACATTGTTTAAATGCACGGAGTGGGCCATCTTGACTTTTCTGACCACCCTACAGACAACCCCAGTCTTTAGGACAACTTCTTCCCAGAAGATAGCTTAGGCCCCCCCAGACTGACAGAATCATAGTATAAAAAGAAAGAAAAGCCACGTGTATCACAATGCCCCCCATCAGGAACACCCCCCTTTCCCTCCGTGCCTATTATTCTGAAATCCTGAAATTGTAAAAAGACATGATAAATTTAGAAGTTGCAAGAAACAGCGATTCCAAGCAATGTGAAATTGATATAGTATTCAAGAAGTGACCTGAAAAATTGGCTTCCCTCACACACACACGCATACTTCTGCTGGTTGATTTTTGCAGCTTTTCCAGCATATTTACTTGAAAATAAATCCCACTCAACTCAATGGGGTGTATTTCTGATTAGACCTGGACTGGGCTGGACCTTAACCTCCAATTCTTTTTCTCCTGCTCCCAATCCCTGAAATGCTTTGGGGGGAGGGGGCAGGGGGAAGAAACACATTGCTTTTTCTCATTTATTTTGATGAAAAGATTGATTAAATGAAGCAGCCTATTTCAACATGAGTGGAATGGCTTCAAAATGCTCATTATTGTTTCACACCAGCTGTGGCTAATTTAAAAAATATTTCTTCTTTCTATTGGGGCTGCAACATTTTCTTCAATTCATTGGTTCATGGAGCTGCTCCAGAATCAATCAAAACCATCTTCCTCCCGTGCACGGCGCAAAATGCTTTTTTAAAAATGATGCCTGCCATGATAAGAACATTCAATTATCTAAAAAAAAAATAAAAAGAAGTTTCTCCCTTTTATTCAAATTTACTGTTTTATTCAGATGCATATTGCTCAAGCTGTAATTGATTAAAGCTCATATTATAGTTCGGGGGAATTTTCTCTCCCAGAAATGGGCTATTTATGGGCCTAGGTTTAGACCTGGTGTCAGAAATCTTTGGGTACAACTCCCCTGGAGATCTTTCAAACATGGTTCAAACATGTTAAAAAAAAATGTTCAAAAAAAAAATCAAAAATGATAATTTTTGATATGATAGCATAAATAATTAGGAGATACATGACTGGAGAGTGCATATACAGGATGTTCCAAAAATCAGCCTTCATAGACCAAGTCAGGCCCTATAGACAATTTATTATATAAATTATATGAAATATTCAAATTGGTTGCCATTTTCTTTTAAACCCTTCCTTATTCGTTTGACACGATTTTGAACATTCCTAAGTACAATAACATTTTCTCTAAAAAGAAAATTAATAAAACATATTGTGATTGGCCTATGGGGACTGAATATTGGTTATCTATCTATCTATCTATCTATCTATCTATCTATCTATCTATCTATCTACCTATTTATCATCTATCTATCTATACACATACACACACATACCCGTGTGTATGAAACTTATTTAGTTTTTACCCTGAGCCCAGTTAAAAAAAATTCTGAGAGTGCCCCCTGGTATGCAACTCTAAGGTTAAGATTGGCCTTTGGATCTAGAAACAGAATCCCAGCTTCTTTTCAAATTTCCAGGGAGTAATTTGCTACAAAGCTTTCCCCAGCCTGGTATCTTCCATTCATCATGAGATAACAACTTTCAGAAATCCCATCCTGTTGGGAATTCTGGAAGGTGTAATTCCAACACCTCTGGAAGGTGTCAGAGAAGAGGAGGCCGTGTTACATAATCTCCAGTAGATGGCTGTTTGGTTTCCACTTAACTACCTTTAGAAAGAGAAAATTCACCGTATTTGGTAGCCACCTGCTCCCTCATTAAACCGCCTTCTTAATGCTTAGACAAAATCTGCAATGACCTCAGCTTCTCATGTTTGTTTCATAAGAAGTTAAAGAGAGCATCACACTTACCTGCTGATGAAACCCTGTATCCTGGCGCCTTGTCTGCAGACTTTATATATAGGTGGGAGCCCAGAATACGTTCAGGTATAGGAGTGACAGGTTGAGTCATTATTGTTTCTGGGAGGAGAGATGCTAAACTTGGCTTTGGGTCAATACAAACTCAGTTCTCCTGGATGATTTAAAATGATATTAATTCACCACGTCATGGTCCACCACAAGTATTGAGGTTGGGATCCTGACTAAATTTTCTATATTTTTTTCTAGTAGAACTAAAGGAATCTGAGCATCCTCTTTTTGATCTCCAGCCTATGTCAGCTCATTTGGTGCAATTTTCCATGCTCTTTCATAAATTTTGTTCTCTGATATGTTTACAAAAAGTTAACCTTTTGGACCTGTGCAGGTCTTTGATAGTATAATCAGATACATGTTTTTACTGATGTAACTCTGAGATCAAGGAAGTACATTCCCACATTACAGGTTATAGGAATGGAGTTTACATAAATAATCAAGATGGATAGATAAGATGTTTTCTGTGTCACTTTTGCAAGTTTCCAAAACTCAAAAGAGTCTGCATTAATCTTTAAAATTTAAAAAATTCACAATGTATACATAATTTAAATAGCATTCTTGAACATATTGATTTATTTAAAAAATAAACATTTCTAAATGCATTTCCTTCACATTCCATCTTGATTCTAAAGACAAAGTTTATTTGTAGTTTTTGTAAATTGAGCAGCAGATTACATTGCAAAATTCAGAGATATGTGACTTCACCGTTTGCATTACAACCCACAATTAGTTTGAAGCACACTTACCTGGAAGAAAGTTTTGCTGAAGGAAGTAGAATTTTACTTTTAGCAAATATGCATGAGGACTGGTTGAGTCTTGTCTCCAAAACATTGGAGAGGATGGGTTTGACATCTTCCTTAATGGAAAGCCACTTCAGGAAGAATCTGGTGGTTTGCGTTTCTTAGAGTCTAATGCACAGTTCTCAACGAAGCATTCATCTCATAGCATAATTTAGGATGGGAGCATTTTCAGGGGAGATTCAGAAGAAAAAGTTACTTTACTTTCACCCAACCCATTATTTTCCTCTACTTTTGCCTGTAGGCCACTTTCTGCTCCAGGTCTCCTTCCAGCACTCCCTCATTTCTTTTGCCACCCAAAACGACCACTCCTTTTTGTTTAGCCTTTCTCAGAACTTTACATTCAAAATGTTTGCTGAGCCATCTTATCAATATTTGTTACTTGCTTTCACAGGGGATTAAATGGGAAGAGATTTTCACAGTCATGGCTCTTTAATCTGCTCTTGACTGAAACTGCATACAAAGGAATTAAGGTCTTATGCAACCCTTCTCTGAATTCATCCATGACCACTACAAATACTGTTTTGATGACTTCCTGAGTTGGACATCTTTTGTTATATACGACTTTATAGGCCTGGGCTGGAAAATTGCTAATAAATATATTGATGATAAAGTAAAGAATAAGAACCCTTTCTCAACTTACAGAGAGTGTGAGATGATGAGTTCCATTTCAAAGCAGCCTGACTTCACCTTCTTATGTTACATTTTGTTTCAAAGGTATATCCATGGGTGATCCAGGAAACCTAGAAAACCCATAGCTAGATTAGTTAAGAGGAAGTGTTCAGCAGTCTTTATCACTCATTTATTTGTCACTCTGCTTTTAAAGAGCACAAGATGGCTTATAAGAAGCCATCTTTATTTTGTCCTTGCAACGTCAAGCTGGTAAAAAATAATAGGCTGAAAGAACGTTACTGGCCCCAAATCACCATTGTGCTCCAAGGTCAATGGGATTTTGAACCTAGGTCTCCCAAGTCACAGTCCAGCACCTTAGCACTATTCTATGGTCTGACCATAATACCATACAGAAGCACACTTGTCTCCATAAAACTGAAGGTGTCAAAGGAACTATGAAGACTAACAGACAATGGAAATCACAGAGGCTGCATTCACACATAATATTGTTCCCAAATTTATAACCACGAATTGTTGATTAAGTCATAATGGCCTTCTTCACATGCCATACTAATCATATTGGGGCAGAGTGTTCATGTCTGTATGAAACCAAAATCAGCCAAGTGTATTATAGATGTTGTTGTTCAGTCGTTAAGTCATGTCCGACTCTTCGTGACCCCATGAACCATATTGTGCCAGGCCTTCCTGTCCTTCACTGCCTCCCTGAGTTTGCTCAGTTTCATGGCCATTGCTTCAGTGATGCTATCTAACCATCTCATCCTCTGCCGTCCTCTTCTCCTTTTGCCTTCAATCTTTCCCAGCATCAGGGTCTTTTCCAAAGACTCCTTTCTTCGCATTAGGTGACCAAAGTATCTGAGCTTGAGCTTCATTATCAGTCCTTCCAATGAGCAATCAGGGTTGATTTCCTTTAAGATTGACTGGTTTGACCTCCTAGCAGTCCAGGGGACTCTTAAGAGTCTTCTCCAGCACCACAGTTCAAAGGCATCAATTCTTTGGCGCTCAGCCTTCTTTATGGTCCAGCTCTCACAGCCATACATTACTACTGGAAAAACCATAGCTTTGACTATGCGGATCTTTGTCGGCAAGGTGACGTCTCTGCTTTTTAATATGCTATCTAGGTTTGCCATAGCTTTCCTCCCAAGGAGCAAGCGTCTTTTAATTTCATGGCTGCAGTCTCCGTCTGCGGTGATCTTGGAGCCCAAATAAATGAAGTCTGTTACTGCTTCCATTTCTACCCCTTCTATTTGCCAGGAATTGATGGGTCCAGATGCCATGATCTTAGTTTTTTTAATGTTGAGTTTCAAGCCAGCTTTCGCACTCTCCTCTTTCACTCTCATCAAGAGGCTCTTTAGTTCTTCTTCACTTTCTGCCATTAGGGTGGTATCGTCTGCATATCTGAGGTTATTGATGATTCTCCCTGCAATCTTAATTCCGGCTTGTGATTCTTCCAGCCTGGCATTTCTCATGATGTACTCTGCATATAGGTTAAATAAGCAGGGTGACAGTATACAGCCTTGTCGTACTGTATTATAGATGAGTACAGTGTAAACCAGGCCAGCATTTATCACTATGTATACATATGGGAATGGCTGGCTGAGGAATTCTGGGAGTTGAAGTCCACACATCTTAAAGGTCCCAAGGTTGAGAAACACTGCTCTAAAGGGTGATTTCACACTAAGGCTCCTTTGCACTGCTAAGCGATCTTCCTTCCCTAGTTGGCTGGAAGAGAAATTTAAAACAGAGGTGGGCTTCAGATTTGGTCAAATCCAAGACACAATTTAACTAACCATTAGTTAGATGGCCAAGTCAAAGCACAAGGAAGCAGACCAAATCTGAAGCTGAACCGTTCCAAAGTATCTTATATTACAACTGTTTGTACGGAAACTTTCCCCCCAAATATATATATTTTTGGTGCACTTTTTGGAGGTGAAAACTGCCTTCCAAAACTAAAAAAAAAGGAGCATTCAGTGCATAATTGTTTTCCAGTTCATATAGTCCTATTCTTTCCCCCATGAAACCAGTGCAATAAAACCACTGAGATATCCAAATTATTCAAATCAGAACAGAATTTTCCTTATGCTTGCTGTTTTTTGGTTTTAGGTTAACAGACCATGCCATCAGACTCGGGAATCCAGGCTTGCATGTATATGAGTTTTAACTGCTATGATTATAGTAAGCTGATTAGTTATTTCTCTGCTGAGTTTTCTCCACTGTGCCAGTCACCCTTATCCTTATACTGTACAAGTAAGGAAAAACACTTTTGTAATTTGAATTAACCCTTTATGGTCACTCCCTGATTTCTATAAGGCATCCACAGCTGCCCTTCCAAGTATTGAAAATATTATTATCGAACGCTGCAGACATTTTAGAAATTGAAATTACAAGGCCCCTAGAAAATACTGCTAATAATAACGCTACAAAAGTTGATGAAATGCTAACAGAACTTTATCAGCTAAATCCAAGAGGGAAAACCAGAACTGCAGATAATTAACAGATGCTTGTGAGATCCTCAGAGAGACCCTCAGTAGCATGTAATTTGTAATTTATACTGTAGCAAAAGGGAAATGTGGTTAGATTTATGGAGAGTAGTCATATTTATACATAGTTAATTTCATTTTTAAAATGTAAGTTGAATTTATTTATTTGGCTCAGACCCACACTTTTTGGGAAGTGGCCACTGGTATGCCAGCCAAAGACCAAGTATTGCCCTACAACAACCCCTGTCTGAGACTCAAGAGGAAGGCTGAGATTACGGATTACAGATGCCCCAATGAGGTGCCTGAGACTATCCAGACCAAGGTCAAATCTCCTTCAAGTTGAGTTTGACTCCTGGTGTCTTCATGGACAGTCCAGATATTCCCTGGAGGTCTGCCATCCAAGTACTAACCAAGTTTGACCCTACTTAACTTCCAAATCAATGGCTAAGAATTATATTCCTGTTTCATTTTTTGCACTAACTGGGAGAGCCATTGGAGCAGAGTAGTTAAACACCTAGAAGAACTCTGCAAGAAACAGTGACAGCAGAGCAAGGGCCAGGATCAAAATCACTAGGCATGTGCCCAGGCCCACATCTCTGTAAGTGACCCAGTGCTGATCACTAGATCTTCCTGCCCTAACTTACAACCTTGCGACTTTTTTTTCCTCCTGCCTGTTCGCTTGCCCACTTCAAGTTCAGGAGCAAGAAAATGAAGCAGCAACCCCATCTGGCTTGCGTTGGCCTCCTACTGTCCCCAAAGTTGGACATTCCCCAGGAGTCTATAGAAAAGGTCACCTCTTAAATGCCTTTTCCCTCCAGCTATTAGAACCCAGTGACAATGCACATGCACGTAAGAGCCAGAGTTGTTCCATGTTGTTCGGTGAAACAGGTGTTTATTGATTTGGTCCTCCACCCTGCCTGATGAAAATATATTTCATATACTCAAATGAAAATAGACTAACAAAGAAACCAGGCCCAGAGGATCAATATTTTAACTGGAATTTAACAGCTCATTTATAATTTGGGAAGTTTCTATTCTTTTGCACTTTGGCCACCAGCCTAAACTATCACTGGAAAATTTACACTGCCTGGACTAGTTTAAAAGAGAAATTTACCCTGTGTTAGCAGAAGGTGTTAGACAAATAAACAGGTTGTCTACCTACATGTGCATGTCAAGCTTCCCACTGGAGCTTGGAATTACACATTTCACACCACCCAGATCAGGCATATTTCTTAACAAACCAGGGAAAGGAAACCCTTTCCATCAAATTCAGATGATCTGAAGACTACAGACAGCCTCAAATAAGAAGAAAAGAAGTTGATTTTATTGCACACAAAATCCTAGCATTGTTCAGCCAGGACGACCCAGGTTGCTTGTCAAAAAGGGGTCTACATGGGCACAGCACTCAACTCTGGAGCCCATGAATGAGTCTCCATGCTCATTTGGTCAGGAGTTTATAGGTTAAACATGCTAAGACTACGTGACCCAACACCATGCTTCTCTCTTATAATCACTATCTACAAGCCATGATTATGTATATAAATTCTGCGATGGGCACTCATTGTTTGTGCTGGAGATGTTTGAACAGCTGCTTCCAAACATCCAGAGTCTGCTATTTCTTGCTCCCAATGATGAGATTGAGGTTGATTGCCAGGTAAACTTTTAATCCTAAATGATCCAAACAAGATCACAACCTAATTTTCACATAACAGTTTCTTGAAGGAATCAAGAATTCCTTCCCACTACATTCCCCCCTTGGAGTCATGAGTGAATGGGCTGCAGTGTTCATGCAGCAATCTCTGAGAAATCACATTGTGTACCATCATAACCTCAGTTCTCAAGACTCTAATCCAGTGTTTCTCAACCTTAACAACTTTAAGATGTGTGGACTTCAACTCTCAGAATTCCCCGGCCAGCCATGCTGGCTGGGGAATTCTGGGAGTTGAAGTCCACACATCTTAAAGTTGCCAACATGGAGAAACACTGCTCTAGTCCTTCTGTAGCCAAAGTCACCATACCCCCAGAAAAGAGAGAAGTAACCACAGATTTGTGGAAGCCTCATGTGACATCTCATCCCAGCTGTGACTTTGCTCAAGTGTAGCTCCCTGTTTTAAAAAGGCTCTGCTGCTTTGACTTCATAAGGACCAACACTTTGAGAACTGAGATCACTATTGGGCAATTCAAAATTTCCAGATGGCATTCTCCTTTTGTTTCAGGAAGATTACATATGCGTTGTCGGTTTCCTGATGTGCATGTCCTGTAGGATTTCTGTAACAGTTGATTCTTGATATGGAGAAGCTACCAAATCTGGCTGCAAAACCCAGATGATTACTAATTGGAAGTAAACTGCTACATAAAACTGCCATCTAATTTCCATCCAAGTTCTTGTCACCCAGACCTGCTAGCCTTAATAGACAGTTTAAGGTCTCACCTTCATGTTGAGGAACCACTTTGGGCCTCTTTCTCTACAGAGTTGCCAATTCTTTTGCTGGGTCCAGTTTTTGTGCCTTTAAGAAAGAGATAAATCAAGGTCATGTTTAATTGCAGTCATTTCAGTGTAAGGTCTGGCCCATCCAAGATTAAATACTCAGCCATTTTAGGCTACTCCCTCTCTCTTCCTAACTTCCCATCACTAGGCTTGTGAAGACTGAATGGAGGAAGAACCTTAAAGTCCTGGGAAAGAAAAAAGAGAAGAGAAGAGAAGAGAAGAGAAGAGAAGAGAAGAGAAGAGAAGAGAAGAGAAGAGAAGAGAAGAGAAGAGAAGAGAAGAGAAGAGAAGAGAAGAGAAGAGAAGAGAAGAGAAGAACTAAGGAAAAGGAAAGCAGAAATGTCAGGCCAAAAAGCTCCTCTGTTTTTATTAACTACAACTTCTACTCAGTAATAAAGCTGCAGTTAATTCATATTCTCCAGATGATTCCTGCAATGAGGACATTTCACTGCAGTGTTAAAAAAAAATGCAAGAAATCTAATTGTTCCTTATTGCATTCTGCAGCTAAATGAAGGCACTTTCTTGACAGTAGACAAACAGTGCCCTCTGCTGGGCTGTTTGTGATTGCAGCACTCTTAGCCCTCCTGTCTTCCCCCAGCCAAATCACAGCTCGTGGTGTGAGCCACCATCAACAAAGACACAAGAACAATTCCTTAGCTGAATTCTAGAAACGTATGCACACTTACTAGGGCAGGGATGGAAGAAGTGTGGTCTGGGGACCACATGCACTCTTCCAGCATCCCTTCTGTAACCCCAAAGCCCTCCTAGAGGAGGTGAGCACATGAAGTTGGCTTTGTTTTTCATTAAGTGTTGGGAGGTTATGGGCAAGATCTTAAGCCTTAAGCCTTGTATATGCTTAAGGTACCCCATTCACACCCTAAAGCCTCTGAACCCCCTTTCCAAAAATGGGTCCTGGCCCTGCCTGTTTTTGGAGTAAGGCTCATAATAGTGGCTAGTTCAGTCCCCACTCTCCCCAGTTCTATTGAATGAAAGGACTTTCTCTTTATAGGATTAGGAGTGTTTTCCCAGACTTGGGGAAATTATATCTGAGACAGCTGAGAGCCTTGCTTCTACCCCAGGACCACCTGAGCAACATGGCCAGTAGACTCAGAACTTGAATGGCAGCATGTTTCTAAGGTTTTGTTCAGGGTTGGAAGAAGTTGGGACTTCCTGCCTGCCAAGCATGGTTCAACCATCATGCTAGAGACCTTCCCCTGAACCAGAGTTACAAGGAAGGCCAGACATCATTGCTCCGTTCCTTCACTGTATCTAATCATAGCAGAGACAGTGATCTGCAGGTATCAGCTGAGGAGCAAATCAAGTGTCACCTGTAGCAGAGATAGCCAACTTTTGATGGCCAAAGGACCACACTGAACGTTTTTGGAAAGAAGATGTAGGGTGTAAAGTAGAGGGGAGTCAAACCACACAAATTATAGGCTTGAGAAAAACAGATTTAGAGATTTTCCTCTTTTTTTTTTATCAACGATTTGCCTATTTAGGTAGCCTGAACTACACTTTTTCTGCTTCCTACCCCAACATGGTGGGAAATTGGACCTTCTGTTTTCAGCCGTCTTGTTAGAGGGCTCCAACAAATGCAGGGTTTTTGTTTCAAAGGGATGAGAACCCGTAATATCTGGTGGACGCTCAGAAAGCAAAGAGACGTAGATGGACGAAGAGGAAGGATACAGCAGATGTTAATTTTGACCTTTGAGATTTGAGCAGACCTGACCTACGTGGCAATTTCTAGAGCAAGCAAGCTGACCCTCTGCTCCCCCTCCCCCCCAAAAAACCAGGGAGAATCAGAAGACCGGCAAATCCTTGCCTCCTTTTTATGAAGGATTCTAAAATGACAGGGTTGGAAGGAAAAAAAGAGCCGTGTGTCAACCAATTCCCAAGATTTTTTTCATTTTTACTATATCCCCCCTTTTATTTGTTTGTTTGCCTTTCTTTCAGCCAGGAAAGTACTCCAGATGGTACATGAGTAGTTTTCAAGCAATTGAAAAGACAGCCTGAGAGTTATCCAAGGGGTGGGCAACTGTTCCATGGACCACCAGCCCATTTTTTTTTCTCCCAGACCTTGCCAGCAGAAGTCAACAGCAGCCTATTTAGTTCTTGTTGTTGCTGTTGCTTTAAATCCATGTTTCTCAACCTTGGCCCCTTTAAGATGTGTGGACTTCAACTCCCAGGATTCCCCAGCCAGCCATGGGATTCTGGGAGTTGATGTCCACACATCTTAAAGTTCCCAAGGCTGAGAAACACTGTTTTAAATGCCTCCTGATTTCTGTCAAAAAGGAAATAAAACCAGTAAGCAAACATTCGGATCATTGTTTTGTATTTCTTAAAAAAAAAAATCTAATCCTTTCTCCCCCAAAGAGAAAATAAGGTAGCGCACTCGGTCTCTGCCCTTGGGGTAACAATACCCCTGCACTGTTCTTCCTGTGGGAGCAAGCAAAATCATCATTTAAAAAAGCCCCTGGTGGTCCATTGTCTGCCCTTTCTTTAACCGGTAGGACTCTCTCATCTTTGAATAGACATCTGAACTAGCAGAAGGTCCAGCTCACCCATTGTTTTATGCTCACTCCTTGCAGAGATTGTCTAAAGGCGCATTGATCCTGACCAGGTCAATGTGGCCGCTCCAAACTGCAATTAACCATGGCTCCCATTGTGATCAGGTTCCTTGCTGTAGCACACGATTCCTCTGACTCCAGTTGAGGTTCCCATGCTCCTTTGCCCACAATAATTGCACCCTGAAAGAACCGCCATCCTGATCACAAAGCTTGATGGCTTTTGTTCCTGATGCAATAGGTAACTCATAAGTACTTGCTGCCTTTTGAAAAGGAGGATATGCGCACGCACACACAATCACACATGCACAATCTTGTCCCAGAAAAGCCCTAGGAAGTCTTTCCAGTGATCTTCTTTAATGCCGTTGGAAAACATCCCCAAAACTTCTAGAATTTGCTCAGTGTAATAAGCAGTGAATGAGGAACTTCTGGCACGCTCCCTTAGGAGAGGCACTACAGAACTGCAATGAATAACATTATATCATCATCATTGTCGTCGTTATTATTATTATTATTATTATTATTATTATTATTATTATCATCATCATCATCATCATCATTATCATCCACATGACTATCACAATCTAATCAACTAGGTGTTGATTCCAACAATTGGGGTCCTAGCCTAAAAGCCATGGAAGTATCGCTGTCAAATGTATGCTGTTCCAAGTATGGTAGTATTTTACATAATCAAAGGGATAAAGTCCAATGAGTTTTAAATTTCTAAATATTTGGTGATTATTTTTTTTTTTTTAGGGCACTGCATCAAAGCCTCCACTTTACAATCAGCATGACAGTGTTTTTTTCCTCAATAATCTTTCACAATATTTGTAAATCACAATTTTTGGCTATTTTCTCCCATTATTTTTCATCAGTTTGACTCTCTCCACATATTGCCATGTGAATGAATGATAACATTATAACTTCTTCTTTTCAATAACAGTAATGTTTATGTAAAATTATTATGGTTGGGCACACAGTCAGACAGATGTTTAGACTGGATTTGGCATTTTTATCCACCTTTCGAGTCCTTCCCAAGGACCTGAGATGGGTAGATGTTATTGTTTGATGGTGTTGTTATTATTATTATTGGGTTTTATTCATCAAGGAATAACACAGTACAAAGAACAAACAAAAAGAATCACATCTTTGATTGGTGTTGTTTGGAAGTTTATTTTTTAAATATAATTTTTATTGAGAATTTTTCCACAAGTAAAAGACAAATCTAAAGAAAAAATAAGAAGAGACAGAAAGAAAGAAAGAAAGAAAGAAAGAAAGAAAGAAAGAAAGAAAGAAAGAAAGAAAGAAAGAAAGAAAGAAGAAAGAGAGCAAAAAGGGGAAAGGGAAAAAGAGGAAAAAAGAGGAAAAAAGAGAAAAGAAGGAAGGAAGGAAGGAAATTAAAGAAATAAGAATCAGAAAAAATAAGTGACTTCTGAGCTTCTTTTCCATAGATAAACCAACTCCTTATCCATCCTCCCTCTTTGGCATTACAGAAATCCCTTCAGCTTCTTCATGAATTCTTTTTCAATAATCAAATCCATAAATCATCGCTTCACTTTTTTCTGTTTTCAGCAAAAAGTCCATAAAATGTTTCCAGTTAAAAGTACGTAATTGTTTTGCCATTTCTGCCAATTCTGACATCTTCACATTCCTTTCCTCCATTCTGGGAATTTCAGTATTCAGTGCATTGTTTGGAAATTCAGTTCCGCCCAGCAACCTAGGAATTAACCAAGTAATGTCATAAGATATTATATGTGCCCTGCAAAGTGGGGTTATTTTGCAAATCCACAGTGGATATAGTCAAAATATTTAGTTTCTATAAATATTTTGTTTAATCTGTTTGTTATTCTGCCTAATGCACCAATAATTATAGGGATGACATTGCAAGATCATTTCCATAACCTGTTTTGAACACTGGGTCTCAATATTTTATATATGTTTTCCTAATACTTTTCCTTGATTCTGCTGGCCCCAGGTTTTGCTGTATCTATGAAAATTACTCTTTTCTTTTCAATTATTATTATATCTGGTGTGTTGCATTTTAGGTGGCAACTGGTGTGCATGCAAAAATCCTATAACATTTTAGTGTCATCGTTTTCAACTCCTTTCTCAATGTTGTGATCATACCACATTCAGGAAACTTGGAAATTATCATTTCTGCACAGATGCCAATGTGCAACTAGCAGGTTACTCTGTCATGAGGTTGTTTAAAATCATTTTGCTGCATTATGTGAACCACAGTTTCATCTTTTTCTTTTCAAAGTCTGTGTTTGCAACTGTTTGGTACAGGTGGAATCCTTAATTTCATCATGTTTTATGGATTGTTGTAAGCTGCCTAGGATCATTATATGAGATAGGCAGCCATATATGTCCTATAATTAAATAAATAAAGTTTGTTCTTAACTATTAATGTAATATTAAATAAAGTAGTATTATTTCAGCCCACTGTCTAGCCTGCAGCTTCTAGGCAAGTCCTAACCCTTCCCAATAGCCCATCAGTCATTCTCTCCTCTCACTTTGAGTTGCTGCCTCCACGTTCTACAGAACTCTCCTCTGTTCTGGCACCCTCCACCAACGTCCAACACATCTGGAGAAGGCTTTTCTAAGGAATTCTCACATTCCTTCCTAAGCAAAAAAAAAAAGGAGTTGATTAAAAAAAAAAAGAAATACAGAAGCAAGCAATGCAGACAGTGTTGCGTACTCCTAGGATGGAAGAATTATCAGAATAGCCAAAAAAGCCTGCTTGATTAGACCCAAAGCCCAAGTCATCAAGCATTCTGTGTCCCACATACCAGATTAAAAGAGGAAGTTCACAAATACAGAAGGCTGTTGATTGATTGATTGATTGATTGATCAATTACTTGCCATCAAGTGGGTGTTAACTCTTAATAACCATAGATTATATAGACTACTCCAGGATGATCTGTCCCCATCTTCAGGTCTTCCAATGGTACACCCATCACTGCTATAATCAAGTCCATCCACGTTGCTGCTAATCATCATCTTCTTTTCTTTCATTCCACTTTCCCAGTGTTATGGATTTCTCAAGGGAGCTGGATCTTTGCATGATGAGTCCAAAATAAGGTAATTTGAGCCTGGTCATTTGTACCTCGAGGGAGAACTCTGAATTGATTTGCTCTATTATCTCCTCCAATACAACATTCAGAAGCATCAATACTCTTTCTAACCTGCTTCTTTAGGGTCCAGATGGAAGGTCTTGTCATCCTCATTTGCTCCCCAGCTACTCTGATTTAGGAGACAGAATAAACCTAATATTAGGTTATTAATAAACCACTAAGATTCATAGCGGCTGATAGCTCTGTCGTCCATGAAAACAGAAGACCGGGTGACTATGTCATTTCACTGGGTCTCAACTCTGAGTACTACCCTTGAAAAAAAAAAACCAGATGTATTTGTGTGATTCATTCTATGGATAGAAGGTAGTTACACAGGTAAGCCATCCCTGGGGTAAGTTGGTTCTCCCATCAGACAGCTTTCTTGACCCTGGAAGGGGCTTCCTCATTAGTGGCAGCTTGTTGTAACTAAAGATCTGCTGCTGGTGAGGGAGATTTTAAAAACTGGCATAGCTGAAAAGTACACAAAGCCATGGTTGTTGGGCCCAAGTGGATGCCAGGTACAATTAGCCAGAATCCCATGAAGTTTAATTAGGCATGGGGCAAGGGTTACTGTATTCAAGCTAAGCATTTGCTTCCCACCTCTCTCTTCAAAACACTGTCATCTCCAAGGGACCTCTTGCTTGCTTTGTGCATTCATATGTCCTGGATTTGAGGGTTTGGAATGTAAATCACCCATTTTCTCAGTATAATTGACCAACAGACATCATAAATCCATGCGTCTTCTGGCATTGGCCTGCACACTGAATGGCATGACCTACCCACAGCTAAGCATTCTGGCCCAGCTGAAGTATAATGTTGCTTCTATTTGCCTGCAGACAGATTTTGTGGTATTCAATAATGTTTCCTTCTGAGATTAGAGAAGAGCACAGAAAGGTGCCTTACACAACGTCATACCACGTGAACATCCATCCTTAGAGTGTCTGCTCTTGAGGGAGCATCAAGCAAAGCAAAGTCTTACCTACTTCTTTGATGTAGAAATGCTAAGAAATGAGCTTTGGGCTGTATGTATGAGTGTATATCTTCTACCACAGAGCTGTGGTCCATCGCCAAAGACAGCCATGGAATTACTAGCAGAAAGTCCAACTCTCCCACTGAGATCAGTGGAGGAAACTGCCCAACTTGACTAAATTTGGCCTATATTAGCCTTGTACTGGAGCCAGATTTGTAAAAGAGCTTTAATTCCAGTTTCAGCCAAATTCATATGGATTTGGTATGCCACAACCTCTTTGGGGTATCCTCCATTTGGAAGAACCCCAGTTTCATGAAAGATTCTTGGGTGACTTCCATTATGATTATTCAGGTATGGATATAGATAAGATATAGACAGTATGAGTGTAATCATCTTTGTTCACATTCCAGATGCCGTATGTTGAGGAAGACTTGGTCAGTCTCCAGAGGACAACCACCAGGAAGTCTGTTTGTTTGTTTATTTATTTAAAAATTTGTATAGCTGCCCATCTTATGTTACAAAACCCTTTGAGGTTGAGAGATCTAGTCACCATGTCCCTTAAGGGACAGATGAAAAAGCTGGATGCATTGAGTCTGGAAGGCAACTTGGAAGGAAAGCCGAGATACAGACAGCCCCAATCTTTTCACCCTTCCAGAAGGCTGTGATAGGCACTGGGGCTGGTACTGGGGTTGGAATGTCGATAGAGCTCTGTCATGGGTGTTTTGTTTATATGTTAATAATATGATGGAGGAGGGCTTGACTCAATTTTCTTTGTATTTGATTTCTATAGTTGGGTTATGTTTCTATTCCTGTCTACAACCCAGACTACCCCTAGGTAGATGGCAGCTATATACATTTATTAAATAAATACATAAATAAACCTACAAACATCTGGAAGGCTATCATGCAAATATCAGACTGGTTCTATGTCCTTCAGAGGGCAGGATGATCACAAATGAATGGAAAAGGGAAGGAAGTCCATTTCAGAGAGAGAGAGAGATTTTAAACAAGAACATCTGACCATTGAACAGACCACTTTAGAAAGTAGCAGACTATCTTTCTTTGGAGGAATTTAAGTTATTGGATGGTCATCTGTGTAGTTGCAAGACTTCTGCACAGCGGCTGAGGGTAGATTAATTTTTTTTTTAACTTGTGAAGCTGCCTGGAGTCATTGGGTGACCTAAATATTAATTAAATAATAAATAAATAGATAAATAAAGGTCCCTGAGACTTTTTCAAAAATTATGGCTTTATATAATCAAAATGAAAATGTCTTGCAGAGAAAGGTCAATTTTTTCATTGTTCCTGTGCCACAAGATGGATACTGCAGGGCTGATCTGCCACTGAACATGGATCAACCTTAGAGTTGGGTCTCTCTGTCTCCAGGCTGGGAGACACTCTATCCATAAATCTGCATGCAGTGATTCCACCGTGACTGTGTCTATGCTTTTGATTTACTCAACAATTAAGGGGAAGAAAAGGCATAATTGGGTGGTGACATGATCCTGCCTTTGACCCACAGCAGAATGACACAACGGGGCTAATGAATCTGATCAGAGAAAGACAATAAATCAAGTCAGCCTCCAACTGGGGGTGGGGGTGGGGGACAAAATTATTACCTCTGGCACAGGCATGGCAAAGTGTTTTTTATCCCTGAAGGATTTTAGTTTACAATAGAAGTCAAGTGAGGAATGCATATTTGCTGTGGTCAAAGCTGAAGCCAGAAATGGGTAAAGCTACCATTTTCTTTCCCTCTTGCTCCAAATTCCTGTGGAGGGAACACCTAACCCTTGCAAGAAGTCTGAACTGTTAATTTATAAAGACTTGCTGAAATTAGGCCAAAGACCAAGGATGCAGGACCCCTGCTCTTAATGCTTTTTTAAAAAGCTGAGTAAGATTGCATGATTTCAGGGTAAGAAGAACTTCCCCATTCTTAAGCAGGTAACCTTCAGATGCATTGGACAAAAGGTCCCACCATTTCCAGCTGGTGGCCATTGGCTTCTTGTCTCCGAGATTTTTGTTTCTGAATATGTTGAGCAATCGCTCTTGAGTAATCCCACTTAAAATATTTAATACTCCTCTGTTCTTGCTAATGCAACACTAGTTGGGAAAATGGAGAAGGAGAAGGAGAAGGAGAAGGAGAAGGAGAAGGAGAAGGAGAAGGAGAAGGAGAAGGAGAAGGAGAAGGAGAAGGAGAAGGAGAAGGAGAAGGAGAAGGAGAAGGAGAAAGAGAGGGAAGGACAAAGAAGTATTGTAGTTCAGTAACATCTGGAGGGCTGAGAGTTTCTCACCCCTGACCTCAAGGGTCCTCACTTTTAGGCTTCCATAAACAGTTCACAAAATGGACAAGTCCAAATTTGCCACAACCCTAACTGGCAAGTTCAGCCAAGAGAAAATCACTACCTGAAAGTTGCCCAATATGCTTCTGTGGCTGAAGGTAGATTTGAACCTGAGTCTCCCAATTCCTAGCCCAACATCTTAACCACTGGGTCACACTGGCTCTATAAAATCCAAGGGTTTTTATAGCCCCACATGGTTTGATTTTTAGGGCTGCCCCCATGTGGCAACCTGACTGTATTACTAGAATGATGTCACCATCAGCTCCCACTTTCTATGCTAGGAAGCAACCAATCAGAAGGAAAGTCTGGATTCCATTTATTTCCCATTTAATTTATTATAATCAGCACATAGTATTTCTGAAGTCAAGGAGTGTCCTTTATCTCATTGGCTGGACCCTGGTCACGAAGCCTAGAAAACTGAGACGTTGAGTCCAAGTTCTCACCTAGGAGCCAGGAATGAGGTAGATCAAGACTGGAACGATCAAGTCAGCCAAGGTAGGAGGGAATACATATTATATGCAGGAGAGTGAGGCAACTTCACCCAGGCGTGTAGGCAATGTTTTCCCCCGACCAGTGTCTCTGTCCATTGAAGGTCAGCGTCCGAAAGTTGTATCCTTCTGCTCCATGCTTTGCAGCATGCTTAATTGGGAGGAATATTTGGAGTTCTAAGGTGATAAAAATACTGATGAGTGTCCTGTAAAAGTGATTGAAGCAGAACCAGCATTGGGGCTGGAATCACTGGGCGTGTGCCCAGGCCTGTATTTCTTTAAGGATGTCAGGTTCTAATCTTCAACGCCTCCTAAGCTTAGTTGCAGATCTTTGCTTCTCCTTCTTGTTCACTCTTGGCTTGAACTTTGTCTGTGGTTTGTTGTATATTGAGTCTGAAAGAAAAGGGCAAGTGAAAGCTAGAAAGACATGGATGAGGAAAAAAATGTGCCATGCTGTCAAAAGATTATGAAACTTACTATTCAGCACAATCGGAAGGAACTAGCGTGGGCGCATTAACTGAATAGCTGGTGGGAACCAACCATAACTGGCAAGCAAATCATCACCGTCATCATTGTCATGATCCATTATGATTCCAATGTTCCTCTTTCATCAGGAAGTTGGTTTTTTTAACGAAAGATGACCTACAGTGAATGGGCATTTATCCATTATTCAAGTAATCACTACTATCGAGAAATCATTGAAATATATATTTTAACTAACGTCATCAATATTTCACTAATTGATTGAAAAAAGGCAAATAGGCAGTCAAATATCAGTTCAGAAGTGGCCCTGAAGAATTCATAACTTGATTGTAAAATCCATGCTCTTTTGTTCTCTCTCTTATGTTGGTCAAAACTCTGTTGGGTCCTATCTAAATCATCACCCATTTCTCTCACATCCGTATTACGCTTGAAGCATTTTAGAAGGCTTTTAATGTAAAAATTGTTTTTAATGTGGTAAAGGATTTCTGCAAATTCACATACCTTTAAGAGAATCCTGGTAGTCTTTCAAATATTCATTGTAGGGCTTTCCAATAGATCTTTGTAAAGATATTAGATAAAATGCACTTGCTCTTCTGCAAGTTCAAAGGGTCTTTCTTCCCTACCACGAAATTGAAAAGCTCAGAAGCTGCACTTAGTCAAGAAAAATAGTGGGGGGGGGGGGGGGCTGTTGTTTTCCTTACACCCACTTTTTTCACATGAATATTTAGCTAACAGTCTTTGTGCAGGATTAATGCCACAGTAATGAAAAGAGCGAAATCATTCCTATTATTGTATGGAAATGAATATCAATTGGGCTAGGTTTTTGGGGTTTTTTTTGAACTTACCAACTGTAAATTGCCAACCTACTCTTTATGCAGAAAAATGCACAACAAATATTTACATGTATTGTGGTGCACACATTTTCAAATATAAGTGTTTCTGTATTCTCTTTTCATAGCGTGCCATTTGGGGCAAGGATTTTTTTTTTTCACAGAAAAATGCTTATATTTGTGTGTCTGTAATTCTTGAAAACTTGCCCTTTTTTCCTTAACAATGACTAGGGTGTGATCCATGCAAGGCCATAAAATAATAACTTTATTAAGGTGACTCTTGTTTTTGTTGAAATAAATGAACCACGCAATTGGCCAGAAACGGCAATTTGTGTGTGTGTGTGTGTGTGCAGATCTAACACTGTGAACAAAAATATGCATGGGCAACTCACATCCCAAAATGTTTAAAAAGCAATGTCATTCAGGTGCATTTATATTCTGCATATATTTGGCAGGTCTGAAATTGGTATGTTCTTCTAAAATTCCTGATAAATCAGATTTCTTATCCAGCGCCAACCTGTATGCACCCAAAGACAGCTTCTGCTTATATCTTTCTGTTCCTATTTCCACTGGATATGACTTTAGTCTATAATCTTGAGCACAGAGGGATTTAATTTGTCAAATGAAACAGCTAGCGGAAAGCAATCTTAAGTACATTAATTCAAAAGAAATCCCACTATGTTGTGTGGAAGCTAGGTTTTTTAGCCATGCAGTCTGCTAGAAACTGGTCATTTCTTCTTCGTTTCAAACAATCAGAAGGAAAGGCAACCATATCGTTTATTCAGACATTTCTAATGCACTTTATTGTTGCTTTGCTTTCCAGATTGCAAGACGACCAGAATGTGGCTTCTGAGGACATTGGTTGTTCTGTTGTGTAAGTACAATCTTGCAGGGTTGTAAATTTTTTTGTGAAAGAAGTGGGCTAGTTTCTCAAAATCATAGACCAATGTTTCTCAATCTTGGCAACTTTCAGATGTGTGGCTTTCAGCTCCCAGAATTCCCCAGCCAGCCATGCCATGCCTGTCATAGACTATTTATGTTACTCAGTACAGGTGGTCCTCATTTAACAACCACTCATTCAGTGACCATTCAAACTTGCGATGGTGCTGAATGAATGGTACTTATGACCAGTCCTCAGAGTTCTAGCCATCACAGTGTCCCCAGGGTCTCACGATCACCATTTGCAACCTTCTTTGCCAGCTTCTGACAAGCAAAGTCAATGAGGAAGCCGGAAAGAGGTCACAAATGGTGACCGCATGATGTCGCTTAACGTCAGTGCAGGATTTGCTTAACAACAGTGACCGGGAGTGTCAGGCTTGCTGTTGCTAAGCCGCACGGTCAGGCAACATTGCGCTTTATGACCGTATTGCTTAGTGACAGAAATTCTAGTCCCAATTGCCATTGTTAGCCAAGGACTACCTGTAGGTTTTAATGGAAAACAAGGCAGGCAAAATGTTGAGTCTGTACATTGTGCTAACAATAGACGTGGTTAAGCATACCATAATATATCATGACTTGGGTCACAGACCCAAACATCTCAAGACTGACTATGCTGCCCAAGATCGCATCCCACAATCACAACCAAACTACCACTTTGTTTAAATCCCACATCGATGCATGTGTCTGCATTTTAAACCTCTCCCCTCTGTGTGAAGAGGACTGGCACTGTGGGAAAACCAAGTCTGCAGATTTGGAAATGAAGGCTATAAAACACCAGAGATGCAACCTGTTTTGCATGCTTTGCTGGCACATGGATCTCCTTCATGTAATCTCTTCCCACACCAAGCCTAGTCCTCAGTTCCATGCAAAAGAGATTTTATTGCAACCTAAGAGAAGGGTTCACGAAGAATCCAAGCAAATGCAATTCTAATATTCATAAAGTAATATTGCAAGGTTACTTTCAGGCTACAGCCATTCTCCCACCTAGTTCTCCAACCCAAGGTAGGAACATAACCATGAATTATAGCACAAGGTTGTTACGTGGTCCTATTTCAGCCCTATTGCAATATAAGGATAAAACCAAGCATAACTCTGCAAGTTAGTGTTATTCTCAGCAACACCAGTACCCCACTGGTCAGCTTGGGGTCCTACAAGCATAAGGATGTAGGTTTAATTTTATGACCTAAAGTATGTGACGGACTCAAGTGGTGTCCCTAAGAAATAATGTAGTGCCATAGATTTCAATCAGTTGCTGGCCATGATAGAGCTTCAACTAAGGCTGAGGTGGAGGAGTTAGAACTATCCTCTGAAGTTTGCACTTCAGAATTCTCCTTACTTAGATTTTTGGAGCTTGTAGATGTGGACAGGACACTCTGTGGCATTTGTTGTGCCACTTGTAGGCTAGACCCACGCCCCTGGTTTATTTGATCAGTTGGGTGTAGCATATGCAGCTAAATTTGGAAGTGATAAATGTATCTTTGAAAAGGACCACGGTACCATCTGCAAAAAGGAGACAGTGATTCATCCCCTTCTGAAGAAGCCATCTCTTGATAGAGCCATTTTGGACAATTATTGGCCAATCTCCAATCTTCCCTTTTTGGGAAAGTTTTTGGAGAAGATCTTGAGGTGTCAGCTATAGGGGTACTGGAAGAAATTGAGTTTCTGGATCACTTCAGTCTGGTTATGGGATGGAAACAGAATTGGTTATCACTGGATGACCTCGGTGGAAGTCTGAAAGGAGGGAGTACACCCCTACTGGACCTATTAGACATTTTGACAGCATCTGATGTCATTAACCATGGTATCCTTCTGGATGACCTGCAAGGTTGGATATTGAACGCATTGGTTTTCATTGGTTCCATTCCTATCTAAGCAAGCAGTTCCTGTTGGTGTGCATAGGGGTCGTACATATCCATGGATGATCCAGTGCAAGATATCACATCAATTTGGGACGATGTACGCCAATAATACTCAACTGTATACTGCCAGCCCAGGCTGGATCAGGGATGCTGCTGAATTACTGAGCCAATGACTGGTGGTTGTGAGGCTCTAAATCAGTGTTTCTCAACCTTGGCAACTTGAAGATGTGTGGACCTCAACTCCTAGAATTCCTCAGCCAGCAAGGCTGGCTGGGGAATTCTGGGAGTTGAAGTCCACACATCTTCAAGCTGCCAAGATTGAGAAACACTGCTCTAGATGGGTCAAGACAAGCTTAATTATTTAATTAATTTATTTATTTATTTAATTAATTAATTCCCTGCAAGACAGAGTTGTTGCTTCTTGGTGATCCTGATTCTGGTTCTAACTCTCACTCCGGATGGGGTCTCACTCCCTCTGTAAGAGCAGAACTGCAATTTGGGGATTTTTTGGACTCATGACTCCTGCTAGAACAGCAGATGGAGGCTAAGGCCAAGACGACTTTTGCCCAGCTTTGACTGGTGTGCCAATGATGGGCCTTTTGGGTCCTGGATGCCCTGACAATCATGATTCATACATTCATAACATTATAGTTGGACTACTGCGACATGTCCTACATGGGGCTGCCTTTGAAGATGATTCAAAAACTACATTGGGCCAAAATGTGGTGGCCCATTTGTTAGCTGGTGGGAGCAGATTTAATTGCATGTCACCAATGCTACAGCTGCTGCCCTGATTACTAGTCAACTTCTGCATCCCATTCAAAGTACTAATTATTATCTTTAGTTCCCAGAATTTTCAATCCACCCTATGTGTTTGTTTAGGGAGGGGATACCAAGGTCCCCAGATCTACATGAAATAAAGAGAACACATGTTCAAAGATATTTCCTTTTTGTGCTGGCTCCCACATTCTAAATATCTTGCATCCTAAATTATGGGAGGCCCTTAACCTTTTGGTCTTTAAGAAAGCCCTTAAGACCTATTTATTGCACAGGGCAGTTGGATGCTAATGGTGACTAGCCTGCCTTAATTTATATTTTGTAATTGGATGTTTCTGTATCTTATTTTCACTGTCTTTGAGCTACTTGGTGGTTTTTTGTGTCCTTGAGTATTTAATATACTCAATATTTAATATATTAAATATTTAATATAATTATTTTATATACTGTAAATAAATCAAAAAATTCTTGCTTGAAATCTCATCTGGGGAAATGTGGGACTCCAATTTGAATGTTAGCTTAGTAGTCTTCTTGCACAGACAAGGGCATACTGCACTTAGATTAATATAACAATATATTAATCAGGAGCAAAACCTATAATAAATCTAAGTTTTACCTTTTCCCAAGGCCTTGGTATGCCCTAAAAGTCAATACACTTTGGCTGTACTTAGTTAAAGGGCATAGTCACTGAGAAGGGGTGCTTTCTATGATCCACAGGGGTGGAGGAGTTTCCATACATTATATTTTAGACCTTTAACTAGGAAGTGGCAGGAAGACCCTTATAGCATCTTTTGTTCTCTGCAGCCACCCGCCAACAGGGATTTCTAAATCAAATCCAAGCTACTAAGATAGTTCAGACCTTCTCATCCTCATACTGAGGTCATCCAGGAGTAATCAGACCCTGGATATGAGGTCAGCAAACAAAATTGCAACGAAAGATCTCGCCAGCAAACCTCAGTAATGCTGCTTCAGGCATTCAGCGTGTGAAAATTGCGACCTCCCACGTGTTCCTAACATGTTGCTAGAGTACCCTTATTAGCATCTTGGGCTGATAACAGCCAATGATGAGGGATGCTGTGTATCCTAAATCCACAAATCGTGGAATTTAGGTCTCAGGTTTTCCAGGGCTACACTGTAGTCTCTGCAGCAACGAGAACTAGAATCAGCTAACTAGCATTTCAAACTGCATTCCACCCACAAGAGCCTTCAGACCACTGAGCGTGGGAAAGAAGAAGGAGAATGAAGATACGTACCCTTATAAACTTAAGGCACCCAGCACCCAGGGTTTTATTTTACTGAGTCAATGCGAATAGCATAAAAGCACAAACTATTTGTTCCTTAATGTATTCCAGCAATTCAGTAAATCAAAAATTGCAGCTGTATCCAGTATGCAAATAAGCTTTGTCCCGGTGATGAATGTTGCTTTTTCTCACAACGTTGCCTGCTCCACCACCTGGTGGAGCAGATTCTTTTCTCTACAGCTCTATATAATGGACGCCGTGTAAAGGGAATGAAATAAAATGTTAATTCAGAATTATTTAATTCAGAATCATTTTAATTTGTTTTTCAGTCTGAATTAGATATGAATGGGGTTCACTCCCCCCTCCCCTTTCACATTACACAAATTACATCTGTACTGATTTCTGCTCAGGGCATTAGCATTTTAATCAGCAATGCCATATCTGGCAGTCCAACTAAAACTCAAGGTGTATTGATTTTTTTTAAAAAGCCACATCCTCCATGAACATGAACGATGAATGCTGACGAACATTGCAGTTCTGTGTAATAGCCCATTAGCATCTCTTTACTCTTTGAAACTTCCAAGGCCTTTCTATCCTGGCAGTTTTTTCGTATATCATCTGTAATTTGTTTCTGTTTTCTAGCAATGATGCCTCTGATGAGTTCTCCTCCTGATCCATGCAGTGAAGCAAATTGTGGGAAAGGATATGTTTGCAGAGCTACTCACAATCAGGCACAGTGTTTTCCAGAACCTCAGTCCTGCAATACCATCCAGTGCCAAGGAGGGACACTCTGTGCAATAGTTGACGGTTTGCCCAGATGTGTTCCTTACCCATCATCTTGTCATAATGTCCAATGCCAAGAAGGGACAATTTGTAATCTGGCAGATGGCTTCCCTAAATGTGTTCCAGTGCCACGATCGTGTGCAGCTATTCAGTGCAAAGAAGGAACCATCTGTGCAGTTGTTAACAGTTGGCCTCAGTGTATTCCAGTGCCTGTGTCCTGCCAAAGCATTCGATGCAACCCAGGAATGGGGTGTGAACTCATTAATGGCTGGCCCCAGTGTGTGCCCAACCAACCTTCCTGCCAGGGCATCCATTGCAAAGGTGGAACGAGATGTCAGATTGTTCACGGCCAGGCTCAGTGTATCCCAGCGTCTGCATCGTGCAGTGACATCATCTGTGAAAAAGGAGCCATGTGTGAAATGGTCAATGGCCGAGCAAAGTGTGTCCCGTTGCCACCATCCTGCCTCCATATTGAATGCAAGCAAGGAACTATGTGCGATATGGTTGATGGTTGGCCAAAATGCATTCCAAGGCCAACTTGCAAAGATTTAAATTGTGAAGCTGGTACTGAATGCAAAATTGTGAATCACCTGCCCAGATGCTTTCCTGTCCCACAGTCCTGTGCCCAAATCCACTGCAGGCCTGGGTCTGTATGTGAGCTAGCAGATGGTAAGCCCTTATGTGTGCCTATCCCACCCTCTTGCAACAAGATCCACTGTAAAGAAGGAACAATCTGTGAGATCCTTGATGGGGTACCAAAATGCGTGCCTGCCATCATCTCCTGCAACAATGTACAGTGCCCAGTGGGAACCATCTGTGAAATTGTCAACAATTGGCCCACATGCAGAGCTCTCCCACGCTCCTGTGAGAGCATTGAGTGCAAGACAGGAACAGTCTGTGACATCATCAATGGTTGGCCAACATGTATTCCCACTGCACCAACAACGTGTGCATCCGTCGTTTGCAAAGAGGAAGCTGTGTGTGAAATGGTGAATGGCGTACCAACCTGTATACCCATCCCGCTGTCTTGTGACAGATATAAGTGCAGAGAGGGAACTATTTGTGAAGTTGTCCGTGGATGGCCCACGTGCATACCTTTGCCGTCTACGTGTCAGAAAATACAGTGCCCTCAGCACACTGTCTGTAACATAATTGATGGCTGGCCTAAATGTGTCCCAACCCCGCCCACATGTGACAAGCTTCAGTGCAAAGTGGGAACCACCTGTGAAAAAGTCAATGGCCAGCCTGTGTGCGTTCCACTCCCTCCCTCTTGTGAGCGCATCTATTGCAAACAAGGGACGGTTTGTGAAATTGTGGAAGGATGGCCAAAATGTGTGCCAATCCCCGCATCCTGTGATAAAATCCACTGCAGACAAGGGACCACCTGTAAAATAATTGATCACTGGCCTCGGTGTGTCCCCATCCCACCAACCTGTGACAAACTACGCTGCAAAGACGGCAGCACTTGTGAAATTATTGATGACTGGCCTATGTGTGTGCCTATTCCAGCTTCCTGTGATAAAATCCAGTGCAAAGAGGGAACTATTTGTGAAATGGTTGATGATTGGCCCAAATGTAGTCGACTCTTGAACTCCTGTGAAAAAGTCCAATGCCGTGCAGGGACCAAATGTGAAATATATGATGGACTTCCAAAATGTATTCCCATATCCCCTTCCTGTTACAATTTCCGTTGTAAAGAAGGGTTTATTTGTCAGATCGATAATGGTTGGCCAACGTGTGTTCCTGGTCTCTCTGCTTGTGAAAACCTCAACTGTGGTGCAGGAACAGTATGTGAGACATTTCATGGGCAGCCCAAATGTGTCCCCCTCTCACTCTCTTGTGGGAACTTCAAATGCAATGAAGGGACTGTGTGTGAGATATATGAAGGGCATCCAAAATGTCTCCCCATCTCACTTTCTTGTAATAATTTTCAATGCAACCATGGAACAGTTTGTGAAATCAGCCATGGTTGGCCCAGATGTGTTCCTATCTCACCCTCTTGTGAAAACATCAGGTGCAATGAAGGAACCGTGTGTGAGATATATGAAGGGCAGCCAAAATGCCTTCCTAGCTCCCCCTCTTGCAACAAATTCCATTGTCAGGGTGGGACAGTGTGTCAAATAATTAATGGTTGGCCACAGTGTGTTCCGATGCCCCCTTCTTGTGGAAATGCCAGTTGCAATGTTGGAACTGTATGCCAAATGGTTTCTGGCTTGCCTCAATGTGTTCCCATGTCACTGTCATGTGATCAGTTCACCTGCCAAGAGGGAAGTATTTGTAAAATGGTTGATAACTGGCCAAGATGCCTTCCTATCCCGTCTTCATGTGATAGGTCAAACTGCCAGGAAGGTACCATTTGTGAGATTGTTAATGGACTGCCAACTTGTGTACCAATCCCATCTTCCTGTGACAAAACCATCTGTACACAAGGGATGGTATGCCAAATCATGAACGGCTGGCCAACATGTGTTCCAGCATCGTCAGTGCTCCTATGTGCTTCTATGCATTGTCAAGTGGGAACTGTGTGTCAACTCATTGATGGAAGCCCACAGTGTATGCCCATCACACCTTCCTGTAGCCAAATTCACTGTCCTGCTGGAACTGTCTGTGACATGGCACATGGATGGCCCCGATGCACTCCCATGCCAACCTCATGTGGAAACACCCATTGTCATAGTGGGACTATTTGTCAAATTATAAATGGTTGGCCCAAATGTGTGCTCCCTACGCATTCATGCCAGACAATTCAATGCTGGGAGGGGATGATTTGTAACATTGTGGATGGTTCACCTACATGTGTTCCTGCTATATCTCCCCAAGCAATGTGTTGGGCCTCTGGTCAGCCCCATTATCACACTTTTGATGGACGCAGCTTTGATTTCCAAGGTACTTGCTCTTATACAGTGGTTAAGACCTGCAGCACCAGCACCAACCTGCCATTCTTTCACATCTTCACCAAGAGTCAGAAGAATTCCCCATTCTCTTTCATCAGTCACGTCACCATCACCATCTACAACTCCAGCATCACCATGATCAAGCATGAATATGGCCTTGTCAGAGTAAGAACCATCTTTGTACAGTTTCATTAACACTGAGAAAGTGCTGATGGCTTATGTCAACTGTACCTAACCTGGCACTTTGCAGATGAGGTGAGATGAGACCACAACTTAGTCAACATGGCCAAAAGATTGGTAGTCCCAACTTATTTGGAGAGTGCCAGTTTAGGAAATATTTTACTACACATAATAATACTTCCATCCAAAATGTTGCAATGTGGAAAGCTTTTGTTCATATGCCCAGGCTTTCTATTTCTCCCTTTTAACAGTCCACCACCATTCCATGGGAACTGACTCTCCAGAGTACTTCACTATTTCAGTGTTTCTTTTTCTACAGATGTTTTGCTTTTCTGCCAATATCAAGGTGCCATTTCTAAACTTGCTGATTTATCTTTCTTGTGCATAGACGATGCTGTTTTAGCTCAAAAAACAAACTTGAGCACTGGAACTAGAAGCATTACTGTTTATATGCCAATGCAGAGGAAAATTCCCCACAATCCAATTGACAAGTAGAGATCACACAATCTGCTCGAGCCAGGTTTAATGGACTGCACAGGGTTCTGCCCACTGAATGAGGGTAGATGCGACCTTTATAAAATCATATAATACATGCTGACCGGTAACGATGTCAAATGCCAATCATCTTATTTTTGATAACATGGGTTAGATTTTCTGCATATAGTGAGAATACACAGTTAATAAACCACAAATCAGCTTTTGTGGTTAATTACTTCCTAGTTCCCATTTAAAAATACAAGTGCTGGTTAAGATATCTTGTGCACCAGCATCTGCAAATACCTAACCAAGCTATATGCTTGCTTGAGTTCAGGGCCTGAACTAGTTGGACTAGAAGGACCTATGGTCTAACCCCAAAAACGTCCATCTGCTCTTACATTCTAGAATTCCTATTAAGACAGCATTAGCTTTTTTAAAACCAAAAAATGCTTCTGAAAGTGAAATTGCAACTCACTAAATACTTTGGTGTTTTGTTGAAATCCAGTTCATTTGTAAAATATGTAATCTTAACAACAAACAGTGATCACTGGCCTCTGTCTCTTCTAGGTTAACCAGCTACGCTCTCGTCTGCCTATACGTTTACATGATGGGACAGTCTCCTTATACCATCGGGGGAACCAACTGGTTATCGAAACACAGTTTGGTCTGAAGGTTTACTATGATTGGAACTATTATCTAGTGGTGAAGGTCACGCCAACTTTTCAGAGTCAAATCTGTGGCCTTTGTGGCAACTACAATGGAGATCCCAATGATGACTTTGTTACCCCGTCAGGAAACTTGGCCACCAATGTTGTGGAATTGGGCAAGATCTGGAAAGTGGAAGATGGAGACATTGCTTGCAGGCATGACTGCCATGGCAAATGCCTGCAGTGTTCTGCAGAGTTAGCAGCCCAATACAATGCAGAAACTTTATGTGGTATGATCTCTAAACACAGAGGTGGTCCTTTCCATCGCTGCCATTCCTTGATTGATCCCAAGCCATATTTGAATGACTGTGTAATTGATTTATGTGCCTTTGAGGGTTACAAGCAGATTTTGTGTCGAGCCCTGAAGACTTACGCTGATGCTTGTCAAAGAGAAGGGATGGCAATATCTGCCTGGAGGAAACACGCTGGCTGCCGTGAGTACAGCGGGGAATTTATGGAGATAGGGCTCCAACTAGTTTTACAGTGACAGGCATTTGTAGGAGGGTACTGTCATTCCAGAATGGAATGTGTGTCATAAATCAGGGTTGCATATATGTATGGCCAGACAGATGTTGCAGGTAAATGGAATAGAGATTGACTATAACGTTACATTTTTTTAAAAAAAAATCAGTTCTCTGAAGAGATGAGTTGATGGGCTGCTAAAAAATAATCAGAAAATAAGAACACTGATTATGTTAAGATGGATGGAGAAGAGCAACAATGAAAATATAGCCAGAGAACCAGCCAATCCATATAAATTGGAATGGATGAATTGGGATTTAGACAAGGAATGTCAGAAAGAGTCCATTTGTTTGGTTGCCTAGTAGATGTTCATGAAACAGACAGGGGCATGGTACCCCAGATTACCTTATACTGGGTAATAACTGCCGTATTCTGCACCAGCTGTAATTTCTGAATGGTCAAGAGTAGCCTCTTGTAGAGTAGAGCACTCACAAAAGGTGAGTGACTGAGAAAAGGAACTTCTGGTTTTGGAAAGGATGCATTTGGGACTCAGATAAATCTGTGTGAAGGCTTTCCTGGTGACAGCTACCACTTACTCTCAGAACAGGAGCTGTGAGTCCAGGAGGACCCCAAATTGCACACCTGTTCTATTTGAAGAAGTGCCACACCATTCAAAACCAAATATGCAGAATCTCCAGCAGTGAAAGAACCATGCATTTACTCAGTGTGGTCAGGCTTGAGGTTAAAGCCTGTTCCTCCCCATCCAGACCCTAACAGCCTCCAGACACTAGGACAAGACCTCAGCAGCATCACTTAGTCAACCAGGGCCTAAATATATAGCTGAGTATCATCAGCGTACCAATAATACCTGACCCCATGTTGATGGATGACCTTAACTTAGATATAAACAGGAGGAGCGAGCATCAATTCCTGAAGCACTTCACAAATCAGGAGCTTCAGGATGGACCTATCCTCACCTCAACACTAACTGTAGAGTGAGACAGATTAGAACCAGCCACAGAGAAAGGAGTAGAATTTTTGCAACACCTGGCCTCCCACTCCCAAACCCAGTCCAGAAGGATATCATGACTGATGGTACCAAAAGCCACTGTGAGATCAAGAAGAACCACAATGGTCACACCACCACCTCCCCAGCTCTGCCAAAGGTGACCAACAAGTGTGATCAATGCTGCCTCTGTACTGTATCCCAGCCTGAAACCAAACTGAAATGGATCCAGATAATCTGCTTCTTCCAGGGCCTCCTGAAGCTGCAGTCTGACCACTTACTCAACAACCTTACTCAAAAAGGGAAGGTTGGAGATTGGAGGGAAAATTGTCCACAAGCATTGAGTCCAGCAATGGCTTCTTGAGAAGAGATATATCACCACCTCCTTTCTCAAGGATGACCATCACCGCATGGACCCAACCACATATCACTTCCCAGGAGACCTCAACCAACCAGGAGGAACGTGGATCTAATAAACAAGTAGCTTGATTAGCAGTCTTAGGTTTGTGCCTTAAACTGGGCCCAAAAGTGATCTTAAACATGCATTAGCAGTTCAATCTTTTGAAGAAGGAGCTTCTGTATTCTGCCGAAACCATCTTAGGGTGGTTTTCCCTTTCATTTTGCTTTGTTTTTGTTCTTGTGATGCTTAAGGCAATGTAGAAATACCTATTTAAATACATAGTTTAAAATATACCGACATAAAACTTCTGTGTTTCACAACCTTTTATTATACAGCAAAGATGAGATCTTCTACAAGATAACACCAATAGCTAACCATGTTTGTTCTTCCTTCTACAGCCTTGATTTGTCCAGACCACAGCCAGCACATGGCCTGTGGCACAGCATGTCCTGCCACTTGCAGCAACCCTGATGCTCCAAAGACGTGCCACCTGCCCTGCATGGAGACCTGCCAGTGCAAGCCAGGCTATGTGCTTGATGGTGGTAAATGTATTGCCAAAGACCAATGTGGCTGCATCTATCACGGTCAGATCTATGCCCCCAATGAGCAGTTCTGGGATGATCACCAATGCCATCAGCAGTGTGTATGCATTTCACGAGACAGGAAGGTGGTCTGCCACAGCTCCACTTGCAGGGAAGGAGAGGGGTGCCATGTGGTTAATGGCATAAGGAAGTGTTATCCAACCTTCTATGGGACCTGCACTGCTCTGGGCCAGTTGCATTATATCACCTTTGATGGATTGCACTATGACTTCTATGGAACTTGTGTTTATCGTTTGGCTGAACTCTGCCACACGATAGGAAACCTCACTCAGTTCCAAGTCCTGGTTCAGCACCAAAGACAGGGACTCAAGAACCCAGCTGCCACCAAAGTTCTTGAGGTCCATGTTTACGGGATGGCAGTGCTTGTCAGCGATAGCAAAGTCTTGGTGAGTACAGTATAGCATCTTCCACCCTTCTCCTATTTGTACTTGTGCGATTCTTTGAGTTGATCCATCACTCTTTATTTTGGGAGGGTTTATCATCCTATCAGAAAGGAACGAGCAATCGAAACAGGATGATTGGGAAATTGTTAATTATTGATCAGAAGTTATAAACCTCTTCCATTTACATATTACTTTTTCAGACAAAGGCAGATAACCTGTTGTTCTCCAGATGTTACTTAACGACTATTTCCAACATTCCTCATTTTTGACTGTATTTCCCAGGGATGTTGGGAGATATAGCTTATCAACAGCTGGAGTACCATAGGTTTCCTATTCCTGTTCTAAGGAAATTCTACCGATGCACATTTGCAGCAGGGCAGATAACAAATGTCTGCACCACTGCTCAAATTAAAAAGGAAATTGAGTGAGCCCCTGCCTCCAATTAGGGAACTCTTTCCCCAGAAAAGAACAGCTGGCCCTCGTGCAGTCTTGTTTTAAACAATAATTGAAGACATGCTTGTTCACTCAGGCATATTTAAGATAATTGGCTTGTGCAAGAAGGTTTTGATTTGTTTCAATGAGGCACTTTATGCTGTAAAAGCAACTTGAGTGGCCTTATCAGGGTGAAGAGGCAACATGATTTAACTCAACGAGGTGTTTCTCATCACCTTGCACCCTCCTCTTACTTTCTCTTGCACTTGCAAAAGCCAGCAGAGATGCTTGTAACGGTACTCTGCATGCCCAGAAATCTTTTTACTATGCAACTGTGTTGCTGCTGGAGAGATGAGAAAGGTAAAAAAGCAGGCAGCTCTTAGAAACAGCAGAACCATCTTGGCTTATGAAACAGCTTCAAGGCCTTGTTTTGCTCCAACCATCATCAAAGCAGAACCCCCTTTTGAAGATCTGCATGGCCCTATAGAATCATTTTTACTCCAAGACTCTTTCCTTTTTCAAAGTAGTATTTGTTGTATTTATTTTATTAACTTTAGGGATTTTTTTTTTTTTACTGTTTCTTTCCCCATGGGGCTCCTTCAGAATAATCAGCAGGACCACCTGAGACCCTGCTTTTCCCACCACTACCCCAGGAACAACAACAACAACCTCAACAACCCTACAGTACACGATCAACAGTGAATGAAAGAAGTAGTACAGTAACAATTGAGTCCACCTTCTACCATACTTGGTCACAGAGCTATAAATAAGCTTTTAATCAGAGCTGCAAAGGGCTAGGCAAAATTCTAACAATTCACATTGAGAGTCAAGGTGCAAGAGATGAGACCAGAGCAGTTGTCCGCTCCAGAGGTTGATTAATTACAATAAGTGGAGAACAGACACAAACTGTTGGGTTCTTAAAGTTTTCTGAGCTTAGTTCTCTTCCTGCAGATGTTTCACTGACAGGCTAGGTAACACCACTGGTGCATGGGAGAGTAACATTTGCTGGCTGTTTATATATGGTAGCTTGTCCTCCTAACCTTTCTTCCTTCACTGCCTGCCATCTGATTTTTTTCCCCTTCTTCTTCCTTGATTGTTCCTGTTAATCTGGTGCTAATCCCGCTTATCTGAGTAGTGGTGAATGGATCAAGGAATTCACCCTGGTCGATACAAGATATACAGTTCAGAGGAAAACTGACCCCAAAGTTATTCTAGCCAGAAACCTGCTTTCTGAGTTAATTTTTAATACTCAAGACTTCTGCACTCCCCACCCGGGTACAGATGAAGCTAAGGAGCTTTGAATTTGGTAGAATTTGATTATGCAGAGTTTCAGCTTTCCCCAGCCAAAGGTCATTCTTTCACCTTCTGGTTCTTCAGCCTTTTCCACTGCATATTCAGTCCTGGGTGGTCTTGCCTCCTGATCAGAGTATTCAGGCATAAGTGCAAGTCCTGGGGCTTGCCAGATTCTGGTGCATCTGCAAAGGCAGGTCTATCAGCTTGGTCTTCTTCTAAGGGAGATAACACATCTGGCTGAGCCCTGATAATCTCTGTATTTCCTGGTGGGAAATTGTGTGGCTAGAACTGTTGTACTGCTAATGTCACTTTTATTTTACAATAAGTCATAGGAGGAAGACAAGAACATTATCTTTAAAATTGCTCCCAGTTTTGATGAACTCTCTGTTTGGTCTTCAAACAAGGTGTGCGCTACCCATTTTTTGGATATGTCAATGCAGTTGCACAGGGATAGACAACCTGTTGATAGCTGAAAGCCACATTTAACATTTTTAAGGGGGCAGAGGTCCATACTGTGGAGTGATGATGAAAATATAGGCAGGATGCAATGACTACTTTTCCCCACATTTTTTCAGACAACAGGAACTATTTTATTTTTAAAAAACTATGTTCAGTGTACTTTATAGTATACATTATAGGATGGTTTTTTTAGTTTCTTGTCTCAAAATGGCAGAAAATCCATGCCACCAATTTCCAGGAATCATGTTGGAAAGGGCTATGGGAATGTCAGAAAAAATGAGGTAGCAGGTAAAAGAGGAAACAGCCCCTTTAAAGGGTATGTTGAAAGAAATGTCTGAAAGAGCCCACTGCATTTTCAAGGTGAGTATCTCTGTGCTGTACCAAGTTTAAGATCTGAAGGCTCCTTCCATCCAGATTCACCCTGAGAGATTTGTTTAATGTACCTTGTGAAATGTTCTTCTCTCTCTCTTCTCCCTGCTTTCCAGCTAAATGGCTTACTGATCAACCTGCCCTACAATGTTGACTATAACAAAATTTCCCTCTACCACCTGGGATGGGATATTGTGATCATGACAGATTTTGGCTTAATGGTCACCTTTGACATGAAGAATAATATTCGTATCACAGTACCAGGAAGCTACAGGGAAAGGACCTGTGGCCTATGTGGCAATTTCAATGGAAGAGCAGAAGATGACATGCTACAGCAAACGGGAATTCTCACAACTAATCCAGGGGAGCTTGGCAGAAGCTGGAAGATCCGGGATATCCCAGGATGCCTTGAGAAAGAACAAGAATCCTGTGTAGACATGGTGCATTTGGAGTACACCCAGAGAATGAGTAGGGAGTGTGGCCTCCTACTAGACATCAATGGCCCTTTCAAGATGTGCCATAGCAAGGTGCCACCTCAGCCATACTTCAAAGACTGTGTCTTTGACTATTGTTCCAATAAGGGCAACACGAATGTCATCTGTCATGTTATCTCCTCCTATGCTGCAGCTTGTCAAACATTAGGGATCAAGATTTCAGAGTGGAGGTCCATCAACTTTTGCAGTAAGTAAGGATAAGCAAACATATATTGTGGCTGGTGTGGGTCTTCCGGGCTGTGTGGCCGTGTTCTGGAAGTTTTGTTTCCTAACGTTAGGAAACGAAACTTCCAGAACACGGCCACACAGCCGGGAAGACCCACACCAGCCATCGTATTCCGGCCATGAAAGCCTTAAACATATATTGTCTTCTATAATGTTCACAGTTGTTGTTGCTGTTTGCATGTGCAAATTTATATCCAGCCATTTCCATGGTTATGCAACAAGAAATGTTTTTATGCAAACAAAACATACCTTTATATAGATGTGGCAAATGTATACCTTTTGGACCAAACCACTCTCCTCTTTGTGCAGAGATCTGCATTTTTGATACTTTTCCTTAATGTCCATAATTTTATGTCCTGGAGAACTGCATCACATGAGGTAAGGAAAGGCTTATGAAAACAGATCAGAAATATGAATTAGATTAGTCCCTACTGAAATTTGTGGTGAATGAATTATATTCACATCCATAGCAGGATAAGAAGCTTGTAGAATATTCCTACCAAGAATGATGAGCAAAGCAACAAGCAAGCCATTTTTTTTTTCTGGGTGAAAAAAGATATGGATTATTCATTTTAATGAGAAAGTGGCTAGCCCAGACTAGAAGCTGGGTCAGCCAAAAAAGGCTGGGCTTAATCATTATGAAAAACAGAGTGTTAAGCTAGATCAGGGTGGGGAACATATAGTCAGATAGTCCTAACTACAATTCCCAGCAACCCTAGCTTTCATGTCCAATGGCAAAGGATTTTGGAAGTAGTAGTTCAGTAATATCTGGATGGGCAAAGATTCCATCCCTGGACTGACTTTGTCCTAATAAGCAGGACCATCTTTACATCTTTGTTCCTAACTCAGACTCAGACATTTTATCTAGATGATCTTCCTGATCACCCAGCTAAAACCATCTGGCTTAACATGGTACCGTCAGGTGTACTTGATTTTAACTTTCATAATTCACACATTTAAAGGGCCATAACACATCTGGAGGGTACCTGGAAAGCAGTGCATTGAAACAATGTCTAAGAAGTCAGAAACTAATCTCTCTTCTTTCTTCGATGATAGAATGAGTAAATACTTATGGTGTAAAGATTAAGAAAACTGAACATAAAGCAACAGTAAATAATCTGGGACTCTTTCAATGATCTAAATTACAAATCCCTAATCCTTCATCATCAGCCATGCCATTTGCAATTTATTTCAGTTGTGGAGCCAAATCTTTAGAGGGCAATAGTTTCTAATCGTGATTCAGAGGGAGATTTAAGAAATGGTGATATCATTGCCTTCTGCCAAAATGTCAATGTCTTCTTGTGTTCCTCAGAACCTGACTGCCCCACAAATAGTCATTATAAAGTCTGTGCCAGCAACTGCCCTGTGACATGTCACAGCCTCTTTAATCCAGTTCTCTGCACTGCTAACTGTCATGAGGGATGTGAATGCAACCAAGGTTTTGTTTTAAGCGGCGACCAGTGTGTTCCCATCTCGCAATGCGGCTGTGTCCACCAAGGTCTCTACTACAAGGCGGGTGAGTCTTTCTATGTCAATGGATTCTGCAAGGAGCGTTGTACTTGCCATGTTGGTGGTATCATGGACTGTCATCACTCCTCCTGCGGACCCCATGAAGAGTGTCGTGTGGTGGATGGTATCCAGAAGTGCCATTCATTTGCTCCCAAGAAGAGTGGGACTTGTCATGTGGCTGGAGACCCACATTATATCACCTTCGATGGCTCCACATTTGACCTTCAGAGCAACTGCACCTACACGCTGGCAAGGAGTTGTACACGTCAACATTCCCTTCCGTCTTTCTCTGTCAACATACAAAATGAAAGGCGGTCCAAGGGTAAAGTCTCTGTAACAAAAGTTGTATCTATCACAGCCTACCAAAATACCATTTCCATCTTGCGGGAAAAGAGAGGCATTGTCCTGGTAAGAAAATATAAATTGAAAAATTATGAGTAGGGGGGTGGGAATGTTGCTTTTTATTGGGAGCTTCAATAGCAGATAAGTTAAAGAAGCAATCAGTTGTATCAACCACATGGCAATAAAAATATTGAAGGTGTACATGTTGAGATGGTCAAATGAACATAGTACAATGCGGATGGTGAATGATGCTGGTTATACGAGACAGCAAAAGCCTAGATAAAAATGGCATTGTGTGATTTTTTTTTTTTTAGACAAATCAGAGGTAACTGGTCTTACTTTTTACATTGCCTTCTTGCTTCACTTTTATTCCCTTGTCACCGCCACAGGTGAATGGTGCAACTACCTACTTACCTTTCCGCCTTGAAAGCGATGGTATGTGGGTCTATTATCACGGAGACAACATTGTGCTTCGGACAGACTTTGGCTTGTTTGTCTCTTTTGATCAACTCTACCACCTGATCATCCAGGTGCCTGAGGCTTATCAGAGCCAGATGTGTGGTTTATGTGGTAATTACAATGGGCAACCCCTTGATGACATCTCCCTGCCCACTGGCCACCCAGCCATGAATGTCCAAACCTTTGCAGCTGCTTGGAAAATTGATTCTCCCTCTGCCACCTGCACAGAAGATTGTGCCGCAGGAGTGTGTGGCGCATGTCAAGAGAGCCGGAAGGCCAGCTACATACACAGCACCCAGTGTGGCATTTTGCAGGCTCCCTATGGACCTTTCAGTGCTTGCTATTCCACCATCAACCCAACGGACTTCTACAACAATTGCGTGCATGACCTCTGCAAGGCAAGAGGAAACCCAGTTATTCTCTGCCGAGCTATCCATGGCTACGTTGCCGCTTGTCAAGCAGCTGGCATTCAGATCAAACCCTGGAGGACAGCAAACTTCTGTCGTAAGTGCTCCTATGAAGGCACTTTCCAGGCAGAGTAGAAGCATCTCCTAAGGCAGAGTGGGAGGTACAGTGCACAAAGTGGGCAGAGCCACACTAGGCACATGGATTGTTGGTTTGTTTCTGGGTTGGAAGAAGATTTTTTTTATTTTTTTCCAAAAGAGTTCTGAGATGATTTCAACCCATCTGAAAAACAGGCCCATCTCAAAATGGGAGTCATCAGAACAGTAGTAGTTTTCTGTAGTGTTCGCTTGGAACTAAACAAGCAAACACAGCAGGAAACTATTTCATCCATTTGGGGCAATCCTGCAATTAAAGGAGGCTATGAAAAAGTGGTTTGTAGGCTATATGCAGTCATGGAGCTATCCAGGGGCATCCAGACTAGTGGTTACAGCAGCTAACTGGTAATGCCAAATTGAGACATGCATGGTGATATGTCCAGGATGTACTTGTATGCTGATAGCTGACACGAGTATGTAAGTTGTAGTATTTGCATGATTATATCATCCAGGGGTGTCCGCAAAGTATGGTCAAAAAGATCAAGATGGTATGACTCCCCATGAATAAATTAAAAGTAAATGATTTCATTAGGGCTAAGGCTGAGCAAGAAATATGCACTTACCTTTAATAAGTAAATCATTTACAATGATAGAACCTGGCACTTTTAGAAAATAAAACTTTTTCACTGGAAATGAGCAATAAAACAACCAAATCTTAAACCATTTGTAATGGGAAAGATGAACTTGCTCAGTTTTACATAAATCTTGGGGTTATTTGGGAGACAGCCACCCTCATTTCTTGTTTTATACTGAAGTGGAGTTGAGATGTGTCCTTTACAGCAGCAACTGTAGAAAATCCTGAATTTGTTCCCAGCAAGTCCAGGCAGAATGAGAGCAAATTTTGACACCAGCTTTGAGTTTGCATGTCATGAGGCTCAGGACTTTGCTTGAACAAGCCAGCTCTTGGCTTATCCAGGCAGAGCAGGAGCAAGTTCTGATACCAATTCAGCTTTGGATGTACAAGTCCCCCCACCCCCCCATCCTCCAATTCCTGTCTTCCCTCATTTACACATTATTTGAAGAAGGGCTGTAGCTCAAATGGGAAAAGTACCTGCTTTGCCTGCGAGAGATTATCCGTTCAAGCCCGAGCAGTATCAGATGAAGCTTCAGTCTGGCTATCAAACTAGTCAGTACAGAACCAGAACAATTTCTGTTCTAACAATACAGTTTCTCATAAATTCCTATGAGGCTACTGCCTAAATACACTTTTCTAGTAACCTAATCTTCTTTGATTCTTGCAGCAATGAAATGCCCAGCCAACAGCCGCTATGAACTCTGCACCCGGGCTTGTCCCAGAAGATGCAAAGAGGCAAACAGCATCACAAAGTGCCCCAACTACTGCGCTGAAGGCTGCCAATGCAAAGAGGGCTACTTCATGGCTGGGTACCACTGTGCCCCCATCAGTCAATGTCGCTGCTTCCACAAAGGCGTGTGGTTTAAGGCAAGAGATAGCAGCACACTGAAATTCTTATGATTGCCAAAAGTTTTGTTCTCTTTATTTATGAGATTCTTGTATCCAGCTTTTCTTCAGAGTAAAGGTAGTATACATAACATTCCCTCTTCCTCCCATTTTTCTCACAACAACCCACGGAGTAGGCTGAGCTGAAAGGAAATGACTGATGGATTCAATAAAAGAACAGAGCAGGAGACATCTAGTCACTTCTGGATTTTGGCCCTCTGCCTTTTCCATTTCAGTGATGCATGTTGAATGCTTCTGTAGCATTTGATGATTTAGGAAGCAGGATAACATCTGCATAAGAGCTAACTGTTGATTCTCCAAAGCATAAGAACTATAGCTGTAAGAAAAGGATCTTATGGATGAACCAGTGTTGCCATCAAACAGAAACATGTTGGCATTCTCACTGCTGCATCCCAAAAGAGTAAAATAATAAGGAAGGATAAGGAGGAATGGAAAGAAGAATGGAGGTGAACATAAAAATGGGAATAGTGATAATCCCAGAGAGGCAGTGGAAAAAGAGAGATGATCCAGATTAATAGAAATTAAGGAATCCATCCATCAGTTGCAGTAGAAGTGGAAGACTGTTGATTATATATCTGACAGGAAGATTTCACAAATATGCAATTATGCCAGAATAATTGTGATTATTATATGATGAATATAAGGTATAAACTCATCCTACCATGGCCACTTTTTAGCAGTGCTATCACCCCTCAACCTGTTGTATCTTTATTGTAGGCTGGAACTCCAGTGATCACAGCCAATTGCATGGAGAAATGCATTTGTCAACGTCAAGGTCAACTGACGTGCACTCCATTCCCATGTGCAGCTGGAGAAACTTGTGTACTGAAAAACAGCAAATGGGACTGTGTCCGGAAGGATGGCCACTGCACCATTGCCCATGAACACATCTTCACCTCTTTTGATGGCGTATCTGGAAGGCTTCCAAGTGATGGGTCCTTTGAGATCACAGCACTTGTCAATGCTAAGTCAAAATCATGGTTCCGGGTGGTGGTGCAGGTGAAGAAATGTCCCCAGTGTCCTACACCCAGTGTGGTCTCTGTCACTGTCTATTTCCACAAGCTGATTGTGCTGGTGAATAAGGATAGCTCAGTCTCGGTAAGAAGCAACTACTGGCAGATGATAGGTCTCATGTTTTATTCACTTACTCTACTTGTAGTTCTTTATCTCTTTCTTCCTTCTTTTCCTTCTACATACAAAATGCACATGATTTCTAATCAGCTAATTACCTTTCCTTCTCTCTTTAATTTTCGCCTAGTTATCTCTGTCTGACCTAGACTGCCACAACTAATGAACATTTCAATGGGGTGTAAATTGTGGTAATGAAAGGCACCCGTAGCAACTGAGATCCAGCTCCCATGAAGTTATAGGGTGTATTACTCTTCTAAGACTAGGTTGGAACACAGAGGCCAGATGTTTGTGAGTTAGCATTGCAATTCAGGATGGATGAATTTGGTGCAAATTGAGAAACCAGGGGGATGAAGCTGGTGAGATTTAGAAATACTCTGGAAGAATGTGGAGCAAAATCAAGAAGAGACAGAAGTAGATTGACAGGTAGAAAAATCCAAAGACAGAGACACAGACCTCAGAAAAAAAGCCAAAGGTGTATAGATTTATAACTAACTCTAGAAATTCCAGTTGGGGGCCCAACTGTACCACCAAATGGTACCACCATTTGGATCCAATTGACCTATGGGATCTCATGCAATCCCTAATCCACCTCCCCTGAAGGCTCTGTACCATGAGTTGTACATGAGGAGGATCCATCAGGAGCATCAACAGGTGACATTCTACTTGGAATGTCCCACCTCTTTTCTCTAAAAGTGAAAGTCTGAAGGAAAAGGAAAAGGAAAAGGAAAAGGAAAAGGAAAAGGAAAAGGAAAAGGAAAAGGAAAAGGAAAAGGAAAAGGAAAACATTAATTTGTAAGTGATATTTCTCAGGCAAACATATAGTGTGTGTAGACTTCTAGGCTGCACAGCAGGCTTAACCAGTACAGCCACAGATACTAAGCTTGGTTAGGTTAAACTTTAGTTTGTCGTGGCCTAGTCTTTTGAGTGAAACCAAACTATTTGGTTAATTTATGGTTTCATATATTAGGCAAACTTAGAAAATGGATTAATTCAGTAACCCGATTTTTCTGTATGGGTACAAAATTGGGAGAGAGATGAACAGATTTTGATAGCACCTTTTGATAAAACTGCGTAATGCAAAGTGGCAGAAAATGGAAAGAAGAACTACCGTTCTTGGCAGTGAGGTGCTGAGTTTTAAAAGAGAAATGTGAAATGTGACAGGGAGACAAAGAAGAGGCTGAGCACTACCATGTGGTCATGGCAAGGGAACTGTACATTTACCCAGGATTCCATTATGTGGCTCTAGCGAGTACTCATCTTCTAGAAGAAAGTTGCCCGCTTTCTAGTATTCTTATTCACCTCTGCTCTTCTCACTTATCTTCCAAAACTCAGTACGCAGTGTCTCCATGTGACTTATTATTTGCGTTTTCTAGGTGAATGGCCATCCCGTGCATCTCCCAGCTCAGCCTTCCAAGGAAGTATCAGTAACCTTGGTCCAAGATATGGTGATGGTGGCACATGAATCTGGTGTACAGGTTCTCTATAGTAGTGGTGGTGACTTAACAGTGACAATCAGTGCGACACTGGCCAACAGAGTGTTCAGATCCTGTGGGAACTTCAATGGTAACGGTGCAGATGACCTGAGGCTTCCACATGGTAGGATGGCCCGCACCATTACGGAGGTCGTCAACTATTGGAGAGTCAGAACAGGAGTACAACATGGTATGTCAAGATAGAAACTTCTTTTTTTTTTCCCTAACGTTTACCTGGTTTTGCTCTCTATTTTACCCCATATCTAGACAATGGGATGGAAAACTATAAACCGATCGTGTTTCCATCAGTGTCTAATGGTGCAAACATCTAAGTGTAGCATAGCCTGGCACCTGACTCTTTATGCTTGAGGAAATATATTGGTCCACTTAGCCCACTGACGTCTGCTCCCTCTTAATGTTAAAGGCTTTCCATAACCTGTTTGGATGTGCTAAACATGCATTTATGGCCCTGGGTATTTGGCATGCCGTTGTTTGAGATTCAAAATACCAAATGCCTTTTTACTTCCTTTTTTTTAAAGCTCATTTTAAAATCCACTCCTATACGGAACCTTGATTCAAGATCAGTTTTCATCACACCAACGTTCACAAGAATGCAGTCTTGACTGTATCACGGATGGATGGAGGAGAAATTCTTCGGATCCTACTCTTATACGAACTCACTCAATTAGCACCTCTGGAAATCTGCATTTTACATCATTTGACAGTAGAGTTTACAACTCAAATGGTAAAAGTGTATATATTAAAAATCCATGGAAGCCTGTATATTTGGAGAAAAGAATCCACAAATGCATTGCGTTAAGGGAAATGGATGAGAAATGGATTCCCAAATGTATGCAAATGTTGTGTGAATTTTCATGCATTTTTTAAAAAAAGATGTATATTGAATGCTCGTAAACTCAGCAAATATGATAGATTCACCTGTTCCTACAAGCAGGGATATCTTCTGTTAGAGTGAGTCCCAGGCAACAAGCAAGCAGCTGGTCTTGCAAGCACAACACAGCATCTTTTTCTCCATTGACAACAGCTACCTCCCACCAACTGGATTCACATATCATACGAACATCCTTACTGATCACCCATCATAAGCTCTGGTTTGTTTCAAACCCTGAGCTAAGCCTACATCAAACAAGCAACATTACAGTTCACACTGATGTGTGAATCCAGCTACTGATTCACAAATGCTGAGGCCCCAGCTGTTGAAGATTGTACATAACTTCTGGCTAGGCTCTGCTTTTTAAAAATCAACTTTGATGTTTTACACTAGTTGATCTACCAAATGCAAATTTGAAATGCAAGATCTGCTGGATTGATATGGTTACCTTATTTGAGCTGCAAGAATTCAGCTGACCGCAAGGTCCTGACAAAGATTTCCACCTCTTTGCTGCCATCTAGTGGTTATTCAGATATTTGCGGTTTAAATGTGGTAGTCCTAAACATGAATAGTAGCTGTTCCCTGCAAAGGTCCTAGATATATAGCTCTTTTTTTTCTTGGTGAGGGAGGTTGAATATTTTGAATCATCTTGAACTAACCCTGCTGAATCTGTTAGAAGAATCAATTAAAGCTTTTGATAAAGATTTTGCAGTTTTCTATGCTGTTTACATCCAACCTGTTGCAGGTTTAGCAGAAACATTTGTACTGTATTTGTATAGTTTTATATATAAACCATTCTGAGAAGAAAGAATGGAAGGAATTTAGCAGGCTGTGTAGAATAGTGAGAATTGGGGGGAGGCATCTAGAATTTAATTGGTTGGGATGTCTTCAGTTTGAGTATTAAAACGTTTCCTTTCTTATACACCCACACAGAGACACACAAGTCCACATACGACTTTGCGAAAAGCTGTAGCTGTTTCATTGATTCAGTCCCATAGTTAAGTCAGAGGAGTTCAGTAAGCATATTCTCTCATCCAAACCTCACCTCCATCACCTGTCTCTTTCATTCAAAGAACCCAATAACCCATTTGAATAAACTATGATCTTTCATCAAAATCGAAGCCTCGTGTTAGAGAAGAAAGTTCAGCCAAGATCTAGCTGTCATGGGGAAAAAAGCAATCCAAACAACGGAGATCTGAAGCAAAGGTTCTTTAATAAAATATCCCATGAGAAAGAGAATAGACGGAGAAAGGATTTTATAGGAGAGAGAAAAGGTGTATTGGCAGTCATGAATAATTAAGTACATAGACAGGAAAAGCCTCCAACTCTATACGGGCAATGAGATAGTTAGCCAGACTTAGCCTGGAGAATGGCACCCTGGTCTCCGTGTCCCCCTTAATCTGCATTCCTGTTATGATGATGATCAGATGAGCCTTTTTCACACTCCTCAAAATACAAGTCTGTGTCTTGTTATCTGCCTTTTGTTCCCTTCCCCAGGATCACCCTAAACTAAATCATTATGGCCAAGGGTACCCTAGGTCCTCAAAGGTTCCTTGATTTTTACCTAGTTCCATTTCTACTGCCAATACAGAAACATGACTTTAAGCAGAACAAATTGATTTTTAAGCAAGAGAATCTACTTTTACAGAGTTTAAACTTTTACATTCCACATCGCTTAACTTCATTTGAGCAATTCCTATGGAAACTCAGACCTCTAAAAGTTCTGTTTCCCATGTCAATTTCCTTTGATGGCGAGGCTTGCCAAAGACATTCTTCTTGATTTCAATCCAGTGTCAGATTCGCATCATCCGATCACCCTGTTCAATCTTATCCCAAGGCACACTAAGAAGTAAGAGAGAGACAAAGTATAAGAGAAAGGAAGGGTGTGTGAGAAAATGGTATCCACTATGAACCCAAGAGAAGATAGGAGTTTTTAGGGAGCAACCCTGCTCAGCACGAAAACTCAGGGTACCAAGTTCCCAATCAAACAGACCTCACTATTGGGATCTTGGTGTTCTTTTTGATTGGAGTATCTGGCTTGGTTAGCTGTACTATTTCATCATCAGTTGTTCCTATATATTATGTGGGTTCTCCCTTATCGATGTGTTGATTGCTAGGTGTGTGATAAGGGAAGATACTGAGCCAAGTAGGTCCATCAGAAACAGGAACACAAACTACACAAAATATGGTCAAGGCTGGTAGGATGAGCAGCCATGCGTAAGAAGTCAGCAACCCTCTCTACCTTGTGCCAAAGCACAGATGATACCTTGTTTGGTGGTGTCACGTTTGGTGTAAAACCAAGCTCAACAAACACCAATTTCCCAACATTTCAACCCTGATCTACACATATTTGAAGAGCGAGTGGCAGGTAGCTAGGAGGGCCTTTGCACAACTTTGTCTTGAGCTGGATGTGCCTTGCCCTGGATCAGAAGGCCCTGCTCACTGTCATGTATGCTCTAGTCTCCTCCCAGCTGGACTACTACAAACACACTCAACATGGGGCTGCCCTTGAAAACCACCCAGAAGCTACAATTGATCCAAAGTGCAGCAATGCAGGTAGTGAAGGGTGCACCTAGGTATGCCCATGTAACACCACTAGTCCGCAAGCTACAATGGCTTCCTAAAGGTTTCCAGGTGCAATTCCAGGTTTACCACCTATAAAGCCCTACATTGCACAGGACCAGGTTATTTGCAAATATCCCTACTGATACGTACCCATCCCACACACCCCAATAGGGTGAGCATGCTTCACGTTTCTTCCCTGACTCAATGCCATCTGATGGGACCAGAAGGCATGGCTTTTCAGTTGTGACACCTGCCTTCTGGAATGATCTTCCCCCCTGCAGAGTTCTACGTACGCCACCCAGAGCTTTACTCCATGCAGATTTTCTCGTTCACGTCAACAGAAGAGGAACCCTCAGGAACCCTGATGCTTCCACCAAAATGGATGGAGCAGCTGGGAGAGCTTAAGGTACACACCAGAGCTTTTTCACAGCAAGGGAATATATATAAATTTGATCTTTGTTAAATTTGTCCAGGAGGCCAGACTCCAGTATTTCCAGCCACCCACTGGTACATTTTACAGTTTCATGATTTACAACAGAATAAAATGTTGTATCTATTTCAGAGGGGAATGTTCTGGTGAGTGATAAATGGCTCCCAAATGCAGAAGTCTCCCTTCTCCTGCACTGAGGGCAGCAGAAGCTTCAGCTCTGTCTAAAACATTAATGGCCCCTCATTCCCCTCTTCCAAATACCACTAGGTAATGATGCTATATCAAAGCATCATTTCCCAGAGCATTTTGGAGATGGACTGGAGAAACCATCAGAGGCCATAGCTAAGAGCCACAAGCGCATAAAAATGTTAAATAGAAAAGGACCTCAAAAAACTCCTCCACTGAATTTCAAGGTCAGAAGGAGCCACTGAATTGTCAGTGAATGTTCTTCTCTCGCCCCAAATCTGCTCACCTAGAGTGGTTTCAAGTCAATGGTTCTCTTAGGAAATTGATGGCTCAGCTTGCTGTTTTAATTTGGGTAAAGCCTTGTTATTAGCAGACAGGGAGACAGGGCCAGAAGAATCTGTAGGGAGGAGTGATCAAAACTCATTTACCAGTGCAGCAAAATCTCTAGCCGTCCAAGACAACAAGAGCTCTGGAACGTCACTGACATCCACTCCGCCTGGCCCCTTCAAGTCATCCACCGGTGTGTGGTTGAAGTTTCCACAAGCTCCACACACCTTCCCTGCCAAAGCTGGAATGACCGACACGGCTACTCTTCGATTTGGGCCAAATGTTATTTGAACCTGAGGTGTCTGCAGGGCAATCACATCACCGGTCAGGTCAAACTTCACTGAGTTTGTGATTTGGAGTGGGATTTCAACCGGCAGTCCATTCACCTAGGACATACAAGCAGAGAAAACTAAGTTAGATGGAGATGAAGGGACAATGTCCAGTCACGAAAATTCTCCTCCAGATGCTTGAGTTAAGAATGAAAACTATGCAAGCTTGATGTGATTTCATCTGCAGATCAGGAGCAGGCCACCTGGGACCTTGTGGATGGTTTTGGATAATAACTGCCATAATGGCCCCCTCACTCCTGGCCTTCCGGAGGGCTTTGAAGACCTGGTTCTGCCACTTGTCCTGGGGTGGGGAAGGAATACTTCAAGCGTGGGGATGGCTAGCCCCATAGAGGTCTGCTGTCTTCAGCCCCAGATCCTTCATCTTCTTGGACTCTCTTCCTCTTTTTTAGTAATCTTTGTCAATCTTGGGAAGTTAAGTGGGCACATTTGGGATTTTCAGTGCATGCTGCACCATTCTCACAAAATGGCTGCTATGGGGAGGAGCTTGCCTAGCTACAAATGGCTGCCATGATGGTAGGCAGAACCAGGCACCAGCTATCAGGAGAAAAGAGGGTGAATTTTTTTCCACCAACCATTGTCTAGTCACCCAGGATACTCCCTCCACTACTCATTACATTCTTTCTAGGGAAAGGGGGGAACAAGACATTGAGCTACACCTTCCTACCATTTTATTTTCTGAGGCTCATGGGCAAATGTCAGGCCTCATGTTACCTGACCCTAAGGTTATTTATTTATTTATTTATCATATTTATATAGCCGCCCATCTCACTTAAGGTTGCCATGCTTTCTGTGATAGCAAACTATGTCTTCCCCCTTCCCCACAATGCAAAGATGGGTCTGAGTTGCACAGTACAGAACAACTCAACTGGGTTCCCTGTGACAATGTCTTAGATTACACAACTAGTCTTGCAAGAGTTCCCATAAAGGCCTGAAGGAAAGACGTGGTATTAATAGGTATTTAAGAGAGCCCAGGTCCTTGGTTTGATTTCCACTTACCCAAACCTCTTTCTGGTCATTCACAGTAATAAATAAATTTTTGAAGAAGATGTGCAAGGTGGCAGTAGTCGTTTGGACAGGCAGACATGATGTAACTCGAACTATCAGGCGGAACCAATCGTCAGAGTGGATGTTGCAAAGGGACGCCAACTGGTAGGCTCCAGGAGCAGATATATTCCCAGAAAGGCCATCAAAGGAAGAGAAATGATCTCCTGGTGTCATTATGCAGCGGCCCTCCATGGGAAAGCAGCCGCGCAGCCCATTTCTCAGCCCACAGACTTCACCAGTTCCACAGCTGTGGGGGAGACAGCTCAGCTGGCCAGCGCCTTCGCATCTGCAGCGCATCTTGCAGTCTGGAGAGAGATAGCTCTCTCCTTGCTGGAGGAAGAGAAGAAGTCATCGCATGAAAACAATGTTCCATATTTAGAAATTGAAGTCTCAGATTCTCCAACTAGGAGCATGTATGCAGATTTCTATCACACGGGTTGGGTTGTTTTGTTTTATGTTCTTTTTTTTTTAATAAGGATTGGTTTTGTTTAGGTTTTGTTTTCTAAAATTCAAGAAAGAACATCACACGACAGGGGTAGGAATATAGACCTGGCTCTGCCATCTGGCCTGGGGTGAGGAGGAGGATCATCAAGTGTGGGGTTGGCTAGTCCCTTAGTGGCCTGGCATCACTGCCTTGAACCGTCGGCCTCCTGGATGTTTCCTCTTTTATTTTTGTGAATGTGAATTGTTCTAGGTTTTAATTGTATATTTATTTATTGTTTTAACGTGTGGTGAGCCGCCCAGAGTCCCCCATTGGGGGGAGATGGGCGGGGGACAAATGTAATAAATAAATAAATAAATAAATAAACCTCAATAAATAGAGGGGTGAAGTTCAATATGTTTCAGATGTTACCAAATCACATGGCTGACATTAACAGGAAAACAATTGCAAACATCAAACACCATCTGCAATATGTAATTCAATAAAAGAGAAAGAAAGTTAGAGGCAATTGGGGGGGGGGTTATTATTTTGTGTGTTACTCAAAATTATGGGTTCAGCCAATTTAGAAAGAGACTGAAAACAGAAAGAAAAGGGAAGATATAAGGGCAATGTAGAAAAACCATCATTGTCATTGAATATGCAGATGACTGCAAAGCACCAATGATTTTGGCTGAAAGTCCTATCCAGGGAACAGAATTTTCCATTATATTTTAAGCAAAATGTGTGTGTGTGTGTGTGTGTGTGTGTGTCTGCAAGCACACATCCATAGTTTTTATTCTGTGTGTGAGGGATGCAAATGTGCTTTGCATCGAAAGGCAACCCTAGAAATCAGAGCAAGAGGCTGAATTCCATTTATGGAGTCCATATAGTTTGGCTCTTATGCAGCGTGATCACCACCATCATTCATAGGAGTCGTTTGTGGCTCAGTTCTTTTATTGCTCTGCTATGAAACTGCTCCAAGGGCAATATAAGCAGCAGAGTGTGGTATCATTTCCTAAAATAGCAAATTCAGGTGGTGAGTTACGACAGGAATCCAGCCAAAATGAGGCTACTGTGGTGGTTACATGCTTGGAGGAATCCAGAGCTGAAAAAGCCTATAGTGGAACAAACCCCCTTGCCGTCCCCTCCATCAAAATAAATAAATAAATCTGAATTAACTCAAGCATGCTTAATAGCAAGAAAGGTTGATTGCCAATCAATCAGCAGGCTAAGATGGACAGAGGACTCATGAAATACAGGTTCCTTTCTTAACATAGGCATGGAAATATTTAAATTGCTATGTATTTTAACTGCAGAAACCAAGGGCAAGGAATCCACTAAGGGGGTCTGCGGGGAATGGTGAAAAAGTCAAGATGGGTCACACATAAAAAACAAGTGAACCATTGATCATATGCTGGCCACTAACTTGACTTTTTTTTTACTCTACCCTCCAGACACCCATGGTCAAGGCTGGCCACAGAATATGGCCAAAAATGTCCAGGTGAGGCCACAATAGTGTGATCCTTTTTAAAAATGTGTACTGCACATGTGTTGCACATAAATAACAGGCAAAGCTTCAATTGCCCCATCATGGCTGCCATCTTCACATTTTTTCACCCCATCCCTGGAGCTCTGCATTTAAGGATAGCAGTTGATTTCTGGGGAAGAGCGTAGTCCAATTTTTTTAAAAAAAACCTTCTCACCTGGAAGAGTCTCCCATCATACCAGCATCCACACTGTTCGGCCTTCACACAGGCTGCTCCATTCGCCCAGGTCCCCGCGTTGCAGACACAGCCCTCAACGCACGGATCCACACACAAAAGATCTCCTGCACAGGTGCCCTTGCAGTTTCGAGCACAAAGCTCATAATGGGTGCCAGGGAGGCAGTTCAGAGCAGCTGTAGAGCAGAGTACAATTATATGAGCAAGCTACTTAGAAGAGATCTGAGACCTTAAGCAATTTTTCTATGTGGAGCACATGGATCAGATCAGAAACCAAAAATGAGGAGGGATGAGTTTCTCCAGCTAACTTCTCCTCATTTGCTTTTGCTTGACGACATCATCATCATCATCATCATCATCACCACCACCACCACCACCACCATCACCATCACCATCACCATCACCCAACTGTATAGGCTTCTCGTTCCTTATATTCTTCAGGAATCCCAATTAGGAGATGTCAGTTAGAGTATGTGCGTTTTGGACAGCTCCATAATAGATGTCTGCTTATCCTAAATACTGTAACCATTCATGCAGAACTGGCTGTCTGATCATTTCCCTGTAGTCCCCAATCTGTGCCTCATTCCCCTATCATTCAAGTCAGTAATCTACATTTAGGCAGAGTTCACATACTGTAGTTAATTTTAGTTTGTTCAATAAGCCATACCATCATCCATAAACCATGACTTACAAGCCACAGTGGCTGAATTTACCAGCCATAGTAGAAGGGTTCACATGGCAGGTAAAACCCAAACTGTATTCACTGCCCAGTGAAAAAGGTGAACCTAGGCAAGACAGCATCCTTTATTTTGGATATGCAGTCCTAAAACAGCAACTTGGATTGCTGTGCATATTCTAAGAATTTAAAGAGCAGGTAGGCGTGTACCTATGTGTCCATGTTTAGAACTGTGGCATGCAGTTCTCTCTTTATGCTTGGATGACTATGATCATTCTCTCCCCCAAGGAAATTAGCCAGAGAGGAAGACTGAAAGGAAGCCACCTTTTGATTAGCAAAAAGCTTCTGGAGAACCACCCCCAACATTGCAAGCTCTGCTTTTTTACGCTGTTCCCATAATCTCAGAGCTAGTTATAGGGAGTCAGTTTGGTGCATTGGTGAAGGCATCAGGCTAGAAACGGGGAGATGGTGAGTTCTAGTCCCACCTTAGGCACAAAGCCAGATAGGTGACCTTGGGCCAGTCCCTCTCTCTCAGCTCTAGGAAGATGACAATGGCAAACCACTTTTGAAAAACCTTGTCAAGAAAACTGCAGGGACTAGTCTAGGCAGCTGCCAGGAGTCAGCACTGACTTGAAGGCACAAAATAAAATAAAATAAAATAAAATAAAATAAAATAAAATAAAATAAAATAAAATAAAATAAAATAAAAATTACAGCACGCATACTGTTTGCTGCTTCTCCATGTTCTATTCCCTTATAGCAAGATGACCATTTCTCAGCCCATGTTCCACAGATTGCCTTCAAATCCCCTTTGTATTACCCCGCCCCCACCCTTTCAAACTACATTGCCAAATTTCAGAGACAAACGGCCAGGAAATGGAGTTTAAAAAGTCCTGGCTCTTTACAGCAGAAAACAGCATTAGCAAGGTGTACGAAGCTTCTTTAATCCCTAAAACCCCTGGAAACCACAGTCTTATCCATTCAGTGACATCACCATGTTCAAGAAGATGGAACCACCTCTCCATCTCCATCCACAGTTGCCAAAGGCTATATTCAACTGGTTATTGAATTAACCCAGTTTCTAGATTTATGCAAAATAAAATCATAAATTAATCAATGTGCAGGATTCATACAACATGCTAAGCCTTAAAAAAAACCTTACAAAGTTGCAAAGTAACTTGTATCAAGCTGGGCAAATGAAGCTTCTGGGTCTTTAGCAGATCCTGTTAAACATTAGGGGTAAGCACAGTGTGAAAAGCCTCTGTCTAAACTTACGGCAAGTGGTATATGTTCTCCATGCCTCAGTGGTGGCACCAGCCACTTGACAAGCTGTTGCATAGGCCTGAAGACTTTGGCAGAGAGATTCTATTGCTCCATTAGTAGCACACAGACTGGCCACGCAGTAATTGAAGAAGTGATTTGGGTTAACGGTATTGTGACATCCACTGAATGGACCTGAAACAGCTTGGATCAACCTACAGTGGTTCTTGGCTTGGAGCACTGCTTCCATAGACTCATCACAAACATGGCATTTATCCTTGCAGCCTTCCAAGCAACTGCCACCTTCAACTTTCCAAAAGGTTCCAAATTCAGTCAAATCTTGGACTGGCTTTCCATTGGGCAAGAAGAATTCATCGTTCTTGTCCTTGTTGAAGTTGCCACACAGCCCCTTCAAGAGGCCCTGGAAGGCACCAGGTAAAGATACTGCCACCCAATCATTGAGGTCGTAATAGACCCGCAGGCCAAAATTGGTACGAAGCAGCACAACGATGCCGTCTTGTCTCACTGAGACATTTCCAAGGTTAGCTGGCAAGAGAAGACGCTCTCCATTGACCTGTGCAATGAGATGCAAGAGACAAGACTGAATCCAATGTATCTATTTGAATGTGTGTCTCTTAATGAATATCAAATGAATGGATGAACTGGCTCCATTAAAACTAATGTCAATGTCTCAGAGCTAATATCAAGGAAAGGCAAAGCTTGATTGGGTTAGACTATGATACATGACTTACATATGCAAGCTATCCTTTGCTCCTTTAGAGGGCAAGCCAGCATGGGTAAATCAAATCTGTGTTTACAATGTGGATGTGCTAAGTTCTGAAAGGAGTGTGGAGTGCTTTGCATGAAAGGTTTGCATGAAGCACCCATTTAAAGATGATTTGTGATACAATATGCTATCTCCCCTCCCTCCCACATACACACTTCTAAAATGGGAGATGCTTTGGTGTGTTACTTCACTCCAGATTGCTTCCAGGACTCATCCAGCATGCCAGGAGCCAGAAGAAGTCCCAGAAGCAGAAGAAACAGCTTGTTGAAGCAAATGCAACAATCTCCATTCCTCCACAATATGGAACTCAATGACTCCATGAGAAGCACCTCGTCAAGGCAAAGGACAACAGGGTTAATCTACAGTATGTTATGCACCCAGTTAGAAAGAGATATAGAAGTACAGTTCACAAATTAGCTGCATGGAGGTCTAATGCAAGAATAGGAAGATGCCATTCTACATTCATTAAAAGCCTGCTGGGAGAAATAAGCTGTTAGTTAGTCTTGTTCCCTCTCATGGTCAGGAACCCAATGGTGCAGATGTTCATGGTCCCATGGAGAAGGTTAGACTAGAACATTCTGTTGCTGGAGATGAAGATGGATCACTTCTTCCTCATTGCTAGGAACAGAGTGTTGAAAGTTACCTTAGAGGTCATCTTAGATCAATCCCCTGCTCAGTGCAGAATCCACTAGCACATCTCTGACACATGAGTATCCAGCCTTTCCTGGAAGGACTCTAGTGAAGGAAAACTCAGCACTTGATGTGGTTGAATACTCATACAGTCAGGACATTCATCCTGATGTCTAGCCTGAACCTACTTCCTTGAAGTTTCAACCCACTGATTCTGGTCCTGCCCTCTGGAGCAAAACAGAATAAGTCCATTCTTTCTTCTGTGGAATGTTTGAAGACTGCTGTTCTATCCCCTCAGAGTTGTCTTTTCTGTGGGCTAAACATACACAGATTCTTTTACCTTTTCTTATAGGTTTTTTCCCCCCATATACAGAAGCTGAGTACACTGAGGGATTCAGTCCAGCCATAGGACAGAACTTTCCATCAGCATCTCCTCACCACAATTTGAATCATACAGAGATCTGTTCTCTGTATGATTCAAATTGTGATCTCATCAGCACTCCTCATCCATTCCTTCAGCAACTGCTTCCTGAAAGAGCTTATCAGGGACTGCCACCACACTCTGCCTTAGAGGTAAGTCTATATTTTTGCAAGGTCAAGGACATGATGGTCTTGGGGGCAAGTTCAACCACTCAATTTCCTATATCCCTTAGTTATGCACGATCCCTTCATGAAGCCAATGTGTAAATAGGGTCCAAAGAGAATAAATTACTCATAAGCAAAAGAGGATTCCCACAACATCTGGCTCTCAACATCTGCCACTGTAAATTGTTGATGTCTGCTCTTCACAGAGTTACAGCTGACAAGAAAATGACAGGTTCTTGACTCCCTATAGTTTAACTTCTCTAGTACACTAAGGATACCTTCATCAAACCCTTCAATTTTAAGCATGATCATGTAATTTTGTGTGTGTGTGTACGCACGCATGCCTTTGAGTCAGTTTTGACTCCTGCCAACTGCCTAGACAAGTCCATGCATTTTTCTTGGCAACATTTTCAGAAGTAGTTTGCTCTTGCTTTCTTCCTGACCAAGGGCTGAGAGAGGGTGATTGGCCCAAAGTCACCCAGTTGGCTTCATGTCTAAGGCAGGACTAGAACACGCAGTTCTAGTCCTGCCTTAGTCTCCGGTTTCTAGCTGGGTGCCTTCACCACTACACCAAAGTGGTTCTTAATTATGTAATTAATTATGTAATTAAATATTGATCCCCACACAGCACCCTGTGAATGGCACACTCTTAAGGAAGTATTCTGTTTCTCAGGATTCCCCTGTGAAGAAAAGCCATAATTCAGGGGTTTCCCATATGTCTACTAATAATGAACCCCTAAAAATATAGAACTTTCAATGTCCCTAATGTCTAGTTTGCAATTACATCACAGTGCAATTCCTATCACTGTTTTAATATCTGCAAATTAATAAGACACAAATCATATCAGAAAAAATGTGCAATTCCTTCAACGGATCATAGTAAAAAATCCAACTTTTCAGGCAAGATTGATGGGGACCCTTTTCTGTATATTTGGCATGAAAGAGACTCACCAGTGTTTCCCAGTTCTTGCCTCTCTGAAAAACTACATGGTATCCAGAAGCCTGAACCTTTACTTTCTCAATGCCATTGCTTCCAGCTGAGATGACAACGGAGAACTTGTGTCGCTCGTCACTTTGAGCAAGTATATATGAGCAAAAAGCTGGCAGTGAGTAATGCACATCATCAAAGGTGACATAATTCCAACCATCCAGTGCATAGCAGGTGCCTGATTCTCTGGGGAAACAAACTGGGACATCATTCACCACTTTGCAGGAATCCTCGTCAGTGCAGAAGTCGTGACACTGAATCGTTCCATCTTCCATACATCGGCAGCGTTTCTGGCAGAAACCGCTGGAGAACTCCTCTCCTTTCTTATAGTATTTGCCCTCGAATTCACAGACACACTCCCTGAGAGGTACACAGTGGTTCCCACTCAAGATGAATCCAGGATCACAGATGCAACCTTCACCACAAGGCGCCTTACACACAAGTGGAAGCTGGGGGTTTTCACAGGTAGCAGCACAACGGGTTCCACAAAGTTCATAGTGAGAGTTAGCTGGACAAGGTTGAGCTAGTTGAGGAAAAATAAGGAGAAGATTAAGGAGAGTCACAGAAAGGTGGAGCTACAATGTGGTCCACAGCAGGAGGGCAACCTGTTAGGCAAACCTAAATTCTTCTGACTGACGTCAAGAGCAAAATTATAAATGGATTGTGCTCAACAGATACAACAAAATTAGGATGAAAGAAATGTTCTTCATTTTGTGACAGGGAATTAAATGTGAAATCTGGAAGCTACAGCCATATGCAGCTCCTGGATCAACATTTAATCCAGCATAGATCAGGTGATTAGATTAGAAATAAAGAACACTCTTCTATCTGGCACTATGGGAGGGATTAATGTTGGCAGAAGATTAATTAATCTTCATATCCATTGCTGCTATGAGATGGTTTTGTATTATAAGTTCCATAAATACGTTTAAGGACAGGAAGAGCACCTGCAACTTTAGCTACTTGGCTTGTGATTCACTGATGAATAGAAATATCACAAAAATAATCTTTGGCATGATTATAGCTCATCATACATGCTAGGTCACATGATCAGGTTTTATAGCAACTACAGTCCAATGCAGTTGAAGTACACCAGCTACACTAACTACTGAAGTTTCACAAGACACACTAGCTTAATTGCTCTTCTTAACTTGTACCCTTCAGCCAAACCCTCCAATAGTTCAAACTCACGGCAGAAGTTATCAGTCCTCCAATTCTGTAAAGCAACACTCTTGACTTGGCATGCTGCTACGTAAGAGGCAATAGCTTCACACCAAACAGGTGTCTGTCCCAGAACTGCACAGGTCTTTTTGATGCACTCATCAAAGAAGGATGCAACAGGGATGGCACTGTAGCAGGAGATGAAGGGCCCATCTGCCCGGCGCAACAACCCACAATACTGATCTTTTTGATAGCTTTCTAGCTCAGCTGATGTGCAGGAAGGACAATCTGGGGAACAGCCTGGAGAACAGCCCACCCACCAGTTTTTCCCATCTTCTATCTTATCATCACTGGGGTCTCCATTGGCATTTCCACACAGCCCACACAAATGTCCTGCAAAGTTCCACGGCACAGTTGTTTCAATGCTGAGATTCCCCTTGAATAGTTTGATCAACAGGCCAAAATGCGTCTTGATGGCAAAATGGCTCTCATCAGAACTAACATGAATTTTCTCTTCGTGGCTAAAAGGCAGATTTTTTGTGTTGCCATTCACCTGAATAAAACAGAGAATTTAATTTTGTTTCTCTTCAAATGAAACTAAACAAAACCCCAAATCCCCAGCTCTTTTGGTGCTGGGAAAAAGAAACACATGGAAACACAAGCTGAACAAAGGCAGATATATTGGAAAGTAGGAGAAACAGATGTTTGAATTTTGACCTTTAGGATCTTCGACTTTCCCCATAATGAATATAGCTAGAATTATCCATGCCAGTGTTTGTTAATCTTGGCAACTTTAAGATATGTGGACTTCAGCTCCCAGGATTCTGGGACCTTAGTGCAGACTAAGAAGCACATAGCAAATTACACAGGTTGAAAAATCCAGCATTTCTTGTTACAGAACCAGAACACTTCAAACATGGACTATGTATATTTCTAAACAGTGCTTAAACACCCTCTGCCATTAAGCAAGAGTAGATATCTAATTGCCTGAAGATCACACGTGCCTCCTCAGATTAAGTGTTGCAGTCCTCAGCAGGCCCGTTAGAATATTATTGTTGAAATTCAATTCTGTAAAATAACAATTTTCAGCAACATAATATGTGACTCATTTTTAAGGAATGAAGACCCCTAATAAGCAAGTTAATATTCTGGGAGGATCAACAGACCACTTTTCTGTTATTAAAAAAAAAACCCTCAAACCAAAGTAAAAATATCACCTGTGCCTACCTGGTGATATAACCATTTCATAACCACGCTGTCTAAAGCCTAATAATAAATAATAATAATATTAATAATAATAGTAGTAGTAGTAGTAGTAGTAGTAGTAGTAAAGTCCCTACTGCAAAATTTGTAAACCCTACAAGGGAAGTCCATTTTCTGTTTAATAATTATTTATCATATTTCTATCCTGCCATTATTTTTGGTCAACTTAAGGTGGCTTACGTATCTAATGATCCTACCTCCAATTTTTCTCTCAACAACACTCCAATGAGGTGGACTGGGCTGACAGAGAGGGACTGGCCCAAAGTCACCTAGCTGGCTTTTCATGCCTAAGGTAGGTCTAGAACTCATGGTTGCCTGGTTTCTAGCCCGGTGCCTTCACCACTAGACCAAACTGGCTCTCCAGTTTATCTCTTTGTCGAATACACCTTGGCTGGTTATAATATGCAACTGATGAACTCACTTCTTTGACTTTCTCTTTCAAAGCCATGGGAGACCCATGTAGTATTCATAGCTGTGTTCCACAACACAGTCAATCTGGTGACTAAATTAACCCATTTTTCTAGATTGGCACAATATGTTGACCTGGAAATTAACCAAATGGTCTGGTTTCACACACTAGATAAACCGGGGGGGGGGGGACCCTATCCAAGGTTAAAACAAACCTAGATTAGCATGTCATGCAAACGCAGCAGGTAGATCTTAACCTGACCTGGTTAAACATATTGAGTAAAGGGATCTTACCTTCACCTGGTCACCCTGATGAGCATGGAGAGTGATGTTTATTCCATACACTCTTAATGTAACAGCACGGCCCACAGGGGCTGGGCTGTTCTGAGCAGAGATGTCAAATGGTGTGAGAGCAGGGTTGGGAAGGCAGACTTCAGCCAGTTGGTAGATGCAGCTGCCCTCAAACTTATATCTTTGCCCATCAAAGGTGGTGTAGTGATAGTCTCCGGCAGAGATGCAGGTAGAGAAGCTGGGATAGCAGCCTCGGACTCCATTGACCACCCTGCATTGCTCCCCAGTTTGGCAAGCAGCTGGGGTGCACACCACTGCACCAAGCTTGGAATCACACCGGCAGCGCAAACCACAGTCCTTGTCCCAGAATTGTTCCTCTGGCTCATAGTAGAAGCCATTATACAAGCAACCACAGCTCTCTATGGGCACACATTTGTTCGTGCTAAGGATGTAGCCATCGTTACACTGGCAGGTTTCCACACATTCCTTTGAGCAAAACAAGGGCGCATTGCGGGAGGAACAGGTCACTGGACACCTACTTCCACAGGCCACATAGTGGCTATTTTCAGGACAAGGGAGAGCTGTGAAAGAAGGAAGAACCTATTGAGTAACTATGATTTTCCCATTCTCCAAACTCCATGCAACCCACAACTTTTTCTGTATATCTTCCATCCTTGGGCCTCATGTTTCTCTGTGCTCTCTTACACTGATATATCCCCATCTGTGCACTTCAACTCTAGAACTTCTTGCTTCAGGAAGCAAGGAGGCCAGGCAAGTGCCCCTCCAGCCTGTTAAGATCTCCTCAAGAAGTTGTTCCTTCCACAGGTAGTGTAAATTTTGCTTAAATATGTTATCCATCATCTCCATTTAATTTAATTAGATTTTTAAAATATTTTTTTACTTTTGTCTTTGTTCCTCTCTTACATCATATCAGTTGTGTACTGCTTTTAATTATTGTTAGTATGGATATTAGAAGTCAGGCTAGAACACTGTAAGGAAGACCGAATGTTCAGCACTTACGGCAATTGATGGGAGTTCTCCAGTCACCAACTTGGTGGCCTTGCTGATGGCAGGCTTGAGCATAAGAGTTCACAGCTTGGCACAGGATGTCATGGTCTCCTCCATTCATACAAACATCCAAAGCACAGTTGTCGAGGAAAACGTTAGGATCCAAAACAGCATGGCAACCCTGGAAGGGTCCAGTTGAGATAGAGATTATCCCACACTGCCCATCTGTTTTGTATTTTGCCAGCTTTTGCTGATCACATATTGGACAAGTTCCACTGCACTCATGGAAACAATGTGGATCCCCATCCTCCACTGCCCAGGCAGTAGCCCAGCTGATCACACTGGGAAACAAAAGGCCATCTGGACCTCTCCTGTCATCCTCTGGCAGCTGATTGAAGTTACCACAGAGTCCACCGGTGTTTCCATAATAGCTACTAGGCAGGTGGACTTCTACACGCCAGTTCCAGTCAAAGGTCACCAGTAGACCAAAGTTGGTCTGCACATTGGCTAAGTTGCCACTTGAGAAGATGCGGACTTGGCCTCCCAGAAGAGATACTGGCAGGTTGAAGATCACGCCATTAACCTGTGTCAGAGGGATTGGAAAAGAAATCCACAGATAAGTGTGCTTTTAGGAAGCAAAGAGAGAGAGAGAGAGAGAGATCAATTTGAATTATATGTACAACTTCCACTTATGGATTTCCCATCAGCAAAGTAAGGAAAGACAGACTGCAGGAAAGATACAACACTCAGATACAGCCTTCAGCTATTCTGTTATTAAGAGAAAAGTATTACTTAAGAATGACAGTTAATATGGTGGAAGCATTGTCCTCCCATCAATTGACTGAGAAAGCTTGGGAGTGGGGGTGGGGATGGAAATGCAAAGTGAATTTCCAACATAGCAATAGATAAAATTGCCCTTACTCGGATTCTGCCATTTTCACCACTACGGATGGTTATCTCCAGCTCATAGGCATGGATGAGGACATCTCGCACGTAGGAGACAGCTGTGTTACCCCCTCGGTTTTCATTCTTTGTCACCACTGAAAAGGGTACGAGGCTTTTATCACTGCCTGTCAACTTAGAGAGCACATAGGAACAAGTGCCTTGGAAGTCGTAGTTGTAGCCATCAAAGGTACCACAATGCGGGTCCCCCCAGCACCAACAGTTTCCCATGTAGTCTGGGACACACACAGCCTGTCCATCCTTGATCTGGCATGTCTCTTTGGGGCGGCAAGTCTTAACTTTGCAAGGATCTGAAAGAGAAAGATAGAAGGCTGCAGAAAGTAGAAGCTAAGTATAGAAGATCAATATGACTTGAAAATTATATTCCTGCAGCTGGGATCACACTATGGTTGGAGTCACACAACATACTTCATCTGGTTGCATAGGTAACCCATTTTCTAGGTTGCACAATATATTGAACCATAAACTAGCCTGGGTTCAAATAGCCAGGGTTTACACCCCATGTTAAGCCAGAAAAAAATCTACCTAAGATTAAAACTAACCAAGTTTACCATGTTGAGCAAATATAGCCATTACATTGGTTAGTGACTTGGTTAAGCGTGTTGAACAAATACACCCTAAGTGGATGTTGTATTAGACCTATGTATAAAATCCTCCCAGGTATATAAATGCCCATAAAGGCATTCTTTGTATTGAGGGGGAAATAGAAAGAATCAAAGTCCCTCCCACAGCAGCTACTTAAATTAAACTACATACATTTCACATTGCATTCAGCTTTAGCCTATACATACAGGATCATTCGCTAGCATGGCTGAACTATTGGTTACTCTCAAGCCCATCCTGTTGGATATAAAATCAAATCCTCCCTCTTCCATCCATCAAGTGCTCACCAGAACGGTGGTGTCACCCATTACCTTTGTTCTGGCACTGCAAAATCCCATTTTTCACCACACAGGCTTCACTGGCCAAGCAAGCATGATCTTCACAGAAGAACCCTCCGGCTGGACTGCAGATACATTTCTGACTGCAATTGTTTTGCAAGACCGGCTCATTGGGCTGGGTGTCAGGAAAAACAACCACAGGTAAGAAGACAGGATCCAAAACCATATTTATAACTATCCCATGGGGAAAAGGTATCTACAGCCAGGCACATCTCATTCAGGAGCCATATTCATGTGCCTCTGCAATTCCTCTACCAGCTTTGTGGAAGAGAAAAGGCTTATCTAGAAGTTGCTTCACAACTATGTGGAAGGCCCCTAGTAGAAGATGAGTAGAAGATCCTCATTGGTTCCTGGAAACACTGTTTGCCTTGAAGGTGTTATTCCTTACGGGGTTGAGGGAGAAGAATGGAATCCCAGGCCAGCTGAGATATATAGCAAGAATTCATACAGGGGTGGGATTAGATCTGAGCAATCAGAGTCCACTTTTCTCTTGGCCTTCCAGGGCTTTCGTGAAATGCTATACTGAGTTTTTCCTTCCATTGCATTAATTCACAATGAAGCCATTCATAAAATGATAATAATCCCCTGAAGACACCTTGAATTGTTTGCTCTTGCTGTGAGGTTCTTGTGTGTCATCTAAGACATGGTGCAGCTTGCCAGCCCTTGGCTTAATTTATCCATATGACCATCATACAAGGAGTGATAATATCAGGAGATTAATAAAACACGCAACAGAAAACAGGAATTAATTAAGGAATACAGTAATTCTCCAATAAGATTGAACTGCACTTAACAGGAAGCTATTATCAGTAGTTACCAAATGAAATTAGCTTCTCATTACAAGAACAGTAACAGTCTACCAAAGATAGGCTACCATTGTATCAATTTTTTATTTTATTTTTTTTTTGAGGGGGACCTCCAAAAATCTGACTCAAACAAAGACACAAGACCTACAACAAGTTAGTAATGATGTGGTCTTGGTTCCTCCCGAAAGTGAGTAAAAAAAGTGATAATGCCAGACTAAGTGGCTGATATAAAGTGATTTTAGATTAGCAGGCCAACTAGAGGAATAAACTCAGCTCCAGTACCGCATCCCTTTTCAACATACCGGGAAGTACATGTTGTTCTCAAAGCAGCCACACTCATCCAAGGAGATGCATTTGATGCCATCTGAGAAGAAGCCATCATCGCATTGACAACCTTCAACACAGGTCTCTGGGCACTTAAGGTGATCCGTAAGCCCAGCACAGGTGACTTCACAGATATTAGAACAGATGGTGTAATGGCTATTGGCTGGGCAGGTCGGAGCTGCAGGAGAAAGGGCAAGGAGAACTTGTCAGCTAGGAAGATATTATAGCCAGTGATCTACGTAGAGCTCTCTGGGCCCCAAGGAAACTCTCACATATTTCCCCCAATGATGAAAAATCCCAGGTATTAAGCTGCGCCACCGATGCAGCAATTGAAAGCAGGTGAGAGAAAGGACATACCATATCTGGACTGCAACCACCGGTAGGTGGCAACAGTTACCATGTCTGTATTTCTTGCAAGCATCTAGTGGTCATCCAGTATTTTGCAGCTGAAATATTGTATGCCTATCATTTCTCCCCTTGTTCCTTTTCAAGCAGGAAGGAGAAGGAGAGCTAAACGAGGAGAAGAGCAACCAAGTTGGATTTCTGGGGCCAAAGGGCTTCCTAGGGCTCCATTTCCAGTCCCTCCTGCTTCTGTTGAGGAGGTGGGTGACTTGGAAATAGCAGTGGAAGAAGAGGTGATAGCAGTGGCAATGTTCCTTCCCTTATTCTCCCCTTCCTTGCCATTGTTCCATTACAACTCCTACTGGACCACACACTTCGCTACCATGTCTTGAAAAAGATGACCACTACGACGTGCCAGCCAAGAGACAGAGAAAACTCTCTTTGGTGCCATCTAATGGTCACCTGGATGCTTGCAGTCCAGATATAGTAGGGCTACCTGGTTCAATCAGGTTCATGGAAGGCATGGGGCAAGAAGTGGACGGAAGGAGATTCCTGGTGGGAGGGTCCTGTGCCTACAGGCCTCAAGGTAGTTCCCTCCTTTGCCTTCACCACATTTATCCCAATGGTTATTGTAGAAGTAGTAGACTGCAATCGTCCCTATTTGGGAGAGCAACATGGGAGAGTGGCCAGAGCAGTGGACCTCCTTGGGTCATGACCAAGTGAAGAGAAGAGGGTATTAAGTGCTGACTACCTTCCAATTATCTACTTCATTCTCTCTCTCTCTTTCTCTCTTCAGAGCTCTTAATTAAGGCTGTGTGAAGCATCAAAGATTCTATTTATAGGCAATATGGTCAAATCATCATTTGAACTGAATCTTCCCATTGAATCTCCTGACCGATGTGTCAGAAAAAATTAGGTACCTTTGAAGATTTGCTGAACTTTTATCCACATGTGCATGTACTTTGATCAGATCAACTTTTCACATTGCACTGACTCTTTAATTTTGCATCAGCTTGCAGAACTGAATCACAGGATCCTAGCTCATTTACACACCCCTATTCTTTATATCAGGGACATACACCTTTTTCAATCTGAGGGTCCCAGTTAGTAATGCTTCTTGATTGCTACTCACGGCAGAGGTCTGGGCTCCTCCAAGGCTGTATGTTGACCTTGGCTTCTTGGCAGGCTGCCACATAGCTCTGGATGCTACGACACAAGATTTGTCTGTCCCCACCACCAATGCACAAATCAAGGATGCAGTGGTTTAGATAGGGAGTGGGGTCCACAATAGCATGGCATGAACTGAAAGGCCCATCGGTGGCTGTGAGGATCCCACAGAAGGTGCGTTGTTTAAACAACTCTTTCTTCTCTTCCTTGCAAATTGGGCAGCTGTTCCCAGAACATCCATCACTACAGGGGATGTCAGGGGTCTGGATTTTCCAGGCAGCAGCAAACACAGCCACATCTGAGACCACCGTGCCATCTGGCAGCTGAAGATCATCTTTTTGCTGTCTGTTGTAGTTTCCACATAAGCCACCCAGCTGACCCTGGTAGGTGCTGGGAACAGTGACTCTCACATGGTAGAAGAGATCATAGGTCACCGTAAAGCCAAAAGAAGCATCGATCCTCTGGTAAAAGCCATGTTGATAGATTCGGACTTGCCCATCCAAAAGATTCACAGGGAGGCGATGGAATACTCCATTTATCTGTCAGAATAAAGAATATATCTTGCTGAAAAGCTGCATCAGACAGGTGAAGAAGAAGGAGATTAGTACATCACTGAAGGTCTCCCAAGTACCTTCAAAACTCCAGGAGATGTTTTTAAAAAGAGGCAGATTTCAGTTCCAAACAATATACACCATGGGTAACAAACAAGGAACTCCCATTTAAAAAAAAAAAAAATGACTTGATCTCAAATTGGAGAACCATCAACAGTTTTTACAAGTGTCCAGTTGAATAGGGTGAATCATTTGTAGTTGAACTCCCTGGGGATTTAGGACTTTGCTATGTAACTAACTTCTCTCAATAATTAGTGTCGGCCCCATTAGGTAGAACAGACCAGGAAATCAACTCCACTGGGAGGCTGAAACTACTTTTATTGAGATTGGCTATAACAACAGAACAAATTGTTCTGTTCCTCCTCCTCCTCCTTATACTTGAATTAGGGAGGCATCTGTATGAACCACTTCTGAATGTTATCTCATTGCTTTGGAGGTAAAAAAAAGTTTCAGCCTCTTTTGCCTAGGGAATAGTTCCTTCATATCTCCATCAAGGTCACCTTCCTTACTCTCTTCAGTTAGTGAACTTCTCATCCCTAACTGTGTATCCACCCCTGAAGTCCAGCCGTGAAATACTAAAGATCATCACTGGGGTCTTCAGGGAGGGGGGCATTTGCCCCTGCCCCTCCACCCCATTTTTATCTCCCGGTGTTTCCAGGCAGATAGATCCTAATGCTACCAGTCAAATGATAGCATAGCTATTCTGCTTTTTCAGAATTTTTTTTTTTTAGTTCCCTAGTAAGAAAAGTGGTAGGGGAATAAGAGGGGAATTATTAATGGGGAATATCATCTTCTGGGATCCCTGTGAAATTGACTGGTTGTATAACAAAGCCCATGTCCAAAAGCACCCTTGATTAGCCATCTTTTTCTACTGATTGCCTGTCAATGGCTATGTTTCTGTTGCCGCAACTATTTTTAATCTTCCCAGTCACATCCCTTTTCTTCCCTCCTCCAAGATGGAGTGAAAGAAATTAAGAAAAAGTCAACTGTGATACAGTTGGGGATATTTTTCAATTCCCCTGACCTAGGGGATGTGAAAATGGAAACAGTCCTAGAAACGGAAGGCCTAGTGATGATTTTGCTCCAGTTTTGGGAGAGGTAAGAGTTCGTCGATCTAAAATTAAGCAGTTCCCAGGACATGCTTGACTAAAGGAAGGGAGCTGAATCCCACACATGGCTGGATTTCTTCAGAATTAAATCTTATCCCCTGGAAGTTAGCGGACTCAGTTAACTGACTCCTTGTTTATGTTCACATGGCACGCTAACACCCTCATTACTGACTCAGTAGAGTGTGTTACAGGAACAGAACCATCTTCTAGTGAGACAAAGTTATCCTCAATCCAAGTCTGATTCCTGCTGATTGCATCCATGCAATTTTCTTATATTTCAAATTTGTCACCGCCCATCTCACTACAGAGCGACTCTGGGCTGTTTACAGTAAAAACAGAATACATATTAATTAAAATAAAATAAGAATTAATTAAAATATACTCTGACAACAAGATTCCTATACAATACTTCCAAGAAGCTGATGTTAATTAGGTGTTAATAAACTCGGGGAGTGTCTTCAAGGCACCAGCCACCCCCAGGGTTGTTTGTGTCTCTTTTCGCCCCATGCAAGTTGGCAGAGACAGGTCTTCAATGTCTTCTGGAAAATTGGGAGGGTACGGACCCACCTCACCTCTGCGGGGACAGTATTCCTTAGGGTGGGGGCTACGGCAGAGAAGGCCCTCCCCGGGACCCGCCAGTCAACATTCTCTCACCGACGGGATCCGTAACAGGCCTTCTCTGCCGGACTGGGTGGGACGGATCGATGTAATGGGGGTAAGACGGGTACCCTCGTCCCATGCCATATAGGGCTTTAAAAATGATAACCAACACCTTGAATTGAACCCGGAAGCCAACTGGCACCCAATTTTGGAAGCGGTTTGCCATTGCTGCCTTCCACAGTGCTTTGTAACTTCCCAGTTAAGCTAACAGCCATCACATTTTCAGGGGTTCCCCCATCCAAGTATTAACCAAGCCCAAGACTGCTTAGCTTTCAAGATCAGCAATACTAGTCCTGTCAGTAGCTAAGACCAACATCTATTATTTAACTTCAAAATGTGCGAAATCAGCCCTGCAACATTTGGAGACCTTTCATCCACACAGAGTAGGCACTGGACACTTACTCCATAAGTCACCTACTGAATTAATTGCGGTTAATATTTTATTCTTCTTCATGGGGATCGATTTTCCCCAGCAGGGAGAGGAAGCCACCACCGTCACTACTCCACATGCACATCCAGTGAACGGATTAAGAAACTCACCTGGACATATCCCCACTTGTTTTGTAACAGAGAAAGCACAAACTCAAAGATCTCCACCGAGACCACCTTGGGCACTGCAATGTTTCCGTTCCCCCAGGCCTCATTGTGCACCACCACAGTAAAAGGTTGCAAGTTCACATTCTTTGTGTGCAGTGTGGTTAGGATATAGGAGCAGGTGCCTTGGAAGTCAATGGGTAGCCCGTCAAAAGAAAGGTAGAGATCTCCGACAAGAGAGCAGGTGGCGTTTCCAGTTGGGTAGCATTTCTGGTGTCCATCCTCTAGTCTGCATTCTTCATTGGGGCCACAAGGGGCCACTACACACACCACATTCCCACCAGCCTGGCAGGTGCAACGTTCTTGGCAGGTTGGATAGAAAACTTCTGAGGCTGGGTAGTAACGCCCCTGATAGAGACAGCCACACTTCGCTATGGGTACACATGCATCGCTGCTCCGCACAAAGCCCTCATTGCAGACACAGTCCTCGCCGCATTTGGTGGGACAAGGAACTGGGAAATAAAGGCTGCTGCACGCCTGGTCACATTCCTTAGCACAAACTTCATAGTGACTATTGGCAGGACAAGGTGCAGCTGAAAATGAAAACAGAATGGATGAGCTGCACAGGCTTCAGAGGTATTCATGCATGGGAATAAAACTCATTCCTTGCCGCAGAAAAGAAAATGGAGCAAAAATACAGTGGCGACTTTTTTTTAATGTGGAGTCCTTGGTGCTCTCCGAGCTTGCTTGTTTGCTTGCTTGTTTGCTAGTCAGGTAATGAAATGTCCACAAGCAAACAACCAAGCTCAGAGAGCACCAAGGACTCCACAGTTCAACCTTGAGCTACATATATTCTATTTTTTTAATGTATTTACTTGGCACACGCAGGCTGGCAATTTATATTTTTTTAAAAAAGAGTCTTACACGGAGCAGCGGGTGGTGATTCCTTTCCTCCTTGTATTTCCTCTCCAAGGATGTAATGGAACAAGTCAAAAGGAGAGCGAACAAAAAAGTTGTGTGGAGTGAGAATTCCTTCCAAAATTCTCTGTCGGAGAGGTTGATGGTGGTTGCGGGAAGGTCTGCCTTTCTGGGTTTTAACGTTAGAAAAAAAACTAAAAACTACCACACTCACAGGTAGTTTCGGCCTCTGCTCTGGGTTGCAGTTTCTTTGTGGAATGAACACCTGGCCAGGGAGTGTTATGCCATGGAGATGAGACTCCATGCATAGCAAGCAAGTGAACCAAAAGATAGACCCACCCTTTCTCTCCCAGTAAGGTGACCTCTACTTCCCTCTTTGCAATTGTTTACGGAAATTACTTCCAGGAAAGAAACTCTTTTCACAGGTAGTAGGGTAATTCCTCAACACGAATGGGGTAGGATTTGGCCCAGTAATACTTGTTCAGCTGCAAACCTCCATAAGAACATGAATCCAAAGGCCTGCTTGATAGAAATCCAATTACGTACATAAGGAATGAGCAGTCAGGCACCTTGAGCTGTCCCAGCCTAGCTGGGTTACAGAGATAGTGATCAAGCTGTCAGCATGGGGGCTGTGTGGACAGGACCTCCCTGGTGTGAAGGGCATTCCTCACAGAAATCATACTTCCTGTTGTGAGGCTGGAGCATGGAAAGCAATGGCCCCACCCTTGCATCTAGAAAGTTAAGCTCTCCTTCGTGCTCCTACTCCAGTACAATTGCAACCTTCAGATGGGTGAAGTGCATGCTCATTTGATCTTCAAAGCTAAGCATTAAGCATTGTTGACATCTCTTATCTACATTGACTCCTTCCTCTCTGGTCAGTTTCCCCAGTCTGACTAGAAATGGACTTGTCTTCCCCCCTTCCCCCACAAAACCCCACTTTAGATCACAGAGCACTCACGGCAAAAGGTTGAAGATCTCCAGGCATATATTGTGATGCCTGCAGCTTGGCAGGCAGACACATAGTTGGCAATTCCTGCACAGACAAAGGCGTAGCGTCCCTTGAGGAAGCAGTAGTCATAAATGCAATCCTGGAAAGCAGCTTCTTGATCAACATGGCCATGGCATTCCCTGAAAGGCCCATTCTTGGCTACAATGAGCCCACAGTCCCGGCCCGAAGCCCGCTGCTGGGCTGCTAAGACGTCAACCCCGGGGCATTTGGGATCTACCACCTCTTTGCAGCTTGGGTCATACGCCTTGGTGCCTTTAGCACCAAACACAGGGATTTTGGGAACAAGGATACCACCGGGCACAAGAGCATCATCTGCAGATCTATTGTTGAAGTTCCCACATAGGCCACAGAGGGTATTTCTATATGTGCCAGGTACAGTGACTGTTACGTCGTGGTCCCAATTAAAGCTAACTGTGAGGCCAAAGTCAGTTTCCATCAGAGCACTTGGGCCTTTCCGATATACCCTGACTCTTCTTCCATCAGAATTATAGGGAATGAAGGTCAACACACCTCCAACCTATGAAGGAGAAATAAGATGCTTAGGTGAAGCAAAGGAAAAGGAGCAATGGTGTAAAAAAAAAAAAAAAATCATACACAAGGCTACCTCCCATCTCTACTGTCCTTCTCAGGGTCTGCACCCCTGAACCAAGACCAACAGAGGAAATAGGGAACATTTTTTGACCAGAGTTCATAGCGTTTTTGACATTTTTTCTGTAGTAGCTAAAGGCAACGATGGTTGAGGCAGAGACTTGGTGAGATCACGGGACTGGAATCTTTTTAATTATTTCTTTATGTGCATTAATGTGCATATGTTGCCTCCGATGCCTGATGGTAGAGCCTTCAAAAAAGGACCTGGAATCTACCTGCAGCCAGAGCCTTAGGACACCCACTAACAGGAGGATAGCCTGTAGCTTAGGAGCAAGGTGTCCATTGTGGGGTCCTACAGAAAACTCTTCCCCATTTTTTAAATGCTCAAATGATATGTATAATCAGACGGCCTACAGATAAAATCATGATGGTATTCTCATTTTATTAATAGGAGAACAGCAACCAGCTGGATTCCTCTCAGAAGCTGATCACCCAATCAGTTGTGTTACAGGTGCTATATTGCAGCAAGAAATCAGAAATGAGTTACTGTCTGGAAGAGGGGTGGGGTGTGTTGATGTGAGTGTACGCACGAGCATGAAATGCTTGCATAGAGGCGTGCATTTGTAGAGGTACATATGAATGTGCACCACTATCTATGTAGGCCATAATGTTGCTTGCCTCCAGCAGACCTGGATCATTTGTGTCCAGTGAAACCCAGTTGCTCATTAATAGCTGGGTAGCCTTGCATGACATCCACTACAGGTTATCATATTGGTTGGACTGAAATACAGAAATGGCAAGTTGGGTCTATTCCAGAGGCCTGATATAAACCTCATGCATCACCAGTCTTTTGTGGACTCTGCTTATGCAGAGAACATCAGAGAGGGCTAAGGATTATAATAAGCAGATACTACCCAAACTTACCAAGATTTTTCCGGGATATTGCCTACTGATTATGATCTCAATACCATAAACATTGACTTGTACGCTCCGGGTCCAGGTCACAGCACGGTTTCCCCGATACTCGTTCTGGACATAGACACCAAACCAGTTCAGATCCGTGGGTTTATCGCAGACTTCAGTGAGGACATAGGCACAGGGCCCTTGGAAATCAAATTTATACTTGTCGAAGGAAATATAGTGGGGATCTCCATGGGCAGTGCAGGTACCGTAGTCAATAGGGTAGCAGTCCCTCACACCTTTCACAACTTGGCATTGTTCTGTGGATTTGCAAGCATGTTGGGTGCACTCAACCCGTTTCGTGGCCGGATTGCACACACACCGCTTCGTGCAGGTATCATCAGCCCAGAAACCCTCATTAGGAGCATAGAGGTAGCCTTCATGCAGACATCCGCAACTGCTCTTGGGAATGCATTTCCCCTGGCTCAGCACGTAACCTTGTAGGCACTGACAACCTTCTACGCACACAGCTGGGCAGAAGATTTGCTTCTGAGTTTGGTCGTCCAGGCAGGTGGCTGGGCAGGCTGTTCCACACAGCTTGTACTCACTGTTGGGAGGACACTCCAGAACTGTGTGAAGAAAAGAAAGAAAGTCGTAAATATGTCCTTCCTTCCTTCCTTCCTTCCTTCCTTCCTTCCTTCCTTCCTTCCTTCCTTCCTTCCTTCCTTCCTTCCTTCCTTCCTTCCTTCCTTCCTTCCTTCCTTCCTTCCTTCCTGTGCCACTGAAGGGGCAAGATAGGGATTGTTGGATAGCACCACTTTAGAGATGTGCTAATACCCAGTGACAAGACTATATTTATCCCAGATTGATAAGTGGCTGCTGCTAAGACAGCACATTACTGTAATAAGATCCTCACCTGTTGAAACTGTTTAAAAATCAAATTAATCCTCATTCTCCATAATTAGACCTAACGCACTCCCAAACGGCCAGCTGTGGAAGGGCTGATGAATTTGGGAAACCACTTCATGTTAGCTCTGACTTCAGCTCTTTGAAAAGGTATCACATTTTATACGTGCGCACATATCTAAATATAACAATCAATTGTCAATCGATCCATTTATATTGATTTGGGGGTTCCGTATGTTTGCAACACTAGGCGCCAATCCACTTTGTGCAAAGGTATCGCACGGTCTATTAGCAAGAGCATTTGTTTCACAAGCTTATCTAGAATTAGTTGGAAATCAGAAGGTCACAGTGTAAAACAAAGCATCGTCCCTACAAAGGATGCACAATTTGAGGCCACCAGGGTGGCATCTGGTCATCTGAAGACTTAATTCCATTCCCAGGGCTCCTTTCAAAAGTAGCTGCCAAATCATAATTTTAATGTGACAGAAGGGGAAGAGATCATTCATTCATTCTAATTTAAGTGCATTCACTCCAGCTTAGAATGTGCTTACCTTGGAGTGCAGACCCCAACTCAAAGGTGAAAGGTGATCCTCAGCCTGCATGAAAAACAGGCTGATCCAAAGGATGGGTATAAACCATGTGGCCAAGGAGCTGCATAAAATCCTCACTGGGGTTTTAATATTGTCCCTAAGCCCGCTTTCAGCTATTTACCAAGTTTTAGTAAATTAAATGTGTTCTTCAAACTGGGTAGGGGTAGGAGAGGTACAGATGGAGGAACTGATATGAAAAAAAAATGGCTGGATTTTAAGAAATAACATTTATTCAGAATATACTGACTTGGTGCTTTGGCTATGCTCTTCCTAGTCACACCCATACTCATCTCTTGATAACTGTACAATACAACATGAGGCCCTTGGTTTCACAAAGTTTTTGCACCCATGTTGATACTAACAGAAATCTAATTCTGCAAGTATTGGTCTTTATGTATAAAGAGGTATCCCCCGGCTTCAGGATGCCCTCAAATTCGCAAATATTCTTTAGAGAAAAGAACTAAAGGAGGAAATATCAGGAAGAGAGAACTCATGAGAGCTGAGCATGATTATAAACATAAAATGCTGACTGACTGACTGACTGACTGACTGACTGACTGACTGACTGACTGACTGACTGACTGACTTTAAGGAATAGATTGGAATCCAATGGAGAATTGAGACGTGCATAGTGTCTTTGGAAGCTGCTCCAAATTGAAAGTAATTATTTCCATTCAAGATTGTCACGGAGGCTTCTTTAACAGGGTTTATTGAGATGAAAGGGATAGACTCACAAGAATTTCAAAAACTGAACTATTTCCCATTTATAACCATTTTATCCATAATACAAAGGGGTGGAGATTGTTTTAGTTTCTTCCTAATAGCTTTTGGGGCGAAGTTCTTTTCACTGAGAACGGAGGAGCTGGCAGGTAGCAGTTTACAAAATTAGCTCCTGAATCCTCATCGGTTTGTGATTGACCACCACAGATAGCCTCAAGGTAATATTTTACACTGTACCTTTGAATTGCTCACTCTGCATCCAGTTCTAAGTCATTTTACTTGGGGTGGGGGTAGGGGACAGCATTCCCACCTGATTTAATCCTCTGCATACTTACAGCATCCAGCCAATTTTCTCCATTCACCAATCTCAACCCCTCTTTCTGGCAGGCATCTGCATAGGACGCCAGGGCATCACACAGAGATTGTTTGTTTCCTTGATTGGCGCAGACATCGTACACACAACCGTCAAAGTAGAACTTGGGGTTCACTTTCGAATGGCAAGGCGTGAAGGGGCCATCTGAAGCCTTGGTTATTAGGCCACAATATTGCTCAGACTGGTATTTTTGGGCCTGGTCAGCCTGGCAAGGCACACAAGGTCCATGGCAATCATCCCAGCATGTGTCTCTGTCGCCAACATCCACCTTCCAGCTCTTGCCAAAAGCGGTAGCATCTGGTGCCGTTGTTCCTGCAGGGGTTTGGAAGTCATCTCCAGGGTCCTGATTATAGTTCCCACAAAGGCCACAGACAGCTCCATAATAAGCACTGCTGATGGTGATCAGCAGGTGGTGATTCCAGTCATAAGATACCTGGAGCTGAAAATTGGTGACCAGCAAGGCAGAAGCCCCGCTTTGCAAGATCTGCAGAGCCCCACCATTTAGGGAGACGGGTAGGTGTGCCCGAAGGCCATTTATCTGCATGGCAAGAAAGGATAGTCACAAGGGTTGCAGCATTTCAACGAGAAACAGAAGCAGTTGTAACTGTAAGAAGGGTTCTCATCGGGAAAGGAAGTGATTGCTCAGATATTTTCCCTACTCCTGGACCAGGGGGTTGGACAGGGGGGCAAGAAAGAAGAAGAGACTGTCAAACTAATAAGGAGGGGCTCTAAGAATCTGAGATTAGATATAGATATCGATGTAGAGATACAGATATAATTTTTATTAAATTATTTTTACAATGTAAAACCAATACAAATTTAAAGAAGAAAGAAAGTAAAGTAAAAGTGATAAGAAAATAGAAAAGAAAGGAGAGAAAAAAGACAAAGAAAGAAAGGATAAGAAACAAAGAAACAAAGAAACGGCTTCCGGTCTTCTTAACAGCAGTTACAAGTATATTCCCATTTCACCCTCTCTCTCCAGGGTTATAACATAATTTCCTTCTTTCCATAGTCTACTCTTACTAATCATCAAACCCATAAATTAGGGTTCCTCAACCTCAGCAACTTTAAGATGGGTGGACTTCAACTCCCAGAATTCCCCAGCCAGTTGAAGTCCACCCATCTTAAAGTTGCTGAGGTTGAGGAACCCTGCCATAAATCACAAGTTCATTTTTTTCTTTTTTCAGCAAAAAGTCCATAAGGGTTTCCAGTCACTAATAAATGTAGCTAATGTCCTTTCTCTAATCAGACAAGTCAATTTTGCCATCTCTGCAAATTCTGTCATCTTCACCAACCAATTCCGCCACTGTGGGTGTTTCAGAGTCTTTCCATTTCTGTGCATATGATAATCTCGCAGCAGTAATCGTATATAAAAATAATCTTCCATGGCTCTTTTCTAATTGGCTGTCCATTAATCCCAGCAAGAAAAGGTCTGGTTTCAACTGAATATTAATCTTTAAGATGGCAAGAAAATATTTTGCAGGGCACTGGGCACTTGGACACGAGAAGATGTTATCCCTAGTAAACCTAGGCTGAGTTTACATAACGCACTACGCTAGGCTAAAATAGGGTGAGGTAGTTAATATTTTAGCACATTGTAAGTGCCCAACTATTGTGTGAACCAGATATTACATTGAGCCATATTCTGATTTATTTGTCCGTATTAGTATTTTATGTGAATACAGCCACTGTGTTTTGTTAAACCAGTGTGTCCTGTGACATCAGCTTAAAAATGCCTTTGTTATCTGAACCTATGTTGTAGTTTTAAATGGATATTTTATCACTCATTATATGTAAAATAAATTTCACCAACAATGGAAAGCTTTTTCATTTTCAGATGGGGCAGTTTTTGCCTTGAAAGTCAGCCTAACATTATTTTAAATAAAGAAATGTGAGCTTTGATTTTTGTTCTGCTTGCTTTGCTCATTCTGCTTTTCCTTTAAAGTTATTTCTATGTATGTATTTATTTGCTATGTTTTATGAGATGCTATCTTTTCCTTCTTTAGCTTCTTTTCTTAACTATTCCTCCAAAAGTTAAACCAACATCTGTAGTTGTTAAGTTAAACCTACCAAAATAGGCCAGTTATCATTGTTTTAACAAGGGATTAAGGCAGTGATGGCGAACCTATGACACGCATGTCAAAGGTGACATGCCATGAGGTTTTGACTGACACACCAGCATTCAACAACACCCGACAACCACTCTTCTCCCTGTTTGAATTACCAAAGAAACTGAGTTTGTTTTACTCGTATGTCATTTTTTGTCATTATTTGACATTTCTTTATATAATGCATAGTACCACACGATTAAACCGTATTTTTTTAAAAATAAATGAATATGTAAAGAATTCTCTTTTGTTTGGGAGGGGTGACATGCCAGCAGAATCAAGTTAGGCGTTTTCCGAATGTTTGACATGCTGAGCCCAAAAGGTTCACCATCACTGGCTAAGGACAAAACAAAGCTGTCTTTGAATTCACCTTCACCAGGCTTCCCGTGAACCAAAATCAGCCTGGGAAACGTTATCAGGTAGGGTTTTCCCAGCGCCCCCTCAACTCTGAATTGGCTTTAGCTCCATCTCTAGATTTCATATTACCTGATGAAATGCACATGCTCTGAATTTTCAAGAACAGTATAAATAAATACAGCATTGCCCCAGAGTGCCATTACAGTCATTTTACAGATTTGAATGGGTGGAGGAAGACCATCTAAAAGGTATTGAGAATCAATTCTTCATGGCAGTTCGGATCAGTTCTGAATCATCTCTTACCTTCACAAAACCGTTTTCCGATCTGGTCATTGTGATAGTGTATCCATAAACCTCAACGGTCACTATCCCAACATAGGAGACACGTTTACTCCCCCTGTTTTCATTCTTGGTAAAGATGTGGAAAGATGGGAGTCCAAAGTTATCACTGCATGTCTTGGCCATCGTATAGGTGCAAGTCCCTTGGAAATCATACTTATGCTGATCAAATGTGTGGTAGTGAGGGTCACCCCATGCCCAGCAGGTAGCGTTTATTGGCACACAACGCGGTTCATTGTTGATGATCTTGCACACAAAGCCGTTTTGGCACAGGACTAGGCTGCAGCTGGCTGCCCCTAAGGATGGGATATACAATTTTAATTATTAATCCTATGTTTATGGAGGAATCAGATTCAGTGCAAAATGTCATACCATTTAAGCAGTGTTCAAACCTGGCTTCAGGTTTTGGAGAGTCCAGGAACATTCAAATATAGCCATTAAATTGGTTAGTGACCTGGTTAAGGGTGTTGAACAAATACACCCTAAGTGGATGTTGTATTAGACCTATGTATAAAATCCTCCCAGGTATATAAATGCCCATAAAGGCATTCTTTGTATTGAGGGGGAAATAGAAAGAATCAAAGTCCCTCCCACAGCAGCTACTTAAATTAAACTACATACATTTCACATTGCATTCAGCTTTAGCCTATACATACAGGATCATTCGCTAGCATGGCTGAACTATTGGTTACTCTCAAGCCCATCCTGTTGGATATAAAATCAAATCCTCCCTCTTCCATCCATCAAATGCTCACCAGAACGGTGGTGTCACCCATTACCTTTGTTCTGGCACTGCAAAATCCCATTTTTCACCACACAGGCTTCACTGGCCAAGCAAGCATGATCTTCACAGAAGAACCCTCCGGCTGGACTGCAGATACATTTCTGACTGCAATTGTTTTGCAAGACCGGCTCATTGGGCTGGGTGTCAGGAAAAACAACCACAGGTAAGAAGACAGGATCCAAAACCATATTTATAACTATCCCATGGGGAAAAGGTATCTACAGCCAGGCACATCTCATTCAGGAGCCATATTCATGTGCCTCTGCAATTCCTCTACCAGCTTTGTGGAAGAGAAAAGGCTTATCTAGAAGTTGCTTCACAACTATGTGGAAGGCCCCTAGTAGAAGATGAGTAGAAGATCCTCATTGGTTCCTGGAAACACTGTTTGCCTTGAAGGTGTTATTCCTTACGGGGTTGAGGGAGAAGAATGGAATCCCAGGCCAGCTGAGATATATAGCAAGAATTCATACAGGGGTGGGATTAGATCTGAGCAATCAGAGTCCACTTTTCTCTTGGCCTTCCAGGGCTTTCGTGAAATGCTATACTGAGTTTTTCCTTCCATTGCATTAATTCACAATGAAGCCATTCATAAAATGATAATAATCCCCTGAAGACACCTTGAATTGTTTGCTCTTGCTGTGAGGTTCTTGTGTGTCATCTAAGACATGGTGCAGCTTGCCAGCCCTTGGCTTAATTTATCCATATGACCATCATACAAGGAGTGATAATATCAGGAGATTAATAAAACACGCAACAGAAAACAGGAATTAATTAAGGAATACAGTAATTCTCCAATAAGATTGAACTGCACTTAACAGGAAGCTATTATCAGTAGTTACCAAATGAAATTAGCTTCTCATTACAAGAACAGTAACAGTCTACCAAAGATAGGCTACCATTGTATCAATTTTTTATTTTATTTTTTTTTTGAGGGGGACCTCCAAAAATCTGACTCAAACAAAGACACAAGACCTACAACAAGTTAGTAATGATGTGGTCTTGGTTCCTCCCGAAAGTGAGTAAAAAAAGTGATAATGCCAGACTAAGTGGCTGATATAAAGTGATTTTAGATTAGCAGGCCAACTAGAGGAATAAACTCAGCTCCAGTACCGCATCCCTTTTCAACATACCGGGAAGTACATGTTGTTCTCAAAGCAGCCACACTCATCCAAGGAGATGCATTTGATGCCATCTGAGAAGAAGCCATCATCGCATTGACAACCTTCAACACAGGTCTCTGGGCACTTAAGGTGATCCGTAAGCCCAGCACAGGTGACTTCACAGATATTAGAACAGATGGTGTAATGGCTATTGGCTGGGCAGGTCGGAGCTGCAGGAGAAAGGGCAAGGAGAACTTGTCAGCTAGGAAGATATTATAGCCAGTGATCTACGTAGAGCTCTCTGGGCCCCAAGGAAACTCTCACATATTTCCCCCAATGATGAAAAATCCCAGGTATTAAGCTGCGCCACCGATGCAGCAATTGAAAGCAGGTGAGAGAAAGGACATACCATATCTGGACTGCAACCACCGGTAGGTGGCAACAGTTACCATGTCTGTATTTCTTGCAAGCATCTAGTGGTCATCCAGTATTTTGCAGCTGAAATATTGTATGCCTATCATTTCTCCCCTTGTTCCTTTTCAAGCAGGAAGGAGAAGGAGAGCTAAACGAGGAGAAGAGCAACCAAGTTGGATTTCTGGGGCCAAAGGGCTTCCTAGGGCTCCATTTCCAGTCCCTCCTGCTTCTGTTGAGGAGGTGGGTGACTTGGAAATAGCAGTGGAAGAAGAGGTGATAGCAGTGGCAATGTTCCTTCCCTTATTCTCCCCTTCCTTGCCATTGTTCCATTACAACTCCTACTGGACCACACACTTCGCTACCATGTCTTGAAAAAAAGATGACCACTACGACGTGCCAGCCAAGAGACAGAGAAAACTCTCTTTGGTGCCATCTAATGGTCACCTGGATGCTTGCAGTCCAGATATAGTAGGGCTACCTGGTTCAATCAGGTTCATGGAAGGCATGGGGCAAGAAGTGGACGGAAGGAGATTCCTGGTGGGAGGGTCCTGTGCCTACAGGCCTCAAGGTAGTTCCCTCCTTTGCCTTCACCACATTTATCCCAATGGTTATTGTAGAAGTAGTAGACTGCAATCGTCCCTATTTGGGAGAGCAACATGGGAGAGTGGCCAGAGCAGTGGACCTCCTTGGGTCATGACCAAGTGAAGAGAAGAGGGTATTAAGTGCTGACTACCTTCCAATTATCTACTTCATTCTCTCTCTCTCTTTCTCTCTTCAGAGCTCTTAATTAAGGCTGTGTGAAGCATCAAAGATTCTATTTATAGGCAATATGGTCAAATCATCATTTGAACTGAATCTTCCCATTGAATCTCCTGACCGATGTGTCAGAAAAAATTAGGTACCTTTGAAGATTTGCTGAACTTTTATCCACATGTGCATGTACTTTGATCAGATCAACTTTTCACATTGCACTGACTCTTTAATTTTGCATCAGCTTGCAGAACTGAATCACAGGATCCTAGCTCATTTACACACCCCTATTCTTTATATCAGGGACATACACCTTTTTCAATCTGAGGGTCCCAGTTAGTAATGCTTCTTGATTGCTACTCACGGCAGAGGTCTGGGCTCCTCCAAGGCTGTATGTTGACCTTGGCTTCTTGGCAGGCTGCCACATAGCTCTGGATGCTACGACACAAGATTTGTCTGTCCCCACCACCAATGCACAAATCAAGGATGCAGTGGTTTAGATAGGGAGTGGGGTCCACAATAGCATGGCATGAACTGAAAGGCCCATCGGTGGCTGTGAGGATCCCACAGAAGGTGCGTTGTTTAAACAACTCTTTCTTCTCTTCCTTGCAAATTGGGCAGCTGTTCCCAGAACATCCATCACTACAGGGGATGTCAGGGGTCTGGATTTTCCAGGCAGCAGCAAACACAGCCACATCTGAGACCACCGTGCCATCTGGCAGCTGAAGATCATCTTTTTGCTGTCTGTTGTAGTTTCCACATAAGCCACCCAGCTGACCCTGGTAGGTGCTGGGAACAGTGACTCTCACATGGTAGAAGAGATCATAGGTCACCGTAAAGCCAAAAGAAGCATCGATCCTCTGGTAAAAGCCATGTTGATAGATTCGGACTTGCCCATCCAAAAGATTCACAGGGAGGCGATGGAATACTCCATTTATCTGTCAGAATAAAGAATATATCTTGCTGAAAAGCTGCATCAGACAGGTGAAGAAGAAGGAGATTGGTACATCACTGAAGGTCTCCCAAGTACCTTCAAAACTCCAGGAGATGTTTTTAAAAAGAGGCAGATTTCAGTTCCAAACAATATACACCATGGGTAACAAACAAGGAACTCCCATTTAAAAAAAAAAAAATGACTTGATCTCAAATTGGAGAACCATCAACAGTTTTTACAAGTGTCCAGTTGAATAGGGTGAATCATTTGTAGTTGAACTCCCTGGGGATTTAGGACTTTGCTATGTAACTAACTTCTCTCAATAATTAGTGTCGGCCCCATTAGGTAGAACAGACCAGGAAATCAACTCCACTGGGAGGCTGAAACTACTTTTATTGAGATTGGCTATAACAACAGAACAAATTGTTCTGTTCCTCCTCCTCCTCCTTATACTTGAATTAGGGAGGCATCTGTATGAACCACTTCTGAATGTTATCTCATTGCTTTGGAGGTAAAAAAAAGTTTCAGCCTCTTTTGCCTAGGGAATAGTTCCTTCATATCTCCATCAAGGTCACCTTCCTTACTCTCTTCAGTTAGTGAACTTCTCATCCCTAACTGTGTATCCACCCCTGAAGTCCAGCCGTGAAATACTAAAGATCATCACTGGGGTCTTCAGGGAGGGGGGCATTTGCCCCCTGCCCCTCCACCCCATTTTTATCTCCCGGTGTTTCCAGGCAGATAGATCCTAATGCTACCAGTCAAATGATAGCATAGCTATTCTGCTTTTTCAGAATTTTTTTTTTTTAGTTCCCTAGTAAGAAAAGTGGTAGGGGAATAAGAGGGGAATTATTAATGGGGAATATCATCTTCTGGGATCCCTGTGAAATTGACTGGTTGTATAACAAAGCCCATGTCCAAAAGCACCCTTGATTAGCCATCTTTTTCTACTGATTGCCTGTCAATGGCTATGTTTCTGTTGCCGCAACTATTTTTAATCTTCCCAGTCACATCCCTTTTCTTCCCTCCTCCAAGATGGAGTGAAAGAAATTAAGAAAAAGTCAACTGTGATACAGTTGGGGATATTTTTTTCAATTCCCCTGACCTAGGGGATGTGAAAATGGAAACAGTCCTAGAAACGGAAGGCCTAGTGATGATTTTGCTCCAGTTTTGGGAGAGGTAAGAGTTCGTCGATCTAAAATTAAGCAGTTCCCAGGACATGCTTGACTAAAGGAAGGGAGCTGAATCCCACACATGGCTGGATTTCTTCAGAATTAAATCTTATCCCCTGGAAGTTAGCGGACTCAGTTAACTGACTCCTTGTTTATGTTCACATGGCACGCTAACACCCTCATTACTGACTCAGTAGAGTGTGTTACAGGAACAGAACCATCTTCTAGTGAGACAAAGTTATCCTCAATCCAAGTCTGATTCCTGCTGATTGCATCCATGCAATTTTCTTATATTTCAAATTTGTCACCGCCCATCTCACTACAGAGCGACTCTGGGCTGTTTACAGTAAAAACAGAATACATATTAATTAAAATAAAATAAGAATTAATTAAAATATACTCTGACAACAAGATTCCTATACAATACTTCCAAGAAGCTGATGTTAATTAGGTGTTAATAAACTCGGGGAGTGTCTTCAAGGCACCAGCCACCCCCAGGGTTGTTTGTGTCTCTTTTCGCCCCATGCAAGTTGGCAGAGACAGGTCTTCAATGTCTTCTGGAAAATTGGGAGGGTACGGACCCACCTCACCTCTGCGGGGACAGTATTCCATAGGGCGGGGGCAACGGCAGAGAAGGCCCTCCCCCGGGACCCGCCAGTCAACATTCTCTCACCGACGGGATCCGTAACAGGCCTTCTCTGCCGGACTGGGTGGGACGGATCGATGTAATGGGGGTAAGACGGGTACCCTCGTCCCATGCCATATAGGGCTTTAAAAATGATAACCAACACCTTGAATTGAACCCGGAAGCCAACTGGCACCCAATTTTGGAAGCGGTTTGCCATTGCTGCCTTCCACAGTGCTTTGTAACTTCCCAGTTAAGCTAACAGCCATCACATTTTCAGGGGTTCCCCCATCCAAGTATTAACCAAGCCCAAGACTGCTTAGCTTTCAAGATCAGCAATACTAGTCCTGTCAGTAGCTAAGACCAACATCTATTATTTAACTTCAAAATGTGCGAAATCAGCCCTGCAACATTTGGAGACCTTTCATCCACACAGAGTAGGCACTGGACACTTACTCCATAAGTCACCTACTGAATTAATTGCGGTTAATATTTTATTCTTCTTCATGGGGATCGATTTTCCCCAGCAGGGAGAGGAAGCCACCACCGTCACTACTCCACATGCACATCCAGTGAACGGATTAAGAAACTCACCTGGACATATCCCCACTTGTTTTGTAACAGAGAAAGCACAAACTCAAAGATCTCCACCGAGACCACCTTGGGCACTGCAATGTTTCCGTTCCCCAGGCCTCATTGTGCACCACCACAGTAAAAGGTTGCAAGTTCACATTCTTTGTGTGCAGTGTGGTTAGGATATAGGAGCAGGTGCCTTGGAAGTCAATGGGTAGCCCGTCAAAAGAAAGGTAGAGATCTCCGACAAGAGAGCAGGTGGCGTTTCCAGTTGGGTAGCATTTCTGGTGTCCATCCTCTAGTCTGCATTCTTCATTGGGGCCACAAGGGGCCACTACACACACCACATTCCCACCAGCCTGGCAGGTGCAACGTTCTTGGCAGGTTGGATAGAAAACTTCTGAGGCTGGGTAGTAACGCCCCTGATAGAGACAGCCACACTTCGCTATGGGTACACATGCATCGCTGCTCCGCACAAAGCCCTCATTGCAGACACAGTCCTCGCCGCATTTGGTGGGACAAGGAACTGGGAAATAAAGGCTGCTGCACGCCTGGTCACATTCCTTAGCACAAACTTCATAGTGACTATTGGCAGGACAAGGTGCAGCTGAAAATGAAAACAGAATGGATGAGCTGCACAGGCTTCAGAGGTATTCATGCATGGGAATAAAACTCATTCCTTGCCGCAGAAAAGAAAATGGAGCAAAAATACAGTGGCGACTTTTTTTTAATGTGGAGTCCTTGGTGCTCTCCGAGCTTGCTTGTTTGCTTGCTTGTTTGCTAGTCAGGTAATGAAATGTCCACAAGCAAACAACCAAGCTCAGAGAGCACCAAGGACTCCACAGTTCAACCTTGAGCTACATATATTCTATTTTTTTAATGTATTTACTTGGCACACGCAGGCTGGCAATTTATATTTTTTTAAAAAAGAGTCTTACACGGAGCAGCGGGTGGTGATTCCTTTCCTCCTTGTATTTCCTCTCCAAGGATGTAATGGAACAAGTCAAAAGGAGAGCGAACAAAAAAGTTGTGTGGAGTGAGAATTCCTTCCAAAATTCTCTGTCGGAGAGGTTGATGGTGGTTGCGGGAAGGTCTGCCTTTCTGGGTTTTAACGTTAGAAAAAAAACTAAAAAACTACCACACTCACAGGTAGTTTCGGCCTCTGCTCTGGGTTGCAGTTTCTTTGTGGAATGAACACCTGGCCAGGGAGTGTTATGCCATGGAGATGAGACTCCATGCATAGCAAGCAAGTGAACCAAAAGATAGACCCACCCTTTCTCTCCCAGTAAGGTGACCTCTACTTCCCTCTTTGCAATTGTTTACGGAAATTACTTCCAGGAAAGAAACTCTTTTCACAGGTAGTAGGGTAATTCCTCAACACGAATGGGGTAGGATTTGGCCCAGTAATACTTGTTCAGCTGCAAACCTCCATAAGAACATGAATCCAAAGGCCTGCTTGATAGAAATCCAATTACGTACATAAGGAATGAGCAGTCAGGCACCTTGAGCTGTCCCAGCCTAGCTGGGTTACAGAGATAGTGATCAAGCTGTCAGCATGGGGGCTGTGTGGACAGGACCTCCCTGGTGTGAAGGGCATTCCTCACAGAAATCATACTTCCTGTTGTGAGGCTGGAGCATGGAAAGCAATGGCCCCACCCTTGCATCTAGAAAGTTAAGCTCTCCTTCGTGCTCCTACTCCAGTACAATTGCAACCTTCAGATGGGTGAAGTGCATGCTCATTTGATCTTCAAAGCTAAGCATTAAGCATTGTTGACATCTCTTATCTACATTGACTCCTTCCTCTCTGGTCAGTTTCCCCAGTCTGACTAGAAATGGACTTGTCTTCCCCCCTTCCCCCACAAAACCCCACTTTAGATCACAGAGCACTCACGGCAAAAGGTTGAAGATCTCCAGGCATATATTGTGATGCCTGCAGCTTGGCAGGCAGACACATAGTTGGCAATTCCTGCACAGACAAAGGCGTAGCGTCCCTTGAGGAAGCAGTAGTCATAAATGCAATCCTGGAAAGCAGCTTCTTGATCAACATGGCCATGGCATTCCCTGAAAGGCCCATTCTTGGCTACAATGAGCCCACAGTCCCGGCCCGAAGCCCGCTGCTGGGCTGCTAAGACGTCAACCCCGGGGCATTTGGGATCTACCACCTCTTTGCAGCTTGGGTCATACGCCTTGGTGCCTTTAGCACCAAACACAGGGATTTTGGGAACAAGGATACCACCGGGCACAAGAGCATCATCTGCAGATCTATTGTTGAAGTTCCCACATAGGCCACAGAGGGTATTTCTATATGTGCCAGGTACAGTGACTGTTACGTCGTGGTCCCAATTAAAGCTAACCGTGAGGCCAAAGTCAGTTTCCATCAGAGCACTTGGGCCTTTCCGATATACCCTGACTCTTCTTCCATCAGAATTATAGGGAATGAAGGTCAACACACCTCCAACCTATGAAGGAGAAATAAGATGCTTAGGTGAAGCAAAGGAAAAGGAGCAATGGTGTAAAAAAAAAAAAAATCATACACAAGGCTACCTCCCATCTCTACTGTCCTTCTCAGGGTCTGCACCCCTGAACCAAGACCAACAGAGGAAATAGGGAACATTTTTTGACCAGAGTTCATAGCGTTTTTGACATTTTTTCTGTAGTAGCTAAAGGCAACGATGGTTGAGGCAGAGACTTGGTGAGATCACGGGACTGGAATCTTTTTAATTATTTCTTTATGTGCATTAATGTGCATATGTTGCCTCCGATGCCTGATGGTAGAGCCTTCAAAAAAGGACCTGGAATCTACCTGCAGCCAGAGCCTTAGGACACCCACTAACAGGAGGATAGCCTGTAGCTTAGGAGCAAGGTGTCCATTGTGGGGTCCTACAGAAAACTCTTCCCCATTTTTTAAATGCTCAAATGATATGTATAATCAGACGGCCTACAGATAAAATCATGATGGTATTCTCATTTTATTAATAGGAGAACAGCAACCAGCTGGATTCCTCTCAGAAGCTGATCACCCAATCAGTTGTGTTACAGGTGCTATATTGCAGCAAGAAATCAGAAATGAGTTACTGTCTGGAAGAGGGGTGGGGTGTGTTGATGTGAGTGTACGCACGAGCATGAAATGCTTGCATAGAGGCGTGCATTTGTAGAGGTACATATGAATGTGCACCACTATCTATGTAGGCCATAATGTTGCTTGCCTCCAGCAGACCTGGATCATTTGTGTCCAGTGAAACCCAGTTGCTCATTAATAGCTGGGTAGCCTTGCATGACATCCACTACAGGTTATCATATTGGTTGGACTGAAATACAGAAATGGCAAGTTGGGTCTATTCCAGAGGCCTGATATAAACCTCATGCATCACCAGTCTTTTGTGGACTCTGCTTATGCAGAGAACATCAGAGAGGGCTAAGGATTATAATAAGCAGATACTACCCAAACTTACCAAGATTTTTCCGGGATATTGCCTACTGATTATGATCTCAATACCATAAACATTGACTTGTACGCTCCGGGTCCAGGTCACAGCACGGTTTCCCCGATACTCGTTCTGGACATAGACACCAAACCAGTTCAGATCCGTGGGTTTATCGCAGACTTCAGTGAGGACATAGGCACAGGGCCCTTGGAAATCAAATTTATACTTGTCGAAGGAAATATAGTGGGGATCTCCATGGGCAGTGCAGGTACCGTAGTCAATAGGGTAGCAGTCCCTCACACCTTTCACAACTTGGCATTGTTCTGTGGATTTGCAAGCATGTTGGGTGCACTCAACCCGTTTCGTGGCCGGATTGCACACACACCGCTTCGTGCAGGTATCATCAGCCCAGAAACCCTCATTAGGAGCATAGAGGTAGCCTTCATGCAGACATCCGCAACTGCTCTTGGGAATGCATTTCCCCTGGCTCAGCACGTAACCTTGTAGGCACTGACAACCTTCTACGCACACAGCTGGGCAGAAGATTTGCTTCTGAGTTTGGTCGTCCAGGCAGGTGGCTGGGCAGGCTGTTCCACACAGCTTGTACTCACTGTTGGGAGGACACTCCAGAACTGTGTGAAGAAAAGAAAGAAAGTCGTAAATATGTCCTTCCTTCCTTCCTTCCTTCCTTCCTTCCTTCCTTCCTTCCTTCCTTCCTTCCTTCCTTCCTTCCTTCCTTCCTTCCTTCCTTCCTTCCTTCCTTCCTGTGCCACTGAAGGGGCAAGATAGGGATTGTTGGATAGCACCACTTTAGAGATGTGCTAATACCCAGTGACAAGACTATATTTATCCCAGATTGATAAGTGGCTGCTGCTAAGACAGCACATTACTGTAATAAGATCCTCACCTGTTGAAACTGTTTAAAAATCAAATTAATCCTCATTCTCCATAATTAGACCTAACGCACTCCCAAACGGCCAGCTGTGGAAGGGCTGATGAATTTGGGAAACCACTTCATGTTAGCTCTGACTTCAGCTCTTTGAAAAGGTATCACATTTTATACGTGCGCACATATCTAAATATAACAATCAATTGTCAATCGATCCATTTATATTGATTTGGGGGTTCCGTATGTTTGCAACACTAGGCGCCAATCCACTTTGTGCAAAGGTATCGCACGGTCTATTAGCAAGAGCATTTGTTTCACAAGCTTATCTAGAATTAGTTGGAAATCAGAAGGTCACAGTGTAAAACAAAGCATCGTCCCTACAAAGGATGCACAATTTGAGGCCACCAGGGTGGCATCTGGTCATCTGAAGACTTAATTCCATTCCCAGGGCTCCTTTCAAAAGTAGCTGCCAAATCATAATTTTAATGTGACAGAAGGGGAAGAGATCATTCATTCATTCTAATTTAAGTGCATTCACTCCAGCTTAGAATGTGCTTACCTTGGAGTGCAGACCCCAACTCAAAGGTGAAAGGTGATCCTCAGCCTGCATGAAAAACAGGCTGATCCAAAGGATGGGTATAAACCATGTGGCCAAGGAGCTGCATAAAATCCTCACTGGGGTTTTAATATTGTCCCTAAGCCCGCTTTCAGCTATTTACCAAGTTTTAGTAAATTAAATGTGTTCTTCAAACTGGGTAGGGGTAGGAGAGGTACAGATGGAGGAACTGATATGAAAAAAAAATGGCTGGATTTTAAGAAATAACATTTATTCAGAATATACTGACTTGGTGCTTTGGCTATGCTCTTCCTAGTCACACCCATACTCATCTCTTGATAACTGTACAATACAACATGAGGCCCTTGGTTTCACAAAGTTTTTGCACCCATGTTGATACTAACAGAAATCTAATTCTGCAAGTATTGGTCTTTATGTATAAAGAGGTATCCCCCGGCTTCAGGATGCCCTCAAATTCGCAAATATTCTTTAGAGAAAAGAACTAAAGGAGGAAATATCAGGAAGAGAGAACTCATGAGAGCTGAGCATGATTATAAACATAAAATGCTGACTGACTGACTGACTGACTGACTGACTGACTGACTGACTGACTGACTGACTGACTTTAAGGAATAGATTGGAATCCAATGGAGAATTGAGACGTGCATAGTGTCTTTGGAAGCTGCTCCAAATTGAAAGTAATTATTTCCATTCAAGATTGTCACGGAGGCTTCTTTAACAGGGTTTATTGAGATGAAAGGGATAGACTCACAAGAATTTCAAAAACTGAACTATTTCCCATTTATAACCATTTTATCCATAATACAAAGGGGTGGAGATTGTTTTAGTTTCTTCCTAATAGCTTTTGGGGCGAAGTTCTTTTCACTGAGAACGGAGGAGCTGGCAGGTAGCAGTTTACAAAATTAGCTCCTGAATCCTCATCGGTTTGTGATTGACCACCACAGATAGCCTCAAGGTAATATTTTACACTGTACCTTTGAATTGCTCACTCTGCATCCAGTTCTAAGTCATTTTACTTGGGGTGGGGGTAGGGGACAGCATTCCCACCTGATTTAATCCTCTGCATACTTACAGCATCCAGCCAATTTTCTCCATTCACCAATCTCAACCCCCTCTTTCTGGCAGGCATCTGCATAGGACGCCAGGGCATCACACAGAGATTGTTTGTTTCCTTGATTGGCGCAGACATCGTACACACAACCGTCAAAGTAGAACTTGGGGTTCACTTTCGAATGGCAAGGCGTGAAGGGGCCATCTGAAGCCTTGGTTATTAGGCCACAATATTGCTCAGACTGGTATTTTTGGGCCTGGTCAGCCTGGCAAGGCACACAAGGTCCATGGCAATCATCCCAGCATGTGTCTCTGTCGCCAACATCCACCTTCCAGCTCTTGCCAAAAGCGGTAGCATCTGGTGCCGTTGTTCCTGCAGGGGTTTGGAAGTCATCTCCAGGGTCCTGATTATAGTTCCCACAAAGGCCACAGACAGCTCCATAATAAGCACTGCTGATGGTGATCAGCAGGTGGTGATTCCAGTCATAAGATACCTGGAGCTGAAAATTGGTGACCAGCAAGGCAGAAGCCCCGCTTTGCAAGATCTGCAGAGCCCCACCATTTAGGGAGACGGGTAGGTGTGCCCGAAGGCCATTTATCTGCATGGCAAGAAAGGATAGTCACAAGGGTTGCAGCATTTCAACGAGAAACAGAAGCAGCTGTAACTGTAAGAAGGGTTCTCATTGGGAAAGGAAGTGATTGCTCAGATATTTTCCCAACTCCTGGACCAGGGGGTTGGACAGGGGGGCAAGAAAGAAGAAGAGACTGTCAAACTAATAAGGAGGGGCTCTAAGAATCTGAGATTAGATATAGATATCGATGTAGAGATACAGATATAATTTTTATTAAATTATTTTTACAATGTAAAACCAATACAAATTTAAAGAAGAAAGAAAGTAAAGTAAAAGTGATAAGAAAATAGAAAAGAAAGGAGAGAAAAAAGACAAAGAAAGAAAGGATAAGAAACAAAGAAACAAAGAAACGGCTTCCGGTCTTCTTAACAACAGTTACAAGTATATTCCCATTTCACCCTCTCTCTCCAGGGTTATAACATAATTTCCTTCTTTCCATAGTCTACTCTTACTAATCATCAAACCCATAAATTAGGGTTCCTCAACCTCAGCAACTTTAAGATGGGTGGACTTCAACTCCCAGAATTCCCCAGCCAGTTGAAGTCCACCCATCTTAAAGTTGCTGAGGTTGAGGAACCCTGCCATAAATCACAAGTTCATTTTTTTCTTTTTTCAGCAAAAAGTCCATAAGGGTTTCCAGTCACTAATAAATGTAGCTAATGTCCTTTCTCTAATCAGACAAGTCAATTTTGCCATCTCTGCAAATTCTGTCATCTTCACCAACCAATCCCGCCACTGTGGGTGTTTCAGAGTCTTTCCATTTCTGTGCATATGATAATCTCGCAGCAGTAATCGTATATAAAAATAATCTTCCATGGCTCTTTTCTAATTGGCTGTCCATTAATCCCAGCAAGAAAAGGTCTGGTTTCAACTGAATATTAATCTTTAAGATGGCAAGAAAATATTTTGCAGGGCACTGGGCACTTGGACACGAGAAGATGTTATCCTAGTAAACCTAGGCTGAGTTTACATAACGCACTACGCTAGGCTAAAATAGGGTGAGGTAGTTAATATTTTAGCACATTGTAAGTGCCCAACTATTGTGTGAACCAGATATTACATTGAGCCATATTCTGATTTATTTGTCCGTATTAGTATTTTATGTGAATACAGCCACTGTGTTTTGTTAAACCAGTGTGTCCTGTGACATCAGCTTAAAAATGCCTTTGTTATCTGAACCTATGTTGTAGTTTTAAATGGATATTTTATCACTCATTATATGTAAAATAAATTTCACCAACAATGGAAAGCTTTTTCATTTTCAGATGGGGCAGTTTTTGCCTTGAAAGTCAGCCTAACATTATTTTAAATAAAGAAATGTGAGCTTTGATTTTTGTTCTGCTTGCTTTGCTCATTCTGCTTTTCCTTTAAAGTTATTTCTATGTATGTATTTATTTGCTATGTTTTATGAGATGCTATCTTTTCCTTCTTTAGCTTCTTTTCTTAACTATTCCTCCAAAAGTTAAACCAACATCTGTAGTTGTTAAGTTAAACCTACCAAAATAGGCCAGTTATCATTGTTTTAACAAGGGATTAAGGCAGTGATGGCGAACCTATGACACGCATGTCAAAGGTGACATGCCATGAGGTTTTGACTGACACACCAGCATTCAACAACACCCGACAACCACTCTTCTCCCTGTTTGAATTACCAAAGAAACTGAGTTTGTTTTACTCGTATGTCATTTTTTGTCATTATTTGACATTTCTTTATATAATGCATAGTACCACACGATTAAACCGTATTTTTTAAAAATAAATGAATATGTAAAGAATTCTCTTTTGTTTGGGAGGGGTGACATGCCAGCAGAATCAAGTTAGGCGTTTTCCGAATGTTTGACATGCTGAGCCCAAAAGGTTCACCATCACTGGCTAAGGACAAAACAAAGCTGTCTTTGAATTCACCTTCACCAGGCTTCCCGTGAACCAAAATCAGCCTGGGAAACGTTATCAGGTAGGGTTTTCCCAGCGCCCTCAACTCTGAATTGGCTTTAGCTCCATCTCTAGATTTCATATTACCTGATGAAATGCACATGCTCTGAATTTTCAAGAACAGTATAAATAAATACAGCATTGCCCCAGAGTGCCATTACAGTCATTTTACAGATTTGAATGGGTGGAGGAAGACCATCTAAAAGGTATTGAGAATCAATTCTTCATGGCAGTTCGGATCAGTTCTGAATCATCTCTTACCTTCACAAAACCGTTTTCCGATCTGGTCATTGTGATAGTGTATCCATAAACCTCAACGGTCACTATCCCAACATAGGAGACACGTTTACTCCCCCTGTTTTCATTCTTGGTAAAGATGTGGAAAGATGGGAGTCCAAAGTTATCACTGCATGTCTTGGCCATCGTATAGGTGCAAGTCCCTTGGAAATCATACTTATGCTGATCAAATGTGTGGTAGTGAGGGTCACCCCATGCCCAGCAGGTAGCGTTTATTGGCACACAACGCGGTTCATTGTTGATGATCTTGCACACAAAGCCGTTTTGGCACAGGACTAGGCTGCAGCTGGCTGCCCCTAAGGATGGGATATACAATTTTAATTATTAATCCTATGTTTATGGAGGAATCAGATTCAGTGCAAAATGTCATACCATTTAAGCAGTGTTCAAACCTGGCTTCAGGTTTTGGAGAGTCCAGGAACATTCATCTTGTTGATGAGCTTCCTTCTTTCTTCCCTCTACACCAGTGTTTCTCAGCCTTGGCAACTTGAAGATATGTGGACTTCAACTCCCAGAATTCCCCAGTCAACCACTGCCTTGCACACATCCCTAAGCAAGCTCACTCATAGTGGTAGTGGTTAGGTCAAAACCATGTTGCTTTTGGTGCTATTTTAATTTACCACAATGCCTCAGGCTGATCCTATCTTAATGGCCATTTAGAAAGGTCAGAAGTTCAACCTTGGGAACCCAGAGTAGGCATAAACTACAAGCTGGGTTTAATAAACATCTAGTTTGTTTATTAAAGTCTACCCATTCCCTAGTTCTCCCAATACATTGAACCATAAATTAACCAAATAGATGGGGTTCAAAGAGCCTACTAAGGCATAAACTCACCAAAGTTAAAGCCAAACAAATTTACCATACTATATAAGTGCCATCATTAGGTCTTTAACTGCCCTGTTAAATATGATTTGCAAACTCAGTCACTGAGTTCCTGACAATTACCCATAGGTGCCATGTTCTGATGTCAGGTCAGATGTTTCTCCTAGCTATATCTAACTTCTGGTTTGCCCTGTTCAAGCGTCCCAGCAGTAATTCAAGGAAAATATGGTAAGTGAATAGAGGGGGAAAGGCTCTCTCTCATAATAGTGGCACATGGAATCTACCCATGAAGTTGAATGGTCGAAGATTAGGACACAGTGCAGAGTAGAAAGTGCAGTCACTAGGCTTGGTGACAGCTATACTTAGAAGGTTTTAAAGGAGGATTAAACCAGTAACGAGAAAAGATTTTCAATGGCTGCTAGTCTTTATGACAATATAATGTATGTTCTTCATCTTAAATGCCATTCAGTGCCATCTGAAGGGAGGCAGGAACAGTGGACAAGTACTGTACTCCTGTACTGTTTTGAGATTTTGGCATTTTGTTAGATATCATGGGAAGACAATGCGAGACTAATCAAATCAAATCTTTATTACAGTCAATGACCAGCATGAGGAGAGTGGGGTACAGTCAATTAAAAAGCATAAAAAATACATCAAAGTCTAATGTGTATGTGTGGGTTTATAAATTATAAAAAGCTAAAAAATATAAAACAGATGCAACAACACAATTCAAGACTAATTTCATTAAGGAGCAGTACCCTCCCTCCTTTGGTTTCCCCACCCTCAGTGATATTGTGGATTTGGTCCAGAAGAAAGGGGCAACTGAATTGGCAACTGTGATGTTATTCAGAGGGATCCCAAGCCCCCATGATCCAAGCCCACACTCAAATTGCTGAAATCTTACCACAGTGTGCTTTGCCATTTCATGAAAAAAAACTTGGAAGAGACAATACTCCTTCCCAAATATCTTCCCATTCCCCCCAACTTGGGTATAAGCCATAGAATATTCTACTCACCTTCCAAACTAGCACCAGCAGTCCCATAGCTGTTCATGCTTGCAACACCCACACTGAAGAGGCCAAATGGTGAGTTAGGATGTTCCACTCTATAGGGCGAAATTGTCAGCGGCAACTGAAAAAAACTCCAAGAGAAATCTGTACCAGGAATCTGATTCCATTCCAACTTAGGTAGGGGCTGGCTGTTCACAACGAGACCATTAATCTCTGAAGTCTTCACCACCAAAAAGGCAAAGTTCTGAAAGTCAGCCTGCCCGACCACACTGTACACCTGGCTGTATTGGCTTGTATCTGGAATCCCCATCCAAAAGGTGTCATATGTAAAGGTCTGGTAAGTAGCACCTGTGCTATAGAAAAATGCTTGCACAGACACATCTGCTGACAGAAGTACTGGGGTTTTAGGCAAGACGTTAATCTGCAGGATTTGCCCATCATTCAGATTTGCCGTCTGTTTTTGTGCACCTATCTGGTACTGTATGACTGTGTTTTGGGATGCTGAAACGAACAGTATATCACTCTTAGTCTGCCAAGGCAATGGTGGGATCATAAATGTCTTCCCCCATCCAGACACTGGCAGGAGCTGCTCAAAGACATGGTTACATTTGGTGTATTTCCATGTACAGACATGACCACATAGGACTGCCACTGGCTTCTGGGAGACAATCTTGGTGCCAGAAAGGTTCCCTGTTCCTTGCAACTGGAGTCCTTGAAACGCCTGCAATGTTACAGTAAGTTTACTTCCAGCCGCGTATATTTTCCCATCAAAGGACAACTGGTCCTTCAGATAGATGTCTATCTGATTAGGCCCTTGGTAAGATAAAATAGCAAACTCTGGGAAAGCCCCTCTAGGGCCTCCAGTTGGAACTACAACACGATATTCGGTTCCTAAGCGACCCAAGGGATAGATCAGAGCGATTTCAGTACTCAGAGGCTTTGAGCTCAACGATACCACTGATATTTCTTTATCTGCAAAGATGCGAACCACTTCGGAGAACACTTTGCTACCTGTGATTTCAACAGAAGGTGGGAGGATGACAATCTCCACCTTTCCTTTATGCACAGTAATTTTCTTCTCGAATTCCTTCTCGCAGTCATTGCATGGGACAGCAACAGTGACGGTGGTGTGGTCAAAGAGACCAGTAATTTGAAGCTCAAAACGGCCTTGGGTCCCAAAATTTTCCAGGTAAGAGGTAATAAATTGTTTTCCTATGCTCTGACTTAGGCACGTGACTGTTAGGGGAAGATGAAAAGAGAATTAAAGAATATGGGGGTGATGGTTATACTGGATCTGCTCAAAATCCAACTTCTGTTTCAGTTGCAGCTTCAACTCCCCCTCAGTTTCTGTTCCAAAAGAGGAATTAGGACCTGTCCCTCATCCCCCATTATTTATCACCCTCATCTAGGATTCAAATGAACCAAGGCAATATCATTTCATTATGTATCCCCAGGACCTGAACTGAATTATGGCTATTCCTGGGCTCAGGAGCTGAGAGAAGGATAGAAATAAACCCTAGAAATTAGGACAAAGGTGGGAGAGTTTTAGCTGAAGAGGCTAGCAATGTTTGGGTTTCATAAAATGATTGTGGGTAGACTTTCTTTAAGCCTTTTTGAAGCCTCAGTTATTACTCTGGCATTCTTCCTGAATATCTGTGGGAAGATACTATTCCTACAGGAGAACATCATAATGCAATATTTTTCTGCAGGCATCCCAGGGAAGTAGAGAGCTGCCACAAAGCATCTATGTTTTTAAAGCAGGCTTCTCTGATCTAGGTCCTGCCAGGTTTTGTTTTTTTCCCCATCCTGGCCATGACGGTTAGGACAAATGGGAGTGGTAGCCTCAGTGCCCCTTAGAAAGGGGAAATTTTAACTGTCACATATTTCCTTTTTATGAAAGGCAAATGAGGGGAGGGAGGGGAGAGGAGAGGAGAGGAGAGGAGAGGAGAGGAGAGGAGAGGAGAGGAGAGGAGAGGAGAGGAGAGAAGAGAAGAGAAGAGAAGAGAAGAGAAGAGAAGAGAAGAGAAGAGAAGAGAAGAGAAGAGAAGAGAAGAGAAGAGAAGAGAAGAGAAGAGAAGAGAAGAGAAGAGGACTTTTCTCTATCATTGGCAGTTAACATTCCATGCTGTCAAATTAAATAATTAACCATTTGCTGTGCTTGTATAGAATCCAAATTTGCTATCTGAGGCAGCTATTTAACTTTGTAAGGGGTACAGTCAACCGTTCAGAGACCTCTACTCCACTGAATATACTTACTTAATTTTTTTATTTATTGACTTGTATGCTGCCTCAGTCATGGTGACTCTAGGCAGCCTACAAAATGGGATTAAAACATTTAGTAAAAAGTAAAAAGGACAACATCAGTGGTAGAATACATGGTGTACATCAGGGAAGGGTAAGTAATCAATTTATTCCCAGCCAACCACCACCATCTCCTGATAGCCAATCATTACACTCTACCCCAGTGCCTGTCAGAAGAGCCAGCTTTTTATGGCTTTATTTATTTATGTATTATTTATTTATGTATTTGTTATTTATGGTTGCGACTATGTGGACCTCAGGAGGAATGCTGTTCCACAGGGCAGATGCAGCTACTGAGAAGGTGCATCTCCTAGGTTCCACAAGATGCCACTGATTTACAGAGGGACCTGAAACATACTAGTTCATTCAGATCTTATTGGCTGGGCAGAAGCAATATGAGAAAGACAGTCCAGGAGATAACCAGATTCTACTGCTCACAATTAGTAACTTTGGATCCCTTCTTCTTCCTAAGCATTTCCACTTATTGAGCCCTTTGTTGATGGTTCAAAACCAAAGGATACCACTGGCCGTCTCTCCCTTGCTGGTTCCTCATCCTAGAATAAGAGGAACTCAGCAATCTTTTTCTCAATAATTAGGATTCAGGGGTATTGGAACAGGTGGGGCAGGGAACAGTTTCTTTTCCTATTCAGTTCTTTAAAAACAAAGGCAATTTTAAAACATTTGTGTTACTACTCACCCCAGAAGGCTGAGCTCCAGACACAGAGGCAGAGGAGGAAGTCTTTTATCCTCCCCATAGCTGCTCGAAAAAAAGAAAGAGAAAGCCTTCAGATAAACGATTCTTGGATGTAATGTCTGAAATGCCAACCAGCTTGAAGCAGATATGAGTATCTGTCATAGTTCCATTGCTGCTGTCTTCCAAAACGTTCTTGAGAACTTAATTTAGAAGAATCTATGGGTATCACCACAGGAAAACAGAACAGTGCTGTGGCTCCTCAAAAATTAACTAGGTGGTCATAAAGCAACCTTATGAGAAAGGAGAAGGCATGAATAATAAAAAAAGAAGAAGGAACAGATTTGTATATTTTCCTACGCTAATTTATATATATAAATGTCCATTTTGAAATAACATCATTTAAATAGGAATACCATAGTTCTCACCATAACAGGAAAGGGAGATCAGGTGACATCTGAATGCCTGGTACTCAGAATCCTATCCAAGTGATGGATAATTTTAAGGCACCTGCTCTCCCTTTGTATGGCTCTTTATTTTTAAACCAGACCTGCAAAGGACACCTTTATCTTAAGCTGAGGATCTTACTTATATGTATGTAGCATACTGAATGAACAGAAGAAGCCATATTTATTCTTTACTCCTTGTAAGAATATAGCCTTTAAACAAACAACTTGTAAAGATCACTCATCACTATCCCAGCTACGCAGGATTTGAATTTTCACCTCCATATTACACATTCACTACACTATCTTTTATACCACTCTGGCTTTGTATTGAGAATCAGAATAACGGGCACATTAAGATATCATGCTAAACCACTGTTTAGCACAGGGGCAAAGGCCATGATCTTTTAACAAACCACAAGCACCCTTTTTGAATCCTTCAGCAAACCTTTTCATAAGATGTTTAAGAAACAAAATAGATGTTTTGGTCTTATAGAGGTTTCAGGCACCCATCTCCCCATAATTGGGCCCATCTTGGATCCTGGCCATACACAGTTTAATACAGTAATGCAATCTTTAGCATGACACGCAAAGCATGGTGCTCCTTATGAACTAATGGAAGTTGTACATTTTGGATTAGCAGGAGTCACAGCTTAGGGCTCTAGTGCTCCCTCTTCTCTCCCCTCCCCTCCAGTGGCCTTAAGGAAGCATTAGCAATTTTGCTTTCATTTACATTAGCAACATTAGCAACTCTTCAGCATTTCATCCTCATCCTTGATTTGGTTCAACAATGGTGCATTCAAAGAAAGCTGTTTCATTGGAAATGCCAAGAAGCCAAAGTTAACATTGGCCATAGTTAGCCAGATTGCATGATCAACTATGTGAAGTAAAACTAGGAGCTTCCAAACTCCTTCTCAAGACTACGCAATTTGAAAAGAGGAAAGCTTTAAGCTCATTGCAACTTGTTATAGCTGTATGCTCTTGGTCTGCTCCATTATGGTCAAGCATAACTTCCAACTTGTTGCCAGAATAATAGCATTACTCAACCCATCTAGAAACACGGCAATCCCACCCAATGGAACAATGATGTGCCTTCTTCTATTGTACCTTCACTCATCTGTCCTCTCACCTGCAGGTAGGTTCTGTGGATCCCACTATTGGATATGTGTCATCTATTTATATAGTTTGAGTAGGGAAATCTAGCTTCTCCTTATCCTCCATCTGGAATTAAATTATTTGCATTCCCCCCTGGTTGGAGAGAAAAGCAGGTTCAACCAGATATCCTACCTTTATTTTAAAAATGCTCACGTCAGTTGTCATATAAACGTCTAGTTAATGTGTTCCTAGTGGAATTTGGGTGGAATGTTTGAAGCTGTCTGCCACATCATACAAAACATCAAAATCCTTAAAGTCTTTGGATTTTAATTGGAATTATTTTAATATGTGATATTCAGAAAAGTCCTGCATTATTTTTTTTATCAGTACCCCGTTAGACCATATGCAATTAATTTGTGTGCCTCTTGCATTCCATGGATCTCCTAGTCATTTCTCAGGCTTTCCAGGACTGAATTCTGATGTCCTATTACCCAAGATTAATGGTACAGGAAGTACCATCAATGCTGTTAGAGCAGGCATAGAAGCATACTGTTGTTTGATCAGCCCGAGGTTCTCTAGAATCTTCAAAGCAACCAACTAACTCTAGGTGTTTTGGTTTGATGGGGGCAGACATCCTGGAGCACATGTTGACCTATATTATCTTGAGACTTAATACAACTAAAGCTGATTTAACTAGTTGTTCAGAATTTCCCTCTAAATGGAGCTGTAGTTTTCATTTCTGAGAAAGGCATAGCCTTCAGGTAGGATCAACCTCACTGTTACATCAAAGTGGCTGATTTAGAAGACAACTCCTCTGGACACAGAAACCCAGCCTGAGCTGAGGTGTCTTGTTTCTGCCAGCTGTTTTAAGTAAACCAAAGCTTTCTACATGCAGAATGGTCCAGCAAGTCCTAGATAGAACTTTAGGCTAGGAGAGTTGTATGGTAAAAAACCACATTGCTTCAACAATGGCTCGGCTGCCTCTGGACAGAAGTGAATGGAGGAGGTCTGGTTCCTCCAATGCTGCATCTTCCTTAGGGGAGTTTTTGGGAGTTGGGTGCCATATAAATTTAATTTAAAAAAATAAAGTAAAATAAAATAAAATAAAAACAAAAACCCTGGATGGTAGCCTGGAAAAGGTTATTTGTAGCCCCAAACCCCCGGACCCATCCACACACATTAAGACTAGCTTGTCATCAAACTCATCTAGGTTTTACATGAATCCTGGCACAGCCTAAATGTGGGGTCTGCAAACGGAACATGCAAGCAGATCTGCGTGCCAGAGTCCCACATGTCAAGCAGGCCTCCTGGAGGTATTCTAAAAATGTCCTATTTCCCCCACCCCAGCCCCAGAAAAACCTCAAAATTTGGTCAGAAGGTCTTATTCAGACAGCAAGTTGCCATTTTTGATAGACCAGTTATCCAGATTAGGGTAGACAAATCATATGGAGGCTAAGAATATGCAGATCAGTAAAAATCTGGTCTATTTCTTGTTTACACAACTAGGGCAGTATCCATATTCTGTCTGGAAACAAATCCCTAGAAAAAAATCGTAACCGGACCATTTATGGTTGCAACTCATCCAACTGAGGGTGTTTTTGTGCAATCTTCTCCATGCACACAGCTATTTGTGTAAATGATTCAAGACCCTTTTCTTTACACACATCTCTCTGGCATCTTTTTTATACAAATTTTCCTAAGGCGGCTTTTTAAACATTCATGTCCCTGATGTAAATTGTTTTCTTATGTTTACTGGTTGGCTGTTGTTTGTTAGGTACACAACTTCCAAACGCATTTGTCCTTTTTCAGGCGTCTTTTTACTGGATTTGTGGCCAAACAGGGTTTATCCCTTGTGGATGTACTACTGTCAATGCCACTGCCAAGTTTGTTGTGAAAGGATCCCACAGATCCACTCGCAGCAAGACCAACCTTTCGTATGAATCCCAGAGACTAGATGACTGATTCTACAGCACACTTCTTAGGATAAATTGAATTAGAAATATGCATCTTCCACATTCTTGAGATACCTGGTCAGGTTTTTGCCAAGGGATGTCAGATGAGGCTCACCATTGCAACTGTAGAGGAATACGTTGGCACGAACTATCCTCCAGTCTTTTCTGCCTCTACTACGGAATGAACACTAGCAGAAACACACATTCAAATATTTTTGCTTGGCTTCTGCAAGACTTTCCTTCAGCACTAGAGGGCACATTAAGCAAAATCCTCCTTCGAGGTGAAAGGTGATTATTACACTGTATTAGACTCACATTTGATTGTCTAAAGCAGGGTTTCTCAACCTCAGCAACTTTAAGATGTGTGGACTTCAACTCCCAGAATTCCCCAGCCAGCATGAGTTGAAGTCCACACATCTTAAAGTTGCTGAGGTTGAGAAACCCCGGTCTAATGAGATTAAAGTTAATTGACTTAACTGGGAAGGAACATGACGGCACTGCTGAAGAACCCCGCTGGCTTCACAATTTTTGCTTCAGGTCCTGCTTCTTTTAACCTATTATTAGGGCCACATCTGGGTTGCAATAATTGGGAGGTCCACTAGCTGGTTGCAAAGAGATGTAGAACACGCTAATTTTTTGCGGCCATCTGGTGGCAGTCTGGATGTTTAAACCTCAGATATAATAAGCCTACTACTATCATCCTTGCGTCTATCTTAGTTTGGGAGTGGCATGCTAATGCCCTCTGGGGCTCATTTACACTCAACTTCACACCCTCATTTGAAAAAGTTCCAATGGATTAGATAAAGGGTCTATACAATCTGAACGAGCCAGCTGGGTGACCTTGGGCCCGTCATTCTCTCTCAGCCCCAGGCAAACCACTTCTGAAAAAACTTGCCAAGAAAACTGCAGGGATCTGTCCAGGCTGTTGCCAGGAGTCAAAACTGACTCAAAGGCACCAAAACAAATTATATAATCCAGGAATAATGGGTACCCACCTAAGATTGGCTTGATAAACTGGACTTGGCTGGTGGGATAATTGATACTGCTCCCCCCCCCACCATCATCATCATTATTATTATTATACATTCAATTTATTCTCCATCCATCTTCCCCAATGGGGAACTCTTGAATTGTATATAGTCTTTTTATATAGAATTGTTTTTCACTAATTTTAATGTGGGTATTTATATTTTCCTTGTTTTTACCGTTTTGGATTTTAATTGTGAGCCACCCAGAGTTGCCTTCTGGGGGAGATGGGTGGCATATAAATTTAATTAATTAATTAATGTCTATGACTGCATTTGAGTTATTCCCTCCAGGCCACCTTCCAGGTTATCACAACTCTTGGGAGGCAAAATGCCACCTTTGGCTTAAAGCCCCTGGTTTCCCACTCTGCAACCAGTCTGGCTAGCTAATAAATCTCCTTGATTGTTGAGCAAGGAAGTAAAAAAAATCAGGGACTTCCCCAAATTGAGAAGACAGTGCAAACTTCAGCTGTCTATATCAAGCCTGGCTTGGAAATAGCAGAAGCGTCCATGAAATAAAGCCTTGCAACACGCCTTGCCCTATATTTTGCAGATAAGGGGTTTCTTTCAATTTTATAACATTCTCAGAGATGACAATATACGTAAGCAATGGGGTAAACCTGTCCTTTTGAATTTCTTTTGTTTTTTCATTTTTGCAAACATGTCAATATGTCACAGTGACTTCGAGACTGTTTGTCTTAACTTGTTTCTATTGGGTTTTATGGCTATTGAAGTAGAAAAGCAATATGGGAAATGAATATTATATACGGTATAACTGGCAAAATTACCGTATGCATAAAGTGGAAGAATAATGAAATACCCACAGTGGAAGATTGGATTATAAAATTGGCAGAACTTGCAGAAATGGCAAAGCTGACCAGTTTGGCCAGGGGAAAAAAACGATAAAGACCTTTTTGAAAGACTGGAAACCTTATACAGACTTTTTGTTGAAAGAAGAAAAGACTGAATTGATGATGTATGGATTTAGGGGTTAAAAGGGGAGGGGAATGGAATTACAAAGTAAGAAGAAGGAGAAAAAGAAGGAGGGGAAGGAGTAAGATGGTAACTACTTGATGGAAAGAAGGGTGGAAGCCATAGTTCTATATTGTCTTTTCTTTTTTCTTTTCTTTTTCTTATCTTTCCTTTGATTCTTCATACTTTTATTGTATTGAAACATCCTAATCAATAAATAAAGAGAATGTTCACACATTGCCCCCCACACATGAACCTTTGCATGAATTTGGCCTAAGGCACACAGCTTTTGCAAACATCTTTCCCTAGTTCCATGTATTTGGGTACATTATTTTTAGGCATAGGTGGCTTTTCCTGCAGATTCTTTAGACATTATCATCAACATCATCAGACTGCACTACAAAGTTCAGAGACACCCCTCCCCCAATGTCAAATGACTAAATAAATTTCAGTTTGTGTACTGATTGGAAATTACAAAATAAGTCAAGTTCATAAATAATTTTTTTTCCTCCATCCATAGCGCCCAGACCAAAGTCTTTCAGTCCTACAGAGAAGACTCTTTTGTATAAACAGTGAATGTGAATTTGCAACAGTGGCTCTTACTTTGTTGTCCAAGAAGGTACTTTTAACTTGCTTGTTGTCTTGATGTGCTTAATTTGCTAGGAACAACAAAAGTGGGCAGGAACTTTAATAAGTTATTTCTGGAAGTGCTTTCCTTCTGCCTACCTTCCAACCCACCTTTAAAATACTTGTCTTCTTAATAACTTCCATAGCCTGCCCTCCCTCCCTCCCTCCCTCCCTCCCTCCCTTCCTTCCTATTCCAATTCAGGAAGATCGCTAATTCTTGCATTCTACCTTTGGCAGTTGTATTTAACAAATGGATCTCACTCTCCTTTGCCCTCCTTTTGCACAACTTGTGTTGTATTAAGACTATGAGTCCGCAAGCTGGTCCTTGCCTACTGTATTGGACATCATTTCCCTCCAGCTTCACCCAATGTGGTCAGTGGCAAAGGACTGTGGGAAATCAGAAATCAAAACCCTGGGAGGGGATTATACACTCATATTCATTCTTTCATATCCATCTCTTTCCATTTCTGAGGTGAAATCAGGGCTGTTGGTTATTTTTATATTTCTATTATTTGCATGGCACTCAATTCAAAAAGAGTTGCTTTTTGTGAGATGGGCGGCCATATAAATCGGACTAATAAATAAATAAATCCATAAAGGCTCTATGTGGTATACAATAACCCAAAAGAGAAATAAAAAGAATTAAAAGGAAAAAAGAAATAAGAGGGAAAGAAAAGCAATGATACACATACAGGAAAAGTGACTGAAGCTGCTTCGGGACCAGAAGCAATGCTGAGATCTCAGCCTCTTCCTTTTAAGATGGACTTACTTCCGGGGGAGTGGGTGGAGCAGAAGGCTTCTTGATGACTTAATCCCATTACGATGCCAGCCTCTTCCCTTTTCTGAGGTTTCCTGCCTAGAGCTATTTCTATTCCTGTTCTCTTGCTCTTCAGCCAGATGTCACCACCGCCCCGCAAGCCCCAGCGCCCTCAGTCTTGGAAGCTGGAATCAGGTGATTCCCAACCAGAAAGACTTCAGGGTCAACGCATCCCCAGCTTGGGAACATCTAATATGGCACAGTTAGGATTCCCAGTCCTCCCCATTCTCCTGGGTTTGACTTGGCCTCAGTTGGGTGAGTTGGATCAAACATTTCTAGTCTCCTCTATCTTGGCCTCCTTTGGATCTTGTGGCCCCCTTTTATCTCCTTTGACTTTCTGCCTTAGAAAGAATCAAGCTTTGACTGACCATCCCTTGATGAATATAGTCGCCAGGCATTTTCTCAAACCATATTTTAAGAGGAAACGTTGTGTTAAAGCACATAGCTCCTTCTTGCCAGTCTTCTGGGGTTGGCTGGGGCCTCCCAAAGCCACATCATGAGATGGATTTTGGAATTCTTTCTTAATTTCGGAAAAAAATCTCTGGGATATATTGGGGTGTCACGACCAAGGAAATGCAACATGAAAATATGAGTAAAAAATGGTTTCTTGGGTCTTTTAAATCTCTTATTTACTGTTCAGCTATCAATAGTGGGCTTTGTATTCTGTTATGTCAAAAATCTATATAATCCTTCATATCTGCTGCAAAGAATCTGATTTGGGGGAAAAGATAGCAAGGCTGGCCCACAACCTGAGCCCTCTGCATGTTATATCACCAATCCTATGATACATTTTTGGAGAGGAAATACTTTATTTACTTATATTTATATTTCAAATTTGGTCACTGCCTATCTCATGAGGAAGTGACTCTGGGCGGTTTAGAATGAAAACAACAAATAAATATTAATTAAAATGCAATAAAAATAACATAACATACATATGGCTTGTTGTGTATAACAGTATAACTACAATCAGCTCAGCAAGTATAAATCCAGCCTTCCCAACATCTTTTATTTTAAGCATTTAAAATCTCATGCCTTTCTCTTGCTCTTTCCCTTCTAAATCACGGAGAGAACTGGGGCGGGGCGGGGGAATAAAATGGGAGATGGACACCCTCCCAAAAGACATCTGAAGTCCTGAAAATATCACTGGTGGCCAGGTTCACATTCGCATAATACCAGACTGAGTAATGATTTAGTGGCTATATTCATACAACTGGCAAAGATTGCCTAGCTTTAATCTCAGTTAGGTTTTTGTGGCTTGTGTGCTGCATGCAATCAACTCACTAGGTTAATATATAACTCAACAGATTGTGTAAACTCAGAAAATTCATTGATTTGGTAACCGAGTTAAGTATGTCGAGTGAAACAGAAGGTTTATACTAACCTGAGCAACCAGCCTCAACCTTGATCAGCACTACACTGGGCTAGACCAATGTAGGATTTCAATTGTGAAAGGGGGAGAAAGGAAAGGGAGACACATTGGTTATGCTGGCTGGGGAATTCTGGGAGTTGAAGTCCACACATCTTAAAGTTGCTGAGCTTGAGAAACACTGATTTAGGCACTGTATGCATCTGATGAGCAGCTTATGAAAGCTGATGCCTTTGAATAAAATTTGTTAATTGGAAAAGGTGCTCCCAGACTGTTTGAAAGTCTGGAATCTCTTCCTATCAAAGTCATCTCGGGTAGAAATGAACTGGGGAGGGGGCTTGTTTAAATAGGCTGTCGACTGAATAACAGACCCAGCTTCCATTTCTTTTTTTCACAGGAGCTGCCCAAGTTGCAAATGGTAAGAGCCATTTCACATCACTCTTGATAAATAGTTGCCTCCTCTGTACATGATGCAGAGAGAAAACAAGGAAGTGTAACAAAAATAAATAAGCCTTCACAAGTCTGCTGCCGTGCAAATGCTTTGAACTACGACTCCCCCTCCAACAACCAGCATATTCATGCTGCCTGGAAGATTATGGGAATGTATTGATCAGATTTTTTCATGGAGAAAATCTATTTATCTATGCGGTCACTAGACGTCAAAGCTGATTTGATGGCACATAATCAATCAATCAATCAATCAGATTTATATCATGCCTTTCATTCAGGAGCTCAAAATGGCAGTGTCTGCTCCCATTTTTGTCCCACAAGAGCAGTCCTGTGAAGTAGGTTGGGTAGTGACTGGCCCCAAGTCCTTGTCCAATACCTTCACTGCTACACCACACTAGATCTGGAGTTGTAGTCCAGACACATCTGTAAGGCATTACATTGGAGAAAGATGATTTAGACCATGCAACTCATCCTCTGGTATCTCCATAGGAGAGCTATTGCTATTTAAAATTTCAATTCTGCACAAATTGTTTCTCCACGCTGCTTCTCTTCTGGGACACTACTATCATTTGTAATGAATATGCTCAAGAGGTACGTATTTCTTAAATGTGCATTCTCTTCTCGCCTATATATTTTCTATAGACTTACCTAGATTGTTGAACAAACCCACACTGGCTTACTTTCAGCAATGGTATAGCCTCTGGTGTTTTCAGTCTAGTCTCCAAGTTCTGCATTCTGTTGCCTGTATTTATAGATTCCTTCTGGCCCTTATTAAAGGAAGAAAGTGCAATCTGCAATTTCTTCATTTCCTGCTCCTAAACTGATATGCCAATTGCAATGCCTCTGTACAATATTTACCCATTTTGAATTTTACCATGCTACTATTTATGGGGAAGTGCCCCCGATGATGAAACTCACATAGAGAAAAGTACATCGTATGTGGGGAAAAGAGCTTGCAAGAAATAGGCATAACTTGAAAAAGATAGCAAGATGGAGAGAACTGTCCACAAAAGAGCTCTTTAAAATGCAGCCAATGCCTAAACCTTACCAATGCTATATAACTGGTCCAGCAGAGAAGCCTGTTACGGGTCCCGTCGGCGAGAGAATGGCAGCTGGCGGGGCCCAGGAGGAGAGCCTTCTCTGCTGTTGCCCCTGCCCTATGAAATACTCTTCCCCAAAGGTGAGGCGGGCCCCTACCCTCCCACTTTTTCAGAAGAAATTGAAGACCTGGCTCTGCCAACTTGCTTGAGGCAAGAAGAGATACAACCAACCCTGAAGGTGGCTGACACCTTGAAGACACTCCCCGAGTTTATTAACTTCTAATTAACTTCAGCTTCTCAGAAGTATTCTATAGGAATCTTGTTATAGTGTATTTTAATTCATTAATCCTTATTTTATTGTAATTGATATGTATTCTGTTTTTACTGTAAACAGCCCAAAGTTGCTCTGTAGCGAGATGGGCAGTGACAATTTTGAAATAGAAATAAATACATTCTATAAAAGTGAAAGAATGCCCTTCCCTACATCCCATCCCTGAAGTTATAAAATTGCAAGGTGAAGAAACAAGCTGCATTTTTAAATCTCCAATTTGGCAATAGGCAAAGCAGACGTGACTTGTTTTTCCTGTTTCTTCCTGATCCTTGATTATAATAAATTAAAATTGAAAATGGTTTCCTCCCCAATCCAATTGTCTGCCCCTTTCCCCGAACCTGCTCAAACATTCTAGGCTCCAAAGGTTTCTCCCAACAGGCAGAAAAGGGAGTCAACAACAGGGCCAGGTAGAAACCAGGTAGGAGATGTGATTGCTGCTGCTAACTCTCCTGCCATTTCTGGAGCTGCACTAAAGACACCAGGATACTCTCTATCCTTGCACCTGGCTGCCCTATTTCTAAATGCTGATTAAGGAAATACATACAGAAAGACCTCAAGTTACGACCACTCATTCAGCGACTGTTCAAAATTACGACAGTGATGAGCAAGGTAGACTTACAACTGGTCTGCAAAGTTGTGGCCATCACAGCATCCCCACGGTCATGTGATTGTGGTCCAGGCTCTCGGGGGCCTGGCTTGTCATTACAATGTTGCAGCGAGCTGCAGTCAAGTGATTGCCATTTGCAACTTTCCCTGCCAGCTTCCCACAAGCAAAGTCAATGGGGAAGCCAGCAGGGAAGGTCACAAGTGGTTCTTATAAGTTGATCCCACCACTTTTTCTCCCAAGGAGCCCCACTATGGAGTGGGCTACACCTATGCAACCCCCCCCCCCATGTTCCTTGCCTGGGACTCCCATCTCTTCCCGTTTAACAACCTGTACGGTCCTGGGATTATGACGTCAACTGGGCCTGCCAGGATTGCTGTCACTAAGTGATGCAGTCATGTGATGTCACCCTTTACAGCCGCATTGCTTAGCAATGGAAATTCCGGTCCCAACTCCCATCATAACCTGAGGACCTCCTGCACAGGATCTCATGCTTACATCATCATTAAGGCAGCAAAGCTGCTGGAAGCAAGAACAATCTTCAGGAACGTAAAAGTCAAAGTTAGAATATTTGGCTATTGGAAAGACAATATTTTAGTGACATAAGTGTCACAAGGCACAAATACATTAACAAAAGTCGTTATTTCTTTTTATTTTCCCCTTCTTTTTTCTTTTCTGACTTTTCCCATTCCTTTTCTTTTCTTTCCTCTCCTCTCTTTCCTCTCTGCCCCTTGCCTTTTCTTTCACTTTCCTTCTCCTGCCAGCCCTTTCATTCCCTGCTTCTTCCTTTTTCCCTTTCTCTCTCCATTCCCTACATCCTGACCTTGACTCAAATGCAAGCCCCAGGACCAGTAAGACATTTGAGACAGATCATTATTGAATGCTGAGAACTATCTCCCAGGACTGGCCTAGAAAGTTCAAATCCTACCTGTAATTATGAATCAGTGTTGGCTAATTCATAGACATGGAGCCCTGAGGAAGAGAAGACAATGCTCTAAATTGAGGATGCTTCTGGACACAAGGTTACTTCTGCTTAATGGTAGTACCAGCCCAATAGAAGAGAATATGTGTAGCTCAGGGTTGAACTGTGGAGTCTTTGCTGTTCTCTGAGCTTGTTTGTTTGCTTACAGACATTTCATTACCCGACTAGGTAACATCATCAATGCATCATCAGTGCACTGATGATGTTACCTAGTCAGGTAATGAAATGTCTGCAAGCAAACAAACAAGCTCAGAGAGCATCAAGGACTCCACAGTTAGGACCAGCTTCTGGTTGCCCAGATGTTAGGGCAGAAAGGCTGTGTGAAGGCCCAGCAACTACATCTCTATGTTTCTCACAATTCTTGGCTTTTTTCTTCCCAGACTGTGGCCATTGCTACCAGATCAATCCAGGTACCATTGCAGGAGTCGTGCTGGGAGATTTGCTCCTGACTTTGCTCATTGCTCTGGGAGTCTACTATGTGGTCAGCTGTGTCTATAAACGACAAGCAACCAGCAATGGTAAGGAAGCATGCTGGCTGGGGAATTCTGGGAGTTGAAGTCCACCCATCTTAAAGTTGCCAAGTTTGAAAAACATTGTCCTAGATTGTAATGCAAGCTTAGGGCATTTGACAAAAGAAGGGGCTATGCTTTTTCTGTTTTTAGCAGACAAAAAGCCAGAAGAGAACGGGTTACTTTTTCATTTGCACCCTCCTAAAGTACCCTTTTTATCACCCCCTCTTAACAGAGGGAAAAGGAAAGGCTTCCCTCAAAATATATCCTTTTTTAAAAAAAGAAGGATTCTAAAAAAAGGATTTGAATGGAATCAGGTGGCAGAGGAACAGGTTAGAATCCTTAATAGAGCCATCTCAGTAAGGAAGTGAGAATATACCAAAAAATGTGGTCACAAGGGCCTCTTTTTATTTTTAAGCCTAGGGAAGGTCAGGTGGCCCTGTGTGAAGATTCAAACTGGGCCATCCTAGCTTTCAGCCATTGCCTTTCAGTCAACCATTAACCACAGTTTCTATGTCACATCCTTTCAGCAAGTGAGATAATGCAAACTCCATTCCCGCCTCTTGATTCTCTTTGGAGGAAAGATAAAAAGACACAGGTTTCTCACACACATACTCTTCTCTTTCTTCTTAACAGACAAGACTCAGCATGAATCTCCCTATGAGGTAAGTGTAATGTGAATATTTACTTTTCTTCCTGATGCCTCTATGAGGTGTGTTAAGTGACAGCTCATCTTCAGTACTAGCCTGAAAGAGAAACAAGGAAATTCTAACATCAAACATTTTGCGTGCACACACAACGCTGGCCCTGTTTTGAGAGGCCAGGTTGCCCTCACACAGTGTGCTATAGTAAGGCTGGGTTAGTCTGTGGGTCAGCTTGTTATGAGACCCCATCCATGATTTGGACAGGTTATTTTGAACACAACAATTGTATTTTGTTAAGTCAGGTTTAGAATTTAGGATGTTGTAGGAATCTAGTCAGAGAGTATGCAAACTACCGTGTGAGTGGTTGGGTTTTGACTTGACACAGTAGGTGAACCCAATCATGATAGTTGGTTAAATGTGTGTCATTGATCAATTGATTGATTAATTGGTTGGTTGATTATGTGCTATCAAGTTGGTGTCAACTGGGCAGCGTTAGGCTTGAGGGTTTAGTGACCATAGTTGGGAGAACAAATTTCCTGACGTTTCGCTGGCAAGTGTCGCTGGCATTGTCAGAGGCAAAGTGGTCTGTGAGGCCTCTGAAGATGCCAGCCACAATTGGCAGTGAAATATCAGGAAATCTGTTCTCTAGACCATGGCCACTAAACTCTGAAGCCCAACACTGCCCAACAGATACTGGCCATGAAAGCCTACACCAGTACAGTGGAACCTCGGGTTACGAACGCTTCTGTTAACGAGCTTTTCGGGTTACGACCAGCTCCGGCTGCAAAACTTTGCTTCGGTTTGCGAACTCCGCCTCGGGGTACGAGCAGGATACACGGCCATTTTCCCTCCCGTGACACGGTCCGCGGCCATTTTTCCGCCCCTGACACATGGTCCGCGGCCATTTTCCACCCCTGACACGTGGTCCGCGGCCGTTTTCCGCCCCTGACACGTGGTCGTAGGGAGGGGGACTCTCCCTCCAAGCAATAGCTGCCTCCCTGTCCTCCACACCAGAACGGATTAACAGTAATTACATTGAACCTTATGGGGAAATTTGCTTCGGGTTGCGACCAATTCGGGTTGTGGCCAGAGTCACGGAACGAATTAAGTTCGTAAACCGAGGTTCCACTGTATATTGGAGTCAATTTTTAGTGATCATATAGATGGGGCTTCTCCAGGATGATTTGTCCCCAACCTGGCCCTTCAGATGTTCTAACAGTGTACCCATCTCTGCTGTACTTGATTCCAGCAACCTTTTCCATAGATGGAGAAAATGTTGCCATTAATGGATCCCCCTCCTCCCTAGAAAAAGCCTTGGGATATTGTTTGATCCTGTATAGAGAGCTGATGAAGATCAGGGCTGATTCCAAAGAAGCCTGCTCCTTTTACAGATGTGTTGGCTGGTGTTTTTGCCCTTGCTTTTATAAAAGGAGAAGTAAGAACAACAGCCCCACAATGGAAAAAATCCATTTTGTGATGAGCTGTGGTAAAACCCCAACATTAATGCTATTCCCATTGATTTACATGGGTTCTTTTCAAAGCACTCTTTCATACCATCGGTGTGAAACCTGTGGTAGTCGGGGCTGCATTCAGCCCTTGTCTTAATCTCAAAAGCTCTTGCAGTGATGACTTTCCATCTTCTGGTAAGAGCTATCTGATGTAGCCATGGATTAAACCGGAAGGGAGAAAACAAGTTCAGAAAGGATAAATAGATGGACTTGCTCAATTTTGTTCTATCACTCATTAGCTTTGGCTCCAATCACTAGCTTTGCTTATGCAGATCTTCACAATTTATCTTGATAAACCTAGGGAGGAAGAGAAAATGATTGCCCATCTCCATAACAAGCTATTTACCAATCCCCCTTTTAAACCAGTCTGTTCATGACTTTCCCCAGAGAATCCAGGAAATTGTAGTTTGGTAAGAATTCTGGGAATACCGCCATAAAATCACAATTGTGATGGCAATATTTGTTTAAGGAATGCTTACGCCAGCCATACTCAAACAAGTCCCTTCCCAATGACTTGGAATTTTAACACAGATTTGCTGGGAAGTCTGAGAGTTGCAGTTCTAGCATACGTGGATGTCACTAAATTGGAGAATGCTGAATGGGGCTAATTCATAAATATGTTTTTTGTCATCTCTTGGCTAAATGGAACCTTTATATATTCTCAGGTAATATACTCTGGAGAGTATAGATTATGGAGAAATATAATAGGAAAATGGGTTGTTGATTTTATGCCTGATTTGCAGATTTCCTGAAGGCACCTGGTCATGGTTCAAAAGAAGATTTTGATCTAGTTACTAATTTATCAGGGCTTAAAATTCTTTGGGAAAAGCAAATGATAATGTACATATACCTTCTTTCTAACCCCACAGGAACTTCAAGGGCGGCGAATGGATATATACAGCGACTTGAAAAATCCAGGTCCCCGAATTCCTTATAGATAATCTTCCTCCATTGCCTTGGCCTTCTAGGCATTAAGCAAGAAATTCTGAAATTGAAGTCATCTTCAGTGGGTCAACTCAACTACTGTGTGCAAGTTTTCCACTGTGAACTTCTGTCTGATTGCTTTCCCTATATAACATCTTGCACTTCAATCATCACTTAGTTTATTTTCAGAACTATTTATGTCCACCACTACCTATACTTGTTTTTATTGTTTTAATATGTTGTATGTCACCTAGAGTTCCTTGGACAATGGAGGTGGCTTATAAATTGAACAAATAAGTAAATAAAAATAGACACATTCATATTACTTGAATCACCATCAGTTTCACCCATTGTTGGTTGAAGAGTTCTTCGGGAAACATGAACTCACTACTCTCCAAACAAAGACATTATTTCAAAGTATATAGATTCTGGTATAGCAATCTAGGTCACGTCCCATCAGGCTCACAGTCCTAACTGAATCTGAGTTGCCCCCATAACCATACATCAAAGAAGGATGTTCTACTACTCAGTTCCTATTACTTTGCTCAGAAACAAATAGGTCGAATCCAGATGCAGTTGTCTTTAGATCAATGGAAGTTACATTAATAGAAATCAATAGGGTCTTAAATCTTAATGAACTTGATTTCAATTAAGTTCATTAAATTCAGTTCCAAACCAATAATTTACACAACTCTTTAGGATGCAGTCTTCTGGAAAGCCCACCTCAACCTGAAATGCATGGTTGTTACGGAAGATACATAAATTGCTTTTACTAGATTTATTTATTTATTAACTTGTTCTGACATATAGTGAGTTTCAGGCCGAGGCATTTCCCATAACCTTCTTTTGATCAGAGAGGCCAGCGATTCAACCTTGAACCCCCAGCATGAAAAGCAGATGTTCTATCACTGTGCTACAACTAGGGAAGGAGAACATCTGAGAGATGCTCATTGCTCTTGCTTTTTTTTAAGTGTATGGCTGAGAGTTAGGCATACTGTTTGTGGATTTGCTACTTCTATTTCTTTTTTTTCTTTTTTTTTGCATATAATTTGTTTATATTTTTTCATCAAGTTATTTTTTTCATTCAATAAAGTTTGCTTTGCCATACTATAGAGAAAATCCGATGCCTCTGATTACTGTAAAGAGAATGGCTGGATTCCCACCTCAAGCTAAACTAGGGATTACCAACACATCTGACCTATGAGTCTCCTAGAGGGCACGTATTGATTTCTCAAATGCAAAATTAAAAATAAAACATAGCTGAAATTCCACAATTTGATTCTCTGATCTCATGAAATTATTCAACAATTATGAGCTAGTTTGGGGCATGGCTGCATTCAATGACCTTTAATTGTCAAGTTTTCAGATTCAATAGGCATCTTCAGTGTGGAAAAAGTGTTAAAAAGTTAAGAAACTCTAAGCAGGTTTACTGGTGATCAAGCCCCACTGTACACAAGACTGTGTCTGCAGAACAGACTTCTCCATCATTTGTAGAATCAATCCATCTCAAAACCCCAGTTCAGTTGGGGTGCAAGCTTAAAATCTCTTCTAGCTTTAGTGAACTCAATCAAGACTGCTGTAGCAATGGGGAAACTATTAATCAAGATCACTTAGGGGTATTGGCTTTAACTTTGCCCCTCCTCAGAGATCAGTTCCCTACTGTCTAGTCAGTGATTAATCAACTGGACAGGGGCAAAAAAATGGACAGGGCATGCAAAGCTCAGTGAAACCCATGTGCCGTCTGCATAATTTTAGCTACCTAGTTAATGTGCACCAGTAGCCAAGTAGACCTCTTCCATGTGTCATAAGACTGATGGTTTTCACAAGCTGTGCCATGATTTCTAGTTCAGCTGCTTCAGTACAAGAAATATTGGGACAGAAATGGTGCAAGATTTCATCTGGAACTGAGTTGGTAGGCAGTTTCTAATCACTGAGAACTCTTGCTTCATCCCACTGGTCAGATCCTCAGAGTTCCTTCTTCCTTCTTGAAACCCAGATACCATGGGCCTTGCAACTCATTTGTTGTAATTTAGAACTGTCCTGAGAAGTCCTTTTGCCACTCTACTACACAGTGGCTCTTTGCTTTGTTTCCTTCACTCCAAAAAACAATGAGGACAGGGTGGTATCTGGCCACCATCTTTTTTTCACCCCACCATAGAATTGTGGAATCAAGCTTCAAAACCCCAGTTCAGTTGGGATGCAACCTTAAAATCTCTTCTAGCTTTAGTGAGCTCAATCAAGACTCCTGTAGCAGTGGGGAAACTATTAATCAAGATCACTTAGGGGTATTGGCTTTAACTTTGCCCCTCTCCAGAGATCAGTTTCCTACTGTCCAGTCAGGGATGCATCAACTGGGCAGAGGCAAAAAGTGGGCAGGGCACGCAAAGTGTAGTGAAATCCATGTGCCATCTGCATGACTTTAGCCACCTAGTTGATTACGAAATGGACCAATCTGTACTCCAGGGTTGGGCAATCATTTGGTATGCGGTCGGGTTTTTTTTAATTAGCCACCTTGCAACATAACCATGCACAGTGCAAAGCCACAGGCTACTTCTAGCTGGCTCACTGCAGAGATGTGTAGCTGAGAACAGAGGATGTTCATTTTTGGTTCCTTCCCAGAGAGGCTGTGTTGTCTTAAGGGCTTTCTGGGATCCTAGAGAGAGGACACCATCCTTATCTCTGGGGGTTTCAGAGGGCGGGGGCCAAAATACAGAAGTCATGCTTCCTTGGCCCCACGAGATGACAATATTTAATGGAGGGGACCTGGAGTGAGAGTTCCCCTCTGCTGGAACACACTGGGTGGGCAGAAATGATTGGAGACAAGCAGTCTCTCAAATTAATCAAACTCCCCTTTTACAAAAGACGAGGTATAAGAAGTTATCTCCAATATGAAAAGTCATAAATCACATTTGCACACTCACAAACCCACCCAGGTGGCTTCACAGCCAAGAAATTCAGAGCCGTAACTACTTCCAAAAATAGTGATTCTTTTAAGCTCTGTCTCAAGAGTTTAAGAATTGTGGACTCATTCCAGACCAGCCATGCTTCTTAAACCCAATATCCATAAAGAACTAGTAGAATCATATTGTTCAGTTGCCCAGCTTAATCAAAAGTTAAAGATTTTTACAGCTTCTTTTGTAAGAAGGCTAAACTCTTTCATCAAGTATTATATAAATCGGACCAAGCAGGTTTTATTAAAGACAGGCAGATTGCAGATCCAATTTGTCACATTCTGAATGGCCTGTATTACTGTAGAAACACTAAAACTCCTTTCACTATCCCCACTTTAGATATTTTAAGGCCTTGGATCAGCTGCAATAGCCTTATTTGATTATACTGGCAAATTATCTGCAGATGGGATCTGGGTTTATTATTCATTCATTTAATTCATTTATTAACAAATTCATAAACAAATTTATGGTAAACCTTTTGCAACAATTTTTGGATTTTTTGGAACACTGAATTATTTGCCAGTGCTGGAAGCCCAAAGCAGGGAGGCCCATTATCTCCCCTTCTATTTGCATTTGCCACTGAACCTTTGGCTGAAACTATTAGACACAACCAGCTTATCAGAGGCCTTTTAATTAACAATACCAAACATAAGATCAGCCTTGATGCAGATAATATTGTCCTAATACTAGTAGACCCTTTTGGCATGGTTCCCACATTACAAGAGGAATTGTCAAAATTTGAGGCTGTGGCCAGCCTAAAAATAAATTTCTTAAAATCTAAATTGTTGTGCTATAGAGTTGGGCTAAAAGTTCAGCACAAACTACTAAAATTCTTTGGTATCCCAAAAATCTCCCCCCAAAAATATATTTGGGAATCATGTTCTTAAATTGGTTCATAGATGGCTTATGACTCCTTATAAATTAGCATGTGTGAACAAGGGAAGATCCTCTATGTTGGGATGGTTGTGAGTAAAAGGGCACATATTTGCACCTGTGGTGGTCTTGCCCCTGTATCTTTGGTCTGAGGTGTTCTCAGAGACTAGTGAAGTTATAAATCAAAGAATGAATATGTGTCCACAGTTTGCTTTGTTGTATACATTTTTAGGGTCCAATGTGGAAAGCCAATCTAGAGCAGTGTTTCTCAACCTTGGCAACCTTAAGCTGTATGGACTTCAACTCCCAGAATTCCCCAGCCAATCATGCTGGCTGGGGAATTCTGGGAGTTGAAATCCACCCATCTTCAAGTTGCCAAGGTTGAGAAACACTGGTCTAAAGAATGAGTGGTATGTTTGTTGACTGCTTATAGCTAAACACTGGAAAGATAAAACTATGATGCTGGAGTTCTGGTTTCAGAACATCTGGCAGACAGCTGTAGCAGAGAAGCTGACTGAAATTCTTCACCTTCATCCTGGTTCAGTTAAATCCTCCTCTAATATAAGGTCTGATTTTATGGTTTATGATCATCAGAGGAATCATGACTATTCAATGCCAGCCAACCACACTAATGAGAGGGAGACATATAAAGGAAATATTAATTTGTGGGGTTATTGATTTGCTTTTTTTAAATCCAACTATAAATGCATGTGGAGTTATTTCTTTTTCTTTTTCTTTTTCTTTTTCTTTTTTTTTTTAACAAACCAAGAAGAGCAGTTTTATATCAGAAAAGTGTCAAGGCATAGGGATAAGGTATCTGAAATTACCACAGGTGCAGCAAGTGCTTACTCAGGAGTAGACCTTTTCAGTGGTAGCTCCCTGATTTAGAAATGCTACCTCAACTGACATACAACCAGCATCTTTATTGTCTTCTCTGTGCCAGGTAAAGGCACTTTAGTCCTCCCAGACCTTTTAATGATGGGCTAATCCCACTGTGTTATTTTTATATTTATACAGCGTTAATTGTGTTTTCGGTATATTTTGTCATTTATTTTATCTTGCATATTTTATACCATGGAGTAGTGAATGCTTTGACCAACATTTTAAGCATCCCTTTGGATTGTTTGAATTTGGCTGTAAACTGCTTTGAAATGAAAATGTCTTTCGAAAAGAAGAAGCAGCAATTGAGATGGAGCTTTCCCGAGGCTTCCTAACATCAGCCACTCTTCAGTTGGCAGTGTTCCATCCTAGAGCCCCTTCCATGTGCCATAAGGTTGATGGTTTTCACAAGCTGTGTTGATTTCTAGTTCATCTGCTGCACTATGGGAAACAGGAAGGCAATTGTGTAAGGTTTCACCTGGAACTGAGTGGTGGGCAGTTTCTCATTAGTGAGAACTCTTACCTCATCCCACCAGTCTCCTCCTCAGAGTTCCTTCCTCCCTCCTGCTAAAACCCAGCTATCATGGGCCTTGCAACTCATTTCTTGTGATTTTGGACTGTCCTGAGAAATGCTTTTGCCACTCTAGTGGCTACTTGTTTTGTTCACTGCAAAAAGCAAAGATGACAAGGAAATGATGAGGACCACCTGACCACCATCTTTCTTTTCTCCCCACCTTGCCCAGCTCAGAGGAAAACAGGACGGATCAAAGGGAACATGGAGCATTGAGTAAATCACCTTGGTGAGGACAATCACATTAACTTATAAAAATCCTGAGGGTTTGTGAGGATGCACCAAAGCCAGTGGTTGTGTGAAAGGGTCCTAGGTTGGACTTCTCTGGTTCGCTAAGTCCGGCTTCAATATTCCACGCAACCCCAGCAAACGGCTTTAATTGTGTAAACCATAATTAAATCAGCAAATCATGTAAGCAGAGCCATAGATAAGTTTATTGTGTCTTGTAGCTGCAATATTACCACATTTCCTGTGTCTTGAAATGCAGTGTCATTGGTTCTGCTCTTCCTGCAAAAATGTCAGCCCGCGATAAGCACATGAGATGAGTCAGGAAGACCATCTGATCTTCAGTTTTCCTCTCCTTCTGAAGTTTCCATTCTCTCTCACACACCACCACCATCAAAAAAGAAAAAAAGAAAGATAGCTATCCAGTTCAAAGTTGCAGATGTTAAAAGAGAGAGAGAGAGAGAGAGAGAGAGATGTAAAGGTCTGCTGGGTACATTCTGTAGCTAATGTTCCTTTTATTTCTCCACTGAAGTCAGCACTCAGGTTAAGCAAATTCCATTACTTAACATTCAGTCTGTTTTAAGATCATGTTTGGTTCAAAATTTGCCTTATTTGTCCCACTGAAGGCCAAAGCTGGACAGAGTTGGGTAAAATGAGTCAGAGTATTCAGGTTTCTTAACAGTCTGTGATCAAACCACAGTTTTTGTTATGAAAGCAGTATGTCGGTGGCTCACGGGAATCCAAGGCTGCTGAAAAATATTTGGGGATCTCGATGTAGTCAGAACTTTTCTCACTCTGGCCTCTTCCCATTATGTAGAAGCGTCTATCACTCCTATTAATAAGATTAATAGCAATATCATTTGCTCCTGCAATTTGAATGTCATAGAAAAGAGATTCATATGACCTGTAAGCTACAAATCTAGGAACCGCATTCACAGTTGGCAGAGCCAACTGTAAAAAACTTTCACCAAGCTGAACATGCATGCAAGCAGTTGCTAGGTTTGTAACTTAGAGCCTTTTTTTATGATTCGCTGTATGGTGCAATCCCAGAAATTGTGGATTGTATGAGAAAAGAAACAGGAAAACAGAGAGAACTAAAGACTGCAAAACCAAGAGGGACAAATTCAGTGACTCTCTAGGGTGGAGGTGAGCAATGTGCAACCTTAGGGCCGGGGTGCCACCTTAATGAGGCCTTGATCTCATTTCAAAAGTTCACTGTAAGCGGTCAATATTCACAGTTCTGGCAAGAGCAATGCACATTTTCCCTGGAAATCTGGTTTATGGGAAGGAAGGAGGAGAAAGAATATCAAAGGGAGAGAGATTGGATGGGTGGCCCTATACCCACCAAGGATATCTGTAGGTGGATCAAAAAAATAAAGAAGGCTGCTGCAATTGCAGCACTGAAGACCTGCTTTTTTAACATAAGTCAACACCTTTTAAAAAATGGCAGGGTTTCCATCACATGGTTGAGGAAACTATGCTGACTATTTCTATCCCCACTGCAGATGCCCCAGGTACCCACTCTTCCTCTGGCCCTGCTCACTACTTCTACATACAGGAAATAGGGAATGGCCTTGAAGGGCAGGAGGAAGAGCCGCTACCAAGGCAACGGTCAGATAAGAGGGGCCTGAGCCCAGGCCGAGAAAGCAACTTGAGAAAACGTCTGTCACAAGCCCCTCCCTAGATCACACAAAGATAAAAGGAGGGAGGGAGGAAAGCACATTCAGACTTGCAAAATTCTACAGCTGGAGCCGTTCCAATAAAAGTATATGACATTCTTTCTTAGTCTGGTCTGCCTTGTGGAGCTGACATTCTTTCAGCCCTTCCCATCAACACGCAACTCTCCCCAGATTCTCCTCAACAGAACATGGCCCCAGAAAGTAAAGGAAATCCTTCTAAGGTTTCCACTTGAAACAGAGCTTTGACTGTAGATTGACGGTTGACATTTGTGCAAAAATAAATATAATAATAATGCAACAAACTCTCAGGCTGCCGATTCAGAGCCAAACAGTTGCAATGCGACAAGAAAAAGGAAGGGGGGGACTGAAAAATGGCTTATCCTTGAGCACGGATCATTCATGGCTGCGTGAGCAATTGGAATGGCTACCCAAAAAGACAACTTAGGAGAGGAATTCAGTCCCGCACAGACCTGGCAATGGCACACAGCTCAACGAGCAGAGATTTGTCTAACTCAATTCTCCTCCTGCTGGAGTTAAACAGAACGGCAAGTGCAGTTTATTCGTTCCTCTTTAATATTTCTGCGCTCTTCCTCTGTTAGAAATTAGTCATGGAAATATATCACAGATCCAAAATAAAATAGAACCTTTAGCTTGCATTTGCAAAATGTGATCATTTATAATGTGACTTTTTTCAGTTGAGGTTAGAGCAGAGGTAGAGAGCATGGCTGGCTGGGGAATTCTGGGAGTTGAAGTCCACTTGTCTTAAAGTTGCCCAGGTTGAGGAACCCTGCTTGGCTTGGAAATAAGTGCAATGGGAAAGGCAAATACAATTGTGGGGTTTTTTGGTTGTTTTGTTTTTTTCAGTTGCGAAATACTGGACAGATTCTCCCAAAAAAGGCAATAGCAACCCATTTCTATATTGTAGCCAGGGGAATTCTGGGAGTTGAAGTCCACGCATCTTTAAGTTGCCAAGGTTGAGAAACACTGGTCTTGAATGTAATCTTCTGGATAGGCATAAGCGGAGACGCTGTCAGAAGGAGAGAGCTAATCTTTTTCATCTCCTTTTCACTTTTGAGGCTTCTAAGGAGAAGAACAAGGGAAAATGACCTCTAGAAGGCAAACCATTTTTACTTCTTCCATAAAAACCTTTTCCAATCCAGGCCATCCGTTGAATAGGCCTTTAAAAGTGGTAGCCAATTATTTCCGTGTTTTTCATTTCTACCATGTCTACCATCACACCAACAAAAGTTGGCACTTTTGCTACCAAATGTTGATAGTATTATCGCCCTGGAGCCCAGGCCACAATGGGATGTCGGGTTGCGGGTTGTCTGGCCTGCGACTTTTTGCATCTGAAGTTCTGCTTTCACTGCAAAACAGAGTGTCGCTCTTCACCCATGACTTACTGCAACTTTGTTTGGACCACCCGTGCCTTACCCTGGAAGTAGCATTTATTTTATTACACATAATTAACATTTCTGTGCCCCTCCATTCTCCATGTGCAGAGCAGTGTATGCAGGGAAAAAAGAGAACATGAAAAGCAAGACCACAATAATAAACCATAAATATTATAATGGCACTGATCAACAGGGATAGAGATCAGATTTTAATATTTCCCTCAAACCAGAGCTTTCCCAGAGCTAACCTTTCTCTTCTTTGTGAAAAGAGATTGGAGAAGAGGTGGTTCTTATCTATGAGGGCAAGGTGTTCCGTATAAGGGGTAGCACCAGTGAGACAGCTCGCTATGGTGTCTCTGTAGATGGGACTCTTCCAGAGATGGGACACTCAACAAGGTCTGTGTCTTACCAGAAGAACTAATTCACTTCAGAGTAAGCAGTCTTGGAGACACCCAGGCCCTCAGCTTTAAAGGTGATAGCCAACACATTGAATTGTACCCATAACTGCTATCTGTCTGTCTGTCTGTCTGTCTGTCTGTCTGTCTGTCTGTCTATCTATCTATCTAATTTATATAGCCGGCCATCTCACAACAAGTGACTCTGGGCAGCGTACAACTAAGTGTTTATTGGCCTGACCAATACAGTTATATTCTAGTGTAGAGGTGTAGGCTAGGAAATCTGAAAAGCCAATGAACTTCAGACTGATTTAGAGAAGCATTTTTTTAATTGATTCCATAGCAGAATTGACACAGGTCAGGTGTCTCCCCTGACAGGCTAGACTGGAACCTATGAAACAAGTATACAGGTATCCAGGAACTTCTGGTAAGTACGTTTTATTGTAGAAAGCCTAAGATGCCGTTACAGAAAAATTCCAACTATTCCTGTGTATCAAATTCAAGATATAGGAGTTCAGATCTATAAGCCTCTTTCTCCCATATGGATGGTGCAGCAAGCTGGACAGCCCTCTTTTTGGGGCAGAATCCCTGATTTCCATCTGTCACTTGATTCGGTAAGACAGCTCTAGCAATAAGGTGAGAACTCTACAGCACATTTTCCAAGTATCCTCTCCTACCTCCATCCTCCCAAGCAACATCCAGAGACCCCAACATATTTTAAAACAGAAATTTTCTAACCACCCAGATCCTTCAATCATCCCCACGTCGGAAACAGGGATGAAAATCTCCCATTGTGGAATGTTCAGATATCAAAACAGCCAATTTCGAATGTTCTGGAAGCAGCTCGTGGTTAATCGCTTCCAATATGCTCGGAATGGACAGCTTTGACAGGAGAACATCTTATGATGTTACCTTCTGCATATTTATTTTCAGAAGCATAACTTTAGAACCTGATGTGGGTAGAACCATGTTCTAGATCAAGAGTCACCTTTAATAGTAAACAGAGAAATTCTCATTGGACAATTTGAGTATTGAGTGAAACTTGGGATATTCCAAACCTTTGGTCTGAATTTTGGGATGGGATGGGTCAATGGAAAGTGAAAAAACGGGGGTGGGGGGACTGAAAATATCAATTATCTCTACCTCAGTGATTTTACTGCATCACCAACAGTTCTCAAGAAGACAAAAAGGAAATGTTTCTTAGAAATTATGTTAGGTTGCAAAACTCCGAGCTGCTCCTGACATCCTATGAATCCTATATTGGTGCATGTTAGGCAGAATGGACAAAAAAACTAAGCAGTTCAGTGCCAGTTCCAACCATTTGCCCAGCAGCTCCATGGTCATTGAGCTGGTGTTTCCAATTATCACCACCACCACCATCAGCCATCTTTCTGTGTTGTAGGAAATGGGAGCCAGTTTGGTGTAGTGGTTAAAGGTTGTACAATTGGGTTAAAGTGGTTTTTCTTTGGGTAATGACACACGAACCCATTCACAACAGGGACATTTAAATTGACTTAAAGTTTGCCACATGTACTAATATACATTTGAAAATCACCCAAAGTATTCCTGTTGGGCTGGAAATCAGTGAAATTACCAATGGTAATTTGTTGAAATGACATAAAGATCATGCAACGATATTGTTTTTATAATACAGGTAGTCCTCGGGTTACAACCATTCATTCAACAACCATGTGAAGTTACAATGGTGCTGAAGGAAGGGACTTACGACTGGTCCTCAAAGTTATGGCCATTGCAGCACCCCTGTAGTCATATGAACAAAATTCAGGTGCTTGGCAACCAGCTTGCACTTACAACCGGTTGCAGTGTCCTGCACTCACATCATCACCATTTGAAACCTTCCCTGCCAGCTTCCCAGAAGCAAAGTCAATGGGGAAGCTGGCAAGGGAAGTAACTAGTTGCTTGGGTAAGTCTCCCCCACCCACCCCGGTCTTTCTTCACTTGCACACACCATACCTCCTTCCCCCTTGAGTGTGAGTAATGAAAGAAAAGTTTGGGAAGCACTGGATTAAGGCATCAGGCTAGAGACCATGAGGTCTAATCCCACGTTAGGCACAAAGCCAGCTGGATGACCTTGGGTCAGTCACTCTCTCTCAGCCCTAGGAAGGAGGCAAGGGGAAACCATTTCTGAAAAGAACTTGCCAAGAAAACTGCAGGGACTTGTCCAGGCAGTTGCCAGGAGTCAACACTGACTTGAAGGCACCAAAAAAAAAAAAAAAGGAAATCTTTACTGTGGTTGTGTCTGGTACAAACAGCCAATGCTGTTCCAAATGCCAGTCCTTGCCAGCCAGATGTGGAATCTAATGAGGGGTCACCTCACCTCTGGCTTTGGGGTTCCCAGTTGAACTGTTATGCCAAGACAGAAGAGGGCAAAAAGGGAGAAAACATTGCACCAGAGTATTTGCAACCTGTATCTGACAGGCAAGGCAGACAAGAGACTTAGGAAGACTCAAGAGAGTTAGCTGTAGAGAAAATTCCAGGTTTCATTCTCAGACACAATCCTGGTGACCAGTTTTCTGCCTCCAGATATTTGATTCTGCAGAAGCACAGATCTGGCCAGATCTGATGCAGATGGCACAATTACAGTTCCAACAGGAAGGGTTGTTATTTACGCACTCCAATCATGTTCACGTAGTTTCTTCGTTCTTCTGTGGAAAGATGGAAAGATGTTCAATTAGATTTGAGAGTTGTTGTTTTTTTTAATATTCTGGCTTTAATTAGAAAAACACCACAATACAAAGGACAGTGTCACAACCACCTGTGCTTAAATTAATTGAAAATCGTTTTGAAAAAAACTAGAAGGGTTGGCCTTGTCTTGCCAAAGACACGTAACCGTACGATAGGCAAGAGTTAGGGTTTAGGAAAGGAATGACAATAAAAACTTGCAAGCCTATTCATGCTTGCGGTAAAATCAATAGCTGCTAGGCCAATTTCACAGACAGAGCATTCAAGTCAGGAGCTCTGGAAATGCCCACATATGCTCACAGAATATGTGATGAAATAGAGGGCATCCTCAACGGGAGGAAAAAATGGTGGCTACAAGGCGGTGGCTACAACCACGCAATTGAAGAACTGCCCTTTTTTTTACACACACCAAAAAAGAGGCGGGGCTTCTCTCAGATGGTCACAGCCGCCATCTTGATCTGCCTCAGACCCTCCTGACTTTATTGTATTTTTATGTATTCATATTTCAAATTTGTCACCGCCCATCTCACTACAGAGCAACTCTGGGCAGTTTACAGTACAAACAGAATAAATATTAATTGAAATAAAATAGATATTAATTAATCCATTGAAATACACTACAACAACGAGATTCCTGGGTAATAGTTCCAAGAGGCTGATGGTATTAGTTTCTCGGGGTCTGCTTTGCGAAAGACTTGCCAGGTCACACTTTATGTGAGTGATCAAATCAGGGTCACATGTCCTTTAACATCACCTAAAGGAGGAAGGCATGGTTGGAGATGTTGGGACTTATAATCTCACACATTTGGAGGTCACCAGGTTGACAAAGGCTGGGTTAGACTGACAGGAAGAGTCCTAGGGTCCAGTTGGCCATTCTCCTCATTATTTCTTCTTCATTTCCTTTCTTGTTGTCTCCATGGAGGACACCTTCTCAGGCATCACTCACTTACCCTTTTTCCTCTCTTTCAAACTCTTTTGATGAACGCAGTAGTAAACAGGGAGGAGGAGGAGGAGGGTGAGAAGAAGATCTCCAACTACAATCACAGTCATGATGCCTGTGTTAATATGGTAGCAGTCTCCATAATTCCCTGCATAAAAGAAAGAGCAGCTGGTTTCCTTGGTTTGATACAAGTCAAGGATGAAGTCTAGAGAAGGACATCTTTTCACCATTTCTTACCAGAATGATAGGAGCCTTGAGCAAGGATGTGCAACCTAGTGCTAGTTCCACATGACCCCTGCCATAATTACAACACAGTTGTGCAAGATTTTAGTACAGGCCTCTAGTAAGGGCTTGAACCCTTCTCTGTATCCCTTCTTCTAGGGACAGAGAGAAGAGGATGTCGGAAGAAAATCCATACCTCAATCCCTATTAAGTTCTAGTCCAGGTGCAGCTTGGTTCATCCCTCAGAATTTATTCAATTGTGGAATTGATCTGAAGCTCTGGTGTGATCCTATCTGACAATTGGAATCAATGTGCAATGTTTTGCAAGCCTGAGAAAGCTCAAGCCAGACTCGCATGCTCAAAACTGGATCACTGTCAAAACTTGCTTGCGTAGAGGCTGGGGGAGACATGGCAAAGAGCAGTTTGGTTGGCTCGCTTTCTATAACTGAGCATTTCTGGAACAGTCAGGCCCATCATGGCAGACATTTTCCATAGGTACCACCAGCCCCAAAAACTTATAAATCCTTGATACCTGGCTGAGCTTGTCATGCAAAGCCATCCAACTGTGGCTAATTCAACAAAATACAGTTGAAACAAACTCAGTTTAGCGGAGAGGGGTTCCATTCAGCAGAACTGGAGGGAGCCATTTCCCTGATCCCTGGGTTTTGTGTGTGTGTGTGTCCGTATGTTCTCTGTTTCCCTCACAAGCTTGTCGAAATCTTCCTGCAGGTTCAAATATTTGAAAATGAAAATGAAAACTGGGGCCTTTGTAAAATCCAATGACTCTTTCTCATTGTGTATGGTGATAAACGACCCTGGAATATTTGCTTAAATGCAGATTGGAATGACTCTTCCCAAGTCAGAAGTGTAGACTTGAATGCATATTGGCCAGTGGGCCTTGCATATTACTGAGTGGGAAAATACATGGGTTTTGGAGAGCAAGTTCAGAAACAAATGGAGCTGTTTCATATGCATGGTTAAACAGGCAGATATTTCAATACTCATGAATCATTTGCTAAAAATCATTTTTTAAAAAACAATCCGTTCAAATTTGCATGCCTCACCTGGTTCCTCAGCAACTGTGAATCCTGCAGAGAGAAAACAACAGTTCTGTTACTAACAATGTTCTGAAAGGCTGCCTAAAAATCAGTTTTCTCCAATCTAGCCCCCTTGCAATGTTTCCGGCTGCGTGGCTGCGGAGGTTAGGGGTGATGGGAACTGTAGTCCAACCTATTTGGAGGGCAAGGGTTAGATGATTGAAATTTCTGTGGTTAAGTTTGTATTTGGGGAAGTAGTATTATGGGGGACCCCCAGGCTGAAGTCAGCTAACTGAATCAGCAGGCTCTGTGCTGATGATTCTTAACTTTGGATTTCCCACTCCTCTGCCTTTTGTGATAGATAACCCCTGTGATGATTAGAATATATAGAAATGCACTTTTTAAAATGCAAAAATAGTTTTAGGAACGCATATTTTAAGGGAGGCATTATCAGAGAGTAACTTTATTTAGAAGTGGATGTTATCATTCTGGTTTAAATATGCTCAAAACATTTAAATGCTTCTTTTAAAAAAAAGCAACGTGAAGGCAAGAACTGAATGAAATAGAGTTATAAATGGACACGTGCCAAGCTGATAAGGGATCCCTTAAAAGACATGCATGGCTTTATAACTAAAATCATTTACAAATTCACATTTATTACACATTGCAATACAATCTCTTAAGGGTCCAAATTCTCATAACCACTATTGAACAGCCCTCCCAATGTATTGTCCAGAATTCTCAGGCTACATAATCTTTCGTCATGCTAGCTGAGAATTCTGGGAGCTGCTGTCTAAATGTGTGGGGTGGGCCCCATATGGTAAGTAGCTGTCGCAGTTTTTTAATGCTTTCAATTAAATGACAGACTGAGGTTGTCCAAACGGTACCATCTAATGAGATATCATATACATATATGTATATGTATAGACCTAAAATATCTATTTCTCAATAGATGGCACCATTTGGACAACATTAGGTTCAAAATCTAAGCAGAGCCAAGCCTTGTTTGTACTTGGATAGGAGGCACCAGGAGATTGAAGGGCTATAAACTTGTACAGGGAAGAAGGAATGGCCTGGAAGGACAGGAGGAAGAGCTGCTACCGAGGCAATGGTCAGATAAGAGTGACCTGAGCCAGGCTAAGAATGTAATGTGAGTAAACGTCTCAGACAAGCCCCTCCCTAGTTCACACAAAGATAAAGGGGAGGGGGAACCCATTTAGACTCGCAAGATTCTGTTACTAGAGCTGTTCCAATAAAAGTAATCCTGACCTACATGTCATTGGTTTCTTACTCTGGTCTACCTAGTAGGACTGACAAAACCAGACTGGGTAGGCCGTGGCAAATCATTTCCATATTGTGACAAAAAGCACAAGAACCCTATATGGATGAACCATGAAGTCTTCACCCCCAGCTAAATGGCCGCACCTCAATACATTTGGCTGACCTTGAAAAAGGTTAAGCAAAGGCTGACTGGCTAGTCCTTGGATGGGAGACCACCAGGAAATTGCCTGTTAGCCCTTCAAGGGAGTCCAGACAAGAAGCACAACCATGAGTACTAACTCTATCTTCATTCGAAGGCTTCAGGAACAGAATCTTGCCAGGCTGAAAGTATTGCTCCCCGGTTTCCTTTTACTCTCCAGAAAACGAGAGAAGGTCTCTTCCGAAATGCTTCCCACCCTCGCTCCTGTGAGCTGAGACCTCTTGTGCACTTGACTGGGCGGTCTAGTCTGCATCTCTTCCTCCTGCCTCATTCCCACATACCATTACATCGCCAGATTTCAATTAGACTGGGAAATTAAAAAAAAAAAATCCCAAAAGGCACTCAGAACCCAATTCCATACAGTTATGAAGAGAACGGCATGCACGTGTCCAGGCAGCCACCGAGAGCTCCACTTGACTTGCCCTTTTTTATTCCCGTTTGATAAACGTGAAGGATTTGACGCGAACGCCCAAGAGGAGGGTTTAGGACTCGAAAGGCATACTATAAATTTGAAATAAGAGGGGTTGCCTATGTTTCTACTGAACTTTGCTAAGGCGGGGTGGGGGGAGATTTGTGGTTACAGTATGTACCACAGTAGATAAGTTCGTACCACTAGTTCCTCTTGCACGCCTCCCACTGCTTTTCCTGCCCCCGGACACACGCACTTTGCTGCCTGTATTTTCAGTTCCTCTGAGCCTCGTTCAAACCCCTTCATGTTTTGGAGAAAACAGAAGCCAGATAACTTCCCCCCTTCTTTCAGGCTAAATCTGGGGTTCGCACACACAGGGCCCCACAGAGAGCACATCCACATCGCTGCCCTATAGAATAGCATTCCAGAGTGTTCACTTCAGAGGGCATTCGCCTGGCATTGGCTGGAGAGAATCAGCAGGAATTAAGAGTAAAGGGATTCGGAGTAAATCAAACACTCAGAAATGGGCCAACCAGGTTTTGAATACCCACTCACTCACTGGTGTAAGACCCTTCCCCAGCAATTCGGCAGCCCCCCCACTCCTTTAGCCTTTCGGAAAAGCCATTAAGAGCAGGCTTTTTGCCCAGGCACTGGGATAGGACTGTACAGATAGACAGTATGGCATGAGGGCAACTGAAGTTTGCTGCGGGGCATCCTAAGGGGATGACTAAGGCATAGGGTTTTTTGTTTTATTGTTCTATTGTTGGACCATTTTATGATTGTTTTAGAGTTATGGGTTTTATTGGTGTTGCGAGCCGCCCAGAGTTGCTTAAGTTGGGCAGCCATATACATCTTTTCAATAAATCTAAATAAATAAATGTTTGCATATACTGTTTTTAGCTTTCTTGTATGCCACCCAGAGTCCCTTGTTTGTGAAATGGGTGGCCATATAAATATGATGAATAAAGAAATAATTTTTTAAAAAATCTGGTCACCTTGATTGATCTGGCCAGGCTTCTTCTGCTAAGCCTCCCACACTGGGTTGCCACCTGAATACATGAGGGAGCATTGTGAGGTCCCTGAAGACCACCCAGAATGCAAGTATTAATAATATTTCCAGATTACAGAGAGTCAGAGTGGAGAAAGAGGCACGAAGAAAGCTGAAAGGATAGCAAATTGGTTGGAGTCAACTCAGAAGATAATGGTCCACCTGGGATTTTCTAACTCAGGTGATGTGTGAACTTGAAGTCCCAGAATTCCCCAGCCAGCTATTGATATCAGGTTCAGCCCAAGAACCACCATGAGAGAGTCCAGAAATCAGCTCAGCTTCTTTATTAGCTTGCACCTAATAGGCAGAATCTCACCAGACTAACTCTAATCCCCCAACGACAGCAACTATAACCATCATGCCCTCAGGGAGGGTCCAGTCTCATTCTCTTGACCTTCACACAGTCCAGCTGGGGGCTGAGGAGACGCTTGCCCTGGAAAGTCTCTCCCCCCTCCCTGTAACCTGGAAGCTCCATTCCAGAATCCTCCCTGCTCATGCCTTCCATCACAGTTACTAAGAATTCTGGGAGATGATGTCCACACATCTGGGGAGCACCAAATGGTAGGTTGACTTAGGTAATTATAAAATTGGTCTCTCTTGACATTAGGACACGGGACTTCATGCAGTTCAAAATGTGGTAAGCCAGTCCTATGGCTTTGGTAGCCCCTCTCGTCATCCTCCTCTACTGAACTGTGGACCTCTGCCTTGAAACTTTTCCCTGATGGTGCCACAGCACATAAACAATAAAAGGTAGGGCTGAGATTTGAGCAAGTGGATTTTCCCACACTTTCAGCTACCTCACCTCTGAGATCCCATGTAAACGTATTGATTAAGCGGCTTCTCCTTCATCTCACCAATATCCTAAATAGAAAACAGCCCTTCTCTCAACATCAGAGCTAATTCTTTTGCTGAATATTGACAGATTACATTGAACGCAGAAGAATTAACAGCTCAGTATTATATTGAGAAGTTAATAATACACATAAATGGAAACATGTACACGTTTATTATGTTGACCATATGCCAGGCACTTTCTGTAATGTTTGAAAGGAGCATATGGTTGAAGATTATTCTGTCTTTTATCATTCCAGATTATAACAAAAATGCTCATTTTGAAGACAGGTTGGAATACTAACATCAAAGCAGCTCTCTTATATTTCACCGAACCAGATTGTACTCATTATTCAAAAGGGCCCTATTGAAAACATAAATTGTTCTATGATTAGCAGCAGCAGGACACAAAAATAATACTGATAATTCTGGGTGGTTGCTGGAAGCTCATAACAATGGCCACCAAAATCCCCCTCCATGTGGAAATATACCTCTTTTCTTCCTTTTAGAAAATATGTTACTAAGGATCTTTTTAGGAAACAAACTTAGCTGATGAGAATTGTTTACGAAGCCCATAAGGTCCATTCTTCCTCTTTTATTGGATTTGTTGCTTGAGCCTTACATTTTAGTAGGGTGGTCTTCCAGAGCTAGGAAGCCAAGATGTCCTAAGGTTCATGCAACACAATGGCTACATTGAAATGAGGTTGGATAGTTTGTGGTTCCTCAGTGTTGTGGGACTCAGCCCCTCATATTAGGCCAAGGGTTCTGAAACTATGGGTGAAGACCCCCTGAAGGGTCATGACCAAATGAGAGGGAAGAGTCACAATTTTTTTCTTAAAAAATGGATCAGTTCTGCACCGGCAGAACAGGAGCCCTGTCAAAACTGCCTCCTCCCTTTGTCTTTCAAAGCCCCAGCGGACACTTGCGATACTGAAAAGTTTGCGATATAGATAAAAAATATGATTAATAGGAAGTGGTATATTTAGTTTTTGTCCAAACAGAATCCCAAGAAAAGGATTTGTTTTATGTATGAGGGTCACGCAAATTCATTCATCATTTTAGAGGACTGGTGTTCTTCATGAAAACATAAAAAGGTTGGATTTTTTTATATGTACATTGTCTGTGATGCAAACGCAGCATTGTCATGGTGGAAACATTGGCAACTCTATATACAGTGAAGACAATATGTACGCAAGGAACTTCACCATCACTCCTTGATAACCTTCATTTGATTAGGAGATCAACATATGATTTGGACTAACCTTACTGTAACATCCAGATAAATAAGGTGCTTCTGTTCAAATCTTCTATATCTTCTTTGGTCATAGAAGCTGGGTTCACAACCACACACTTCACCAGGTTACTAACTGAACCCATGTTTTGGGTTTGCACAATGCATCAAACCATATACAGTCTCTATACATTCAAAAACACAACACAGCTTAGTATATTATGTTTGCAGCTGACCTGGTTCACCACGTTGTGTGAATACAGTGACGGTTCACCACATTGTGTGACTACAGTGACTGAGTAACTAACAAAGAATCACCCATGTCATAAATGAAACTGCATTATTAAAGCAAATCAAAAACGTAGCCTCCTTAGACTAGATAAATCAGTCTCTAAAGCATTAACTAAGGTCCTTTCAGATTCTGTTCCCCAGATCCTTCTAATTTATTGAAGTTGTGGGAGTACATTTCCCATGATCATCAACTGGTTTGGACGTTAAGCAAGAATGATGGGAGTTGTAGTCCAATAACATTTGAAGACTCAATATGGGGAGCCAATGCAGAGCTGCTTGTGATCCTATGTGAAAGAATTGGCATAAAGGTATATAGTCAGCCAATGGGCTGCTCACTCCAGTTAAGTGAGTCCCTCTATTTCCCATTATGTGGTAGAGGCTGACACTGGAGAACTAGGTCTTCCAGCCCATCCCTCAAAAAAAAAAGTGCAAGTCAAAGTGGAAAGGGTCTTCAGCTGGAAAGGTCTATAACAGCTTCCCTCCAATCTGACATTCTGGAGAGATGCTGGAACTACAAATCCCATGTTGTCCAGAAAGAATGAAAATCTTAGGCCCAACTCATCTGGAAGATCCCAGATGGAAGCAGCTTTTCTACCGCCATGTGGATGGCACCCTGGGCTGAAGCGAGAGGCAACTTCAGAGTCTTACTCACTAGGTTACTCACTAGTCCTTGAAAAAACCTCTGAAAATACACTTACCAGTGAAGAGGCAGAATACGGATACGGCAAAGCTCCACATGGTTTTTCCCTAGCTTGGCTTCTCAACTCAGCAAACCAATATAAGAACCTTCAGAAGCCAGCCTCCTTCCTCTCAGGGGCCTCAGCAGGATGTGGGATGGTATCTGGAGTCATATGTCATCGTCCCTGGACCAAACTGAGCTCTAGGGCTACATCCCACTGACTTCCCCAAAGCCACGGGGCTCTGTTTCCTGCTAGTTTCCATGTATTTGAATGACAGTGCCCAAAGAACAGTGTCTACTCAGCAACAAGTTGAGAAGACATTGCAAAGAGGGCTGCGTGTGTGCCAGTGGTGCCCACCAACTCGGTGCCTGTGTTTTTCACCACAGCTTGATCTGTATACATCAGCAAGTTGTGGTGTTTATTCTGTGCTGCAAAAGAGTTTGCCTTCTCCTTTACGCAGCTTTTAAGTTGCCGTAGAAGGCAAAAAAGCAAGGCAAGCTGATTTTATTTCTGGTTAACTGGCAGCCCCGTCTGTGAATAAAGAAAAAATATCAGTACTCCAGGACTGTCTTGGACAACTGAACCATCTGACATTACATGACAGAGCTAAAGCTTTGGTCCAGAGCTTCTAGAGTGAGGATTTTTTCAAAGTATCTGTGATGAGATTTGGAGCTGGTTTAATTAAGAGCAGCCCAGATACAACTTGTAGTTCGCTGGTCAGAAAAAAACAGTCTTTCAGAAATCTCAGCCCAGTGACTCAAACTATAATAGAGTCAAGATCAATGAGAGTGCAGAATAGGGTGAACAGATTTATCTTAGCAGACCCTCTAGAGCTCTACTCACACATTACACATGAAATGGCTCACAGTAGTTGGGGTAAACAGAGTTAAACTGACCAGCCACAGAGAGAGTTGGACTTAAACCCAAACAAGCTATATTAGAGGGAGTACAAACAGGAAGATCTTTAGGGGCCAATTTACTGCATGGAAGAAATGTCCAGTGGATTGCACCTCTTTTGGTTCAGGGCACCAGTGGGGTGTCCGTTCAGTTCTCTGCTTCAAAGTAACTGGATGCCAGAAAAACCCACTCTGATGATGCATTCTGCACCCAGACTAAAATTCACTGAAAAAAGAATAGTTTCTTCCCCTAACTTGGGAGTTCGGCGAGGTGAAAAAAATGACTAGCAAGTTTCTGTTTCCAAATCGAATGACCCGTTCCTGCTTTCATGTTCCCTCTACCCAACCCCTTTGCAACACTTTGGTCATTTCGCATCTCTCCCTTCATTTGACATTGCGTCATTCCCCCCACTCTGTGCCCCCACAATCACAATGTGAGAGACCACCAGCACTCACCACTCCCATTTCCTATTCACCTCGCCACTGACGCATCATTTCCCTCTATTTTCTGCATGCACTATAATTATCCCTCATATAAAATTTGACTGATTTCGTTTGGGGCCAGTCGCTCTGCCCCAAGCTGTTTGTGCAGCAGGCAGCGATCATCCAGGGCGTTTTGCTGGGTGAGGCAGAGAGACAGACACTACTGCTGTTCCTCCCCATAAACAGGCATGCTCTTCGAGGGCTGATCACATTTTCTTGGAACCAAGGTAGGCAGTCTCGCGAGTGCCTTTTCCCCCATCCTGTCAATAAAAATGCATAACAGTAATAAACAAAAAAATTCTCGTTTGCCGTGCTCTTATCATACCCAGCCTCCACTGCACGAGAGAGCCCCTCATCCTGCCTCTCAGTATGGCCAGCCATTAAGAAGCCTGAGGCTGTCCAACTGAACATTGTTAAAGCCACACATATAGGAGAATCAGAGCCAGCGTGAACAGTCAGATCCATATACTCAGATGGGACCTGTAGCCAACTCAGGTCTCTGGTTTCCAAAACTGAGTAGAAGATAGAATTACTCTCTGTTTGGGTTTTCCATAACACCTCAGGGCATACATATGCAGAGACAATTATGGTTAATTAAAATGGCATGAAGCTCACAATTCCCTAGCATATATAACAACACGGCTGTTTTCCACCGTTGCCAAGAGAGAACACTGTGGCAGGAGTCTTCTCCAACCTTTCACCAACTGTGCTCCCCCAAAGTTTTGAATGTGGTCACCAGAGATGTTCCAAAGTTGTTACCAGTTTGAAACGTTGAATGTGACAGCATAGAAAAATTCTTAAGGTTGTGACCAGAGAGTGATCAGGTTCAATATATTCAATTTGAATTCATTGTCAACATCATTGAAAGGGAACCAATCCAAGTCTAGCTTTGTCCTTGTCTCGCCCACTACTTTTTTGGAGGGCAGAGTTTCTGGCCCTCTTCTCCAAGGCCAAATATGGCTGTCAGCCCAGAAAAATAGTTGTGCATCCACGTTCTAGAGAAATCCATCAGGATTCCAAGAATACTGTTTTGTAGAGCTCTGCAGACTGTCTGCCATCTGTCTCAGTGAGGTACTTTGCTTTGACAGACGTGTCTTCTCTGTCTCAATGAGGAACAAGGCTAATCTACCTCAACTGGATGCTTGACTTCACTAGCAGAAGCTTCTGTGCAGGCTGTGTGTGTATCCAGATGCCCTTGTTCACAAGTGAAGAGGCTTCTCCCATTCACAAAGGGCCTTTCCCCATCTGAACCTCACCATGATACAAACAGACCTTGGCAACCACTTGCTTCAGCTGGGTTTCCAGGTTGTCTCCATCTCATCCTCCATCTTTAACTGTGGTGTGAGAGCCAGTTTGATGTAGTGGTGAAGGTGCTGGCCTAGAAACCAGGAGGTTGTGAGTTCTAGACCTCCCTTAGGCGTGGAAGCTGGTTGGGTGACTTTGGGGCAGTTCCTCTCTCTCAGCCCAGCCCACCTCACAAGGAATAAATAGGAGGCAGGAGCATTGTGTACACTGCCTCAAGTTACACAAAATAAAGGTGTGGGATATAAATCTAATAATAAATATGCCCAAACCCAGTCCTCAAACAATAACTCATGTCCTGTTGGATTGCCTACTATATCAGAACTGGTGATTTAGATGACTGCACCCATTCCTTGCTAGATGCAGAAGCTGGATCAAGTCAACAACTGTGGGATCTTTACCAGCAGATATGTCCATAGAAACTTCTGAGAAAGTTGCTAGGTTTTGCTTCATTGTAATCAGAGTAACCAAGGCTGTGGGGAGCATAAAATAAGTCTAGTGAGGTGGCTCTATTATTAACATCCCTTTGCTTTTATTTTCATTTTCTGTTTTAATTCTGTTTTTATAGTTTTAACGTTTTCAATAATTACTATATAATGGTTTTACATAATGATTGTTTACCTATTTATTGTTTTACTGGATTGTTGTACACCACCCAGAGTCCCTTCTTGTGAGATGGGCGGCCCTATCAATTTGATCAATCAATCAATAAGTCAAGATGGCAAGTGTAACCAAAGCCCCGTTCCATTTGTTACATGGGTCACAAAACATATGCTTTTCTTCATATGGAATTAGGGCAGTGTCTACGAAGTTCATAATTATAGGCCCAGGGCTTTAACTGTAGAAAATAGAAAAGCAGCCACTCATATTAGAATTTCAAATGCAGTTGCCCTAACCATTTAGGAGAAAGGGGAAAATTCCAGAGTAGGGCAGAGAGAAAAAATGATAACCTCAAACACTTTAAGAGTTACAAATTCTCTGCATGCTCTTCAAGATCAGAATCTCTTTGCTTGTAAGCTGCACGTGTGTTTATCCATGCTTTTATACATGGGAAAGGTGGTAGGGTATTTACATTCGTGGGGACCCAATGAAGTGTACCTGCGGTAGTTCTAAAGGATATTTTCATTTAAAGGTCATGAAAGACAGTGGTAATCTCTCAGATGGTTATGTAGAATCCAGAATCATTCAAGAAAACAGGGTGATTAATTCACCACAGCAGTCACTGGAGATCATTCTGTCTTTCTTGATATGATCATGCAACACTTTACTTTCCCTCATGCAAAATAACAGGCAGGACAAATCTCAGCTTTCCAAGAAACAGAGAAGGCTGGTCCTGTTTTTTTTAAATCACATGTGCTCAACGGCATCATAAATTCTTATGCATTAACAGCATCAGCAGTCACATTAAGGGTTTTAGAAACAGCGTAAGTAGCCCTTTTCTACTCTCTAAGAGGTTACAGTCTAGATCAATGTTTCTCAACCTTGACCCCTTGAAGATGTGTGGACTTCAACTCCCAGAATTCCCCAGCCAGCCATGCTGGCTGGGGAATTCTGGGAGTTGAAGTCCACACATCTTCAAGGGGTCAAGGTTGAGAAACATTGATTTACATGTTTGCATAGAAGTCCTAATTGTGTTGTTGAGGGGGAATATTCACTGGAGGATCAAACATTTTCCCTGTCCTTGAATGTTAGATATAACCAACAGCCCCTAACCATGTCTCTTCTTGAGACCGGCTTCAATCTGCAGACCTCAGGGCTGAAATATTTGTCCTTTGTTCAGTCCCCCTATTTCCCTGGTTCTGGAGAACGCTGACACATTTGTTTGTGACATTTTGCTCAGTTTTAATAAAGGTATTACTCAGCTATGGCATCTAGCTGGTATAGATGAGGCAGAGGGGAGGAAGCAAAGCAGCACATTAATGAGACACAATGGCTTAGGTCATCAGTTTCATAGTAAAGGCGGAGGTCCATTTCTAAATCTGAATATACACCCAGCCCAGTTGTTATTGCCAGAAAAAAAAGTCCAAATGATATTGTTTATTAGAAATTAAAAGCAGGACATGCTTTCGTTGTAGCCCTGAACGTGGCATCGCTTTAGTCAATACTATATGTATCCCTACGAATACCGTAAAGACAAATCCTCTCTTTTCTTTCCTCCCCTACAAGTTCTCAGTTCATTTGCTGAAAGCATTTACTTCCAACATTTATTTCAAAGGAGAAGAGAGCTTTGGGAAAACAATTATGGGCAGATGGAGCGTGGTGTTCTTGCTCGTAGTGAGTGATGAGGTGGGTGAACGGTGTGGGGAGGTGAAAGTTTGGTCCAGTGGGGCTGGTAACAAACTACAAGGATGTGCATCGGGACAGCCAATACAAGCATGTAAGTTGTGGCATTTGCATGAGGATGTAAACACGCATGTATCATTCCACACAAACACACACACCAGATATCCGTGGCCTGTCTTTCAACGTAAATCCTCTCTCTACCAGTCCTCAGCCATAATGGCTTCTCCGGGCAGCTTCGGAGTATTAGAGGGTAACAGAAGACAACTATGCCAGCAGCGATCGCATCATTCCTACCCTTCCAGCAGGGATACTCAGAAGCATCCCCAAGAGAAATTTAAAAGAAATTTTCAAGCACACTGAGAGTAAAGTAAGAAAACAGAAGCCTCTCTGAGATATGGCAGAGAAGATTCCAGCAGGGCATTAATATCTACTGATTTGAATTCTGTAAAAAGTGAACTTCAGTGTCCACAGGGTGACAGTATTGAGCACTGCTTTACTCTTTGGGTTTTGGGTTTTTTGTTTTTTTTAAATCAAGCAGCTCCTTGGTGATTTTTCTGGCCAAGCTAAGCAGAGTCAGGCCTGGTTAGCACCTGGATGGGAAACTAAGGGGGGAAATACTAGGGTTGTCAACCAGAAGGTAGTAATGTAAACCATTTCCACACCAAGAATTGGTAGTAGAGGTGGGAGACCATGAGTTCTAGTCCTCCCTGAGGCACGGAAGCTGGCTGGGTGACTTTGAGCCAATCTCTCTCTCTCTCAGCCCCACCCACCTCACAGGATTGTTGTTGGGGGAAAAATAGGAGGTAGGAGCATTAAGTGCACTGCCTTGAGTTATAAAAAATAAAGATGAGACATAAATCAAATATGTTGCCATATAGCATGGGTCTGACGGTGAAGTCAGTGGGAGCTGAGTGCAACTTTGAGACTCTGTCTTGTAGTTTCCATTCATCATGGCTAACCCCAGAATATTCCTGCAGTCTTTTTTTTTTTAATGAGTGCTTCTTTCAGTCTCCAGTTGTGACATTTGCTAAGCTGTTCTCTAGGGCAGATAAAACAGAATGCTGTTCCGTGTAAGAAGCATCACATTGGAAAGCCTGCCTTAAAAACATTTCTAGTGGACCCCCATATGTGGCAAACGTGAATGCTGGATTAAATGGAGCTTTCATTTCAACAGAAGCCATTAATTCTATGATGCAGCTTTTGCTTCCACCTGATTGACCTTAAAATGCTAACTGGATTTCAGGATCTGCCAGATTCTGATGCCATTTAGTTTGCCAATCACTTGTGAAAATATCCAGTGCGAGGAAAAAAATAAAAATACATCACAGCCAATTTGATGTCCTCATGGTTGGAAGAAAGCATTTCCCAATTCAACTCATTTTATTTCTGAGAGGGACCCCAACATCTTACTTAGTAGGATCCATTCTATACTGACGGGCAGGACGTCTCCAAGGGCTTGGGCAAAAATTTTCCTGATCCTGCCCAGATCTTCAAAAAAACTCTCCACCATCATTTTTTGGAACTTCATGCATCACACAATGTTAGCACTCACAGCAGTGGAAAGGTTTAAGTGCCACGACTCAAAAAGAATAGGCTAATAAGTTGGCCAAAGCAAACAGATCCACAGAAAAATGTCCTCTAATCAAAAGAGTGCTAACAATTATTATATCTACAACAGACTGATGTACCATGAGCCATAGGTATAATTTTTGCAGGGGTTCCCTAAGATCTGAAAATTATTTCAAGGGTTCCTCCAGAGTAAACAGATTAAGAAAGGTTGGACTCACCCAGTGTCTCTCCACCTTAGCAAGATTAAGATGTGTGGAGAAGCTGGCTGGGGAATTCTGGGAGATGAATTCCACACATCTTAATCTTGCTAAGGTGGAGAGACACTGGGCTAAACTGAAAAGAAGTATGTTTCTTTAGGATCATTCCAACAGTCTTCACTAGAAGGGTAGGCCTCATGAAACCTGTAGGCACCAACATGCTCCAGATACCTCCCTTGGTGCCCACCAGACCTCCCAATCCCCAAGAAGACTTATTTATTACAAACTGTGCCATTTTATATCTGTAAAAGCTCTACCTTCCTTGGCAGTTGCCTGGGGCAACGCAAACAGGGAGAAACTAAAACAGGTAGGAGAGATCCTGCAAATAACCCATTCCATCCATCAAGGACAGAGCCTGGGCAGCAAGTAGGGAGCAGGGGTTACGTGTAGCAAGCCCAAACTCTCAGGTGGTTGCAATGAATTATCCGCAGAAGTGGTTGCTCCCTAAGTTAGGTAAGATTCCTGACTCAGCATCAAAAGGTAGTCAGAGGCCAAGCCAAGAGGTAAGGAAATCTCCATAGAACTAGAAAAGAAAATCCTAGAGAGCTTGCCAGGTTGGGTATCTTCACCTCTCTGTCCCTGCATCAGGAGCTGCTTAACCAAAGAGCCAGTGGAATCCTACTTCTGCTAACTTTTAAGTCATTCGCCGTGACTTAATTCCTTGAGCCTTAATAGCTGTCTTTCCTTAAGCCGGGGAGGCTCAGATTCTAACAGCTGTTCTTCTCCAGCTGTTTCTACCTCCAACTCATCCACAACAGGTGGTTGAGATTCTTTAGCCTCCCACTGAGTCCTGCTCCTGCAGTCATCATTTCTTCCTCCCTTCTCATTCCAGGACTTTTGGGAGGCTTCCCTAATACTGGCCAGTCATAAGCACCCATTCACCAGAAATTGAAATAGTTCCAAGGGTATCGGCCACCCTCCCAGTGAGGTCTTTGTCAGGTCCAGAGACATTGCTGAAAATAAATATGATACTACAGTTTGGTCAGGGCTACAAAGCTCTAGGTAGAGGAAAATGAGTATCACTTCACCTCCCCCAGTGCTCATCTAAACTTTTGCAACTCAGCAGTAGCAGCCTAATATAAGATTAGAGATGCTCAAATTGTAATTCATTGGTTCCATTAGGAGGAACCCATTAAAAGGTTCAGAATAGTTGAAAATATCTGTATTTCAATCTGTCCTTGATCTTCTGTTTCCTGAGAAGAAAAGCCATTTCATAACACAGCTCTAGGTTCCTTGATGATATCTCTGCTTAAGAGGAGGAAATAAATATTATTAAAATGAGCTACATTCGGGTGGGTTTCTACCACATGCTAGACTAGGCTAAAATGGGGTTGAGAGATTTATAATTCAAGGGTGTTCTGAGACTTCAGTCATTGTCAAAGCATGTCTAAACCAAGCCCTCTTGATAAGCCATCATAGGTTCTCTTTGTGGAGATTGCATGTTATACAAGCTCAGCTGTGTTTTGTCAACCCAGGTTTAGCTAACTTACATGAACCCATCTGTAGATTCTACAATTTGTCAGATTTAGCTCCAGCACATTAAGGAGGAGTTTGGACTTGCTACAGGTATCCCCTACTCCCTACTTGCTGCCTGGCCTCTGTCCTTGATGGATGGAATGGGTTATTTGCAGGATCTCTCCTACCTGTTTTAGTTTCTCCCTGTTTGCATTGCCCCAGGCAGCTGCCAAGGAAAGTAGAGCTTTTACAGATATAAAACGGGACAGTTTGTAATAAATAAGTCTTCTTGGGGGTTGGGGGGTCTGGTGGGCACCAAGGGAGGTATCTGGAGCATGCTGGTGCCTGCAGGCTTCACGAGGCCTACCCCTCCTAGTGGAGACTGTTGGAATGATCCTAAAGAAACGTACTTTTTTTTCAGTTTAGCCCAGCGTTTCTCCACCTTAGCAAGGTGGAGGGGAATTCTACCTTAGCTGGCTGGGGAATTCTGGGAGATGAACTCCACACATCTTAATCTTGCTAAGGTGGAGAGACACTGGGTTAGTCCAACCTTTCTTAATCTTTTTACTCTGGAGGAACCCTTGAAATAATTTTCAGATCTTAGGGAACCCCTGCAAAAATTATATCTATAGGTCATGGTACATCAGTCTGTTGTAGATATAATTCAGTAATAATTGTCAGCACTCTTTTGATCAGAGGACATTTTTCTGTGGATCTGTTTGCTTTGGCCAACTTATTAGCCTATTCTTTTTGAGTCGTGGCACTTAAACCTTTCCACTGCTGTGAGTGCTAGCGTTGTTCAAAAAATGATGGTGGAGAGTTTTTTTGAAGATCTTTTTTTGAAGACTTGGGGAGGGTCAGGAGAACTGCAACTTTTGTAGACATACAAAGAGGGAGCCAAGAGTTAATTTAGCAGGAGTTCCTTTATTTTTGGTAGCTTTGTTCAGATCCATTCTCCTTATTGCTGAAAAGGCAGCTTCACATCCAGGAGCAGACAGTTTGCTAAAGGGTCATAGATGTATTTATTTGTGAGACCTAAATCCCACCTTTCCTCCAAAAGCTTAGAGCAGTGTTGTCCAAACTTGGCCACTTTAAGATGAGTGGACTTCAACTCCCAGAATTCCCCAGCCAGCATGCTGGCTGGGGAATTCTGGGAGTTGAAGTCCACTCATCTTAAAGTGGCCAAGTTTGGACAACACTGGCTTAGAGAGAGGTACACAATACCCCCTTTTCTATTTTTCCCCCCAGAAGAACAACCTTTTGGGCTGTGAGAGACAAATAGTGAGCTTCCATGGCTGGCCTTGAACCTCAGTCTCTCCAGTCATAATGAAACAAATTAACCACTAACCCACATCGGCTGTTCTTAAACTACATCTCTGTAGGCCCTCTAAACACAAAGAATTAGGTCTAGGGAGCCTCCCAACCATTTTCAATCAATTAAAAGGCTGTGGGACCCAACCCTTGCCGTAGCATGTAGTATGAATCCCACTATCTGATTTTTTTATTCATTTGTGGGAGCAGCAAGGAATTGGCTTCAATATACCAACAAGACCTTTGGTTTATTTTCCCCGCTGTAGAAAAAAGTTTTACAGCTGTTGAATGAGAACATAGCTGGGCATTTCTTGTGCATGCAAACAAAATATCCAGCAGAGCCATTTGGAAAAGAGAGAGTCCAAACAGACCCCCAGTTTATTTCCTCCCAGGAGAGAAAAACATGGGAAAGCTGTTGAATGGGAAAGTAGTTGAAAACCTCCTGTGCATGTGAACAAAATATCCAGCAAAGCCATTTGGAAGAGAGGAGTCCAATGAGACCCTGAGTTTACTGTCCTCATGGGAGAAAAAAAGTTTGAAAACTGTTAAGTGAGAAGATGGTTGAAGATCTCTGTGCGTTGGGAAATATTTAATAGAGCAATTTGGAAGCCACAAAGACCCTGGTGTCACATCCCTCCCAACAAGGAGGAGCAGATCTGCTTTTAGCGTGGTTTGTCATTGACACCACGTACGCCTCAAGCCCACGTCCTCCAGTTACGTTGGGCTAGAATCTCCATCACCTCCAGCCAGTACCATCCACACTGGTGAGAGATTCATCTCAGATGACAACTCAGACTACCAACCCTGACATTACTAACCCTGAAACTACGAAAAGAATGGAAGCAACTTGTTTTGAAATCCTGGAAGTCGAACTTTTAATTCCCCATTGCCCATGCACAGAACTGCTCCCTGCCAAAGACGTCCGGTGATTCACCTGCTCTTGCAGGCGACGGTTCCAAAAGGCTGACTAGTAGAGAGGTGGGAGGGGCGTGGGTCTTCCAAAAGGGTTGTACGATCACTTCCTCTCCCTGGTATAAACCACGGCTCAGCTTCCTCCTGATAAAATTCAAGCGTGCTTTTGCCAGAACAGCACATTGACTTAAGACACAGCAGAGGAAGGTGGCGGAGAACAGTAACAACTCTGGTGCCCCAGGAGGGCTGGAAATGGGAATGAGATTTCAGAAAGGTAGGTGATAGATTTCTTTTTTCTTCCTGAAGTGTTTGCTGAGTTTCTATGCCTCTGTTGGCTGTCCTAAAGGATGGAAGAGTGGGTCAGTTCTCCCTTAGAAAAGAGCAGAGAAAGAACTCAGTTTCTCTCCGAGGTACAGCTCAAGTTCTCTCTGTTATTATATTGTATTTTTCTTTTTCCTGGTGGTGTTTCTGGGTCCCGTTGCAGCTGCCTTAGAAGCAGATTTCTCTAGTATCAGCCAAGAGCCCTTTTTTGCTGACGTCTGGGCCTGTTTTGTAGAAAAGTCATTCCTATGAATGTTTGGTTTGAATCTCGAGTGCAATGTTTCTCCACCTTGGCCACTTGAAGATGTGTGGACTTCAATTCCCAGAATTCCCCAGCCAGCATGCTGGCTGGGGAATTCTGGGAGTTGAAGTCCATACATCTTCAAGTGGCTGAGTTGGAAAAACACTGCACTGGTGAATCCTGGTCTATCGGCAGACTGCAAGAAGTCTCCCAAGGAACGCTTTCGCCAAATTGTGACGGACAGCAGACAAGATGGTCGCTAAACACACGTCTTCGTCCAACGCTTTGGGGGTTTTATGTGATGTTCCAATCTCATCTTTCCTAAAGCGACTCCTGGCCTCCAAAGATAGTTCCAGGGGAGTTTCATCCAGGGTTGCAATATCTTTTTAATGGGTCCAGTCCTCTGCCTTGAATAACACCCTATCAAATATTAATCAACTGGTAAAAAGTTGATTAATATTTCTCCCTCTCTGGCCTGGAGATAAGTGAAACTGCCGCACGGTGTCAAACATATATAACTCCTTGGAGTAAGGCCCATTCTGTGCCAGTTGGACTTGCTTATCCATAAGAGCATTGAACATCGCTGTTTGAATAGGCTAACCTCCTGCGAATGAGAATTTTGTTTAAGGTCAAAGCATAGGACCAAAAAAAATAAGCTGGCAATAGAGTTCTTCAATTTGTGTAGAGGTTCATTGATTTTTGCTCTGGGCAACAGGAACCTAGAATTCTTTCTCCTCTGCCAGCTGTTGCTTAGCTTGGATTCTAGCCCTCTGCATGCCTCCCAACATACATTCATCCCCATCTCCATCATTAATAGCTGTACCCAGTGCACTTGTCAGCCCCAGAGGAACAAAGAAATAATTTGGGAACCACAGCCCACTGCTCTCCAGCAATCAGAAGCAGGAGAAATGTTATTTAGATCTAACTTTTTTTTTTAATGTCACGACGCCACCGAATTTTTTTTAAAAAGGCCATGAGAGAACATTTCAATGCTTGAAAATTTAAACGATCTCATAAGTGCACAATCTCCGGTTATCCTCGCCTAAAAAGATCAGTTGGTCATCGTTGCCCAGTTTTTGACTGGAACCTGGAGCAAAGCAATGTCCCACGGGCTCAAATTGGGATTAATAATATTAATACTCTTACTATGGTTTCCCTTCCATCTTAAAACAGACGTTATTAATTTTATCTCCTCCTTTACCTAGTGCCGCCGTAAGAGTTGATGCGGGGGGGGGGGGGGTGCGCGTCATTTGTCTCGGTAGAAGTCAGGAAATTGAGCAAATCGATTTTTTTCGGTAATAACAACCCGCCTCCGTATCTCACCCCTCCATTCCTAATGCGAGAATTTAGCCGCGTGCCCGTTTGCGAACTGGAAAACTCTGCCTCGCTCGGAGTCTACCGCGCGATGCGTTGCCATTAGCGTCAGGAAAGACCCGCGCAGGAGCATTCCCCCCTTTTTTCCCTTGATCAGTTGGCAACTTTTAGGACAGGGCAAGAGAGAGAGAGGAAAAGGACCGTACCATCAGCAACGGGTGTGTGTGTGTGTGGAAGCAGAGAGTGTGCCGAGGTTCACTGAGGGGAATCACTGATCGCGAAGGGCTGTGGGGGGAGAGGGGTCTTCTCACCGCCCAAGATCCTGAACCTGGTGAGATCCCTCAAGTGGGACTCGAGTGGCCTCTTGGCGAGTGGGGGGGAGGGGGATCCCTCTTGGTCCCAAAGTTTTGTAATCGCCCGGCGACTTCAAGAAAGGAAATGTCCAGGGGGGTTTCCCATTGACGCGTCGCTGGGGATTCCATTCTACGCGCAACACGGCGTGGGCGGGCCACGCTCGGTCTCGCTGGCCTTGCAGACGCCGGCGGGGGGGGGGGGGTGCGCGGCCGTGTGCATCCTCCGTGTCGGGCGAAGGCGAGGGCCAATCGCCGTTCCCCTGGCGGTCGCGGCCCGGTGGTTAACCAGAGTCCAGGAATCCCCACTGCCGGCTTCCCCAGGAATGCCCCGCGCTGCTCTTAGGGGCAACCCTGAGTCTCCGGGGACAGTCTGGGCGGCCCACGCGAGGGGCTCGCAGCGCAGCGCAGCACAGCTTGCGCCGAGTCGCCCGGTGACTTCCATGTGATTTCCGAGGCTGGGGGCCCGCAAGGCGCTAAACCAACTACCGTTGGTTCTACAAGATTCAGCCAACTAACCCTCCGCCATCTGGGAGGGACTTTACGTCCTGAGCTCAGCTTTTCTTATCCCTCTCAATCACCGAGTCCTTTTTTAGTACATCTAATTTGATGTGCTTCAGAGTCCGCCCACCACACACTGCGAAAAATTAATACGGTTGTGACTCTTTTTAATGAAATCAGGCTCAAGGGCAGACGCTGTTCTCCAGTTCCTCCAAAATACCTTTTTCACAATATATTAGAATGAGCACATCTCCTGGTGTTGTCCCTGTTACAACTGCGATTTCTATCGATACAGCATCTTAAGAGATCCGCTTTATTACATTGAGCTCTGCTGTAAGTATGGAACTGGAAAAAGGGTTGCCTTGGCTGATCGAGCCAAGAGCCTGTCGAACTGAGGATATTTTGCTTCAGTAGATTCCAGAAAGGCTTGGTTCCGCTCGCCCATTCAGATATTCTGCCTCTGAACATGGAGGCTCTTCCACTGAGTCACCATGGTTATTTATTTAAAATACTTCTATCCTGTTTTCCATGGGCAATGTCACGGGTTCTTTTTAAACTGTCCCCAATCCAATGGACTCAGACTCCAAAGACCCACCCAAAGCACTGGACCCCAGACCTTGGATTTTCATATCTCCCTATAAAGGTTGGGGAGATGTTTTATTTTGAAGCAAACTATCCAAGATACAAAAGTGAAATATACAAATGGTGTGAGTTCTTTCTATGGCTATTATCTTATCCTACACTCTATTTCTAATGATACTATACCATTTTCTCTATACAGTACTATATTTGACTACTGTTATTCCACTACACTCTATACTGGTGTTTCTCAACCTTGGTGACTTTAAGATGTGTGGACTTCAACTCCCAGAATTCCCCAGCCAGCATTGCTTGGCTGGGGAATTCTGGGAGTTGAAGTCCACACGTCTTAAAGTTGCCAAGGTTGAGAAACACTGCTCTGTACTTCTGCATCTATGCTATATTATACTATTACATACTGTACTATAATACTATTATCTTACATACTATACTACATTATAATACTATTGCTACTACTACTACTACTACTACTATTACTAGCATACAAGAGGGTTTTACTCTTACAGACTCTGGTCTGTCTTTAAATCCTCTCTCTCTCTCCCTGGGATTTCTTCTATTTTTTCTTCTTTCTTAATGGGCTGCAAGTAAAGCTCTTGCACCTTCCCAACGTTGTGCTGGGCCGTGCTCTGCTGGGCCTCTTCTTTCTCCTCCTTCCTTCAGTCTCTGTGAAGCAAAACCCCCTTTTTATTCGGCCGCTGCCTCTGCTTGTTGCTGCTGCAGAGCCTCCAAAACACACAATCTCCTTTCTTCTCCTCCCACCCCTGTGTCAAAGTTGCAGCTTTATCGGGGACTCTGCCGTGCTGACGCTGGGGAGGAGGCTCCAGGGGCCTGCCGTGGTTACTCAACGGCCTGCTGTTCCATAGGCAACAAAGGCACCATCTGTAAAATTATAACTCAGATTTTTGTTTAAAAAAAACTTCATAATTAATGGATTTATTTTTTACCGTGCCTTGGAGGATGGGGGGACAGTTGCCCCAGGCTCTGTCGACGGGAAGCATGGTCGTGTGCTTGAAATGGCCTGAGAGATTGCTTTTCATCCAAGCTCATCAAGTTAAAGTATCGTCCCAAGAGTGATGAAAGGATTTGTGATTTTGTAACCCACTGGCCTTTATTTGGTCCTTGACTTTATTGAGCAAAAAACAACAGAGGAAGAAAAAGGGCATTGGAAATAAGACCTGGTCTTTTAGGAGCCACAGAACTGCTTTTCTTTTTTACTTACCATCATGACATTCAAACTGCTAAAAAGTCCCTCTGGCTTTCTGCAGCTGAGCTCTTTCAGACAGCAATATTTTAAGCCGAAGCTGAAAACAGAACCAAACAAATGCCTTGCAGCTGCAGTCATCCCCCTCCAAGTGTCCTCCTGGCAGATTGGACTACCATCCCCATCATCCTCAGCTAGCGGGGCCAGGGGTTCCCCCTCCTTCCCACTGCCCAATTTAGAATTCCAACTGATCAGATTCCTAAAGTGCTTGAGGAACTTTTAGATTTCGAGCAGGCTCCTAGGATCAGACCATCCACACACATCCGAGATGCTTTGTAAGAACGGTAAAAAACATTGAATCATGGCCTAATTTTCCCCCTTGCAAAAAGTGGGGGGGGAGAGCCATTCCAATGATGCATGGAAGTAAAACATCCCTCAAATGGGGCCTTCCTACAATGCAGGATCCATAAGGCTGGGCCTGCAGAAGATTGTCCTATAATTCCACGTGTTCGTTCTCCCCCGTATGAAATATTTCCAGGTATCTGTCCATGCCTTTCCAATCCATTTCCTTGATGACTCCAAATTCCAGTATCACAGCAGAACATGTTAGCGGAAAAGAATGATGGCCTTACACACCCAGCATGATTTACAGCAAGTTATTACCGGGAATGTAACTCTTGCTCAGATGTCACTTTGATTTCTTGCCATTTGATTATTTATTTATCCCTCAACAGCTCCCAGCTTGCGGTGATCTCCAGAAGCGGTAGAATGTAGCCTTGGGTGCAGGAATGATGTGGCATTGCAAAACATGGATTAAAGAAATGGGGTGGGGTACATGTCGATCTGCAGGTTGAAGGACCTTAGTGCTGAACTCTCTCCTCTGCAAATCATCCTTCTGCTAGGACAATTTTCTACTTGCAAGGAGGAGAGGATAAAATCAAGTTTTCTTCTTGCCGGCAGTTTCTTTTACGGACGTGGGAGAATTCAAAAGGGTATTCCTTCAACTGCAGTTTGAAGTGGGTTTAATATTTGTTTCTATATTGTGCTTTCGTGGATTATTACTGTCCCTTTTCTAAGAAATAATTTTGGGCTGTGCACCATCCTCTTCGCCTTTTAAGGGAAGCGGTAGTACAGAAATGAAATGAAATGCCTACCAAAAGCACTGCATTCTTCTGTGTTGGTAGGTTAGGTATGGGGTGGGGTGGGGTAGTGGAATACATACTATATCTTGTCTATCTGGTTGAAATTTGCACACACGGGTGAAAAAAAGGGTATTGTCAAGGATGTGAAAGTTACAGCTGGGTAGAGAAGCACATGTCTTAAGGCGCTGATGTCCAGGTGATAATATGTGTCTGTTCGTGGAGGCTTGCTTTCAAGCTAATAATGATCAAGGGGGATTTCACCACAAGCTACTCCCTCCCCAAGTCCATACGGTGTTTACTGTCTTATCAACAAAGTTAGCCTGATCAAGGCTTGTTGGCTAGCAACCACCACCAGCAGCTCTCCAAGATTTCAAGCAAACGTTGCAGAAGCTCTGCCTGAAAATGTGGCCCATTCTGACAGCTGAAGCCCTGGTGCATCAGGGAGGTGCCAAGATTGGGGAGTGCTACTGTAAGGAATTTTAGAAAGCCGGGTCAAGAAACAGACACTGCAAGGACTCCAGGAATGTATTGTTTTAGGATATAATAGCAGTACAGGGAGTCCCCGGGTAAAGAATGCCTGGTTTAAGGACGACCCAAAGTTAAGAACAGAGCCTGTTGTAGCAAAATTTGAGTTAAATACACAATGGTTCAAGTTCATTACACGCTACTACTTATACAGTATTATACAATAATACTGTTCTGGTTTACATACAAATTTGACTTAAGGATAGGCCTTGGGAATGGAGCTCGTTCTTAAATTGGGGACTACCTGTAACTTGAAAGCCTGTTCGTGTTTCTCTCTGCCCCATCTTATACCAAAGAGAATTAAGGCAAGACTATTTTGAGTATCTCTCTCATGCTTTTCACTTTCCAGGGACCGAGTTGTTGTTTCAGTTCCCATAACAGTTCTTCTCTTCCAAGGTCATCTCTACGTTCTTTATGATTTTTTTGTTGTTGTTAAAGGTGGGGGGGGGGGAATATTCCAGCACTGCCTTTTTCCTATGCTACTTTATCCTTTTCTGCTTGTCTCTTCATCTACAACTTTTACAACTGCTGCTTCCTTTCCTGTCCCTTCTCCCTTCTCCTCTCTCTCTCTGCCATCCCACCCCATTTCTTCTTCTCTGCCCTTGGAGCAACTGAGGATGGGAGAGATCCCAGTTGGTGCTGAGTCTGGCTTTGCAAGTAAGCCAAGGGATGCGTGCATTCTTGAGGCCACAGCTTGTCACCCCTGATCATGGGGTGGAAGTGTCAGCTCTCCAAGGTAGACCAAACCTGGAAACCAAAGATTCACAAGCTAATACTTTTATTATAGGTTATAATAATAGAATCTTACAAGTCTGCATGTGCTTCACCCTCCCTTCCTTTAGCTTCATGAGAACTAGGGAGACTCAGATCTGAGACGCTTTCTCAAATTACATTTCTGCCCCGGACTCAGATTTCCTTTATCAGACCGTTGTCTTGGTTGCAGCTCTTCCTCCTGTTCCTCAAGGCTCTTCCTTCTTCCCATTACATCAAGCCCCTTGGTAGGAGGGGAACCTGGCCTGAGTAGGTGCTACTACTTCCTTCTGCTTGACACCCGCTTTGCTCTTGAAATGACTTACGTAACATTTGCAATCGGAAATAACCTGAACTTGTGGGTTCGGAAATGTTTGTTTTTAGCGGAGAGATAACCCTGATGACTGCTGAGCTTTTCTTCCCCATCACTTCCTCCAGACGCTGTCATGTCTTCCATCACGGAAGCAATGCCTTGGCTGCTGGGTCGTTTAGCAGAGACAGCCAGGCAACCACAGCGTCGTCCTGTGAGCTGGTTGGCCATGCTCGACCTGCCCTCCTTTCCCTTGTAGTGAGCCAGACTGCTTTTAGGAAAAATAAAGCGGGGTGGGGACTGTTGTCACCTGCTTTGGAAAACGTCCCTTTTTGTGCTGAGATGGAACATTACGGGGATGAGACTAAAAGCCAGGGAGAGGGCAACTATGATTCATGAGCAGAATAAAGAGTACGGTGATTTTTCTTTTCTGCCAACAGGCTTAACTCTGACAGGGGCAGGGAAAAATCTGAACTGGGGGTGGTGGGAGGGGAGGATATGTGCTGGCTCAGGACTTTTGATTGCTGTTAAGATTTGAGCCAGAATGTCTTGGGAAGGGTACTGGTCTACCCATTGCTAGCTAGGCCATTTGCATGGGGGATCTGTGGCCCTTCAGAGGGAGCGGGTGAGACCGTGTTGGGAGGAGACACCCCTGGGCATTTGGAGAAGGTGAAGCCCTCCAGCTGCAGAGCCAGGTGTAGATCTGAGAAACAGAAGCTGGCTGTTTTCTTCAGTGCATGCACAGTGCTTGAGAGAAGCACCAATCAAGAGTTTCTTATATTTATGCGTGCGTGTGTGTGTGTGTGTGTGTGTGTGTGTATAAATTTTATTAAAAGTTTTAAATAGAAGAATAAAACTAACAAAAACCAATATGGGGGGGGGGAAGGAAAAAAGAGAAAGAAAAGAAAGACAAAAGTGCAAAAAGAAAAGATAAACAGAAATAGCTTCTGATTTCCTTTGCAGCAAATACAAATATGGTTACAAAGTTGTATCTTACTCTATGGTTACAAAAAGAAAAGCTCCCTTTTTTCTATTATCTTCTTTTTTCTTTCTAATTATCAAAACCACAAATCATAAATTCATTTTTTTCTGTTTCATGCAAAAGGCCCGTAAGGGGTTTCCAGTCAGCAATAAATGTAGATATCATCTTTTCTCTGATCAACAACGTTAATTTAGCCATCTCTGCAAATTCCATCAACTTCACCAACTGTTCCTCCATTGTGGGTAACGCCAAACCTTTCCACTTCTGAGCATATAATAATCTCACTGCAGTTGCCCATCAAGAGTGTCAAGGTGGAACGGGCTACTCTGGGGGCTAGGATGCCCACTTGTTCTTGCAGAAATGCCTTGGGTTCCCTGCCCTTTCTTTTCAGCTGCTGGAACCTCATTAAAGCTCATGTTTTAAAGACACCATAAACCGCCATAAACAGGGAGACAAACCATATGGAAATAGGAGCCCCAAGACATCTCCAACCCTGGTCTTGGGACTGTAGGAAATGATGAGGTTAAGAAACTGGATGTAGAAGGATCTCTTCTTGAAATAGTAAAAGGAGTGTACAACTTCTATCAGCTCGAGGGCCGTGCCAGGCTTTGCCCACCAAATAAAGGGCCACACCCTTCCCCAAAGTGGGTGGGGTCAGGACCGGAGGGTTCGGGGGAGGGCTGACAGTGTTCAAGGAATGGAATTATGCTGTAAGCCTCTGCAAGAAGGCAAGACGAAAAGCAAGTGCTTGACCTTTTCAGAATCTGATCTCAAACTCCAGAAATGCAAACAAAAGGACTGAAAGGTTTGTGCCTGTATACTTTTTGGGGGGGGGGCAGGGGGAGGCTTTGAGAATTGCACGTGGCCTGGAAGCTATGGTTTTTGCATCCTATATTAAAGCCTATTACAGGGAATCCTCGATTTATGATGGCAATTGGGACCAAGATCACCATTGCTAAGTGATGCAGTCGTAAAGCACGACATCACATGACCTCTTGCTTACCGACAGCAATTGTCATTAAGCAAATTCCACCGGTCATTAGCCGAGGACCCACCCCAATCCAAGCCATTCCGGGCTTGGTCCCTCCCAATCCCAAGCCTTGATAAGGCAAGGGATTGCCTCCTCTTCAACTCCCCCCACCTGCCTATCTCCCCCCACACCTCTCTGCCCTTTAGGCCACCCTGCAACCTGCTTTGTGGGGTAGCAAGCAAGCCCAGAACTGCACAGCTCTGGGGCTGCTTGCCATACTGTGTTTCAGAGGCTTCTTGGTGCGCCATAGCTCTGGGACTGCAAGAAACCCCTGCGGTGCAAAACCATAGCTGCTCCTGGAAGCCTCAACTGTCCCAGCCCAGCAGTGCGGCACGAAGCTGAACCCCGCCCCCGGGAAGCCCCAGTAGCGCGGCGCGAAGATCAGCTAGGGCAGCAGGGGCCGCAGAGTGCAGGGGACCAAAAGGGCATAGATGGGGGGGAGATAGGCAGGTGGGTAGAGTTGAAGCGCCCCTATGGTCGTAAGCGCGGGCAGGCTGCCAATGCCCAAATTTTGATCACATGATTGTGGGGGTACAATCCTGTGATCAAAACTGTGATCACAGCCATAACTTTGGGAACCAGTTATAAGTCCCTTCATTCAGTGCTGCCATAACTTTGAATGGTTGCTGAACAAATGGCCATAAGTTGAAAATTACCTGTATTCACTCCCTTCAAAATATGGCAAGCCAGTCTGCTCATTTAGAGGTCTTCCTTCTCCTGCTGTCACCCTAAATCAGTGTTTTTCAAACTTGTCAACTTTAAGATGGGTGGACTTCAACTCCCAGAATTCCCCAGCCAGCATGCTGGCTAGAGAATTCTGGGAGTTGAAGCCTACCCATCTTAAAGTTGACAAGTTTGAAAAACACTGTCCTAAACCCTTTCCCTCAATATGAAGTATACAGTTTGAGGTCATGCAGCCCCTGAAAACCTGCGATGTGCCCCCAGCTGCCAAACTGCAATTTATCATGGGATACCAGAGGGCAATGATTAAAAACATAAAGGCGGGATTAATACATAATGGAGAAATTAGGATTTAATATTGAATGAAGAAACTATTAAGTGCATACAGATAAATTTAATATCATAATTACTGGGTCTAATTAATTTAATATCTTTCAAATTAGCTATGCATAAAATCACATTGTCTTTTTTGCCCTGGTCTTGTCTACTATTTTGAATGCAACTCCAAGGTTGACATGCAAAGACCAAGAATGGCCCTCAATCTTAAAAAAGAAAGAAAAGAAAAGATTGCACAGCTAAAGCCCATCCTTGATGGTATTACTGGCTGAAGGGAGTGAGGAGGCAAAGTCCCCACTACCTTTCTCCTCCTGCTACTCTGTGTCTTCTCCCCACACGGATCCAAACAAAAGCTCCCTCTGGAAAGTGCTCTTTGTGGAGGAAGAAACAGAGAAAATGCTCTTTGCACAGCACCCAAGATCACCAATATCAACTGTCCTGAAATACTATTACAGTAGCAATTCAGACAAGCCAAGAAGGAATTAAACTTCTAATATCTCCCGCTGTGCCTGGACAAACAAATCCATCCATGTTAATTCCATTAATGATGTTAACCCCAAATGTAGTTGAGTCCTAGATCTGGTAGCATTGCCCCTTCAGATTCTCTGTTTTTGGAGAAGCATTGTGTGCATGGCAATATTAAGTGGGGTGTAAGAAATGGGCAGTGTATGGAACTCTCAAACAATACGTGGAACGAGCATTGCCAGCGATGCACGTGGATTCTGAGGAAGCAGGAGCAATTAAGATCCCATTGCTGTCATTTGATGGCTAATGGAAAAGGGAAAGAAATTCCAAAAATACTCTTCATGCTTCATTGAATACATTAAGGCTTTCGATTGTGTAGACCACAAATGAATGGTGAATAGCCCTTGAAACATGGGGGTACCAGGCCACGTAATCTATCTATTGAAGAATTGGTAGGAGGACCAGGAAGGAACTGTTAGAACAGAATATAGAGCAATTAAATGATTCCAAACTGGGAAAGGAGTACACCAACATTGTGTGTGGTTTGTACAATGCTTGTTTTACTAATCTGCAGAATATATCATGAGAAAGGCTGGACTAGAAGCAATAGGAATCGGAATTAAAATTGCTAGGAGCAACATCAGCAGCCTCAAACATGCTGATGATACCACTTTTCGATGGCTGGAAGCGCAGAAAGAATCTTTTGCTGAAGGCTCAAATACATACAGTGATTCAGAGGATTTTAAAGATTAACATTCAGTTGAAACCAGAACTTTTCCTCCTGGGACTGATGGATAAACAGCTAGAAAAAAGCCACAGAACACTGTTTTATGTATGATACCTGCAGCAAGATTATTGTATGAGTAAAGATGGAAAGATTTGGCAATACCTACAATGGAGGACTGGTTGGTGAAGATGACAGAACTTGCTGAAATGGCTAAATTGATGTATTTGATTTGAGAAGAGACAATATCTACATTTATTGGTACCTGGAAATCCCTTATGGACTTTTTGCATAAAGAAAAAAATGAACTTGTGATTTATGGTTTTGATGATTAGACAGGATAGATTATAGAAAGAAGAGAGTCATGATGTAGCTTGAGAGAGAGAGAGGTTAAAATATAATTGTACCTATAACTGCTTTGAAGATCAGAAGCCACTTCTTTTTATCTTTCTTTATATCTTTTTTTCTTTTTCTCTACTTTTCTTCTACTTTTTTTCTTTTTGCATCTTTAGCTTTTTCTTTTATTTCTTTCCTTCTCTTTCTTCTTCATTCTATTTTAATTTGTATTCTTACTATTGTTAAAACTTTCAATAAAAATTATATACACACACACACACACACACTGTGTGTGTGTGTGTATAAAAAGAATATTTTGCTGAAGAAGAAAGAAGAGAGTGCAAAAGGAGATCTGGTGTTCAATGCTGAAACAAAACCAAACGTAAGAGTATGTCAACAGACAACACCAACCCAATACAACTAGGTAGAAGTTGAACTAGTAACAGACATTATTTTCCTAGGCTCAAAAATCCACAGGGATGGTGACTGAAGCCATGAAATAAAGAGATGTGGGTTATTTGGGAGAAAGTTTGGACAAAATAATTGCGCAAATGCAGCAGCCCCCTTGGTGGTGAGAGAGCTGTAGTTGCAACGGATGGAGTTGGTTGCCAATCAGTTTCCACCTAAAATATAAAGTGCTGGTTATAATTCATAAAGCTCTTTATGGGCAGGCCCTGGTTTACTATATAACTGTCTTCTCCTAACCAACTCTGCTCATATTGTGTTATTGACCTCAGAAAGAATGCTCAGATCCCTTTGGAGGTTGGGGCTACAGGAGCCCAGAAGAGGGCCTTTTGGGTGGGAACCCTGGAGCTTGGTCCATGTGAGGCTAAGAAGGCCCCCACATTGCTTGCTTTGAGGAAGACAGCCAAGACAGTTCTTTTCTGCCATGTGTTTAAGGTCTAAAGCAGTGTTCCTCAACCTTGGCAGCTTGAAGACGTGTGGACTCTAACTCTGAGAATTCCCCAGCCAGCATGGCTGGCTGGGGAATTCTGGAAGTTGAAGTCCACACGTCTTCAAGTTGCCAAAGTTGAGGAACACTGGTCTAAAGTGTTGTTTTGCTGGGCTGTTGATATTTTAGTGTAATTTAAAGTTAATGTCGTTTTATGACTTTTAGTGTTAGTTTACTTTCATTATCTTTAATTGATATCGCTTGGTGGCTGTCTTAAGAGATTGTGTTATTATGTTGCTTAAGATGCCAACTTCCCAGAGTCTTTGGATAAGGATGGGTAGAAATGTGCTGCTGGTGGTGATGGTGGTTGGGAGGAAGGAATGCCCGTTTTTTTGCCAGGGACTGCAGAATCAGCTTCTTTAAATGATACAAAAGTCACATTAGCTGGGTTCTACTGTTTATTTTGTAAAAACCGCTCTGAATAGCAGCTTCTTTTTCAAACTTCTTGCAGAGCTCTCAAGCCTTTCCCCTGGCAAGCTTGTTTACAGGGAAACTTTGCCCCAACTGCTACTCCCAAACAGACAATCTGATATTGGTGCAGTTGCCCGGAAGACTATAGCATACCCTTCAAGGGAAGACTGTGGATGAGCCCCAAAGGGCCAATAGCACCCCCCAATCCTTTAATTCTAATACCCCCATTCACTCTGTCTGTTTGCAGGCTGCAAAGGGCCACGCAGCAGCTTAGCACCTCAGACTGTGCGGAAGTTACTGGAGCAAAGACGACAACACCAAGCTGCTCTGAGCCATAACGCTGGACCCCTGGTGAGTCCTCTGCTGAATATAGCTGGACACCCCTATACATGCATATAGCTGCACACTTCTCTGGAGTACAGCTCAGCTCTAGGTTCTTTGTGGAATCCCTGGACCGTTTGGGGCAGAGTTCTTCTTGGCCCTCAGATGCATTTGAATAGAGATGGTTCATCCAACCTCTTACTGCCTTTCCCAGATTCATTACTTTCTCTCTTTTTCGCTTTCTTCTCCCATTTCAGATCCCTTCAGGAGCTTTAGAAGCCAACTGGCCAGGTGAGTGGATTCAGACAACTGGGAATGTAATTGCTTTACCTCTGTCACAAATGGTCTTTTGAATTTAGCTTTCCATCAGCTTTTCTAAACATGGTACCCTCCAGCTGGTATCTTACAATTCCAGCAATTCCAACAGAGTAGAGATTTTCCAATGCATCTGGTGGTTAACAGATTACGGAAAGCATTTGAGTTATTTAAGGCTCCCCATTTAAATTGCAGCAAGAATAATATATTTTGATCTAGGTCACTTAATAAATTTCCATGCAGTTTCAAATTTAATTCCTATCTATCTATCTATCTATCTATCTATCTATCTATCTATCTATCTATCTATCATCTATCTTATCAAATTTCTGGTCCTTGCTGTTACAAAACTGTTACTCAGTGCTCAAAATTGCATTGCCACTGCCTTCCACTGCTAAGGAAATAGGATCTTGGAGAGCTCCAAGTAAATCTTGTTGGCTTCTTCTCCTTTTAGGACAATAAGGCAGACATTGTTGCAGCAAGTCTTGCTGAACCTGGATGCCTTCCAGCTTGGGTGCCCTCCAACTACCAGAATTTTCAGTAATGCTCATGCTGACTGGGGAACTCTGGGAGTTGCAGCCCACACATCTGGAATGGAAGATGTTCAGATCAAGCACGTAGCTCTGCCCTCTTAAGAAGAGCTGGTTCGACTGTTAAGGTCCCTTGGCAGATGTAACTTCTAGCAGAGATGGATGTTTTGTTGAGGGGGATTTTTCAGTTTGGAGGACAATAACAAGACTGTCTCTGGTGGCTGCCAGAGTTCTGAATACTAAACTGACTATCTTTTATTGGAGAAAGCAATCTGAGTCTCATGTTTGTGAATGCTCCACTGTCCATCAAAAATACTAAGGTCATAAATTTAAGTTAGGCCTGAGTATAGTGATCTGGGCATTTTCTGCTTCTCCAAACAAAGAAATCAACATTGTACATTGATTGGAACAACTGATCTGAACTACTTTTGCCATTACTTTCCTGAATCTCTCTTCTTAGAGCCGCATGGAACAATAGAAAAAGGGGGATCTACTCCAGGACAGACAACTCCTCAGTATCCAGTTACTGCCTTTCCTGCCTGGCCACCAGATGCCTCAAACCAAGGAGCTTTCTCTCCAGATTTTCACTACCAGTGTGTGAACACTGCCAACGATTACCACCTCCAGCCTCAGGGGAGCCAATATGATGTGATCAGCCCCTGTGCTCCCCTGGAAACCAATATTTATGGAGCATCAGGTCCTGGAGGTCCCGAGGAAGTGTATGCTTCCAAGATAACATCAGCAGTAAATTATGAGGTGAGATTAGGAGATGGAAGTGGGATGGAATGAGCTTCCTGGGGTATCCAGGAATAGATCGATACTACTGTCTCAAACCGGCTGTTAAAAACCACTTGTTTCTCAAATGAGAATCCTGAGAATTGTGGGCATATGTGATCTCTTCAAAGCATGCCAGGAACCTCTCCAAACTACAATTCACATGTTTCTTTGGAAAGGGCAATGAGAAAGCAGTATGTTATATTTTTTAAGAACGCCCAGATGTATTTGCAAAGTAGATAAGTCTGGGCTCACCTTTCCTAACCAGGTGCTGTCCAGATGGGCTAAACTATGTAGGAGAAAATATGGTGCCGGTTTGGACAAGTAGAACTGAGCAAAACATTCCCCCCTTCCCTAATTACCCTCCCGGGAACTTGAGAAAAAAATAAACCCTGTTGAATCAGTCATAAAATATTTAGAAGGCCAAGGGAGGCTGATAAAACCAGAAGATACTGGAAGCAGGCATAAGGCCAGTTTAAGATAAGACCCACAACTGTAACTCTCTAAAAAGTAACTGTGTTCATGGAATGCCCTTTTCATTCTCTCAATGTACCACTGTTTTTGTGGCTCCACCCCACGTTGGACCTCAGTGACACAAAAGATGCTCCTATCACTAGTCAAATCCCAATCATATCTGATCAGTTACTTTGCTGTACCCAAACAGAAGGATATTCTGACCTGCATAACTTCACGGAATAGTTGCATCCTCACCCACTTTAACCTCAGCCCCTTTCAGTACCATAATAAACCATTTGTGCTTCAGTGAAAGAATGGGCCTAACTCTCATTACTGAAGAACTCTTTGGAGAAATTTCTCCTACCGCTAGCATGCTTGTTTCTTACAATGAGTGAGAATGATGGGAGATTTTACTTGCATTGATGAAGCAGCATGGAGCTGTTCTGGGTAGGTTTGTGTTGAGTATCTCCATAACTTTGGGCCATCGTTTTGTGAAGATGGAATGGTTAGCAGGGATGCTGGGCAGAGGCAGAGAAGGGAGATTCCATCTTTAGATCAGCTGCACAGCAATACCTGTCTATCTTTTTTAATTTCCACCCAGAAGGCTGCCACTGAAGCTCAAGCTGTCCACCTTTATCCGAGCTCTGAGAACCCCTGGCTGGAACAGGAACAAAATAATGCTTGTCTCCTCCTTCCTGGGAATTATCCAGACTTATCTGTGGATGTAGATCCAGGGGAATTGTCTCAAGCTCGGGCACAGATCCAGAATATAGAGCTATCTCACCTTTTACAGCAGGACGAAGATGGCGACATGTAAGTGTACAACTGGAGCACCATCCCACTGAACAAGTCATTCTGTTTTCTTGTTTTGAAGGATGACAGTAGGAAAAGATGAGGAAAGGAAAGGTTTTGGAAAGCATATAAGAAGCAGACTATGTAGGGACAAACTGGGAAATGAACTGGAACCTGTTGCCAACCTGGTGCCCTCCAGATGTGTGAGGATGGCAATTTCCAGCTTGGAAAGCCAAAGACTATACTGGCTAGAAATGCTAAGTGTTATAGTTACCTCACATCTGGAAGGCATCACAGTGGGGAAAAAGGCCTGACTGCAGCATAGAACAGGATTAAACAGTGGCAGCTCTGACATTTTCTTGCCACTTAGAGTGAATCAGATAGGAAAAAGGATGGCAGTTGGGTGGTCAGTAAAGTATTGCCAAAAAACAAAGGAAGCCAGGAGACTTACAGTATGCATTTCTATATGTTAAATCTTTGTGGATGTCTTTGTGATAATTCCTTCACACACATATGCATATCTCTGTGCTAATCTCTAATAATGCATCATCATATCCCTCATATTATTTCATTTCAAGCAAGCAATTTTTTTTTAATCCATTCAATCGTGTCCCATTCTCAGAGACTGCCTGGACAAGTCCCTGCAGTTTTTGGGCAAGGTTTTTCAGAAGTCGTTTGCCATTACCTCCTTCCTAGGGCTGAGAGAAAGTGACTGGCCCAAGGTCACCCAGCTGGCTTTGTGCCTAGATGGGACTAGAACTCACGGTCTCTAGCCTGATGTCTTAACCACTACACCAAACTGGCTCTCAAGAAATGTTATACCAACACAGAAAAGACATAAGGCAGTGTTTCTCAACCTTGGCCACTTGAAAATGGGTGGACTTCATGCTGGCTGGGGGATTCTGGGAGTTGAAGTCCACCCATCTTCAAGTGGCCAAGGTTGAGAAACACTGGCATAAGGAATAGCCAGCAAAATCAATTAATGATAGAAGAAAAAAGGAAAAGATATATAGCTAAATCTAATTTACACCAACACTGTTCACTATAATTCATAGTTTTCTATCTTTACAAACCATCCTTGCTTCCACCACCTCTAGATACCATTGTATATATTGCACAAGGAACTAATTATGATACTGTAAATAAAAATGTAGTAGGTATCTTACTCTACTTGAGAGAACTACGATCAGGTAAGCCGTGTCCCTACCTCCACAGTTGGCTTTATGAATTCAAGAGCTTCCTTGTTTTCCCTTCCTATGATCCTTTATCTTTAAATAGACTGAAACTTGGCAACCCTTCAAAATTCAAATTATAAAATAAGATATGCAGCCAGCGAGTTTGCAAAGGAGAGAACGGAAGACGTGAAAGCCTGGGGAGGGGGGGCGCGGGGAGAATTCTCAGCACTCAGTGTAAAGGCCTGGAAATGTCTGAAGTCAGAGGGCTTAAAAAAAAAGTGAGGGTGAGGATGTTGACATGGGAAGTGGCTATCCCAAAAGTCTGGTGGGCTTCTGACCATTCTGAGCCCCTCTTCTGCAGGCTCCTCCATCTCTTTGTGGCTCAAGGACTCCGCCCACTGGCCTACGCTGCAGCTGAGATGCTCCGAGATTGTGGACAGCTGGATGTCAAAGAACACCGGGGGAAGGTGAGTACAGTCTATGGATTGGCTGGAGGTCCTCTCCCTGCACAGGGAGGGCCAAGAGCACCTTGGGTGGTGGTTGCCAAAAAGAAGTCTCTTCCCACCACCTCTGTGGCTTGTCCTGCCTCATCGGATGCTCCATGCTATACCGGAATAAGAACGCATCCGCATCGGTCCTTCAAGAACCTGAGATTACAACTGAAAAAAAGCCACTTGGAAGCAGATGTGGGCACATGTTCCAGTCCCCACGCTGTGTGCAAAATTTAGAGTTGTGCATCTCCGTATTTTTTTTTTCTTACAACATTCACCGTTTTGAATGGTTTTGGATCTAGGATAGGTCATCCCTCCAAATGACGCTGTCCCTAGGGCTCCCTTCAAACTGTCAGCTGCCTTACCAACCGCCTGTTAAGACTGTGCCCTCAGTCAAGTTCAGTTTCAATTCAATTATTTTTTTTCATTGTGCCCAGACTCCATTGTTAGTGGCGGCTGTAGCCAATCAGCCTAAGATCGTGAAGGACCTGATCTTGCTGGGAGCAGATGTCAATGCCATTGACCAAAAGGGGCAGACTGTGCTGCACCTTGGCGCCACCTACGGGCTGCCCAGTGTCATTGAGGTGAGTCTGGCATATCCTTCCCTCTAGAATAGCCTTGTGCAAAGTGGGCACAATACATCCTGAGCAGAAGAAAAAACCACCAGTCTCAATGCTCATAGCAAAGCATCAGAGAAGCCCTGAAGTGGGGTCAGTCTGCTAATCCACCTACTTTGCTTTGAGACGTGTAATTTGGGGACATGCATAGAAGGCCAGTGATGGGCCAGCAAAGGGGCTGTAGTAAATTGGCAGGGCTGTTCTAATCTGGTTAGTAAAAATACCACACTGTTTTACTTTGTATATCTGTTTTGATATGGTGATTGGGTTGAATCTCCTTCAAACTGAGTCACCCCATCAAAGCTTTGCAGAGCACTATCTACAGGACCTCCAGACATATTGGAGCTATAGTTCCTAGATAACCTGAGCCAGCATGGAAAATCTCAAGATTCAAACAAATCTCTTCCAAAACACACATCAGGTTTATTATTCCCCCCCCCCCCCCGGGTTCTTTTCCAGGCTGTCATGATGACCGGTGCTCCTGTCAATGTGGAAGCCAGAAATTTTGAAGGTAAGTGTCAGATTCTTGGGCAACTGCCTGAAACCAAAAGGGATTCTTTCCAAGCGTGATTCTTACCATTTTTTTTCTTTAGTAAGATTTATCGAGAACAGGTCAGGGTTACAAGAATTGCAGCAACTGAATTATTTCATATTTAGAGCCAATTTTTCCCCTTGGAGATTAGGGCAGAGAGTTTTCTGATTTTCCTTCTAACAGCCCTCCTTTGATCCAATGAAGATGCAGTTCTCTTCACTGATAATACAGAAGCTTGCAATTGGCTGTCTACATAATGGCTTCATGAATCCTTAGCTCTCTGGGAACCAACCGTTACATCAAGATGATAAAAGTGTTTGAATCCTCAAAAATGTTTTCAGCTGGAGTATGTGTAATAGGGGCCAGTTTGGTGTACTGGTTAAGGCACCAGGCTAGAAACTGGGAGAATGTGAGTTCTAGTCTTACCTTCGGCACGAAGCCAGCTGGGTGACCTTGGGCCAGTCCCTTTCTCTCAGCCCTAGAAAGCAAATCTTGCTAAGAAAACTGCAGGGACTAGTCTAGGCAGTCACCAGGAGTCAACACTGACTCAAAGGCATGCACAAACACACATGCACACGTACACATACGTGTAATGCAGGCATGCTGACTCCTTCTTCTGCATTATTTGGGCAGGTCTCACTCCTTTGCACTGTGCCGTCATTGCTCACAATGCTGCCTTCCAGACACAAAATATGGAGCCCTCGTCCCAACATCACCTACAGAACTTACTACTCTGTGTTCAGCGGCTTTTGCAACTTGGAGCTGATTATAAGAGCCAGGTAGGTGGGCAGTCTATGTCAAGGGTTCATTTCCCCCATGTCAAGGTAGAAGGTTCCCAACTCTTCCTGTTGGGAACAGGATACTTCCAGAGTATCTGGCTGCAGTGGTCCCAACAAGGAAAGACATGAAGGCAAACGACCAGACGCTCAGTCAGAAGGTGGAAGCCAACGCAACAGGGTTGACTTCCCACATTTTGAAATAATACACAGTGCCATCTAAGCAAGGGACCCCTTAGACTATTGTCCAAACTGTAAAATTACCTAGACTCACCATTGCCTGGCTGTCCAACCCTTTGTTTTCCCTTTACTTCTGCTAGGACTTGAAGAGCAGTAAAACCATCTTGCATTTGGCTGTTCAAGCTGCGAACCTGCCTTTGGTCCAGTTCCTCCTCAAACTGCCTGGACAAGAACGTCAGAATTTTGTAAACATCAAGGTATGCCACTAGGATTCCCCCACTGGCAAGCAAGGTCCCCCAGGCTTGGACACAGAGAAGGTGGTGTGTGTTTTCCTATGGCTTCCAACCTATGTCTTGGACTATAACTACCATCTGTTACAGCCAGCACAGGCCCATACATACAGATCTTGGAAGCTGCAGATAAAGAATATCTGGATGGCATTTGATTGGGGGAGAAATACAGACACACACACACAGTATGATTGCTGATGGCATGGTGTCTTGGACAAGGTACTTCTCCTTTTAAGACCAGTTGCCTGTTCAGCTGCAAGGGGAAAAAAAACCCTATATCTACAACATGTGGTGCAGAAGTCAAACAGATGAGAACTGCGTGGGTGGCTTGGCAGTATTATTGGAGATGCATGAATGATTTTCTCATCTTGCTATACCTTAAGAGCCATAACATTAATTTTGCATGTGGAATTGAGATTGGGATGGGAGTCTTGCTACCTAAAGAAGGTACAGTTCCCAGATTCAGGTCCATCACCCATGGCGTATGCCTTTCCAATGTATGGCTTGCCCTATCTGCCCCTCTTGATAAGAAGATGATAAGCTGAGCATTGCCTCTTATGCAGGCTGACCAAGGGGTGTGTCTATCCTCAGGCCCATGGCAACACTGCTCTGCACATGGCTGCTGGTCTCCACGGCCACCCCTATCAAGAACAAATTGTGCGCCTCCTACTAGACCACTGGGCTGATCCCAGTGCCCGCAACCCAGAGAACGAGCAGCCAGTTCACCTGTTGACTTCAGGACCAGCAGCTGAACAGGTGAGTTGGGCTTCTGAATGATCTAGGGTAGGACTGGGGAACAGGCAGAAGGTTGAGGACCAAAGTGCAGCTTTGACAACTCTTGTCTCCTCTTCTCTCTAGCTACGTCTTTTGTTACGGAGCCGTCGCTCAGGCCCTGGGTTGGTGTATCCCCCATCCTTCACCTGACAGCCTTTCATGGCGGAATCCTCCTGGATAGAGGGAGACCAAACTGTCTCTTTCTCTCCACCTTGAAGAGTGAGGAAGCATGAATATCATTCTTTCTTCTATTTTCTGTTCTTCCCATGTCCCCCATGGAATCCTTGTCTTCTTCTTGCTATATTTAATTAAGTTATTAGATGAGGATTTGGACACCAGGCTGAATTTTGCGGCTTTACACAAAAGCGTCTGCTCCTAGTAGATGGTGGTGCCGTGGGTCAGTTGCAGAGATGACCCACGGCAACCTTGTCCCATCAGCAGAGAATCTAGGTTTATCTCCTCCATCATCACTGTTTCCACCACAGGCTGGTGGCACCCCAGATGCACACACCACGCAATCCCATGAAGTTCCATGTCATCAGCAAGAAAAGGGCTGAGCGTCTGGGTCAGCCTTCTCCAACCTGGCACCCTCTGGGCTGTTCCAAGTTGGAGTCCATCACACCGCACATTTGAAGGAAAGCTGATCTGAATTCTTGCATCCAACTACCTCCCTAATTTGGTTCTCTCGACATTCTGTATAATTAGGAGCCCTCCTTATTCCTTCTCTGCTGCACTTTAATCATTTCTATGAAATGGATTTTAACTTGAACCATATTGGTTCGTAGAACACTTGAATCTTTTTGTTATTATTATTCTTAAATCATATTGGTTTGTTGAACCTCTGAGCCTTTTTTTTTTTTTTACTTGAACCACATTGGTTCACTGAAAACCCAGATCATATCGCGTGGGTCTAGTTTGGGTCGTTACTTAAGACAAAACTGACAATCCAATCCTATATATGAGTACTCAGGAAAAAAAGCCCCATTGAATTCTATGGGGCTTACTCCTCAGTAGCAGATATAAGATTGAACTCTCTTTAGACCAGCCCTGTCGGATCCAGCCAACAATGGGTCCTACGAGGGGTTTTGTGCTATTCTTAAGAACTACTCAAGCGGGGAACAATTCTACCATGTAGGTCCCTGTCTGACGACTGCTGGGGAATGTCTCTTTTCCCTGCGTAGACATCGGCAAAATATATTACCCTATGCGTCTGATTCAAAATGAAATTGGGTTCAGTCTGGATCCATGTCATGTGGAGAATCCAAGGAAGCGTTATTCTATGAGCAGGTCTGGGGCTTCTAACTGAAGTCTTGGCACGCCCAGCAAATTGAAATTCCCAGGATTTTTCCCAGGGATGGGGACATCATCGCTATGAAGTTGGCGTTAATGCCAAGTTGCCCTTTTAAGGCAGGAGAGTCCTCTTACAGAGGAATCTGCTGGCACTGCTATTCATTATGCCTCAAATTAGCCAGAGGCAAATAAAAGCAGTTGGACTGCTCTCCTCGGTTGTCCAGAACTATCCTGAGACCCTCAGGGGAGGCGGGCGTGTTCCCAGCTGCCAGGATCGCTTGGGATGTTGCTTTTTAAAATGACTATTATTTAGGCTTCGGCCTGCATTACACCCTCTCACAGCATCTGTGTCCAGAAAGCTGTAAGCCATCTCTGGCTTCCTTTAAAACCCTACATGGGCCAAAGAAGCAGTCTTGAGCTCTTCTCAGAGACTGTGTTAACTTCCTTCCATTTCTGGAAGCTGTGTCTCCACAAAGTGGGAAAACCATTCCCCATTTTCCTTTGCTCTCCCCCCACCCGCCAACTCAGTTCCTGTTCTCCAGGTATCTAGTAGGAATTGGTCGTCTTTCCCCTCGTTTGGTGGTCAGAGCCCAAGTCAGCCTCTCTTGGAACTGCTGGAATCATGCAGCAGAGAGAGAGAATTTTGACAAGGGCATTTTATTCTTGCTGTGCTGCAGGAGAAACTGACCCCAATGTTGCTTGAATTTTTCCTTCTAGCCTGTGTTCACACAAGCAGCTTAACCAGGTCCACTGCAAACCCAACCCATCTGTGAACAAAGTTGGCCTAGTTTTAACTGGGGTTAGCTCCTTACGCCTTAGTGTACTATAGGAACCCAGGCCCAAGAATGCAAACCCAAAATGTGGGTTAATTTAGTAGCCAGGTTAAGCCTATTGTGTGAATGTAGCCAACACATGAAAAGCCGACAAGGTATTTTCACCCACCGTGCCCCCTGAGATGTGATCTCACAACGCAGGTTGAGGAGGGCAGAGCTTGCATCGTGATGCACATTTATTTCATCATTTTAACATTGCCATGGTTAGGAATAGATGTCTAGGCTTTCACCCACTGTCTGCTTAGGGTCTGCTATGTCCATATGCATACCTCTGTGTTCAACATGATGAAAGCTTGCAAGACTAGATACTTGAACAGGGGAGAGATCAAGCCGGCTGTACTACAGAGCATATGCTGTTGGAGTGGAAATGTGCTAACGGTGGTAATAAAAAAGCATCCTTTTTTCACCCTCTTCACTTGACTCTGGTTCATGGTGTCTTATCTATCCCCAGTACAAAATGTGTGAGCCAGGTCTGGTCTGCCTTTGGCTTATTTATATTTTATTGATTTGTTGCATTTTGAACCTAGCTTTTTAGCCAAAAGACACTCCAAGCAGCTGAGTGGTGGAAACGTCCTTGCCCCGAGGCTTAGACTATAAAGGACAACACACACAAGCAAGGCAAGAAGGAGGTTGGGGACAAAACTCAAGGATAAGTAGCAATTCTTAAAGTTGCCATTTTTATTAAGCCCGGATGAGATTAACACAGTTCAACTAGCCGTGGAAAGTGACAGCTGGGGAGAATCCAAGGCATCTGATCCCCATTGGGAATGCTCGCCCTTGGCTGGTTTGCCAAACACACTAGACTCAGTTAATATGAGGTTAGATCATTTGTGGTTCAGACATCGGCCACTGTGTTAGCAGTTAGTCAAAATGAGGCTGTCACGTTATCTTTTATTTGTTGAGTACAGCATGTTTTTTTAACCCCAGCAACTGTGTTTTGCTAACCCAGGCTTAGCTATATTATGATCCCTTCAAAAGACTGCACACTAGATATAGCTTCTCTATATTGATAAGAAGGAAATGAAGGATAAAATGAAGGAACTAAGACTTAAGTTATCAGGAGACAACGCAATCCTGGATGGTGGGTCAGAGAAACACAAAGTAGGTTACTTAGACTAGCTCCCCTTGTTGTTCAAAAGGCAGCTGTATATCCAGGGGCAGATAGTGTGCTCCAGAGTCATACATTTGTGCTGTCTTTGCAGAGGCATCTGGCCATCTTCCAATCCCTTGATAGGCATGCTAAACACAAGGAATCAGATCTGGTAAGATTCCATGTTATTTTTAAAGTATTAAGACAGAGGGGAGGACAGAGCTATCCATCAATAGAACTTCATTGGTAGAGCAACCTACTGTACCTTTGATCAGTAACCACAGAGGACAACACAACAGGACTATCTCAGAAATCACCACCAGGGTAAGACTTCCAAGAAGACGTCCAATATTCCACTCATTAAAATGATCAAGAAGGCCTTCAAATGCTACAGATCAAGACCATATTTTGAAGAAACTACATTCAGCCATTTGATCCTCTAACCCTAATTTCTAATTCAAAATCTAATTTTGAAATACTCCTCTCCCACCCTTTGTTTTGAAGGAAAAACAATTATACCACCAAAGTCCATCCATTTTATTGCTGAAATTTGCTGGCATGATTTCAAGATGCTGGAGGGGCGTGTCAAACACAGACCACTGGTCTTCCTGAGTTAAACTCTTAAATAATGGAAAGTCTGCTACCCATAGGGCTTTGTTTCTTGGAACTGGGAAAGGCAGCTGGGTTCCATCTGAAATCAGTCTTGGGGAAGAGGGCATGGCTTAAGGGTTGGGCTCATGCTCTGTGTGCCCCATCATTGGCATTTGGATTTAAAAAAAAAAAAACTGCATGGCAGGTGCAGTGTTAAAGACCTCTGCTAGAGAAGTTGGAGAATCACTGCTAATTAGCCCTTGTTCCCAACCAGACATCTTGCAGATGTGTTGGACTTCAGTTTCTAGATTTCCCAACAACATGGTCAGTTCTTATGGGGATATCTAGAAACGGTCAACATTTGGTGGGTACTAGATCAGGGACAGGCTGGAATAAAAAATATTGGGCTACAGGGATCAATGGTTTGACCATATATAAGGCATTTTCTGTGGGCTGTGCTCACCAAACATGCCTGGCCTGGTTAATGAATAAACCCACTTGCTGGGCTTATGGAATATATTGAAGCATAAACTGACCATATGGGCTGAGTGTGGCTAAAAGAGTAAGCCCCCCAGAATTAACCAAGGTTAACAGTAATCAAGCTTGGCATGTTAAGTGAATGCACCTGCTAACTGAACTAGTCACATGGATACTATGAACACAGGGAACGAATTCTTAAGTGCATGTCGATGGAGGTAGGAATAAGGGAATGCAGGAAACCCTTGGTGGGTGAGTTAAAAATCCCTCTGCTGCAATTTGAAAAGGAAACAGAAATAAATGGTTTCACATGTGCCTGCACACGCCCTGTCAAGGTACTCACTGCATATTCGTTGATCCATGGTTCATCGTTAGTGTTCCATTCATCATATAGTGATCCCATTTCCTCATATCTCCTAGGGCCTCTTACTTCTTCGTATTCATGGAGCTCTGGAGAGTCAATCCAAGGGAGTGAGATGTTGGGGTCTGCAATAGCAAGGGAAGTTCTCCTTCAGGCAACAGGTTTTGCCCTCAAAGCATTCAAAGGATGATGTGGAGCTAGGACTGGAACAGGGTGGAGAGGAGGGGGAGGATGTATCAGCTATTACGTACCTGTGACACTAGTATCTGCCTCACTGTCAACCTGATGACCCATCTGAAACCAAGTGTGAGTGGTGGCTGTAGACACAGTGGCTGATGTCTTGGTAGAACTGCCCTGGAGGGAGACCCAACCAACTATGTCAGGGGCAAGGAAAAATCTGCCCTTGAAGACCATTCAGAAACTACAGCTAGTCCAGAATGTGGCAGCATGAGGAGTGATGGACAACCTGCCCTATGCCCATGTAACACCCTGTTACACGATCTGCCCTGGTTGCCAGTCGGCTTCTGGGTTCAATTCCATATGCTGGTTATTATCTATAAAGCCTTATATGGCATAGGAAGTAGCTATTTGAGGGTCTGCCTGTCTCCTGTAGTGCCAGCCCATCCTTACATTCTCACAGAGACAGTTGATTAAGCAATACCACCTAGGAGGACCCAGGAAGTGAGCCTTCTCCATCACAGCTGCTACCCTTTGGAACAGCAACCCCCCAGAGACTTGTACAGCCCCCACCTTTAAGCAATCTTAAAACGTTTTTCCCCAGGCCTTGAATGGGCCCCCTTTGAGTTGGGGAGAATGTGTTTGGAAATTATGTTGCCCCTCAGAAGTTGGTTGCTTTTTTTAAGATATTGTTGTTCTCATAACTTGTGATGCTGCCCTGAATCCATGGAGCTGGGCAGCCTAGAAAATCTATCTATCTATCTATGGTATCCATCCATCCATCCAACATGCGTACATCTGAACTCTGCCCATCACCCCTTCCAGGAGAGCTTAACTACAATTTCCAGCCCTTCACCTTCTAATAGAGAAACTCTAATTTTTTTTCTAACAAGGGATTGATAAATAAGATCCTTTCAAATTGGCTGACATTCTCAAAATGTCAGGATGATGTCCTCTAGTTTTAACAGATGATCAAATGTCGAGGACCTGTCACTGTACCAAATCTTTTCTGCTAATAAGAAACAGAAGCAGATCTGCATAAGGTTTCCAAACAGAGGAAGAAAGAATTCTCTAGTCAGCAGAGTTCTCCTGGGGACTTTTTTATGGTTTTCCCAAGTTCTTTTGCACCATAACACCCACTCTCCAAAACTGTAACAATATATTCTTAAGTTGCATTATGATAGAGGCAAAGTCAATCAGTTAGATGATCTTCTCCAACTGACATAATTTCCAATAGAGGTGAATATGTGTAGCTCAGGGTTCAGTTGTGGAATCCTTGGGGTTCTCTGAGCTTGGTTCTTCCAAGGGCACGGCAGAATGTACCCTATTTCCAAAGGATGCAATCTTGACATTGAGTGGAGGAACCAAATGAGTAAAACCAGCTGCCTTGACTTAATTTTTTTTTTTTTTTTGTCTGCGCTCAGTCATTGCTGACCCTGCAATGACTGCTTGGACGAGTCCTTGCAGTTTTCAAGGCAATCGTTTTTCGGAAGTGGTTTGCCAGAGCCTCCTTCCTAGAGCAGAGCCCAGCTGGCGAGCGCAGGAGGCGGGGTTTCCGTTGCTTCACGCCCTTTTCGGGCGCGCGCAGTTTTTCGCACTTACCGGCAACTGCTCCCAACTCCTTTTTGCAAGGCGCCGCCAGCATTTTTCCTCCCACCAGAGTGAGAGTACCCATTTGTCTACTCCCATGAGTTTTCAACCTGTTGGGTTGACAGGAACTAGGGAGGAAACAGGAGCTCACCCTGTTTAACGCGAAGGCTGGACTCGAACCGCTGAAGCGTCAACCATTTCTGGCCGGCAACTTTCAGCGTCATTAAGCCGCTGCGCCACCGCGTCCCCCTTGACTTAAATTTAACTTGACTTAAATAATAAACTTAACTCGACTTAAATTGAGCCAGTTTGGTCTAGCGGTTAAGGCTCCAGGCTAGAAAGCAGGAGGTGGTGAGTTCTAGTCCCACCTTAGGTACGAAAGCCAGCTGGGTGACTTTGGGCCAGTCCCTCTCTCTCAGCCCAACTCACCTCACAGGGTTGTTGTGGTGGGGAAAATAGGAGGAGGAAGGAGCATTAAGTATATTCACTGCCTTGAGTTATTTATAAAAATAATAAAGGAGGGATTTTAAAAAATATTTTTAAAAATTCCTTGGAAGGAAAAAGCAAATTCCAAAAACTTTGGGGAATAAAAAAGAGAGAAGTTTTTTTTTCTCTACTAAGTAGGTTTCGTTCCCCACCCCCCCACCCCACCCATACACACCATCCAATTCCTCTGCATTCTGAAAATGGTATTATGTTCTCCGCTTCTTAAGGTACAAAACAGTTGTTCTTCTTCCTTGTTTGGCAATCATTGTGGTCACTCAGAGGCTGCACCCACAATCCCCACGACCAGATGGATGCACTTACCTCTGAACTGTGCCCCTCCAGCTGTGCTGGTTGCCCACCAACTTTCAGCCATCTGCTCATGGTGTAGCTGTTCCCAAATCGCACCTTTCCCCTGTAATGACACCACCACTCTGGGTTATAGTACAGTGATGAATTTATGAGGTGTTTCTCAGTGACCCAAGGAAGTTGCCCTCACACCTCCAAGACTTACAACGTCAACTTTTCAAATTATTTAAATACTTCAAAACATTAGACCAGTGTTTCTCAACCTTGGCAGCTTTCAGATGTGTGGACTCCAACTCCCAGAATTCCCCAGCCAGCCTGGCTGGCTGGGGAATTCTGGGAGTTGGAGTCCACACATCTGAAAGCTGTCAAGGTTGAGAAACACTACATTAGACACATCAATATGAAAAACAAGGAGAAAAAAAAACATAGTTTTATTTAAAAAGCAGATGTATTATGTTTAGAATCACGGGAATGCATTCATATATTCCAAAAATTTCTTACCAGCCTGCCTAAAACTAATGTAAGAATGTGCCAGTATAATATCCTTGGGGAGAGAATTTCAAGATTGGGGTAACACTATTATCTGAACATCAGCAGATGCAGAAGAACCTTCAGAGTGAAACTTAACTATGGGCAATTTATGTTAAAAGGGCAGGTGTTTAGGTACTTTGCCCCAAATCATATGGATGGATGGATGAATGGATGGACAGCCTGCTTTTCTATTGAAAGTAATTCTAAAGTGAGATAAATAAAACAAATCCCCCAAACTATACAAAATTATAGGTTAATGCCACAAAATACAATCCTGATAATAACAACCCAAACACACTACATACACAACGGTATGAATTCAATCAAAGCATTCAACAATCAGCTAGGTCTTCAATTGATCATGAAAGCTATCTAAATTCAAAATTACAGTGGTACCTCGGGATACGAACTTAATCCATTCCATGGCTCTGGGCGTATCCCGAGTTGGTCGTAACCCGAAGGAAATTTCCTCATAGGGTTCAATGTAAATCCGGTTAATCCGTTCCGCCCTCCGCCCGAATTTGGTCGCAACCCGAGGCAATTTCCCATAAGGTTCAATGTAATTACCGTTAATCCGTTCTGGCGTCCACGGACCACGCGTCGGGCGGGAAAGCGGCCGGGCGCGGCGTGGTGCGGCGCGAAAACGGCCCGGCGCGGCGCGGCAACGGCCCGGCACGGTGCGAAAACGGCCCGGTGCGAAAACGGCCCAGCGCGGCGCAGTGCGGCGCGAAAACAGCCCGGCGCGGCTCGAAAACGGCCGCGGACCACGCGGCAGGGCCGGAAAAACAGCCGCGGACCACGTGGCACGGGCGGAAAAATGGCCGCGGACCACGTGGCACAGGCAGAAAATGGCCGCGGACCACGTGTCACGGGCGGAAAATGGCCACGGACCACGTGTCACGGTGGAAAATGGCCGCCGATCCGGTTCGTACCCCGAGGCGGAGTTCGCAAACCGAGGTAAATTTTTGGGGCCGGAGCTGGTCGTAGCCCGAAAAATTCGCAAGCAGAGGTGTTCGTATCCCGAGGTACCACTGTATAATGGAAAGAGAGGGAATTCCATGTTCGGGACCCTCTCGCTACAGAGCAACTGACAGATCACCTCATTTTAATTGCCAAGCAAGTACATAAAGGACAAGGTCAAGGTGCTCCACCAGATATACAGATCTCAAGTCTTACAGGCTTTATCAATCAGTGCAAACATCTTGATTTTCACTTGGTAATGTGAAGACAGCCAGGGCATGTCTTTCAAACTGAGCCCAGAAACTGCCCGCAGCAAGTACAACTGATGACAAACTAGTATAATATAGTCAACAAATTGATGGCCAAAAGCAAATTGGTCGCTGTTTCTAAACAGCCTTGTGACCTGATTTCTCCAGGAAGGGTGATCTCATGCACCAATCAAAGCCGGACAAAGATATTTCTGGCTACAGTAGCCAACTGATCCTCTAAGAGCAACTTTGGGCCCGAGTATACCCAAGTTATACACTTAATCACATGCGTCTTGCCCTCTTGTCCAGTTTAGGCTCACCTGGTTGATCCTTCAATCCCATCTCCTGTCAGGAGAAAAACAAGCAAAAGAAGAGTTATACCAAACAGAAGCGATGAAGGGATTTCTTCATCAATGTGGAATGAGCATTTTTCTAGTGAGACAAAGAATGCAGACCAGATTGTTGGAATTTCCCCTGACCAGTTGACCAGTGACCTATTTATAAGTGATGGATCTATTCACATGCTTACCTTTGGGCACTTGGGCTCTTTTTCTGAAGATTAGGCAGCCAAGCAAAAACAAGTTAGAAACTATCAGAAGCCCTCCTAGACCACCGAGGAGCCCCACAAGGGGAAGTGGCAATATGGAACTTTCTAGAGAAAGAAAGATTTAAAAAGTGAAAGTCGATAGAAAAGGCTTTCTCCCCCAACTCATTTTTGCCACAAATAAGAGAAGAACCCATATCAGCTCCTTATTGTCATAGAATTGCAATGTGGCAGGGTTGGAAGAGACCATGGAAATCACTTGGTCCAACTTCCTGCTCAGTGCAGGATTTCACTACTATAGAACCTACACACACATTTTAAATACAACTTTAATTCCTTATTATATCACTCACAAATATTGTGGGCATCCATAAGTAATGATGATCAACTGATCAAATAGAGTAGCATGATAGCTTTGGTGTTTTTTGACAATACAAAATCAAGTGTTCACAGCATGAAAAGAAGCATCAACAGCTCCTAAGGTCTCCATTTTAATCTAATAGCAGGGACTAATAAAAATAGTGGCCACCTTAGCCAAGATACCATGACCATATTTGTCATAACAAAGCAGGATTTAATTAGGACTGGATCACCTGGTTCAGGTGAGAATGGGATCTCCGGTTCTCTGTCAGTTGGTGTCTCCATTCTCTCTGGAAGGAAATATGGAAAATTATAACAGCATATTATTCAAATTCTAATAACATCAGATAGCTGACAAGTCGCCTAATTAATGGATGGGGCCCAAGGATGCCATGTTTCTCAGTACTTTTTTTTTTTTTTTTTTTAGTTTTGCTTCACTTTTTTCACTTCGTTATACAAAGGCTCAGAAAGCATAAGCAGATTCCTGTGCTTTTAGGGGAAATGAACAAAAACTACAAGGAACATCCACCAATTACTGAACAAAGTGGAATTTTTTCATGAACTTTTCAATATTGTGAAAACATATATAGCCTCTTCCTCAATGTGACATATGTAGTGCTCCCTCTTATTTTTCCCTACAAGAATAACCCTGTGAAATAAGTTGAATTGAGCAAGAGTGACTGGCCCATGGACCATAGTCACTCAGTGAGCTTCCATGGCCGAGTGTGAACTAGAACCTGGATTTCCCCACTCCTAGTCAAGGACTTTACCATTACACTACATGGGCTCTTGGGTTCAGAGGGAGACACTGGTCCAAAGTCACCCAGGGAGCTTATGTGGATGAGAGTGACTAGAAACTGGGTCTCTCTATTGCCACTCCAACAATACTTTCATCATTCCACCATCCTGACTGTCTTGAGTATTTTGTTTAATCCAGATATGATTCCATAGATGGATTTTCTACCTTATTTATTCTACTCTTCATGTGCCTCTCCCTTCTTCTAAAGGGAGTAGTATATGTGTAGTATACTTATTTTCTTCCTTATTTACTATTATTATTTTATTTTATTTTATTTTATCTTTTAAATTTATCCCTGCCCATCTCCCCGCAATGGGGGCCTCTGGGCAGCTCACAACTCATTAAAAACAATAAATAAATATACAGTTAAAAACCTATACACACAATTACTAAAAAAGAAGGAAAGAGGAGGCCGATGGTTCAGAGCAGCAAACGCCAGGCCTCTAAGGGGCTAGCCAACCCCACACTTGATGTCTTCCCTCCCCACCTCAGGCCAGATGGCAGAGCCAGGTTTTCAAATCCCTCCGGAAGGCTAGGAGTGAGGGGTCCAATTATTTATTATCTTTACAACCAGCCTATCAGATATGCTAAGCTGTGAGACTAGCTGGCTCAAGCTCCTTTTGTGAAGTTCATAGCTGACAGAACTTCAGATCTGGATCTCTATGGTCCATGTCCAGCACTACATCTACTATAAAATACTGCCTTTTTGCTCCTTAAAATCCAACCAACCCCTCATGCTCCTGTGCTGGGCCCTGCCCTTGCTCCTGTAATGATATGTGGGAATGATATTGGGAGACAGGAGGAAGAGCTGCAGACTAGACAACTGTCATGCAAAAGATGTCTCAGCCCATAGAAGGAGGGTGGGTGGGAAGCATTTCAAAAGGGACCCTCCCTAGTTTTCCAGAGAGTAAAAGGAGAGGAGGGGAGAAATACTTTTAGATTTGCAAGATTCTGTTAATATAAACATACAATAAAGATAGAGCTAGGATTCATTGTTGTGTTCTTGTCTGGACTACCTCAATGGGCTAACATCTCCATACCTTCTGTGGTGATGCTCAGCCCTGCACCCCCATCAGCAAAATCACTCTCTCCAAGAGCATTCCGTGCATTAACAGAGACATTATAGGGGGTGTTTGGCTGCAGGCCGGTCAACGTAAACGTTGGAGACTGTGGTGGAAAGACATCCACGTACAGAAAGCTGGGAGCCCCCGGCCAATGATATCTGAATGAAAGTAAGCAGAGACAAAGGCTACTGAGAAGAGCAAATTCACTGAATACATAATGTGTGACATGAAGGGGCATTAGGCCCACATTGCCTAATCCATGTATATCTTGGAAGCATGAATAATTTTTGAATATGGGTTATTGTAATGTATAAACTCCATCTCTGTTTCTATTCTATACCTACATTGACTCTTTTTCTAATTGCTGTTCCCAACGGTTTCCCCTACATTTCTAGTCTACATGCATCACTTGAAGGCAAGGACATTTCAGTATTTTTTTCATATATTTCACGTATAGGCCGTCCAACTCCAAAGCAACTCTGGGTAGGATTACAGCTAGAAAATATATATATGATGGACCAGAAGAACAAGATACCAAAACAGATCAAATCAAAATAGAACCAAACAAACCAAAACAGAAAGGGGCTTCAAGGTCACCTGGCTGGGGGAATTCTGGGAGTTGAAGTCCACACACCTTAATGATGCTGAGGTTGACAAACACTCCACTAGGAAGTCTTGACAGCTGTTTTCAGATTTCTTAAGAACTGCAACTCAACCAGGTGATAATCTCACCATAGCAGTTCCCAAGACTTCCTATAGGGAACCATGAGTGTTGCACTGATTTAAAGCACCTTTCCCTGTGATGATAGATGGGACTTTTATCTCCACGAGTCCTACCTGACACGAAAGCTTTGCTGGAGCCCTCCATCAAAACCTGGGATCCACTCCAATGCCAGCCAATTATGAGCTACACCGACAACCTTGAACCCTGTTGGTGGGTCAGGACGACCTGGCAAGAAACCATCAAAGTAGCTCAGATTAATTCAGAAGGGACAAGGATCTTTTGACCTTCAACTTCACTGGATGCACATCCAGGTTCCAGCCGTTCCTTACTAGTGCTAAGTAGCTGAATGTCAAGGGCATCTGTGCCCAGGTCATTGTTGGCCGTGCAGGTGAAGATGGCATAGTCCTGCATTGCGCTCACATTGGCAATGGTTAAGGTGCTGGTGTGCAAAGAATCCTCATAGCTTGTCACCACAGCATACCTGGGAGAAGATAATACCAAGAGATTATGTCAGAAGAGTGGTACAGCTCAGTCTTCATCAGATATTTGACAAATGAAATGGCAGAGGGAAGCTGAGGATGTGTTTTACTCCCGTCATCCTTTCGTCCCCAAGCTGGATAAAGGCTGCCTATTCCCCAAATCAACTTTTCCAAGGAAGTCCAGAGAGTCAGTTTGGTGTAGTGGCTCAGGGGCTGGGCTAGAAAACAGGAGACCTGAGTTCTCATCCCCCATTAGACACGAAAGCGGGCTGGGTGACTTTGAGCCAGTCGCTTTCTTGCAGCCCAGTCCGCCTCATGGAGTGTGGTCGTGGGGAAAATAGAGGTCAGGAGCATTAAGTACGCTGCTTTGAGTTGTATAAAACGACCTAATAAAAATGAATGGGAGTCACATCTTACACTTAAGAACCAGCTCAACTGGGGGGGGGCATAAATTATGGCCACTCCCCAGCTTCAAAGGCCATGCCTCCCACACAAATTTGCAATGGTGCTATTATGGTTTATTAAAAAACTCAACTCAGCTCAGCTCAACTAAAGCAAGGATGTGTTTGCCTTCTGCTCCCATTTCCAACCTTGTGCTCTCCCCCAAACAGCCTGAAATTGGTATTTGAGGGGCTGGGTCTGATCCACTATTTGGCTCTTATGGGAACAATGGCCTATGAGAGCAAACCATGCCCATCATCGCCCTTATCTCCACCCCCATCCGAAAATGGCTAGCTGTTGCTACTTCTCGGAGGCAGAAGAGTTATGTTCCTAGGTTGTTCCTGCCGTAACAGCTCAGGTCTACCACCAAGAACAAAACTTGGCTTACGACTCTGGTTTGTTCAGAACAGACCAAGCCAAAGGTCTTAATTACATGCCGCTTTAACCAATCCAAGGATATAATCCTCAGTATTCATTTAGTCATTCTGCAGGCAAGAGAAACCCAACTGAGTCTTATCTTTTAGAGCAAAGAAGAAAGCAAAGAGCCAGAAAGGGTGTGGGAACCACTGCCACTACCAGGATCCTGCCTGTTGCTAGGGCAGAGTGGAGAAAGCTGCATGGAGCTTATGGTGCCCATAAAGATCTCCTCATCTGTGGGCAATGCATGGAAGAAGATGCCAACTTCTCCACCCATATTGTCAAGAAAGAGCCTAGGGCTGCTTTGAGAACAGCCAAGCAGCAATGACTCTAAATAGTAGGACAATTATGACAGTGCATTTCTAATGTATTTGTTTATTCATTTATTCATCCATTCAATTTATATCGCCACCCATCTCACATATGTGACTCTGGGTGGCTCATACCATTACAAATAAAAAAATAAATAGTTACAAATAGACTTGTAACTATTTGTAACTAAAGTGTAACCTTCTTTTTAAAAAGTTAAATTATATAAAGTTCAAAGACATCTAAGCTTCTAAAAAATATTTCAGAATTTCTAAAGAAAAAGAAACATCCTATCATTGTTTGTTCATACTACCAGTAATCATTCATATGCCGCTCGGAGGCATAAATATGTGCCCAATCTTGACTAATATCAAAAAACTAAGCAATGTCAATTTTGGTGAGCATTTGGGTGAGAGATCACCAAGAAGTCCCAAGTTGGTAGGCTAGACTGGGAAGTAAAAGGAAATCCCAGAAGGTAATGTCAAATGACTTCCTTAAAAGAAGTCATATGAATGTCTCCTTGACTCAGAGGAGACTTTCCCTTTTTAATTTTCTATCATTTAAAGCCTATAGAACCAGCCAAATTATTGTTTCCAGGGGAAGGAATATGTTTCCTTGAAAAGGGAGAGGAGAGGAGAGGAGAGGAGAGGAGAGGAGAGGGGAGGGGAGGGGAGGGGAGGGGAGAGGAGAGGAGAGGAGAGGAGAGGAGAGGAGAGGAGAGGAGAGGAGAGGAGAGGAGAGGAGAGGAAAGGAAAGGAAAGGAAAGGAAAGGAAAGGAAAGGAAAGGAAAGGAAGGGAAGAAGGGGACATAAAAAGAAGGAAGAGCGGGAGGAAATAAATATTTTTTAAATATCATATGTATTCTTATGTGTGATTTATGACATTTAAATATAGCAAATTCACCATACTAATTTGCTCCATTCCCCATTCTTCTCCTGGCGATAAAAATGCATTTGTAGCATTTCTCCAATTCAACTGGAACTAAACTGGATCCAAATGAATGCCAAACTGATTATCAGACTTCGGCTGGCTTAGGTTGGACCCCAGCCACACCAGAACCACTTTCAAGTTACAAATTTAATTCCAGCTGGAACTGAACAGAATATTGTAAACGTTCAACTCCGGCGAGATGCTTAATCTCCCCGTTTGCCCAGAAAGGAGTTAAGCCCTTGCAAGCTGAGTGCAAATGTTTGAGGATGTCTGGAAGCAGCAGCCAACTTGTTTCAACACTGCCCTTTTTCCAAGGCACAGAAACTTAATTTAGGGGAGGGAGACAGGAGATGCAGCAAAGATTTACAGGGTTGCTTACTTATGTATAAATTCCTGCCCTTACAGCATATCTGAAATCAAGCAATATTTGACTGGCGAAAACATAATAAAAAATGAATTGGACAATAACACAGGTACTTGATACAAACCACCATGACCCCAAAAATGATGAAACATGCATGCCAACAGCCTTTCAGAGTTATGTCCCAATGTCAGATGCAAGGGCATAAGTTATGAGCTTTGCATTGTGACACTGCAACGCACATTTGGTCATTGGTCTCCCCTTGCCCTGTCACCTGCAGACTTCTATAGGCAGTAACCAAAATGAAGCTGAGAAGGAAGCAAGAGATAGGGCTTCAGAATCCAGCTGCTACAGGTTGACCCCAATAAAATTCACTGCTGAGATACTGATGGTCTCAACAGGTAGTAGCACCTGGGCAATCTCCTCTGGGCTCAGAAGCTAAGCAGGGTCAAGCCTGATTAGTACTTGGATGGGAGAGCAGAACACCATGCCTGGATTGTAGACTAGATTAGAAGTTAAGAAAATATCCTGGAAGAACCATGTACATACTGTCATTGTTCCACAGCAATCTGTGGAACATGCAGTCCATGCAGTCACCAAGAATCAAACTCAACTCAAGGACATCTTTATTATTTTACTATCTCACATCCTGATGGGGAATCTCACCTGGGGCTCTGGAGATCAAGGGAGACCCCATTCTTGGCCCAACTGAAGTGCACACCGGGCACACCCTGAGCACTGCACTGAAGCACAGCTTGGCTTCTTCCATCACCAGAAGCTGCCACTTTCCTCTGCCCAGGGCCCTTAATGATTTCTGGTGGGTCTAGAGTAGAAAAGAGATGTGTGGTTAAAGTTGTGTTGCATTTGTAAGCTGCTGGGCTGAAAAGAGAAGCAACAAAAGGGGTGACTTCAAGGGGTTCAGAGAAATATTCCAGGGATGGGTGACGAGCAATTATGAAAAGGAAAACATAGGATTTTAAAGGAGCCTTTGAGTCTAGGAAATATTGAAGGTTGACTAGCGGAATACGTACATCGCACAATCAAACGGGCACTGCTCCGTGCTGCTGGGGCAATGCCATTGTCTACTTGGCACTCATAAAGCCCAGCATGAGTTCGTTGGGCTCCCTGGACCCGCAGGCTGCCCACCAGTCCATCAGACAATAGTTCAATGCCCAGATCTTCCAGGCTGCGCTCCAAATCGCCCTGTACAAGGTGCCAGAATAAGAGGGGGACTGTATTAAGCCATACAACCAGCAACTGGAGACTCTTTCCATAGGAATTATCCTTTAGCTACTACAACCCATCAAACACTGTCTATATTCACACAACGTACTTAACCATCAATGCAACATATTAGCTGTATTCACATAAGACATAATGCCCAAAGCAGTAAAGCATATGAGACTTAAGGTGGTGACCTGGTTCATACAACATGTTAACATAATGCCTGAACCACAAACAATCCATTCCCATTGCAGACTAGCCTAATGTGTTGTCTGAACCCAACCCTTAGACTGCCATTAACAAGAATGAGATGGTCATAGAGTTTCCACTCATGTTTGTTTAGGTAACAGCCTGATCTAGGAACAGGCTGTTCACTTTTGATTACTTAGGAGCTACCTTTATCACAGACTTCCTCCAGTCCATCAGCCCAGCCCACTGGCTTTTCCACAGAGCATGCCTCACCTCTGCTTGTATATGTGTGGCTTTCCTCCTACCGTCTGTTTGTCTTTGGCACCACTTACCACTGGCCCATAGCTCCTGGAAGATTACCCCAAGAACCTCTTGGGCTGAAAAACAATCCCCAAGCCTTATTTACATTTATGTATTGAGGAAAGCAGAGCAAACCACCAACCACATAATGTCAGTCTCTAAAGACGCATCATCTCCTGCAGAACAGCCTCATAATCTTGGAGCAATGCAAGATTCCTGCCAGCCAGTTAAATGCAAAACTCATTCATATGCTTTTTTATGTCCAGCTCACCCCAGTACATGCAGCGTGTCTGATTGTTGGGAGCGACATTACAAAAGCCGTTAAAGAAAGTATTTTTTAGTTGTCAGTGGCCGTTAAAGAACCATTATTAGCCATCAAGTTGTAAAGGAGGTTGGAGAAAAGGTCATCTCACTTGGCATGGCCACATCACATCAGTTTAATTGGAAAAAGAAAACTTCCCCTGCTGGCACCACTACAGAGTTAGCATAAAAAATCAATACCAAGTCTTCCCCTGCTCTAAATCTCTTATATCCCCTGGTTTAGCCCTAGATCTTTACCAGCCACCTCCACTGGAACTTCGGTGTAGGGTTGGCATCAGCCTGGCACATAATTTCAGCTGTGCCCTCCAGGTCCACGTAAGTTGGATCTGCAATGCTGCGGATAGATGGTGAATCTGTTCATAAAAAAAAAGCACAGCTCTGTTCACACAGTTGTCTAGTCAAGCTCGGTTCAAGATTTGACAGTTGCATTTCTACAACATACTGAGCTCTCCATTAATTTTAACTTTGGTTGGAGGTGTGCATGTGGGAGTGTGATGCTTAGCGTATTATGCAAAGTAATTCATTTTTATATTTAATTAAATATTAATTTTATCTATCTTATCATTAATTAATTATTAATTAATTACATATAGAAGTAAATAGTTTATATTTAAATAACAAATTTAGTTGTTTTAGCTATGTCACACACACCAGACCTACACCTGAGAAATCTGAAGGGAGAAAGATGGTGACCAAGCACTGGCCCCAAGATGTGATGTTGCTAAATCATAGGGTGGGAAGGGACCTTGAAGGTCTCCTACTCCAACCCCCTGCCCAGTGCAGGAATCCTCATAACACAGTATAACAGGCCAGTTGATTACACAGACCAGCTTAGAAGAAACTGTAAAGAATTTTTTTAAAAAGAGTAGGGTGCGCCCTGGTATCATTGCAAGAAAGAGAACTCCATCCTTCTTCAATCTGAGTCCTTCAAGACATTTTGGAGTAAAATTCCCATAATCCCTGGCCACTAGCCATTATGGCTGGGCCTAATGGAAGTTGGCCCAACACATCTGGATGGAGCCAGCTTGGAAAAGGCTGGGTTAAACCAACCCTTTCTTCTGTTGAGTCTATATAGATGAGTGGAGTCAGGATATATACAGTATTCCTCCCAATCTGTTACTTACAGTGCACTTCCAAGGTGATGGTTCTTTCATTTCGTCCTTCTGCATTCTCACAGTGTATCTCATATTTGCCAGCATCAGCTCGAGTCACATTCCAGATCTCCAGAGATCCACCATCCCGCAAGTGGTACCGTGGGGAACCCTCTATGACAGACTCAGAGACAATCCATCTCAAGTCAAGCTCCACAAAGAAACAAGCACTTGGAGCACCAGGACAGGGAGGAAGGGATTTCATGGGTCAAGCCAACCATGATCAATGATTCACGATGTTCAAAAGTTCTTCTGCATCAGAAGTGCTTTGCCCCTATCTCTCACTCCAGTGAGGGGTTCCCCTGCCATGAGTTCTAAAGTTCAGGATCCCTCTTAGCTTGCACCCTGCAAATCTCCATCTTTTGTTTTCACTGACTGTGAAGAACTTAGGGACAGGAGCAAGAAAATCTAAGAGGGACAAACCCGCCATTTAATACTCTTACATTCACAGTCCTCTATGGCAAAAGTGCACAACGGACACCTCAGGACCCCTTCAGGTCTCCAAAAGTTGGCCACCAGGAAGAACAAATATAAAATACAGGAACAGTACACCTGCATCGAATTAGTGTAATATAATTGTGATTCAGTTGAGATACAAATTATATTAAATCAAGTTTAGATTTCACCCTGTCATATCTAGTTGTTTGCCCCAGCCCAGCATATTTTTTTGAGTTGTGGCCCCCAAAAGCTGTTAACAGTCCTATTCTATTATCTTGGCTCCTCCTGAATGTTCTACCTTCCCATCTTGATTTATCCCTGCTGATCACTTTCTTTCTTCCTGTCCACCATTTATCTTGACTGTGTCAAGGCCCACTGGTTCTTTTTCAATGGCTCCACCCTTACACCAGATTCTTTTTTCTTTTCCTTCCAATCCTTTCAAAATGCTTGACACAGACTTTTCATCTTCATTCCCTACTGGAATTAAATCAAGGCTGACATAAACAGAACTAAAAGCTTATTCTTCCCATTTATTCTTGTTCCCATCATCGTCTTCTCCCTCTGTGGTCTTCCAGGAAGTCAAACTAGACAGGACATCAAATGCAGCTTTGCAATTAACATGCCCATTTTTAAAAAGTAAAAAGCAGGTATATAGGAAATAGGGGTTGATTATTTTATGGAGTGCAGCAGGTAGAGGACGTATCATCCAGAGAAAAAATTGATCCTTGGAAATTACTGATTCTACTGGAAGGAAAAACTCCATGATTATGGAAGCAGCTGCTTCCCAATTCAAAAACACAGCTTCAGGAAAGAGGTTTTCCTTTAGATCATAAGAAGAAAGGGTTAAATTCCCCCTTCCCAGTCAACTATAAGATGGTTGTGATCTTGCATGCACAGGCTGTGTTGGTGCTTTGCTATATGCCAGCTATATGCAAATATCCCTTTAATATGCCATCAGTTTGGCCCTTAATTTATTTATCAATCAATCAATCAAATCAATCACATTTATGTATAGCCATTCTGGCATGAGGACATTTTGTCTTATTTTATAACTCACACACTTTAACAATGACTTTCTCCTCCTCATTCAACCCTTAACTCCGCTTTATGCTACACTAAGCCCTACCCTACCCTACCCCAGTCCCAGTTCTCTGAACTTCATCCTAAGACTTTTGTGAGACCCACCTGTTAAGACCACCTCTCCAAGGAAGCTCCAGCGATAGGTAATCTCAGGAGGGCTGGCAGAAACCAAAAGGGGTAACTGGGCAGACCCATGCTCCACAGCTTGCACTAGGAGAGTCTGCTCAGGGGAGAATTCTGGAGGAACTGTGTGAAAGAACAGAAGTCACATTTTTGGAGGACAGCCCATGGATGTTTAGAGCCAGGATTGCAAACTGAGACATTCCCCTTTCTGGGTCATTTGCCTATATACTAGATCTGTCCAGCCAAGAATAACATCTATTCCCCTGCCCACAGAAGTCAAGTTCAAATCATCTTAGGCACAAGAGGATGATTTGCCATTGCTTTCTTCCAGGATATTTTCCTAACTTCACAGTCTTCACAGCCTATAACCCTGGAATTTCCTGGAAATCTTCCATCCATCTACTATCCAAGTAATCAAGCATAATTTCTAGACAATGGAACATCAGTGTCCACAACAAAGGCTGCAGGGCTATTAGACCCATCACACTGAATATCAGATATACGTGACAAGTGCCACCTACTTTCCAGGTGGTATCTGGCTCACCGAATGATCCAAAGGAACACACTACAAATCTATTATTGAATCACTTATAGTATTAATCTGCCTGGATGGGACACTTTTTAGATCATTTATAGGGAAGGACTGCCTAAAGCAAATAAATTGAACCAAAATTTCAAAACGTTCATTTTCAGGGCTAAACTTCCAACAACTTTTCTTCAGATACTGTAAATAGAAGTTACAGGAAGCTTTCATACTTACATAGGACAGTAAGCTGGTAGAAGGTATTCACGCCTTCAGAGAGTTCAGGGCTGTAGGCATGGCATTCCACCCTTTTTCCATGATCTGCAGATGACACTATCAGAGTCACCCTTTCTGATGTGGAGAAGCCTCCATATTCTGCTTTCTTTTGCCCTAAATTAATGCCATTCAGCCTGAAGGAGAGAGAGCATGAAGATTATCTCAGCCGAACTTATTGTTTCTGGCAGAGTCAAAGGATGAACCTCTATATTCAGAGACAGTCTATCAACATAGCCCAGCTGCAGGGGATGGACAAGAGGCAAGATCTGATGCCTTTATAGCCCCAGTTGCAAGTTCTCTGACAGGCCTGTATCATGCTGCTGTCAGAAACAGAAAGCAGGATCGAATGAAGTTTTTGGACTGATTCAGCTGTCCAGTTCTTATGCTGACATTACAGCTAAGCCTGGGGAAGTCAGAAGCTTGTTGGGTCAGGACTGAGAACTGGTGGAAATACAAAGTGACAGCTGAGGAGTGTTTCCGTATTAGTTATTTACAGCAAAGATTATCTTCCTTCTCCTTCTTTTGTTGTTCTGATGACATTGTGGGAAGACACATGACCCAGATGGGTCCACAGTATCCAGGAAGCTTTTGGCATATTTGAGGGATCCTCAAATCTTAATCCGAGAGGGAGGGAAAAGCTTTCCCTCTAAAAACCAACCTTCTTCTTAATATGACAGGAGAGATTTCTGATTTGATGCAACCAGGGGAGTCTGTAGGGTATGGTCAAGAAAGTTAGGAGGGCAGCCGCGATGATGCAGTCAAAGCTCCATCTGTACAACACACATAAAAAACAGGCAGAGCTTCAATCACACCAATGCAGCTGCCCTATTTTTTTTTATTATTTTTTTTTACCTACCCTGCAGACACCTCTGGATGCAAAATTAAACTTGGGGCTCCACATGTTATACAATAGTCTCATTGGTTCAGGAAAAAAGCCCCAAACCCAGTGAACTGATGCTGTTGGAAGAACTCAGAAGGAACAGCATTCAGCTGCTATGCCTGAATTAAGCCATTCAGGCTTAATACTTGGCAGTCTTGGCTTAATTCTAGCCAGTCTTGGCAGAAAGAGGCAAAGCCTACAAAGAGAGGCAGAGAACCATCCATGAAGCTTGGAGAAGATGGTCACGGGAAGAGTTACTTACCTTTTTCCATCTTTGAGCCAAGCGAGACTAGCAGGAGGGTTGCTGCTGCCCGATTTGCAGGTCAGCGTCACCGACTGGCCACGTCTCACCTTTCCATCTGCCACTGTAATTGTCGCATGCAGAGGTGGGACTATGGAAAGAAAATTTCGAATTTGCATTATCGCCTCCTTCTCATTAGTTTCGCATTCAACTCCTATTTCTCCACTTACACTGCACGGCACAACTCTTGGGGACAAAACATTCAGGGGGAAAGAAAATGCAGTGATTGATATTTCTGGCTGATATTTCTCACCCGTGTCTTTGCATCCGGAAAAACAGCATGGAGAAAGAAAGGTTCTGTCATTTAGTTTTCTTCATAACATGCTAGTTTTCAATCCAGACCAGCCTGCTCCCTCTGGTCTCACTACAGATCTGCATCTCTAGGTGTGTTTTTTTAATACATTGAACTACAAACTACCCAACCTCAATTTTGCCTAGTACCATGTTTTTCAAACTTGGCAACTTTAAGATGTGTGGACTTGAACTCCCAGAATGCCCCAGCCACCATGGATCTTGCCAAGGTCAGCTACAGTCTGTCTCCTGCCAGCAGCTCACATCATCTTCTAGACCAGCGTTTCTCAACCTTGGCAACTTTAAGATGTGTGGACTTGAACTCCTAGAATTCCCCAGCCAGCATGCTGGCTGGGGAATTCTGGGAGTTCAAGTCCACACATCTTAAAGTTGCCAAGTATGAAAAACAGCCATCCAGTATGTTGTGAAATTCTGCCCATGAGGCTAGTTCCTGGTTAAATGTCTTTTGCTGTCAAGCCCCATGCAGCTGGACAAGATCAAGGAAGAATAGCATAGACCTTAGTAAGATGTCTTTATGCTAGAATCAGGAGTAAATACATAATATTGGAAAGTGCAAGAGAAACCAACCCTTGTTTATATTAAGTTCATTATGGTGGAGTCTCTTTGAAAGATTTGAAACATTTCTTCCCAGGTCTCCTGCCCCCTGGGCTAAGTTACCATTTATGGGATAAAAGCCGGAAAATTAGGTTGAGTCAGTCATCTGTTAATGAACAGTACAAATGTTATGCAAACCTAGTCATCTACTTTTCCCCATCTTGCATTTTGTTAGAGAGATCTAAATCCCAAGCCATGATTTTCAGGGTTTAACTGGGGAAGGGTTCAAAAATATGATCCCACCACCACCATATATTCTGAATGGTACAGTCTTTGGAAGATTGCACCATTCTTTTTAAAAAATGCAGATTGGACTATTCTACCCCACTAATATCTATCTATATGCTGTTTATCTATCTATATGTAGTAGCATAAACAGGGAACAAATCCCACACTCGCTCACACTGATGATGTTATCTAGTCAGGTAATGAAATGTCTGCAAGTAAACAGCCAAACTCAAAGAGCTCCATATCTATCCATCCATCCATCCATCCCTTTCTCTCTCTCTTCCATTCTGTCCATTCTGTATAAGTGTGTGCGTGTGTGTGCGTGCACACTGTGCTCAGTTGCGACTTACACTGAACCAGTAAACTAGTATATGCAGTGAGTGCTGGAGTCCTGGGAGGACCAGTGGCATTGCAACGGTAGGTTGCCATGTTGTCACTGGGAGTAGTAGTCAAGACCAACTCCTTGGAAACAATATTCCCAGATGAGGCTGAAGATGTTCCTTCCCTTACTAATTTGATATCCTGTGGAAGCAATGCATATTATAGTAAGCATAGTGGAAAGACAGCACTCAAGACACTCTTCAGCTGGCTCTCAGCTAGCTCAGAGCAAATAAATCCACACTGAGAAAAGGAAGAAAGAACCTTCTGCAGGGACAAGGATAAGAGGAATATTCCTTGATCTATCCAGTATAATGTCACATCATTTTCAGGAGCTGACCCCTTAAGAGCTCTGGTTCGGAATAGGCTTCCCATTGACGATACTGTGCATATAATAACCAAAGTTATTCTGGACAGCAGAGATATGAAAATCTCAGTTATAGAACTGGAAAGCTGTCAATAGTTTGAGAATGCTGGGCTCATATTCAAACTCTGCATGATTGGAGGCAACAAAGGAATAAAAAAAAAATGCACGGAAGTCACAGGAAACAATCAAAAGAGGTTTCTTAGCAAGGATGGGCCCTGACCCCCCAGACAGCCATCCAGGACACAGGGGCCCCTTCAAAACTGCCTTTTCTCTCCAACCTTGGCTAAGCACATCCCCAGATTTTTCACTCACTTGCTTGCCCAGGCAAGACTTCGAAAGTCCGCTCTGGTGAGAAGAGGGCTGTTGCTGTACACGTATTCCTCCAGCAAGTGTGCACGTCACCTTCAAATACAAAAGTAACCTTGGTTTAGGAAAACTAAGTATGTTTGGCTATGCTAATGCAAAAATTATCTCCAGAGAAGGTAGACTGGTGGGCCCTACCTTAAACTCTGACCTTCAATCAAGCCATACTTAAATCATTGATAAAGCTTAGATTGCTGGAGGTGGGAGGGGCTGGCCAAACAGTTATAGAACCCTTTCCCAGCATGCAGTTTATTTTCTTCTGCTAGAACTTTTTATCTAAGTCTGGCTCAAAGAAAAGTGCCTGCAGGAGGAACTGATAATAGGAAATAAGCTTCGGGCAAGGGAAAGTTTGCAACTTTCACTCATGGCCCTCTTTAAAATCAAGCACTCAGCTTTGCCTTAGACTGATTAGAGCTGACCTGAAATGTAAGAAGTGGGTCAATAATTGTCATTCTAGGTCTGACCTGGAGTACTTTACAGCAGATGGATTATCCAATCAATTCTGGAATGGAACAGCACACAAGCATCACGTTAAGCCTTGGTTTGCTTCAAGCATGACTTGTTGAATGAGCAGAGACGTTCATTGCTCATTGGTCTAAACCAGTGTTTTTCAAACTTGGCAACTGTAAGATGTGTGGACTTCAACTCCAGCATGCTGGCTGGGGAATTCTGGGAGCTGAAGCCCACACATCTTTAAGTTGCCAAGTGTGAAAAACACTGGAATAAACTATAAACCATGGGTGAAGGCTTTCACGGCCGGAATAGGATGGCTGGTATGGGTCTTCCAGGCTGTGTGGCCATGTTCTGGAAGTTTTGTTTCCTAACGTTTTGCCAGCATCTGTGACCGGCATCTTCAGAGGGCAGGAGCACAGACAGAGAGAACTGTGTTCCTGTCCTCTGAAGATGCCGGTCACAGATGCTGGCGAAACATTAGGAAACAAAACTTCCAGAACACGGCCACACAGCCCAGAAGACCCACACCAGCCATTATAAACCATGGCTTACATAAAGCAGTGGCTGAGTATTGTACAACCTGAAAACCAGAGAGGATCACACAAGGCAAAGATAGTTTCTCCAGGAAAGAGTTGCAACTTTTGGCAATGGGGATGATTTGCTTATAGAAATGGATTTTTGAGGCAAAACGTGAGCTAGAGTAGCAGCAGTTTTCCTCCTTTTTGTTGATGGGATCTGCTACCCTGTCATCAACAGCTTTTGCACTCATGGATGTAAGCCAAAGGTTAGTTGTAGGCACCACAGCAGCTATGATATTCCCCAAATGACAAAGGTGGGATTTCAGAACTTAAAATTCATTTCATTTGTTTTTTAAACAAATGAAAAGACCAGAATCTTGTAGATCAGCCAGATCTCATGAGATTTGGCTATTCTGACTTGAAATCTTGGGAGATTTTAAGTAAGAATGCCAAAATCTTGCAAGAGTTGGCAGTTTGTCTGAAATTATGGTGAGAGAGAGGCTATAGATACAAGGAATCCTTGGTGCAGACACCAAGAGGTTAAGATAGAGGGGGAGGGATCTTGGTACCTTCACTAAGGACACTTGCAGTGGTCTCATGGACCACTAAGGAGAAGAGGAGGTTAAAGTTCTTCTTACCTTGTACCAGTCAAGACGAGGCAAAGGGTTCCCACCACTGGCAAAACAAATGAGTTTGATTTCAGTGCCAGCTCGAAAATGTGTCTCTGGTGGTGGCACATCAACCCAGATTTTCTGAGGTGGATCTGGGAAAAAAAATAGGAAGGAAGGAAAACCAATTAGCAGGAAGAAGGGAGGCTTAAAACAGAACACAACCTTGCTGCTGCCTGTATGTTCCCATCCCTATCCTCACATGTTACTCTGAGGGTGACAGAAGCAGTTCTGGTGTACATGATGGCTTCATTGAAGGCCTCACAGATCAGGGGCAGACCGTTGTCCTCTCGATATGCCACATATGTCAGATTAGATACAGTGACCATTCCTCCATACTCTGCCTGTAAGAGGAAGGCAAACTTTACTCAGTGATTATTATTTGCCAAGAAGGGGGGAAATGTATCTATGTAGCCAGTTTGCTATTTGAGGGCCTTTTCCTCCACGGACCAAACCAACACTCTCCATGAACATCCCAGTGTCCAGGAAAAATTGGTCTCCTGGTGAGTCAGATTTGCCAAGGGAATCATGCCACTTCCTCAAGGTCCTCCAGCCTTTTGATCTTGCCTACCTCTAAAATGGTGACTTCAGTAGCATTGATCTCCCTCCATCCCAGCCACCAGCGTAGCATCACAGGTGGATTGCTTGTGGAGGTGGAACAGGCCAGGGAGAGCTCTCTGTTTTCTTGAGTGCTGCTGGAGCCTATGATTTTCACCTGTTCAGGGGGAACTGCCATTCAGAAATATTTGAGGGAGAGAAAGAAAGAGATCAGTTGTCCTGGGAGAGACTTCCCAACCCTCCCCCACATCACGGAATGGACATTTTCAGAATGCCCACTATATCTTTCTCTCCTACAAAAAGAACAGCTGTTGCTTTTAAAATGAACGTTAGGGCACGTGGCCTCAGAATGCATCTCTCTCCTTTTTTGAAAGGCCACAGTTATAGGATTGTCTAATACATCTAGGAACCACCTAATCTGTGCAGAAACAAGAAATGGAAGAAGAAATGGAGAGATCAGCTATAGAAAGTAACTGGAGAAAAAGCCTTAGACACAAGCATGGGGAGAAGAAGGAACGGCATTGCAAAAGAAGCTGGTCGACACTCACAGACAACTTTCAGAACAATGCTGGACTGCAAGGGCAGAGATAAAACTTGGTTCAGGGCTTGACAGCTCACTATAGCCATGTTGTCTTCTGGTGTGATTTTCATGCTCAGGGCACTTCGGGACAATTGGTTGGCATCATCTGTCTCCCAGTTCCTGGAGATGACTTCATCATTCTGAAAGGCAGAAGACCCCAGCTGAGATGCCCAGCAAGACACCCAGCTCAAGGGTGGAGGCTGGCCAATCAGGGAGCCTAGAAGTAACAGCTCAGGGGATTGTGGGTCCTACTTTACAAGGGACACTCCATAATATGAAAGCATCCTCTGTTTGAAGAGCTGTCCAGTCCAGGCCCACCAAACATAGTTTATACATGGCCAGCAAACAGATAATCAGTGGGTCTTTCTCCCATGACAGTGAGAAATATTGACTTCTATTTACATTAATTTATCTATATACATTTGCACATGTAAATGTTATGCAAACTAGTGTTGTTTCTTTCTTTAATGATATGTAAATGCAACACTCTACAGAAGGAGAGGGCAAGGAAATTGAAAGGCATTTTCCCTTCCCCTCTGTTGTATCTCTGCCTAAGTGCAGAGAGAGGGCAGATGAAGCAGCTGCAGAACCAGACAGAGGAGAAGAGGGTCAGCAGCCCCTAGAAGCAGTGGTCCCCCTGGCACAAGGTGGATGCCCCACTCCCTTGAATTATTCCCCCCTGGGTGAATTTCCCAACGGATGAAATGTGCCCCAAATGACTAGGTTTGCAAGACATATTTAAGTGAATCAATTAAAGACTTAGCCTATCGTGAGAATGCAAATGTGGTTAAGATCAGTTTTATCACTGGATAGCATTTGGCATAAAAGGAGAACCCGGAGAAATGTAGTGTATGAACCTAGTAGGATTCAACACGCAAATGCACAGAATGGACTAAGGAATGAAACAAGTTAAGCACATTTTATGAGCCCAGTCACTGAGTCAAAAAACCATAAACTGGAGACATTAGAAAGGAGGCTTCGTAATAAGCAACAACTTAAACCATTTGTAGACTAGTTATAGGCAGGTAATCAAACCTAGCTGCAAGACAACAACCATATTGGTTAACTCAACAACCAGGTTAAACATTTTATGCAAATCTAGCCAGACCCTAAGGATCTTAACTACACCTGATAAATTTTAATTGTATTCCATTAAATAAAAATATTCTAACTCAGGCATATTTTTGATGTGAACACAGTGAAGCAAGTAGGTAACAAATTCTTGCAACAACCACCAAAAAAACCACATATTTGTCATTATTGCGCCCTCTCTCGCTGGGCCCCACCCCAGAATTCCAGGCTGAGGAGTTTATTCACAGAGCACCCCATAAATAAAAAACTAAATATTGTACTAAGCTTCTTCTGCTCACCTTCAGCCACTGCAGCGTAGCAAGAGGATTCCCACTTGGAGAAATGCAGGTCAGTTTTAGTTCCTCCTTATTTTTTACTACAGGTCCAACGTAGCCCTTGATTACAGGCAGCTGAGGTGGGACTATCAAAAAGAACCAAAATCAGTTTAGGTCCAGGGAGGTTGCAGTAAGCTTTTGGAAGTTCTTAGCATCTTGCCCAGCTGCGTGATACACCTTATAATTTCCTCCCAAAGCTTTATCTGTATTCCAGGGATGAGGAAACTTTCATCCATTAGAAGTTGCTGAATTACAACTCCTAGCATTCTTAACCATCATCCAGGCTGCCTCAGGCTTTTTAGAAGTGTAGTTCAGCATCTCCTGGAGGGCAGCAGGTTCCCCATCCAAGTGGGACCAACTGTTAACGTATTGTGTTGTTCTGTAAATAGAATCAATATAAATGTTGAATTTCAAGGTTTGTTGGGAACCTGGAGATCTGCTCTAGTGCACTGGTAGGATATTTACTAATGAATTTACAACATCAAAAATAACAATATAAAAGTTTGATGGGATGGGAGAGTTAGCTGAAGCTCTGAACAGCAGACACTGATCCACATACCAAATTATATACTCCCACCTCCAGTCATAAAAGCCCCTGCTCGAGCAGTTTGCAAGCTTTTCAAACAGGGGTGGGCAGCATATAAATCACATGCAGCCCCTGAGCATATTTTTATAGAGTCTCGGGCCTTCCAGGATCAAGCCACCTAAATAGAGTAGCAAATTCCTAGCACAACCATCACCACAAATTCAATAGAAAATATGTAACTCAGGGTTGAACTACTGAGTTGCAGGTGTTCTCTGAGCTTGGTTATGGTCTTGCAGATGTTTCATTACCAGGCTAGATAACATCATCAGTGGAGGGACTGATGATGGGACCTTGCCTGGTAATAAAATATGTGCAAGACCACAACCAAGCTCAGAGAGCACCAAGAACTCAGCACATCAACCCAATTTCCTACCAAGTTTGGCAGCAGAAAGAAAAAGAAAAGCAGGTGGTAAGCCACTGGCTACACCTCCCACCCCCTAAAAAATCTGCAGAACATCCACTTGTGCCATTCACATCCTTCCCTGCCTATTGTGGCCAGGGCCACCAAAATTTTTTTTTTAAAAAAACCCACCTCGTGTTTTAATCTGCTACAGAAAGATGGCCAGCCCCTCTTTTAAAAGTATGTCCCCTTAAGGTGACCAACCAAACATGAAAGATTCAGCCAGCGTTAGTCATTTTCATTGCATACAGACCTTCTCTTGTTATGAGAAAGGTCTCAAAACCCATTCATCATCTTAATTATTCCCTTGGTTGATCTTGTCCATTTACTCTCCTTAGATGGCATTTCTGGTTCCTGTCCCCCTTTTCATTACATTTACTCTGGGTGATCTCTTTACCTTCCAGCCTCCTCCTCCTTTTTTTTCTCCCCAGCCCACTTCCTTTTGTGTTTGTTTTTTATTAACACTGTAATAAGAGTTGCCTTGAGCACTTGTGCAGTTATTTTGATGACACCACCTTAATCCTGGGTAAAATGCCTGACAAAGCATTCCAAACAACTTACACAGGATGTTCATGGTGAAACTGACAATGACTGGTATTAAAGTCACCGTGTTAGCAGCAATGCAGGTCAGCAGTTGCTTGTTGTCTGAACTCTGGGGGGTGATCCTGGAAGAAAACATAAAAATAGTTGTGGGGTGTTCAGCCCATGAAGCTGGGAAAGATGAAGGACCGACACAGATTTCAGTAAAGGGTCTTTATTGCTAGGTTAGAGGTAAATACAAAATCTTGGAAACTGTCATAGGAATTTTTCAGCCTCATGGGTTCATCAGTAATAATAATCAATAATGAATATTTATAATAATAATAAGTAATACATAATTGATCAGATTAATTAATAATCAGTGGATTAATTAAAGAAGAAATTCTTTGAATGATTTGTAATGCTTCCTCCCAGGTTACTCACCACCTGGACTGAGTTGCCACTTATGAAATAAACCACCAATGGGCTCGCTTTTTATCTCCTGATTGTTTATTTCTACTCTCCCTTACAATCCTTTCCCAGCTTTTCTACAATTTCTCACAGTGTTGCAAGAGTGGGACTGAACTGATGTGTTCTGACTAGAGCTTTTTGTACATCCCTTTCTTCTAAATGTCTTATTTCCATTTTGCAGAAGAATCGTGAGTTTCAAGTAAGGATTGTTTTCATGAAGACCCGTCATGAAATTCATACAAATGCAGGTCTTCTGGTTCTCAGCCAACATGCTTTTCACTAGATCACTTGGCTTAAAAACCTGAGATGTCACCAACCAGTTAAGAAAAAATAAGAGAGAGAGATACTAGCTAGGGACTCCTTAGGACCCTCTTTTAGGCTTTTGTTACCTCAGCATGGCCTCAGTGCTGAACAGTTTGTCTGCAGAACCAGGTTGGATAGTAGATGTCACATCTGCCAGTTCTTTGTCAGCTGGATTAAGAAAGAAATAGGTAATAAGTAGGTACTAGACTCCAGATTACACACATTAATGGCTGTGTCTAATCTGGTTCTATTGGCCTGGTGCCTTCCAGATGTGCTGGAGTAACTCCTATAATTCTTAGGAAGTTGATCTGAAGGCCATCAGGCCATTTCCTGAATGGTCATTTCATCTGCAAGGAAAGAATTTGAAAAGAAGGTTTGGAAATTCTATACAGAAACATCTATTGTTAGTTTTACACACACACATTTATTACAGCCCTAAGGCCAGATACAAAGTATACAATACAACCATCTTACATTTATATATATCTATAAAACAAAACAATATTATTTAATCTAATAATTAAAATAACAGTGCTAAAATATATCAAAGCAAGATACTATGTTGTGGAATTTTAACTCTAAATAATGGTGGAGCGTATTGTACAGATGGTAGCACAAAACCAGGCAACTTGGGAGGATATTTCCGGGTCTTTGTCTGAAAGGAGTAGCATTAGATGGAAGTCACACTCCCTGCCAGGAAATCTCTTCAATATTGGATAGATAGACAGACAGACAGACAGACAGAGAGAGAGAGAGAGAGAGAGAGAGAGAGAGAGAGATAGATAGATAGATAGATAGATAGATAGATAGATAGATAGATAGATAGATAGATAGATCAGTCTAGAATCCTTATATAGGGAGCAATATAATAGCATATGGCTTAATGTTTCTATTGAGCCATCTCTGCATGGACATCATCGAAGGTGCATGGGAATGCCCTTAAAACGTCCAAAAAGGACTGCTGAGGGCAATGCGTCCATTCTAGCTAGGGTGAAAGCTTTGCGAAATTTCAGAATTGTAATAGATGTTAAATAAGAAGCTGGAATAAACCCTTGTGGTAGAAACTGACAAATATTGGGGTGCAACACCTTACTTAAATTTGTTTGTAGATCTATGCCCCTGCGTTAGTTTTAAATAAGGATAGAGAACCTGGGAAACTTACTAAATACCTAACTTGGGCTAATAAAACAGACTTGTTACACTCATGTAACATGCAATGTCCAGACAAATAAACCATGTTTTGGTTTAACATGATGTCTCATGTTACTATAACATACTAAGACAATGGTTGGGTTCCCACAACACCTTGCTGTTGTTTAATCATTCAGTCACTTCCAACTTTTTGTGACCTGATGGACATCATTTCTCCAGTAACTGCTTGGCTGTCAGTAAGTGCTTCTTTGAGACCTTGTAAGCTCCGGCTTGTGTCTTCAGAAATAGTATATAGCCACCTTGTTTTCTGTCAGTCTCTTTTTCAATTGCCTTTGATTTTTCAAAGCACCAAAGTCCTCCCCAATGAATCTTGCATTCCCATTTAGTGTTCAAAATATCTAAGCTGTAGCTTCATTATTAGCACATCCAGTGATATACTAGGTTTTACCTCATCTAATGTTCAATTATTTCCCTCAAGATGTTGAACCACAAGTAATCCAACCTCATTTTAGTCTAATCCACATATTATATGAACTGAGCTACAGAATGTGAGTGAAAGAGAGGAGGGGGAAGATTTGTAGATGGAGTTTGCTGAAATTGGAAAGACAGCCATGGGTAAATTGCTCACATTGTTTTGTGAGATATCTTCTGCCTTGCGATGCTTCTTTGCCTCTGCTTCTTTGGCCTGTGCAAGACAGCTTTGATTCATCTCAGTGCAGCCTTTCTCACAGTAGAGGCAACACAGGGCTCCTCATTGGGGCACAGAGGCAATAGATCTGCCTCGACAAGATCATTTATGTTCTCTCAAAGTCTCAACAGGCAGTTCCAAATTCCTGGAAGAGTCAGAAGTCTCTCTCACTGCTTCCAGTAGCTGACCGACTGCCGCCTCCAGCAACTGGAACTGATGGAAGCGGGAGTCAGAGAAGCAACCCAATTGCGTTGCTCTGCTATTAGAAGCAAGGGGATGCATTGTTTTGCAAAGCCATTTCCAGGGACCGTTTTGCTCATGCCTTCTCAGAATGAAGCAACTCCTTCTGCTTATGTTCTGCGCGCACAACATACAAAGATGTCTAAGGAGAAAGTTAAAAGGATTCCATGTCAACCTTCAGTGGAATTAGATCTCCAGTTTGTTCATTGGTGGCCTCTCCAGGGTGCAGATTGATACCTCAGGCTTGGAATCCACAAGTGAGGGCTTACAGTATGACTTTCCCCAGTAACAGGTTCTGCAAAGTAACTATGAATGGCTATATCTATCTTGAACTTCTCACCCCACACAGACACAGCAGGTTCCCTTGTGTTTTGCACAAAAAGCCCATGAAAAATTTACTGATGCTTGGTAACTTCTGCAAGATCTGCAATTCCTACTGGCTATGAAAGAATGTATATAGCTGCTGTCATGAATTCAAAAAAGCAAGGTGAGGAAAGGAAATAATTTCTGGGATGCTGCAAGCTATTGGCTCACCTTTACAGAAGGTGATCTCAGCTGGTGGCCGGGCATCTTTCACTTGGCAGCGCAGGGTGTATTCGGTGCCAGCAATCCAGGTCACCGTGCTGTTAGCCTCATACTCTACAAAAAGTGGCCTTTTCGGGGGGACTGCAAAGAAAAGAAGCAACGTGAAGGATTGGCGTATGATTGTTTTAAAATTGTGTTTTTAATTTATTTTTTTAATGTGTATGCTATCTTTGAAACCAGAGCTTTTCTAAGATGGCTTACGAGTTTCTAACTGGACTGGACTAGAGGAGAAAGGGTTTTCTGCACAATTTCTATGGGCGCTCCTACAAATCACATTCACGCAGAAACACAGAAGAGCTAATAAAGGTTAAATTAGGTTAGGTTAGATTAGATTAAAGCAGGGACAGGCAATCTTTTGGTGGCTGCAGCTGCATTTTTGAAATCACTTTTTTTGGCAAGCACAGCGATGAGGTAATGTTTGGATGTGTTCCACCTAAAGGGTAGGTGAGCATAATGTGAATAGGTGTGTTAAGCCCATCAAAATTTCACATGTCTACTTTATTTGTCTCCTACCAAAAATGTGTAATGTCATCTTAAAGGACTCTGGGGCAGCCAAAAAAAAAGGGTTTGCCCGCAGGCTATTGATTGCTCATCCTGAATGAGTCTCTTCAGTTCCACATCCTTTGCTCATCTAAAAATATCCCTCCAATGAATGATGCAGAAGATTTGAATATTTTCTGGAGGAGATTGAGAAGGAGAAGGTGATATATTGAACTGTCCATTGTACTGAACTTACTTCTGTCAAATCCTGGAAGAGGACACTCTAGTACTGATTTGGATAGGAGAGCAAAGACGCCAAAGCTCCTTAGATGCCCTCTGAAGGTTGTGCTCGCTCCACAGATTTATCCGCTTATTCAATTAACCAAGATTCTGGCTTCTCGTAATACATTGAATGACCCATAAATTAGCCAAATGTCCTGCACGACACACCAGGCCACAAAAATTAACCTATGTTAAAATGAGCCAAGCTTAGCATATTGTGCAGATTCGGCCCACTAGGTCTGTAACCGACCTGGTTAAGCATGTTGTCTGAATACAGGCTATTGCAGTGTTGTCCAAACTTGGCCACTTTAAGATGAGTGGACTTCAACTCCCAGAATTGGCTGGCTGGGGAATTCTGGGAGTCAAAGTCCACTCATCTTAAAGTGGCCAAGTTTGGACAACACTGGGCTATTGTGTTTTCTCTTTATCTCTCATATTAACAATCATTCCTCCTGTCTAGCTGAGTGCCTGAGATCTTTCTAATGTAGTCTAACTCCAGCTATACTTACCAAGGACTGTCAGATGCACTCTACGGGAAATGATGCCGCTAGTTTTCTCTGAGGGTCCAACCTGGCACTCATACAAGGCATCGTCTTCCAATTGGCTCTTTATTACTCGCAGGTTATATATCCCTAAAGCATCAAGACACACGGGTAAATGTAAGCATACTTGGTTCATATCCGTTCTCCTTGTGAGTTACACCATAGCATAGGGCTGCCCATTCAGAGCTCGAGGCAGATTCCTCTCCAATCCCAACAGGACATTATATTTCTAACTGTGAAGTAAGTGAAGTAAAACGTTGATTTCTAAAATGGGAGGTGAGGGGCATAAGAACATTAATCGAGTATCTAAAATAATGGATTGCATTACTGGGACTCATTTTCTCATTTAAAAAGCAAATAGGCCCATTCTTTTCCAGTATTCATAACTTCTAAGTAAAACTTAGGAAAATCTTCCCACCCTTTTCTCGTTCTCCCATCTGTCTTCCTTGAAACTCTGCTTCACCAAAGTCATGTGAGTATAGGCAAAGATGGCTTTACAAAAACCTTCACGTCAGGGCTATCTGCAAGGAAAGTCAGAAAATTCAAGAGGGTGGCTGTGACTGTGCGATCAAAGCCACCTTAGTATGTGTTGAGAGCATCACTTCTGAATGGAGTCTTCACTCTTGCCTAATACAATCTCACAATCTGGCTGTGAAGATATGTAGATGGTTTGCATATTGCCTAGAGAGAGAAGAGCTTTTGGGGGTCTGTAAGCACAAAGTCAGAATGGGATTCTTTTTTCTGGTTGCCTTGATTAAAGGCATTGGGGTGTCCCCCAGAACTTAGTCACTCATGACTGCTGCCACAGTTGGTGGCCCAATTAAGCAATGATTAAGAGGACTCTGAGGGATGCAGCAAAGCTTTGGATAGGCCTCCAGGATCAAGGCTCTCAGATGGGAGAATGAGGCAGTGCACACTAGTCAAGTGAACACCTGTCAAGTGAATTCCATATGATTCACATCCAAGGGTTCACAACTTTAAAATAAATAAAAATATATAGAACTACTAAAATGAACTTTAAAAAAATAATAAAACACACAAAAAATAAAAACACATAGCAGCCAGAGAGTCATAAAAGGCCTTCAACAAAGGCAGGAAACAGGCTTCATCCCACGCTGGGGGGGCCCAGGCTTGAGCACAGTACAACAACTTTTCAGCCTTCATTGAAACTTGTTTGAAGCCAGTTTGTATCCCTCCAAAGATCTCACCTTTGCTGGCCTCACCCATCATGCTGTAACGGGGGAACCGAGGGATGTTCTGGTTGGGGCCCAGTAAAAGCCCATCCTTTGCCCACTGCACAAGGCCAGACGGGTTTTCCACCTCACACTTCAGCAGAGCTGTCTCCCCTTCAGGGATGGTGACGTTATCTGGCTCCACACGGAAAACTTGCTGAAGCGTCTCTGCTTGGCAACCTACCAGACCCAAAACATAGATGAATCTCAGCAGTTGGGCTGCTCACTCAAAGCCAGCCAGCTCTGTTCCAAGCTCAAACTGTGTAAGAATGTTCACTTCTGAAAAGCTGAGAAAGCTTGCTTAAAGAGAAGGAAGGAGAACATTGGAAATGTGGGGGAAAAACACGATGCTAAAAAATTATTCCTTTGGTCTGACAGCTGGGTCACACTTCTCCCTGCCACTATCTGATGGGACATTTTGCTGCTGGAGAAAGATAAAAAAAATTACACAGATGGGCATTCACGCCTGTCCAATGCAGACTTACATTGTGTTCCTTTGCTTATCGTTTTAAGTAATATTATCTGCTGTAGACACTCACACTGGTAGCTAGGTTGGTGTAGTGGTTAAAGGCACTGGACTAGAAACTGGGAGACTGTGAGTTCTAGTCCCGCCTTAGGTACAAAGCCAGCTGGGTGACCTTGGGCCAGTCCCTCTCTCTCAGCCCCAGGAAGGAGGGAATGGCAAACCACTCCTGAAAATATTGCAGAGAAAACTGCATGGATTTATCACATCTCTATCTATCTATCTATCTATCTATCTATCTATCTATCTATCTATCTATCTATCTATCTATCTATCTGGTATAAATGCTTCCCCTATGCCTCTTATTGGAGCCGAAACACAGAATAGTGTTCCATCCTTCTGCTGGGATCCCTCTGCTGAACCTTCTTACCTTCTTTGTTCAAGTCCAGGATGAAGTAGAGGACCAGGGGAACAAGCAAGCCCCAAGATGCCATTCCTACTTGCTGATGCTCCAGAGGTGAGAAGCCAAGGGTCCCAGGTGTTGCAATCCTGCAAACAGTTGTCAGGCAAGAAGTGACTGACCAAGTAGTGGACATAAGAGCAGTTGGCAGACTCTGGTTGTGTTAGCAGAACATACGTTTCCAGATTTGTGCAATATATTGAAGAAGAACCAAATGGCCTGAGTTCACATAACATGATTCATGAAAGAGAGAGGGAGAGAGAGAGAAAGAGAGATCCTCAAAGTTAACAGTAACTAAGCTCAACCTTTTCTGTGAATGCAGCTGCTAAATCTTTAACTAACCTAGCTAAGCTTGTTGTATAAAAACACCCTTTGAGTGGAGAGAAATACCTCTTAGATAACTGTAGTGATCCCATTGGGATCTTTCAGAACAATGTCATTTTGCACCGCTCTTGTTTCTGATGTTTCTGTTATTAATAAGAAGATCAGGTACATGCAAGCAAATAGGCTTCCCAGAGTCTCTCTGTCTTTCTATCATAACATTAAAAACACCTGATTAAATCTGAATAAATTGACAGACACTTCTGCTGCAGGTTTCTGGAGAGCAACGGGCTGTGATTCCCAAACCGTTCCTTTGTTTCTTTTGGAGATGACAAGTGCACTGAACAGTTGAAAGGATGTAAACCAAGAGGAATGAAGAAGGCTGGAATCTATTATAGGTTTCTGTTGTCCAGAGTGGAAAGCAAATGAATCTTTACACTGTTTTAAGAACTGTATTGTCAGCTTATTTTTTTTCACCCTGCTCTTGAGTCTTAAACAGCCATCTCATTCACAGAGACTTGGTGTATTCAAGCTGCAGTGTTACATACACTTATTAAGGCATAAGCCCTATTGAGCACAATGGAACTAACTTTTGATTACTACATATATTTACAACTGTGCAGTAGGTTGTTACTTATTTTTACTCTGGGGAGGGGAGACAACACTTCACCTGCTAATTTCCTTTGGATAATTCTTTATCAGAAGCAGAGGACAAGCTAATGAAGAAGAAACATTCAGCTCTGTCTAGATTGCCCTTGAACCCTCTTTATTTAAAACTGTGCAGTAGGGTTTCACTTAGCCCCAAGCTAGGGAGGAAAAGAATGTCTCTGCAAGGTTTGTAGCTGACCTGGTTAAGTGTGTTGCATGACAAGACAGCCTCTGATTCAGCGGATAGAAGTAGAGTTAAAGCTAAGAGAAGACTACACACCATTTAAAAGAGGAAAATATCAACTGAAAACCATAATATAATCCATAATATAACCATAATATAGTCCTACAACCCCCAGAAATTTGGCCATGCCAGCTGAGAATTCTTGATGTAGATAAACACATCTGGAGGGCAGCTAGTTGGGAAAGACTGTTCTCCAATATTCCAAGAATGGCCATCTGGAATCCTATGAACAAGGGTGGTTGTAATACAGTACTATTCCCCACAACTAGTATTCAGGAGGAATCTGCTATCCTTGAGCATGGAACTATCTTGGGTCTGAGTCCAACCTTTCTGAACCAACTTGGACCTCCACTTTGTTTCTTTGTAGTCTTTCCAGGTGAAGGAGAATTCATAGGAACCCTGGATGGGTGAAGCTACTCCAAAGCCAGGGAGCATACATTCATACATCAAGGGGAGAAGCGGAGAGAAAGAGACTTCTTGCTGCATGCAAGAAATGCAGAAATACAGCATCCACTCCCTGGCTTCTGTTTCTGCTTAAAGATCTCAGCAAGGGAGAGGTTGGTATCTCCTGAAGATCCCTGGTCACTGGATCCATTCCCAAACTTCCTCCACTATTAAGAAGTTTCTCCAGCTCAAGTCAACTTCCCTGTAACTTAAGCCCAATAAAACTAGCACTGCCTTTTTATGCAACTGTCTTCAAGAACTGAAGAGTTCTGTTGACCCTTTTAATGTTCTTTGGAAGCACCATCCCATTCTTCCCTCATTCTTACCTTCTTTAGTGTATTAGAAGCTGCAAAAGATCGTTCACAGCTATTCCAGAGGTGGGACTGCCAAGTCAGTGAGATGGCTGGCATTCCAGTTCTGTCCCTCCTCCACATACCCTGCTGTATGATCTGCCCACTTCTAGCCCTTACAAGAATGTAAGAACATTTAAAAAAATAAGAGGTACAACCTATGCCATGAGAGAAACTTTGCCTTGGCTGGAGCTGTTGAACCTATCATAGCAGCTCCTCCTCCTCCTTCATCATCACCATCATCATCATCACCATCATGATTTTGTTTTTATCTTTAGAAGTAACCTTAAATTGGAACGATCAGTTCTGCAAAGGTCCTTATCCACTTTCTTTGCATTCAGAAATTCAATCATCAAAATATGAAGGTACAATTTCCCAGTTTTTCCATGCAGAAAAAAATAGTAAAAGGGATATAAACCAACAAAAATCACAGTAAGTCATAAGATTCTTTGTCTGGGTTTGGTCTAGCCCAGTTCTAAGCTCAGCATGTTGCATGAAACTAGGTAATTGTGATGTAATTAGGAAGCCAAGGTCTAATAGATCATGACTAAGCATGATGTATACTCCTAGTCATTCTTATTTTCCACTAAGCAGTTGCTAGTTTTCCTTGGTGAACCCTTACCATAATAGAAATTCCTGATTATGCAGCTGTTATATCACAAGATAGATAGATAGATAGATAGATAGATAGATAGATAGATAGATAGATAGATATAATTTTATTAAGGAATTTTAAAAAGGGAGATAAAAACTAATACAAACTAATATAAAGCAAGAAAAAGAAAAAAGAAAGAATCAAAGAGAAAACTAAAAGTACAAGGGAAAAAAAGAAAAATAGAAAAGAAAGAAAAAAGATACAAAGAAGTGGCTTCCAATCTTCTTTACAACAGTTATAAGTACAATTATAAATGTACCTCTGACTCTATGGTTACAACATGACTCTCTTCTTTCTATAATTTATCCTGTCTAATCATCAAATCCATAAATCATAACTTCATTTTTTTCTATTTCACGCAAAAAGTCCATAAGGGGTTTCCAGTCAGCAATAAATGTAGACACTGTCTTTTCTCTGATCAAAGAAGTCGATTTAGCCATCTCAGCAAGTTCCATCATCTTCACCAACCATTCCTCCATTGTGGGTAGTGCTGAATCTTTCCATCTTTGTGCCTGCAATAATCTCGCTGCAGGTATCATAGACAAAAACAAAGTTCCATGACTTTTTTTCCAACTGTTTGTCCATCAATCCCAAAAGAAAAACTTCTGGTCTCAATTGTAGATTAGTCTTTAAAATCCTCTGAATCACCAAAGCTCTTCTGTAGCTGCTTTTCAGCCTGATTGTTATCTCTGATAAGTCAGACTAAAAGGAATGTCCTCAGATTTGCAAAAATGATGGTGATAGCAGAACTTGAGGAGCGACAGAAAGAGAGACCTTGGTGTGTTAATTAATACTAGTGAATCTGTCAGGAACCCCCCCCCCCCACAAGGCAAGCAGGTTCTAGACAGCAGAGGGCAGTAGCATCACACGGACTAGGCCACAGGAAGGGGACTTCAGGAAAAGTATCTGGTTGGGGGCAAAGTGAAAAGTGTGACTGATTAGGGGCAAGGCCAGTCCTGCAAATATTGTCAACACTGAAATGAGAAAGGCAGTCATGAATCTTTTTCCAAGGTCTCACCACCACTGATCTCAATGCAAAGTGAAAGAGGATGCTTTGATCTAGAATCTGCCATTGAAGTGTAGTTCTCCCCAATAAGTGATTGTTTGCAATAATAGACCACTGGCTGAGAACAAGCCCTTCTATTTTCCTTGGCAGAACCTGCAGCAACTTTAAATAGTCTTTTCACCCATGTCCACTGCCGTCATTTGACGCACGCCGATGCAGACTGCCTGCACAATCAGTTTTGTGCTACAAGATGTGGGTCTGCTTCACAACCAATGTAAGTGATCTGCATTGCAGCATAGACATAATCACACGCATAATAGCGATCTGGATGGATTGCAGGAAACAGCAAGAGCGCCAGGTCATCCTGCAGTGCATCTCATTAATATGTTGGGCCATCCTCTCACTCTTCCTACCTTTCATTTCAGACCTGCAGGACACGAGTAACAGCATGGCCTTTGGCTTGTCATCTTGGAATTCTCAGCCAAGTATCTCCAGATACAACAGATTTAGGACCCTGTTGAAGGCACTTGGCAGGTGGCCTCCAGCCGTGGATTCAACCCCAGGACATGTTCTTAGCCAAATACCAGTTCCTTACCCACTCATAAGGCAGTACAAACAGTGCGTGTCTGAAGCACATCAAAACACTTTGTGCATGAATCAGAAATTTAGAGGGACCGTAAGGATTATTTAGCCCAGTCCTCTGAAATGTGCAGGGAAACCAATCAAACTGTCCTCCATTGGTGGCTGTCCGGCCTCTTAGCTTCTCGTTCTATGTCTGAATACAGCTATTGCGTCTCCCTTAAGTTTTCTTTCCTTCACGCTGAACATCTCAAATTCCTTCACCCTGTTCTCACAGAACATGTCCTCAAGTCCCTGCAACTCAACCGCTCTAGGTAGACCAGACCAGGAAATCAACTCCACAGGAAAGCTAAAACTACTTTTATTGAGATTGGCTATATAATAACAAAATTTTGGAAATCTGTGCTCTACCTCCTCACACTTCTTATAACTCAGTAAATTAGGGGGCATCTGCCTGAGCCATTTCCTAGCATTATCTTATTGCTCTAGACTTTAAAAATGCCTGATCCTCTTTGGCCTAAGCAAGAGATCCTGCGTATCTCCATCAAGGTCGTCTTCCTTACTTTCTACACTATATCATGAAAACCAACATCATGAATGAGATTGTTCTCAGTAACTACTAAGCATGTCTAGATATAAGCTCCAGTTTCAGAGGCAGCAGATCCCTAAATAATCAATTGGTAGAGTATATCAGTGGAAAGATGCTACTGCACATATGTTCAACTTTAGGGTTTCCAGTAAGACCCCTGCTCTGGAAGGACTGTAGCATAATGGTAGTTCAACTGCTTCACATACAAAAGGTCCCAGGTTCAATTCTTGACGTCTTCAAGTGGGGCTGGAAAATCTTTCACTGAAACTCAAGAGAGTCATTGTTAGTATGGACAGTGGCTAGATTCATACATCACACATAGCCATGGCTTTTAGACCATGGTTTCTCAAATAAGCTAGCCATGGCTAAGCCAAAAGCCACAAGCCACAACAGTTGGGTATGCACAACATTTAATTATTTGTTACTTGATAGACTTATGTTCTGTCTTTCCTCCAGGAGCATTAAAGCAGCATAGATAATGTTCCTTCCTTACATTTTTCTCCTGACAACAAACCTGTGAGTTAGGCTGGATTGAGTGAGAGGATTGGCCCAAAGTAAGCTTCCATGCCTGAGGGAGGACTTGAACCTGGGTCTCCATGATCCTCATCCAACACCTTATCTACTACGCCACACCAGCACACACGCTAATCCAGAAAAACAAATAATTTACATAATGGTTTAGAATAATGTGTGAACTCAGCCTCCCTCTTTATGTAGGTATGTGTGCGTGTGTCTGTGTGTGCGCGCACACGCACATGCATTCCCTCCATGCTGTGAAAATAGAATTCTGCTGCCCACTTTTCTCCCAGGCTGGCTGCTTGCCTGCTACCTATTTATTGGTTTGTTATTTAACCATATTTATAAGCCCCCCCGATTCATTTGGACTCTGGGTGGCATTCAATCGTTCAAAATACAGTCAAAGACAAAAGCATTAAAATAATTATGACACTCAAGGCTATCGTTCTGTTTGCAAAATGTCTCCCGCTGGTCTTAGATTTTATTTCAAGCCAAACCAGAGTGTGGCTGTTGAGCAGGGTGCTTGATGGAGCCCCCATAGCCACATAAGGCTTATGGGCTGCCAGTTCCCAACCCAACCCTGTGCTAAAAGATGGTCTAGCACATGTGAATCTTGGACAGGAGAAGAGCTGCCTAGATGTCATGTTGCTAACATTCCTTAGCAGAGTGCACCAGCCATTCCAGTCCGTTCCAATACTTGCTGGCTTGCAAGCTAGATCTGTATTCAGCTCTGGCAAATTGTCCGTCATTGTGACGCGAAAGGACAGTGGGAGAGGTCCGATCTATTATTGCCAGAACCCAGAGGCACCCTCGGTGTCAAGCAAAGGGGAAAGTTTTATTCCCACTCCAGTCGCTCATCGCAAAGTGCCGTGATTTACTCCACCTTCCAATATGTGCAATGACACAACAGCCCTTCACAGATCATATGGGAGAAACTGAAGAGGTGTATCCAGGGACATTTAACCACTTTCCTGCTACTGATAGTTATAACTTTAGAGAGAGAGGACATTTTAAAAAAAACAGAAAACCCCCCTCCAGTAATCCAGGGGAAAACAATATCAGAAAATCCTGAGCGTTGTTCAAGCATGTAATTTAATCTCACCCACTATGGCCCCGGCTTTCCCCAAAAGGTGTGATATCCGTGTGACCTCCCCCTGCCAGCTGCCCAAATGTTACCTGCCTCTGTTTTGCACTCAGTGCACCAGGGGCAAAGCCAGCAGCTGGGATCACCCATGGTAAGCTGAATTCATTTTCACCTTGATTAGTTTATCGAGTGTGTTCTATGAACCAAATCCTTTGCCTAGTTTATGCTTCAGTGCATCTTGCAAATCCAGACAATGGATTAATTCAGAAGCTAGGTTCAATGCAGTAGTTGAACCCGGTTCCAAAACTCACCCCTCCTTGTACCACATATTTCTTTTGCTACCCACCAAGGGAAGCACTGGCTATAAAAATTCCAAGGCGCTCAAGAAAGGTGATGTATATCGTGGCTCTATTCTCCACCTCCAATATTTTATCCTCACAACATCCCTGAAAGGTTGGCTAACTTGGGAGAGAGAAGGTGAGAGCCAGCCATTCTCAGGCCAGAAATGCCAGTTATGAGACCTTTTAACAACCGCTTGGCTTCAAGGCTACCAATGCACCGTGCAAAGAGTTCACAATTATGCGGGAAGGGCGGGAAGAAAAAGCAATGGCTTTAAACCACCATGGGAACAAGAGGGAGACCGCCATCCAGAGTAGGCAGCAGGCAATCGTCTGTTTTATTTGGCTTTTCAAGGAGAGGTCAAAACTGTCAAGATGGCAGCCATGCCTATATAATCAAAACTCCACCCCTTTTTCACCTGCGATGCATGTAAAAAAGAGGGGGGGCTTCAATCACATGGTCTCAGCGGCCTTCTTGATTTCTTTGACAACCCCTCCCTAACAGCTCTGCCTTTGATCATAGTTGCAATCCGGATTCCTAACTAGCCGAGAGCGTCCTTGAGAATTCTGCCAAGGCTTGGTTGGAGGAGCTGGACAGGTAAGCTCTGGGGCTGAGTAGAAGTTAGAAGATGGGTTTGTCCAATCCACATTAAGTAGAGGGCAGAGGGAACAGCCTTTAAGGACAGGAGGAAGAGCCACTACCAAGGCAACAGTCAGATAAAATGGCCAGGAATTGTGATGGAGTGGTGTTATGAAGGCCACGCTCGAGGAGATAAGCATTCCCTTAGCCCTCAACAGGAGCATGGGAAGTTTAAGAAGATGAGACTGGCACCACCCTAAGGAATTCATGGTGTTGTGGCTTGCTGGCTTGGGAACTTAGGTTCAGTCTGAAGAGATTTCTGTCCTGAGGTGGAAGCTAATAAACGCAACAGAACTATATTGCATTGTCTCGTAGAGTTCTTTGGGCTGAACCTGACAAGAATGTAATGTAAACCCAGGCCAAGAATGTAATGTGAGTAAACGTCTCAGACAAGTCCCTCCCTAGTTCTCACAAAGATAAAAGAAGGGGGGGCGCATTCAGACTTGCAAGATTCTGTTACTGTAACTTTACAATAAAAGTAGCATCGGTCTAAATGACTTTGGTTTCCTAGTCTGGTCTACCTTGAAGGGCTCACACACAATGGCCGCTGAGCACATGTGGAATGCAGAGAGTGTGTTGTGGACAGAACACATGGCATCTGATGGGCATGACCAGACCCAGAAGACTCCTTTTCTAGGAGGCAAAAAGGAAAGTAACTCACCAGAGAAGGTGAAGCAGGACTCCCATCCTAAAAGAGAGGTAAGAGTGTTTTTGGATTTTTTAATTAAGTCAGCGGTGAACGGTGCCCAAGGATGGACACATGAGCATCACCTTGGCGATCTCAACGTTCCACCATGCTGGCTCTGTTTCTTGGTCATGGTGGAACAGACCTGAAAGATTTCTGACCCAGCACACACGAGCTTTTAATTGTGTTTTGTGGTCTGCCAGATGCTTGAAGACAATTCCCCATCCCCTGCTTCGGTTTTTGCAATCCCACCAAGCACCAAAACTCAGCAGTTTATTAACCTCAAGTGAGCCATTGTCATGGCTGGTGAGCTGCGTTCTGCTTAAACACACACATGCACGCGCGCACACACACACACACACACACGAGTTTTACAGAGACTTGCAAGACATGCTAAGCCACAAAAGATGGCTTTTACAGAGATGCAGTTGTAGACCAGAATCTGTACTTTCTTGTCATTCAAGAAGAAAAGTTTTGATGGAAAAATCGATTATTTGTTCATTTTCTTGAGCGGATGTAATGAAACAAAACTAATACCACAGTAGGTGTTTCTTCGCCGAATTAATGGGTGATTATTAATTTCTGCACTCTATGTCTTCTAATTCTATTTCTAAACAAACTGTATCTCATCTTTGTTCTGAGAACCGCCCAGGGAGTCTGTGAGGGAAAAGAGAGAGAAGTTGCATTTATACAACACATTTAATTGAGTCCCTTAGACTTACCAAGTTTGGCTAGTCCTAACCTTGCTTGGATTTTTTTGTGGCTTAGCATGTCTTGCAAGTCAAGCCCAACAGGTCAGAGCACAACTTGATTTTATTAGGTGAGCCCAGAAAATGGGTTAATTCGGTAACCAGGTTAAGTGTGCTATGTGGATGCAACCAGAGGGAAAAAACACTTTCCCCAATTCCCTAGAACATTCTGCTCATCTCTGGACTGGCATCTGATTTGAAACCTCTCTGCTCATCAGCTAGATCCATGATAAATTCGTCTGTTCCTCAGCTTCTTCCTGAAAAGCATTGTGGTGAATTTGGGAACTGTGCCTATACAGGTAGTCCTCAACTTATGACCACAGTTGGGACTGGAACTTCCATCGCTAAGTGATGCAGTCATTAAGTGAGTTGAGCCCAATTTTACAACCTTTTTTGCCATGGTTGTTAAGTGAGTCACATGGTCATTAAGTGAATCTGGCTTCCCCCATTGACTTTGCTTGTTGGAAGCCCCCTGGGAAGGTCACAAATGGTGATCACGTGACCCTGGGATGCGGCAACCATCATAAATATATGCCAGTTGCCAAGGCCCAAATTTTGATCACATGACTGCAGAGACGCTGAGAAGGTCATAAGTGCAAAGACTGGTCATAAGTTGCTTTTTTCAGTGTCATCATAACTTCAAACAGTCGTTAAACAAATGGTCGTACGTTGAGGACTATCTGTACACTCACCCAAGGCAGCCAGAGCACTGCACCTCCTGGGCTTAATCTATTTCTTCAGGACACTGAGATACCAGAGCACTGTGCGACTTGAAGGGATTGTACTTTTATGAGGTTGCGGGGACCTCTATTGTTAACTGTGGGATTGGGGGAGGAGAGGTAATAAGTACTATGACTGGTCTTCTGTCCTTGGGGCTGGGGGTGGAAAGAGAGATAGTGGGAATGGGTTGATTAACTATCTTTAGAACTGGTTGTTGGCTAATTTGGATAACATTTTGTGGCTTCCCAGCCCAACCTTGCTAAGACCAACACATAAGGAAGCTTTGCCTTATCCAATTGCTACAAGAAGGATCTTACAACATCCTACTGCAAAGTTGGGTAACCAGCAGGCCACATTCACCCTCCCGGTATTGCCAGAATTTCAAATGCATCATTGAAATTTGGAGGAGGGGGCATTTTTTTTGCAGATTTTTTTCTTGTTGTGATGGCAATAAGAAGCATAATAGAGCTGGTTTGGGTGACAGGCTTACTTTGAATGAGATTATTTTCTGGTTTCACAAGATACTGAATTATAAAGGAACCAAACAATATTCAGGGCTGCAAAAAGCCTCAACGAGGTTAACAACATTAGCAAGTTGTGCGAAATCCATCTGCTGTTGAATCTAACTGACCTAGTTAAGAATGTCGTGTGAATCATAAACCAATCAAACAGCCTTGGTTTGCAAATCACACTAAACCATACTAACCAAGATTATCAGTTCAGTTTAGTCTTTTCTTTGTGGTCTCAGACCAGTACAGGAACCAAAATTAAAATTAACTGCTACACAAAAGCAGTTGTTATCTCTTTGACTGACTTAACTGACTGAAATGTGTGTTGCAACCCAGCCTGGGAGTGTTAACTCTCCAATCCCATTTAGGCGATCCCTTTACTTAAATCTCCCCCCAGTCTCCACCCTCAACCCCCAACTCAACAAAAGACCCCAACTTGCAAATCCATTCTTCCAAGCGCATCACCATATCACTACAACCGCTGCAAACTTGTAGAAGCTGAATTAAAAAAAAAAAATAGATGCTCCACCCCCAGCCACAAAAATGTTCTGTACCCCAGTCCTTCGGGATGAGAAAAGCAACTTCTTGCAGGCTCATCACGCATAACAATCGTCTTCTTTCTCCTTCAGTTCTGTCCTTGGGTTCACGGGGGGGGGGGGGGGGGGTGGATTTGGAGAAATTCACAGCTTCCAAGAGTTGTGTGTGTGGCTGTGGAGAGAAGGCACTCTCCCCCAGAATCTCTCCCTTCTAGTCTTGGCCCCAGAAGAGTCCTGCCCTTCATTCACACAGTTCACACTGCACTGTGCCAGGCACCACCCGGCAGAGGGTAGCAAGCAACAGGCTCCCCGACCTGCTGGCAGCTGTGCGTGTGCACCGCCGAGCATAATGGAGTGGCATATGCCCTTGCCTGCCGCCGAGGGCCTAATCCGCAAACAGAGGAAGGTTTAAAGCCTTGCCAGTTTAAAGCTTCTGACCGTGTGAAAATCCCACTCAGTCACAGATGGGGAATGGGGATCACTGTGAAGGCGGCCAGCGCATCCTGCAGCAGAAGATCACGCTCTGCTAAGGTTGCAACCCGACAATTCAGGCCCACCTCCCTTCCAACGAGAGCCAGATCCACATCTATAAAACAGCTATAAAACATCTGTTTGACCTTAAAGGGAAACAGGATCAATAGCTGAACTGTTGTCCTAAACCCATAAATCCTTATCTCAGGAACAGGGCGCTAATTGTTGTGGGGTATTTCAAATATACACAAAAACGTATGCATCTTTCCTGTCTGGGTTCCCCACATGTTGAAAGTTCATTTGCTCCGTTTTGCCCTGTATTTGTTCTGCTGATCCTCTCCACCACCACCCCCCAGTCTCCCTTCCCCCCTTCTCTCACTAACACCCCCCCTTCAAACAATGCTTGAGTCTATGTTGATTTAACATTGTCCTTTCTTCTTTGCACACACTGCTCCTGTTCCCTTCTCCTTTTCAGATTAATGGAAGAGGAGTTTGTCCATTAAAGGGCTCTTCATGAGATAACAGGATTAACTGGGGAAGAACATACCCTTTACTCAGCACCCCTTGGTAAAAACTGGGCCAACAGTTAACATCTGCCAAGATTAGGGCAAAAACTGCAAAAGGGTGCTGGCCCCAAATTTGCTAGGATCTTGGCCAAGATGGGGCTATGGGAGTAAATGATCGGCCTTCCCAAACACGCATGAACCCCATTCTGCTACTCCTGTTGGACTGAGAATCCATTTTTTCCTTGGGGAATTAATAAGTGTAAAGCTTATGAGGAATCTTGCAGTTGCAATAGGGATAGTGCAGCTTGTGCTAAACCCCCCTCACCCAAAAAAAAAGAGGGCAGCAAGCTAGGAGATGCTCTGGGAGCCCAACAAAGATCTAGGAAGCCTCCTGTGACCCTCAAGTTTCCCATCCCAGAGTTCAGCAGAACCAGAGCTCCTCGTGGTTTTAGTCTGGAGTTCTGGGACCTGCTTTTAGTACAGATCTTCTAAGATTTCAAACCGGATGTATCATTTCAGAGATCATACAGGCACATGCCTTTGAAGATGAGGTCTTTCCACTGAGTCTCCGCTTCAAGCCAGATGAAGCAGTTTTGCTTTCAGGAAGGGCGGAATTCTGTTGTGCGGGACATTTCCAAAGAAAAGGTTTTACACTACTCTATGCCAAATGGTGCCCTGGGTCAATTGGCTTCAACACACCATGTGTATTGAGTCTCGGAATGGCTTGTATAGATCTCGGGGTTCCAGAAAGCTGGCAGAGCCGTCTTCTGTTACCTAAATAGAGTTTCCCATTAACTGCCCACTCTCCCAGCCTTACCTGCCATGCAGAAGAAGGCTGAGTCTCACTGCCCTCTTAATTTCCCACAATACTCCTGAGATTAATCTGGAGTGTTGTGGAAAGTTGTTAACTGTAGATTCTCAAAGCGGTAGGATTATTCCCAGTGGTATCTAGACTTGCTAACAAGCAGTGAACCTACCAGATTCTGAGCTGGCTAGGAATTATGGGAACTGAAGTCAGTTGGAGGAGCTACACTAAGTACTCGAGAAACATTACGGTGGATAGAAGTTTCTGTCTTCCTGGTTTGGTTAAAATAAAGCTTTAGGGCAGTGTTTCTCAACCTTGGCAACGTTAAGACCTGTGGACTTCAACTCCCAGAATTCCCCAGCCAGCATGGGGGACGAGTTGAAGTCCACCCGTCTTAAAGTTGCTAAAGTTAAAAAACACTGCTCTAGCCAAACTCAGCCTGCATGAATTAACAACAACACAATGAAGCCCTAAATCAGTGTTTCTCAAGCTCAGCAACTTTAAGATGGATGGACTCCAACTCCCAGAATTCCCCAGCCAGCATGCTGGGGAATTCTGGGAGTTAGTCCACTCTTTAAAGTTACTGAGCTTGAGAAACACTGCCCTAGATAATCCCTAGATGACCCTAGAAGGGGAGTCTACAATTCACAAGTGAGCCTGTTTCTCCCACAGACCTGCTAGGGAGAAATGGTGGTGTTATTTGAGCCAAAGAAATCTCTCCACCTCCCTCTCAGTGAGTAATTTAAAAGGGAGCCGTATCTCTGGACTGCTTCATAGATAAAAAAGCCAGGCCTGTGTAACAAGCAATAAAACGTGTTGTCTTTTACTTTCAGTCAATTCTAGGGGATTAGCTATTCCCTAAGATCAGCATTAAAAACTTCCTGGATTCCGGACTCAGTCAATGAATGGCTGAAGGAGCCCTGGAGCATTTTCCTGCTGTCTGCATCCAGAAGGTTGGCCCCAACTAGGCCGGAGACACTGTGCCAAAAATGTTGGCTCTGCAGGACGATTTGTAGCTCAAGGAAGCCACTGGCCATGTTTTGCAAATCCTTCTACCTCAGGGCCACGGGGCAAGGAGGAAATCATAGGCCACAACTTTTGTTAAGATTCCCAGTGCCTCTCTGAATGGTTCTAGATTTGGCAAAATCAGCCAAGCAGGAATTTGCTTCTCTTTCCATCTGGAGGCACACTCAACGTGTTCCTATAAAGTTAGGCACAGGTTTTTTTTAAACTGCTGCCATGAAAATAGGCTGAAATGAATATAAGGATGGGAACATGAGAAAGGAGCAAAGCTAGATGTGCTAAATTGGCCAGCTCTGATTTTACATTGAGGAGAAACAAACAAGGACGTCAGGCTCAAGATTACAGTTGGGTTCCCACAACATGCTCAGTCATGGTTTGTTGAAGAAGCCACCGCCTGGTGGGTGTGCACATTGTGCTAAGCCATAAGCTATGGTTTAAAAGCACAACAGCTGAGTTTGCACAATTTGCTGCACCAAAAATAAACAAACCACATTATGCCTTAGTGCAAAGACCCACTTTCGATTAGGGCTGAAGGGCCTGGGCGAGGTTCTGATTTGATTTCTTTTCATTTAAATTTAATTAGAATTACATTAATTGCATATGGATGTATTTAATCATTTCTCGTTCTGTCACATTAAAACAGCAACAGTTTCAGGAAGGGTTTTTGCATCTCTCCTACAGCTTTGGAGGGAGAAAGGCAGGAGCCCCGAGACTGTAAGGGGTATCCCCTTTTTCTTTTCTTTAACCGCAGAGTAAGAGATAACTTTGTAATCGTACTTGAATGTGCTGCAAAGAAAATCAGAAGCTTCTTCTATTTCTTTTTATCTTTTTTCCCTGCATCTTTGTATTTTTCCTTTTTTCTTCCTTTACCCTCTTTTTCCTTTCTTTGCTCTGTATTGGTTTTTGTTCGTTTTTATCTTCTCTTTAAAACGTTTAATAACATTTATATGTATATAAAAAAGAAGGCGGGCCCAAAGTCATTTATGATCAATTCCATGGCTGGGAGCAGGACTTGAACCCATGTCTCCCTGCTCTGTATCCAACACCATAATCACTGCACCGTTCTGGGCTTCCAGCCTTCCAAATCCAGTTTGGAGGCACCACGTGAGAAGGAAGAAAGAAGGGAACCCTCACCCATGTTCCTTGCCCCTGTTTCAGACCCCATGGGATTTAAATGCTCTCCCTCCTGTCCGATTGACAGAGTTGCTCTCTTATTTTTACTAGATGGAAGGATTATCCCAAGAAGCTAATCCCACTATCTAGTCCAGTGTTTCTCAACCTTGGCAACTTGAAGATATGTGGACTTCAACTCCCAGAATTCCTCAGCCAGCCATGCCAAGCCAGCCATGCCAACTCCCCAACCAGCCAAGATGTGTGAAGTTCAACTCCCAGAATTCCCCATGCTGGCTGGGGAATTCTGGGAGTTGAAGTCCACACATCTTCACATTGCCAAGGTTGAGAAACACTGATCTAGTCCATGCACGCAAAAGAAAAGAAATGATGTCGCCGAAACAAACTAGAACTGAAAAAAAATCCAATAATGGTACTAATACAAATTACATTCTTGCTTTTATTTACCTCAAGTCAGATCCAAACTATGTCAGCTGAGCTAAGATCTCACTGAAACCAAGGCAATAATGACTTAATTTAAGCCTCATTGATTTCAGTGGGAAGTAATTTACTGGAATGCAATCCAAACAATATTTATGTAACAGTGGTTTCTCAACGGCACGTATGAAACAGAAGCCAGTTTTATATCACAATATCATAACAAGATTGTAACGTTTAATACTTTTTCTAGACAGAATAAAGGAATAAAAAGAAGCAACAACAAAAAATCTAACTTCACAAACCCTGGCCAGAAAAAGCAAAAAAAAGCAAAAGCAAAAAAGAGGGCATTAAAATCAAGTATTTTCTATAGAAGACCCAACAAATTGCTTTGTCAGGCTATCCTGGTCTCTGTGCCACTGCAGAGGTCACCCACGCCACGAAATAAGACAACAGGTGCATTTCCACAACAAGCATAACCAAGTTATCCAATTAATCGGTTTTCTGGTTTTGCATAGCCCGTTAAACTGAGAGCCAGTTTGGTGTAGTAGGGAAGATGCTGGCCTAGAAACCAGGAGAACGTGAATTCTGGGCCTCCCTTAGGCACGGAAGCCGGCTGGGGACTTTGGGCCAGTTCTTCTCTCTCAGCCCAACCCACCTCGCAGGGTTGCTGTGGTGAGGAAAATAGGAGGAGGCAGGAATATTAAGAATAAAAAAGATATATATAATAAAAAGGCAGGGTAAAAATATGATGATAATAATAATAATAACAATAATAATAATAATACACCCCAAGCTCACCAAGCAGGTGTATTCCCACTACCTGCTGACCCAAAAAAACCACGTTTAACGTGAACCGAGCTTCGCAGGCCACGCGAATGCATCTCCAAAGCCATGTCCTTGCCCAGTCTGGCCGAGAGCCAGCCCAACTAAAAGTGTGGGATAGCAGTGGACGGCTATGGCTCCTGACGCTGACCGTCCCTCCTTTATTATAAAGGACCATTCTTTATTTCCGCAAGCTGTCCTTTCGATTGATTTAATTTCATGTTTTTTTTATTTTCTTGGCTCGGCTCTTGAATTTCCCTTGGTAAAGCAAAGTTATCACGGGAAGCAATTATTAGTCTTGTTTTGTTATCCTTATGACCCTCTTTCAGATGTGCCCCTTTCTCAGGTGGGTCCGAGGCAAGATGGTGGCTGCAGCGCTGCCCCCGCGCTTCGGAGCGGTGGGAGAAAGAAGGGGCGCCGCGGCCGAGGCGAGACTGGAGGGCAGGGCCGCCAGGCAGGTGGGCGCATTCCTGCGTACCCTCCCTGCTTTGGCAACGCGGGGGTGGATTCCGGTGAACGAAAGCCGACTTTCCCGGGGAGGCAGAGCGCGCTGGAGCCCCGGGGGAAGGGCGGGGGGCACCCATCGCTTCCCGTGCCCTGCCAGCATGTCAGGAGGGAGTAAACACGGCAGAAACAGATGGTCCTTTTGTCCCCCCGGTGGGGGCCACTGGGAGAGCGGGGGAGGGGAAGAGCGGCAGGCAGGATTAATAGACTATGCAGGAATGTCCAAACCACACTTTTAATGAACTCCGATAAAGATTTAATGAAGCAAAACACAGAGCGACAATATGGGTCCCTGACCTCAAGGGGGGGGCTGGGTCTCCATGGAGAAAGGCGCACCCTCCCGCCTGAGTAGAGATGCACAAAGACGGAGGGAGGGCCCCATACTTGGTTATAGATTAAACCAACTGCCAGAGGTTTGGAGAGAAAAGGGCGGGGGGGGGGGCGGATGGGAGAAAACGGCTCTCCAATACAGTAGAGAGACAGAGTTAAAAACTGTCCTTACTTGTCCTCCCCTTGTTGTTTATTGGTGTTAAATGGAAAGAAAGAAAGAAAGAAAGAAAGAAAGAAAGAAAGAAAGAAAGAAAGAAAGAAAGAAAGAAAGAAAGAAAGAGTTAAGGAAGGAAGGAAGGAAGGAAGGAAGGAAGGAAGGAAGGAAGGAAGGAAGGAAGGAATGAAGTAAGGAAGGAAGGAAGGAAGGAAAGAGAGAAAGAGCGAGAGAGAGAAGGGAGGGAGGGAGGGAGAGAAAGAGAGAGAGAGAAAAGGAAGGAAGGAAGGAAGGAAGGAAGGAAGGAAGGAAGGAAGGAAGGAAGGAAGGAAGGAAGGAAGGAAGGAAGGAAGGAAGGAAGGAAGGAAAAGACACGCTGATCCATGCTATAAAGTCCTTGGGAATAATTAAATCGGTGCATAATCCAAACAGATTTCAGAATTCTCTCTTGGACCAGGAGGAAGCCCTGCAGAGATCCATCCGCTAAAAGGAATGATCCATATTCAGTTTTAAAATTCATTTTAAAGGAAATGACAGAGGGTTTAATTTTATTTATTTGTTTGTTTGTTTGTTTATTTAAACCTACCTGCTCTGAATTCACCTCTTTATCCTTAGGGTTTGGAAAGAGTATCCCGTTGAACCAGCAAGGAATATTTTTGTACTGTCCAGTGCAGTGTTTCTCAACCTGGGCAGCTTGAAGATGTGTGGACTTCAACTCCCAGAATTCCATGCTGGCTGGGGAATTCTGGGAGTTGAAGTCCACACATCATCAAGCTGCCCAGGTTGAGAAACACTGGCCCAGTGGAGGCAAATGTAGGAGCCAAATTGCTTGGGATCCTCATTTGCATCAGGAGTTACACATATGGAATTAGGAGATAGTGTCAGTTATTCTGCATTGATTAACTCATTCTATTATCACACTTACCTGGGAATAAGCCTCTGTGAATATACTCACATTTACATGTGAGAAAATACACATCTGCTCTCATGTGTGTAAAGTTGACCTTGCTTCCCTAGAGACACGTTGATGCAGTCAGGCCTAGCATTTGTGTTTAAAAACATCAACTAGTTTCGTGCAAAACTACGGTACCAATTCAGCTTTGGGCTTGCCACAATTTGAGTCTCCTATGAATTGATCCCTCTCCCTCAAAAAGCTAAGTGGGATCCAGACTCGTGACTGCATGGATGGGAGGCCACCAGGACATCCCAGGGCTGTAAACAAGGCTGGGAAGTCAAAACCATATTCTGAGAGAAGGCAATGGTGAACCATTGCACCATGTAGAAAACGTCATTGATGTGTTGGCGTGGTCCTCAAGAGTCAAGGTCACGTCAAGCAGGACTTTAGCTGCCAACAGGTCGTAACCCTCGTGGCCTTGGCTGATTTGGAAAAGAGCTAAGCAGGGTTGGGCCTCGTTCGTCCTCGGATGGGAGACCACTAAGAAATCCCAGGACAGTAGAATGGATTGAGAAGTTGAAAAAGAAAAAAACCTGGAAGAAAACAAGGGGAAAACCACATCCACACTGTTGGCAACAAAACAGTATTTTATGATTTATGTATTCATTGATTTTGTATAGCCGCCCATCTTGCAGAAAAGGGACTCTGGGCGGCTTGCAACAATCCAATAAAAACAACGCATACGTGAACAATCAGTATAAAAATCGATATTAAAGATAAACATGATAAAAAACAAATATACAAACCCTCAGTAAGAGAGAATAAGGAGAGCTGACTCAGCAATGGAGCCATCTAAACATGGCTCCGGTTTCCTGGGAGCCCCGAGCCTGGTGACATAACTAGGTCTCGAGGGACTTCTGGAAGGTGAAAAGGGATGGAGCTAATCTAATAGGGGGGTGCCTGGGACCCCCCAAATGTACGTCCCTAGCTGATGGTACCTTCAACATACCTTCTCTGCTAGATCTGACAGGGCGGGCTGAGGTAGGATGAGCCCATGAAGTCCCCGAGGGTCCAGCTTGATTCATCGATGGAGATGACAACAGAGGCTTTACATTTCCATTTTACTCCCCTCTCCTCCCTGCCTCCCACCTCCTCTTCCCTAACCTCAAGTTCATGCATCGCCAGTGAATTTGGAACCGGGAACCATCCTTCAAGCAAATTACAGCTTCTTCCAGTCAGCATTACAGCCTCCCAGGCCAGCAATACCCAAAGCTGTATTTTACCAGATCTCAGATAAGCTGCATTTGTAATTAGTAAGCTGCTATTCAGCATTCAGAGCAAGTGTGTTCCCCCGCCACACTTATCCAAGTTAGTATATTCGCCCAGCACGCTAAGCATAGTCGGTTGGTTTATTGTTCAGTGTGTTGGGCAAATCCAGACATGGGGTTATGCAGCAATCGGGTTCAGCGTGTTGTGTGAATACAGCCACTTGGGAGACCGGCTGCTTGGGCCGGAGCTAAATCGATGTTCCAAAGGAGCATAGCTCTCCTCTAACATTGGGGCACCGGAAGCAAATAAAGTTTCATGCGTAAAATGCAAACGATGTGCATGTCCGCAGAAACACAAAGGTTTTTGGACAGATGCATTCCAAAGCAGGCTGAAAAAGCGAGAACACAAATCTTCCCCCTACGGAAGCCCCAGTTTCCTCTTGCTTCACAGTCTCCTGAGCAAGGAAAAAGCTATCCCTAAGGCATGGGCTTTTCTGAACAAATAGAGCATAAACACCTGAAAGAAACAAAGATTCAGGCAGGTAAAGGTCATGTTCAGATGTGGGGAATGAGAGAGAGAGAAGGGGAGGGAGGCCCGGACAAGATTCCTCATCCTTTTATCGTTGTGAAAAAGATTTCGGTTGCAGTTTTATTATGGTGCTCAAAGGAAAACCTGCACTAGCTTATAATCCTTCTACACAATTTTTTAAAAAAATACGTGTTGAATATTATTTTAGAAGCCCTTCTAGATCAATGGAAATGCTCCAGTTACAATGTCCAGCAAGTACCCAGGAGATCCAGGTTTGGCTCTGCCCTCAATCAGTGGATTGAGTCATCTGAGGAGAAGAGCGCCTTGATCTTGTTCTTCCCAGGAGGGGTAAAAAGGAAGGATTTTAGGACACTTTCTCAAATCCTGCAGGAAATATAGAATAGAGGTGCAATTTTAAAAATAAATTAAGAGAGTAGGGGTGAGGGTCATTTGAATCATGAAGGATGTAATGGAGGGGAAAGTAAACAAATGTTTTTCTTCCACCACTATATATTATTCCTTATTTGAATTTCCATAACCTCCCTCTGCTCATTAGCTATTAAACTTTATTAAATATGCATGCCTCCTTATGGTGGCAGGAGATTCTTACAATCCATTTTATCTTCACAACAATCCTGCGGACTACAATGAAAGAGAGAGATAAATTAGAGTCCATAATACAAACTCTGTCTTCCCTTTCTGTTTCTTTCTTTCTTTCCTTTCTTCCTTTCCTGAAATTTATTGTATCCATAATCAATACGCCCTATAATGCGTATACCTCCAATTATTCTCTATTTAAGACTCCAATTGATTTCTTTCCTTCAGTCACAAGCATCCACAATTTCAATAACTTATTTTGCACAAATATTTTGTAGTAGTAAGTAATATGTTCTTCTCTCTGGGGTCCCAGCAAACTAGTTTGATGGATGGAACAATCACAGCCTCTTCAACTCTTCCATCACCCTTGGGCATCCTACATCTTCCCCAACTTGGGTGTTCTCTAGATATGGGAACTTCAGTTCTCAGAATCCCCAGAATCCCTCATTCTAGGGAATGTTGCCTGTTGAATTCCACATCTGGAAAGCACCCATGTTCTAAAAGTTTGACCCTCGAGGTAACTCCCTTATCCCAGATTTGGTCAGACTTTAGCTTTCAGTGATTTACTTTTTTTCATTAAGTCAGTCATTGCAGTACTAAAATTGTAAGGATCATGAGCTGGTGATTTGGTTAAGTGACATCCAGTTAAGCTCAACTCTTGTGACTGCTTGGAAAAATATCATCATCTCAAGCTGTCTCTGCTAATAACCTGGAGCATTTCCAAGGACATTCCAGGAATCTCTGATTGCGCCCCAAAATGTATCCCTTGTTGTCTTCCTCTTCTTCCCCCTCTTCCTCCTCACAATCTGGCAAAGGATTCTGGTGCAAAAAACATACAATTAGAGAATTCTGAAGTCATATGTTTGTTTTTTTATACTAGAACTTCATCCTGGTCGTAGGAATTAAAACTCCATTCCGGATGATCACAAATTTCTATTGTTTCAGTAGAGGGAGGGGCCGCTCATGTTGTTGTTGCTGTTGCTAAGTCCTTGGGAGTGAGATCTCCTTGATTATCTGTTGCAAATCCCCCAAAGATCAACCATGGGCCATTTCCCTATCGGTGACTGAAGCTGACATCAATCAAAAACAAAGCAGATCCGTTCTGGTTTCTAAACATTTCTGTAGTTTCAACCAGGATTTCTCAATCGGAGGCCATGGGGACCACCAAAGCTTTCTTATAACATTCAAAAGTTACCAACAAATTGCAATTTTTAAAAAGGAGGAGGGGAGATTAAATATATGAGGGTTAGTCATGTTAACTTTATTCCTCAATGTAGTTGAATTTTATTTAATTCAGCTAAGATAAACCCAGTTCTGCTTTTGTCCTGCTACTGCCCACTTATTCAGCCCACTTTTCAGGAGTGCCCCCCAGCAGCCACTCAGAAATGCTGTGTGTGCTTAGTTTTGTGCATCCCTAGCCATAAATTGGGAACTGTCCTAAATAAACGTAACTATTTCTCTCCTCCTTTCTTTCAGACCTTCCTTTTAAAATATTGCAAAACTGCCAGCCTCCCCTCCCTTTCACTTCGCCTTTCTAGGCTAAATCTGCCCGTTCTCCTCTGCTCCTCTTTTCCAGCTGTGTATTTTCTAGGGTGTAAAGCATCTCCATAGCTCATCTTCTCTCAAGCTGTTCGAGTTACATGCAGCACCCTCCATGGCTGATGTACAGCAGTAGTCCACAACTGGAGAAAGAGTGTGTGTGTGTGTGTGTGTGTGTGAGGGGGGAGAAGGGAGGGGAAGAAAGAAAGAAAGAAAGAAAGAAAGAAAGAAAGAAAGGAAGGAAGGAAGGAAGGAAGGAAGGAAGGAAGGAAGGAAGGAAGGAAGGAAGGAAGGAAGGAGGTAGGTAGGTAGGAAGGAAGGAAGGAGGGAGGGAGGGAGGGAGGGAGGGAGGGAAAGAAAGAGGAAGGGAGGAAGGGGGAAGGAGAAAGAGGGAGGGAAGGAGAGAGAGAGAGAGAAAGAAAGGAGGGAGGGAAGGAGGAAAGTTTTCACTAAACAATGGTGACTTGGACTGTGCTTCTCCTGCTGCACTAATCCTATCAGCCCACTGCCTGCCCTCTGGATCAGCCCTGCTCAGCATCAGGACTTACACAAAGTTACACAAAGGACAGGAGGAAAATGCACTTATTTTGCATTTGAATGCGAACTTAATTTCCCATTTTTTCACAAAGACATGAATCAAAACTTTATCATTTGAAATTCATACTTTTCCAAATGTTGCAGTGCAGTTCACCAAGAATTATTTGAAAAGTTTAATATGAAAAGATCGGTACAGCAATGCATATATTCATGAAAACAATGTAATGTTTGTTATATTAGAGAGAAGTGTTTGCAAAAAATGAATGTTCCACAAAGCTGCAAGCAAATTTTGCAGTGGGCAGCAAAATACATGCACATTTTAATGTAAACCTTTTTAAAAAAAATACTCAGGTTTGACAAATTGGATTTGGCATATTCTTAAAAATGAAAAACATAGTGAAATTGACATAGCTACCATTATCAAAACCACAGGCTGAAGGCAAGGTATTACATGGTTAAATTTTGTCCTCAGATTCTAGGTGTATCCAAAGCCTTCTTACTGAGATAAGTTGTAATTTCAGGGAAAAACAGCCATTTTGGTTAGGGGGACATTTCTAATGAAAAAAAAGTGCAAGAGAAAAGATTTCGGTTGATTTTTTTTATGCCATCAACCTGAATTATTTTAGTTTAAGAAGGAGGAGTCCAAAGATTCTTCAGAGCGAATTGAACATCACATTGTCTGAACCTCAATCTGTGACTGAAATGTTTCTCCCTGACTAATACTCTTAACCTGATTATTGCAATTCATTTTCTGGGTTGAACCAGACATGGCACCTTAAGCTAATTGCACAGCCAGGATTCATACAATAATAAAAAAAAAAACCCTAAGGTTAATGTTAACCAAGTGTAGCATGTTGTATGTACGCAACCACTAGGTTTGTAACTGGCCTGGTTAAACATGTTACGGACAATGCCTGAAGCAATTTAATTAATTAATTTTATTATTAGATTAATATCCCAACTTTATTTTGTACAACTCCAGGTAGCACGCATGCTGCTCCTGCCTCCTATTTTCCCCACAACCACAACCCTGTGAGGTGGGCTGGGCTGAGACTGGCCTAGAGTTCCCCAGCCAGCTTCTCTGCCTAAGGGAGGATTGGAACTCACCATCTCCTGGTTTTTAGTCCAGTTCTTTAACCACTAGCCCAGTGTTTCTCAACCTTGGCGACTTGAAGATGTGTGGACTTCAACTCCCAGAATTCCCTGGCCAGGGAATTCTGGGAGTTGAAGTCCACACATCTTCAAGTCGCCAAGGTTGAGAAACACTGGGCTAGAACAAACTGGCTCTCCGTTTTCTTAGTTCTGCTAAGAGCGGCTTGGAGCCATCCGAGTCAGTTCTACAGACCAGATGAGGTCTAGAAACAGCAGCCTCTTTCTTTCTCCGCTCGATCACTTCCCCCCCCCCATGTGCCCTCTGCCTTGATCCAACATAGCCAGAGAATCTATCGAGCAATCAGGGCAGCACGCAAGCTCTGAATCCCTGCAAGCACTAGTAGAACAAGGAATGACTTCCATTTCTTGCAGAGTAGAAGCCTGTGAGCTGGGGGACGGCGAAAGTGTCATGAGGACTAGCGCCCTGCCGGGACACCTTTGCCTGATTCTTCCCCGTTCCCTCATGCAGTATCTATTTTTCTCCTAACCCTTCTCGTTTTATGGCTGGTAGTATATTACCCTCGTTTTTACATCATTTTATGATAGACAGTCCTTTCCTTCTCCCGGTCTTGACCAGGTGTGGGTGTCTGGGGGGGTCCTCCCTTCTCTCTGGATGGTAAACCATAAGCAAGCGCCTGTCACTTTTGTATCCCACAGCATCCCGCGCCGCATTATGTGCAGCTATAACAATAACCGTAAAGATGATTGCGAAGCTGCCCTCAGGGCCCACTTGAACCAAAAGGTTGGGTTGTAAATTGAAAAGAAAGGGAAAGTTGGGGAAAGAGATAAAAAATAATCCAGTTCACTCTGTTACTCACCCAGAGCAAGGCTGGTACAGCTGGAGAGCCATTCATCACAGGGCAGAGTGGCCTTTCCCCAGCATGTCAGAAACTTTCCCTGGTCGCCCTCTTCCACTTTTCCCTTCTGGTCCTTCCACCGCAGAAAGAAAATAATCTTGAAAATTCTTGCCCCACCAACACCAATAAATCTGTCCCCTGTTCCAACCATCAGTTTCAGCCTCCTACAATATTTTCCCCCATGTTTCAGGAAGGGCACGTTCTATCCGTCGCCAATAAGTACCCCATTCATAAAAATCAGCATTTCTCTTTTTCTTGTTCTTTTTTAATTTCCCCCCCTTCCCCCCCCCCCCCGTATCACCAGCAGAGAGGGCTGCTGGGCCCATGGAGGAGGAGACGCCCCATCTGGAGCGGTCCTGTTCTGTGTCATCCCCACAGCGAGGACGGTTCTCTGCCATGCTGTTCCTGGATGGGAAGCAGATGGGTGACCAGGCAGGCACACCGTCCATCATGCTGGCTGTCATCCTTCTATGGAGGCATTCAACAGGGAGCAGGCCACCAGCAAAGGTGACGAGGAGGGAAGCCGCGCGGATGCTGGAACAGGGCAAAGGACAGAAAGGATAAGGGGACCTGGTATGCGCCCGACAGTTTCTTAAAGGGTTTCTTTCTCTGCGAGAAAGGCGTTTCTTTGTCTGCTGTGCTCAGGATGCTTCAGAACGTCTTTCCTCTCTCTCTGAACGGTGTTTTTGAACCGACTTTATTTGGAAGCGAGCAGATTTGATTTTTTTCTTTTTCTATTTTACATGTAATCTTATTTAATTTAATTATCTAAGAACCTGGGACTGGTTAGGAGACAATAATTATCCCTTGTTGTACATAATTAATAAGTTTAAACCAAGTGAGGTAAAAATCATATTCTGCATTATCATAATATTTATGTCTCCTTCTTCTCCTTCTCTTTCTCCTCCTCCTCCTTTTTTTTCCTAAGCCAATGGAAAGTTGGAGTGATAGGAGGAAGATAGCAATATAGAAGGACTCGGGCCTGTCCATTTCTCTGTTGGCCCACCATCAGAAGGATATCATTCTGCAGACTGAACAGAACAGGACCAAATGTGGTGTACAGGGAGAAGGCAGAAAAAGAAACATGGAACTTGAGAATGGGCCAGAACTGGCTAAGGGTTTTGTTGTAAAAATATATATCTTTCCTCCCCCATGGCCCAAATCTTCCCAATGCATTCCTCTGGGAGATCCAGTTGGGCAACAGCCCAGAGTGATGTTCACAACTCCATTCTACGCCCTGGTCCATCCTGGTCATGTGACCCAGAGCAAAGTCATGATTAAGGAATAAGAACCCATCCCCCACACCTCTCCTTATCTTCCACCCTCTAGAATAGTGTTGTCCAAACTTGCCCACTTTAAGATGAGTAGACTTCAACTCCCAGAATTCCCCAGCCAGCCATGCATGGCTGGCTGGGGAATTCTGGGAGTTGAAGTCCACTCAAAGTGGCCAAGTTTGGACAACACTGCTCTAGAACCTCCTGATCTGCTCACCATTCGTGACTGGAAAAAGTCTCCAAAGAGAAGATCCCTCAGGATGTCTTCCTTCGTGACTGAACAGAAGCGTAGGAAGAACATAAGGCTGCCATGAAAAAGCAGGACATTCCCACACACTCTTCTGCCACCTGCTTGGCATGTAAGCCCCATATTCCATTCCCCTTCTTCAAAAGAAATTTTGGAGAACAATTTGCTTTTTTCATAGGAGAACATTCGGGGGGAAAATGCAAGAGAACGATTCCACATAGCATGAGCAGAAGCACACCGAGACATATAAAATAAGTGGCATTGTCCATAGCACAGTGTTGCACAGAGTTTTTCTGCTCCTGAAGAATCTTTTGAGAAATGGATTTGGCAAGAGTGGCCTGCACTGAATTAATCTCAGCAACCTGCCCTCCCCACCCACCCACTTTTAAAAATGGCCTCTAGAGTGTGAGCAGGAACAGCCCTACCATAGGCCAGCTTTGTTGGTTATTTCTTGTTATTATGCTTCTTGTTGCAGGTAGGGAGGATTAGAAAAGTCCTGGTAGGTTTTTTTGCATCGTATTCCACAATCTCTTGCCCCTTTTGGGATTCGGTGCACCTTGATTGAGATAATGAGTAGGCAACCTGGGTCACCCAAAAGCAGTGTTTCTCATCCTTGGCAACTTGAAGATGTGTGGACTTCAACTCCCAGAGTTGAAACTGGGAAGCTGGCTGGGGAATTCTGGGAGTTGAAGTCCACAGATCTTCAAGTTGTCAAGGTTGAGAAACACTGCCCAAAAGGGATAGCTACCCTAGCTGGAGTTAGCCATTGCTACCCCACACCTATTTTAGCTTGTAGTGCCACCTTGCTCACAATGCCTTGTTCTGAGGACCCCTCAGAAACTGCAAAGCCAAGCTTTCAGGCAAGGGTCAGGTTGAGGGAGATGAGAGAGCCCCTGGCCCCAACCTGTTGATCTTCTCAGTTTGTCATTTGAGGAACAGACAAGACGTTATCAGGCAACTAAATGTCTTGGCCCAGCCTTGTATGCTGCATTAATGCAAACATTCCACACAAAATCAGCTGGAAAGATATCAATTAAGGGATGAGCAACTTTCTCAGGTCCAGAGCTACCACTCACTCCTTCAACAGCTAAAGCATGGATTGTTTGTTTGTTTGGTTGACTGATTGATTGATTTACCATGATTTATACAGCTACCCATCTCACAGTGGTGACTCTGGGCAGCATGCAAACAACATATAACCCATGATGCCCTTGTAAAAACAACAACCCTCAAAAGAAAGTGCCACATCACCAGCAGAGCTTGCTTAACCTCCTGGCCCATATATCTGGGGGAACAGCCAGATCTTCAGAGCCTTACAAGGTTGGTAACAAGGTTGGGCCCATCTGGAGCTCTGGGGGATGCTGTTCCACAGGGCAGGTGCAGCCACAGAGAAGACACAACTCCAGGGTCCAACAAGATGGTAGTCTTTGAAGGAAAGGACCCAGAGTATCTTCTCCCTACTAGACCTGGTAGGATGGGCAGAAACAATGGGGGACAGGCGGTCCCACAAATAGCCTTGCCCCATGCCATGTAAGGTCTTCTACGGGATAATCAGCAGCTTGCATGGGACCTGGAAGCCTACTGGGAGCCAGTGCAGCTCATGGATCAGCAGTGTTATATGGACACATCAACTGATACCAAAAATGCCCATACTGCTGCATTCTGGATCAGCTGTCAGTTCCAACCCACATTCAAGGGCAGCCCCATGTAGAACATGCTGTGGTGGTGCAACCTGGAGGTCACTTAAGGCATGAGTGACTGTGAGTAGGGCCTCTCAGTTCAGGAATGGGCGCAATTGGTGCACAAGACAAACCTGTCTCTTTGAGCAGGAGCCATGAGTCCAAAATTGTGCTTCAGCTTTGACCGGGGATGTGCACCCTTAGATTTAAAAATGGGAAATCTCCAAGGCCAGGAGCCTTAGCATCCACAGTCACTCAGGCATCAGGAAAGCCTGTTCTCCCCCATCCAGACCCCCACAGCCTCCAGGCATCAGGAAAGGACCTCAGCAGTGTTCCTTGGTTGGCCCAGGGCAGAGATGTTGTTCAACAGGGCATCATCAGCATACTGATGATACTGTACCCGGTGTCAACAGATGGCCTCCCCAAGCAGCTTCACATAGATGCTAAACAGAAGTGAGGAAAGAGTAGAGCCCTGAAGCTTCCCATAAAGTAGGGCCCTCTGGCCTGACCTCTCCCCCAACCAAGACTGACTAGAACTGGCCCAGGAAAAAGGAGGAGGACCACCAGAAAGGGGTTGGATCATTTGTAGACCTTTTGTGTGTGGTTTTATTTTATGCAAATAAAGTAAATACAGAAATATGGGGTTTTTAAGGCTGGGAATGGAAGTAGGAAGACTTTTCACCAACTCCCAGATGGTTAAAATCACCCCACCAAAATCCAGGGGCAAAGTGGATACAATCCACTGCCATTATTTCACACTTCTGGGAGCAATTCTGTGGGATTTGAGGGTTGACAACAGTTGGTCTCTCATTTCCTTTCCATGCTTACTTTTGGCAAAATCAAACAAAAATCATGCTGAAAAATCCCCATTTTGCTGCAATATGTTAGTGCCCCGACTGCCATTGCTGCAGACTTGCCCACTCTGGTTTAAATCCTCAAAGCAAGCGGAATGAACTTTGCCCATGCCAGAAACTATGGGAGATATCAAGCATTTGACAACATAAATCATTCATGATCATTCAATCACAGAAATCTCTGATGAATGTTCCTTACCACTTTTTAGCCATTTAACATACATACATCTGTCATTGAAACAGCTTATCGTTGGTATGTTTTTTATCCCCATTTAATTAGACCAGCTTTCCCTTCTCTTCACTGATACCTTTTCAAATCCTCAGTCAACATTCCTCTTAATTAAAAGATTAAAGAAATGAACAAACACATGACACTCGAAGCGTTTACATGTCTATGGGCTTGACTACCTAGAAGGTATGGTTGACCAAACTAGTCACAACCTGGAGTCCTTGACTTGTATGTGTCGGAGCACCCAGTTTTGTTCAACATGCCTGCAAGAAGCACAACACCATCCTTTGCAATGGAAAATCTTCTATCCCATGAGATGTGCAAGTTATTATTGTCTGGAAAATTGAGCTTTAATTAGCAATTCGTTAACATGCTGTTTATTTTTCCACTGCCCGTGCCTCTCCCTTCCTTCTACAGCTGCTGTCCGGGCCAAAACTTCAACTTCATTCATGGCACTAAGATTATATCCCACCGGAGATAATTAATGCTTTGGCTCTACCTGCTTCCTTCCATGAGCTCACCCTACAATTCCACTGAGCTTTGTACAAAGCTGGCACAAATACATGTAGGTGAAGGTGGGCAATTGCAACTTAACACCTGCACTCCATTGAAGCTACAGAGAACCAATTTGTTAATCAGCTCATTTACTGGTACTGTATCTCATCTGATGCGTTGATTTCTCTGCATCCTGCCCAGTGCTCAAACTTTGGATAATATTACTGTGCTATGGTTTGTTCTCATGCAAGCCAAATTACCACTAACTCATTGCAGTCCAGATGGACATCCCCTACCCAACAGTGCTTTTGTGACTGGTGAAAAACAAATGTTGACTTTCACCCCAAAGTGTGGAGAATGTGCAGAAATTACCGGGAATTTAAGATAGAATTTATGTCCGCCTGCCTGCCTGCCTGTCTGCCTTCCTACTAGCCCACTTAGGTAGTGCTGGTGGGAGATACAGTGCAGCAATATTTGAAGGACCACATGTCGCTTACCTGGGCAAGATGACCGCAAATGTTGTAGGTGGAAGTTGGTTGCTGAACACCTTTCCTTTTCCTTTTCCTTTTCCTTTTCCTTTTCCTTTTCCCCCTTCCTTCCTTCCTTCCTTCCTTCCTTCCTTCCTTCCTTCCTTCCTTCCTTCCTTCCTTCCTTCCTCTATATTACTTACCCAAATTGCAAGCTCACAGCCGTTTGCAATAACCTTCAACAATCAAACGTATGCAATCAACAATTTAACATTTCAGAGTAAAAATCTAGAATAAAAACATAAAAACAGATGGCGCAACCATAACCAATTAACAGTAATAAATACTGATGATGATGATGACGATGATGATTCCAGATAGTAAATTTGGATAATCAGTAGATGACATTCCAATCGAAGCGAATGACATTCCAGAATACAACTGGATGGTCTCTAGAGTTTTATCTGGCTAACATGCTGTGTTCATGCCGGTGACACGAAAGCTTCATAAGTTACACCGGCCATAGACCTACTTCTCCAAAATGAAGACTAGGTAGACCAGTCAGCTTACAAACTCCATGATTGACACTGTCATTATCAGCTTGTGCCTATTCCAACATCACTTAAAAAGCGAAAGCTGTGCATATTAATTTGGCAATGTGTGAATTCCCCTATTCATGCTGTCACTTTGTATGCTTTCCCTGCTAAATATATGCACAGTATATAATTACCCTCTTACACTGGATTTACGTTGTGTTGCTTCCACTTCATGACTGACATTCACCTACTTTTGAATTGGCCTACAGAAATGTGAGGCGGTTGCTGGGGGCAGCGGATGGGACAGGCTTTGCTTCAGTGGAAGTGCGGCGTTTGTCGCGCTGTGTTCGAGGGGGCATCTTTTAAATAAGTGTACAGAGAGTTCCAGCTTCAAAGATTTGGGAAAGGAGAAAATATGCCTTAGGATCTCTCTCGCTACGTGCAACAGTGCAATCAGTACAAAAGCTGTAAAATGAGCCCCCTCCTCTCCTTCTTTCCTGTTTTCAACTAGGGAGCCCGATGCAGAGATTTTTTTATGAACCCCAAAACTCTCAATGTTAAAAAAATAAAGGCATTGCCTCTTTGGAATTACGATGTTGAGTTTTCTCAAGGTCAGCATGGCTACGAGGGTGTTCTCCTCTTCAGCAGATTCCTGCTCTCTCACATCAGAACTGAAGGAAAGCAGAGGAGGAATTCCACCATTGTAAATGTTTCAACACATTTTGAACATCAAGGGGATTATCCAACTTCAAACAATTGATTTACTGGAATGGGCCTGTGGCATTGGCTTGTGAGAAGTGAGAGACAAGTGACAAAGGTCAGAGATTGTGGATGGAATTTCCAGGTTCAAAGCAAAGCAAATAAGCTTGGCTTAACTCAGAAATGGGGGCGATTGCATATGTGATGATGGCTAGAAAGGCTTCAAATCCAATTTAGGAAGATCATTTGTATATGTGCTAGGGCTCAGCCTGGTTTAAACCTCCAAATCATTTTTATGAAGACTCAGCCCAGACTGCAACATCAGTTTTTGCAGTATGGCAGTTGAGCATCAGACTGAACCTAGCAAGATTTAGGTTTCCATCTCCACGAAGCCATGAAGTTCTTGGACTATGTCGGGCCAATCGCTAGCAGTACATCTGAACTCAGCCTAGCCCCCAAGTTATCGTGAGGATATGAAGCAAAGACAATGACTGCATTCCCACAATAGCTTAGCCATGCTTAGCTTCGTTAATTTTAATCTTGCTGAGGCTGGTTTGGTTTGGTTTGTGGCTTAGTGGGTAGTAAAAACCATCCCATTTGGTTAGGATATGGTTCAAGATATTGTATGAATCCCCCAAATTAATAAATTCAGTAACTAGGTTATGTATAGTGACAAAGTACTAAACCATAAACCATGGTTTACCAGCTGCAGTGGCAGGACTTGCATCACGCTAACCCAAACCCAGATGAACCACATTGTGGCTCAACCATTGAATCCAGCACTGTTTCTCACCTGAGCATCCCTCACTGTAGAGATAAAATGAATTAAGAGTGGGGTTTGCCAGCCTCCCTGAACTTCTAGAAAGTGAGATGAGAGAGTGTGAAAATATAATTCAATGTATATAAAAAGCTAGATAACTTGATGACTTCCAGATGCTTTGGACTACAATTCCTATAGTCCCTTGCAGTTACGCATGCTGGATGGATAAGCACATAGATGCATATTCCTGATGTAACACACATGCATGGGCAAAATGTCTACTCCTCTCCCTGGGCAACCACAACCAGCTTCTGTTCAGCTGAAAGAGGTGCCACGGCATCTAGAATTAAAGACCAGAAGATGAGTGCCCTCAGGTATGTTTCTTAACCAGATGTGGAGTCCTTGGTCCTCTCTGAGCTTGGGTGTTTGCTTGCAGACATTTCATTACCCAACTAGGTAACACCATCAGTGCGAAGAAGTGTAAGGTTTGCTCCCTTTCTATACAGTAGCTTGTCCTGCTAGTGTTGGTGGGGATGTGGTTTCCTCCTTGGTGGTTCCTTGATTAGGGTATTGTTTTCTGCTTGATTGTCTGATGCTTATCTGGACATTGGCTGCTGGAGAGGATGTGTCCTTTCTGTTTCCTTCTTAGCTTTCTTATTGTCTCTTTTTAATGTGTGTAAAGGTGGTTTATCTCTGTGTGTCTATTGATGAGTGTCTGAGTGCCAAGCTTCCAGGAATTCCCTAGGGTTTTTGGATTTGGCTTGGCCTAGGATGCCGAGAGTTTCCCAGTTGAAACTATGGTTGAGTCTGTCCATGTGTTGTGAGATTAAGGAGTTTTCATCGTGTCTTCTGACTGCTAGTTGGTGTTCGTGGATGCGCTCTGCCAGTCTCCTACCTGTCTGTCCTCCATAGTGGCTATTACAGTCCTTGTGTCTGCAATCAAACGACCAAGCTCAGAGAGCACCAAGGACTCCACAGTTCAACCCTGAGCTACAGATATTCTCCTCTACTGGTCTTAACCAGATGGAATTGGCAGAAGAGGGAAAGATATGACCACATGCTCAGGCCAGCCTAGCCTCCCACTTTCCCATCTGAAAAACAAACAAGTGGCTATGCAGAAAACACTTGGCTGGACAGGGTTTGTTGCATCCTTTGGGAGAAACGCAGCAACTTGTTGACCCGGGAGTGGTTAGGAACAATTTTATCTGCATCATAAATCTGTTGCTTTCCGGACGGTTTTCTTGTTCTCTTGTAAACCCCTCCGGGCTTTGCGAGGAGGACGAATCGCTGGGAAATAAATAATTAATCGTATTAATAACAATATTCCGAACCGCTCCTCTGCAGACCACACACTCTTCTCAGTTCCCAGGCAGCGAAAGGCGGGGCGGGGCTCCAAAATGGGAATAGACAAACAGGCCGTTCCACTTTCCCAGATCATGCCCCCCTCTGCTCCTCCCTGCTACGGTTATTTGGAGAAGCCCAAATTTGGAGCGTCAACAGCAGGCTCTGGGTGCCAAGACCACAGCACCAAACCTGAGTGAGTCCAGGTGTCCTGGGGGCACTGGAACTGGATTTCTGCCCCCCCTTCTCACCAGCCTTGATCTTGACAACCACCCCATCCCCAAAGCCACCCACCCTTGCTGCACCCCTTCTGCTCTTGTTGCACCATTTGGATAGAAGGGAGCCTAGCAATAAAAAGGGCATCTGAAAAAGCTGTTGCAATTCCCAGGCCCTGCAAGCAGTAAGGGCTGGGCCCACGCCTGTTCTTTCCTGCTGGGCCTCTATTGAGAAAACAGCAGAAGGGGGGAAAGTGGGGGGGAAGGAGACAAAACCAGAAAGGGATGCATGAAAAGGCCCAAACTCCACCCTCCCCGCCAACTTTGTTTGAAGGCATCTATTTGCAGCCCGGTCGGAGGAGGAGGAGGAGGAGGAGCAGAGGCTGGGAGCAGCGTCCCGCCGCCAGTCAGCCTTGGCAACATGTGGCTGCTCTCCCACCAGAACTCAGGCTGATGCTCCGCAGTCCAGCTGCCATCAAACAGCCGCTACGGCCATCAAATGGGGTGCTGGAATTAGGGCATCAAAGGTGTTGGGAGGGGGGAGCCGGCCCTGCAGGCAGAAGGTTCTGGGGGAGCCAAGCGGGGGCGGGGGAGGCTTGAGAATCAGCACCTGGGGAAGTGAGGCACCAACTATCCCCAAGATCTTCAGGGATGGGCCTGGTCCTGATCTGAAAAAAAGCAGGGGGGCCACGCTCAGAGTTTCTTTCCATCTGAGCCAAGGGGCAAACCAAGAGTTTTGTCCCTGCTAAAGCAAAGCGGGAGCCCAGATTTGCACAGCTGCTGTGCTTCTCGGCACCTTCGCTACAAGTCGGGGATCAAAAAGAAAGGGAATCAAACCACCTCCTTTTATAAAAAGAGGCTCAGGGTGATGCTTTGTTAAAATATCAGTATGTACCCAGGTGCATTGCCATTCATTTGGGTTCAGTCCTGTCTTTGGGGAGTCTAGAGTTTCAATTTCTGGCTTCAGCTGATGCTAAACGTTTATACGAAAAGGTGGACGGACACCTGCAAATACACCTTGCTTGGACGCACACAGCTATGCACGCAGCTACCTCTCCAGAAGTTGAACGTTGCTGCATAGCCGCGGCTGTCACTATAAAAATAGCCACATCTATTATGAAACTAAACTTGACACAGTGCATAAATGCAGCTGCCAGATTAGCAACTGACCTGGTAAAGTGTGTTGTGTGAATGGAACCCCTTGTGAAAGAATCTTGGAGGTCTTCTCAGGTTTCTTTTCTTTTTAAGGGAAACAGTTACGTTTATTAACACACACTGCCTCCAAAGGCAATGCAGGACAGGCTTACAGTATTGCAGCACTTAAAGCAGTGTTTCTCAAACTCAGCAATTTTAAGATGGGTGGACTTCAGCTCCCAGAATTCCCCAGCCAGGAACGGCTGGCTGGGGAATTCTGGGAGTTGAAGTCCACCCGTCTTAAAGTTGCCCAGGTTGAGGAACCCTACTTGGCTTGGAAATAAGTGCAATGGGAAAGGCAAATATTCAAGGGGCTACCCTTGAAGAGTATCCAGAAGCTACAGCTGGTGCAGAATGCGGCGGCGCGGACAGTTCTTAATGCCCCTAGGAGGACACATATAACACCGCTGTTGCGCGAGCTGCATTGGTTACCAGTTTGTTTCCGGGTCCAATTCAAGGTGTTGGTCATCACCTTTAAAGCCCTTCATGGCACGGGACCAGGTTATCTGAGGAACTGCCTCGCCCTGGTCACTTCAGCCCGTCCCACTCGGTCCAGCAGAAGGGGCAGGTTCCAGACCCCACCGGTCAGGGAATTTCGATTGGTGGGGTCTAGGCAGAGAGCCTTTTCTGCTGTAGCGCCCGCCCTATGGAACATTCTGCCTCCTGAGGTCCGGTGTGCCCCCTCCCTCATGGCCTTCAGGAAAGGTATTAAATCCTGGCTTTGCCAGAAGGCCTGGGGGCCAGAGGGGGGCCCGCACCTGTGGAGATGGCTGGTGGGATGATGGGTTGCCCCACCACCACCATCTTACAGATTTTTATAGGGCCAAAATTAGAGGAGGTTTTTTAGGGTATTTTTAATATGTTTTTAAATTATTTATAGTTTTTAGCCATCTTGGAGAGAATTGTATTTCTTCTTTTTTAGTGTGAGCCGCCCAGAGTCACCCATGGGGGAGATGGGCGGCATACAAGCCGAATAAATAAATAAATAAATAAATAAATAAATAAATGTGGGGGTTTGGGGTTGTTTTGTTTTTTTCAGTTGTGAAATACTGGACAGGTTCTCCCAAAAAAGGCAATAGCGACCCATTTCTATATTGTAACCAGGGGAGCTACGTGGGTATGTCTTTCAAGTAACCAGGAGTTGAACTGAACCATAGAAGACTCTATTCTTTGTCAAAGTAGATTCAGAAGCAAAATGTTCTTGTTTATATTATTTCCGGAAAGGAATGACTGAGTTGCAATGGGCAAAATAGGTAGTGAGAGAGGATCTCATAATTGGATCTCTGCATTTCTCTACTGTCTCCCATCATGAAATTAGGGCATATAAAATACTGGATGCCTAAGTCACTTCTTCATATACTAGGCAGGAGTAAACAGCATAATGAATTGATGTGCTTATGGACATCAGCCTAGCACCCAGCGCATTCTTTCTTGCCCTTCCAGAATGGATGTATGAATGCACGTGTAAGCATTCTGAACGGCTAGCAGAAGGGATGGGGAGAAACTCCACCTGTTTGCCTTCGGAGAACAGATATTTCGTGATGCTCGCCGTAACATCCATTCAGTGAGCACACCTTCCAGAGTCTGTCAAAACTCCCAATGTCCAGACCAGCCCCCAAACCTTCCCTAACTCTTTGCTAGAAGTCTATAAATCACATATCATGTTCATTTTCATATACCACAACTGTCTCACTTGTCTGTTGGAGCAATATTAGAAACTAGAAAAACCTTGTCACTGGTTTGCCTGCATACAGCTCGACACGTCTTATTAGCACTTCTTCGGAACTTATAAGAAGCAAAAGATGCTTGGAGAATCACTGTGTTCTGGGTCAACCCTATAGGCATAGTGCAGTTACTCCTAAGTAACCCTTGGGGTGGTCCTTGGCACCATTTCCTTTTTGTTTATGCTATAAACTGCAAGCCTAGTTTTCCAACCTTGATAACTTCCAGATGCATCGTTATCAACTCAAGGAATTTCCCAGCCAGCCTGGCCATTGCTGAGAATTCTGGGAGTTGAAGTCCTCACATCTGGAAGTTGCCAGATGAGAAAACTGCCTTCAGTAAAAGGTTTGAATTCAGGATTTCATTCCTGGCCTGTCATTCATCTGCTAGGTCTGCCAGAGTATAATCCTGCCAGCTCAATATCCATGCCATTCTCTTCCTACACACACCCTTTAATCTCTAAATCTTCAGAATATTCTTTTCAAATCCTCTTGGGCTGGATTTTCAGTGTCTGCTTTGTTTCATGTCTTGAAGCTCCCCCACTACTGCCACTCCCGGCCAGCTGCAACACTGACTTTGAATTCTTACTTACATATGTAAAAAAACCCTGCATTTATACCACCAGTGTACAAATACACGCACACACATTTATAAATATAGGACCTGCAGTGTGGTGTGGCCTGTTTACCTGCCATCTGCCAATGGCCTGTATGTAAATACTGCTCAGTCAGAGGCAGGCTTACTCACACATGTGGGCGATTTAAGAGGTAAAGATGCTCAAGCTTTCAGCCAATATTCCTGGTCAGTTTAATCTCCACCACACAAAAGGAAAACATAAAGCAGCAGAAATCGCTTTAAATTTCCTCCTCCCACCCTTTGATCAGCAATCTGCAATCTATTCAGGGGACTGGTGGCATGGAATGATTCCTACAGCATCAGGCTCCCAGTGGCCCTTGGCAAGAAGAAACTTTCTAGCATGCCTGCATTTGCCAGCCAAGAGGATACAGAAACTTTCTGCATCCTGAGAGGCTGGAGACTCATCGTTTTGATTCTGGACTAGATAAAAGACTGGGTCCCATTTATGCAAGCGGTCGGGTTAAGATGTGGGCATCTCTGGGTCTGGAAGTCCACGAAGGTCTGCTGGGCCAGGCCGAGGAGACCTAAAAAGGTTGAGGTGCGCAGGATTTCATGCAATTATTGTAACATGCTGGAGGGGGAGAGTCACCCTACACCAGCCTCCCCCCCCCAGCTGCTTATTGCACACTTCCAAGAGATAATTGGGAACAGATGCTAGTGGGAAAGGCGTATGCTAAGAAAAGGGGGGCTCCAGAGCCCAACGGCATTTCAGCTCAGTGCTTCAGAAGGCTGTGCCACCCGGGAACCGGGAAGGAGGTCAGCTAAGGGGCAGCCTCAATTTGGTCCTGCTAAACAGAAAAGTATTGATAACAGAAAGGGGAGGAAAAGTGGGGGCAGCCCTGCCCTGAAAGGCTCCAGAGGACCCCGACAGACCACCTTCTGCAGTTCACCTGCATCCTTTAAGACTTTCCGCTAAGAAAAACATTTACTCCACAGCCTCGCTGGCACGCTCTGCCACTTTCCTGGCCAGCGACCCAGCCACCTTTGTCCTTCCTCAAATGGAGATCGGTTGGGCAAATCTGACAGATCCAATCCCAGCCCCAGAACCGGTGAACTTGACCCAGAATCAGGGTTGGAAGTATGGGAGGTGCTCACTGGACTTTCCACATTCTTGCATGTCAACACCTGGGCTGTGCCTAACCCAGAACACAGCGGAGGGAGTAAGGAAACAGGAACAGAGAGCAGACAGCACCGGGTAACCTCATCCAGAAGAAGGAAGTTGTTAATTTGGACCAGGGTGGTAGGACTCGCCTTGCAAGGCATCTCCCTGGGCTCAAGCGAATTGCCTGCTCCCTTTTGTGGAGACAGGACCCCCGGGCCAAGCAAAGCGCTCCCACAAATTAGCCCAAACCCTCAGCAGATGTAGGTCCATTCACTCCCAGACTTCCAACCAAAGCACGGCTTGGCTTGTCATTCTAAAGGTCTGAAAAACGTCCCACGTGGTTTGCATCCGTGCATGTGCGAATGTTTCTAGCGCAGGCAAAAAGCAGAAGAGAGCTATTTTAAGATTGAAGAAATAGGATCATTAGATAGGCTTTCTGTTCAAATTTCAGGCACAGGAAATGCCAAGAAAAGAGTAACCGTTATTTAAAAAAAGGAACTATGACTTTCTACTCTTCCTTTCCCAGCCACCGTTCGCTTCGCTGCGTTTTCATTATAGAAAATATTTCATAGAACTTACCAGGAATCAGTAGTCTACCCCAATTTCCAACTTCAGGGTCCAGTCTAGGAATAATAATAGAGAATCCTTTCATCACCAGAGAACATCTGTAATTCCACATATCTATGATCAGGGAAGAGTTGGAGTCCCCTGCCTCAGTTTTACCTAATCCCTGCCTGTAGTATGGGTATAATATTGACTTATTTTATAGTATCCACAAGGATGACTAGAATAAGGTATATGAACTGCTTTGAACACTTTAAAGCACTAGCCAAATCCTAAATATATCTGGTCTGGATGTCACGTCTGTCCTTCCAGGATTCTCCTTCCTCAAATCCCCAGAGACTGGGAACAGATTGCAGTTGCTGGGAGAAATTCACTCTGTACATAATGATGAGCAAAACCATAGGTGGGAGAGATGCGTTGAGTTAAATCTCAGCCTTGACCTTGACTGATCTTGAAAAGTTCAGCAACATCAAACCTAATACTTGGAAGGGGGACCACCAAGAGATCCAATGGCTGTCCGCTAGGCAGGGGCGTCCAAAAACATCCCATCAGAAGGTCGCGTCAACATTACTTCCCCCTTGTTGCCAGGGGCTTACCCATCCTTAGGAGTCAAGCCTGATTGGGGGGGTGCATATTTGCATAAATCAGGTAATCCCAGTGGCAATGTGAACGTGACTCTGCAGGTAACTCAGCCTGTGCTTTTTCACGGGACAACTGAAGCAAAGGAGGGGCGAAACCAGCTCCACGCCAAGGGGGAAAGCCACCCCCTCCCCGGGTCAGGAAAGTGCCTTGCCCAGCGGGGTTGTTGCATCAGGTTGTTGCGGAGCCTGATTTCCCCCGAGCTTAGGCGGTGTGTTCTTTCTTGCTCTTCCATCCCTGCGAAGCGGGTCAGAAGAGCCTTCCAGCTCCAGGGCCCCAAATAAATAATGCAACTTCCGCACTTTGCAGCGCAGAGTCCGGCGCTAGAACCACGAGCAGGCGCCGGGGGGGGGGGGGGGAGAGCGGGTTTCAACAAAAGAGCCGTTGAGGCAGAAGCCAGCCGAAAGGGGAGCGTGGTGGAAAGGCGGATTCCCCGGGCATCCTTTTCCAACGGGGCACTGGGAGTTGGGCCACCCTAACAAATCCTGCAGGCTGGGGCCACACAGCATCCCCCCCCCGGAAACAGTGTCCCCAGGGCCGGCTAAGCCACTAATGGTGGCAAATCCTAAACGTGCCACCTTTCCTGATTTTTTTTTTCAAAAGGCATTACTAATGTATTAACTAGCGAATAATTCGCTGCCTTATGACCCAGAGCAGCCCCTGAAGGCTGCAGCCTCACGCTACCTGGGGGTGGGCCGGCCCGGGGCTAAGTTTGGTGCTTTGCAATCGGGACCGCCAAGAAACGGATCAGGGCGAGGGGATACGACCACCATCCCACCCCACCCCAAGCCCCTCCCGACGGCCTGCCCCCCACAGCAGCCTTGCGAGCGCACCCGCAGGCCACGCACGCTCTTCGCCAAGCAGAGAGTCCCGCTCCCCCCGCCCCGAACGCATCCCCGGGATCGCCCCTTCCTCGCCGCGGCGGCAGCGGCGCCGGGCGGGTGAGCGGACGAGCCGCTCCGTACGTGGCCGCCGGTCGACCGGCCTGCCTGCCTGCCGCGGCTGTTCAATGTGAGCGTGCGATTCCCACCCCCCCTAATGAGTGCAGCCTCCCAGGCAGCCAATCCGGAGCCGGGATGGGCGTGGTCACCCTCTGCCCTGCTGAATGAGCACGAGCTCCCTGGAGGTGGACGGCGACAGTGTGCCAAGTAGCTGGGGAGCGAGAAGTGGAGCGCGGAGGGGCGCGAGCCAGCCGGTCCCGGGCCTCGAAGTGGGGGCCAACCCGGACTGCTCCTTTTCTCCGCGCCGCTCCGAGCCCCTGCCGGGCTCTCTTCTTCCTCCTCCGTCCCTCACTTCACTTTTGCTCCCACCAGCCCGTGACAGTCATCAAGGTCAAGAGGGAAGCGGGGTCCCTCCCGCTGTGGCGGAAGGACTGCTGCCGTCCCCCGCCTGCCGCCGGGCAGAGGAATTCGAGGCGAACCCGCGAGAAGGGCGAGGCGCCGGGGAAGCGGGGGCTCCCGCAGCGAGCCCCGTCCCGGCCCGAGCGCACGCCCTCTCCGCCTCGCCCCGCCACCGGCCGGCGCCCCACCATGAAGACGGCGATTTGGCTGACCTGGACCGCTGCCCTGAGTTACTTTGCGCACACAGGTATGCGCTGTTGCTGAAGTCTCGTCGCTTTCGGCGATCCGGGAAGTTCCTCTCGATGGGGAGGCGAGCAGGAAGAGTGGGTGGGGACCCCCTCCGGGGGGTTGGCAGCGATTGCGGACCCCCCCTCCCCTCCCCTCCGCGCCAGCTCGCCACTGGTTCCGTTACCTGCAAGCGCCTACAAGTTCTCCGAGGAAGGGAGTAGTTTTTTTATGGCTCTGTTGCAAGGACTCTAAAGTGGGGGGGAGGGGGAGGGTCATAGGGGAGGGTCCGTTGCAAGGGAGGGGGCGCAGGAGTCTCCTAAAGGAAAATGCTGTCTAAGGCTCGAGAACGTGCGGTTCAGTGGTTAGAGCAAAGGAGGCGGCGGGGAGGCTGGGGCTCCTGGGATCCTTCCTTTGGGGCGGAGGGTGGGGTGGGCCGGCTGGGGGGTGGGGACTGGGGAGAAGGGGGGTTCATCCAAATTACGCCTGCGAGCCTTGAGTATGCATGTACTGTACGTATGACCTTGAGGAAAACTCGCTCGGGGTACGGCGTCCCTCCCCCGCGATCTTGGAAGGAGGGAGAACGTGGTGAGCAAATCGTCTTCCGCGCAAGCGACGGCCGGAGAGAGGAGCTTTTCTCCCGCGCCCCGGAGAAAGGGGGTCCTCTCCCTCCCCCGCCCCCCTTTATAGGTGGAGTTTCGTCTCCCTAGAAGGGCGCTTTGGGGTGGGGGACAGGATTAGCCCCCTGCAAGCTCTGCAGGTGAGAGGAGGGGGGTCCAACTCATGTCGCCGTAAAAAGTGTTGGGGGGGCGTGCGTGGGTCAGGGTTGATCTCGTGGCCTTCCTCGGAGCGACTCCCCCTCGCGGTTAACCTTGAGACGCTACCTCGGAGGCAGTCGCAGCTCAGGCGCGCCCTTCCCCAACCGTCTCTCCCACCCCCCGCCCCATCTTTAGTTTCCCACCGCGTTGTCATTCAGGGACCGTTTTAATCGTTTAGCACAGGCTTTCCCTCTGAAATCTGGAGATGGGGCGGGGGGCGGGGGGGTGGGGAGGGCGCTGCTGGGAGAGAAATCTTCCCCTTTCGTTTGAGGGAAGATTTTGACATTGGGGTTTGTGTCCCATAACTCTTCCTCCCCCCAGCACACTCTGCTTAAAAGGCCTTCACCCACCCACCCACCCATTTCATGTCCAAGGCTTAACGGTGCAGCGCAGCCTTCTCCAGCTGTGCCCTCCAGATGTGTTGGGATACAGGCTCCCCACCTCCCTGTCCACGTTGCCTTCAGGCCGGGAATGGTCTTAGCAATCCTCCTCAGCCTCTCCTTCAAATCCTTGAAAAATTAGCCCTTTGTTTGCCATTGCACCATCTGCGGGTGAAATGCACTCTGCACATGCCCAAAGCCATACTTCTTATATTCTTCAGCTGATCCAAATCAGACCCACGGGAGGGGTGGGGGAGGCAGCCAGCCTGCCTCCCTCACTTTGCCAAATTCCGGTAATTGGTCTCCCTTGACTTGGATGAGTCCCCAAGAGAGGCTGGATCTCTGGTGCACCTGGGGCAGATCCAGCCAGTGGCTCTTCTGGCCGGAAAGGAGACTGTGAAATGGGTTCAGCCCCTCTTGGCTGCTGAGCCCACAATGTGCTCGGCTTGGGAAGCTCCCTTGCAACCCTCTGCCTCTCCCCTTGATGGGAAGAACTGCAACTGGGTTAGAGAGAACAATAGTGACTCAGTTCAGAGGGCTTGTGCAGTGCAGCCAAAGGGCCTGGTGGGTGGGTGGGTGGGCGAGTGGGGGACTGGGTGGGGGGCCAGATAGCTGCCTCCTTTCTCCTATGCTGACAATGGTGCCTTCTGCCCGTTGCCTGCAGCGTGGCAAGGCTGCCCCTGGGCAGGGTCCGCCTGGCAGTGTAGCCCAGGGAGGAGCCGGTGGGTGGGGAGGGTTGCCTCCTCCGAGGAAGAGCCCTCCAAAAGGGGCTTGTCCAGTCGCAGTGCAGCCACCGCCAAAGGTGCACCTGCTAAACTTATCCCTGTCATGCAGTGTGCAGCTCTTAAAGGCGCAGGAGCCCTTTTAAGAGGGACGATGGAGAAAGCAGCGGGGTCAGGAGAGGGAAGAGCCAATCCCAGCCAGCCCAGGGGACGGGCTGGATGTCCCAGTAACTCTGCCATCAGATGCCTGAGGGGCAGAGATGGGAGAGTGGAGAGATGCCCCCCCCCGGAAGAGTTAAGGGGGTCAGGATGTGTGGGGAGAGGAGGACAGAGTTCACACTTACATGCCTGGCTTGGTCTTGCTGCCCTATAGCTACAAGTTCCTTTACAGTAACACTAATGGTTGCTGAGTGGCTGTGGTGCTCTTACCCTGGGGTGCCTGCTCCTCCCTGGAACAAGGGGGGGGAGAAGCAGTGGAGGGGACAATTCTTTCATGATAATATCTCTTGAGCAACAGCTAGAGGCAGCATCCAGAATGTGGGAGCCTAACATGGCACCAGTGGGGAGGGGGAGCAGGGGGGAGGGGAGGATAATTTCGGGAGGATTTCACGTGTTCTTATGGAGGCCTCTGGGCCCTTCTTCCCAGAAGACCTGGGTCCTGAGCTCTTTCGCTGAGCCTCAGTGACAAAGTGAATTGCTGCGCAATTGGATCTGTGCTTTTCGGCCCCGGGAAGAACTCTGTGTCACCCAAAAGCTTGCATATGCAGGGCACCTCATTTGGTTGTTAAACACATGCCATTGGTGTGTTTACCTTATTTTCGAGAATAGCTTCAGGTCTGGGGCTTGGCAGGAGATTGAAAAGGCATCTAATGAAGGAAGTTGTCTACTCTTTTGTAGCTGGGATCACCTGCAAGTCGGTTCTGTGCCGCCAGATCGACTTTATCCCTGTTCTTCCACCCCTTCCAATCGTTTTTCTTCAGACCTCCGAGAGGGGAGCGCCAAGGTGGGGGACCTGTGGCCCTCCAGATGTTTGCTGAACTATAGTCCTCAGCATTTTCCAGTTGTAGTTCAGCTGTTGCAGGCCAAAATTCTCTAGCAGTGTTCTTCAGACTTCTCGCCAGCGTGATACACAGCAAGTTCCCTAAGGACCTACTGTGTTCACATAACACATTAAATCTAATTACTGGACTAATCCATTTTCTGAATTCACACAATAGTTGGACGATCATCATCACCCCAAACAGGCTGCGTTCATACATCACACTACACTAATACAAACCAACCAACCAACCTAAGTTTTATGCATTGTGCAAATACAGCACCCCAGTTTGTAACTGATCTGGTTCACCCTATGGTGTGAACGTGGCACTTGTGTACTTAGTTCTCCAAACTTCTCTGTTTGGCAAAGATTCTGGAAATACTCTAAAGCAGGGATTGGTCAAAGGAAGCCTATGATCTCATAGATTATTCCTGGTTGGCCTCGGTGGATCTCTTAGAATACCTAAAATGATCTTCTTAGCTCCACATATGTAGAGGGATCTGCCTACGCTTTACCAAGCCTAGAGACCTCAATCACCAGTAATTAAATAATTTGTTTGGTCTTCTCTTAGCATATGGTGTGAACCTAACCACAGTTCATGACTTAATGCATTATGTGTAGACCCAGCCAGGTTTGTCAGAAATAAGCCTTGATTAAAATGAAGCATAATCTAGTGTACTGGTTTAAATTTAGCCCTATTTTAAGCTGTATTTCCCCCATCCCTTCCCAATATTTTTATGCTTGTTTACTCAGAAGTTTTAAAAGGCTTCCATAAGGCTTACTCTTTGGTGAGGTATGTACCCGCCTTCCCTTGGTGCCCTCCAGAAGTGCTGGGATGGCAATTGCAAAGCTTGGGAATGTTCACAGTTCTAGTCCCGACACATCAGGGAGTGGAGGGGCGAGGTTAGGAAAGGTTGATCTGCAGAACTGCAGGGTTAGGGTTACTTTGGCCACTGAAATGGAGGTGATAGGAATTGTAGGTCAGGTGTCTCCCATGGTACCAAGTTAGAGAACGAGGGCATCTGCCTGCCTTTCAGGGGAGACCTAGAATAGAGGACGCATTGCCTTTGAGAGGAACAAAAATCCCCCAGTCAACTACGATGCATCTGTGGAATTTCTTGCAAGATGTTCTGAAAACGCTAGTGGCTGCTGTGGTACACAAGTCAATTCTCTAGGTTCACGTCCAATAAAGTAAACGGTGAACAAACCAAGGGGTCTGGGCTGCCACAGCACATCAGCCACCCCCAAAGGGATCGAGATAAGCCCTAATCAAGCTTTGTCTGTTGTATAATTGCTAGACCTCTACCTGACCCAATGAAATCTGCGACGTGGACACAAAGCCATTTCACATCATACCCTTTTGGAAACCTAGAATCGGGCACGTCTGTTCCTCCCCTTTTCTGTTTTATTCCCCCCCCCCAATCTTCAAGCTCTCCTCAATTCCTCACTAAGCAAAAGGGATACAGAGAGCTCGCAAAAGATCTTGCGCAGGGGTGTCTGCAAGGAAGGGGTGAAAAAAGCCGAATGGCACCCTCAACCATGCGATCAAAGCCCATCCCTTGTTACCATGTGTTACAGTCCACATTAAAAAGAAATGGTGCTTGGGCTGCGTGGTTGGGGCTTGTCATCTTGGCATTTTTCCCCCTCCCCATGGACGCCCCTGGGCTGATGAATATGATTCCCCCAATCTGTTCATGCAGTATAAATACAAAATAGACATACTGAGGGTTTTGCTGTCGAACCCTTACCGTTTCCTCCCATCCAGGCTGATCTTCTCCCTTTGCTTCGGTTTGCTCCACGTAGCCCACCATAAATAAATAAAAGCAAAGCAAAGCAACCCCCCCCTCCCCCCGTAAAATCCAACTGGCTCTACAAATGATAGAAAAGAATGATTTTCTCTCTATAGATACATATATAAAAATAATTTTAAATGCAGCCATCTCATTGAGAAGCCGTGTGACTGAAATTTGGCAGGAGCAAAAGCTGGCCTAAGGGATGTGCCTTCTGTTGTCTCGGTGGAAATCCACTCAAATTTGCAGTGATCTCAAGTTGGCAAAGTTGCAAGGAGTGCATTTATCTGAATACTAATGCCCTGCCTTGCCTGTATTAAGCTATGCAAATGACTCTCCCCATTGCCTATCGCTGACACAGGCTGGGGAGGAGGGGAGGGGAGGGGAGGGCTGGCCAGCAACACCAGGGATGATGGAGAAAGGAAGGGGCGCCCGTGAAGGCTCCTGTAGGAAGCTGACAAAAATTATCATCAGTGCACTGATGAACTAAAAATAAGCTTTGCAGTAACTCAAGGTGATCTTTTGAACACACTCTTTGGAAGCTGACATTGTGATGATGGGTCCTGTGCACGCGCACACACACACACACACACACATCATTTCATCTCAACCAAATAACAAATTATTGAATGGCAGAGAGAAGCTATTCAACAAGCTTGGCCTGCCTTAGCTTTGAGGATGGGAAATTTGCTGCTTTCCGGATGTGGCACAACATCAATTCCCAGCCTCCCAAGCTGGCATAGCCATTGCTGAGGGATGTTGAGGGAGAGTTCCTAGAAGGTCCCTGGATTCCTTAGACTTCACTAAGGAGAAGACTTGGGGCTACATCTTCCAGAGTTCCAGTCAACAGTGTGGTGTGGACATTCTGGGAGTTGTGACCTCCAAACATCTGGGGAAGACTTAGAGAGAGGATTCCATAGATCATCCTTTAGATACCCTGCCGGAAGTATTGAAATCCTGTTACAAGAGATGCCTCTAATGAATCAGGTTAGAAATCAATTTAGAAACATCAGAAAAGCCCCTGCTGGATCAGGACAAATTAGCGTCACTTTATCCAGCCTCCTGTTTTCCTGAAATCAGAGTACTTATTAATTACATTTTATGTCCTCGCCTTTCTCCAGGGAGTTCAAGATTATGTTCACCAGGGATGGCCAAAAGGTAGATCAAGCTCTATTGTTAGTCCTCCATGTGACTTGCAGAATAGATCACCAGGGAAATTTTACTCCCAACTGTTTAACAACAGTCGCAACAGAGAGCGTTCCCCCTCTAAATTAGGCTGCAGTGTTGAAAGTAAGCTAGCAAGGAGTAGGAGATCAAGAGTGGGTCTGTTTATTTATTTCATTATCTCTACATTTGGATCCTATCTTTTTTCTACCTAGTTAGGTTTCCTCTTGCCCACCTCTATTTTATGTTCATGACAAACTGGTGAGATTCGTTAGGCAGAAAGATGGTGGCTGACTCAGTGCTCCAAGGCTAAATGAACACTTTCCCATTGTCCCCCCAGTTCTAGGTTCTTTCTACAGTACTGATTTAGAGCATCTTCATTGCATCACCCACCCGTTGTTGAAGCAATATAAAGGCTGTCCACATTACTGCTTATTTGGCATAATAATGACTGGGAGACTTGAGAAGATGCTCTAAATCTGTAGGGTGGAAATTACCCTGATATTCTAGCCATTACATTGCACTGACTTTCAATTCTTGCACTGAAAGCAACTTCTTGAATTAAGGATGTCCTCTGAGATACCCTGGTTCCCTCTTGCTTCTATGTTCTTGCTAGTTCCAAGACCTTCTTTGAAACTAGCTCTAGCTAGGGACCTCAAGATAATATCTGTCCAAAGTAGACCCTACAGGTTTCTCTCCTTCCATCATAGGCAAGCCTGTGAAATAAGAGAAACTGAGAGTGAATGGTTGGGTTCACATGGGGCTACCAGAACTAGAATGCAAATATCCGAATAGCCATTAGATGGCAGCAAAAAATAATTAGAGTTTTCTGTGTCACTTTGCTGCTAACTAGTGGTCATCCAGAATTTGGCAGTGCAGTTCTAGCAGCCCATAGCCCTTAGAACATGCTTAATCCTAAATCTAGCCTAACAATATATAACAGCTGTATTCATATAACACGCTATACCCAAACAAATCATATTATGGCTGAATGCAGTGGCCGAATTCATCCCACCTGCTATAGCAACCGTTTGCTTCTTACAACATAAGCAGCCAGAAACCACCCAACAGCTTATTAGTCCTCTCTAGCTGCTATGAGAATCCCACCAGTACATTGTGACCAAGCAGAGAATTGAACCCAGTCTCCCCAGTCTCAGTGTGACATGGACCATTGCACCAGCATGTAATGCCCAGTACCATTTTTCTGTGACGCCCGAAAGCTCAAGATGGAAGCTGCTACATCTTTGCGCTGCAATGTCCTGATTATCCTCTTCACCCACATTTGGGGCTGCACTGATCCATCCTTCTATATCTCATAACCTGTGGATTCCTAAATCATAGACATTGTGGAGAAGAATTCATATTCGGTTTCCTTGTGCATATTAATTGCCACAAAAAACTCTAGCAGCCATGCTGCTTCCCATGTTTAGCCATCAGAAGGCCAAAGTAACTGAATGGTGAACCAAGCACGTGCAGAAGACAAGGCAGAGAGGCTGAGGTCCAAAAGAGAGTGCTTTGACTTCCAAACGGGCATTGGAATAATTGTTGTTTTTTAAATGAACCTATTACGCTTTCCATGTTGGAATATAAGTGTTTTGGGGAGGGGGGAGTTATAGAATCCGCCCCCATATAAACAGGTTAATCTGAGATTATGATCTGCAGTGGCTATAGAAGCTGATGAGCTGGTCCTCACTGTGGTCATCTTAGAATGGAAGCAAGAGGGTGGCCTGAGTTTCTCCCACTTACCCCAAGCTTTTGCTGCCATGCCTTTTTCAAACATCGGGGCCCTTTTGGATGATTCGGGTTGCAGAGCCAGGTGTGTATGTTCCAAGCTTGTTGCATCACAGAAGCTGACATGGGAGGTTCGGCATTATGGCACAAATGATCTGATGCCTAAGCTAAGGAACTGTTGGGTCTCAGGGTGAAAATGCGGAGCGCTCATCTCCTCTCTGGAGATGCGGAGCAGTTCTAAGGCCATTTACACTGTATAAAGTAGGTGTTGCTAGTAGACAAAATAAAGCCTTTATTTCAGACGTGTGTTTTCCAAGCCTCATTCTCTGTCACAAAGTAATTGTCTGCTCCCTTAATTTCCTGCGGCGGTAAACATTTGGATTGATTTTTAAACACGTCTGGTGAGATGCTTTAAGATAGCCATTGATTATTACCAAGTAAAATTGTTGCAGGAAACAGAAAGATTGAATTTTCCCAGAGGGAGGGGGGGGAAAAGATACCGAAGCCTTCAAAAACTGCAATTATTATATGCTTAATGGCCACTGGATCGATTGGCAGGAGCCCAAAAGATCGGATGATTGCTGAACATATTTCACAGGGAGTGGAGGATTCAAAAGGTTGGGTCTCCCCTCGTGCCTCCAGACCCAGAGACTTGATTTGATATACTGATCTAGCCTCCAAACCTGTTTGAGTGGCGAAAAGCCCAGCCTGGTAACACAAACTGTGGGATAATGACAACACTTGATGTAAGGCGAGACTCTTGTTCTCAAGACATGGTTTATCCCAGGACAACCCATTATTTTAGAGCTTCAGAAAGACAGGCAGGGCCAGGAGAAAGAAGGGGGGATCACTAGGACAAAACCCAGTTGCATCTAATCTTTAAAGATAGATCATGGGATTCTCCCCATATATTTCATGATTCTATCATATTAGTTTTGGAGGGGCTCTAGGAACTTGGAGGGGATGCAGACAGCCCTGGGGGCTCAGTTTTTGGGGTCTGACTTATCCTACTCAACAGGGGGATCAGAAAGGTAAAATCTGGTTCATAGGTTGATTTCTGTTGAGTAGATTCTTGCAGAATGAGCCTCCCTGCCTGACTCTTTAATTAGTTTGTATCGTGAGTTCTACTCTCCCTCTTCCTGCTCCTGATACCCTTCTCGGTATATTTATCTACTTTTCAGTCCAAGAGTGGTCGGACTTGTTTATTTGTTTTATTTAAAAGACTTATATGGGCACCTACCTTATGAAACACAACTCTGGGTGGTTCATAACAATCATGAAAAACAAAGAAGCAGTATGTAAGACCAAAACCTGTGGCACCTTAACCCACAGTCTCCGAAACATCACGCAAGATCATCGGGCTCCAACTTCGCGTTATCCCCATGCCTATCCCGACATTTGCAGATAAGCCCCACGAACATCCTCTGTAGCTTGTAAAGTGTGTCAGGGCACGATTGTCCGCTTGCACATGGCACAAATGATTTCAGAGCTGGGGTACCACTCCAAAAGGAGCCACTGAGTTTGTACTCCGTTGCCAATGTTGTCCTGGGCTGGAGTTCAGGTTTGGAACTTAGCTCAACTGGCAAATCAGAATTTTTGCAGAATCTTGCAGGACCAGTACTACATGTCTGGTAGCCGTAGATGACCAGGAATTATATGCCGTAGATGACCAGGAATTATATGAATGGAACTCCATGCAGAAGAATGAGCGGCGGAAGGTAGAGAGACAGATGGCTCTGTGTGCTTCCTCCACCCGCTGCTTGATTTCTATGCTAATTACAGAGGTATAAAGGAGGGAGTCTGAAATGGCCCCACCCACCATTGGCTTTGGCTCTGGCAATAGATGTCATAGGTCTTGTCCAGATCTAGACAAATCACTTTTCAAGGGGAAAAAAAGGTTCCTCAGTCCCCATTCCTCAATTATAAAGTTGCCATGTCTCAGACATCCAAATGTGAGATTCGTGGAGCAGAGCACATGGATGTGTTATGGGTTGGGACATCACCAATCAGTGACCTACATGAAAGGTAGAACTGGTATTTTAGGTAGGAACCAAGACTATGACTCAGTGATAAAAGAGCAGAACTAAAGATGGGAAACAAACTGGCAACCTTGGCGTTTGTTGGTGGTTTTGTTTGGGGTGGATTTTCACACATGCCCCTTTTCACCTGGACGTTTGGGGAAGCTTTGAGAAGAGGGAACATCCCACAGCACACTGTTTTTCAGAGCAATGTTTTAAAGCTTTGTAGGAGACTTCTGTGAATGCCTAGATCTATGTTTCTCAACCTCAGCAACTTTCAGATGTGTGGACTTCAACTCCCAGAATTCCCCAGCCAGCATGGGGAATTCTGGGAGTTGAAGTCCACACATCTGAAAGTTGCTGAGGTTGAGAAACACTGACCTAGACCAAAATTCAAATGCAGTTGCTGGAGACCAGCTGATGCTGAGAGTCACACTTCCCTCCTTAAGTCTCAGGGGGTGGGGGTGGGCTCCCAAATGCATAACCTAAAATGTAACAGTGCCAAGAGACAGACTTCTTACATCCCACCCCTAAAACATATGCAACTCTGCATAGAATTTTCAGAGCTTAATATAAATTGGGTATGCATGGATACCCTTAAGAAAATACTAGGGTTTCAATAGAAATATCCAATATGCATTGCTACCATGGAGAAAACTGTGACCAAGTGACTCATAGTTGTTCATTCTGCTACCTAGATACCAACAGCCGATGGTCAGTGCCTAGCTACTTGCTGTTCTCCATCCTTATGGTTCTTTGTCTTTAAGCTGGACTTGATCTGGGCAGCCTTTCAAACAGAAGACATTTTCAGATGTATTGAAGGAAGCACTAAAATACAGCAAGCAATGTTCCTCATGAGTTTGTAAGGAAAGCATGCTTCAGGAGACATCCTAACAAGTATTTGAAGTCCCTCCTTGTTGCTCCAAGTGTAGTGAGAGTGTCACTTCCACAATTCCGAGGCCATGTTGGCTGAGACATCTGGGGTTGCATTACCAACACATCTAGAAGAGCACCAGGATATAGATATCTGCTTTCATTTCAGGGGCATAACTAGATATATTGTGAAACCACACTTTGTCTAGCAGCAAAGGGGCTGGACATAAGTGCTTAGAGGATTTTCATAGCCCATGCAATTCAGGGCAGAGGGGAAGGAGGAGAAAGGAGTAGCCAGCTTTACAGGGACAAATGCACAAAATTAACATCTGTTGGCTTCTGGGAATGACCTAATTTCTGGTCTGAGCTGATGCCAGGAAGCTATGGCAACATATACTGCAGGGGTCTGCAAAGCTTGTCAGCACAAAGGACTCATAAATAGCAAAGGTGTGTCCTTTGTCACCAGGTCTGGTATGTATCAGTGCCATAATTGTGTTGGCTTTTCCCACCAAATCAGATGGTGAAGGACTTGGAGGAGATCCAGTTGATTATTCTTGCTATGGATCTTCCATAAGGGCAGAAGTCTGCTGGGGAGGCGGGGGGGAACTCTCCTAACTTCTTGCCACACTCCTGGTAGGCCAGTTCATACAACTGTGGGGAATGTCTTTGGGCATCTTTATCTCTTCCCTCCATTTTAAATGGACTTGTGAATCATTACTCAACAACTAGACCAGTCTTCCCCCAGACTGGCATCCTCTAGATATGTTGGCATTCTTCAGCTAAGAATTTGAGTTATTACAGTCCCATTCCCTGTCAGGTTGAGGATGACAGCTCTAGAATGAGGGACAATGGTACAACAGCTCCTTTTTATGTTGAGGGTGCTAAGCCTGCCCACACGTCAGAACTCTGGATCAGTGGGCTGGTCTCCATTATAATTTCCCACATTGCCCCAGAGTGATGCTAAGATGGGGCTATTGTGGGTCATCTACATAGCAGATATCTCAAGGCACAACGGCAGTGTTACCAACCACTAGATCCTAGGATCCACTACTGCGGAAGCCACCAGGACGGACATTTTAATTTTGTTCTTTGTTATTTATTCCCCCAAATGTTATCCCACTCCAATCCAACTCAAGGTGGTGTACACATCAATATAAAAACAATTCCTTAGGACCCATCTCCCAACTCACCCATAAAACAGGTGAACGCCATCCTCAATAATAAGACAATTGCCTGATTCCCACCAACTAGATATCAAAGGAATCAAGACCTGTTTAAAAATAAAAAAATTACATGCTTTCCTGAATGCCAGGAGTGAAGAGGCCAAGCATATCTGTTGGGACAGCATGGTCTATGACAGTGTTTCTCAACCTTGGCGACTTTCAGATGGGTGGATGTCAACTCCCAGAATTCCCCAGCCAGCCATGCTGGCTGGAGAATTCTGGGAGTTGACGTCCACCCATCTGAAAGTCGCCAAGGTTGAGAAACACTGATCTGTGGTGTCAAGCAGCCACACAGAAGACCTGCCTTCTAGGTCATGCATCTCTTCATCAGGGCAGTCTTGAGCAAGCTGTCCGTGGTTGACATGACAAGATGAATGGAATAATTGTGGAGTAGGTGGTCCCTACCATAATGTAATGGTATGTGGGAATGACCTTGGGAGACGGGGTGGGGGAGAGATGCTGCCTAGGGAACAATCAGATAAGAGAGGGCATAGCCACATAATGGGCAATGAAAGAGACTCATGAACCTCCTTAACTTAATCAGGCTGTAAAGGAGACGGCAGGAGATTTGTACTTTCGGACTTGCAAGATTCTGTTAAGGTAGCCTTACAATGAAGTAGAGTTAGCTCATCTGGTCATGTTTCCTGTCTTGTCTACCTGGGAAGGCTGACACGTAGCCCAGGGCTACCCCATATAGGTTTTATAGGTGATACCCAGCACTTTGAGTTGGACCCAGAAGCATACTGGCAATTAGTGAAGTGATCATAAAATAGGTGTTATTTTGCAAAATAACAAAATGAAAAATATAGTGGGTTCCACCAGGAGAACCTCAAATCTAGACGATGTTGGATATGTACATATATTCTGAACCTTACAAAGAGCATCTTTATGGGGCCTTTTCACTATAAACTATTATCTACAACTGGGGCTGAAAAGGGTCTCATGAGTTCACCCAGAATATTCTTCAAAGCCCGGATTCCCTTCTCGGTAGCTTGGTGGAACACTTCCAAGTTATGGGTAGAAACAAAGGACTCAGAGGAGTGGTTGCCCAGGCGAGGGGCATGTGTGGGTCAGAAGTAGTGGCAGAGACATTGAGTGGGAGAGGTATGTCAACCAGACAGGAGGGCTGGCAGAACTGATGGCAATTGAATGAGCCCCTGATACAAAAGATCTATTGTCCAGCCCCCAACTCAGGCACTCTCAAGCTGCCAGCTCTGGCAGTTCTCCCTCCCCACTTACAAAGTGACAATATGGCCACACACTCTCTCTCATGGCTTCCTTGTCGTCTTTCTCTCCTTCCTGGCTCACTTCTAGAAGGTTTTCTTGGCAAAAGAGAATCAAAACCAGTTTGGAGTTTCCATTGTACCACAGCCCCACCTCAATACTACAAAGCCCAGAGGGCAACTTCCTATGTTTCTGGTCCAGCAGAGAAGAGAACACCAAGTCAAGTGATGGCTTTTCAGAGCATCACTCCGATGGATGACTCATTGGAACAGATGCTGAGATCTTTAATCTGCCTGTCCATGCTGTAAATACTGGAAGAGGTGGTCCTCTTGACTATGAAGATTCCCGTCAGCAAGAGCCCAGTTCCCTAAAAGATTCTCACAAACCACCTCTCAAAAAAGCCCTAGCTGGCATTTTTCTTGAATGAATGTTGGAAGCAACTTTATCCCAATATTTTTATTGGCCTCGTATCAATTTAGGAAGGTTAAGATCTGCTGATAAGCATTGACGTTTTTATTTGTCCACAACGTGTCACTGCACCCGCGCCCACTTTTTTCTCACTGATGGACTTCTGTTCCTATTGTTCTTCCTTTTCTCTTTTTAAGCCACTTTTCAAAAAATGCTGTTCAGCCTCAAACACTTTTTCCAGATCTTCATCATAGGAATTTTTTTCTTAATTAGGTTGCATGGCAGGGAATCAGCTTTGTGACTGCAGAGCCATAGCAGAGATGGAGGGAGGGAGATGGGCAGGAGGGAAAGAGAAACGTGCATACCAGCAACACAGAAGATCCTGGTGGACATTTTTGCACATTTGCACTCCATGGTTGGGCAGAAAAAGTGGACGCCCTGCTTTTTCCAGAGCTGAGGAACTGGGGACCATGCAGGAAGGGTTATTCTCTGCATGGCTGAGGTGAGGAATTCACTGCCTCTGGCAGGCTTGGTTAGCAGGCCACAATGTCTTTTCCACTCACGATTCTAATTAGTTCCCAAAGGTGAATTTCTTCCTGAACCCTTCGGGCTAACTTTTGCTTGGGTGGAGGAGCAGCACACCTCCCCTGTGACGCCGCTCTACTTCCGTGGGGCGGACAAGAGTTATGTGTGCTATCTGAGTGGCTTTCATCCCCCTTTTTCCCTGCAGTTTTGGCACAATGGACTGCAGATTTCACGCCTATTACCAGGCAGAAATTCAGCAGTTCATTTCAGCCTCTGTGCCGCTTCAAAAAGGATTTGCTATGAAGCATGGAAATACGAGGCAAGGGCATCCTAGAGCCTGAGGGATGTGATGGGGGGGGAGGGGGGAGGGAGGGAACCAATGGGGGGAGTGTAAGTGTTTTGGAACTGGAATACATGGTTCTCAGCAGGCCTCAGTTATAGTAACCATTAGGCCATTGCTTATTTCTTTGCCTAGGCACCAGATGCCTTCCAGATGTTTTGGATTTACATCCCTATCAACTCCAGGCAGCGTGGCCAGTGGCGAGAGACTCTGCCTGTGTGGTTTAAAATAACAGCTCTTGCACTATAGCCTATAAAGAGGAGAGGACCCCCCTATTCCCATCTCACTCTGGGTGGTTTCACACAACATGGTTCACCCAGCTCAGTCTCTGGTGGCTCCATTCACCCAAAATGCTCCACTGGGTTGTTTCCAATTTTGGTTATGTTTCTTATGGCTCACCATGTTGTATGTCCCCAGACCGTTAGTTTACAATCCAGTGTGTTGCACAGATCCCCCAGAAAAGTTAATTCAAAAACTAGATGAAGTTTTTGTAATAGGAGTACAGCCCTGGAGAACCTAGCTGCCTCTTGCATCTATCTTGGTATCTGCATTCCTAGTGTCTCTTGTTGATCTCTGTTCATTGACCAAAGCCATTCTTCCATTTCAGCTGTGTTGGGACTGCTCCTCTCTTGAGTTAATCTTAGAACTCCCGTCTTTCAAATCTCAGCTCATCTTGGGCAGGCAGCTGGTTCTCATACCAAAAGAACTTGGTCAAGATAGATGATAACCGTTTCTGTCTCTTCTCACAGTCTATTCCTGTTCTACTGATAAGTCGTTACAGCCAGACACTTCTTCTCGTGAGCCCTGCCGTCCCAAGCTGTCAACAGAACCCAGACCCGCTAACTTCTCACCACCCCCAGAGATATAGGTCCAAATATGGCTTTGTGCTCAGTATGTCCTTCATGGGATGTTAATCCTATGATTTAAGACTAAGCACCAGTCAGATTTGTTCTTGATGGTTCCTAGGAAGAGGTGAAACATACAATAATTGAAACATCAAAACATCTCTCTTTCCCCTATTCACAAAAGAGTAGACACAGCTTTGGAGAACATGACATGCATACACACACACACTGCCACCCATCCCAAGTTCATATAATTACTCAGCTATTCATTCTGTGAGTGACAGGCTGTCACCATTATTTCTGAGATGGAACAGTGGAGTGTCTTTTAAAGGCTATTGGAGTCACTTGAAAGTCTCCACTTTCCCTTGTCCATTTCAGCTCTGGAGAGAGAGGAAGCAAATGTAGTTAGAAAGGGCTCGACCATCCCTCTTCCCACCACCCTGCTGCCTTGTCTTTCAGCCACTGCACCTACTTTTCCAGAGCTCCCAGTGTAATCCCCTCCCATGGCCATGCGCCTTCCATCCCTCTTCTCCTATTTGCACTGGCTGCTGCTGGCACAGTGATTGTGGTCGCACACATCAGAAATGCATTGGCCGGAATTGGAAGACGGTAGCCTCTGTGGCGACCAGCAGAAGTACATGGAGCAAAGCAGAGGCTTCCAGTCATAGGTTGGAGGTGAGCTGACCTACAGCTTTTAAGTAAGACTGCTGTATATGATCCTCTTGCGTAGTGGTGGAACACACTTGAAGGTCTCCAGGTGGAAACCCAGATGGACACTTCCTTTGGCCAATCCTAGGAGTGTCTCTTGCAGCTGTGTGTGTTTGTGTGAGTGTTTGTAAATGAGAGAAAGAGAAGATATGAACAAATTAACTAGAAATACTGTTGCCTCTAAGTTTAGGAGAGCTTTGACAAAATGCTCTCAAAGGAAACATGGCTGCCACTGCTCCTTTCTTCCGGTCTCTCTTTGGTCCCCAAAGGACATCCTTGTCCAGAAAGAAACATCAAGGAAAATGGAACTGCTGATCCATCTCTTGGTTTTTTCACTGGGCCCAAGCTTCAAGAGAACAGGTGACACCAGAGGGAATCAGGAAAGGTCAGAGGCCCTTGAAACTCAGCAGCAGTCCCCCGTACTTGGAGTCGCAGATTGCCATCTCTATTAAACAGGGATGCACAATATTTTCTGAACTGAAGCAGTGCTTCTTCCTGGGGTGGTGTCCTGGGAGTTGCATTCTGGGAGTGGATGGTTTCGCATAAAAACTAAATTTGACTTGATTTGATTTACAGTGAATTAAAATGAATCAATTACATTCATCAATACGATTTCTTAATCATGATGGTCTTCTGTTCCATTAACAACTGGAACTAGGTTCCACCCTAAGCATTCTGAAGGCCACATTGCAGCCCTCTCCGGCTCCGATCAGCTACCCCTGCTATAAAGTCTCCATTTTCCCCATTTAAATTTTATTAACAGCTCGAAGATGCAAAGAGGTTCTTAACACCACCTACAATAACCAAACCAGTCCTATGTTTCTGGAACGCAGCTGGGTCCCTCGATGCTCAAGGTAGACTTTGGGATTGGTACCAGACACAGGCAGGGTTCGCTTCAATTTTTCTCAGAAGTTTGATCAGCTGGACATGGTCCTGTCTCTCTGAGGAAACTAATGAAACTAATCATGAGAGGTGGGTTACTCTGCCTTTCTGACTCCCATCCAGGCCTTTGTCTCTGACTGCTTCTGTGTCTCAGCCTTCTTGACCCTCCTGAGGGGATTATCCCACTATTCAGACCCTAGTGGAGTGAGTAAACTTTTCAACAATAGGACAAAAGACCAACCCTTATTGGATTGCAGTTAAGCAGGCTTTAATTTGGAGGGATCTGTGCACTGACAGGCTCTTTCAGCTCCTTGAATCTTAAGAGACTCCTGGTGGTCAAAAGAATCTGCGAGGACAAACAGCTTTGCATGGTAACTGGATTTACTTTAGCTAGGAAATTATACCCTAATACAGCCTTTCCTACTCCAGTGCCATCCAGATGTATTGGGCTACAATTCCCATTTTCCCCAACCCGAGTCAGCCCAAGGGGATGTGCAGGCCTATATCCCTGGAGGGCCCCTGCACAGGAAGGCTGTTCACCCTCAAGGTATGTTAGAGAAAAACTTGTGTTCAGTGGCTTGCTTGACCCAGCCCAATGTTCAAGTGGGGCCTCCTCACACGCCACTTGGAGCTGTCTTCAAGCCACAGAATTTGCACACCTTTATGCTAAGCCAGGTTTTGTACACTGGTAGGGAACCAACCGCTCAGCCCACAATGCCTGAGTTAGCAGCCTGCTCTAATTCTGGGAGTTGAAGTCCACACGTCTTCAAGTTGCCAAGGTTGAGAAACACTGATTTAGGCCATTGTGATTGTACCCAACTCCCTAGAAATATGGAGAAACCATGACGTTTATGTAATAGATCTCTTGAATGTGACAGTGCTCATGTTACGATTTAGAGTCTCCCTACATGAGAAGCAGCAATTGTTCCTTTGTAAATCTGACTATTCCACTATTTCATTGAAGGATTTATTTCAAAACTGGAATGCCCTTCATAAACAAATGTAATAAAATTAATCTTATGAGATCTACCAATCTATTCACATGCGTATCATCATGGTCTTCTGTCTGTCAGCTCCTGCCTTCATTTAAATAGAAGGAAGAGTCTGAGGTCTAGGATTCCCAGGATCCAATGGTACATTGGTATGCACACACCTGTGCGTGTGCGATCATGCATGCCTGACAACTCTGAACTTCCTTTAAATGCATTTGCCAAGAGGGAAGACAGGAAAGAAAGTAGTTTTCTAGGAGTAGCGTGGAGCCCAGCTGAACCGTTTTGGCCAAAGAGCAAACTCGCAGCGCACCAGGCTGTACCTCAGCAGTCTGTGTGGAGAGATAAGGCTATGCCAGGAACCTGGGGGCAACAGCGTCAACTTTAAAAAAATAATAATAAAGCATGCTCTATCCACCTTTTTCTCTTCTCTATGTTTCTACCTTTTTCAGTTCTCTCAAAAGGGAATGAGAATGTAATCTTTACTCTGTAGAGCAGTGTTTCTCAACCTTGGCAACTTGAAGATGCATGGACTTCAATAGTTGAAGTCCACGCATCTTCAGGTTGCCAAGGTTGAGAAACACTGCTCTACAGAGTAAGCCCCACTGAATTAATTCAGTAGGAATTGCTTCTGAGTAGACAGGCTTAAATTGCAGTGGAAAATGGCTTAGCCATAGGAAGAATACACTGGGAATGTGCAAAAAATACATTCTTATCATTACTGGGGGTGTTGGTGGTGGTAGGACACAGGCCCTCCCAAGAGGTACTAGAATGCTGAGGGCAAGGTAGGATTTTTTTTATTTTTTATTTTTTACAAAGAGTAAAAAAGGGCTTTCCATTTCCTACCATACCTTTGGCATTTCTTTGTGTGTTTCTGGACAGTGTTCTTGAGTGTTGCTCCATGTTGCAAGGGGCAGGGGGAACTGTAATTTCCTGCTCTAACTCCCAATAGCAAAAAGACTCACTGGTGGAATTTCTTTTGACACCTTCCCTTGGAATGTAATGGAAGGGGGGGGGGGAACCGGGTGGCACCAGAGTGCTGAGAAGTTGATTGTGCAATAGATAATCCCCAACACATCCGTGGTCTCCTCACAACTAAGTGTGAGATCTCCATGACCCGCTTAAGTGAGGTATGTTCGCCTAAGTGAGGTATGTTCGCCACCTGGAGTTATTTATAAAAATGATAAAGGCAAGATTTTTTAAAAATTAGCAAAAAAGAAAATTCCAAATGCCATCTGACAGGTCCTCGGCAGCAGGGCGTTATCAGTCACTGCTCCCATGCTCTGGAATTCTCTCTCCAGTGGAAATCAGGTCTGCTGCCTTCCCTTCTGTGTTTCAGGAGAGCAGTTAAGACCCCTTATTCTGTCGAGCCCAGGAGGAGGACAGGTTATGACCGAAGATTCAAATTTGGCAAATGTGTGTTCTTGTACATTTTCTTCTTTTCTACATTTTGTTTTCAGTAGAAGTCCAAATTCCTACAGAAGTAATTTTTTAGTTCCACATTCTATAATAGTAATGGGAGGAACCTGAAGCAAAACTGGGTGGAGACATCACAATGTTTCTTTCTTTCTTTCTTTCTTTCTTTCTTTCTTTCTTTCTTTCTTTCTTTCTTTCTTTCTTTCTTTCTTTCTTTCTTTCTTTCTTTCTTCTTCCTTCCTTCCTTCTTTTCTTTTTCTTTTTCTTTTCTTTCTTTTTTCTTTCTTTTTCTTTCTCCGTCCTTCATTCCTTCCTTCCTTCCCCCCTTTCTTTTCCTTCCTTCCTTCCTTCCCTTCCTTCCTTTCTTTTCCCTCCCTCCCTCCCTCCCTCCCTTCCTCTTTCTTTCTTTCTTTCTTTCTTTCTTTCTTTCTTTCTTTCTTTCTTTCTTTCTTGTGTGATTTAGATACTATATTTGATTTGTTTATTATTTCTGAGGGGGAGTTTGCTCATTGATGTCTTCCCATTATTAGCCACTCAGAGCCTTTCGGTAGTGTACAAATAAAGTAAATAATATGAATTACTATAAATAAATAACATTATTTACATTCATCAAAACTTTATTTGCCGGGAGAGGGGGGTGAAATGACTCCAAAGCAATTTCTCTTCCATCCAAATAAACTGAATAAAAATGGTTTAAAAACACACACACACACACAGAAGACAGATTTGGCCAAACAGACTGGCAATGGCTCTGTTAAATTTCAAATGAAGATCGTTCTTAGTCTTACTGGGGGGAAGGAGGCATTGTTAGCCTGAAACTCTTTGCATGCAAAGTAAATATTCTCCCACTAGCATAATGATAGAAGCATAGAAAACTTTCTTATGTTGATGTCTGCCAACAACACTCCAGGTTTTCAGATAGAGTGGATTGGCCCAATTCATGATACAGGTGGGATACTTTCACCTTAAAAAAAAAAGAAGGAAGAATTACTAATTCAAAACTACTTATCACCAAAAAAACCCCATATACAGTAGGTGGAAAAACTGCATTTAGACAGAGTAGTGATGTTGATCCTCCATGTATAGAAGTAGTATGCCACTATGTAGCAGACCCTGAAAACAAAATTGGACAAACCCATCATTTCTCCACTCTTCTTGTAAACTTTCCGGGATAAACGGGCCACTGGCAGAAGCAGAATGCTGATCTTGGCAGACAATCGGTCTAAATTCAGCAAGTCGGTTCAAGCGTATCTCCTCTGAAGCTCCAGCCAAGAAGCCCTGATTCCTTTATTAGGATCACTAAAAAGTCTGACTTTAAATCTTTGTTTTGTTTTCTCAGGGTTGGCGGCCTATTTCTTTCAACAGCCCATGGATCAAGTGATTGTGTCTGGTCAATCAGTGACATTGGCATGCGTGATCATGGGCTACCATGGCATGGTTCAGTGGACCAAGGACGGACTGGCCTTAGGAGGAGAGAGAGACTTACCTGGTACATTCATCACACTGTTAAGAGGGACATGGTAGATGATTGGAGAAAGGACACCTGTAGACTTTATTAGCAGAAATACTGGTCTACCACAAACTGCAATACAGGTGGTCCTTGCTTAACGACCACAATAGGGACTGAAAATTTGGTTGTTAAGTGGGGCAGTTATTAAGCAACGTGGACCTGATTTTACAACCTTTTTTGCAGCAGTCGTTAAGCAAGTCACCATGGTCATTAAGCAAATCACGTAGTTCCCCTTTGATTTGCTTGCCAGAAGCCGGCTGGGAAGGTCGCAAATGACAATCACGTGAACCTGGGACGCTGCAACCATCGTAACTGCGAGCTGGTTGCCAAGTGCCCAGATGGTGACCACATGACTGCAGGGATGCTGGGATGGTCGTAATTTCGGGCACCAGTCATAAGTCAGTTTTTGAGCTCTGTTGTAACTTTGGTCACTAAACAAATGGTTGTTAAGCAAGGACTACGTGTAACTGTTGATCTTGGTCGTAACCCAACATCATCCTGGGTGATGCAAAACTGAATTTTTCAGTCCTAGTCTCCTCCTTGACCTTATCCTATCCCTTTCTCCACAGGCTGGTCCCGCTATTCTATTGTAGGAGACGCCTCTGCTGGTCAGCACAACTTGCGCATTGACTATGCTGAACTAGACGACGATGCTGTTTACGAGTGCCAAGCCACACAAGCTGCACTGCGCTCCCAACGAGCCAAACTTACTGTGCTTAGTGAGTTCCCTTCTATCTTCCTATTTTGTTGGTGGGACCATCCCAGTGTTTCAGAACCCCCAATTTGTCCCCACTCCAAAAGCAACCCCAGCTAATACACAGTGAAAGAGGCTCAAAAGTTCATGCCTCTCATTTTGTTTGCCAGGGTCCCTTGTTGACTCTTCTGGCTGATCTCTCCATGAGAGTATTCTGGCAGATTAAAATGAGCTATGAGGAAAAGGATATGGTTTGGTGTGGAAGATGATCCCTGCAGACTCATGGTGGCTTTCAGAGAAAGCTGGGCCATACACATGTTAAATCTTGGAATCATTTCCACTGATAAAGATAACTTGGAAAATTTGTATGGGACAGAAAATGTGGTCTGAGGATCCCTGGGGGTCCCCCAAGACCCTCTCAGGGGTCCATGAAATCAAAATTATTTGCTAGATATTGAAAATACTTGCAAAAATTTAAAACAATGTCACTCTTCTCATTACAGGTAGTCCTTGTTTAGCCCCCACAATTGGGACTGGCAACTCAGTCTTTAGACAAAGCAGTTGCTAAGTGAAACTGTGACTGTGCTTACGATCTTTCTCCAACTTTCCTTTGCTTTACAGACCTACAAAGGTCATAAATGTGAGGACTGGTCATAAAGTTACTTTTTCATCACCGTCATAACTGCAAATGGTCACTAAACAAGGCAGTTGCTAAACAAGGACTACCTGAATTATTTTTTGTCAAAATATTTCTTTTATTTGTTAAAAAGGGGTTTTTCATGAAAAATATTTTATTTATGTTAATATCTAATGGGTTTTATATTGTTATTTTTACATGATTCAATAAATAAATATTCTATGAATGCATCAATTTTAATTTTTAATATATATTGATAAATATGACCTACACAAACAGGCTCTTTTGGGATCCTCCATAATTTTTAAGAGTGGAAAGGGGTCCTGAGAGCAAAAAGTTTAAGAAACATTAGTATAGGAGTTAGAATTCTTGATTCCCAGATTCACATTTTTCTCTGGACAATATCGGACAATGTTGCCCGGATGGTCACCTCTCCTAATGCCTCTTATGTTAGATATCTTGTTGGATGTCCACATGTGCTTCATGCAACATATTTTAAGTTCATTTTAAGTGCCTCTGAGAAACAAATTCTTCTGTTCCCCCCCCCCCAAACCTTCTCCCCAAGTTTTCCCCAAACTTCAAAATTACACAGTCAACATCTAACAAAATGACTGCCGACTTCAACAGCAATGATTTTGGACTAGTTGCAGGGTGCGACCTTGAGAATAGGTATGCTGAGTTTGGGGCATTCTTTGAGCCTGCTTCTGTTCCTGCAGATACTTCATTACTAAACTAGGTAACATCATCAGTGCAGGGGGGGATGGAGTTTTCTGGCTCATCAGTGCATAAGAAAATGGAGCCAGCAAACTCCATCCCCCCCTGCACCTGATGATGATATCTAACCTGGTGATGGAATGTTTGCAGGAACAGAAGCATGCTCAGAAAACATTAAGAACCAGGAGTTCAACCCTGAGCTACATACATTCTCCTGTGTAGAAATGAGCTACATTTCTACTCTTGCCATCTTCATTATGGCAAGAGTAGAAATGAACCAGTTTGTCTCTGAGGGCCTCCTGCTCCCCATTCTCCTCCACCCATATTTTTAAAACAGCGCTGCTGAGAATTAGTCATTTCATGCACAGATGTGGAGCGTTGCAAGGGGCTACAGATGAATCACAGCTTACCTACCCTGGTCTAGCATAAGCCTTGTTCACCAGGCCTTTCCTGCCCCCTGGAAGCGTCGATTGAATTACAAGCCAGTGGGATGGTGAAGAGCCTCCATCACTGCTCTTTATTGATTATATTTCTGATTGTTCAGAAATTAGACCAAGAGACAGAACAAGAAAGAAGGGAATGAACTGTACTGCAGCTGGCCCACAATCGCCCATTCCCGTGCCTGCTTGTCTATAGCCACTAGCCGTGCCTCTCTGCATCTCTTCCTGCAGTTCCCCCCAACGACCCTGAGATCCACAATGGTCCCATCGTCCATGTCATATCCAACATTCCCTACAACCTTTCATGCCGCGCAGCTGGAGCCAAGCCAGCAGCTGAAATCACCTGGTATCGCGATGGGCAGAGGCAAGAGTCAGCCATTTACTCCAAGGTGAGTCAGTGTGTGTTGAGCAGGGGAGCAACCTGGGAAATTGTGCTTCAGAGTTTTAGGGTAAGCTCAGCCCAACGGTCTTCGGTCATCAGTTGTCACAACTGCCCATTGACAAATGGGCATGTTAAGGGGAAGGTTCAGAATGTATAATGTGGGCCTGTGCAAGAGAAAGAGAGGCACAGGGGAGAAGGCCCGTCTCCAAACCAGTTGTGAGCAATCCATGGTACTCCAGATATTACTGTACTACAACATGCAGCCCTATCTTCCTAGAGTTGCTAGAAGTTGGAATATAAATGCCTCTCCTTCATTCTCCTGCAGTCCCTGATGGATGATGGTAGGCGGGAAGTGGCTGTCAGCACCCTCCTCTTAATCCCAAGCAGCCGAGATGTGGGCAGCTCCTTCACCTGTCGCGTCAGCAACCCTGCAGCCCCCGCTGGCAAGCAGACCTCAGTCACCCTTAATGTGCAATGTGAGTGTGCAGGGCATGGACCTGCTCAGGAGAAGGACTGGATGAAGGAGGAATGAGTTGGAGATATCTGTGCTGGGGTTTGTGGCCAAGGAGATGGTCAGCTAGGCCCCTGGGTTTGGAACGGCTCTTAATGATAGGCTGAAGATAGCTGAGCTAATCCCCAGCCATAGATGTAGTTATTACATTTGTGTCCTGCCCCCCCTCCCCCATTCCTGCTCCAGTGAGTTCAGGAAATCCTCACAAAGGATCGTTATCCCCCCCCAAAAATAAAGATCAAGAGGGAGTCGATCCAAGATCTGGGCTAAGGTCGTGCAGGAGGTGACCCACAGAAGTGAATCCCCAAATGGTGATCTGCTTTGTGAAGAGGGGCGTCCTTTTACCACTGGGGATCAGGAGGCTAGAAATGAAGGAGGACTTGGGGATGTTTAGCCTTGAGAAAATAGGGCAGATACAATAGCATTCTTCAGAAACCAGAAAGAATGCCACAGAGGTGGTCTGTCATTTCCAGAGTGTAGGACAAGAAATAATTTGAATTAGGGGATGGCAGATTCTCTGTCTGAATGTCAGGAAAAGCTTCCAAACAGTAAGAACCGTTCAGTAGTGGCACCAGTGGTCTTGAGGGTGGGGTGGGCTGGGCTGGGCTGGTCTTCATCAGAAGCGTTCAAGCAGAGGCTGGACAGCCATCAGTCTGAATGCTTCAATTTGGATTCCTCCACTGAACTGTGGGTTGGACTTGATGGTTAAAATTAACCTCTTCCAATTTTAGGATTCTGCACTGATTTATACATATGGACTACCAGTAGGAGCTGATCTTAGCATTCTGTTATTAGAACCCCTGACCACTATGAAGCATGGTCAAAAATTAAGTTGGAGACAAATATTTACTGCAGCTTTTCCTGAAAATCAGATACCCAATCCTTGAGAGAAGCCCAGGAAACCTGAAACAGCAAGCAAGGGGGATTGTCGCTCCCTGGTTTTTGGTGTAGCCCCCCGCGAGAAGGACTAACTCTACTTAGATGGAGCAGCTTAATTGGCAATCCGAAGACATAGCAAGGGATCCAGCTAAATCTGCAAATGGACAGTAAGGGAGCCAAGTAACTACCAGCAGAACAGACAGCGCATCCCATAATAATTCTCCCACTTTACAAAATTGGTTTTGAAGAGTTGCTTGATGAAGATTAGGACGTGAGAGAACTGTGATGTTAGCGATCACTGGGGTCACTGTATTGTACTATGGAAAAGAAACATTTGGGATTTTCCCCCCATCCCTCTTCTCTGCTTTACAGATCCACCAGTTGTAATCTTGTCGGTACAGCCACAAACTGTGCCTGAGGGTGGCAAAGTCAATTTTCTGTGCACCGCAACCTCCAATCCCGAAGTGACAGGTTACCGGTAAGCATTTGAAGATGAAGGAGCTGCAAGCTCTAAAGTTCAAGTGGAGAAATTGTGTGGTTGAGGTGCCCTCTAATGGCAACATGGAGGATCGCATGCTCACTTATACAGGTAGTCCTCACTTACCGACCACAATTGTGACCAGCAACTCTGTCACTAAGCGACGTGGTCATAAAGTGAAAGTCATGTGACCGCACCTGACTTATGACGTCAGTTTGTCAGTTCTGGCTGCAGTTGATAAGTGAATCACCCACAGTCATTAAAAGCAACGTCACATGACCGCGAATTGCAACTTCCTGCTGGCTTCCCCATTGACTTTCTTGTCAGAAGCCGGCTGTGAAGGTCTCAAATGGTGATCACGTGACCACAGACACTGCAACTGTCATAAATGCGTGCTACCTGCCAAGCACCCAAATCATAATCACGTGACCACAGAGATGCTGCAATGGCTGCAGTTTCAAGGACCAGTCATAAACCTCCTTTTTCAGGACTGTCATAACTTCGAATGGTCACTGAACAAGCAATTGGTAAGTGAGGACTACCTGTACTGGCCAGCTGATGTGTAAGAATTAGCCAGTGTGGATCAGTTCAAAGTTATGCTGCTGCTGCTTTCCGCTTGTGTCCTCTAGTTTTCAGAAGCGTATGGTGACTGAATCTAGTGATGATTCATAATCCAAATGATTAGTAATCACTGATAGCCTTATCCTCCACTGATTTCTTTGATCCAATTTTAAAGCCTTAACTTGGTAGCCACCATCCCATCTTGTCGCAGGAAGTTCCCCAGGAGAAATGGGCATTGCATGAAAAATTCTCTATTTGTCTGCTCTAAACCTCCAACCATTCAGCTTCATTATGGACTTTGGCTTCTAGTATCATGACAGAAAAAGAGTAACTTTCTTGCTTTCACACCTAAAGCTTTTCCCCCTTTGCTCACCTCTTAACTAAATTAAAAAGGCCCTAATGTCACAACTTTTTCTTCTAGGACAAACTTTCAATGGCCAGGGAGCACACTTAACTTTTTGGGTGGAAGGGTGGCAGGTTCTAATGAGGGGGTAATAACTCAGAGCAACCGAGTTCATATGACACACAAGAGTAGAGTAAAATTAGATGGATGGGTGGGTTGGTTATGGTTGTACAAATCTACCCAGGAGGATGAACCAGGCCACCACACTAAGCCAGACCATGATTTATTTGTTTGGACACTGCCTGTCCGCCCTTTCGAGATAGTCCAGACAGGGAACCAAAGCCATGAGTACTAACACTACCTTTATTATAAGGTTACAATAACAGACCCTTGCAAATCTGAAAGTGCTTCCCCCCTCCCCTGCCTTTACTTTCCAGAGAACAAGGGAGGGTCCCTTCTGAGGCACTTTCTCCACCCCCGCTCCTTCTGTGGGCTGAGATATCTCTTGTCAGACCACTGTTGAGGCTGCAGCTCTTCCTCCTGTCTCCCAAGGTTATTCTCACAGCCCACTGCACTGCCCATGATATGAACCCAGCTTTACATGTTGAGTCAAGCTCTCCTAAGACCATGTCTGCCTTGACAGGTGGGCTAAAGGAGGTGTCCCCATCCCAGATGCCAACAGTGACAGCTATGAGGCCACGGTCGACCAGTCGTTCTTCACAGAGCCTGTGTCGTGTGAGGTGTCCAACGCTGTAGGCAGCACCAATGTTAGCACTCTGGTGGACGTCCATTGTGAGTCAAAACTTTCAAGAAGGAATTAGGGAAGGGGTTGGGGGCTTCAGGCAGGCACTTCTTCTAGACTGAACCTGCAATTTCTACTGGTAAACCAGGGATGCAGAAATGAAGTAGAAACCAGTCTTGGGCAATCCTTTTGGAGGCTTTGCCTTAATCTAGTGGAGAGAGACAGACTATGAGATAGACAATGAGATATAAACTATAGGTAGACTGTGGGATACAGAGATAGACTAAGAAGTGAGATGGGATCCTGATGCCTCTACCAGCCTCTTGGCTACTGTCATTGATGCTCAGCCATCCCTTTCCTCTTCTTTGCTTCTATAGTTGGACCTCACCTTGTCTCCCAGCCCAAGCCCCTGACAGTTGACATTGGCTCAGATGCCTCTTTTACCTGCACCTGGACGGGGAACCCGCCTCTTACCTTGGCCTGGACAAAGAAAGGATCCAGTGTGGTGAGTGGACCCTTGGCAGTCAATTTCCGTTTTCTCTACAATATTGATAGTGACCACAAGCCCGATGTCAGAAGGTAGACAAGAGATCTGAGAGAGACTTTCACCAAAGTCCTAACCATAGAGTCAGATTTAGGCATCAGCTAAAGTAACATAGAGGTTCATAGTCTAAAGGGGCCTCTCAACATTTCAGAAGTTTTTTTCATTTATTATTAGGAGGGATCTGGTAGCACCTTTTCTGATGAACACATTTGGTTAGAAGGCATCAGCTTTCAAGAGCTGTGTCTGATGAAGTGAGAAAGCTGATGCCTTCTAATCAAATGTGTTCATCAGAAAAGGTGCTACCAGACTCCTGATTTCTTGGCACCACAGACTAACACTGCTCTCCTCCTTCAATTTCATATAAGAAAGTCTCCATCAATTAAGCCCTCCTCTGTGGTTCACATTTCCTTATTAATTGATTAAAATATTCTTGGTTTCCGCATGCATTGGCACCTTCTATTCAAAGAGAGCCCATCCCCAGCCCATCACGGGTCTGTTATGCATCCTGGTGGCATTCTTGCCAAGTTCAATTGTTCCACAGCCTTCTTCTCTGTTAGCACTTGCCAAATATTGCTCTACTGCCGTGTTTCTCAATCTCGGCAACTTTAAGATGTGTGGACTTCAATCCCAGAATTCCCCAGCCAGCATGGTTGGCTGGCGGGTTCTGGGAGTTGAAGTCCACACATCTTAAAGTTGCTGAGGTTGAGAAACACTGCTGTACCACTTCCCATAGCTTAGGGCCTCCCCAGGTCTAAATTTGGCCCTGCCAAATTTCCAGCTTTGCAACTTGCAAATAATGCCAAGGCTGGGACCACCAGTAACAAAAGGTCTATTCCACCAATCCTCCCCTTTCTTTGAAAGGGACATTGTAGGAAGAGAAACCTGTTAATTGACAGTAACCCCAAATCAAGAGTCTGCAAGGTAGCACCTTTTCCAACTAACAGATTTAATTCAAAGGTGCCATCCAACGGATGAAGGGTGTTGCAGATCACAAAAGCTTATGCCGTTTAATAAAATGCATTAGCGGAAAGGGTGCTACCAGACTCCTTTTGATTCATTCTTTCAAGTGGGGGTGGGCAACCCATGGACCCCCCAATATTTTTAGAACCTCAGAAAAAGGACATCGTCCTTTGCCATTAAGGAAGACACGGTCAACTGAGCCAACCTACACCAACAGGTGCTGAGTAACGGCAACACGCTGCATCTCAAGGCAGTGACGCAGGAGGACGCCGGCATTTACGTGTGCAAAGCCATCGTGCCCCGCATTGGAGTGGCTGAGAAAGAGGTGGCCCTGGCTGTGAATGGTGAGAGTTCAAGGCTTGGAAGGGGGGATCTGGCAAAGACAGGAAAGGGCTCAAACAATTTCCCAAATGGGGAGAGGAATTGCTGGGAGGAAAGAGGAAAGTAGAAGGACCTTCCCCATCCTCATTTCTTGACACCATCCCATTTTAATCAAATCAAGGCTCCCTACCAAACCCTTTTCAACAAGGAGCTAAGGGGTCTGGCACATCAGAGGTTACCTGACATCCCCTAATTTTCAATGGACAAGAATATATGTAGCTCAGGGTTGAACTATGGAGTCCTTGGCACTCCCTGAGCTTGTATCTACAACATACTTACATCTACAACACTGTAGATGTACATACTTATATCTACAGCATTGTAGATGTACATTCTTACATCTATAACATTGAGCACTGTATCTACAACATACAGTATAAGCACTGTAACAGCTACTGTAGGACAGGCAGACAGAAGACTAGCAGAGCACATCCATGAACAGCAACTAGCAGTCAGAAGACACAAGGAAAACTCCTTAATCTCATAACACATGGACAGACTCAACCACAGTTTCAGCTTGGAAACTGTGAGCATCCTCGACCAAGCTAAATGCAAAAGCGCTAGGGAATTCCTGGAAGCTTGGCACTTAGACAAATCAGCCATCAGTAGACACATAGAAATAAACCCCATTTACACACCATTCAAAAGAGACAATAAAAAAGCTAGGAAGGAAACAAAATGACCAGAACACATCCTCTCCAGCAGCCTACACCCAGATAAGCTGGGATTAACACCAGACAATCAAGCAGAAAATGATACTCTAATCAAGGAACTACCAAGGAGAAAACCACACCCCACCAACACTGGCCGGGCAAGCTGCTGTATATAAACAGGAAGCAAACCCAACACTCATTCGCACTGATGATGTTACCTAGTCAGGTAATGAAAACTCTGCAAGCAAACGCCCAAGCTCAGAGAGGACCAAGGACTCCACAGCCTCTAATTTGCTCAGGTTGTGCCTTTATTTCCAGGTCCACCCATTATCAGCGCTGAACCAAGCCAGCAGACAGCAGTGGGGGCCAAGGCCCGGCTGGAGTGCTTGGTGGAAAGCGTCCCACGCCCCGACAGGATCGTAAGTATTTCAGTCTGCCTGCTCGCTTCCACTTGCCTTCGTTAGATCTTTGCACAATTTGTCATATCAGCTCAGAATTCAGAACCCTGGAAACGGCAGTTGTTCTTTAAGGGTGTACAAGTTGCTAGTCCTCAAGATATATTGTGTATAATATTGCAAAGATAGCTACTTTGTTAGCTTGATTCATTTGTTAGATACTTTTCAAGATTAAAGTCTTCTTAAGGTATATTACAACATTAAAGGGAAGCATAAATGCTACATGGGTATGCCTGTACAGAGTCACTCGATGAATTAGCTGCCTTGAAATAGTTTCCCTGAGAGCATTTGAGAACCAATGAAAAAAAAATTCAGCAATACCAAACAATTTTAAAACATGAATGACCAATACCTATTTCAAAAAGGAAGCTCAGGTGAATTAGCTATTTAAAAAAAGAGTTCAAACCAACCAACATCAGCTCCATTACAAACAAGCCAATGACATCATAAATAAGATACAGGTAGTCCTCACTTAACGACCATTCATTTAGCAACCATTCAAAGTTATGACAGTGCTGGAAAAAGCTATTTACAACTGGTCCTCACACTTACGATGGTTGCAGCATCCTGGGGTCATGTGATCGCGATTTGCGACCTTCCCAGCCAGCTTCCAGCAAGCAAAGTCAATGGGGAACCATGTGATTTGCTTAACGGCCATGTGACTTGCTTAACAACCACAGCAAAAAATGTAAAATCAGATGCGATCACATGGTGCCTTGTTTAATGGCCACCTCACTTAACAATGAATTTTCCGGTCCCTGTTGTGGTCTTTAAGTGAGGACTACCTGTAATCTCAATTAAAAAGAGTTTTCTTCAAATCCCTTTGGATGGCCAACACTGATGGGGCCATCTGTCCATCTCTACAGAACAAGATGAGGGGCCAATGCCGAGAAGGTCCTGTCACTAGTGTCAGCAGTGATTCAGATCTTCACATCATACCAGCCAAAGAACCGGTAGATTCGGTCAACATGGACAATCCTTCAACTAACCTGGGTGAAAGGACATCTAGCTTTTATAACAGGAGGGGCTATTATAGGAAGTGAGCTAATTTGCTTGGCTGATCCAGCTTCTGCCTTGCTGACCAAGACAACTATGTCAATTGTTTTATTTCTACCCATTCATATCCTTGTCATGTGCTTCAGATAGCCTTCAGGCCCCTAGCAAATAATGAAGCACCACAATAAAAGAATGTAATTGATGGGTGTACAATCAGTTAAAAACAGCAAGCAGTCTGGAACGGAATTATTAATGAAACAATAAGTCTGAAATCCAATTTCTCATCTTCCCCCAAAGCTCACCAGGCTCAGGCTGCAGAAATACACAGGCTTACCTGCTTGTCTCCGTGGAGACTTCTCTCTGCGTAGATGTGCAGAGATGTGCAGTGTTGTTATCTCCCTTCTCCAAAATCAAAGCCATGCAAGCCCATTAATTTACCATAGGGAAGGGCCTTGGGGCCAAGAGAATCAGCCCCAAAAAAGCTGCGGACCACAATTGTACTGAGCAGGGCTCGATTTGAGGGTGCAAACCAGCTTTCTCCAACCGGAGATCAGGGCTGATGAGAGAAAGACCAGAGTGTCCTGCTGTGTCAGGTTGGGGATGGCTTTCAGAAGCAAATTAATCCTAGCATGGGCTCCAGTCCTTGTGTTATCTGGCCAGGACTTGTCAGCCCTTCGAGGTGGACCAGACTTGAACACCAAAGTTACGAATACTAAAACTATTTTTATTAGAGGGTTACAGGAACAGAATGTTGCAACTCTGAAAGTGCTTCCCCCTCCTTCCCTTCATCCTCGTGAGGACTAGGGAAGGTCTTGCCTAAGGCACTTTCTTGAATTGCATTCCTGCTTTGGACTCAGATTTCTCTTATCTGACCACTGCCTCAGCTGCAGGTCTTCCTCCTCTTCCTCAAGGTTATTCTCCCAGCCCATTACAGGACTTTGGGACAGAGCTCTAGGGCCCTTTCTGCCAAATGAACAGGAGGGGGCCTGAAGCCTTGCCGGGGGGGGGGGGCTTGTAAAATGTTAGGTCCAGAATTTAAAATTACCTAAGTGCTTCCCTGCTTCTAGGGGGTGGATGGTGTCAGTGCAGGATCTCAGCAGTCAGCATTTCCTTTGGCTGCCAAGCCAAAGCAGGATGAATTGCACAAAAGTGAAAGCCAGCTGTCTGGGCAAAGCTGCTTTATTTGCAGACTGCATACGGGTCACTGAATCCAGATTCCTGTGGCCCAGAATGCCAGTGCTCTTAGCTGCAGGGAACACAGGCTTCTCCCTTTCATTTCTCCCTGAACAAGTAGGGGAGGCAGCTTCTCCGTGACTGGTGCCGCTTTCTCATGTGCCTGGTTTTCTAAGTAGCCAATACAGTCACAAATCCCTGATGTGGCTTGCGATAGCACGGCTCTCTGCAGTTCCCATTTTTCCCTCCATGCATTTTTTTTTTCCCTGTAAAAAAAGAAACCGTATCACCAGCCATCCACCCCTACAACTCTCGGCTAAAAAGAATTTAAAAATAAAAATGGAATCCCTGGAGGGGGGGAAAATGATCTAACTCTACTCCCGCCATACCAAAGGGGCCAAGAACAAGCCAGCATATAGCTTGCAGCTCCAAATCACTTTCCCAGGTGGCTTCATTTTCCCCATGCAAATTCCAGCCATTTTTTTTTCCTCCAGTCAGTCTGCAAACAGAAAAAAGAAAAGACAAATGAGATGTGCAGTTGTATGCAGGTAATAAACACCTTTTCTGAGCTGGTGATGCCCGGCTCAGTATTAACCACGAGTAAGAAAAGTCAGCCAAGAGGTTTATTTTCTAAAAGGACTTCCACATGGCAGCTGCCACGCAGGTGCTAGCTATCGAGTTTCTCCCCAGGGCCCCTAGTCTCAACTTTCTCTTCTGCGCCAGGCATGGGCATGGGGCGAACGGATGCTGGATGCTGGCTCACTGGATCGTTTCACAGTGGACACCGTAGTGACCGAGCAAGGGGTGCTCTCAGCTCTGCTGATCGACCCAACCCACGATGACGACTTTGCGCTTCCTTACAACTGCACGGCCTGGAACCGCTTTGGCGCACGCTCTGTTGCAGTCAGCTTACGTCGCCAAGGTGCGTCTCCTCCTTTTGCTGGACAAAGTTTGGGCATGGCTGCCTGGACTCAGTAGCTTGCTGTAGCTAATTGGCTGGGTTTGTGCAACATACAATCAGTCTTCATGGCACAGAGCTGGGTAATTTGCAGGACTGCCTATCTCCAATCAATTCTGCCTGTCCCACAAGATCCAGAAGGAGGGGCATGCTCCAAGGTCCCTCTGTAGAGCATGACATCTGATGGGACCCAGGAAGCGTGCCTTCTTCATTGCAGTTCCTGCTGCGTGGAACAGCATTCCTCCTGAGGTTCAGATGGTCCCAACTCTCTGGCCTTTTGCAAGGCCGTGAAAACCCGGCTCTTCCCCCAGGCAGTGAGCCAGGATGTTATAGATGAGCCCCGTCTGAAAGGATTAAGATTGTGTTTGGCCTCAGATGTATTTTGGTACTTATTGTTGTTTTTATTGGGGGTTATTGGTTGTTATTTGTTTTAACCTGATGTTAGCTACCCAGAGTTGCAAATTATGAGATGGATGGATGGATGGATGGATGGATGGATGGATGGATGGATGGATGGATGGATGGATGGATGGATGGATGGGGGAGGGAGGGAGGGAGGGAGGGAGGAAGGAAGGAAGGAAGGAAGGAAGGAAGGAAGGAAGGAAGGAAGGAAGGAAGGAAGGAAGGAAGGAAGGAAGGAAGGAAGGAAGGAAGGAAGGAAAAAAATGGAGTTGGGTCCTTTGCAGTTCAGCATATTACTAAAAAACAATACGCTAAGGTACCAATATCTTAACATGCAGTCAAAATTCAGTAGGAGTCTGGTAGCACCTTTTCAGACTCATAGATTGTATTAAAAGGAAGGATAAGTGAACAGTAGATCACTTCATCAGATGCAGGTGATCACCACTTCCTGACTTGAAAAATCCCCATGAGAGGAATTTCCTCCTCACGAAAGATGGTTTTACCCAACGTACTCCATGAGGTTAGATAAGCATCGACCCGATGCAGCATCCGTATTATGTTCGGTCAGTTTTTCATCTTGATTAGCATCTTGCGCAAACCCAGGTCATTGGGCCAGTTCGGTTTCTTGCGCTTTGGCCAAAAATGAGTCAATTCAGTAACCAGATTAAAAGCATTACATGAAGGTAGTGACTCTTTCTCCACGCAAACCACACTGCCAGTCCATTACTGCTTTCCAAAGCAGTAATGAATCTTGGCTGGTGTGTCTGAAGTCTTTGGAAGCAGGAGAAAAATGAGGAGGATCACTAAGAAGAGAAAGACGGCGGCTTTCTCCAGCTTGGAGTCTCCAAGTGGGAGAAGGCTGTCGTAGATCCAGAGATGAAACTAATCCGAGCAATGCCTTTTTCTACCAAGAGGTCCTGTCTGTCCTGATGCTGGGTGCTTTGGCTGCGTCGGGAGTTGTCGCTCTCTTGCTCCTAGTTGTCTTTGTCTCCCTCTGCTATCGACGCAAGCGCTGCGGAAAAGGTGAGGATTTCTGCAACTTTCACGCTCCTTCCCCAGCTGCCCCCCTCCTCCCTCCCTGGACTTTGCAGTCTTCTCCTGAGTTCAAGCTCACCTGAAAGGCTAAGCAAAGCCCAAAGCCCCTGCAGGAATAGGAATGCATGCGGTGGGAGTTGTTGGGGTCAACTTGAGTAGCCCAGGGAAGAACAGAGCAGGGTGCAGATAGTGGAGGCACGGGGTGAAACCCCAGGAAGGGGCCTTTCTGGCTTCACTGGGGAGGGAGAATCTCGATTTACCAGTCCTTGATACAAGTTCATCCTGTATGCAGTGAGCCCACTTCCTGAAGCAATTGGTGTTGTCTGCATAATGACATCATCTGTGTCATTTGCCTGTTGATGCCATTAAGCAAATGATGTCCGTTGCATTATTGGAGCAATGACATCATTATGCAACTGACATAATAGGCATTATTTGCGGAGTAACATCATTTTACAAACAGTGTAAATCATTGGGAGGACATACTCTCTGATTTAACAGACACTTGGGAATAATAGACAGCCCCCTTTTGGCATTCCCCTCTTTTAGTCACAGCCATGTCCACCACAGCCTCAAATATCCTAGCTAGCCCCCTCAAGGCACCTCTTCATCTTTCTCAATATCTCATCATACCTGCGACATGATCCTTTTTTAAACTGGGCGCCAGAGATGGAAACGGGGTTGTTCTGCATGCAGCACGCATCTCCTAGCTGTGAGCTACAGTTCAGTGCTGAAACTTAAGTAACGCTATCCTGTGCACATCAAGATATATGGAAGTATTTACTTGAAGGAGCACAAGGGCATTGAATTCATCTTCTCTCAGCCCCTTTGTTTACACATCCATCAGCCAACCCAGATAGCCCCAGATTCGGGGTTCCTGCAAGGCATCATCAACCTTTGTCCTTAAGGGTGGCTTCCTAGGTGATGGGAAGCACGATCTGATCTCCGCCTCCCTCCATCTGTCTCTTCCGCAGCCAAGCGGGGGACACAGCTGTCCAAGGCAGATATCCTCGTGCAGATCACCACGAGCGAGAGCAGCCCCAGCAGGCCCAGCGAGGTGGAAGATGACGGCAAAGAACCCATGGTGAGCGGAGATGGGGATTCACTGGGCAGGAATCTGGCCCCAAGACCCTGCATTCCGCCAAGCCCCTGTTTCTGCAGCTTCCAGCCCCAGCTAGCTAAGCCGGCCTGTTGTGAAAAGAGAGAGAGAGAGAGAACTTCTCCTTTTTTCATTTGTGGCCAGAAGCAAGCAAGGCATGTCCAGAATTCAAAATTATAAAGGGGGCGGGAGGGAGCTGTAGCCAAATGTTGTAGGATAGAGTGCATCTGTCAGAATGCCGGAGGCAAAAAGTTCTCTCGTTTTCCAGGGATGTCACCGATCCTTGTGTTTTATCCAATCCATAATGCTCTTTCCTCATCTCCTCTGCAAAGTTCCAGCCAGCCTGTTACGTTTTTCTAGGATACTCCCAATTCATTCCCCCTGGATCTAGCCCTTCCCTTGTTTTTCAGATTCCCAGTCCCTACTGCCTGCCCCACTGATGGAGCCCATCCACTCCTCAGTGGGCATTGGGGAACCCCCCCCCCACATCCGACTAAAGTTTGTAGGGTTTGGGGGTATTTCTGCAAATCTTCAGGCTCCTCAAGCTTACTCATCCCATTGCTCCCATGGCCATAGGTGGCGCTGTTTTAGCCACACAGGCCCTAGTGTTGGCACATGAATGTTAGAAATGAAAGGAGTGACTCGAGCTGAACACGGATGGCCTAATCCTAAATCTTGATTGGCTGCGTTCACACAGCCCACTCAATCTGGTTCCTGAATAAAGCTCTTTTCAAGGTGTGTACAATTCTTTGAACCCTATCATATACTGATTAAATGGCCTGCATTCACACAACACACTAACCCCTCTCCCCCCCAATCTAACCTAGATTAAAACTAATCAAGCCTAGAAGTAGAAATGAAGCCACTCCAGGCATAACTGATCCGGCTCAAGGTGTGGCAGGAACACAGGTGTCATATCTCACTTGGCCCCAGAGCATAGAATGGGCAACCAGGAAGGCCCACGTGGCCTCCAAGTTCTTGTTTTGTGCCCTCTGAATTTCCCTATTCACAATTGGCTCATATTTGGGCCCACAGTTTTCAGAGGCAGCTCCGAGCAGTCCAGCAACTGCCAAGCAAGGCATAATTATTTTAAATTTGGCTTTATTTTTCCTTATTCTCCCCTCCACACACACGCGCACGCACTGGCATTCTTGCCCCATCCCATTCGAATGTCCTAGCCAGATGGGCAGGAACTTGTTGGCGCCACTGGAGTGCAATTCTTGGCCTCGAGCTGCGCGTGGGCCTCTCGGACAGCAATGCTCACCTTTCCCCCTTCCTCTGCCTCCAGGCTACAAGCAGCGAGTCTCCAGCCACGTCCCACACTGAGCACAGTGAAATCCTGGAGGATGACGAAGGGAGTCAGGAGTTGAAGGTGAGCTCGGCTGGGGCTGTGCGGGACTCCCCGCATATCTGACCGAGCCAGTGCGGTAACAGAGGTTAGCCCGGGGGATTTGGATTCAAGTCCCCCCCGCCCCTTGCCTCTGGATCGAACGGGGGAATGGTAGACCACCTGCTCTCTTTCAAGCCAGCTTCCTTCACAGGATGTGGTGGTGGAGATGAAACGGGAGAAGATCCTCACCAGGGTAGCCTTGAGCTCTTAGAGAAAGGACAGGACGGAGACGGGTCCAGTGAATAAGCAAAAGAGAGAAAATGAGGATGTGCGGGAGAAAGCTCCTACGATCGATGAGATTTACGTTCACCTGATACCAATAGTTCTTAAAAAATGGAAAACTATTCCGGAGGGGGAATAGAATACTGTATCCTAGAAAATGGCACAGCTCCTGGCTGGCAACCCACACTCAGCAGCGAGCCTACCTCTAAACTCACGAGTCTCTTTTGTCCACAGGACCCCACCAATGGCTACTACAAGGTGCGTGCCCATGAGGAACCATGCTTGGGGAGCAGCTTTTCGGAATATACGCCAGCCCCCCGACCTTTGTTCGGGCCGACTTCCTTGTACCCGTCCACGGGGCCGGTGCAACCCAAACTCTTTGAGTACACCCACCGCTACACCTTGGGCACACCCAGTTCCCGCTCCGCGTACGACACCACCCACGAGCGGCTGTTCCCTCCAGAAAACATGTACAGTGGAGCAGCCTACCTCACTGCCCCCTATAGCCGGGCTTTTACCAGCTACGTCAAACCGAGCAGCTACGAGAAGGCCGAGAGCAGCTACGAGCAGTCCGACCAAGCCAGCAAGGCTTCGGGCTGCTCCCGTTTCTCCTACACGTCCTTGTCTCAGCAGTCTGACTATGGGCGCCCTGCTCAACAGCGCATGCAGACCCATGTATGACGGGACCGCCCCCCTTCCAAACTCCTTTCGTCTTCAGTGGGAAAGAAACGGGAGTGGACCCTCGCTTTGGGGAACTGGCTCCAAATGGTCAGGGGACAGTCCTGACGTCCTCGATCTCTTCCTGAGGACCCCGGCAGCCTCGTCCTCTGGGGAGCGCCACAGGGGGCTGGCCAAGGGGCCCGCTCTGGCAACCAAGATGGCCCGCATCCTGCTTGCCTTCTTTGGACTGGAACCGCCTCTCCTGGAGCTGTGGAGCACTTGAGAGACTGTCTTTCTTCATGTCAGGACATGAAAGCGGACCCAGGATGGCAAGACGTTCTCCCCTTGGTCTGGACCTGACATTACGGGGTGACTCAGTCTGTAAGACTCCAGATTTCACATGGTGGCCAAGCTTTCATGGGAGATCAGCCATAAGTGTAGCTTACAAATCCAATGGTGATCAAGCTGCCTCAGCAGTGGGACTGACTGATGCGCCACCTTGGCTCCCCTCCCACCCCTTCCTGCAGTCGCATGATTCTGGGAAATCTACGCATGGGCACTAATGCTTGTATTTTCATTTTCCTGGCTTGGTGCTGTGGTTTAAATCGGTGTTTCTCCACCTCAGCCGTTTTACGCTGTGTGGACTTCAACTCCCAGAATTCCCCCAGCCAGCGTGCTGGCTGGGGGAATTCTGGGAGTTGAAGTCCACACAGCTTAAAACGGCTGAGGTGGAGAAACACTGGTTTCAATAACTCCCATCTTCCCCTGCTTTAGCAGGTGGGGGGGTGGGCACCCTGGATGGACATAACAGCAACTAAATTCCTTCCCCTTTATTAAGTAACGGCAGTTTTAGGGAGAAAAGGTGTGCTACTTCCAAGGAAGCACCTGCAGTACCTGAGACCCACCAGCAGGTGGCAATAGGGTTCAACCTGAAAGGAACTCCTGACAATAACATTGAAATATGGGGGACTGTTGGAATAAAATCTAATTTAAGGGAAAAAAGAAAAGCAGAGCGTGGAAGAGAGCAAGAAGCCCCAAAACAGACAAGATCTATTGATCTTGTTTGGGCATCGATGGGGGATGGATATGGCTGTTTGTTTGGCTTTTTTTAGAGTTACGTTTCTCCTCCTGTTTCCCGTTTCCTTCCTTTCTTCTTTTTGCCTTAAATGTATTTTGTATGCTCCTGTAGGGCATTTACAAGGGGAGGACATTCTTGCTTTCATGTCTCCAGAACCAGTGGAGTTTGGTTTCCTTTTTCGTTTCGTTTCTGCATTTTTCAAACGAGATCTCTCAGAGGCAGCTTGGAACCATGCCTGCTTGAACCTGTGGTGCTTCAGAGACCAAGAGGGGAAAATGAGAAATGTACGGACACTTGAAATATTTATATTTAATTTTAAAAAACATGAGACAAGAGTGAGGCTGGGTTATTTCTCTTCATGCCTTCCGTGGCAGGAAAGGAAATGCAAACACTTAGAAGGTGTCATTTTAGAAAACTGGAGACTGTCGTTCACCATGACGGATGATCTGGCCTACTGCTGTTTGTTCTCTGCCTCTGCGATGCGGTGTTCTACGCATACATCACACAGTGTGCCCCTATTAACCTAGCCTGGGTGGAAATAGAAAGGTCACAGGTACCCTATGCTCTTAAAAGAGAAAGAGGAGACCCATCCAATCCAGATTCTGCACCAAAAACTGAATTCTGAAATCGGTTTAGATTATGCGAATTATAGAGACCATTTCACATTTTCTGCCCTGCCATTTCTGCTATAAAGGACATAGAGCACCTGAAATTACTGGTACCTTGTTCTTTCACATCTGGGGCTTTTGGCATTTCAGACCGTCTATGACCCATTACATTTCAGGATCGTCTTTGCAGTGCATGAGGACTAGAATCTTAACTTTTAAAGTGAAAGGCAGATCTTCTTTGGAAACTAAGGTACAGGTTGCCCAGTTCTGGGTTCTCAAAAGAAAGAAAAAAAACACCCTGAAGAATTTACATTATATCCATGGTCTTAACACAAGAGGGCAGGCTGATACAACTCGAATTTTTTAGAACAAAAACATTCATTCTAATGTGTAACATTTCCTTTCCTACAGAAAAAAAATTCACACTCTTGACCTTCCCTCCCTTTGGGCACAACCGAGCTGTCTCGCTGAGCGGCAGGAATTTCCTCGGGAGGGAGATCGCAGCTCCTGGGTGTCACGCCTTGCATGCCTTAAGGTCTCAGTTTCAGACTTGATCCATTTAAAATCATAGATGTCACAGGATAGCTTCTGCACCTTAAGATCTCAGCGGCCAGTTGTGCTACATCTGAGTCCTGATGAATCATAATGTGATACATTTGCATATCGCTCAGCATGATGTGTGACCGCTGCAGTTCCTCAATTACATTTATGGCTTCTGGATGTGAAGCTGGAGGACGCTGTGGTTTGTTCAGCAAACCAAAGGTTGGACACATGATTTGTTAGGATGTATAGAGCTAGCAAGAGAGGGCAGAGGAATCCCTGGTCTTCAGTTGGAATATTTTCCAACCAGTCTTTATCCTGCAATTGTGTAATTTCCCCCGGAGAAACTCATTCCACTTCTGTGTTTGCCACTTATAAAGGCTGTGTTTTCCCCCATTGCCCAAATAGCTGGTAAAGGTGGGGAGCCTTTCTTTCATTTAAAAGTTATGTCATTTCCGAGTTTCATCATTGCTGGAGAAAGGTACAGCTTTCCCCAGTGGGATGTCTTCAGATGTTTTAGGACTTCAGTTCCCAACATTCCAAGCCAACATGGCCCAGGAATTCTGGGAACTGAAGTTCTAGTGCATCTGGAGAGCCCCAGAACCGAGAAAGCTTGCTTAGCAGACAGTGATTTTTCTACTGTACAGCAGGAAAGGAAAAGAAATTATATCATTCAGCAATCCGCACGCTACACAGTCTCCTTCTTAGGGCCTCTCAGCACATACGTACACGTGCACATATTTCACAGCAATTCTGGTGTGCCACTGTTTCTAATACCAGATGGGCTGATGTCACACTATCTTAACGTCTGGGAAAAAAATAGAAGAGAGAATGAGGTATTGCTGACTCTCTCTGCTTCTCACTAGCATAATCGGCCACACTTCAGTGGTTTAAATGGCTTCATTGTGATCTTGTTATTGTTGCTGCTAGCCAAATATATTATTTTTCATCACGGCTGTATACCAAGGGCTTGTGAAATGCTTCCCATGGTGCACTTGGAGACTTTGGGGACGAAGATATAAACGACAATGGGTTGGTACACAACTCACAAACAAAAGGGGCAGTTGATCTTCAGTCTCATTTCAAATCTCTTTGCAAACCCTCAACTCAGAAAGCAAGTTGTCCCTTTCCCAGTAGGCTGGAGTGTGAGTTGAAGGACAGAAGAAAGGAAATCAAAAGGAGAAGGGGGGGAGGGATGTCGCCACCCACTTTTCCTTCAGGCTCCTCCCATTACTGTCATAGAATGTGGGGCTTGGAAAATTACTTCCGTAGGAATTTGGCCTTCTAGTGAAAATAAAAAATAACCCTGTTGAAGGTAAAACTGCCACAGTAATATCCCAGGTGCAACTGAAATTGAACAACTTATATAAACTGGAACATTAGAACTAGATAATCTTTCTTGCATATATAAGTGCACAACAGGAAAACAAAATGCGCAGAAAGAATAAGCCTAACTAGCTACAAATGGCAATTTACAAATTTTCGTACGCGCTAGAAAATTACAGGATAAAAGAATTCCCAGTAATACAGTGGAGTATACACTAAGGCAGTGTTGTCCAAACTTGGCCACTTTAAGATGAGTGGACTTCAACTCCCAGAATTCCCCAGCCAGCCATGCTGGCTGGGGAATTCTGGGAGTTGAAGTCCACTCATCTTAAAGTGGCCAAGTTTGGACAACCCTGCACTAAGGCATGAAGTTCTTCAAAAAGGTCAATTAGAGCTTTTGTATTTTGACTTCAGTCTTTTCAGTGACACATTAATAAGCTTAAACTCCTTCAGAATGGATCCACAAGTATGAGATTCAGTCCAATTGCAAAGCTTCTGAGAAGACCAGACAAACCCTAAATTGACCAACGGTTGGGATTGTTAAACCTTATTTATTATACAGATTACATAATTTTTTACAACCTCAGTCTGTTTGCTCTGTCTACAAAATTGTTTGAACTGCAGTTTATCTGGTGTCATCTCTTGTAGGTTTTTTACACAATAAACACATCCGCTTGCTAATTGACACCCAAATTAGCAAACTGCCCTGTAGTTGTGCCTTGTAGTGGCAATTTGAAACACACTCAGTGATAGGGGAAACTTTTCACGGCCAAGGAAGCATCAGATTGGTTCCAGATTTAATCCAAAATAACTCATCAAAATAAATTCCGTGGATTGTGAGGGGCTATCCTGGATCTGATTAAATTTGAAAGACAATTGCAAACCCCAACCGATTTAAATGCATTTGTTCTAATGTGACTATACCTGGAGTCGATCCAATAAAACTGGGTGAAATAGAAACATAAGTTGCAATCCGATAGCATTGTTTGATTTCCCCCTTTGAATAAAGAACACAACTTCAGAGCCAGAAATCAAACATTGGGTCCTGTCTGACTGCCAGTCTTAAAAAAAACAAATGGAGACCGTTGAGTGATGAGCGAAGAGCAAGGGAGGAAAAGCATTGGAGCAATATCCCTCAAATTGGTTTCAGCTTCTTGGTTGTATTCGTACAACACCTCAAATCAAATCAGTTAGAAACCTAATGGTTGTATTTGCACAACATGCTGAGCTTCATAAATGCTACTCTTGGTTAATTTTCTTGATGCAGTCTTCTCGCTTAGCATGTTAGGAAAACCAAGACTATCCTGTTAGTATATAGCTAAACGTGTTGGATGAACCTTACAAGGAGATTCATCCAGTAAGCAGGTTAAGTGCGTGGTGTGAATACAGCCATTGTGTCTCAGCACTCGCAAGCATCTCTTGATCTTCGCTTCAGCCCTGCTGGTCTGCAGCCATCCAGAAGCAGAATTTACCAGCATTCTCTTTTTAATCTGTTTGGCAGATGCATCATTGAGCCAAATCAGGTCATTTTTCCATGCTTAATGTTGGATTGTGGATTTAGTTTTGAGGGCCTAGATGGCGCTGGCTGATCTTGGAAGAGCTAAACAGGCTCCAACGTGGTTAGTTCTTGGATGGGAGACCACTAGAGACTCTAGGGTTGTAGTCTAGACTGGAAAGTTGAAAAAAGCACCCCAGAAGAAGACACTGGTGAACCACTTCCATATTCTCACGAAAACTAGGTGATGTTATCCTTCACCAGACAAAGCACCAGAAATCTAATCTACTCTAAACACCAGAAACTCAACTCCGAATCCAATAACAGCAGAAGCTCCACCAACTGCCCCAGCTGGATAAGTTGCTTTCTTGTAGATACAAAGTCAAATATACACGACTACTTTTCTTGGCAACCAAAGACTAACTACAGCTTGACCCTGAAGGTATGAATCCTGAGCTTTTTCCTCCTGTCTTACCAAGGATATTGGATTGCTTTCTTCCTGGTATGAGAAGCAACTGCAATGTAGGTGTTTGTGTCATGATTAGAATTATAGAACAACAGAGTTGGAAGACACCTAGAACAGTGTTCCTCAACCTTGTCAACTTTAAGATGTGTGGACTTCAACTTGCTGGCTGGGGAATTCTGGGAGTTGAAGTCCACACATCTTAAAGTTGACAAGGTTGAGGAACACTGACCTAGAGGTCACCTAGCTCAGCCTCCTCTTCAGGGGATTCTGTCTTGAGAAAATTGGTTCCTGGTGTGCCAACTTCAGCTCTTATGCACAGTGTCCATGTATAACCATGAGTTAAGCTCCTCTGCATTTTATTTACCTGCTTTGAGAAGCAATATACTTTGCTCCAACTTGTTCACATGCAGGAGCACCCATGTCCTTTTTCTTTAAACAGCAGCCGATTTCCCCCCAAAGTAGCAGCAGGCTTCTCCCCTTGTGGACAATTCTTTGGCTTTCTATTTTACTAGTTGATTTCGCTGAAACTGTCACCGTTTCTCTCCCACCTAGCCACCTGACAGCCAGGTTTTTCCCTCCGAGCGGAAGCATCATCACAGAGATTTGGCTACTCAGCCTTTTCTCGCTGTTGCATCTCCAAGCCAGGAAAAAAAAAAGACTTGCTAAATTTCCACACGGGAGGAATCTGTCAGGAGCACCCCATTCCCTCCTGCAATGAAATCACCATTTTTATTCTTTCTCTCTTTGGGTGCCTGTTCTCCCTTTACCGCACTCCATTCCGTTTGAGGGGGACAAAAGCCTTTTCTGCTCCAAACTGGCACAAAGACGGCACGAAGAGAAAGATGCTGCACGGATCGAATCCTCCCAGCCCTGCAGGGCCCCTTCCCCAACAGCTGGCAGACGGTGACTTAATTCAACCAAGTGGAGCACGTCATGCAATATTAAGTCACCGCCAAGAGGGAGTCACCAATGGGGATGATTGATAAAGAGATCAATCTTTATCTCTACGGCTGCAGGAGAAGCCGGCAGGCCGCTAGAGAGTGAGGTCAGCGTTGGAACAGGTTTTCATTGGGTTCAAAGATTGGATTAAGCCTTCTAAGCAGTCCGGTGCTTACAATAAGACCACAGAGATGGAGAGATGCGGACCAGGCGTCCACACGCGTAGCAGAATGGATCGTCCCCGTCTTCTCTCTCTGGAGCGTGCAAATCTAAGAGCCACCGGGTCCTGCAAATCTAAGAGCCACCGGGTCCTGCAATTCAATACCTTTTGTCCTTTGGGACAAAGATAGGATGAGCACATTGTGGATCACGTGCATGGATGCATGCCCCCCCCGATCCAATTTTTTGGAGCCTTCCCCCCTCCCCAGTTTGAACAACCCAATTAGCATTTTTTTTAACGTATGAAAACCTAACACAGATGCATTGAACTGTGGTAAACATGCTTGTTTTGAGTACAGTCTCCCCGGCATACAAATATGTGTGCCGCTCCACCACCGCCCCCATGCAGAAAAAATAAAAGAGGGTGAACATTTCAGTCTTGGCCCTTGAGCGATGTTACCGTTAAGGGCCTTCCCAAAAGCCATTAGCAAAAACTAATTAAATTGCAAGCCTCCGCTGGATGGAATTACCCTGTTCACAGTATAAAGACAGTAAGGGTAACCGTAGGGCTCTCCCGTCTGGGCTGCAACAATTCGGACAACCGCTACAGGAGCAAAAAGATCAGGGATGCCTGGAGGTTTGGTCAAAAAAGTCAAGATGGCCACAGCGGTGCAATTGGAGCTCCACCTGATTTTTAGATGAACAGCAGGTGTCACTCACATAAAAACAGGTGAAGCTTCAATTGTACCATTGTGGTGGCCATCTTGACTTTTTTGATCATACTCTGTGGACACCCCTGGAAGGGATATAGGATTCTCTTTGCTGACATCTAGTGGCTGTGTGCTACTTTACAGCCCAGATATGGGTATTGTATTTGCAGTAAGCAAGTTCCATGACCTCTGCATCCTGCATGATGGTGCAGATTCCTGCATGCAGAAAATTGCTTTAATAACCAGGATTGCCTCTTTAAGGGGTGAATAAATTGCCTGGATTCATTCATAGCATCCACAGTGCACCCCCCCCCCAATGATCAATACTGGTTTCAGCCAAAGCAGATCACCATCTGCTTGGTAATGTGCCTGAAACTTGGGAGCATATGCTGATTTGGGGGTGGGGAGCAAAGAGACACACACAGGCTACACCTCTAGCTAAGAGATGGAGGGTTCTTGAACACTCAGAGGAGAAAACTAGAAAAGCAATTGGGGGCTGTGATTTCCTGAAACAGGATCTGATTGAGCAAATCATCCAGGCTGTTCTGCCTTTTTTAGGTGGTTGAGGATCACTCTATCGCGAAGTCTCCTGGGGGGTCAAATAACATGTTAGATTAGGCTAAAATAGGGTGGGTGTGGTTTATGGTTCTGCTTGTTACAGGAATCCAAGCAGTTATCTTGGCATGATGCTTTAACCAGACCATCACATTAAGCCATCGGATGGTTGGTTTGGGCTTAACGAATATGAATGCGAGTGTGTCTGTGTGTTTTTAACCTGGGTTTAGAATCAAGTACGTTGTGGGAATCCAACCCAGCCAATTGGATTCCTACATTGTAATGTTGGCGGCCATCCAGGGTTAAGGAAGCTGTGGGTTCTGGAAGGTGCTGAATTATGGCTCCCAGAAACCCTCACTTTAGCCGTGCTGGCTAGGATTGCTGGGAATTGTAGTCCAGCAAGGTAGAGAACCATAGCTTCTCCTGTGTTAACAGTCAGGTGGCATCTTTTTCTTCTGCACCAGCAGACATCTTCCATCAGCTGCATCCTGGCTTTCTGATAGTTTGTTCATATGCTGGGTTAGAGGTATACAAAAGGAACAAGGGGGTGTGATGAGGCTCGTTGGCTGCTGAATATGCATTTCCTGCACTGCTGACATTTAAGATGGAGGCCGGATCATTTTGTTGTTTAAGAGGATTATACTTTGAGTCAACCTTCAGTCTGTTGCTTTTCATGTCCTCATCTGCAAAACACATCACGCCACCATTTATTGTTGGTTTGTTTGTTAACAGCCCAGTTGACAATACGTTCTCTGCTCTGAGCCCTCTGCAGCAGACTAAAAGCAATACACGCACGAACACAAAATGAGCCCAACATGCTAAATGGGTTCAAGAGCCTCAAAATAAAAAGAAAGCAGACAGCAATGCCCAAATGCTAAAGAGCACTAGAATTGTTCTTTCTCTCACCAGCAGATGTGCTGGAAACCAACTCCAGAATTCCCAGCAAACCCATCTGAAGTCTTCTAAATCAGGGAAATAAAGGTCCACAATTATCTTGAACCCCAAAGACCAGATTTGCTTATTTATTCAGAAGATTTATGTGGCTGCCCATATAACCTTGGGCAGCTAACAATCAACCCTTACAAATGTATTTGAAAAATGAAAGGAACCCGCACAGAACTAGAACCATCAGGCTCCAAGCCAAGGTGCCATCATAATCCCGTGCCACAGTTCACACGGGCTAATTTCTCATCCTGTCCCAACGCCTGGGGAACAGCCAGGTCTTCATGGCCTTCCAGAAGGTTAAGCAGCATTACATCTCCCCAAAAAAGGCCTTTCTGTCTAGCCACCCTGGAAATGCACACCCCTCGATTACGTAGCAATGGCACTCAGGAAAAGCAGTCTTAAGGTTCAAGCAGATGCCCAAGGGAAGAACTTTGAAACAGGGATAGAAACAGGTTGGAAGCCAGCACAGATCGGAAAGACTTGCCCCGATGTGTGATCCTCTAATTTTGCTGCCCTCTAGGACCAGCTGAACTTTCTGGACCCATTCCAAAGACAAAGGCATATATAATTTGCTGCAGTCATCCATAATATGCCGTTCTGGTTTAGCACATCTAAACAAGTTTTTTGCCTGATGGCATATAAGAAGAGAGGAAAAACAATAAAGGGAGGATGGTCTTCAACACTTGTTCTTGTCCAATAAACCATAATTTATTGGACCCAGATGGTTAAATCTAAAGTGGGCTGTAACTTCTCGCAGCATGGAGACAAAAATAAGAGATCTAATGTATTTTATATTAAAAATCAGCTGTTCCTAATTCCCTTGATTTTGCTCATTATGTTATAAATCACAGCTAATGTGCAGATTTTTCTAAAAACTTCAAGTGATGTGACACTTCTGCCTGCAGGAGTTAGACCTGGAAGAGGATCATTCACACAAGCAAGTCATATTCCAAGGTGAATTAACAAACATGAACATGTGAATGCAAGTACCAGATCATGAAAACAAGATGCTGCCAAACAAGCACCAGCAGATCGATCATTCATTCATTCATTCATTCATTCATTCATTCATTCATTCATTCATTCATTCATTCATTCTTCAACAGATGTATATGGCCACCCATCTTATACAGTATAACCCTGGGAGGCTAACAACCATCAAGCCATTAGGAATACGTGAAGAAAAAAAAAAGTAGGAACCCCACAAGATTAAAAAACCATCACACTCCAGCAAAGGTGCCATAATATTCCCACACCAAACTACACCTACGCTGGGCTCAATTCCCATCCTTCCTCAGTGCTTGAGGGAAGATCTAGAAGCCTAAGAAGGTAGCACCTGCCTACTCTACTACTACCTGTCCCAAACTTAATATACCTAGATGATGTATTACATGGATATATAATGTACCAGTGTTTCTCAGCCTTATCAAATTTAAGATATGTGGACTTCAACTCCGAGAATTCCCCAGCCAGGGAAGAAGAATCCATAACCTCTTTGGAACATTCATTCCACTGATGAATGTTCTCATTGTTAGGAGTCTTTTTCTAACCAGTCGTTGCCTCCTAGTAACTTAAATCCTTTTATTTATTTATTTTGTTCAGCCTTTAAAGAAAATAAAGACTAGACTGTAGCTTTCTTCCATGTGAGATGCCTAGAAGATATCTTCCGTAGGGTCTGGAACCATTACTGGAGATAGAGGTGACGTCTAAAACTTAACCAAGAAAATTGTATGGGGCAGAAAACATGTGGCAAGTGTATTATCACCTCTGGGAAAAGAGAAATGTTGCCTTTCTCTGATTGGTTCCAAATTCTCCAATTTATCTTCTTGTATGGTGCCCAGAGGTCAACCCAGAGCTCAAGAGGAGCTCCAGCTATGCAGAATAGAGGTGAATGCTTCACTTGGAAGGATGATGGTTCCAGTCCCTTCAACAATGTACCAGTGGGCAAACAACTACTGGAAAACCAATTAGAGGAGAGACCAGCCTTGATCCCATTGGAAGACCCACTAGAACAGTGTTTCTCAACCTTGGCCGCTCGAAGACGTGTAGACTTCCACTCCCAGAATTCCCCAGCCAGCGGCCAAGGTTGAGAAACACTCACTATAAAATGGATTTGAAAAAAAGCTTTCCATTCTGATGTTCACCCCTGGTGAATATTCCACCTTAGGGGGGAGGGAAAACAAGATCAAGCCTTGCAATCCATGAATTACTGATTGAAGGAGTTCTTCCTTGGCCCTGTACAGACGTTAATCCAGAGAAGGAGGTGGGACTTTAATGGGAGGCTGTTAGGAAAGGTATCCTCCTCCCCACAACATAACCTTCCGACCTCGTTTGCTTCTCAGCAGAAATGTTTTGGAAAACTTGCTCTCTTTGGCTGCCCTGACCACTGCCCAGGATTAGGGGACTGATCCCTCCACCCAGGCTTCCTCCCTTTGCTCGGTGGCTTAAACACGGGTTGGTAGGGAGCAAATTCGCCAGCCATGCACGGTCCAGTTCAGCTCCCTGAAGTCCAGAAGGCTTCAAAGGTCTCAGCAGCGCCTGGTAGCCAGGAGAGGATGTCTGAAAGGGGCTGCCCACCTTTGAAAGGGGCTGCCCGCCTTAGGGAATGTCTGAAAGGGGCTGCCCGCCTTTGGGGACGTCTGAAAGGGGCTGCCCGCCTTTGGGGACGTCTGAAAGGGGCTCCCCGCCGTCTCCTCCAGAACTGGTGCCGGGCTCTTGGGGAGAACCGGCTCCGGCCGAACGGTCACCCGACCCGACCCGCTCCTCCAGCGGGGCTCTGCCCGAGCGCTCCGCCTCCCGGCCGCGGCGGGGGCTCCGGCGGCCCCTCCTTCCTGGGCGTTCCGTCGCTGCAGGCAGAGCGGGCGGGGCGAGGCGAGGCTGGCGAGCCGGGGAGGGGCCGGCAGAGGCTGCAGCAGCGGGGAAGGCGAGCGGCACGGCGGCGGCGGCGGCGGCGGCGGGGCCAGCTCCTCCTGTCACAGCCCAGCTGGGAGCCGCAGCAGCAGCAGAGCAGCAGCAGCGCTCGAGGCCAGCGCAGCGCAGCCCAGCCCAGCCCAGCCCGGGGAGGCGACTCCATTGGCAGCTCTTCGCCCGCCTGCCTCCGCCTCTCCCGCTTGTCCTCGCCTCGCTGCGGAGGAGCCGCCCGACCGACCGACCGCGGCGCGCAGGACGTAGCCTGAGCCTCGGCCACGCGAGAGCGGACGGGGCGAGCCATGGCTGGCTCGACGGGATGCGCCTCGGCTGGCTGGGCGGCGGCGCGCTGGCTCCTGGCGCCCCTGCTCCTGCTGGGCTCTTGCCCCGGGCCCGGGGGCGCAGCCAACACCCAGGTGAGCCCGTCGCGGCGGTGGGGCGGGCTGAGCCCGAGCCTCCCGGACCGCGCGCCGGCGGCGCCTGGCCAGCCCCGCGCGCGTCCTCCGGAGGGGGCGGGAGCGGGCTGGAGTCGGCGCGCGGTGGGGCTGGGGGACGGGGAAGGGGCTGCCCAAGGTCACGCCGGACCGGGGAAGGGACCTGCTCGGAGACCCTTCCCCGTCCCAGTTCCTCCCAGGGAAGGGCGAGAAAGGAAGCGCTTGTCGGGAAATCCCTGGCGGGGGAAATGGAGGGGAGGGGGAGAGGAAAGCGCACGTCTGCCTTCCCCGCCCCGCTGCCTTCCAGCTGGGTCGGACTCCACCTTCTGTCAGCCCCAGCCCTCACATCTGGAGGGCGCCCGGTTGGGGAAGGGCACCCATCGGTGATGGCTGGGCAAGGCGACTTCGGGGGTGGGAAGCATGCTAAATCGTTACCCTCTGCCTTGCCTGCCCAGCACCAAGCCCTGGGAGAAGCTGACATCTGCTTTGTGTGCTCTTCCTGCCCAGATGTGCGGTATGTGAAGGAGATCCACTCCACCCATCCAGCCCAGGTGCCCAAAGTGGGAAGTGATCTGGCAGGGGCAGGTGTCCTGTCTTCATTCAAACCATTTCCTGCCCTCCCCTGCCCGTCCCCTGCCCCCAATCCATTGCAACCTTTTCCTCGAGAGGGGAGAGAGTGACCATGGTTCACATTTGAGAGCCAACGGCTATCATCTCATTTCATAAGCTGGTGGCAGGTTTCCAAGTCACATCCACTGGAGGCTTGTTGCTACAAAAGAGCCCCATGGACTTCTTGTTGTTGGGGTTTTTTTATGAGGGAACCCACAATATTTTTGCAAATTCCCCCATCCTCACATAGTCATAGTGCATGAACCAACATTGGCCAAGATATTTTAACGCAAAGAGAATCATGTTCAGCTCCCTTGCTCTGTCTAATGGTAGGACTGGCCCTTAGGAAGAACTGATGCACTGGGCAAACATGGACAGAGACCCATGGCTTCCACAGGCCTTCTAGAGCAGCAGTGAGAGTGAAGGAGATGCTGCCCTACTTGTAGGGGGCAAAGAGCCAGAAGACTGGTTTGAAATAAGACTAGATGACTTCCGGCCTTTAGAATGGAGACCACAGAATTTGTCTCAACTGTCCAGCAAGGAAAGCCTAGTGCAGTGTTTCTCAACCTTGGCAACTTTAAGATGGGTGGACCTCAACTCCCAGAATTCCCCACCCATCTTAAAGTTGCCAAGGTTGAGAAACACTGGCCTAGTGGGTAATTTGCCTGGTGCTGGTTGAAATCCTGCCAGATGTGCTCACAACTTGCCACCCTCTTTGGGGAACAACCCATAAAATCAGGGCTAGATGTTCACAGGGAGGTAAATGGCCTGGTATGGGGTCTCCTGTAGCCATCATTTATTCCTTCTGTGGCATCATTGGCATTTTGCATGGATAGTTTATTGAGCAAAATGGTTTGGAATCAGGAGTTAAACACGTCTCGCTTTAGCCCTTCTGCTCCAAAATCTGGAGACCCTGTATGCATGTTACAATTTTAATAAGAGGTGATGGGCTCATCACAAATATTACATTGCCGTAAGGTTTCACCTCTTCACTCTTTTACCCGAAGCCCTGAGTGATAGGACCAGCCAATCTTCCCCCAGCACATTCTCTTCCATTAATCCTCCCCCAGCCTGGCTCATTGAAAGGCCTCCTTCAGAAGTGTGGGGAGCCTTTCAAGCCCACCTCTCTTTAGAAAGTCCCATGATGCAATTCTGGCCATGATGTGAGAGCATCTTTCTCTCTCCGTGGTAGGGTACCGTCAAATTCTGCACCAAAGGGTTAATTCCTTGGTTTTGTGCATTTGAATTTTGTCAGGGGGGAGACATTTCTTCTCTTTTGTAGGGAGGGGGCTTTGCTCTCTTGCAAAACTGTGTTTGGATCCTGGGGGATCTGGCAGATCCTGGCTGCGGGGTAGAAATTCTCCTGCAAAATTGCCTGGACAGCACTGTGGCAAATCTGGGTTGAATGACAACTGAGTAGCAAACATGTTACTTGAGCATGGCATAAGTGAACCTTCCCGTCCCACCTCTTATAGCTCAGTGTTCTGGAACTAAACTCAGCTTCTTTTGTGATTGGTGACACCCACACAGCTACTTTAAACCCCAGAAGAATGCCAATTGTTAGTGCATTCTGCTGATTGGAAGAGCCCCTAGGTCAGGAAGATTCCTAGCCTAGTCATCCCATTGTATGTGGACTTATCTTTAGGTAGCCAAAATGACACAGTCCGCTCATAGGAGATTGGTACCACTGAGGATCTGAACGGTTGGCAGAAAAGGAAGGAAGGAAGGAAGGAAGGAAGGAAGGAAGGAAGGAAGGAAGGAAGGAAGGAAGGAAGGAAGGAAGGAAGGAAGGAAGGAAGGAAGGAAATCCTTATGGGAAGTGGCTGAAATAGCTCAGGGAGGAAAGAGGATGTTTGATGGATGTCCAGAAGATGCTTGTCTGAGGAGGAAGTATGATGGAAGATGGCATGGCTGAATAGACTCCTGAACAAGAACATTTAATGTTGGCACATTCTCTCGCTCATTGAGAGGAGAAGCTCAGTGGAGTCACTGAGTGTTTCCAGAGGATGGGGACGCTCAGGCTAGGTTCATACACCGTGATTAGCCATAAGGTGGTTTGCTTCATTTTGGTGTGGTATGTCATAGGAACTCCATCTTTGTGGTTTGTAAGCTATGCTTTGTAGTTTCATGATATGTGTGAACCCAGGCAGTTGCAGCTTAGTCCATAAACTGTGGTTCAGGAAAGCTTAGCTGACCACGGGGTATGCACCCTGTTAGTGAAAGGGTGGTGTTTTGTGTGCATGACCATCAGGGGCTGGCTAGGAATGCAGGCACAATGTTCAAAAACCTTGATCTGTCTTCAGCCATGCAATTCTTGTCATCTTTTTTATCAGGCAGGAATCCAAGAGGTTCCAACCCAGCCTTTTCCTCTGGCAGGAGACAAAGTCAACCGAGGTTGCACCTAGCACGATGCTACCCTCCCTGTTTGACTTACTAGTGTTTGGGAAGCATATGACTTCACCTTTGTTTCCCTCAGGGGAATACAAACAACAGCTGAAACCGCATGCCGCTCAATAATAAAAAGGACAATAAAAGGGCCCTCAAATAAATGCAATCAAATGACTTTGTTTTCCAAATTGGAATGCAGCTTAAGGTACTTAAAAAAAGCAGGGGGGGGGACCATTTCTAATGCATCAGCAACAGGGTAGAACGAGATTGAGCACCTTCTAGCTCAATGATTCTAACCTTCTCCATGTCTGGCTTAACCTAACAGTGGGACTGGAGAGGAATTTATCTAATGAGTCTCCTTCTTATTCCAAATGGAGGCTGTGCAGGATTCTACCATGTGGAGGCTCTAAGTGAGTGTTCCCTTATGGCCACTTCCTCCCTAGCCTTTGGCCCCGGCCATTTTCCATCCCAACTTCCCCTGGCTTTCCATTGAGCAGGGGCCTCCCTTAAAGACTATAGCCCTGGGAAGGGTTGGAAAAAGTGTCCCCTCTACCTCTGCCAAGAGGGACACCATCCAAGAGCAGGGACCAGTTGCTTCCCCACCCTGCTCCTCCGGTGTGCAATGGCCCCGCAATCTCCCTCGCCTTCCGCTCACCCCTTCCCTATTCTTCAGGCCTGCAGGAGGGCCGTCTTCCTTTTGTCTCACCCCTCGCACCCCTGCGCTGCTCCTGGGTTGGCCAGGAGCCCAACCTTCCTCCGTCATCCTGCCCGGTCAGCTGGAGCAGTGGTGAGGCACCCTGCCTGGCCTTGAATCAGCTGGAGAGGGAAAGAGAGAGGTGGGGGACTAGGGAAAGCGGCTTCCAGCAGTAAGGGGAGGGGGAAGGGGAGGAGATCAGCCTTTTCTGATGCTTTTATCCATTTTGTAAGCTCCCTACCCCACCCCACTTTTGGAAGAGTTGCACTTTGCCCTGATGCGAAATGCTAGGCAAGGTTGGGAGAAGTTCCACCTCGCTTATTCTGCAGTGGTCTTCTTCCCCTGGCTGCCTTCCCTAGGAGAACCTTGGAGCTGAGGAGGAAGGGGAAAATCAGGTTGATGCTTCTTTCCTTTCTAGCTCATCTCTCCAAATGCCATGCCAGGGGTTGGGGGGGGGGGGACAGAAGCAGGGATTAGAGCTCATTTATTAATCCTGTCTCAATTAACTACTTCTTCCCCAAGCCAGCTTCCACCTTCCTGGCACCCCTTGGTTATTTTTAGAGGCAGGCAGGCACTCAACTGGGAATCTACTCCGCTGTTTTCATTTCTCTTTCTCTCCCTCCCTTTCCCAACCCTGCATTTGATGTCCAGTCCAGTGCTCAGCTTTCCATCAAACTGCAGCAGCTGCTTAATCGCTTAAAGCACCAGCTTAGCTGTGAGATCCAGCTTAATCCAGGCCTGATTTCTCCTTTGCCCCTCCATTAAAAAAACTCCTATATGGACCCTGCCCTCTTTTCTCCCCCATCCAGCCCCTCCCCAGGAAAGAGCAGGTTGTACATGGCCTGGATGCCGCCCACTTACTCTCCCTTGTATGTTCCCACCTCTCTTATGTATGAGAAGCAGGGGGTGAATTCCTGATTTTTAAACTATACTGTCGCTTTTCAGAAAAGGGAAATGGATATACTTGGTGAAATTCAGCCTGAATTGGGGCTGCAGAGAATGTGGGAGTGGCACGAAGGGAAGGAAAAATCTGCAGCTATGCCTCTGCCTCTTCTGGGCAATCCACAGCCCCAAATTCCCCACTCCGTGGGCCTGACCTCGAGCTTGTTCCCAAGTGCTACTAGAGCATCCACCCTTAAAAACAGCTCTCTTCCTGTATCTTCAAAGACTCAGCATTTCCTGGCCTTTCCCAACCATGGACAGGATCTCTTTTACTGCTTCCAGTATTTTGGTCCAAAACTGTTTCTGATTTTGCTAGCCTGGTGATGTTGTGTGAACGGATACCTGTTTGTTATTTTGGTAGGCAGGGTAAAGTTATGGAAGCAGCTTTGTTGCTCAGCCTGAGGCACCTGTGGGAAGGAGAGACAGCTAGAACTAAGAAGACAAGGCCCCCGCCGGCTTCTGTTACCCTTGGACTGAGTTTGCACAACCCACTAGACTAGGCTAAAATAGGTTTTGATAGTCTGCAGTTCAATATGTAAATGGGAACCTCGCTATTGTCTTAGAATGCAGCATGCTTGGGAATAGCATGTTGTGGGAACCCAGCCCTTGTGTTTTGCTAACTCGGGTTCAGGATCAAATGCCTAACCAAATCCAACCAAAATTTGCCCAGCTTTGGCCCTCTTGTGAGAGGTGGTTCCCAACACCAGTACTGAGATGCTGCAAGAAGCTGATGGATAGAGAGATGGGTAAGAGGATGGGGAGTCTTATGGAAGAAGGAGCAGAGAGAGGAAGAGGAAGAAAGGTGAGGTGAGGAAGAAAGAAAGAGAGGAAGAGGAGAAGGAAGGGCCAGCAAGTGGGGGTGGACCCTGAGAAGAGAAACAGCGGAGGGAAGGGGCTGGTGATGCAGTATTAATTTCCATCTGGGAGCTGGTCTCCATGGCAACAGAGAAGATCTGGCAACTCCATTGGGAGCGGTTACCACAGCAACAACATCCTGGTGGTTACTGAAGGAGGAGAAGCCAGAAAGAGAGATGGTGCAAACAAAGATGGGAGGGGTGGGAAAAGAGACAGCAAGGAGCAAAAGAGCAGGTAGATGTAAAAGGGGGGGGGGCTTTGCTGAAGTGGAAGAACCATGTGTTGCAGACAATGCCCTTTGGATATGTCACCTTGGGTGTGGTCCTGACCCAGCCACAGCTGCATGAAGGGGCACATCCAGGTGACCAGTGCATGTGCTTGGTGCTTTTGTCAGACATGATGATTAATCTTCACCCCTCCTTTTGTGTTTTCAGGGGATGGGAGCGGCACTTGGGCCAACCCTGGGGACCCCCCAGGTGGCCATGTTTTGTGGGAAACTGGTCCTACATCTCAACGTCCAGACAGGGCACTGGGAACCTGATGCCATTGGCACCCGCACCTGCTTCCATACCCCTGAGGAGATCCGGAGCTACTGCCAGGAGGTACACACAGATGCATGCACACACACATACACTCATAAATGTGCACACCCCCAATCTTCCTCCTGTCCCTCCAAAGCTTGCTTTTTTCTTTCCCCATCTACCTCTTCTCCTGATTTCATCACCCCTTCCTACTCTTTCATCACTACTCCCCTGAGCAGTCCTTCTGCTGACAATCTTGCGGTACCCACAAATCCATTTTTAATCTTTAGCCTTCTGTTGGTTAGAGCCTCCACCAGCCTATTGCTGTCTAATTTACCACATGTCTTTTGCTGATAGTCCTAGGAACTCAAAAAACAACCTTCGGTTCATCTTAAACTTTTCTCCAACCCTGTGACAGTACTCCATGTGGGGTTAACTGAGGGAAAGAGAAGTCACAACATCTACTCCTATCTGGTCTTTTTTTCCCCCCTTCAAAAGATCTGGAGATGTTAGGGATTGTTCCTTCATTGAGGCTAAGTAGCTTACATACCTAGATAGAAGTTCATCTGGATGCTGCTTTGTATTCCTTGGAGGGAGAAGGCAGACTTCCAAAATATTTAACAAGGACATACTTTTATATTACCCTTTTGCAATGTGTCAGCCATACACACTGAGGAAACTTAGGAACTGCAATGCACTAACACATTCAAGGTTATGTTACTGGCTGAGCTGGCTTAGACAGAAGCTGATCAGATGCAAACAACAGGCACCATGCCCATGATCTAAGGCAGTGTTTCTTAAAGTGTGGTCCTAAGACCCTGGAGATCCCCCAAGACCCTCTCAGGTGTCCACGAAATCAAAATTATTTGCCAGCCTATGTTGAAAAATAATACAATATTAAAATCCCATCAAACAATCGTGAGAAGTGGTACCAGCAGCAAATGCGTCAATTTTAATTTTTAATACAGTAAATATTGATAAATATAACCCATACAAACACAAGCTCTTTTGGGGTCCTCCATAATTTTTAAAACTGGGAAGGGGTCCTGAGAGAAAAAGGTTTAAGAAACACTGATCTAAGGATGTACAGATTCCATCTCATCTGCCTTGATATGAAGTTTTCAGGTTTACATGTCAGTCTTTGCTACTTGATCTTTGGATCTCTTTGTCATGCATGCACATATATGTATACATATAACATAGCTACATCACAATATTGCTTCATGTTATTGTACAAATCATAGACTCAGTAATTCTCTCCCACGTGTTTCCCTTTGGGTCAGGCAGACCTGGTTATGTCTTGCTCCTTGCTCACTACAAACAAAACTTCCACCAAGTCCCAAGACACAACAACAAGAACTGATTATATGTTTGATTTGGTTATGTACCATCAAGTTGGTGTTCACTCTTAGCAAACATAGATAGTCCTTCTCCAGGATGATCTGTCCCTAACCTGGCACTTCAGGTCCTCCAACGGTGCACCCACCATCACTATAATCGAGTCCACCCACCTTGCTGCTGATTGTCCTCTGCGTCTCTTTTTTCTACCTTGCATAATGTGATACGATAATTTGAAACGGATAATTATTACCTTGAATGAGAACTCTGGATTAATTTGTTCTGTGATCCATGTGTTTGTTTTCCTGGCTAACTATGGTATTCTTGGGAGTCTTCTCCAGCACCAAAATTCAGAAGTACCATTTCTCTGTCCATCCTGCTGCTTTAGAGTTCAACTTTCGCTTGTGTAGAGTGTCACAAGGAAAACTGTTGCTTGCATGGCTCTGAACTTGATAGGTATAGACACCTCATGGTATCTGAATATCTTTTCCAAGGCCTTCATTGTTACCCTATCAAGCACTAGGCTACAGTGTATTTCTTGCCTGCTGGTTCCTTTACAGTTGATAGTTGATCCTACAAGGAAGAAGTGATCCTCATTCAGTGTCTTCATGGTCAATTCTAAGGCTGGTTGCTGTACCTGTTGTTGTTAGCTGGGTCATTATATTTAAACATAGTCCCATTTTTTCATTGTGTTCCCTAGTTTTAGTACTAGAACTTGCAGAACTGCAGGTAATAAATTCTTAGTCTCATTACCTGCTCTTTAGGAAGCCATCGTCTCTACATCAAGGTCCATCTACCATGATAGCGGTTGTAATCCACATCACCCTGGCTCACCATTAACCGACAAGGCATAGAAGGGATGACAAAAAGTAACAGTCCATTCCCAGAATGTTATATTTTTCCCCCAGATTGGACCAACCTGTTTCAGAGATAATATGTACATATCTGAAAAATGTATTTTCTGGAAGATGAATTAGGGCATAGGACACCCAAGAGCCTGCAGTGGACATTTGGGCCAGCAAACTGTATTTCAGGATGTGCAAACTGTATTCAAGAAAAAGAGCACTAAAAGCCAGTAGTAGTTGGCCACCTCTGATACAGGCCTTGAGCCCTCACGTTTTTAGAATCTGCCTCGCTTCCATTCCTCCTACCCAAGTTATCGACTGATATCCCTCAAATGTACTGCTGAGCTGACAGAATATCTTCTAGTTCCATCTCTAAGCAAACCTAAAACTGTAGAATACGTAGATGGAAGAAGGGGATCAGAAACTCCAGGGGTGTCATTCAGAGGAGCGAGGCGGAGTGTATCTGTACATCACCCTTGGAAGTGTGTCTGCTTTTCTCTTCCATCCATTTGCTGCCCTACTCACAGACATCTTCCCGGCAGGTGTATCCTGAGTTGCAGATCACTAACGCTGTGGAGGGGACGCAGCCAGTCACCATAGACAAGTGGTGCAAGAAGGGCCGATCGTCATGCAAAGGCCAGATGCACATTGTGGTACCCTACCAGTGCCTTGGTGAGCACAGAGTCCAGGCTGCCTGGACTTGCATCTCCAGTTGGGGATGATAAGAACTGCCTTTAAAATTGGGACTGCAATGATGTGTTGTTGTCGTTTTCCTTGTTCCTTCCATTCCCTTGTGGGCTGTGCCTCTAAAAGCGTCAGCTTGAAGGCAAGGACTGTCTTGCTCCTGATAATTGCATGGCCCTCTGGGAACCCTTTGGCAGATGGGGGCTCAAGAAAGATTAAAAATGAGTAGCGTAGACCAGTGTTTCTCGGCCTCACACTGGCTGGGGAATTCTGGGAGTTGAAGTCCACACATCTTAAAACTGCTGAGGTTGAGAAACACTGGTGTAGACTCATGCTACAAAGTTATATGCTTTTAACTCTGAGAAAGCCCGATTCAGTGGGACTCTATTTCTGAGCGGAAATTAAGAGGAAGAAGGTGCTGCTGGGGCAGAAACTGATTGTGGACAAGGCCTCTGTGTCCCTTTCTCCAGGAAGAAGTGCTGTGATAGGCTTTTTTTCTGAGTGCTTATTGCATTATAATTAGCAGAGTAAGCAACTTGAAATCCTTCAGTAGTTCTGAGCCTCAGTATCCATTGGCCAGTGACAGGGAATTATGAGTTGCAATCCAAAACTTCTAGAAAACACCAGATTGTCTATCTCTGTAATTAGCATGCAGAATATATCTTGCAATTCTTGGAGTTCTCCAAACCTGGGGTTGCAGACATTTCTTTACCTTATTAAGCAACATTATCCATGCAGACATTTTGGACAACTGAGTCCTGTTGCTTGTCCAGAGATATATACCTTTCTGTCTTGCCTGCTTTGCACATGCTTGGGTGGGATCTTGTCTTCTGTCAAATCAAACTTCGGTCCATCCTGATCAATCTTTGCAACTTGATACCTTCCATATTTGTCAGACTTCAGGTTCCATAATTCCAGGCCATCTTGACTGGGGATTATGGAAGTTAGTCTGATATAGGCCAAAGTCTGATCTAGCTCAAGGTATCCTTGAACCAGGCAAGTTTGAGGGCAAATTTTCATGCCTTCAAAACAGGTGCCTTCTTGTTAAATCGCAGAGAGAAGGGCCAAAATGGTAACGCAGTGGAACCTGCAGCTTTCCTAACCCTAAACTATTGGATCCTAGCTCCCATCAGTCCTAGCTAGTATGGTCAAGGATGCTGAGAGTTGTAGTCCAACAAAAATCTGGAGAGCCCCAAGTTCGGTACCCTTGGATTGAAGTGTTACATTAAGTTTTAAAAACCCTAAGTTTCATGCCCTCCATTAGTGACATAATCCATGGAAGAACAGAGGAATCACCATAATCTTAGTAATCTTAGCCTGTCTTGTCAGGTAGAGTTAGAGTAAATACCTCATCAAGATATATATTACCAGGTATTCCTTGATAGGACGAAGTAATAAACCCTTGACATCAGTATCTGTTTGCTCTTCTCTTCCCCCAGTGGGCGAGTTTGTGAGTGAAGCACTTCTTGTACCAGACAAGTGCAAATTCCTACACCAAGAGAAAATGGACTCATGTGAGACTTACTTGTACTGGCATAGTGTGGCTAAAGAGGTGAGTAGCTGTGGGCTTCCTATCAAACACATTCCAGCATTTGTACTTGAGAAAGTTTCCATGGAAGTTGAAAGGGCTTGCAGGGGGTTTTAAGAGATGAGGAGATTTGATCAAGATCACATTGAACTGTTGAACCCTTCTTCCAAGTATGGGTTGATAAGGGACTGTGCTTTGCTTTCTTATTGAAGCCTCCAGGAAGATGTCATGAGGGGATAAGCAAGTTTCTTTGGTAATCATGTCACAACATAGCAGAAACCACAGGATGTTATGCTAACAGTGGGATCCCCTTTCTGAAAACATTGGCTGGATGTTGGTTTATTTTTTTAAAGGATGCTGTGCAGATGTGGTGAAACACCCAAATTGCAGATGGCTAGCATCTTGTACTAGAACTGGCTGAGGAATCCTGGGAGTTGAAGTCCACCCGTCTTAAAGTGGAAAAGGTTGAGAAACACAGTTCTAGTACAAGGGAGGAACAGCATGGAGCTTCCCACAGTCCTTAAATCCTAGTCCTACCCACTGCTATAAGTCCTACCCATCTGCAATTTGGGTGTTTCACCACATCTGCATAGCATCCTTTAAAAAAAAAACCAACACCCAGCCAATGTTTTCAAAAAGGGGATCCCTCTGTTAGCATAACATTCTGTGGTTTCTGCTATGTTGTGACATGATTATCAAAGAAACTTGCTTATCCCCCCATGACATCTTCCTGGAGGCTTTAATAAGAAAGAATAGCACAGTCCCTCATCAACCCACACTTGGAGGAAGGGTTCAACAGTTCAATGTGATCTTGATCAAATCTCCTCACCTCTTAAGATGGGTGGACTTCAACTCCCAGAATTCCTCAGCCAGCATGCTGGCTGAGGAATTCTGGGAGTTGGTCCACCCATCTTAAAGTTGAGGAGGTTGAGAGACCCCACACTAGAAGTTCTAGAGCAATATGTAAGGTATCCTGTGCAGTGGAAGAAAGAAGTGGTATGAATGTCCTTACTTCACCAAATGCTTATAGAATGCTGAATTACTGTGATGCAGACTTTCTAAGTTTTATTTGCTCTTTTTTAATGTAGAGCACATCCAAGTTGAGGTCTGTGAGCTGGTTGTATTCTGACATAAACTGATGCTTGGTGCTGTGTCTGTGCCAATTTATAATCTGTGTGTGTGTGTAAATGTGCACAACTCCATTTTCAATGTAGACAGGTAAAAGGCCAGTTTGGATTATCATGCATAGCTTTATGAATCATGGTTTATGAAGCCAGGATTAACTCCATGAAGACCACTCCGCCTTTCCTCTCATTTCCTCTTTCCTCCATCCCTGTTGTATTGTTCTGGCTTATTAGCTAATATGAACCCAGAATTCCACATTTCAGGTATAATGGAGAACTCTGGCATAATACAAGTTAAGATCTCTGCATCCAAACTGCTGCTCAAAGGAAAGGAGACATGAAGAAAGAGTGTTTGCACCTAATACTGAATGATTGTCTGAACCAAGCCATCACCTAAATCAGTGTTCACCCAGATCAAGTCATTTTTAGTTGTGGTTAAACTTAGCTGTAGTTAAGCTGTGGCATGATTGCCTAAACCAAGGCAGTTCTCCCAGCACACACTGTGTTAAGTGAACTGTAGTTTTCTCACCCCAGTTATCTGAGTTCACATGATAAACTCAACTATATGGCCGAGGTTTGCATGGCACTCTAGTAAGTTCAGCATGTTGTGTGAAACAGTCTCTGGGGTGTTGCATCGCACCATTTTGATTTTGTTCATATCCACCTTTCAGGCCTGCAGTGGTGAGCATCTTGAACTACACAGTTATGGCATGCTACTGCCTTGCGGGGCTGACCGTTTCCGGGGCGTGGAGTATGTATGCTGCCCCTCACGCCCTCCAGCCATCAGGATGGAACAAGCTACAGAGGCACCCCAGGTGGTTGCCCATTTAAGGGAGGAAACCCTGCACAGGTGAGCAGATGAGTTTGAGCACATCCAGCTGCATAGGAAGGTGATTAATATCTATGCCAATGTTTCTCAACCTTGGCAACTTGAAGATGTGTGGACTTCATCTTCCAGAATTTCCCAGCCAGCATGTTGAAGTCCACACATCTTAAAAGTTGCCAAAGTTGAGAAACACTGAACTACACTATATAAGGCTCATTTAATCTAGGATGTTTCTGGATCTGGAGCTTAAAGGAAAAGTCCGCAAGGACCTGTTTAGTTATGGGGGGGTGTATACATGTGTGTGTATACACATACACAATTTATCTCTTTATTAGTGCAAAATCGAAGGTACTGCTCCTACAGTTTTATATAGTTGAATAGGAATATTTGCCTTTTCCCATGGGAAAAGTGTCTCCAGTTCCTTTCCTCTGGTCTTCAATTGCACCTGCTTGCTTGGTGGACCTGTTTGGGATCTTAACTTGATGGATCTTTTCTCCAGCAACAAAGTACCAACAGGACGTATTCCAACAGAGGAAGAAAGCTTGGAATTGGAGGAAGACAGGAATATTGATGAAGAAGAAGAAGAGGAGGTGGAGGAGGAGGAAGAAGAGGAGGAGGAGGAGGAAGAAGAAGAAGAAGAAGAAGAGGAAGAGATTCCTGGAGAGAGTGCTCCTGATCCTAACCACTTCCGTGCTGCCTGGGATGACTATTATGTGGAACCAGGATACCATGATGACAGCATCACTCAGACCACCATCACTACTACGACTCAGACCACAGAAGAAGATGTCAAAGGTAAGCAGTGGAGGGAAAGACCCATGTTAGGAGTCACCTCATAGAGCACCTTCCAAGTTCCATGTTCTTTCTTGCTCTTCTTTACTATCTCAGTCTCCCAAGTGAGGAGACCATATCAATGAAGTCTTCTACTGCTTCTCTGGATGTCCACACAGTTAGATCCAATGTGTAAACAGGGGCAACATCATTTTCTAAAACCTTTTTTAGAAAGGCTCTGGCCTTTTTGGCCTCTGAAGCCACATTGGTCTTGCCGGTTGTTTCATGACATCCCCAGAATACACAAGATAAAAAAGATTTTTTTAAAAAGTTTGGCCTTTGAGGTTGTTTTGACAGAGTTGAGGATAAATGTCTCCCTAAACAAAAAAAGGTGAGTGCTCTGGGGCTGCAAAACGGGCCTGGGGGTGGTATCTGAAGGCCATAGACAATGGTTATAAATCTATGGATTATGGCTAGAAAAAGAGGACTACTGTATGAAGACTGTCAATGACGAGGTGGCTTCTTCTCAAGGACTTCCCAGAACTCTGAGCCAATGGCAGCTATGGCAAAGTCAGTGCTCGGGGCAGATCAAAAGGGAGAGAAATATAGACTCTGTGTTGCACAGTAGGGACTGCTGGTGCGTGGAAAGTGGAGAGGCAGAACGCCAGCTACTACGAGGTTGAGAAGGAAGGAAATGCTCAGCTGTTCAGTTGCTTCTCTCAGTCCCCATCACCTCCTCCTCTTCACAATGGGGAGTCTGTTTTGGAGACAGCTCTGAACCTGGCTCTCCCTGACACTAAGGAGTAGATGCTGAGAACCAAAGCATCCTTTAGGGTGGGAAATGAGGGGGCTCTTGTGCTCCCATCTGTCCTGAACCAAGTCACTGAGGGATGCTGTGCCCAAACGGATTTGTGTGCATGAATTATTTTAGATATTAGAGATAGGTGATTTCTGCAAGGTCAGGCTATATTAACAGGGGAAGCAATTGTGTGCTCTTTGAGTGTTTTGGAATGCAAGTCCTTCGATGTCAGGCTGCTACAGAAATTAGGACGAACTTGGATAGTAATTGTATCTTTATTATATTCCAGGAAGAGTAGCGGTTGCAGTTGAATTTCTGAGCAAGTGAGAATACTGTAGTAATTAAGAATTTACAGAGTCAGATCTCAAACCTTTCACTCAACTCTTGCAATGCCACCCTCTTTCAAGGAGAAATTTGGATTGCCTCTTATATCTAGCCCTCATCAGGTCTGTTGATAATGGATGCTTGTCTACATTCTCTGCATTCCTACTCTCCCATTCAGATAAGTCCACCAAGTTAAGCTGGATTCACCTACTAACTGAGCCCTGGCACATAGTGCTTCCCATCGGGCCATGCTGGCTGGAACCAAAAGTTGTCGTCCTCCAAAAGATTTAAAAAGGCAACAGCTTACCTTATCTCTGCTTTAAGACAGATAAGAAGGCCTAGTCCTGTGTAACACGATTCCTGTTTATATAGTGACCCCAACCCCCCGCCCAACCGATGGGGTGGATGTTTATTTTGAAATGCCTGGAGATGGGAATGAGCACGCCAACTTCCTGCGAGCCAAGATGGACCTGGAGGAGCGTCGCATGAAACAGATCAATGAGGTAATGACTGGACAGACAGGAAGGACAATTTGCTCAGCTTGCAGATATGTGAGCTTTAATTGTATGGTTAGCTCAGTTTTGTGATTTTTGACACACCATGTGACCATCAAAGGATTTCTCTTGACAGAATGCACCCCTACAATGATGGGGAGGGGTCTAATTCCATTAGAAAAGATGGATGAACAATATAGATCATACAGATTTGTTGGAGCCAGGTTGAAGTTTCCTTCCTTCCTTCCTTCCTTCCTTCCTTCCTTCCTTCCTTCCTTCCTTCCTTCCTTCCTTCCTTCCTTCCTTCCTTCCTTCCTTCCTTCCTTTCTCTCGTGCACTCAAGGTTGAACATAACTTGTGTGATTTTCTGTTGTTTCCTAAAGAATGATTCCATTGAGGAAGAGTACATGTTTTGTACATCAGGCATCAGTTACTATTGAACTTAAAGTTCAAATCAGAAGATATCAATGTAGGACCAGTATTACAAAATAACAGGGTCAGCAGTGAAGTTGAGGTTATGGGTTTTCCATTCTCTGGAGGTTTTTAAGAAGAGGGTGGATGGTCATCTCTTGAGGATGGTTTATTTGGTTTTCCTGCACATCATAGAGAGTTGGACAGATGATTTCCTCCACAGTTCTATAAGTCTGTGACTCAGGAAGACAACTTCCTATTCCTTGCTCAGACAGATATTTCTTTCTAGCTTTGAGAGATTGGGAGTCAGGATCTGATGGCCTAGTAACATTAGATCATCATGCAGATTGGTAATCAACTTGCAACAAGGAGAGGATTGGGCTCAATGGTTAGAGCTGAATCTCGAGAGCATGTCTTGGGCATGCCCCCAAATGGCTGCCATGGCATGACAATGAGAGAGCTAGGCATCTTTCTTTGCAACACAAGTTCCCATTTAATTGTTTTCTTTAAAAAAATGAAAAGGATCTTTGCAAAGCAAAGTTGGCAAAGCAGATTTTGCTAAAGCCAAATAGCTTAGATAGCTATTTAGGTAGCTACTTAGGGAGTAGGGCATACAATGGTAGAAAGCAGTAGAGAAACGCTGTTTCCCTTAAGCATTTACACACTTCACTCTGTGCACTTTGTGTGGGTATGACATTTTCAAGGAGTGTTGGGGTGATAGCTGAAAATTTGGGAATTGGAATCCTAACGTCTCTCGAGCTTGCCAGTTTTGGGAAAGCTAGTATAACATCTGCCCTATAAAGTGTGTGCTTCCAAGACTCAAATATAAGATTACTTGAGTCAGAGGGAGGCAGCCAAAACTGCTTTTCCAGAGGCAGGTTTCTACAGCAGAAGGGGAAGACCCTCATAGTGGCAACATCATGGGCTTTTTGTTACGATTTCACAGGTGATGAAGGAATGGGCTGAAGCCGACAACGAAGCCAAGAACTTGCCTAAAACAGACCGACAAGCACTGAATGAGGTGAGGTTGGCCAAGAATTGCAGTGAAATCCATGTCAAGATTTGGTGGTCCAATAAGATTGGTCAGTGGATTCCTCACTTATGGGATTCTTTACCCAGTGTGATACAGTTGTCCTTTCCATTCAGGTGTTAGAATTAGCTTTAAATTCCCCTGGGTTACATTTTGATTTTTGCATGGTTTACAATGCAAGTTAGCCTCTGGAAATTGTTTTAAATGTTTTAGCTGAGCTGGAATGACAAGGATCCTCTGTTTCCTTCATCTGTTGTTTGATTCTATTCTGTGTTTATAATAGTTGCATTCTTTTTTTTTATTGGAAAACAACTCGAATGGGTTTCTACTCTGAAAAAAGGCCCAAACATGTTTCACCAAAAACAAAACAGAATTTGAATCAACCACATTGCCTCGTATCTGTTTCTTTTGGCCTGTCTGCGAGCAGACGTTGTGGCCTATCTTCAGTGCATATCCATTGATAGCTGCCAATTTCTAACCATTGATTTTTATTTTTTTTAAAGCATACTTTATAAGAAGCCTCCAAATATCTTGGGACTACCTCCCTTATGGAGATTGTCTGGTAATCTCCCCTAATGACCTTTTGGTTCTTTCCGTAAAAAACAAACCAAAACTAAACTTTTTAATTTAGGTATTTTAAAAAGCTGAGATTCTCATGCTGCTCTTTCAAAAATGTTAGGATCTACCATTTTTCATACAGTAGAATTGCTCAAATGTGTTTCAATCTTTTAATCGTCTTTCTGATTAAGTATTATAAGCCATCCTGGGTTTTTTATTTGACAGCCAGGATATAAATTCTCTGAACAAATTCAAGTAATTAATTAAACATCTGTTTCTAGGAGAACATGCTCTGCATGGAAGGTTTTGTTGTGTTTGGGTTTCATTGTCTCTATAGGTGGCTTAAGTAATTTTAAGTTTTTAGTGCTAATTTTATTGCTTTTTAAAGAGTTCGTTGTTGTTGCTTTGCTATTGAGCTATCTTGAGCCTTGGAGAAAAAAAAGGGAGTATACATATGTCTGCAGGTGTGTTCAGGAATATAATTTTATATTTTGCTGTAATAAAGCTTCCATGGTCTCTAACCCAGGGTTTTTCCCAGGCCCATATTCACATTGCTTTAACAATACAGTATTGGTGCATCCTTAAACAAATGAATGCCTTCCCTGTTCTTCTTGCTTTCTAGCACTTCCAATCTGTCCTCCAGACACTGGAAGAGCAGGTGGCTGGAGAGCGCCAGCGGCTGGTGGAGACCCATCTGGCCCGCGTAGTAGCACTGCTTAATGATAACCGTCGTGCGGCACTGGAGAACTACTTGACTGCTGTACAGAATGACCATGCCCAGGTAACTCAATGGGTAGGGAAAGGTAAATGGTAGCTTGGAGAACTGTATGCATTCAGGGATCCCCAACCTTTTGGGGACAGTGGAACTGTTTCAGATTTTGAGCAAATCTTGTAGATGCTCTTGCAAAATGGCTGCCTGCAGGGGCTTATCCATTTCACAAAATGGCGGCCATGTGTTGTGGTTGCAGAGCTCTTTTTCTCTTAATCCCCCCCAAAAGCAAAAGAAGAAAAATGTCCCCCAATTTTGCAGGGAAGTGTTTTTAAGGTATTGCTGAAAACTCCCCCAAATAATTAAAAAATGGGTCACATTATTTCAGCTCCATCCACTATGGGAACCACTAATAATGTGCTGGAGGCTCCTTATATCTGGCCTTGGATGTGAAAACTCCATGGGCACCTTCTTTGCTGCTCTTCAACAGAGAAAAGAGCGGCTTCTTATAGTTATGGAATACAAGAATACAGAATCAGCTTAAGCAGCTGCAAAGATATACTCACTTCTCCTGCATTCCAAGGAGCATAATCAGGAAAATGTGCTAATTCTCATTGGCTATGTATGGGTTGGAAGGGAAGGGAAGGGAGATGGGACAGCCAATTTGAAATACAAATACAATATTCTAGCTGATTGTTCCACAGTTCATGTGCTCCTGCTACACCAACCGAAACAGTTTTAAAACAAAAGTGGAAAATGCATTGCAGATAAGGCTACTAATGAGTATGAATCATTATAAAGAGGGGAGATATTTGATTCCCTTCTGAATGTTAACAGTCTGTATCTCCCATATCTACATGGGAACCACAATGCAGACATAGGCTAACGTTTTTATTTCTCAGAATGCCATTTGGAATTGATTTCAAAATACGTGTATTAGCATATACATATGTACTTTAGGAAACATGTACATGAAAATGCATACAAATGTTCATTGGAGCTTTTTGAAAAAAATAAATTCAAGTCAAACCAGAAATGGGCTTAAGGTCAAAGAAGTGAGTTGTTGAGCAGAACCAGATTTAAGAGTCATGACTACATAATGCCTTCAGGGTGGGGAAAAATGTTCAAATACTCTTTGTTGGGAACATAAACAGAATGAAATGGCAGGCCTCCTAGAGACATCTAGTTAGGCACCTGGGAGAGTACCAGTCTAGATAACCCTTTGGTCTGATTTAATTGGATTAATTATATTTGGTTGATCTAATTGAATGAACCACAGTTGTTCAAGTTCACACAATGCACTAAACGATAAAACATGGTTTACAAGCTACAATGGCTGGGTCCACACAACAGCCAAGCAAAACTAAACTAATCACGTTATCCCTTAGTGTGATGTGTTGGTTAGTCTCTTGTATGACTATGAGTGCTTTAGATTCTCCTTTGCTCAAGTCATTATACATACATATATGAGCCTGCATGTATCTGCATAATGCAGCAGAATGAGATTGTACAACTGTGGTAATGATTACCTTAACTTTGAGAATTCCTTGCTGTTTTTTAAAGGTTCCTTAAGTCTCACTTGTTCTCCAGAGGCTTTCTTCAGGTATCCTAGCTGTATAGCTACTGTTCCCCCCAGCCCTGTGGTTGGTCCAGAATAAAAGTCTTCTGGATAAGGAGTGTGTCAGTCCAGTAGTCTCTAAGGCAATGTCCCATACTCCAGTGCAAAATGAATGGTGAATTGCAGTGTGTAGTTGAGTGTTTGAATGCACAATAAAACAACTGTTGAGACAGAGAGAGAGAGATTGAATTGAAATTGAGCTGGGAGAACAAGAAGCAGATTCTACATAGGGATTTCAAACGAAGTAGACCATGTTCTTGGAATACCACCTAGTCCAGAGCAGGTGCATAGAAGAGAAAGATGCTCTTCCCTAGCTTTCTGTTTCTTGTATGCAAGTGTTGCAAGAAAATATGCTTTAAGGAATAGAGTTCAAGACTATGTAAGGTGTCGTCATGCTGGTGGAGAAGCAGTCATATGATGCCATCCCCATATGATGCCCTGAAACTGACAAAGAATAGAATTATGGAGCAGGAAAGTGAGTCAGAATTCATAATGCATGTGGTGTTAGTAGTGCTATTAATTAATGAAGTTAGGAATGATCTGTTCCCTTACAGGCAATTTTCCTAAGTTTCATGCTTTCCTGGTATGCTATATTTCAGCTCCTAGAATTATCAGCCAGAATAGCCACTGGCTCCTCTAAATGAGGATTCAAGACATCCAGCACATCTGGAAAGCAGCGTTGAAGAACGCTGATGTAGACAAGATAACTGCAGAATGGCAAGTGGGGAGCTTAATTTACTCCTCCCCACCCCCATTCTCTGTACTGGTTTCCTGCTAAAATCCCAGAAGTCACTTCTAGGGAATGACATCCAGAAATAAAACAGAGTTCACCTCCCCCCACCCCCCGCACTTTCTTCTGTGCTGTGCTCCCAACTCCAAACTGGGCGTAGGATAATGTGGTAATTTTTTTTTCTAGTGCTCTGCCAAAAAATTTGTCTGCAGTTTTTCTTTCCCTTTCTCACTCAGTTTGATTTCTTTTTCAAAAAAATTTTCAGTGAAATTCTCATGGGTGAAATACAGTTTTCTTGTCCTTATTAGCTGGGCAGACACCTCCCTTTCTTCCTAATGCCAAAATGGGGATCTTAACATGTTAAATGTGCCAGGGTCTGTGTGGAAAGCACTCACAATGTTCATTTTTCTTGTGGCTCCAATTCCTGTAAACATCAGGCAAAGTAAAGTCTCCTGTCAGTTGCACTCAGCTCTGGTGACCCCATGGATGTCCATGAACCAAGTTGTTTCCATGGTGGCAATACTGCAAAGGGTTACCCCTCCCTTACTTCCGTAGTCTTTTTCACCTTCCCAATCTAGTGTACAGCCTTTCCAAGTCTCACTCCGTTTAGCTTTTTCAAAATCAGCCAAGTTGTCTTGGTTGTGCTGCCACCTGGGCTGACCTGTGCCTGAAATGGAGGAAACCAAGTGAGGCAAGGAAGATGATCCCATGTGCTCAAAGGCAAGCTATTGAGAGGAGGCAAGGAATGGCAGAAAGTTAGCCAAGGTTCAACTAATTTATGTCAAGCTCTTCTTCTTTTGACCCAGCCGGACCGCATCCTGGCAGCTCTGAAGAGATATGTGCGGGCGGAACAGAAAGACCAGCGCCACACTCTCCGCCATTACCAGCATGTGGCCGCTGCTGATCCTGAAAAGGCTGAACAAATGAAGTTCCAGGTATGATTTTCTTCTCCCTCTGGCCGCCATTTTGGGTCTTTGCAACTACTCTAGAAAGTATCATTCTCTGTTGTTGCATGTTTTCCCAGGTGTATACCCATCTCCATGTCATTGAGGAACGGATGAACCAGAGCCTTGCATTGCTCTACAAGAATCCCCAGCTAACTCAAGAGCTCCGAGGAGACATAGGTACATGTGTGAGATCCTTCATAGCCCAAATATCATCCCTCTTCAACTCTTCCAATTAAGTGTCCCCTTCTCTACTCACCCTATTGTTTGGAAATTAGGACATCTTCCCAATTTCTAAGGCCAGCCTGCTCTTAAGTATAAAAACATTAGTCACCTCAGGGGTTGGTTATTTAATTTAATATTCTCATTGTATCATTTCTACTGCCTAGGGTGATTAATTTTCTAGATATTTTTATATGTATCCAGAGGAAGGAAGAGGCACTGTAGAATGACCTATTGGGAGAAAAGGGGTCAATCTAAAAGGAATATATTATTATGGTTGGTTGCACAGTCAGCCAGATGTTTAGACTGGTTTGGGCATTTTTATCCACCTATCAAGTCCTTCCCAAGGACCTGGGATAGGCAAATGTTGTTGTTTGATGGTGTTAAAGGTATCATCACAGGATATAAGCTGTTCCAAGTAAAGCTGCCTTTTGCAATTGAGCGATGGTGATTTTGTCAATGCCAATGGTGTTCAAGTGGTGCTCCAGATGTTTTGGGATTGCACCCAAGGTGCCTATTACTATCTTTGCTTTCTTTTGCCGCAGTCATTTTACTTCTATTTTCAAGTCTTTGTATTTTGTGATTTTTCTCCAGTTCTTTCTCTTCTATTCTGCTGTCTCCAGGTATTGCAGGGTCTACTATCCAGACTTTTTTGTCTTTCTTATCAACAATTGTTGAGTCTGGGGTATTAGGTGGCAGGTGCTTGTCTGTTTGAATTCTAACATCCCAGATTACTTTAGCTTCTTCATTTTGTATTACTTTGTCTGTTTTGTGGTCCCACCAGTTTTTGCTTGCAGGCAAATGGTATTTCTTGCAGATATTCCAATACACCATTGTTGCTACTTTGTATATTTGCCATGGGCAAATGGCAAACAATTTTCTTTCAGTAGTCCTGCAGCTGCTGGCCCTGGTTGCTCAGCCAGTAGTCCTGGGTCCTGTAGCCCACTTGTCACCTGATGTCCAGGAACTAGAACACCTAGCATGGTCCTTGTTGACCCGGGCTACAACCAATCCAGTAGAGGTTTCTGTAAATTACCATATTGTTTATGGGAGAAGCACTTTTCCTGTGGCTCCTCTAATGAGACCTGTCCAGTATGGTTGAACCTCTGGCATAGCTCTCATCCTCCTCGGAGCACGCAAGCCCCACAACCATGTCAAGGTAGTGCCTCACTGGGGATGATGATAATGGTGATGGTGATGATGATGATTCCTTCTTAACTTGTAAAATATCTTGGTTTGGTCCTGTTGTCCATTTGCAAAGTGCATCCGCCCTATTGGGTGAGGGGCTGGATTTTTCTCAGAGGGATAGTTCTTCTACAAAGAATGAATGAGTCTGAGCATGGCTTGAAATAAAAACCTTTGCGAAAAATTGGGAAGTTTTATAGCAGACAAGGTAGAGTCTCAAGTCTGTAAGTTAGGGCTCCAAATAATCTGCTTCCTTTTTCTCTGTCTTCTAGAGGAGCTGCTGCGATCTGAACGGGTGTCCACCAATGACCTGCTTACTACCTCCATCTCTGAGACCCGCACCACAGAGGAGTTCCTACCCATGGACAGCGGTGAGGACCTAGCTTCTGAGAGTCGTTCTTACCCACATGATGGAGAAGGTGGGTCAGTTAAGTTGCTCCTCCCCGCTGTTTCGAATCCTTGCTCGTAGAAAGAGTAGAAAGAGAAAGCTAACTAGTTCTGAAACATCTAACTAGATCTTAGCGTGCAATAAATGAAAAACGCATTCCCAATCTGACACAGATAGAATGAGAATCTTTGGGAAATAAAAAAGAAGAAAGGTTTTTAAAATCAGCAGAAGAAAAACAGTGTATCAATTCATTTTTGTTTCTGGAACTCTCTGCTGCTTCAAGTCTGTGTGTCTGCATTTGATATTATTATTATTATTATTATTATTATTATTATTATTATTATTATTTTACAGAGCAGTTGAATAATGTAATCCTAAATGTTAGGATAGACAGTTTCTGCTTTCAACTGATAGAAAACAGTTAGATGAACCACTGAAAGATGTTGAAGTGTCAACAATATCAATATACAGAAAAATATATTCCTGTTGTAAAAATGGTTGGTTTGGGTTATAGGTTGGGTCTGTTAAAGGGCAATAAGTTGAAAATAATGCTGAGCTTGCATGCAAGTTGAGAAGGACAGCTAGCGAGATTATCTAAGGTCAAAGATGCAGGAAAAAATATAGAAATTCTGTTACATGTGATAGGGAAGGAGAAGACCATAACTCAGCATTAAAAGTACATGCTTTTCTCCAGTAGAAAAAGGCTATTTGGGAACAAACAATAAAGACCTTTGCTGAAATTTTCAGAGAATTCATAGTGTTGTTCTTTTATCAACATTCAGAAAGTGGCTTAAGAACCAATATATTTATTATGGCATAAACTTTTGCTGGTAACATTAAAGGGTCATTGAATTGGTTAGCAAGACCTTGGGTGCACAGTCATTTTTGTAATGCTGGAAGTGCTTCCAGATGAGAAATTAGGGAGAGGACATCATCCAAGCAGGAAGTAGACATAGTCCAAGCAAGAAGTGGCCTTGTCCAGAATAAAACCCACTTTTCTCTTGTCTTATCCACTCCTAACACCATTAGGCATGATTTTAAGTGACTGAAAATTATCAATAGTTAAAAAGGAAGCTGAGGTCCACCAATAAAACCCCAAAAACTTTATTATAAAATACACAGAGAGGAACTAGATAGACAAATGGTCTCACTTGGATTGTCAGCTTCCTACAGGCTGTTGGACCACTTTTCCTGTACAGTGGTACCTCGGGTCATGAACGCTTCTGTTCACGACCAATTCGGGTCACGAACAGCACCGTTCGCAAAATTCTGCTTCCGTTCACGAACGGAATCGGGTGACGAACAGGTTCCGCAGCCATTTTCCCTGCCGTGACACATGGTCGTGGCTTCCTGTAGGGAGGGGGACTCTCCCTCCAAGCAATAACTGCCTCTCCACCTGCCTTCCTGTCCTCCACGCCAGAAGTCATGTCGAGCAAGGTTAGCGTTCTCTCTCTTCATACTGTACTTTGTGTCATATTTTTGTGGTTTAAAAAAAAACACACATATGGTTCAGAACGGATTAACCATAATTACATTGAACTTTATGGGAAAATTTGATTCGGGTTGCGACCAATTCGGGTTGCGACCAGAGTCGTGGAACGAATTAAGTTCGTGACCCGAGGTACCACTATATTTATAAAAATCAACCGTTGACTCAGTATTCAGGTTCATAAAGAGGGTTGCCTAATACAATTGATCCTCAAAGAGAAAGCCTTACTGATATTTGGTATCTGTTTCATTTCCTCCTTTAAAATAGAGTGATAGTCTAGTTCATCTAACCCATCAATAGGGTTAAAACATTATATAGAGCCACAATGTGGTTTTTTGACGTTGGCTTGACATATCACGATTAAGCAAACTTTTGTTTAGCACAGCATGTGAACCATTGTCAGCAAGAAAAATGTGATGTTTGCTCTGTTTTGGTTTGCTGTGACACAGAATCTTTCTTTCTTACACGTGTTGGGGATGCCAAGCTAAATGTAACTAACTAGGTATGAAGGATTATCCAGAAAGTTGATAAACCTCAGTGCAGAAAAGGGAGTAACCAAAACTCAAAACTCACTTGGAGAAGGATTTCAGAACACTGCCCACTTCAAAAGAGAAAGGAGTTAATGGGAAGGAGTTCCACTTAAAAACATGGAAAACCACTGCTATACTAAACAATCCTGGATTAGCTAGACCAGTTAGCTGACCTGATATAAGACAGCTTCATGTCTGGATTCTCATAACTTACTTAACTTGGTTATCAAATCATCTTATTTTCTGGGTTTCAACAATACATTGAACCATAAAGTAACCAGATGGTCTGGGTTGACCATTACATTAAGTCACAAACCAAGATTAAAACTAGCCACGCTTAACATGTTGCCTATAAGCAGATGCTAAATCTTTAATTAACCAGTTGAGTCTATTGTGTTAACCAAGATTTTGTGTTTCCCTTCACCTGAACATTATTTTCTAATGAAAATTTAGGGATACAATCCATTCCCAGATAGGACCAAACACTTAAAGATCTATCTGTGGTTACACTTCTTTAATAGTGGCCGTACTCCACTACTGCCTCTGAGTTGCTGATGAATTGAAGACACACAAGGGAAAGCATTGCTAGGCAAAAATCAGGCTGTGTTCATCTTGAGTCTTGCTACTTTCTCTTACAAGAAGTGAATGCCTAAACCAGTGATGCTGTAACTGAGTACTTAAAGTGGTAAATCTCTTTCGGGTAGAACTTGGCTCCTGATGACTTCATGTCCATGTCCATGTAGTCTTCTTGGCACCAGGACAGGCAGTTTGCTTTCTTCAGGCATGTTTTTCAACTTGAAAAGTCTAGCGCAGTGTTTCTCAACCTTGGCAGCTTTAAGATGCATGGACTTCAACTCCCAGAATTCCCCAGCCAGATTCTGCCTGGGGAATTCTGGAAGTTGTTAAGGTTGAGAAACACCACTCTAGAGAATCACACTCTTGCTAAGACTGAGAAGATCCAGGTATAAGTTCACCCTAGGCCATGTAAGCATTTTGGGCAACTCCTGGGATATGTCCCCACATTGTGCTTTGCAAATTTAGGAGCTGCATTCACACAACATGCAAAACATGCATACCTTTAACCTTGATTAGTTTGTTTGTTAAGCTCAGAGTATTATGTGAACCCAAATCATTTTACAGGTAGTCCTCAGGTTACGACCACTTGTTCAGTGACCATTCAAAGTTACAATGGTGCTGAACAAGGAGGACTTATGACTGGAGTCCTTGGGGTTCTCTGACTTTGGTAGTTTTCTTGCAAACGTTTCATTCCCAGCTAGATAACATTTTCAGTGCACATTAATGAAATGCTTGCAAGAAAACTGCCAAGCTCAGAGAATCCCAAGGACTCCACAGTTCAACCCTGAGCTACACATATTCACTTCTGTTGGTACTTATGACTGGTCCGTGAAGTTGAGGCTGCTGTAACATCCCTGCAATCACATGATCGCGATTTGCGACCTTCCCTGCTGGCTTCCCACAAGCAAAGTCAATCACTCAAAGTGAGTCGCTCCTGCTGCTTTTTCTCCTGAGGAGCCCCGCTATGGAGTACGAGATCCCTGGGACACCCCCACCCACCTGCATTCTGTAGCAGCTGCTGCTAGCCTGTCCACACTCTGTAGCACTTGCCTATGTCTCCCGCCTCAGCGCCCACCTGCAGCCCTTGCCAGCCTGCTTGCCTAGGACTCCAGTCACGTGGGGTCTTCTCTTAAGGTCCTGCATGGTCTCTAGATTACGACAGCAACTGGGACTGCTGGGTTTGTCATCACTAAGTGATGTGGTCACATGATGTCGCACTTTATGACCACATTGCTTAGTGATGGAAATTCCGGTCCCGATTGCCATTATAACCAGAGGGCTACCTCTATTAGCTTTTGGTTCAATGCATTGTGCAAAGCTAGAAAATGAGTTAATTCAGTAGCTAGTTAAGTGAATTGTTGTAAACACAAGCATTCTTTCTCAGCCCAATCTATCTCTTGTTCTCGGGGGAGAATTGAGGAAGAGAGTACCCTGTTTTCTGCTCCTGGGGAAGAGGTGGGCACATCAGCTTTGTCTCCCCTGTCTCAGCACCATGTTGTGTGTCTCTTGGCCCTTCTTCTCAAAATTATCTTTCTTTTTCTGTTCTCTTTTTCCTTTCTGCCACACTCTCCTTCTCTCCTTCTGGTGCTGTGTGGGGAACGGACAGATTCTGAATCAGCCGACAAGAAAGGTAAGTCCTCATCTCTAGATCTTCATGGAGTCCTTCTCTGTATGTTTAGTAGCAATTACTGGGACCAAAGGAGATGGGCTTGTTGTTTGTTACCACCTGAGGTCTCTGTTCCTCTAACCCTCACCTGATTCTTTTCTCCACAGCTTCAGGGTTGGCAGAATATGACTATCCGACTAGTGACAAAGCCTTGCTGTATGAGTATGAACATAAGGTAGGTTCAGAGGAAACCCTTTGGACTTTGCTATTTTCAGTGCTGTTTATTACATTTACAGTCCTCCAAACTGGAGGGAGGATTATGTGGGATCCTCGAGGAATTGGTAGACTACAGCTTCCACAGTCCTAGGGCTAATGAGATTTACAGTTCAGTAACATCTGGATGAATGCTGTTACCTTGTTCTAAGTCAGTGTTTCTCAACCTGGCTGGCTGGGGGATTCTGGGAGCTGAAGTCCAATGTGTTCAAGTTGCCAAGGTTGAGAAGCACTGTTCTAAGTAGTTCAAAGCAATATATGTGATTTACCTCTCCAGTGTTTTTTTTCTCCTCCTTTTTAATATGTTGTTAGGATTGATACGCTGTATTATTTAAATACAGTGATGTTTCTATAATATGATTAAAAATTGTTAACATTCTATTTAGATAGCTTAGAGTATTGAGAAGAGAGAAGAGGAAGAAAAAGTACTCTAGCAATATTAATTACAATGTAGGATCTCAATATTACACACATAATTTTATTTGGCTTTTTCATCCAAAGTTGAATATAACATTGAAAAAAGAACCACTATGATTCACACTGAAGTATTTGTTGTATAATAGAGGTTTCAATCTTAAGCTGATTCCTTAATATTAAATAAGTGTTAACCTCATGACATCATTCAGAAGGAGATCAGACTAAGAGAGAACTCCATCAACTTTATTTGAGACAAGTGACCAAAGTCTATATTGGCTCTCTTTATTGTTTGATGTTCTAGGTCAGTGTTTCTCAACCTTGTTGGTTTTACGATGTGTGGACTTCAACTACCAGAATGCTGGGAATGCTGCTCCCATGCTGGCTGGGGGATTCTGGGAGTTGAAGTCCACACATCTTAAAGCCAACAAGGTTGAGAAACACTGTTCTAAGTCATTGATACAACATGGAAAAATGGCAAAGGGCCTCATAGATTCAGTAATATGTACTGAGTCCATCTCTTTTCCATATATTATTTGTACTATGTCTATGGAGACATTTGAGATGAGTGTGCTTTCAAATGAATAATTGCCCTCTTGTAAAGGTTAATGCATTGAGGTTGTCCCGTTGTGTGGAGAACTGCATCATGTTCCCCCATGCAGTTTTCCAGCCTGAAAGGGGAAAATGCTGGACTGTTTAGGTTGTAAATTGGAGTAAAGGAGCTATGCACTCTGTATGAGGACTAGATTGCAGTTGTCCCATGTGACTGGAGTGATTTGGCACTAAGAGGAAGACAGTGTTGCTGGATTACCCATTGTGCTTTGTGTCTCCCTGGTTGTGTAATCCAAATCTAAAACCACCTCCTGTCCTCCCCACAGGTCAATGTGTCTGCCTCAGATGTCAAAGGCATGGTGTACAAGTCCCAAGAAATCCAACGTGATGAGCTGGTAAGTAGCTTTCAAGGCACATTGCCTTCCACCTAATCAAGTGGGCCTCAGTTCCCCTAACCTTCCTTATGTGCCATGTCTGCCCCATCTTCATTCATTCATAACCCAAACTCAAATGTCTCCTCCTTCAATCTAAGGACCAAACTAGATATGACAATGGTTCCCTGGTAAATTTCAGTGGTAGCATCTCAGGGACCTTCATGTCTATATGCTGCCTGCGCACTTTGCATTGCTCATCCCTGGTTTAATATATAGCATTTAAAAACTATATAAACATAGACAGCATGGGGGCCCAATCTAGATTGGGGCCCAACTTTGGGGGTGGGAGGGGTTTTTAATCCTTTAATCTTTTTGGAAGCAAGGAGACAAATAGTTAAAACTAGATCCAAATGCAGTCAGGCTTTTTAGTAAAAAGCCACACCTTGATCTAACATGGAAAATTATACATCTCACTTGGTCCAGAGAATTGTGTGAAATGCTCTTCATTTAGCATCCTTTAAAAAAGTAAAAAATAAAAGTAGGCAAAGCTTTGGGTTCAGTCACATTCTCTCCGGTTCATTGTGTGCAAAATTGAGGTGAAACTTTAAATATGGAAAACTTGGTAGGTTTGGGTTTGTTTTTAATTTTTGTTTTTGCATTTAAATCATGAATGAGTCACCCTGAAAATGGACCACCGTCCTTGAGTAGGCTCACCTTTTCTGTGTTCCTCTTACCACTGCCTATGTGTTTATCCTCATCTACTGGGCCCATCTGCACAGCTGCCCAAAAGGACAAGACAAATTCCATAGAGGATCTCCTTATTCCTGAAAATGTAACAATAACAGAAAACAGCAGCAACAAAGTCAATAGAGATTGGCTGCAGTTTCATACGTTCTAGTCACTTTTAACAATATGTCATTTACACCAGTGTTTCTCAACCATGGTGGCATGAAGATGTGTGGACTTCAACTCCCAGAATTCTCCAGTGAGCCATGCTGGCTGGGGAATTCTGGGAGGTGAAGTCCACACATCTTCAAGTTGCTAAGGTTAAGAAACACTGATCTACACTAATAGCACCCACCCGTTTTGGAGGAGAAACAGGATGTTTAGATTCAGAACCCCCATTCCAGGAATAGGAGTTTTGTATGTAGACTTCCTGTTTCACGCAGTCATTCACATCTGGTTAGGCTCCTCAACAAACATATCCTATTGCTACATGCAAATGGCAGTTTGACTCCAGCATATAATCAGTCATCTTCTCCCTCTCCCCACAAACATAGATTGAATGGCAGTGCCTAGCATTTCTTTGTCAGGTGCTTGTGTGATCCCTGTTCAACTCTGTAATAACTCTCAGATATAGCTTTTTGCTCTATCCAGGACCCCTTTCTTCCTCCTTTCCTTTCCTTTCCTTTCCTTTCCTTTCCTTTCCTTTCCTTTCCTTTCCTTTCCTTTCCTTTCCTTTCCTTTCCTTTCCTTTCCTTTCCTGTCCTGTCCTGTCCTGTCCTGTCCTGTCCTGTCCTGTCCTGTCCTGTCCTTTCTCTTTCCCATGCAGACAGCAAGGCACAGACAACCTTTCTTGAACTGGGTGTTACTGTTACAGCTAGCTCATATTTTGCATTATTTCAGAACTCTTGGGAGAATTCCATCTGCTGCTGGTGATTTATGAGTTTAATCTATCTGTTTGCTTTAAATTGTCCTCCAAAGATGGTTCCGTTTGTGTCACTTCTTCAGATTTATTGTCTTCATGGGGAACAATTTGGATCTATTTTGCCAACCTTGCCTTTGTCTTAGACAGATGCAAAGCAGTCATTTAACTTCTCTACAATATTTCTGTCTTCCTTAAGTGCTCTTTTTACATCTTGATGGTCTAATGACCCAAACCATTCTCTGGCAAGCTTCCTGCTTCTAATGCAATCCTTTTAACATTCTTCTCCTTGGCTTTTATATCTCTATCTAGATTCTATTCTTTTTTTCTTTCTTTCTTTCTTGGCCCAACCTTATTAGGCATTTTATTATGCTTAGTATTTCAATTCTTTGAGGATTTTTCCCCACATGGGCAATAGTTCTAATTTTTTTTCCTAAGGGACACACTTTTTAAACTCTGTTTAGTCGCACTAATACTTTCTTTGAAAGCGTCTTTGAAGAAGTGCATGCAAGCTCAGATCTGCCAAGTTGTACATAGGTTTGTGGACAGTTGTTTGGATCTTTCTTCTTAAAGGATTATTTACAATTTGTCTTACACCTAAACAACAACAACAATTGTAGATGTTGAGAGCTACAGATATTGACTTTCATGTCAAGCTCTACAGTACTGTTGGCTGAACTAGAAGTAAACAGGAGCAGTTTGAAGCCATCAGTTTTAATTATCTTGAGTGCTTACAGTAGAAAGGTGATGTTTAAATCCAGGCTGCAAAACCCTGGCTTGCTCTGCCATTACAGAAAGCATAGCAAGAACAGTCAAGAACAGAACTGGGGAGTTTGTAGCTCCAACATAATGGAAAGAAGCTTCTAAAAAAGCTTCAAAGCTATTCAAAGCTGAGTTGCAAAATAAAAGAAAATAGATTTTCATATCCATAGGCACTTTTGGAGTCCTCGCAAAGCAACTCACAAATATATTAAACCAGGCTTCCTCCAGCATTGTCCTCCAGCAATGTTGATCTTCAAGAGCCTCGAATTCCCAGTTGGCATGATTTTGTGAACCTGAAGGCCCACACATCTGGAGGGCACGAGGTCTGGGGAGGTTGCAATCAATCAACTGACAATTAAAGTCAGTTTTAAATGGAGAGTTAATTAGCAGAAGTGGCAGGAGCAGCTTCAGCAAAACCTGAGAATAAACAACTTATGAAACACTCAGATGGATCTGGTCAAATGCCTATTTAGCACAGCATCCTTGCTCTGAAAGTGGCCAGTGCTCACAGAAAAGTCATCCAGTAAGGATACAAGCATTATAGTGTTGTTCTGTTTCTTTGCTCAACAACTGAAATTGAAAAAGATACTGCTTCCAAAATTGGAGGTAATATATCATCACGAGCAGTAACTGTGTCTTATTTTTGATGGATGTCCTTGACCTTCATCAATACTTGTAGGTGGTCCTCCAACTGATGACACTGAAAATGTAGGGTAAGTAGTGGGAAAACATGGCCCATCTCTATGGAAGCCCATAGACTTCTCCCATAGAAGGGAGTCCTTCATTTGAATCCAGGGAAATACATGCATCCTGCTGCCCATTAGTCTTTTAGTAACTGCCTCTTATTATCAGGGATTGATTCCTGGAACCAGGTTTTGAACAGATCATCTTTCCCTCATCTGGGATTAAAAACAGGGCTTCTTCTGCAAAAGGAAGTTTCCTTTGCCTCGTCAAATTGTTATGTGTGCTTTGTCTAATATCTTTACTATTCCCTTGGTTGCATGCTTAATTCCAGATCCCCATTAGAGTCAGTTGACTCTGTGCCCTGCATACATCTGTTGTAACATAAAACTGGCTATACTTGGCCTCAGTCTTGTGGTGGTTGATAGTTAATTCAGCCTTTTTTCCCCCACAATAATCACTGGCACTGGATTATTCAGCAGAAAGCAGAGAAGCTGGTTTGCATCTCAAAATTCCCCACCAAAAGGAAATTTCTCTTGGGGAGATTTCATCTTTTTAAAAATCATCATTCTTTCCATGCCTGAGGTCATCTCTGCTTCATATCCCGTTCCACTTCATTGTTTATGGTTTTTTTAATTGTGTCGGAAGAATAGGTAATTTCTCTGATTTATGGACCCATAAGGATGGTAGGGAATTGGGAGGAGAAATAAGAGGTAGAAGCTGCTTCTCTCTATGAAAAGCAAACATTAGAAGCAATAATCACAGCTTTGTTCTCTACCAAATCCAGAGAGACAACAAACTCTAAGCTTTGGTACTTCAGTGAGTGTTTGCAAGATGGGCATTTTAGCCTGCTGAAAACAACTTCCAAATAAAACAAATTGGGATGAAAAACACAAACTGTCTTTTTAGAACGCCAATATGTGTCCAGGCCCACACAGCATTATACATCTGAATTACAGAGGCACAAAGTAGACTTATTAACATAAGCGTTGTTTGTAATCTCTAAAGTCTCTGAAAGTCATACCCAATTGAACCGATGAAGGCAGATTGTTTCTAACAATGTCCTGGGTTGTCAGAAGAAATCCAGTTCTATATTGGCTGTGAATGTTTGACAAATGCCACAGGGATCAAAAGCTTATTTCAATTACTCCTGAACTTTGCAATGCTTGTGGCAATCGTTGCTAATCCCTTTCTCCTTAAAAATAAGCAGTGCCTTTCGTGTCCAGATCCCTTCTCAGGCTTTATCCCAACCACAGCTTTATGAACAAGCCATATGTTCTTGTCACAGGTGAGAACTAAGCAACCTTAGTCATTTCAGAATTCAGACGGCTGAGAATCAGATTACAAGGGAAGCAAGCTGCCCCAGTCAAGTAGCAATTTCTCCATATTGCTGGAAACATGCCAGCGCCAAAGTTTTTAAGACGGCCGCATTCAACTGTAAGGTCCCAAGATTTATAGAATAATGATGCCAGCTGAATCTATAAAGCAGGAGTCAGTAGGGCTGAAATGTCAAATTTCTGTTTAATTTATTGTGGGGTTGGGGTCTTACGGAGCAAAATGGGTGCTTTGGGTCTTGCAGAAGCTTAATGCATCCATAGCACCACTTAAAAAAAAAAAAAATCCAAATGGGGTTAATTATTCCAACAAGGAGGGGAAATGGAGGCTTGCTTCCTGCAGCCCAGACAGAGCCAGGTCAAAATAGGTTGTCCACCTTTGCTACAGTCCAGTGTTTCTCAACCTCGGCAACTTTAAGATGCGTGGACTTCAACTCCTGGCTGGGGAATTCCAGGAGTTGAAGTCCACGCATCTTAAAGCTGCCAAGGTTGAGAAACACTGTTGTTGTTGTTTAGTCGTTAAGTCGTGTCCGACTCTTCGTGACCCCATGAACCATATTGCGCCAGGCCTTCCTGTCCTTCACTGCCTCCCTGAGTTTGCTCAGTTTCATGCTCATTGCTTCAGTGATGCTATCTAACCATCTCATCCTCTGCCGTCCTCTTCTCCTTTTGCCTTCAATCTTTCCCAGCATCAGGGTCTTCTCCAAAGAGATCTCTCTTCGCATTAGGTGACCAAAGTATCTGAGCTTGAGCTTCATTATCGATCCTTCCAATGAGCAATCAGGGTTGATTTCCTTTAAGATTGACTGGTTTGACCTCCTAGCAGTCCAGGGGACTCTCAAGAGTCTTCTCCAGCACCACAGTTCAAAGGCATCAATTCTTCGGCGCTCGGCCTTTTTTATGGTCCAGCTCTCACAGCCATACATTACTACTGGAAAAACCATAGCTTTGACTATGCAGATCTTTGTCGGCAAGGTGACGTCTCTGCTTTTTAATATGCTATCTAGGCTTGCCATAGCTTTCCTCCCAAGGAGCAAGCGTCTTTTAATTTCATGGCTGCAGTCTCCGTCTGCGGTGATCTTGGAGCCCAAATAAATGAAGTCTGTTACTGCTTCCATTTCTACCCCTTCTATTTGCCAGGATGAGAAACACTGCTATAGACAAAAGAAATTTTACACTTAGAGTAATTTACTCCATTCTTTGGTGATTAATCTTCATGGATTCTCTAAAACCTCTAAAGCCTTCTGTACCTCATACTTTCTGGACTTCAGCTCCCGGCTCCCCCAGGCAGTGACCATGTTATCTGAAATTATGAGGTTTGAAATCCAGCACATCCAGAGGTTACCAGATTGGGGTAACCTACCTTATAACTTCTCCCCCCTTCTTTTCTGGCCTTGATGGAAGTGGCAGTTTTGTTCCTACAAGTCAGACCACCCAAAACTAAAATTGTAGAACTCGTGGCAGTTTGAAGTGGCAGTTGAAAGAAGAAATCTCCACATCTCCCCTCCCCAAGGATTAAGTGCAACTCCCAGCATGTTGCCTCCACCCAATATAAAACCAGTTTCTTTTTTTCCCCCCATTTTAGCACACCTAAGCCCTGCCCTTGCATCCAATTCCTCCAGGCAGTTTATAGTAACAATTAAAATACATGCAATTTAATACCACCAGATAAAAAAGAGTTCAGGAGCAAGCAGGCAAAATCTAACAAAATAGGGCATTTAAAAAGTTGGTGGTTGCACTAGGACAAGCCCCTGCCCAGTGATAAATGTTTGTGTGTGTGAATAATCCCCTCCAGCAGTTATTAATAAGTTGCTATGAGAGAAAGGTGGTTCTATTTGGATATTCTGGTTCTAAACTCTGGATTTAAGCAGAAAAGTTATGGTAGAGCAGTTGAAATGGACTTGGTCTTCATCCAGAAGAAAAATAATTTCTTTCTCCTGAACATCATTTGGTAGCCACTTTTAGGTTCTAATTTGTCACTAAATCAGCCAGCGTGGTCCTTTTCTGGACAATTGAACACTGTAGCCATAAGCACACAGCTGTTCTTTTATTTCTTTCAAGGGATACAAACATCTTCCTGTAATATTACAGTACCATGTCACCCCACCCCATTGCACCCCTATCCTGAGCTCCAAAGGCAATATTTTGTTACCAAGGCAAAGGTTGGAAAGAAACTGAATTATCTGCCAAATTAATTTAGCTGCAGATGTTTAGATATAGCAGGAAGCAATGTTGTTCAAAATCGCACGGCATGGTTAGACAATCTGTATGATACCATTGGGCAGAGTTCTTTAACCTCTGCATTTTGAACTCAAATTTCATTTCTTTGTATCTCTGTTGCTGTCATCTCCATCAACAGCTGGAGCATCCATTCCAAACAGGTTGGAAAAGCAGTGGTTCTAATTACTACACATATGGCTTTTCTTTCGTCAAAAATCTGCTATTTTAAGAAAGCCTATTCTTCCATTGTTCTACGCCATTGTAGATACAAGGTGCCTTCTTTAGTTACATGAAGATTGTACTAAAATCACACTGACTCTGTTTTTCCGCAGGAGCCTGATACCTTGGTAACCATCAACCGAGGGGCCCTGATTGGCCTCCTGATAGTAGCAGTGGCTGTTGCCATGGTGATTATCATCAGCCTCCTGATGGTTCGCCGAAAGCCATATGGGACCATCAGCCATGGCATTGTTGAGGTACCTTTGGAAAATACTATCTGCTTTTGGAGTGCAGACAAACTTCTGGGATTGCAGGCTTTGAGAAGAATTTCAGGCTCCATAAAAGCTTTTGAATGCTTTCACCCATGTCGGGTTTTCTCCACTCTCTTTATTTATCTGTCTGGGAGTAGTGGCATGTGGAGAAGAGTACCGTCTGCTGCCTTGATGCACTGCAGAGCTCGAAAGCACATGGTGGCCTCCCAGGAACTGTGGGTGTTGTAGTAATTCCTGGAGCCTCCCTCTTGGTGCATTGTTCACCAGGATGGCAGACACACAGGGGAAGGGATTCCATGAAATGATATCAACAAGAAGGGAAGACATGCTTGGATAGGAGCTAATGGAAAGGGTTTCTGAGAATCGGGGGAATTGACTGGGATGGTATTGGCATATCCTTAATAACTCTACTCATCGATATTCTGAGCTACAAGCATGTTGGTAGAAGCTTGGTGGACTCCCATTGCTTGGCCTAACCCTCTTCTCTTTTTGCAGGTGGATCCCATGGTTAGCCCGGAGGAGCGGCAGTTGAGCAAAATGCAAAACCATGGCTATGAAAACCCCACTTACAAATTCTTTGAAGAGATGAACTGAGTTCCTTGGGGGCTGGGGGTTGTGGCATGACTGGGGTGGTGGGCATGACCATGTGGATGGAGGGGATGGCATCTACAATGGGAGAGGGGTAGGTTCCACCCAGAGCCCTTTTCTCTTTCTGTGCCCCATCTGAGCCTTGCTCCTACCACCTCGTCCACCTTGTTTTTGTTCTTCCATTTGCCATATTCCTCCTGCCTCACACTTTCTGGGCTTTATAGCTACTGCTACTAGCCTACTACTTGCCATTTCTCCCACATCTTCAATTTCACTTCTCAAGGTTTAAATGGCTATATAAACACGCACACGATGGTTGTGTTCATACAACATGCTTAACCAGCTTTGTTACAAACCTAGGGGCTACATTTCCAGAAGCACTAAGCTTGGTTCATTTTAATCTTGCTTTGTCTTTTTTTTTTAATGGCTTAGCATGTTGGGCAAACGCATCCTTTTTGATTAGTTTCTGATTTGATGTACTGTGGAAGCCCACCACATTGGATAATTCAGTCATCAGGTTCAGCATGTTGTGTGAAGCCAGGCAAAAACACCAAGCTGCCAGCATCAGGGTTCTTCTCTTGTATTTTAGCCAACTTATCTGAATGGGTAACTGCATGCTGTGGAGAGAATCATCATGCAACCTGGGGGCACCAAAAGCCACACCATACACCCTTAAAACTTGTATGTTCAAATCAGTAACCAGTGCTCATTTATTGTGGGACTTTCACATGTGCATCATCTGAACTCACACAGGGCCAAATCTCATGTTAAAATGGCAGCCCACAACACAGTATCCCAATATCCATACATCGCTTCAGAACCCCTAGATACACACTTCACATGGTTTTCCATGAAGCAGTAGGCACTACATATTCCATGGCACTCATTTGTGACTCCACTTTGCAGGGATTTTCTTAAAAAATGGAACACCTCCAGCATACATGTCAGACAAGGGGTACCATTGCACGCTAGAATTGCCCATTGCTAACCTGGCTTGCCTCTGGCATAGAGACCAAATTCCATCTCCACTTGCTTGCCTTTTTCTGTCTCTGCTTATCTTATGCTTCCTTACTACACTGAACTCCTCACTCGTTGCACTTAATTTATTGGAAAGCCAGCTAAAGAGGGTAGCCTGGGGTAAGTTAGCATCCATCAGCACTTTACTTGACTAGTTTGGAGAGGGGAGATATGAGGATTGAAGCTCTTTTCTTCCATGCAGACACATTCTGTTCCTTCCTCTTTCCCCCTCAAAGTATGTAAAGGATAAAAGCAGATTTGCTGAACACTCTGGCTATGTTCACACAGTTCAGTTAACCAGTCCAATTACAAACCTAGCAGCCGCTGAATTCACACAATATGCTAAGCTGAGTTTAACTTGTTTGATTTGGGTAGCTTAACAAGTTATGTGACTCATTCTTTTATGGTTCAGTGATTTGTGCAAACCCAGAAAACAGGTTAATTCAGGAATGAAATTAAGCTTGTTGTGTGAGCACAGCCCATAAGGCTGGTCTTTCCCCAGCCCAGAAGTTCAGGAGCTGGGAAGTAAGTTCCGTTATAGGGCTAAGCTCATAAGCATATATACCTGTTTGTTGTTATTTGTTCCTTACAGTGGGAAGGTTTTCTTCCAGTAGCAATTTGCCACATGTCTTGATCACTTTACAAAGTATCTTCTGAGAGCGGCCATCCCAGGATCCCAAATGGGGGAAGATAGGGAGCCAGTTGGACCATCTCTGGTGCCATCTCTGCCAAATGCTCTGTAACCTTTAGCAGCTACTAGACAGAATGGTGTGGAGTAATAGTCCTATTATTGCCTTTGGGTTGAACCATTTTGCTATTTTTTTCTTGGGAGGTGGACTAAGGAAGATACCTATAGTAACAGGGTTCTTGAGATCACTCAGAAGAGGTAACCTTAGAGATGCTTTTGTTTTGGTCCCCCTTAAGCCATAATCCAGCCTTCTCCAATCTGGGTGCCGCAGAATTCCCCAGCTAACACAGACACTGCTGAAAATTCTGGGAGTTGAAATCCACACATCTGGAGGATGGCCAGGTTGGAGAACCATGAGAATTGGAAAGGGACCATTCAGGCCTGCTGTGTGCAGAAATTCAAACAAGCATCCCTAGCAGATGATCATAAAACCTCTGCCCAGCTACATCCAGTGAAAGGGAGCCCACCACTTCTTTGGTGAAGCTGGGATAATTCTTTGGAGAAATCCCTGGGCTAAGAACCACACTGGAGAGACAAAAGAAATCAGTTCTTTTCTCACTTTCATGTAGTGAAGAAAGTTACTTTCAGAGTCAATAATCTTCAGGGGTGGGAGGCCCTCACCCTCACAACCACCATACTCAATGTCTGAGAAAAAAGAATGTAAGGCTTTCTCCCCTGAATGCCTTCTGCTGTGTTTCATAGTTACCTTCTTGTGCCCTGCCCTGTTTACCTACTAGATCTTGTTTGTTTTTAAGCTGAGGTTTTTGAAATCAAGAGGCAATGTCAGAAAGACAAACCAGGAGATGGAATTCAATTGCCAGCCCTCCCACCAAACTAATAAAATATTGTCACTTCTCTAAGCGTGGTGCTGGACCTGGACTTTTCAATGAATGGGAATATTGGAGGTGGATGGGAATGGGAATGGAAAAGAAATTGCGGTAAGAGGGAGAGGTGGGTCACTCTGCTGGAAGGATGCAGAAGAAGTTCAAGGGATAACTCTAGAAGGCCAAGTAAGTTCTCACAAACATTGGAGGCCTCTTTCTACATACAGTAAACAGCATGTGGCTGTCATGACTTTAAGGAAAAAGGAAGAGAAACGTGCTCCAGCTAAAGCTTTTGCACTACCTTACACCATTTAGCTCTCCTGTACAGTTGTAAAAATGCCTGCATTAAGGAAAAACCTGCATACATTATTAAGAGAAAACAGGCACATAAAAAAAAAATGTTTGGATAATTTGGCGGCAAAAAGTGTGGATGTTAGAAAAGGGGCATTTAAAATGGGTATATCTGGAGAGTACATGAAACTGGGCACACATTTTTGATTGATTGCCAAATTTGCAAGCCTTTTTTAGGAATAGGTCAGCCCCAACGGAAAAAGTGAGAGAACTTTTACAACTCCCTATTCTTTTGGCTTTTACACTCCTATTTTTCTAGCCTGCTTCATGGTTCTCTGATTTTCCTTTCTCCCCTATTTGTTAGTGTAAGCCCTAATTGCTATAACCAAATCATGGTTTGTGTAAACCTAATTTGGAACCCAGGGCAACTTATGGTTTGGCCAAATCTGAGATGAGGGAAGATCTCTTAACAGATGATTGGGAAGTCATGAAATTGAAATCAGCATATCTCAGTCAAATTATATCCTGGACATGATCTTCAATAATCTTTGAGCTTGACACCATTAACATCCAGTCATGATTTACAACTTTGATACAGCAATCCTTGATCAAGTATCATACAGTAGTGCTTTCAAAATCATGTTGGATATGTTAGTTGATGAAGGTAGACCTTATGTTCAACTCCAAATGCTGGGCATTTCATGGCAACCCCCTGGGTTTTTCAAAGGGACATCAGAAAAATGAGCAAGATCCTCCAAAGGAAAGTGAAGCTTGATGGGATTATAATCCAGCTGTGTGACACACATGCAAGGTCTCTGAGAGGATTCTAGGTAAAGGAAATATAGGTGATCTCCTTAAGAAAGTCCAGCTCTTCAAATAAAAATGTGGTTTTCCCCTCTTCTAAATGGTTGCTTTTTTTCCCTCAAAAATTGACATTGGTTGTTGGGGTTAACTCAGAGACCCCAGTACCTCTCCTTAGCTTTAGGTTGTGGTGAGCCATTTAATCTATAGAATGTGCTGTGTAACCCAGTGTTTCTCAACCTTGGCAACTTTTAAGATGTGTGAACTTCAACTCCCAGAATTCCCCAGTCAACATGGCTGGCTAGGACATTCTGGGAATCGAAGTCCATGCATCTTAAAGTTGCTAAGGCTGAGAAACCCTGGTCTAACCCATTAACCTAGAGCCATTCTCATCATAAGTTCTTGCCATGAAGCCCAAGCCCTTCTGTTGGAGCCATTTATCCACCAGAAAAAAGCCCCATAGATTGTGCCGAATAGCTGGGTCTGTCCACCATTTTAATTCATCTTGAGGTAGCAGTACTCTTGAGAGATTGTGGGAAACTGAAGTGGCAGCTAGGCATAGATCAGTGTTGTCCAAACTTGGCCACTTTAAGATGAGTGGACTTCAACTCCCAGAATTCCCCAGCCAGCATGGCTAGCTGGGGAATTCTGGGAGTTGAAGTCCACTCATCTTAAAGTGGCCAAGTTTGGACAACACTGGCATAGATGCTTGGCAATGCAGAGAGTGCCTGGTTAGAGAAAATATTAAAGGAAGTCCCAAGACATACTTGGACAATACACCATGCCAGAAAGCTGGCAGGGGCACACGGGGGTTGTAGCTGCTGCCCCAAAGTCTCAGGTGCCAATAGTGGCCTAAACATGAATGGTCTGTGCTTCAAAATGGTTCATCACAAATGAAATTACGGTTCTCTTACAAATATAATATGTAACCATACCACTTTGCACTGCCAAGGATCAAATCTGAGTGCCTGCTTCTGAAATATAGTCACATCGTTTGAGCTCTTAAAGCCAAAGACATGACTGAATTCACCCAAAGGCTAAACTAGGGTGGGTTTAATTACAATTGTCTAAATTAACTCAAATGAGCAACACGGTTCACACAGCGCACTAATCTAGACATCGTGATATGCAAATCACAACTTTGTTCATGCAACCTGCTAAACTCTTACTTAGCTTGGTTGGTGGGACCTTGGCATGTTGTGTGAAGTGCTTGTATTCCAGCTGTGTGCAGTATTACATAGGTTGCTAGAGATTTGAGATAAAGCATTCTGGAGAATCGGTTAGCATCTGCCTCTTTCAGTGGCACCAGAAGGATAGGAACTGAGAAGAGGTATCCAGGGACCCATTCAGACCCAGGAGCAAAAAGTAACAGCACTGCTCGATGCATTTGAAGTAAAGCAGTGTTGTCCAAACTTGGCCACTTTAAGATGAGTGGACTTCAACTCCCAGAATTCCCCAGCCAGCCATGCTGGCTGGGGAATTCTGGGAGTTGAAGTCCACTCATCTTAAAGTGGCCAAGTTTGGACAACACTGAAGTAAAGTAATACTCATTACCATCGAAACAGCCATCAATCCATGGGGCACAACAGGGATTCTTTCTCCTTTCCTGCCCCTCCCACTTTTTAGGACAGATTTTGGGGGTGGGCTACAAAAGGAAGGGTTTCCTCAGTCGCCCTATACAAGATTAATGTCCTGTATTTCTTTTCTAATTCCTTATCCATAAAACCCAATAGGAATGATTCTGGTTTCAACATAATGTTAGTTCGCAATATCCTCTGCATCATTGTATGGGTTTATATCCAATTTTTTCTTTTTTCTTTTTTTTACTTTTTCACAAGTCCGCCATGCGTGATAAAAAGTCCCTTCTTTCTTTTCACATTTCCAACACTGGTTTGATATTCCTTTATACATTTTAGACAATTTAGCCAGTGTCATATACCATCTGTACATCAGTTCCATCAGCAGAATGACTTAAATTAGATTTCATCCATTAAGATTAGAGTTTAAAATTGCCTGACTGCACAACCAATTCTGTTATAATGGACTTTAACAGATTCCTGTAACAGATGCAGTAAGTTCTTAAAGAGAAAGGTATTCCTGGACTATATAGGTACTAGAAGAAATATGAATGATTTCTATTCCTGATTTCTGTTGGGTGAAAATTTGCTAGGATGGTAATACAGTCTCTATACACCAAATAACTTGTCTGCAATTTATCATATGGGTCAGTAAGTGAAAGGAAGGTCCAAGAATAGCACAAATATTAACCAGTGATAAATGAGCCACACAAAGATAGCGATATGCTGCCTGTGTATTTACACAACCCATTGTATCACTCATTAGCCAATCACATTTTAACCTGATGTGTTTTGTGAAGGCAGCCTAGGTAGTTTATGGCTCAGTGTATTGTGTGAAACAGAAAGTAGTTTAATTCAGTAAACCATGGTTCAATTATCCATGATGGGTCTTCCAAACCTAACCAATATGGCCGATAATACCACAAAGTGTGACTGTGAGTCTCTCTCGTCCCAGTCTAATACCTTACTCACTGTACCACACTGGCTTTTCAAGATAATCAGTCTTCCTGCTTATAAATATCTATATTTTTATAGATTTATACACATTTTTCACCAATTTTTTCCACAGCAACCACCCGGTGAGATAGATTGGTCCAAGGAGAGTTGCTGTCCCTAAGTCACCCAGACAGCTTCTGTGATTGAGGTGGACTTGAACCTGGGACTCTCCAGGGCCAGTCCACTACCTTAACCATGATATCCTCCAAGGTATCAAACTATACAGGTCATTCCTGCCAACATTTTTCTTAAATAACGGGGAGCACACAAACCTTTGTATCAGTTGCCTGATGATTCATCCACAGGCAGGAAAAGCCAGTTTGCAAAGGAGTGACTGGGGTACATATGGACAAATAACTCCAAACATGTCAAACTAGGACTGGCCAAACTCTAAACATGTTTGGGGGAGGAGGGCAAACTTTCAGTATACTCAGAAACCAGGATGGTTTATTGGACAAAATTGTGAAAGATCTGCTTCTCCAAGATAGCCTTTTTTCAACCTGGTGTTTTTCAGATTGTTGGAACATGTGAAAATTTCATCTCAGTGAAGCTGAGCAAGGCCATCTTAGGCAGCAAATTTTTGAAAAGGCGTGCAATAGATCATTCTTTAAATGATCATTCTTTATATTGTCAGAGATGGGTTGTCTCTGCCTCATATGTAAAAATACCTGGTTTATTCCAATGGGGATGGGGGGGGGGGTTGCAATCTGTGTTCTACCTCAGGCAGCAAAAGATTGATGGCCTTATCTATGCTTGGACTAGAGTTCTGAAGAATTTTGGGAATTGTAGGCTTTCTCCAACCTCTAGCTGGCCCTAGGTTGGAGAAAGCACTCCAAACAGCATAAGACATCGGAATTAACAGAATCAGGGAGAGTTTGAGAGTTGTAGCTGTAACTTCATTAGAGATGGGGTTGGAAAAGATATAAAAACATTCCCCAGGTTCCCTCTATAGAAACAACTTTATTTGTTAGGGCTCCACACTAAGGTTCCACATGAGGATGTCTGGTTTTAAAGGTTTGATTACTGTAGGTCTACTCTTTATGATTAATGGGCTTTAATTCTTAAATAAATTAAAGGGAGGGAAAATGGTCTCATTCAGGGTTACTGACTGTATTTCGGCTTCCTCCCTTCCACATGGTCCCTTATTTTTTCTGAAAGGTCTATTCAGCCTTTAAAGTGAATCTTAGATTATTTTGATTTTTACTTTCAGAAAGACAGGAAATAAATTAAATGTTAATCTCACAAGGGGAGCACATTATATGACTATGAAGTATCTTTACAGTTAGCATCTCGATATGTTGTTCCAAATCAATGTACAAGTTCAGCCATTTGCCAAAAAACCTGGAAAAAATGTTGAGCTGATGAATATTAAATTATGTGTGAAGAGTCCCCACTTTAGCACGCCCCTCCAAAGTCCTTTTTTAAATAGCGCTACTTAAATTGGATGGACAATAACTATGCAGTGTAATTTTTTTTTTTAGTATTTTTTGTGGGGAGGGTTAATTTATTTGGTGCTGGGAGATAGTTTATGATGTTTTATTGTCTGGGGAAGTTGTTCTTGTATGATGCCCAAAGAGTGATGATATAGGTAGTATAAAAATACTGTAAATGAATAAATAAATAAAACTATGCATTTGGATTTTTTTTAATGGCCTATGCTTAGCTGTCTTCCCTCATTAAAAAAGTAACTTGAGATAACTTATTACAAATATGAAAAGAATAGCATGTTATCTGTCACTGTCACAAATTCAAGAACTGAAACAGACAGATACAGTTGTACATTGATTAAAAATAACCAATGACCTTACTTTTTAAGTCAGGAAACCAACAGCTGCCCAGATGTTGCTGGCCTATAACTTGCAACATCTCTTCCTAATAGAAATGCTAGCAAAGATTCCTAGGAGTGGAACCCAGGTTAATAAAATTTCCTTTTGAGAGCTTTTACTTTGACAGATGAAAAGCTAATGTTGATGAACAAACTAGAGAAAGGCAAAGAAATGTCAGCTCCCAAATTTAACTTGTTGAATTTGTTGTTAACCATCTTCTATTTTGTATCTAGCTATTAATTACCTCTTACAGTTCTTATCTAGCCTTTTAATTTGACTCTCAACCCTTTGGAATTTGTTGAGTTCATATATCATGCTAGGCCATTGTTTAATCACATTTTGCAAGCAAACCATAGAAAGTAGGTTTATACACATTGCTAAACCATGAATTATAACATTGTTTCACAAGCCACAGTGAATGTTTCACAAGCCACAGGGGTAAATGAGCAATACTAAAATAGTGTTTTTCTTTGCCCTTAAACCAAAGAAAAACACTATTTTAGTATTGCTCATTTACCCCTGGTTAACTGAACTATGTTTTAATTGACTCAATTTGGAAAATTCCATAGCAAACCAAATCATAAATCAAATGCACACACTGGATTTGCCTAATAACCTAGATTAAACTGTGGTTAACTAGTTTGTAGCTCAGTGTATCATGCAAATTCTTAACGCAGTGTTCTTAACAAATTAACACAAATTCTTAACACAAGCCCAGCAATTTGTAGCCCCCTCTTCCTTGTCTACCTGCCTTGCAGGCCTCTCAAAAATCTTTAAAGGATAATTCTTTTTCTTCTATTAACTAGTGAAGCTTCCTGTGTTGGAAATGATAGTGGAGAGTCAATCGGTCAATCATTCCTGGGTGGGGTATCAGTTAACTGAATAGGTGAAAACAGGACAGGTTCAAACTCAGCTGCTGGTCCATCCAGCTTCCAAGCCAGAAAATCCAGTCCAGTTCTCTGACCCTTTGGCTCCCACCTCCTTGGAAAATGTATAAAGGGCAGTGTTGAGACCGTGTACCTTGTAGAACAGGTTACAGTTGGCTGGTGTGCAACTTAGAGGTAAGTGGGGCGTGTAAGGTGGGATCCCTTTCAAGATGGTTGAGAGAACAATTGTTGTCCTTCGGATCCATTATTCCAAATCTTACTCTAGTAACTGCTTTCACTTACTAGTAGAATCAGAGCTGTGTTTTATGGAAGTTCCTAATTGTGATGCTCTTCCTGAAACATAACTAGAATAATCAGCTGTAGAAAAAGCCAACTCAAGTCTTAATGGCATCTTAAAGTCTAATGAGTTCATTGTAGCAAAAGCTTTGGAGACTGATGCTTTTGATAAAATCTGTCTCATCTTCATCCTTTAGTGCATTTATAAATCACTGACTTCTTATGGTGATGTCTTGTGCCTTGAATGTTCTACCAGTTCCCACAGGGGATGTTTACAACCTATATTGATTAATAATGTATTAATAACATGGATAGCTGAAAAGTATGACTTTTCACTAGATGCTGAATCCTCAACAAGCCTAGCGCATTGTGCAAATCTAACCCATGCAGTTCAGCATGTCCAAAAACCTGGTTGGATGAATCATGGATATTCTTGTATAACTACAACCTAGATAAAGATTTTAGGGTTCCAAGCTTTATGTCTGGGTGGAGGGTGGGTATTAAAATCCTGAAGTCTCCCAGACAGACTAAGTTTAACATATTAAGTGGAGGGCTGAACCAATTATCCATTGCTTCCTGTGAAACAATATGTAAACCAATATTGATATAGCGGTTAAAGTGTTGGGACCAGAACGCAATATGGATTCAAGTCGCTTCTTGTTCACTCTCTCTCAGCAAAATTTATGTCAAAGAATTTGTTCTGATGATGATTAAATTAGAACACCCTTGACCATCTAGAACACATGATTGAAATGTAAGACTAAAAATAAATAAATGAATCATGCACTGCAGCAACCTGGGTATCCAATGCAGATATGCCCGAATTTATACCAGAAATCTGAAGGCCAGGTACTTTGATCTATTAAATTAGATTACAATCTAGTAGAAGAGTAGATGGTCTGCTATACCATGGCTTCCACAGTTAGAATGCTTAGAGTGGTGTTTCCCAACCTTGTCAACTTTAAGTTGTGTGGGCTTCAACTCCCAGAATTCCCCAGCCAGCAAGGCTGGCTGGGAAATTCTGGGAATTGAAGTCCACACATCTTAAAGTTGACATGGTTGAGAAACACAGGCTTAGAGTAATAAAAATGGGAAAAGAGGTGTTTTTTCCAAGCTTTATTTAAAAGGAGATACGGATCAAGTTAGAATCTTAAGGAGGAATATTGTAATAAGAAGCATCTAACGGCTACTCTGAATTCTGTTGCTCTTATGAGGAAGACATGTGAAAGATATGCACAGGTTGTTTATATTTTTCTTGTATTACTCTCAAGGACAGTTTCTTGGTCATGCCCTGCAGGATGTGTCATCAAAGCAGACAACTTGAGCCTTCTATTGATGACTTGGTATTCCAAAGGCTTTTAGAGACTCTTTTTTACCACCATCACCCCACTTTAAAGGGTGTGCTAACGCTACCTTTAACTGGGAGTCAGCCCCATTGGGCAAGACGTCAAGGCCAGCCTTACCATTTAGCAAAATAAAAAAATGACAGATGCTGGAGGATGCTCTTGTCTGGACTATTCCAGCTAAGTTCTCCTGATGTTCTCCTTTGTTGCCATTGTCTCTGAATTGTCCCTGGCTTCTTTGGATTTAGAAGTTAAGCCAACAAAATGGGATGAAGGATATTCTCCAGGACAGGCCCCAGGAGATACCTCAAAAGATTCCTGTCACCTGTTGTGCTAGCAAAGCACTGATTTGCCCTTTGTATTTGTGGAATTGATTTTTTCTTGACTCTGGACCTTGGCTTCAATGGGCGGGTTTTCTGGTATTTTGTAGGGACTATGCTTTAACTAATATTTAAAATTTTTTAATTTACAATCCAAATCAGTGGAAAATGTCATAGGCATCCAAAGAGAAGTAAATCAGCATGCCTCGGCTTCACAGAGATGGATCTTCTCCTGCTCCTTAGCATAATTTGAGGTCCAACTGAATTTTCTTTTATTTTTAGAAATATCTAATTGGACAGGAGAAGGATGCCTCAGCTATGCCAGATTGATTTGATTCCACACATTTCTATGAAAACTGATTTTAATGCTAAAAAGAATTGGCAAGGAAATGTGTTGAGGATAATGGTTCCTCCAGAGTGTGACCTGCACAGTCTTGGTCCAGTCTTGGTCCAAACTTCTAATTTGCCTGTATCTACCAGAACTTTGGACTTGTAGCTAATTCCTGAGATGATAACAACATCACATCAGACAAGGCTCATTATCTAGTCTGGCAGTGGTTCAAGCCAGGAGACACTGCCAGAATCGTGAACTAATATCATTCACCCACCACCCAGATCTCTGGTGGGGCTGGCCCTTCCATTAGAATAAAATGGCTGCCCCAGGGAGAAACGTTGATGTTTGAGCTCACGTGCTGCTTTCAAGTCAGATTCTGGATGGGGTGGTGTCCTTTGCTTCAAGCAACAAAATATCTTGAGCTGGTTTTGTCAAGATATGCATCGTTAACTTATTCCACAATTTTATCCTCTTACCTTTCCACTGTACCATATTCAAGGTGGCTAACAGTGATAAGGGCCTTCTCAGTAGCTTCACCTAAACTTCATTTCAGAAGATCAAGTTGATGCCCTCTTTGCTGATTTTGCACCAGTAGCTCGAGTCATTCCTTTTGAAGACAGCATTTTCTCCACAGGCAATGAAAACATTTAGGAGATGCTATTGCCTGCTTTTGCCTATTTTTTTTTTTTTTAGATGGTTTTGGAACTTTCTTTTGCATTTTTAGAGACTTTTTTGTGTTTGCTTTTGTTTTGTCTTTTAAATATTTTAAGCTCAGTACCATTTTTAAGTCTCGGGAGGTAGGTACACCTGGTTAATCATATCTGAACTCTGAAATAAAACAGAGTCAGGCCTTGCAAATACCTGGAAGGAAAAATACCTGAGATATAAAAAAAGATCAGGAAATCAAAATATCCTGCAAGAAGACAGAGGCAAACCACTTTTATTCCATTGCCAAAAAAATGCATGGAGGATAGACCCATCCTTAAAACAAGGAGAAGTTGCATTTGACTCAAAGGAGACTTTTCTTTTTAGTAACAGTTTAAAATGTTGTAAACTATCTTTAAAAAAGCACATGCATTAAAAAGGCAAGGTGGAAATCTTTTGAGTGGTGTGGGTGGGTGTGTCTATCTCATCAAATATATAGTGTGTTTCCTCTAGCCGTGGAAGGGTTCTGTCCAGTTTTAATTGAATTGAGTAATGTGCCCGGTGCTATATATACATCATTCATTGTATTTTGTTTTTATTGTATTTAATCCAATTGACAGAGGTGAGGTTTACACCACTCAGAGTCATTTGCAACCGGAGTACCCTATAAATCTAGTGAAATAAATAAAACGAGTAATACACGCTGAAAATTACACGCTGAAACGGAGACCGTATCTACCTTTTAAAGCAACTGCGGCTATTCACAGGTTCTTTGCTAGTTGGCTTATAAAGCCAACAACCTCTTTGAGCAACACTGGTAAGAAAGAGAGTGAATTTTCCAGGTCCGCATTTATTCCTCACACACTCTGATGCAAACAGGCAGGCACTTATTTCCTCAGAGAAAACTTGGTATTTCCTCAGAAAGGTGTGGTAAGGCATACCAGGCAGGACAGGTTTAAGATGTAGGGAGCTAGCCTTTGTGTTCCTTTCCTTCTCCCTGAAGAGCTACGCTGGATGGTGCAATGTGGACATCCAGGAATCTCTGCTATGCTGTCTTCTCAGCATTGTGTCCAACCTGACAAGTTAGACCTGCCCTTTATGGATTCAACTGGGCAAGAACCAGGGCTTGGGGACAGTCGTTCCCTGATCAGATATACTTTCCTAGTAGAGTTTTGATTGTTTGATTCTTCCCATGGATCCCTTGCTTTATTCCGATGCACAGTTCAGGGTCCTAAAAATATACATATAGTAGCATTTGAAGTAGTCTCAGTGTCAAAGATATTGCAAAATGCTTTAATTCATAATTTCATGCCCAGTGTGGACAAGCAGAAGGGCTGTGGGGAATCAAATGGCTAAACATGCTTATCAGCCACAAGGTAGACTATTTCTCTATTCTGAATTCTACCCTTTCTGGAGCTTCCTTCTCCTTCCCTTCTCCTTCTATCAGATCTTGTGTTTAGTCGTTAAGTCGTGTCCGACTCTTCGTGACCCCATGAACCATATTGCGCCAGGCCTTCCTGTCCTTCACTGCCTCCCTGAGTTTGCTCAGTTTCATGCTCATTGCTTCAGTGATGCTATCTAACCATCTCATCCTCTGCCGTCCTCTTCTCCTTTTGCCTTCAATCTTTCCCAGCATCAGGGTCTTCTCCAAAGAGATCTCTCTTCGCATTAGGTGACCAAAATATCTGAGCTTGAGCTTCATTATCGATCCTTCCAATGAGCAATCAGGGTTGATTTCCTTTAAGATTGACTGGTTTGACCTCCTAGCAGTCCAGGGGACTCTCAAGAGTCTTCTCCAGCACCACAGTTCAAAGGCATCAATTCTTCGGCGCTCGGCCTTTTTTATGGTCCAGCTCTCACAGCCATACATTACTACTGGAAAAACCATAGCTTTGACTATGCGGATCTTTGTCGGCAAGGTGACGTCTCTGCTTTTTAATATGCTATCTAGGCTTGCCATAGCTTTCCTCCCAAGGAGCAAGCGTCTTTTAATTTCATGGCTGCTGTCTCCGTCTGCGGTGATCTTGGAGCCCAAATAAATGAAGTCTGTTACTGCTTCCATTTCTACCCCTTCTATTTGCCAGGAATTGATGGGTCCAGATGCCATGATCTTAGTTTTTTTAATGTTGAGTTTCAAGCCAGCTTTTGCACTCTCCTCTTTCACCCTCATCAAGAGGCTCTTTAGTTCTTCTTCACTTTCTGCCATTAGGGTGGTATCGTCCGCATATCTGAGGTTGTTGATGATTCTCCCTGCAATCTTAATTCCGGCTTGTGATTCTTCCAGCCTGGCATTTCTCATGATGTACTCTGCATATAGGTTAAATAAGCAGGGTGACAGTATACAGCCTTGTCGTACACCTTTCCCTATTTTGAACCAATCGGTTGTTCCATGACCGGTTCTAACTGTTGCTTCTTGGCCCGCATACAGATTTCTCAGGAGACAGGTAAGGTGGTCTGGTACTCCCATCTCTTTAAGAATTTGCCACAGTTTGTTGTGATCCACACAATCAAAGGCTTTTGCATAGTCAATGAAGCAGAAGTAGATATTTTTCTGGAACTCTCGTGCTTTCTCCATGATCCAGCGAATGTTGGCGATTTGATCTCTAGTTCCTCTGCCTCTTCGAAACCCAGCTTGTACATCCGGTAGTTCTCGGTTCATGTATTGCTGAAGCCTAGCTTGTAGGATTTTGAGCATAACCTTGCTAGCATGTGAAATGAGTGCAATTGTGCGATAGTTTGAGCATTCTTTGGCATTGCCCTTCTTTGGAATTGGAACGTAAACTGACCTTTTCCAATCCCGTGGCCACTGTTGCGTTTTCCAAACTTGCTGGCATATTGAGTGCAGCACTTTAACACCATCATCTTTTAGTATTTTAAATAACTCAGCTGGAATACTGTCATCTCCACTAGCTTTGTTGTTAGCAATGCTTCCTAAGGCCCACTTGACTTCACTCTCTAGGATGTCTGGCTCAAGGTCAGTGATCACACCAGCGTGGACATCAGGGACATTAAGATCTTTCTTGTATAGTTCTTCTGTGTATTCTTGCCACCTCTTCTTAATCTCTTCTGCTTCTGTTAGGTCCCTGCCTTTTTGTCCTTTATCATGCCCATCTTTGCACTAAACGTTCCTTTCATATCTCCAATTTTCTTGTAGAGATCTCTAGTCTTCCCCATTCTATTGTTTTCCTCGATTTCTTTGCATTGTTCATTTAAGAAGGCCTTCTTATCTCTCCTGGCTATTCTCTGGAAATCTGCATTCAGTTGCTTATATCTTTCCCTTTCACCCTTGCTTTTCGCATTCCTTCTTTCCACAGCTATTTGTAAAGCCTCATCAGACAGCCATTTTGCTTTCTTGCATTTCTTTTTCTTTGGGATGGTTTTAGTTGCTGCCTCCTGTACAATGTTACGGACCTCCGTCCATAGTTCTTCAGGCACTCTGTCTACCAAATCTAATCCTCTAAATCTATTCATCACCTTCACTGTGTACTCACAAGGAATATGATCTAAGTCATACCTGAGTGGTCTAGTGGTTTTCCCTACATTCTTCAATTTAAGCCTAAATTTTGCAGTAAGAAGCTCATGATCTGAGCCACAGTCAGCTCCTGGTCTTGTTTTTGCTGTCTGTATAGAGCTTCTCCATCTTTGGCTGCAGATATAATCAATCTGGTTTCGGTATTGACCATCTGGTGATGTCCATGTGTAGAGTCGTCTCTTGTGTTGTTGGAAAAGAGTGTTTGCTATGACTAGCTTGTTCTCTTGACAGAACTCTATTAGCCTTTGCCCTGCTTCATTTTGTACTCCAAGGCCAAACTTGCCTGTTATTCCGATTACTCCTTGACTTCCTACTTTAGCATTCCAATCCCCTATGATGAAAAGGACATCTTTTTTTGGTGCTAGTTCTAGAAGGTGTTGTAGGTCTTCATAGAAGCGGTCAACTTCAGCTTCTTCAGCATCAGTGGTTGGGGCATAGACTTGGATGACTGTGATATTGAATGGTTTGCCTTGGATACGCACTGAGATCATTCTGTCGTTTTTGAGGTTGTACCCCATTACTGCCTTTCCCACTCTCTTATTGACTATGAGTGCAACTCCATTTCTTCTAAGGGTTTCTTGCCCACAGTAGTAGATATAATGGTCACCCGAATTAAATTCACCCATTCCCGTCCATTTCAGTTCGCTGATTCCCAAGATGTCGACGTTCAATCTTGTCATCTCATGTTTGACCACATCCAGCTTGCCTTGGTTCATAGATCTTACATTCCAGGTACCTATACAATATTGTTCTTTACAGCATCGGACCTTCTTTTCGCTTCCAGATACATCCACAGCTGAACGTCCTTTCGGCTTTGGCCCAGCCGCTTCACTCTTTCTGGAGCTACTTGGAAATGTCCTCCGCTCTTCCCCAGTAGCATATTGGACACCTTCCGACCTGAGGGGCTCATCTTCCGGCGTCATATCTTTTAGCCTTTTAACATTGTCCATGGGGTTTTCTTGGCAAGGATACTGGAGTGGGTTGCCATTTCCTTCTCCAGTGGACCACATTTTGTCAGAACTCTCTGTCATGACCTGTCCGTCTTGGGTGGCCCTGCACGGTATAGCTCATGGCTTCACTGAGTTACGCAAGCCCCTTCGCCACGACAAGGCAGTGATCCATGAAGGGGTCTATCAGATCACTTAGCACTAAATAAGTTAATTGCTCTTTATCTTGAAGGACTTAGACCTGTGATTCTCAATTTTGGCAACTTTAAGATGTGTGGACTTATGACTGGCTGGGGAATCCTGGGAGTTGAAGTCCACACATCTTAAAGTTGCCAAGGTTGAGAAACACTGACTTAGACCATAGATACCCCTGGCACCTCAAATGGTACTTCACTATAGTCAGGTAGCTCAGCCAATAGTGAGGACTTCTGGCAGCTGAATTTCAACAACAGCTTTGTCTACCTTTGGACACCATGGAACTTGTGGTTCCTCTAGATTTTAGAAATGGAGAGCAGAGCTTTTCTTGAGAGTCTGGAGATTGGAAAAGAGGGAATGGGGTTCCCTATATTGCTTGTAGGGTCATTCTGTAGGTCAGACAAGATACATGGTAAACAATATATTGTTGCACATCCATTTTTTAGAACTGTTCAGCATTAGCTCCTTCTATCTTTCAGGAATCTTTTGGAGAGGTTAAAAGCATAAGAGTACTTGTGTCAATGTACCTGCTGGCATTTCAAAATGTATTGTTTCTACTTTGTGTGTTGTCTCCTCCTTTCTGCTTTTCACTTCTGTAAATCTTGAAGCAATAAAATCAATTGAATAAAAAGACCAGAAGTATTCAGGAAGTTGTTGGCTAAAAATAATATATTTTTGAAAAGTAGCTAAGCATGTCAGTAGTATTATCTGGTGTACTGCAGAGTACACAAAAAAGTGTATGCTAATACAAGTATACATGTAATGGAACACCTGGATCACAAATTAGTTTATTAGCTAACTGGCAAACCAGTACAAATTTACATTTTACTAAGTGCAGATTTTGAAGGTATTAAATAAGCTGGCTTGTACCTTTACTCCAAAGAAGGTCAAAGAATTGAGGAAAGCAATAAACTGAATTTCTCCTTTGCTCAGTGAAATGTTTCATTTCCTATTTTTCACTTCTTGCTTTTGCCTTCCTGCCTCCCTTCTGCAGAATCTGAGAGCTGGTGCAAGCAATCATTCTTGGAAAACATGGCAGAAAAAGGATCCCCCTTTGTCGTGGTGTTATTGGTGATAGGCAATGTTATTATTATGGTAAGAGAACTACAAGCAGTACAGTAATGTATCTCAATAATAGGGAAATTCCTGGGTTTGGCTTTGGTTTCTGAAAAATAAAGATGGGAATAGAATGACCTCATAGTTCTGGTAGCAAGATAAATTTGGAATATTGAGTTAAACCATGGTTTACTGTATTTTTTGAATGAATCATAATCAGCCAGGTTTCCATAAACCACCATGGTGGAGTTCATATAACACATGAAATGAGAAATGTACAACCTGAGCCCCCAAAATTATACAGGGCCCTCAAAAAGCTTGGGTGTAGCACCCAGAGATGACAAAGAAAGCTATCAAAATGCGCTTGTTGGGTGAAAGATGTGGAACAGTATATGACTAAAGATTCGTTATTCTGATTATATTTGCTCTGCTGTAAACCACCCAGAGTCATGTCCACGAGATGGGCAGTGACAAATTTGATAAACAAACAAATAATATATTTAATTTTAATTCAATATAAATCTAATCAAACTCTGGGTATTCAATAGAAACCACAATGATGTCAAAATTATGTTCTAGGCATCATGCAGTGTACAAATCAGGCAAATTATGTACAGTACCTGATTATTTGCATCAAGACATCATGTTGTATGAGATATTTGTCTCCTTCCCTACGGATGTCCATGAATCAAAATATGTTTTAGCTGCTTTTTGGAGGGCAGCCCAGAGCCACACCACTAAAGGGTATCATGGGCTCTCCATTTTAGCAAAAGCTGTACCTCTATGATTAAGCCAAAGCAAAAAAGAAACAAATAAACATAATGGCTTAGTGTAACATATTACCCCATGTTTAAGAAAAGTGGATTTATTAGTCAAAAGGCACAGCATCTTAGAAATCATTCAGTGGTGCAGCTAGATAATTTTAGGCTCTGGTCTTGGTGAGAGAAGGCATTACTTTCTTTGGCCCAAAATAGTCAACTGGTCATGCTGAACTTGGGGGTGGGCATCCTTTACTCATTCTGCTGAGAGTGACCCTAGGTTTCTATCCTAAAGCTCTACTATTCCCTGAAAATTCTGATCTTTGGTCAAGATCAGGTTGTCCATGTCGAGAAAGATTTCTGCTAGGTAGCTACTGTCAGTTGGCTTAGACAATATTGGTCTAAAAAGGGATGGACAACATGTAGATGATACTGAACCACTCACTGCATCACTCCCCAATGGGCATGCTAGATGACAAAGAGCCTGGTCTGATATAAGGTAGTTTGGTGGGTAACAACCTCCCTCTGTTCCTACAGCTTTCTGGGCTGGCACTTTATGCCGAATCTATTTGGGTAACAGCAGATCCCTATAAAGTCTACCCCATCATGGGGGTCTCAGGCAAAGATGATGTCTATGCAGGTGCCTGGATCTCCATTTTCACTGGGTTTTCCTTCTTCTGTGTTTGCGTCTTTGGCATTATCAGCCTTGTGAACGGCAACCGCCTCATGGTGTTGTTGGTGAGTAACAGAAGGAGAAGAAACAGGCTTCTCTGAACACTACATTTTCTCAATATAAGTCTGGTTAGAGAGGGGAAAGACCCAATCAAGTGATACTGTCTCTTTTTTATGGGAAGAGATGAAGGTTACTGCAGGTGGAGATAACCAAGAAAAGCTGGGAATGACTTGGAAAAGAGAATCACTGCTCCTGGTGTGTAATTCCATTGTTGTTTCTGGTCAAAGAAATATCTGTATTTTTCTAAGAATCTGCCTGATCAGGAGCAAAAACAATGAAAGCACATTAGAACTTTAGTGAATGATTCTGAAAATCTCTCCTCTGGTCTTAAATAGTCCGCCATTCAGAGAATAGTCCATACATTCAGAGAAGGGCAGCCAGGATGGTGAGCAGTCTAGAAACCACTTAGCATGGAATGGCTGAAATATTCATCCTGGAGAAGAGAAGATTAAGAGAGGGATGACAGTAGTTTTCAAATGTCTGCCTGGAGTCAGACAGCATCAAAATCGGATGAATAAAAAAGAAATATCCAAAGTTTATAACTGCTGAATATACATTCTCTGTTGCTTCAAAGGGCAGGATAAGAACCAGTGGATGGAATTATAAGGAAATAGATTTAAGATAAACGTTAGAAGAAATGTTGTAAGACCTTTTCTTCACTGGAGATGTTTTAAGCAGAGTCTGGGCATCTCTGCACTAATGTATTAATTAAAGCTTAGACTAGGTGACCTTTATTCACTTTTCAGCATTAAGGTTCTAGCACCACGTCCTGTCTCTACAATATCCATGCAGATACCTCATGGGCCAATATTAAAGGCAATGCATTTCAGCCTCAGCTGTTCTTCCCCAGCAAATGGAACGTATATACCATCTCCGGATCAGTTCAGAGATGGTGTAGATAATGAACATTCACTGATACCTCTTCTGTATGGATTTGCTTATCCCTTTTTGAAAGTCAGGCCTTCACCATAACTCATACTAGAGCATGGAACAACAACAATAGCAACAAATGTCTGTATCTGTAAATCAAGGGATAAAAAAAAATATCTCAAATCCATATTGAATATCCTGGGGGGGGAAATGTCTCCAGTTATGATTTTTTTTTCCTGACATTGAATCTCATTTTCTATTTTCTTACTTTTCAGTATCTGGTACTGATCCTGGTTGTCTATTTGTTTGAATGTGCCTCTTGCATCACTTCCTACACACATCGTGATTTTGTAAGTACAGGGTATAAACTCTTCCCAACTTGGACTTCTACAGGCAGGATTTTGGCTCACCCCACTTGGAGAGGAGTACACAGTCTTTCCCAATGGCTGCTTTTATTGTGGCAAATGATCCACCCAAAATATAATTCAACCAAGGAATCTTAGTGAAGCTTCTTTTTGTCCGCTGTCAGCCTCATTACTTTGTTCACCTTCATGGTAGGCTTGTGTTTAACCTGGTAATGTTGGAGAATTTCTTCCATCCATTGGCTCCTCAAAAACTTTCAACATACCCAAAGCCTGTAGCAAGCTTGTTTATTTTTGTCCACAAATAAGATAAGAACGGCCATAATTGCTTAGCATAAGGGTATGGATCACTATTTTCCAGGTGTCTTGGACTACAATTCACATCAGTTCATACAACTTTCAGTTCTATTGGATGTAGAATTGGTTTTAGATAGTATTAATGATTCCTGGAGAAAAGAAGTTAATTTTGTTTTATTCCAGAGGACCAACACAACCTAGAAACATTTGAATCTTTCTTCTCTTTGTTGAATGGATGCTTGTTTCAGAGATTGCATGCCTAAAAAATATGTAAAAACAATACAAAACAGAAATGCCAGAGAGAGAGAGAGAGAGATTTGGAAATGTAGAAATTTGTTTGCATATCTTTATGTAACCTGAAACTTTGGGAGTGAAATGTTTGAGTACCTGGGTCTTGGGGAATGTAGTTGACCAACATTCTCTCTTCCTTCCCCACCCCAGGTAGTATCAAATTCCAGACTGGTAACCAAGCAGATGTTGGCCTTCTACTCGGCTGACACAGACCAAGGCCGGGAGCTCACCCGCATGTGGGACCGTTTCATGATGGAGGTATATATCATTGTCCAGCTTCAGAGAGTATCCTAGCTTTGTGCCCTTCAGACTGGACATGAACTTCCAAAATCTTCATTCCAACACACTGGGGATTTTTAATCAAGAGTAAAACTGGTCAGCATGAAAGAGACTTTCTGTGGTCAGGGACAAGGGACAAGCATATCTTGCTGGTATGAAAAAAAATTACCTATGCCACCCCAGGGACTAATCTGTCATTGGAGCTAGTGACAAAACAGGATGCTGGTTAGTAGAGCTGCTGCTAGCAACCCAAACTTTTTTTTTGCTAAAATGACCTCTTGAATATGAACATATCAACCTGCCTTTTGCTAAAGTCAGACTCTTGGGCATCTAGTACAGTCTCTCTGGAATCCTGGGGTGGGTTGGTGGTTGTTCTATCACCCAGGAATACCAGAAATAGAACCGTCTCTGCCATAGAATACACTTTGCCATTGAGTTATAGTTAAAATTCTGAGATAGTTTTTCAACCCTAGGCACGATGGGCACTTCTAGATGGGATTGCAGATATGAATCCATGATGCTGTAACGGAGTACTTAAGGTGATAAAGTCTCGTTCAGTTAGAATGTGGGTCCTGATGACTTCATGGACATGTCCATGCAGTCTTCTTGGTGGCAGGACAGGCAGTTTGCTTTCTTCAGGTATGTTTTTCAGCTTGAAAAGTCTAGCCCAGTGTTCCTCAACCTTGGCAACTTAAGATGCGTGGACTTCAACTCCCAGAATTCCCCAGCCAGCATGGGGGAATTCTGGGAGTTGAAGTCCACGCATCTTCAAGTTGCCAAGGTTGAGGAGCACTGGGCTAGCCTATAGCCCTGGTTTTCCCTGAAGGTCTCCCGTCCAAGGACTAAGCAGACTTGCCCTTGTTTAACTTTTGGCCCCAGACAGGTTCACGCAGAAAGTGGCACTTGCTGGGGCGACCAAGGGCTTCTATTCCTGCTCCCTGTGGCAAATCCTTCTTCGCTATCTTGAATTCCAGTGGATGGTCTTTACTATATTTGGAGGAGATGCACAGAGTATCCCAGCCACCTGGAATCCAGATGTGTCTCCCAAATGAACACATGCAGTTTTCATAGATAAGGAGCTTTGAAAGCAATGCACCTTTGCTTCCATGCTGAGTCAAAATACTAGCAATTGGGGATTTTGAAGATAGGGAAAGGATTGGTGTGAAACTGAGAGGACCGAAGGTAGCAGTAAGTGCTGAGAATAGCCATGCTCAGCTACTGGCCAGAAAAAAACAAGTTCTTGTCAGCTACAAGTTTTTTGCAAAACTGATAAACGACAAAGCTGCAAAAAGTCAGAACCACCCAAATCAGTCTGAACGACACTTTCTAATGGAAGAGTTGGGTGGCAGAAAGTCTGGTAAAGAGGAAATACCCAAAAGCTGAGAACAGGCAGCAAGATGTCCTCTGTAAGGTGGTTCTTTGCAATAAATATATGACCTTTCTTTTCCCCTGCTCACTTTCAGCAACAGTGCTGTGGTGCCAACGATCCCTTGGACTGGGTAAATTATACCTCCGTGTTCCGAAGTAGGTACCCTGAAGTGGTGGCACCTTGGCCATTCTACTGCTGTAAACGTGATCCAAACTTCATCATCATCAATGAGGAGGGCTGCAGATTGGGGCACACTGATTACATCAATACTAAGGTACCAAGCTCTTCAACCTTTTTCCTGATGTTGCCTACCATCCTTGCACATAAACTTGAGGAGGTATTGGTACCATCAGCAGCTCCTCTTCAAGGCAATCTCACCGGTTTGTCCTTCCCTTCTCAGGGCTGCTTTGAACACATTAAGCATGCAGTACAGAGTTATGCCTGGGGCGTCTCCTGGTTTGGTTTTGCCATTCTTATGCTCACAGTAAGTCATAGCAGAAAGGCTTGTTTTGATGGGTCAGGACCGCAGTTCCAAAATTCTGTGGTGGGAACTATGGGAGCTACAGTTTAAGAACCTGGAGATTGCCAGCTTGAGGAAAACTCATGAAGACAGCTGTATAATGTTGCTTGAGAATAGAGAGATGATTGTTCTAAAGTTCTGCTAATCTATGAAGCTTATTGGGTAACCCTGAGTGCACTCCACTTTCTCTACATATCTATCCTCAAAAACATCTTCATTATCCCATTTTCCACAGTGGCCAGCTAAGTGTCCATAGGAAGCTCACCAGCAGGACTGAAGGACACCAGGCCCCTCCTAGTGCTACTCTTCAAAAACTCCAATAGAAGAGAACATATTTAGCTCAGGGTTGACCTGTGGGGTCCTTGGTGCTCTCTGAGCTTGGTTGTTTGCTTGCAGACATTTCATTACCCAGCTAGGGAACATAATCAGTGCATCTGATGATGCACATCTTCAAGAACTGAGATGCAGAGCCTATTTCTGGTTATTAGACAACATCTAGTTGATATGCCTTCAAGCTAGGCTTTTTCAAGCTAGTGTTGGTCAGATGTGTTTGGCCTACAATTCTTCACTGTTCCTAGGAATTCCTACAGTATAATTCCAATTCATCTGGAGGCCACCAAATAAGCAATGCTTTTAGAAGCCTTTCCCATAATAGGTTTGTTCTCCATTTCAAAGCCAACTTAACTCAGGTTGTGGGTTCCTACACTCAGCAGGATTGGATCAGTTGATCTCTAAGGTTCCTTCCAGATCTTATACTGCATGATTCTATGAGGATAAAATGAAGAAGAGGTGGTGGTGGGATGGACCATATAATTCAGCTTGAGATACTCAGGGTGGGAAAAGGGAAGAAGGTCATTACAAAAAATTAAATAGGGACTTGCAGTGAAAGGATTGTTTTGTTGTTTTTCCACAGTGCCCTGTCGTTCTTCTGGCTATATACCATTACACCACAATGTGAGCAATTCCAGCCAATCAAGTGGAATTTTCCCTATGAGCAGGGAGAAGATGAGCAAAGGGATGTAGACCTTTCTTTGGGGAAAAACATCTCCATGAATTTCGTCTCCGAAATTCTCCGAAACGTTCTCCAAGACATGCCTACTCCCTAAGTTTGCTTGTGGGTGTAGATGTTATTGGGCATCTCTAAATCTATACCCTTTCGCACATCTTCTATGGAAAAATCATCTCAACTACTTTAGTAAAACCTTTTTTAAAAAAAAAGTGTACAGTAAATGCTGTTTGGCACGTGTGGGATTTTTTAAATTCTTTGTGAAAAAAGGAACTTAATCTGTGACTGAGCTGAAGCAAGAAAATAACTTTCTCTCTCTTTCAACCTTCCAATATAGAATTCCTAATGTAGTTATTCATCTTGTCACCAATCCTGAAGTAAAATACCATTGATAATCTAGTTGACTGTCCTACATAGACTGGTGAAAAGGCAGAAAAATGACTCTGCCTTGATCTGATCCATGTTTTCCTGTCCTCTCACCCATCCCCTGAACAAAAGTAGATCATTTCTTTAAATCAGTACGGTACAGCAATTAGAATATTGGATTAGGACAAGAGAGAGACAGGTGCTACAGACTTGAAACAATCACCATTTTTCAGCCTAGGACTATGGGTTTTAGGACTATGTTTAGTCCTAAACCCATTTAGGGTTTAGGACTATGGATCCAAAGGGCAAAAAAGGTGCTTCAGAATGTGCACCTAATCCCTGTCAGCGCATCCTTTCATCAAATGCTGTGTAATCCTAGGAGATGTAGCTGCCTCAAGACGTTGCACTGAAGCTCTAGCTGTGTGCTCCAAAGCATTTTTTCCCCTTCGAATCCAAAGCCTGCAGCCCTGCTAACCTGCCTCCAAGAGCTGAAAAACCCCATCTATCGTTTTGAGTTTGCTGGAGAAAAAGTGGGATCTAAACTTTATCAGTGGAAAGGTAAACATACTTGTTCTCCTTGTACAGAAACATACATAGTGGTTTCATCCTGACAGTTCTGAAGAAGGGGTTCTGTTGGCTTAATCCCCCAAACCACTAGAAGGCTTCTTCACCTCAGTTTCCCATCATTATCTGATCCCCAAACAGGTGTCTCAGTTGCAACTATGGTACAACAGTGATGGTTACAGTGTGTAGCTTGATCAACTGCTGAGCAGGTTTTTCCAGCCTGGGAACATTGCTAGCTTTCTTGCCATACCGAGGGAGTTCTCCCACATAGTCTGAGAGCCTAGTGACCTCCTTGAGGTAAGCCAGAACCTCCTGCTGCTGCATTTGGTTCTTCAATGTAAACCTGAAAGGGGGCAGGGAACCAGTGAAGTTCCATCTTCTTCCCTAGCAAAACATGATAGGTAATCAGGGTGTGCAAATATCTGATCTGGAGAATGGATTCAGAGACCAATCAAAAATATCTAAATACAACTCAACAAATGGATTTGACCCACCCAGACAAAGAGATGTCTCCAAGTGAATTTGGATGAGTTACAGTATGTGCTTGCATTGTGAATCCAAATCAATTCAATCTGATAATTCAATTTGGATTTCTGAAAATATGATTGCAGTGAAAAAAAGCAAAATCCTATAATCTCTCTCTCTCTCTCTCTCTATATATATATATATATACACACACACATATATATACACATACATACATACATACATACATACATATTACTAAGCCAGTAGGATTTAGAAAGATTTAAACAGCATGAAAATCCACCCTGCACTGACCTAGAAAATAACTCAGAGATAGAACATCTGTTGTGTCTTTGTAAAAATAACACTCATAATAAAAACCACCATATAGGATGTGCTACCCCTAAAAGGCAACCCCAAAAGTTAAACCATAGAAATTATCTATAAAAAAGGGGATGATGATGATAGTGCCTGAGTTTTTCACACTAAGCCATGATTTACTTAACCATGCATTGCTGAATAAGCTACCATTTATTCATACATCACAGAAAGATGGGACAGAATTGTTTATATGGATAAATGATCCCTGGTTTATGAATCAGGGTTGATCATTTCATATAACATACTAAAATAGGGCTACAAGATCTAGGCTGCAAAACTTGGAATGACTAGTTGGCTGTGGTCATTCCAAGTGTGGTAGCCCAAACTAAGCCAAAAACCAGACTAACCATATTATAGCTTAACACAATGGGTAGATCCAACTGGTATGACTTTTTCAATCTCTTAAACAGTCATGGTTACCATTCTTAGGTACAAATTCATTATTATCTGTAGAAATGGTCCTGAGCTAGAAACCATGTATGAGAAGCAACATGTGATGTAGCTGTAGAAGAGAATTCAAGTATTAATCAAATACCAAGATTGCTGCTCCTCATAAAAGCCCTAACATCTGGGGTTAATGATAAATACTCCAGCAAATTTACCTGTGGCTAAAAGTCATTGGCATCACCCGTCTCTTAGCCAACTGTGTGGAGGAATCTCATCAAAGCATGTAGTCTCTAGAGCAGTGTTTCTCAACCTTGGCAACTTTTAAGATGTGTGGACTTCAACTCCCATGCTGGCTGGGGAATTCTGGGAGTTGAAGTCCACACATCTTAAAAGTTGCCAAGGTTGAGAAACACTGCTCTAGGGGACACTTGACCTCCTTATAACTAGATGAAGTACAATAGTTTCTTAGAACTTGCTAGACAGACAACACAATTTAGCTTCCTGGCTGGTGTGCACACTCCAGGACAGAAATTAATCTTTGCTGTAAAGGCCATTCAGATCAAATGGCTCCACTCCTAGGCAGGTGTGTGAAACCAAGAACTTCTCACCACAAATACTCAATGAGGAACCAAGTGGCCTGTAACCCACTGTATTCCATCTCATCTTTGCAAACAGTGAGACCACAGGCCCAAGCTGCCAGTTTGCCTTTATTTGTTAATTGGTTTGTTTTAAGCCATTTAGTACAAGAATCCCAGAAAAAAAGGGAAGTCAATTTATATCCAAAAAGAAGAAATGCAGCACATCAGAGGAAACAAGGAAACATGGGCTGTTAAAGACACAGGCACATATAGACAGACCAGTAGGGCAGTGATTGCTTCAGAGCATTGGAGAACATGGGACTGTCATGTCATCTCCTTCCCTTTCGAAGTACTGCCTCTCATGGGAGGTATATTACAAAGGAAACAATAGGAAGCAATTTCTTGGTGTCTTACAGCCATGGCTGGCCCACATGCAGCAGAATAAGGTGGCTGGAAGCCAAGGTGTGCAAGGAGGAACTGTAGTCACTTCAGCTACAGCTGCAAATATTTTTTAGTCCTCCTGCATAAATTGCAGATGGAAAACAAGTGTGGTTAAGGAGAAAGCTTTGCAATTTGTCATGTAAGGGAGGACTCAAAAGTGTGATAGGCTGCAAGGATAGCCCGTTCTTATATCTCAGAACTCTACCGCCCAATTTCGTTGGATGTGTAGAGATAGAGCTAACCTGCCAGGGAACAAAATGATTAGCATGAAACCAATTCTGTTCAGACTCCCAGGTCACTATGCATTATACTCAAAAGCGTTAAAGATCCTCCCTTAAGCTTCATCTATGCCCAAAATCCAGTTGCACATAATGTCGGAACTGCAATATGTACCTTAATCTCTGGTAAAGTAAGTATTGATAGGACTATTCTGTAACTCTCCAAAATTTGGTGATATTCAGGTGGAAATAGTCACTGCCCAGCCAAGTGCTAGAAATACATGAAATTCAATGAAAAGTGCTTGGCTATCATTTCAGTATGCCCATAATCATTACCCCGTGTTAGAAGCCTGTAGAAACTTACATCTATTTTCAAGTAATTTCAAGGTTCGTTTAGCACGGCCAGCATCTGGGTGCTCTCCAGATCTTGGACATTCAATGTTACCTATAAGTAACAAATCTACAGTTAACCACTCCCAAGGTTGTTCTATATCCCCAGTCTGACATAACCAATGCCATGGATTAAGGTCCAACATTATGTTCTTCGTGGATCATTAAGCACACTTTTTTCCCCAATGTGCCCCCATGTCTTTGCAAAACCACAGGAGAAACAGCTTCCAATGTTTCAGTTCCTAGAAAAACAAGGAATGTAAGCTATTAAGAATGCGGGACAATTTGGAGGTTTTTTACCATAGCGGTAGCTTTTTTAAAAAAAAAAGTGGCAAAGTTAGTGCAATTTCTGTGGTAAAACCAAACGTTGAACCAATCGGTATTACGAGAGAGAAGGGAATCAATTCTGGTTCTGAAACTCTTAGCGCGGGTCAAGACGTTCTACGCCGAAAGCCGTATCAGAGGACCTGGAGATTTCTGAGTCAATTGCATATCCTTCTTGTGTACAGATGAATAATGTTTTCGCTAAGGTGGGCAATGCCTGGAGTGAGATGATCTAGATCTTGCCACGCAAGAGTGCCAGCCAGCTGGGGTGGCCAAGATCCAAGTATGGTTACTCCCAAACTCTTGAGGAATTCAGCCCCATCCCAAAAAAGATCCCACGGGAGGCTTCAAAATAATGCGGTTAAGGCTGTAGTCCTTATGTGCACAAATTCAGGCATCAGTCTTGCGTTACTCTGTGGGGCTGAGTTCCAAGCATGCATGCACAGGAGCAGGCTGTTGAAGAGGGGCACAGTTTCAAGCAGGGTGAAATCCCCCTGATCTTACGGGAGGAGAGTTAAAACTTGTGCTTAGCTCTCTCTGAAAGTGATAGGATCCCAAAGTGCTTGAAGGTGTTTGGATTGCATTCAGGAAAAACTTTTTTTTTCCTTCTCAGGGATGCAGGTGAATTACTATTGTTGCTTATTTTACTTGCTCCCCCCCTTTTTTTAAAAAAAGAAAAGAAATCTGACAATATTTGAAAAGGAGCCTAGAGGCCACTTGAAAAGTGCTTTGGGGAGGGGATGCTGTGGGGAGGAAACTGCTTCTTGCCCTAGTCTCAATCTATGGATGGTTCCCAACAACTGCTCAAGAGGAATAAGGCATAAATTCCTCTCCCTTCTTCCCACCCCACATATCTAAAATACTGTCTATGGAATATATACAAACACTTTCACAGACACACGTGCACATGTGTGCACACACACGCCCCAACTCCAGACATGAATGCACATGTCAAATAGACATGGACACTCCTCTCAAGCACATATAATCCTGCTGCTTGTGTGTGTGTCTGTGAAAGTGGTACACAGACCCCTCCTATGCTGGGCACAGATGCATCTTTCCTCTATCCTTCTGTAAAACACACATACACACACATACACACACAGAGATCCTCAAATCCTAAATAAATATAGAAATGCATGAGACCAATTTTCTCCGAACATGCTTCCCCTAAATTTTCTCGACATGCCAGTCTGCCTAGCTGCAAACACACAAAGGAGGTTGCAAGGGTGCCTGGAGTTACTCGTGGCATCATACATTTCCTTTGACATACATGGAACACCCCAGAGGATGGCTTTCTTCCAGGAATTGTTAATATTTTAATTGGGTTAAAAGGATGCTTACAGATTAGAACTATTTTGGTTTGAATATTGGAAGAAAAGAAGAGCAAGGGCCAGGCCGTTAATCCCACTCTCCCCTCCGAAGCCTGCAATCTCACCCAGTGGTAAGGAAAGCATGGCCAACAGTGCCCCTCTGTGTCAGTTCAGCGCATGACATGAGCACGGTTAGCAGCACTGGCTGGATTCCAGACATCCTATTGTGATTCACATTGCCAAAGCAGACGAGATGATGTAATCCAGAAGGAATCAGCCGCAGTCATCCCATTTGAACCAAACACTCTCCTCTGAGGTTAGAAATCCATTGTTGGAGAGATGGCAAGGTGGAAAAAAGCAACGTGGAACGTAACACAAACAGGAGGTTCGACACACCATGCAATGGGCAGAGCCATTAAGGTGCCCCAAAGGCTGAAATGATGCAATCTAATGTTCTTCTGTGATGTCATGCTGATTTTCTGGAGAGAGACATCCTGCAGGAGTAGGAGCTGCCTTGAAAGATTCGTGTGCTCTCCAAACCATAGAGAAGTCCTCCAAACGAGGCAGGCACAACGGCCAACGAGGGAGCCAAAGATGTGACATCACAGTAACCTAGTGTGATCTATCCTTCCAAGGTATTTATTTTTTCACAGCAATCAGTACAATATAATTCCATGAATACTGGCAAGGAAGAGAGAACCGAAACCCGGAGCCCAGCCCCGAGAATCCAAAGTGTGCATCTGGTCACCGTCTCAGCAGTAGCTATGTGTCTGGCCCTCAGCATACACTGTCCAACTGGGCCCCAGGTAGCCCCCAGACGAAGACCCCTCTCTCCTCTCCACGTTGCCGTACTGCGGGGAAGATTCATCCAGCTTCTGCAAAGGTGCTGAGGTCTGGCTCCCCAAGCGGGTGGCGGGCCCATCGTAGGTGATGATGGGTTCTGGACCGTAAGGGGGATGACCCCAACAGGCAGAGGGTGGACGGTAGAACTGCCACACGGCACGACTGCAGGGCAAAACATCCATCAGTTGGCGGTATTGCCCTGAGGGTGCATAGCCCCAACCAAGCTTCTGCTTCTGAGGCAAGGGAGGTCTGCTGGGTTGGGACAAAGCTTGAGTAGCCCCAGGGTCAGAATGACTGCGGGGGTGTGCTGCTTCCGGTGGAGGGGAGGGCGCGGGGCTGACCAAAGGGGGTTCAGGGAAGGGCACATTGACGTAGATGGGTTCCTGTCGGGTTACTGCTGGAGACATAGACTGGATCTGCAGCTGGGAATTTTTTAAGATAGGCTGAAGAGAGGAGGGGGCTGGGGGCAGCTGGGGCTGGCGCCAGGGCCTCCCAAATATCCCATAGGAGGCATTGAAAGTGGCCAAGTACTCAGGGGGGGGACAAGATGGCCACGGGCGTGCCAGACCAGGATAGGCAGGAGGCTCCCCCACAATCTCATAATAGAGATTCTCATGCTCCAGCTGAGAAGGGGGGCTCCCACTGATGCCCCCTCGAGGGGGGAAGTGGCCGTGATGCCGGAGAGGATGGTCCGGGAGGCAGGGCTGGAAAGAAGAGGGCCTCGTTTTGAGGGGCAAGTGACCGGCAGTTATGGGGAAGTGGGGAGGAGGCGGAGGCTTGGGCGGGGCAGCTGACAGGCCGGACGAAGGAAAGGCCTCTTGAGGCTGGCGGAAAGCAGGGTAGGGGACTGACAGGGGCGGCGGCGGGGGATGCAAACTGTAGGCAGGAGACGGGGAGGACAGGTGGTAGGGATCCGAGAAGGAAAGAGGCTGAGGGTCTCTCTGGCCTAGGTCAGCGAGGACCCTCCGGTAAGGGGAAAAGGAATCCGAGCTACCCAAGGGAGAAGCCTGGCTGAGAGGCACCTGCAGGAGAGACAAGGCAAACTGCATGAGCAGCCGGAACGCACTTTACGCAGACACCCCCGCCCAACCCCGGGCCCTTCCTTCACCCCCTCCCTGCTTCCGCTGCCTGCTCCATCCCCCCTTTCCTTCTGAAGCCAAAATCCCCATCAGGTTTGCCAGAAAAACCAGCACGGGCTTCCTCTTGATCATGAGGAAGATCAAGGCAAGTTTGGGCTACGTAACGCCCTCTCTCTCGGCCCAGATCTCAACGCAGCAGGAAAAATGCAGCGAGGAATAACCAGAAAAGATCCTTCTAGAAACGTTCCAAAATCTGCACCCTTCCTAACGGCAAGGTCGGCCCAGCTCTGTCCCAGCCCTTCGTGAGCAGATCCCTCACCTGGTTTCCTCCCTGGAGGTTGCGGCACTGGCTGCCGATGCTCCTGCCCCTGGCCTGTGCCTGGAGCGAGGAGAGGCCAGAGGCCTTGGGGCTCGGGCGCACCATGGAGTAGAGCGCCTGTGCTCCGCTCGCCAGCTCCCCTGCCTTGCACTCCAGCGATAGAGAGCGCCGGAAATGCGTCCGGGGTTCCCTCTGCTTCAGGCTGGCCTGTCGTTTTTGCTGCAAGGCTGCCTGATGAGCGCTCTCAGCTAGCGCCAGCGCCATCAGGCGAGCCGGATTCTTGGGTGGAGGAGGTGGAGGGATATGCCGCAGCACGGACAATGCACCGGGAGATGTGGGAGCGGCTTCAGACTTCGGACCTGAATTAGGAGAAGAAAGAGGACACAATCAGGACCGGTTCTTGCATTAGGAAAAGGGGCACCAGCTTTGCAGGAAGGAGGACACGACGCAAGCAAGTTTTTCACTTAATCTGGGCTGGAATGCTTGAACCTTCATCAGAGTTGGGGAAACGATGGCCCTCCAGATGTCGCATTCCCAGCACCCCTCGCCCACAGACTGCTTCCTGTTGCAGTTCCGCAACATCTTGAGGCCACAGCCCCCCATCCCCGCCCAACCCCACAGGGCATCACACAAACAGCAGGACTAGAATTTGGGGAGGTATTGATTGTAGGGAAGAAGGGGGTTTTGTTGTGTGTTAATCCCCAAAGATGCTTTTTTCACTGATAACTTGTAGGAAATGTTGGCAATACAATCTCTGGAGCTCTGCGGACAGGAAACAAACATTTTGGGACCTGCAGTTTGCCTATAGGTGGAAGTTATGTTTATTCTACCCACTGTGTATGTTAAACGTAGCAACGATGATGGTAATCATCACAAACAGCAGCAAAAAGTACTTACTGGGTGGAGACACGCGACCTTTGGCTTGTGTAATCTTGCCACGGACTTCGCGTTCACAAGTGTTGCTGAGCTGTCCACCAGCTGCACTCAGGAGCATGGAGATCATATGCGGAGGGGAGGCATGCATGCTTAGCCCTCTGGCCTCCCCACCAGCAAACATTTCCAGCACCTTGTCAGGCAAGGAGACAGGCAACGGCTCTGATGTATCTTTGCTAATGTTGGGATGCGAGCAGGGCGAGAGAGCTGCAACAGGACTCGGTGAGCTGGAGTCATCTGAGAGCGAAGGCTGCTGCACAGGATGGCTACACTGGTAAGTTAATGGGTCAAAGTCCAGCCCACGAAGTCCAGGAGGACTTAATTCCAACTCTGAGTCCAGCTCTGAGTCACCTTCCAGCCAAGAGGAACGCCGACGGGAAGCCACATCATCTGTCCCAGTGGCCAAGCCTTCACCGTGGCCAGACACAGAAGACCCCAGAGAGGAACATGAGTGGCACTGTTTGAGGGCCGGGAAAGCATCACTGCTGGAATGTGGACGTCTCAAGCAAGGCAATTTGGGGAGACCTAGGGCAAAGACCCAAAAAGAAAGAAACTACATGGATCAAAGCTCTCCAGTCCTTTTACTCAACAGGCTACATGTCCAGGAGTAAGAAAGAAGCAGAAGTCAACACTGTGAAGAGTAATATTTCTGTCTCTGAAGAACGGGTTGCTTGCATACCAACTGCATGGACCCAGATCATGGTAGAAAGCAGTCAATGCTTAGCAGATTCTTGTCGAACTACAGAAGATTCAGAAGAAAATGGTGGCATTCCCACTGCAGGAGTTATAACTCAATGGTAAAGAACATCCTTCACATTCAGAGGGTCTTAAGTTTAATGCCTAGCATGATCAGGTAGCAGGTGATGAAAAAGCCTTCCCCAGAACCTGGAGAGCAGCCGCCATTCAGATCAGAAAATGATCAGCCACTGATTTTGACAGCAGGTGAAAGTTCTGGGACTACCACAGACAAAATGCTCCTAACAGTTGGCTTCCTACACATCTGGTTTAATGCCAAACCCAGGAACTGAGAGCAATGAAAAACTGTCATACGGATCAATATTCACACTGCTTGCCTGTCAAGCAGGAGGATAGATACAGCTCTTCATTTGGAAAGGCTGCAGTCGTTCTAATGAAAGCTTTCTCAGCCTTGGCAAGTTCCAGCTAACTGGACATCAACTCCTGAAGTTGTCAGCAATGACCTTGCTGGCTGTGAAATGTTGGGAATTGAAGTCTACTTATCTGGAAGTTGCCACACTTGGGAAACAGTGCTTTAAAGCAACGTTTTGTGAGGGTCACTCTAGGTTCACGCAATCCATTTTGATAGAGAAAAATCATGTAGATTCAGCACACGAGGTGGCCATTACCTGTTAGACTGGCCTGAGATGTTAGAGATTCTTCACTCTTGGCTGATCGCAAGGTGACCGTCTCACCCTGACTCCCTATAGAAAGAGAGGGCAAAGGAGCAGATGGTCATTATTCCTCTAAAAAAGGATACAAGTTTGCAATCTCTCCTTGACTTCTTGTCCATGGAACTCTAATCTTTCCCACTTAACATATGGAAAAAGATAATGGGATATATGCCAAATCTGGTTCCATCCCATTCTGTTCACATCAGAACTATGCCATAATAACACAACATGTAAAACCCATAGGTTAACAAAACACAAATGCTATATTCATATAATGTGCCATGTCCAAACAAATAAACCTTCTTAGGGCTTAAAGTGGTGGTCTGTTCCACACACCAAGGTAAAAAAAAACTGGCCAAGTTTCCATAACACGCTGAACCGCAAACAAGCCAACCCCGTTTTAGCCTTGCTGAGTCTAGCACATTGTGAAATCCTGGCACTGAGTATCTGTGGTTCTGGGTCCTTCGAGAAAAAAGAAAAGCAGAAGTTTAGCCAAAGGGCAAAAAACCTGTGATCTTCCGCCAGTTGCTTAACTACAGCTCCTAGTATTCCTGACCGTTAGTCACTGGCAGGGATGGTGGGAGTTGCAGTTCAGCAACATTTAGCAGGCCATAATTTCCCATATTTGTTCCAGCTCATGAGAAGCTTGGAAATAGGTATGTGCTTGTGATGACACACAGGTTAGGAGTGATAAAAATGGCGCACAGAGCAGTTTTCTTACCTGGTAAAGATTCTCCAAGCCCAAAAAGCTCTCCCAATCTATGTGATTTTTTGCGGAATGGGACCGGTGCCTTGCCAATGGCAAAGAAAGTCTTCCAACTAGCTCCTGATATCTTCCGCAGCCTCCCATTGTTTTCTGTCTTTTGCCTGCAGAGTGAGAGGTCATCTCAGAGCAATCAGCGCCAAGCAACAGCTCAGTCCTATTCCAGATCAGATTCAGCAACTGAGGTTGACTGCTAATTCTCAAAAGGGGCTATAGTTTTTCACTGTGTTTCTTAGTGAGGAAGGAAGGAAGGAATCCCCACATAGCAGGTATTGCAAATTCACTGCATATAACAATCTGATAATGGTCTTTCATGAAAACATGAGAACTGTGTCCCTAAATCACCATACTCTTTCAACAGCAAGTATTGATAAGTAACTAGCTGTCATTAGTTCCCAGCACCTAGTTTCTAGAGGTTCGGCACCTCGGTCCATGGGCACAGCAATTACCTAGTGTTAGGTGATCCCAAGACAGCAGAGATCTTCCCTTGCTCCTGTGGATCCGGGGATTCACGTCTGGCTTCTAGCTTGGTGATCTTGCAGAGGGCCTGGGTGCGTGCTTGTGCTTCTTCAAGGGAGAGCAAGCGGGTGGAAGGGCAGCTGACCAACTGGGATTTGGGTCGAGGAAGGAAGCAACACCCTGTTCGAGGAGATAAGTTGAAGTAAGGTGATGTAAAAATCATGGTGTTCCATCCAATTAGAATTGGGCTCAAGTCCAAAAAGAAACATCACACAATGCTTAGTTATTTCAGAGGCAGACTCACATAAGTATAATAAAACAAAGATTATTTTTAAAAAACAGAAAGAGATCAATATGTGGTGATTACAAATCCCTGGAGCTAGAGAATTCCTAGGAAAACTGGTCTCAGAAATGGCCAGGCTAACACCTCCTCCTCTTCCTCCTCCTCATTATTTATGGTTGGTCACACAGTCAGACAGATGTTTAGACTGGATTTAGCATTTTTATCTACCTATCAAGTCCTTCCAAGGACCTGGGTAAGACAGATTTGTTATCATCATCATCATCATTATCATCGTTGTTGTCGTCATCATCATCATCTAACTAAACATATCCAGAGAGAGTCAGTTTGGTGTAGTGGTTAAGGCATCAGGCTAGAAACCAAGCGACTGTGAGTTTCTAGTCCCACCTTAGGCACAAAGCTGGCTGGGTGACCTTGGGCCAGTCACTTTCTCTCAGCCCTAGGAAGCAGGCAATGGCAAACCACTTCTGAAAAACCTTGCCAAGAAAACTGCAAGGACTAGTCTAGGCAGTTGCCAGGAGTCAGAAACGTGACTCAGAGGCACAAAAAAGCCCAAAGAATCCAGGTTCAAATAAAGATCTCTATTCTCTTTATTCTAACTGGACATTTGAGGAAAGGGGGGGGGGCTTAGAAACAGGGCTTTTTGTCTAAGAAGGAAAACTGGATTAAATCACCTTCCTCTTTCCTATCCCTTCCAGATAGATAGGGATACGAAATGAAGCCATGCTGCTCTTATAATCGAGAGTCACTGGAACTGGAGCTTCTCTCCCTAGAACTTCTGGGACACGTACTGTGCAGAAGCCACCAAGGGGTTACTAAAAGATTTCTAAGCAACCTGGCAAATATGAGCCATTTGCTGAGGTACCTGTGATGTCCTTGCCAATGGAGGTGAAAGTGTCGCTGAAGAGAACCTGAACGTTGCTGAGGAGGAATTCGACCACGAGGGACTGAACTCGGACTTCCTGAAAGGCATCGGCTCCGCACTGCGCAACTGACTCCAGAGCCATCGATCTGGTATAAAAAGGGGGAGGGGATGATCAGCCCCATCAGACAATAGAAAGGCCTGTGTGGGAAGAGCATGATGCTTGAGGCCCAGGAAGCCGTGTTTATGGCATAAATGGGGCACCACACAGCCCCAGGACAGCAGGAAGGGCAGCCCAAATCCAAAAGGCATCATGATTGAAGACCCTCATGAGTGCAGATGGAGCAGTACACCATGGGGGATTATGGGAAAATCATGAGGTGGCGGCATTATGGGTAAATGATGGGGCAGAATAAGGCAGGCAGACGGGCAAGATGAAATGCTAGTAAAAGCCAAAGGAGCATTTCAGATTGGTTAGGGCAGAGACAGACAACCTTTTGGTTGGCAGGGGAGGAGCAGGGGACTAGATGTTACAGGGGATGGGGCAATGATATAACGTGGCTAGGACCACACTACAGAAATCAGTGGAACCAAGGTTTTCTGAAACAGTTTTCCTGAAGCATTTTGGGATCCTGTTTTTTTTTTAACTACCACAAGCCTATTGGAAAAGTATAAATCGAACAAATTTGAAAAATGGCAGGAAACCACTCAGCTGATTTTGAACCATCCTGATGCAGGACAGGGCCAAAGTAGTTCTGAAGCCTGCCAAAAGGTCTACTACAGAATGGCTGCTGGCAAAATCCCAGCGGGGGCCAAGCCCCACCACCATTCCTTCAAGTCAGATGGTGGGAAAGAAGCAGAGAAATCCAAGTGATGCTCAAGAGTTATGGCTTCTTCTCCCCGGGAGAAAGGCTGAGCTACATGACTTGGGGCACGGGCGGCAAGGTTAGCATAGGGAAGAATGCCTGGTCACTTAAAAAATATTTGGAGAACAGCGCAGAGGCAAGTGGAGATGGTGCAAGGCAGAGTTGCAGAGAGAGCACCAATGCAGGGCCATTGGTCTGGGCGTCTCACCGCAGCAGGTTGGGTGCCCAAACGATGGCTAAGTTGCGGATATGCATGCTGGTGTTTTGACTGTGCATAGCCATGCGTGCCAGATGCCGCAGCAGGAATTCCAGGGTCCTGTTGGGATAGAGCAGAAGCTGCTACAGATAGAGTCTGCTTCAACACATTACGCCTTCTTCCCTTTCAGAGACTTCTCCCCATCCGACCTCCCCAACCATTTTATTCCGTTCTCTTGGCGTCTATCCACTTCCCCAACCATGCCTACCGATAGTGTGGTGGGGGTAATTGCTGGATAACATCATGCACCCGTACTAAGCGGTCTTCGTTGCCAGAAACTGATACAGCCTCCTATAAGAAGGGGAGGAAAAAAGAAGAAGAGAATGGAGGTTAGCAGAGCAACCAAGTCACAAGTGAAACATGCCAATGTCAGCATACTTATAGGCTCTTTTTATTTCTGCTATTTTTATATTGTCTTTCATCACATTCAGATTTGTAGCTGGGATACAGTCGACCTCATAATAATGTGCAAACAACAAATTTAAGGATAAGGGAAGAAAGGCAGAAGGATTGTATACATTTGGAACAGTACCTTCCAATGACCGTGCTCATGGATGATTATGGGAGCTGACATTTAATATATCTGGAAGGTATTAAATTGGAGATAGTCATTTTAATCTGTCCCTGGAAGGCTTACATGCCATATTTAGGTTCCTACAAGGGAAATTCAAAGCCAGTTGTGGGGAAAACCTGTAATCACTTAGAAAGAAGGGTTTAGCAGATAATCTTTAGATCCAAGCAAGCTTTATACTCCATCCAGACTGGATCTTAGGCATGGAGACTCAGGTCTGAAAAATGAAATTGTTAATTGCATTGCCAATGATCCCGAGGCCAAGAAGTACCACTCACAATTGCATCTAGTTTTCACCTAGTTTACTTTCTGTCTAGAACAATGTTTTTCAACCTTGGCAACTTCAAGATGTGTGGACTTCAATTCCCCCAGCATGCTGGCTGGAAAATTCTAGGAACTGAAGTCCACTTAAAGTTGCCAATGTTGAGAAATACTGGTCTAGAATACATTTCACTTTCTGCCTTTCTTCTACCATGAAGAAAATAATGGGGATGTCATTCCATATATCTGGAAGGCACCAGGTTGGGGAAGATGAACTTCAGCGTTATGTATGAACTGGAAAGATAAAGCAGCAAATATTAATTCAAGATGCACCAGCAGACTTTCCTGATCATGAATCAGAATTCTTCGGAATCCTAGCTTATTGCTGATTGTGAATGCCAACCGTTTTTCTTTGGAAAACCCATCAGAAATATATAAGCTACATAAACCCCACACAGAATTTTTCTCTTTAAGTTTTTCTCCATGAAACAACTATCCAAAACTGCATCAGTGTGCAAAAAAATCCCAAAAAACAGTAACTTCAGAAAAGCAGAAAAGAGGGTAAGAAACTCACTGGAATGTTAGAAAGAGGAAGGAGGGGGATTAAAGATCACAGTAAAGACTAAATGTGATGAATCTATTGTGCGTTCTTCGCCTTTGAATCGAGTCCACAGATGGCACTCCGTATAGTACCAAAGTTCATCTGAAGTTCTGACATGCTCATCTTTGCCCCACACTTTCTGCCCAAGTCTGACCAAGGGGACTGAGACAGCAGAGAGTGTATACCTATATACTGTATACCTATAGAAATGTTTCTTTTAGCAGAGCTGACAAGAGTGCAGATAAATGGCTGGAAAGAGCATCCAAAGAGCCTCAGAGCAGCAGCGTGAAGGAAGGAAAGGCAAGATAAAAATCTAATAATAATAATAATACTAATAATGGGACGGAAGTGTATAAGGCAAGTAAGGTTGTGAGAAGACCACCAGTGTTAATCTTGCACGCCGCCCCTCATGGATTCACAACCAGCTACGTTGTTCGCAACCATTTTAGTCTTTTAAGTCGCACGCTAGTTCAGACCAATTTGGAGATGACACATGTGAACCAAGGGCCACCACTGCCTGCAGCATATACAGACTTTCCCAAAGAATAAAGTAGGACTCAGCTTCTTCTCTTAGAATTCAAAAGTAGTTACAGCCAAACTAAGTTAATCACCCTTCAACCCTGCTGCTTTCCATAGGACTAAAATGACTAATTACTGTACTATCTTGTCCTGTTGACTTCAATGGGATGAAAGCTTGATTGTCAACAGCAGGTGGCAGTATTTAGCCAACCATGATTGATCCCCCAAAGCTAAGCAAAGCTGGAATTGGTATATAATTGGGTGGAAGACTACCAGAAAATACCAAGATTAAAACCTAGGTGGGGAAGTCAAAAACTATCCAGAAGAAAAAAATGGCAACCCTTTTCTAACTTTAACTACAATTAAAGAAACCAATATGGACGTGTCCATGGACTCACCAGGTATTGAACCAAACTCAAAGGAGTCTTCACTTTTCCCTAAAGCCTGACTAAGTTTCTTACAGCCTATAGCTTCCAGCTGCTATGTTTAATGGAGCTATGAAGGGGAAAACACATTTCTACAATAAAGGGCAAGAGATTATAACATTTGCTTTGCTTTAATTAAAGTGAAAGTTCAGAAAAGGGGTCTGAAACACCCAGGGAAGTGGGGTGGTCAAATCCCTCTCAAGGTTAGGACTATCCCTGAGCAACAAACTGAAGTTCTGGGTTTGGCAAGACTGCCTCTTTCTTGTGAATAAGAAATACCACCAAGGCAAATGAAAAACAGTTCAAAGAGAATGGAAAAGAATGGGAGGAAGAAAGAAAAAGAGGAGGGGAATTGGAGTTAACTCAGCTTAAAATAGCACCACACAAAGAGCAGGTAATACAAAGGAATAATAGAGCAGGAGAAATTGCTTATTATGTAGGCAGCACAACTGTTGGCGGGCAGTGTAATTGTACTCCGCTCTTCCACCTCCTCCCTCTCCCTCCCTTTGTTCTACAGCTCCCACTTCCACTGTTCTACCTAAGAAGGGCGTTGCAGCTCAGAGGCAGTCGAGTAGTGGTGCCAGCTCTCTCTTCACCATTTGAATCTCCAGTAGATGCAGACTCGAGTCACTAGGTGAGCAAAAATGACTGGGTCCATAAAATAGGTACCCAAACTCACATGAGTAGATGAGTGTTATTATTAACGATGGCTGCTGTGGGTCTTCCGGGCTGTGTGGCGTGTTCTGGAAGTTTTGTTTCCTAACGTTTCGCCAGCATCACCAGATGCTGGTGAAACGTTAGGAAACAAAACTTCCAGAACACGGCCACACAGCCCGGAAGACCCACACCAGCCATCGTATTCCGGCCGTGAAAGCCTTCATTATTATTAACATTGCTTAAATGTGGATTTAAGACATGCGGCCAGTTCAGCTTGCATTCTGCTCTGGGTTCTCTTATTGACTAGTATCTTTTCAGTTTGTGGCACCAAGATTATGTCATGATGATTCAAGGAAGTTCACCTGCACCCATCTCACCTTTCCTCTTATCACTTAGGCAGTTTTTAGGAAAGGCCTCTGTTGTTACTGATTCTTTCACAGTAATATATTTGGCCTTCTGTTTGTTTTCTTTGAATGCTTTTTAACCCTCAATTATCTTTATTATTGCAGGGTGTTTCTTTGCTGATTGATTCTTTTAGGAAGGAAGGAAGGAAGGAAGGAAGGAAGGAAGGAAGGAAGGAAGGAAGGAAGGGAGGGAGGGAGGGAGGGAGGGAGGGAGGAAGGAAGGAAGGAAGGAAGGAAGGAAGGACATCCAACAATTAGAATAAATAAAGGGATTTTTTAAACAGAGTTATAACACTCGGAGGCGCGTGCAAAATGTTTTTCTATTAAAAAAAAAGACACAGGTGTTTTTGCATAACTGAACCCTCAACGAAAGGTGCATGAAAATCTATGCATTGAGGAGGCAGCCTCCCATTCATCCAGACACACTGTCAGAAACTCGCACAGGAGAATGAGCTGCTAAGATACAGCTCACTGGAGCCAGCAGCTACAAGAAAGGGAACCTTCTCCAACGTTTTTTAAAACCTACAGCAAATTTGTTGTAGAGTTGATAGGTGAGCAGAGGGTTTGGTAATTCCCGGAAGTACAGCTTGCAGAGAGAGCTGACTGAATGGATGTCTTGCAAGTAAACATCTTTGGAGAGTTCGGGCACCCGTTCGCTATCAAACTCATGCCTGGGGACAGAGAGAGAGATAATGGATTAGAGAGCAGTTGCATGGATTCATTGCCATATCTATTGAGGGCTGCAGTAGAAAAACCTTTGGTCGCCCTAGGCGGGGGCAGGGGCTACTTTAACCCTTTTGGTAGGAAGACAACAATAGCCAGATCAATGATGCAAAGCCAGTGGGGTCATGGTCTACTTTATTAGGATTTTTTAGTTTTTCCTGAGTTTTGGAAGAAAAGTATGGAGAATCTTATCTGAGAATGCATGCTACCATTTTTCTTTAACTCTGCCTCAAAAGAGCAATTTTCAGACATTCTGGTTGGAGGAGAGCCATGAAGAAGTCCTCAGGCTCTTCATCTCTGATGCACGTGGTGAGATGCCCACTCACATTTAACTCATGTATACAACAAAATAAGGGTGGAACTTTACTATACAAGAAAGGAGACAAGTATGAGATATACACATAGACAAATCTGCCCATTATATACGTATCTTGTTAGTTGTTCTTTGCCTTGCCTTTACAAGCTCTACTTATTGCCCCACCATGGTCTACAGCTCACCGCAAACGTTGGATGTTGGAGGAGACACCAGAGAGACGGTAAATGCCATCCACGATGCCATGCTTCTCAATGAAATCAGAACAAGAGCGTAATACCTGGGGGACTGGCATAATTAAAAAAAATCATGTACATTGTCTTCATAATTCTTAAAAAAACAGACAACATAGGGCCGATAGTTCCTGCTAACATTACATCATTTGGGAATATTGTATCCGTGTGTGTGTGTGAGTGAGAGAGAGAGAGAGAGAGAGAGAGACAATGTGTATGTACATGTACATATGTGTACCTTTCAAAGTGTTTAATTATACACCCACACACTTCTAACTAACCTTCTGTGAAGAGGGGTTCATCTTGCAATGGACTGATTCAGGATGATGATGACATCAACAAGAGGAGGAGGAGGAAGATACACACACACACTCTTTTGATGAATTAATTGATTCTCTGAATTCACTGAGCCATAAATTAACTCCAATAGTCTGGATTCATATAGCATACTAAGCCACAAAATAAAATTAACCAAGGTTAAAACTAGCCAAGCTGACCATGTGGTGTGAATACAGCCTCTAGATTTGTAACCATCCTAGTTAAGTGTGTAGGGTGAACTTTGCCACAAATCTGTGATTGTGAAAGTAAAATGAGGGTAGGGTGGGTGGGGTGGGGTGGGGTGGGGAGAGGCCATGAAGTGACAGCTCCTTGGAGGAAGGCAATGGAAAATGAAACTCTGCTAGTAGGAGACCAGCCATTCTCCCTGTACTACAGAAGAGCCAACTCACCATCACTGCCTGAGTTTTTGAGGTGTTCTCCTAAATCACAGCCAAACACCCTCTCCCTGAGGATTCCCCGCTGCTTCAGGCGCTGTTTACTGGGCCTAGACTTCATGAAAGTACGAAGAAACCCAATGAGTTTGCCATGTTTCTTAGACACTGGAAGAGAACGAAAAACAGAGAGGGAAGATGGAGTAGAACTGAGCTTAGGAGCAAGGAGGCAAAGTCTTCAGCCAGCCTTCCTCCCAGCCTGACAATTAGCTCCCATCTTCCCCTATTTCATTTAGGTTGTAATTCACCTGAGGTTGGGGAGAGGAGGCCAGGAGTCCTGGGGAAGGCGCAGCTTGTCCCCTCTGCATCTACATAGGAAGACACAAATAAAGCAGCAAACTTTCAGAGAGAAGTAAGAAAGCAAGCCCCATCTCTGGGGGGGTGGGGGGAGAGAATAAGAAAGACACACAGCCCTAAGGGCAGCCTTCTTCGCAGACAGGTTGGGTTCATCCTCTTACGCCTCACCTCCCATTCTGGGGATGAGGCTTCCAGAAGCATTCAAACCAAGGAAGCAGTGAGTAAACAGTTTATTGAATAAGTCTCCAGACCATTTCAAGTCAAACCAAGTGGAACAGATTCAGAGAAGAGCAAGGAGGATCATCAGGGAAATGGAAATGAAATGCTACAAAAGCAGACTAAGAGAATTAAGTATATTTAGCCTTAAGAAGACTGAGAGGGTAAAATAAAACTCATCAAGTAGCTGAGATGGTAGCACACAAAAGAAGGCCATTGCTCTTATCTCAGGGTGCAAAACACAGAATAAATAGACTTTCATTAGAGGAAGGTGATGTATTTATTTATTTACAGAATTTATATATAATGATCCTAGGCAGCTCACAACAAGCAATAAAAACAAGGATAAAAACAAAACCACCCTTTCCACAGGTGCCAGACCAAACAAGCTCCCAGCTCAAACCCCATCCTAGCCCGATGCTTGGAAGAGCCAGGTCTCTGTGGTGTTCTGGAAGGTTAAAAGGGTAGGGGACCCTCAGATCTCAGGTGGGAGGCTGTTCCAAAGGGCTGGGACAGCCACCGAGAAGGTGTGCCTCTGAGATCCCCTCGCATGACAATTGTTAAGGGAGGGGACCTGGAATGCACCCACCCTATCTAACCTAGTAGGATGGACGGATACCATCATCTTAATAACACTCTGGATATAATGAAAAACCTCCTGTGCTATAAGGAGTTTGATAATGGAATTAAAGACCTCTAGAGAGAGGAGGCTCCCATTTGCTGGATGTTTTCAAGCAGCAGCTGGATAGACATTTATTAGTGATGCTTTCGTTTGATATCTGCACTACTCAGAGGGTACGCCCTGATGGTGTAAATGACATTTACCACTCTTGAATTCTAGGATCCTATGCTCTTCTCCAGCTCTTTCCACCACCTCAAACTAGTTCACTGATAACCAGAGGGGGGAACTTTTCCACAATGGCTCCTGCTTAGATATTTGCTTTAGCAAGGCCCAACTACACATTACTCCACTGCTAGACAGGAGGATGAAAGAAGACTATAGACCATTTAGCTCATTCCCTTACCTTGGTACAAAAATCCAGAGCACAGGATGCACTAACCTGGTTTGACTCCTGGGCTAGGACGTTCTGAGAATAGCTCTACACATTCACTGGGAAAGAAACCCACCTGGAAAAAAATAACAGAATCTCTCTGGTTACAAACAAAGTCCCACCATTATGGGAATAACTTGAATAGTTTACACTCATTCTACATTCACACGGAGGACAAAGAGAATTTTTGCAGCAGCAAATCCAGCCAGATCCCATTTTGAATGGATACTGCTTACACACTGATCCACACTTTTTCAATACCACTGCACAATTAATTTAATAACTTTTTAAAAGAAGACTAGAAAGTATTTTAGCATTAATTAAGAGACTGGAAAAATAGCACAGGGCTAAAACTGGAAAGGGAGCTAGCTGGGCTTTTAAAAATCAGTTTACTTTGTGCTGAAATATTTTAGACAGCAGTTATCAGATGATTCCTCTAATTCCTTCCTTCACAAAGGCATTCAAATGACAGCAAGTGGGGGAGAGTTCAAAGGGAAAGGGATGGGTTGGAAAAAGAGTTAAGAATCCTGTTGCTTATCTGTCATTTCTTTATGTGCTGCCTTGTCCTGGACCATTCTGCAGAGGAAAAGCGGACATGACAGTTCTTGTGCACTGCTCTCCAATCTAGCCATGCTGGCTGGAGAGTTCAGTGAGTTGAAATCCATACACCTGGAAGTTAACCACGTTGGGAATCACCATTTAACCCCACGTGGATGTCAAATACATGGTGGTGGCCAAACATCCCAGTTTCATTTACATAGCCTCTTTGCTCATGAAGTCCAACCTGGAATCCATGCTTCCCACGCCACCAGCTCCTATCCTCTTTGGGGGGCATGTCAATCACGGAAATGATGTCTCCAACCTATGCCAAACAGATTTTTTAAAAAGGATTAGATATCTTGCACAGAGATTCAACATCACATAGATGTATCCTAGTTTATTGCCCATACATCAAAGGAGGAAAATCCTCCACGTCTTTGAAAAGCAGTGCGCTGGTGCGCTGCTTTCATTTTGCTCAAGAGAAAATGCACTTCCAAACAGCATCTTATCTAGGAACAGAGATGGAACAGTTGGTTGCATGACAAGCTTCGAGAACCATGTGCCTACAAAGATAGGCTGTTAGAAGTAATGTGCGTTGCTGGCAGCGCTCACCTCAAAAGAGAGCTCATCGGATGCTTGCGCGGTGTAACGTTTAACCACGTGAGCAGCTGCAATGGCAGGAACATTGATCGAAGCTTCCTCATTCACCAACAGTCGGTTGCCGTGATTATCCAGCTGAAATGAAACAAGAAGAAGACAGCTTAATGAGATGCATCTGGAATGTCCTTTGGGTTTCAGGCCCCTAAAACTGGGTTGTAAAATAGGTACAGGGTTGCTACCTGTTTTCTGGCAGGGCAATTTTGCTTTTCAAGGCAGGAGTTCAGTTGATAACCAAAATACAACTGGAGTATCTATACTGCTCCTGAAAACATTACCCATCTACAGGGTGGCAACGGTGCCTTCATTTAGTTTTTCCACAATGCATTTCAAGCATTTCATACACAAATGCGCCTTTCCCAATCTGATGCTCAACCGATGTGTTGAAAAACTCTAAGCTTCTCATACGAGTTACATGTATGCATTTATTTAGTCAAATGACAATGCAGTGCAGAGAGAACAGACATAGTCTAGACAGATTTGCTTATGAATTTGACAAAGATGACGATCGGCCATTAGACATGCTTTACTTTAAGGATGAACCACTTGCAGGTCACATATGGCTTCAGCATCTTTTCTGGGGGGAAGCTGCAGTCATTCAAAATCACTCTGCCAATTTCTGGCAGCTTACTGCTGAGAAATGGAAATGCGGTTTATGAAAAAACAGCAAATAAGCTTTTTTATTCCTGGCATTTCTACACCCTGATATGTCTGCCTACAAACACAATCTCCTCTGGGAACTCTGGCACCAATTACTTAGGTGGTGTCATTGCCAAAGTTGCTACAGAATTGGTATACATTTAATAAAATAAATAAATCGCCATGTGCTCTGCCCCTCTCCCCCCATCTTTAATTGGCTGGCCTCCAGTCGACCAAACATCCTCTGGATTCTCACCTCCATCCAGGTGAGAACTGGGCTGCAATTGATATTGCTATCCACAATAGCAGAAAGCTTCTCCAGATACTGTGAAACCATAGGCACCAGCATCTGTAAGGGAGCAAAATAAATAATGTAAATAGGTATAGTCATTCCCAAATTCAAGTCTCAAGAAGAAACAGCAACAGCTTGAGAGAGGGGTGGGCTTTTGGGAAAATTCTTCACAGCAGTTCACCTTATCCAGTGATGTTCACTTTGAACTGCAACTATTTTCAAGAGCAGTTCTTCTCAACCTCAGCAACTAGATGGGTGGACTTCAATGCCCAGAATTCCCCCAACGAGCATTCTAAGCTACGACCCGTTCATTTATTCCAGGTGAGGGCTTTCCCCCTCAAACGTTGGCATAACAGGCCGATGCGCCAGTGTAACGGGAAACTACTCTGATCACGCTTCCATCATTCATCATCGCAAGATGACGCATTATGGTTGCTCCCAAGCAACAGACCTGAAGAAGTCCGGCTATCTTCATCTTTGCTGAACTTACAGGTCAACCCAAGGACCGGGAAATAGTAGCTTGCGAGAGAATGTGTTCCCTTACGCACACGAACTGCAAAATGGCTCCCAGACAGTCACCTCAGGATGAGCTTGTACGTGGCTGAGGGGTGGCAGTTCAGGCAGCTGAGAGAAGCGCCGGTCAAAGATACAGCAGTGCAGGTGAGCGTCCAATGTGCGGAATTCCTCATAGCTGCGATGGACCTGCCAACTTTTCCCCTGAAGCAAAGAAAGGAAACGTTGTAAGTGAGTTTACAAGCGAGACTGAAGCTTGTCAACGCTATTCAGGGTCAACCAACCTGAATGTATCAGGATGGCTAAGTTCACATGGCATGCTTAACCAGGGCCATTAGGCCTAGTAGCTGCATTCGCACTACTTGCTAAATTTAATCAGTTTTCATCTGAAATAGTTTTTTTTATGACTCAGCGTGTTGCAGGCATCCTTGGCCAGGGAGAGGATCCCAACTACTGAGGGGCTGAGAGCTGCCATTTTATTTTCCCACAATGCCTTGGCTCAACACTGAAGCAGGGGTATTGTGGGAAACATATGGTAACTCCCATGTCCAGCTGTCCTCTGCTGATGGGAGCACTGCCAATATTGCACTACCCCCAGATACAGAGGCATTATGGGAAAGTAAAATGGTATAGTCTTAGTCTACTCAATTTCCTGTTGCTGCTGCCTCTACTTGGCAAGTCCATCATGGCTGATTCCCACCCATATTCTTGGGGGGGCGGTCTATGAAAGGCCCTAGTTCTGTGCAGAAAACCTGTTGAATGTATAGAAGCTGAAACCCACATCCATCAATGTTCTTCCATCCATCCAATAATCAAAGATCTGCTTGGCTGAATCAAGTATGATTGGAAATAAAAACAGCAGATACTCAAGACTGATGGACCCTAAATATGTTGCTATTTTGCAGCTTTTAGCCTCCTCTGCACCACGTTATTTATGTACCATTCTTCCCAAATGTATATCCCAAGGCTAATCAACATAGGTGAGTTAAAATAAAATACGACATAATTAAAATGCTAGCCCCAAAATCCTCTGCCCAGTGAGAACAAATCCAAGCCAGCTTCAAACGCATTCGGACAGCAAACAACTCAATGACAGCATCTGAATGACAGCTTCCTTTCCCTCTAGATCTAAAAAAAGACACACTTTTCAAGTAAAATGCCAGGAAGAAAAAATATCTTAGTTTGCTGTCTCAAAGAAAAGAACAAAGCACCAGCCAAAATCGCCTCAGTTGTTATTTATGCTCATGTCATTACTGTGATAGAAAATGTTCCATATTGCAGATTCCCAAAGAAAGACCAGCTGTTAAAAATAGTCTCTATTTATTTATTTCATGTTAAGTAGCATTTATTTATTAAAAATATAGATTATCTCGCTGTATGGAAATGGTGCCCTTTCCTCCGCATCTTCAGATAAGACTTGTGAAATCTGACAATATCAAAATGTATATACTTTTATTCCAGGTTAATAGTTGTGTGGTTTCACCCTCCCCACACATATCATGAATACTGGAATTGTAGTCTTCAAGATTGCTAGGAAGTGATCAGTAACCCCTAACCCCCCTCATTTTCAAACTCTATACTGTAATTCCCGTGATTTCTTGGACAAATAGAATGATTATAACCTAACTAAAAAACTTAATTGTATGTCAAATGCAGCACGCATAAATCTACTCAGTTCTTATGAGAACTATATGTGGTAGTGGTTCAAGTGTTTGGGCCCACCTTCAGCCATGGAAGCTCTGGGTTAGCCATTCTCTCTCAGCCCAACATATCTCATAGATGTGTTGTTGTGGGGAAAAAAATGAGAGGAAGGAGCACTTTGTACACAACTTGGATTTTCTACAGAAAATGTGACATAGAAATCTCACAAATAAATAAATAGTCCTAACCAGATCAGGCTTTATGTCTATAGTAGAGTTTGGGCAATACATACATTACAGGTAGTCTTTGACTTATGACTACAATTGGGACTGGAATTTCCATCGCTAAATGATGCGGTCATGAAGTGAGACGTCACATGACTGCATTGCTCAGCAACACCAATCCCAGCACTCCCTGTTGCCATCATTAACCGAATTCCACTGGTTGTTAGCTGAGAAGCCACCCCAATCCAAGCCATTCCAGGCTTGGTCCCTCCCAGCCCCAAACCTCAGTAAGATAAGGGACTGCCTCCAACTCCCCCCACCCACTATCTCCCCCCATCTCTGCCCTTTTGGCCATCCTGCACCCTACCTTGCCAGGCCCTGGGAAGCTGCAGCCACCCCAGCCCAGTCCCAGCCTCAGTCGCCGTTGCCACCCTGTGCTACAAGGTCCCTGCCACCCCGTGCTCTGCCACACCAACTGACTTTTGCTATCTTCTTGCTCCTGCTGCTGCTGAGGCATGCCCAGCTTGGCTGTTGGGCCAAGCTGGGGCTGGGCAAAAGGACTTTTTGGTGCACCACAGCTCAGGGGCTGCTTTCTGCTCCCCCCCGCCCCCCCGCAGCACAAAGCCCAGCCCCAGCCCAGCCCAGGTGCGCAGTGTAAAGAGGCTTTTTGGCACACTGTGGCTTTGGGGCTGCTTTTCGCTTTTTTTTTTTTTCCTGCAGTGTGAAGCCCAGAATGCAAGGCAGCAGGGGGCCAAAAGGGCATAGATGGGGGGAGAGATAGGTGGGTAGGGGGGAGTTGAAGCACCCCTGCAGTTGTGTGGGTGGGCTGCCAAGCACCTGAATTTTGATCATGTGACCGTGGGGGTGCTGCAATGGCCGTAACTTTGGGCACAGGTTGTAAGTCCCTTTGTTCAGCACCGCTGTAACTTTGAACGGTTGCTGAATGAATGGTCATAAGTCAAGCACTATATATTATTTGACTGTTATAATTCCTTCTTGGAGTAGCAGCAACTAATCAATAGAAAGCCCTGCTCCAAATGATAAGAGAGTGTAACTCAAGGAAACCAACTCAACAGGTTTTGCCCACTATTGTTGTCACTCTCACCTGACAGGTTACCTGAACAGGAAACAACAGGCTCCCCTCCTCCAAATTGCTGAGGTTTTCATTTTGATCAGGGGCAAACTGAAGCTGGAAGGAGCAAACAAAAAGCAGTTACAGGGTGTTTCAGTTTTAACGTCATTCTGCCCACTTACCAAATGCCCAGTTTGTCAAAGAGATCCAGGATCCAAGGGATATTTGGGTCCAATATCCTTGGAAAAGGGAGGGATGAATGCACTCACGCACCTGGATGTGTCCAAAGTCCACAGCCTCATAGTGGAAATGGGCACATTCAGTCAACTTGGGGAAGTGGCCTCGTGTGATGGAAAGTCTGTGAAGGAAGAAAAAGACCCTAGAAAATGAATCAAGCAAATTGAAAATTCCAAATTTCAATCTCATGAGGAAGCCAAGGCATTATGATCTAAGACAAAGGTGAAGAAACTGTGAAATTGCAACTACCAGCACCCTTTATCATTGGCCATGCTGGCTAGGACTCCTGGGAAGCGTAACTTCTCCATCTCTGTCTTAGGAAAAATACTAAAAGCAACCACTCCTAGCCCAGCCTTACTGTGATCTCCTGAGCCTCTCCCTCTCTTTGTATTTATCTCCATTTTAATTCCATTGCTTGATGTAAGCCAGTCTTCTGCAACCTGGAACCTCCAGATGTGCTGGGGCTGCAAGACCCAGAATTCCTAGCATGCTGGCTAGGAATTCTAAGAGAAGAAGTCCCAAGACATCTGGAGGGCCCCAAATTGGGGAATCCTGAATGCCTTCAGAAGCCTTCTTCATTATCAAGATGCTTTCAGGCTTGAGTTTATTATGCAGTCACCTTGATACACTCAAGGCTTGTTACCAAGCACCAGTGGGGTGGCACCTTTCATTTGGGACCCTCCTATATTTTACTACCGCTTCTATTTTTCTTCTTGCTGCAGCAAATCCATTATGAACAGAAAGAGAAACTAACTGCAGAATATCTTTGGAATGAGCTTTGGAAAGCTCTCCCTCTGGAAGGAGCTGACAGATCTCAGTTTGCTTACACATCACAAGTCTATGTTCCTCGGTACTTCCTCTGCCCCAAAGTTACCTCTTGATTGGTTTTCCCTTGAGGTTACTGGTGGCATTCCCCAAAGTACGGACTTGTCCCTCGCCTGTTGCATCAATGCTGTCTGTGCTCCGAGCCTGTGTGGTTAAAACAAGCAAAGTATGCACAAATTTCATGGTGCATGGTTCATAAATGTTCTCCAGAGGTCACTGTCTTAGCTCAGCTATTGTACTATATTTCCATCCAACAGCCAAGAGAAGAAATAGCTGTCGGAGAAATTTCATGGGGGCTCAAGCAGATAATCTCAGGAATTGTTCTCTAATGTGGTGTAAGTAGACCTCCGCTCATGCGACAGAACTTCCCCTTCTTCCCTCCCCCCGTTTCACCCCCTCCACTCCCCACTCCTCAAATATGTTCCAGAAAGTCTTGAGTGGCTGCACAGGAAGAAATACATTTTTTTGACAGATATCTTTCTCTTGGTGATAACTAACAGCCTCCAAAAGATGTAATACTCCAATCCCAAGTCTGCCACCCTGTACCAAAAGTAGACCCTGTCTTGTTGGGGTCTTTTAATGCTGAAAATCTGCTTCGGGGAAGACCAAGGAAAAGGTGTCATTAATTCTAGATATTTCTGGGCACAAGCTGCTGCAAACAGGAAAAAGTGATTTTAACAATACCTTAGAGAGTAAATGCATGACAGCGAACATGTTTACACTGGAGTGCAGCATTCAATCAAATGCTTCTGATAGAAAAGAATGTATATTTAACTAATGGAATACACGCCCATGGCAAGCTAGCTGCTAAAATTATCATCACCATTGTCACCTCGCCCATCCTCCAAGGAACTCAATGGCATAAAAATGTGGATACCCCTCCCTTTTTCCTTGTAAGAACCTTATGAGGTAGGTGACCCTGTGAACTTTGCAACCCAAGGGTGATTCCTAATGCAAGCATTTCCCAGTCTAGGTCCAATATGTTAATAATTATAGTAGCTGATTTGCTCATCTACCTCTGCTGCATGGCACAGGAGAGAGAGAGATACAGGTTTCTTCTAATGAACTATACATTGAAGGGAACCAGGAAGGGAAGAAGCTATATTGCTTCCAATGGTACCATGGGTGAGCTCACAATTTGCCTTGAATAAGAGTTAAAAGGTGATCTAGTCCTGAAATGACTACTCCTTTAAAATCCAGCGTCTCTGATTCCTGCTTTAAACATTCTCATGGTGAGTCCACTCTCTTGTAAAACATTTTGTTCTACAATCAAATAGACCGTACAATCAATAAATCAAAATGCCCTGTCTTGAAACCAGGTCTATCAACTGGAATAAAACCAAATAAAATAAATTATGGTAACCCTACACATAGCTGAAAATACCTATCAAGTCCCAGTCCCTTCAATCCTTCGTTATAGAGCCTGTCTCTGAGGCTCTCACCATCTCTGCAGCTTACTGCAGGCTCCTCCCACTTTGTGGAATTCAACAAAGTGCTAAAGTTCTAATAACTGAACAAAGCCCTCCACTCAATGTATGATCAAAGCAGAGCACGGCAATTCTTCTCACGATGCGGAAACTACATTGCTGTTAATGTAAACTATAACTGGAAATTGACAGATCACTGGGCAAGCTTCAAACCAGCAATCTTCCTCTTTCTTTCAAAGTCATGTGTTGTAAAACAACATGTCCGTTGGTATTGCCACATGCCTAAAATTTCCCTGCTCCTCCTTCCAGGCTGTTACTTGTGAAGATGGGGAAACATGAAGTGTTTACTATGCATTTCTGGGGAAGGAGAACACTTTTTTGAGACTACCACATGGCTCCTCTAAAACGTTTTAGATTTTTACCCAGAAACCCAAAAGTCTATGTGATCTTCAAGTCCTACAATCAATAGGCTAATGCTCCAAGAGCTGGTTTTGATCTCCCAACTCTAAACCAGCCTTCTAGTACTGAGTACCCCCAAGATATGTTGAGCTACAACTCGCATCATATCCAATTCTGGCAGGTGATACGTAAGAATGATGGCTCAAAACATCTTATAGGATCAAGCTGGAGAAGACTGCTATAAAGGGCCAGGACTAGAAGAGATGAAGAACTACCATCTATCCTACGAAGCTGCACATTCACTCATATTGGAGAGAACCACCAGAGATCGTTCTGGCGTTTTGTGTTCTAATTAGCAGAATCTCTGATGTTTGACAATAAGGACTCAAGTTGACGATGACGGTTTCCACAACTTCTGGAAGTGGTCAGGTTGCTTCATCCATCTATCTCCCTTTGGAAGATTAAGAGGTGACAATAAGAGTAGGGCTTTTTAGGTAATGGTACCCAATCTCCAGAAGATCCTAACTGGAGATGCCCATTTGTATCTACTAAAGGTGCTAAAAATACAGCTTTATTTCCACAGACTTTTAATCTAGATAGTTGAATCTTTTACTAATTTTACAGTTCCAATGCTTTGTTTATGCTACTTCCTGATTATATATTGGAATACAGGACCTGCATCAGAGCTCACACAGAGATCTTGTTGTCTTTTCCTTTTTGAATGGTGACACCAGAGGTTGAAGCTGAGATCTTCTGATTAGAAAGCAGTTGTTCTACCTCTATAGTTCCCATTCAATTCATTATAATCTTTTGCATTTAAACTACTAAGGTAGAAAAATGATTGCAAAGTTTCACTTGGGTATATGTATTATTTGACTCATCTCCAGTCTCATGGACATCCTGGGAATGGAACGCAGCTAACCGGTTGTAACTCAAATGTGCAAGAGCTGTTGAAAGACTTCAGGGCCACAAGCAGAAAGCCCTCCTATCATAACACAACATGAACCTTTTAACTCATGGTAGAGAACCTGTGACTTTCTACATGTTCCTGAACCAAAACTCCCAGCATCCTCTTAATTGTTCGAGCTGGCCAGAACTTCTGGGAGTTGCAGTACAGAAAAACATGAAGAGCTGCAATTTCCCAAGCTTTGTGTTAAGTGAAAATGTCAAGATTGCACCTAGGGGAGACTTCATGTGAAGCAACTATTCTACCAGTGAGATGAAGTCCCATTCAGTAAGTCTTTGTCCCATACTGCTAGAGGAATCCTTCACCGAACCCAAAGTGGAAACAACTTGGGCCAACAGGAAAAACTCTGCAAAGCAGCAGAAGCCGTTATCCACAGGCAGGGAGGCTGAGCCATGCAGAAATGCTGCACAAAGAGCCAGGCAAGCACATGAATTGTATATGCTTGTACTGTACACGTTTTCCATGGCGTTGGCTGAATTCACCATCTTGTTCCTTATTTTTTATTTATTCTTTATCTATCTTGTTTTTCTTTATTCATATTGTATTTTATTTTGCCCAGAGCCATTCTGGAGTTGGGCAGTGACTAAACCAAGTGAATTAACTTGAATCAAATCAAATTAACTGTCTTTGTACACTATGCAAAGACGACTTCTGAAACATATGCACCACTGAATGAGAAGTTATCACGTACTAGGATGCATGATCAGTTGAAACATTTCTCCCCTGCCTTTTTAAAAATTTGTTTTGTTCTCTCTAATCTTCTTTCCAGCCTCCCTCTATATTTTCCATTTTCTTGTTTGCCTTCTGGAAATTCTCTTTCTGATTATCCTTTGGAGGACCATCAGATATCAAGTCAGACTTTGAGCTCCATGTAGCTCCATACAAACCATGGACCTTCTCCTCAAAACCTTTCCTTCAGAGCATATTCTAAATATATGACAGGCACTATTGTGTAGTGGACAGGGTGTCAGACTATAACCAGGGGAGATCAAAATGTTAATGGCTGCACTATTCCTGAAACTGATCAGATGGCCTTGGAGAAGGCACTACCTCAGACTTGCTATGAGAATAAAGTAGAGTTGGGAGGAGAAACATGTATGTCACCTCAAGTTCCTTGGGGAAAAACAGAGTCCCTAATCCCAACATCCTCACCAACTAATAGTGGCACCCTCTGAAACTTGCATTTAAACAGAATTGTGCCTGTTCAAACAATGCACAGTTACCACATATCAGATAAAAAGGAGACACAATTCAGCTAACTTTGCTACAAAAACAGTGCAAGCAAATTACGTTAAATCTTTCCTGGACAGGAAAAGCCTGACCAGAGTTTGGAATCTGGTACACTAAATTAACTTTGAAGGTCATTTGGAAATTGAAACAGGCCCGAAATTAGGGATGTAAAATCCTGGAAGGAAAATATCATTTTTCCTTTGGTCTTTATAACGCTATACAAAAAGGAAGTTGCGAAACCAACTGGGTCTGGCTTAACACAACTGCAATTAGCTCCCCATCTTATTTTCATACAGAATTCAAAAAGCGGATGTTATTTAAAAAAAAAAATAGAAAAGCTTCAGAAATCAGCATCTCTTAAGAAGTCCCACAAGATCTTTCGAAATACTTTTATCTTGCCTGATCTTTTGAGGGATGCTACAGCAGTGAATCTTCTGCATCAACAGGTAGTCGGAGGAGAGTTAGGGATGGAGAATCAGTGCCCCTCCAGGCACAATGAATTCCAACTTAGCTCTGACTTGCATGACCAATTATCATGAATGACAGAAGTTATACTTCAAGGTTCGGAAGGCAACACGTTCTCCACCTTAGGACTAGGTGGCCTCTATGGCTGTTTCTAACTAACAGCTAACAGCCATGGCTTCTGTAACTATCTGTCTTAATGACGTTCTTGTGCAATGGGACCCAAAAGGGGAAATTAGCCTCTGAAATCAAATCCTGAAGGAAGGAACCCACCCAGTGGGAGGGGCCTAAAAGACACTTGAGTCCCAGTGAGGAGAGCCATTAGGGTTTCCCAGCTTTGGCTGGCAGGAGGCCTTCCACCAATCAGAGAGCCCAGCCTAGATAAGAAGGGGAAACTGAGAGATTTCAGCAGAAAAGGTGAACAAGGGAGGAAGAGAGAGAGAACCATCCAAAAGATGAAAAAGAGACCAAGCCCAGAGGGAGAGGGTCCAGCAGGGAGGTGTGGGAGGAGAAGGGATTGCACTGAGAGCGAGGAGACAGCAAAGGAACTGTTTTCTGGCGGGAAAAAAAAGTGGGACAACATATAGACCACCCTGGAAGCTATGATATGCACAAGGAGACCTGTTGGATGAGGGAGTGTCACTGACTCAAGGTGGCTTTGAAATTTTCACTTGGTGAGAGTTAATTAAGCTGTTCAAAGTTATCATTATGAAAACAACCTGCAATGTCATTGGATACATTTCTTCCTCCCCCTCTGATTTTCTTTTCCTGGGAAACAACAAACATCCCCCAGTTTGGCCCTCCTATGCCTACATAGAGGCATCTACAGTGCCATGTTGGTTGGCAAAGAGACTGGGATTTGAAGGGAAGAGACCCATCAAGCTCCCCCAGATCATGCCAGGTTCCAACCAGCCAGGCAAAGGTCCCTCTGGACCCCCAAGAGAGAAGAGGGGGAGACGCATTGCTACACATGATTTATTCAAGACGTGCAATTGGTTTACAGATCACATTGCTTACAGGCCACAATAATTGGGTTCTGACTCCACCTTAAGTCATAACCAAAAAATTCACATTATAATTTAGTACAATGCATGAATCTAGTCTGTGTTTATGGCTAATTGCCTCTGATTGGGAGGAAATAGCCAAATGGCACCCCAGGACTGGAATTCTATCCTTAGATCTGCCTGGTGCTGTTTGGCATCTTTGGAGCAACAGGTAAAAATTGGTCTGCTGTCAGCTAATTACATCTTTACGGTAATTTTAAAAAATTGTTTACACTATTTTAATTGCCTCATAAGCCATACTAAGAATCTACTGGGACTGAAAAGCAAGCTATAAAATTTGAGGAGATTTTTAAACAGTAATCATGTTTCCATAGGAGCTGCTGAGAAACAGAACGGGTGGATGTTGGTATCTTCCTCACAGTACGTTTACAAGATAATAAATAGAAATAAACAAATAAATTTAAAGTTAGAAAATAGAGCACGTAAATAAGAGCTGAGAGATGATGTCCTGGCTGAGATCACCCAGTAAGTGCTACAACTAATGGGCAACGGAACCCAAGTCAAGCCAATATATTATGTTGGCTCAAGTCCAAGGATCGTAGCAGAATCACTGAGAATCTTCATCTACAAAATCCCGATTTGTACTTCAGAAGTCTACATTGGATCGTAAGCATGAGGGCTGGTTTGCACATTATTAAAACATCTAGTAGATGTAGAAGAGAGGCGGTCTGCCTTTCACCATTTTTCCAAAAGACTCAACCCTCATACACCAAAAAACTGAGAAAATGAACCAGAACCTTGCCACTTTATAGAGGTTTCTCATTTGAAAAGAGAACACTTGATGGAATTCTTGAGTTATATGCTTAACCTTCTTGCTAATAAATATTACGAATCAAAACTCCTGAGAGACTTGATCTTTGGATTACTTCTTTCCGGTCTGGATGGCTACAAGACAAGTCTAACAAAAAAGCTGATTTCCCGAGGCACTGTAACAAATCTTGGGTTCTAGGACACATATCAGTACTATTTGGAAATCTGGTGCTGATACGGAAAAAGGAGCTGCCTCTGAAATGCCACTGATGCACATCATGTGGCAACTTTCCTTTATTCGCTGCTATCCACGAAATCACGCCCCAAACTGACAAGGGCCACTGTTGATCTCCAAAAAAGCAAGCAACCACTTTCTCCTGTGTTTATTTTTCCCTACTGTGTGCAATTTCAGGGAAAGTACCTCTCTGACTTAATATCAAAACTTGCTCCATCATCAATTTTCTAAGCCAATATCTCAAACCCATGTGGAGCTTTTCATCATGGACTGTGAAAAGCTAGGGGCTCATTCTGCCTAACTTCAACACCTGGTTTCTCCCATTAAATAGAAGCCAGGTTGAGACAAGTCAGCTCTCAGCCGAAGCAGGCTATAAAATGGTTATCTGGAGAGCCATAGGGGATTGTCAGTGCTCACATGATGTGAAATGTGTAGCTGAGGCTCTGAGTATTTACTGTATTGTTAACATTCACCAAGTTTTGGACATTCTCCATAACATATGTAAAACAATTTTTTTTAAAAAAAAGCATTTCATAAAGACTCTGCAAAAACTCACTCTATACTCAAGTGTCTTTACATGGTTTTAAATTGTCCAGGGCTCCTTTCTTTTCCAAACTCTGCATTTATTTATATCACATCTTGGCAGGTAAACTCTAGTCCTCCACATGTCACAGGACTTCAGCTTCCACCCAAGTCAATCAGCATACTGAATGGTTCAGCTGTCCTTAAATCTGGAGATCTGAAAACTGCCCACTTCTAGGACATAAAGTTAATTCCCAGAGGGCCAATCTTTATGAAGGCAAAATGAAACTACCCCACCATAGTAGAGGTTAACATCAGGGTCAGAGAATCCTAACAACTGTACAACTAAAGAGAGAGAGGAGGGAAAAAAACCTAGTAAGACCATTCAATCCAGTTGAAGCTTCATGCTTGGTAACCACAGAATAAAGCTTCCTACAAAGGGACAGAAAACCAAGGAAGAGCATGTAATGTCACAACACCAAAAAGAGCATGGTTGGTTGGCTAACTGGCTAGAATACGGAACATTGCAACATTTTATTGCAGATCCCACTTGCGCTGTCGTTAACATGCATGACACTTAACAAAATGCTGAGAGTCTAAAAGATAGTAGAACTATTACATTTGTTTGGTGCAACATAACCCAAAGGGCATCATAATCCAAGGCACCCATTACTGTAAGTTGAAAATAAGTCCCCCATCCCATATTAGATACTATACAAATCAATGATGAATAAACAAAACAATATGGCTAGAAGGAGGAAACAAAACTTCCCCTCAAATGGGCAATACAAAAGCATCTTCTGAAATGGCTATCACCCTTCCACCCAAACTAGGAAGCTGAAATTTTGAACCAAAGCATTTCTGATTTCTAAAAAGCAGTGAAAGATTTATCACTTGCGTATCTTTCTCCATCCTTCACAGTTGGGAAAGATAGTATTAATGGTCTTTCTACCCTATCTAAAAACCTGCCATTTCAAACAAATGTAACTATCAGGTGTATATTTTGGGGGAAGTTTACAAAGTGGGACACTGAACAGTGATAACTGGACAGTCAAAATAAGAGGCACAATTTTTCTGTTCTAATAGAGTTCGGCAGTTCAGGCCAGGGCTGCCATTCCTCCTTGTACCTTCCAAATAGCCTAAGATTTGAGCAGCTTTTGCTTGTTAGAATATGGCATTCAACATGTAATTACAACAGCCAAGGTTAACCCAGAAGGGTTTCCCCACCCTGTAGCCAAGTACAAAATGGCACATAGGCATATTTATTTCATGTACAGACACTAACTTTGTTGGCCAATGACTCTTGCTTTAATGGGAGTAGGCCAGAATTGTCCATTACATTTTTGGGCGGGGGGGATGAAAGCTAACTTAGGGGGTGTGGAGTTGGCTGCCTGGGTCACACGGCTCTATCGTAAGGAATGCAGAGATACTCATGTATAATGGTTTGGGGGTGAATTGCAACTACTCCTATCCTATCCCCAAGCTCCTGCCCATCTCATTCTACCTAATGGTAGGGCTGGCCTAGGAATGATCCCAATTGTCATTGTGCCCTATTGCCATTGCCTTCTGCACCTAGATACTCAAGTGAGGGTTTCTTGGTTCACTTTACAACCTTTGCCTTTTCCCTGTGAATATATGTGGGTATGGAGGGTGTTGCTCCTGCTTTAGAATAAATATAAAACATGACTTATTTGCCTTTTGTTTTTTCACATTTATCAAGTGGAAGAAAAAACATAATTGTTTCTAAGAGGACAGGAGGAAAGAGAGTAGTACAGGTGGGGGGTCTGCACTGCAAAAACATAGGGATGGCCATCACTATAGCTGAGAATATTCTTCTGCTCAAAAGAATAAAGCTAGGTGGTTACCAGGGTGGAAAGCTCTGGAAAAAATTCAGGAAAATGACCTGTCCTTATGGTATACACTCATCATAGCCGGTAAAAAAAAAAAAAAAATCTTTACAGATTTTTGGAGCTGTTTCAAAAAACCTGCAAAACCTGTTTGATCAGTTGAATAGCAGGAGGACAGCCTGTGAAACCAAGCCCCTCTTAAGCCATGTTTTACTCTCTTTTTGAAAAGATAAAAATAAAAAAGCACTATTGTTCATGCCCAAACTTTGAACTCCAGCTCACCAAAGGTATACAAAGAGTGACAGAAGAATAAATAGATTCAGCTATCACCCTAAACCATGATGTGAATTGTTTAATTTAGATTGTATATATCCAGCTCCTGATGTTTGTAAATCATGGCTTATGGCTCTAGCTCATGTGTGAAGCTACTGAGACTTATTCAACAACCACAGCTAAAGCAAAATAGCAGTGAATGTGATATGTGAGCTCAGCGTTATATCAGCCTTCCTGCAGTATTGAATTCCAGCTCTCATAAACCATGATCACTCCGCTGAGGATGATGGGAGGTGATGCACTGGAATGGGAAAGAGCAAAAATGTGGCCTTTGGACCTGACCGGGTTAAGGTAGATAGAAAGAACTGCCTTTTGTGTTAGGTGTTTCTATCAGCCCCCAGATATCAGGAAACCTTGCCTGTTGGTTCATCTGAATATAACAACTTTGTAAGTCTCCAGTAAAAAAATGGGAAAACATTCCATTTGGCATCGGTGACATTCCCATGCCACCTCTTAATGGCCTGGTTCTAGGCTTCATGTTCTACCTTTCCTCCTTTTTAGGTGTGCAAATCCAGCTGACCAGGCCTGGGAACTCTTCTTACTGCTTCCCAAGAGCTGATGTTGTGTAAAGCGGAGAGTGGAGAAAGGTAGTGTGCATGTAGGAATGTGGGGGGAATCTAATACTTGGGATGGGGGGGGGAGTTGGGGGGGCTCAGAGATGGCCCTGCACATAAGAACTGGAGGGGCCTTTCTAAAAAACCAAAACAAAAAAGCTGCTTTCTGGGACAAAGCCATTTGAGCTTTGGGGGGGGGGGCGCTCCTGAGGACATCCAAACCGTTCACTGCCCAGATCTTACGAGTTCGAAGACTTTCGTTATGTCTGGTCCCCCCAGCGCTGGAGCTGGGGAGAGGGGATTGGGGAAAGGGGCGATCCGGGGAGGTAGGGATCCCCTCGGAATGCGCCGCTCCCCACCGGCGGGAGAGCGGAGAAACCCGCCGGACTCCTGCCCTGAGAGGGCTCCGGGGGAGGCAGAGGGCTGGGGCTGAGGGTCGCGGAGACTTTCATCTCTCCGTCCCCTCCCCGCTTATGCAACGCGCGAGAGGGGAGTCGAGTCCGCGCGGCGGCGGCGGCGGCGGCGGCGGGGTTGGGTCGCGCGGGGCGCCCCTTCTGCGTTTCGATGGTAACAGGTGCATGTCGCGGCAGCCGGAGAGCCGGGCTTGCCCACCCCGCCGCCTCCCCAGCCAGGGGCGGCCGGGCGGGCGGCCAGGCAGAGACCGCTCCTGCCCTGCCGTGCCTGCCCTGCCCACCCGCGCCTTCACTCACCACCATGGCGCCGCGAGCCCGCTGTGCCGCGCCGGCGGCAGCCCGAGCCAGTCCCGGGCCGAGCGGAGACAATAGGGGAGGGCGCAGCGCAGCCGCCCGGCTCCGGCGACGCCACCCGATCCTCTCCGGCCCGGCCCCTCGGATGCTGGTCCGTCCTCCTTCCTGCTCTCCAGCGGGGACGCTCCAGCCGGCCCGCGAGCGAGGCAACCGGGCGAGCGGAGGCGAGGCGAGGCGGCGAGGCGAGGCGGCGTGGGATGGCGCACTCGTTCCTTCGCTCGCTCGCTCGCTCGCTCGCGGGCGGGCGGGCGGGCGGGCGGGGGCGGGCTCAGCCTTTGGAGAAAGAGCGGAGGAGGCGGCGGCGGTGGCGGCGTAGCGGGGATCGATCGGTCGCTTGCAACAAAAGGGGGTGCGAGCCGAGGCCACGAGAAGGGCGGCGGGGCCGGAGGGGGCGATGCAGACAGTCCCCTCCCCCTGCAACACCAGCCCTTGCTTAGTGGAATCGCGCTCCAGGGGGTTAAAAATAATAAGTATATATCTACGGATAGATGTATATTAAATATAAAAACAAAAGGGGCACCCGGCGAAGCAGCTGGAAGGGGCTGCACAAAGGGGCTTCTGTTAGCTCAGCCGACAACTCTGTAACACCCCCCCCCCCGCTCCCAGGAGCAGCCTTGAGCAATTTCCCACCCCGAGCGTTCATTATATGCACGCTTTCTCTATCGCGCGGTCTCCCCCCCCCCCCGCCACCAAGAGTGGAGGCACCGATATTTGCCATCCCCTCGCTCCATTCGCGCTGGTGCCGCCCTCCCTGCCCTGTGCAAGAGAAGGAAGAACACAGAAGCCCAGCGCCTGGAGAGAATTCACTTTCCTCCTCCCTTTTGGCACATAAAAATATTTATTCTCTCTCACACAGCCCAGTGGTTGCAAATCAGCCACCTCCCTTTTCTAGGGCTGGTAGTGGCTGAATTAGGAAAGAGCTGGTGTTGCTCAGCATAAAGATATCACCTGGATGGAGACAGGCCCTGCTCAGAATATGCCCTGTTCTACCCCCCATTCCCCCCCCCCACACACATGCAAAATCTTTATTTTTCTAGGCTCCCAAACCAAGCCAAGCCTGTATCATTACCTAGTAATAAGGAAAAGGATTCACAGATACCAAACAGAGGCACAGAAGCCCCTGCACGCACACATACACACACTTAGCACTCTCCAGATGTGAGCACACTTAACTCCCAAAAGCCTAATGGCCACGCTGGGTAGAGATTATGGGGATCAAAGTCCAATACCTCTGGAATTCAGAAAGGGGGGTGGGAGGAAAGCTGGATTGAAAAACTTTCCTTCCTAACTACTAAAGGAACAGGAGGGAACAGGCCAACTGGGACCGAGCTGCCGATTTTAACCCAACTCCTTGCCTGCCTTCTCTTGTACACAACAAATATATCCTATAAAGGTTAGGAGGACCATCACTCTTACAGATGCTCAGAAGATGGGTTTTCCAAATCTTTAATATTCATGAACAGATGTTTTGTGCATTGATGTAATCCTGCCCTTACACAAGCTGACATGGTTCTGTCATCACAAATGGGTCAACCCAAGGTAGACTGATGTAGAGGAATTTCAGTGCCTAATGGAATAAGTTATTCCTCAATGCGCATGTCCCAGCTGTATTGTCTGAAGCATGAATCCTCCCAGGTAGCCCACATGGAGGTCAATGCAGACTGGTGCTGACACAGCACCTAGTCCAGACAGGATGCCCTGAGGGAGCCCTATTAATCAGCAACCTCTCCAAATGCTTCTGATGCAGCCAGTGCAAAGTAACAGTGTTCACAACACATGCTGAACCAGCTCAAGTATGAGCTTAGTTTTGCATTGCAAAACTAAGCATGATCAGTTTTAACTTCTATTAGTTGGATTGTGGCTTAGCATGTTGTATAAAACCAAGCTATTTGGTTACTTTATGGTTGATTCAGAAAATGGGTTAATTCCAGAACCAGGATAAGGGTGTTATGTGAATCAAGCTGAAGCGGAAACTGTTGTAACCATTTTGGGCCTGTTTATCTGCAGACTCAAGGCTTTTACAGAAATTTGGTTGCTGGTGGACTGGCAAATTAGTTCCCAGATTTGTTTCAAGTTTAGTAAAGTTTGGAGCAACCATGTTAATAATGTAAGAAATCTATCACAGCAAATCAAGGCCCCTTAGTACAGTATTTTGCTACGAAGGCCAAGCAGATGCTGATGAGAAACTCAAAGGCAGATCCTGCCTTTAACTGTCCTTTCTACTTTTATTTGCCATCAACTCTGAAGCTGGCAATTCTGCATAGCCATCCTGTAATCCCCATTCATCTATCTCTCCTACGTTAATTTCTCTAGACGTTTTTTTCCCCAACCAAAAATAGTCTCGATTCATATCACAGCATTACATTCAGTGCAGATAGCCAGAAAATTATCAAGCCCTGCTCTGAAATGCCCCCAACCCCTACCCCAAGGAGCCAACAGAATTTCTTGCTGTCTCAGAAGATCTGTCTTACTATTATTTATATTCTCTAGATCAGGGTTCCTCAACCTTGGCAACTTTAAGACCTGCGGACTTCAACCTTGCTGCCTGGGGAATTCTGAGAGTTGAAGTCCAGACGTCTTAAAGTTGCCAAGATTGAGAAACCCTGCTCTAGATTATCAAAATTGCACTTCCAGAATTTCATCTGTGGGATACACATGAACGACTCTTTGTTCCTATAGCTAATGCATTGGAACCAGGTTTGGAAAAGTGAATCCTGCCTCTCTGGGTTCTTTTAATGCTCTCACATGGTCAATCAATTTCTCCTATCAAAGCTATTTTCCAGATTCTCTATATCCAATTACAAACTGCTTGGTTTGCAAAAGGACAATGATAAGAAATCAAACCTTTTCCAGCAATTGTCATTTATTCCCAGCAAGAATGTGTATTTTTCCAAAGGTCCTGGTCTATAATTCATCCTGTAGTAGTTGATTCTATAAATTGACATTTGGCACGTTGTAGGTGATGCGAGTGGCTTGAATATTCGCACATACAGAAAGGCAAAACAGGGCACAGCTGAAACACACATTTCAGCCCGCTTCTTCCTTCCTCCAAAATCCACTTGATAGTGAAGGGATCCTTCTGCAGGAAGGCAATGTAGTCTAGGAGCATTGAGAGATTTAAGTTCAAGTCCCCACTTGAACACAGTCAAATGGGTGGTGTTGATCAGCCGATACAGAGAGCATGGGAATGGCCTTGAAGGACAGGAGGAAGAGCTGCTACCAAGGCAACAGTCAGATAAGTGGTGCTTGAGCCCGTTCCAAGAAACTAACTTGAGAAAATGTCTCAGACCAGCCTCTTCCTGGTTCACATGGAATAAAGTGAGGGATGGAGGAGGCACATTTAGACTTGCGAGGTTCTGTTACTAGAATTGTTCCAATAAAAATAGTCCTGACCTATATGGCACTGGTTTCTTAGTCTGGTCTACCTTATTCAGCTGATAGCCACTCTATTCAGCTGAACCTATCTCACAGAATTATTGTGGGGATAAAACAAAGAGAAGCCACTACAGACCTTGAGCACTCAAGAGAAAAGGCAGGGTATAAATGTATGTTAATTCCAGTATGGTATAACTCTTAAAATGTTGTTCAGGTCCTTCCTCAGCCATGGAAACTACCTGGTGGACTTTGGGCCAGCTCCTCTCTCAAACCAACTTACTTCATAAGGCTGCTATGGGGGAAAATGGGAAGTGTCTACGTTATGTACTCTTTGAACCCCTGATCACTGGGCTGTAAATCTAACAAATAAATAGGTAAAGTAGGCAGATATATGAACAAACTTGGTAGAAGTGCTAGAGCCATCCTTGTCTATTCTTATTCTGACTGCACAGAAGAGTTGTGTATACTTACATCTGTATGTACTGTATGTGTGTACATTTATGTTATGTGTGCATACATGTACATCAGAGACTGCCATTCTCTTCCAGTACCAATCAAGAAGTACTTCCGCTTTGATTAGAAAGAAGTTGGAGTTGGGGGGAGTAAAGAATGGTACCATTCTGAAAGACAGGCAAAGCTTTTCCATCCACATTAATTTCTACATGTGGAATCTCAAAGAAAATCTTTGCCTGAAAAAACCCACAGCCAGCATTGTGTTCCTCCCCACTGCAACATCTGTCTCATCCACAAGAAAAAGACGAGGCTTAACCTCTGTGCAAACACCTAGGGAACGTTAGTGGATCTCTGCATGGAAACTACTCCCACAACAGCCCCTTGAGTAACAACTTACAGATAGGGATTTGCCAGCTCAATCAGATTTTCAAAAGTCCAATCTTACCGAATTAACAAAATATGAGGGAGGTTAGCATGGTCAGTAACATCACCTTTTTAGAAATAAACCAACACTGACCCAAGAACAGAGATGAAGACTTGAGAAAGCACGATGACATAAAATGGCTCTAAGTCAGTGTTCCTCAACCTTGGCAACTTGAAGATGTGTGGACTTCAACTTCCAGAATTCCCCAGCCAGCCATGCTGGCTGGGAAATTCTGGGAGTTGAAGTCCACACATCTTCAAGTTATCAAGCTTGAGGAACACTGCTCTAAGTGATAAAAAGCACCTTGTTCTTTGCCTGACGCAGCCATCTCCAAGATGGATACTATCTAGGCCATCCTGTCTCGTGCCTCTTCAATTTAAGCCACATACCCCAAATAAGCTTGGTGTCCCAGATAGTTACAATTTCTCCAAATGGAGATCCAGCCAGTTAAAGCAGGTTTCTTTGCAATAAAACACTTAAGAAAAAGCAGCTGTGTGGACAGTGGGGTAAGCTAAAAAAGGAGAAAGTCTAGAAAAACAATACAAGCAGTGCCAAAGAAGACTCACACTTGAACTCAGCTGAAGTTAATTTATGTGCTGTTATGTAGGATATGTTCAGAAAATCAGCAGCTGCAAAAGAATCTAGGAATCTGACTGTGCACATGAACTTACACTTTGGAACTTTTTCCCACCCAATGCTCAAGACAGTTAACAATTTATTTATATATAAATAAGTTTGGCAGGGAAGTATCATGAGCACTGTAACTAAAAAAAGCCATAACTGTGGGACATCCTCCCCAGACTGATGAACCTAACCTATATTTATTTTCCTTCTTAGACTCTGTTCATTTGTTTATTTTCCTGTGTCTTCTCCAACTCTAATTCTGGTACTGTTTTCAATCTCATATTGGTTTCCCTGCAGATCTTACTGCTTTGCTAAAAGATGTCATGATGGGTTTTATGGATTTTTGAAAATATTTTGATGTAAATCACCTTGGACTACCAACTGAAAAGGTGGAACAGAAAAAGTAGCAAGCTTAACTTTATTTGGGTTAGAGAGTGATATTTTTAGCCTTCTTTTCTGTTCCAAAACAAATTACCTTTTTTCCCTCGAAAAGTTCCCTGTGTTCTTTGGACAAGAAAATATTGATTGCCATTTCTCCAAGATAAACGAGTTTGGACTCCATTGATCGCTATTTCATTAGACACAAAGCTCTGGATAGATTACACTGTCTTAATGCAAATCATCACAATTAGTTTTGATCCAAAAATACACATTTATTTTAAATGCAATGTGAAGTATACACTGAAACCATGGAAACAGCACACTGAATATGCAGTAGGGACATCCCTACAAATCATCACTTGGTTATTCTGCAGCCCCAGATATCTTCTAGGAATATGCTGGCTTGCTAAGGGCAGGCAGTCATCAAAAAGAGTTAATAAAAATAAATAAAAAGCACCTTCAAAACCCTTTGACTGAATTCATCCTGAAGTGCCTGATAATGCAGGACTCATGCAATGCCTTAGTACCAGTAGAGGGAGGGACCTTAAACCACCCAAGGTTCAGCAAAGAGAACACAGGAGGTGGTCAGTGGTGAGAGATGCCCTGATCAAAAGAGTTACTTTCCAGCTGAGTGATCTGGAAATCCACAGCTCTGCAAGAAAATGAAACATAAATGCATACCACTTTGAGGGCCAGAGGGCACCAGAGCAACACAAAACATGAAACCAGAGTTAACAGCAGAAAACAATGGCCAGCAAAATCCAACAGATCTTGATTGGAACCATGGTTGAAAAGCATGGAGCAATGCAACTGCGCACTCCAGAAAGCAATGAGCATTTCCACTCTGTATTCTAAAGAAAAACCAACAAAGCCTAAACAAGATGTGCATATACATTAGACAAGTTTACATGTTGCTCATGCTTTCCATACTTTGTTCTGCTTTTCCAGGACCAGCAAGATGCCAAACTTTATTGAACATTTTAAAAATAAGCTGGCACAACTCTGAATTTTTAGATACTCTGGCACTGAGCACATGCTTTCTAGTTTATACAGGAGCCTGAATCTTAAAAAACAAAACAACCCCCCCCCACGCCGATGATCAGTTGAATTCTGCACTCAGTCCTATATGATGCGCACTGTGGCTTCTTCAGTACTAAATACCCACTTTTCCGTCTATACCCAGAAAAGCACTTTAGAGAAATGGACAGTGATCACTGTTAAAGTATTAGAAGATCAGATCAAACTAAGGAGAAGCAGATTCAGTTTAGTGACTCATCTTGGTCTTTCCATATCCCTCAGTAAACCCACCAGACTGGGAAAATAACAGGAGTGGAGGAAGAAACATATGCACCACCCCGAGATGATGTAATAGGTGACTTCTGACAAAGCTTTTTATGGAATCGCTGCTAAAACCAGATATGGAAGAGAGGGAAAGCATCCCAAAGACCATATTCAGAACATCAGGATCCTGATCTGCTCTTACCTCTTAACAGCGTGAGCCCTGGTGTCAAGGAAGATGGATTTGTTTTTAAATTTCTATCCCTCATTGGCAGCCCCAAGGCAACACTCCTTAGCAGCTAGAAGCAACTCTGTAGCAATCACCATCCCAATGAGAGGGCCTCCAAACATTTTATGAAGGGTGGCTACTTACCGAAGCTGGTGGCGCAATGATTCCCTCTGACCCCTCAGCACTTGTAAGAGAGGGTCGTCCTCAAACTCCATGCCATCTGAGTCTACAAAAAAGAAAAGTAGCATCTCCATTACTTAACCATCTCTTCTTCTTCTCAAGCTACCTCTATGAAATTCCCCTGCTAACCTAAACACTTTCCCCATTAGCCATGCCATATTTCTATTCCTAGGACTCCATTTTATGCAGTATCTCCTTCAAGCCCAGTTTCTCACCCTTTCTCTTCAATCCCCCCCAACATGGAGCTCTTCAACAGCTGCAGCCACCTTCTTGACTTCCTTTTCCCCCCTTCCCTTTTCCATTGTCCAGATCTCACAAACCTTTCTGTCTCTTGTTAACTGAACGTGAGCAGTGCCTTTGGCTGTACTCCCATCTAGGCTGGGTGGCAAAGGAATGGGACATGCTGAAAGGGTTCCTATTAAAATAACCATGCAGCAGCACCCAGACACATTGATGGGAGCTTTCAGCTGCTTCCTATTTGAATCAGGGCTATACCAACACAACTAGTCATCCAGTCAGACGTAGAGCAGCAAACTTACATGCTGAGCTGTATAACCTGGCACAGTTTAAGTTTGTATCATGCCTCTCTTGTGTGCTCTTCACCCCGTCTCCAACTAGATACTTATTTTCTTTCCACATATTACTAACTTAAATTGTGGAGTTCAAATTAATTTAACTCCTCGCTCAAGAGAAGCACTGCAGAGGGATCACGCTTCAGCCCCAGGACCAGGGATGACCAACAAAGGAATCTTGATCCACATCAAGCTTAATGGAAAAACTCCCCAAGTAGGAAGAAAAACTTTGCACTTAGAAACACACAACAAAATGCAGGGTAATGCCCCTTTCCAAAATTGCTGCTGTGCTGAAGATCTCCATGAAGTTCAGGCATCTGTCCTGTCCCCAAGGATTCTACCTTCAGCCTGCTCCAGTAGTTGAGCAGCCATGTTCAGGAGCTGGGGATGGGAGGGAGTGACAACATTCTTTGGAATAGTCTCCCCTGGACCCAAAGTCCTTGAGCTTCTCTTCGGTTTGTCCCGATGAAGAGCTGGAGATTCAGGTGGGGAGAAAAGCCTCTCAGCAACTACCTGGGCAAGAGAGAACAAGAAAGCCCATTCAAATTGTCTTCTGTTCTCAGGACCTTAATAGGAAAAATAGATGTGAAAAGCTAGAGCTGACTTGCTTAATGCTCTTACGAATCCTGTGCCTTGCTTTAAAAGATAAACAAATAAGAGGATTTTTCTTGGATCAGGCCAAGACACTGTTTTGTGTCATACACTGACCAATCCAATGAATTTAAGGTCACAAGCCTGGAGAGGAGAGGCTCCTTTCCTTGGAACATCATCTGAAATCACAGAAAGAAAGAAAGAAAGAAAGAAAGAAAGAAAGAAAGAAAGGAAGGAAGGAAGGAAGGAAGGAAGGAAGGAAGGAAGGAAGGAAGGAAGGAAGGAAGGAAGGAAGGAAGGAAGGAAGGAAGGAAGGAAGGAAGGAAGGAAGGAAGGAAGGAAGGAAGGAAGGAAGGAAGGAAGGAAGGAAGGATGGATGACGTGGGGTCTTCACAATTCAGCATTATTCAGTTGGCCTTCCTGATGAACCTGGGAAGACACCGCTGTTTTAAGGAAGTATGTACAGCGCTACATGAATGCCTGCGCATTCCAAAATCTCTTTTGAATCTGAAGCACTGCACAGCCCTATTCAGCATGTGCTGCCACTGCACTGTTTTGTGATGACAATCAGAACGATTAACAGATTACGCTTTATACCTCTGCTAATACATGTTGAACCGAATGCTTTGTGGGGCTGCGTGGTGACTCTCTGGGGTCTGGAACTGATTTGGCTTGGCTCTGCTTGACTCTGCATAGCCCTGGTCTTCTTCTGGGTTCCAAACATACTCCCTGATCAGATGGAGCTGCCCCTTGAACATGACATGAAGTTGTTTGGTCCAAAGGCTCGTTGGTTTCTGCAGGTCTTGGAGGAGAAGTACTTAGGTAATCAGGGATGTGATCTTCTCGTGGGGTTGATTTTTTCACAATGTGCTCACCACTGCATTCAGGGCCTCCAGTGACCATTATCCCATTACTGTTGGGAATGGTTTCAATGCACTGCCCAGAGGTGATTCCATTCCTCAGAATGCCTGCACAGGAGCAGGGATGGCAAAGACTCAGGGTATATTTAACATCTAGCTGGGGCTCTGATGTTTGCAACACTTTTTGGTCTTTGCTTCTCCAGTGGGTAGGCGCAGCTGACTTCAGAACTTCCCTTTCCATCTGCAAGGAGCAACAGAAATATTTAAGAGCATTTTGGGGCATTCCTGACATGAAATGAAGCAGCTTTCCCCTGCCTATTGAGACTATAAACCAAGAATTCCTTCATCAGCACAGCTGTTGTCTCCTATGTTATACTGAAGTTGAGTTTTACTACACAAGTAAATTAAATACCACTGTGATGTAACTGCTGTAAGCCATTTTGACTAATATACATGTTTGTTCATACAACCTTATGCAGAAGTTATTTCACCAATACAGTGGAACCTCGGTTTACGAACTTAATTCGTTCCGTGACTCTGGTCGCGACCCGAATTGGTCGCGATCCGAAGCCAATTTTCCCATAAGGTTCAATGTTAGCCACGCTAACAAGCACACCAAAAACCTTCACAGAACGCTAAGAAACACGCCACAAGCCTCACCGAACGTCTCCTTGCTACCACGATCTCGCCCACAGGAAGCCGCGATCGCGTGGCAGCAGGGAAAATGGCCGCGGATCCCGTTCGTAACCCGAGGCAGAGTTTGCAAACCGAAGCAACATTTTGCAGCTGGAGCTGGTCGTCACCCAAATGTTCGTGAACAGAAGCGTTCGTAACCCGAGGTTCCACTGTATATACATTATTTGAAATGTTTATTGTAAATGTTTGTAATTTTGTATCAAAAACACAGATATCTTGTATACCTCTTCTGCCATGGAATTATACAAAATGAAAGAAAGCAGTCCAAACGTTATCAGGAGCCACAGCACTACATTCTTTCCCTATTTTGCCCTGTCAGTTTTCTTGACATGCAGCACAGGGACCCATTCTGCTGCTGACTTTGAGATAGAACATAATCTAAGCTGCCTGCTGAAATATTTGTGAAAATGAAACATTCCTGGCTGGAGAGGAGATGTGGGTGTGGGGGTGTGGGGGTGCTTTGCAGAAGTAGCCATTTTATGAAGATGTCATAAAAGCATTTTTTTTTTTTTTGCAAATGCTTATACACCAGTCAATTCAAAACCATTCATTCAGTTCAATGGAATAAAGCAGCACCACAGAGAAAAAAAATCTCTTCATTGCATCGTCTCAATGCCAAATCTGGACCGTTTCCACTAGCTCATCTCAAATCCTTACTTTGCCAGAAGCACAGGTCGGTTGGATGCAGGGACTCCTCCAAACTTCAGGAGGCCTCACAGCAACGGCCTTGCTTGCTTCTTCCATCTTTCGCCGCAGACGCCACTGGAATAGGATGTCATCTTCTGTTTTGAAGAGTGGGATACAGAACTTGGAGTGATATGGTAAGGAATAATACTTAAACTGTCTGGAAAGCGAAAAAGACATTGTTATGACTCTGAAGTCATAACTGCAAAGGAGCTCCTGGGAAAAATAAATGAAATGAAATGAAATGAAATGAAGGCAAGCTATATGACCTGTACATGGATGTCTCATAGAATTGTAGAGTTAAAAGGGGCTAATAAGATCATCAGGTCTAACCCTCTCCAATGGGCAGGGAAACCAAGTAAGAGAGATGGCTGTCTACCTCTATAGACAGACTGTTCCACTGTTGTACAGCTCTTACCATCAGGAAGTTTTTCCTTATATTTTAACAAAATCTAGGTAGCTGCAACTTGTGTCTCTTTATTTTTCTTCCTGGTTTCCGTAGACACGGAAAACGATTCTTGATCATCTTCCCTATTACTTCCCTTTATGTACCTGAATACGGCTATTACACCTTCCCTTCAGACTGAGCATGCCAAGTTCCTTCAGCCTATCTTTATCAGATATGTCATTAAACCCCTGTATCACCTTTGTCGCCCTCTTCTAAACTGTCAATGTCCCCTGAAAAAGTGGAGTCCAGAATCAGATACAACCCCAGTAGTCTCACCAGTGCCAAGGAGAGAAGAATAATTACTTCTGAGATCCCTGATATCACGTTTCTAATGCAGCCCAGAAATGCAATAGCCCTTCTAACATGCAAGCTGATTCATGTTCGGCTTGTTATTAATGACCACATTCAAATTCTTCTCAGATGAAATGTTTCCAGGCCACAAGTCCCCAATCCTTCATCTGTGTCCTGCATTTTTTCTCCCTAATGTTGGAATGATTTTCATAAATAAGCGTATATTGATTTATCATCTTTGCTGACTGAACATGGGTTCTCCCATCCCCCTTCCACTCTCAGTGGCCATTTCTTCACTAGCCTCAGGCAAAAGTTACAGATACTCGTGTGAAAAAAAATGATTCTAGATCACAGATCTTGCCCTACCTTTGGCTTGGTGTGCTGCAAGGCGTTGTAGAGCATGTTGAGGCAAGTCTGTGGTACTCTTTGTGATGGTGGACGTAGAAGTGGAACCAAGCCCTTCAGAGCTTACAGGCCTGGAGCTACTCAGGGGTGACATGCTGCAAGCAGAGGATAGATGGAGAAAGATGTCTTGTTAGAAAAGAAGTTCAACTGGAGGGAAAGAATCAGTTGGCTGAGACACCAAGCAGAGGCACAGAAGTGGAAAACGGCATTGGTCTATTGGGTGACGGACAAAATATAAGTGAGGCCAGTACCTTCTGCATAAGAGCCTAGCTGCTTTTTCCTGCAGGCTCACTGTCTCAGCGTCAAGTGCAGAAGCAGCTTGCATTTCTCCCTGCAAAGAGCATACAAAGAAAGTGTAAAGAGGGAAAACTCCATGGGGGAAAGTATGCCAAGATTTTGCCAATCGGACAAGAGTGGAATTTTCAACACTTCTGAAAATGCACACCAATGCAAAACATGTAAGTTATAGGAAAAAAGGATGGAGAATTCAATGCAATGCAATGTGACCATGGAAAGTAACTCTCATGTAGGCAGAAGCAAGGTAGAGGCAGAAGGAAAAAGGAGATAAGGCAACCTGGTCATCAGTAACAGAAAACTCCTGGGACAGAGGCAATAAAAAGTTGTCTGCCGGCCATTCCAGGTGAACATTTAAAGTAAGATTTCCCTTCTGTGCAAATTCAGAACTGTTGAAGGCTGTTAGGTCCTTGATAAAAGACAAAGAAGTGACTGGGGAATCCAAACCTGAGAAATGTATTAACTGAGAAACACTGTAACAAGTCTTACATTTTTCTCTACCCAGAGCAGAGCAAATATTCCAAGTAGGACGAACCCTATGCAGACACATTTGATCAAATGACCTTCCTATGTATCTACTGCATTTGTATTCTGACCTCCCTTGAAGCAGTTCAGGGTCACATAGATGGGCATATCCCATTTTATTCTCACAGTCAGCCTTTGGAGGAGGCTAGGCTCAGAAACCACCCCAGCTCAAGGTCATTCATGTAGGCTGAGCTTTATGGCTGATAAGGATTGGAATCCCCCAGGTCAAATACAGTTTTCCCAGCTTTCTGGGCCCAAGATTACCCATGGGCTGGAAAACAGGAGAAAAAGAAACCAGGAGAGTTGTATTACTTTCTGCCTCTTGCGTAGAAATGATCCTCGTCTAGGAGAGTATCTTGTTACTCACCGAGGGAGAATGAGTCAGGATGGGACTGAGAAGAGATGACCTCACTTCACTTTGGCTGTTATCTGCAAAGAGACATCTTCATTAAACGTGAAGGATTCACATAGAGCAATCATCTCTGGAAAAGGGCAATTTTTCAAAATATGTTATGTGCAAAAATAAAAAACAAATCACAGGATGCTTCAATAGGTTAGCAAGTCCTTGGCACCCGTGTCAGGTATACATCCATGGGGCTGAAGAGTTCTCTCTGAACCATAGTATCACCTACATGCCTTTCCAGCAGGTCCACAAAAACTCTGTGAACAGACCACCAGTCAACCTGCAGGAAATACTAGGGATGCACAGAACATTTAGGAACCAAGAACATTATCTGAGACTCTGCCACACTCAGAATCCCCTCACTATTGTTTAAAAAAAACCTTACGCCACATGCCCAATAGTTCCAAAGCGGATGAAGACAATGCAATACTTGTTGTCCTCTTGACAAGGCTGTTCATTATCCAGACTTGCTAAGAACTGCTAAGAACACTTCATGTCCCCCAACTGGGAACTGGCAAGTAGAGGTTGCCCAAGGATAACATGCCACTGTGTGACCATAGCTATATCTGCAAACCTCCAAATGTAAAGTTCTTCCTATCTATTGCAATCATTCCTAAGGCAGCTTTATTTCCATAAGAGAACTCAGACTTTGCCTTTTGCCTTGGACTGGCAAAATCTCTGTGTATAGCACAACTATATTCACACATCATGTTAAGCCATAATGTGGTTGTTTATTCTGACTCAGCAAAGCATATGAATCCAGCCACTGAGGCTTAGTGTCTTGTGTGCACCAAATAAACCATGGTTAAGACACACCATGACTTAGCACAACGCATGAACCCAGCCAGATCTCTATTCTTCTATAGGATTTAAGTACCTGAAGACAGCGATGCCTCCTTCTTGGAGTTTTCTCCATCTGGGAGAAATAAGTGGTTAAGCCACCAGAACTCAGTAGAACCACCACTAGGTGTCAAACGCTCTTTACGATCAGTGGGCTTCCCGTAGCGAAACCGTTCAATATACCTGCCAAAGGAAAGAAAGGAAGTTTAGTTGGTAGGCAATCATTGCCTTCAGGACTCTAAGGAAAATGGGTCAATAGAAAAGCAGCCAAGGCCATCACTATGTGTTCATCTAAGCCCAGTTATCTCTGTTAACTCGGCTTCACCTCTTAACAACAGGACTCACTTGGCAATAACAGATTCACTGTCTGAGACAGAATCTGGGAGCTTTGGTGCATCCAGGGTCTTAGCCTCTGATGATTGCTGTGCTGGAAGACCCTTTGTTCCTTCCGGAGTCAGGGAGGAAGAGCTGCGTTCAGTTGAGGGCCATGACTCATTGAAGGGGCTTGTAGAGTTTGACTTAGGGGGCTTTCCCTCCTGGGAGTTGGAGTCAGGCAGTAAATGAGGGTATGAAGGACCTGGTTCTGCCTCCTCAGGAAGGATAGAGCAATTCCTATGCTGCAAACGAGATGGGCTCAGAACCTAAGAAGTTAAAAAGTAAAGAAGACATGATCCCAAAACAATGCCTTGGCATGGACATCACAGAGATCCAAACTCAACATAACTCAGCTGCCTATTCCTATATTGTAGCTTCGTCCTGTGAGACTTTATACATCACAAATTCCAGTAGCTAAAGGCTTTAGAAATGTCAGCCATAGCCTTATGCCTTAAGATCTACTTTATCCTTACATTTCCGGAAAGAAGGCTAGATGACCAGCTCAAGAAGAGCTTCATGGCCAAGCTGATTTCAACCTGGGTCCCCCCAGGCAGAGGCTAATGCTTTGGCCACACCCATCAGCTCTTGGAATGCCTAACTCCTGCAGTAAGATGGCTGTTCTGCTTCAGCATTTGGATCCAAGAGAAAAAAGAGAGAACACTCTGTATTCCTAATAGCTAGATTCCCAATTCCTGTCATCCAATTCCATAAGGATGGATTGCCTGGGATCCAAAAGAACAGTCGGCTTTCTGTTGCTATTTGCTCTCCTTAGAGACCACATAGCATGACTTTTATCACCTCATCTTCTTCTCACCGTCTGTTGCTGCTTCTGCCTCAATGGCTGGGCCCGGGAGGGATGATAATGGCTTCGGGAACTGGATGCCTCCAAAAAGGGGCTCCCAAGAGTAGAGAATACAGCTAGACTGTGGGTAAACAAGGAATGCCAATTAGACAAGTGTCTACACTTAGCATTAACCACAACCAATTGGCAAGCAAAGGAAACCTAATTCTTCTGCATCTAGGAGAAAAAAAATAGTAGGGACATAATAATATGGACTTTTTGGTGAGATTGAACTACACATTGCAGACTGAAATGGTAGAACTGTGGGTGCACCAGACAAATTAATTTTACAGGGTCCACAGTGTTAAAACACTCATCTGGAACATCCAGCAGGATGTCTCTAAATCTTTCTCTCTAGGATGTGTTGTTAAATACACAGAGTTTATATGCTGTTATTTAGATTTCTAACAGCATTCAAATCTCTAATTCCCACTTTTAATTCCTAACTTCTGTTTCTTTCTCAATCAAGGGAAAAGACACTCAGCCTCTCCCAAGGAGACTAGACAGCATTGCCAAAAACAAATCTGTCAATGGCAGTGATCACACTCAGTGACAATTGCTGGGAAACCTGAATGAGTGGGTACAAGCACATTTGTGCCCTGCTTTTCATAGGGTTCTAGCTGGATTAGATGGATTGTTGGTTAACTCCAGCATATCTATATATCTATATCTGTACTTTACATAGTACAGAAAATGAGGCTGCCAGAATAAAGTGGTGTATTCTGGGTTGTTCCTGTGATTGATGCATTTAATAACGTGGCATACAGAGAAAGATGTTTCCAACATGCAGATTTTTTTTAACAGCAGGAATCTGCAAAATACATTCCTCTGGTACACCCAGAGTTCTATCACTTCAGTCTGTGTAATGTGTAGTTAGATCTTACAGAGAAGGCCATATTATAGTATCCACCTTGTTTCTTAGATGCAGCTAACTAAACTTATCAAGTCCATTCTATCCATCTTTTGCCATAGTATCCCCATGGCAAAAAGCAGGCACCCACTCTTGTACCTAGAATCCATTGTTTTCCACCAAGGCATTTGCAGAGAGGTAGTTGAAACCATGCCAGAAATATATTTGCCTGCTCTCCTCATGAAAATGATGTCACGTTTTCTGAAGCATGTTCTCTGAGCAAACAAACAGAAAAAGATCCAGGATTACTTTTGGCATCAAACAATTTAATTCTTTTGCCTACTCTGGGCTTCTGTGGATTTTCATTTCTCTTTGGTTAGGTTTGGTAAGGATGATAAAGAATATGCTTAATACTCTCAGCAACTGACAAGGCCAGAAATCGATCCACAAATTAGTAAGGGAAACAGCTGCAACTACTGTAGTTGTGGGGAGGGATTGAAGCCTCCGATCCCTTCTTAATATCTCACAGCACCCATTCAACTAGACTACTCAATTCATTATCCTGCTATTTTGATATGGGAAACATGAAAATTATATCACAAGCCTGAAAGAAGCTTCTAACTGTTTTCTTAGAAAAACAACCCTGCTTGAAATGCAGGGGGAAAACACCACCACCACCCAGGACATCCCATCCCATCTACCTGCACTATGGCCCTTGCTCTCTTCAAACCACTAAGTACAGGCCTCACCCATCAAATGTTGCCCATCATTTGTCTAAACTATGAGGAATGCTACTGAAAAGTGGGGTAGGCTTGTTCTCCTAGAATCCTTTATACAGATTTGGATGGGGTAGGCAACCTATTGAGGGCCAGATCAGCTTGTGGTCTTTGCCATAGAGGCACAACCAGTGACAATATGACAGTGAAAAACAATCTAATTTTGAAAGAGGTTTAGGAGGTGAAATATATCCCATAAGCCATGTTGGAGGCATAAGGTACCCATTTTGCTTTCGAGCTCCCCCAGCCCCACTAAAAGGTGTTAAATACCCACTCCGGAGGGCTCTGGGCCTGCACATGAGTTTTGAGAGTCACATCTAGCATGCAGGTCAACCACAGCTAGACCAGAGACAGATCCACATTCAAAGGACTCTCCTAGTTAACTCAACCCATACGTGAAATCCAGTGCAACTCCAAAACTGTTGGAATCCCAGCCTGTTTCCATCAGCTGTGTTGCTGCTATGCAGCCTTTCCAGCTTCTAACTTTGCTGGGCTTCCAAGCAAGGAATTCTTTGCAGCCACCTTAATTCTCATGGGCACTTGGGAAGGAAATTTCCATGGTGCTTCCCAGCAGCACCCCCCCCATATGCAGTTGCCAAGGCAACAGGTTTTTGTCCTTTTTTCCCCTCTCCTGTGAATGCACCTCATTCACTGACCCTACTATAGCATGGCACAATGAACAGCATGATGCAACAAACAGCACAGAATCCCTTGCTGTGGAGAAAAAACTGTACAGCTCCAAGTGATCAAAGGTGGTGCAGTTTCTAGTCTAACATCCCAATGTGATTTTCTTAAACCAGCTCTGATGCTGGCCCTAAAGATTTAAAGACGGCAGTTTTTGCCAGAGTAATGCAAGCCACTGCCTTGCTAGTCAGGATCCCAAATATGGCCTAAGAATTGTGAAATATAAAAATTGTCCGGGATCCCACCAATGGGTTGTTCTGCTTACTGCAAAAATGAAATCATATTGCAAGGAATCGGGCGGTAGCCAACATTAGTTCCTAGTTACCCATACCGTAGTGCATGCCTACAGAAGACCTTAGGTTCTACGAAAGTGTTTCTCTCTCTTTTTTCCCTACAAAAGTGTTTCTCAACCTTGGCAACTTCCCCCCAGCAAGGCTGGCTGGGGAATTCTGGGAGTTGAAGTCCACACATCTTAAAGTTGCCAAGGTTGAGAAACACTGTTCTACAGTCTCAGCACAGAAGAGAAGAATTTCCTTTCTAATGATACTAGCAGTTACCAGCAGGACCCAGCGCTTTGCAACCAATTCTTTATATGGCAATTGCTACAAGTCGCCTTGTCACAGCAGTTGGCATTACTGATCAGCAGATTGTTTCTTGCATTTGACACACCAGTTCTAACTACAGCAGCCTGTGATCCTAGGGACAGGTAGAGATTGCCCTCTGTTTAGGAAAGCATGCTGACTGGAGCAATCCTTGCATCCTTTGGATTGATCTAGGCCTCGGAGGCCACATCCTGCCTCACAGCATCTTGGAGGAAAGGGTAGAAGGGCGGCCCAGCAAATGCATTTGTTCTCTACCGTCTCTCTGTGAGTTTAGCAGAGGAGAACCAAGCTTTAAGTTGCTTCTTTTTAGATTCCCATCCTTGTTGGACAAAAGCATTGCCCATTTTCTCCCAACTCACATTGTTGGAATTGGCTGGTGGGATGACTGATACTTGCGAAGAGAGGAGTCTTTGGAAAAGACTCTGATGCTGGGAAAGATGGAAGGCAAAAGAAGAGGACGGAAGAGGATGAGATGGTTAGATAGCATCACTGAAGCAATGAGCATGAAACTGAGCAAACTCAGGGAGGCAGTGAAGGACAGGAAGGCCTGGCGCAATATGGTTCATGGGGTCACAAAGAGTCGGACACGACTTAACGACTGAACAACAACAATGACTGATACTGCTCCCCCATCATCTTGAATTGTGTATAGGTTTTTATATAGAATTGTTACTAGTTATTTTAATGTGTATATTTATGTTTTTATTGTAAGCCACCCAGAGTCACCCTCTGGGGGAGATTGGAGGCATATAAAGGTAATAAATAAATAAATAAACTTAGGCGACAGCAGAACACAAGTCCTTCTAAATTCCAGAATTTCTTCTCTTAAAGTGTTGTGGAGAAATGCAATCCCATTTTCAATACATTCTCAGTACAATGTTTTTTAAAATGTGCCAGACATGTGAATTCAGCAAGATTAACATCCACACAGACAGCAGAAATTACACAATTCCCCAGCTACAGACTCCTCTGAGATCACTCTACAAAACACACACATTTTCTTGGACCGTTTCTGCCACTGCTCCTGTTTAGTGCCAACTCCTGCCACCCGCGGTGTCTGGATCAAACACTGATGAATGAACCAGGCACCAGGGCATCTACATGGTTCTACCGCACACCAAAGCCGAAGAATAAAAGCAAGTACAATATTAAACACAGCATGAAGGCAGGAATTCCCATAGGCTTTTCGGTGTGAAATAAGCAGAGCTGATAAGTATTACACATTCTTTGAAAAACAGGCCATTAACCTGCCCCTCCAATTCCAGAAGATGGAAGCAGAAAATCCATCATTTGTGCAGGCAGTACTGGCATTGCTAGCTCAGGCTTGACGAGCTAAAGATGGCAGCCTCAGTTCCTTCCCAAACTTATCACTCTTGTATTTCTTGAGAGCTACTTATTATTTTCACCCAACCGCCAGTTCTGTAGGAAAACATGGAACTTGTCATGCGTTGCCAAAGAGTTGAGGTTGCCTCAGTGTTCTTAGGCTTGGTTTCAAAGGGGTGTCTTTAGGTTGGCAGGTTTAAAGAATGCCTCTGTGGCTTGGCACTCAGACTGGCTTTGCATTTTAATATGGTGGCACAAAGAAGAAAAACTCTCCAATCCAGATGGGACTTAAACTAATAGCTTGTGGTTCATTTCATGGCACCTGCTCAGGCTAGAATAAGCCTTCTCCAGATGGGGTCTTCTTATATGTTTTTTGGCTTCTCCTTTTTGGTGCCAGAAATTCCAATTATCAGCATTTATGAAACAGAAAAAAAAAATCTTCTGTCTGATTTCTCCTCTTGTGGGATCATTCTAGGTAAGCACTTACAAACACATCAGAACATCACACACTATTTCAGCCAGTAGCCAAATTCAACACTTCATTGTGTGAAATCTAATCTAGACCAATCTTTTCCTTAAGGCAATCATATTTCACCTTAGTGATTATTAGATATGGGAGATCTTCCAGATTAACTATCCTACTGTCTCTTATCCAAGGCCTAGGTAATATCTAACTTGCTTCTTTTACAGGCAAGGATTATTATGTTTCTCTTAACCAGACAATTACTTTTTATGTTCATTTCTAGCAGTTAAATTAATTGTTTGCAGATTTAGGGAAGATTACCTAAACATATTTTATTCCTGAAACACACCCATAGCTGTATTATGAGCTGTATTATGAGTATTTAAGTGTTTTAGCTGTTACATATAAGCATAACTTACGATCACCTAAACAGTAATATGAATTTAATAAGTTTAAAAAATGGGGAAAGAGGGACCATTATGTTTATAAAGATCCAGATATAAAAACAAACAATTTGCAAAAATAAAAAAAACCTTAGTGCAGTCAGAATTAAAAATCTCTTTGACAATTAAATGTGAGAGTAACATTAAATCTGCTTGCCTTTTTCAATTTTATAGAAAAACTTAATGAATCAAGGAAATAACACCATGCTGCTTTCCTCCACTTAGAAGCCAAGTGGTTACTTGGATGCTTCAAAGACATGAAAGCTGGACTTCCATTTCAGTAAAACCCAGGCATTGTTTACTACAGTCCAAAGTATTCATCCTAGTCTCATTAGCAGCAATCATGCAGTAGATACAAAAGCAGCTATGTAGAACATCATACAGGATCTGAATCCACAAGGCTCATTTAAAGCAGCTCCACTGCATTGATATGAGAAACAGGAATTTATGTATTCCCAGAAACTATGAGAAGGATTGATAAAGATGCCTTAGCCCAGCCTAGCAAATAAGGTCTCAAAAGTTTATGTTAAATAGCCTGAAAAGAAACAACACTTCCAGTTTACCAGCAGAATAATATGATTACTTCCAAGATGGCACCAATTAGCAATTTGTGCTAAGAACAGAAATACAGCCTCCAAGTCTCAGCTTCATCGGCCTGACCTTTTAAAAGGCCAAATGTCCAGGAAGGTTCAGAATTATTACTCAATGTCCAAGTGACAGCTATTTTGAATGCAATAGTGAACTACTGTTGCAAAAAGATAAGCTTGAAGACCATAGTCCTATACAGGCTCATGAGAATATAAACCACACAGTAATTAGCACAATTTGATTTCAGAGCATCTGCAAGGGGTGGTGAAGGGCAAGACATCACATGCACATACAGCACGGCATTTGAGCCATGATGGGAATGGTGCAGATTATATAATTTGCATTATGCATGTAACGTCAGCATGCCTTCAGAGATCATCTCTAGCCCAAGCTAAACTTCAAAGCAACTGAAACCCCACACTACTTGTGTGTATGAATATTTCTCACATACAAAAAACTTAGCAACCACTGGTAAAGGGAACAGACCTAGATTCCTTTGTCACATAACTTGACCTGGGATGTTGATATCAGGGTTATAGTAAAAAAAAAAAAAAAAAAAAATCACCCAGTGAAACATTTTTAATCACTGCATCTCCATGCTAGTACAAGTATTCCCCAGTTTAAGAACAAGTTCCATTCCCAAGCTCTGTCCTTAAGTTGAATGCATATGTAAACCAGAACAGTATTATTGTATAAAACTGTATAAATTGTACAGTATATTTAACTCGAATCATTGTGGATTTAACTCAATTTTTGCTACAATAGGCTCCATTCTTAACTACGGGCTGTCTGTAACCCAGGCATTCTTAACCCCGGGGACTACCTGTAATTTATGATTTCTGGATAACTGGGAAAGTCACAGAAACCTGCTCAATTATATTCTGCTCAGTCAGTCATGATCAGAACAGTATCTAAACCTAGCAAAACAAATGCTACCAAAAAAAGGAGTTAGCAACCCTGAAAGAAATCAGCTTGTGCAAATTTAATCTATATAGCTCAGAGTCCCTGAAACTATAAGGAATCCAAAACTTAAAATACAAAGAGAACTGTATATGAAAGTTGTTAAAAGTAATGCAACGCACCACCATTATTTTAATACTGAAGAGTTTTAAAATTCAGAGCAGGTTAAAGAATACTAAACACACCATAATTTTAAATTCTCCAGGCCAGCAATTGGCTTAAGCAAGGTTCTGCAACATTCCCAGATAGTCAAGTTTTAGAGTCATGGTCAGCTGGTCCCAATTTAAGACAAGATTATTGACCAAAAATCCCACAAACCCAGTGCTTTGCTTGCTTTTATAGCAACTTTATCTGCAAAGTTTACAGATCAATCTTTTCACAGTATTAAATCAGATACATATGTCTACAGATGAAACTTGTACAAGAAGCCCAAGAAAGTTGGGCTTCACAGACACGTCCATACAGATTTTGTGGCAATAAGATGGAAGCAGTTGCTGTCTCCAGGATGTTTTCCCTACCTCTCTGTTTATAGCACTAGTATTTCCTAGAGATTTCCCATCCAAGTACTAGCCAGCGCCAACCTTGCTTAGCTTCCAAACATTGTCACCAGCTGAGACATAAAAAGCAAGAAACTATTCAAAGCTTGAAGAAGGAGAGAATTAAGAGGGAGGAAAAAGAGGTAAGTGCTCTGACCCACTATCACACCTGTGAACACTTAAGAGGTATAGGCAGCATCTGAGGCAAAGGATGGAGTTCTAAATAACATTAGAGCTGAACTTTTTAAAGAGACAGAACAGTCTGAAGCAAGAAGCATTTCAGAAGAATTATGTTACAATTCCCATCATCTCCAACCACAGGCAGCCAACTGGACCACTGGCATGCAGGCAGCCCTGGATTAACCATTAAACAAAATAAGCACCTTCTTAGAGCACCAAGGAAGCGGGGGGCACCACAGAGCTTTTCCCTATAGCTATCATGCCCTTAAATCTTTCACTGCCACATTTGACTTCAAATTTTTCATCACTGTCCTTATCTACTGTGTTGGACCTCAATCTATATTGTTAAAAAAAGTTCTCTTTGGCACGGTGAGCGACTAGGTTTAAAAGCTTGGTTTCCAGGTGTCATCAGGTATCTCATGTCATAGCATGAGAGTTTCCCTTCCGTTGAGAGGCACCACTGTTGGGCTATGCTTTGGACATCCTCCAGCCCTGCAAGCAGGCTAAGATGATACCAGTTGCATTCCAACACCAATGGGCACTTCTTCAGCAGGCTGATACAGGAACCCTCTCTTCCTGTCCAGCCAAACCCCAAAGCAAGGCTCACCTCTCTTTAATGGGATTTATTCCCCAGATAAGCCTAACCCAATGCAACCTTGGGGAGGCAGGATTATATTATTTTTGCTCCTTGGTAAATTAGTGTCTGTTAGCTTCGCTGCATAGATGAAGGGCATGATTCACTATCATTATTTTTCTGGTCTTAATGATTTAGGGAGGCAGGATTATATTATTATTGATGATCACAAAGCCAGCCAGTTGTTTGGACTGGATTTGGCATTTTAATCCACCTATTGAATCCTTCCCAAGGACCTGGGATAGGCAGATGTTGTTTGATGGTGTGAAAGGTATCATTGCAGGATGGAAGCTGTTCCAAGTAAAGCTGCCTTTTGCAACTGACTGGTGATTTGGTGCTCCAGTGGTGCTCCAGATGTTGTTGTTGTATTATTATTATTACTATTGGGTTTATTCCCCTGATAAGCCTAACTCAACACAACCTTAGGGAGGCAGGAGGAGGAGGATTGAGTTTATTCCCCTGATAAGCATAACCCAATACTACCTTAGGGGGGCAGGATTATTTTGATTATTGTTTTATCCCGCTTTTTACACGTAACTCAAGGCGGTGAACATACTCCTACTCCTCAAGGCGGTGAACATACCTACTACTCCTGCCTCCTATTTTCCCCACAACAGTGGGCACATTCCCACGGCTTTCCTCGACTCGGCCCCTTCCCGAGCGCGATTGCAGCTTCCATCATTCCCAGGCAACGTCTGCGCTGGACGGGGATGATGGGAGGTGTCGTCCCTCCTGCCCGGAGAAGGGTTTGCGGGCCACTCCAGGTTCGATGCAGCGGCACCGCCGTCGGGCGTAACTCCGCAACCCTTCTCGCCCCAGACCCAATCCCCACAACACTCGTTCTCCGCAGCCCCCCGAAACGCTTCCCGCTCACCCCAGGCCAAACTTACCGCCTTTACGGTCGCTTAGCAACAGGAAAAGAGGCAGTCCCTGCACGCAGAGGATGCAGGGTAAAGAGCACCTCCCTTTCCCCGGCCATAACAAAGCGGGTCCCAGGACTACAATTCCCAGAAAGGATTGCGTGCCGTGCGCCAGCTGGAAGGAAGGAGATATCTCCTGGCGTACAAACTACAAATCCCGCCACGCTCTGGGCCAGCCTTTTAAAGCTTTGAGTTTACTAAGGAACTATAGGAGTAGATAAAGGGAGTAAAATAGACGCACAAAATCGCGTGCTTACACCAGGGCTGAGCAATCCTGCAAAAGAACAGGGGCATTCCAGATCCAAGGTGTGCATCTTCATCGGGTATTTAAAACAAAAACGGGGCAAGCGGTGGAGTTCAAAGGCCACACAGTGGAAGAGGCGCGGGCGATCGTTGCTCATATTCCTTTGCAACCATCATGCTGTGAACTACCGCCCTGGTTGGTCGCCCATTTTCCGTCCTTGCGTTGATGTTCACCTTGCCCGCCTGGTGGGAACCAAAACTAGAAAGAAAACTTGGTCAGGGTTGGGATCTCAGCGAGCAGAATGCAACGGGCGCTAAGGTTTTAGGGCAGATGTTGGGGTCTGGCGTCTCCCGGAAGACTTTCGGTGGAAAAGGGAGCGCCCTTCGAATCCGCAGGAGAGCGCCTCTTGTGCAGGGATGTCGCCCATGCGAACCAGAGGCTGTTTCCCTCTGGAAGTGGTCCCCTTGCCCTCCCTCCCCGCCCCCCGGTGCTGCTGCTGCCGTGGGGCTGAACCAAACTCTTGCAGAAGTTGCTCCTCTTGTGAGTCGGCTCGCTGCCGCCTGCCCTCCGCTGAAGCGCCCAGACGCCCAGCCGGCGGCCGGACTCGGAAGCCTTCCCAAGGCAGATGCTCTGCCTGGCGCCCGCCTTGCGGACCTTCTCCCCCGGCAGCGGGATTAGCTCCATCCCCTTGGCGCTCCGCAAGTCCCTCCAGACCTGGCTGTGGGATTAGGCCCGGGGCTCCCAGCGGGCCGGGGCATTTTGCGATGGCTCCCTTATTAATGTTATCCCTTCCTCTTTTGTGTGTTTTTAGTTTTTTATGTGAATTGTTTTTATGTATTTATTCTTTTTAATTGTGGTGCGCCACCCAGAGTCACCTTGTGTGAGATGGGCGGCTATATAAATGGATGGGAGGGAGGGATAGATAGATAGATGAGCAACTTCTGCAAGATTTTGATAGATAGATAGATAGATAGATAGATAGATAGATAGATAGATAGATAGATGAGCAACTTCTGCAAGATTTTGATAGATAGATGAGCAACTTCTGCAAGATTTTGATAGATAGATAGATAGATAGATAGATAGATAGATAGATAGATAGATGAGCAACTTCTGCAAGATTTTGATAGATAGATAGATAGATAGATAGATAGATAGATAGATAGATAGATAGATAGATGAGCAACTTCTGCAAGATTTTGATAGATAGATAGATAGATAGATAGATAGATAGATAGATAGATAGATAGATAGATAGATAGATAGATGAGCAACTTCTGCAAGATTTTGATAGATAGATAGATAGATAGATAGATAGATAGATAGATAGATAGATAGATAGATAGATAGATAGATAGATAGATAAGCAACTTCTGCAAGATTTTGATTCAGCCCCACGCCAACAACAACGGGGAGGGGACGCGGGGGACAACTTCCTAAAAAAAGAAGTCATCGGGGTTGCTTATAGCTCACAGGAGCGTCATCCTTGCACCAGAGGCGCTGTTTCTATTCTGAAAGGGCGGGGGGGAACCAGCCTCAGACACTTGGTGGAATCGCCCTGCCTACAACTCCCAGCATGCCATGCACTAGAGGCGGTTTTTATGCATTCGTGCGAACGGGCAAGTGGTCCAGAAGGGCGGATTTTCGTTGGACGGGTCCGGGACTGCGCGCGGGCGGGGTGCAAGCTGGGGAAGGAGGGAAGCCCGCCCGCCGGAGAGCCGACAAGCTAACAGCTGCCCCCCCCCCGGCCCCTGCTCCAAGGATTTGGTTTTGATCCGACCCTTTGGAGGAGCCGAAATCGCTCCTTTCCAGCCAAAGTAAGAGGAAACGCAGCGGTGCAGGGGGGTGCCTGCTCTTGGGCTGCGGCTGCGGGCGGAACGGAGAAGGGGATCTGCTGCTAGGGGTGCAACCGATCCGCCGGGAATCCTCTTTCGCGGGTGTTTAACCCTAGCAGGAAAGAAGCGATTCCCCCCGAAAGGAAAAAATGATGCAGGGTGGAGGACCGAGCGGGAAGCAATCTTGCTCTGGAGCAGTGTTTCTCAACCTTGGCTGTTTGAAGATGTGTGGACTTCAACTCCCAGAATTCCCCAGCCAGCAAGGCTGGCTGGGGAATTCTGGGAGTTGAAGTCCACACATCTTCAAGCAGCCAAGGTTGAGAAACACTGCTCTGAGGGTTTTGGGATCTCAGTCCTGGCCATAAATGTCTCTGTTCAGAGTTCTTAAGTCCTCGCTGGCTGGGATCACAGAACAGGCTAAACAGTCAAGAGGACCCACTTGCTTTGTTGACGTAATGCAACGAACCCATAAGGTCGATGAATGGGATGGCCTGATTCCAAGGACGCGCTAAGGCAGGGTTTGAGTTCCCAGAACCCCCCGAAGGACAAACCACCCATCGCCTTTGAACCACAGTGGAATCGCCCTGTCTTGTCTCGCAGGTTGTGCAAACCTGGCCGGCGTGACTTTGGAGTGGGGTTGCCTTGAAGTAGTTTTAAGAAAAGCAAAACCACTTCCAAGTTTCCCTGCTTTAACGTGTCCTCTGGCCCCGTTGTACTGCAGCAGCAAGCGGAAGGAACCGTTCTGTGGCCCTTTAAGGAAACGGCTCCCGAGCTGATCTTCCAAGTGAATGGGATGACAGGTCCCACCCTTGTTGAAGCACTGCAATGAGGGGCTTGTAGTCAGCACTCATGCAGCACATTCAGAGGAGCACTTCTGTCATTTCTTGAATCCAGTATTGTAGGTTTAACTTTCTGTACTATTTTTTCCATGTGTCCGCCCTTTAAGGTAAACCAGACCAGGAAACTGATTCTACAGAAAGACTAGAACTATACTTTATTGAGACAAGCTAGAACAGTGTTTTTCAACCTTGGTGACTTGAAGTCCAACATCTATAAGTCGCCAAGATTGAGAAACACTGGGCTAGAGCAACAGAATCTTGCACATCTGATTGTGCTTTTCCTCCCCTCCCTCTAATACCCCAGGGAGGCAAGGAAGGGCCACTCTGAGTCTCTTCTTAATACTGTCTCTCTTCCCAGGACAATAAATGCTTCTGTCCTTTCTGTTTCCATAAGGCCATTTCTGAATATTTCCTTCAAGGCCATCTTCCTGGCTCTTTACAATAGGCTAGGTCAAGAAACAGACACTACAGGAATTCCAGAAATGCTGCTTTATTGTTATAGGTATAAAAAGAGAATCTTGAAAGCCGGTCCAAGTTTGTCCCTTTTTATATTAAACAAAATCAAGGTGGGATTATTTGAGTTTCTTTCTCTTGCTTCCCTTTATCTCTGGACTGTGTAATCTTTTGTCCAAGTCCCTCCTTAATAGCTCTTTCATGCCTTCCCCAAGATCAGGTCTAAACTCCTTTTCAATGTGTGAGTTTGAAGATTTTTACTCTCTTACTCTTGCAGGGACTTGAGTCTCGACAAACATGCTACATACCAAAGTCAAAACAGAAAAACCAGGTAAGATGCCTTGGAAATGTTCTGCTATAAATGTTCAAGGCTCTGAACACTGTCTTTATCCAACGTCTTCTCTCATTCCCATTCTTGTTCTTCAGCTTCAACTGATTGCATTGAAAGCAAGTGTTATTTAGCTTTTTAAGAGAATAATCCATAGACCTTTTGGGTTTCCTGGACCTAGAGAGCCAGGGGACTTCATTGCTAACCTAAAAAAAAGATACATCATGAATTCTCCTCAGAGGTGGCTTTATGCTGGAATAACAACCTCTCGCCATCCCCAGATCTTGAGACAGCCAATGCTCGGAACCGTCTTGACGCCGTCCTGCAGTGTCTGCTGGAAAAAACTGATGTTGATAGGTAAGCATCACCAGGCATATCAAGGTCAGTTCTGAGCACTGAGAAGGAATCTGAAACCCTCCATTAGATATTTGAAAGGTGTTAAAACAGTCGAATAGATCAATTTTGCTTTGTATTGCTTGACATTTCCTAAATTATCATCTGCAAGAGGTATTGGAATTATAACCTCCAGAACTCCTCACCATTATGGCCAAAGTCCCAGCATATCTGACAGGTGCCATGTCAGGGTAGAATACTCCAAACAGCAGAAACTAAGAGTTTCAGGTTCCAAAAATAGGGATTTCAACTAAATCCCATATTAGATCATTTTCTGAATCAACCCCTGATTGGCTGAGCCCAAGAATAGGCAATCTGTGGCATTCCAGATGTTACTGAACTACCTCTCCCAGTATCTGTAGGAAGCATGGCCAATGATGAGCAATGCTGGGAGTTGTGGTACAGTACCACAGGGAATGCCATGGGTTTCCTGTCCCAGGCTAAAGATTCTTTGGAATCTTCCTATTATACAAGTTTGTCATCCTCTCATTTCTAGTGAGGTTGAAGTAGTTGTCAGGAAGAACCCTCGAGGGAGAAGCCATGTTTTGGACAAGGCTGATGACATTTTTCCCCTTTTCTTTTTCTGACTCATCTCAGAGAACAAATGGAAGAGGACCCCGGAAAGGCATCATCAGATGTGCTCAGCAAGTAAGGAGCAGCCATAATGTTCAGCCATCTCCTTTATCTTTGCATGTTGACCCGCCTCAACCCATATGCTCAATGCAGGCAGAGAAAGGATTTCCTTTCTGGGAGAGGCTTACCATGTTCATCTGAAAATCACTCATTGAGATACTTGACTTATGTTTCCTGCAGCATCTCTGAAATCCTTTGCTTTGCTCTTGTTTCTGGAGTACCTGAGAGGAATTTGAGAAGTGGGTCCAAAAACTTTTTATCTTCCCCAAGCAACCTCCAAATTTAAGACTATCGTGTACAAAAACCAGCAATATATCTATCTAGTTACCTTTCTTTCTGCTTCCTTGCTTTCTTTCTTTTGAAGCTTTTTAAAAATACTTATTAAAAAGTATTTTATAAATATTTATCATATTTATTATTGCCAAACATTCACAAAAGAGGTTTTACTAGTTGTTTGGGACAGCAGGCCCCAAAGAGATGAGGAATTTATGTCCTTCCAGATGTACCTGAACTACGACTCCCAGCATTCACTGTTGGCCATGCTGGCTGTGACTTCTGGGAATCATAGTTCAGCAACATCTGGAGGGCTACAGGTTCCCATCCCTGCTCCAGTCTATAAACTTGCTAACCCTGCTGAGACCAACTCTCTTGGAAAGCAATTTTCTTCTTACTGGTGGGGCTGTTGCGTGCTAGGTATTTCCTAACCTCTCTTGCTTTGCGGTTGCAGGGTTCCTTCTCCTATTGCTACAGGAAAGAGGTATGGTTCTTAGCAGTGTCCTCCCTGGCTATGGATGACCACTGGGTGGGAGAGTAAAACGTTTTCCCACTGAGTTTACTGGAGAGCTAAAGAAAGAACATGCAGATGTGTGGAATTCGGTGGCCTGGTTCACATGCAATTTTGTTGAATGCCATCGTGGTCTGGTTCTCCTAGAGTGCTCAGTGCTGTGTGTGAACTGGCCTGCAGGTTTTCTCTGTGGATTCCTTCCTGGCGGTTCTTTTTTTTTTTGTTATAGTAATTGTATGAAAAACTACAATTAAAAAGATAAAAACTAGTACAAACTAAAACAAGAGAAAAGAATAAAAAGAAAAAATAGAAAAAAATATTTTCTGTGCTTTCTATTTTTCTTTTTTATTCCTCCCTGGCAGTTCTCACAGCCAAAAAGACAAGCTAAGTCGTGGCTGGTCAGAAGTCCCACTATCCCCTCTGCTCAGAGCAGGGTCTCTGGCCAGTTGCATCACTCCCTTATGCTTTTGTGCTCTCAGGCCTTCTACCCGCTTCTCCCATCACCGCCGCAAGAAGAGGAAGGAGATGGACGATGGGCTCACGGAAGGGGGACCACAGAAGCAGAGTGAGTAAAAGATCAGAGCTGCCTTGGGGGCTTGGGCCAAGACAGTGATTCTGTGGAGTCTCAAGCTGCTAACCTTAGGGATGCAAAGCCGATGTTTTGCTGCTGAGTTATGACCCCTCTCTACCACATCCCTTCTCCCCTATCCCAGCACATCTTCTGTTTCTGAATTCCAAATTCCCAAGTCTCTGGGGCAGAGATGGCCTCCAGGTATTGCTGAACGATGACAGCCTGTGGCCAGCTGTGAGGGACGCTGGGAGTTGTAGTTCAGCAATATCTGGAACAGGGTTTCTCAACCTTGGCAACTTGATGTGTGGACTTCAACTCCCAGAATTCCCCAGCCAGCAAGGGCTGGCTGGGGAATTCTGGGAGTTGAAGTCCACACATCTTCAAGTTGCCAAGGTTGAGAAACACTGATCTGGAGAGTCACCAGTTCCTCAACCCTGCATTAGGGGAAATGCCTGTTTTTTGGAAGTGCAATTTTCTTCTTTCCTTTCTCGGGAGTACTACACCTCAGAGGCCTTTCGTTTCAAAGAAAGGGTGACTGTACTTCTCTTCCTTTGTAAGAAAATCAGCCGGCTTGGAGGAGAAAAAGGAATGAAAGCTTTAGGGTCTCTTCCTCTACCATCTCCTCTGTTCTGGAAATAATTTGCTGAAGGTAAAGATGCCCAGGGATCAGACTTAATTCTTGGTGACTGCATCTGTGGAGTTCTTGGCAGCATTTCAGAAATGGTTTGTTAGTACCTTTCCACCTCCCAGTCTAGCCTAGGTAGTCTTCCAGCCAGGCACGAACCACAGCAGACTTTGCTTAGCTTAGCTAAGGGCTGCTGCTTGTGGAGGTTTGCTTAAGGTAGGTGAAATAGGCTACTGCTGGGCCATAAATCACATTTGGCCCAAAGCACCTGTGGAGTGGACAGGTTCAAACTGTTGGTCTGTTGTCTGGGGTTCTTGCTGGGGGAGGTGTTTGAAAGCAAAACCGCTGGCCAGATGTAGAGGACCACAGAGATGATCTCGGAGAAGGAATGTAGCAGTTGGCAAAACTTAAAGTGACTTTGCCTTGACTCTCTTTGGTATAAGAGGGAGTGAAAGGAAAATGCTGCCAGGCTTTCAAGATTCTGTTACCATAGCCTATATCCATAAAGTAGAATTCCAGTATTTTTTATGGTGTCTTTTCCTGTCCTGGACTACCTCAAAGGGCTGACAGAGAGGCTTAAGGCACAGCTTTTACTCCCTAAAACTCCACCGAAGGATCAATTTTTCCTGTTTGGAGCGGGGGGCCTTCAGACGTAAAATGACTAGCTTAAGGCACTCATTTCCCCATTAAATCTCCCCAAAGCCTTCCTAAACAAATAAAAATTGTTGGCCCCTCCCACATTGCTCATGTTAAGCAGGAAGGGAGGGAGGGAGGGAGGAAAGATCATCCAGCTTTGATTTAAGATCTGTCTCTTAATTTGCTGCATCTTTATCTTTGCAGACACCTACATCATCAAGCTATTTGATCGAAGTGTAGACCTGGCCCAGTTCTCTGAGAACACCCCACTGTATCCCATCTGCCGAGCTTGGATGCGGAATAGTCCCATGGTGCGGGAACAGGAGCGATCTCCCAGCCCAAATCTGCCTGCCCTGCTTGAGGATGAAGAGGTACAGAACAGAATTCTCCAATCCCACTTCTAGTGGGAAAAGTCTTTTCATAAGTAAAGCAATAGCTGGGTTTACTGCTTTCCACAAGACTTTTCTCTGCGCACTTAAAATCTGTTGCATATCTTTGTCTCTGTAACTCGCACAATTGTGGAAGGTAGGCCAGTAAGCATGTGATCCCAATGAAGTCTGTATCTGATCTGGGACACAGCTTACACCAGTCTTCACCAATGTGGCATCATATACAGGTTGTCCTTGTTTAGCAACTGTCTCATTTAGCAACCGTTTGCCATTACGACAGTGATGAAAAAGTAACTTTACGACCAACCCTCACATTTACGAGCTTCACAGGTCTGTAAAGCAAAGAAAATCTGAAGGAAGATCATAAGCACAGTCATGGTTTCACTTAGCAATCACTTTGCTTAACGACTGAGTTGTCAGTCCCAATTGTGGTCACTAAACGAGGACGACCTGTAGGTACATTAAGCTTATAGCTTCCAGAATTCCCAGCCTGTAGGATACTGGGCCGATGTGGATTGAGCAGAACATTGGATTCCCAGCAGTGAAACAAGGTTCAGACCCAGATCTGCCCTACATGCTCCTCTGTCTAAAATGAAAAGGCCAATCTCCATAGATCTCCATATGGACAGGCCTACCCTAGATTCTGAAGAATTGTGCAACCAGGCGTCCAGATGAAAATCTCAGATGAAAGCAGATGTCCCAGAACCACATCTCCAGCCAACCCTGATCTGTAGCTGTTCTGGCTGTCCATGCAGTTCCATGCCATTTTTAGGGCCATGGCGTCTTCTCTGTCCCTACCAAGATGTTTATACCTGAATGAGAGCTGCAGAAGTTTCAGTTTAGAACAGGTGGTTCAAACTTTGCCAACTGTTTTGGCCATTCCAGAAGTGTTTTGAGTTTGAAACACATGTGTTTGCACTTCAGGCATGGAACACTTCTGAAATAGTCAGTACAGCGCCAGCACTTCCAGGCTGGCCTCAAAGAGCTGGGCCAGGTCTACACGTTCAGATTCGGGACAGAGAATGTGACGTTTAGAGCATTTCAGATTCAAAAGATAGGAGATAGGAGCACAGCTTTAGATACTGTATTTCCTAAACAACTCCCCTGATTAAGGCTGCAAAGGTTGAATCCATTTTGGGTCCTCAACTCATCCTTCTCTCATCTCTCTTCAACTCTGTGATCCCAGGGTGTCGAAGTATTAAATGGGAAGATCCAGGATGTCTACAAGCTACCACCTCCTGTCCCCTGCCAGACAAACACTGCAGGGGAACCCATTAACCTGCGTATCCCGTTCCCGGCAGAATCCGAAGAGGAAACAAAAGTAGCTACTGACACGGTCAGACCACCATGCTAGTTAAGGGTCATGAGGGGCAGTAAAGAAATTGGGTGGTCAAATAGCAAGCGGCAGGTATTTTTGAGACTTCTTCTCATCTGAACCCCCTCTTATTATTGGCAATACATGGGGCAGTATCCATCAAAATATTACTCTTAAGCGCATACTAGCATTTTGAATTTGAAATGAGTTTTGAACTTTGTGCCTGGATTCAGACCAGATGCCAAAACCTAAATCCAGGCTAAGAAAATATGGTTGCCTCGTCATATAATATGTGAATTTAACTGGTTTACTGAATTACTCCCCTTTTTCTGGGTTTCCACAGTGCGTTGAACCATAAACAGCCTGGATTTACACAATGCCACAAATCACACGCGCGTGTCATAACAGAATAACAACCCCTGCCCCCAGCAACCAAGCTTGGTTTGTTGTATGACTCAAGCCACTACATATTCAACTGATTTGATTGTGTGATGTGAATAGAGTCGGTTTTTGTGCCAAGTTGTCAGAGGAGAGGATTATGTTAGAACACCTTTCTCAGTTCAAGTGCACTGAGAGTTCCTAAGGGAAGTGTTTCAGAAGTAGTTGATCGATAGCCACCCTTTGCGGGGGGTGTATGCTGGAATACTGGGGAGTCATGCAAATGGCAGAACTTTGTCACTGAGCAACAAATTTTAGTTCACTTACCCCCAGGCCTCCAAAATCCAGTTGCAGGGGAATTGTGAGAAGGTTATGTCTCCACCCCCTGCTTGCAAGCACTTTGGAGGATCTGGTTGGCCGTTGTAAGAAACAAAATGCTTAATTAAGTTGGACCTTGGCCTCATCCAGCAGAGTTATTCTTAGGTTCTTACTCCTCATCAATCTTTATGACGGTCATTAACCTAGCCCAAAGCAAATCATGAAACAAAGGTAACTATAGATCTATAGGCTAGAGCAGTGGATTACAGTCAATAAAAAAGGTACTTATAAGAAGTTTTAATTTAAAAGAATAGGAGGAATAGAAAACATGAAGATGAATGAGACAGAATAATGTCAGTATAAGCTTAAAAATGCAATTAAAAACTTAAGATGAGCCACTAAATAGATCAACTGAAGTGAAATCAACTGAGAAGGAATTAAGGATTGTCACTTACAAATAAGCTTCTAATAAACCCAGCAGAAATATCTGATGTTCTTATTGTTAAATTGAAGTTGCTTGTTAGGACATTCATACAGTGTCTTAGCCCCTTAGCAAATAAATGTTGTCTGTCTCTTTCCTCTCTCCCATAAACCCTCCCAGTCTTCTGACGCAGTTCCTTCAATGTCCACCCTCATCTACAAGAACATGGAGAGATGGAAGAAGATCCGACAAAGGTAGGGTTTGGGTATCAGAAAGCCAAGATGTAGGCCAGAGGCAGGACATCAAGCCGTTTGTACCATGCTAGAAGCAGTGTGAAGCAGGAAGCACTTAATTTGTGGAAAGGATAATGCAAAGATCCCTGTGCAGTGGTTGACTTGGGGCCTTGGTGTTTCCAGGTGGAAAGAGGCTTCGCAGAAGAACCAGTTGCGCTATGCTGAGAGCATGAAGATCCTTAAGGAGATGTATGAACGGCAATGAAGAGCGAGGTGCAGGAGCTCATGTGTTCCTGGAATCCCATGTCTTCTGGGTTTGTCTACCAATAAATATAGCTTTTCTTTCCAGTGTGTGAGCCTGTAAATTTTGTGGGCCTGTAGAAGCCCTGATGTCATAAGTCATATCAGGACCCCTGTAGATGTACACATCATGCATACTGCTATGCATGCCTTTCACAGCTTAGTCATCCATGGTTAACTGAGCTGTGGGCTGGTGAATTAACTCTGTGGTCTTGGTTCACACAACACACTCAACCATAAGTTGAATGACTCCGGCTAGGTTCCTGCCACACTGACCACAAGCTGACCAACCAGACTTCAGCCAGGTACATTGTGCAAACACAGCTCATAGGGTTAGTTTATGATTCAGTGAGTTGTACAGTGCTAGAAAATTTAGTTCATTAGGCTAACCATAGCTAACCATAGCTAACCATAGCTAATACATAGGGAAATGTATTATGCAGATATGGTCATTAAAAGATGGCTACTTCTTCTGGTCAACCATGTAACTTGGACCTCACCCAATATAGTTCCAAGTTCAATATTAGCATTCTTGAGGAAGTGGGGGTTCCTCAAGGGAATGGTGTATGACATCCATGCTTTATCTCTCCTTCCCTGCAGAGCTGTCAGTGTAATGAATCAATCTTGTAAATTAGCTGCACATTAGAATTATCCATGTAAATTAGCTTTGCATTGGAATACATAAATTAACCAGATGATGCGTAGCTGCAGCAGACTCTACTTTGCAGTCAGGAGTCTTTCTGGAGCAACCTGGACTGCCAGAATGTGAACTGGGATCTCTTGTAGCACCATAGTCCTTCTCTAGCAGAGACAAAGTTCTCCCAGTTTGGGAACAGCTAGAACTTGCTACCCGTGTGATGGTTCCTACAGTGCATCTTGATGATGTGCTGTTTGTAGCATTCTTAAAGAAGAAAGTAAAGGAGATGAAGGCTAAATTAGCCAAGTACCTGGCTTCACTGGGAAGAAACCCATTTCTCTCAACTTCTAGCCATTTTGCCTTATGTAGGTTGGATTCACCTATTATAAGCCATCCAGGATTCACTTATTATAAGCCATCCTGGGCTTGTACAGTATGCTAAAGCACCTTTCCCTAATCTGGTGCTCTCCAGATATTACTGGAGAATTCCAGGAGTTGTAAACCTGGATACATCTGGAGGGTGCAGTGTGGGGAAAGCCACGTTAAACCCTGGTTTACAAACCGCAGTGACTGGGTTCGTGTGACTCACAAGGGCAAAAGTAAGAAAAGTGTTCCCTGGCTTAGAAGGTTGGGGAAAATCCGTTGCAGTCAACTTTAACCAAGCTGAATAGGAGCCGTTTGGACCCTAAGCCTGTAGCCCCAACTTGGCTAGCTAGAAGCTAACACAAAAGAGCCAAGGAAGCAACTTGATGTAGGTCTATCTATAGCGTATTATGCAAACATGTAGTCCTCAATCTTCCTCCACAAAGCTCATGTTAGGTCCCAGAGAGCGTTCTCAATTTACTCTTTGCAGCTAGGCTGGGAGCCAGCAATCCTCGTGACCTGGCAAGTATCTTGGATTGATTTTTTCCCACATGCAAAGCTAAGTGATGCCCCAGCACTCCACACCTATTCTTTGAGATTGTTGAGGACTGCTCCTGAGACAAGTTTTCTAGCCATTCTGGGATGAATTCCAGGGGGAGAATCATTGTTAAGATGGCATATATTTCAGCTCTTAGGACCAGCCTGATTTAAGATGGTCCTGGGCAGCTGGTACATCAATCACATGCATGACTCAGTTGCTCTTCAGTTGTTCCCTAAGGTACAGGGTGAAAAGCCAACATCTAAAAACCTTCTCTGACATCACCTTTCAGTTGTGGCTGCGTTTAAACATTGTGTTCTACCATGGTTGAACCACTAATAAATCATCATAGCAAATCACAGTGGGTAGGCCATAAAACATGGTTTACAGTCCCTGTGGCTAATAACATGCAAAGCTAAAATGTATGGCTTAGCATGATGCATGAACTTGGAGACTGTATGGCTGAACACACACTTTGTTTGTGTTCTAACCCTTAGGCTAAACAGCTGCGTTCACATAACATTTAGTGCCCAATTACAAGCTTCATGCGGGCCTGGTTTACACAACATGCCAAGATAAGGAGGGGTGGGGAAATCTCCCAGTATACTGAAACAGAAACTGCCTGACCTGATTATAACCTACCTGACCCCAGTGTGTGACCCCTGGCCTTCATTGTGCAGTTGAAAGCATTTTTTTTTTCATTGCCCATTTCCCTAATCCAATGTTTCTCAACCTTGGCAGCTTGAAGATGTGTGGACTTCATCTTCAACTTCTGGGAGTTGAAGTCCACACATCTTCAAGCTGCCAAGGTTGAAAAACACTGCTGTAAACTTCTTTTTTCAGCTCATGCCTGTACACTTCCTTTTTCAGCTTCCTAGGAAAGCTTCTGCTAAAAGGGTTTGAAATCCTTAGTTTCAAAAGGCCACTTACAGCCTTTTCAAAGCAGCATTTAAATGTTGTAAACTTAATATCCTGGGGGAGCGGGGGGGGTATCATTTAAGATGTTCCTTATAGAGCAATGCTGTATCTATACACCAAAAGCCAAATAGGGTTAGTGGTAAGACGGAAAAAAATCACATTTAGGGCAGCACCAAATGTAAAGAGGGCAGAATGGCTAATCCCCAGGTAAACGATATGCCACATTGCATGTTAAATCTTTGCAAAAGGCAACTTGTAAGCTGTGTGGTGCCAACCCAACATTTGCAGCCCCAGAATTGCATCTTGAAAATGGGTGCATTCCCATTTAGCCAAATGTCTAAAATAACTTTGGTAAATTTCCCTTGGATTTACCATACCTGCTTTGTCTTGCGTCATCACACCACCCCGTTTGCAGATCTCTTCAGAAAAGAATGCAATTACTGCTTCTACTCCTTCTCCTGGGTGGGGACTAGCTTTTTTGATTTCCTCATTAAACTTAATATGGGCAAGTACCAACAGCTTCAAAGAATAATTCCTTTCATAGGCATTGTGTGTCTGGCTGTATGATTTGTGTCCACCTAACTGCAACATTCTCCTTGGCAGAGTTCAAAAGTATCTTTTATTCTCAACTTTGTTAACTAAAAGCATTCTTTTTTCTTTCAACATAGGAGCTAGGAATGACCATCTATAAAGGGCTGTGTTGCCAGTTTACATCTATCCCACCTCCTGCCCCCACCCCCTTTCTGCAAACCAGCCCCTAACTTATTTCTTCTTCTTCTCCTTAATTTCAATAGCAGGGAAACTCTTTATGTAAATTTCTAGTTTATCATTCATAGGATTTTGTTTTGCATTTCTATATCCATTAATTACAAATTTGATCTGTTTTGACAAAGAACAGATTTTACCTCACCCCCACTCCAACCTTTCAATATGGGCATGATAGCTGAAAATGCAAATGATGCAAGCTCTTGTAATAAAAATGGAGGAGCACAGTGAAAAAATGGGACTGAGATTAAATATCAACACCAAGCTAGTGACCTCGGGTACATCAACCAGCCTTAGATACTGAAGTAGTTGATTGTCCCTGACTTTTAGGATCAACTAGCTACATCAGTGTTTCTCAACCTTAGCGACTTTAAGGTGTGTGGATTTCAACTTCCAGAATTCCCCAGCCAGCTGAACCTGAGAAACACTGATCTACAATAATGGAACCAGCAGTCAGGAAAGGCCTTGGAAAAGATACTCAGATGCTGTGATGTGTACAAAGGTTAGAACATCCCAAGCAATGGTTTTCCCGGTGACATTTTATGGAAACAAAAGTTGGACTTTGAAGAAGCAAGGTAGAAAGAGTATTGACATGTTTGAACTTTGGTGTTGGAGAAGACTCCTGAGAATACCATGGACAGCCAAGAAAACAAACAAACCCAGAGTTCTTGCTCAAGGCACAAATGACCAGGCTCCAGTAATCATACTTCGGATACATTATGTGATGACCTAGGCTCTCTGTAGAAGTCTATAATACTGGGAAAGGAGGAAGGAAAAACAAAAGGATGCTCGGTGGCAAAGTGGATGGATTTGATTGCACCATTGGAAGACTTGAAGGACCGGGTTAAGGACAGATCACCCTGGAGAAAATTTATGTGGTTGCTAAGAGTCAACACCAACTTGATGGAATATCAATAATCAATATAGGCAGTTGAAACATCACAGTTCCTGTACTTCTATATGCTGTTTTTATCCAATGTCCTTTCGCAGATATTAGGCAATCATTATTTAGCAGAAAAATTGTGAAGAGAAATGAAATCTGCATGATAATTTACTCTGCAATTATAACCTCTGGTTATACATTTCAATAGCAAAGACCAAATGCTAAAAATTTTTCCCCAAAACTGTTAGTCCTATTCAGCTTTAATGTGACCTGTTTCCCCCAGTCAAGAATTGTTGCAACGTGATGTAGCCTTTAAAAATTTATTTTTTGCTATTGAATGGGACAATAATCAGAAAAATGTGTAACCAAATCATTTTTTCTATTCTCCAAAAGCTAAGCAGTGCCCAGGCTTGAATAGTGCTTTGCTGAGAGAACACAAGGAAATTCCAGGGCTGTAGGGTAGGCTGGAAATTGAAACCAATTCCAGAAGGCAAGCTGCTTCCATACTATAATCCATATAAGACTTTTGTGCACACATCTCTGAAATGAACTCGAGAGACTTTTATTGGTGATCAGGTTAGATCCAGACAAACCGTACAGCAGCATGGTTAATTCCTCACACCAACTTCAGTGAGATCCAAGCACAACTAATTGAGTGCAGGGCCAACTCAGCTTGAATTGTAGCAGCAAGGAGTGATTGTCCATAGCCCTCTGAAAACCTACTTTCTCTGTAATAACCCCCCCATTTCTAGAACATCAAACATTCAGCTTTCCAACCACATTCACACCCCACAGCTCCTTCACTTCAAGCTCTGTGGGGCAGTTGGGTCCACTCCAGTCCACTAGAAGATACAGTAATCGCTTCATGTTTATTAGCAAGTATCCATCAGGCAACATGTAGCTTTTAAGCAAAAAAGCACTTTATTGCAAATGTGTATTTATACAAGGAAATAAGTTCAACGTGAAGAGTGGTATAAAGTAAGCCTGCAAAGGAAAGGATACTCCTAGCCAGAGGAAGAAAATGGCCCTGTCTTCTCCAGGATATGGACTGAAATGTTAAGACAACACAGTCTTTGCTGTCAGCATCCCAGTATGAATTAGGAGGGTAGGAAAGGAATGTCACTTCCTTAAAGGCTTAAGAGTGAACAACCTTGTACCTACAAGCAAGGGGAGCCCAAGCTCACAATGCTGTTATCTAAGGGGAGGGGGGGGACACATAAAGGATGCTGGGCCAGGAGGTTTCCCTCTTATTTTCCAGTGACAGCTGGCTTCTCTTGGCGCGTGATGGGAATGCTCCGTTCCAGTGCGGGGGTTTTAGTGGGGGCAGTGATGGAGAGCACCCCATCTGGAGACAAGGCAGAGGTGAGAGCTCCTGGATCAACCCCCTTGGGGACCATGTAGCGACGGTGGAATTCACGGGAGATATAGCCGTGTTCATCCTGTAAGAGCAGAGCAAGACCAAGCAAATTAATGACTAAACAGGGAAGTGGTGGACTGGCACACTGGGGTATCCTTCAATGTGCCTGCAGGCTTTGCAGACCTTTGCAACCCCCAGACCCTTTCCTGCCCCACCTTTTCAAATTGAAGCATCTTTAAAAAAAAAAAAAATGGCAATGTATGCTGATGCTTCAGAGGAAACTTCCAGCACTATCTTTATTTGCTCAGGTGCCACAAGGCCCCTCATACACTCCCTAGGCATCTTCAGAAAACAAAAATAGCACTGGTAATATTGTGGAGTTTTGTTCAGAAGTGGGCCCACCTGTCTGGGGTGGGGTGGGAGGGAACGAGCAAGAAGCTCATTGAAAAAGAACAAGCTTGTTACTTCCCTTCATGGAAACGGGCATGTTGTTGAAAGGCCGTGCCCATGAAGGCAGCCGTTTTGCAAATCGACAAACAATACATGGGTGACATTTTGTCAAAGCATCCAAAAGGGGCTCCCCAAATTCTAAATATTCCACTGGGGCCAAAAGCAACCGTTACGCAGAATTGGGGGTACCCCGGCAGTAATACACACTTTATCCATAGCATCATAGCACAAAAATGCTTTCTATTTACATGTGGGGCCTACCAGGTGGGTTAAACCATCCCACCTCCCATTGCTAGATCTCTCGACAACTAAACTCAGAAGTATTTTAAAGCTCTTTCTGTGTTTGATGAATGATTTTAGGCAATTAGTACATTAAGGCTCAGCTTAGTGCAATATACATTAGCCTAGGCTACAGTAAGATAATCTGTGGTTCAGCATACTGGAAGAACCAAGACATCACATTAAGTCATAATATAGGGTTTAAATGTTTGGACACAGAGCATTATATGAATACAAAAACTGGAGCCAATTAACACAAGGTTAGGGTTAAGCACTTTGTGCAAGATCAACCTTTTTGGATCTGATCCTAAGCACATCTTTGGGTCAGGAGAGAGAGAGACGAGGAAGGAACATTCCATTTGAGTTCCAAGTTAAGAACAGATTTAAAAATGCAGCTTTAAAACATGCTCTTCCACCCAACCTGCTCATTTTTTCAGAATGTAAAACAGCAGGAGACCTAGAAGGCTACCTACCGGACGTTCCTCATGCTTGGCGTGTACTTCAATGTAGTCGCCTACCACCTTCACGTTTATCTCCTCTGGTGAAAAATGCTTGACATCCAGCAAGACAGAGAACTTATCCTTGTCCAGCTTCATCTGGAAACAAGGGAAGGAAAAAGGTGGATCAGAACCTATCAACATTTCTGAATCTAGCTGAGAATATTTGCTGGGGTAGTGCAGCAGACAAGCCCAACATCACTGTATTGGTTTTAGCCATTTCCACTGGAAACATCCCATCCATCATTTAATCGCAACCAGCAGCAGCTTTATGTCTACCCCGTTCCCCCCCGCTCCAACTTTTCATATTTATAATCCAGGACTCTTAGCACCCGAAGGCTACCAGGACAGGTTTGAGGTCAGACTTCCATTAACTCATCTTTGAACACCTCTCTCATCATCCCCAGCCAGCAGGCAGGATGAAGGGTTTCTTCCATCACCATCAAAGAAACTGGCATTAGAACAGACTGTAAAACATGAGCATGAAAGTATCTGGCAGGCCCACAGATTACAAGCACGCATTAGCTGCAGGGCATCCGTGTTTCTACCACAGCCAATCAGAAACCAACCACTAGGCTATGTAGGGAGGGACCACTGCCCTGGTTGCTAGGCAACCACCATCCATCAAAAAAACTATTGGTCCAATGCCTGGCCTCCCTTGCTACAATCCAGATGTTAAATTTCAGGCATTTGGAGTTAGAGAATGATTTACAAATGGAGTTCCAGAGTTCTTGTTCCACAACTCTGATCACCAAAAGATCTGCATAAATAGCCGTACTCCATTATTTGCATTCTTCCGTTCCCCACCCCGTTTCTTTACTTTTCTAGCCAGTAAGTCTATAGGCTAGGAAATACGCCACTCTGAGAGCTGTCCCAGAAGTACAGAGCATACATGCTTTACATTAGAAGAAGGGTGGGGGGAATCACTAAGGGCCGTTTAAATGAAGTAGACCCAACAGATACAAACTTGCCTAAAACTGCACAACTCATTCTCAGCAGTTGTTAATGTTATATAATGAGACTGTTGCATAAGTGTGCAGGACTGTGCTCAGCAAATTGGGGGTTCTTTCAACAAGCCACACGCATTGCCTTTGCAGCCCCCTGAACCTCCGAGATGATAGGAAACACAGCCAGCTCCTGGGAGCATCTGAGTCATTTTATAATTTAGAGTTGAAGGTTCTATGCCGTTACTAGCAAACTTCTCTCTCTATCCTTTCTCACTCTATCCTTTCTCGCTCATCAGTTGGCCCTGTTCTGTATGCTGAGGCCGGGCGTCTGAATGGCCTGCTCTACCAAGGGGCATCAGCAAGGCATGGAGATTAAATGTGTCAATTCATCCTGCGAAAGCAACTAGCAAAGTGACTCAGGTGGCTTCCTCAGGCTGCTTTCTAGCTTTAAAAGTTTGGTTTAGTTGCCTTGACATTAAACCAACTATCTCCTCACTGCCCCAATCTTCATGTTCAGTAATGGGAAGAGGCAAGAGGTCCCCCCTCCAGGGGAAGAACAGATGCTTTACATGTTGAAGGCTCTCCAGGGCTGGATTTTTGAAAAAGTTAATAGTTAACAGGAACATCTTCTGTCCTGCTCCAAAGGAAGGCATTGTGAACAGGAGAATTTGAACGCTGCACTAAGCCATGGTTTAGGGAAGAAACTGCAGCTGGCTAAGTTCTTGCAATCCGCAAACCTTAACCAATGGTTTGCAAGCCACCGCAGGTGGTTTTCCCTAACGCGAGCCAAATTGGCTCCTTGCTGACTTCAAAAGGCAAGTTGCCATCTGACCAAGGAACAGTTGCCTCCCTCCTCACTGGCTTTCAAGTCGAGGGAGCTAAGGCAAGTGCAGGCAGCCATCCAGCAAGATAGGGTTTCTTCCACCCTTTAGGGCTCCTGTATGCCAGCCCTTTGGCCTGGAGGGCAACTCGGCTGGCATTGTCCTTTCAGCTCTGCCAGGGGAAAGAATGTTACCATAATAGGCAGCGGACTCTCCCATGCCGCTTGGCATCCTTCCCTGCCCCCCCCCCGCTCACTTTCTTCCGCTCATCGGCCCCGCCACTTTCTCGCCTCTCTCCGCCAGGCGCACGCAACCCCGTCCCCACGACGCCCCCGGCACGCGAGTCCAGGGGCGGAGGAGCCTCTCCGCCGCCCCGCAACTGGCCAAGAGCCGACGCGGGGCCTCCCTCCTCCGGCCCAGACTGCGCGTTATTCCCCCAAGACCCTCCGAGCACCCAAGGGAGAGGCCGTACGGTTGCCCCAGCCGGGGCGCGGCGGCGCCTACCTCCGAGAGCCCCGTGTCCGGCACGGTCGGCACTGGCACGCTTGGAAAGCGCATGTAATACGGGCAGAGGGTGGCCGACATCAGGTCGGACTCCAGCAGCCCCTCTCCGAACCTCTGGTCGAAAAGGCGAGGCGGGAAAAGCGAAGGGAAGCCCATGGTCCGGCGGAACCAGGGGTGGTGGATGGCGATGTCCATGACGCAGGAGGGAACAGCAGCGGAGCTCTACCAGCCTAGCAAGCCTTGACTGCACCGCGAGACGCAGGCGGCGCACCGGGCCCGAGCGGCCCCTTTTATACCCGCCGCGGACCCGCCCACCCCGCCTGGAACTCGCTAGAAGGTTTTCGGCGCTTCGGGACAGAGGCGTTGGCGGCCGCGCTCGCCCCAGTTCCTCCGCGTCCAGGCGCGCCCGCGGGAGAGCCGGTCGTCTGGAAGCGGCAGGGACGGGACGGGACGGGACGGGACGCGTGCGAGCAAAAAGGGAGGCGGGCGTGGAAGGGCAGGCGGTCCAGCTTTGCCTTGCCTTGCCTTTTTCTGGCTCGGTGCGAGCGTTGGGTGGTCTGACCGCAGGTGGGCACGTAGAAAAGTTAAGGCCCGGCCGATCTATGAAAGTGGGCTGACTTGCGAACGTCTGGATTTGGGATTAGAAAAAGGGGTCATTCGTCTTTTCCAGGCCCATTTCAGACGTTAATTTATGCCCGGGGAGGAATGCGAAATAAGCACCTGCGAAACGATCGAGCACCGGCCCTCGCACGCAGGCTTTGAATGGGAGCGCGGTTCCCGCGAAGGCCTGGCCCTGGCCCGGCCACGAGAGGGCAGCAGGTGGTTATGGTGCCCTCTAGTGGCCGCCCGGGGTATTGCGACACATATCTGGTAGCCGTAGTCGCCGTAACTCGATCTACAGTAGCACATAGCCGGTGGGTGAGTCAGTGGAGATAGCCCTGGCCCGGCCTTTGCGTCGTGATTTCATCACTTCTTTAAAACAGCTTTTCTTAAAGAGCTTCAGAAGGCAAGAGACCAACTTTCCCATGTTTTTTGTTCTATTCATAGTTTTTAATTCTGTTTTAACAGTTTTGCTTTTTAATTGTTTTGAGGGTTTGGTTTTTGTTATTTTAACTGTGCGTGCCACCCAGAATCACATAGGTAAATCATAAATTTAATAAATAAATAATCTAGCCCAAAGGTCTTGGTTCATGCAGCACCCTAGTCCATGCCCAAATTAATCAAGATTAACATTAACCAAGTCTAACATGTCCTAATACAATAGGTAAATCTGTAACATGACCAGGTTAAGCATGTTACGTAGACCCAGCCAGTATCTTTAATTGAGAAAGGTCAGAGTTGTGTAGCAAATTATTATGGGATGGGAAGTGTTTTCCTTTTCATTCCAAGTTTTTATTTATGAATCTCTCTAAGCTTTGTATAACAACACAAACCAAAAGGGAATAAAACAGAAGCAACATGTTCAAGACAAAAAAATGGGCTTTTCGTGACTGAGTAACACATGGATCCACTCGACAACCATTTTAAGAAATAAGGTCCACACAGAAAGACTCAGCTTTAAAACACAGGATTTTGAATTTATTTTAGGAAGCAGAGGGCTGTTTTTTAATGATAATAATAATGCCCACATTCTCCCCAAACCTCCATCCTTTTAAAAATACAAGAGCCGGATGGCTGTCTTGGAGTACGCTCACCTCCCCAGCCTGATGTTTTCCAGATGTGTTAGACTACAACTCCCCTTGCCCCAGCCAGTATGACCCATGATTGGAAGACCAAGATAAGAAGAATGATTGTTCTCAATCGTGATGAGGCCCAGTCCACACAAAGTGTGTTCCACTGGCAAGGGAAGTTGCTTACATGTCTTGATCAAAGTCGTCTCACGCCCAACACAATTAGCTACTTCAGCAGTTTCTGTGTTGAGGGTGGTGAGATAGACTCTCTTGGAAGAAAACAGGGCATGCCAAGGGCCACCTGGGAGAAGAATTTGGGGAGGCTTGCTGCAAATGTGTAAGCACGCTTGGCGTATTGTTTTCATGGAACCCTGCATTCTGCAGAGCTGGCTCATGCATGTTAATTTATCATCTATGTTCATGCAGTGACTAACCAGTTCAAGAATAGACCTAGTAGCAGCATTAATGTAACGTATCAAGTTCGACTAATGTTAAAATTATTTTACTCCTTTTTTGTGATAGCTTAGCATGTTATGCTGGCCCGACCCAATGGATTAATTTAATATTTCAGTATATTCGTACATTAAATGAGTTAACTCAGCGGCTAACTTAAGCAGGTTGAATGAAGGCAATTATATTTTGAGGTTCTGAATCATACCAAGCCCTGCTGACTCCTGCTGAGAAATTTAATTCTGTTTCTTCAGATCCAAAGGAATATAACTCAGGGATGCATAAAGCCAGCCCCTAAGACTGTGTGGCTGGGTTCATACAACATTGATTATGTGCCATCAAATTGGCGTTGACTCTTAGCAACCACATAATTGCTTAGTTTTACATTGCTGCGTCTATGGCAAAACCAGGCAATTGGGTTAATTCAATAAACCATTGTTAACTATGGGTAAGTGTATCCTCCAAAACCAGTGGTTGGATTTGTGGAGCCCCATAAATCAGGCTAAAAAGAGTTTGGGTGGGTTATGATTCCATGTATTGTGGGAAATGGTAGTCTTTCTTAGTATATTATGGGAATAGCCATCATGTTAAGCCATAATATGGTTGGTTTATTTATTTTGACAAAGTGCCGTCACTATGTTTTGTTAATCTGGGTTTAGGATTGAGTATGTTGCATAAATCCAGATGGTCTCTTTGGTTAACCTTCGTATTTGTAAACCACAGTTCATGGCTTAGCATTGTGGGCAAATACAGCCAGTACCATTTGCTGGGAATGCAAAAAGGAGAACACTGTTAGGCACATGCCTAGCCTGTCGGCTTGCCAGAAAGGTTTCTGGTTGGAATCATAATCCTACCCAGGACTTTGATTCAATCCTGAAAATTCCTTCCTATGTTCTTACTGAGGCATCTCTGCTCTCCTGATGCAAAACTGAAGCTTCACTGGTTTGTCAAGATACACCTTGGTGGTTCTTCCTTAGGCTAACTTCTGTTCCCTGCCTCTTTAATTTTCCAACATGCTTATCAAACTGGTCTTTCCCTGAGAAATTCTCTGTCATTGTCTGAAACCAGCACACCCCATAAAAAGAACTGCGAGTCATAGCACACTTCATTTCAGCTGTTCAGATTCTCTACTTAAGCTGACATTTCAGGGAGGCAGAAAGCAAGCATGAACCAAAAGCTGTGTTGACAGGCTACTCTCGCTCTACATTCCTCACCTCCCCAAGCCCTAACCTGGAATTTAGCAATTATGTCAATTCCCCATTGTTATAAAGCAGCATTTTCGAACTTGGGTGCTCTCCAGAGGTGGACTTCAACTCTTGGAATTCCAGCAGAGATAATGCTGGCTGGGACATTGTAGAGGATGGTCAGGTTGGGGAAGGAAGCTCTCAACATTACTGTACTGGGAAAATCAGAATATGAATCCCCAAATGAAGGAGTAGCTAATCTGTTCTCATGGTCTCCTATGTTTACCATAAGGTTAAGGCCTGGATGTGCTGACTGGGAGTAAAACCCCAAGGTTTTATTAGTCTTATTCCAGAACATTTGGACTGCTCACATCTAGCAAAATGTTGACCATTCCCACTACTTTCCTTCTCTTTCCTAACAAAGATCTTGTTCATCCAGAACAGGGTTTCTCAACCTCAGCCACTTTAAGATGTGTGGACTTCAACTCCCAGAATTCCCCAGCCAGCTATCTGGCTGGGGAATTCTGGGAATTGAAGTCCATACATCTTAAAGTGGCCAAGTTTGAAAAAGACTGATCCAGAAGATCCCAGTTCCTTCATACATGGGCACCCATCACTCTCTCCCCACTGCTTTCTCGGTTATACTCACTACTCACTACTTAAGAAAATTTGAGCCACCTGTTTCCTTGGGAAAATAAAGCTTCGAATACTTTCCGATCTTCTCTAATCTCTTGCTACCCATGTCTTCATCTCTTTCCCTTTAGATGCAGACCAAGTTTTATTCTTGTTCTCTCTGGGGATTAATTAGGAACTGCATCCACAGGTGGTAGTAGCACATGGCTGACCCTGTCTGGGTTTGGAAGCTAAGCAGGGGTGGGTTTTGCTAATACTTGGGTGGGAGACCACTAGAAAAGGTCAGCACTATAGACTTAACTGAGAAGACAAAAATCTTTCTGTACTGAAGATTAGTATTGAGAAAACTACACAGATGAGCTCAGGAATATTTACTTTAGAGCTAGGAACTGGAGCAGGGGTGAGGATGAACAGCTTTTCATGGACCAGAGACTACATGTAACATATTGAGGAACCTACAGGCCATTTTTCCTTGAGTTTGTGTGTGTGTGGAAGTTCAGGGGTGCTTAGTTTGTTAAAAGTTAAACTGTATGATTTCCCTTCCAATTTTCTCAGCCTTGTGTCTCCAAATGGTGATACATTATTCCACCAGTGTTCAGTGTTCAGCAGAGACTCCAGGAGGTACAAGGAGAGACTCTAAATCAGTGTTTCTCAACCTCGGCAGGTTTAAGATGGGTGGACTTCAACTCCCAGAATTCCCCAGCCAGCCATGGGAATTTTTTGCAGTGGCCATTAAGCGAATCATGCAGTTGTTAAGGGAATCATGCAGTTCCCCATTGATTTCGCTTGCTGGAAGCCGGCTGGGAAGGTCACAAATGGCAATCACATGATCCCCAGGATGCTGCAACTGTTGTGTGAGCTGATTGCCAAGTGCCTGAATCGCGATCACATGATCGTGGGAATACTGTGACGGTTTTAAGTGTGAGGACCAGTTGTAAGTCCCTTTGTTCAGCACCATTGTAACTTCAAATGGCCGTTAAGAGAATGGTTGTTAAGTGAGGACTACCTGTAATGACAACCTGTTCCTGTTCCTCAGCCCACAGATTTCAGCCTCTTGATGAGGGACAATTTACTAGCAGGAGAGAAATAACAAGTCATTGTTGGAATCCGTCAGCGTGAGCCAATAATCAGTGGGAACTGAGTTATAGCAAATGATAGCATTCACACAACACTCCTAACCTGGTTATTGGATCTTTTTCTAGGCTCGCCTAAAGCACTGAGCCAAACCATTTGGGTTCATCTATTACCCTAAGCCACAAGAACGCTGACCAAAATTAACATTAACCAAAGTGTCCCTATGGTGCAAACACAGCCCTGGCATCTGACTGACTGTAAGAAATGGCTTCTGAGTACAGGAAATGTGGTTGCAACCCTCAGAGGCAGATCTTGCGGCAGGAAAATCGCATTAACGGATGGCACCCGCCCCAGTGAAAAGAAATCCTGGAGAGGTTTGTTTGGTGCCTCTTTTATTACTTTTTTTTGACAGCGAGCAGAATTTTCTGGAGGGTTTTCCTTCCCAATGTTTCAGTCTTGACGTCTGATGCTGCTTTTATGGTCTGGGAGCCGTTCACTTTTTTTCTTGCATTTACTTTTTCTTTCTTGAGGACAGCCTTGCTGGGAAGGCAATCAAAGGGCAATGTAAAAGCACTTCAGTACAAATACATAAAAATGAAAGGAAGGAAGTGCTCCTGCTATTGGGGTGGTGTTTTTCCAGGCCGGGGAAAAGCTTTGTTTGGTCTCAATCTAGAGCAGCAAAATGCCTGTAAAATAATTTGTTGTTGTTTAGTCGTTAAGTCGTGTCCGACTCTTTGTGACCCCATGAACCATATTGCGCCAGGCCTTCCTGTCCTTCACTGCCTCCCTGAGTTTGCTCAGTTTCATGCTCATTGCTTCAGTGATGCTATCTAACCATCTCATCCTCTGCCGTCCTCTTCTCCTTTTGCCTTCAATCTTTCCCAGCATCAGGGTCTTTTCCAAAGAGTCCTCTCTTCGCATTAGGTGACCAAAGTATCTGAGCTTGAGCTTCATTATCAATCCTTCCAATGAGCAGTCAGGGTTGATTTCCTTTAAGATTGACTGGTTTGACCTCCTAGCAGTCCAGGGGACTCTCAAGAGTCTTCTCCAGCACCACAGTTCAAAGGCATCAATTCTTCGGCGCTCAGCCTTCTTTATGGTCCAGCTTTCACAGCCATAACATTACTACTGGAAAAACCATAGCTTTGACTATGCGGATCTTTGTCAGCAAGGTGACGTCTCTGCTTTTTAATATGCTATCTAGGCTTGCCATAGCTTTCCTCCCAAGGAGCAAGCGTCTTTTAATTTCATGGCTGCAGTCTCCGTCTGCGGTGACCTTGGAGCCCAAATAAATGAAGTCTGTTACTGCTTCCATTTCTACCCCTTCGGAAAAAACAGCTCTACGACAAGTCCACTGTTTCTCAGACTGCACACATTTTGTCTTCTTCTCATCCTAAATCCTGCCGGAGCATCTTAGGAAGCAATTTCCCACAAGTCAAGCCACACAGGGCTGATACTGCTCTGCCCAGCCCTGCAGCAAACACTCTTCTTAAACTGCCAAGCAAACAATCCTTGTACGGGTTTCTCCAACTCTTGATGAACACACCCCGGATGAATTTTGAATTGACGGTTCCAGGCAAAAACGCGCTACCTTTGTGCCAAAGCAGTTTACCGTTCTAACATGCTAAGAACAAGTCACCAAGCGTGTATTGAGCCTTCTCCAGGGGTTTAACTAGTCCTTGTACTCTTCTGTCTTCCCTCAGGGCCTTCAATCTATCCAAAACAGAAAGAAGATCACACACACTTTCTATTGCAATAGTCCCTTAGCCAAGAATCTTCAAATCTGGGGACTGGGGAGCATGTTTTCAATTTGCAGAAGGGATGATGGGCAGTTTTGCAAAACAGTGCTACAGGATGACATTGTCAGTGACACGATGTACCGATTGGTGAAAATGCTCCCTGCTAGCTTCTCCAGCCCGTCTTTCATAGCATGCTTCTTTCTATTCCCTGCATATTTTACAGGGTACCACTTTCCCTTCATTTAAGTTTATTTTTAAAAGGAAGAAGTCAGGGCAGAGAGTCTGATGGGCAGAAAAGGAGGAATTTGTGGGCACAGGGGTGCCTGGGCATTCATTCCATTGGGGAGCCCAGCCCCAAGTCATTTTTTAAACAGTCTACAGCAGGGTTTCTCAACCTTGGTGACGTGAAGATGTGTGGACTTCAACTCCCAGAATTCCCCAGCCAGCTGGGAGTTGAAGTCCATACATCTTCAAGTCGCCAAAGTTGAGAAACACTGGTCTACAGTATTTGGCCATTTTTTAATATGTAATTTTTTAATGTGCTTTTGAAACTACCATATCAAAAAAATGGTCAAATACTGTAGACCAGTGTTTCCCAACCTTGGTGACTTGAAGATGTGTGGACTTCAACTGACATAATTACGCACGGGTACATTAGGCTGGGAACTCCCTCCTCAATTTCTTTGTTAAGAGTTCCAAAATTCAGGGATTTCCCTTGTGAGATAGATGAAGTTTGTCACTCCCTCCATCTCATGTAAATAAGAACACTTGAGCGTTAGGGCTATGCTGGTTAAATGATTCTTATGGTCCAATGCATGCGACTGCAATCCCACTTAGAAGCAGTTGGGTCTGAGTGTGATAATCACTGTTTTGCATTAAGATCTAGGAGACCCAGCTCCAAATTCATCCTCACAGAAGCCGTGTCAGCCCAACCTACTTCAAAGGGTTATTGTGGAAGGAAATATTGACATTTAACCAGCAATGAGTAAATAATGGAAAAAAAAAAACCTTAACTGTGTCTTTCTGATTTTTATTGGACCAACATTTTTTCTTTCATCTAATAGTTTCCAATGCAAAAAACCAGAAGCATGGACCTTCCCCATTTTTAGTCACTTAATCTGCAGCGCTTCCATCAGGGGTCTTAAAGAGGAGATACAAAGGCATCCTGTTTAAATTCAGACTTTGCCCATGTGGTGAAGGAGTCATTGAAACCATCAAACCTGTTTTATTATACTGTCCATTTTACACTGACACTTGCCGTGAGCTGCTAACCCCACACCTAATTAAATATCCTGGTCACTTTCACATTCAAATGATTTCATTTCCTTAAGTGTGGCCAGATTTTGTCACGTTATATGTAAGATGTGCAGCAGATTGTCGGATTGATCTGTTTACCTAATAGGTTAATCAGTATCAGTTTTATGTATGTAACGTGTTTTATGGACTGGTCATTGACTGCCATAATTTTTGCTGTCGCCTAGAATTATGCAACACTGATCTCTGTTGCTTTCAATTTTAAAAGGAAATAAAGCATGATATTATATGCCATAGCTCTGTCTCGAAACTATCTCTTTGATTTACAAGAAGTTTAATAGCTGACACTGCTATTTATGATTGGGAACTATCTCTACGCCAAAACTTACTAGGTACATCAACTTGACCCATTTATGTTGAACTAGAAATCACATTACCCACTTAGGGTATTATTGCCCAATTAGTCAGTATTGTCAGTGGATAATATTACATTGGATAAATCATATGTTCAGTTCCTCCATCCTAGTGATGTTACAGCAAATCAGTGCTGAGTCTCTTTCTGTTCTTCACAATGGGAAGAATGCCAAATAGTGATATCAGAGCGATGGCCTACGTCAGAAATACCAGCGCATCCACGCAGATTTCCAGCTCACACTTTTCCTCATGCAGGGGTGGGAGGGAAGAGGATAAAACATTAAGCTCTTGCCTACCAATCAAAAATTTCCCCCGACTTCTGAAAAATCTCACAAAGTTCCAGAATTTTGCACAGGCTATGGATTCCTGAAAATCTTAGCATCAGCATAAACGCTCATGCTCACTCCTAGCTTTTGCAAAAAAACCAAGCAGATTCAAAATACCGGGGAAGCATCTGAGCCCCATTAACGCCAATAGGATTAAAGCATACCCCGCTTTTGTTAGAGCTGACTTGTTGTGGGGAAAGCTTCATCTTAAATGATGTTGGAGGAAGCAGACCATGTTGAAAAATGAAAGTGCATCCAAGATTCTAGGGAAACCAGTTTTTAAATTAATGCTCTTAGCTTTGTCTCAAGGGCACCCATTCTATATTAACTTGGTCTCTGAGGATCCTGTGCTTTGCAGAGGATTCTACAGCACGTTGGCAGGATGCGGCCCAGGCATGCTGAATGTTGCCGTTGCCCGCAGCAGATATGATAATCCCTGAATGCACAAAGGAAGCCTTGTGCCACCATAAAGACGGCCACATTGTGCTAAAAACTAAGGGTGGCTCCTTTTTTGAAGCCAGCAGAGCCTTTTCCTACAGTACTTACCTTTGTGCATTAGAAAAGCAAACCCGGTAATGCAATTCCCACAGAGGTTTAGCATAAACAAAGCCACACACACACACACACACACACACACACACACTGCAAATGAGAAAATTACACCCTGCCGGTATTTGTGATACAGCTGTACTCATTTTGCAGCACTGCTGCTTCTCTCACTGTTGTTCTCAGTTTTTCTCCAAAAGTTAAACTCAGATTATAGCCACCCTGGCCCTAATTTTGCATTGGCAGAAGCCCATTTTTGTCATTTTATGAATCACTTGGTTTGGTAGCTTGGAAGTGAGGGAGTGAAAATCAGAGCGCTACCATCTCGGTTGCCTTTGGATTGCCAGCACGTTATGCTTTTAAAAAGGACATGCCAGGGAGATTTGTGGTGGGAGAGGAATAGGAATTTTGTTTGCAGCTCCCAGAACTGAATCAATCTGCAAAAATAGAACTATCTTCCTTTCTTGTCGTTTGTCTTTACTTAAAACAGCAAACATACACACACCCAAAGGCTGCCCTTTAGTGCAAAAAGTATGGCAGTTTGCCAACGCAGCATCACATTTTTGACCCCTTAAGCATCTATGAGCAAGCAAAACCCACCTAGGGCTCTCAGATGTAAATTGTTGTGGATTTTCCAATCCCTTCAAATCACAACTGCAAGATATTAGCAGCGCAATTCTCTACCACCCCAAGGCAGGAAACCATAATGAAAACCAAGGCAGGAACCACATGAAAACCATAATGAAAATGCTAAAATATGCTCAATGTAATTTTTATAAAGCAGAAGCACACAAGAGATATGTCTGCCCTCTAACTCTTGCCCGTTGCTGCTTTTCTCCCCATATTAGGTATAACTACAACTGAAGAGAGCCAGATGGGTGCGGTGGTGAAGGTGCTGGTCTAGAAACCAAGAGACGGTGAGTTCTAGGCCTGCCTTAAGTGCAGAAACCAGCTGGGGGACTTTGGGCCAGTCCCTCTCTCTCAGCCCAACCCACCTCACAGGGTTGTTGTGGTGGGGAAAATAGGAGAAGGCAGGAGCATTAGGTATGTTCGTCGCCTTGAGTTACATATATAAAAAGGTGGGATAAAAAAAACTATAGTAATAAGCTACCCATTGCTGCATAGAAATTTCTGAGTTCTACAAACTGCCAGTTAGGCAAATTGTCCTCTTATGTTCATTGTACTCCTCAACTTGCAGGTCAGTTAAAGATTTAACACATGCATTCATGCAACTTGCAAAGTCTAGATAATTTTATCCTTTGTTAGACTTTTTTAATGGCTTAGCATATTGTATGAACCCAGGCCTTTGGCTAATTTACGGTTGAGGATCCTGTAGTTAAGAAGTGGGATAATTCAATAATCAAGTTACACAGATTGTGAGAACACTATCTGATCGTGGCTTTTTTCAGTCTGGTACCTTCCAAAGGGGTTAGCCTCCTACAATCCTTAGCTAGCCCCCAAACTGAGCTACAATCAGTAAGATGATATATTGATAAACATTTTACTTCTTTTTTAAAGTGTGATGGACCAAAGTAGATGAGAAAGCAAACTCTTCAAGCCTCAATCAGTCTGGAACAATTTAGCATTGAGTAGAGCCCTCTGAATCCACATTCAAGCCATGTAGCTTGTTACAACACCACGAAAAAGAATATCACTGGTCAAGAACAAAGAAGCAGCATGAAGTTCATGCACTAGTCAGACACCTGTTTTGACCAAGAGGTTTTCTTCCCACACCACCTAGCACTTTCTCACAACACCATCACACTGAAAGCCAGCAGGAACAGATCACCATATGTTTATTGATCATCTTTTGTAGTCAAGGAGACCCAGAGGTGATGATTCAGGGGACCATAGAGAAGAGGTGGCCCCACCATAGTTTACCACAGTGTAATCCCATCCTGGGTTCCATGAAAAGGAGAAATTAGGAAAACAGTGGCCAGGTAGCTATTCAAGGAGTCCAGCAGTAAAATGCAAAGCTCCATGTTGATGATCTCAAGGAACAAGGCGTATCAGGGGATGCCCAACGGTATGGTGAAGGAAAGATAGTCACCAAGTTCACCCCACTCGGCCCGACGTGCCTGGAAGATGCTGATCCACGTTGTGAGCACAATCACCCAGAAAAGGAGACCTAAGGCTGACCGCTGGACATCTGAGAAGAGGTGGAAAGAAAGGAGCAGAAAATATCAAGTATTCCTTTCCTTCTTCAATGCTCTCTCCCCCCTCCCAGCTCCTCATCAAGAACTGGGGGCTGGCCAGGGCTTTTGACTTAGGAAATACTGTACATACTAGGTTACCCTCTCCCCCCCAACCCCACGGGCAACTCACAGCGCCTGATCTGAAGCTGCTCAGTGTACGCCGGTGCAAAAAAGGCCTCTCGGAAAAACCAGAGAACATTCACCAGCCACAGGAAAGGGAGCAGAGCAAAGCCACCTAAAGAAGGGAAGAAAGACATTACCCACCAACCACCCTGTTAGAATTTTTTTCCAGAGATGGTGGGGGAAAAAGATTTTCTAAAGGGCTGTAAGAAGTCTCAAACATCAAGAGTCCATTTGTCCTGATTGCTTTTCCTATTCAAAAACAACTTACCATTTCAGAAAGGAGGTAAAGGGTGTCTGAACCGCAGTCCCTTGTTTTCCACTGGGTATATTTCCAGATGCCTGCACTCCTTAGCTCCCTAAGTTTAGATCTGTTCCCCCCAACCACGACCCAGCTCGCTCCACATTCTCACCACCACAGCCTACAGAGGTGGATGAGGTTAAAAGAAGGGCAACAGATCCAGAGTGAGCAACCAAGTTGTGACAAGCTGTGGGGATCTCCACACAGATCTCCCTGGCATAAGCCCAGTCAGGGTCTTTTTAAGATTCCTGGACACCCAAAGTTGAAATTGTGTGCAACTTTTTTCTCGCTACACCCCGTTTTAATGTTTTTTGTCCATCACCTGAAAATTGAGAGTGCGTGAGGAAGCCTAAAATAGCAAAATAACTCTCGTGAGTTTGGTGTAGGGGCCAAAGTGCTGGACTAGAAACCGGGAAACCGTGAGTTCCAGTCCTCTCTTAGGCACAAGAGCCAGCTGGGGGACTTTGAGCCAGTCTCATTCTCTCAGCCCAACCTACCTCACAAGGTTGTGGTTACAGGGAAAATAGGAGGGAAGAGCACTAAGAATGTAAACTGCCTAGAGTTGTCCAGATATAAAGGCAGGATAAAAATCTCGTAAGTGCCAATCAAAATTTAACAGGTTAGTTTCCCTACCTGGAAAAGAACTTATTAGGTAGGGAAACCAACCTGTTAAATCCCTCCAGTCCTTTCAAATACTAAATTATACTTCAGAGAAGTGTTTATCAAGCAGGGCAACTTAAGAGGTGTGGACTTCAACTCCCAGAATTCCCCAGCCAGCCAGCCAGCCAGCCAGCCAGCCAGCCAGCCAGGGGAAATATATTCCCCTCAAAAAAGAGTTTCCAAGAGCCGGAGATTTTACTTCATTTGGATCTAGTCACGTATACAAATGGTCAGAGTCCATTTTCCTTATACTTTGGCTGCTTGAGCTACACCAGTATTCTTCAAACTTGGCAACTTTGAGAGGGGTGGGCTTCAACTCCCAGAATTCCCCAGCCACGCTGGCTGGGGAATTCTGGGAGTTGAAGTCCGCCCCTCTCAAAGTGGCCCAGCGTGAGAAACACCGACCCACTTCCGAGAGGAGCGCTGAGCACCCTGCCCATTGACCCCTTTTTTCGAAAGGACCCCGGTCCCACCACACCTGGCGCCCCGCAGAGACCGAGGGCTGCGTCCCAGGGGCCGCCGGGCCCCCCAAGGCCGCTCTTCCCCCCGCCCCCCAATCAGGCTGCGCCGGACCCGCCAGCACCGGCTCACCCAGGTAGTATTTCCGACAGAGGTTTAGCTTCTCTTCGTTGGAGACGCGCTCCAGGTTCATGGTGCCCGCGGCTGGCGGCCCCCCAGTCCCAAGACAGGAGGAAAGGAGGCCCCGCGCTGGAGACGGTGCGGGGCTAGAAGGACCGGACCGGACCCGCGTCGCTCGGCTCTCCCAACGCCCGCGCGCCGGAGCCCCGCTCCCTCCCTGCGCAGCTCCTTCCGGGCCGAAAGCCCCGCCCCGCCGCACCCCTCCCTTCCCCGCCGCCAGGAACTCTGGGAGCTGTAGTCCGCGCGTCGCCGCGAAGCGCCCCGCCAGCGACTGGAGGCGTGGCAGGCGGGCATGCGGCGCGGGGGTCACCCCGGGCTCCCGTTCTCCGGGCTTGCCCAGCACGCCCGAGCCAAGAGGCGCAGCAGCCGCCGCCCCCAAACCAGGTTCAGACGAACACAGCAGCCCCTAGGCTGGTCGGCTTCTGATGGTTTTTCTTGAAGGGTGTTAGGTGCGCAGTAAGGAATACTTTCACAGAGAAAAAGTAAAGTGAATGGGGAAAGGAGGGAAAAAGCAGAGGCAAAAAAAAATGAAGGCAGGAAAAAGAAAAGAACAGAAAATGCGAACAAATATATATGAAGTGGCTTCCGATCTTCCTCTCAGCAATTATATATACAATTCTAATCAAAGCTTTCTAAGATTACATCATAATTCCCTTCTTTCTATAACCCAATGCTTCTCAACCGTGGCAGCTTGAAGGTAGGTGGACTTCAACTCCCAGAATTCCCCAGCCAGCTTTGCTGGCTGGGGAATTCTGGGAGTTGAAGTCCACCTATCTGCAAGCTGCCAAGGTTGAGAAACACTGCTATAACCTATTCCTTCTAAGCACCAAAACCATAAGTCACAAAATCATTTCCTTTTTTACGCAAAAAGTCCATTAGGGCTTTCCAGGCATCGATGAATGCCAAGAACGCCCTTCCCCCCCTCTGCAGCCCCCAAATTTGGGACTGATCAGCGGAAGCGCGTGGCGTACCTAGAGCCACTCACCCTCCAACACCTCCCAGGTCGCTTTGGACGACAGGTCCTCTCCTGCTCAGCTTTTCCCCAGCTGTGGCTCATAGGATTTGTGATCCGAGATGCGGCACCCGACCGACTGCCTCCCTCCTCGCTCGCAGGACGCCGCGCTGCACGCTCGAAATGCGCACGGCTGCACAGCGACGCGCGGTCCTTTGCAAGCTCCCCCCCAGGAAAAGCAGCCCCGGACAGCTGCTCAAGGCCACAATTCGGCCAAAGCAAAGCGAACGAACAAAAACAAGGACGCTGGAATGGGAATATCCAGGAATTTTTTATTCCATCCAGAGCCGAAGCTGCGCGCCGCCCGACCGCTCTGCAAAGCCCCGCTTTTGAAATCTGGAGGGCGAAACCACGCCGGCCGCAAGGCACGCTGGGATTTGGTGGCTCGCCGGAGGAGAGGATGCCGGTAGTTTGAGTTCTTTCGAAAGGGCGTCACGTGCGGGGAGCGGGCGGGGCCGTGCGTTCCCCGCTTTTCTCCGTTCGGGCGTGGCGCCGGTCGTGGTTTAAAGGAAGTGTGTTTTTCCCCAAACTGGGCAACTTTAAAAGGTGTGGACTTCAAGTCCCAGAGCTCTCCTGGGGAAAATACTGCTTTAAAACGAGTGACACTAAAGGGAACCAAAGGCGCGATCTGCTAGGGTTTATCAGGCGGCGTGGAGCGTGTATCTTTAGCCTCAAGAACAATTTCCGGTTTTTCATCAATGCACCGAGCTTTGGGCAATATGCGGAGCCTCTCCAAAGCGGTCGTTAACATTAACCGAGCTGAGCGTGTTCTGGGAATGCAGCTGCTAGGCTCGGAGCCGATCCCTGGGTTGGGTTGTGTGAATGCCAGCTGTGCCTACAGGAAAGGGATCTTCGTTGTATAGTTGAGTGTTTTTCAAACTTGCAACTTGAAGAGGGGTGACTTCAACTCCCAGAATTCCCCAGCCAGCATTCAATTCTGGGAGTTGAAGTCCACCCCTCTTCAAACTCTTGCGGAGTTTGAAAAACACTGGTACAGCTCAAGCGGTCGAAGCCTGGGGAAAGCGGACTCCAATCATTTGTATATGTGGCTTGATCCAAATGAAGGAAAATCTCCCGCTCCTGGAAACTTTTTATGTCCCTGCAGTTTTAGTGGCCATATACGGAAGGGGTTTGTCACACGGATGTCTACAAGGGTCCAGATGCTGACCTGTGCAATGACACCACACAAATGCTGCCGTTGTGTCTTTCGGGGCCAACACCAGATGCAAGCACAAACGCTACAACTTAGGTACTTGTGTCTGCTGTTCGGATGGCAAGATGCAACGGCAGCATTTGTGTGACATTACTGTGCGTATGGAATTGCACGTGGCATGGTTGTGGAAGCTGCTGGTTTGCCACTGTGTTCTTCCACATTGCTTTTTCAACTTCCCTGTCCAAGTATCATGGCTTAACCTTTGACTCCAGATGATGTCAAACAGGTGCTGCCAGACACGTTTAGCTTCAGCCTTGCAATATATTCTGAATTTGGGAAAGATGGAGTAAATTCTTTCTCTGGCACACAGACCCTCCAACTTCAAAATTTAATATAAAGAGGTTATGCACCCAAGTTCACAACCAATGTGGAAACACAGGCCAGCTTGTACATAAATGTTTGGAAGTACAACTGCATGTCACTGAGCTTGTATGGCTTGAGGTGTCTGAATTCTTTAAAATCCTGGCTCGTTGCTCTGTGTTTTTTTTAGGAGAAACAACCTAGAGATGCCAATTCAAACATGGCTTGCATGGTCAGTTCAGTTGCACTTAGTGGTAGGAGGCAAGGAGAAGCTTTCAGGCAGCAATTATCAATGTTTAAGAGAAGCCAATATTCGCAATTCTGTAATAACCAAGGAAAGTTCATTAAATCACAGATCCACCAATGTCCCCCTCCAGAGAGGTTTTGTTCGACATTCACAATCTCACAGAAAACATTCTCCTTCATCCTGGAATTAAAGCAACTGAAGCCACGAGGACAGCCTTGTGTCAAAATTGCATTTTATTTAAAATTATACCAACAAGAATCCAACCCTTTCCCGTCTGAGTTGACTGAGCATCTTAAATAAAAAAGTGCATAGAAAATAAACAGGTTTAGAAATTTGTACAAGTATTTACATCCTCCTGGATTTGATGTTTTGTTTTTCTTCTTCTTTAAAACAGAGAACTTATCTTGGAGGAAGGAGAGAAATCACAAAATTTAAAAGTACAAAATAAAAGATTGTTCTCGCCCCATAGGATTGGGGAGGGGGGGAGGAGGAGGGGAAAGAATCAGGTCTATGAAGCAGAAGGGCACAAAGAAGAGGTCGCTCTTCCCCTGTCGGCCCTGTAACCTCTGCGTGTCATAATTTCAAGCCAAAAAAGGACGGAGCTGCCACTAAGAGCTTTCCCTCATCACCCACAAAATGGGCATCACGGATGCTCTTTGGAGATGACTGAGGCCCTTGGAGTCACACACTTCAAGGAAATAAAGGGATGAGTCAGCAACGCAGCAGCCCACCTAGAAAGGTATGCCATGATTAAGCTCCCTCCATGCCACTGGGCACGCCCTCCCGCTGGCACCGGGAAGAGGCTGGGCCGGGGGATGGATCGGGAGAGCCGGGGGAGGGATCAGTCTCTAGTTGAGGAAGCGACGGCAACGCTTGGCCCCACAGTTGCATGGAAGCTTGCTGCCGGCGTCTTCAAAGGGGAACTTGTAGTCGTAGGTGAGCTCCTCACCCCGGAAGATCCGCCGCAGGGCGAAGATGACGATGTGCTTCTGGCCCTCGACGTGGATGACGCGGGAGTAGCAGTTGGGCTCGCAGGAGTGGTTGATGAAGCGGGCGGCGTTGCCGTGCATGGTGGCATCCACCACGTCAAAGTCGTCAATACGGAACATGTAGCATCCAATGCCCTGTGGGGATGAAGAGGGAAGTTAAGAGAGTCGCCACAGTGGAGAACCCACGGAGCTCAGAGCTGAGCGGTTGGCTTCTTGGTTACGGACTCCAGCTCCTGAGAACTTTGGACCCTGGTCCTCATGAACGAGGAGAAAAGTGGGACATGAGTTCCACCACATGTTCCAGAATGAGCGGAAAGCTTGAATGGTGAACCACAAGCTTGGAAGGATAAGGTTACCTAGGTTGATAATGAAATGCCTGCAGGAAGAGAAGCATGCTCAGAGAACACCAAGGACCCATCAGAGCTAAGAGTAGAACAAGCTGGGAACCATGGTACTTCCTTCCCAGCACGCACACCCTTCCTTTCCGCTTCCTTCATCAGCACTACCTTGCTGTCATAGTACTTTTCACGCTTATCGGTGAGCACCGAACGGATGACAATGCCGGAGTACTCAATCACCATCTCGCCTGCGTCAATGTTGCGCTTGCAGAACAGGCCCCGGCCATGGATGGCTGACCTAAAAGAGGGAGGACATCTGACATGTGAGAACGAACAAAGGGGATACAAATTAACCCAGCAGGCTGGCAGGACTTTTGCTTTCTGAGATCCTGAAACAAGTACAGAACGCAGCTTTGCCTACACTTTGTCTGGAGGACTTAGAGAAGGAGTGACCCCTTCGAAGCGTTACCTGTACACTCCCACAGCCTCTTTGGAAGTTTTCTTCAGGTGTCGAAACCTCATGGCCATGGGTAGCTCCAAGCTGGTGGCCCGCCTAAGAATAATAGATCAGGTCAAAAACCACACAGCACAATTGGCTCTTTGACAGTTACTACACAAGATCCGGTGAACAGACACAAGATTTTGGGCAGGAAATACCCCCCCTTTTTTTAGTACAATACTTTGGTACATATATGACACAAATATTATTATAAGGGATACTTGGCTGTTCAGGCTCTTAGTCTTACTGGTTAAAGAAGAAAAAGCACACTTTTTAAAAGTTTGCATGATTCATATCTCATCCGCCTCAAATTAACACACAAGCCATCAAAAATTGAGATTTTGCAGGCTATATATGAACAGATATGGGTTCAATCCAGATCTAATTATATGCTATCCTGTAGATCTACTGAAATCAATGTAACCTAATTAAGAGTTAATTAACCTGATATCAATGGTTCTTCCCTCCTCATGAATGAATCTGTACCTATAACGAATACCACAAAATCTGGAGAAAAGGTTGGTGGTTTGCAAAATAGTCAAGTTCAGGACATTTACACATTCCTCCTTTATCAGGAAAATGGGTAGTCACCTCTCCACTAACAACTAACTTGCTAACAGGTGATTAGCAAGAAGATCAAGGGATCCTTATCCTAATGAACTTAAAGAGGTAAATGGATCCAGTTGCCAAGGTTTCTATAACATAACCCCTGGTTTTCCTTTCAATAAGCCTGACTGTGAGAATCTAATTTTCTTGGTTGTGCACAGTTGCGACATTACCCAACCCAAGAGTCATGATCGACGATACGATGTTTGCTCCAACTCCAGGACAATGACACTGGGAGGGCCTCTTTACCTGGTGGATTTCAGCTGTACTTCATCCTCTTCTTCATCATAAGGGCCACCCTCAGGAAGCACACGATGCTGAGATGCTAAGAAGTTGAACATGTCAAAGGTGCATTTCCTGAAGGAGAAGGAATAGAGGATGGTTCAGAACCCAAATGGATTCTCTGCCCTTTCCTCTTTCAATCACCATTTCTCGCCTACACATTCTAGCCTGCTTTCCAAATCTACTGGATAAGCAACCCCTTTCTGTTGCTGCACAGCCTTCGCCATATCGAAGCTGGCTATTGCCCACACCCCAAAAAAAGGAAAGTTATTCATCCACCTGACATAGACTTCAGCCCGGGCACAGCCATGAGGATTAAGAGGCAGCTCCTCTTCCTCGCCTTCATGCTGGTGGTATCGGAATTTATACTTGTGGCAGGCTTTGGCACCATACAGCTGTTCCACCAGGAAGATGACGGCATCGTGATGCATCCCCAACATTCTCACTCCATTCATTCCTGTAAGGAAAAATAGGGGTGTGCAATTCAGCACCCAGGCCTGATTCTAAGATGTCCTGTTTTCACAGAAAAAAGCCTAAAGCTATTTCTATCTGTCTGTCTGTCAGTCATATTTATATAGCCGCCCATCTCACGCAAAGTGATTCTGGGCGGTGTAAAACAATTAAAAAAATAAATACATAAAAACAACTACATATAAAAAACTGTAAAAACACACAAAACAGGAGGGGATAAAATTAATAAGGGAGCCATCGTAAAATCTCCTGGTCCCCTGGGAGCCACAGGCCTGATCACATAGCCAGGTCTTAAGGGACTTAGAGAATATTAAGAGGAATGGAGCTAATCTCACTTCTGGGGGGAGAAGATTCCACAGGGCGGGCGCCACAGCAGAGAAGGCTGGCCTCCTGGGATCCGCCAGATGTAATTCTCTAGCAGACAGGATCCGCAGCATGCCTTCTCTGCCAGATCTGATGGGACAGGCAGATGTAATTGGGGAGAGGCAGTCCCTCAGATAACCCGGCCCCATGCCATGAAGGGCTTTAAAAGTCAAAACCAGCACCTTGTATTGGACCTGGAAGCAAACTGGCAACCAGGGCAGCTCGCAAAGCAGAGGTGTAACGTGTACCACCCTAGGGGTACACATAACTGCCCGCACCGCTGCATTTTGCACCAGTTGAAGCTTCCGAATACTCTTCAAGGGCAGCCCCATGTAGAGGACATTACAGAAATCCAAACAGGAGGTGACCCAGGCATAAGTGACAGTGATTAGGTCCCTTTGATCTAGGAATGGGCACAACTGGCGCACAACACAAAGCTGTGCAAAGGTCCTCCTAGCCACAACTGCCACCTGCTCTTTGAGCAGGAGTTGTGAGTCCAGGAGGACCCCCAGATTGCGCACAGGGTCTGTCTGGGGCAGTACAACCCCATTCAGTACCAAAGATGGCATAACTCTTAGCACCAGAAGGCCCCAGAACCCACAGCCACTCAGTCTTGCCAGGGTTCAGTTGAAGCCTGTTGTTCCTCATCCAGACCCTCACAGCCTCCAGGCACCAGGATAAGACGTTCACAGCATCGCTTAATTCACCAGGGGCAGAGATGTATAATTGGGTATCATCAGCATACTGATGATACCTCACCCCATGGCGATGGATGAGCTCACCCAGCGGCCTCATGTAGATGGATGAGTTCACCCAGCGGCCTCCCCAACCACCACCGACTGGAATTGGCCCTGGAGGAAGATGAACCAGCACAACGCAGTGCCATCCACCCCCAATCCTCTGAGCCAATCCAGAAGGATACCATGGTTGGTGGTATTGAAAGCCACTGAGAGGTCAAGTCAGGCAACTTTTATTACCTGCAAAGGACAGGTGTTTGAGCCGGGCATTGGTGCGGGCTTCCTGGACCTTCTCAATCACTGCCTTCCAGGCACCTGAATATAAACAGAATACAAATGATTAAGAGTGGTCTAGACAATTCACTGCAAACATAATCACCTCTAAATGTATACGTTGGGCACAGGGGTATGTCTAGAAACTCCAAAGGATTCTCAAGCAAACCTATCATGACTGCAGCTGACACCCCAAGAAAATTCAGCCCATCAGTCCTGAGGGAGTTGATGGAGTTTTGCAGGCAGTGCAGAGCACCCAACAGAACGACCAAAGGAATTCTGCCAAGGCTGGTCCCTCCTCACCATCAATGCTGTCAGCCTGCACGTTGAAGCCATCTTCGCTGGTGATCTCAAAACACAAGTGGGGCTGCGTTTTGCGGGGCATCTCATTTTCTTTGTCCTCCTGTTTCAGATTGTCTTCATCTGAGCTGGAAAGATCTCCTAGGGGCAAAAAAAGAGGCCCAAATCCTTTTTATTATACTGTGTGGAGACTGCCTGTGTGAAGATCTTTGGTAATGGAGTGGCATAGGGAGGGAGAGAGAGAGGGCCCAATATGGGGGCAGAGGGAAAACAAGAACCTTTAAGGATCTTTTGAAAAAAAGGAGTGCTGTGCACAGAATTGTCATCCCACATAAAGCACAGCATTTCAAAAACTAGCCTTGGGTTGAGACTTTCCCAGAAGTACATCTCACCTAAGGTACTTCTTAGGCCCATTCTCTCCAGATGTGGTTGGAACTGCAACTTCTAGGATTCCAGAGGGAGGTATATTGTCTGTTCAAACACTGAACCTATGTACCCACATTGGCTGCTCTATAGTGCTAGGATGACCGACTGACCAATGCATTTGTGTTAAGTATCCATTCTAACTTTCTGCATTTATACAGGTAGTCCTCAACATACGACGGCAATCAGGACCAGTATTTCCACTGCTAAGCAATGTGGTTGTAAAGTGTGACTGCATTGCTTAGCGACAGCAATCGCTGCAGTCCCAGTTGCTATCATTAACAGAATCCCATGGTCATTAGGCGAGGCAATTTCCTGCAGGCTTTCCACAACCAAGTCAGTGGGGAAGCGGGCAGGAAGTTGCAAGTCCCAGGCGGTTTGCAAGCAGGCTGACAGGTAGGTAAGTGGCTGCTGCCAGGTGGGGGAGGGCATGAGGGGGTCTGCAAGGATGCGAGGGAGGTGTATTGAGGGTCAGGGAAGGTGCGTGGGAGTGCGAGGGAGGTGTGGCAAGGGTTGGGGTGTGTGCGGGGGCACAAAGGAGGTGCAGTGAGTTAGGGAGGCACGGCAAGGGTCAAAGAGGGTGTGCAGGCGTGCGAGGGAGGCTCAGGGAGGGTGTGCAGGGGTTTGTGAGTGCCCAGTGTGGCACAAGCACAGAGGGACTGTGGGAGGGGGTGTATGTGGGAGGAACTTACCCCAGCGACTTGCAACCTTCCCTGCTGACTTCCCCATTGACTTTCATGTGACCGTGGGAGTGCTGGGATGGCCGGAACTCTGAAGACCAGTCGTAACCACCATTTGTTCAGGGCCATCATAACTTCGAACAGTCGCTGAACAAATGGTCGTAAGTTGAGGACTACCTGTACTGTCTTTCCTCCATGGAGCTCAGCTCAGGATCGCCTATTCTTTTCATATATGTATGTATATATGAAAATGATATACATATATATGCAACATATATGTGATATACACACACACACACACACAAAAATATATTTTTTTTAAATGGGTCATGTTGAAAACAAGGTATGTGGGACCTGATGCTGAGATCAATCATTGTTAATGTATTACTGTATATTTAAATCTATATTCTTATGCTACTAAAACCTTAAGAGTTCTTCTCTACTCCTAAACAATAATCGTCACAACCATCTCGGCAGGTAAGTTAAGCTGAATGGCTGTTCCAGGACTACCCATTACATTTTATGAGCAAATGGGGATTTGAACTCTGGTCTCTCAGACCTCCATCTGAAAGCTGTAATTTCCACACTACGCTGGTTATCCCCATTGGTTATGTAAAACTGCCATTTTATCCTTGGGTTTATGCTGGTCTAGGACCATAATAAAGACTGATTTGGTTATTCCTAGATGTATCTATCAGGAACTAGCCCACCCCCTCCCAGCATTTATGGACCCTTTTCATCGAACCAGACATGGCACAAGCAGAAGGCTCTACCTGCATATCTGTGCCAGACATGTTCCAGCATAGACTTCTGGATCTGCTCCGGAGATCCAGGATGAGAATGCAGTGCTGCCAAGGAAGGAGAATGCTCCATCGGAGACCTGCAGAGGCACCGAAAATGAAGGGTTAAGAGCCAGAAGCAAACAAAAACCAGAGCTCCTGTAGCTTGAGGCCAAAACACTTACAGCTCGTTTTTGCTGACGACGCTTGCCTCCTCTTTGAACGCATCCAGGTTTAGGACGCCCTTTGCTGTGGGCGTCTTCATCCGTACCCTCCCAATGCTGTAGGGCAAAGGGGCCATTTCAATAGATACACACGCGTACACACACACACTTGCATAAACAGACACTTGTGCGAGGGAAATCAGTGCTATTGTGCTATTTCTGCAAGGCTGCTGATCACAGAAGCTGGCTGGGTCACCGAGCAGCAGAGCTCTCTTCAGCCAATCACGCAGCTGCAAGTGACCGAGGCTCCAAACACCCGACAGCGGATTCAAAGAGATGAAGGTGACTTGGAATTGGGATTTGCTGCATTTTTGTCCTTATGGAGAGTAAACAAGTAAGGAATGGTGGGAGGACTGTTTCAAATCAATGTATATTGTGATAGAAGAAATGCGTATGCCTCACTGGAATGGAAAACCTTACTCACACCTTCTATTTATTAACATAAAACATATATAGGCTCCTCTTCACCAAAACTGGTTCCAGGACAACTTACCAAATTAAAAAAATCAAAACTGTACAGCCACATAATAAATGAGCCTCCCTCTAGTTGTCATCATTTTTCCTCCTTGTCCTCCATGGAGGGAAGCCTTTTATCCATGAACTGAGGGGAAAGCTTCCTCGGTACTCAACTCCTGAACCCTTTAGGACAATGTTTCTCAACCTCAGCAACTTTCAGATGTGTGGACTTCAACTCCCAGAATTCCAGGAGGCTGGGGAATTCTGGGAGCTGAAGTCTGAATGTTGCTGAGGTTGAGAAACAGCGCTTAGGATCTCAAAAACAAAAATGAATGCCTTGAACAGAGTGAAAAGTGGAAGGTAGGCAGCAGGCTCCTGGTGAGATCAGAATCAAAATCCTCTGGAAAATCCTTGCAACTCTATCTGGACTTCCTGCAAAATCAGCTCTGTGAATCGTTATCACATACTATAGTAGTTTGATCAGGAAGTGACCAAGGCACAGATAATTTGTGAATGGATTCTCCCTGTCCATGATAGGTTGTAGCTGGTGCTGGGTTAGAAAAAGGTGGACCCTATTAAAGTTGTAGTAGGTGGGAAGGCATCCTACAAGCTGCCTGTATATAGACAACTCCCCCAGCCTCTTTTGGTGATCCCTGGAGCTCCCCCAAAATTGTGCCACTGAAAATTCAAGGTGAATTGCTGCCTTACAGTGATGCAATTTATGCATGTTAGTTTTTTTAAAGGCTAAGCAATAAAAGAGGTGCATTAAACCTTTGGTAGACTTAATAGAGCTACTACAATGGCCAAAGAGGGACTGGAAATATCAGCTTTGGCTCCTCTGTGATGTCACCATCACTTCCCCTGTAGCTCTCATGGATGGCAACTAGCCAAAAGCCAGTACAAAAAAATGCAGCCCGCGGCTGTATAAAGCTTAGCCAGCCTTATTATTCTGAAAGCTGGTAAAAGACGCTCTGAATTAGCAAATCTAGTGGCAAACCTGAGTCAGGAGAAATTCTAAACTTAAAAACTCAATCTTTGGATTTCCATCCAGGAAAGGCAGAGCACCATCTCCCTGAACTTGGGAACCATTTACCTCCAGCAATTCCATATTATCAGAATTTTAAAGTATATTTTCCTTTTTACTCCCCATCCCTGCTTCTAGACATTAATTCAGTCTCTCTACCCTTATCTCCTGATACCAGTTCAGCATTTCCAGTTTCACCTGATTCAGTTAATGAAGAGAGGTAGGCATAATGACCATATCAACAACAACTTGCTACAAATCATCAGAAGATCCCAATGAGGAGCTTCACATCAATATTAAGAAAACACTGAGTAAGGGGCTTTGTGGGACATTTAGTGCAATGCCAAAAAGATGAGCAAGTGGTCCAAAGAAGGCCTGTGCAACCCATCCTACAAGTCAATTGTACACTTTTGTTTTCCAGGCACAACTCAGATGCATAAATGATACCATAAATGATGGTGAAAATCTCCAAGCAATCAAGGATGACCAATAAGTTTCCATTCTTCCCGCCCTGCCCCAACAACAGAAGTGACCCTCAGGTCACGAGCTGCTTTGGGGTCACAAGCTTCAAGATGGACTGAAAATGTTCTAGATGCCCACATCATCAAGAAAGCACACAGCTGAACAGCAGCCCCACCTCTGCAAAGGGAAGCACCTACAGCTAAGTCTAAGCTACTGTTTGTACTTTTATCCTGTCCCTATCATTGGTTTTAATGTTATTTCTGTGGTTAGCTGCCTTTTGGACTGAGACAAACAACATGGGCCTGCAAACCAACTGACTGTGAAAGTGGGTGTTAATGCCACCTCACTACCAGATTCACCATGCCAGGACCACTTTCAATGCCTAGAAAGCTATTGCCTGATTCTTGTTACAAGGAACAAGGAATTGAAACCAGGTACCCAGAAAACAGTCCAGTGAGTCTGGGTGCTAGTAGGATGAGGATAGACATTGTTCGCTGGTACTTATTTCTGAATCCAAGTTCTCTCCATGCATCCTCCACCATGAGAACCAGCAAAACTCAAAGTTGTGCATGTGAAGAATTGCTTTGTGTGGTGTTATTTGCAGTATTATGTGGGAGAGTAGTTAATGTCTTAAAAGAAAAACCATATGTAATGAGACCTGGTGTTAGAATGGGAATAACTTTAGATGGGACTGCAAAAAACACTACTGCATTAAAATGACAGCATCTAGATCATGAGAGATGCTAGATTTAACACTGTACTAGCATTCAGCACAGAGGAGATGGACATCTGGAAGCATGGTTCTCACAGCTGTTGTAGCATGTTCTCCTTGGATCACGGCTCTCAATCTGCTGGGTCTCATAATTCTCAAACGATGTGTGTTTTTGGTTTTCAACACAACTTCTATGTAATCAACGTGGGAGGGACAGCAAAGGGACAGCTAAAGATACCTGTACTTACCCAGGACCCATTGTACTGCCAGAAACGCAATTATTTGCCAAATGATCAGGAGTAACTGTGGGGGATACAGGTGTAGGCTCCTCATCATTAACCCCATCCACTTTCATCTTCTTGACAGGCACATTTCCGACAAAGGTGGAAACTCTCTTCACACGGATAGCTGGGCGAGGGCCGGGCAAAGACACCAAGCCAGGAATACTAAGCACACCAGAATTCATGGCGACAGGCTGAATAAGACAGGTCTGTTGGAGTCCCAGGGAGGGTGTCACCAGAGCTGGGGCACCAAGCGCCAACTGCCCACCTCCAACAGCCTGAGATGTGGTGCCCACCACATTCATCATGGGCACCATGCTGAGCACTGGGCCCCGGATGGTCCAAGTGGGCAAGGGGTTAGGAGTCAGGCCGAGAGGTGCCCGCAGAATAACCGTGCCAAGGTTGGCGGCAGTGGACAGTGGTGTGGGGTTTGGTTTGGCTTTACAGCTGGAAGCCTGCTCCCCATCTTGGGGAGCCAATGGGCCTTCCTCGCTTTGAACTTTCATGCACACCTGCCCCAGCTTGTTCACCAGAATGATTCTGGAATTGGATTTTTGCCCCTCAGGTCCCAGCACTGCCACTTCAGGGGTAGACGGCACTTGGGCGCAACCGAGGGTTAAAGTTGGAGCTGGATCTGGAGCAGGGCTGGGATGGGCTGACTCAGTGCCGTTGAGGCTGGCAGAGGTAGGAGGCGCCAGCGGCAGTGGCATTGGACTGAGACAAGAAGGTGGGCTGGCCTTGCTCTCGGGGGCATCCATGTTCTTCAGCACAAAGTCCACAATGTCTGAGGGCAAGTCCTCTGGAGCTGGAGTGGGGCCAGCCAGCTCTCGCTCGACCCTTGGCTCGGGCTGCTTGCCCTTGGTGGAAGGGTGGCCCCCCGCTGCGTCTGCCTCACTGTCAGTGCCATCGTCTATGCCATCCAGCTGGTGGATATGGGGCAGTGGGAGGTCCAGCGGGTATGGCGGCAGAGGTGGGTCTCGGGTCACCACCGTGCGCGGGAAGCGGAAGTAGCGGCCGGCCTCCCCTTCCTCCTCGCTCTCGCCATCACCCAGCCCATCTAACTGGGGCAGGCCCAGGCCAGGTGATGGGGGGCACGTCCGTGGCACTCCCAGCTCTTCCTCCTGGAAAGGCTCGTCCAGAAGGCTGTCGTCAAATTCCAGGTCGGAGACACTGAGCTCGAAGGCCAGCTCTGGCGGCACAGGAGGGGGTGAGGGAGGGGGCGAGGTAGCTGCGGGCCGCTGCTCATCACACCCAGCTGAGGTAGAAGGATGCCTGAAGCCGTTCCCAGCCGTGGGATGGTCTGGGAGGGGTGGCATTGCCCTGAGAGAGGTGCTGGGGGGGCTAGTCCTGCTAGCGGGGGCTTGGGGCAGGAGAGGGGGCCGGCGGGGGCGAGGGTTACTACTAGGTGAGACGGGGCCGGGGCGCTGTGTGCGGCGTGGAGGAGGGAAGTCAGGGTCACCCACAGTCAAGATATGATGGGACATGGATGATGCACTCCCTGCAAAAAGAGGGGAGGAGAAGAGGAAAAAAAAATGTCAAGAGCAAAAGTACGTTGGCCACAAGGAGCTCTCCTACTCAGAAACCTGCTGTGGACACAAACCTCCAACCTGTCACCCCAGTTTACAACTCTCCCCCATCCAGAGGGGACATTTATAATGATATTAACAAAGCGTCTTTTGTGACACAAAGCACTGCGGCCCCTCCTCTTCACTTACTTGGAATTATGCCTTCCTGGGCGGGCAAGAGACCCCTTTTATGGGTCACCATGTATGTTTTGCTAGAGGGCTAGCCTGAAAAAAGCTTTGAAGGAGGATGTGATGCAGTAGAGATCTAGGTTCCCGGAAGGAGGGCGGGACAGTCCAGAGCAGGAGCGTGGGAAAAAGAAACTTAAGATAGCCACTCCCTAGAATCTCCCAGGATATCTATTAGGTTAGCATAGTACAGATTTAGTCTGGCAAGATTTTGTCTATATGGGGTAAGCAATAAAAGAACTGAACCTGTTGTTCTTGGGCTGGGCCTGATAGAGGATATGTCAAGACACCCCCACCCCATCCTCCCCTCTCTTCACACATCTCAGGGTAACTTTGCTAGACCTTCCCTTCCCATGACCAGCTTCACATGCTGGTTGAGACTAGTGTTGTATGTGAAACCAACCCTGGATTATAGTCTAACGAATGAACCCAAGTCACTGTGGTTTAGTTAGAGAACTAAAAAGAAAACACCGCCCTGTCGATGTTACTTCTATGAACTGTTTTGTCCCAGGAGTTGGGCAGTCTTGGCTCAAGAGCCAACCCTTGATTTTAGAGTGTGCGATCCACACCCTATGGATGTGGACTGCCAGGCACTCACCGGGAGAAGGCAACGGGCGGGACGACACCCCACTTAGGGGCCGCCGGGTGGGGGAGTAGTTGGGCACTTTGATGCGAGCTCCAGTGAGAGATTTAGGCTTGGAGACAGCAGGCTCTGGAGGTGGCAGAGGTCCTGGGTTCTGTGCTGGAGAGTGGCGCTCCAGTGGTGGGATGGGAGGGGGTGCCTCCTGAAGTGGCTTCTCTCTGAGGTTAGGATCTGAAAACAGTTAACATGCCAGAAGTAGAACACAGAAACAGTGGAACCCGGAGACCTAAAACAGTTGAGGAATTCTGGCACCCAACAGAATATCGCAAGGGAAAAGGAATGAGGTTGTGCAACCAATACAGATTTGGAGGCCTCTAGCAAGTACCCTATAAGCAGCAAGAACACTCAAGAATATTCCTTTTGAATAAAAGTAACCCTCAAGGGTAAGGACTATCACCTTAACCCAGCATTTCTCAATCTTGCCAACTTTAAGATGTGTGGACTTCATCTCTCAGAATTCCCCAGCCAGCCATGCTGAGGAGTGCCTGAGTGCCAATGGCTATCCAAGCAAAGAACTTTCTCAACCACTTACTACCCAATTTTCTTGACTCAGAAGGACCCTGAGACCTTGCATGTGCAAAAGATGCATTCTGCTCCTAAGAAACAGTCCCTGCACCAAAACCCAGAGCCCCTCCTTACTCTAACAAGTAGAAGGACTGCAGAATTATCCAATGAGTTTGCTGAGCTGGCTCCAAACCCCTATCCTCCATCATTAAGGGATGCAGAAAATGATCTGTCACGTTTCTGCACTAGATGGGAAAATGAAATCCAAAACAGATCTAGAAATTAGGTCCAGACCGGACTCACCTACAGGAGCAGCAGGGCTGTGTACAATAGTGTGGTTCTCTTCCTGCATTCCCGAGGCGTCTGGCTCTTCTTGGCTCAGCTTTGGCCGATATTCCAGGACCCGGCAGGTATATCGGCACCGCTTACGGGCATCCACTGTGCTCCAATATATTCTGGAACATCTGGTAGGGTTATGTTCAGAAGGAAGCAAAGAATCTCTGTACCTCCTTGGTCTAAGCAGCAGGATGCCTAGGAATCATGCATCTTCCTGCTAGAGAAGAGGTGGGCAACCTGCAATCCCTAATACTTTTTTGTGGTCCCCTAAATACTATTGTTGAAATTTTGCAGCATGGTTTCCTGCCATCAGGAGAGAGAAAATAATTAAACATTATAATCAAGCCTTAAGCCTGTCTTAAGTCCTAAGAGAAGCTTAATGTGCTTAAAAACAAGGACCTCCAACATGCCACAAAACTGGAGGAGGGGGGTGGTTAAAAAAAAATCCTGGCCTGATTCCATTTTTAAAAAAATCCTCCATCACATGCTACCAAAGATGTGCTCTTCCCTCTCTAAAGGGACAATCACTCTTTTCCAATCTGGTACCCTCCAGATGTGTAGGGCTGCATCTCCTAGCATCCCTAACTAACGTGGCTATTCAGGGAGCTTTTTTAGAGGCTAGATAAAGAACTAGTATCTTTTTCAGGAGTGTATTCATAGCAGGCATTTTGGCACTGGGGCTTAGGTAAAGACATGCATGCATTTGGAAAGGAATATGCATCTGGCTTTGCGCTCACAATCACTATTGCAGATGAGAATCTCTTTATTCCTCAAAATACGCTGAAAGTATGCTACGGAAAAAGGAGTGGAAGGTTCAACTTCTCTTCAGCCACCCTGCCAGCAAGTGCCGAAAGCGTAAGTTCAGAGGGCAAACTAATCCTTGCTAAGCAAGCGAATCTCAGCCTGTCTCTCTCCAATCAAATCCTTTGTACTTTCTCATTCTAAACGTCTCCATCACTTTCACTAACCTTGGACCTCAATATGCCAAGAGGATCCTGTAGTAACTAAATAGCAAGCCATCTTTTAGGGAAGCAGACAGAGTTCATTGTGTAGGTTTTGCCTGAGAACGTATAATGGGATGATACTCCCCTAGCAGCAACAGCTACTGAAAAATGTCTGGGGTCCTTAACAAAAAATAGGGCACTCAGATAACATCGATCATGTCTCAGTTCATATTACGTATCATCCCACGCGCCTATAACCAGACGTCCATTCTGGCTCTTCAGGATCCCACCAAAGGATGGAATATGACACTGCAACCAACGTCTCAGAAGTGGATACTCACTGGTAGCCTACAGGTAAAAGCCGTCCCTCACATTCTGACAGGTCCGTCAGCATCCCCAAGCTATCGATCTTCATGGAACCTGACAGCAGAGACAAGATTTGGGAAGCTGTTAAGGCTAGCTGAGCAGGAGAGAATCCAACATGCTTCACCAACCGGGCAAAAGTTACTGTGAAATTCTGCTGTGGGTGTCTCTGGTTTCCATGGGGCTTGCACCCAAGAACGTCCCAGTGGGTGGTGGCCCATGGAAATAAACGGGGGCAGGATGAGAAGGATGGGAAAGAGTTTTCTACCTCGGGCTACCCATGCTGGTAATGCTGCACAGCATGTACGAAGACAGAAAGCTGCCTGGTAGAGAGTCAGACCACTCGTTCATCAAGCTATGTATCGTCTATACTGACTGGCAGACACTCTCCAAGGTGTCAGGCAGGGGACTTTCCCAGCCCTACCTGGAGATGATGGGACTGAACTTGGGACTTTCTGCATGCAAATCAGCTGCTCTACCACTGAGCTACAGCCCTTCCTGCAAAAAGAACATAGGAAGCAGTCTTCAACAGAGTCGGAGCCCTCTGCCATCCTATTCAACACTACCTGCACCTGCTGGGAGAGACTCTCAAGGTGGCAGGCAGGGGATCTTCCCAGCCTTATCCAAGGATGCCAAGATGGATGCTGAGTCAGCCTCTCCCCATTTGCAATGGGCCCCAAACCCCCTCCCCCTTGCATTCCCAACTAGCAACCTGAATTTAGTTCCCCACCCACAAAAATTAAACAAAACAAGCCGCCAGACAAAAGCAGAGTTCCTGGGAAGCCAAGAACTGGGAGCAGGGGTGGAGGGGTATAATCCCATGCAGATATTTAAAGAGATCTATCTATTTATTTACAATATTTGGAGACTGCCCTATTGTGAGACTCTTAGGATCTAAAGAGAGATTCCCGGATAGACTGCACAAATTTAAAATCAATACAATATTAAAAGATCAAATATCACGTGCAATAAAATTGAGAGGGATTAAAGCATGCCACTGACTAAAATGACAATAATTTTAATTGCCCAGTCAAATAAAAAGATTTTATCCTGAAACAGTATGGGTAGCAGGTACGCCTTCAAAATGCCATTCCACAACTGAAGAACTGCTACCGAGAGGACCTTTTCTGTTCTTCTCTAGTTGGCATGTAGACAGGCGCCAACTTGGCTATCAGTGCAGCTCTTGGAGGCAACATTTTCTCCAATATTCCCACCCACCCCTTCCCACACATACATAGCCATGGAGGCCACCAAGAACAGGTTTAATTCTAACTCCAGGGATGGGAGCTTGTCTTTTATCCCATGACCATGAATTGCTCCCATTCACTTTCATGGGGGGGGAAAAAAAGCACTACTAGAGGGGTGGAAACCATTATCTTGGAAACAAGGTGGCCTGAATTCATCACACCTCCACCACCGTGCAATGCTTCTATGCAATCTAAGGATGGGCGCTGCCAGAATGGAAGAGATGAACATGAGGGGCTGCAGAGACACTTGCAGATCAGGTCTTCTTTAAGCTTAAACCAGCCAGTCTTTCCCACATCCTCCATGAGAACCACCACCTTATGGGAGAAGAAAAGCTCATCCACTCTGGATCCCAATGCTTCCTTAGCACACCACTGCGCTTTTGCATCCCATCAAGTACCTATCATCATGTGGATGGTATCCGGCTCTAGGCCCACCATAAATTTCCTCTTGAAGCTGATTCCCTCAAAGTCGACATAGACACGCCGTAGGACATCAAACCCGTCTTCAGCAACTATCTCCTAGAGGGCAGGCAGACATGACAGCTAAACACACTGCTTAACTGTATTCGTGAATGTCAGCAGCACGCCCCCTTTGGCAGATCGCTTTGGAAGGCACACCTATGGAAAACCCAGCTCGCTCTTCCAGCTTTTCAAAGGCCAGAAGTGAGGCAACTGTCCCAGCCATGATCCTTTGATCCTAGCATGAATGGAAATTCCTCCATTCTTCCACCTTCCCCCCCCCCCGCAGCTCTCCTGCCCCCTCCTTTACCGTTCCATCCAGGAGGTCAACGTGCTTCTGGCAGAAAACTTTTTTGTCATCCTGGAAGGTACAATGGCAGAGGCGGGCACACATGAAGTGGTAGTTACTGAGACATGCAGAGAGGCAGCAGCCAACCGTGGCCCCAGTGCGTTGACAGTGTTCACAGCGCTAAAGCAGGAAAAGACAGGTATGTCAAGGACAGGGTGGCGATGTCAGTGTAGCAGGCCAAAAATATGGCACTACAGATGATGCCAAAAGGCTGCAGCTGATCCAAGAGAAAGGCCTACCAGTCACTAATGAGTTTGCTGTCATCTGATCAAAAATATTTTTTGTGGTGTGCACACAAAGAAACACATATACATGCACACTTCCACACCCTCCTTTCTCTACTATCTCCCCCACATCATTAAGCAAGCCCTGTCAGCTACAAAAAATTGGTATGGCAATCTTATAGTCTACTCAACTTCTTCTTAAGATCAATAATGCTAGGTGAAATCCTCTGAAAATAGGATTCCAAATGGTCTTTCAGTGCCACCCCAAAGGGTGAAAGTTTTGCTTTCGTTTTAGCTCAGACTGAGATGCTGGACTGGATACAGCTAGACATCTGTTCTGGTCCACTTTTGAGTCTTTTGGGCTCAAGTAGAATTTACACCAGCACTCCTGTTGAAGCTGTAGCAGATCTTCCAGCATCAGCAGCTGGGGTACTACTGTGTTACCTGACTTGGAAAATCCTGTCTGAACAACAGATCTAATAACAATTCTGGTTATGATTCCACCACTCCCATCCGGTGCAACAATCCATATTATAACATTTACATCCTGTATAAAATGTACCATAATGCACTGACCAAGTGATCTGTAATGAAACCAAAATGATTTCAAGTTGTGCTTCCACTAGGAAGGGCCTATCCTTGCTCCCCTTCTGATGGACTTGGCAGAGTAGAACAGGAATGGCCCAAACTCACCATTTGCCGGCCTCGAGCCACAGCAGCATGTACATTCTTCAAGGAGCCATCATTCTCCTCAAAGACCTCTGCTGACCAGATGGCACAGTTGACATGAGTCCATTCATTTTGGCCAATGTACAGCAGCCTCCCTGCATCCTAGAGGGAAAAGATCTGAATGAGAAGTGATGTGTCTGGTTTTGGATTAATATGATTTGTGAACCCAAACATGGTTGGTTGCTTAGTGTTATGTGTAAATCTGGGCATTATGGCTTGTTCAACAGACCACGCTGGTGCAGCAAACCAAATCAGAACTCTGGTGGTCCCCAGTCCCCTATTTCTTTATTCCAAATGCCATTTACTTAGCTCAAAGTGCATCACGTGAATGCCAATGTTCAGTGGTTAGAGCACCTGCACCTTCCAACAACGGCTATCATCAGGATCAGAGCCAGCATGCTATGGCGTATCTGTTGTTGGAGAACTAATATGGGACAGTACATCTACACTAATGTCTTCCTTGTAGGCTTCCCTGAGGTTGGCCGTTACAGGAGCAAAGGCCTTTGGGTTGAACCAGCAGGACCACTTTTACCTTGGAAGGAGCATCTCCATACTGAAGACAGAGGGCACACTGTCTCTTATCCTCAGGGTCAGCCAACAGCTGCTGTGGAGAGACATGCTCTGCATCTTTCCCAGCTACAGGGAGAGAAAGAAAAGCATTGGATTTTGATCTCCACTCCCTAGAGCCCCTTTCTTCAGAGCACATGTTCCTGAAAAGTAGGCAGGATCTTTATTCCACAGAAGGAACTCCAGAGCACCTTCAAGTACAATCAGAAAGACCAGCCTTCTACCCTTCCAATATGCTTGACTACAACTCTCATACTCTTCAGATAGTGTGGTGCTGGCTGGAAAAAATGGACTTTGTAATCCAGCATATTTGGAGAGTGCTGGATTGCAGAAGGCTGCTGCAGGCAGCATTGGAACAGTGGTCTGACTCAAAAGAAGGCAGTGTCATAGGTTCTCTATGTGTAGGAGAGATATGGAGAGAGAAGGAAGCCCTCTTGAGCAACTGTCAGGCTGAAGAGGTCTGCAAGCCAAGAGAAAACGCCTGCCCATTGAGGCCTTACCCATATTTTCAGGGCCAGCAGAACTCAGATGGCTGTTGGCAGCTGAGCTGACCTCTTGAGGTTGCCTCCACTGAGCATAGATGTGGTCAGAGGAAGGAGGCAGAACTGCATTGGGAAGCATGCCACTGTCAGAGGAGAGGGGAAAGAAAACAGGAAACCATCAGAAGCTGCAGATGCTATTCAACATGAATTTCATTATAAAATAGGTATGGGTTGCATCAGGCCACCCAAACGTTGTTCCCAGTATCCCTCACTGTTGATCGAGCTTGCTGGAATTGAGGGGAATCAAAGGTCAGCAAGAGGTGAAAGGTTCCAGGAATCTTGCTCAAGGGGACTTGCTAACTGTAGTCTGAAAAATGCAAGATTCTGCACTGAAAATAAAACATAATTTTTGCATCTGGGCTTTGCTCTCTTTTCCCCTTGGGTTCTTTACTTGCCCTTTTCATAAAAAGGTGGGTCAGGGAAACAAGTGTAAACATTTGAAATGAAAGGGGAGAGAAGAACTGGGCATGAAATCCGCCGTGGCACCTAGCAAACAATTCCTGTGGCACACTGCACAGTAACTACTGCCATGGATTCAGTAGCAATCATCTACTGGCCTCAGTTCCAGATCTATAAAATGGGAATAGCATCTTGCATTAGGAGACAGTTGCAAGAAGATGGCTGGTTAAACATTACTTTACATAGAAAGTATTACGTGTGCTGTGTATACTTAATTCCCTCGTATCCAAGCTCTGCTCAATTTCCTTGTGTTAGCTGAAACTTTTGAAGAAAAAGAAGACTGTACTAGTGGTTCTTTTTAAAAGTTCCTCTGTAGCCTTAGTCTTTTCTTAAACTCTGTGGAGGAACTTCCATACTATAGATTCATGGTGCGCCAAATTCATTTCATGGCATAACTAAAGGGCTCCCTGCCTCCAACAGCCCCAATCTGAAAGATACCACATCCCCCAATATGATTTTGGAAAAGACTTCCATGCTTTTGGCTCCTGAGCACTCACTTGGGAAGGGAGCTGTTGCGGGTCCAGTGCTTCGCATCCTGAGCATCAAACCAACTGAAATACTTTCCCATCAGCTGGAAAGGCAAGACAGAGGTGCTCAGAAGGCTATGCAGAGAGGCAGCAGGTCACGTGCAACCAAACAAACAAGAACCGTTCCAAGCTCAGGACAAAAACTTGCAAACCCGGGATACTTACTTCCAAACTTGAAATACTCTAAACAGCTGTTCTAACTTGGAACAGTTTGCCTAACCCTTACAGATGTTACACATAGCTATAGGAGAGAAGGCAGGTGAGGCTAAGATGGAACAGATATGCATACATTGTCAGGCCCAGCCCAAGAACAACGATGAAGCAGTCCAGTCCAGTCCAGTCCAGTCCAGTCCAGTCCAGTCCAGTCCAGTCCCTTTATTAGCTTACACCTTATAGACAGAATCTTGCCAAACTAAATCTATACTGCAGCAACTAGTGGAAATACCCTGGGAGATTCTAGGGAGCGGCTATCCTGAACCTCTTTCGCTTCCCACACTCCTCCTGCGGACTACGCTGCCTCTTGCCTCCTCCTGCCTCCTGGAATGCACCCCCTCCTCTCAATAGCCTTGATCTCCCACATCAGTCTCCTCCTCACAGATACATTCCATCACATACATGCACATTCACACCCCTTTATTTTAACACTCAATTAATTCAAGAGAGCATCTCCCACCACCAACAGGTGAGAACGAGCGGGTACCTCAATGTAGAGTGCCCTTGCAGTGCGGATGACCTGCTCTTCCTCTGTTTGTCCTAATAGGACTCCCACCATGTCCTCATTGAAGCTGTGCTGCAGAGAGAGAAAGCAGATCAGTAAAGGTCACAAGCCTAGCCCCCACTCTCCGCCTCTAGCCTGGAATTCTCTTTTTTCAACACTCACCACAGACGAGTAATGCCCCTGTTCAAAGAGCTTGTTGACAGTGCGTAGGTCACAGGGCCGGAGGTGAACTTTCACACCATCATCCGGGCAGCACTGCCGAGAGCGAAGGAGTGGAGAAAATGTGCTGTTGTCAACTGGCTTACAATTTCCACCTGCCAGCCCATACGCCACATTCTCCTATGCCAAAACTTCTTCCAAGGTAAGAGAATTTTGCGAAACAACAGCAACATGCAAGCAACCTTTAGACCAGCCTTCTCCAACCTGGGCACCCTCCACATAGGTAGACTTAAAAGTCCCAGTGTTCCCCAATCAATATGGACACTAAGAAGAATTCATACATCTGGCAAGCATTAAGGCTGGGGAAGGACCAGAACATCAGCACCAGGAGCAGCAGAACTAATGCTTCCACATAAATGGTGCAGCCACTGAGAAAACCTTGTAGCCGCCAACCGCCACGCCACATAACTATAAGAGGGGTTTAGCAACCAATCTTAAAACACGGGTGAATTCACCTGGAAAGAAACAGCCTTTCAAATGGTTAGGCCCCAATCCATATATGGCTTAAAATAACGACAACTGGCATATCTGCATTTATGTATTTATTTATTTGGTTTAGGCACCGCCCAACTCCAGTCAACTTTGGGGCAGCTCGTTGCATAAAAGCAAACAACAGATACACAAAAAGCATGTAACAATAATAATAACCAGATGGCAGAACCAATCAACCAGACAAATATTTCGTACACCCACAAGGGGCTCCAACCACCCCAACCCAATACCTGGGAGAATGCCTGCCAAACCGATCGGCAGCTGGTGCATTTGGGTCACACACTGCACTTTGCACTACCAGATTTTGTTGGGGAAGGAGAGAAAATAGAGAAGAAATTGCTCCTACCCGCCGCTCCAGCCACCATACCTGTGCACACTGCATCAGTGGGGTCACACACTTGGAGCCTAGCAATCCTTGAAGCACTTGCCGCAGTCCTTTGCGCAGCTCTGAGTTAAGGACCTCTCGCCACTTGGTCTTATCACTGCCACAGCAGGGCCGGCATGCATACACCACGCTCTCCGGCAGGTTAGACAAGATCTCATAGCCCTCATCTGGAAGAGACAGGGAAGGAGCACATGCCTCATGCTCACGCCTAAGCTGAATGACACTCAATTTTTCTCAAGTCTTCTTGATACCGGCTGCACTACTAAGCTAGATTTATAGCCAATGCGAAACCCAGCTGGGGGAACCCAGAAAAGGGAAAACACCAGAAAGGATACACAATTCTAAAAAAAGACACAACCCTTACCTCTGCTACAACTCTTCTGCTACCATCAGAGTTTTCCCCATATAATATCTAGATTCAGACTTTATGCCAAGTTTAGCGTTATGTCTAAGGTTAACTCTGACTTTTAAAAGAATCGTTTATGGTTTAGAACTACCTGACTGAACCCAGTTGTTCAACACCCTGGTTGAAACGATAGATTAGTGTGATGACTGAAACCCAGTCTGGAAGAAAAGGAGAGATTGTAGGGCAGCAGCAGCAGCGAGATCCACCTTCTTAGGCCTAGCACCTTCCAAGTGTGGATGGACTACAGAGCGGCTTGTCCCTAGTCAGCCTCCTGAACTAAACCATGTTGCTCCGGATCACAAACCTGAAAGTCCCTCGCACTTGGCATGAACCCAGTGGTCACACTTGGCACACTGCATCATCTTGCTCTCATAGTCATTGTCTTCGTAACAGTGCAAGCAGATAGGGCAGTAGTTCCCTGCATGAGGAACAGAGACCAGATTAAGGGATATGATGTACTCATCCAGCTTCTGAAAAGGATGTTAAAATTTCAGTGTTTGCTCTGTTTATACCCTGTACTTCAGTACCCAAACAATATTCAGACTGAAACATCACTAAAAGCAGAATAGAAACTGCTGGCCACAAAGTAGAATAATAACCATGCCTCGATGTAGAAACAGAACATGCTTAAAAGGTTGAAGAATTAAACCATCTTTGCCTAGCACCTGAAAATAGCCAGTGGAGTGTAGTGGCGAAAGTGTGGGCTAGAACTGGGGAGACTCAGGTTCAAGTCTATTCTGAGTGACTTTGGGCCAGCCATTCTCTCTTAGCCCAACCTACCTTACAGGGTTGTTCCTGTGCGGAAAATTGGTAAAAGAAGTAACCTATAAATCTGTAAAAATATAGGTATGCATAGGCAAGAAGAATTATCTTGTATGGGGTAGTGGTTAAAGCAGTGTTTCTCAACCTTAGCAACTTTAAGGTATGTGGACTTCAACTCCCAGAATTCCCTAGCCCGCATGGCTGGCTGGGGAATTCTGGGAGTTGAAGTCCACGCATCTTAAAGTTGCCAAGGTTGAGAAACACTGGGTTAAAGGGTTGGACTGGGACCAGAGACATCCAGGTTCTAGTCTACTCTCAGACATGGAAGCTCACTGGATGACTCTGGGCCAGACTCTTTCTCTCAGCCCAACCTACCTTACAGGGTTGCTGTTGTGAGGAAAGATCAGAGGAGAGAGTGTTCTGTATGCCACCTTGAGCTCCTGGATAAAAGGCTGGATTGATTGATTGATTGATTGATTGATTGATTGATTGATTGATTCATTCATTCATTCATTCATTCATTCACGCCTGTATGTCAGGCAAACCTCCCTGGGAAAATCTTTCCAAAGGCTTGAGAACAATTCACAAAAAGATTTTTTCACTCTCTAGTATTAGCCTTTGCACCTTGGAGGACAGCCTCAGTGCTATGGGAGAAGGCAGTTCAACAAATATCTGTATCCCAAGATAAGTATGATTCTTCCCATTTAGGGCTACTCCAAAAATGATGCAGACTATGCTACTTCAGACAATTATATGTTGGTTTATCTAAACATATTAAGCAAAGATAGCAGAACTGCATATCTGTATGGTATATTTTTGGAATGGTGCATCATCCTTTTGCAGTGATCAAAAGTCTTCAATTAACATTTCCACTCAACATTTCCTGAACTTAGAACTATAGTTTCCAGCTATAGAACAAGGGTACTAATGTTGAGAGATATGATCCATCTGAATACATCACTATGTATACAAATGAACATGCAAGATGTGGACTCCTTCACAGGGCTCCTTCCAACAAAACCTAGACCTCAAGGCTTTCCAAACTCCCAGTCCTAGCAAGTTCCAAGTTGATTCAAAGGTATTGCAGACATATTTTTAATCATACGTACATACTCATTTTGCTATTCTCTTTTAGGTAAGCAAAATTATGCAAAGCACAGACAAGGAATAAGAAATAGTAAACCAAAGGAATAAAAGAGATGAGATAAGGAAAAAGAAAAGGAAACACTTAGCTTAGTTTACATCAACACCATTGATTATATCTCTCTGTAACTTTGCTTGCATGTCCATACAACATTTGTACACTGCTTTTTGTTCCTTCAACTTTTCACCTCTCCCTTTCTGACTCTTCCTTTCAACTCAGTCCAACTACAACTTTCTTGTTTTTCCTCTTCCTCTCAACCCACTGACTTTCCTTCATATATTTATTTATGTTGCAATTACATTCTCTCAATATAATCAAACTGCTCACTATGCTTCTGTTACTCTGGTCATTCCATTTTGCATTCAGTCCAAATTGATTCGGTACCCATTCCTTTTTTGCCCTATCATTTCTTGTTTTACCACACACACTTCTTAAATGTCCCATTCCCACTGCATTCAACATACTTTTACACGTCTCCTGACAAATCCAAAATTCACTTCCGTATAACCAAGTGGGTGAAAGCCCACATCCTAACCTTTTTCACTCCTTTAGACACACATTCATTCTTGCAGCAGACCACATACTATCCACTCAATTTCTACCAACATGTACATGTCTTAAAAGTCTCCATTTCCCCAAATTTAGTAAGCATTCTATCAGGGTATCCAAATTCATCTACTTGCTCTAGGTTTTTTACCACTTATTGTAACCTGCAATTATTCACTCCATTCTAACCTTCTAATCCCCAACCCCACCTCCAAATGTTGGTCTGTGGTACATTAATTTTCAGATCTATATACTGCACTGCATCATACAATCTCTTGAACATTCAGTGCAAATCATTCAGATCCTTAGCCTATAACACATCATTTGCATACAAAAGGATACGTACATTCTTGCTCCCATCCAACACACCTCCAATGTCACCATAAGTATACATTTGTCCATAAATTCACTAAACATATGTCCTTGTTACTCCCGGCATGATACTGAACCATTTGCTAAGTGTTCCATTTAAAACGGAAACTTCTGAAACTTTTCAGAGTATTCTGCTACACTCACCTTTATCATACAGCACAGAACAGGCAGAGCAGAGACTGTAATCACTGGACCATTCCGTGTCCCAGTTCTTCCCTGGTGCTGTCCCACAGCTTTTGCAGCGGATGCAGGCTGAACAGATCTGAAGGAGGTAAAGGAAAATAAATCCACAGCTGCAATGTAGGGACGAGTGAGCCTAGCATATAATGGCTGGAGGGTTGACTCCCCCTCACCCCCACTCTTTCCAGTCTGCAGATACTTACCCAACCCTTCCTCTTACGGAAGGGTTTGGTGGGATAGTTGGGCCCAAGGCAGGCCAGGTGATAACAGTTCCTGCAGCGCTCACACTCCAGCAGTTGCTGTAGCAGGTTATAGAAGAAAGAGAGGAAGGGAGAGGGGGGGAAAATCAAGGTGCTACCCATGTATTTGGAATTGGAATCCTTCACATCTCCTAACTAACTGAGAATTCTGATGAGAAATACAAAATGTGCAGAAGATGGAGAAGAAAACAAAACAGAGAGCTAAACATAAAAGCTATGTAAGAAAATCAGGTCCTTAGAATTCTTATTAAAAAAAAAGGTCAAATCTTTACATTCATGACAAAGATGTTTCTCCTTATTCTACCCAAAAGCCTGCCCAGCCTGCCATGTTGTGGGCACTATTTAACCCACCTTTCATCTTTTCAAACTGGCACCATCATTCTCCCCCTATTCCACGCACAGCAATAATACTGCCACTTTCTGCTCCTCTTCCTCTAACACCCCTCCCCTACTTACTTCTGCTTGTCCTTGCTGTATATGTTGCTTTAAAAAAAAACAACCCTTGCAGAAATACCTCTCTTCCATGTCAGTTGAGAATTCTTTGGCTGTAATAACTTCTCATTTATTGTGCTTCTGGTAGTGCAAGCTAGCCTCCAATGCTGGTTTATTTATTTACTGGGCTTCTATGCTGCTCTAACTCTGAGTGGCTTATTGGATGACAACAGTGGCAGCTTAGAACATGCTTCAAACGTGCTGGGAGATGAGATGGGAAAATTGCCAGCCTGACTGAGGTTACAATCTGGCAAATGGGAGGGCAACTGAGGATACCGAAAGGGCCTGAGGAGGTGGGGAGCAGACACACAGAGCAGTGTTTTTCAACTTCGGCCACTTTAAGATGTGTGGACTATAATTCCCAGAATTCCCTAGCCAGCATGCCAAGGTTGAGAAACACTGAGACAGAGGGACAAAAGACCCAAAGCTGGCAGAAGACTCAAAGGAAAAGTCTGAGACACAGTGAAGGAGCATTCTGAAATTCTGCATTTGGTCAACTGTTAGCTGTCATAAGTGCACAAAAGTAGAAAAATGGAATATAAATCAATTAACAGATTAAATTAATTTTATGGGTGAGAGGGAAGAGGGAGGAGGAGAGCACCAGGGAGGCAAATCAAGATTCAAGTCAGCTAAAAGGGACCCAGTGAAGACATCTGGTAGATGGAGCATTCATGTTAAGCAAGTCAAGAGTTAAGAAAATAATAGGATGAAGCGTAAGTACCCATATGGCTCTAGAAAAAGGAGAGACGGTATGCTTGTGAAAGGAAGGAAGTGTGGTGGCAAAAGAGGAAGCCAAAGGAGGATGGGATTACTGCTTTCTGAGATCTCAGCTTGTTGTCGCTTCTACTATTGCTGCACGTGCCTATTTTCTGGTTACATTTCCTGAGTCTGGGCTTAAGAAGAGGAAGGCCCCACAAACTCTCTCCCCACAATCTGAAGCAGGAGGTGAAGGCCAAGGAGCAGGATGTCACCAACCGATTTAAAGTCACTTTCCTGGCCCTTCAAATCCTGCTTCTCTGAGCCTGAAAAAGCTAAGAGCATTGCCATTTCCAGAATGCTGATCCCTGCACCACGTGCACATACTGTTGGGTGATGCAATCATGGACCGTTACATTCCTGTTAGCAGAAGCGGCCCAGACAAAAATATTCCCTGCACAGAGGGCGCACACACACTTCCTTACCTTGGATGCTTTGTTTTTGCGGTCACAGACGTAACAGAACTTGCAACGGCGGCAACACCAGCTTTCCTCCTGCTCGGGCAGTGGCTGTTCATCCTCCTCCAGGCAGAAGACATGGAAAGGGTCACAACATACCTGGCAGTACAGAAGCTGCAGAACATGCAGCGAGCAGTCATGTTAGCAATCCTACATCCACGGAAACAGGAAACGCGGTATCTTTGAACCCTCTTTTATCTGAACCCCAAAGCCCCACCCAATTCCAAAGGCAAAAGGAGTCTTGTGCGCAACTCCACCTTACCAACCCCAAATGGAAAAGAAAACCCTTCCCTCAAATTCCTATCTGGGGCAACTCGTGCCCCACATTCGGGTGCTTCTTAATTCTTAGTCACACCTGATGGAAGCCCTTGCTTGCACAGAGCAGGCATACCACCTGCGTGGTGACAGGTACGGAAGTGAGGATGCTGAGACCGCCCATCAGCCAGACATTCTCCAGGTCACAGTCTTCCTATAAGGCACACAAGCAGGGAAAAAAGTTTGCTGTAAAAGCTGTAGAGCCACATGCAAGAAGTCACTGAACTGACAGGGTTCCAAAACTATCTAGCCCTCTGGCAGGGGTCATAACAGAAAATAGGACTACAGGATAGGATACAACTGCCCTGTTTAGCAACCATTTGAAGTTATGACGGCGCAGAAAGAGTAACTGTAAGACCGGTCCTTGCGCTTATGACCATCACAGGTGTCAGGGTCAGCCCAAGAACAACAGCGAGACAGTCCAGAATCAGTTCAGCTCCTTTATTAGCTTACACCTAATAGACAGAATCTCGCCAGACTAATTCTAATCCCCAACAACAACCACCATAACCATGATGCCCTTAGGGAGGGGCCAGTCTCCTTCTCTTGACTTTCCCACACTCCAGCTGGGGGCTGAGGAGGTGCTTTCCCTGGAACCTCTCTTCCCCCTCCCGGCAACCTTGAAGTTCCATTCCAGAATCCTTCCCGCTATTGTCTTCCATCACAACAGCATTCCCACGGTCACGTGACTGAGATTAGGGTGGTTTGCAACCAGTGGGCATTTATGACCATCACAGTATCCCACTGTCACGTGATTGCTAGCTGCACACTTCACGGCTGGCTTCCAACAAGCAGAGTCAATGAGAAACTGACAGTAAAATTGGAAGTTATGGACATGTGATGTCTTACCATGTTGCTTGGCAACAGTCGCTGGTCCCAATTGTGGTTGTTAAATGAGGACTACCTGTATTTCCTATCTTCAGAAATCTCCCAGTTAAACAACCTCAACTGGCAAAGCTTCATTGATTCCATGTAGTTTCATTCCCAAGCAAAGGGAAGGGCTTGCACCCATTGTGATCCCTGTCTCCTCACTCAACTCATTTTATTTATAGACTGTTTCTACTAGAAGTGTGCGACAACACATGGTCACACCTTGTTGCTGTCTCCATAACGCAAATGTGCCTTTTCCTAAGCCCACACCTCTACCATGCAAGGCCAAGAAAAGATATATCTCCTTGAAGGAGTCATTGACTGATGCAGCAGGGTGGCCCATGCCAGATCTGAAGCAACTTTGCCTGCTTCAGCTCCAGATAACATATACTTCTAGTTTTTATACTGTTTTTCTGAAAAGTCCAAAAGCAGTAACAAAGGATTAAGCCTGAACATAATTAAATAGGACTGCAGCAATTTACAAAGGTAACTTTAAAAGGTATGCCTTGATTACTTCTTCTGACAGTAGAGAGAGGGAAGACCAATCAACATCAAAGGAAGTTTGTTCTGCAGTTTGGGAATGACACAGGAAAAAACCTTCTGTGCACTTAACCAAGCAGATGTGTAACAAGACAAATAGGCTCTCAGATTAACAGATCAAAAAAGAGGTTCAAAATTTTAAAACTAAAATGAACGTCTTATATTGAGTCAGGGAAACAACTAGGAACATTGGACTAACAAGGTTACAAAACTGTGCACCAGTACATAGATTAGCAGCCAAATCTTGTACCTGCTGAAACTGCAGAACAATTTTCAAGGACAGTCCTGTGTAGAGTGTGCTGCAGTAGTCTAGACCACAATTGTTCATGTCTAGTTCAACAATGTCTATAGGGCCACCTGAGTTAACAGGCATAAGGCTATAAATAACAGATTTAGGAACAGGTGCCAACTGAGATTTTGTTCCACCAGGGAATATGCTTTGAAGTCCAGTAGTTGCCAACACAACTTAGCTTTATATGCCGTTCTTTCAATTGGGTGTCTATGAGACAGATGCTCCCCCCTCACCTTGAAATCAACCCTGAGCCGATGGACTCCATCTGTGGATTTCTGCTTCCCATTCCAGCCATTGGAGATGGAGGGGAGTGAGGCAGAAGAAGGAATGTCCTGGGAAGGAGGGAGGGAAGAAGGAAAGATAGTGGCAGGTTAACAGAATATTCCCAGACATTCGCTGTATTTGCCTGTGGGATATACAATGCAGTCATCTGAGTATGAGAGCAGAAGAAATAAACTGATATGGGGGCGGGGAAGGAGGGATGAAGGAAGAACTGGCATCCTGTGCCATAAGGGAATTGCTGATTCTCCATGAATCTTGGTGTAAGAAAGAAAGTAACTTGGCCACTTGGCTCATACCCCAGTTCAAGAGCACAACACATAGCAGGTCCCTTGGAGTCCCTGATATATACTGTGCACCCTCCTGGGTTACAATACAAACAACAATAAAACCTTGCCCAAATGTGGATCTTGCCTCTCTCACCTTTTCTTGATGGCTCACCTTCTCCGGTTTCTTCCTGGCTTTCAACTGCACCACAGGCTGCAAAGAAGTTTTACGGGGCCGACTTTGCTCCTCGGAGTCCATGGGAAGCAAATCTGGAAACAAGGCGAAAGCAGCTTAGAACACCTTTTCTTCCCAGTCAGCTTTGTATCAAGTCTCAAACAGGATGAGAAGCTACTCTTCGTCTTGTAAGCACAAAACATAGCAACTCAGCTAGCCTCTAACCCAGAGATGCTATAAATCAAAGATAAATCTGAATCTGCTGGAGTTCTGGATTATCTATAGCTGAGCATCAAGTATTTCTGGCTTGCAGTAATGTCACCACCACACCATGAACAACCTCTCAGGTCCTATGTGTATTTTTGGTCACTCCCACCAACAGCCTCCTCTTAAGAAAATTCTGCCCATGATGGGCACCCCAACAACTGTATACGTGCCCTCAGAAGCCACAACTAGCCACAGCTTCAGATAAGTGTGAGAGCTTATTCTGTTGTACAACTGGAATAGAGGGCTATCAATAGGCACAGTAGTTGGCAAATCTCTACATGGATGTCATGGGACAAGCAACCCAAAAGCTCACATCTCACCTGAGTCCCGGGAAGATTTCCGGCGATGAGTGGCCGAGCCAGAGGCCAGCTCTGCGTCTGAGTCAGAGGATTCAAAGATGTCATATGAGGGCCTCTGCTTGACGCAGCGCCGGGCTGACTTACGCTGCAGCAAAGAGTCTTGCTCGGCAGTCTCTGTAGCCCCCAGCATGACTTCCCAGGGGGCTGGAAACTCCTCTTGAGAATCCTCTGAATCCCAGGGGGCGATGGGCTTCACTACTGTACGGCCTGAAGACAAAGGCATGGGTGAGCAGAGCCTTGCAGTCCGACTCTAGCAGCACATGGATGCTGAGCGGAAGGACCATTTCCTCCCATCCATCCCCACTGCACACTCCCCAATACTTGTTGTAAACACGATGGGGGGGGGGGAGAAAATGAATGCAAACACTTAAAATTAGGCATGCTACTTAATGCAATCTGCCTGCAATCCCAATGTGGCACAATGTGCTCTGAATGTCTGACCAGACCAAATTTCAGAAACTGGCTCAGCTCTGCAGCTCGGATAGGTGCCTGTGGTTCTAGCATCAACGCTCAGCCTCATCTACTGCTCAGGGCTGGAGGACTGACAAGGACTGAGAATAGATCTAGGGCTGCCAAAAGAAATGTTCTGTATCTCTTGCTGCAACTAGAAGGCATCTGGGTTCTTGCAGCCCAGGTTTACTATCTGTGAGAGGTGACAACTCTCATCTACCTTGGGGAAGAAGCAGGACCTCAACGGAATAAAGAACACATCTTGCCTCAGCTGTTGCCTTGCTTAGCGCTGACCCACCTAAGGGTTTCACCTATGACAAAGTCTACATTAGCTCACTTACCTTAGCTACAGCTCATCTTCCATCTATTGCAGCAATGCTTCAGCCCCCCCCCCGCCCCCTTCTGTCAGCAATCTATGTCTACAATCTCTACCTATCCCTGATGGAAATGGCTTTGAAGGGGCCCACTCTTCCTTTCTAAAAGGCTGGTAAATGGTCCTCCTCCTTACTCTCTCATTTCCAACACAAAAGAGATTTAAGCCTCTACAGCTAGGAGACAGGAGATAAGGGAAAACTAGGTGGGATTTCAGAGGCCATTACCACCTAAGTCATTGTTCATATCACACTGACCTTGGCCCAAGGCTCTGAGATCTTATAGGTCCAACTTCAGCTAGGCACTATGGGATTTACTCAAGAGCTAAAAGGTGCACTGGATGATAACTCTCCTTTGCCACAGCAAACCCAAGGAGCAATTTTCTGCCTCTTTAATAGTCATTGTCTACTTTCTCATATGCAGATGAAGTGGAATCAAGTCTCTGACCCTGACTCCACCCTCTTGAAGGTACCATCAAGACTTTTGTGTGCTTCTGCCATTGTTAATTAATTTCCACCCCTGTGCTGGTCCAGAAGTACAAGGGAATTAGAAATTCAAACAAAGGAAGGGGGGTGGAGGGCAAAAGCTCCTTGCCTCTGCTCCCTTTGTGGAAGCTGAAAAAGGCTGAAGAAGCACTGAAGAGGTAAGGCAGGAAAAAGATTCAGCATCTGGGAGAAACAGAGGGTTACCCACTGAGATCCCAAAAACAGGTTGCACCTTCTAGCAGTTCTCCCAAGCCACCCTAAGAGCTGAGCTGAAAAAGTCAGGAATCTGGGCTCCAAAACAACCCCCCCTCCCCAGAGCAGAACAAGCAAAATGTCACCCCCCCCCACTCTTATGCCACCCTCCACACCTGTAGCCTCCTTTCCCAGATTTATCTGCTCACATAAGCAATGTTTCTTCAGTCTGCACGGCAAGCGAGGGCATTCTCAGGGGCATGCAGGATCTCCTCTGGCCAGCCCCCCTCAGATCACAATGGCTTCCCCAGCCCAGCCCCCTCCTAGTACCTGCCCATTTCCTCCCCATAATCCCAAAATAGACAGGACCTCCACCCCACCCCCTTCCACAGTTGCAGAACTATCTGTGATATCCATGGCTCCACCCATCCCTGTCTTTAGCAAACAACAGCTCTCCCCCCACCTAGCAAAAGCCTTTCCCACTTGGTGGCCTCCAGATGTGTTAAGGCTGCAATTCCCAGAATATGCCAAATTAGGGAAGTCCACTTTTAAAACCCAGTTTCTTCCAGAGCTTCTAAAAGGGGGGTGGGGGTGGAGCAGAGAGAATGAGGCAAATTGCTCCCTGGGATACCCTCCAAAGAGCTTTTTAACGCAGATGGCCAAGTTTTAAGCCATGGTTCTCAACCTGCTTGAATGTTAACACAACAACTCCTTTGAGTCTGAGTGACTCCTGGTGACTTCACGGACATCCACGTAGATTTCTCAGATACAATACAGAAGTAGTTTATTTCTGCCTTCTGGGATGTTTTTGGACCTGTCAGTCTAGCCTGGTGGTCTCCTATCCAAGTACAAATCAAATCCAACCCCAGCTTCGCCTTTTGATATTAGCCAAGGCTGGCTAGGTGCTGCCCTCTAGCTGGGTACATGAACATTACCTGAGATAATGAAATCCATGTGGACCCTGCTTTTGCAGAATTGAGGAACACAAGTCTATGCCTCAGGGAACTACAAGCTAAACATAAGCACAAAGGGGAAACAACAGAGGGAGGAGGAAGACATGGGTTTACAAGTAAGCAGAAAGCATGGGTAATTTCAGCTAGGCATTAATTACAGCAGGGATTAAGCAGGACAAGGAATCTATTCGTTGAACAGCAAAGGTTTCCTACTTACATTGTTCCAAGAACAGCAGCACAGAAACTTGCTCTCTTCTAACATTCAGGAGAGATGTGTGAGCTTGGTTCTGAGAGCCATCCCAAATTCCTGGGCTGCACATTTGTTCAGAGGCGTCCTATTAGGCCAGTGTTGTCCAAACATGGCCACTTTAAGATGAGTGGACTTCAACTCCCAGAATTCCCATGCTGGCTGGGGAATTCTGGGAGTTGAAGTCCACTCATCTTAAAGTGGCCAAGTTTGGACAACACTGTATTAGGCTATGTCTGCATAACATGCTTATTCAGGCCCGTCGGACCTAGCAGTTGCATTTGCCCAGTAGGCAAAGTTTACTTACTTTAAGCTACTTTGCTGGTAGCTTTTTGTTGATTAGCATTTTGTGCAAACCTAGCTCCATTTGGTTAGTTTATGCTTCAACGTATTGTGCGAGCCAAGGAAATGGGTTAATGTGGTATGCCAGTGAACTGTGTGGTGTAAATCCAGCCTTAATGCATGTCCATACCTAAGCCACTCTCGTGCGCTTTGTTCTAGTGATAAATGTGTGGATCCCTGCGGGTCCCAAGCCTGTTCAACGCTGATGAAAGCTGGGATCGAAACATCTGGGGAGGCAACAGGTTAGGGAGAAGCTGCAATGGAACACAGGAAGTGGGAATATCATGGCTAAAGGACCAATTCACCCCACTGCTTGGCGTGGCTTCTTTTCTTTTACACCCAAATCAAGAAACTTGTGTTTAAACCGAGCTCTTATATTTAGCAGCCTATTCTAGGCTATGAATCAGGAAGGTCTTATTTCAAGGTGATTTTAGGGAAGCTTCCCGCTGTGAGCCTCAGCAACCCCAACACCCATGTGCAGGACAGGACAAGAGAGGATAACATATCCCATTTCCCAAGGTGGTTTTAAGGATTAGTACAACATAAGGTACCTTAGAGCAATTAGAACACTTGAAAGCAGGATATAAATGTTAGATAGCATTTTAATAGTCACTTTAAGAGGGTAAATGTTTCCACACGACAGGATCCTACAAAATCTGAACTCTGAAGGACAGAGGGGGTCAAGATGAATGCATGGCTAAAATCAGTGGTAGAAAATCTGCATCGTTTGGAGATATCATAGAAGTACTTATACCCTCACCAATATTGAAAATTAAAAATTGTAGCAGATCAGATTCCACATTCCCACTGGAGGGGCAGCAGAAGAACAGCCTGGGGGGTTGCCAAGTATTTCTTTTTTGGAATCCCTCCTTGAGAAAATAAGAGACCAAGGATGAGTATCATCTTTCTTTGGTGGGGGGAAGAGCCCACGTGTCTCAAGAAATGGTGCTAAGAGAAAAATCTGAGGCAAAAGGGCCTGTTAAATGGCTTTGGGGCAGGAGACAATTATCTGAACAGGGTAGCTCTTTAAATTACATTCACTTTAATGGCTATACTCTGTGAAAGCAGTGTTCCAGAGAGAAACAGTAAGGAGCGTATATCCTCGGGGCTGAAAGCGTGGCCTGAAGGTTATGTGATCGAGACACCTTCCTTAAGCTAAGCAGGACCAATCCTGGTTAGCATTTGGAAGAGGGGCCAGATGGTAAACCTTGGTGCACCAACTTTAAGTTTCATGGAATTAGTGAAAGATAGCCTGCCCAAGAATGTCAACTAGATGGAACAGCATTTCAAATTGCAACAGGCACCACAGTTCATGATTCAGGGATAGGTGTATTTGTCACAGCATGAAACAAAGGGAATGAGGGGAACAGCACATTCTAGGGGAAAACAAGCACAATTCAGTTTCATGGCTACAGACAATACACATTAAAAAGAAGTAAAATACAGAGCCAGGAATACATTAAGCCAGGTCACTGGACCAGTTAGTATCTACACAAGAGTGGGCAACAGCTCAAGGATAGAGCCCACACTTTGTAGAAGGTCCCTAATTTGATTTCTGGCAGCTCCGGAAAGAAATAGCAGGAGGGGAAAGACTTTGTACACCTTGGCCCTTGGAGAGCTGCTGCCAGCCCAAGGACACAATGGTCAAAAAGTCTGGCCTGGTATAAAACAGCTTCCTTGGTCAGGAGATCAACTCTGATTGTGGAGGAACAGCAGGTATTTGCTCAAGTCCGGAATTTATTTTATTTTAATATAAAGTTTGTGCAATCAAGCACACATTTTCAGAAGGCAAATCCAAGAACAGGTCAGCCCTCTTGCTCTCTGGCCTCAGATCTTAGGATCTGGACAGCCTACAGAACTAAACCGACTGAAATGTCCATCCAGAAAGAAAAAGCAAATTAAAGGCCAAGTCCCAACAGCAATGAGCTGTTGCTACTGGTGTTGAGGCCCAACTGCACAAAATACAGGAGGCCCAATATTCAATCATCACCCTAACTCAACAGCCCCCCTGCCCTCCCCCACAATATTCTTGAAGCAAACCTCATTAGAGATGTATGTATTAAAAGATTCTCTGGAAGCTACTACTCGTGAAAGAAACTCTCTGACTCTGCTCCAAGAAACACAAACAGGCCGGAGAGAGTGTGAGCGAGTTGACACTGTTCAATAGCGTCACAGCAGTATCCTGAGGGCAGCAGATGAATTTGGATCCTCCTGAGTGGGACATCTGGTGTTCTGTATGTTTATCATCAAGCCACATAATGCATTATTGGGTTTATGACACCAATTCTGTACACAGATCCCCAGGAGTGCTCATCTTTCACTTGATAGCCTGACCTTTATATTTAACAACTGCCTTGGTTGTTCAAGGTGACTGGCTGGGCTGGCAGAAGAGGACACACCTTTCCGTTCCTCCTCTGCCAATTCCTGTTGGGTTCTGTGCTGGTTTCCCCTCTCTTGTGACCAGTATGGAAAACGATGCAGGCCCTCAGGCTTAGAGCAGGCTAGTAACTTTTGCGGGGTTGTTGATAATGTTCTACAAAATATGTAGGCAACTGCAGCACAGGAACGTACCATAAATAGGAACGCGTTCCTCCCACACCCCCGAAAAGGAAAAAGGATCCTGTGGTCAGGGGAATGAGCCCTTTTTTAGGGCAGTACCATTTCTTCCCAGGAACGCTACATGCTCCATCGGACCCTCCCTTTCTTCTTTTCACAGGCCTTAATTCTTCTTCCCAATCTCTGACGATTTATATACCACATTTCAACTTCTTCACAAAATCGTGCCGTGTTACAATTTAATATGTTAATCTGCACAAGTTGTAAAATAGAACCCGCCAATATACAAAGTGAGTCATTAGCAATAGTAATTTCCATTTTAACCCCGCCTTTCCACAAACATTTATGCCCCATGTGGTTTACAGGAAGATAGATAAACAAACAAAGCCAACTCGATAAAACAGTTAAAGTGTATCAAAAACACACAATTTCAAAAAGCTACAATTAAGACAGTAGAAACATTAGCTTTGGACTTATACAAAACTTTTAAAAGGCAAACTACTAGAACATTAAAAAGCCTGTCTAAACACAGGCACTTGGGATGTGAAGCATCAAACGTATAATTCATTCCAGTATAATGTAGAAATCAGTGCTTGCAATCCAAGTTTGGACATTCAGTGCAGAGCTCCGGCCCCTTGGAATGGGCTGGACTTTAGCTAGAATGGTTATACAAAGGTATACAAATATTCAAAAACGCCTCTGACCAGAAGGTCGTATGATATCTAACAGGAAAACCAAAGACACACACAAAGAAGAGACCACACATGTTCACGCAACCAACTCACAGGAGCACATTAGTCCAGCCATGTTCAGCCACTCAACTGTTACCTTTCTTAGACAGCCGTTCCACTCGCCGTGCTTCAATCTTGTCGCACTTCCGATACCTGTCAGCCAGACATACATTGTCAGAGGAGAGGAAGAAAAAGAACCACCTCCAAACAGACTCTTCAGCCCAGTGATTCAGAAATACGCCAGGAGGACTCAAGCTTTGGAGGGGACGCATCTGGACTCGGGGAGAGCACGAAGGGGGCATATTCATAACATGGCTGCCTCAATGGACCATTATGCAGAAACACCCATGGATTGGAGGGTGAATTCTCTAGCATCAGAGTAGGCCTTTTGTGGGGACTCCTGAAAATAAATATGCCAGAGGCTGATATTTTGTTCCACAGCAATGCCAGCTTCCTGTAATATTTTATCTTAAAAAATCCTTTAAGAAGGCAGGTGGGCTCTGGATGCCTCAGGGTGCCAGAAGCACCTTTTTTCCCACCCCGACTGAGTTCCCAAGTGTCAGCCATTGGAACTAGTCACACTGGCCAGAGGCCTGTTAGAAGCTAGCCACCAAAGCATCAAGCAAAGCCAGCAGCAGAGCCCTAAGGTCTTCTGCGGGACAAGATGGGTCCATCGGAGAAATGAAATGGGAGACTGGCCTTTCTCTCACCTGACTCTGCCAGAAGCAAGAGAGGTGTGTGTCCTAAGACAGGAGAATAATTACTCCTATTAAAATTAGGAAATCCACATCTACCAGATGAGAATTTGTATTCATGAAGCTTTCCAGATGCACTGGACTTCTGAACCCCCTCACTGGCTCGATGAGTGTAGAAGCTGAAAATCAACCTCTTGGGAAGACCAGGTTGGGGGAACAATGGCTTATATTTAAACTGAAACCTCTAAAACAGTCTTAAAGTTTCCCAACCTTGGCAACTTTAAGACACATGTCTTGTTTAAGCATGGTTTGGTTCATAAACCTGTTTGCTGGAATCATACAACGCTCTAAGCCAGTGTTTCTCAAACTTGGCAACTTTAAGAGGGGTGAACTTCAACTCCCAGAATTCCCTAGCCAGACATGCTGGCTGGGAAATTCTGGGAGTTGAAGTCCACCCATCTTAAAGTTGCCAAGGTTGGAAAACACTGCTCTGAAACCCTTACTGCTATGGCAAATGCAGTGCCCTGCCTGCACTACTTGCAAACTGTTTTGCTTTTTTTTTCCCCCCACACCTATCAAAAAGAAAAGAGAGTTTCCATCCTCCTTGACAAGTGTATATTTGTCCCATGAGGACTTAAGCTAGGAGCGGACCTTGGGTTCTACTGCAGTGTTTTTCAACCTTGGCAACTTTAAGATGGGTGGACTTCAGCTCCCAGAATTCCCAAGCCAGCAGCTGGCTGGAGAACTCTGGGAGTTGAAGTCTACCTATCTTAAAGTTGCCAAGATTGAAAAACACTGTTCTTGCGGATATGCTACGGAGTTGCAAGAGTTTCCTCCAGGGATTATTTTCTCCATCCTACTCTCCTACTGTTTTCATTGCAATCACTTTGTTTCTCTGTTCCAGGAAGCCCATGCCCAGAAACAGGCTATTTCTCTACTCTAAGGATTGAGAATAAGAAAACAAGGTTGCGCCACCATCTACTCCTTCCTGCCCTATCACAAATATTAATAACAGCTAGCTTCAGAGTCCAAAGACTCACAACAGGCAACAGCCGGTTGCAGAAAAGAATAAGACATTCCTGGAAAGGCAAATAGGGAATTTCAGCAGTGAGCTATCACTGAGATGCTGGCAGGGTGAGGTCAGTTCAGCTTCAGGGCATTGAAAAGTGACGCACCACCTACTTAGAGTCAAATTATGACAGGAGAAAAGATGCAGGAAACAAAAGGAAAGGGGTCAGCCAACTCAATCTGATAAGAATTCTGGATGTTTATGACAACCTGTGTGGTGTGGTGTGGTGTGGTGGAACTAGTATCTGTTATTTAACTTGTACACTAGTTGCGATACAGATATATAGAGAAAATAACACATCGTGGTTAGATTTCACTACTCTGACCCAACTCTAGCTGCCCTTTTAAAGGGTATTTAAACCTGGATCTCAGAATGTATAAGTGTAGTATAGTGTAAATGTTTAGGATATTAACTCTTTTGGGGGAATCTCATGTTAAAATCCATACTTAATGGAACCTCACTGAGTGACTTTGGCCCAGTCACCTTCACTCAGTCCATGCTGGGATAAAACTGATAGCAGGAGTACTATATATGCCACCCTTTTAGAGGAAAAGCAGGATATAAATCTAACCAATAAACAAAGAAATCAATATGTAAATGCTTGTGGTCCCCTATCCGCTGAAAAATAGACTACCTAACTGTGTGACTCTCCTCAGATGAAGCACAGCAAGCAGCTACACATTTTTAAACTTGTCTTCCCTACCTTAAAAAGCAGAAAGTTGCTTCTGACTGTTGAGACGGGATGCTAAACTTTGCAGTCAAGGCAGAACTCTGTGCTTGTGCTGTAGAATCAGAATTTACAAACCCCTGCCCTTAACTACAGGCTGATTCTTCCTTCTTGGCTTCGGAAAGAATCCTGAAGCCCTGCTTTCTAGTTCTCTGGAAGCATGGAGGGAGTGAATGCGATGGGTAAGTGGCCAGGGCTGGAGTTGGGAACTTCTCAGACACACTCACACGCAGCACTGCTTCTTAGTGTTTGGCCCGCCAAACTTTGGTTTGTCTAGGCAGTTGATGCATTCGCCGCAGTCCTGGAGTCTCAGGCATCCTTTGCACTTCCCACAACGAGTCATTCGGTTCTTTTTGCCGTGATGAGAGACGTGGCGACGCACAGGGGGTGGCGTAGCCTTAACTGCAGAATCGGCCTTCACTTGCTTCTGGTGGCCACACTCATTCTCAGATGCTGACGAGGTCTCTGTGGAAAAGTCCAAAAGTTAACCTGGCCGTAAACCTGAAGCTGCAATCCCTAATCCTGTAAGCTTCTTTGAACTTCATCCCAGACTAAAGCTAAAATAAACCTATGACTGTTAGCTGACATAAGAATCTGACTTGACAGGTTAGATCAGGGTTCCCCAAAGCGGTCAATATCGACCTCCAAGGGTCTTTTGTAACCACAGAGTAAGATGTAACTTTGTAACGATACTGTACTTGTATTTGTTGCAAAGAAAATCAGAAGCTACTTCTATTTCTTTTCATTCTTTCTTTTTGCATTTTTTCTTTTCTTTTCCTTTTCTCCTTTCCTTTACTTTATATTAGTTCTTGTTTTCATCTTCTTTTTAAAACTTATATATAAAAAAATATCGACCTCCAAAGGTCAATGGGACTATCCAGGGGGACGATAAATGGCTGGGGGTCAATAGGTGGTCAATAAATGATGGAAGGTTGATTGGGGTCAATTAATCCTTTGGGGTCTCTGTACAGCTCCACACCAGTCCCTAGACCTGAAAGTGAGGTGGCTAGTGGTAAGACAGTGTTACCCAGCATTGGATGGTCAGCTGTCAGCGAGAGCGGCCCTGAGTTGTCTCTATTGTTGTTATTATTCATAGTGCTATTAGTTAAAGTAGTGTTTATAAAATTATATTCATATAATAAATGTTTGGGGGTCAATCAATAATCTGACACTTCACGAAGGGGTCAATGAGCTGAAATGCTTGGAGACCTCTTGGTTAGAGAAAACCTACCAGATATGTATTTCTATCTGATCCTGGGAGAAACAAAAGTCTGGTTTGGTTAGACAGAAAACACCATGGTGAAACTGGGTGGAACAGGCTGAAAAAGGTCCAGTCCAGCCCACATTATAAGACACGCGTAAAAGAACTTTTGCACTTACACTTTAGAGTTTTGTTACTAAAGCAAAAGTGCAGAAATTGGAAGTCTAGGAGCAGGGACAATGTAGCTTAAGAGAAACCTGGGCAAATTCTTTGAAACTTGTCACTTCTGTTGTATGAACCACAGCACCACACATTCAGACTCTCACCCCATCTGAAATCTATAATAGATAGGAGATCAGCATGGCCTAAGAGCCAGGACCATGAGAGCTAGAGCCCGGCTTAAAAAAAAAAAAAAAAAAAGCCTGGTTTGGATATGCTTGCAAGGTGTTCCTAACGCAGGCTCAAAAGTGCACTTCCGATAAAAAACTGTCATGAATAGAGTCTTCAGAAGGGGGTTGATAAGAAGTCAACAAAATAATCCCATGAACAGGATGAACACTATATCTACCTGCAGGGATTGTACTGATTGTAAGCATATTGCAGAGTCCAAACCTGAGAAGCCACTTATTTCTACATCGCTTTCTCCCTTGTTGCCACTCCCATCCCTATCAAACCGAATCAGAATTCCTCTTCTCCTCCCCAGGACAAAAAAAAAAAGTCTAAATAAAGCCCATGTAGGTATTCCAGTCCTTTTACAACTTCTATGTTTATACCACTCAGGGTTGAATAAGAGCTTTACCACATGATGTCATTAGCAGACATTACATATTAATATAACCAGGAAACTGATGTCTACCAGTAAGACAAAGAGAGGCCAGAAGGCACAAAGGAAACAGAGTCTTCAGCCAGTCTCTTCCACACACACTCACCTTCTACAGTAGGCGATGCAGCAATCTCTTCCCTCTCCCGCAGAGGCAGGGCGCTGAGGCGTGGCACATCCTCTGGCACCATCGCACGAGATTGCCCTAAGGCCACCGAGGCATGCCGACAAACATGCTTGATCCGAGGGCCCTGCACTGGGGACTCTTGGCCCTGTCAAGAACGTGTAGTAAGAGCTCCCATTATCATGAGTGACAAGCTGGTTCTTCAAAACTGTCCCCCATTCGACCTGGGTTCACGCATTGTGCTGAGTCACATTCGACTGACTAACCTGTAACTGGCTGGGCTTACACACAGCACTAAGCTACAAACCGTGAACCCAGCCATGATAACCAGGTTCACACCACACGCTAAGCCAAGCATAGCATGTAGATTTCCCATGCTTTTGTATTTGGGATCTAGCTGCATTGATGCAAACCAGTTACCTGTTTTCGAGCCTCTTTTCTGTCTTCTCCTGCCGTTTTGAGGTCTGCAGTCGCCTCCTGCTCAGCTGGGATTTTTGGAGTCTCAAAGGCCTCTGCCTTGACACTCTGACACCCCTAGGAGGAAGGGATACAAGCATTATAGCCCACATGGTTGGGGACCCCTTTTCAATACTTAATTCCCCAAACAATTCTGCCCACTTCCCAACACAATGGCAGCTCTCACCCCAGGAATCTCTCAATACAGAGGCACCAATCATTTTCCATGAAACAGAGCATGATGCACACAGATGCACCCAGGCATGCAGCGTCCCAAGGGCACAGTAAAATCACACTAAACCATCAACTGCTTCACTATGGTTAATTGAATAAACAACAGATGGCTGTATTCACACAACACTTCAAGCCAAAACCAAACAAAATGTCTCACGTGTGTTCATATAGCACATTTAACCTGGTTACTATATTAATCCAATTACAGGATTTTCAAAACACACCGAACCATAAGCTTATGAAATGGCCAGGATTCAGGCTACATCACAAAAACTGTATCACAAAAACACACTAAAAAACATTTAAATCAGTCATACTTGGCATACTGTATGCAGGCAGCCACTAGGTTTGGCACTGATCAGGTTAAGCATGTTTGATAAAGACAGCCATTATGGTTTAGGGCAATATGTAGACCCAACCTCAAAGTAGCTATTGACCTCTAGCCATAGCCGGCAGCCTGCTTCAGTCCCCATTCTCCTCATAACATTTACTGCTCTGAATATCTCAGAAACCTTTTGTTTTCTTTCCGAGGAGGAGGGGGGGAATATAAAGATAGTACAATAACCCCAATTCTTTGGATCCTGCACCACCTTGATAGCATTTTGAGCATTAGACCTGTAATGCTCAATAATTCTGTGATCTGCCGCAAAACAGAAGATGCAAATATCAAGACTTCTAACCTGGGGTGCATTAATAGAGTAATTCATCTGTTTTGTACCAAAATGGAACTGTGCTGCGCTCAAGCAAAACTAACAACTGAGGGTCCTGAAGACCACAATACTCCACCCCCACCCCTCTGGACATGGCGTGCCCTCGCTATGATTCCAAAATCCTCACTATTCAACACTGAGGGCTTCTCTTACCGGAATGAATTTGAACTGCTTCTGCTGGTCAATCTTGTAGAGCTGCACCTTGGCACGAGTCAGCAGGCTATAAACTTTATCCATGCTGGATAATGAGGTTACAATGGACTTGGGCGGCTGCAGAGGGGGCTTCACTTCCTCCAAAGATAGGCTTGCTTGCTCTGCTTCACTCTCTGAACTATCAATTGCTTCCTCTTCTTGCTCCTGCAGTTGGATGGATGGAGGCAGAACTCTTCGGATGGCCACCTTATGAACAACCCCAGGAGAGTTGACATCTTCCATGGTGATCAGCTCTTTGCTCTGAGCTTCAAGGGGTCTAGGGACCTCCGTGAAGAGGGGCAAAGCAAGGTGGTTTGTCCTTCCCAGAAGCTTTTTGCCACTGCGGGTCACCAGAGGCTCATTAGGGAGCAGAGCAGCTTCTTGCAACGGCACTGGGGGCTCCCTTCTGACCTCAGGGGAAGCTGGCACCAGGTCAGACTCCTCAGGAGACACAGACAGCGATTCATAGATCTTAAGGTGTGCCTCACTAGGTGTAAACTGGGGGGCCCGCAGCAGGGGAGTTCGCTTGGTTGGGGGGGAAGAGACAGGGGCTGGAGCACTGGGCAAAAGAGATGAATCTTCACTAGGCACCTGAAAGAGAGCCTTCCCCATATCCTTGGGGGACAAAGTGGGGCTGAGTGAGGTCCATCGGAATGTGGGCTCCCGAAGGATGGATCGCCGTTTCTCAGGCAGGGCCAGTACAGTGGAAGTTATGTGGGGAACACTAGGGGAAGATGGGGGTGATGGGGCCCTAGAGGTATCTTTATCAGGAGAACTGGGGGCTGGGGTGTTTAGCTGCTGGGGGGTCCCCTGCAATGGTAACAGAGAAGTTTCCTGCTTGTCTAAAGCCCCATCAGGGACAGGGCTTTCCAAGGGCTTGGATGCCTTCTGCGGGATCTCATCCATAAACCGACGGGGGGTCCGAATGAGACGAGATGAACGGGCACTCACCACAGGCATGATGAACTGACGAATATTTTTGAGGAAGGTAGTCTTGAGAGCTGGAACCTCCTCGGAGCCAGTGACCCAAGACTGCTGAGCTGTTCCCCCAGCCTCCTCCCTCAGCTTGCCTGGCAACTGCTGAGTTGCCATGCGCCGCCCACGACCCCGTTTCAAACATTGTGCCCTCATGGAAAGGGCAACGCTAGAAGGCTCCTTCTCAGAAAGCATGACTGCTCCATCACTCTGTGGAGAGGGCTGCTGGGGCTCCTGTTTCCAAGATACTTGGTTGGATGAAGGAAGAATGCTACCTTCAGGTATGGAAGGCTTTGGTTCTGGTCCAGCGGCCTCTGGTTCTGGGACAGGTGCCTCTGGGGCTGGCTCCAGTTCTTGGGCAACTGCCTCCAGTTGCAGCTCTGGTTTTGAGACTGGAGATTTTGGCTGAGGATATAATTCAGGGGTAAGATTCTCTGGCAGCAAATGAGGAGCAGGGGGTTCCTTCTGTTTGGGTTCTGGGGCAGAAGCATCTGACTCTGATAAAACTGCCTCTGATTCAGACACAGACTGGGAGGGAAGCGGGGAGACTTTCTTTTCTGGTACCACGCTCCACTTCCTCTTGCGGCCCCTTCTATGGCCATGGGTCTTTAGCCGGACGTGGGTCACCACCAACTGGCCAGATTTATGCCGCCTGGCTTTTGAGAAGAACTTCAGGATGAGCGGTGGTTTCTTCAAAGCTTCAGTGGGCTGAGAAGGTGCACTGATCTCTGCACATGATGAGGGCAACTGTACATTATTATTAGGCTCTGGGATGGAAGATGAAGTTTTGGTGCTGTCCTGGGGAGGTCCAGGTCTTGTAACAGGTTTCTTTCTGAAGGAGCCCCGTGGCCGGCCTCGTGGCCTAGGTGACACAGTGGAATTGAGAGTCTTCTCTGTTGATGGTGGAAGGAGGAGAGGGGTTTTGGATTTTATTGGGTCAGCAGGTTCTGAGTCAGCTTGAATCTGCTTAGGAAGCATCCTGACAACTTTTGGACTAGAAGCTGGTTGCCGACCCATCCTTGCTGGAGTCCCTTTGGTCCTCTGAAGCAGCTCAGCCAAAGCTTTTACCATACGCTCCCGCTGGGATTCCACAGCCTTTTGCTTGGCCAACCTCTTGGAAAGGGAGTCCTCAGCAAACACCCTCTTTCTCCTGCCATGTGCTGGCAGAGAGGCACCTGTACAAAGAGACAGAAATCCTAGCTGTAAAAGTGACTCCACTACAATGGGCACTCACAAAATTGCTGGTCAACTGCAATTTGCTACCCATGCAGAATCCGCATATCTATAACACTTCGTTACCAGATGAAGATTGTCCAATGTTACATCATGACAGTTCTGTTAATACAGTATTGTGAAATGCACTTTGCCTGATCACCTACAATAAATGAACCGTCTCCAGGTGACCCCATGTTATCCCATGCACACTGTACTACTAGTTGGAAACCTAGTGGAATGTTCAAAACAAGCTTTCTTTCTAAGAATGAATGATGCAATTTATGAAATTAGAATATCCTAAGAAAACTTATGTTGAGGCTGTGATAACATTTAAACTTCACAAATTAACCAGTCAAAAGGCAGTTGATAAATGCTCTGAACAGCAGACAACTCTGGTGACAAGGGGTCAAGAAAGCAGATGTCAGGAACAGAATCAAAGGGAAAACTCCACATCTGGTAGAGAGCCATATAAGCCAAACCAAACTGTGCCAAATGTCACAAAAGGTTTTAAAATACTGGGAGTCGTATAAAATTGGAGAGTCTTAGAAGTCTCAGGAGAACTAACAAATGGTATTGGGAATGAATACAAATACTAGTATTGAAGTGTCTTTGGAAGCAACCAGGACATTCATACAAAAAAACAGATCCTAGTACTAGACCCACCAGAAAAGCTACTGCTTCAAGGATTTTGGTTATAACTAATAGGATTGCTGTGCACGGACACAACTGCTGGAGAACAAAAGAATTTCTGGACATGTACTGAACAACATCCTTCCTATGCTGCAATTCCAATTCCAAGGAAGCCAGATTCCATATGTATGTAACAGCAACTAAACTTGTCCTTTAAAGTGATTAAATACTGTTTCTTTAAAAATCTAACTAAGCATAACAATATCGGAATTGGAGACTTCCACATGAAGAGTCAAAAATGGACCTACCACATTTCTGAGAAATTCTGTCTGGGGATCAGCCTTTGAAAGTCACAATAGGTACAGAGACTATATTTTGGCTGAGTCCACACATTTTAATCCTAACTTCAAATTAACAAAACACAATATACTATACAGAAACAAAGAAACTATCTTATGCCTTAGTGTGATGGCTTGGTTCCCACAACATGCTAAATCATAACTATCATATATGACCCACCAACTGGTAGAATGTGCAGGACATTCAAAATTAACTAAAAGCATGAATATCAAATAATGGTTGAGATCGCCAGTTCACAAAATTGACACCTATTGCTGACTGCAGTGCTCTTGACTGATATCCCATGAAGTTTTGGGCGAGAACACCAAAAATTCACACGATGTTAAGCTAGAAGGCCAAACTCTCATGAGAATCTTTTTAGTTTGGTCCATGCACAGCTCTAAAGACCATGACCAGCTTTGTCAGACAGGACCCAAACCACCAATCTATGCCTACAAAAATTCCTTACCTCTTTTAGATCTTAGAGCAGCACGCAGTGAGCTTTGAAAAGCATCATCCTCTGAATGGAAGCCCAGGAACTCTTCCTGCCAGGGGAAAGAAAAGTAACCATGGTCATTCCAAGAGAAAGAGGGGGTACCATACTTATCACAGGCAACATGCCTCATTCAGAGCAGATCCCAGATGTGGCCATAGTCACCCCCACCTCCCAGTACTACTGAAACAGGAACAACCTTGGGATGACAGTCCCATTATCTTTGGAAAAAGAATGGGAGAAATAACCCAGGCACATGCGCCTGTACAGCAGAAAAGGTTGGCCATTTTAACACACAGGTCACATTCACAAGTGACAGACTGAATATAAAAGAAGGATCAAGTTGGCAACTCTGAATGGAACCTCATTAGATCCGCACCATCTTTACTATTTATTTATTTTTAATTTAGCTTTGCAAGGCCGCCCAAATCACAGCAACTGTGCCATGTCTGCTGCCCCCCAAAGCAGAAGCTTGTAATAGCTGAAGATCTGAATGCTTGTGGATTAGTCCTTAGTTACAGAAAGAAAAACTGCAGGCGTCAAGTTTTGAAAATGGAGGGTGAAATAATCCTGGGCCTCAACAGCGAAGAGAAATATAATTCTACAAACAGCCAGAAAACTCATTTTCTTTTGGCCGGTCCTTGTGACCCAAGATAAATCGCTAGATTTCAGACCCAACTGTAAAGCCATACTGGCCACTCTCAAAGTTAAAGCACCTGGGAAACAGATGGCCAAAAAAGTATATCAGCTACAGATCCAGCTAAAGATGGCAGGCCTTCTGGAGAAGATCAAGAGGGAAGCAGCAGAGCCGAGGTGAGCAGCTTTTCTCTCTTTGAGGCCCATATTCTCTCGAGGTTAAAGATCACATGGTGGAGCAGTCAAACCCAGCTGTTTGCAGGGTCAGAGAGAAACGCGTGCAGGAATATTCCCCTCTCTCCTTTCCCTTCAACTTCTTTCTCCTCTTTTTCTCTTAATGCTCTGGGAGGCAACTGAGGGAAGGGAAATTCTTACCAGAAGTCCAAACGGATCAATGGCAGTCAATGTCAAAATTAAGCTGACTGCTTATACGTTGCCTCCTCCCAAAGGCACCAGACTCCCTATTCCCATTTGTGCGTTCTTTGTGGATTGCTGCACTTTCTTACATTTACAGCTGTAATGTTGACAGCTGCCCCAGCTGTTTCTAAATACAAACTTATTCCTTCCGTGATCCCAAGATGCTGTTCTTGAAAGTCCACAGCAAACAGGACAGCGATGGCGACGGCCAGTTGCTGCAAGCTACGCACCGGACCTTCATCTCCAAAACAGATGCATTAACCAACAGCAGCCCTCTCAAGCTGGTGACCCCTGGTAATTGGACTACAACCACCAACATGGTCATTCAAGGGTGATTTGAAAACAGGAATAGGCATAAAACTGAGCTGTGCCCAGCTAACAAACGCTTCCAACTTTTCTCTCCCACTTGCTCATTGGATCTGAGTGCCGAATGGAGCTTATTATTCAGCAGGGGACAGAAAGAGCTGTCAGCATTTTTTTCTTGCAAGGGTCATGGGGATCACTTGAAAAACAAACACAGGCCACACAGAGGACTACTGCAGTTGAAAGCACCAGTCGAGAAATGAAAGCCTACCCTGATGATGATGCCAGAAAGAAGCCAGTCTTCCTTCTGCAACCATTTGGGAGCGCTTAGAATGCCCGAATTGCAGGGTTTGGGAAAACAAAGACAGGGAAGTTGGTTCAGACTTCTTCCACAGCTCTCTTCACCCCTTGTAGCCTCCAAGCACAGAAGGTATGAATGGCTCCCTTTGGGACAAGGCCGAGTCCTCAAGGAAGTATGGATGCTCTTTCGGGGGAATTGGTGGGAAAGGCTGAGATCAAAACAAAGTGCAAGTTGTAGGATTTGGGGATGCCCAAATATGTGCTCTGCCAAGGGCTTGCTAGGTAAGTGGTTCCAGCTCTTACTCTCTTTCTCCATTTTACAAATAAAGGAATAAGCCTGCTGCCTGCTTCACAGAACAATTGCAAGAACAACAAAACCCTAAAGCACTCCATTTAATCTCCATTTATTAGCATCTCTTCCAAACATTTGATCTGACCAAGGGGGAAACCCCCCCCCCCAAGACTCTGTAAAGCAGGGTTCCTCAACCTTGGCAACTTTAAGACGGGTGAACTTCAACTCCCAGAATTCCCCAGCCAGCAAGGCTGGCTGGGGAATTCTGGGAGTTGAAGTCCACCCGTCTTAAAGTTGCCAAGGTTGAGGAACCATGATGTAAAGGATCTATTCTTAGATGCCAGGACCCTCGGGATAGGTTTAGGATGCACCTAAAGGATACAACTTCTGCATCCCAGTGCATCTTCTGCATACGGCTGCCATGAATTCTTAGAGGAAAATGCGACATTTGGGGAAAAAGCTGTCAAGGGAGGAACATCTGCCTTCCACCGTGACACAAAGGTGGCTTGTTTCTCCCCAGATGACGCAAAACATATGGGAGCAAAATTTCTGGTTCCTAAAGGAAACTCCTGAAAAAGAGTTAGAGGAGATGCAATATCTGTTGATCTCAACCTTCCCCATTGAATCCCCTTCTCTCCCAAGTCTCCAGTTTCCATACCTCACCAAAGACTCTGCTTCGCCCAAAATGCAGCTAGGCACATGTCCATCCGTACCTTTTCTGGTCGAAAGCTAGAGAAGGTGATGAGGGCCATGGGAAAGAACTGAAACTAGCTACCTGTATTTCTGTCGCCAATGCCTTTTTAGCTCAGGGGGAAACAACTTTTTGGTAAATAGAGACTGCACCAATGATGATGAGGATGATGGTGATGAAGGGCAACTGGAGCCTATAAAGCCGGGATTAATATATCACAATGTCACAGTAGTGGACTAGGCTGAGTTTTCTCATTTGCGGGACAGGGTTGTGCAAAGCTTTTCAGAGTCAAAAGGTTTTGCGTCCGAAATGCCGTATCTAATTTGTGTAAGTAAAATTAAAGAGAAATGTGGTTGTTGTGTTCACTTTATTTTTTTTCCCTATAAAACTATGTGCTATCACAGATAGAACCCAAATATTACATATAATACGGCCTTTTATCTGAATAAAACAGTTCAATTGAGAACTGCAATTGAGAACTGCATACATGGATCTGACTGAAGTAAACTGTAGGGGTGACAGAGAAATATGAACTGCATTTTCTTTTAGTTTTGCCTTTTACTCTATTATGTTACGTATGGACTTATTATTGTCTTCTATATTCTGATATGGCTTTGCAGCTAATTAATTCATTATTATTATTATATTATTATGTGCCAGCATACAGAACAAGTTAGGTCTGGCTTATTAAGCTACAATGCGCACACAGTATGCTCGGGCAAATAAATGAATAAAGTAATCATATATGTTTGGCATAATATTGTCTCTACACCAGGGATTATAAAGAAACAGATTTATAAACCAGAGATCACTGTTATCTTACAAAATCTGGTTTTTTAGACACATTTAACCATAATCCCAGGTTCTGCTGTAACACTCAGCAGTGCAGGATATTCACCCACTCATGGAGAGGAAATGAATGAATGGGTTGTGTGGCACAATGCAGATTAATAAACCAGAACTCTTGGTTTATTCTTTTGTTTGGGGCATGCATATGAAATGATTTTGTTATATTTATATTCCATCTTTCTTCCCTACTGAAATTCAAGGCAAGGTGCAACACATTTGCAGATATTCTTACTAAATATCAGCAAGATAGCTGGGTTAGGACTCAGCTCAGTACTTGGAGCAATTTTAGCTCACAGAAAGCTCTTAAGAAGAATCAACCAACTTTTCTATAATCAGATGATAACTTATGCAGGTACTTAACTGTACCTTGTTCAGTTGCAAGGTTTTGCACCTGTTCAAGGTGCAAAGGTCATGCTTTCCCCTTCATAGGTAATGCTGTTAAAAGCCTATAGCTTTGGGGGTCCATGGATAGATTTCAGGGGGATAGGGAAAAATTACAACTTTATTTTATTTTATGCATTTAGATACATTTTTCTGAGAAGGGCCTGTAGGTTTTACCAGGCTCTCAAAGGGGTCCCTGGAACAACAACAACAAAGTTAAGAACCCCAGTTCTACAAGTACAGAATGTTCATAAATATTACATATTTCAATGCACCAACTTATGAAGATCACCTTGTACATGCATGGCTGACACCCCGGCAGAGCGCTAGCCCAGCCTCCAACCCTGATGCAGCACAAAGAGGGATAATGCAAGGAAGGTCCAATAAAGTTCTCTCTTGCATGCATGCCTGAGCTGGCACAGGCTGCTGAATGTCTCAACCCATTCATGTTTTTGCACTTTTATGCATCTCAGAAATGGAAAAAATAAACCCAAGACAATGAAGAATACAGAGGCAAATGGAATCTATCCATGTTGGCCAGAATTAATGTTGTTTGTATAGGCTAATGAATGGATGAATGGATTAAAGACAGTCTGTTATTTAGCATATTTTATTTAAGCACTGGAAGGGAAAGAAATTAAGAGGGAAAGGTGTTCCCTAGCTTCTGTCTGATATGGTTCTCAAAACACATAGCTGCAAACTGCAAAAGGTTCAACACTTAAAGGAAGAATGTTGTTGAGACAGTCTTCAAATTCACATGGATGAATGTTTCTGAAACCTGTCATAATAAGAGTTGGTACCAAGCACCTTCTCTTCTTCCAGAAATATTCACATTACTCAGCACCATCATAACTACCAGGAGGAACATACTAGAGGGTATCTAAAAATGTCAGGCAAACTCTATTTCAATCAAAACTGGCTAGAATGAAGTAGCCATTCACCTGGCTGTCTGTGGACAACAAGAAGTTCTCCCCAGGCAACTAGGACATAAAACTTTATTAACTGAAAGAGATGTGTGTTGGGTTTCCTTTGCTTGGGGTTTCTTCTCTTTTAGGCATGCATGGATAAGATGCAGCAGTAAATACTGGTAAATACGTATTCCTACCAGGCATTATTTATTATGTTTCCAACAGCTGAAAGTTGGGAGGGTGTATTTCATTCTGCAAAAATTCTAGAATACAGCAAAGGCAAAAGTTGTAAAAGGCAAAGAAGTATGGAGTGACTGTATGTAAAGGAAGACAGGTGAGTTCAAGCAATGAGATAGGAGAGACTCAGCAGTTCTAACCTCTGGATGAATTAAATGATTGCCTCAAAGTTCATTTGGTTTGAGTCTTGAACAAGCATCACTAAGACATCTTAGAACAGTTCTTATTCCCAAGAGCTGCAAAACAAGAAAGCTATTCTTGAGATACCCATTGCCACCCATTTATAACCACTTTGAGGAAATATAAAATGCATGTAGGTCCTGCCATATACCACAGCAAAACAGATGCTCACACACTTCCAGTAGAAGAGGAATGGTACAAAGAAGTATGGAGATTCAGTTGCCACTGATGCTACATCACCAGCAACATATTTCATGAAGAGCTGGTAGGTTATACCTATTTGGGTGATTTTGGGGAGGCGGGGGAGGGGAGTAAGGATCTTAATAGTCATATTTTAGGGATTACTTGTAGGAACCAGTGACTTTACGCCCAATTGTAAACACAATGAACGTTTCTGCTTTTCTCTGCATTACCTGTAACCTTGACTGCGATGAACTGGGAGCTTGTTATCAGAAAATCATATACGTCCTTTATAGTCCAAACACTATTCCTTACTAGCTCTGCAGCTTTCAAACTTGCTTTCCATATAATCTGTCCATCCAGGATCACTTCTGCCTTGTAATAGATTCTGAGATGTATTCTACAGTCCATGTCATTCACACGGGATGCCTTCAAAACCTATTTTGAGGACTTTAAAGCAGGAGCGGACAACATTTTGATGGTTGGGAACTATAATCAGAATTTTTTAGAAAGATGCAGTGAGTGGAATGATGATGAAGCACAAGAGCAGAGCTAAGATGTTTTGGGGAGTTTTTTCAGGTTGATATAGTTAGGAGATTTTTTTTCCTTTGCTGTTTTTAAATATGTTAGGCCTACTTAAGGCTATATACTGCAGTGTCCAAGCATTTCCTACATCATAAGGCTCACAGGAGGCTCTGGGGACTGTGAAAGGATTTCAGAACTGCAAGCAGCGCTAGAGTCACAAGTCGATGGCCCTACCCTAACTGGACCCAATGCCTGACAACTAGTCGTTTTACATCACGGGGTTGAATGTACCCTAGGACAGAATTCTGGTCCTCAGGGACTGTAGCTTGGGTGCACATGGTAAAATATATGTCCTGAGGTCTAGAATTCTATCTTAGAATGTATTCAACCCTGTGACATCAAATGTATAATTGACAGGCAATTGGTTGCAATGGAAAATGTAACTTGTAAGAAAAATATATATACCATTATTGATGTAACTCCCATTAAGCCTGCTTGGACTGTAACTCAAAAATTACATTAGATCAACAGAGACAAAGAACAATTGAACCTTTCAGTTCCCAAGGTCTACATACTTGTTTACACTGAGTGAGGATCATGGCAAGAGCTATCGGCAAGGAAAGGACAAACCCCCCCAAAAAGGGGGGGGGGTAAGGGAGAAATTATAGAATAAAAGCAAGCATGGCATGGAAAAAGTAGATAGAGAAAAACTTTTCTTCCTGTTGCAATAGTCAATTCAATGAAGCTACATGCAAGGAGATTCAAGACTACTCAAAAAAGGTACTTCTTTGCACAGTCATAATTAAATTATGGAATGCACTAGCCACCAGATGTGATGAATGGCTATCAATTTAAGCATAAAAGGGACTATGACCCTTCGCAGTAGATTGGGCTGTCAATTACCACTAATTCTGATAGGTGTATATTATTCTCCAAAATCAAAGATCATGCCCTAAGTAGCAGTCCTTAAAAATGAACAATACAACTGGCATCCATGTATTCTGTTTGCAAGCTCTCCATATTCATCGGGTTGGCCACTGTATGATGCAGAATAGTGAACTAGATGAACCTTGTAGGCCTTCTCTTAAGAGGCAAATGCTTGTTTTCAAATTTACCACAACTGAGGTTAACTACCTGCATTCTAATTTTCACCAACTCTGAACAGGAGTACAAAGCCTTCTGATGTCTTCTCCTTCCCAGGCATGATCAACCCAAACTGTCACTTTATAAATCTACTCACCCCTTGTTCTCTTTTATGCTGTCAACTAGATATCGAGTGCTAAGGGAGAAACTACTTTCCCCACTGAGTAGCCTACTACTATTTGCTTCTCTAGTACCACTCCAAGTTGGGAACAGGAATTGGGCTTAAGGGCCCAACCACTGCAGTCTTCTCATGCAGGCCAAATGATGTCGCTAAGGACCAGGCCAGCCTTCACGTTACACCCAAGTGACAGAATCAAAGGAAGAAGAAAAGCCTTAGTGACCAAACCATCTAGCAGGGCCCCCACAAGTGTGGCTTTAGAAATATGAACACTGCACATCTTGTCTTTCAGGAAAGGCATGAGGTAGCTGAAAAAAGAGCCATGCTTGCAAGTATTTCACCTGGGACTGCAGCGAGCATGCCTGTTGCAGCAGGTGATGAAAGTGGCTTCACTTGGGGCCCTGCAAGCTAGACAATCTGTCTTGGTCTGCCACGTTAGGCCTGAGATCCCTGCCCATCCTAGAACATAAAGCATTCCATCTTAGGAAGCAGTGACCCATGCCAAACAATTCTCAAACCTTTTACTTATGGCCTTGTTTCAAAGGCCACAGAGACTTTCTGTTAGGACTGATCTCCTTAGCTTCTTCTAGAAGACTAGATGCTTGATATCTCCAGGCCTCTAAAACCTGTCAGGGAGCCATGATCCATCATTTTGCAATCAGCAATAGCAACCAGCCCCAAGTCAAAAAACAACTGGCAAAGGCCTGTTCTGGTGTGCTGCTTCCAAGGGGGGGAAAAGACAAGTTGCAAATATTCTGGGGTGATGCCAACCAAACTGAGATGGGGAAACCTGATTTCAATCTGCAAGTGTTACTCATGACAGAAAGCTCTTCCATGTCAATGCATCTCTTCCAGGGAGAGAGGATATCCCGCATCTCAGTTCCAATCTCAGCTTCTGCTAAATGTATTTGTCCATATTGTCCTGGATTAAGAGTATGGAAATGCAACTCATATGCAAGGAGCTGCCACAAATGCATGAAACTCAAGCCACCATCCAGCCATTACTGGCATCTTCCTAGACATTTCCAGCTACCTCGATGCTCCCAGGTAACCCTTCAAAGTTCCTGGGAGCAAGTGACAAAACCTTACTTCAAGGAAACCTCTAGTCTTTCAGGAATGGAGTGATTTCCTTAGACGCCTGCAAGGAACTGCCAAGCTGCTTTGTAAGAAGCTGTATGAGAGGACCTCTCTGATTCAGCTAGTTCCTCCAAGGATCAGGATACATGAGGATGGAGGAGGAGAAACCCTGTCTGGCAGGTGACTAGTGCCCTGTTCAGAGAGTAACTCAGGAGGATCCAGGAAGGAACAAAAGCAACGTATGTCTGAACGCACCACACCCCCAGCTAACCAGGCACAGGCCCTCCCAAAGAGCCACCTTCCTGTTAAAGAGCACCTAGAGCAAAAGGGAGAACAGCTGCCCACAAACAACAAGGACTGGAAGCAAACCCCTCCTCCACCTCTCCCCCAAGGAGAACAGCATCTGTTCACCATGGCTACCCCACCACACCTGAACTAGTTGCATGCGCCATTCCAAGCGGCACAAAGGGAGGAGCGGGTTTGACAGCACCCGGGGCACAAGCTCCAGGATGCTCCCTGCCAGCTGCAACCCTGAGCCGGGTTTTCTTGGGAAGCAAAGCACTCCTGGGCTCGACTGCACGCCCGGACGGGCACGTTTAAGGCCGGCAGCTGTAAAGCCCTGCGAGGACCATCCGGAGCACTTAAAGCAGCCAGGAGGGTCACTTCTCCTTTGGAGCCCGCCTTGCAAGGCGGCAGCGCCAGTCAGCTGGAAACATCCTCCCCCCTGCCCAACGCCGCCCCTGAGCGAAGAGCGCGGCAACCCACGTGCAGGAGACTCGGCCCGGGTCAGAACCGGCTCCAGCCCGACGCCCGAGACCCGCGGCGGACGGGCTGCCGACCTTTCCTGCCCGGACCGGGCGGCGCCGAGCCGCCGGCCCCGCGGGAACCCCCCGCCCGAGCATCGCAGCCCGGCCGCTGCGGATCTCCCGGGAGGAGACGCCCGGCGGGCGGGGGGAAGCAGCGCGGCCGCACAGGGGAAGGGTCCACCCGCCGCCCCGCCGCGTGCAAGGGCCGCCCCGCCCGGCGACGGAGAGCGCGGGCCCCGTGGCGCCAGGGCCGCCCTCCTTGTCAAGGGGCCGCCCGCCGCGGGAATCTCACCGGCTCCTCCTCGCCGCCGCTGCTGCCGCTGCTGCTGTCCCCCAGCAGGCCCTGCAGGCGGCGCCAGCTCCGGCCGAGGCCCAGCAGGCTCCCCAGGGTGGTGTCCCCCGCCGCCGTCGCCGCCGCCGCCACGGCCCGCTCGCCCTCTCCGGAGGCGGCCCAGAGCAGCAGCTGCGGCGCCAGCAGCGAGACCCGCGCGCGGCTGCCGGCCCCGGCTCCCCGCGCGCGGCACCCGCCGGGCCGCCCCGGAAAGCGTCCCCGCGGCACCGAGGCCCAGGAGGAGGAGGAGGAGCCGCTGCCGCCGCTGCCGCCGCCTCCTCCCGCCGCAGCAGCAGCCGCCGCCGCCGCCATCTTTAAACACTGAGAGGAGTCTAGGGGGCCGGGCCGCCACAATAACAATCCTCCGCCAGCGCCTCCAGCTCGCGGCGCGAGGCAGCCTGGGAGTCCGAGTCCCGCGCCGGGCGGCTCTGCATGGAGAGAAAGGGGAGGGCGCGAGACGCGGGGACCGCGGTTCCCGTCGGGCGCCGCGAGCCGGAAGCGTCCGTCTGACGTGGCTGCGGATTGTGGGAAGAAGAGTCCTCGCTGGAGCTCGGCCTCTGCAGTCCGGCTGGGGCCGTGACAGAGGGAAACTAAGTTTCCCATCGGGCACCGCGGCCGCATTCGAGCTGAACAGCCCTTAGGCATGGTGGACGATTGAGTCGGGTGTAATGGTCGCTCGCCTAGGAAAGAGAGAGAGGGAGGTCGGAGGATCAGCTAGAACGTCTGTGCAAGGAATAGAATTCGGGTTTCGCCTGGGCTTTACGACGCAGAGCATGACTGCTCTCCCCACGAACTGTTGCAAGAGGGCTCTTTTAAACAGCTAATGGGAAGTGAATCTCCTTTGCGTTCAGGCGGAGATGAGGCTGCAGCACTACAGCTCCCAGGATGCAGCGCGCGGGCCGATTCCCATTTCCGTGCATGCTGGGAGTTGCAGTCTGCGACGCCGCTCTGCCGGACGGGGCGATCCACGCAATGCAAGCATCCCGGAAGAGGCCCTGAAAGTCCTTCTCCCTCGGCAAGCTGCGTGCGGGAGTCGGTTTGGTCCCGCGATCCAACCGGGGCGTGGCGGCGGCGAAGGGAGGCCAAGCCCCGACCCTCCGCTCCTCCACTTGACAGGGCCCGCTTGAAGCCGCGCGTGCCTACAAGTCCCAACCAGCTGTGCGCCTCAACTCTTGCCAAAGTTTGAGAAGAATGAATGAAGACCGCGCATCAGCAGACTTCGTGCCCTCGCCAGGCACCTTCCGAGTTGCTCCAAAGAGAAGAGGGAGGGCGGAGACGTGTCAGCTCTCCCATGGCGGGGCTTAAGGCTATGTGCAAAATAACCAGGAAGTAGGTAGCCCCCACATAAAAAGATCTAGGCATTCAGACGAAATCAAAGATGACCAGCAAGTGCCCCAAATCATTTTGGGAGCACGAGAAAAGCATCGTTATGATCAACGTAGAGTTCAAGCTGAAGGTTTATTATCCAGACTGGCTGTCATTAGATTAAGAAGACTGCTTTCTGTCGCCGTATTTTCACCTTGTGTCACCCCTTTTGGCCTGTGACTGCTACTTAATGCAGTTACATTGTAGTCCTTCTTAACAAGGATCACAATGTTGCGCACAATGTATGCACACAAACACAGGCCTAGTTCAATACTCCCTTCTCTAAAGTCTTATTTTGTAGTGAATGTAAATTGTGTCTTGTTCCTAATCAGTTACAGTGCAATTAGTCCAAATAATTTGCACACGTCTGCACACGTACAATTGTGTACAATGAGCGTTACTGCCAAGTAAGAATACAAGGATTCCAGCCTTTCAGTGGAAAGCAGTGAAACAGATGAAATTTATGTTTCACTTTTTTAAATGGATATTTGATTTTCTAAGACAGCATTACAACTGAGAAGTAATAAATGTTAAGCAGCCAACCCTGGGGAAATAAAGTTTTACTTAAGAAAGTTAGTATTGGAAGTATTTTTCAGATCAAGTCTGGAAAACTTTCAGTGGAAGAAATTTTCCAGGGTCAAAATTTTCCACATCAGACATTTGGCAGTTTCAAAATTATATGTTTGTTTGTTCAGGTGATAGTTTTAAAAAACTGAGCAGCAGTGATTTCCTGCTTCTCTCTTCCTAATGTAACCAAAATATGTATGCAAGCTATGAATATTGAGTTGAATATCCATATTGGAATCATACCCTTTGCACAGAAAAGAATTCCAATAGATTTTTTTTCCAAAATAATGTTCCAATTCAAAATTTTCTAGAAGACCCACATCTCTGAGACTAGCCCCCACCAGTAGCTCAACATACAATCTGCAAACAGGAGCAACCCAATGAGATGTCAAAAGCTCCACCAAAGGAAAGCCCTCTCACTTCTACAGGGGATGGTTGTAGTGGCCAACAATTCTTACCACGAGGAGGTTTCTCCCCATATAATCAAAATATACTTCCTTGAAAACCCACCCAGTTAGTCTTTAGCAGGTACCTCAAAGGAAATGCCACAGGCAAATGCCTGTAGGGACGGTGCAGTTTAGGACGTGGGAGCAATTGCAGGCCTCCACTGAGTCGACTGCTCTAGGAGGCTGCTCCCCAATACTGCAAAGCTGACTTACCACATTTGAGTAAGTGAAATATCGCCTATGACCATCTCAAGAGCCTCCCTGGCCATCAAGCCATGAAATCTAAAAGAAGAACAAGTCCACTGGAGTTGAGCGGCCAATAAATTTAAATAATAATAATTATTATTATTATTATTATTGTTATTATTATTTATAATTATTATTATAATTATTATTATTTAAATTTATATTATTATTTTTAAAAAACAAGCAAATGGGCCATGGGCAGCCTCTATTAGAGATGCTAGTATGAAAGAGGCTGCTGCTGCTTCTGCTTCCTCTTCTGCTTCCTCTTCTTCTGCTTCTCCTCCTCCTCCTCCTCCTCCTATTATATTTTTATCCCACTTTTTTGTTTAATATATAACTCAAGCGGGCAAACATACCTAATACTCCTGCCTCCTATTTTTCCCCATGACAACAACCTGTGAGATGGGCAGGGCTGAGAGAATATAGTCCAGGAGGAGCTCTCCCCCCCCCCCCCAGACAAAGGCATAGTCAGAACACTTCCTATCATCATTAGTTTAAGAAAAATAGAAGAAGGATGTTGGCTGGGGACGGATGAGCTTCGAGGGACTGAATTCCCACATTCGGCAGGGGGCTGGACTAGATGGTCTTGAAGTCCCTCCCTTCTACTTGCAACTCTTCACAAGGAATACCATATGGCGATTTGCATTAAGCAGCCACCACCTCACTGCAGAGCCCCATCTATGAAGGAGCTTCGATTCCATGTGCTTTAAGAAGTGGCTGTAATCTTCCCGGGATTGAGACATTTGGGCTTAGGAGCATCGCTGCTTGAATAAGGATTAGTGGTAGAGGAGGGAGGAAAGAAAAGGAAGCTCTTCAGCTGGCCCTATGACTCATGTTTTGCAATTCTGCATTTAACAGGAATCACTTAGGTGGCAACATATTGCCATACAGGCTGTGCTTTCAGGAGCTCCCAGCCATGGTGGACAGAAACACGGCTTGTGTGGTTGACCTGTTTTTGGACACGCAGGACAGCCTGGAACATAAACACATCGCCGGACTTGGGCTTGTCTTAGGCCAATTTTTCTCAGCCTCAGCAACTTTAAGAAGTGTGGCCTTCAACTCCCAGAATTCCCCAGGCAGCATACTGGCTGGGGAATTCTGGGAGTGGAAACCCACTCAGGTTAAAGTTGCTGAGCTTGAGAAAACACTGCCCGAGCTGAAATGTGGTCAGCTGTTGGTAGTTCGGTAGATCCTACACATCCAACTAGTTGGGGCTGCTTGGTGTGGTGAAGTCGGTAAGGCGATTAAGCCATGCTTTGATTAAACCGCAGTTAGACAAACGTTAGCTTAGCCAATGGGAAGGATCACCTCCCGCTGAAGCAAGGAGAGGATGGTTTACCCCTCAGCGGCTTGGAGGGCCGACGCACCAAAAGAGGGCCGAGAGGAGCCCCCCGAAAACGCAGCGGGCCCTCGAGGAGGAGGCGGAGGCCGCCGCCGCCGCCGCCAGAGGGGGGGGGCGCCGCGGAGCGCCCAAGGCCGGGCCCGGTGGAGGCTGCCGGCCGCGCCCTCGCGCTCCGCCCGCACTTCCACGGGCGACTGTCGCCAGCGGCGGGGCGACGCCTTGCAGTGGCCGCTCTCGCCGCGGGGCGGGGCGCCAGCGGCCACGGGGTCGTGCCAGCCCGGAGCGAGTGAATCGGGTAGGAGGCTGGCGGCCCCTTCGGCCGTAACCGCCCCTTCCCCCCGCCCCGCCCCGCCGTCCCTCCCGGAGCGAGAGACCGAAAGTGACGCCTCCCTTGCGCTTCGCTCGCTCCCCGCAGAAAATGTCCGGCTTTAGTTTGGATCTGGGGCCCGCCAAGGAGCCGCTGGGCTTCATCAAAGTCCTGCAGTGGGTGAGTGAGCGGTCGCGGCGGGAGGCGGCGGCCGGGAGGCAGCGCAGCCGGGTTGGCGGGGCCTCCGCAGGATGCCGCGCAGCACGAGCCGCCCAGGGCCCGCTGCCTCCGCCCGGAGGGACGGAAGAAAAACGAAAGCAGAGGAGGGCACCGGAGCGTGCAATCCAGGCTCTGCGATTTCCCACCGGGCCCGGGGGGGGATCGGGGGTGCTTTCGGGGTGGCATCCCGCTCCCCCTCGTCCCGAATAGGATCGGGCCAGCTTCCCCCCTGCCCGCCCTGCTTGCACAGTTGAGCCCCGTTGCCTACATTTTTTCCTGGCTCCCACCCCTTCCTTTCCTGTTGTTCCCCCCCCCCCCCGCCCGATTTATAAACACAGGCGTGGCCTCCGGCCTGCAAAGTTGAATGCTTCGATTCCTTCTAGGAAACGTGTGGCTTTCCCACACCCTGATCCTCCGGAGGTCTATTTTTGGGCGTTTTTCCTCCCCCCCCCTTGCATAGTTCTGCTCTGGTCGCCCGCGAGCCACGTGCTTCAGGCAGGGAATCTGCGGCGAGCAGTCCCGCGATGGCAAAGGGTCGCTCTCCAAATCCGCCAAAAAGGCTGCCTGGATTTTGCTTCCCCCCCTCTGCCCCACGACTGGCCTCTTCTCCAGGAACACCAGATCCAAAAGGCCCGTTCCGTGCTGCAGGAATCCTAAACGGTCTGGGAAATGGGATCTTTGGGGAGGAGTTTTTGCAAGGGGACGTTACCGTGTGGGGTCAGATCCAGGGGCTGTGGGAGCTTTCCCAGAAGAGAAGTCAGTGGACTTCGGTTGTGTAAGTTTATTCTTAGGGAAAGGAGCAAAATGGCACCTTTGTATTGCTTCCAGATGGCGTCCCTTGCAAGGGAATACTAGCACTTGTTGGTAATTCCTGTACTCTGATTTATTAATAAAAGACTTATGGAGTGGCGGCTGGTTATTTGACTGGGCACAACAATTTCCATCAGTGTTTTTCAAACTTAGCCACTTGAAGATGCCTGGACTTCAACTCCCAGAATTCTCCAGCCAGCCATGCTGGCTGGGGAATTCTGGGAGTTGAAGTCCAGGCATCTTCAAGTGGCTAAGTTTGAAAAACACTGGTTTAGGTATATAGATGGTTTGTGGGGCAGGATGACCAGTTTGGTGATTTTTTAAAACTATTTTCAGTGTTTGGATTCTGGGAAAGGAAGGATTTGAATATAAAGGGCATCCCCAAGGTTCATTTCTTTGAGAATGGGGGGCATCTTAAACACAGACTCTCCCAGAGTACAGTTGACACCATCAGAGTCTTTAACATTATGCTGTATGTTCATCTTAGTTAAACTGTTTAGCAGAAAGAACACTCAGATAATCAGTTCTCCCTACAATCTTCCGGAAAAGTAGATGGGGTAGCACGTCCCAATGCTTCCCTGTATAAACATCAAACAGGTGCAACAAAACTTAACATGTTCTTACAGCGCCTTTGGAGAGCTATACAAGTAAGGCTCTTCAGAAAGGCATTTGGGTATGAGTAACATCATGATACACCCAAATACTAAAGGATCAGATTGTTGATCCTTGCTTTGATGGGATTTTAACATTATATTAATTCCATAAGCCTTTCAAACGGAGTAGGGTAGGGATTGCAGTAATTCATAAGTACTATCTCAGAGGAGCATGGCTACCCTCCTGAGATCCTAGATTTATGTTGAGCCTGGTCCTCCATGATGTGAATCCAGGTCCCTTTCAGCCCCATCTAGTGTGGCTAATGATGTGGACTAAACTGGCTGGGGCTAATGGGAATTGCAGTCTAACCCTTTTGGAGGGTGCCAACTCTCTCAACTGGCTGAGAGTAATCAGAGCTGAAGTCCAGCCTGGATGATGGGGGCCTTTCCTGCCTTCCCATGGCCAAGTCATGATGGGGCTGGTCTTTTTCAATAAATTGGAGGGCACATGGTTAGAAAAGGTAGAGAGGTAGATCGTAAATTAACTGTGTGGAAATGGGAGTGACCTAATGGGAAGAAGCAGTGGGAGATGTTTCCTACTCAGGGTTTGCATCTGGGTAGGGGAAGGTCTTTTTAGACAAATTTTTAGACAAAAACATTGTTTAATTTAGAGCAGTTTCTCAACCTTGGCCACTCTAAGATGTGTGGACTTCAACTCCCAGAATTCCCCAGCCAGCATTCTGGGAGTTGAAGTCCACACATCTTAGAGTGGCCAAGGTTGAGAAACACTGATTTAGAAAGTAAACTGTGATACGCTCTAAATCATGATGCTGATTTAACAAGGGCTGATTTGCAGTGGGTTAGCTTTGTTAACAGTATGGGGGGGAAATTAAAAAACACTGAACAGGAAATGGAAGACAAAGTGGTTTGATAGTGCTCTTATTCTGATCTTCATGAGATTGTGTTCATCATGAAGTCTCATGTGCGTAAAAGGAGTCACTCCATAGCAGGAAGCTTGGTTGGGCTGTGCTTGTCCTGTATTGTTTCACTAGCATGGTGTGCTGATTAGACACGGGCGGTGCCCTGCAGCTGTTTGGGGCTCCAGGAGTGAAGCACAACCTTTTTCACGCTTGAGGTCTACTCTTGAAATGCTAAATTGTATCAATAGTTGATGGTATCAGAGAAAAACGCATTTAAGGTGATTTTTCATCAAGGCGCTCGTGTTGTTTCTGACTCTTGTCGTGTATTTGTGCTGTCACGTGCGAGGTTACCATCTGGCACCAACGTTTAGAGGTAATTTTGGGCTGCAGTGAGAGAGACACACCTGGATTGTAACCCACCAGGGTGACCGCCAATCACAGATATGAGGAAATGTAATCAAAAACACCTGCAGGGCACCAGGTTGAGTTAAGCCAGTGTTTTTCAACCTTGGCAACGTGGATTTCAGCTCCCAGAATTCCCAGCTAGTGTGAGTTTTACACTGAGTTAAACTATTTGAAAAAGATCAAGGCTTGATTGTATCTTTCAAGTCTGTGATTTTAAGTGGGCCGTTTCAGATTACTTCTTATTAAATCCAGACATGCTTTCCTTCTTCTGAAATGTGAATCATGATTATTTTCAATGGGATTAAACATGACTGCATCCAAACCATTGCATCACCTTCTTATCTTCCCTTGTAGCCTGTTTTTGAGGCTAAATAATAGTGGGGGGGAGCCAGTTAAGCCTTCTCGAGCTCCTTAAAGAAAGCACAAATTTCTAAACATAATATGGACCCTGTTGTATTTTTGGAAGCGGCGTTCCTTTTTTCTCAAGCAAATATTTTTATTTATTTTTATTTATTAATCAAATAATCAGATAATATAAGCTGCCGAATTGGTGACCCCTTTGTAATTAGCTGGTCATTCTTAAACATTTTGAACAAATATTCCAGCCCTATTGATGTTTGCCTCCCAAAAGGTCCCATTTATGACATGAAAACAGTGATGACGAACTTTTTGCACTCAGCATGTCAAAAATTCAGAAAATGCCTAACTTGACTCTGCTGGCATGTCTCTCTCTCTCTCTCTCTCTCTCTCTCACACACACACACACACACACGAGAAACAATTCTTCACATATTCATTTATTTAAAAAAAATACAGTCTAATCCTGTATGGTGCTATATATTATATAAAGAAATGTCAAATAGTTACAAAGATGAAATACAGGTAAAACAAATTCTGTTTCTTTGGTAGCTCAGACAGGGAGAATAGTGGTTGTCGGGTGTTGGTCAGTGCTCGTGTCACCCAAAACATCGAGGCATGTCACCTTTGACATGCGTGTCATAAGTTCGCCATCACTGCGTTAAAACCAAATGTTTGAGGTTCTCATCTGAAGCCGCTTCCATCATGTTGGTCCACAGTTTTACCCCATCTTGGTGGGGGCCCTACTAAGCTATGTGTATCCTCAGCCTGGCTTTTGACTTTTAGCTTAGCCTGCTGACTTAGGCAGCAAAAAGTGTTTTCCCACCCTCGCTGCTAAGTATGGTGAAACAGAGAAGCAAATCTGCCTTTTTAGACTGATGTTTGGAAACTGGTTCCTGGGGCCAAGGAATTTGAAATCTAATTGCCAGCTTTGATTGGAGTTCCTATTTCTCGACTTGGACGTTTGAGCAGCAAGCTCCAAGTACAGTGGGGCAAAAAAGTATTTAGTCAGCCACCAATTGTGCAAGTTCTCCCACTTAAAAAGATGAGAGAGGCCTGTAATTTCCATCATAGGTATACCTCAACTATGAGAGACAAAATGAGAAAAAAAATCCAGAAAATCACATTGTCTGATTTTTAAAGAAGTTATTTGCAAATCATGGTGGAAAATAAGTATTTGGTCACCTACAAACAAGCAAGATGTCTGGCTCTCACAGACCTGTAACTACTTCTTTAAGAGGCTCCTCTGTCCTCCACTTGTTACCTGTAGTAATGGCACCTGTTTGACCTTGTTATCAGTATAAAAGACACCTGTCCACAACCTCAAACAGTCACACTCCAAACTCCGCTATGGCCAAGACCAAAGAGCTGTCGAAGGACACCAGAGACAAAATTGTAGACCTGCACCAGGCTGGGAAGACTGAATCTGCAATAGGCAAGCAGCTTGGTGTGAAGAAATCAACTGTGGGAGCAATAATTAGAAAATGGAAGACATACAAGACCACTGATAATCTCCTTCGATCTGGGGCTCCATGCAAGATCTCACCCCGTGGAGTCAAAATGATCACAAGAACAGTGAGCAAAAATCCCAGAACCACATGGGGGGACCTAGTGAATGACCTCCAGAGAGCTGGGACCAAAGTAACAACGGCTACCATCAGTAACACACTATGCTGCCAGGGACTCAAATCCTGCAGTGCCAGACGTGTCCCCCTGCTTAAGCCAGTACATGTCCGGGCCCGTCTGAAGTTTGCTAGAGAGCATTTGGATGATCCAGAAGAGGATTGGGAGAATGTCATATGGTCAGATGAAACCAAAGTAGAACGTTTTGGTCTAAACTCAACTCGTCGTGTTTGGAGGAGAGAGAATGCTGAGTTGCATCCAAAGAACACCATACCTACTGTGAAGCATGGGGGTGGAAACATCATGCTTTGGGGCTGTTTGTCTGCAAAGGGACCAGGACGACTGATCCGTGTAAAGGAAAGAATGAATGGGGCCATGTATCGTGAGATTTTGAGTGAACACCTCCTTCCATCAGCAAGGGCATTGAAGATGAAACTTGGCTGGGTCTTTCAGCATGACACTGATGAATGGGCAATGAAGGAGTGGCTTCGTAAGAAGCATTTCAAGGTCCTGGAGTGGCCTAGCCAGTCTCCAGATCTCAACCCCATGGAAAACCTTTGGAGGGAGTTGAAAGTCTGTGTTGCCCAGCAACAGCCCCAAAACATCACTGCTCTAGAGGAGATCTGCATGGAGGAATGAGCCAAAATACCAGCAACAGTGTGTGAAAACCTTGTGAAGACTTACAGAAAACGTTTGACCTCTGTCATTGCCAACAAAGGATATATAACAAAGTATTGAGATGAACTTTTGATATTGACCAAATACTTATTTTCCACCATGATTTGCAAATAACTTCTTTAAAAATCAGACAATGTGTTTTTCTGGATTTTTTCCCCCATTTTGTCTCTCATAGTTGAGGTATACCTATGATGAAAATTACAGGCCTCTCTCATCTTTTTAAGTGGGAGAACTTGCACAATTGGTGGCTGACTAAATACTTTTTTGCCCCACTGTAGTTGCTTCAGTAGAAATGCCTGGGAGAAGGAATGTGAGGAACTTGGTGCTTCTGAGATGAGGACACCTCACCAGGGTATGTTGGATAAGATGATTGGAAGAACATAATGTAAGAGTAATTCTGCTGGAAGAGGCTGAGGCCTCCAGCCAAGCATTGGGTTTCTCACATTGACCAACCAGATGCCTCTGGCTGCTGGCAAGTGGGAGATGGAAACAAATCCCTCTCTTGTTATTCTTTCCTTGGTAACGGATATTTGGAAGCCTGCAGCTCTCAACTTGGATTGAAAATGTCACAAATGTTTTAACCTTTTCTCATGAGGAAAGTGTTCAAGTCTTGCATCATTTTGGTTGCTCTCTGATGTACTTTTTCCAGCTGTATTTTATCCTTTTTGTAGATTTGGCAAAGAGAACTATTCTGAGTATTCCAGATTAGGTATGCACCAGAGATTTGTGGGCACATCCCACAATGTAAAAGCATTCTCTTGGCATTTTTATTATTAATCCCTCCCTAATGGTTTCTAGCATGGAATTTGCTTTTTTCACAACCACTGCATTGAGCTGATGTTTTAACTGAACTGTCCACTGTCACCCCAAGATCATTTTCCTGGCTAGTTATAGACAATTCAGACCCACAATCACTTGTTCTCACCCAAACGTGCATCACTTTACACTTCAATTAAACTGAATTTGCCATTTGGTTGACCCCCTGGAGCTCTTCACAATCACCCTTCTTCACCCTGAATAGTTTGATACCATCTACAAATTTGGCAGGAATGTCCACCATGGTCTGTGCACCCCCTGTGAACAGTCCAAAGGTAAACAACCAAATTCTTCAGGTTTTTTAAAAATAAAACAAAAGTTGACATCTACAGGATTTCCTGTGAGATTCCAAGCATACCGAACGGAGGAATGGAAATGGGTGCAGCTATTCCTGTTCTCCTTTAAATTTTCAGCTATAAAAACATGGGCTCACGCATTGCATAAATCTACAGCGCAACATTAGCAGGTTCTTTGAACCCAGCTATTGTGATTTGTAACCATCGCTTATGACAGTGTTATGTACAACCCAAGGTATTGTGATTTGTTCCAGCAAACTATGGGTCAATAATAATAATGTCTTAAATGTATGTGCCATCCGACTCCCAGCGATTCTGGACGGAATACAATGGTTAAAACACATTGAAAAACAAAGAACAATACGAAAAACACAAAAACAGCACAAGACAGAAAAACCACGATGGCAAAGAAAATAAACCCAGCGGGGAACAGAAGGGAATAAAGGAGCATCAGTCATCCTCTTCAAATATACTGTCTTCTTTTAAACAGGAGCTAAAGACGGGTCTATTCACCCAAGTTATACATCCAGTGTCTCTAGGACCAGGCTGCCTTTTGACCTGTTCTAAAATGAACTTGGTTTTTTTTTAATTCTTGCACTTTTTTTTTTTTTAGGATAGATCACTTTGTTTCTTTTACTAATTTATAGAAGGATGGTTTTCTTTCTATATGCTACGTTGGATGACTCCAGGGTGGAGAATAATATAAAAATGAAATGAATGACAATAGCAACATAAAACAATTCATGCCATTGTCTTTGATTGGATGCCAAAACCGGTTTTTAACACAGCTCTGGGGCACGTGCAGGGGTGATGCAAGTTGGTTCTGGATTTTCTCCTGTACCCTGAAGCCTGTGGCTCCCAAGAGAAAGATTTTGGAAAGAATGAAACCAGGAGATGTTAGTTTATTTATTAGGGTTCTTAGATTGGAACTCTACATTTCAAAGTCTCCCAAATGGTATTTCAGAGTCCTTCACAAAACAGCTTCCCTGGGATCCTGGGTCTCTGTGCGCAGAGATTTCTTGGTTTGTTAGGCCGACATGTGATCATCCAAATTGGCCTTTTGTTCTTCCACTAGGTTTGTAGCCCACAGTATGATTGGTTGGGTTCAGTTTCCACACTTCTATTAACATTGGGTAATAATTGTGTAAGCTTGTGCTGGTGGCAGGAAGCTCATAACAGCCCAAGGAAATCAACAGAGCCACGGAGGAATTCCTCTCTTACCTTTTCCCTTTAATCTTCAGGGAATATTGAGTGAGATATAAGGCCATGAGATGCTCCTGGGCAGAAGCAGTAACAAAACCCTTCCATTGACTCACTCATTCAGCCTTCCATTGTTCTGTGGTTGTCCTTAACAATTTAAATTTCAAACTACAACCTTTTGGGGAGGGAAGATTTTGTGCTAAGAAATAACTGGAAGAAGTTGTAAAACGTTGCACAACGTGTTCCTGGCTTTAAGTACGATCGCTTCTGAGTGAAGGGCAGGCTAAGATGTTGAAATAGTAACGGAGGCTTCCTGCAGAGAGTCTGTGTAAGAAATGAAATGTGCATTTCAAGAATTTCTGGATCTCATCTCACAAATTTAAAATGAAAATAACCTGCTTTAAACTAGGCGGTGGGGCCATGGGAATGTTTAAAAAATGGTATTTGGAACACAAGGAAAAGTGCATGAAGCTTCTCTTTTTGAGTCATTAAAGCAGCTGTGTTTTATTCCAAGCTCACCAGGTTGCCTAGAGGAAGACACGGCTGCTTTAACAATTTGAAGAGAGTTGCTTTGAAATGTGTTTCAAACAGGGCTGTGGAGTCGGCACATAAAACCTTTGACTCTGGCTCCTTTATTCATGATACCTCTGACTCTGACTCCGACTCCTTTAATTATATATCGATTTAGGAAATAAATTATAAATACAGTAATTATATATTTCGTATATCGACTGCAAGCATGCAACATACAAGGCATTAAAATTAAAATATATCCTGAAAAAAATAGGTTAATCAAATTATTCTCTATGAAATAGGAAGTTTTAACATATCCTATTATTTATATCATATACAATTTAAATTTATTAGGAGTCGGAGTCGGTACGTTTTTTCTGACTTCGACTCCGGTAACCCAAGAATTGCTTCCAATTCCAACTCTACGGCTTGGGCTCCACCTGGTTTCAAAGACCTCTTTGGATTTGTACAACCTTAGTCAACAGGAGACCATTCTTTGGGCATTACTCTTTATAATGGAAGATACCACATACTTTGCAGTCAATCTGAGTAGCTTGGCCTTCCTAAACTGGCATGTAGTTTTGACTCCCTAAACTGGAATATAGTTTTGACTGACTTTAAGAGCCCAGGGACACTTAGAAGATAAATTGGACTGTAAGGCAGGTCTCGTTTTGCAATGGCTGAGATTCCAGTCTGGGAACTCCATCCACGTCACACAATTATATTGGAATTGATAAGGGGTTTGATAACATTTTCCACCGTTTGAGCTCCCTGGTCTTGCTGCAAATGTTAATGCCTTGTGTTAAACTTTAATATAATTTGCTTGGGGCATAAATTATGGGGTGAATCCAGCCGTTGGAGCTTATGGCTTACCATGTGCAAACCTCGTCAATTTTGGCTTAATTTGCCAAACCGTGGAAGGCATGAACCCACTCTCTTTTCTCTGGAAGTTCTTAAGTGCAAGAGATCTCCAACATTCTGAAGAGCAGCAAGAATTATGGATTGTGCTTATGAAGACCCATACTACGTTTGCCCATCTCTCTGAAAAACAGTATTGACATGTAACTTTTTTTTTTTTTTGCCTCGATTTCTCTTAGGTATTCTCCATTTTTGCTTTCGCTACCTGTGGTGGATACAGTGGGAAAACATCTATAAATCTCACTTGTCGCACTGGCAAAAATTTAACACTTAATGGTGATTTCTCCTACCCTTTCAGGTGAGACCATGTCCCTGTTGGTTTCTGTATTTTTCTGTCCACGTGGTTATTCCTGGGTGTATCTGTTTGTGGTCAAGAAAAGTTACTGTAAAGGTAACAGCACTGAAATAGAGCCGATGTTTTACACAACCTACCTTGCATGGTTGCTATTGGGGAAAAATTGGAGGATGGTTATGAATGCCATCTTGAGTTCCATGCGGAAAGATGGGATCTGAATCAAATAAGTGATCAGGTTGTTGTTGTTGTTTTTTTTTGGAGAGGTTACAATAATCAAAACACACATGTGGTTACAATATCCTGTGGTAGCTGAATGCTTGGAAATAATTCTCATTCAGTTGCAGAGAGAACAGCCAAAAAATAAGAATGGGAATATAACTTTTATCCATTTTCAAAGACTTAGCAAGGCTTTTGCTCATGGATGGTTCTATGGAAGATATCTGGTATTGGAAAAATTGGTTCTAGTCTTTCTGTTCCAAAATGGCTGAATAGTATACAGGGAGTTCTCACTTACTGACCACTCATTCAGTGACCATTCAAAGTTACGATGGTGCTGTCAGCCTTCCCAGGTAGACCAGACAGAAGACACAACCAGATCAACTAATTCTACTTTATTGTAAAGCTACATTAACAGAATCTTGCAAGTTTGAAAGTACAGTTCTCCCGCCATCTCCTTTACAGCCTGAGAACTTTGGAAGGGTCCCTTCTGAGCCTCTTGCCCTGCCCACTATGCAGCTGCGGGCTATGCTGCTGCTTATCTGACCATTCCCTAGGCAGCATCTCTTCCCCCTGTCTCCCAAGGTCTTCCCCACGTACCATTACAGATGCTGAATGAGTGGTACTTATGAACGGTCCTCAAAGTTCTGGCTGTCGCATCACCGCCGCAATCCCTTGATCATGATTTGGGCGCTTGGCAACCAGCTCACACTTACAATGGTTACAGCAGCCTGTGGTCACGCGATCACCATTAGCGCCCTTTCCTGCCATCTTCCCACAAGCCATGTCAATGGGGAGGCCAGCATGGAAGGTCACAAGTCACTCTGGTAAGTCTGCTTGGCCTCCCTGTGCTTGTGTGATGCCGCAGCGCCATCCATTCCCCTGGCCTCCCCCAACTTGCACATGGCCTGGGCAGGGCCTCTCCCCCACAGCATACCCACACTCATTACCTAGGACTCCTGCCGCTTCCTGCTTAACGACCCACGCATCTTGGGGTTATGATGGCAACTGGGACTGCCGGGATTGTCATTGCTATGCAATGCAGTCACATGATGTGATGCTTTACAACTGCATCGCTAAGGACGGCAATCCTGGTCGCAATTGCCGTTGTAACCCGAGGACTACCTGTATCCTGCTCAGGTATTCTCAGATTTAAATATAAAATCTACTGTATAGAAATACACCTGATCTGAAAACTCTTAAAGGAAATTGGATCAGCAAAAGCTGTTGGAGACACAGAAACGTCTTTAAAAGCATGTTGTCTTTTATTTTAAATAAAGACCAGTGGTGGCCATATTTGCTGGGAATCATGGGTCCTAGGCAACTCAAGGATATAAAGTTCGGTGAGGCTAATCCACAAAAGTAGACTCATTCTTGTCTGTTGATTTGTTTGCCAAATGTATACGGCTGCCCATCTAACCAATGAAACTCGGCAGCAAACCAAAACCATCATACACAAAATCAATTAAAAAAAACCCAAATTGAGGCCCTGGTGGTTAATTCTGTGGTTTCCCTCTTGGTGGGAATGTATTCGGGTTGAAAACATGGGCGTTCGCAGCAAACCACAATTAGGTTGAAGTGATGACATGCCCAGGATGACATCACTTTGCCAATCCTGCCCTTGTATCCTCATTTCCGGACATCTGATGTGAGTGTGTAAATTGCAGTATTTACATCATGACCTTCATCGCCCCCATGCGCGCCCGCCTGCACACTGTACAGACGGACATGGGTGAAAGCAAGTCAGCGTCACCTTTTGCTTTTTGTCATCAGGTTGAACGGTGTTGCACTCGGACCTCTGGATCCTGGATTGAACTGCAACAATACTTGGCCGTCGGCAGTCTACTTGGTGGGAGATTTCTCCTCCTCTGCACAGTTCTTTGTCGCTTTTGCGGTTCTTGTGTTCCTGTACACCATCGCAGCCTTAATACTTTACCTGGGTTACATGCACTTGTATCGAGGTACTGGAAAACTCCCCATGATTGTAAGTTAACATCACTTTCCTGTAATCTTTAGCACCGGGGGAAGGTATGCATGTTTCGTGCATGGAAAACAGCTATGAATGCCATTTATCTGTAACATTTATTTATTGAGTGTATATCCTGCACCTTAGCTGAAAAGGCTCCACTGCAGCTTACTAATCAGTAAATAGAGTTTACCTCCGCCTTCAGATTCACAATCAAACACAGAATGAGAGCTTGGGCAAAAAGAAAAGAATCTCAAAAAAATACTTGGAAGTAAAAAAAAAGAGGCAGGCCAAATGTAGCAAAATAAGAATACAGTGGTACCTCTGGTTACAAACGCCCCTCCTTGCAAATTTTTCAAGATACGACCAGCTCCGGCCCCCAAAATTTACCTCTACTTGCAAACTCCGCCTCTACTTACGAACCGGATCCGCAGCCATTTTCCCTGCTGCCACGCGGTCGCGGCTTCCTGTGGGCGAGATCGTGGTAGCAAGGAGACTTTCGGTGAGGCTTGTGGTGTGTTTTGTGGCGTTTGGAAGGTTTTTGTGGCATTTGGAAGGTTTTTGAGGTTTAAAAATAAAATGCATATGTTTCAGAACTGTTTAGCCGTATTTACATTGAACCTTATGGGGGAAATTTACCTCGTGGTGTGACCAAATTCGGAGGGCGAATTAGCCATATTTACATTGAACCTTATAGGAAACTTTACCTCGACTTGAGACCAACTTGAGTTGCAACCAGAGTCACGGAACGGATTAAGTTCGTAACTAGAGGTACCACTGTATTCTGTTCCAATTTTTTAATGTTGTAAGGGCTGGACTTTTCCTCTGTCCAGATGGAAGGATTAATGCAACAACATTGATTCCCAGCTATTTTTTTTAATAGATTCTTTTTGTTAACAAGCTTTTCCAAAGCGAAGAAGGCATCTACCTTTTATTGCTGGAAAGGTGGGGTAACTAAAGCGAATGTATAATGATTTCATTGAGGCTGCTGTATTAATCTTGAGCAGAGCAAGGATTTATCATCCCTTGGTTTCATCATCCACTCACCCACACTGAATCTCATGTCTTTTTTTTAAAAAAACCTGTTTTTAAAAGTAAGTTTTAAAAGCCTTATTCTAATGGTATTTCCTCAGCACTATTGTATTTCCCTCTCTTAGAAGATAAATATTGTAGATAAAACCCTGATTTTGAATAATAGCAAGAAAGGTTTTTTAAAGCCCCAAGATTCACTTACAGCGCTGGTGAACTTTTACAATGTAGTTTTCATCTCAGCTCTGTACATTGCTCTATGCCAGTGATGGCGAACCTTTTGGGCTCGGCGTGTCAAAAATTCGGAAAATGCCTAACTTGACTCTGCTGACGTGTCACCCCTCCCCACCGAACAAAGGAGAAACGATTCTTTACATGTTCATTTATTTAAAAAAAAGACATTCCAGTCATGTGTGGTGCTATGCGTTATATAAAGAAACATCAAAGAATTGCAAAAATGAAATACGAGTAAAACAAACTCAGTTTGTTTGGTAACTCAGACAGGGAGAATTGTTGTCCGGTGTTGGTGAATGCTGGCGTGTCACCCAAAACATCGTGGCTTGTCACCTTTGACACGCGTGTCATAGGTTTGCCGTCACTGCTCTGTGCCTTTTGTGAGTGTGGAGCGCCCCAGCTTCATGCCTAGGCTGCTGGATGCAATGGAGCAGTTAACCCTGATGCTAGGAAGAGATACTACATCCTTCAGAGAAATATCTAACTATAACAGTAAATCTTTCTTCCTCTTTCTCTTGCCGCTGGATTTCAGGAGCTGTGGTGAGTGTGACACCTTTTCTGTAGCTCAAATTGCATCCTGATCAGCGAGGGAGGACCTATGGTAGACGTTGCTAGCATGCCCACCGTCTCTTAAATTTTAAATTCTGAAAGGTTTGGGCCCATTCCTCAGTCAATAAGCTTTTGATGGGTCCCAGAGTTATGATATGGTAAATGTTACTCCCTGGAATGACTGCTCTGGTAGAGTTGATCTGCTTGATTGTTTTCTCCCCCCGCCATTTCTGCTAAGGCCTCTTGTCTTTCCTCCTGCTCCAGGACTTCATCATTACAGTCATTATTTCTTTCCTGTGGCTGGTGTCCACGTCAGCCTGGGCGAAGGCGCTTGTCGATATCAAAGCATCCACCGGATCCAACATTGTTACAGAAATTAAAGATTGTGTTTCACAGCCTGGGTTTTGCCATTTCAATGAGATCAGGAGCATGGGATCCTTGAATGTGTCTGTGGTACGTAGCCATGATCACACAGTGGGCAGGGACAAGCTGGGGTGGGGTGGGTCTCCCATTGATATGAGGCTGCCAAAGACTCTTGGTCTGTCTCTGTTGGAGATAGAATTCTAGTCTAATAATTTAGTACCAATTGCAAGTTAGGTGAAGCTGAAGCTGGCAGTAGGAAGAATTGGAGCTAAACATGAGTGGGGGCATTGTCTTATTTTGACCTTTCCCCTCACTGTTTCTGACATCCTGTTTTTCCCCTTTCTCTTACGTTCTGATAACTACCTCTCTCTTCTAAGCAACAGCTGGTGGGAAGGGAACAGGGAGCAGAATTCTGAATTCAGAAAGTGTGAGGGACACTCTTTGAAAGGTTTAGGGTTCTTTGAAAGTGGCCCAAAGGCTGCATCAGGCACCAGGAGTTGCAGGTTGCCCAGGCTGGTCTAGATAAACCATCCAAAATAAGTTGTATTTATTTAAGAACATGCCTCTCTGAGGCGTGTTTGGTACTGGGGCATTGTTTGGGCTTGCTGGAAATTTGAATTCACACCCAACTCCCTAGGGCATGATGAGGAATATGAAAATTAGCTAGGTTCAAAGATTCTCAACTTTGAAAAGTTAGTGATCTAAAATGTTTACAACCTTATGGTTTGGGGGGGGGTGAGTTTTGCATGAAATACTGTATGTTCAAAATGAAAGTGCTATTGCTGGATCCTTTCAGTCCAGCTATACCCAGCCCTCAGTCATACAAATGAATTTTTCTCCCTGAGGATTTAGTATCTCATTTTCTGTATTTCCACACACCCCTTTGGGATGCCCTGTGGATTTTCTTCTCCAAGATGGAATTTCAGGATGGAGTCTGACTTTGGCATATTATTTTGTGTATCAAAAAGTGCTCCATAACAAAAGAGCATGGTTGCTTAGACTTGCTTCCTTTTCAGATCACACTTTCTGGCAGTTCATTTCAGTGGTTTAATTTTGTTTTTATATTTTGTTAAGTCTTGGCGGGGGGGGGGGGGAACCCAGCAAGAATAAAGGATTGGAGCCCTTTTGAAGTTAGAAAAGAAATGGAGTAAACAGGATGTGTACATTTTATAAAATCATGAATGTTAAGGTAAAAGTGGGAGGCTGTCTGTAAGTGACTGGTAGGCCAACTTGTCTAGAAGGTGACCAGAATGGAATGCCTAGGCTAAAGCATACAACATTCATCAAGACTTTTTGTAACTGGAGACACATTTTCTTTGGCATGGATTCCAACAGTTCATACGAGACCCAGGAGGGCAGTGCTATCAAAATGTCATGCAAATGAGCGGAGCCAATTTTATTTTTAGGGAGGGCATATTTTGAGCCTTTCCACTTTTATTGCTAGCTACTTTCGATGGGTTGAGCCAATCCCAAGGTATGGCATGACTTACTTTCAATTCCTGATGTGAAACAGCTGGCAAACATGCCACACATTTTTAGCCATCTGCTCCCAAATGTTGGAGGAATTGGGGAATTGAGATGTGTGTGTCCATGCCTCAGGGCAGTGTGTCAGGGACTCTGTGCAAGCCATGGTTTGCTTACCCTGGAAATACATAGGCAGTCATTACAGAAGTATGAGTTTTGCTCACTGTGCTACTCAAAGATCTCCAGTGTTCCATACAGGAAAGTGACATTTTGCCTTCCTCTCTTAATTTGTACAAGTCTGTGTCAGAAACATGGCTGCTATCTTCCAGTTCCTTTATACCAGTGTTTTTCATACTTGGCAACTTTAAGATGTGTGGACTGGGGAATTCTGGGAGTTGAAGTCCACACATCTTAAAGTTGCCAAGTTTGAAAAACACTGCTTTATACCATGGCTGCACAACATCTGTTGTAATTCCAAGAAGCACAGTTTGAATAATATAATCCTAATGTGTGGTAACGCTCAACTAGACAATGTTGTTTGTCGAATATATTGTTTAAAGGTAGTCAATACATTTCCACCACTTTCTGAAGCAGGAATCAGGGCCTTTGCTTCAATTTTATGCTTGATCAACCCCCTTGAAATAAACCAGGCCGCTTAGGTCTAAAAGTCCATCTTTCCCACTTTCTGCTTACTCCTAGGTTGTTGGTTTCCTCAATCTGATTCTGTGGGCTGGCAATGCTTGGTTTGTCTACAAGGAAACTCACCTACATAACCCTTCCTCCAGCGCTTCTCCAAACGCAACCAGTTCCTCGTCTCCTTCAGGGATGTGAAGAGTTTGAAAAGGCCTTTGGTATGGAAAACAACCTCTCGCCTCAGGATGATCCTCATGGCTGTTATCTTCCTCCCTCCCCCTCTTCCTTTGTGTAATTGATGTGTGAAAAATTGATGGGTTTCCCTTTTGGGTTTTATGTTTTGTTCTTGCTCCAACACCGAAGCATGAGAGGACAGAATGGAGAGTGGCACCACGCAAGAGGACCATTGCGCTGTATCAAAACTTGTTCTCTGCATTGAAAAAGAGGACTTCGTTGTCTTGGGTTTGGAGGCTCAGCAGAGTTAATAGATAGTTGGGTGGGCAGTATTTCAGCTGATAGAAGGCAGCCTGCCATGTGTGTGATTGGAGTTGAGTTGTCCTGCTCTGTATGAAGTGTTACCTGTATCATGTATGCTTGCTTAGAAGGAAGTCCCTCTGAATTCAGTGGGGCTGACTGCCAAGTAAGCATGCTTACGATCATTCCCTAGAGGGGAATTGCACTTAAAGCAGCCAGCTTCATACTGATCTTGCCTCTTTGACTGCTGTGCAGAAAGCAATAAATACCTGGGCTTTGCAGTCAGTTCATGTGGAACTCCAGTCAACCAAATCCTTAAGATCTGTCCCTCTTGAGAATCCTACAGAGCTAGAAACCTTACAGTGCCAGTAATTGGTCTCCCTGCCCCCCCCCCCCCGTTTCTCAACTACAAACCCAATAGTCCTGGCTAACATGGCCAATGTGAGCATGCTGAGAGTTAAGTAGTTAAGGGCCCCAGGTTCCCCAAACCTGCTGTTCCACAGCCACCTGCATCCCTCCCATAGCCTTGGTGCAACTGCTCTAAAAGAGGCCACCAAGTTGAAATCCTGAATGTTGTTGAATATTATGATATGCATGGGCAGTAATCATCTGGATTGTATTTAATTAGCTTGATTTTAATGACACTTGAATTTAGTTTAGGTTTTGGCCTGGACTACTCTGCTTATTCTTGCAGTCTGCTTTCTGGAATGGATCTCCTCAAATGTCATTCACATGCCTAGTGTGGCCTGAAAATAATGGTGCACACTGGTGCAGGAAAGCAGTTGATTCTGTCGATAAGCCCTAAGAGTCTGCAGGAAGGGTGATGTCCGATAATGGCACCCCATTGGTTGAAAAAAAAATCCTAAAAAGTTTAATTTCTAGTCCTTCTGGAGGATGAGACATCATGTAGAATAATGATCAGCATCACTTCAAGGCTGTGAATTTATGCTTCTTCCTCTTAAAGAATGTTAGATGCGACCCAAAGCAAAGTCTATATGCCAAAGACTATACAAGCTGTACAGAAGCATGCAAAAAATCTCACACACAGCGATGCAGTTTGCAATTGCTTATTTTCTGGGTAAATTTCTAAATGTCCATTTTGCGATTGCAAAATTTGGGGTGGGTTTTTTGGTTGTTTGTTGTTCTGGCACAATTTTCCAGCGATCTTGGTTTCGATACTCTCCAATTTTTTTTTTTTTAATTTTTGGCTAGAAGTTACCGTTCTGTTTGTCATGATTTCAGATGCCAGAAATGGAGAGGCAGGATCTGAGTGGTTCCAGTCTCTGGAAGTGAAATTGTATCTTGCATGGTTATTATTTTTTATTCTCTAACTTTAATAATGCTTCCCATTGCAATATATTACTCTGCCCCATCATCTGCCCTTTCGTTGCCTTGGTTGTGATCTTTACTACCAACTCGCTTTGCCAAGATTTTCTGCCACGGTTGTGGAAATCCACAAAAGTTGCAGATTGCAAATTTATGTATAGGACATGTTTGCATATTTTGGATTGATTTTTAAAATAATGGACAATGAGATCAACCATATATAAATGTTTGCTCTGATTCCTGCTCGTGCTTAGATCTTAGGTATGCGTGTGATTCCCCCCCCCCCTTTTAATATAGATTTGCATTTGCTTTCTTCAGTGTCTTATGTTGACTTAAAGTTATTTTCACAGTCAAATGTCTTAGCTGCTGTTAAACCTTCCATTTTTACATTTTGTTAGGGGCAGTACCGAATCTGCCCCCACCCCCATAGTCTATATAGGATCAACATTTTGTAAAAACCTATCTCAGATATCAAAAGTTTTGGTAACTTATTCTCATGTCCCAGTGAAAATCACTCTTCTTAGTTTTACCTGCAGGAGAGCGAAAGCTAGGACTACAAGTTTACTTATTAAAAATAATGTTTCATCAACACTGGGGAGGCTTACAATTAAAAATCAATTTCATGCCCTCATCATAGTATGTGTTAACAGACTTGTTTTACTATCTGCTTGTTCCTGGTGTGAGCAAACTATGTGGCTGGGTGAAAGTGAGGGTGTATTGCCACAGAGAGGGAATTCTCACTTTGTAAAATAATAAGCTTTGGTTCCTCTTATAGTAGAATTAAGGCTTGGGTACAAACTTTTCCAATACGTAGAGCCCCGTGTTTTTGCTACAGTATAGAATGAATATGCAAGCAATGAATTTATAGGCTGGGAACCACAAGAAAAATGTCTCCAGTGCTGAGAGGAGAAAGTAAGAGTCAAATCTTATTTCAGGCACAATTGCACTTATTAGCAACCACAATTGGGACCGGAAACTCTGTTGCTAAGCGACACAGTTGCTAAAGCGAAACATCATGTGACTGTGATGGACTTATGAGTCACTTCCCATTTGGTCATTAAGCGAGACATCACATGACCATGACTTGTGATTTTACTGCTAGCTTCTCCATTGACGCTGCTTGTTCGAAGCCAGCAGTGAAGCAACAAATCACATGACTGTGGGACACTGCAGTGGTTGTAAATGAGAGGACTGGTTGTAAAGTTACTTTTTCAGCGCTGTCATAACTTCAAACAGTCACTAAACAGGGCAGCCGTTAAGTGAGGTCTACCTGTACATGATCTTCCCTGACCTATCCTTGGTTTTCTGGGGAGCTGCAATTCCTTCTTTGACCAGTTGGACCTTCCTTCCAGTTTGATGACATTGTGGGATGTGACCATCCTAGCTATGAAAACTGGCCCTTGGCCCACAAGTCTCTGACCAACATTGAATTAATTTTCTGGAGAGTTGGGTGGAAGTATTCCAAATGGAACGTTTGGCCTAAATTCGGAGGCCAGATACAAATGGGTGGGTGAAATTGTATCTCTTGTTACATTTCAGATGGGAGAGGGAATTTAGAACCTTGGTCTAGGTTGTCAGGTTGACTTCGCGTCTGATAATTCCTCTAGAAGTCATCCTGATGTAGTGGATGGGGGGAATCTTTTGGGGGGCATTACGGGAATGTCAGAATTCCAGTCGGATTGTCCTCTTTCTGATTCTGTCTTCTGCTCCATTTGCTAAAAGACTTTGGAAAGGACAAAAATAGGAATAGGGGCTGGTTGCAACTCAGTCTGTGGAGCAAAACCCAACAGTGAGAGAGACCCTCAATCCAGCTTTAGGTCTTGCACAGCAGTTCAGACACTGGATGCAATTAAAATCCAATTTAGCTATGCAAATTTGGTGTGTCTTTCCTGGAAATGCTGAAATCAAGAATATTTGGAAGGGAAAGAATGCTTCAGTGAAATAGAGCTAACGTCCTCTACTGTACGCTTTATTTTGCCACTTGATAAGTAGAGCTCTCTTTAAAATCCCTGTAAGTAACACAAAGGCTCATTTTATATGTTTTCCCTCCCTTGTATATAAAGCTGTCTGTGCCCTATTCAAATCATTTGCAGGGAATTCCATATGTTATGCAGCTATGTGGCCTTGTATTCCTGATCAGCTTGAACACCTTTGGAGTTAGAGTTGATGTGCCAATATATGCCTTTTCTTTCTGCTGTACTCGTTCAGAGACAGAGGCCAAATGCTTTGTTTTATATATATAATTAAAGAAGTTCACATACACCTTGAGCATTTTCCCCCATCTCATCAGAATTATTTGGGAAATGTATGTGTTCTGTGCACAGCTGGTTTAATAAAAATACTTTGCTCACTGAATAAATGCGTTCAGTTGCAGTCGCTTTCTAGTTTGCAAAAGGTGTATGATGTGGCTTCAACATTTCTCTTTTCACCATGCTTCTGTGCCTTGTTTTAAATATAGCTATTTTTACTGAGGTTTACAGATACAAAGATAAAAACATTAATACAAACTAAGAAAAATCTAAAAAGAAAAAAAATCCAGAGAAAAAGAAATAATAAAGAAAAAGATATAGAAAGAAATGACTTCCCCCTTCATCAAGGCAAGTACAAACAGTTTCAGTAACTTACCACCACCTCTGATATTTCAACAAAAGATCTCTTCTTCCCATATCTCATCTCGTATCTATAAACAAATTATAAAGCCTCATCGTTCAGCCCTAATCAGCAAATGTCCATGCTTCCGTGCCTTTTTGACCTGCCAGTTTATCTGATTTTATTTGAAAGCAGGTGAGGAAGCAAGGTTCTTGTTCCCAAGTGTCTGGACACAAGAATGGGAGTAAATACACGCAGGAAGATTTCAATGCTTAATTCCTAAAATGAGACCTGGCAGGCCCCAGACCTGCTATTCTCAAAATGCATCAAAGGAAGTGTTCAGAAAATTACTGGTACGCTTAATAGCATGTGGGCAAGGTTTAAGTGAAATCTTGAAGCCAAAGGGTGGGTGTGGGTTGAGGAGGGGGGAGGATTTGATTCCTGTGTAGGTCTATGAATAGCAGGGTCAGGGCAATATATGTGAAATCCATATGCGAACATTTCTATAATTATCTCTAGTCAGCCTAGAGAGGAGAACTGAGCAGAGACTGAGGTGACCCCCACGTTGAGAATTGTCTCAGCCATAGAGCTTATTGGATGACTTTGAGAAGGTTATTCTTGGCCTAAGTGAGGGGTTCTCAATCTTTTGGGGCCTCTCCTTTAGGGGTGTCCAAGGGAGGTTCAGGTACATCCCTTGCTGACAAGATTAAGAGGCCATCTTAACAGTCTTTGGCTTAACCAAGTGGTTCTGAAACTTGTGTGAAGCAGTGATCCCCTAAAATAGTATTTTAGCACCCTCCCCCCAATAAAACCTCGCTCTGATAGAGCTCCTTGCTCAAAGCACACTTTGGCAGCAAGCCACATGAAAGCCAGATTTGTAATCCTGAACTTGGCACCAGGGTGGGGTTCTCCGTCAGCAAGCCTTGTGCTCACAGCAATATCTTCTGCAAGCGTCCCAACCCAGTTCTGAGCACCACTCAAGTGACCCAGCCAGAATCCAAGTAGTCTTGCTTAATTTCATGGTAACTGAACTTGCAGAGATTGAGTCTAACGTGGCAGGTGAGACCTTTTCAGTGATGTTCAGCTCTTTGGGGAAAGGGCAGTCTATTGTGAGAAACTCCTGGTAAGAAGGACACTTCATATCTGACCCTTTTAATTCTATCTTAAGGAACTGAGAATGGCATCTGGGCTCCTTCCCCATTTAACTTTGCAACAGGTAGGCTTAGGTGAGAGACACAACCTAAAGCAGTGTTCTTCAAACTTGGCAACTTTAAGATGTGTGGACTTTAGCTCCCAGAATTCCCCAGCCAGCAAGGCTGGCTGGGGAATTCTGGGAATTGAAGTCCACACGTCTTAAAGTTGCCAAGTTTGAAAAACGTAAGAGGACTTTCTCACCCTCATTTGGGGAGAGTTCGTTCAGGTGGAGTTTCTTTGAGTGATTTCAAATGCTTCTTCCCAGGTTTCTTGCCATGTAGGCTGAGCTGCCATTTATGAGATAAGCCCTTAATTGATTCTCCTGCCATCTCTTGACTTTATATTCTGCTCTCTCTTCCATTCCTTTCCCAGCCTCCTCACCATCTCACAAAAATCATCTAGTCCAGTTTAATAATACCGTTCATTTAGAAGTCTACAAAGTTAGAAAATCCATTCCTGAAGCTGAGTTCATCCGCCTGCCCTTTTTCTTGCCCCAAACTCCCAGTCACTTCCTCTCCAGCTTTTCGGCAGGTGATATACTAGCCTTTCAGATTCACTTTTTCCTCCCTTGAAATTCTGTTTGTGACATGTTAGGTGTAAAGGAGCCTCAGTGTGCCAGCTGCTGGAGAAAAACCAGCTGTGTCTGTAGGACGTTGGGCCCACATTTCCTGGCCCGCACAATCTGCTAAATCAAAAGTCAGCTGACAAATTGTGGCTGTGGTGTGTGAATGCAGTTTGCATATTGCCGGTTACCGGCCCCTTTACCGAAGCAAAAAAGGCAGGCTGCTTCCGTCCCATTAGGAAGATTGTAGTAATAACAATGGCACATCCAGAGAGTGAGAGTGACGCAAGAGGCCAGATGTGTGATTCTGTTGGAACATGCCCTTGGAAATCAAATTGTAATGGAATGTGGGAATGACCTTGGGAGATGGGGAGGGGGGAAGAGATGCAGCCTAGGGAACAATCAGATAAAAGAGGACATAGCCCGCAGCTACATAATGGGCAGAGAAAGAAACTCAGAAAGGACCCTCCTTAACTTATCAGGCTGCAAAAAGAGACGGCGGGAGATTTGTAATTTCAGACTTGCAAGATTCTGTTAACGTAGCCTTACAATGAAGTAGAAATAGCTCATCCGGTCGTGTTTCCTGTCTGGTCGACTTGGGAAGGCTGACACAAATGGAAGGGCCAACAACCTTGCACCGAGGAATTCTTGTTGCGCTGAAGAAACCTCCCTTGACCTGTTGTCCTCCAGAAGGATTGGACTGCGAGCGCCATCGTCTCTAGTGTGAGCCTTGAAGGGCTTTGGGTTGCATTTCTATCAGATCCTAATGACTGCTCCTTATGGCACATGCACTCTGCTTTTGTTAGAAGTTTAGTATAAAAGAGGAACAGAGTTGGCTGACTGGTCTTTCAGGTTACAAGGAGAGCCCAGCTTTTGCGTGGGAGAGAAATGACAGCAGAAGGTGGAAAAATTGCTTCCTTGCTGCGGGGATTACAGGGGTGAGTGCAGGAAGATTGCGCTGCCAGACTTTGGATATAGCTATAAGAAATTTCTGGCAGACTTCAAAGTTGGTTTGCGCAAGCTGAAATGCAACTTGTAGTTCTTCCTACCCAACTGCACCTTAACTTAGCAAATGTGGCTAGTTTGAGACCTTAGAGAACCTAGTCAGTGGCAGATTCACACAGCATGCAAAATCCAGCAGACGGTGCCCAAACTTAGCTAACGTAGCTTGTAGCTCATGGGTTATGCTTTAAAATAGTGTGTGGACCTGTCCAAGGAGGCCTAGTGCTTAACCGTGCGAACACACCTCTGGGCTGATACAATGGGATTTTTCTGCTTCCAATAGAGAGAAAATAGCTTTAAGCAGCAGCATGCTTTTGATTTAAAATTAAAAAGAAAGTTTGTCCAAAGACCTGCTGATCAAAAAAGTAGGAAAGTGGCAGGGGAGAGGAAAACAACTAGGTTCAGAACCTAAGATTTGTGTATCTATTTCACTATGAACACCAAGACAATGGCTTTCTTGCCTGCCTCTTTAACCAGGATGCTCCCTATGGCAAAACTAAATGTGTTCCCCTCCCCCTTGTGGCAGCACCTGAAATACCATCTAGCAAGTTATTGCCCTTGAGTGTTGCAAAATCAACTGCAATGAACATGGTCCAATGACAAAGTCATGGAAATAGGGGGTGATTAAATCCAGAGATTGCTGGTGGGGCTTTTAATGTTTTGCTAAATCAAATTACAGGTAGTCTTTGCTTAGCGACCACAATTGGGACTGACAACCAATTGCTATGTGGCATAGTTGCTAAGTGAAAAATCACACAACGGGCTTATGACCCCATTTGGTCATTAAATGAGACACCATGTGACCACAACTTGCAATTTTACTTCCACATTCTCCATTAACTCTGCTTGTCAGAAGCCAGTTGTGAAGCACACAAATGGTGATCCTGGGACCGCAGGATGCTGTGATGGTCGTAAATGTGAGGATTGGTTGCAAAGCTGTTTTTTAACTCCATTGCAACTTTGAATGGTTGTTAAATGAGGCAGTCGCTAAGTGAGGACTACTGTTATGTACATATAGCAAACAGAACTTTTCTTTGGGCAGGAGTCTTAAACAAAAAGTCATCAAGAGTACATCAGTTACACTGTTGCTTCTGAAAACTTTGATGGAGAGATGAAGTGCTTCCTGATTTCAACATTTACCCTCCAGATAAACTAAATCCAAGGCTCACTTTCCTGGGTTTACTTGCAGGACATGGCTCTTAGTTACAGTGCCCAGCTTAAGTATAGGAATGCCTCCCTGAAACTCATCAATGATAGCATGCACAATTATGAATCTATTTCTTATGTCAACCCCAACAATGTAAGTCTTGTCAAGTAGAACTGAGATTCTTTATCCAAGAAGTGTGTGTAGCAGAGAAGCCACACTCATCAGGGTTCCCCTACCTTCAGGGTCACCCCATCCTTTAGGCACCATGAAGCAGCTGCTTGTAATGGCAGATGTTGGGGTGGGCAGAGAGGCAATGAAGCATTGGAGGATAGAGCTGCCTGTGGCCATATGGACCATCTGCACAAGACAGGTCTTCAGGCTGGTGTGCCAGAGTAAGAGTCAAAGACCAATTGGCGTATAAGGGACAGGTACAACTTAGCTTTCATGTCCAGCGACTTCTCAGTGCCATGGGCTATCTCTGTCCATCTTACATGGTAGCGCTTCCCTGCTACAACTTCTGACTTTGTTTCCAGTAATGACCTAGGCAGAGAATTGCTTGAAGAAGTGGAATGTTTATAATGATTCCCAGTATCATTATACATTATATCAGCACTGGCGTTTCTGTTGCAACAGTCACACTGGCTGGCTAGCTGTAATGGTATGTGGGAATGACTTTAGGAGACAGGAGGAAGAGCTGCAGACTGGACAACCATCATGTAAAAGATGTCTCCGTCCACAGAAGGAGAGGGAGGCATGGGAAGCGTTTCAGAAGGGACCCTCTCTAGTTTTCTGGACAGTAAAAGGAGAGAGACAGTTTGGTGTCATGGTTAAGGCACCAGGCTTAGAAACTGGGAGATCGTGAGTTCTAGTCTCGCCTTAGGCATGAAGCCAGCTGGGTGACCTCGGGCCAGTCCCTCTGTCTTAGTCCCAGGAAGGAGGCAATGGCAAGCCACTTCTGAAATCTTGCTAGGAAAACTGCAGGGATTAGTCCAGGCAGTCACTAGGAGTCAAAAACTGGCTCAAAGGCAAACATAAACACTCACAGAAGGAGAGGAGGGGAGAAAGATGTTCAGTCTTGCAAGCTTCTGTTAATGTAACCTCGCAATAAGATAGAGTTAGTACCCATGGTAGTGCTTCGTGTCTGGACTTCTCTCTCTCTCTCTCTCTCTCTCTCTCTCTCTCTCTCTCTCTCATATATATATACCAATGAATTGACAGATGGTTCCAGGAGGTTGTCATATTGCATTTCTGTTTCAGAAATAATTACTTTTCAGAAACAGGAATTTTTCTAGGATGTGCATATTCCTAAAGAAGCATATGCCATTAAAAAGAAGAGTTCATATGATGTGCATCAGCCATCTAAGACTTTTGCAAGGAAATAAAGTCAGCAACCATAAAACCAGGATTGGCTGAATTGAAATTAATAGTTGTCCCTCTGAGGCTTCTTTCCCAACATTAATGCTTTTTTGCACCAAGTGAAAGCTGAAAAATAACAAATTGAAGGGCAAGAATTTAAAAAAGTGCTTATTTTAACACTTGTAAGAATTCTAGAAAATGTGCCAAGCCAGAGATTCTCCCCCATGACTGTCCTTGTTACATTTTTTATTTAAAGCATAATATAATATTAGTCCACAAGATGGCAACATTTGCTTGTCTCATAACAGACTTTTCTGGCACCCATTATAGCTTGAGTAGCAAGGAAAATTGAGCAGGTTCCATGTGTTCTGTGATAGCAAAATGTAGCATCTCTCCCTTGACTGCTTTGGACGAGATAAAGTAAAACCAAACTCCAACCCCTGCAGTGTCCACAGGTAAGGTCAAAAAAGTCAAGATGATGGCTTCAAGCTTGGGGTCACAACAGCCTTCTTTATTTTTTTGACTCCTCTTTCCATGGATACCCCCGCCCCAAACCAAACCAACATCAATATTAAATCTTTAGAGGGAGACAGGTCTGATTAATTCAGAAGGACTTGCTAATGAACAAGCATGCCAGGATTGCAATTTAAGGAAGAACATCCAAAGCATGTTTCCAATCACAGAGGACCTGATGATGGCTCCCTGCTCATGCGTGATTGTGTCTTGTTCTTTAAGACAAGGAGGTCAAGAAAGAATCAAGAAAGAGTTGCCTTCTTTCTGGCAATTTGCTCAGTCCTTCGGCAGGATGGAAAAGATGGCACAGTGTGTCACCAATGACCTCATCGCCTGTTATGGATGCTCTGGTCATTGGTAGCATGCCACAGACAGAGTCTTACGCTATATACTCCACCATCGTCCTAGGATAGGATTAGTAACTACACCTGGGTTAAGACAACTAAACTTTGGCCGCCTTGGCTCAAGAGTTTATTTCACTGAACCCTGGAAATTCATGACTTAAAAAAGTAGACATTGCTTATATAGTTTCCTCTGAATATATCTTGAGGGAGGCTTCTCAAAAATGTAGGCAGCCCCAGCTAGCCCCCTTGAAGCCAGAAGGATTAAATGCATGTTGTGACATCATATTACTTTCTGTATTTGTATTTGTATCACACCCAAGTATATAAGGGGAGCTCATGACATTGCAATGAACTTTTTTTCATTTCGTCCTCTTCCCCCCACCCCGGATGCCTACGCTCAAAAGATCATTCAAAATAGAAGTGACTTTGGAGTCACTCACTACTCCTTGCCTCCCTCTTCTTTGATATTTACACAGACTGCGCTCATCAGAAGCCTACCTGGTGATATATTATGGAATTATTCAGTGTTCAGTACGGTTGGGTTCACACAGGCTAAGCTAAATAGGTAGTCTGTGGTTCAACGTGCTGTGGGAACCAAGCCATTGTTTTAATCTGTCATGTAAACTAGGACACTACATTGAAATATAATTCATTTCAGCATGGCATGCTATGGAAACCCAGTTGGATTTTCTTAACCCAGGTTCACACTTCAACGTATTTTGGGAACTCCACTGATTTGTCACAGTGCATGTGAAAGGATGATATTGCATATGTGTAAATCTTTTGCAACAGTCCCAACATGATTTAAGATGCATAGAAAGCATCTGTCCTTAAGGTACCTCTTGGTCAGACTCGCTAGCAACTAAGGCAGAATCACGGGAGGAAAGGTCACACACCCCTCCCCAGCAACATTATAACAGGTAGGAGGAGTTAGAATCAGTCAAGACAAACAATTTCAGGACATTGGACAGCGCACTGTGGGAAAGGCTAGAAGAATTTTGAATGCAAAATGAAAAGGAAGACAGGAATGTATCAAAAGGAAAAAATATATAATTGGAGTGGGAGAGGGAATTAAGGCAGTTTGACCATAAATCAAAATAAGTGCAGCTTATTTTGACCAAAGGACAAAGAGATTGTTTTATGATGTGGTTGGACTCCCAACGGACAGACGTTTTCTCTGCCATGGGCCAAACTCTGGAAAAATGTGTGCTGGGGGTTTTCAACATGGTTTATTCTGTGGAAAGTACCCACCAGATAGCACTTGGATTATCACCAATGGTATCTGCATCTCCTTGGCATTTTTTGCAACATTTCAAATGGTTTGGGCTCTTCAGTGAGCCATCATACAATCCCTACATGTGAGTTTTCCCAGGGAGTGGAAGAGAGGTGCTAGCAGGAGGGCAAAAGCCAAGCCAGACATCCTGAGAGACAGCCCGTAGTAACTATGCTTGTACAGGTGCAGGATGCACTGCTCAAGCAGGTGTTTTGGAAGCAGCAAAGCATACACACAACTCTGAGTAGCGTATACACAGAGAAATTATTTTGCTTAAGAAGACTGTGCAACAATTTCATTTGATCTCCAAAATTCAGGTGGATGTGGCATCTGAAAACCTTCCAGGATGGTGCAGCTGTCCTCCACAGTTGTCACATGTTCCTGGGGAAAGACACACATGCTTTATGGTATTACAAACAGATGCTACATTCACCCTCCTGCACATTCCAACATGCTTTTTGGAGATTGAATCATAGTACTGCTCAGCCCTATTGTTGAAATCTTGTCCATCTTTATTCAGAAGTAAATCCCACTGAATTATGTAACTAACTGTAACTAAACCATATTTAGTTTAGCCTGTCTCCCATATTATCTGCCTGATGATATGACTGGTTTGATCTGGCAGGATTGGTGCACTCCGGGCTCCATCGATTAAACCAGGGTTTCACAACCTTATCAACTTTCAGATATGTGGACTTCAACTCCCAGAATTCCCCAGCCTCCTGGAATTCTGGGAGTTGAAGTCCACACATCTTCCAGCTGCCAAGGTTGAGAAACACTGTGATATGGGAAGCAGGGAAGTCACAATCTCTGCATTCAGCATGGGGTGCTACAGGTGACACAGACAGGCAGATCTTGAATTGTTGGGTGAAACCAGCTTCCAGAATGAGTCTGTTGCTGGAGGCATATGTTCTGCTTATTTCCTAAGAATCATAGTTATGCCTGTTAGGGTATCTCATCTTTCCATGCCCAGAAATGAATTACTATGCTGACACTGCTTGGAGCAAATCGCAGGACATCTGAGAGTATCTGAGCAAAAATGCAGAATGTTTGCTTTGTTCCTTCAAGGCTAGATGGGCAATCAGGCAGAAATGTGGTTGTGTTTTTCGTCTTCCGCTTCCTCCATTTTAGCAAAAATGGAAGGACGGCTGCCACTATAACATGCATGGTGGTTTTTTAATTCTGGAAAACTCTCTTCCCACCAGGGCAATAGCTGATCCTATAAGAAAGAGGATTTCTGGAATTTTGTTCCAACCTTCTCACAGGAGCATGTTTGGAAAGAATCCAGATTTCCTTTTAATCCTCTTCCTGGAGATCCATGGGATATGGAGGGAGGAAGGAAAGGATGACATGTGCACCATGATAACATCATGCAAATGACACGACTTGCATTCTTGCATCAGAAATCAGGGTGTGATTGTCACCAACTGCCTATGGCCCTCTTTGGTTGACCTCTTTCTGGGTATGCTAATTGCAGCGAAGGTGGCAAGACAGTTCTTCCTGGCTCCATCACAATTGATTATGTGAAGGGCAGTGTCTACAAAAGGAAACCCTGCCTATTTGCAAATGAGCGTCTGGCCATGCAGCTCCTTCCTTCATGCAAGGTGTTCATTGCCAGAGTTGCTTTAATTTGGACCCCTGCACTGAGCGAGGAATGGAGCCAGTACCCTTGATTGCCCCTTCCAACTCAAGAATTCTGTCTTTATATACGTAAAGAGGTTTCTCTTGTCAATCTCTACTGGAATACATCCAGTAAAGGGAGCTTTATGTTATATTGAAACTTGGTTTATTTATTTGTTTCATTAAATTTATTATAGCCCCCCGCCCCAGTGTACAATGTTTCATTTGGGATTGCTCTTACTGTTAGGACGTTTTTTCTAACATTCATTCAGAACTTTCCTGTAACTTAAATTTTAAGTCTGGAATGGGAAAAAACTGTCTCCTGTGTTACATCCTTTCCATTATTTACCACTATCCTGTCCAATGGCATCTGCAGGGGGCGGGGGTGTCAAAAAAGTCAATATAGCAGTCTTGACAGTGTGATTTAAGTTCCACATTTTGTACACATGTGGGACATGAATGCACAAGATAAAAAACGAGCAGTGCTTTGATGGCACTGCCATGGCCACCAACCTGGACTTTTTGACTGCTCCTGCAAAGGTTGCTGACTCTATTTCCACTCAGTCTCCTTTGCGCGAGGCTAAACATTCCCAGAGCTACAGATTCACAGGACTTCGTGTCTTAGGCCTCTGTTCATCAGGGTTGCCTTGTTCCAATTTACTTAAAACCGTCTTCAAATGTAGGGTCCAGAACTGGACGTGATATGGAAGAATAATTCTCATGACCCACTAGGTTTGCTTTTTGGAAAAAGAGAGCAGTTTCATTAAAAAAAAAAGATTAATAGAAGAGTTCATCCACAATTTTAAAGGAAAGAGTGGACCGTATTAGCAAAAAGTATGCTTACTTAGCATTTTCATGACTCTCTTTTGAAAACTTTGGAAGGATCACTGACTGCTGCTGGAGATATATTCTTTGCAAGCTTTATGTGTAAAGCAAAGGAAAGCTGAGGTAAGTTTCACTTAGCGACCACTTCACTTAACTACAGAGTTGCCAGTTCCAATTGTGGTTGCTAAATGAGGACCATCTGTATCTAATATATTATGTCATACATACACATACACTTTCCTTTGCTGTGGCCCCTCCCACTTTATATTTGACCACACTAACTTAGCCATGGTCACACCCACTTTGTGATTCTCAGTGGAGTGAGATCCACAGCCCCCCAAAGTTTTTTGCCCCTCCTTGATTTAAATGAAGCATCTAGAGACAGTTCTAATTGCCCGAACAAATATGTTGTGGAGTATTGTGTAACCTCTTCAGAGCTTTTTAAGAAATGTTTGGGTTTCTGTGGGAGTTTCTTTAGAAACAGGATATCCTAAAGTGGTGACCTAAAGAACCCTGTTGCAACCTTTTCAACTCAGTGTGATTCAAGATGTTTTTTGATGAAACATGAAGAACATTGTCAGAAGCTTACACATGGACATATATCCCTAATTCCTGTAAAGGTAGGTGTTGGGTTACAAACAGCTCTTCCACAATCCATTGAAAGTCAGACTGAACAGGTAAATTAATTAATTTCCTTCTTCTGCCATCCACGGAGAAAGGTCTTTCTTCACTATTTCGCACAAACAGGGAATTCCTTTCACATCTGATGCAGCCATTCAAAAGGGCATTTCTAAGAACCCTGGATACTATAGCTAACCCATGTATTTGGTTTTTTTTTAATTCACCAATCTTAATTAACTAAAGCAGTTTTATTCAACCTGGTAGTCTTCCAGTATGTTGGGGCTTCAATTATTACATTCCCAATCAGCATGGGCTATATTGGCTAAGGAATGCTGGATTTTGAAAAGCCAGCACCTCTAGAGGGCATGGAGTTGAAGAAGGCTGATTTAAAGGAATAGATTCAAAACCATTTTTTTTTTTTGCAGCAAAAACAACTAAGAGGTTTATGGCACCTTAATGACTAGCAGATTTATGGTCACATAATTGAGAATCCCCAAGTGCTGCTGACTAGTTGGTGCTAATAGCTACCCTCTTTATTGCTTTAATATGCAGCTGTGCACACCCTCTATGATTCACTACCAATGTAGCTTTACTTAGGATTGAGATTATACAATCCCCTCCAAGCAAATGCCTTTGGGAGTAGTTCACACAAATACCCAATTTAAGATTGCCCCTTTTCGCCATGGAAGATTATTTCAGTATATGATGACTGGGGCAAGGTTATTATATGCACAGAGGTGGAAAGATTTGACACTACCCGCTATGGAGGAAGGGTTGGTGAAATTGACAGATCTTGCTGAGATGGATAAATGAACTTCTTTGATCAGAGAAAAGACGCCATCTACATTTCTTGGTGACTGGACCTCTTATGGACTTTTTGCATAAAAATGAAAAAAAAATGAACTTGTGATTTATGGCTTGGATGGTTAAATAGGATAGTTTATAGAAAGAAGAGTATGATGATGTCACTTTAGAGAGAGAAGTTAAAATATCACTGTACTTATAACTGCTGTGAAGAATATCGGAAGCCACTTCTTTGTAGCTTTTTACTTTCTTTTCTGTTTTTCTTAAACTTTTTTTCTTTTCTTGCACTTTTTGTTTTCTCTTTGATTTCTTCCTTTTTCTTTCTTCCTTCTTCCTTTATATTCATTTGTATTCGTTTTTAACTTCTTTTTTTTTTAAAGTTTCAATAACAATCATTAAAAAAAAAGATTGCCCCTTTTCACCCAGAATGGATGTTGCAAGCCTGGGATATCCATCCTAGGTCAAACAGCACATGACAGTCTCCTCCAGGACACTGTCTTTACAGGAAAATGTTCAAGTCTGGTCTGTGATGTGTCATGCATTGCAAAAAAGGAGATCCAGAAAAACTAAAGCATGGCTGGAGAGCAGCTTTGATATGGGTTGAGGGCTAGTGGGCCCAGAGTAGACTGCATATGTATATGTTCATATATATTCATTTGTTTGGATGTGTATAAACTTATATATCGATATTTACACACATACTCAACTCCCGCTATCAGATCCTAAACAGACTTATGGGATGTGTATTACGTTTTATTTCCTCCTTTCCTGCAATACTTCTGCCCATCATTGATACTCTTCTCCTCATGATATTATTTGTCTATCCATAATCAGCAGTCCAGTAGGCTCTTAGAAGAAACCAAGCATGCTCCAAAGCAGCAAAAAATCAGGGGGAGTCTGGTAGGACCTTTCCCATCTAACCAATTGTATTAAAAGGCATCAGCCTGATTTTAGTCACTCTGTGCCTCTGATGAAGTGAGCTGCGGCTCACGAAAGCATAGGACTTTGAATAACATTTGTTAATCAGAAAAGGTGCTACCAGATTCCTCCTGATTTTTTATTTATTTATTTATTTATTTGCCACCATAAACTAACGTGGCTCTCCTCCAACAATATCCAAAGCAGGAGCATCCGTGGGTTGAAAATCAACCTCAGAAATCTAAAGGTTAAAACCCAAATGGAGTGCTTTAAACACCACCACCACCACAGTATGGTGTGCATCATGAGGGAGAGGCCTACTTGTCTCATATGGTATGTCACCAATAATGTCCCCTCCATTGTTCACAGCAGGATTTCTTGGTTTAGCAAGGAGAGAATTGTACTTTCTGAAACAGCTAGAGTTAGTAGTTCTAGAGACAGGGAAATTCTGTTGTCACAGAAGACTTCGGTGGTGCTCTCAAAAAATATCCCCTCATCTCCTCCAGACCTTTTACTCTTTTTCTGAGCAGGTATGCATATTTCCAACAAAGCATGGCAGGGAGACACCGAACAATCATGGAAAAGCCCATGATGGGTTTCTTGCTTCTTTGATTTTGTTATAGCCATGTTATAGCCATTTTGGGCTTGTTTACAGAGACTATTTTGTTTAACCCAGTATTTCCCTTTTTTAAAATATAACTTTTATTGAAGATTTTTACAAAGATAAAAGATAAGACATAAAAGTATATAAAGAAAAGTTAGAAAAAAGATAAAAGAAAAAGGGCAGAAAGCAATCAGAGAAAGAAAAGGAACAAAAAAATATTAAAAACTGACTTCCGATCTTCTTTGCAGAATTATTATCCCTCCTCTCTCTTTAAGATTACATTACAGAAATTCCTTCTATCCCCTATTCAACCCTTTTTTCAATCAGCAAACCCAGAAATCACCATTTCACTTTTTACCATTGTCAACGAAAAGCCCATAAAAGGTTGCCAGCCTTTTGTAAAAGTATTTATGGTTTTATCCCTGACCAGACAGGTTAGTTTTGCCATTTCTGCTAATTTCGCCTTCTTTACAATCCATTCCTCCATTATGGGGATTTCTTATATTTTTTATTAAGAATTTTGATTATAATAGTACACTCTAATACAAACTAAACTTAAAGAGAAGAGAAAGAAAGAGTAAAAGGTGCAAGGAAAAAGAAAGAAAGAAGAAAGAGAAAAGTAAGAAAAAAGTAAGAATATAATAAAGAGAAAATAAATATATAAAGAAGTGGCTTCCAGCCTTCAGCACAAGTATAAACAAATTTCGTGACTCTTTGCCCCTTCTAGGGGCAATTACAAACAATGATCTCTTCATCCCATATTCCATCTCTTATCTATAGACAAATTCATAAAATATCATCTGCTTTCAGCAAAAAGTTCAGAAGTAACAACATATCTTGTTTTAAGCTTGATCAAATATATCAATGTATCGTCGAAGGCTTTCACAGCCGGAATACGATGGGTGATGTGGGTCTTCCGGGCTGTGTGGCCGTGTTCTGGAAGTTTTGGTTCCTAACGTTTCGCCAGCATCTGTGACTGGACAGAGAGAACTGCCCTTGTCTGTGCTCCTGTCCTCTGAAGATGCTGGTCACAGATGCTGGTGAAATGTTAGGAACCAAAACTTCCATAACACCGCCACACAGCCCAGAAGACCCACATCAGCCAACTATACCAACTTTATATTCCTTCTTCTAACAGTCTTAATAGCTTAGAACTAGCTAATGAGGAATTTCTGAAAGTGATTAGCAAGTGAGGTTAGAGAACGTAGTATCCTTTAAATGGCGCTGACCGCCATTGTGAACAAGATTATTGCTAATAAGTTTTAGCACTGTTTTAAGCTTACTCTGTTTTCTTTTCAGATTGTATCAATCTTTCATATTTTACTAAGATTAAGCTTATTTGTGTCTGGAATTTTTGCTGTGGTTGATTTTTTATAGGGACGGACGAATCTCCCAAGTGGACTTTTGTTCAGTTTCTTGTTTTTTAACCACTTTGGTGCATCGCTTTATGGGTTAAAATACATATAAAAATACCTACACGTTTATGCTAAATCCTTTCAATGTAGGCATGTTTGTATGCATGCTTTTGTATTACATACATTTTTGTAAGTAGGCTATCCCCATACAAGCATTTTCATTTGCTATTCAGGAACACACGTGCTTTTGTGGGCTGCGTCCACCTAGTGTTCACTTTTTGGCACACACAGATTGGAAAGCCATACCATGACATTTGGAGAAGCACAACTACAGAAGTACAAATGTTTTTCAAAGTGCATGTTGTTTCAGGAAATGAGACATAAATTAAGTTCAGAGTCAAATGCAAACTGAATGAACTTCTGTCCCCTCCTCATCTTTATGTATGGACCATAATTAAGTATCACTACTGGTGCCAATTTGGGCAGAGACAGTAGTACAGAAGCGCCAGGGGCAACTGAGTAAAGGTATGAATGCAGCCAAAAAAATGACACCTGCATTGTGCTGCCAAAGGCAACCAATTCACCTTAGCTCATAAAAAGGCCAGCTGTGTTCCCAAACCACATTGGAACGATCTGCAGCAAAATTAACCTGCAACTGGAGCGAATGATTCAGACAGCTTGTGCAAGGGAGAACAAGTGTTCAGGAATAGGTGGAGAGATTTATGTGATTTGGCATTCAATATGGCAAATTTTAGGGGACCTCTTCCTCCTCCTCTCACAATCACCTGTTAAATCATCAGGAAGGTATTCAGCCTGAACAATGGATTTGGTCCTAGTCACTAAGAGAGATGTTAAGGCGGGGTGTTAAGAAGCACTTCCTGATTAATCCAAGCTTGGCTAATCTAAGGCAGGATTCAAAATAAAAGCTAGAAGGGGACTGGAAGGCAATACACTGAATGACCACATCTTGGGGGTAAGGACTGTCTATACTTCTATGCTGCCTTTCTAATGGCTTTCAAGGTCTATACAAATGTATTGTTCAAGATGTGTTTTCCAGGAGCATCGCTTGGAGGATCACTGCTGGAGGCGGAGGGAGTTGGTTGTCAGGAAATCTCAGCATTGACAGCTGCTAATGGGATCATTTTGTTCCAGTAAATTATCTGGGATATTCACAGCTTTGATTTATGGAACTAGACAGATGTGGGACAGATGTACATGGCCACCTCTAGCCAAGGAGGAGGTCTCTGAAGCCTAACTTATTTGGGGGTGGCCTCCAGCAGACCAAAACAGACACATATTTCTGTTTTCTTCTTGCACTCTGCGGATTATAAATATTTCTCAGCCACTTGGTCTGCTGGACCAAGGAGGTCCAGATGGCTTCCTTGCAGTTCGGTCTTTTCAAAATAATTCATAGGCTGAGAACAGCCTGTACATTCAACCTGGCAGGGAAATCCTTGCCAGGATGAATGTGAATATGTGCATTTTCCATGCTGCACGGGTTGTTGATATATCCATTCAGATGCTTTTGATCAGAGCTGGGCAACCTTCAGGGGCTGATGGCTGCCAATCACTTTGGGGAAGGAGCAGGTGAATACATGGCGGTTATACAGCAGTGCTTGGACTTTCTGTTTCCATCCTAGATTTGGGGGAGGGCGTATCTTTGTTTCTGCTAAAGCAATCCTGTTCTAACCCTATATTTAAAGGTTACACTTTTAATTTGTTCCCCACCTCAACATGGCAGGAACCCCACACTGCTGCTTTGGGGCAATAATGGATGAAGGGGCTCTGAGGATTGCAACAAAAAGGGACTGTAGGGGCTGCCTACAGCCTTGAAACCCCAGGTGGCCTATTCTGGGAAGTCCTTCTAATTCTAAAAGCTAACTTGGTGGGTGTAATTCTACGTCACTCATAATCAAGCTTCTTAATAGTAGCCAAGAACTTTGTGCTTTTCACAAAGTCTCATTAACTGGGTTTGTTGCAAAGAAAAAAAAGGGTTAAGTTATACCAGGTTTTTGAAAATTAAGTATGTGTTTACTTTAGCCCTCCTTTTATCAGTAAGTACATCAGGTTTTGTAATGGTATGTGGAAAAGACTTTGGGAGAGTGGGCCAAGAGACACTGCCAGAACAGTCAGATAAGAGACAGCATAGCCTGCAGCTGGATAGTGGGCGTAGCAAGAAGCTTCCTAGTTTTGGGGCTGTAAAGGGGATGTGGGGAAGAGAAGTACTTTCAGACTTGCAAGATTCTGTTAATGTAGCTTTACAATAAAGTAGAATTAGCCCATCTGGTCATATTTCCTGTCTGGTCTACCTAGTAAGGATGACATCAATCTTGCAAGTCTGAAAGTAAATTCTCCCCCCCGACTCCTTTACAGCTGGAGAAACTAGGGAGGGTTTCTTTTGAGCCTCTTGTCCCACCCACCCAGCATCTATCCAGCTGTGGGCTACGCTGTCTCTCATCTGACCGTTCCCTTGGCAGCATCTCTTGGCCCAGTCTCCCAAGGTTTTTTCCCACATACTATTACAGGGTCTTCCTTGATGCCTTTGATCCTCTTTCCAACTCTCTCTTGATTTAAGGATTAATGGCGAGCCATTAGTACATGGGAATGGAATGTCCATATGCTCTCGTTCTGCAATGTTTTGCAAAAATCCCTGCTCATTTCCAGGCTCAAGGAATCCCATGACATTTCCTGGGTAAAAATCAGAACAAATTAGTGAACTGAACAGGAGATTCTGACTTCTGTCTACAAGTTAGTTGTTCTAAAGTTTTGCAGAAGACAGTGGCAAAATAAGATAGCAACATGCTGGATTGTATCATGTGAGACTGCTAGAGCATTTGGGTGCGCATCATGTTTTTCAGTGTTTTGCAACACTACGGGAATTATTTTTTATATTTCAGAAAAATAAACAATAAGGCTGCTGTCTGCAATCTGAAATGTTAAGAGAATAACATCCTACCATCTTGGTTTACCAGATCATTCAGTGTAATGGGCCTTTGATTTTACAGGAAAAGTAAAATAATAGATTTTGAAATGGCTTTTAGGTCATCCCATACACATTACCTTACCCTCTAATTCTCCCCTTTCCCCCATTGTTTCAATGCTGGAGTAGTTAGAGCAAAAGAATGATTTCTGTATATTCTTCTTTCCAACAGATCTTATTCCTAGAAACAATTATTATTGTTAATAAACATGTCACATCCTTTCTTCATCTTAGTGGCTGCCATTTTGTTCATGGCATCTTCAGGTAAGATCTTGGGTGGAACATAGAAACGTACATGCTTTTTCTTTAGATACAGTGAATGAATTTGAATGTGAGTTGGTGGTGGTGGGGTGAATCCAGGGTCAATCCAAGTATACACACACAGCAAAAATATAAGCCTCTTGAATTGCACTACATGCAAGGCCAGGCAAGTTGTTATAGCATTCCACAAATGCCTCTCTCCCATTTTTCAGAAATGCAAACACAATAAAAACAAATATAATTGTGGTGGTGACCCTTTTAGGCAGAGGGGTGGGGAGTTAAGGAGCAACTGCAGGTCCCTTTCATCATACTTGGCATTCCTGTTGGAGGGAAGGGCTCAGTTCTCTGCAAAAAAGATGAGATGCTTCCAAAAATGAGGAAGCAGGAAGCACTCTGCCCACTTCTGAAAACTGGGGTGAGTTAAGTGTGCTGGTTCAAGGCCAAGTGACACTGAAGGCTGGGAGGACTTTTTTAAGACTGAATGGAGAAGTCCTGCAGCAGTTTCCTTTGCCTTGCTGTCTTTTGTGTTTCCTCTCTGCTGTCAGAACACACATGTACACCCTTCCTCCCTCATTAGCGCATCCTTTAAGTTCAGCAAGCACTGAGTCGGAAGATACTCATTCCTTGCTGATGAGGCTTACTCTCAAGGATGATGGTATTTTCTCTTCACCACAGGTAGCCCTGGACTTATGACCAGAATTGGGATTGGAACTTCTGTTGTTAAGTAGTGTGGTTGTTAAGTGAGTCACACCTGATTTTACGACCTTTTTTGCTGCAGTCATTAAGCGAATATGGCTCCCCTCATTGACTTTGCTTGTTGGAAGCCCCCTGGGAAGGTCACAAATGGCGATCATGTGACCCAGGACCCTACAACCATCATAAATACATGCTGGTTGCCAAGAGCCCGAATTTTGATCACATGACTGCAAGGATGCTGTGATGGTCATAGGTGTGAGGACCAGTTGTAAATCACTTTTTTCAGCACCATTGTAACTTAAAATGGTCGTTAAACAAATGGATGTAAGTTGAGGACTACCTGTAATAGCAACTAGATGAGGTCTTTACCTAGGAACAGTTCACACTTGCACAGGTGGTCCTTCATCTGAATGCTCTGTGGGGATCAAAAGAGAAACCACTCCTGGGCTCCTTCTCTGTTTTTTCTTGGATCACCCTTTCATAGAACTAGGTTCTTTGATTTCTGGGCTTTAATACATCTTACAATTCTTCTGGGATTCTTTCTTCCTTTGTTTGTGGTCTATTCTTTATTATGCTCTTATTTCAGCCGCCGCAGCAGAAGGAGAAAGGATCCTGGGTGGCAAGCCATGTGTGGCCAATTCTCAGCCATGGCAGGCTGCACTCTTCTCAGGATTCAGACTGATCTGTGGGGGGACTCTGATTCACCCATCCTGGGTGCTCAGTGCTGCCCACTGCAGGAAGCCATGGTAAGTGCAAACGAACAGGGACAGGGCAAAGGATTTTGGTTGTGCTGTTCATTTTAACAAGGATATGATGAGATCACAAATGGAAGAAAAGTTGAAGGAATGGAAAGGGTTTCGCCTGGAGAAAAGATGAGTGAGGACACGATAGCACTTTTCAAATGGCTACATGGGAGAAAGCAAATATTTGTTTTGTCTTGCCTAAGAGGGAAGGACTTGGATCTAAAAGGGATAAATGACAAGGGCAGATTATGGGTTAAATCTTAGAAGAACTCCCTTGTGTCAATAAGAGAATTTCATCAATGAAATTAATTGCATAGGGGGATAGATAGCGCTCTGTCACTGAAGGTCTTCAAGTAGAGGCTAGCTACTAGCTATCTGCTGTGGATCTCTTCACGCTGGATTTTCTGCATCAAATAGAAAGTTGGATGAAATGACTCAAGAATCAGCTATATGATTCAGCGGTAATAGGATTAGTAACATAGGCAAAGACATTAAGCTCAAGAACACTCACTGGCTGAATGTACATCCTGATTTATTTATACCTTCTCCCCCTGGGTCTTCTCCAAAGATGTCTGGATTACAATTCCAAGAATTACTGCCCGCATGGCCAGTGAAACTCTAGGAGTGGTTCTTCTAATACAACTGGAGGGCATCAGATTGGAAGGTTATTCTGAGAAAGGAGACATCACACAGTCGTCTCTTCTACACAAATGAAGCAGACTGTGCTGTCTCACTTTTCTTCCTGCAGAAACATATTCTGCATCATATATGGATGTTGCTGTATGACAGAAAGCTGAAAAGTATTTAGTAATCAAGTGTAACTTCTCTCTGATACAGCATTTGAATAATAGGACATGATGATACAAGTTGATTTAAGCTATATTACTCAGTGATAAGATCAGTAAGATGCCTTCATGAATAAATTTACTAAGGATTAGAGATTAGAATTCCACAACAGATTCTTCTAGGAATAATTTGGGTGTTTTGCTCCCCAAAATCCATAATGGAATAAATGCTAGCAGGATCAAAGTTTGCTAGCTTTCATTCCTCCCTGTAAGAAGTTCAGGGCAGATGAACTGCATTTACTTTCATACACAAACAAGGTGGTTGAGAGGTCTTTTCCCTTTTCTTTCAATTTTAAAAAGTCCACGGGTTTGACACCAGCTCTCTGCAGCCTAGAGCCTTTTTTCCCAAGGGTTCCTGGAGTGACTGAGTGACCACATATTGGTCATTCTAGGAAGCACTGGAGAACAGCATAGATGTAGCCTATAAAAATTGCAGGAAGGAGGTCAGTCTTTAAAGATGAAATAAAGTTGGAGGACTTCTCCAGGTTACCTTGAACATTTTTTAAAAAGTAGGCATGACCTATGAGCACTTCAGCCTGGGGTGGTGAATTTAAAAAAAACAACAACCAACCCCCTTAAAATACAGAGGTCTGGATATCTATTTCTAAAATCAGGCAGAGAGGTAAAAGAGGCCTGATTTGCTCTGGTCAACACAATAATCAAGGCACATAGTCTTAAAGGCTGTTGCGATGATGGGAGTGGGTGTTGCTTGGCACTACTTTTAGAAACAGTTTCAAGGCAAATTTTAAAAAGCAATGGGATTTTGTTTCACCTACCTTGATGCATTCATAAAAATACAGCCAATGAGAGCCGGCATACAGTTACTCTGTTGCCAAGAGCTAACGTCACCAACCTATTTTGAAAAGAAATGAGGTGGCTCCTTCATTTTCACGGCCATCCAATGTGAACAAATGAAGGCTTCAGTTTATTTTCTTTAAAGAAATCAGGAAGCAAAATAAATAAAACTTCTTCTTGGAAAACCCTCTAGTTCCTCAATGTCTACCTGCTGGGATGTCTTTAAAGATACAAGGGCAAATCCAGTAAGGGAACAAAAATGACAGCTTTGCTACAGGGTAATTTTCCAGCAACAGAAAGTGATCTTGTCTTGTTCTTCCAGCGCTTTCCCTGTACGTCTTGGAGAGCACCACCTCAAGCGCATAGACTGGTCAGAACAGCTCAAGTTATCATCAAAAGTCATTGTGCATCCCAAATACAACCGACAAACCATGGACAATGATATTATGCTGGTTAAACTGCTGACCCCTGCCACTTTAAATGACAAAGTCAAAGTCCTCGACTTGTCTACCAGCTGTCCAGAACCTGGAACCAAATGCCTCATTTCAGGATGGGGTACAACAAGGAGCCCCCTAGGTACGTTAACAGATAAACTGGGTTCTTATATCATTCTACATCCTGGTTGGCCTAGTGGTCATTTATTGAAGAAACCAGAAAGATTACATTCATACAATGTGCTGAACCAAAAGCAAACAAGAAATACTGTGGCTTAATGGAGGAGTGTGCATGACTTCCAGCAGCTTAGGGCTACATCATGTTTTCTGGAGCAAGTTGAATGAAACAGTGGAGGACAAACATCTGTTCTGGGAGGCAGTCCTAAGTATTATGGCGTGTTCAGGTGTTTAAAGAGACAGCAGAGACATCTGCAATGCTTAAGACACCCATTTTGCCCCTTAAAACTCCAAATAAATTAAAAAAACCTCAAATGTTGACCCCACCCCACTGGTTTTATGTGATTGAAGGCCACAACAGAGACAATGGTTGGGTGCACTTTTCTCCCTCCTGGTTTAGTTTAATGGAAGGGTCTAGCTAAAGAAAAATTCTTTTAAAGCTGAACTAGAACCCCACTTCACAGTTTTGTCTATTCCTCTTTTAAGCCATCAAAGTTAATGGCCATCATATGGCAATGAATTCCACAAGTTAATTACACCCAGGTGAGGAGCACTCCTTTTATCCAGTCTTAAAGCTCTGACTGGTCCATTGCAAAGGACAACTTTAGGTCCCAGTCATAAGAAGAGGGAGAGGAATGCCACTTTGCCTACATTCTCTATCTGCTTTCTCCTTTACTGAACCTTGTGTTCCTTTACAGCCAAATACCCAGATGTGCTGCACTGTGCCAACATCACCATCATCAGTCACAGTGTGTGCCAATCTATGTATTCCAATTATAGAAGTGAAAGTATGGTCTGTGCTGGCAGACTGGAGGGAGGAACAGATACTTGCCAGGTAAGAGGAGTTGGGGCCCATCTAGGCAACCCATTTAATGGGCTTTCCTCTGGTCCAGGAGGAGGGCACCAAAGTATGCCAGCATAATATCCTCAGTCTACATAGCTGGTCTCTACTCTTCCTTGACGATGAGGCCAGTGACTGGTGCAGTTCTAACAATTTATTGCAGGGCAGGTTAAAGTTCAGAAATTGATTGATTTCCCGGGGGCAGGAAAAACACTCCCCCTAAAATAGGCTGGCTCTGGGGAGGAGGTACATTTTTGTAATGGTATGTGGGAAAGACCTTGGGAGATGGGGGGGGAAGAAGTGCTGCCTAGGGAATGGTCAGATAAGAGACAGCATAGCTGGCAGCTGCATAATGGGCGGGGCAAGAGGCTCAGAAGGGGCCCTCCCTAGATTCTCGGGCTGTAAAGGTGAAGCTGAGATCATTGTACTTTCAGATTTGCAAGATTCTGTTAATATAGCTTTACAGTAAAGTAGAATTACCAATAGAAGAGAATCTCTGTAGCTCAGGATTAAACTGTGGAGTCCTTGGGGTTCTCTGAGCTTGGTTCTTTTCTTGCAAATGTTTCATCTTACCTAGCTGGGTAATGAAACATTTGCAAGAAAAGAACCAAGCTCAGAGAACTCCAAGGACTCCAAAGTAGAATTAGCTTATCTGGCCGTGTTTCCTGTCTGGTCTACCTGGTAAGGCTGACAGTTTTGAGAGATGGCTAGAGCAGCCAGTTTAGCCATCTGTCAAAACCTTAAAATAAAATTTGTGCTGTAGCCTTCTTCATGCGGTCTGCCTCTCAGGCTTGTCGAGAAACCCACGTATGGCTTGAAGATCACTCTGCAGGGTCCTGCAATTCCCACAAAGTAGAAGTGCCTGCAGGATCCACCACTTTTGTCACGTGATGAAAGTAGAATTGCACCCTTGCAATGCAAGCGCTGCCTTTTCAACAGCATGATGCACACACAGAAGACGAGGAGCTTGCAATGCGACAAGTGCTACTTTCATAATTTGCCCCCCTTGCCTTCCCAAGGGCACTATTGCTGTAGAGCAACCTGCCCACGGAGGCATCTACATAGGGTGGACAAGCAAGTGCCTGTACCAACATCCTCATGTACATTTTCTCAGATAATCTTGAGGCTGCTTCTCCTCTCTCAATCAAGCAGCACATGGCAACAGTGGGCAGTTGGAGGTGAGGGGCACATCCATCTTCTTGTTCCTTTATGTTCCTAACAATAAACACCAGGAAATAGGTAGGCATACCTTAAAGAGAGACATCGTGGTTCCATGTTGGGGATGGACAGAGGACCAACGCTGGAAAGACCTTGGTTAAGTTCTTCATTCAGCCATGAAGCTTACTGGATGAATTTGGCTTTCTCTTAACCACACCTACCTTAAGAGTTGCTGTGAAAATGTAATGGAGAAGCAAGAGTCATCCATGCTGCCTTATGCTCTTTGGCAGCGGGGGGGCGGGGGGGAGCAAGATATTAGAGAGAAAGAGAGAGAGAACCCACAACACTTTCCTAAGGCCTTGGGCAAATCCATCTCAGCAGTTCTCAGTGCAAAAATGAATCTATAGGAGGACTCATGTTATCTTTTATTTTCTGGACAGGGTGATTCAGGTGGACCCTTGGTCTGCAATGGGAAGCTGCAAGGCATTGTATCCTGGGGTCCCTACATATGTGCACAGCCAAATAAGCCAGGAGTTTACGTTAATGTCTGCAAATACATTGACTGGATCCAAGAGACTATCCAAAATAACTGAGGATCACATGGCAATTCTGAACAAACTCCAAGGGGAGAGGAAACCTACTTCTCTTTTTGGTCAAATTTGCTTTATGTTATTGATGATGCTTTTGACACTCCTCTGGTGCTATTAAAATGTGAAATAATAAAAGCCATGTTTGTTGCCAAGTTTTCTCCAGTCCAAAACTTGACCTCCCCCCCCCCACCATACTAGCTCTCAGAAACTTGAATCTTGCTTTATAGACTTTAGAAGATACCATTTGGTTCATCAAGTCCATTCCCCTTGCAAGATCCCTAATAAAAGCACCACCACCACCCCACATGGCCATCCAGCTTCTGCATGAACATACTCAATAAAGGCGACTCTCTCATTTCTTTGCATAACTGACTCTCTTATCAACCGTTTATACTATTAGGAAGGTTTTTTTAGGAAAACATTCAACTAGAATCTGCCTTCTTGTAATTCATGTCCGGCATCCTGGGGTGAAAAACGGCAGGTCATGGCCTTCGTCTGTGTAATTCTCCTTCAGATACTTGAACAATGCATTTCTCCACAGCTTCATCTTCTCAGGGTTAAATCAAGCCAATTTTCTCAATCAGTCCGTACAGGACTTAACCTTCAATCCTCTGATCATCCTTGTTGCTCTTCTTTGGACTTCTTCCATCTTGTATGATTCCTTCTAAAAAGATGTTCTGAACTTTTAATGAGAAGAGAAGACTGAGCAGGGATTTGATAGCACCCTTCAGATTCCTGAAAGAACATCACATAGAAGAAGGTTAAGACCTATTCTTCATTGTTCCAGAGTATGGGACATGAAATAATGGATTTAAATTACAGAAAGACAGATTCTGATGAATATCAGAAGAAACTTCCTAACAGTAAGAGCCATTCATCAATGGAACTGATGACCAAGAGAAGTAGTAGACTTCCATTCACTAGATACATTGAAGTAAAGGTCAGACAGCCATGCATCAAGGATGATTTGACTGAGATTCCTCCAATGTGTAGCAGGTAGAACTCCATGACCTCAGTGCCCTTTTCCATCTATATAATTCTATGATTTAGTCATGTCAAAAATGAAGCAGATGTCTTTTGTTGCCATGGTGTGCACCTTTCTATAGGTAGTTGACATGCAACTCTCATCATCCTTTCCCATTGTAACCATAATGGTTACATTCATACTATGGTTGAACACAGAGGTATACAACTCCCATCAGTTGGAGAACAAGTACAGGCTTTGTTTTGGATTAGGAGCCAGGAGCATTAAGGGACAAGGAGGGGGCTCCCCCAATGACGTAAGCTAAACTATTCTGTAAGAACCCCAGCCAGAATGTTTAACCAATTCATCATCCACAGTCCACATTTGATGAGATAAAAGAACACGTGAAGCAATGTCCCTTTAAAGGGAAAAGTTGGTTTTTCAAATCACCTGCTCTAAAGCTTTAAAGGAAACATTTTTTGCACAACTCTTTCCCTTGTCAGCTCACAGTTCTTGCCAGGACAAAAAGTCCTGCTAAGCTTCTCACAATACTTTTGACTTAGTCTTGGGGAATCTCATGCTGTATAGCTCTTTGTCTAGAGCAGTAAATCACCAAACATATGCATTAATAACCTCCTGTCACACTGTTAAATGTCAACACTCCAAATTATAGCTTCTGTAGATGAGATAATGTATTGTTATGGGTGATTTACAACTTTGCTATGAAGGAAAAAGGACTGGCTCATAGGGCTTCAACAGGCATACTGTACAGAGATTGCATCCAATGTTCCAGCAACAAGGAACGTAAACTTGAGCACCCATATTGGTTTAACTAAGTTTCTGGACAAATCCAGCATGAATAGTGGTTCCCATGGTTGTCAATATCAGATTAGATCAACCTTCTCTTTTTTCAAATAATATTTTTAATTGACGTTTACAAATACAAAGATAAAAAATGAAGACAAACTAAGAAGGATATAAAAAGTAAAAAAATAAAAATTGCAGAGGGAAAGGAAAAAAATAATAATAAAAAAGAAATATAAAGAAATGACTCTCCCCTCCATCAAGACAAGTACAAACTACTTCAGTAACTTACCACCTTCTCTGATATTTCAACAAAAGATCTCTTCTTCCCATATCTCATCTGTCAATAAATGATAAAGCCTCGTTATTCTGTCCTAATCAGCAAAAGTCCATTAAGAGTTACCAGAAATAATAACATATATATTTTAAACTTAATCAAATAAATCAGTTTTATATTACTACTTTTAACACAGTAACTTATCATATTCTCTAAAAATATAGCAAAAAAATCTCTTCTTCCCATATCCCATCTCTTATCTATAAACAAATCTTTAAAGCCTCATCATTCAGTCCTAGTCAAAAAAAAGTCCATTAAGAGCTACCAGAAACAACACATGTGTGTGTGTATTAACCTTGATTAAAAAACCCCACTTTATATTTCTTCTATATACTTTTAAGAATCTTGATTTTTAATCCCTTCAAATAGTATCCCACAAGCTGATTTCTTATCATTTTCTCTTTCTCTCCTCTAAGAAATTCCTTCACAAGTTTAACACATCTCTTTTGTAAATCCAAGTTATGAAAGCTATCCAAAACACTCTTCTGATTTATTATTTACATGTCTCTTTAATTATTAAGACATCAGCCAGTTTCATTTGTAAATCTAGTGTAATATCATTTTCCATATCATTCTTGGAGTCTGACATTTTAAAATCCATTTTCAGATCCACATTCAAATCAGCCTCAGTCTCTGTTTTGTCCAGTAAAATCTGCTCCTCTTCCATAACTTCTTTTGAATCCAGTTTTATAATAGCAGACATTCTTAAGAGTAATTTCTGAGTGCATTGCTCCCAAATATCCTTGAATTCTTCTGCAGTCAAATAATATTGCTCCATTCTGTATTAATGGGTCTCTTCTCCTTTAAGTATAATCTTTAGTTCTCTCTGATTCCCTAGTCCAATTTCAAAGTCCCCTCTTATTTTTTTTTTCTAATCAACAATACTTTCCTATGAGAAGGTTTCTTACAGTTAATTTCAAAACCTTCATATATATATTTTTGTAAAATTTTAAACATCCCACAGAAAGTATTCTTATAATTAATTTCAAAAACTTATGTCAAGTCCATCTAGCCCCTTAATCCATTTATAACTTTCCAAAATCAATGTTCTAGTCACTCTTTTGCTGTTTATTCAATTTTTTTTAAAAAATAAAGTCCTTAAACTTGCATGAAACTTCTTTCATCAGGGATAGAAGGAAATTCACCTGGTTTAATGAAACTTGCCCTTCTGATGGTTCTTGCATCCAAAAAGTCACTAGCAAGCAATTTCCTAAAGTGGTTAAGAAAGGAAGTATGCAAACCCAGTGTGCTTTTGAAAGTGCCAACTACTTAGTTAAAATCTAAAGAGTGTGTATTTACTGAAACAGAGTTGGGTTGGTCTCTGTACAACACAATGGATCTAGGTGATTCATGTTATTTTTCCTAAAGCCAAATTTGGTTGGCAAGGAAGGTAGGACTCTCTACTGAATGGCTTTCTTTCCAACTCGTTGCACCTCTCTCCCGACTCCCTCCTGGAGGCTCTTGCCTGGGACCGTCAAGGTCTTCTTTGAAGTAAAATCACACTGCAAGATTTCAGGTAACTGAACTGAAAAATCTACTTCCTCTTTAAGGATAAATGGTAGGTGTTTTAGAATTTCAGAGAATATTTGGGCATTGAAAGCCACTCTGGGGAAACTCTGTTTTGAAGGGTCACATAGCAATATTTTTTAAAAAATTAATCAATTCAAATAAATGCATACCTGAGAATGAATATATCTATATCAATATCTACGACAACTGACCATTATGACATGTACATTAAACCAAGTTTGTTTCTCAGTGCAAGTGGGAAAATGAGCAGCTTTCAAAGTAGCCAAGTCACTTGGGCAGAGGTTGAGTTTATATTATGTTGGAAGTAACATTAGTTATGTTAAATTAACTTCAGAGAATTGAAAGTACCAGTTGAAGCAGGGAAACAATGGTCCTCTTGATGAAGCCTAATATGACAATTAGAAATCCCTCCTTGTAGCCATGATGATTCAAAACTTGTTAATTCTCTTTGCCAAGTTGTCACTGATAAGGTAAAGATGCCTTTGAATCTTGCTCCCTACATCCACATCTCTTCTTGGGACATTATAGAACTAGTGCTGATGACTCTCCTTTGCTTCTTCAGTGTCAGGCCTAGCCCAAGGAACTCCTAGAGACCGTGTAGGTTCAATCAGCAAGGTTTATTAGCTAGCGCTTATTTGCAGAATCTTTTCAGACTGACCAGTAGTTCCCAGGCCCAATCTCTACTATCTTCTGGAATGTTTAGGGATGCACCAGCTTTCTCCGCTTATCTCCAAAGCATTGCTCTGGAGACGAGAGCACCGTTTTCACCCCCCTTCCTCCATTCCAGTCCATCACATTCAATGAATTTCCAACATCTTTGGACCCAGCAACTTACTCTTGCTGATTGAAGCCATGATGAGCATGGTGGTGGTGTTTGCCAATCATTCTGCTTCTTATATATGCAGATAAGACCTTGGGTGAGACTACAGGAGAGCAGAAGGGCTTCTAGAGTTGACTCCTCTAGGTCTATAAAAGCTGGAGCAAGCTTATGGTCAAACAAAATGGCCAGAACCAAGAACTGACCAGAACTGAATTTGAAACATTATTTTTGACTCCATTGCCAGGAAGACAACCTGAATCCTCAAGGCCATAAACAGTCCTTGTGTCCCTTTTTGTAGCCATGGGAAGCTCCCATGTAAGCTTACTTGTTGAAAAAGGATGGCAATGTTTCCTGCAAACAAACAAACAAACCTCCTTCCTAAACTTGTCCTGCCCAAATGTTTGATGTATCTGACTTATGAACTACAGCTGTTCAAATAAAGTTAAGTGTGCTGTTGAACACCAAAAAGAAGCCCCTGGTTGATGACACTGCATGATGATTCACCCCACAAATGAGGCAACTTATGAACTTAGGTGTCATGATACAAGCACTTAATTGTGTCATTTGCACAATGACATCATGACACATGTGCTGTCAGTTTGATATTAGTGAGGCTTGTTACAGATACCTCTGTGCACAGCCACCATGTTCTGAGAAGGTTCAGGGTGTCTGGTGCTTATTTCTTTTCTTCTTTCTGCTGTTGTTGCTTGCTCAATCAGAGAGGGCAGGTAAACAGAAAGTGGAAGCCTAGAGGAGAGAAGCGTCAAGAGATGGAGGCTTCAGGGATTGGTTGAGAGCCTTCTTCTACAACAAGTGGACCTTAACAGCCGCTCAACCGTACCAGCCTCCACCCCTGGCCCTGAAAATGGGCATCTCTTTTACTTGTTGTCTCTGGTAAAGTAGAGTACAGATGTGGCCATGTCTCATCACAAGCCTAAAGGAAGCAAGATTTGCATTCCACCAGTTCTGCTTGTTTGCTTGTATTTCCTATCGAGAGTAGTTCTACAGCCTCACTCCAGGATGCAAAGGGTTCTGGTGCATTAAGCATTCTCATCCCTAACAGGCTGCATTCTTTGATGGTTGGAAGTTCTACTGCACAGAGACCCTCATCCACAAACAATGGCTGGTCACTGCTGCGCAATGCTACACAGGTTGGTAAGTGCACCTATAGAGTGTAGAACGGTATCTACTTAGGATAAATGTGAGGCCTCTTCCAAAGGGACCATCACAACAGTTTAAGAGAATTAAGCCGAATCAGAGAGATTCAGCCAAGCTGTCTGCCTGAAATTAACAATCACCACTGAACTCAGAGAGGGAGGCTACATAAAGAGTAGCATGTTTTCCATGAGCATATTTAAGTGTAGAACCACCTTTCCCCAACTGGGATTCTTCAGATGTCTTTCTTGGCCTACCGCTGACAGGCAAATGAGATAAAAACAAGGCTTTCAAGTTTTACTATTCTTTGTAACAGATCAGATTAGAGGAAGTGAGAACATGTGAAAAATAATTAAGCAGAACTTTGAATATGTCTCTACTTTTTTTTAATGGGTTTCCCTATTTCAAGCTACTATTTACATATACTATTTCCTGGCAAGATAAATGGCATTTCTAATTAAAAACAACAAGCTACATCTTTTGTTGAACCTCCATGCATTTTTTGAAGCCAAACCTCTGCCATCAGAAGGAAGTATCTGAAATAATTATGGGGTGGCAGTCATGCCCCATAAATTTATGTAGAAGTATATATAAGTACTTTTTGTAGGGGAGGGTGGCATATGTATTTCTGTTTCTTAATAAAGCCCTTAACCAAAAGATAAACATTGCTGTGTATAAACAACAATAAGACTTAGTAATGGTACGTTCAGACCCTGAGAAAGATTCAGAAGCTGATTGGGAAAACATTGGCTACTAGTAATACCTTGGTTATCTGGAAACCCAAAAGATAATTAGTTGGTTCACAGAGAGGCACTTAATAAAAAACTGAAAAAAATCTGCCTCAACAAGCAGAGAAATTGAGTTTCAAAATGAAAGTAATCTGGCTGCTGAAATGTCTGTAACTTATTCCATTCCCTTCAATAAATCTTGTTAAAGAAAACTTTGGGAGAATGTTGCTTTCAGCTGAAGTCAGCAGAACCTGACAGATGCAATGTAAAAATATGTTGAGGCAGATTATGTAGTTTCCTTTAGGGTTCTTTTTGAGGGGGTCTAGCAATGGAATTTTCTGATGGGGGGAAAATTTGGCTTTGGATTCCCCTTGGCATAATCTGTAAATTTTGCTTGGGCGTCATAGCTACGGTACTTGGAGGAGATTATGAAGCTAAGAGAAGCCCCAAATTCATGACTACATCACTGAGTGTGCTTAATAAGTTACCAGACACAGGCTGCTAGACTCTGGCTGACCACCAAGTGGCAGTAGAGTTTCCTGTGACTGTTTGCTGCCATCTAGTGGCTAGCTAGACATTAGCAGCCCAGGATAGATAGCCTTGTATTTGACCTCTTTATATTCTTTCTCCTTGTGTTCAGCATTTTCTATGTGATATTGGGTACACACAGCCTGAGGCACTTTGAATGAACGGAACAGCTGAGGATTGCAACTAAGACAATCCATCAACAGGGATAATGATATCATGAGGGTCATACTCTGGGCTCCAGTGCACATTAGTAAGAATATCAGGGCTACAATCCTTGCTGAGGAATTGCATTGCTCTGGGGAGCTACTGTGTGCTCCCTGGCTGAAGCACCACCATTAACCAGGAAGAAAAGGAAGTCAAGGAAGGAATTAAAACTGTATGATGGAGAAGATTGGGTGGATGGGGGACTCAGGTTCATGTTCATCCTCAATTATGGAAGCTCATTGGGTGACTTCACGCTAATCAGAACCTCTCATTCTCACCTACCTCACAGGGTTACTGCAGGGGGAAAACTGGGTGGGAGTGTTATGTAAGCCACCTTGAGCTCCTGCTAGAAAGGTCAGATGGCAATCTTCAAATGGAATGAGGAGGAGAAAAATCTGCATATGCTTTTCTGCCCTCAGTTTTTCCACCCTGTGTTTTTCCCAGTGTTATGATAAATAGTTCAGCTCTTACTGGCAGCCTGTGCATGTTGCTTTTCACATGAAAGACTATTGGCACTATTTTTTAAAAAAAAGAATTTTAGAAGATTTTCTCCAGGCACATTGAAAATTGATAACCCCAGTCCCAAAATGCTCAACAATAGAAACATGTGCTCCTAAAAGTTGAGTGTGCCCTAAAATCTGTAGACTGTTTTGGTGGCATAAAGAACATTTGAGGAAGAGCCTTCTTCCCCAAGTATGGTGTGAATTCACAGCTGCTGTTGGGTCTGCATAGCTATTAGGTTGTTATTATTAGGAGGCCCATTTTCCACCAGTGTGGGCATAACTGATTTGTAGAAGTCCTAGTCCTTCTCCTTCTCCTGGGAGTACCTTCTCACTTGCCATTTCCAAGTTTGGTAGCTACAACAAGGCTGAGGAAAAGAAGCAGCAAACTATTTCTTCTGGTCTGTGGTGCAAATTGGGCCCAGAAGAGAAGGTAAATAAATGGCACTAATAGCAGCAGAATAAGTGGGTGCTCAGAGGAGGGACCTCAATGAATGTATCTTGCCTCAAATTTGGAGGCAACGTTATCCCCATCAATTCTCGGAAGGGAGACAGCTTGATGGGTTAAAAAAAAAACAGGCAGACAAAGAGACAGACTGAATTAATACATGACATTTTAAAAACTTGAGCAAAAATTCTTAATTTCTTTCTCACTTCCCTCAGTACATCAGAGAATCTTCCTGATCATCTTCACTGAGGAAATATCACCACCGTGACTCATCAGGGATGCTTGGATGTCTGTCCCACAATTGTCCTGAGCAACGTGTTATGTGGCACTGTGAAGACAGTGGGCTCTCATTCCTGTCAGATAGGTTGGGACCCCACCCTCTAATCCAGAAAGAAAAAACACATACTGGGTTGATCCAACATGCTAAGCCAAAACCACACCGACCACATTGTGTGAACCTGTTTTTTACCTGTTGTGAGCTGCCCAGAGTCACTTAGATGAGACGGACAGCCATGAAAATAACATAACATAAAACAAACATAAAAATAAAAGTAAACCTAGCTATTAGTGATTTGTGAGAGCCGGTTTGGTGGTGTGGTTAAGGCACCAGGCTAGAAATTGAGAGATCATGAGTTCTAGTTCTGCCTTAGGCACGAAGCCAGCTGGGTGACCTTGGACCAGTCACTCTTTTTCAGCCCTAGGAAGGAGGCAATGGCAAACCACTTCTCCAGTCTTGCCAAGAAAACTGCAGTCACCAGGAATCAAGACTGACTCGAAGGCCCCAAAATGTGTAAATATTAGTCAGTAAACCAGAAGTGCACAACTTCTCAGCTTGGGGGCCATACCAGGCCTTGACTGGCAAACCAAGGGCCTCACTCCAAAAAGTGAGTGGGGCCAGGGGTTATGGGGTGAAACGTTGAGCCTCTGCATTCAAAGCATTGCTTAGCATATTGTGTTAATCAGGCCATTGGGTGGACTTGAAATATAGTCATTCTTACAGCAGTTCCAGTGAAATCAATGGGACTTAAATTACTTACTGTGCTGTACATCGAGAACCAGCTTCTAATGGAAACATTGCCTGATTTTATTTCTCTCTTTATTACCCGCTTTCAGCCCCATGCACAATGACGGAACCGCTCTCGGCAAGGGAGATTCTCTCGTTGTGCACAGGGCTGAAAGCTGCTCATAGAGAATAATATTGCAATAGATCCTCAGGATTGCTTCTGCTGAGGATTGTCGCTGTGTGAAGCAACTCGTTCTATGCCAGAGCTCCCTCCAATATTCTGTATTGCCTTTCCATTCAACATTTCATAATGCTTGGGGAGAAACTGACGTTAATACTTGCCATTGCATTAGTTGCACGGGGAGCAGAGGAAACTGCCTTAACTTGAGCCAGTGTTTCTCAACCTTGGCAACTTGAAGATGCGTGGACTTCAACTCCCAGAATTCCCCAGCCAGCATGGCTGGGGAATTCTGGGAGTTGAAGTCCACGCATCTTCAAGTTGCCAAGGTTGAGAAACACTGGCTCAAGTCAAACTGCTTGACATCAAAGCAGGCTTAGTCCACTCTGAGAACTTTCTAGGGCCTCAGAACCAAACTAGACAAAACTGTTAAATGGCTGAATGAAAGCAGCTCATATTTTTCCAAAATAATCCTTTTGGTGAGTATCTGTGAGTGATAGGGAAGGGAATATGAGATCAGTTTCAATGATTCTAACTGGAAACCTCTCACAGCAGGGAGCAGCTCCTAGGCTCAAAAGCTAAGCAAGAGCAAGCATGGAAAATACTTGGAAGTGCTACTATTAGGGCGTAGTGATAATTTTCTGTGATTTACCATGGCTATGCTATGCACAGTTAAAATTCTGTCATTAATCATTCAGCTCAAATCTTTTAAGAACTCCAGAGAAATGAGAGAGCATTCAGAAGTGGATCAGGCAGACACTTTCTTCATTCCCTGAGATATAAAAAGGAGGAGGAGGTTTAGCACAATCAGACTAGCAAGATTCCATTATTAGAGCCAATTTCAATAAAAGTCATTTTAGCCTTCCTGTGGAGTTGATTTCCTGGTCTGGTCTACCTAGCAGGGCTGATATCTAATTCCTGGAGTTCTGAAAAATGTTCCAGGGTTGATAAGCCCAGTATTTTGTCCAGATCTGCAGAATATCAGTTGGGAGAACTAGGGAGAAGTTGCCCATATCCTTATTTTGGGGAAGTCTGGAGGGCTGAAGCAAGAAGGCGCTGGTGCTCTGTAGCAGTGCCCACACTATGAAACAGCCTCCTGGCCTAGTCCCTCTTTCTTGATATTCTGGAAACTGTTGAAGATGGGGTCATTTTGGAGAGAGTTCCCCTGATTTTATGACATCCTCTTTAATTCTCATTTTTGTTTTCACTTGTGTACTCTTTTTATGGTGGTCACTTGGGAAGTTCTTGCATAGTTTTATATGCGACCATGGTTGTTTTAAATAGTTCATTACACTGTATGTAAGCTGCCAAGAGTCTTTTTGATTGTGGCAGAATAAAAATGTGTTTAATAAATATACTGTATAAATATATAAAGTGGCTTCAGGAGAGAATGGCGGTTGCTTAACAACTATGGGGAAGACAACAAGGTGTCTGGGCCCACATTAGCCAGATAGATGTTTGACTTCCTATAGGTTCAGTTTTTTTACTGGGAGCTTTTCATTTCTCTTCTTTTGTTTATATATCTTCTTTTTTTTTACATTTAAATCTTTCACAATTTTTTTGTGAGTGAGTATACATTTTAACTGGAGGAAGATAGATACTTAAAGGACTCTATTCAGTCCTGCAGTCCAGGCCATAGCAGAGCACATTTGGCTCTCAGATCCATTCCCAGGGTAGATTTCTTTTATTGCCTTGTGCCAATGACAAACTCCCCAACGCTTGTTTTAAATTTCCCACAATCCCCTTTATATAGTGAAGGGCACTGTGGGAAATTTAAAATGGCAGCTTCAGGCTCCCATCACTCCTACCAGGTGATTCTGCAACTGGGGTCCATTAACATAGAGAGTGGCCTATCAGGAGGTGTTTGATTGAGTCTTCTTACATTTACACAGGGTGTGTGTGTGTGTGGGGGGGTGCGTTCATGATTCACAAGCCTGTTATAAACAGACACTAATATAAATCTACATAGATAGGATCACAACTACAAACTCAGCCTGAAACTTCTATCTTAGATATGTATGTGTGTATTTTCTGAAACACCCAATCAAATAGTTTCATTTATCTCTCCCATATTCACACACCCGAACATTACATCATCAGCTTCTGTATCCCGAGATGTTTCCATTATTTAAGGAACAAGGGAGTCTGTTTTAGTATTTAAATGATCGTATCAGGGGCTTGTTCATGGAGAGAATCTTTTGTATCAATCTCAGAGGGCACCTGTATTATTCCATGCTTCAAAACATCAGTGGAGGAACCAACTGATTGTATTTAGCATATACATAGGCAAGGTGGCATCAGAATTAGCCTCAGCCTGCCTGGCATATGCCTCTCAGCCATAAAGAGTAGGCATGCATTGATAAAGCTGTTTCAGGGGAAGGCACGAGGGAATTTGAGTGGATGCCACACCTATGGATTGCTACACAACACCTGGACTGACAGCCTCAGCAAGGGAACAGAGTCATTTGCATTATTCTAATAGACACTAGGTTGTATTATTTTGCAATGCATGCATGTGCCCACACATGCTTTTATTCTTATATTTGGCCATAATATATAGTGTCAATTCCCTTGCATAGAGTAGTGAAGTTACTATATACTAAGCAGGACCTTATCCAGTGCCCCATGCTTTGGACTGGGTGCAGAAGTTCCCAACAGATTAAAATGAGTCTTGTCTTACTTAGTACAGGGAAAGCGGTAGATTGTAACACCACTGAATCATAATAATGCTGCAGGTATTGTTGCCTTAAGTCCTACTTTTCAGAGGGGAACCCTCTATTTCAAGGTTTTGAGGAGCTGTATCCCCTGTTGGAAGGTGTTTTCAACCAAAATCAAGTCTAGACTGAAGAGAACAAAATCTAAGGAGGGAGAACAGCAGAGGCCAACTGCAGTCAGCAGTCATCATTTCTGAATTGGCAGTCAGCAGTCATCATTTCAAGTAAGTCAGAATTTGCCTATTTAATACAGTATCCCTGTTTCAACCATGGATTACTTCCACAAGCCCTCAATGAAACTGGCCTTTCTCAGCTAATAATGCAAAATACTGTTAAATATATTTCCCAGGACACAAATACTCTGATTAAGTAGATTAATTGGAGCAAAACTATGAAGCCATTATGAAAGAATTCTAGAAATGTGAGCTCTATAAAGAACAGTATTCAAATGTCTTGTACCTCTTTCTCCTACTCACTCTAAATGAAGGGCTAGAAGCAAATCTCTTTTGGACTGGAGAGACAGTTTCCATCTCTTCCTCGTTTTGGTAACAGCCTCATCAAGTTGTTTAGTTTTGACTGTATGAGAACTACCACAAGCATTTTCTAAGATTCAAACTATCTTTTGCATATTATTTACTTATTTAGTCATTAATTTACTGCATGTATGCACCTCCTTTTCTCTGAAAGCTCAAGGTAGTTACTGGGGGTTGGGTAGTTCTCTTTTTTCTTATTCTCACAACAATCCAGTGAAGAAGGTTGGCCTGAGAGTGAATTCCAAAGTCAAACAGAGGCTTGACCTTCATTCTCCCTGATCACAATACAATGCCTTAACCATCACACTATGTTATACAGTGGCTCTGCCACTGAGCATTCATCCTTCCTTGAGGGCTACAGCTGGCCAAATCCTCCAGAGAGTTCTTGAATGGGACATGATACCTTTGGCCTTTTGTCTAAATCTGTATCCCATATTTGGGATTACTTACATCTGTATCCCATATTTCTTCTAAGGAGCTCAAGGCAGTATACATAGAGGTCTCCCCTCATTTTATCCCTACAATAACACCATGTGAGTTGGTTGGATGGAGAAAGAATGATGGACTCCAAGGTGCTCTTCCAAGGAGTATCAAATGGGGAGTTGAACCTTGGTTTCCCCAGTCCCAATCTAATACTCTAATCCAGTGTTTCTCAACCTTGGCAAGTTGAAGATGCATGGACTTCAACTCCCAGAATTCTCCAGCCAGCATGCTGGCTGCAGAATTCTGGGAATTGAAGTCTATGCATCTTCAAATTGCCAAGGTTGAGAAATGCTGCTCGAATCATGGTCTTTTGGACCGATAGAGAACTGGTAGAAGAGATTGCTATTTGAAAGCGGCTATTAAGTAAGGTATCTTGGGCAAAACTGGTATTCATACACTCTTCTACATCATTTTATGGACTAAAATCAGAATTTTTGTGAAATAGAGGAGTTGGAGAACAATTGCCTACTAGAAATGATGGGGCTGCACCATCAAGAATAGTCTTCTGCTGCCATTTCATTTTGCCTCTTTCTACCTCCCGATCTATTCAGTGTTAGTTGCTGGAGGAAGGAAGTGGAACCACAGACATACTACTAACGGGGCAATGTTACACACCTACACATTGCTGATCTCTGATGTCATGTTAACAATGCCCGAGTTTGCAATCCTAAATGCCACATTGGGCACCACACATAACTTTTGACATAACTGGGAGCCATGCTCAACTTCTGTAGAACTATGCAGAAAAAGATTGTTTTAAGTTCAACAGTCTATCAAGCAGCTCTGAAATGAGAAGCACCACCAGGGTTGTAAAGTATCAGTGATCAGTTAAATAAACAAATACATATTTTTTTTAAAAAGTTGTTTTCTTGAGTAAAAACCCTCAATGAATATTACAGCCAGTTCTTAAAATAAATTGAATGAATAAATTTTTAAAAAATCTCTTTTAAAAATGGAAGGTTTCCTTGGTGAGCTCTTCTGTTTTTGTTTTTTTTTAAAGAAGTGGTAAGATGATAAAAATACTGAGCATTAAGAGTCCTGATGTTGCTCATCTGCAGTTACCAACTGGATGGTGAACCTAGCCAACACAAGGGTCACCTGACTGTAATAATTCCTATTTGATTTCTATTTAGATTACAGTAATTATTTCCATACTTGCATATCATTGTATAAATCAACATTTACACATGTTATGCTTCTCTGTATCCTCTTCTTGGGAGGATGCATTTCCTTTTCTCTTGGAAAGAAATAAGTGACTCTTCTATCATGCCTAAATTACCTTGGATGGTGACCTTGGGCACAACCAACCTGCCTTTATCAATTCTTGCCCAAGTCAAGGAGAAGTTAAGGGGAGGATAACCTATAATTTTGTTTATAAAAAAAAGAGGATTCCTTGTAAAGTCTCTGAGTGAAGACTGACCCCTAATGACCTCATGGACACATTCATGTAGTTTGGGGGAAAACAATAGAGAAGGGCTTTGCCACTGCCATCTTCCAAAATGTTTTTTTCAGTTTCCCAGTCTATATAAAGGCTGGGGTTTCCTCCCATCCATTTCCTAATCAAGGCTGCCCTGCTTAGCTTTCAAGATCAGCAAACTGATTCATTGAGGATTCTCTAAAAAGCTTCTGAAGAATCCTGAATATAGTTTGAGAATGAATGTTCTCAGATGTTTTCGATTTCCAGACTGTTGTCCCTATTAGCAAGCTAAAGCGCGCATGCTTCTCTAAGTGTATTATTGTATCTTCATTTCCATGGAGGATTAGCCTAGAAAAAAGGCCCAACCTTTTTTTTCACTGAGTGTTTTTCTGTTGAGAGAGAACCCTTGCAACATCACACAGGGAGGATTTCAAAATATACTTCTGCCTCCAAAAATGTGTAATCCAACATCTAACCCAGATTGGGACCCTACTGTTATGTTCTGGGCTGTAGTACTATTTTTTTTTTTTTGCAGTGGTCTTGGAAATGATTGACAAAATATTATCGCATGTTGTATTCAATGGTACAGCACATACGGTATTAATGAATGGAAAAGGAGCACACTTATAAACTAGAGTTAGCACTTGCCTAAATCCCATGTAAATATGTAAATTGGAATGTGTGTGTTTCCTACATAGTCTATAGCATAAATACACACACACACACACATTTAACATATGCACACAAATGCATGTATAGCTATGCTATGTTAGGGGACGCTCCTAATGATTTGCCTATGAAACCATCTCGTGTCATGATAACAGATAATGAGTCACTGTAGTGTTTTTAGGGCAGGGAATAATTCCTTATTTTGCATTACTTGTGCAAAATTGGTTTCCAAAGTATTTGCTTCTTTACTGCCCTTAGTAATTTCTAAATGGGAAATAATATCAGTGAGGCAGTACTGAGTTATCCTGGTTCAGGGTTTAGCAGTTGTAGTTCCTTAAGCTTCATTTGCAATCATTTGTATTTGTACACCATCTACAGAGAAAGTAGGGCATTGCTTTGGGAAGGAAGGAAGGAAGGAAGGAAGGAAGGAAGGAAGGAAGGAAGGAAGGAAGGAAGGAAGGAAGGAAGGAAGGAAATTTCCATCTCTTCCAAATATACAGTTATCTCTTTTGAGAGATGGCTTCATGTTTTCTTTGAAAGTTTTTCTTCCTAAAATATATTTCAGGCATCTTTCTGCAAAAGTTGGGGTTACCCTGAGTCTGGTGATGCCTGGAATGTTGTTGCTGATTTTATGGCTTGGGCTATATGGATTCCATATAGTAGATGTTAGAAGACACTTTCAAAATGAGGGTCAATTAAGGATGGGAAACCTGTGGTCTCCAGATGTTTTGAAGAAGTTCTTAGAAATTCCAGCTAACCTGATCAATAGTGAGTGATTCTGGAAGTTGGATCTGACCAACATCTGGAGGTTTCTCACCTTTGATTTATATGATGATCCTTTTTAAAGTCAGTTTGAAATTATGTGAGTTGCTCTAACACATCTGGAGATCATTAGCTCTGATGGGATGCTTATAGGATGGTGCTTCACTGCTTGAAAGAAAGAAAGTGATAGGCAAATTGAATCAGGCCCAAAGGTCCATCTGTTGTAGCATTTTGATCTTACAGATACCAAATGTTGATGGGAAGTCAACAAATAGAAATGAATAAATTAGCTTCCCCCTATATATGGCTACTCAGAAGTATAATGAAAGAAAAACATCATTAGTAGGTAGGATTGCCACCTAAATCCTATTTAATTTCATGGAGTTTACCTCTCCATAGAATGCACAGATTCCATTGTAAGAAAATGCTCATGTTGGAGGTTTTTAAACAATGCATAATTTAGGAATATTATTATTCTAAGAACAAGGAATAATCTGTTCTTCATACACTCCAACTGTTCTTCATACGTTTTTCCTTCCTGACCCTATTATCTTGGTTCTTCTCCTCTGGACATGTTCCAATTTGTCTTTGTCCTTCCTCTCATTTGTGGAAATATTGAGAAATCAACATTCTCACTTCCCCTTATATTCTAAATTTCCTAGATTAGTCAATAATATAAGATGCTTGAAAAATGCATATCTACTAGGTGCTGGTAAGCTTTTACCCCATTTACACAGGGAAGAAAAGCCACGGTCTTCCAGATGTTCTTAGACTCCAACCTCAGGCATTAGCTATGCTAGCTGGAGCTGCTGGAAAGCAGAATGTGTATGACTGATACATTGCTCAGCAAATGATATTTTTCCTGTGGTCTAGAAATATAAAAGAAAACGGATTTTGAAAAAAAAAATCCATCTCTGTTGGAACAATGCAATGCTTGCAATGCTTGTCATGCATAGAGCTAAGTCCCATTCCCTGCAAATTTTATCTGACCACATTGCTATTAAAGGGCCAGTTACAGACTCCAGTTCAAAGCTAATACTATAACTCTAGTTGTGTTTTGAATGTATTCCCTGAATCAAGGCAAGTAAAGAGCAATTGATGTGTCTAACATAAAACAGTGGGTTGTGCCTTGCTTTCTGATAAAGAATGAACCTTCATTAATCTTTGGAGTTAAACAACGTGCATTTCAGGTTTTCCTGGGGCTGAGCTTTCCCTAAATTCAAACATTGGCCTCCCAGTTCCCCCACTTCCCCACCACCATTACTCCAATCATAAGTTCACAGAATGTTCACTCTGTGGCAAGGAAAAAAGAATATTATATTTTCTCCATTACACTCTAGGATGATCCTGGTGCGTTGGCAAAGTGTCAAGAGAGATATCATGAAGAGGTGGAGGGTGGACCCATGAGCAGGCAGGTTGGCCCATTCAGATTTTAATGTGGGTTTCTTATTGGAGCAGAGATTGGAAGGTATACAACCACTACTTTGAGTCACAGTGGAGACTCCAAGCCTGTGATGCATCATACAAAGTTCAGGACATCCTCCTTCCTCAGCATTTAAAGGTTAACTTCTCCACTAGTTACTCACCTGTTCTCTTCTTGACAACACCATCAAGGTTGTCTTCCATCTGATGCTTTATCAAGAATTGCAGGTGAGTGAGATTCAGTTCACAATTTCCCTCTGGATATTTGACTAGAATCTGAAATTTGGACAAGAGGCTATGCTATTTCATCTTTTGGAATGGGCTAGCTTTGATGGCATTACGTTTATAAATATTGTTACCCTTTACAGAAAGTTATCCAATGGAAAAACTTCATTCCCTAACAAATTGGCTTCTTAGGAGGGAAGAAAGGTTACTAAAGAAATTAGTTACCAAAAGTGCAAGAGATTTGAATTAAAGTTTTTTTTTCTTTACATTTCTGGAATCTATGGCTGGATCATGGATCAGAAACATGCAGAAGAAAGACTATGAGAGATCTTAAAAATTTGGTGCTCTTGGATAAACATGTTATTCCCCCCCCCCCCCCCCCCACACATTTAGTTCATGCCACATTTTAATCATGTCATGAAGCATAAATGATATGGAATACAAAAGGAAAAAGGTATCTTTGAGATTCAGGTCTCATCCAAAATAATATACCTATGGCCCTGGGCAACATTCAAACTAGATTACAATAGATTACTTTTAACTGGCTGTACAAACATCAGTTGAAACGTATGTCTTACTTAAGTGGCTAAAAAGGAAGCCATAAATCCATTGACTAAATTGGAAGCATGCTTAAGTGGCTAAAAAGGAAGCCATAAATCCATTGACTAAATTATATAGTTATATAGGTAATTGTCTCCAATCTTTTGCTCAGAGGAGGATTAAAGGGACTTCCCAGAATTTTTATTTGGATTGTTTATGGCTGGTTATTGAATTCTTCATGTGTAAAAACTCATTTCTACAACCTGCCTCTCTCTGAATCTCTGATTCTTAGTGGGACAGGCTTTGTTATCAACAATTCATTGAATGTTTAAGGACTTTTTCTGCTTTGCTTCAAGAATCCTTTCTCAAATACAAGCATTTTACCCCCTTTCAGATCACACCTGAAAGTTGGAAGTAGAGGTGAGGAACCGGACACATATACTTATGTGGATAATTTGTCCAAAGTTGAAAAATGTGTGGAAGAAGTCTTGAGATTGATAGATATGATGGGCCAAAAATTCAGTTTTGTGGAGTCTTCTTTTTCCTTTTTCTTATATTAGTTAAAATATTAGTCTCTGCATAATCAACTCTATTTCTTTCCTGTTGGAAGAAAACAACAGTCCATTGATGAGCAGATTCAGATATGGCATTAGCAGAAATGGTTATGTGGGGTAAGGAATTTGGCCCTGGAAGAGACATTGGCTTGAAATATAAATAAATGAATGAATAAGAATGAACTTAGGGATAATTTCATGGATATTTGGTCTCCTTTTATTTTCTTTACCATTGGGGGGGAGAGTCCTCCATCGACTCAACTATTGTTTTGGAGAAGTTATATGCATGTATGATCAATGGTCTTTAGAAATAGTGTTTTTTTTTTTTTTGCTTTCTAATGTTTATTCTTTATGGCAATGTAAAAAAAATTGGTATAAATACTCATATCAATATTTCATATCAATATACAAATACATAGACTAGAAGATTGAAATTTGTGAATAGAAGCAAACTCTTCCCTGAATTTGAATGCTTGTGAATTTTTTAAATCTGAAATTCAAATGTTGGCATATTAAAATATACCTAATAACTTAAGAATTCCAGCGTAAGATTTATTTCTTGTTGGTCCTGTAAAATCAGAAGCAATCTATTATTTATAGATACATAAATAAAAGAATCTGAAAAGATGTCAAAATGTGCCTTGCCCTGTGACTATCATAACATCTGGAATTTAATTTGATTTTTTAAAAAATTGTTCATCCTCAAAGCTTCATGCCAAGGCTTGAGTTACAGGGACTTCATGTGTACCCTACATGGAAAAATCTGATTATATTATAAGCGTTTACGTATTTCTTTAAGAATAAGTCCTAATGAGCTGAGTCAGTTTTCCTTATATCAGAGATGTATTACACTGTGCAAGAATGCCAAATGCTGAAACATTATGGAATTTTAAATATGAAAATATTTCAGTAGGATTTTCTCTTCCAACAGAAAAATCATTTACATTTTGTTGGAACCAAAGTGTGTTCAATAGGCTTTAGTTAGTACTCTGATTTTCACATACCTATTTATTTAATCAATTTATATAAACGCCTATCTCACATTATTGGGTTCCAATAATAATGTGTTTCATTACTGTTATTGAAAAGTGCCTTGTAACCTGTCTACTGCAATCCTTTATCTATCTTGTTTTCATTCTGAATTATGAAACATTGTTCTTGCACCAATCCTATGAGATGATGTGTCTGTTATTCAACCCTTTAAATATTAAATATTATTATGCATTCTACTATTGTTAGGCATTCTTTCATAACATTATATCCTTCATATTCAAAAGTGGCTAAGAATCAAAATATACATCGGTTCCCATCATCGGCATAACCATCACCATCATCTTATCATTGTTTTTCTCCTCATTTCTCCTATTTTATCTTTATGACCATGGACAATTAAAACGTCACTGTCACTGTTGTGAGATGGGTGGCCATATAAATAATTTAAACAAACAAATAATCTGAGTAAAGGATTCAACCTCCCCTGCCCCATGAAATTCATCTATGCCTCACCCACAGGAAGTGTTTACCAGTGTGATAATAATGCCTCTTGTTTCACAGCAGGACAAAATTAATACTAATGCGTTATGAATAATAATTATTGGAGAACTGTTTACATAAACAGTTACCAGTGTTAATGCTGCTTGGCCTCATTACTGCTACAGAGGAGGCTAGTAACAGTGAGTTAATCTTATAGATATCCACACATTTGTTCTTTGCAGATCTTTTGCCCTGCAGCAAATTTTCACAGGAAATTTGGGCTCTAGTTGATCTACCAACCAATGATGAAACCATTATTCTTGGGATTATTTCTGGTGAGCTCAGCAGGTAAGGAAATTAACTCTGGGCAACCAAACCAAGCTCTTCTTATTTATAACCTCTATTCACATCTTCCCTATCAATACCAGGAGGTAAGTAGAAGTGGAGACAGAGGGTAATGTTCCAGATTCAGATGTGCAAACTTATCAATTTTTTTCCCTTCTCTCTTATTCTTGGATGGGTTTTTGCTCCCTAACCATACAACCCTTTCAATGCAATGAGTGTGTATTGAATAACTGAATTGCCTCCAGATGTTTGGATGTCAGCTATAGGAATTAGCTATAATGGTCATATCTGCTGGGGAAGTCTGGGGGTCAAAACCTGGAGAGCATTCATGATGAGGAAGATTCTTGCAGTTTCTGCTCTCTGTGCTAGGGAATGTGATTCACAAGGCTTTTCCACAATGTCACCTGAGTAACATCAAGGTATCCCATTCAGAGGAATGATAAAAAAGCCCATCAGACATGACAGTCTGCTTTACTATATTTGGAACTCATTGAAATAAGGTTACATGCAGCCTCAAGAAGAGAAAACTGGGTGGGGATAGGATACCATTTTTAAATCAGGGATATCATGCAGAAGAAAGGTATGAGCTCTTCTCCCTTGTTACAGAATACCGGACATGTAACAACAATCATAAGTTAGCAGAAAAGTTGATTCCAGTTGAATGTGAGGATCAGCAACATAGTTAGAGCAATTTGACAGTGGAGTGCATATTTTAGGGCTGTGTGATATTTTGGATTTGATTCCAAAGTGTGTCTTTGGATTGCACTGGGGCATGAACATAGGAACTGTTTGCAACTCTTTGAAGAAGTTGTCACCTTCTTTGCCAGTAGCATGTGGCAGTTGTGGAAGGTAGCTGCGTAATCCCAAGAAATGACAAAGCTACTTTAAAAGGCTGCAGCCAGTCACACTTCAAAGCACCTTCCTGGAACTGAATCTGAAATGCTGTCCTGCCCTGCTAATTACCCCCAAAAGGGGCAGGTTTTCCTTCATTTGATATGTTCAAGCAGAGGCTGAACAACCACTTGTTAGAGATGTTTTAATTTCCTGTAATTGCCCTGAGCAGGGGGTTGGACTCAAAAGCTTATATGACTCCTCCCAATGTACTGATTCTATTAATACAAAGATTATCATGGAAAAAGTTCTCCTCTCCTCATATAAGTCCATTAAGTTCACCATCTTAAAATACTTAACCTCTTCGGACTCAAACTCTTCCCATATCCCAAGCAAATCTCTAGGTCAGTGTTTCTCAACCTTGGTGACTTTAAGACCTGTGGACTTCAACTCCCAGAATTCCCCAGCCAGCCATGCTGGCTAGGGAATTCTGGGAATTGAAGTCCATCGATCTTAAAGTTGCCAAGGTTGAGAAACACTGCTCTAGGTCCTGGTTGATGTACATTGGTGCAGTTCCTAATTAAATATGTACGTACATAGATTTTCAACAGTAACATATATGGGTGATCCAATAGTCAGTCAGTCAGTCTGACCCAATATTAAGCAAGAGTGTTGTGTATAAACCTGGAAACCTAGACTGGAACTCCTTGTAAGGCCCAAGTATAATCTCTCATTTCCTCTTCTGTACATAATAAAGACCTATGAGGCAGGCTTACATAGTGACAAACAATGTGAACATTATAAATCTATGATAGAGTAAATTAGATAAAAAGATTTAAAGAATTACGCAGGTCAGACAGCTATATACTCAATCTTCCAATCCTAAAGTTTAATGGACCCCATTTAGTGGACTTTGGAAGTAACAGACCAAATTTCTTCTAGAAATAACAGGCAGGTGTATTGCATCTGAAGTACTCCAGACCAGACAGTTAAATTTATGTTATTTTTACTTTAATTTTGCATCATTGGTAGCAATTTGTGACATTTGTTTTTGACACAAATTATGTCATTTGCAACAATTTACATCATTTGGGTCATGACACCATGATGTATATGACATAAACTGCTGGGAATAATAAGATTTGCAATTTAATATTCAGGATAACTGCCTCCCCCTGAATGGTCCATTAAACTGAGATTTCACCATTCTTTAAAATGGATATAGCTAAGAATAATTTAGGCCTGTCTGTCTTGTGGGCTAGGGTTCAGATGAAGGCAGCATTATGGGAACATGATAGAAAAAAGAAGGTGCCTGAATGCATCTGTATTGTGGTTTGCAAAGTTGGGAAAGGACATGTAAGCGACACTGCGCTTACCCAACACTTACTTACTCCCCCAACACTGTGGCAAGCTGGGGAAGAAAGAAAGGTAGGAAGGACTGTCCCAAAGTGCTCTGATGTAAAACCATTGGAGTAGACCTTGCCCCATCCCTTCCCCAAGACAAATATTCCCAGGAAAGAGGACAAAAGAAGGCATGCATTTCCAACAAATGTGTAGGTTCTGATTTATGTAGATATATACAAGTTTAGAAATGGTCATTATAATGTCAATAGATTCACCAGTCACCACAGTACGGAAAACCTGTTTACATTCTCAGACTGCTCTGCTCTCCAGGTGCGCTTGAAGTTTCTCCTGCTCTCCTTTTTATGGTTTGCTCTTTCTAAACTGGCCTTGCCCTTCCCATGAAAACAGTTCTGCTCTGATAGATCTCCAGAGAGAAAGTAGTCCTTGAATCACAACTCAGTGCATAGTATCCAAGGTTGACATTTCAAGGTCTATGGCATAAAAATTGCCCAATGCCCAGGTTTCCCTCTCTCTTCTGCCTTTTTATCCTGTCTCATTTTGGAGCACAGGAAAAGCTTTGCTGGAGGAGGTCCTTCTAAGCCATCCTTGAAGAACAATAGCAAGCAATGCAGTGGAATGTAGGTGGAGTTCATGCTCAGACTGGCTTTAGAAGATATCAAGGGGAGATGTCCCAAGAAATGGGCTAAGTTCTAGCACAGTGTTGCTCAACCTTGGCTGCTTGAAGATGTGTGGACTCCAACCCCCAGAATTCCCCAGCCAGCCATGCTGGCTGGGGAATTCTGCAAGTTGAAGTCCACACATCTTCAAGCAGCCAAGGCTGAGCAGCACTGTTCTAGCAAATGATGCTGTCATGACCATTTGTTCTTTGGTGTGCTTTTATCTCAAGTCTTTGCACAGGAAGGTACTGGTGGCCGAATCATAGGTGGGCATGACTGTCCACCATGTTCCCGTCCCTTCCAGGCAGCCATTGTAACTGGACATAAAGGCAACTGGAAGATTTATTGTGGAGGAAGCTTAGTGGACCCGTGCTGGGTGCTGTCAGCAGCCCACTGTAAATCCAAAGGAAGGTAAGTCAAAGAAGGCATTAGCATGAAGCAGCAGGGAGATTACAAGGATATTTATTATAGGATAAGAGCCTTGCCTTGAGGGCCAGTGTGGTATACAGGTAGTCCCAATAGAGGGGAATAGCTAAGGGTTGAACTGTGGAGTCCTTGGGGTTCTCTGAGCCAAGCTCAGAGAACCCCAAGGACTCCACAATACAGGTAGTCCTCGACTTACAACCACAATTGGGACTGGAACATCCATCGCTAAGTGATGGAGTCGTTAAGTGAGTCACATCCGATTTTATGACCTTTTTTGCCATGGTTGTTAAGCATATCACCATGGTCGTTAAGCAAAGCTGGCTGGGAAGGTTGCAAATGGCAACCACATGACTCCAGGACACTGCAACTAAATACATGCCAGGTGCCCAAATTTTGATCATGTGACCACAGGGACGCTGTGACAATCATAAGTGAGAGGACTGGTCGTAAATCTTTTGTTTCAGTGCCATCATAACTTTGAATGGTCATTAAACAAATGGTAGTAAGTAGGTTAGTACTGGTTAAGGTGCTAAGAGGGGGAAGACCTAGGGTCTAGTTCTCCCTTAGGCATGGAAGCCAGATGGGGAACCTTGGGACACTCATTCTCTTTCATCCCAAATCAACATGAAGCTGATTGAAAAACAAAAACTTTCATCATATCTGATGGTTTTGTTGTGTGAACTAGGCAAGCGCAGTGCAAGGACAAGCAGACTCTGCTACTATTTATTTATTTATTTTATTTATTTTATTAAATTTCTCCCCTGCCCATCTCCCCCCAATGGGGGACTCTGGGCGACTCACAAAAAACATTAAAACCATAAATATATATAAAATACATAATACATCTAACATTTAAAAACAGTACTGAAAAAGGAAAATCCAAGAAGATGGAAAATTGGGCTAAGGACAGCCGGCCACTATGGGGCTGGCCATCCCCCTGCTTGAAGTATTCCCTCCCCACCCCAGGCCAAGTGGCAGAACCAGGTCTTCAAAGCCCTTCGGAAGGCCAGGAGTGAGGGGGCCGATCGCACCTCCGGGGGAGAATGTTCCAAAGAGAACCGCAGAGAAGGCCCGCCTTCTGGACCCCACTGATCGAAGTTCTTTTACTGAGGGGGCCCGAAGCATGCCCTCTCTGTGTGATCGGGTGGGACGGGGTGAAGTCATGGGGAGAGGCGGTCCCTTCGGTAACCTGGTCCCATGCCATGTAGGGCTTTAAAGATAATAACCAACCAAAGGTAATAACCAACTATGCAGGGCAAATGCTAAGAAAAGGAGGAACAAGAGCCTTGTTCTTTCTCTGGGAGCACAACAAGAAACAGCTCTGGGAGCACAACAAGAAACAGCTCTAGAACTCCATGTTGCTCCACTCTGCTCCAAGATTTGACTATCAACCCCAAAGTCTCAATATGCAAATGAAGTGGTTCAGTATAAGCATGTTTTTAGGGCTATTTACTGTCTGTTGAGATCTACTCAATCCAAAATCTCAGTATAATCCACCGTTCCTAATTTCTTTAGGGCGGTGTTTCTCAACCTTGGGACTTTAAGATATGTGGACTTCAACTCCCAGAATTCTCCAGCCAGCAGTAAATCTTGAAACTTCTTTCTCCAATCTATTTGCAACAGACCACTGATCTATTTTTCTTGTTGCACCTGGTGAACCATTGCTCTCAAAAGATGCACTTTTAAAAGAAGGCTCTCTCATAGCACACATTTCTAAGTATGTAGGGGTTAGGTTTTCCTTTTTCCCTAGAAGTGTTCCAAACATTTAGAAAAGTTTGAAGTGTGATGTGCAGCTGAGATCAAATTCACCTATGTAAATCAAAACAATGTGTACTGGAATTGGGGAAATTAAGAATTTTCAAGCATTCATGCTTTTCCTGTGGCTCATTTTATTCTGTTTTCTTTTTACAGTGTGAAGGTGTGTTTAGGAAAGCATAACCTGAAAAAGATTGAATCAACAGAGCAGTGCTTGGATATTGCTGATTTTGTGCAACACCCAGAATACAATAGAAAGAACATTGACAAGGACTACATGCTTCTTCGACTTAAACCCTGTGCCAAATTATCTGCAGCAGTTAATGTCACACGACTACCTACCAGTTGCCCAAATGATGGGAAACCATGTACTGTTTCAGGCTGGGGCACGATCCGCTCACCTCAACGTATGGTGACAAAAAGGGATGGGCAAATCCCTCAGTTCTGTTTTTCTCTTTCCTCATTTACGCAAATGTACCCGTTGCAATGTCTTACTGATTCTTAATTTTCCATTCATAAATTCAGTTTGTCTTATTGCACTACTAGTGCCAAGACAGACATTTGTGAAATTGCCTGCGTACTTCTAAAAAAAGGATGAGTTTAAAAGAGATGGGAATTCTATCTGGAATATTGTTAGTGGATTGGCCTCAGAAGGCATCTGAATGACAACCCATAACATCTAGAAACTGTCAAGTATCTGGTGTAACTTGAAGCAGAAGTGCAACTCTGGAGCCATATGTGAGAAGACAAAGTATAACTAAAGCTTTACAGGCTCAACTTTTTGTTTCCAACTTTTATATGAATGAGAACTTCTGAACTGGCTCAACCAAACTTAAACCATTAGACATTTCAGTCAGCATTCCCCAACTTCGTGCCTTCCAGAACTGTTAGGATACTGATTCCCATAATTCCCAGTCAATGTGACCAACACAGATTTGGGATGTCTGACTTCTGGACTTCTTATAAGATTGCATAATTGGCACTAGTTCTGCTTGTTGGGTGAAATCTTACAATCAGTCCCAATTAGCAAGACCAAAGGTCAATGTTGAAGGGACTTGTCACCCAGTAATATGTAGAGGGCCACAGATTTGCCTGATGTTCATGAATCACTAACTTGATTTTGTTTTTGTTATTACTGACCAATCGGTATGTCTTTCAGATAGACTTCCAGCAAAGATGCAATGTGCAAATGTCAGCATTGTTCCACATAATCAATGCAATAAAGCATATCAGGGTGCAGTTACTTCACACATGATGTGTGCTGGAGTACCACAAGGAGGCATTGACTCTTGCCAGGTAAGATGAGAGCTGATGGCAGTTTCAGCCCTATGCCTACAGACTTCTAAGACCATGTGAGAGTTATAGAAGTTACATAATGGCTGGATGTATGTATTGCCCTCAGCCAGGGGTGGGCAAATGCTCTGATGCTAGGGACTGCAGTTAGTGTTTGGGCTGACCTACTATCTGGCCCTGATAAATGCAATGCAAACATTAAAAATGAAGTAAGTCATTTTCTTGAGCTTAAAATAGGATAAGATCAACATGGGAGCATTAACTGACCACTTCTGCCATTTTTTCTTGCAGGGCGATTCTGGGGGTCCACTCATCTGTGATGGGCTACTTGAAGGTGTGGTTTCTTGGGGGACATATGTATGTGCCCAAAAAGGGAATCCAGGAGTGTATGCCAAAGTCTGTTGTGTCGTGCCATGGATTCAGAACACAATTAAGAATTGGTCATCCCGTACTTGTGATGGACCTCAGCAGAAGGAAAAAATATAGCTCTGAGAAGACCCTGGGAGTTAACTGGCTCCCTGGCATATCACTTTTTCTCCCCATATTTCCTGGATAATCTGCAACTATGAAAGACATTTTACACACTATGATATCTGGCCAAGTGCTCCATATAGCCAGGCCAAGTTATTTGGTTGACTTAATGAAAATTCATTTTGCCACCCATCTTTTTCCTGGCCCCAACCATGTCATTCTGTATTGCAAAAAGAGATGAGAACAATTTTGTCCTTTATAAACAAATGGAGGGGGAGCATTGAACTATAATATGGGAAATTGAAGGGGCAGGTGATCAGGGCTACAGCCATCCTAATTCCTGGCTGTATTTTTCTGAGGGGTTGGAAGAGTAAAGGGCTGGGGAAAAGTGGGTAGGAAGGGGGAAAAAATGACTGCCCTACTGTCCAACATCTTGTCTTCCCAATGAGCTCAGAGAGAGTGAAGAAGAGCCATTGGTCTTCCACTCATGATCAAAGCCAAGATTTGAAGGCTCCTCAACAACTTAACTCCGGGGTATCTTTTTTCTTATTTTTCCTATTTCTTGTTCTCCCCATTTTCTTATCCCATTCCCACTTAGTAAGACAAATGACCACATTGCACCTTCCACTTGCTCATCTATGCTCTCTGTTTGGGCAGTGGTAGGCATTGATCCAGAAGAGTCTATTGTAACTGTTGCCCAGAAAAAACACATGGGGCTGTATGAAGCCTGCTCCAAATGTCCTCACTTTCGATACTCAGAGCACTTTGTGGTGGGCTAGAATTCAGTAATGAACTCATATACAAAAAGCTGATTTCCAAGGAAGTAAAAACTAAGCTAAATGATTTTTAGACAAAATAAAATGAGGGTGGGTAACATGCAGGGGGAATATGAACTTTTGAAAAAGATGGAGGGACTAAAAAAGGAGGTTGGAGAAGATTTGAATATACCCACTTTTTCATCTGTACACACCCTGTTTCTGCTTTGACCATGCCCTACACACATGTGGTATCCATGAAATTCCACAACATCAACACAAACCAGGTTCTGTACCTATTTAATAGATGGTCAAGCTTGGAGAGACATCATTTAGCCTACTTGTCCACCCATACACACTGGATGAACCTCTGAGTGAGGTCATGGATTCTAATTCCCACAAAATGAAAGGACTCCTGTGACTGCCTGCTCCTTGCAGTGATGTCTGGGTGCCACCAGTGCTAGAAAGAGAAGTAAATGCTATATGGCTTCTGGTATCCAGGAATGAGGGCAGAGAAGTGGAGCAGCACAAAAACATGACTCAAACCTATCAGGAAGCCAATCTGTACTTTCAAGATGGTAGAAACTGTTTGCAAAATGATTTTTTAATTATTATTAGCAAAATTGCATCCAAAAGGTGTTAGGAGAGCCAAGGACAAAAAATATTTACTCATGAGTTGTAAAAAGCAAACTACTGAAAGTGATATGGAAAAGTGACAAATCATGTTTAAGATTTGGGGAGGGGAGAGAAATGTGAAACCTGAGAGAAAATTAAAATGAGTAGAGTTACAACCTCTAGTAGAGGAGGCCAGAACATGAGTCCCTAAAGCTTTGCAGTGATCTAAACTGGCAAAGGTGACCTCTCGCTTCCTATCATTTTATCCTATTTTCAGTTGTTATTTTCCTGCATGCACTGAGGAAAATTGAGACTGACAATGCTGTGAGGAGCAAATAAGACAATCGGAACAAGATAGGAGAGTATTTTCTTCTTCTCAGATTTCTATCCTGCTTTTATTTTGTATTTCATGCTCATGCTTCTGCCTCCTAGTTTCCCCACAACCCTATGTGGTGGGTTGGGCTGAGACAGAGTGCCTGGCCCAGAGCCACCCAGCTGGCTTTCATGCCTACTGGAGGACTAGAACTCACCATCTCCTGGTTTCTAGTGCGGTACCTTCACCACTACACCATACTGGTTTGACAAGCTCCTCCCACTCTGCATTCTGTTAATTCCTGAAAAATTAATCCCTCACTTCCTTGATAATCCTGAACTTCACTCAGACATGTTGAGGACAGGACACTAAGCCTGTCCAAGCACAGAAGTAGTTGAAATTTATTAGGGAGGAATGTTAATCCCGCACATGACAATATAGGAGACTATGTGGTCTGTGGAGTTGTCCCCAGAATTAGCTTGTTGCCCATTGCCTGTTTGCACATCATGTTAACCTGTAGCTTGTTTCATGTATTAATTTGTTGGATTTATACCTCCTCTTTCCTCCAGGAAGTCAAGGTGGGATATATACAATTCCCAACTCCAGTTTTTCCCTTCAGTCCTAAATCACCCAGTGAATTGCCATGACTGAGGATAGAATTGAACCTGGCCAGTACTTTAACCATGGTTTATTGAAGAATTCAAAATTATCTGGGCTTGCACAGTACACTAAGCTATAAACCACGATGTACAAATCATCACAGTGGTGTTCATACTCCAGATTATTAAACCAAAACCAAACAAATCACATTACAGCTTAGTGTGATGTGTGAACCTAAACCCTGATTGACTCTTCTGCAAACAATTTATACTGTATACGTACGAGTTCTATACGTAGAATCCATACACTGCAAAAATCATTTGGACTCTATGATGCAGAGACAATTTTAGAGCATCTGGGCATGCAGAATAGCTAATTCCCATTGTGGAAGGTAGACACAGAGCCAGGAGATATGCTGACATTCCTTCATCCTTTGATAGCCTCCATATTTCATCTGTTGTATTTCATCTGTTTGGGAGCCACCCAGAGTTCATTATGTAATGTTTTAGATAGGTAGGTAGGTAGGTAGGTAGGTAGGTAGGTAGGTAGGTAGATAGATAGATAGATAGATAGATAGATAGATAGATAGATAGATAGCTCAAGTAGTTGTGTTATAAATGCTCATGGATGGGGGGGGCATATTTGTTGGGCTTGCATGATATGCAGGACCACAAACTAGCTTGCCATGTGTTAAGCTAGTGTGCTGCACAAGCATAGCCCGGTGGATACAGTTCTTTATAATGCAGTGACTGCACCAATTCAGAAAATCAGATTAATGACATGGAGCTTGGTTTTGTTCCCTGTGAGTATGCATGTCATGAAAAGAAGTACCAAGGGCATCTGGGAGGTTGGGTATCAAAAATTAAAATGGTATCTGTGACTGCATGATCAAAACCCCACCCCCTTTTTACATACGTTGCCTATGCAATATATGTCAAAATGGGTGGGTGGGGGACTTCAACTGTGTGATTGTGGAGTGACTTTCCTGACCATCTTGCACAGATGCACCTAATAATCATTTTATGTAAAGCAGGTGTAGGGGTGGAGGCAATTAGGACAATAGAATGATGGGACATTAACAGGGATCCAATCTATCCCTGATGCCAGTTGCTGTGGAATTTCCTTTTACTTCTCTCCCGAAGTTTTTTGGTGGCAACTTGGATTCCCCGCTTGCAATTCCCGAGGAGTCCAGATGTTCGTCAACATAACAGAGAAACAAAACCAGATTTTCATCCGAGGTTAGCTTAGCTGGTGTGGCACTTCACAGTTCTCTATTGGGGCCATTTAATAATATCATTTAACAGTTTATCCTGCTGATAAGTGGTTAAACTCAGGGAGTCAGAGATGTAATGGCAGATAATTGCAGCCACAATTCATTGGAATTATATAAATGACCTCAACGGTCTGGCTCTGCTTGTTCTGGGGTGGATGTCCCCACCCTTGACATCAGAATCCAGTTGCTGCTGACAAGATGCATGGAAGCCTTCCTGTCTTGGGGAAGATGTGCTGTAGCTCAAGTGCTTGACACTCGACACTCAAAAGGGCTCAGGATTTAGGTCCAAAAAAAGTAGCGTGGCTTTGCCTTAATAACTCTGCTCCCACTGTTTTAATAATGGATGCATTAGTAAAGCGACATTTTTATCTATATGATTTGGACATTGGAAAGGACACTTTTTCAAATCCTCGCTTGGCCATGAAGCTGACTGAGTGGACTTAACCCAAGCACTCTGTCTTGCCTATCTCACAAGTTTGCTATTCACACAGGGGAGAAGATCAAAACTGTGTGTCACCTCCTCAGATTCCTTGGAAGGAGAAGAGTACATCCTACATGCTTAAAGGTATTCTTGCAAGGGCACTGGTATGAGAAGTTGGGTCACAATCTCAACCTTGATTGATATAAATGGATTAAAATTAGGAATAAATCAGAGGACAACAGCCCAACAGATAGTGCTCTTGTCGCTTCTCCTTGGCTTGTATGTTGAATCTTCCTTCAAATACCAGTGATAACTCTTCTCTGAAATCTCCCACATTTCTTGCTACTCCAGGTTATCAGATGTTGACCAATCCTTCTTCAGATCTGCTGTAGGCCCTTTGAGGTAGTCCAGACAAGAAGTACTACAATGAATACTAGCTCAATCTTTATTGTAAGGTTGCATTAACAGAATCTTGCAAGTCTGAAAGTATTCCTTCCCTCCTTTCCTTTTACTCCCAGAAAACTAGGGAGGGTCCCTTCTAAGACGCTTCCCACGCCTCCTCTGCTTCTGTGGACTGAGATACCTTTTGCATAACACTTGGCTAGTCTGCGACTTTTCCTCCTCCCCCCCCCCGGGTTATTCCCACATACCATTACATCTGCGAGGGGATCAAAAAAGTCAACTTGGCATATGCAACCGCATGATCCAAGCCCTGCCCTCTTTTCGGGGGTTGCACATGCATAAAGGATTAGGGCTTTCATCATGTGATCATGGATGCCTTCTTGACTTTTTCAACCACCCCCACCCCCCCACCCCAGACCTTCGGCATTGCTTCAAAGAGGCATCTATTTCCTTAGCTTGCCTTTTGTTTGAATCAGAGAAGAAATGGGACGAGTGCTAGAATGTCGCCCATCCTTCCATTGTCACAAAGGAAGCATTGCTGGCAAAAGTTATGACAGTATGGCTTGTTATTCTGAAACATGGCCTAAGTTCAGGGATCTGCAACTTCCTTTAGGCCAAAGTTTGTACTCCACTTTTTGAAATTATTTATACAAACCTTTGCATACTGCCTGCTTCACCTGACTCAGAAGGGCGGATTTAGGGACAGGAAAAGGTTTTTTCATCATTAACAAAGCCTGTAAGATTCTGTTATTATACCTTATAACAATAATGCAGTTTCAATGGTCCTTGTGTTCCCTCACCTGGCCTACCTCTGCCTTATAGTTCAGGAAGAGGAGAAGAATGACAGAGGTGGCCTTTCAAAGAAGGCTGATCTCTTTGGCCGTCAGATGAAGTGGGCCGCTGCTTGGTGACAGTTCAGATGAAAAGACTGGTCTAGGCAGATTTGATCCTGGCCAATTGTGTATCTAGCCAGAACGATCAATTTCCTTAGGGCTGTGATATTTTTAGACTCCTTGGGTCACAAGTCTCTTTGTTCTTATTGGATACTGTTCCACTATGGAACCATTTTATCAGATTGTTCAATAGGTAGAGATTTTATTAGTCTGATATTGACCAAGATGGTATCTCTGGGAAGCACAACACCTACAGTGCTGGCACTATGTTTGTGGGGATACTACTCCATCTACCTTCTGCCTGCAGGCAGATCTCTGCACCGCCAATTCCTTTGCTGGGTGAAGCTAGCTTAATATGACAGCTGCACTGCTTGCCACCCTATCATTACCGAACCTCTAAGCAGGGCTTTTGTGTGGCTGCATTTCAACACTTTGTGCTGGCTTGCAACATTGCATCCATCCATCAGCTGTGAACCCTGATTTCTGCATCTACAGGAGGTTCGTGTCTGTGCATTTACCCCTCAGGACCACTGTGGTCATACCCTTATCCACAGGAGTCAAGGGTTACGCCATCAGGAAGGGGTGCATATTTTTTCACATCCACCCTGCCCATCAGAAGTTCTTCTAAGTGACTCGGAACCATAAAAAGGCTTGAACCGGAGCTGGATTCAATTATCTTCTCAGGGTTAGAGTGATAACCTCTAAGAGCCACCTCTGCACAGCTTCAGGCCCCCCACTGGAAGGATGTGTGATTGATGCACCATGGCTTCCACCATGGTTACCAACCTTCATTTGGGCTTCTAAAAACGCAATGAGGAGAAGCAAAAACCATGAGCAACCTATCAGCTGCACACATCCCAGAATCCCAGTATCTTATCTTAGAAAAAATAGGCCTGTCTCTGAAGGTGTTCACCATCATGAAGTCGTCCAAGCATAGTTAGCTCCTCTGGTTGTCTAATCACAGCCTTCCTTGCTTTGTAATTTAAACAATAAGTATGATTTCCAGCTTTGCATCTAATTACCTAAATGAGCCCATGGATATTTTATGCACTTATACTGTTTTGTGCTCTTTGGGGCAATGTTTAGGTTGTTAAAAACAAATCCAGGCTGAACAAAATTCCAGACCTTTTGCTTCTAGCCTGGATCTGTCACTTGGGTCCATCTGACTTGGAGAATCAAAGAACCAGACCAAAATGGGAACAGCAAAGTTTATTTTCTTGGGGCAATGACAGTGTAATTCTCAAAATAAGAAGATAAAAGAAGACATACATTTTATATACCTAACATAGTGAACAAAGGCAACCAATATACATGTAACACAGTGAAAAAACCCCACCATCTAATATATTACTTATGCTGATTTTCGACTTCTCACAATCCCTGAGCACACAAAACACATTCCTTAAGCCCCCTTAACTCATCCCTTGGATTTCTTCCTAACCCTAACCCTAACCCTAACCCTAAGGGGTCTGGCCCCCAGTCGCTGAGCTTAGAGCGCCGGGGGTTGGTGTAGAAGGGTTTTTACACAAATAAAAATTTCTGATTTCCTAACCCTAACCCTAACCCTAACCCTAACCTTTATCACATCCTGCCCAGAACATCCTTTCACATCCTTCTCTGTAAGTGCATCCCTGACTTTCTCAATTTAACTTTTCTCATAAATAACTCATACCTGCTAACTACCAGGGTCAAGCGTAGTAACATTAGGGCTGCTGTCTTGTTCCTTTCTTTTACATGTCCCTTACAAGGTCATCACCATATTTATCATCCAGATAAGCATAGGGGTAGTTCTTCTGCACCCCCTTGAATAGTACTTCTGCCTCTATCCTCTTTTCTCCAGAAAGAACTGAGAACGTCATTAGGGCAATTGATAGAGGGGTTTGGCACCCCAGCAATAAATAGAAAGCAATCAGCAATAAGATCTGAAACTGCAAACCAGAAACTTTAAATTAGCATGATAAAGCATTTGGAATAGAAGCAGCATTAGCATGACTCCCTGGTGAATTTTTAGTCATATTGATGGATGTCGCTTCCTACACAAGGAAATTGTTTTACTAAGTGAACAGAATTCTGTCTAAGAGGTGGCCACACCTTACAACAAAGAAAACTGTCATTGTCAAAAGAACAAGGATAGAGCCATGCAACAATGATGGAGAAATTGCTGATATTTGGGCTTACCACATCTGACTTTTGCAACATAATTCTTACACAAGCCATTATAATTTTCTCCTGCAAAACTTGGTGCATTGCAAACTATAACCCCAAATGAGATGTAATAATTTCTTCCACGGAGCCAAAGAAAAATACCTGGCAAAAGTTCAGTGTTCTTATCACTAACTTTATTCCTGTTGCTATATTTTTGACTTTGTAAATTATATTTTTAAATGCAATTTTAAAATGCTCCTTACATTTTAAGAGCCAACATTATCATATATAGATTGCCAGCAAACATATGCCTTCTTTAGCCAATTTTTATGCAAGGATCATGTACTTTCTTTGTTTTGACAACTCTCCTCCCATGTTAATCACAGGGCTATAACATAGCCTAGGTGTATGGGTGCAGATTTCTTTCTTTTTAAAATGTACACTGCTTTCAAAAACCATCCAGTTTTCACAGCGATATATCATCACAGTCAAACAAAATGGTAAGGCAAGTTTGTGATTTTTTTTCCAAAAGTCCCATTTGTTTTTTTAAAAAAAGAGTGAAGTTGTAGCGAAGGAGAACTCCTATCCCACACATTAGTGAGCATCTTAAGTGATTTGTGAAATGGATTAAACGTGCTATAATTTCTACCTCATCTCAGGTGGTATCTTTCGACTTACAGTGGTACCTCTACTTACGAACGCCCCTACTTACGAAATTTTTGAGATACGATCAGCTCCGGCCCCAAAAATTTACCTCTACTTACGAATTCGCCTCAATTTACGAGCCATTTTCCGCCCGTGCCACGTGGTCCGCAGCCATTTTCTGCCCGTTCCATGTGGTCCGCGGCCATTTTCCCGCCCATTCCACGTGGTCCGTGGCCGTTTTTCCGCCCAACACGTGGTCTGTGGCCATTTTTTCCGCCCTGCTGCGTTGTCAGCGGCCGTTTTTCCGCCCCTGATGCGTGGTCCGCGGATGCCGGAACGGATTAATGGTAATTACATTGAACTTTATGGGAAAATTTACTTCGACTTGCGACCAACTCAACTTGCGATCAGAGTCACGGAACGGATTAAGTTCGTAAGTAGAGGTACCACTGTATTTACAATAGAACTAAAAGAGTCTCAGAATGATATGTGCTCAAACGTGGAAGGAAGGAAGGAAGGAAGGAAGGAAGGAAGGAAGGAAGGAAGGAAGGAAGGAAGGAAGGAAGGAAGGAAGGAAGGAAGGAAGGAAGGAAGTTAGTTCTGTTATTGCTACTGAATCCAAAGGGCATGGAGTTGGGAGGCATGGGTTAAGCTTTTCCTTATATTTTTTATTTATTTATATTTCAAATTTGTCACCACCCATCACACTGCAGAGCAACTCCTATATCCACAGTTCTGGTGAAAATTATTCCATAAATGCTGCTATTTGCACCTCTTGGTGTCAGAAGCCCGTATCACTGGGCAGCAAATAATCTGGGGACGAATTTTACTGGAAGTTAAATTTAATGCCTCATGCAACCTAATCCTAATGCACCCCCATCCACCACAGTTGCTACGCAAAAACAAAACATAACAAAACATGGATGGACTGGTTTGAATAGCATGCAGGTCAGACTTCAGCCTCTTTCTCCAAGTCTGGTCTGAACAATAATGCTAAGCCATCACCTATCCTCATTCCTGATCATAAGAAAGTTTTTAGAAGTTTTGACTTTCATTATCCATTAACCCCCACTTGCTGTGACATCAGAACCTAATAAATGGTGATTTGCTTTAGTCATGGTTAGTAAAACAAGTTAGGTTCAAGTTGTGGTTTATAGAGCCTGCTGATCCCTTCTTTAAGTGAGGCATCACAGGAAAATATGAGGAAGAAAATCTTAGAGACAAGTCCCTGGCATTCCAGAGAATGAAAGACATTACAAAAGACATCCAGTCTCACATCTGGTGAAAAAGCTAGTCCTGCCTCTTGTCACGGTCTTGGGATAATAAAAAGGTGCCTGTCACATAGCACTCCCTCAAAATAAGTACATCTATGGTAGAAACAAGAAAGCTACTGGGAGACCAGTCTATAAAGGTTCCCCTTCTCTTATTCTGCCCAACTGGGATGCAAACAACCTTCATGCCTGTGTGGGATCAAAACACAGGACACAAATGCAGAATAATCAAGGCTTCACTGCAGTGTTTATTGAGCAGTACGTACTGGAGGGGGACCCCACCAGAAGTTAGTGGGAGGCACTCCCCTACAGGCAAAATGGATGCTCTGATATTTATACAGTTCTACAAGAAGGGGAAGGGAAAAAGAACGTATATGCATACATATTCATATGATGATGCAGGCGTACCTAAATAGGCAATCGTTCTCAAGTTACTCTCTGCCCCTCTGTTATCTGCTAGTAAAACAATAGTGTCACAGAGAAGAAGACACAAATTAGTTCAAGGTGCCAAATGCCAGGAAGAAGGCATCCTCCCTCAGGGCAGATGCCCAGGTTGCTATGGGAATGTCTGTGATAAGGAGTTTACAACCGGCCTGGTTCACGTCAGCTTCAAGGATGCTTCCACATGCCTTTATGTTTCAATCTTATTGAGGCGATCCCATTCATCTGAGGCCTCTAGAAACTTGTCTTTTTCACCCAAAGATTCATTTTTCTCACACCTGCATGTGAATGCACGCATGATCACATACTGCAATTAGTGCCTAGAACTTCAGTTAGTTCCTGGATCCATGCTCACGAAATCAGATTAAAGGTGCAAGCAACTCTACTTCATGAGGATATAGACCAGCCTGTATTGTCACATCGACACTTATTTTTCTTCAATTAACACAGAAGCTGCGCAGGGGATTCAGTCAAAGCAAACAAGGCCATTACTTTATTCTCCATCTCCACTGGAGGTTGTTCTGTCAAAGAACATCCCAGGATCAAGGACCACTGTAGGGGATTTCTTTCATTTTCCTTCGCATTGCCAGATGTGCCTCAAGGGACTGAATGACAGAATATAGACTGTGTGGGAGGGAAGAGAAGTCACATAACTGGATCCTTCTGTTTCTAGACAAAGGCAAGGAAGGTGGGGCCAGTGGAGATTTAAGGGTGGTAAATTCTGTGGTAATGAATTGCTCTTGGTCCAATAGCACCATTGGCAATCAGGCAGACCCAGCCAGATGGCACCTATTCCCTGCAGGGGTGTGGAGCTTCCCAAATCAGTTCTACTTCTACTGATACAGGTAAGGAAAGGAAATCTGGGAATAAAAGTGAAGTGAATGATGGGAACAGGAATGTGTCAGCATCTATATGCTTCCATAATATCTATGTTTATATATGTCTGATCTGATGTCTAAGGTAGCTTTTTGGATTTTAACACAAGAACTGGAACACAAGGCATGGACAAGCAGGGTGTTTTTTGTTTGTTTGCACAATTGAACTATACTGGAATTACACTGTGGAATTTATTACAAGTCTGGCCCTACTACTAGTCAAACTGAAGCAGCTGCCACAGCAGCAAATCCCAGGTTGGAAAATGGTACTAAGGTATCAGAGGACCATTAGCTCATCATGATCCTCAAATAGCCAGATTCAACTGATGCTCAAGTCAATTTCTTATGTAGCTGTGGCACTATGTAATCTATCCAGAGTTCTTTTTGGTGGATGGGTAACTATGCAAATCTGTTGTCTGTCTGTCTGTCTGTCTGTCTGTCTGTCTGTCTGTCCGTCCATCCATCCATCCATCCATCCATCCATCCATCCATCCATCCATCCATCCATCCATCCATCCATCTATCTATCTATCTATCTATCTATCTATCTATCTATCTATCTATCTATCTAATCTTTTAACTCAAAAAGGCAGCAAAATAACTTGAGCCAGACTTAATTTTGAAGATGGGTTTCATCCATGTCTGATTCACAGCTGTAAACAGCTCAATATGTGCTGAAATAAACCCACAACTCTTTTTTCACAGGTTTTGCCAAGAAACAGGAGTTAACCTGGATTACGGAATTAAACCTATTTTCTGGAATTGCCCAATACGCTGAACCATAAATTAACCAAGTCGTTGAGACTTGTGTCGTAAGCCACAAAAAAGAATCAAGATTTAGACCAACCAAGCTTAATGTACTCTGGAAATGCAGCCACTAGGTTTTGACTAACTTGTTTAACTATGCCTGGAGAGCACAGCCAGTATGTTAGATTCATGCTGACCCATTCACAGCATCTACTGACGTGCCACTGTCTTTGGAACAAATGCAACGTTGTGCGTTGATGCAAGCAGAAAAAGACTAATCATGCAAACAGCACGGTCATAACAAGTTAGATTTGGAAGTTTAGTTCAAGGTCTAAATCTGGGTCTGATCCATTAATCAGTCACAAAAAATTGACTGGCTGAATCTTCACAGTATGCTCGACTAGACTAGATTAAAATGATAACTCCATGATAATGTCATCATGTAAATATCACCACTTATGTATTTCCATGACGCAAATATGTAATTGTGACTTTTGCATGATGATGTCATTGCATGCATCTTGTTATTTTGACATCAAATTATGGATGCTGCTATTTGTGGGAAAGCAAGTTATTGTCTTGCTGTGATGCATGAACCAGGCTATCATGTTGAGCTATAATATGGTATATTAGGGTATGGCATACGAACCCAGACATTGTGTTTTATCTCAGGTTTAAGTATGTTGTGTGAACTCAGAAACTGGTTGACCCTAGGTTTAATATTGTAAACCACCATAAGAATCTATTTAAAAGATGGTATAGCAATTACTACCACAAATATAAATGATACACAAAATTCATAGGGGTAGTCACATTCTAAGGGCTGCTATGAAGATAAAAATGGGTTAATTGCCAAGTATACACGATTCAGTCCCAGACCACCATTGGGACTGGCTATAAGGATTTATCAACAACTCATTTGTGCCCCTTTTGTGCCTGTTGATGCTGCTAGAATCTTTTATCTAACGTTATACATTTTTTTCCTTCTCACCAATATCCCTCATCTTTCTTTTCAAGCATTAAATCAGTTCCGAGAATGGAAAATCCTATTAATTCTGCAGCAACTTTGCCACTTACAACAGGCGGTGGGAGATTTGGGGCCATGGGATTGCAATTCCCATCATTCCTAACCTTTGGTGGTGCTTCTAAGGTCTGATAGGTGAAGTTCAACCATCTCTGGGCTGCTTGGGCTTAACTTGGTGTTCTCCAGATATGTGAAATGAATGCATCCCAATGCATCTAGAAGACATCCAGATCAGGAGAAGCTGACTTTTGCTGTCTCCTTGCTGATTTGGTGGTAAGATTCTTCTAATTGCTGAGGGATCTTTCTTCCCAGTGGCTGCACAGGATGAGTCTCGGATCATTGGAGGTCTAGAGTGCCCCAAGCACGCTCAACCTTTCCAGGTCATCCTCTCCAACAGCAAGAAAAATGGGCCTGATGTCCAATGTGGTGGAGTCCTGATAGACAAGGACTGGGTACTGACAGCAGCTCACTGTGACCACCAGGGGTAAGAAAACCTTGAGTTGGGGTAAGGCCAGAAGCTTTGTCTCTGAATCACCACTATCTCCAGCCATAGTATCAACAGGCTACAAAAATCACTCACTTTGAAATAACTTTAACTTATTTATTTTGAATTCCCAGGATGATTTCTGAGTACATTCCAGTTGCATCATATAAATGCGAATGTTTAATAAGATTCAAACTGCCCTTTCACAGGCTGGCAATGTTCATTGTGAAATACTGAGAGAGAAGGCAATTGTGCTTTTCAGGGATAGCCATGCCCAAAGAATGAATGATGTTTACACCAGAGCAGGGTAGATTAACATAAACTGAACAAATGCAGAAGGCTAGAGTCTTCCGCAGCATGTAATAGTGTGTGAAAATCTCAAGGAGGGAACTGGAACTGGCATGTTTCACTGATTACTATTTTTTTTAATCCGTTCAATCGTGTCCGATTCTCGAAGGCTGCCTGGACAAGTCCCTGCAGTTTTCTTGGCAAGGTTTTTCAGAAGTGGTTTGCCCTTGCTTCCTTCCTACGGCTGAGAGAGAATGACTAGCCCAAGGTCACCCAGCTGGCTTTGTGCCTAGGTGGGACTAGAACTCACAGTCTCTAGGCCAGTGTTTCTCAACCTTGGCAACTTTAAGATGCGTGGACTTCAACTCCCAGAATTCCCCAGCCAGGTTGAGAAACATCGCTCTAGCCTGATGCCTTAACCACTATGCCAAACTGGCCCTCTTTTGTTTCACTGATTACTCAGAAGTAAGTCCCCCTGAGTTCAGTGAGCCTATCATTAAAGTAAAAGTAAATAGCACTACGGGTTTAATAAGCCAAAAGAAAAAAAAAATCAGTAGCTTAATAACTTTAAGCATTGGTATTAAGATGCTTGACAGTATTACTATTTTAGGAAACTACTTTGGAAAGTGTTTCACTTCTCCTACAAAGAGATAAAATACAACATTTCCCCATTTTCTTTTTCAATTTACCATGTTTTCCTTGACCGCTAACCTCTGTTCCCTCCATGTCTTCGTTCCACATCGCTCTGCCCCTGTACCACAGTGCCCAAGGAATACGTATGTGACTATGGGTCTTCCGAGAGTTGGCAGCCACAACCCCTGGATTCGTTTTTGAGTCTCAGGTGCTGGGATGCTTAAGGCATGGCAGTCCTAAGCATGCTGTAGGTAATAGAAATGCAATGTCTAAATTAGACATTGGGTGGCAAAGGATGAAGAACTGACATGATAACTTCATTTGCATCTGCTTGGTTTAACTGGAAGACACTACATACATATACATTCACTACAGTTTTATTTGATTTAACATAAATGCCTCTTAAATACAATGATAAAGAGGATGGAGGAGACCAAAGAAATTACCGGTATATCCCTGGAAGAGCTACAAGTTATTGCAAAGGACAATTGTTTCCATAAACTCACCTGGAGTAGAGCTTTATTCAATGATGTTTAATTAATTCAATGGCTATGGTGCTATGATTCCGAGCTGTTTTTCTAAATACAGGTAGTCTTTGCTTAATGACCCTAGTTGGGACCAGCAACTGCGGTTTTGCTGTCCGCATCAGGGTGGGCCACTCATGGGGTCTCGACAGGCGAGAGTGAAGACAAACACGCAGGTTTTCCTCGAGGTGAGTGAGCCCAGAGCGTGTTCTGAACTACTCTTTTATTGGGTATTACAAGTCAGGAAACAGGTGGTGGGGGCAGGTTGTGGGGGCATATAGCCTTTTATAGTCATGCAACAGCTTTAAGCAACACTATTGGTTTATTCTATGTTTCCTGTATAGCCTGTCATGGTTATACGTTTCCCTACTTGCTTACGTAGCATCAGGTATGTCTCAAGCAGTGATCGCCTTATCGTGCTTTTAGGTGCTTTTATTATCTGGTACCTTCCCTCATCCTAGGTTTCTGGTTCGTGTGCTGGCCACTGGCCTGGCCACACTGCAGAAGCCTGAATCAAGTTTCTGATAAGCAAGCATTTTATTCCAACATCTCCTCCGTTTTTGTTTTAAAAGTAAAACTGGTGGATTCCAACTCTTCGTCAGAGTCTAATATGCGGAGGGATGCTTTTTCCATATTTTCTCCAGACCGTATTGGTTGGTAATGGTGGCGTTCCAGTACCATATTTTCCAAGGCACCTATTTTAGTTTCCACAAATTTTGTTAGGCGAGATAAAATGCAGGGGCCAAATGTACATGCAAGGAGTAGCAATATCAGTGGTCCTGCTATGGTACCTATCAGGGTGGTCAACCATGGGGAAAAGTTGAACCAGGATTGAGACCATCCTTGCTGACCCTCCCTCTCCTTTTACGTTTATCCAGGCCCTCCCTGAGTTTGGTCATGGAGTCCTGCACTATGCCAGAGTGATCTGCATAGAAGCAACATTCTTCTCTTAAAGCCACACATAACCCCCCCTCTTTTAGAAAAAGTAAATCAAGGCCTCTTCTGTTCTGCAAGACCATTTCTGAGAGGGAGGTTAGGGATTTTTGTAAGTGAGAGATCGAAGTTTCTATTCTCTCTAAGTCTTCATCGATGGCTGCCCTAAGGTGGTGGTATTGGACATACTGATTTGCAAAGGATGCTATCCCAGTTCCTGCTCCTGTTAGGCCAAGTCCTACCAAGAGAGCTACTGTGAGGGTGGAAATGGGTTCACGCTTGTGTCTTATGAGTTCTGACCCTGAGTAAGTGTTATAAACTTCTTCTTCTGTGTGGTAGTATATGCGTGGCATGACCTGGACAAGGATGCAAAAACCTTTGGTGCTTATTACATGACCATGGGCACAGGCCGTGAGGCCTGTAGAGCAAGCCCACCATCCATCTGTGGGTGGTATGTAAAAGAGTGTTGTATCAACCTCACTATGTGTTGTGTTGCAGTATTGTTTATACTGTGTGGGAACCTGTCCAAGGCAGGTTCCCTTGCCTGAGATTGACTGCAATGTTTGTGAGCCATGTTTCCATCTGCATGCCTTGTCATTCGAGGAAGTGTTGTATGGAGAAACAAGCCCTACAGCCTCATAATATGGGGGTCGAACATCGTAGCAAAACCAGCAGGCTGTAGTAAGGTTGGGATTGGTGTCATTGACCATGTGATAGGTGGCTGTGACGATGTCCCAAAGGGGGTTCCCAGGGCGGCTCTGTGAAGGGGAAAAAGAATAACCGATGGAAGTAGGCGAACTTTTCCCGGGAGTGGGGGTGGGTTGTGGGGGTGGCTCCCTGCGGACTGGGGTTACTTCAATTTCTACTTTATGTTTACTATCGCGTGGGGGTGGCACCTTACGGTTGGCTGGTATTGTCTTGGGGCCCACCGGTACTGGGGGTTCTATGGGGGTTTGTGTTAGGCGTATAGTAAAAATATTCCCCGGCTCCCCGGTTTTATCATGAACCCGGCCTCCCCAAGTGACCCCTGACTGCCACCCCGTGTGTCGTTTTCCCTCAGCAGTGAAAGAGATTTTAACCGGATTACAATTAACATATGTTCCAAATTGGTTTTGCTCACATCGTATGTTCTCACCAGTCCGTCTGAGCGTAATAAGATCACCTCTGAAAGGGGGGTTCCATGTTATTTCTCCCGTGGAGACGCAGCTCCAGTCCGCACAAAAGTAATCGTTTTCCCCACCACACTTCTTCCGGTATGTTGTTGCCCTGACATGTCCGGGGCAGACATAAAGGGGCCATCTCTTGATCCATCTGTGGCTAACCATACCCGGTCTGTTGGGAGAAGTGGTGGTGTCCATCATCACACCAAAGTCAAAGTACAGGTCAGGAAACCAGGACCCCGGCACCGCCATAGATGAAGTGGAGTTCAGGATGTCTGCGTGTGCGTCCAATACCGCCCACGTTAGGTTCTGGGGTTGATGGGGATTGTGCTGCACATAGTTAGGTGCGCAGAGGGCAACGCTCAGTAGCTGAAGGGCAACCGGGAACCACAGTATTCTTCCCAATTGAGGCAGATGTGACATTTTGACTGGGGCCCTTCCCTTGGTCTACCTTCTGTTGTCCCTGCTGTCCTCTTCCTCGGCCGTACGTTGAGGGTCAGCTTCCGGAGTGACACCAGTAAGGCCTCTTATGTGGGGAGGAGGAGGGACGTCTTGGGCGTCCGGCGAAAGCGGGAGATGACAAGGACGGACGCAGCGACCAGGGACCCACAGAACCTTATCGGGAAGCTGAATGGCCGCGTAACCTCGACCCCAGGTGATGAGTTGCGCAGGCCCTCTCCAGGCGGGGTCTGGCAGGCAACAATAGTAGACAAGTGGTCGTTGGTGGTCAGCGGCAGGTTGTGAGGCAAAGTGACGACAAGCAGCAGAAGTGGCAGGTAGTCCGGTCAAGTTGAGAAAGTTAAGAGTATAGAGGCAAAGGTTGAGAATGTCTTGCACCGCTGGGAGGCTAGGGGCCCTTTCCCCTTTGTTTCTATATATCTGTCAAGAGCATGTTTTAAGGTCTGATTTGCTCTTTCAATTATGGCTTGACCTTTGCTGTTGTATGGTATGCCGAATTTGTGTGTGATTCCCCATTTCTGGCAAAAGGCGGCAAAAGCACTGCCTGTATAGCCAGGCCCATTGTCTGTTTTAAGTTCTTTTGGGCGTCCCAGCGTTGCAAAGGTTCGAATACAATGATTAATAATGTGTTTAGAGGCTTCGCCCCTTTGAGGGGTGGCCATGATGAACCCCGAGTAAGTGTCAATGGAAACGTGTAAATACTTCCATGGGGAAAAAGAAGCATATTGGGTAACATCCATTTGCCAAATTTGGTTGCACTCTGTCCCCCTGGGGTTAACTCCCATGGGCACAGAGTGCGCTTGTTTGCTACAGGTGGGGCATTGCTGTAAAATTGCAGTGGCCTCTGTAGCAGAAATTTTGAACTGCTTAATGAGCGCCTTTTTATTCTGGTGGAAATAGGAATGACTTTCCCACGGAGTGGGTGAGGAAAAGGCAAAAATGAGTGGGGAGGAGGATGCAGCCGCGGCCGCAGCGTCGGCCACGCTATTTCCTTCCTGGAGGATACCAGGGAACGGTTGGTGGCTACGAATGTGTGCAACATGGAAAAAATGAGTCCTTTTAGAAATGAGGTGTTGTAAGGACAGAAACAAAGATAGAAGAGTTGGTTCGATAGAGGGGGATAAGTAGGCTTGATAAATGGAGGAAATAATTTGGGTCCCGCAGGGCGTGACACAGGAAGTGCGTCTTGTGGCGTGAGGGAGGAAAAAGAAGGCGGAAGCAAGGTTGTGGTAATGGCGGAGGCCAGCGCAGCCATTTTGTGGCTGGTGGTTCCGACAATACGACATGCTTGGAGAAAATCAGCCAGGGTGATGCCAGGTTTGTTAGCTATGGGCTGGAGCACCTTTTGACAGTCCGAATTAGCGTTTTCATAAGCCAATTTCATACACAGTTCACCTCTAGCATCTACGTTGTCAATTTGGCGTTCTAATGCAACTTGAAGGCGACTAATAAAGGAAGAATAGTCTTCTGTAGGCGATTGAATTATTTTAGAAAAGGTTTGCAAAGGTTTGCCCTGATTGTCATCAACCTTTCGTAAGGCTGCTAAGGCACAATTTTTAATAATAGGAAAAGCAGCTCTATCGGAGTTTTGCTGTTGTGCGATAGTGCTGATGGTGCCAGTCCCCAGGACATCGTCAGCAGTAACATTTTGAGGGAGTCCAGCATTTATGGCAACGGCAGCCTGTTTGCCGTACTCCGAATTCCAAATTACATATTAAGCAGGGGTTAAAATCATGCCAAAAAGCGACTGCCAATCTGCAAGCAGCATTTCCACAGCAGCAGTAGAAAGCGAAGTAAGCAAGCCCATAACATAACGCGACTGCAAGCCATAATCTCTAACAGCACTTTTAATCTCTTTGATTTGTTTGTAATCTATGTGCGTATGCACCGGCTGGCCAGGAGCGCCCGCAGCAGCTCCGGCGGGCACCACCCAGGTCACCGGAAACATTGCACACGCTTCAAGATCCTCAGCAGAGAGTTGACCTGACTGCTGAGCAGTCTGCATAGCTCTGATTATGTGACCCCCCCTTTGAGGTTTTATAGTCAGGGGGGGACTTGGAGCCATGGGAGCCGTGGGACCATTGGCTGGATCAAGGCACCCAGAACCTGCTGACATGGGAAGTAAAGTGGCCGGAGAATTTTTAACAGAATCATACGGGGGTGGTATGGGTTCTGCCGGCATTTGGTTGTCGAATTTATGGTGAATCATTAAGCATTCCATGACCACACACCATGAGGTCAGAATTTGGACCGGGGCCCTAGGGGCCGCGTGGAAGTATTCCCCCAATTTTGTCCATGTGGATATTTTCAGTGACCCTTTTTCAGGGTATGATGGACATTGTTGCCAAATGTAAGACAAAAGGCCAATTAATTCTTTGTTTTTCAAACGGGGGAGGGTTTTGCCTCCGTTTGAAGAAATTTTAGAGGAAGATTCGGTTAATTCCCTCAATTCCTTCAGATGCGCTGTCTGTTGTTGAGAGAATTTTCCGCCCATACTTACGAATATCCAGCCGTGTTTCAGACGGGACGAGTGCACAGCTCCTCTCGAGCGAATAAGTAAGGACGGTCCGAGACGCACCTCGTGAAATCACGCGATCACGTCGGGGTCACCACAATGCGGTTTTGCTGTCCGCATCAGGGTGGGCCACTCATGGGGTCTCGACAGGCGAGAGTGAAGACAAACACGCAGGTTTTCCTCGAGGTGAGTGAGCCCAGAGCGTGTTCTGAACTACTCTTTTATTGGGTATTACAAGTCAGGAAACAGGTGGTGGGGGCAGGTTGTGGGGGCATATAGCCTTTTATAGTCATGCAACAGCTTTAAGCAACACTATTGGTTTATTCTATGTTTCCTGTATAGCCTGTCATGGTTATACGTTTCCCTACTTGCTTACGTAGCATCAGGTATGTCTCAAGCAGTGATCGCCTTATCGTGCTTTTAGGTGCTTTTATTATCTGGTACCTTCCCTCATCCTAGGTTTCTGGTTCGTGTGCTGGCCACTGGCCTGGCCACACTGCAGAAGCCTGAATCAAGTTTCTGATAAGCAAGCATTTTATTCCAACAAGCAACTCCCTTGATAAGCGAAGCAGTAGTTAAGCAAAACTTCACACGACCACCCCATTTAGCAACAACAGTCCTAGTAGTGGTCGTTAAACGAATCACCCATGGTCATTAAGTGAGACATCACGTGACTGTGACTTGCACCCTCCTGCCAGCTTCTCCATTGATTTTGCTTGTTGGAAGCTGGGTGGGAAGGTCACAAATGGCAATCACATGACTGTAGGACGCTGCAACCATCATAAATGTGTGACGGTTGCCAAGCACCTGAATCACGATCACATGACTGCAGGGATGGTGCAAAGGTCTTAAGTGTGAGGACCAGTCATAAGTCACTTTTTTCAGCGCCATTGTAACTTCAGCAATTGTTAGACGAATAGTCATTAAGCAAGGACTGTCTGCCTACTCAGCTAGACAGTATGTAACCCACTTTCAAGTCAAACGTACCTAATTTTGCTCTGTTCATGGTAAGTTTTCAGGGAACTTTGATAGCTATGTTTGCAACAATTAAGAAAGTCTTTTTTTTTTTTAGATTTTTTTTAATCCCACCTTTATTATTTTTAAAAATAACTCAAGGTGGCGAGCATACCTAATACGCCTTCCTCCTATTTTCCCCACAACAATAACCCTGTGAGGTGAGTTGGGCTGAGAGAGAGGGACTGGCCTAAAGTCACGCAGGAAAATTCAGGAATTATCAACATCCTCACCAAACTACAATTCGCAGGGTTCTTTGGGACGGGCTATGAGAGTTAAACTAGCCTAAAAGCAGTGTGAAGGTAGAGGTGGCATCGAAGGTTGCAAACCATGTGCCTGAAATGCAAGTTTGGGAAGTCACTTACTGCTGGTGGACAATGTGGGAAGCAAAGAAAGGGATTAATGTAATGTAATTTAATTAAATTAAATTAATTTAATTTGTTGATGGGGTTTCTGATTTTAATTGTGAGCTGCCCAGAGTCACCCCTTGGGGGGGAATGGGTGGCATACAAATGTAATAATAAATAATAAGTAATAAATAAATAAAATTAAATCCATTGGCCCAACAGGGTTCTTTTAATGAGAGACTCTTACAACATTTCATTTTCTTCTGCTGCTTTAACAGTGCAGGGATATTTACACCCGGATGGGTGATCACAGCCTTCGAGCCGACGAGGGTTCTGAGCAATGCATCTCCTCTGTGCAGAAATTCCAACATCCAGCCTACAACCCCACCACACACGACAACGACCTCATGCTGCTACAGTTGTGCAACTCTGCCATTTTTAACCAGTATGTCCGACCCATTGAACTGGCTACTGAATGTGCTCAGCCTAACACTCATTGTGAGGTATCAGGCTGGGGCACCATCAAGTCACCACAAGGTACGATTGTCAGACTTTGTAGTCAAAAGCCGTGTTTCTCCACCTTGGCAACTTTAAGATGCGTGGACTTCATCTCCCAGAATGCTGGCTGGGGAATTCTGGGAGATGAAGTCCATACATCTTAAAGTTGCCAAGGTGGAGAAACACTGGTCTAGAGTGAAAATTATTCCAAGATGCAAGAATTTGGGTACTCTAATTAGAAATATTTATTCGATGAAAAGTTTAAGGTTACAACCCAAGAATTCTAGTCAGACTCCTATACAGACACAATTTATGGCACCTATATATAGGCAATCTTCTAAGATTTGACAATTTCATGAGATTTCAGTCATTTAAAAAAAAAAGAAAAAAAAGAAATGGGTTTCCATGCTTACAGTGTGCAACAGTCTATACAACATCCAACGAAGACTGCAAACGGGCATACCCAAACTCTATCACGGACATGCTTTGTGCTGGTGTGAGAGGAGGAGGCGTGGACTCTTGTCAGGTGAGAGGACTTCTTCTATAGCCCAACATTTGTCACAATAGGAGCTCCAAGGAATTGGGGGGGGGGGCACGCCTCTGTCTTTCTCTCCCAACCAGAAATGGACAACCTAGGGTTGTATGCAGTCTCTGAAATCCTTTGTTGCAGTCCTTAGAGCCTCTTCTGAATTTCTGCAGAACATGGCCAGGAGGGTGGTCTTCTGCTTTGAGGTGGAAATCCCATGTCAACTATAGTATGAGTCCTAAAATAAGCACAGTGTATTATAGTTGAGGGAAAGAAAGCTAAGCTAAACTCCTCTTGCCTCAAACTTCAACTCTCCTTCCACATGGATGGCTGTCCTTGTGGACCTACCACATGTGGTCTTCAGCCTCTTAAAGGTTAGGTGTGGCCTCAGGCTGCTGTAAGCTGCTCAGCCTTGCACTGTCCCAAATTGTAATGGTTCAGACTGCCAGATCTGCTGGCTTTTAAAACCACAATTTTGTTGTTGGTGTGGTTCTCTTGTGGTTAAGTCTATGTCCACCAGTAGTGGTAAATTTGGAATGCTCCTGTTGAGAGAAATCCATAAGCACTTCCTCAGGCTATGCTTTTTCTATTATACCAATAGGAGATGCAAAGATGATCTATTACCAGTAAACGTCAGTAGCACATTTATTCAATTCAGTCTGTTCAGTCAAAAGCCCAAATCATGCTATAATTTTTTTAAAAAGAAAATCCACATTTATTTTTCAGTGACTTTTCTTCAGACATACTTATATTGACTGATTTGTTTATGCGCCATCACGTCAATGTGTCGACTCTAAGCAACCACATACATTTTCCCAATAACTTCCCAAAATTATACATTATATATTTTCCAAATATTACACTTTTTGTATTTTCCTTTTCCCAAATAGTATGCCATTTTCCACTTTTGTATGCAACATCTCCCAAAAACACAATTTTTATGCAGGTTTTTCAGTTTTTTTCAGCCAGCAAACATTTTGAGATGGATATTAGCACAACCTGTGCACTGCTTGTCCTTTTGGCATGTCACACCATTCTGATTAGAAACATGGATTTCTCTGACATTACCAAGACTCCTCTGGCCAATCATAAAATGTAGACATCTAAAACAAACAGATCACTAATGTGGGACATGACTGTAATTCTATACATAATTACTTGAGAATAAGCTCCATCGTTCAATGGTTGTTATTGCTGATTGCAAAGATCCAAGTGATAGAATGCATTGAGCTTTTTTTAGCAGAAGAACTTCAGTCAGCTTGCAGTCTTTAACTTTAATTGCAATTTAACTATTTATTAGTAAATAGTTCACTATAGTATTTAACTATCAGCCTGATTCAGCTGACACGTACTAACAGACGGCCTTTTCAATGGAGATTTCTGAATTCCTTTCCTGATCAGCTTTCTTCTACAGTTTTTTGCTCATGGTTTTTCTACCATTGTTTTATTTCATTAGACTTTCTTGCAAGACCTCCATGCTGTATATTCGAATTGCTCACCTACCAACATTTTATTGTTCCATGTTTTGGCCAGGTTTTTGGGAGAGGTGAAGTTGGGATAAAATCATTTAACGCAACAAATGAACACTTCTGTTCTTTGGCCGGCAGGGTGACTCTGGGGGACCCTTAGTGTGCAACAACGGACTCCAAGGGATTGTCTCCTGGGGAATGCAGCTCTGTGCCCAACCTGGGAAGCCTGGAGTTTATATAAACATCTGCCAATTCACCACCTGGATTCGCAACACCATGCAGAGAAACTCGGGCAACCGAGCTGCATACTCCCGCTAGTGTGACAGGAAGACTTCACTGCACTGGGACCCTGATGTCAGACTAACTCTAGAGGAAATTCAGCACTGGCTTTCTCCCTGTGCGTTTCACCAGCTTTCATGATGTCTCTTTTTCTGTGAAAGCTAGAGGGGTCACTTACACATCCTCTGAAAACGGGGTGAAAGCAGAGGCATCAGATGCTACTGTAACCTTATAACTGAAAGTTTAGAAATAATAATCACTTGCATTTATAATAAAAAAGCACGTATTACAAAAGCTGGGGAGGGAAAAAGATGACGACGGGTGAGCAGCTTTGAGTCTATGCTCTCCGCTTTTATCTTATTTTATTTCATTTTACCCCGCAACATCCTTTTATTTTTCCTGTTTTTAAATCTATTTTATAAACTATATCGCGTGAGAGGTCATCTGTCTGGTCCAGTCATAACTTGATAAAATATAAACCAGGACTCAAGAATGGGAAAAAGGAAGAAGAGACAGCGTGTACATTCTGCAACACAGATCTAAACTTCTGAAGCAGCAGAAAGTGGACGAATATACAACAAACAGACAGCTCCAGTAAGTAATCTTGACCCTACATTCTCTCCAGATAGGTATAACACTCATAATTCTTTGGAATGGGATCTACAGGCAGAAATTGAAAGTCAACAGCTTATAGAGCTTTCTCCTTCCCTGTTGGAAGATGCCTCCCCTCCCCGGACTTCCGCTGTTTGTTCAGCAGCCGCTTTGTAATTGGGGAGCCACCACCCTCCTACAGCGTGGCTCCCCAATTGCATCCCCCAGAAAATGCAAATAAATCTCCGTGGGGGCTCGATGGGGATGCTGAAGACCAAACTAACAAAGGTGAAGAGCTCCTGTCCCAGCAACTGGCAACTTCTCAGAGACAGAGGCCTGGCTCTGGGCCTTAGGCAATCTCTGGAACTCCTTATTCTGATATTGATGTTGCCTTCTCTGATACCCAACATACATCTATCCCTTTGACAGCTGAGTCTAACAACAATCAACATGAAGCAATTTGTGTTTCTACCATCTCTCAGGATTTGCCTCTAATAACGGTCACATCTGGGAATTCAGACTGACATTTGGATGCTCTTAAATCCCTATCTATTCTCTCATGGAATATTGCAGGTTGGAACGCTAAATCCAGAGACTTTGCTTTTATAAATTACATTACTGAATTCGACCTACTCCTATTCCAAGAAACCTGGCTTGACAACAGCTTGTATATAAGTGGGTATAAATCTTTCTCACTACCTGCAGCCTCTGGAGCAGGAGGCAGATTGTGTGGTGGATGAAGTATACAAATTTCAACCAAACTACATTCAAATATTATACAGTTAGGCCCAATGGAGTGCTATGCAATGTCTGTGCTGTTAAAATTTAGTAATGCTCTATTATTATTGGTTAATGTTTATCTTCCACCTCTTCAAAATAGGTCCCAATTTAACAATTTCTGGACTAAACTTGAAGTATATATAAGTACTCTCATGCTAAATAATCCCTCAGCCTATGTAATAGTTTCTGGTGACCTAAATGCTAGGGTGGGGGTGAGCGATAAGGCACTTTTTACTCAGTTCCACCAGTATTCCCCAGAAGCAGTCATAATTCCCCCTTTGTTAATCCGGCCATCCAAAGACTCAAAAGGGGACTATAAGGGGCTGTGTCTATTACAAACAATTAACAAATTAAATTTATATTTATTGAATGGATCTATCAGTAGTGATTTCCCTGGTGAATTCTCCCACTGGGTTGGTTCAAGACCTTCCTTGATTGACTATACTTTAATCTCATGGAATTTGATTACTTCTGTACAAAAATTTTATTTAGAAAATCAACCTGATAGTGATCATCTTCCAAGCATTACGGTTATAAAAGCATTTGACAATTGCTTTTTGGAAACAGAACCCACCCTACTTTGGGGTTCAGACTCAGAGCTGAGGTTGGTTTGTGTTAAATGGACTCAGCACCTTAGTGAGCAAATTTCTCAGCTGCTTCTATCTGAAGTAGCACTGTGATTTTATGCCACTATAGTTAGAGGGAGGTCTGGGGATTCTCCTTTGCAGGCATTTACACAACTGATTCAGTTATTCCAGCCAGTGATTTCCACCCAGATATCAAGGAAAAGAGATAACCCAGGGGGCAGGACTTATTCTCCTCAGCCCTGGTTTGATGCAGAATGTTCTAGGGCCAGAAGTAATCTGATCAGGGAATTTAAGTTATATAAAGAGAACCCAGCTGAGAATTCCATCCAAGATTTTATGCTCTTGAAGAAACAATATAAACATCTTTTACAAAATAAGAAAAGAGAATTCACTAAGGCTTCTTGGCAGCAATTGATAACAGTATCTCAAGGCAGAAATTCTACTCTGTTCTGGCACCTGACAGCTTCCCATTCAATTGACAGGCCCCTTTTACTTCCCCACTTTTTATCTGCATCTGTGTGGGAAGACCATTTTAGAGCATTATATTCTCAAGAAGAGGCCCGTACAATTGATTTAGATCTTAGATCTCGATGTTAACCTGCTCCCTAATCAGGCTCCTGTTACAAATGCTGAAATAAAGAGGCTCATAAATCAGCTAAAGCCTGGTAAAGCCCCAGGCAATGACTTCATCACGCCCAAAATACTACGCAACAATTTGGAATGGTGGACCTGTTCTTGCTTCCCTGTTCACTTATATCGATCGCACTGCACAAATTCCAGAGGATTGGGGCCTAGCTATTATCGTGCCTATCTATAAAAAGGGCACCGGAGACCTGCCTGCTAATTATAGGCCCATTAGCTTGTTAAGCATAATAAGTAAGCTCTAGGCCAGACATTTATACAATAAATTAGTTGACTGGATTGACTCAGAGCATATATTGGCAGATGAGCAAGCAAGTTTCATGTCCAGATATTCTGTCTATGGACATACTTACACTCCTCTGGAAAGGGTTCAATCCAAATTCCTAAGGGCTATATTTCAGGTAGCTCCTTGCATTCCAAATGTAGTATTAAGGAGGGAAGCAGGGTTATCCAAAGTTGAAACAGGTGCATGGATTTGTATTATAGCACATTGGCTGAAACTACTGTTTTTCCCTATAGGTTTGGGTTCTCTCCTTATTAAGGATAATTATAAATCAGCATGGTCCAGGACTATCCTACAAAAACTCCAATGTCTTGGCTTTTCTAGGGAGGCGTTCCTAATGATGGGCTATGAGCATGCACTCAGTGAATTTAAACAGCATATCAAAGACATGGAAGTCCAGCAGGACCAGTCTGCTCTACCTAAGAATGTTTTTTTGAGCAGTCAAGCCTTTTTTAATAAGCCAGCGAGATACATAAATTACATAACTGTCCCCAAATTATGGAGGGCATTCATTCTAGCACGCTGTAATGTTCTTCCTACAGCAGTTTTGGAGGGCTGATACAAAAAGTCCCATATGAGCTGAGACTGCGCCCCTGTGGACAAGGGGCTATTGAAACTATAGCACGTGTCCTGCTATACTGCATTTTCTATAAGGACTCATGGACCCATTTAATAACTCATCTGGTAAAATATCCAGGAAATTCTGATCTTTTTTATGTGTAGCTGTTACTATCTGATGAGAATGATTTAGTCTCCCTGAACATAGCTAAATTTTGTTATACTGTTTGTAAAATTAGGCAGACTTTGACTGCCCATTGATGATCCCACCAATTTTTATATTTTGTTTCATTTCACTTTAATGCATGCTTAATGCATTTAATGCACCTTTAATGTACTTTCATTTGTAACTCTGGTCTGTGACCATAATAAAGAAATTTTGAATTGGAATTTTTGAATTGGAATTTTAAAAAAGCATATTAAAAAAGGCCTCATCATTTCGTGATCCCACCCTGCCCTCCCAGCAGTAGGTAAGACACTGAATCCTTTCCAAAAATTGTCATCAGATTATGATTTTTAACAGGGGTGTCTGCAGGATGTGGTCAAAAAGTCAATGTGATCCAATGAATACTGCGGATCAAGACTCAGGTTTCTTGATTCCACAAATTGACACAGCTGCCATGTGAAAGTCACAGAAATTTTTAGTGGCAGAACTAGAGAGCTAGCCAGTGGTGGCATTGTTGTGCAAGGATGCCCTCTCCTGGCATCTGGCCTCTCCAGCAGTTTTTCAGTTGATTTGGTTTTCATAAGCATCATTTCCACAGGTAAAAAATCCTTCCTACTCCTTTCACTCTCAGTGCTTTGCAAACATGGCTGCAATACGCTGCATCTCCTCAATGTTTTTTTTTTTCCTTCATAAAAAGGTGCTTCAAAGATGCACATTGAACAGTGAACTTAAGGGAGATGTACATGGACACATCAACTTGTTTTATACATCAGCTTGCAAAACAGAAAGAAAACAAAAGGCCTTCACAAGCCAGATGTTCATTACTAGCTGTGGCAAAAGATACTGCTGCTTTTGTTTAATGCTAAATGAATAATAAAAGATGTAAGCCACCAGAGAAGGCAATTCCAATAGCTGTTGGTATATGTAGGGAGGAAAGAATAATTTTTAGTATTAACTGTTATGCAACATTAATAAAATAGTACAATCTACATTGCCAGAACTCATCCAAACTACTTTTTATAATTAAAATCGTGAATTTACAACAGTCAACATTTATGGGGTGAAGTGGTATCTGGAGTTGCAAACAGAGTAAGTAATCCAGATTTAGTTGTATGTAGAATATTTCATCTTCTGAATTGCACTAGCTGCAGTTTAACATGCAATCCAATCCTAAACCGCAACTAATATTAACTATGTTTTGCAAAAACAAGAGAGTTTCATAACCCATAGTTCAGAGGTTGCTTTATTCAGCCAATCCATAGTTAACATAATGATTTGAAGGAGAAAAAATATGCAAACAACAGCTGAAGTTCATCCTTGTTGCCCTAAACGATGGCTTTGCATGAACTCTAAACCAGGAGAATAATAAAATTCATGTTGTATATGCTGGCACAAAAGCAGATACACAGATGGCTCTTCCTTTCACAAATTGTAAAACAGAGCCTGAAAGCAAGTGGTGTTGTTTCTGTAAAGGATTCATTTACACACACACATGATCCTAGAATGTTATGACACTAAAGAGAAGAAATTTCCACTTCTGGCACTGCCCAACTCACAAGATTATTTTACTTTTCCAATTTCACAAAATATTATTTTGTCTGGATCCTCCTAGAGATGACAGCTAATATCACACAGGTTATTCCAGAAGTACACAGGCTTAGGCCCCCCACAACTCCCATAATGCTCAACATTTGTCCATGACGAGGGCTTGCAGACACTGTAGTGCAAAACATCTGGAGGATACCATACTATCTATCCTTGTTTCAATTCTGTGGCTTATCTGGTCTGTGACCCACAATAAAGATACTTGATTTGATTCTACGGCTGACCTGAACAAATGACAGAAACCACTTGAGAAGACTTATTTATAAGATTATATTATATTATATTATATTATAAGATAATATAAGATTTGGACATAAAAGCAAATTGGATGGTGAAAGAAAAGCGTGAATTTTAGTGAAAGTGAAATCCCTCTGAACCCATTCCATCAGATGCAAAAAAGATAGCTTTTTCTGAATTCATCAAAACAATTCAAAATTGTATGGAAAAATCCATATAAAAATGTAAAAAGTTTTCCATTAGCTTCTGGTTCACAAAAACATATATTTCTTTCTTCCAAATCAATCTGTTGATGTCAATAAAATATTTGATTTATTATAAAAGCTACTATTTAAAAAATAAGGCTTTTATTACAATCACAATATCAAAACTATACAGTGCTTCACAACCTCTCAAGCTACCACAAGTTCTCAGGCACACCAGTGAACTGATCTCACCTCTCAGGTCAATCAACAAAAGGGTTTCTCATTCTACTGGGTCATCTTCATCTTTGGAAGCATAGATGGCCTGGTTTCGCCTTTTGATTCTCTTTGGGCCGACTGTTCCTTCTTTGCTCTCATCACTTAGGCGCTTCAAAGACTTCTCATCAGGGCTTTGCTCTTCTGTCTGATTTCCATTGCTGGATTTCTCCAGTTCACTTTCTACAATATCCAGAGTATCATTGGGTGACACTACCATAGAGCCAGGCAGGATTCTGACATCAGAAAAAGTTGCTGAGGTACTACAGGAGTGATCAGATGATGGTCCTCCAGAAGTCTCGAAATCATCATCACAGCTATCATCATCCAATATTATTTCATCAGGGTTGATAGAAGATAAACCAGAGATATCGGCATTATAGTCACTAGACTCCTCCACTGATTCAGTACTGTCTACTTCCTCCTCCTCCTCCTCTTCACCCTGATGCACATCATCTCTGTGCTCTTCTTTCAATTGTTGAATTTTAGCGTTAATGTCCACAAGACCAAACCGGGCACAGAACTCTGTAGTCTGGGGGCTGATTCTATGAATCAGTTCAGTCTTTTGTTGAGACTTTTTTGAATTATAACAAGCATCTGTAATGCTGAAGTTCTGGGGAATCAGAAGATCATGATTGACCTCTTCCAAAACCTTCCTGATATCTTCTTCCGTAACACTGTAGTCCCATCTACAAAAGGTGAAAAGTGCAGAGGTTCAGTGAAATAAGCTTTTCCTATCCTGTATCCCTCCATATGCTTTAATCAAGAATGGAGAAACTGTGGAACTCCAAAAGTTGCAATTCAGCAATATCTGGAATACCATAGGTTGCCCACCCTAGTTTTAAATTGTAACTTAACAGGGCTATCACCCATATGGGCAGAAGCTGATAGGCAGAACACATGCTTTACATACAAAGAGTCCTTGATTCAATCCAAGTAAGGCTGAGAAACCTATTGGTCTGAAATCCTGGAGAACTACTGTAAGCATAGACTAGGTTTCCCTCACTGGACTAATATTCTAGATGTTAGCCCATTGAGGGAAACCTGGTCTATACTTGCAGCAGTTCTCCGGGATTTCAGATCAAATTTCCAGCCCACAAAATTCTAGTATACGTACTTTTCATGCAGTCCATTGTTTTCAGGCATGTTCCAAGAAGTGGGAGTGACATTAATGAGATCATTAGTAGCTTTTAGAACAGCAATCCATTCAGGGTCATATTCCAGGCAGTCAGGTGCATTGGGATTGTGCTCAATCTCTACAATCTTAGAGAAGAATCGGAAATTAGAGAGACCTCCTGGCTCTCACAACAGAGAAAACACATTTATGAACTTCAGGCAGGGATACATAAACAATGCATCAGAAGCCTAACTATAATGTAGGTATGCAGACTCTCTACCTAGGGGTCAACGATGACCTTAGGAGATTTCAATCTGGACCAGTCAGCCTAAAGGTTTTCACTCCAGATTATTAATATTATTCACTTCTCCCAGGTTTGTATCAAAGTATAATGGTGGTGATGCACAAATTGGGGAGGGAACACATCTGAGTGGATTTTTTTTTGTGATTGTTGCTGTCTATTGAGTAAGAGTCTCATCTGTAAATCTGATGAGACACAAGTTCTCAGGATGTACCATCCTTATGGTTAAAATCCTTCTCCCAGACTGGATCAGTCAAGCGATGGCAGCTTCAGCTGATCAATCAAATTAAGATCAGATAAAAAAATGAAAGCCCATCCACAAAGTGGCTAGCTGACCATTTTGCTCCCCTCCTACAGAAGACTCCGAAGTTCATTATATCTTACTGATTAGGACATATGTCAAAACAGAAAAACTGTTCAGATTGTTTTACCTGCAGGAAGTCCCTGCGGGGCAAGCATTTATCCAGGGCCAGAAATTTGGTGATTTGGGGTTGCTGTTCACTGTTATCAGCCTAAAAAGCAAGAACAAGGGCAATCATACCGTGAAAGGCTCCCCCCACATATGGAGAACATGTTTGGGGGGTGGAACTAGGAGTGGGAAGGAAGTGCCAGAAGTTTTGATTTGATTTGAATCTATCAGCCTTCTCATTCCATACCTTCGATCAATCCATCACCTAACCTAGCACTATGCCCCTGATTGGCAGAAGTGTTTCAGGACACAAGAGAAATCCAGACTCACCCACTTGAAGCCATCCTTTAGGTAAGGGATGGGCAGGAATTGGGAATGCAGGTGACAAAGGCTCCGAAGCAGTGTGACCCAACTAAATGGCACCCCACTGATCTTACAGGAAAGCTACACATATCTTTCAGAAATCACACGAGATGGCCAAATCTTGCTCTCATGTGAGATTTGGGGCAATTTTTAAAAAGGTACACTTGATTTTTTTGCAGGGGGCAGCCGCGTCATCATGCAAATCAATCAGTGATATCTGCCCCTTGTAAAGATCCTCAGCTGGCCCATTCCGCTAGGATTGGTTCAAAGCAGAATGTTACAGATGGTCATGGCAACTCATACATAAAGCTATCACTCCCCCTAAAAGCATCGATTAAAAAAACAGCACCTTTTTAAACATTTATAAATAATAATACAGTGGAGACCTTAGTATTAAGCTCAAAGATCAAAATTTTTCTCATACTATAAAACAAATCAATGCATTTTAAAACAGTTTATCCATGATATACTTAGCATCAATTGTATAATTTAAGCAATGTTATCTTCATTAACATTTTAGAAATTATGTTTAACATTGATATAAACTTTTTTAAAGGTTCAATTTATCCAATCATCATAGCCTTAACAATTTCTAGTTTCTACTGCATAAATACCACCGTACTCAGCTGTCACCTGTATTCTATAATGTATTATTTGCATTTTATAATGTAATAAAACAATTAATTTGGAAAGAAATAAAAGAAATAAAAAAACACCTCTTGATATTTTGCTGAAATCTCAAGGCAACAGGGAAATTGGAAATCTTGGGGAGTAAAGCATGAAGGTCAGCTAGTGAGTCCTGGGCAGAGAATGCATAGCGGGTTCTGCAGTTTCTCCCAAGGTCCAATGTCTAATGACTAGTTACTAAACTCACTGATATAAATATTAGGACTTCTATAGTCTGCTACCTTACGTTTAGTGAATATCAGCACTCCAATTATCTTCTTCCTCAAACAACCTTCTTCCCCAAAATCAGTCAGATCTCTCCCCATTATTTCTTTCTCAGGGCAGGGTGAGCTGAGAGCATGCTTGTTCAAGGTCATGAGGTCCGAAATGTGTCTCAAAGGAGCATTTCTATCTGGAGAAGGGAACTCTCCTATAAATTCTGGGTCCTGTTTATCGAACAATGTCATCTTAGGGGACTCAGGAGGGATGCTTCTCTGCTGTCACGCTAGTCCTAGGAAAGACCGTTCCTCCTGAGTTCCATATGGCCCCGACCCTGTTGTCCTTTAAGACAGTCTTGGGCTGGCTTTTCCCATAGGCACTAGGCCAGGAAGTGGTGTGAATCCTACCATTTGAGTTGATATTATTTTACTGCTGTCGGTTTTCCTGTTCCCACAACCTGGCCATTCTTTACTATTGTTTTAATTGAACTTTATAACTTGTTTTAACCTTCTGTAAGCTGCCCTGAGTAGCTGGCAAGTGGGTAACCTTAGATGTTGAATTAATAAATAAATAGTAAGTAACCAACCAACTTGGGACTCCCTTAAGAAGCTTATATTTTAACTATTATAGTTTGAAACAGATTGTCTTTGAGTACTAACACAGTTTATTCTTGTAAAACATTTTGCAAAATTGGGAGATTATGTCCACCATTAACATTCTCCAGTTCTCCAGTTTTCATTACAAACAATACACTTAACTTATAGAAAGCAACCCCCATCCTGTGCATTTCTTACCTGATGCTGCATTAGTGCTGCAAACTTGACATGCAAATGTGCCGAGAACCAGTAGGTGGGTTTCAGGTGCTGCAGGAGCTCTGACGCGGCTGGGCTCCCTAAAGTGTTGTTCTCCACTTCTGAGCGGAAGAAGGATTTCTTCTTAAGCAGCAACTTCGTGTTTCCGTAATGGTAGATGCTTCTAGGCCAGTCGTGGGACAAAAATACGTCCATAGGCTGCTTGAGCTGTCAACCCGAAACCAAACAACAGAAGTGAAGCGCAACTGTCGCCACTCATGGTAAAGGAAAGACAGTAGGGCAGGTGCAAACAACCAGATGTTCTGGATCACAACTCCCATCAGCCTCAGCCAAAAGATAAGATCATAAATCTCCCACCAATCTTTAAAGACAGTTTTATTTCACTGGACTTTGAGTCCTAGCAAAGTTTTATTGGTGTCTACCTAGAGGGATGGTTGATTTGTTGTTACTAATTTTGATTTACTTCTATTGTTGCACTGATAATTTTGCTTTGCAGTTATCCGGCTGCAGTCTTTTGAGTCGGGCAGGCTACAGAAGCTGCAAAATCAGTCAATCCGAGGAGCTGTAGCCCCAGATATATTGAGGATATCAGACTGCCCACCTTAGTAGCAGATGATGTTGATGAACATTTAGGGAGAAGGGGAACATATTACATCTCACTGGGATTTGCTAAATATAAACTAGATTTGCACAGAGCATTTCACATTAAGCCAATATGATCCCAGCTTAGCTGCTGAACAGCCATTATGGTTTGTAAAGTATTGGGTTATCATGTGGTATGTACTCAGCGAACTATGGTTTATTCAATAAATTATGGTTAAGCAAACCATGATTGGGCATGAAGTACAAACAGAGTTACAGAGATAATTTTTAAAAAGAGAACTCTATAACCAGTCCAGATTTAATGCTGGGGCCTTGCAACAATTAGAAGTCATATTCACCAGGACACAAAGATATGTCTGAGACCTAACCCAGCTTTCAATTCTTCCATCACAGAGAGCTACACATGCCTGTGTGGACCTCAGAGGAGAAGGAAGATTGGTGGTAGAGGTATGCTGGTCTGACTGTGGTAAAGATTTGATTTGATTTGGTGCTGGAAGATTACAGAGGTGAACCTCAAAAAATCTGCCTGGTATAAAAAGTTCTGTCTGGGATGTTCTATGTAGAGAAAAGATGACTTAGGGAAGACATGATAGCCATTGTCACATACATATATGGAACCTAGAGAAAATAGTCAAGACCTATTTTCCAGGACCACAGGAACAGTCTGTCTCTGGAGGTTGTGAGTGACCCATCTCTGGAGGCTTTTATGAAGAGGGTGGACAACCACCTCTCCTACAGAGGTTGGACTAAATGATTCTTGTGGGCCCTTCCAACTCTATAATTCTGTTGTGCAATGGCCCTCCTTTACAGCACCTCCTACTTCACTTTACATGGTTGGGATCAATATGAAGAAGAGCCCAATGCACAGACAAGATGATATTTAAATTTACCTGTTTGAGCTTGAAAACTTCAATATTTCTTACATGATAAATGCTTCGTATTGTTTGCTGGTTGTAAGGAGGATACTCAAAGTGACCTGAAACAAATTAAGAAACAGCGACTTGAAACAGTTACATCAAGAAATCACACCAGCTAGTTGACTTTAGCTCACCTTGAAAGACAGGCCCTGGTTAATACGTGCATGGGAAGTCCAGGGCTGTAGGCTAAACTATCAACTTAAAAATAAAATTCTAGAAAGCAGTAATGGTAAGTCACCTCCATATCATGTCAAAAAAATTGCAAAGATGAATCTATGTAAGTTTGCGAAAGTTGAGTTTAATTCAAATGAGACATGACTTTAACAGAAAGACCTGCCAGGCTGAAAATTGTGCTATACTTTGGGTCATCTCTCTGGCTTCAACAAGAACTGAAGAGTTAGCTCTTGCATAGTCAGAGGAAGACAATCTGATATCAGATTTGTCTGTTACCAAAATATGGGACGCATACAAACAGGACCACCCAGTCAAAAGAGAGGGCCACAAAGCCTACTGCATAGCTTTGGTGGAAGAAAGAGGAGCAAGAATCTAAATGTTGATTTTGCTACCATTAAAACTGGCCTTTGATACATAAGTCACTAGAATTCTTTCATAATGTCTCCTTAGCTTTTCTGTAATAAAACCACCTGATCAGAAGTTCCTGGGTTCTTGTGCGTCTGCTTTATTAGTTCCAATCTAGCCCTCCAGCAGTAGCCTGAGAGGGACCTTTGAGATTATGTGCTGATGGGAGAATGTCATTTATATCTTACCAACTAAGCTATGATTCCTGGGACTAATGCCAGAGCTCCCATCTCTGCGAGATAGTAGGTAGGACTGAATTATATCTCTGAATATCAAAATGCAAGCCTGCCTATTTTAATGGCTAGATAAACAGCATCATGGACATTACATGTCAAAACCGTGTCAGGATAGTTCCACTTTAGCACTTGGTAGAAAACATCCAAATTCCATCTATTCCATTTGTATTCCTAGTTTTCTCCCAAATGCTTGATATGAAATCCCCCCACTGCCATTTATACCCTATGAAGTAGGCAGGGATGATTCTGACTGACCCAAAGCTCACTGGCCTGGCAAGTGAGGAATCTGAGGATTGTTTGCCCAGTTTTAATCTGGCATTCAGCCACAACATCACGCTGGCTCTACAGAAACTTAGCATGTAAAACTTCATATGCATTAAAAAGTGAGCTTAGAAGAGCTTTTCTACTAAAAAGGCAGAATGTTTTGTTGTCAAATTTTTGCTTCAAATGGCACAGTTCAAAATGTTGCAGTGAGTTGCTTTGCCCCAGATTCTTGTAGAAGAAATAGGAAAACAACAGTCCTCCATTTGTTTTGGATCTAAACTCCCACAATTTCTTGCTATTGGCCATGCTTCTTGGGACACCTAGAGGACATCGGGTTGCTTCTCCCTTTCTTAGATAATTGAACAGTTTTCATGTACATGGGATAGACGTTTTTCAACAGATGTCAGTTCTCCATAACATATGAACATGCAAAGTGGTGTTAGTGAAAGAACCCAAGATCACACTGTAGTTTCAGATCCTAGCTTGATAACCAGCTTCCCATGACATTTGAGCAATCCTAAACTCATATATCAATAGCAATAAAAGCAGCAAAAAGCACTACAACCAAGCCACCCACATTTCAATGGCATATTTGTTTAAAACAAGAGCTTGCAGGATTACCCACACATACCTCTTCTGTAGTCATGAGCTTTGAAAATGCCAGAGAGGCCACCAATTCTCACCCCACGGTACTTTACAACTCCAGCATAACCTGCAGGGAGTAATGAACATAACCTTGACACAGAGATGCAAGAAACGTTACCTAGACAAAAGGGTCTGAAACAATTTTAAGTCCAGAGGAACGAGATAACCTTTGGAAGCAGCTCAGGTGGATGCCTTCCTAATTCACCGAACTATGAGGAGGAGGAGAAGGTACAATACAATGAGGCTTGCAAGATTCTGTTATTATAGCCAATTTCAATTAAAAGTAGTTTTAGTCTTTCTGTGGAGTTGACTTCCCAGTCTGGACTATCTAGTGAGGCTGACTTAACCTGAAAAGGGCACATGAGTTAAGCATAAGCTGGACTGATATTATCTGTAAAAGTCACTTTCAGTATATAACAGTGTTTTTCAACCTTGACCATTTTAGGATGTGTGGACTTCAACTCCCAGAATTCTCCACCCAGCAACCCTGCTCTAATTCACATGTTGCACTAAGCCCAAATATGGTTTGTTTGACTGAGGCTTCAATCAAGCTCTTGACGTCAGAGTACCCAAAACCAAATTTCTTGTAGAGGCTTCTCTAACCTGATTTATTAAAAGGAAAAAGGGAACAAAAATCTCAATAGAGAAGATCCACTACCAAGGTGAATGTTAAGTTAAATTCAGTATTTAGATTCCAAATTTCCTGAATCCAAATTTGTTAAAAAATTTAAAGGCTTGAAAAGCAGGGATTAGCTGATGTGGTGAATAAATATGGCCTTGAAGGACAGAGAAAATATCTGTTCAATCAAGGCATGATCATATAAATGAGACTTGAAATCAGGCTCAAAACTTCTTAAAAGGATCCATAACAATTAAGATCTAGCATAGAAAACAATTAAGATATAAAACGCTGGAATAAAAACTGTTTCAACCTCCTGAATCGAACTGCTGCAGTTAAAATGATGTCCCCTTCTAAACTTTTTCGGGTCCTCCCAGTAGAGATTCCCCCCTCTCCAGTTTTTCACAAAATGACAAAAGAAAATGAAAACCTGTCGTTCAATTTAAAACATCCAAACATCAACTGAAGGATCCTCTCTACTTCTCATTATAGTCTGGATGTGAATGAAGAGGTATGCCACACTTATCCAAGATATAACCTCTTAAACCGATGATATATCCAGGTTTTTACCCTCAATATAGAATTGGCTGAATACAAATGCAGAAATTGGAGGGCGTATTTATTTAACTGAATTTCCAGGCGAGTTCCACAGATCCACCCCTCCCAATTTTTTTTAATTGTTAGTTTTTATGATGTGTTTTTATGACGATGTTGTATGAGATGGGCAGCTATATAAATATGATAAATAAATAAATAAATAACACACTGAACGTAGGAAATCTAGGCAGAAGAACCACACTGTCTCTTTTATGTGGGGTTCCACCCCTTCTCCATTTCTACATCAAGCATTTGAAACTATCAAGTCAGAAAGCAAAAGGCAATACCAAGATAGTAGATGTTTGGAGCCACCCATCCGCCGTACGGTAACTCTTGCAAGTGATTGGAGGCCTCGTGGTTGCCCCCAATGAAGATAGTCAGGACAGGCGCTTTCTTCTCTCCAGAGTAATACCTAGGAAAGCACAGTTGGAACTCTGAGCTGTCATGGGCATTAAAGATCCAGGATTTTTCTTCTTTGATATTCTCTACTCAGGGGAAGTCACAGGGCCACTATTAATTAACCCTTTCAGTAGGACCTAAAAGAGAGGGAGTTGTCAAGGAAGCATGGCTCTGGTGCCCCTTTCTCACATGGAGGTGAAACTTGGCTCATGATGGTAAAGTCCAGCAGCCTTACAAACCCTTCCACCTGGTCCCAAAACTGGCGTTTTAACCTTCTGCCCAAGGATAATGAATGTCCCCCCTCCCCCACTCCAGGCTGATCTCTGCACACCCCCAAATGCAAAACTGACAGAAGGAAAGTGGAGAACTGGATATAAAGCTACAGCTGCACTAGTCCAATAAAAGATGGTGCATTTGTTTATTTTTATCATTCATTGGTCAGTAGTGGCATTTTTAAAAAATGAAAGGCTGTGGAAGGCTATGATTGCTGGTTGTGTTTTAACTGTGTGCGCCACTCAGAGTCACATGCAACTGAGATGGGCTGCCATATAAATAAAATAAAATAAAATAAAATAAAATAAAATAAAGGAGGGGAGCAGTACTTTCTTATCCAGTAATCCCATACAGCCAGTTTGATGTAGTGGTTTAAGGCAGGGTTCCTCAACCTCAGCAACTTTAAGATGGGTGGACTTCAACTCCCAGATGGGAGTTGAAGTCCACCCATCTTAAAGTTGCTGAGGTTGAGGAACTGTGATGGAATGGAATTATGAAGGCCAAGCTCAGGGAAATAAATATTTTCTTAGCTCACCAGAACCGCGTGGGAGGAACAAGAGGATGAGACTGGCACCTCCCTGAGGAATTCACACTGTTGTGGCTGGAGGACTTTGGGAACTGGGGTTTTAGTCTGGGAAGATTCTTGCTAGAGGTTGTAGCTAATAAACATAGCTGGACTGAATTGGCATTGTCTCTTGGAGTTCCTTGGGCTAGCCCTGACAGGAACCCTGGTTTAAGGCATCAGGCTAGAAACTGGGAGGGTGTGAGTTCTAGTCCTGCCTTAGGCACAAAGCCAGCTGGGTGACCTTGGGCCAGTCCCTCTCTCTCAGCCCTGGGAAGGAAGCCACGGCAAACCACTTCCGAAATCTTGCCAAGAAATCTGCAGGGCCTAGTCCAGGCAGTCACCAGAAGTCCACACTGACTCCAAGGCCCCCAACCCAAGCCGTGCATCTCCAGGTGGCGGGCGTATGGTTTGCGTTGGCCCAGCATTTCAGTCCCAAGCCTGCCTCTCAGGGAGCCCCATGGGCTCTTGTGGGCCCTTGCAGCGGGCGCTTCCCTTCCCCAGGCGAAGAGCCCCGCTTAAGGACCCGGAGGCACATCCTCAGAGCGCCCGCCGGATGGGCAGCAGAGCAGCCGGCCCTCCGCGGGCGCCCCGCAACACCTCGTCGCCTACCGCGGATCCGCCGCCCCCCCGATTCCGGTTTCCCCACTCACTTCGCGAAGCCTCCCAGCTGCCGGTACTTGGGGGGCACCGCCATGCAGCGCAGGTCGCCCACGTCGCGCACGGCCTGGAAGTCCCCGGCGCAGAGCAGCAGGTCCGGGCAGGCGCGGCCGTGGCGCTGCTCCAGCAGCTGCAGCGTCTCGTACAGCTTGTCCAGCGCGCCATGGCAGCAGCCGGCCACCGCCACCTTCATCGTCCCGGCCGGCGCATGCGCCCTGCCGTCGTCCGGCCTGGCTGACGCAGGCGCCGCCGGAGCCAACCGCCGCCGCTCGGGCGTCTGCCCATGCGCCCGCGGAGGTGGGGCAGGCGGGGCGGCCCGCGTAGGCCGCTGCCAGCCGGGCGCGGGCAGACCTGGAGCGTGGGGTTGTTTTTCTTCCGTCGGCTTCGTCCTTCCTGCTCTGGAGCCCATTTTCGGACTGATTCCCATCGAAACGCACGTGGAAACGAGAGATTCAAGAGAGCAACCGAACTCCATTTAAACAGACGCTGCAGCCGTCCCGTTCCATCTAGTGTTTCTCAACCTTGGGCGCTTGAAGATGGATGGACTTCAACTCCCAGAATTCCCCAGCCAGCCATGCTGGCTGGGGAATTCTGGGAGTTGAAGTCCACCCATCTTCAAGCGCCCAAGGTTGAGAAACACTGTATGGAAAACTCACTTTCAAAACCAAGCCCTGTCTTCTAGGGACATTTTAGGGCGTATTTTGTTTTCATAACAATGTATATATAGATGGCTGCCCCAGATGGGAGGAATAGATCCATAGGCGGTAACTCTGACCTGTTTGCAACTCAGCCCGTAAACCTGTCATCAAGACGTAATGAAGAGGATTATTAAACTGGAAGTAATGTATATAAGATTAGCAGAAGGGTGTGGGCCTGTTAGGGAGTTGGGCTCTCGCCAGGGGACCCATGACCGAGATTGTCAGTGGGTAAAGCCGAACGAAAGCAGACGAAAGGGTTGGCGTTTCCCGGCTTTGCAAAGCAATAAAAACGTCTGCTCCTGAATTTGGAGGAATTCTTAAGCCCCACTTAAGTCAGTTTCCCCTCAGGTTGTTGATTGCACCATCGCCAGGCCTCGACTGCCAAGTGTTCCCTTCCCTCTCTCACGAGGTCAGTTGCATAACCTGTAGGAAAATACCAGAATGAAATTGCCCAAACCTATTACTGAACCCAAATTAGCCACACCTTTCCAAGCAGTGCAGATGAACATGGAAGAGGAGCGACTGCGGCTGCTGTCACTGCCTAGGTGCCTCCAGTAGCAGCTAATAACCTGTGAGGTCTGTGAAGGGGACCTTGTATTCACCATCAAACAACCCTTCCTCTCATTCCTCCTGAGTATGGAGTTGCTCCTGGCGCAGGAGCGGAAAATGCCGGATCTGGTTATACCTTGGCAAGGTCCCTAAACCGTAAGGAAATGGCCATATGCTTCTGCTTGTTGATCTGCTTTTCTTGGATGCCATGTTTCACTCCAGGTATGTGGCTGTGGCCCCAGTTCAGACCCTTAAGGCGAAGCGAATGACTAAAGTAAGATTTCTAGGAGGACAGACTCAGAGCAAAAAGAGGCAGATTATTTTTGTCCAGAGTTGCAGAAGTTCAACAGATGGGGCTAAGTAGCTGAGTTCAGTAGAAACTGGATGCGGAGAACAGGCAATGCCAATTCAGCTTTCCTAATGGAAGAAAGTTACAGATCCTGTCACAAAATCAGTCCCTTCCTGGGGGTTGCCCCAAATGATCTTTTTCAGCAACCCGATTTAGAGAAGAGGAAAACCTTTTAGGTGATGCTGGTTTTTTTCAGTCTGGAAACCCTTTGAACAAAATTATTGTGCAAAGCTGCTAACATCTTCATGTTGAGAAACAGGTATTTCTAAAATGTCACTCAAGTAGGATTGCCTGTTTTACCAAAGAAAAGAGCAACCTGAAAAATTGATAGAGTGAACATTTCAGCAGGTTTATGCTAGGTATGGTTAAATCTAGACTCATTCTGCCAACAGCTAGGGAGAAAATCACAGGAATTAGCCTTCATGTATAATGTAGCAGTGATGGAGAACAATGCTTGTACTGTAATATCATACCCTGTAATATCTGTGGTGGAGGAGAAGTGGGATATATTAAAAATCTCAACCTTGGCAACTTTAAGATGTCTGGACTTCAACTCCCAGAATTCCCCAGCCAGCATGCTGGTTGGGGAATTCTGGGAATTGAAGTCCAGGCATCTTACAGTTGCTAGGTTTGAGAAACACTGCATTGGGAAGATTGTGATTTTGGTGCAGGAAAGAGGGGATACAATGGGATTAGAGAGAATTATCTTTCAGTGTTTGTGTCGTGTTTGATGCTGGATTCAATCTGGAAGCATCAGCCCAAGGCTGCCTAGAGTCATTTTGGAGCTGGGTGGCCTCAATTAATAAATAAATAATAAACAAGACTGCTTTCTGTAAGCCCAAAAGTGTAATGGGCAAAGCCAGCCGCATTATTCCAGTATACAGGACAGGAAATAGACAACTCGTGCTCCTCGTTCTTGGCAATAGGAAGAATATCAACAATAATAAACTGCAAATAACGTGTTGCCCTTTTATGAAATCAGAAACATGCTGCTTCTGACAGCTGTCTTTTTCTACCTAATACTAGGGACAGTCTCATTCTTTGGCAAATATGGCTATGGCTGAGAAGTTTCACCTCTGAAATCATTCCAGTCCCACTATTCAGGCAGACTTCAGTGGTCAGCTTGTCCAGTGGGTTTTAGTCTCCTAAACTACTAGCCTGCTGCCCTCAAATATAATGAAAGGGGTCATTTCATTGCAAATATTGAAGCAAGCTGTGGCAAAGGTCTTTAGCTTAACAGTAGGGTTTATATCAGTGTTTCTCAACCTTGGGAATTTTAAGATATATGGACCTCAACTCCCAGAATTCCCCAGCCAGAACCATATAAGAACCATAAGTCCCACCCAGTCAGGCAGAGAGGGCATGTTGTGGACCCCGTCAGCAAGAGAATGTTGGCTGGTGGGATTCAGAAGGAGAGCCTTCTCAGCCGTTGGAATATTCTCCTCCCTGAGGTGTGGCGGCCTCCTACCCTCCCGGCTTTACGGAAAGGGCTAAAGACCTGGCTCTGCCAACTTGCATGGGGCAATAAGAGTTTTAATCAATCCTGGGGGTGGCTGGTGCCCTGATGTCACTCCTGAGTTATTCGCCAATACCATCATTCTTGGAATTAATTTATTATTTTTAAGATTATTTTTATATTGTATTTTAATTGATCTCCTGTCAGGCCTAGCCCAAGGAACTCCAAGAGACCATGTAAATTCAGTCCAGCTATGTTTATTAGCTACAACCTCTAGCAAGAATCTTTCTAGACTGAAACCCCAGCTCTCAAGTAATGCCAGCCACAACATTGTGAATTCCTCAGGGAGGTGCCAGTCTCATCCTCATGTATCTCCCACGCTCCTCAGGAGATGTAAGAAAATGTTTTTCTCTCTGAGCCTAGCCTTCATAATTCCATTCCATCACATCTCCTTTGTAAACTGCCCAGAGTCGCTTTTCAATGAGATGGGAGGTGACAAGTTTGATATACGTATATATATATATATATATATATATATATATATATATATATATATATAATAAACAAACAAACAAACAAATAAATTGCATATGCTTAGGTATATATGTACATATATATATGTACTTTTATGTACATATATTCTTATGTATAGGCTATAGGGCTGCCTTCCCCAAGCGATTGTCCTTGAGTTGTGGTTGGGGCTGAAATATTCAGAGCTCCTGAATTAATCAGTTGCTATAGAGTAGCGTCTGGGAAGCAGTTCCACATTTTGGGGTATTTCTGTACCAGAGGCCTGGCTGGGTTATTCCCTCTTTCCAAAGAAAGCTGAGAAATGTAATTTCTGAGTTGGATGGCATATGTGAATGTTTTGTAAATATGGATCCTCTGTTTGGGGACATGTTTTCTCTTTTTTGGAAATGGCTAAGCGGCCCTTATTATGGTGAGCAGGGTAAGGATTGCTACCAACAGGGCTGGCATATGTGGATGGCAACTATCTGCTCAGTCACTAGATGGCAGCAAAAAGGTACAGAAAAAGCTAATGCCTTTGGTGCCATCTAGTGGTCATGCAGATGTTTCAGATATGCAAGCCCTACCAACAGAATCCTTAGCATCCACCGCAAATCACAAACACTAAGAATCTTTGGGGACAAACTATGATGCGTGCATGCAACCCCATTTTAATTGGCTAGGGCAAGTTGAAGGATATAAACAAGCCATAGTTATACTGCATAAGCTATGGTTTAACACAATGTTTGAATATGGTCACTGACTTCAGAAGGACGCACTCATGCGTAACAGAATTGCCATCTTAAGTAAACGTAAAAGGGATGCATTTCCTTACGTAGGAGCTCATAAAACATGTGCTCAGAAAATGCAAAATTCTCACACCAGGAATACAACTTGAGGGAAAATATGTGAACTATGGACAAACATGCATTTATAAGTTTAAACAAAACTGAACTGACACAAAGGCTTCCCCATTCTTAATTAATGTACAAGATCTGGTAATAGTCTTTTTTTTCTAACCTGCATCTTGTAAAACAAATATTGTGCTACGTACCATTTAATTTGAGTTCCGTTTTATTAAAAGCACAATCTGGGGTATATCTGCTAAGAAGTAAATCCCATCGAGTCCCATGATGCTTACTCCTAGGTAAGTTAGCATAGTCTTTCAGCTTAACTAGTAAACTCTTCTGAGCAGTTAGTGTTAATAATTATACCTACATCTGTCATTGATTGTCATAAAGGATTTGATTTGATTTCATAATAATAACCTCAGTGCCCCTAATCCATGAGATAACTTCTCGTTTTCTCTCTTTGTATGTCACTTTGGTGATCCCGACATAAAGCTGCAATATTGGGAGCCCCTCAGAATATTACAATTCTGTCCACCAATATGAAGCACTTTCTGATCTGGAGCCCAGTTGCAGAGATTGTACCTGGCAAGGTCATAAAATATTCGGTCGAGTTTCAAGGGTAAGTTCTTTCATCTTGAATACTGGTTGCCTACAGACGAACCAGCATAACTGATTCTAAATACGTGCTCCTACACTTCTTCACCTTATACCAACCAAATATGTTGGACTAAGGTACTACTAATTATACCAGCTGGAAGTATTAGAAATTACAGTCCAACAAATCTGGATTACTAGATCAGGGACAGCTCTAACTTTTGCTATACTCAGTAGTTAATAGGAGACACCACAGAGGTTTATGGAACTATGTATGCTGTGAAGAACCTGAATAGGGCGAATTGTTCTGTTTCTTCTTGTACTCATACTAGATGGTTGTCTAGCAGGACATTCAAGAGAAATAAAAGGAAATGCTTCATGTGGTGCAAAGTTAATCAGTGAAATTTGGTTCCATGAGGTATAGTTGAGGGCCACCAACTTTAAAAAAGGGTTCAGCAAAGGAGTGTAGACTAAGGCCTTTTCTTCACTAACAGTTTACATCCAAATGGCTTGGCAATCCCATGTTCCCCCTTGATCACACAATGCTGACCTTATTGTGTTTTCCATCTATATTTTTAAGAAGGGTTATATACCAGTCTTTATGTAGTGCTTTACTTTTCCATAGTCATTATTGGCCATTGTTTGAAAAAGAATGTTGACTGGTTAAGCCTTTAGTCCGATCCAGAAGGCTGTACTACTAGGAAGGCTGGCTACCAGGGTGAGATAACTTTTTCCATTGGGCATTTTCGGAGTAGGAAGGACGGGAAGCTGGGAAGGATGGAAAAATGTGTAACACAAAACCACAAAACCAGTAGTAGCATCCTTTGTCACTTCTACCCGTGCAGTAAGTTCAGAAAAATCCACTGAGAGAAATTTGAAAGAAATTCTCAAGCACCTTGACAATAAGGTAGAAAAATAGGAGCCTTTTTGACCGAAGGAAGTTTCTTAGAAACTGCAAGGCAGATTTTTACACAAGATTAGCAGAAGTACCCTGTGTGTGCATGGAAGATGGGTTGACCAGTTCCAAAAGTTGAACTTCTTCAAAATTCCCCAATCATGATTCAAGCGCAGTAAAATAAGATGGCAAAATCCTGAAAAATAACTGTATCACTTTAGACTGCTGGATATACCTTAAGAACCAAACTGCAATGACAAAACCATCTGGGAGAAAATTCTAAACTAGGTCCCTATCTACTAATCTTGTTTTCTACTTTGAAGGAGTTTAAGAATAGCATTTAGAATGTTCTATCTGCTGCTTAGAGTAATGAAATCTCTTTTCCGGCCTCAAAACTTTGCCATGGCATTCTGTTGCATGTATAGACAAGCTAGGCATGCAATGGTATTGCAACAAATTAGCACATGCGTGGTTGGACCTGCAACCCCTGCCAGATTTGTTTGCCTTTGGGCTTCATCACATTGTAATGTAGATGTGTGGTTGCTGGTTGGGACTGAAGAAATGCTTGTATCCAGAAGGGAGATTCACCTACCATCTTTATGTTCTGCTTTCCTCTGTGACATGAACAACCAAAGTAACTGTGGAACATGTGAAAGCACAGTTAGATTATCATCACTAGGAGGTACTTTGGGCCATCCACAGCAGTGTACTTTCAACAGCTACACTCCCTAGATTTTGGTTAAATAAAGCATGGCTTAGTGTGACATGGGAACAAGAGTTATGCGTTCTTTGAAAATGATTGGGAAAAAGTATTTTGAACCTCATACAAGCACAGCACTACTACTACTACTACTACTACTACTACTACTACTATTATTATTATTATTATTATTATTATTATTATTATTATTATTATTTCCTGCATGAGCCTGAAATAAGATGCAGTTGCTTTAAAAAGTGGATTCATTCTCATCTGTTGACCACTTCTGCTAGTTATGGATCACTGAATTGATTTCAGTCACAGTTAAGATCGTCCTATATAGATAGCATTAATCTAATGTTACTTTGCAATAACTTGTTCAATCTGCACAGCTTGTAAATCTCTTTCTTTTTTCTTGGTGGTGCTTTAAAAGATCTGTTAAGATAAAATGAACTTTTTAAAGTTGATTAATTAAAGTTAATGTGACTCTGAAAGCAGCTGCAGGTTTTCTTTTTCAGGGTTGTCTGGAAGTCCCTCAAAAGGGAAACTGTAAGAGAAGCTTTAATGAACAGCAGAGACCACTCATGCATGGTTCAAAGTAATTCTTTCTAATCAGTTTGAAAGGGTTACTGGTTGCACAGCCTTGCAGGGACCCTTAGACTGAGTACACATGTGGATTAAAGTTTAGACTTCTTTTTTATCAAATAACAACAGTAATAATAATAAATAAAACTTCTAGCTGAAGGATGCGAATCTTGTGGTCTTCCAGATATAGCAAAATGAGAACTTCCAGCAGCCCTAGCTAGCATTAACTAGGGTTAATTAATTAGTTTATTATTTAAATTATTTAATGCAATTTAAATTCAAATAAATTATTTAATTAGCATCCATTAGGTTTAATTAATTAGTGAGAAATTAAATCTGGGAATTGTAATTCAGCTATATTTATTTATTTATTTATTAAATTTGTATGCTGCCCAACTCCCAACAACTCTGGGTGGCTCACAAGTGAAAACATATATTAAAATAAAAAATCTGGAGGGCCCTGACTTCCTTTTTCTTCCATTAGATCCACCAACTAGAGCCAGTTACAAGATGCAAGCTGAAAGTAATATGGTGATTCAGGAAACAAGAGTTACTGCAGATAATTCCAGCATACTTTGAGCCACCCTCCCCTACTAGGGATTAGGGATTCTAACAGCCTAAAGATTGTTAAAGTGTTAACCATTTGGAATCAGATCTTGCTGGTTGGCTGCACATGATCCACTCATCAGTTGATCTATCCATTTTTGAACTTTTGAACATGAATCCAGGGATACCTTATCTCAGAGCTGCATTGAAGTTACAAATTTTAAGCAGGCTATCAAGGAAATAATGTTGCTTATGAACTGGCCCTTGCTATTTTATTTATTATATTTACTGTATATGTCACCAAATCAAATGACTCATGGTTTTTGTTTTTGTTTTTGAGGAAATGTGATGAAGGTCTGATCTTTTCTACAAAGAAGCTGACATTGCTGGCTTTTTCCTAAATATGTCTAGGGAATATGAGAGAGACTATGCCAATGACAGCTGGATTCCCATTGCAGAATGTACAGACGTTAGTGTTACTCAGTGTGATATCACAGAAGACATATCTGCTACTGTGCCATATAATCTCCGGGTTAGAGCATCTATGGGGACACAGGCCTCCCCATGGGCCACTCTCAATGGCTTCTTCAATCGTGTCACAAGTAAGTCCATCCCTTTCCGTTCCTTGTTAGGAAATCTCACAACCCAGCCCCTGTCTGAATGAGTTCAGTCTTGAGCCTTGTTTTGTTGAAATCAGATCTAGCCTCAACACCTGGCAACAGGGGACAGCTGCGAAGATGCCACTTCCCAGAGAAGGACCACCACCCTGATGTCTGTTTGCAACAGCCATTCTGAGCTGCTCTTTAATATTTCCCACAGTGACCAAAAGCATGTTATTCTTCCAAGGCATTGGTGACATTCAAAACAACAGCTCAAGGTGATCTATCATTGTCACCATAAAGCGATACCCACAGGGTATGGTCAGAAAAGTCAAGATAGTGACCATGACGGTGTGATTGAAGCGCCACCTGTTTTTTATGTGCAATGCACATAAGAACAGGTGGAGCTTCGATCACACCCTCACAGCCGTCTTCCTGACTTTTTTGATCATACCGTGCAGATGCCTTTGCCACCAGATGAGTTGCGAATGGAGTAGATACCTTGTTGAGGGTTCTATCAAACCATTCTTACCAGTTTGATAAATGTGGGTCTGTAACACTCAACATTTCAGAATCAGATATAATGACCTGATTATTTCAATGTGCCTCTCATAGCACAATTTTTGTTGTTGTTTCTTCCTCACTGCCCTGGCCTATATTCCATCTCTAGCCCTAAGTGGGTAGTTTTCATATGCATCCAATTAACAATTACCTCCAAATAAATATATATTTATGTTTATAGCAAGGGTAGAGAACTTTTTACAGCCCAATTCAGGGAGAGGCCTGAAGGTATGCTGCAGTTTTGAAGGGGCCAGAGTTAACACTGATAGAGCCAACAAAAAAGATACTAAATAATCAAGGGCATAGACCAGTGTTTCTCAACCTTAGCCACTTTAAGAGGTGTGGACTTCAACTTCCAGAATTCCCCAGCCAGCATGGCTGGCTGGGGAATTCTGGGAGTTGAAGTCCACACCTCTTAAAGTGGCCAAGGTTGAGAAACACTGGCATAGACTTTTCTCTACATGCTTACTGAGAAGTAAGTAAGAGCATGGATTGTTCTGCATGATTGCTCAGAAATGACTCTCACTAGATTCAGTGCAGCTTGTTCCCAGGTAAGCATGTATAAGATTATAAATTGCTTATAGGAAATGAAGTAGGTCTGTGGATTATTTTGGATACAGGACAAAAAAGCTGCTTTGGAGTACGCTGGGTCTTCAGCATAGCACTTGTCTGCAACTATTTAAAGCAGCTGCATCGGGAGGGGCAGGACTGTGTGGCTGCTTTCCTGACTGGAGATGAGGCCTGAAACTTGTATTAGGGTTATAATTCAATTGGAAATAATGCAACCTTTCTAAGCCACCATTCACATTCCGATTCAGGAGAATGCTTAGGAACAATAAATCAGAAAAGTCAGCATAACAGACTAAGAACTCTCTTTAATGAAAAGGCAGCTGAAATAATATGTTTTAAGAGCCGGTCTACTCAGTGGAAAGAGGAAAAGACTAATATGGACCATACAGGAAGGAATTCCACAAGGAAGGCACTAGCATGGCAAAGACTCTTAAATTTGCAAGCCTGGTTGCCTGTAACTCTGAGCAAAGGAGTAAAGCCCTTGTTGTAGATCTTAATACTCAGGCAGGCTCATACTGGTCTAGTTTTTTTTCCCCCCAGCAAATTTGCTTCCAAACTCTAAACAGCAAAGCTCACGCTTTGGATTGAATCAAAGTGAATCCTTTGCCACTGCAGCAGTTCAAAAGATGAGTACAGTCTCATCTCAGAGTTGCCCTTGATAGCATCTGGATCCACTAGCTAAATTTCTGAACGACATTCAAAGGCAACATCTACACAATGTTTTGGTGGCAAAGGGCCACACATAACCAATTTGGGATGGGAGGGGTTGGCAGTGGTGGTGGCTGAGAGCCACAAAGTAGGTTTACATATATAGATTGGACTGACTGTAGACGGTTTGGTGTTTTGTTTTTTGTTTTGTATTATTATTATTATTATTATTATTCAGCTATTTTAGAACTTACAATACCATTTTCATGAGTTACTCAACTCAAAATAGCAAGAAACTTGTCATTTTCCAGCAGCAAAGAGGGCCTTGTTGGCCAAAAGAGGTTGCTACCTCCATCCTGCCTAAAGTGCCATTGCAGTTATCTTGTCTAGCTAGAACTAGAGCATGAGTAAGAGATTATTTATTACTACAGAAGGCACCTGGGGGCAAATATGACATTCAAACAACCCAGGAAACATTTCATGTCCAAGCAAGATTGCTAAATGCCTGGCTTTAGTGATAGAACTCAGGTTCCATCCCACTTTAGCCCTAAGGAGTCTCTAATAGAAAAACAAGAATAGGTCAGGAGAAATAGAAGAAACAAAACATGCTCATCTCAGGTATACAGTTACGGGATCATGCCTTAAAAATTCAGCACATTTTATTTATTTATTTATTTATTTATTTATTTATTTATTTATTTATTTAATATGCTGCCCATCTTGCCTCTGAGAAAAAAAATCTCTCTCTAAGACAAAGGATGGTGACTTTTTCTGGGTCCCATGTGTCATCAGATGTTCTTGTGCAATAGCTTCGTGCCTAAAAAGCTCTAAAGAGTTTCCCAAACCAAATAAAACCAGACCTGCCCCAAATCTCATTAGGTTTGGTAATCTTGCAAGATTTCAGTAATTTTGAAGCATTTCTTATTTTAATTTAATAAGGGACTGTGGCATTTTTTGTGAAACCAGGGGATGCCCTGGCACTCACAATGTTGAAGTGATGATACCTGTTATAAAGTGCACCAACACAAGACCCAAGCACCTGTTTTTAGATCCATGTCCTTCCCGGTTGGTCAAAGCCTCCAAGGAGATGTCATACGGTCAGGTCCATGCTGTGGCAAATTCATCCTTGAGAGAGGGCGTGGTTTCCCCTTGAAGGAGACAGTGGTGTAGCTCCTCCCCAAGAATGATCACCTTGAATGATGCAGATTATCTAGACCCTCTTCAGTTGGGTTTCAAGCTTAGACCTAGTATGGAGATAGGATTGGTCATAGTTGTTGATGACCTTTGGCAGAGCTGGGACAGAAGTAGTCACCTATCCTGATTCTTTTTAGACTTAGATTCTTCTCTTAGCAGCTTTCAGTATCATTGACCATGGGACTGGGAAGCATAGTGTTGCAGTGGTTCTCTGGCTTCCTCTGTGGTTGATTGAAATCAGTGTTGACAGAGGAGGAGATGTTGGATCCCAAACCCCTCATCTTTGGAGTACCACAGGACTCAATGCTCTCACCCCACCTGTTCAATGTCTATATGGAAAGGTCATCTTAGACACAGGGTGTGGTATCTTCTGTATGCCTCAATACTCAGTTGTATATCTAGATCCCTGATTGACTAAGTGGTTCTGTCAAAGTCTTGTCCCAGTTTGTGCTGGCACTGAGGTTCTGGATGAGGAGAAACAAGCTTAGGCTCAACCCTAACAAGACCTAGAGTCTCCAGGTTTATGGACCTCTCATTTCTGAGGATTTTCCATTCTTAGTTCTAAATAGGGTCACATTCTCCCAGGTGGAACCAGAACAGTATCCTCCCAGAGATCCAAACAACCCTGACGCTGCTCTCTTTTAGACAAACCTTAAAAGAACTTGCTGATTCCCCAGGTACTGAGCTAAGGTATGGTGTGGGCTGATGGGGCGGGGAGTGTAGTTTTTCTGTTATTGTCTGTTGTCTCCCTGTTTGGCCATCTTTTCCTTTTTTACAGTTTTGATTATTGTACCAACCCTTTATGTTTCTCATTTGTATACCACCCATAGTCACTCTCAGTGGGAAGCCAAAAAAATGTGATTAAGACAATAAATGAATTGTTAGCCCAGAAAGCTTTCAGGTGAACGGGAAGGTGTGAACATTCAAATATATAAATAATATATGATGACGCTGCTTCTTAATTTCACACTTTTTAGGGTTTTTTACCCATTTTACCCTTAATTTAAATCTTGATTTCTATCTTCTTTGTAATGTTTAACTTCTGTAAACCGCCTAGGGTCCATCCGGTTTCAGGCAGTTAGATAAACTGTACTAATTAATTAATTAAGACTGCCACATACTGAATATGGATCCCTTTTCTTTTTTATAGCATCCCTCATTCCGCCAATGTTGACTGTCACTGCTGATGGATATCACTTGCTAGCAGAACTAGAACATCTAGGGCCTGCCTTTGAATTTTGGATATTTTACTGGAAGAAAGGCCCAGAGCCTACGGTAAGTTCTGAACTTGTTTCTGACCTGCAAATGTTCATTTGGATGGGTTGGAAGGCAGGAAAGTTTCCTTACTGGGCAAGGTTGAATCATTGGGCCATCCTGAAGCTCTGACAGAAACTCTGGACATTGTTAACAGCGTAGCACTGCAGTGACTCATCCTCCCTTCTTCGTGGTTTCCTGTCATAAAGTAGACAGGGAAGTAGAAACATGGGATCATTTTGGTTCCTGCGTGTGGCAATTCAGCCATCCTGTTTGGAAACATGAGCATGTTCACCTATTGCAACCAATATTAAAACTTGGTTTTGAATCCCACTGCAATTGCAGTGTCTTAATTTTTTTTTCCATTTGTAGTATATTGCCTAAGTGGAATAAAAATATTAATAATAAGAAAACACACCCTGACAATCAAAGTATGAGTAGTGATGTTTGCATAGATTTTCCCAGTTGTAACATGGCTATGAAAGCTGGACTGTCAAAAAGGCTGAAGAAAAACGTATGTCTCTGAACTGTGGGGCTGAAGAAAATTGCTAAGGGTATCTTAGACTGCAAGAAGAACAAATAATTAAACATCAGATATAGTAAAACTATGCAGCTCCTGGGAAGCATTAATAAGGAAGCTGAATGTTAAATATTTTGGACAAAAGATGCAAAGGAGAGAGTCATTAGAGAAGAGCCTGAGTTTGGAAAGATCAAAGGCAATTAAAAAAAGACAATAGAAGACAACATGACTAGATAGTATCACTGATGACACAAAGAGGAGGTTAAAGGAACTCATGATCATCCTGGCAAACTGACATCCATCAAGACATAAGGAGTTAGGAGCCACTGAACCATCAAAGAAAAACAACAGTGCATAAATATTAGTACTTCTATGTAATAGGCGTTTTTATTAGTTGAAATGCAGGAAAAGGCCTTTTTCCTTGCAGTGCCCAAGGTTAGCTGGGTTGCCTGGTCAAAGAAGCCTCTGATGCCCAGCTTCTCTCTCATTGGGGCCTATTGACCATATTTGCCAGGGCGTTCTCTGAAGAAAGTCCAGCCGTGCTTTTAATTTCTCACAGTGCCCCAAAGGAATGCTAGGTTTGGAGGATTCTAGGAGAATTGAAGAGAAACTAAAACCAGCTACTTGGTGCTATTCGTAATGCTGGACAAGAAAGAAACGATTTGGTGGGAGGGAGGGCCATGACAATTAGCAGCAGTGGCCCTTGCCAAATTCCCAAGTTGTGAAACTGCCTACTTTAGAAAGGCCGACTTTATTGGTATTTCAGCATGGTGCTAAACATTTCTGATAGGCTGCATTTTTTGTACGTGGTTTAGGCTTGTTCTTTTGTTTTTATGTGTTGCTCCTCTGTGATTATCAATCTTTGGTTTTAGTCTGCTCCTTTGTTTCTTTTAACTGTTTTACTGATTGCAAATTGCAAATCAATAAAGCAGTATATTGCACTACAGAATGATTTAACTTCCCAGAACTGCTTAATTGGCTATCAGACCTAAGTGGCATGCAGCAGTTTTGTAACCTGAATTTGCCTACCATTCCAGTATATATTTTCCTCACTCCTTGTTATCGTTCCAAGCCTCCAGGTTGAATCTCAAAATCAAAATATATAAAAACAGTTCAGTGTGTAAGTACCTGAAATTCAAAACCACTTGCCTTTCCTTTAGATTTTGGTGGCATCCTGCACAAATACAGTGTGGTGGTTTTTCTGGTTTTTCTTGTGATTGTGGCTGAGGAAAGGCAAACCAATCCAGTTAAGCAGATTATTTAACCTAACACGTGGAAATTCCCTTCAGCCTGGATTTGTTTTTCACTCCATATTTTGTGCAACTAGGTTTACCGCAAAGTGGTGAGAGAGAGCACCACCACTGTGCATCTGGAGACTATGGAGGCTGGAGCTGAATATTGTGTGAAAGCTCAGACTTATGTGGAGGCTATCAACAGGAGCAGCAATTTCAGCGAGGTGCAGTGTGTGACCCCGGAAGGTGAGAACAAGGTGGATAAAATGCGTGGACTGGGTTTGCAGATTTGGCTAAGCTGTTGGTCATATCCACTCACCAGAGGGAGCAGAACCAAAAGACTTGAACCATTGGCAGAGATGGGAATGGGGGGGAGTTTAAAGGGTAAAATTGGTGTATTATTATTGTATTAAGCTTCACAAGGCCTTAAAGAGTCCATTGCACCCCTTAAAACCCCATCTTGCTCCCCAAATTGGGCCACTTTCCCCCTTTTGAGGGATCTAAGGGGCAAAATCAGTAATTTACCTCTCTTAATTCCCTCCAACAACTTTCTCAAATGGAGAAAAAAGCAAAATATGTTGCAGCCACTCTTTCCAACAATATTACATTGATGTTTGTCTGCTACCTGGCCCCTGGGCAAGGAACAAAAACGAACTGAAGACTCTAGGCCATCCATTTGCTAACACATAGTTGGTTTACTAAATGAACTATATTTGGTTTGTAAGGCTAGTCATCAATCATGGTTTGCAAAGCACAATCGTTGGGTTTAGTAGATCCAGTTATAAAGTTGAGGGGGAGTTTATAGGCTCTTTCAAATAAACGATGGAATCATAGATTTGTATGGGGCCTTCATAGTTATCTAGTCCTACCTATTCAAGTTAGGAAATTCACAAGTAAAACATCTTAGCAAACAGTTGCCCAGCTTCTGCCTGAAGACCTCTAGTGAAGAATAACCCAGCTGACTTGGTAATAGATTTTGTTATCTCTTGTGTGACCTAAAATTTTCTCTCTAAGGCTATCCAGACTATATCTCAGTGAACACAAATTCCTTATTGGACACATTGATCCAGGAAAAGTTTGCTAATAACACATGTCCAAGAGATGTGCAGAAGAAACTTGCCCAGTTTAAAAACAATTTGGAGAATACGCAAAAGCCACTGAGAACACTAATTGCAAAATGCATCTATTCTGTTTCCAAATATTTTCAATGCAGAGCCTTCATTGAGATATTAATGAATGTTTCCCTTTGCCTCCAGATGGCAAAGCCATACTGTTGAGCTTTGCCCCACTTTTCCTGGTTATTTTTTTTGTGGCTGTTTTGGTCCTTCCTTTCCTGGCTTGGAAAACATGTCGGATCTGCCAGTATTCCTTCTGCCCAGATGAGGTCCTTCCAGATACTTTGGTAAGAAGCTCTGTTTGATGTTTCAGCTGTGCTTCTGGGCTCACTCCCATATCCTTCTAATGTTGCCTCAAAGATGCCTTGCTTAGCATGTGACATGCTAAGGACATGTCTTCGTGACACAGCTTTCATCTCATTCCCAGCTGAGACCATTCCATTTCATATTTATCCTATCCAATGTTGAAATGCAATCTTCCATCTCCCAACACAAGCCTTGCTCTACTGTATGCATGATCTGTGGCAGTTCAGCAGCAGCCAGTTGATGGGATATGACCAGTTCCTATTTCCTGCTTCTGGCTGCTGTGGGTACACCCTCTCTTTTCTGATCACACTTGGCAAGTTCTCTCAGTAGCCATTTTCTGTTGGGCAGCAGGTGTGATCAGGCACCAGGGTTCTGATGGACAGAGAGGTAATCTATGAATTATCCATGGGGTGAGTGGGGACTGCAGTGCTTAATCTGTGTGGTGAGTGGGGGCTTCTCAGTAAAGCAGGAAGAGTGGAAAGCCCCCACCCCCATCAATCAAGTTCTGACCCCAGCCCCGCCCCACATTAGGAAGAGCAATGGCTGGAGATCTTTCCTGCAGGCAGGAAGTCCACCAATCACTTTCCTTAACTCATCTCCACATTAAAATTGTGAGGACAGCATTACTCACTGGCCTCTTAAGGAGACATAATAGAAATCAGCTGGTGAGACTGAGCAGATTATGTCATCTCACAGACTGGAGAAAAGCTTGTTAAACCAGCTGTCTGGATGTGTACTTAATACTGTTATCCCGGAGAAGGTATACTGCCTATTGCATTAAGAAGCTACATACAAATGTTTATTGAACGATTATTTGCCAGTGGTATATTGTTTTCCTTTGTTTACTGAGGTTTTCAAGGAATTCTGTTTTTATTAACATTTATAGCCCACATTTTTTCTGAGAACGTCTTGTATTATCCTGTTCTCCTGAGAATGTATCTGGTCTCATTTAACAGGCACCTTAACTTGTATCGTTCCAGTCCAGGCTGTTGATGCTTAGAGGTTTCACCTTCCAAAGGAGGATTCCCAAGATGGTTAGGCACTGAGGGATCTCTGGGATCTCTTTGGATCAGTTTGCAACCTGGTTTGCCTAACACAGAGGATTTTAGGATTTAGGTGGCTGTAATGTGGGTGGTTACATTATTGGACCAATCAATGCTAGGCATCAGAAGACAAGTTACAAAAATTTAGAGTGACATATGCAGAATAGCCCAAGACACTTGGGACAGAACATGTATAGTTTTATATTTCAGCTTTGCCCAAGTTGGCTTTTTCCAGATCTTTTGGACAAAGATTTCTGAATTCTCAGCCTCTTGGCTGAGATCTCTGGAAATTGTAATGTGATGCATTTCAAGTACAACATCTTGGGGAAGGCTGTGGTATTGTATTTATTTATTTTTTTAGAATGTTAGGTACATCATCTTCTCTGTGGGTGAAGTAGACTTCTGCAGTAGAAGGGATGTTTCTAGGTGTTTTGCTCCACTTAGCTTACTTTTTCTCTTCTAGAAGCTAACAGCATCACCTGCTAAGATACTAAAGGACAGGGGAGAAGAGATGGAGAAGTGTGATGAATCGGTACAAGTGTTGCCTTCTGAGGAGATTCTGCTTCATTTTTGGATCCATGAAACTCTTTAATATCACTCTGAAGACACTAATTGCAAACTGAGATTACCAGTCTTGCCCTCCTTCTTGCCCCTTCCTCAGGCACACACAAGTTTTCTACTGAGAAGTACAGACTGCACAAAGAGGGGAACCAAAAATATGTTTGGTATAAGGGAGAAGTTCTACCAGCCTGTGCGGCCTGTGCTCAACATTTTAGAGGAAGATTGGAGTTGACGTCTCCATCCTTACTTGACAGAGAAGTGCAGCCAAGCTGCGGAGTGAAAGGAAAACAGATAATCTACACAGCCATTTACTGTACTATTGTCTATTTAATTGGGATTTAAGGATCTTGAGCTGATTCCATTCCACTGTATTTTTTGGTCCTTAGAAGGGTAGTATTGGAAAGAGGCATTAAGTCCAAGTCAGTTTTGCAGATCATGCCTGCAAGCAAGGAGGAACAGGGAGAAATATTGGGAGGTACTCTGTCTTAGTAATAGAGTATACTCCTCTGTAAGAAAGCAAGTTGCATGAAATGGATCTTTATGGGATTATTTATTATAGTCCTCATGGGCTTTAGCCACAGGCCTTCAAGTATTCAGAAAGCAATGGTGATCTAGATTTCCACTAGATTTCCACTATTACAGAAAGGCAATCAATGAGAGCCTGAAACTCAGAAGTTTGGGTTGAGCTTCAGTGGATCATTCAGAGAGAAATCAGTTGTTCAAAGAAAGGCTCAGTCCATAGTCATTCCTAGGCACAGCGACCTACTCTAACTATTCATTGTGATATTGTCATTCCATGAGTGGCTGCAAATCAGATCAATAAGAGAAGGTCCTCTTTTTCGTGTATGAGTTTTAGAATCAAATACAGAATTCATCAACTCATGGCTAGTTTGCTGGATGTATTTTGGAGCAATTTCTTCATTTTCCAGGTTACTAGATAGCTGTCTACTTCCAGCTGCTGAATCCAACTGAGAAAACTTGGCTGTTTTCCACAAGTTGAAGTACTTACTCCAGAACTGGAATTCCAAGTTCGGAAGCTTTCTATTCCTGGACCAGATTTTAAATGAAAAAAAAAAAGTTTTTCTCTGCTTGTGCTTTTTAACTATGCAAGCACTGAAATGCTTAAATATGTATTTTAAATACTAAACTGAGCTTTTATTTACTATGTGATTGTACATGTGACTTTTAAGTTCAGTTCACAGACTCAAAGGTCTAAGAATTGGTGTAAACCTTTGTGTATTTCTTATACCAGCCATAAAACAGTCATACATCTAGCTGTGTATCTGTATTTTACAGTCTGATCACTCCTAAGATTTGCTATGGCTACAAACAAATGTGTGGTAAGACATCACGTAATGCAAAATTATTACTATGGGGCTGGGGGGAGGGCACTAAGCTCTAGCAGATTCAAATAGGTTAAGCGGCTTGGTTCACATTTCACACTAAGCCATAATGTGGCTTGTTTAGTTTTGGCTTATTATGTTGTGAAAATCCAGGTGTTGTGACTTGTAGATAGCTTATGACGTAGCATGAGATGAACCTACACATAAAATATACTGCAACAACTCTAGCAAAAGCAGATTGCATAGTGATGTCAAAAGATCCTTTTAGCATTGCTAAATTTTTCCCTTACATATCTGCCTGTACCTTTAACAAGTGCACAGAAGGCAGAATCTTAATCAGTCCAGCATTTTGTGTCACTGACTCTGCATGCAGGAAAAAACTGCACCAAGAAAATCTCAGCCTGTCATGCAGTTGTTAAACGACAGTCTTCATCTATTAAAAAAAAAAAAAGGGCAACCTGTTACAGGAAGGAAGGTTCCTCAAGGAAGGTTGAGGGGGACACTTAGAAATTGTAGCTGATCTTTTTTTTCCCCTATAGATCAGATTTTCCTTTCAACCATAGGCAGTTATGATGTCTGTCATTAAGAAAATGGAAATGTTAGAACTGCTATGAACATTGCTATCTGCGGTTTGCAGTAACAGAACAGAATCAGGATATGTGATTTATGATTCATGATTTGAAAGTTAGACCTGATTTAAATATATACAAAATAGTTCACAAGCTTGAATTTGTTACTTGCAATGGATTTACGGCAACCTGTAGCAATGGTAACATAAATTTGACCGATTTGTGCCCTCTGTACACTGTAACATATACCTGTTAATTCAGGCAAGAAGAATGTATAATGTTGGCTTTAATTCCATTACCAGGAAGTGAGTCCCACTGAATTACATGGGATTTATTAAGAACAGATGTACAAAAACTGAAGTGGTAGTGCTTATAGTGGTATCATCACACTCTACATGTCTGAAATCAGACAAACTTCAATATTATCTCAATACTCAGAGTTCTTTCCTGTTAGTTTCCATTGCTAATGATCAGAAGTACTTTCTGAAAAATCTTTGATTCAGTAATGAAAATTCTTCCTAATAATATTTTCCTCCCTGTGGCTGTGGGAAAAAAAAAATTCCATGAAGCTCACTAAAGTGAATCTCTCATTACTTTACATGTTTAGGCTTCAAACAAGTACAATTCATATCTAAAATCGCACAAATACGGCTGTATTCATAGGGGAACTAAGAGGGAGGAATGAGCTACATGTGTTTATTCAGTAATGAACCAAAGGCATTTTACACATGCTCAGAGATAATATGTAAATATTTGGGCCATAATATTGAATTGATAGGCTGCCCACGTTTATTCCATGGCAAGTATTAATTAATTAAGGATTATTTCCAGGTAACCATGCACACATTTGTAACCTAGAATTACAATTTTTAAGAACAATAAATATTAAATCCCACTGAATTTGCAGATATATACTTCTAAGTAAATACACGAATTACACTGTAAGACATTTTGATTTGCTAAAAGTGTTTCTGACAGAATTGAGCAGCCAAAAAAACTGTACAGCTCCCTTTAATGTAAACGCTTATTACAAACTGCAGTTGACAATCCCCATTCATTCTCTTCCGTGCAACAGAAAGAAAAGTCCATCTCTAAAAGCAAAGCCTGCAGCCACATAGAACCCCTTTTCTTTTTGCTTCAGACCTTTTTTTCCCCTTCAAAATCTTACACAAATTCTTGATTTTAAGATCCGAAATGTAGACTTAATGATTGACCAAATTTTATTGAATCAGGTGACAATCCTAACTCTGATTTCACGTGTCTGGAAAAACAGTAAATTATATTTTTGTTCTCTCTCTGCATTTCAACTGACAGGAAAAGGATGATTTTCCCAGCCAGCCCTGGGTTTCATGCACCACGACTTAAGGTCGCCATTTGCTGTTCCTCCTTCCGCAATAAAATGCCTTTAGCGCCGGCTAAATAGATCCACGGGGCTCAGCAGCTCTTCTCCCTACTCCAGCCTCCGCATAAGAAGAGGGGGGGGGGGGGAAAGGAAAGAAAAAAACCGTTTTGAGCGTGAAAGGAAAGAAGCGACGGAGACGGGAGCTAAAAAAAAAGAAAAAAAGAAAAAAATCACTGCAGCAGACTGCATTCCCCAGAAGGCCCTGCGCATGTCCGCGCGTGCGCACAAATCGCTCCCTGACGAAGTTCCTGTGCGACCTGCGGCATATGACGTATGAAGGTCTGCGCTCTTGGGTTTCCTGTCCTGGAATTTTAGGCGCGTGGGGAAGGAGGCGCCTGGCGTGCTCTCTTCAGCCATGCGGCCCGGTAAGGAGGGTGTGAGGAAATCCGTTCGGCGCCGTTGAGTTTACTTGGAGTCCTTGTGTGGCGGCTACACGGGCCAGCTGGTGGGGACGGAGGATGTTGGAAGGGACTCAGGCACATGGCTGCTGCGACCATTTGCTGATTCGGATTCTCTGCCTCTCCCCCTGCAGGTTTTACCCCCCGCGGAGGACGTGGGGACCGTGGAGGACGTGGAGGCTTCCGAGGAGGGCGAGGTTTGTTATTCTTCCGTGTTTCTTCTCTTTTCTCTCTCCGCATCTCGATGTCGGCTTGGAACGGCGCCTTGCTATTCCACCGCGCCTAGATCTCCGTTGCGGTATCTGTGCTGTAGGCGTAATGGTATGTGGGAATGACCTTAGGAGACAGGAGGAAGAGCCGCAGCCTTGACAATGGTCGGATAAATGAAATTTGAGTCGGAAAGAGGAGGGATGGCGAAAGCCTTTGAGAAGGGATATCCTCCCTGGTTTTCAGGGGAGTAAAAGTGAGGGACGGGCAGGGGTACTTTCAGACTTGCTAAATTCTGTTAATGTAATCTTCTAGTAAAGATAGAGCTAGTACTCCTGTTTGTGCTTCTTGCCTGGACTATCTCACAAGGCTAACATCAATCTTGCAAGTCTGAAAGTACCCCTCCCATCCCTCACTTTTACTCTTCCGAAAACTAGGGAGGGTTCCTTCTGAGAAATTTTCTCCACTCCTCCTCCTTTGGACTCAAGTTTCATTTATTAGACCATAGTCTAGGCCGTGGCTCTTTCTCCTGTCTCCCAAAATCATTCCCACATACCATTACAGTAGGAGAGACCAAAACTACTGGTAGATTTTATTTATTATTTATTTATTGTTTATAAAGCTGCCCATCTCACTAACATGACTCTGGGTGGCATACAATAAAACAAACAATTAAAACCAATCTTAAATAACCATTAAAACAATTAATAAAATATAAATACGACCATAGGAGAATGCACCAAAATCTCACATGCAATGCAACCAAGTCATGGGCTCCTCATTACTATTTTGGGGAACTGGAGCCAAAATAATTAGTTTGTCTACCCGAAAGTTATGCCTAGTTGCATTTTCCATTAATAGCTTGGTTGATAAGTGAATAACCTGCATCTGATGGGTTAACATTTTCCTCTGAGATGACTTGTTGGGCCTTGCTAGTGTGGTAGCTAATCACCACCACCACAAGATCTTATGATGCTATTACCACATTAATAAACCTAATTATGGTAGAAATTTCTGTTGTTTAGAGCATGCTTAACATTTAAGCATGCTCTAAACATTTGAATGTAATGTAGGCTTTTATATTTGTTAGCTGTAGTCAGCAGTAATAGAGCTGTTTGCTGAAGAGCTAGTAGGTTATATCATGGCATTGATTATTAGGCTTTATCTGTTGCAAGTAGCTGTTACAATAATTGTATATAGGTAGTTCTTGCTTAAAGACCACAATTGGGACTGGGCTAAGCGATGCAGTTAAGTGAGACATCACATGAGTGCAACTTGCAATTTTACTGCTGGCTTCTCCATTGACTGTGCTTGTGGCAAGCCAGCTGTGAAGCACATAAATGGCGGTCACATGACCATGGGATACTGCAATGGTCATAAGTGCAAGGACCAAACATAAGGTTACTTTTTCAGTGCCATTGTAACTTCAAACAATTGCTAAACAAGGGAGTCATTAAGTGAGGACTACCTGTAGGTCTTTTCTTTCTATTCTGTAGCCTGTCAGAATGAGTAAAACGTATGGTTCTTACCTAATTATAATTTAATTTGCTTTAAAGATATTTCAGTAGAAGAGAATATCTGTAGCTCAGGGTTGAACTGTGGAGTTCTTGGTGCTCTCCAAGCTTGGTTGTTTGGTTGCAGATGTTTCATTACCTGACTAGGTAACATCATCAGTATACTGATGATGTTACCTAATTGGGTAATGAAACATCTTCAGGCAAACAACCAAGCTTAAAGATATTTATCTGGAAATTGTTTTTCTTGATTTGGGGTCAGGCAGACCCAGGTTCATATCTGTATTTGTCAGTGGAACTCATTGGTTTATATTAGGTTTGGACCTTTTCTGTTTAGTTATCTCATGGGTTTGTTTATAAAGATAAATGATAGGACACTGCTGAGCATGCAGTCTTGAATTTCTTGAGGAAAGCTAGGATGGAAATACAATGTTAAAAAGGTTGTCTCCTTTTCATAGAACTTGTGTCTTGAGAGGAGCACATTGGAGATAACGGTTGAGCTAATGGCATCAGTCTCAAACTTGTGGTTGTACAGGGTATATCTTGAGGCTAATTTTGGGATGGTGTTTGATACTGACCAGGTGCTGTCTATACCTTCTCTTCCCCTTTGTTCATAGGAGGTGGATTTAAATCTCCTGGAGGTGGATTTAAATCTCCTGGAGGTGGACGAGGAGGTGGTGGTTTCCGAGGTGGACGAGGAGGTGGTGGTTTCCGAGGTGGACGAGGAGGTGGTGGGCGTGGTGGACGGGGTGGCTTCAAAGGAGGCAAAAAGGTGACTGTAGAACCCCACAGACATGAAGGTAAGACTTGCCCAGTATGTCATATATTGGCTCAAATATAAGGAAATAATTTTATTTTTTAACCTTCTCTGCTAAAAAGGTGATGGAGGAACAACTCCATATGTCTAGAACAAGCAGAGGCAGCCTGGAGTTCCACACAGAATGCAATCCCTGAACTTCTTTTTTGCAGCCCCAATAGCTGTTGAAAACTCTTGATACAATTTCTTACTTATTTGAAGTGAGAAAAACTAAGAAACTGGTCTGTAAGTCTTCATAATGTTGACTTATATCCTTGTTGCTTCTTGATTAGACTACTGCAATGTGCTCTACATGGGGCTGCCTTTGAAGACCATCAGGAAACAATGGTTGGTACAAAAGGCAGTGACCCAGTTACTGACAGGTGTTACCAGCCAAGACCACATCACATTATTACTTTGGGTCCTACATTTGTTACCAATAGGTTTCTAGGTGCAATTCAAAGTTTGGTTTTGGCCTGTAAAGCCCTCTGTGGCATGGAATCCAGGTATCTGCAGGACTACCCCTTCTATCTGAACGGGCACATCCAGTATGTTTTTCCTGGAAGATGGCTAAGGTTAAACTTTATTTTCTCAAAATAAGGGAAATGGTGGCCAGAAGGTGCTATTTCTCAGTTGCTACTCCAGCCTTGTGAAATACATAGTTGGTTAAAGTTGGTTATGGTCAGAGATTGGCATCATAGCTTATGGAATAGCCTTCCCTTAGAATTAAGGCTTCCTCCATCCCTTCTAACAGGATGGAAGCGACTTATAATGGGACTCTTCTGAAAAACGTGTGGTGTATAGTTTGTTATCTTTCCTCTTCGGTGAATGCATTTATAGTGATTGAATTTTCTGTTATTTCATTTTCATATTTGGTTTTGTTAATAATTTTGTTTTGATTACTTTTCATTATTGTTATCTTTGTATTTTTGTAAACTTGATTAGTAATTGGTTATTTTTAATTTTATTGGCACTTACTGTGGACATTTTAACTGTTTATCGATGTTTTCTATTGACTATTTTGTAAACCACCGCGGGTCTGTATTGATTTGGCAGTATACAAGTAGAAAAAACTAAATAAATCGTAAACTAGCCTTAACAGTGTTTTTAAAAGAAAGAGAAATTTCCATCCTCAGATCCAAGAAGCATGCCCTTCAGAAATTCTGGCATCACTGTTTTGCATCATGAACCTATTTGCTGTAATCTGACTACCTCAAAACTAAATGTGCCCTTAGCCATTAAAACATTGCCTGTCGTTGAATCAAGCACTGAAATCCATGCATTTTCTCTTATTCTCCTTTAGGACAAGGTAACAGTGTTATGTCCGAAGTATTCACATGTGTAATTTTAAAGTATTGTAAACCACTCTGGGAAGCTCTGTTTTAAAGGACAGCATACATTTTTGAAAAAACACATTCAGCAAATTTTTATTTTATTTATTAAATTTATATGCCGCCCGTCTCCCCCAGAGGGTGACTCTGGGAGGCAAATTATACTGCCTTTGGTTAAGGCACCAGGCTAGAAACCGGGAGACAGTGAGTTCTAGTCCCATCTTAGGCACGAAGCCAGCTTGGTGACCTTGGGCCAGTCACTCACAGCCCTAGGAAGAAGGCAATGGCAACCTATTTCTGAAAAACCTTGCCAAGAAAACTGCAGGGACTTGTCCAAGCAGTCACCAAGAGTCAAGACTGACTTGAAGGCAGCCAATAAATAAATAAAAATACTCATGATAGCTTATACTTTTTACCAGAGATCTCTATGCATCGAATGAAGTGAGCTGCAGCTCATAAAAGCTTGTGCCTTTTGATAAAACGTGTTAGAAAAGGCGCTACCGGATTCAGATTCTGGATTTTCTTTGCTACGTTAGGCTTCCTCCAATAATACCGTGTTAGCCATGGCCAAAATTATGGCAGGAACAGATGCTTTAGGTAGTTGAAGATTAATGAGGTTCCTTTCATTGTAGAATACAGATTTATAGATGAAAAGCTGTTTCATTTTGTTTTGAACTCATAGGCCATTTATTTCCTCACAGTAGCTTGCTGGTGGTGAGCAAGACTCTATCCACTATACATCTCATTTGTTCCCATTCATTTTTTTTTAGAAACCATCCTCTGAACAGTAATTTGTTTCATATGAGGGGGAAGGTCTCATTCATATTATTCCCTTAATAAATGCTTAGAATCATGACTTTGTAGACTGCTAGAAAGCCTGAATTTTCCGTGTATTTACACTGGAAAAAAATGCATATTTGTGAAATGCGTTTTTCAAATGCTAAACCTACTTTCTAGCATCTCATCATGCATTAATTGCTTGAAACTGCTCCAACTAAATGAGGCTATCTGACTAAAGAGAACTCAAGGTCTGATGCAAATATTCTGGTTCCCAGAAACCACTTAAATATTTCTGACCAGATATAGCCTAATGTAACTATCCATATTCTCTTCACAGCAGTGTTTTAATAAAGAATTTGTTTCTTTAAATTTTAAGGAAAGGCAGTAGTATCATAGGAAGCCATTTTTGGGCAAAGCAAATACAGAACTTAGAAAGTTTATTTTAATAACACACAAGGAATATAATGCCTTTCCTTCCCCACTGGAAGGGAATACTTCTAATGGGACCTTGAGAAGAACCCACTGAGGCTGGAGATATTCTAGTAAATCACCATTGTAAATAAGCCCCTTAAAGTTATTTGCTCTGTCCCTCTCAGTGTTGAGCGTGAGAGACAGGGTTTCATCCAGTTTAGTTTTTGAGCCAAGTATTGAGGGTGGGAGGGAGAGAGAATGCTCCCCCATTTTGTCTCTGCCAGCCGCCTCACTTGCCTGTACAATTCCGTGCATGTGCCTGTATGTAATACTTTGTTACTGATGGCTACTGCATGAGTGTTTAAATTCCAGGCTATAATAAGCTTAATGGGTTACTTAGAATACGAACAAGCACGAGCTGAATAGTATGTATATTACAAATTCTTGGAAAGAGTTCATGAGCTGTTGACATGGACATGTTTTAAAGAGATGGTTGTTTTCCCTATTATGTTATTTATTTAAATTTCCATCTGGCTTCTTGACAAACTTAGAAAGTAACAGTAGCAGGTTGAAATAGGCACAAGGTCTCCTTGCTATTGTCTGAGACAGCAACTGTAGTCTGCTTTCCTGAGCGTAAGCCCAATTGAATGGAGTAAGGCTTGTTTCTGAATAACTAGGCATAGGGGCTACATTATGGATCAGTAATAAAGCTTTCATTTGTATACCACTGGTCCTTTTTTTGGAGGAAGAGTTGCCTGTGAATAGTTGGGGGATGGGGAAATGACAGCTATACTTCCCCCTCTCTCAACCATATTCTAGGAATTGTGCTCTTAGAATGTTCACTAGAGGCCAAGGCCTGGAACATATACATCTCTATGGCTACTATATGAGTAAATCTTTTGTATCCTTAGGAGTCTTCATCTGCAGGGGAAAAGAAGATGCATTAGTTACACAAAATCTGGTACCTGGAGAATCTGTATATGGAGAGAAGAGAATATCTGTAGAGGTGAGTATCAGCTAATGCTTTGGAAAATTACAAGACAGTGGAATACCTAGAAGAAACAGATTGGTCTATAAATCCAGTTGGGAACAGTCAAGTGAGGAGCATGTTCCCATGGTTCTTTTATTCTATAAAGGCTTTCTCAACCCAGGATGCTTTGCTTTTCTGCTGCAGGATGGTGAAGCAAAGGTGGAATACCGTGCCTGGAACCCCTTCCGTTCCAAGTTGGCTGCTGCCATCCTCGGAGGCATTGATCAGATTCATATCAAACCAGGAGCAAAAGTGTTATACTTGGGAGCAGCATCAGGAACAACAGTGTCTCACGTCTCTGACATAGTGGGACCGGTAAGAAACCGCTCAAACGCTGAAATGGGGACCATAGCTTGAGTAGATGTTCATAGCACTTTGTCCCTGCCATAGGCTGCTGCTGCTGTAAACATATTACAGTTAGTTCCCAATGAATCATTAGGCAAAACAATCTTCCTAAGCCTTAATAAATTTCCATGTATTTTGAACGGCCTCAGTCTCCAATCAAAAGTTGCGTCGGACCTCATTTTTAGATTTCTGGATGAGTTCAGAGACAATCTCTTCCCCAGCTGCACATCAGAAGCAAGGTGAGGGAAGAGAAGAACAATTCACAATTGGGTATTCATCCTATAATTGTGAGGATGATCTGTGCCCTCTCTATTACAAGAATAATACCTAGCTGAAGAAAAAGGCCAAGGGAAGCAACACAGGGAAGGATTGCTTGCAAAGGATTGAACACTACTCTTCCGAATAATTAACTTTTAAATAATTTCATTTAACAGCACTCCAAAAGATTGTGAATATTTTCTTGTTTCTTAGCCTCCATATATCTAGCTAAGCAAGGCACTGATTCTCCTTTCTTCCTGTTTTTGGTTAAACAGGAAGGGCTTGTGTATGCTGTGGAGTTCTCCCATCGCTCAGGCCGTGACCTCATCAATGTAGCAAAAAAACGGACCAACATCATCCCTGTTATTGAGGATGCACGGCACCCACACAAATATCGCATGTTGATTGGTAAGAGATGTAAAGCTGTGGTTCCTGCACAGAGAGACGGATGCGTGCTGATTTAAACTGGGTGTCTCTTAGAGAGGAGCCCCTTTCTCTTGGTTTTCCTCCCTATCCTATGCTTTGAATAAATGAATGGCAGAAGCCATTCTGCTAAGGTAGAAGGAATCATGAAAACCTACTTTTCTCAGAACAAAATGTTCCAGGATGTTTGGTGCCAAAACTGCATGTTTTGCACATGCCTAAAAGTTATTTTGTAGAGCCATTGTTGTCGTCCATTTAGCTTAATTGCCTACACTTTTCAAGGTCGGCCTACAACTTCCCCAACCCGGGATGTGTCTGTTGTAATCAGATAAGTTCCTCTCACCCCCACTAGCATGATAGCATTCAGCAGGGCACCAGCTTGGAAAAAATTGTTCTTGTCCTCATGTGTTCCTTTTGCCCAATCTGAAGAAACTAGATTAATTATAAGATCTATAATTTTATATTGATTGTAATACAAAGTATATATTAATTAAAGGTTTGGCGTATAGCTGATAGTTATACTGGTACTGTATACACTTTCTCTTTGCAGGTATGGTGGATGTCATTTTCGCAGATGTGGCTCAGCCTGATCAGTCACGTATTGTTGCTTTAAATGCACACAACTTTTTGAAGAATGGTGGTCATTTTGTTATCTCCATCAAAGTAAGGCTTTAATCTTGATTAAGTTTTGTTTTCTGGCTGTAGGATCTTGGGCTGATAGGGGAACATCTTATGGTACAATAGTTGTTAGTGATTGCTGCTTTATACTCCTGTATTAGATGGGAATGGTAAGGTGTTCTCTAACCTAGTTGAAGTTGAGGATTTGGTATTGGCTTATATGTTATCCTGTCTTCCAGGCCAACTGTATTGATTCAACAGCAGCTCCTGAGGCAGTCTTTGCGTCAGAGGTGAAGAAAATGCAGCAGGAAAATATGAAACCCCAGGAACAACTGACTTTGGAGCCATATGAACGAGATCATGCTGTGGTGGTTGGTATCTACAGGTAGGGGAAACCAGAGGCCACTGGTGGAATTCTGTGTGCCTGGAGGTTTTGGGAAGGTAGTATTTAGTCCCCAGTAAAATCTGATCTGTTCTCCCATTATCATCATCACCCCCCCCCAAAAAAAAACAGCAGGAGGAATGCTCTTCTTGTCTATCCAGATTCCTTTAAAATATCCATTATTTCATTTAACCTTAAAACCTGTAAGCCCTATGTCAGTCTTATTCCCAATGATAAAATAGTTTAGATTTCTTGTCCATCTAATCCAGTATTGTGTAGTTTGTCCAGAAATATCTCCCCAAGGGCTTTTTTCGCTAAATGCATCTTTCCCTTTCATTGGATGATGTCAGCAAAGGCTTGATCTGGGACTCTCAGCATATACAGTAGTGCATGCTGTTATTCTTGAACCTGATAGATTGGCTGAATCAAGGACATGTCCTGGCTGAAGGCCATTTATTCATTCAAACTTCTTGTTCAGAGATTATCTCTGAATCCGTACAAAACTTTGGAATGCAAATAGGTATTATGAATGAAGAGTTGATTAAAAGTTTTATAAGCAAAGCCTGAAAATACTGAATCGTACATTGGATGGTTTTTCCACATGCCAAGAAGGCTTGAGGTGTCCCTGCTTATTCCCAATTCAGGTAACAGATACTCTCCTTTTTCTATTTTGCCTATGACCGTAAATAAATTAATCTAATCTAATCTTCCTTCTCTTACAGGCCACCACCTAAACCGAAGAAGCAAAGCACATAAATAGTTGATGCCCATTGCTATAGCGCTTGGGGCAAAAAGGACTTTTCTTATTTCTTTTTATGTCAGGATTCTTGCTACTGCCTGGGCCTCAACAATCTAAGATGCTGTATTGCATCTGCACTCCGTGGCATTCTGAAATGTGTACATTTTTTATTAAAATAAGTAATGTAGAGACATGCTAGGTTGTTTGTAGTTTTGAGGATGAGGAAAGACTTGCAAAAATTAACAAATCAGAATTGAATCAAGGGACCCTCTAGCCCTGTTCTTTCATTCATTTACTGTGCTTACATACTGCCCAGTATCTGTGTTTACCATTGTATATATAAAGTATTAAAATGCCTCTCATCATAAAACAATGTTAAACAATGTAGATTAGTGAGATGTGTATACAGTGTTGCCTCTTAGATCTCAAGGTGATTTATCTTCACTCTGATTTTTGGTTGACCATTTTCAGATTTGTTTGCTTTTGTTTTTGCCTCCGAGTCTGTCTTGACTCTTAGCCACTGCCTGGGCAAATCCATGCAGTTTTCTTGGCAACATTTTTTGGAAATGGTTAGTCATTGCCTTCTTCCTAGGACTGAGAGAGACTGACTGGCCCAAAGTTCACCCAAGCTGGCTTCATGCCTGAGGCAGGAGGAGAACTTGTGGTCTCCTGGTTTCTAGCTGGGTGCTTTTAACACCAAACACTCTCATTTTCAATTAAAGCTTTGCAAAAATTCCTGAGTGCCTTAGATCCAGGAGCAATTCAGACTGGTGTTTATAAGGTGGGGGAGAAAGCCAAATTGGAGAGGAGGAGGAACTGTTATAAAAACCTTGTAAAACAAGATTTTTTTTAAAAAATAACTTATATAGAATCTCCCTAGAGAACAAATCCCAAAGTTATGCGAACTACAAATCATAGCCATTGGCTCCTGCTGATTATTGTTAACTCTAATAGACTTTCAGGGTTGATGAGATAGATACACGCAATAGCTGTTTGAAAATTTATAATCCAAGACATTTATTTAGTATCTTAAGGGGAAAGAAACCTGGACGTGCAGCTTAATTTCAGGAATAAAGAATAGTGTGAAGAGGGACTTATACTGTAAACTGCTCACACAAATTTTAGGGTTTCTGTTATAAACTAGCAAATTGAAGAGCTAAGCCACAGAAGTAGCACCCCACCAGGACCACCATGGCATGCTTTGTAAGCCAAAGAACTGTAAAAAGTGTGGCTCTTTTTAGCCCTTTATTTAAAAAAAATTTTTTTTTTCTTCCTCTGGTCCAGATGCACTAGAGGGATGTTATTTCCAAAGCTTTCCTGACATACAACTAACCCTGCATGTTACAATCACCATCCATAGGTAAGGCCACCAGATTCTATGCTACAGCATCTTTATGCCATTAAGGCAATGTCAGACAGGTAGATACTAGGTATTCTTAGCATTAGTCTGCTGGTGGCATTGAACTCCTCAAAGTTGTTCAGCAGTAGCAATGTTCAAGGCTTTTTTCAAATTGCTTTTATTAAATACTGTCCAGAAAGGACCTGGGTCCTGTACATTATTTCATGTTCGCGTTATGAAACCTGAACGTGTTAGGTTTTTTAAAATGGCTTAATCTTCAGCAGCAACTGATTTGCAGGGGTTTTGGAAAAGAATTCCCCCATGCGCTGCTCCTTTTCAGGGGTGATACCAAGGAGAGGGATCCGGAGCCTGCGAAACTGAAATGTGCTAATCCTATCCATCGATTTACCTATACCGTTAGGGCATGCAAAGCGCGTTTTTAATTCCAGCCCCCTCCCCACCAAACCTTGAAAATTAGCTCAAGGAAAATCTCTTCAACGCGGCAATAGATCGCTTTCTCCGTTTCCACCCACACCTGGAAGACCATTGAAAACCTAAAGGGAGTCTTCCCCCTCCCGCTCGCTCTTCAGTGGTACAGCCCATAATGCTACCCTTTCGTTCTATGTCACGTAGAAAATGTTCTAGGCTTCGTCGATGCCATTCTGCAAATGGGGCGGGGGGGTTGCCGAGATGCATATACGCCCAGCTGCACGGGCTGCAGACTCCGGCGCATGCGCACCCTCGGGAGGGAGCGCGCACCTTCATAGCGGGCGGGCGTCCATTTCTCTTTTTCCCTCCCTTCCCATCCCCCCGTCGTTTCTCTGCTTCTCCCGGCCCGCTGCCTCACGTGGCTAAGCCGGCGGGGCGCATGCGCTCAGCGGCGACAGCGGAGGCGGTTTGTTGTGGTCGCCATTTTTTGTTGCATTACTGGGAAATCCCGGCGCCGGAGCAGCCGCCGGAGAACGCCCCTTGCGCTGGGGGTGGGGGCGCAAGACGCCCGCCTGCCGCGCCCCGCCCCCAGCGCGCTTCTCCTCCTCAGCCCCAGCTTTGAAACACGCCGCGGGCCGCAGCCGCCTCCTCAGGTAAGAGACCCGCCCGGTTGTCGCTCTCTCTCCGCCCGCCCTCCCGTTCACCTCAGGGCCCTTCCCAGCGCGAGGAAGGGAGCGGGAGCGGGGCAGGAGAGAGAGCCTCCGGGGCGCCTCAACCCGCTCCCGCCCGCCTTCCCTCCTCCTCGCAGCCGGGCTGCGGCGGGCAGCTTTGCCCAGCGAGCCGGGTTGCCTCGTCAGGCCCCGCCCCTGTCCGGCTCTCCGGCTTCGCCTCGGGCGGAACCCCGCTCGGCCTCCCGTCCGTCCCGCCCCGCCCTCGTCCCCTCCCCGCCGCCCGACCCCACCCTGATTCCCCCGCCGCCGTCGCCTTTTTCTCCCATTTCCTGACCCCCAAACTTCTACCCGCCGCAGCCGCCCGGCTACTGGCTTCAGAATAGGCCCGGCCCGCTGGATCGGGTTCGCCGCCGCCGCCGCCGCCGCCTCTTTTTCCCTGCGCGCTGCTGCTGGTGGTGCATGGACGGCCCATCTCTCTTCTCCCTCTTTTCCTTGCCGCCGTGATAGTCAGTTTCAACCGACCTCTCTTTTCCTCCCTTCCTTTCTCGTGCCCCCCCCTCCCCTTTTTGGTACCTTTTCCAAAAGGAATGAGATCTATTCTGGCATTCGTCCATTTCTCTTTCGGAGCTTTTTTTTTTTTATGCCATTATGATTGCTGATGCTGTTACAGTTACTAGAGTCACTGCTGCTCAGGATCAGCGATGTACTAGTAGATCTGAGGTTCCAGTCAAATCGGTAGTCTTTAAGATATCACAGGATTTGGTGATTCCCCCCCGCCCCGCTATTTTTTCCAGAATTTGTGATGGGTAAATATCTTTGGGTGAGCTGACTGCTCTATACTGTATTTAAAATCACTAGCACAAGTTGTGTCGTGTGTGTGTGTTATAATGATCATGTATCACAATAAAATCAATCTGCAATCCTTTAATCATTATTTCAATGTTTGGTATTCAAGATACATGAAGAGATAGTTAGCTCTCCTAACTTCAGACAAGTTAGGATCTAAAGGCCCTTGTTTTTCCAAAACTGTAAATTGTGCTCAGTGTGCCCCATTATTTTTAGGAGACTCCTTGGTTGAAGATTTAAGGTGGACAAACCTGGACCTTAAAAATCAAAGTGTCATTATTGATCTTAATGGGGTGAATTGATTCCTTTAGGATTCACCTTCTTTTGGGAAGCAAAAATATGTTTCCCTCACATAAGCATTTAAGTATTGTGGCATGTAGTACATTTGGTTCTTGTTTCTGTCACCCTTCTTAAAATATATAACTATCATAAGCTTCCCTTGTCCTAATATATATTGTATTTTTGCCATTTCCCCCCAACCAAATGAAATTAAAAAATCTCATAATTGCCATCATTGCCTCAATACTACTAATTCTAGTGTAACCTGTTTCCTTATCTCCTGTCTCTGAGTTCCTTATGCTAAATATGCCACCATAAATAATGCTAGCAGCTGTAATGTTATAATTCAGAATAGCTATGAATTGTAGTAGCAGGGAATGGGAAAGCTCTTTGATGCCAGTAACTTTGTAAAGAAATTCATGGTGAACCTATTAGTGCTTCTCAGAAATAAATACCATTGTGTTCAGTCAGGCAGTGCATAGCTGCAATCCATTTTTGCCTGAATATAAACCATATAGAATACAGTGGGACTTACTTTTGACTTAACATTAATAAAATTATGCAATGTAGATAATTCACAATAATGCTAGGGGAATAAATTTCACTATACATCTGCCAACTGTTTGTGATGGAATTTACTTAATTCTCTAACCTGGACAGGTATTAGCTTATATAAATACTGCTTTTATGACAAAAATGTTACAAAAAGTAATGTATCAGTCAACATGGTTTTGACAATTATAAAATAAGTGTTTAGCAAGTCTCTTAGCTGTTGAGTTCCAAAAAATGCTGTATTGGTTTGTCAAGCTGTAGTAGCACAGAGTGATTTTGTTTGTTTGGAAATATCATAGATGTTGATGCTAGATTGGATTCCTTGAATGCTCAGCTGTGCCTGAGTTGGATCTGATGGTGTTCATTGAGGTTGGGATTGGCTTATGTGGTGTTGTATATAGCCTTCACAGTTCTCAGTTAGTGCCCAATTTGTGCAATAACATATTGTGAAACTCTGAAAAGTATTAATGGTGATAGTTTCAGACTAAACTGTTGTTCTTGTTTAATCTGATTGCTGTGTGGTTTAATTTGTGAAGACTTAGTGTGATTTTTGAAAAACCCAGTTCTGGACTATATTCTGGCCTGGATCATTGAAAACCTGCCACTCATTTTGAAACACATTTGGATGAATTTTTGGTCACAAAGAATCAACTTTGAGTGGTGTATGTATGTGTTGTGCACATGTATATTTCCCAATTTTAAATTTCTTGTGAATGCTGTTCTAAGCTCACTATACCCTATTTCACTATGGTAGTGATATTGGGTAGTGGAAACAATTATCTGGTTGGTTACTGGGAGGCAACAAAAAGAGCATCACTGAAAAGTGAATTCTGTGTGCAAAAGTGAATATAATCCTGGAAAGCTCAGAACAAGTAAACTGATGTGAGGCAATGGAAGGCATTGGGAAGAGACCACTGGATCAAATGTTGCACACTCCCTGAACTCTGGCAGATAGAATAGGGAGTTGAATTTTTGTTGGGAAGCAAAAGCAGCCTTGGAAGGATAAAGAATACATTGTGGAATTGGTTACTTCTGACAATGGCAGGATGGATCTAGAAAGTCCAAGTAGACAGTTTCTCTAGCACACTGTGCAAGTGGGAGATAATGTGCTGTTCATGTATGTTTTGCTTATTTTTTTGTAGTTGTGGAGCTTTTCATATTTGGGTAAAAGTTCAGGGTACTTTCTGCACTGAAAGAAATGAAATTGCCCCAGGGAACATGTAAAGGTTACCACATTAGAGGCATTTCCTGTTGTTGCAAACTGATACTATGACATTTGCTGATATGTTGATAAGCATAATAAAGATAAGTTACGGTTATTTCTGTGACAGAGCTGAATGATTTCATAAACCTGTGTATAATGAGAGGTGACATACTTGAGAGTCTCTAGCCCAATATAAATTATTATGAATAACAAGGCATTGTTTCATTGCCAAAAAAAAAAGGAGCTTGGATTTTTCAGTGGGAATGGACAAGATGGATGTTGAGATGCTAATATTTTTACAGTTATTAATGAGAAATATCTCATGTGTATAAGAAACATTATTTTAGAGCTGAAGAAACAACAGAAAACTTCATCACTCTATTACAAAAGGGTTAATTTACATATCAATTTAAAGTTAATCCTTGAATCCACAGTGTACCATAAACCAAGAATAGGTATGCTATAAAAAGGCCCTGTAAGTATAACTAATTTGGGTAATTCAACAAGCAAGCCAAGATATATACTGCAAATTCATTGGATTATATTCTCCTTTAAAGTGAAATAGTTTCTGCCATGGTTTACATTTGAGAACCTAATTCACTGGATGTAGCTTATTTTCCCAAAGTATTATCACCTTTGCAACTGGTGTTCTAGAAACCAGTTCATGGGGGATGTTAAACCATAGTTTCCTATAGGCAACCAGAGTAACCTGCTGTAGACATCAAAATACAAGTGTCCTTCAATGACGTCTATGGAATGTGGCTGAATTGCAGTCACCCATGTGATTAACCTAGAGTACTTTATCACTGTGTAATGTTCAAATAACTTGGATGAGGTCTTAAACTTGGATGGAACATGGAGTCATATTAGCCAACTGTTTTCATTTCTAAAGAGAAACTAAAATGCCGTAGGACATGTAAACATAAATACTAAGGTTGAGGTATACTTTATCCTCTTGAGAAACTGTTATTTTCTTTTAAATGTAAGCATGGGCAAGATTGTTATAATCTGAAGCCAGAATTGTTATAATTGAAGCCATGACTTTCAAAAAAGTAGTTTTCTTTAATTGAGTTTCTGTAAACAGAGAGTTTTTATCATTGTCTGGTAGGCTGTTTTAATTTTCCTGGATACTATCAAAACACAAAACTCTTAGCTGCTTGATTATTCTAATATAGTTTTAAGGCTTGGCTCAATATTGCATGTTAATTTAAGAAAAAACACTTATAGAAGTTTCAGAATTAGGGAAATGTATAATACTACTAAGGTTTGCATATAATTGTTGATAACCTGTTCTTTATTCATATTTCAGTCAAAAGGTTAGATATTATGGTAAATCCTCTTTTACTAGCCATAATATAATACTGCATATATTAGGAAGCATATCCATCTTTCCCTCTGATAGAGAAAAACCACAATCCTATTAAAGTTAGAAAGAATATGGTTTGGGAAAACCATACAGCTATGGTTGCTTCTACTTCTGAACCAACAATTTACAGGGCACATAGAGCAATGTGAGAATGAGGGGTTAGTAGCATATATGTCCCCAATAAACAGTATGTACATTTGCAGCCTTAGACATTTCAGATGCAATCTTATAGGCCATTTGTGTTTCATTAATATCTGGCTAAAACACATTCTGAACCATTTCTCAAGTAATTTAAACCACTAATATTAGTTCTTAGCCTGAAAGGTACATCACCTTCATGTTAGTATATTCTGACATTTTGGGCATATGGATGTTTTGGGGGTGTCTTTTTTTTAGCCCAAAATTGGTGACATAGATGGTTTCAGATCTGCTATAAAGAACATGTGGGGGAGAATTACTGTCTTCTCCAAAAATCTAAAGCCTACAACATTTAGACTCTGTGATATACTCTCACATTTTTTTTTACAAATGTAACTTTCCATTGACCAACATTCCTATGTTCTGTTCCTCACATGTTTAATTTTTGGGCCATAAATTCTTTGGTAATGGTTTTCTACCTTCTTTTTTGATAACTTCTAATGTTTATTTGCTGGTATTTCTTTATACTTGAAGTCTTTTATAGTTTATTAATATTAGTAAATTTAATGTGGAAAACTTGCTTTTGTTCAAGAGAAGGATTAGACTAAAACTTGGCAGTTGTCTTATTGGACTTATTTGACTTCTGGATACTCCAGCATCTGTCAGTGTTGTGAACAAAACCTGCAGTTTAATTAGGTAGGAAAAACAGAATTTTCTAATGGAGAAAAAAGGATTTAAAGTGCAGATTGTTTAAAAGTCTTATGAGCCCAGTACAATATTTGATATATAGTAATCATTAGAATTCTTGTAATCTAAGATTAATTTCATAATATTTTAGATGTAAAATAGAAGAAATACGCATGACTTTAACTCCAAGTACATTATAATTGATTTTAGAATTAAGATGCCAAAAACAGGTTGTTTCTGGTATTCTAGAAGAAGCATGTAAATTCATGTTTTTGTGCTTGGCTTTGGTTATCCTGAATGGAGTTAGGAGAGTCCTGAAAGTTATTCCTATAAATGTCAACTTGAGACATCCTGTAACAGAAGGGGGAAAACAAAGATCACAGTTTTAAGCTCAGGTAGAAAAGAATCCCTAAAAATGGACTTTAACGTGACTCACATATGTATCCACATATTTTGTACTGTGAACAACCTTGGCTCACTTACATCTAAACATTTGATCAGTTTATCCATTTCAGTAAGTGCTACAAATGTTAGAATCCTCTTCCCAGAAAGTGGTAAGAACTTGATTAAAAAGGTAAATTTGGAAGGAGCTTTGTTCATTCACACAATAAAACTGGAGATAGTGAAGCAGGTTTCAGGAAAGCATAGTTTTGATATAGCACAGATCTATTGAGTTCAGTTACATGAAATGCAGAAAATGCATTTATCTGGTTTACAAAGATTCACGATAAATTTATGGACGCATAACAGTAAGGGCTGTTCTTTTAAAATCTTGAGCTATTAAAATATATTGGCTACTTTTGCCCATCATCAGTGTATTACCTTTACCACACTAGGACCAACTTAAGTGTGTCTGTAGTACACACGTTCTCCCTCCTTCCTGTGTCATTAGAAGTGTTTTTATTCCATTTTAGAACATTACAGGTTGAGTTTTGTCAGAACTCAATATACTATTTAATTTTAACTATGGTTCAATTTAAACAATTCATCTTCAACATTTGAGATAATAAAGCTGGCTTGTGATTTATTAGCCATCTGAATATTGTCTTGTTAACACTCAAATGTGATTACTGTTGGCAATGACTAACTTGGCTGATAAACCTTCAGTTTATCCCAGAATGGCTTCTCTACTCAAGGTTTCTGCACCGAGGCAGGATCTTTCACACCCAAACATGGCTTGTAGGTTAATCATGTAATCTATGTTACTGCCAAGTCTGCTGCACACTCTTCTGCTATAACTAAGCTACATTCACTTGATATTTGAGCTTTCCATGTACCTTATTTGGTAGGAAAGCTGGCAGCAATTCTAGGTATTTTCATTTACAGTTTGTTTTCTGCTGTATGGTATCTTCATACATTTTTTGTGATGCATTGAAAATATTTGTTGGGCTTCTGAAGCTTCTGATGTGTGTCACAGTGCCCTGAGTCATCTCTGTAGAGTCTACCTTTTACTCAGAAGTGTGGCTCATAAGACTTCTCAGTAAGTGTGCTTACTGTTTCAAAACAGGCTGCTATCTTAAGCACATTTGGAAGTAAGTTCTGTTAAAATCTGTGAGGTGAACTCAGATCTGCAAACCTCTTTTTTTAAACATTTTCTTCTACCTAGTCTTCTCTATTTTATTTTATGTGTTTATGATACTATTTTTGAGTTTCTAATGAGGGGAGATTTTTGGACTGACTTTCCTCTTTTATTATATTTGGGTTCCATGTAGTTCAATAACTATGCAATTCATTTTGATTCCCCACACCCAATAATTTGTAAATGAGGCTGTTATGTGTGCTTTATTGTTGTTGGTTTAGTTGAAGGTGAGTAAAAAAAAAAATTACTGTGCCATATAAAGTTGGTTTAAATATTGTAAAGTAGTTATATACATCTTTAATACATTTTTATACTATTTTCTATATAAAAGCATCTTGAAGCAGTTTACAAAATATTATATTCTACCTCCTCTTATTGCCAGGTTGTATTATATTTGTAATTATTAAGTAGTGGGGAGTGAAACAGTTGTTGTGGAGCATGGAATGAACTTTTCCTTAAAGATGGAGATATTTCCTGTCACTTATTGTTTAAGGTGCAAGGTACAGTATATGAAAGCTTTCAAGCTGGGAATGGTTTATGTAGCTTTTTGACATAAATTATAATCCATGGCTTTTTCAAAAACAAGAGACGGTTTGGCATCCTTCCTCATGAGATCATATGCCCTTAAAATGTTCTGCAAGGATTTTGCTTGTTTTAATTTTTCAAGGTGTTTCTGAGAGGCACATTTAAGACTGCAATTGTATGACCTTCTTGGGCATTCCTTCACCTCCAGTGGGTTGCAGTAGGTTCCCAGGTGCATAATTCTTTTGCCAGGAAATAACTACATGGGGGAAAAAACTGCTCTTTCTGGCTAATTAGGGGAGTCCTAGAGTAGAAAGATTTGGCTTGATCCAGACCTTGATTTATATAAAGGAAAGATTTACAGTTCATTCTAGTGGCCTTTGGCTACAGTCTGAAGCCTGTAGAATATATAGTAATGTTTTTAACTGCCCAATATTATAGCACGACTGTTTTTTGTTTGTAGGGCCGTTCATTTTGACCATGTATTTTCCTTAACTATATGAAACTCTCCTAAGCTTCTCATCTGGCAGCGAGCCTCTTTTGAGAAAAAAATTGGATGCCTTGTGATTGGCACAAAAGATAGCAGGACCAGCTAGGGCATTGTGGCCAGGCCGAGAAGCCCTTTATGATAGACTCGCTTGTTACACTGAAGATGGAGAAAGATACGAAATGTGATTCAAGCGCCACTTGGGATTTTGCCGGCGGGGGGGGGGGCTTTTGACCCAGCTGGCTGTAAGAGCCACCACGCAAGAGAGATCACGGCTGCAGTGAGTGGCTATGGCATTCTGCCAGCACTGTGAACCCTGTTGTTGCTGGGTCTCCCTTTGCAGGTTATTTCTAGCCCCTGTTCCTGGAAGGAGAGCCAGTTCTTCACCGAGGTATTTTTGGAGACTCTCGCCTTCTCTTTCTTGCTTTGTTTGGGCATAATCAGCCCATTGCATCCCGGAGAACCTAGCAACACCGCCTGGCTTCCCATTGGCTCCCCAGCAGCTCTCATTCTCCAATGAGAAGCTTGTTGCCATGGCAGAGATACCATTGCACAGAAGCAAATGAAGAGGCGGGGATTGAATTTGCTGCCTGGTGGAAATCTGCAGGGCAGAATAGGGACCAGGCAGAGGGTTAATGTGTAGCCTGTGGCCTGGAAGCAGAGTGCAGGCTTGGCCCAATGCCAGTGACGTACAATGCCAGGGTGGGCTGACAGACTGAAACTCCCCTAGGTAACCCTGCATATATGGCAATACGGCTCCTTGGCTAATATTTCCTCTGCTGCAAAGTGCCTGTAACATGCTTCTCTTTCCCTACCCCTCCTCAGTCTCCTTTTCGTGTAAGCTCTCTCTCTGTTCCTCCCTCCCCCTATCTACTTTGAACAGCAAGAGTATTCTGGCAAGAGACATATGCAGCCTCAAAAAGCTAGTTGTGCATTCTCCTTGTGTAGGGGCCGTGCAATTGTGCTAACTATACAGTTCCATCAGAAGCCGTTGCAGCAACAGAGCTGACAATGTTGATATGTATAGAACTCACAGGCAGCCCATGAAAGTCTGAAATATAAATTTTTTGCTAGTTTGCAGTGCAGTTTTTCAGCTTGTGCTGGCGTCACATTCTTATCTCCTCAGATGTGATTTGTTTAGTGCAGCTGTTGTTTTTAAACCAGGTTTTTTGCTAATGTATCTTTATGAGTACTGATAAATGGGACATATTCCAAAGTTAGATCAGAAGAGTCTAACTTAGTAAATCTAATTTGCTAATTATCTGGTTGCTTGCATCCATTTCTTTCTGGGGTTATATGGTGGCCCTAGCATAGGTGTAGTTTTTAATTACCACTAGCTAGTGCTAGGTTATAGAACAAGTCTTAATCATGAGTCAGGATCCTTGACAGAGCTGCCCTGATAGCTGCATACTTTTCATAGCTTCATGTACCAGGAACTCAAGTGAGCTAAGAAGCAGCTAGAGAATAGAGGAATTTTCAGCTGAAGAAGAAAGATGGAAAACTTGATGTGGAGAATTTTATCTTTCTGTCTCCAGTTAAGGGTACTATGTATTATCTGAGCAAAAATCCAAATAACCACTTGATGGCAGCATAGGCTTTTCTGTATCATTCTGCTATCTAGTGGTCATCTGGATGTAGCTGAGATGTAGTAACCTTACCTCCAGCAAGAAAAGTGATGTTATCTTCCAATTTAAAGGTAGGTTATTATTTTTTTTTCTCTTGTCTTGTCCCAGTAATTGACCAGATTAAGTAGAGAAAATGTACAACAATAAGAAAGCTTTTAAAATATTTTTATGACATGTGTCCTCTATCAAGGTTTCATGTTTTTCTCTGTAACTTTGAGTCACTTGCCCAAGTTGTCTGAATGGCTCTCCAAGTTTTCATCCCCAGTGCTTCAAATGTTGATGGAGATCAACATATGAAAATGTAGAAAGCACATGGAGATCTCCAGAGATGACAACTGTAGTCATTTTGATTATATGTTTGGAATTTAATAGGCAGTTGGGAAAATTGTCTTTGCATACAGCTTCAAGTTCTTAGTTGAGTTTATCATATTGCCAGCTCAAATCGCATAACATACAAATTTGATCTAGAAAGTATCTCCAAAACCACCAAGATGGCAAAGCAATGTTAGTTCAAATAATTCAGACATGAGCTTCCATCTCAGTATCTTTTCTAAAAGCTATTCCTTACTACCCAGGTGGAGCTCTTACAGTGCAGCATATATATTACCTCAGTGATTGCAGCCAATAGTTGCTTGTGGCTGAGAAACCATTCCCCCAGTTATTAGCAGAAGATGTGGCAAATACTTGGCACAGCAAAGGTATGGACAACACAGTTTTGAAAGTTGGCAGGGAAAACACAATATCCTCCCAAGTCTCCCAAGTACCTTAAGGGAATCAGAAGTTGAAGAGAAAAGATAAGCAAAAATACAATAAACAATAAAGATAAACAGTCTTCTTCAGGCCTTCCAAGAATGTCATTCGGACCTTTTTCATTGGAAGTTCTCTAGAGTGCTTTTTTCCCAGTAGGCCAACAGTGCCTCAGGTACTTAGAGTAACACTGGATATCAACCACAGAAAATGTTTCATTTTTTCTTGGTCTCTTGAGAGAATATGTATGTATATGTATGTATGTATGTATGTATGTATGTGTGTACTGTAATTTGCTTAGCGCTGGTAAGACCTTATCTGAGATTCTGCATGTTCGATTTTTAAAAAATATGTTGACATACTAGAGGGAATTAATAAGAGAATAGAGAGGCTAATGATGTGCAGGATAATCAGGTATCATTGGGGTAAGAAAGACCAAGGGACTTTCTATCAATATTCAGATTCCAGGGGAAGAAAAAAAAACATAATTTGCCCTACTCACTGGTGATTGGATAAGAAAATAGGTTGTAATTGGTTTAACAGAGTTAAAACAACACCATCACCATCCCAACTTTAATGGCTATTAAACAATGATATAATCTTATGGGAGGGTATGGAAACTTTTTTGTTAGAAGTTTCCAAAAAAGAGTGTTAATGGGCATCTTTTGTGGATGCTTAAGTTGTAGCATGTTGGCAGAGGCAGGAGACTGAACTAGGTTTCACAGAATTCCAGGTTTAGACCTAGAAGTTTTATTATCAACAATGTTAGATTTGAACTGAATTCTTTCTCTCACCTTCTAATATTTGCTTCAGATAATTAATATTTTTAAAACATTCTAACTATTTCAGATGTGTGCACAGTGCCTCTTGTGATACCAGAATATAAAGATATGGGCACATTTGCCCTCTGCCAGTGGGCTATGCCCTGGAAAATTCCCATGAGCTTGATCTTTCTTGTATGCCTTAGATTAATTTCTTAGGAATGGTTATAGCATTGGACCAAAAACAGGATGGGGCCAATTTATTGAAGAACAGGATAAGGAGAGAGCAGACAGTTCCAGGAAGAAAATGTAATTTGGTCTATAGCCCCATTTTTTTCTTTTTGCTGTTTACAAAGATTTTTCAGTTTTATTTCCCTTTAAAAAGGTGTTAAGAAAGACCATGTTTGGGAATTGTGTTTCACCAGTGCTGCGGCCAGCTAATTTTATTCCAGAGGTTTTTTGGACACAGCCTCAATCATTTCTATGTGCTGGACTATTCTTCAGAAATCAGGATATACATAAATTGGGAACACTAGTATCTCTATACCAAAAAGCTGTACCTTACAGTTTAATAAGGCCTTAAGTCTCTGCATACATTTCATACTAATTGTTGGAGTAGTGTTTTTACTGACCAATCAGTCATTAAAATTTAGAACTGGAGAAGTAGAGCAATTGCTTAAGGGTATTTGTCTCTTTCCTCATGGATAGTAAAACTACCAAGATAGTTTTTTTTGAAAGAGAGACACAAGATCTGATGTGACCAAACAGATTAAACTTGAAGTTGTTGGAGAACTTTCTGGGCTTTAGTCAATATTGCAAGGTTTGTGCATTTAGATGTAACAGCTTGCTGTACAACACTAGTGCAAAAGTGAGTGTACAGCAAATGCTCACTTATACAGTTCCAGACTATGTCTTGTTTAACCATGGTTTGTTCAGTATAACATAAGAAGCTAAACTTGCACAATATGTTGCCAAAATTGAAACAGCATGCTTTATTTTGAAAGAAAAGAAATGGGCAGTTATATTTGTAAACTCTATATCTCCTAAAATCTTGTGGTTCAGGCCTTCACCAACAAGTGAATACCATTGGGAAAACTCATGGAGGTAAGTGGTAGCCTACAGGAAGCATTTGTTAGAAGAGTTGAGAATTGGCACATTTCAGTCCTCTCCTTAGTGGCTTCTCTGGGCTGCGTTTAGAAATCTTTTGTCAGCTGTTCCTCTGATCAGTTTCCACTTGGCCATGGCATGTAACCAGCTGTTTGCTTTGATCCAGGCAAAAGAGCATTCCAAGCCCACTGACCTTCCATAGCCTTTGCAATGACAGCTGTGTAGCACTGCTTTCTGGGTTAGCTCACTGTGGCTTTAAGACTCACTCTTTCAGGGGCACAACCTGGGTGAGTATTGTCCAAAAAGCCTGGCTGTCAACTCAGTGGACTGTGTGTGGTTTATTGGAAGTGGCCTTTCCCTATGGTGATCTCCTTCATCGCCAAGACCCATCTTGTACAATGCTGCTGACATTGCAGATGCAGTGGGCCCGGCAAGAGCCTTCCTGTTTTCTGCCTTCCACTTGCTATAGCAGAAAAATGGTCACAGGTAAGACCTGCTTGTGGTAGTGGAAGGATTCTGCATAGCCATTTAATAAAATCCTCCTAAGCTGTCAGTATGGGGATAGTGGATGAGGTATATCATTGTCTGTGATCATAGGGCAAAAAGACAGTGGATTATTTACAGAAGGAAAAAGCATGTTGTTTTACAATTGAAGTAGATGGAAGAAGAAGTTGTAATGTGAGAATATTTTCTAAGCCGTATAAAAGGGCAATGTGAGAAACTGGAAGCATTCTGAGGAGAAAAGTCTAGCTCAGGGTGTTGGTTTATTTGTTTATTTGGATTATATCATGCCTTTCTACTCTGACCAATACTCAAGACAGTTAAGAAAAATTAAAAATATAGAGAGGAAGTTAAAAACATAGATTAAATTAACACTAAAATAGATACTAAAAATTATTTAACAGTTAAAATCCAGGTTAGGATGCCTTTTTATTCTTAAAGATGAAGTGACCTAGTTTCTTGACATGCAAGGAATAGTTTGTTTTCAGTATAATGAGAATGAAAATCTTATGAACCATAGCAGGAGTACATCTTTAGGGTTTCATAAGTTACATGCCTGAGTTAGGAGTAATATGGCTAAGTTTGAATGAATTTCTAAGACTCAACATGATGAATTCTGCACTGATGCATCATAAAGACCATTCTTATAATTACTACTATAGCAGAGGAATGTTCCATATATGGAAGTTTTTGAATCTTATCACAGTTGCAGAATTTTATTTAGACTGTATGGAATGAGCAGTGAATTTTGTGGGAGTTGTATATTATATTGCTGGTTATCTTTGTCACTTATCTGATGGAAACACTGTTCCATGATCTGCTTGGTTAAGATGGTTGCAGTATTTTCTAAAAAATATTATTGTATAAATCATGTCTTGTGAGAGGAAAAGTGCTGTTAAGAAGAAAAAAAATCTTTGTGTTTAAATGCATGAGCTCACATCCTCCATTTTTCTAAGATATGGAAAGATACTTTGTTTTACTAAAAGAAAAGAAGGGAAACACCTTGAGTAAATACTGTATAGCCTTTTCTTTTACAAACACAAAAAGCCCTGAAACAGTTATAGGGCTACAGGCAAAAAGCAAAATAATGCATGTTGGATATGAAACTCAAGAAACCATTTGCAGTTGCATTTAATGGCAGAACATTTGTTGAGCTGGACCTAAAAATAAAGTACCTCCAGGTCTAAATTATTCTTAGATTTATTAATTTCATGTGTCAGCCCTGGGTTGCTAGATAGAATCCAAGATTTGGTGGTCACAATAAATAGTACAGGTGCATCCAGAATTGTGTTTCTGAGAATTCATTGGTGGTTACCTTTTTTTTTTTATTAAGTAAAATTAAAGCATGAACAATGAAGGGAAGAAAGTATTAATGGGGAGAGAACAAGAATACAATCCATGGGAGTGGTGCAACTCATGACTCTTAGAAAGACAATGCCTCTGTATGTTTTAAAGTTTTTGATCATCAGTTATTTAAGCCATAGAATCTGAATTGTTTGGAATGCCTTATTCCATAGCACATAATAAAGCCAAACATGGATGGACCATGAATAGCACTTAACAAAGAAGTAATTTTATTAAGATATATTCATCCTGGAGGATCAAAAGATGATTTGAAGATAGACATTTTAGTTCTTCATTGTTGGAAAAGACTTGCAGTTGACCCTAGAATTCGACTAATTTATAAATAATTTTCTGCATTGTGTTTAGTGAAGACTGTGTTGTCACATACTTAACTGTACCTTTAGTTGAGAAAAGAAGCTGGCTGTCTTAGTTAAGCAAGCTCTTCTGGGTTTGAGTTGAGGGGGCTTACACTGCCTGACCAGAATTGTGAACTCAAGTTGTCTGTGCAGGGCAGAAGCCCTGCTCCTAAATATGCAGCTATAGCTAGCACAGTGTTATAGAGATGCTGTTCTGCTAGGAACTGAATATAGCTGGACTGAACCTGCCAAGACAGTACTGGATTTTGTGCTTCAGTGGAGCACAGCTAGGAATAGAAACGGCTAGCTCCCTCAACGTTCGCTACTGTATCTCATTCCGGCCACTCTTAAAACATCCCTTCCACATCTAAGAATAGCACATAGTACTTTGGGTGTTGCTGGGGCACCATCAGTAGTAATAAAATTGCATGTCCAAAATGAAAACTGACTTAGGCCTAAAACATCTATGTTTTGAGGAAAAGCAGAATTTCTTCAATGAAAAGGAATTAGAAACATAATTAAGAGACAGCCTATATATAACTCCAGTGCCAATTTTGAAGGCTCCCAAAATCTAAATATTAGTTCAGTGCTGGGTGGGTTCTGCTGTTCCCTTGGTATCAACCATCTATGCTAATGTGGCATCTTGAGAGACATGGGAGTATCTGATTCAAATCCTTGTCCAATTTATTTAAGCGACTATACATTTAAATGCATTGATTTAAATACATTGTAATTAATTGCATTATAATTAATTCCCCCACAGTGTAGAACCTACATGCTGTGCAGATATAGCCAGCTCCAGTCCATTGTTTTGACTGCTGACTAATATGACATGTCACTGGCTTATGTTATTTGTGGGTACTCTTAAGGCAAGGCTGCATTTTAAACTAAACAAACAGCCTTGCTTCCTTGAATTCCAGTAGGTGATCTAGCAGCACATTTTTCACGTTGAGGTTAAGCCAGTATAGGCTCAAATTCATGGATGGGACACCATTTGGGAAGAATATAAATAATGTTAAAAATCCTTCACAGTTTCTGTGATATCAAGGCAGAGGTTTTGTGGAGGAAGGACAATATATGACAGCGACTAAAAATGTTAATTGAGATCCCTGTACATGCAGCATCACTCCATGGGATCCATTCTTGGGCTGGTTTTTATCCTCATTCCAAACTAGCAGAAATGAACAGCAGCCATTATTTTGTGACAATACATATCATCTGCAGAGTGCCTTGGGTTCAGTTCCTAGCATCTCCAATACAAAGTCTTTGGTGATGGGCCTGAAGAAAACATCTCCCAGAAGTCTGGGAGAATTGCTGTCAAGTCAGTATAGACAATGCTGGCTTAGAAATATTACTAGTCTAGCTCAGCTTCTAGAGAAACATTGTTCACATGGTAGCTAGATTGCTTCCTGACCCTGATGTGTCCCTGCTCAGCTAGTTTCTATCTCAGCTATGTCCTGTGTTATAGCTTCTTTCAGTGGCCCCTTCGAATGTACTCTGAATCATTAAGGGTCAACTCTGAGCCTAGATTTACAGTTTTTAGTCTAGAAATGTTTCTTATGAAGAGGGTAGGTCTTAATGAAAAGGAGAACCAGTATATTGCAATGCTTCATTAGGTCATGTTAGGTTGTGTTACTGGGAATCTTTGGAGACTGGTAATGTATAAATATGAGAGATAAATGAAATTATTTTTGCCAGTATTTGTGCATATCAAGACTGTATGTATTTCATTATAGCACAGGAAATAACATGTGAAAGAAATGAAGCCAAAGTTGGATTTTCAGCAGTTATGAATCCAGAATTCTGTGACTTGCACTACTACTTCTCATGACTAGCAGAAGAATTTATGAATATATAATTGCAAAATTCAACCTCTCGGTGTATAATTGGACTAATATCTTACAGATTTGTTAGTAAATCTTACATGTTGTGTTTTTTTCATAATTAGTAATGCTAGAACCTTAGGAGGAAAAAAAATCCTGTAGTGCCGGTTTAAAAAAAGAATAGATGAGAGTAGTCTGAACTGGTACCTGCAGAGGTTTTTCATCTAGGAGTTAAAATTATAGAAGGCAATTTATATACACTTATAGATTATTAGAAAACATCAAGTGACTTCCTTAATAATAAAACATAAAAATGGATACAAGTTATTTGAACAAAATATTTTCAGTTTTTGGGGTTATTTGAATACTTTGAAAAAGTGCTCTGATAGGTATAAGGGCAAGTACATCTCAGCAAAAGAGTCCACAAAATAGAAATGTATATCCTGGAAAGCAGTAAAATAAAAGTGGTGGTCTGATGATGTCTTCAGTGTTTAAGAAGACTGGTAAGTTCTTAAACCCCTACTCCTATCAAATGAATGGATTCTTAAATACCACACTTTTGTATAGTTTCCTTATGTGTAAAAAGACTTCTCCAGTGAAGTGCTCCTCAAGTTTCCAGTGCAAAATTATAAGTACAGTAATTGCTGGAAAAGAAACCGGACCTGACCTTCCTCAGTCAAATATGCAGATGCTATACTTCTTGCTGGATCACATGACTGACCAAGGACTAGTTAGGATGAAATAATGTACAATGCTCATAGTGGAGCAGGTATCTGGCCCAGAACAAAGTATTTGCCTACTTTTTAGTCCAAAAAGTGTTGTGTAAACTATTCTTAATGTTAGTTGTAATATACAGTGAATCTGCATCTTATTGCCTTTGAGGCATGAATCAAGTGAAGATGTCCAGACCTAGAGAAAAGAAATGTGCAATTCTAAGTCCCCAAGCCACAATGATTGGGGCAAGGCTGTCTGAAAGGGAATGACAGCTAGAATAGCTCTTCCAGCCCAGGGGAGACATTGCCCCTCTGCACAGGGAAGAAGGGTGGCTTGCCAGATCTTAAACATCCTGCAACAGCTTCAAACTGAGCCCTTGCTCTTCATCATTATATCAGTGTAATGGGGGACAACGCATCTGGGACATAATGCATCATATACATGATATGTGGCATAGATTGAAATTAGAAGCACACAGAAGAGACACTTGCCACTTCCAGATTATCCAGTGGACCAGCTTGTTCATTATTTGTCTAATAAAACTTGCTTCTTTAAATCACACTATGGTCTTTTATCAGGACCTTGTCTGCAGCTGTTTGTAATAATTGTGCATTAGGAAAAGTGAATTCCTGGAGCATTCACATTGATGTGTTCTTACATTGCCAGTAAAAAGTTATGCTTTGGGGGAGAAGAGCAAGAAATGATAGTCCAGAATCTCAAGGCAGTATCAGAAACAGCTGGAACATTGATTACCCCATGCACTCTTGGGAACTCTTTTCTCTAGCTATATTTAAAACGTGATTTTATTTGTAGGGGCATGTTGCTATATGGATTAGATTTAATGATAATGACTATTAATTTTATATAGGTATTTGTATCATATGGGTCTTTCTGTTAATTAGTTTTTTGTTGCTACATTTAGATCATTTTAATTATTTTAAGATATTTAGTCTTTTTTCTTCACTGTGTAATCACTAATATCGATTTTTTTCTTTTGTACTTCACCATTTTAACACATAAAATTAATTTTTAAAATGTGTAGGGGTGCATGAAACAACCAAGTTATGATGCAGATTCAAAACTTAGTATTTGAAGATGGCAGGATTTGATTTTCATTTAAGATTCAGAATTTAGAGGCAACAAGATTAGATTTGAACCTACTCAAACTGTTGATTTTTTAAAAAGGGGGGCTATAGTGGAGAGGCATTAAAACTTTTCATCTACTTTCTTTATTTGCAAAATGGGATGAAAATAGCAGTGGTGGTAGAATGTTTAGGGGACACTAACCCTGCAAAATTTTGTCTGGATACCTTCAGGGGTTTAATTGCAGTATATATTTGAACTATTCCCCCTGCACTTCTTTTAAAACAGGCTAGAAGGGATAAGACTATAAAGAATTTGCCCGAATCAATTTAGAAATAAAAGCATCAAAAACCTGTTTTGAAAATGCTATTATTAAAGATCAGTGAGTCCATCATTCTCAGACCACCTGCTTTGCTGGGAGGTTTGTTGGTATAGCTCATTGTCCAGCTATTCATGCCACTGTCAGGGAACCCAGCCACTCCTACTACTTTACTCCTTCTCAGCTTTGTCACTTTATGGAAGGAAAATTATAACAATGTTTAAAACTCTGAAAGCCACAAAGCACAAGAAAGTCCACTGAATCTTCGAATCACCATCAAATCTCTCCAAAGCTATTTGAAGACACTTCAAATCAGTTCAGAGGCTTGATTTGAAAGGGCATTCAGCTGAATCTCATTTGAAACAAGTCACCACTTTGAAATTTTGCACAGCCCTGAGCAATTTGGTTTGGCTGCATGACAAAATTCTGTTTCTTGCCTAAGCCCCAGCTAATCATCTGCTTCAACCCTTGTGATCCCAGCCCACCAGTCAACGTATCCAAGGAGAGAGATACACCAAAATTAATGTACATGCCTCTGCTTGTTTTCTACTTGCTGCCCCTCCTTTATGCATTTCAAGCTTGGCCCCTCCCTAGCTTCCCCTCTTGCTTCTCTTGCCTGCACCTGTGACCTTTAATCCTCCCTTTCCAAAATTCCATTAGTGATAGGATGTCCTCAGGGATGCATCCTTGGTTATAAAAAGGTAAAGAGAAAATCATTTTCCAGACCTAGAATTGATTCCATTTCTATCCCATTCTTCCTCTAAGAAGCAGAGGGCTATATATAGGGTCCCCCTTTGTTTGATCTTCTTAACAGACCTGAAGGAGGATAGGCTGAGAGATAGTGATTGTCCTGAAGTCACCCAGTAACCTTCGAAACTGAGCATGGAGTCTGAACCCAAATCTCTGTGGTCAGAGTCTTAATGCTATACCTGCCATGCTGCTTGACAGCTGAAAGCTACCCTTGAGAGATTACATGCGCTGAATGAGGGACTAAAAGGGTTCTGGGAGGAATCCATACTTTCCCCTTTTCTTTGGTCTTAAATCTTAGTGCCAACATCTTAACATTCATTTCATATTTGTCCCTCTCAGTTTTCCATTCAGTGTTGTTCAGTAGGTACTTCTACAAGCACTGAGTCTGGAAAATATTATAAAAGGCACACCATTTATTTCTTAGTGCAATACCGTGAAAAGTAAATTCAGTGGACCTCGTATTTGGCAAATATAAAGAGAAGTCAGAGTAAATAAAGAAAGCTAGGAAACACTAACATCAAGTAGTGAATTGTGTGTGCTTAAACTCCACTTTGTGGTTTACAGTATTACAATGCATTTAATACTGAAATACAGACATCAATTTGATATACTTCTATTGTCATTCTGCGCTAATTCCGGAAATTAGATCCACTGTCAGCCCTCCTCCTTTCCTATAGAAAAGGCAGGAATAGAACCCTGGTTCTTGGCCACAACTTCACTTTTAATTGTCATGGAGATACCTGACTCTCTTTTTAAATTGGAATTCATTTTGTGGTCAAGGCAAGATGCTATTTTGGGGCAGTACAACCATGTTTGCCAATATTTTTCACCTAGGCTCTTTTTTTGTCCTCTAGGTGGCAGCAGCACCCCACAATGCCAGCTGCCTCCCTGCAGCCAGGTTGCCTCTCTGGGCCGCTCTCTTCCTACTGAGACAATCATGTCGAGCCAGCACAGCCATGCTCCCTTCTCCAGCATCCAGACCATGGCTGAGCATCAGCAGGTAGTTCCCTGGAGAATCCTTACTCTGACTTATTTAGAGATCCCCTATTCAGCTTCTCTTCAGAATGCATGCAGTTAAGAGAATACAAGAGTAACTTTCATCTGACTCCTTTCCTGCTCTCAACCTGTGGCCATTCCAACTAAAAACTACATACGTACAGTGGGGCAAAAAAGTATTTAGTCAGCCACCAATTGTGCAAGTTCTCCCACTTAAAAAGATGAGAGAGGCCTGTAATTTTCATCATAGGTATACCTCAACTATGAGAGACAAAATGGGGGGAAAAATCCAGAAAATCACATTATCTGATTTTTAAAGAATTTATTTGCAAATCATGGTGGAAAATAAGTATTTGGTCAATATCAAAAGTTCATCTCAGTACTTTGTTATATATCTTTTGTTGGCAATGACAGAGGTCAAACGTTTTCTGTAAGTCTTCACAAGGTTTTCACACACTATTGCTGGTATTCTGGCCCATTCCTCCATGCAGATCTCCTCTAGAGCAGTGATGTTTTGGGGCTGTCGCTGGGCAACACGGACTTTCAACTCCCTCCAAAGGTTTTCCATGGGGTTGAGATCTGGAGACTGGCTAGGCCACTCCAGGACCTTGAAATGCTTCTTACGAAGCCACTCCTTCGTTGCCCGGGCGGTGTGTTTGGGATCATTGTGATGCTGAAAGACCCAGCCACGTTTCATCTTCAATGCCCTTGCTGATGGAAGGAGGTGTTCACTCAAAATCTCACGATACATGGCCCCATTCATTCTTTTCTTTACACGGATCAGTCATCCTGGTCCCTTTGCAGAAAAACAGCCCCAAATTTCCACCCCCATGCTTCACAGTAGGTATGGTGTTCTTTGGATGCAACTCAGCATTCTCTCTCCTCCAAACACGACGAGTTGAGTTTAGACCAAAACGTTCTACTTTGGTTTCATCTGACCATATGACATTCTCCCAGTCCTCTTCTGGATCATCCAAATGCTCTCTATCAAACTTCAGACGGGCCCGGACATGTACTGGCTTAAGCAGGGGGACACGTCTGGCACTGCAGGATTTGAGTCCCTGGCAGCATAGTGTGTTACTGATGGTAGCCGTTGTTACTTTGGTCCCAGCTCTCTGCAGGTCATTCACTAAGTCCCCCCGTGTGGTTCTGGGATTTTTGCTCACCGTTCTTGTGATCATTTTGACCCCATGGGGTGAGATCTTGCGTGGAGCCCCAGATCGAGGGAGATTATCAGTGGTCTTGTATGTCTTCCATTTTCTAATTATTGCTCCCACAGTTGATTTCTTCACACCAAGCTGCTTGCCTATTGCAGATTCAGTCTTCCCAGCCTGGTGCAGGTCTACAATTTTGTTTCTGGTGTCCTTTGACAGCTCTTTGGTCTTGGCCATAGTGGAGTTTGGAGTGTGACTGTTTGAGGTTGTGGACAGGTGTCTTTTATACTGATAACAAGGTCAAACAGGTGCCATTACTACAGGTAACAAGTGGAGGACAGAGGAGCCTCTTAAGTAGTTACAGGTCTGTAAGAGCCAGACATTTTGCTTGTTTGTAGGTGACCAAATACTTATTTTCCACCATGATTTGCAAATAAATTCTTTAAAAATCAGACAATGTGATTTTCTGGATTTTTTTTCTCATTTTGTCTCTCATAGTTGAGGTATACCTATGATGGAAATTACAGGCCTCTCTCATCTTTTTAAGTGGGAGAACTTGCACAATTGGTGGCTGACTAAATACTTTTTTGCCCCACTGTATCTGCAGTTCTGAAGCTCTGGTTTTTAGCACCTGCTATTAGAATTCAGGCCTCAATTCAATCTGTAAACCAAGGAACATGGAGGGGAATTTCAGAGGAGGTAAACATCTTCTATAGTATCAGCCACAACCCCCCCGTGATAGCATACTGTTGGGTGACAGGTTCCATCTTCCAGATTCAGAATACAATGATCTTAACACCATAACTGCACACTCTCTTGTGAACCTTTTTCCCCCCTAAAGAAATGGCATAGTAAAGAGTGGCAGTTTCATGAGAATTATACCTATATATAACTCTTGCCTTTTCATTATTTTCCCCCCACAGATCATGCCAGACCTGGCCATTCTGCAGAGGAGGATCCCACTTACATTTCGGGACTCTGCCACAGCCCCACTGCGCAAGCTCTCTGTGGACCTCATCAAAACATACAAGCATATCAATGAGGTAAGAGGAGCATCCTTTTGAGGGCATCTTTGGTTAGGGTATAAAAGCAGGAGGAGCAGTAATATCGTAAATACCACTGTGCCTCCTTTTTCCTCCATTGTATATGTTGATCATACATTTCCTTGTTCTCTGAGGAGACACCTGAGACCTTCAATCATTGTCCTGAGAGTAACTTTCATTTTTTAAGAAGCCCGCCCCTCCTGTTTTTTGCTTGCTTGGGTGGTTGTTGGTTTTTAGTTACACCCTGAACTTTGATATGATTGACAGGTCTACTATGCTAAGAAGAAACGCCGAGCCTTGCAGGTGGCACCTGAGGACACAAGTACCAAAAAAGAACGGAAAGTGCACAACGAAGGCTACGACGATGACAACTATGATTACATTGTCCGCAATGGCGAGCGCTGGCTAGAACGTTATGAGATAGACTCGCTCATTGGCAAAGGATCCTTTGGACAGGTCAGAGGATGGGGGCAGCAGAGAAGATAATTTTGTAACTGCTTTTGTAACCTTATGTGGAGCTGCGCTCACTCCTTTTGTGAACATAGGCTGGAAACCCTCCTTGCCTGCAGATATTGTCTCCCATCAGATTGAAGACAGTCTAAACCTAGCAGCAAATTATCTGCAATCTGGCCAGAAAGAAAGAGCCGGTGGCCAGTGGTAGAGCACATGGTTTGAATGCTACATAAAGTCCTTTCACAGGCACTCCAAAGGAAGATGTGAAAGAATTCTGCTTGAAATCCTAGAGGATTGTCCACAGTCAGGAAACAGTACTGTATGACATGGATCGGTTGTCTGTCCCGCTATAAGGCAATAGATTCTATCTCTTGTAGGTAGCTAGGATTTTCATTTCCATGTCATCCTAAGCTAAGTTTCCTTTTCCAATTGCCAGAGAGTAGGCATACCATTTGACTGTTTCCTCTCTTAAGCAATTACTTTCACTTGTTAGTTTCCCACAAGGATTAACTTGCTAACACGGTACATGGTGGACCCGTGGCGTTAGCCTTAGGGATAAGCTAGGGATGTTGCTGCTGTATTGGACTCGCTGTCACCAGCTTCATTCCTACCCAAGCTGCTTGATCTTGTTGTCATGTTGGTACTGGAATTTCAGTTTTCTTTCATTAGGAGATGGGGCTGCAGCTTGTGAATTCATGACCACCATGACACCCTTGGGCTTGTTCAAGATTGTGGCCCCAATACACATGGGTGGCTACATGTTTTTGTTTTGTTTTGGAGCAGCTGAGATGCGATCTAAGGGTAGGATCACTCTCTGCTTACTGTGGAGTTGATTGGGAGGAAGGTCTTACTTGATTGGCCCATCCCAGGTGCCTAATGGATCTTACTGGTTTCCAGCGAGCAGTTCTGCTGAGTGTCTGGCTAACCTCGGGAATAAGGGTTCAGCTGCAGCGGTTGACAGAATTGCTTCTGAGTGGCCTGTCTCTAGCCATCAACCCAAGGGAGCACATTGGAACTGAGGAGCTCTGGGAGATGATATGACTTAAGAGTCACCTAGAGCAACAGTGGTGTAAAACAAAAAACAAATGTGATCGAACATAGGTAAGACCTCAAGTTTGAGCCTACATTGAGCAGTGAAGGATACTTACTTCTCCACCGTTACTGAATCTGTGGATAGCCACTAGCAGTAACCCTGTTAGGAAAAACCGAGTCATATTGTCCATTGGGCTTTTGCAATGAACTCATGCAGCATCTAGAGAATCAGATCACCCCAGTTCACTCAGATGCTATCTGAGCAGGGCCATTTCAGTTGATAGAGGCTTCATCTTGCAAGGTTATCTGAGATAGGTTTGTGCCTGTGGATCCTAGAGAGTTTAATAGGATTCTCTTTGCTGCTAGCTCAGCCACCTGTGCATTGAACCCCTGTCCGTCCTGGCTAGTGAAAGCTGCCAGAGAGGTATCAGAGGCTGGGGGAGATGGTGATAAATGCATCCTTAAATGAGGGGGTGTTGTCTTCTGCCTGGAAAGAGGTGTTGATGCACTCCATCTGCAAGAAGCCATCTGCAGTCATTTTAGGGAAGGTGTTGGAGAGGGTGGTTGGACTATAACCATAGAAAGTCTTAGCTGCAACTGATTATCTGGATCCTTGGAACTGAAACCACCTTGATTGCTCTTATTAATGACCTCTGCTGGGATAGAGGAAATGCAATTCTCCTAGTCCTGTATGATCAGCTTTCAGTAAATGGTGATGGTATTCTTCTGGGCCAGCTGGGAGGGTTGGGAGTGGGAAGTATTGTTTTGTAGTGGTTTTCCCTCCTGAGCAGTTGGTTCTGGTTAGTCATAGTGGTAGGAGAAAAGTCAAGCCCTAGGGAGCTCTGTTATATGGTGCCAGAGGGCTCAGTCCTCTTTTTCTTGCTGTTTAACATCTGTATAGAACTGCTGGGAAAAGCCATCAGGTGGCATAGGGTGAAATACTGTCAAAATGCTGATGTTGCTCAGTTATATATCTCCATCCTGAGTCAGATAGAAGATGCATTGGAGGACCTGACCCAGAGCTTGTTAAGATTTGGATGGACAGAAACAGGCTTAGACTGAATTCAAGCAAGACAGATTTGCTATGGATTCATAAGCTAACTGTATCCAAAGATAGGCCATCTGACTCTCTTTGGGGTTGCACTCCCCCAGATGGAGCTGGCACACAATCTGGGGGTTCTGCTGGACTCACACTTTCTGCTTGAACAGCAGATAGAGGCTAAAGCCAGGAAGGCCTTCTCACAATTATATCACCAGCTGATTCAGCATGCAGCAGCCCTAGTGATTATGGGAGTACACAGGTTCATCCATATAACACTATAGGAGTTGCCCTAGTTGCTAGTCAGCTTCCAGGGACAGTTCAAGGTGCAGGTTACAGCCTTTAAATGTCTTACATGGTTAAGTATCTCTGAGACCATTTTCTGAGTTGATCTGCCTGCCCAGTGAGATCTAACAGAGTGGATTTGCTGAGGATCCCAAATCTGAGGAAATGCCACCTTCAGGGACCCTGTGCTCAAACCTTCCCAGTGATGGCCCCCTGTGTCTTAAACAGTCTACCCCCAGATATTCAGATCATTCCTTCCCTCTGGGAAGAGCATTTGGAGATGCCTGAAGATTCTGCTTTCCAAATGATGACACATCAAGGCTTCTTGTTCCGTTATTGATTGTTTATGCTTTAATTTCATGCTGTGATTTGTAAGTTGCTTGGGGTCTTCAGAAATGGAGTGGCATATACCGAAGTAATACATAAATAATAAGCTGCTGAATGTAACTTAATTCTGTTATGGTTTTTCTGCCCCTTAGGTAGTGAAGGCCTATGATCAACAAGCTCAAGAATGGGTAGCCATCAAGATTATCAAGAACAAGAAAGCGTTTCTGAGTCAGGCTCAGATTGAACTGCGGTTGCTGGAGCTCATGAATCAGCATGATACTGAGATGAAATACTACATTGGTGAGAGTTTGTGGGAATGGATTCTTTAATAGGAGGGAGAGATTCTTGAATTAGTTGAGAAACATTAAAGAAGATGTAGCCAGGGCTGCTGATTGATGAGAAGTTTCCATGTATTGAAGGAGTTAATTAAAAGGCAGGATGGATGGAAAGAAGTGACAAACAGCATAGAGCTTGATTTGAAGACAGGACTTCACTGACATGATACCTAAGAGAAATTTGTCAGTAGGATGGTATTTGTTTATGTACTAAACACATGAACCAGTTTCTATCAGTGGGATTCTGTCAAAACATTAACAGAGAGTTGTAGCAGGATAACAGTGTTGTCACACCACTTTGCTCTCTTTACGTCTTCAGTGCACTTGAAGCGTCATTTCATGTTCCGGAGCCATTTGTGCCTGGTGTTTGAGTTGCTGTCCTACAACCTCTATGACCTGCTCCGTAACACCAACTTCCGTGGCGTCTCTCTCAATCTCACCCGCAAGTTTGCTCAGCAGCTGTGCACTGCGCTGCTCTTCCTGGCAACACCCGAGCTCAGCATCATCCACTGTGATCTCAAGCCTGAAAACATCCTGCTCTGCAACCCCAAACGCAGTGCCATTAAAATTGTGGACTTCGGCAGCTCCTGCCAGCTGGGCCAGCGTGTAAGTGATTCCCTAGCTCTCACGTCCCCACCTGTAACCTGTCTCCCAGTGCCTGATCCTACATCCTTCTGTTGGTTCACCTTGGCACTTTCTGCCAGCTTGAAGAGCTCCCCTCATGCTCAGGTCTTTAGCTGCTTGACCTTGGCTAGATGGAAGTTCATTTGATTCAGTCACTATTTGACAGGGAACCACAGAGAGGAATCCTATCTGCCTTCACTTTCCCATCCCCTCAGTATTGAAGTTTGATAATCTCTTAACTTTGGCCTTGCAGATCTATCAGTACATCCAGAGCCGATTTTACCGCTCGCCCGAAGTGCTGCTGGGCATGCCTTACGACCTGGCAATCGACATGTGGTCCTTAGGCTGTATCCTAGTGGAGATGCATACAGGAGAGCCCCTCTTTAGTGGTGCCAATGAGGTAAACTAGTCTTTACACTTCAACGACCAACTTACAGCAACTGGAATTGAAGCAGTGTGTCTGGAGGGCCACCAGTCCTAGTCAAAAAGCTTAGCGAAGCTCAGCTTGTTTTGAGCCAAAATAGTGAGCAGGTCTGAGCATCATGAGCAGATTTCTGGTTTAAGTCGATAAGCGTATAAATGAGCTCCAGAGATCAGTGAAGAAATAAGGAAGTCGGAGATGCAGATCAGGGGAGAAGCTCTGCAAGGTTATGGGCTGTCGCCTACTGTCCCTAATCCTGTGCCTTTCCCTTGCAGGCAGATCAGATGAGCCGGATTGTAGAGGTGCTGGGACTACCACCACCTCACATGTTGGAGCAGGCTCCCAAGGCTCGGAAGTACTTTGAGAAGTTGCCCGAGGGGGGCTGGGTCCTCCGGCGGGGCAAAGATGGCAGGAAGGTAATACTCCGCACAACTCTTGGATCTTGTCACTTCTAACTCCCTGTTCTGCTGCTGTTCAAGAAAATGTATACAACTGTGCTAAAGGTCTAGTTGTTATGCTATACCAGTATATTTAAATGTATCTGAAGTGATAATATTTGCAAGCCTACTCTAACATAAATATGATAAATAAACAAACATACCCTATTAAAGGTGAACACTGAAGAAATGGGTTTTCATAGTGAAATTTTTAATTCTGCCATGTTTCCTATAGAACACTATCTGAAGTAGGGAGAAGAAAATGCATGGACAGTTACTGATTCTCTTTTCTCTGTTCTCTCTTTCTTCTCACATTCTGGTCTTTCTCTCACTCAGACTTCCTACCTACAAAAGAGGGTGTGGGAAACAACTGCAAAAATATTGAGTCGAGGAATAACCATATCTGTTCTTTGGGTTGGCTTTTAGGGTCATATTAAGCCATTTGCTCGGAGGAGACAAGCACATTATTTCTGATGGAACTTACATTAGAAGAAAGCATTTTGATTCTGTATAATGATGAATACTGTATATTCTTTCATCTCCCAATTAATGTTACTGCTGCTTGATGTCTTTTAGGACTACAAGGTTCCAGGGACACGGCGGCTGCATGAGGTGTTAGGGGTAGAGAGTGGGGGCCCAGGTGGACGTCGTGCAGGGGAGCAAGGCCATTCGCCTTCTGACTACCTGAAGTTCAAGGATTTAGTGCTGCGCATGCTGGACTATGAACCCCGTAGCCGCATCACTCCCTTCTACGCCCTGCAGCATAACTTTTTCAAGAAAACTGCTGATGAGGGCACCAATACGAGTGCCAGCACCTCACCAAGCCTGGGAACAGAGCATAGCCACTCCACCAGCACCACCAGTTCTGTGTCCAGTTCGGGTATGTCTCTCTCATTCACCTTCCCACACCTTCTTTCTAGCTCTCCACAGAATACATTTTAGGCTACTGTTATGTTCCCAGGCCTCCCGTTACATTTTCAGAGATTTAATACTAGTCCATCTGGTGAGTATTCTTTTGGCCACTGTTCTCTCTCCCAACAGGTGGTTCCAGTGGTTCTTCCAATGACAACCGTGGTTACCGCTACAGCAATCGTTACTACAGCAACATAGGCACAGTGCATGCTGACTGCGAGATGCAGAGTCCCCAGGTATGTTGGACGTCAAGCCCCAAATGTTTTGGGTTGCAGGTCCTCTCTGAAACTCTGTTCCTGAGAGTAACATTACTTCCTTCCAGTTTTTGTCCTGTGTCCATTCTACAGTTATCACTCTCTTCTCTTTTTGTTGCTGTAGGCGCTCCCTCAGCAGCAGATGCGTCTCTGGGCCAGCGGTGACAACGAGGGTATTCCTCACATCTTACCTCATAAGCCCACACCTAGTCAGGCCATGCCATGTTTCCCCCCAAGCGGGCACCCTCCGTACCAGCGCCCTCCTCTCCCGCTATCTCCTCCACTCCCGGAGGCCATGGAGGTGTCTCTGGGCCCTCGCCATCTGGACTGCAACCCCACTGGGCTGGGCTCCTCCAGCTTGCACTTGGGCGCCTCAGCCTTCCGGACTAGGACTGCTGGCGGCTCACGCCCTGAGGGACTTGGCCTCAACTACCCACTTCGTGGCCGTGGGCACCGAGACACTGACGAGACTGCACTGATGGGCGTCTGTGTGCCCCAGGGCACAGCTGCCAGCTCCTGATGATGGACTGGCCCGGCAGGCTAGGAGCCGGTGCCCAGCGAGAGCACTCCTTTGTTGCACCAGAGCCTGGACGGGCCGGGACTGACTGTAGGGCAGGGAACTAGTGCCCATAGAGCACTTCTCCACATGCGAGAATCTGAGTGGGCCAGGACTTGGGGTGGGATGGGTTAGGTTGCCTGGCTATGGCCAGTCTGGAGACCAGGTCCTGTTGCTACCCGGGACCCTGCTGCCAGTGGTAAGCATTATGGGTGGGAAGGAGGGAGGGAGGGGGGGATTTTGAGAGGGGGAAGCATGTGGAGCCAGCATCCTACCACCCTTGCAAACTGGATGCTGCCTTCCCCCTTTCAGTCAGTGCTTTCTCTGACGTGCGGTCCTTCCTGGCCACAGCCCCTCTTGATTCACTCGCGACATGTGGCCTGCCAGCCATTCCCTCCCCTGGTGCGAGAGATTTCAACATTCTGTGCTTGGACGGACAGACAGACTCCTGTGCACTACATGGACTGATGGGCTTGGTGGCCTGTGTGGTCCCATGGGAATTGCTGCTAAAACTCCCTCCCTGCTTGGAAATAAAGGGTTGCCCCAACCAGCGAATGTTTATGCTGACTCATGCGCAGCCATCTTGGACCTGCCTCTTGTTACGTGTATGCCGGGGGGATAGTGCCTAGGTCTGTGCTCTGACATCCTTGGGTGGAACCGCACGTGCCAGGCTACCTTAGGAAAGGTGGCAAAGTGGGACCTGAGCTGGACCATGGCTGTGAACTGTTAACTCTGCCTTACTTGAGCTCTTGCATCTTTGCACAGTCGTCTGATTCTGCTTTCTTGAATAGGAAGTTTGGAAGCTGTGCAGAGAATGAGGGATGTAACCCGATATCACTATTCATTGTCACTTGAGATTGGTCCTTAACCTTAGCACCCAAGCATGCACCAATATATTAACTTCATATGGGTATTCCCCCCTCCCCTCCCCTCCCCTCCCCTCCCCTCTCCTGTTGGATAGGCAAGAAACGGATGCACCAAGGCCAAAGGTCTCTTGGAGAACATGTCTCCACTTTCCACTTGCTTCTTGTTACTCACCAGGTGCTTAGTGCTATCATACTATGCAGTCAAGAAAAGTGCTAGTGTCTGACCAGAGTTAGAGATGTTTTGTGTTAGTATTGTAGCAGATTGTACCAGCAGATTGCTCTGGAACAAGATGTTCTTCTCCTTGTTCTCTAGTGCAGGACACACGGTTCCAGGCCTTGCTAAAGTCAGACAAAAGGTGATGCCTCGATGGAAATATCACGTGGTTGAATGTGGCTTTTGTCTATGGCGCGCAGCCTTTTTTAAACTCATTCCAGTGGATCTGGGTTAAGAAACTTGTGACGTTCCCATCCCTTGGTCTTCAGCCAATATGTCCAGAGATAATGAGAGTTCTAATTTAGCAATATCCAGAGAGCTACAGGTTTCACACTGTGTTACATTAGCCTTGTGCTTAGCTGTCATCACACACACACACAGGCACATTGTAGCTTGACATTTGATATTAGGATTCAGTTTCCTAAAAATCTGCAACAAAGGCTAGTGTGTAAGTGCAAGCAGGCCCTGGTGGTACTTCTGAAGTAAGGAGGCAGCTCATTAGGTTGGTGGTGGTTGGAGTGAGGACACTGCAGTTCTCTGTAGGGTCCATTGGCACCCTTTTTTTCACCGCTAGAGAAAGCTGAAATAAAGCATACTTCATAATCTACACAGGTTACAGTATTTAAGTCTTCTCACTGCAAGGTTTTGTTGTGTTATTTACAACAAGGTACATACCTTGCACAGGTTGCTGCTACTTAAAGAGTTTTGAAAGATGTATTAGTGCAGGGGTAGAATGGCATAGATGTCTAATTAGGAAGATGGGCTATGGAGACATCAATAGCTGCAGGCAGTCTAACTGGAAAAAAAGTCACAACTGTACTCAAGAACAACTTCACAGTGGATGGAAAGTTAAACTGGCACTCAGTGGCACTTGTACGAAGAACTTTCTACTGGAACCAGAACCCTCAGGCACTGCCACTCAGCAACAAGCATCACAAAAGTTGCAAGCCCTGCAGATTTTGGATGCCGATTCTGAGTTGACATTAGTTAGAATTAAACTAAACTTGGGAATGTATTGTTAGCTAGCAAGCCCTCCTTAAATGATAGATGTTTAGAAGTGAGCATCAAAGGATTCTGTGTTCTTGCTTGCCTACTTGTTGTCTCTCCCTCCCCACCACGGAGTTCACATTTTCACACCTTGTCATTCATCCGTCTATATTCTCCAGAATGAATTCACACAATTTACAAAGGAAGGAAATAGTTTTCATCTTCTGCAACTTGCCTCATATGTGAAGTAATTATCTTGGTACAAATTAATTGAACTGCAGCTAGTTACCATGGAGTAGCTATAACTGGATCGCAAATATAGTTCTTGCTGTATTGAACAGATACTTTACAAGCTAAAACCAGTATGTAGTCCGTGCAGATGCACAAGAGAAGGAAATGATTTCACTCAGCTCTGTAGAATCTTAACTTGCCCCACCCTTTCTCTCCAAGGAAAGGTTTAAATCTTGTAATTGCAGTGTAAATTCAGTTAGATACAAATCTAAAAAAAAGCATGGAAACTAAAGGAAATGTTGACTTTCCTGTTCCAGTGGTTCTATTGCAAATTGGTCATGACTTCCTTACCTGGAGTAGGCCCAAGTGTGTGTGCACCTGTGCTTTAATTGAGGGACCTTAAAAGAGACACTGGAGATTTAAGATTTAAACAAGATAAAACCAGAGTGATGGGGGCTAAAAGCCGCTGTAAATACAATCCATAACACTACAGGGTTAATTCAGGTAAGCAGGGAAACTTGTAGTATAAAGCTTGACATGTGTTTAAAAACTATTTGAATTTGTTTCTTACTCAAAATAATAGGGCTGTTTCCTCACCTGGGCTGATGTGATTAAAGGCAAGGAATTAGTAAAAACAGGAGAGGTTCATACATTGTACTAAGTCATAATATGGTTTGTTTAGATTTGGATTAAGGTAGCATGTTGGGTTAACCAGTCACACACCATCTACCTGTCTTTCACTGTAGACCCCCACTGGGTTTATGCCATGAGACCTATATTTTGCTTTGGTGAATAGATAACAAAAATGTAGCGTATTTTTGGTTCTTGAGGAGAGCTATTTTACCATCTTGTACCTCAAAGTGACAAATAGGAAAAAAAAATGGAAATTTGCAATTTGCCTAGCTTGTACAAATCATAGCCTATATATAGGGTTGCTGAGGATATTAATGTCTAATCTGCTCAAGTCCCTTCATTTTTAATTCACCATTTTGACTAATGGGTGACATCCCCGGTGTTTCAGGGTGTGTGTTTGAGATAATTACTGTTTTGATTGGGTTAGCTTGATTTTCTCTTTCCAACTTCTAGTCTTGTCTGATTATATACAGTGAAAATACAGAATTCCACATGTTGGACTCCGCTATCGTTACTCTTGATGTATTGCAGTTGCTAATGTAATGTTCTTTTCATACCGAGGATATTACATGAAAATGACCTCTTAATCACAAGCAGGTTTTTCACAGAAAAAAATCAGAAACCACACACACACACACACACACACACACACAAATACTGTTCTCATCCCAATGTATGTGCCAGCTCCAGGTTCTCTTCCACTTAGTAATTTTTACACATAACATGGCCTAGGATGATACAAGTTCTAAAAATGTGTGCTGCTTTCTAGCTCAATCTAATATCTTAACAATAGATCCCTAAGAACAACTATCGTGCATCCTTGTAGGCTTACCATGATGCATTACTTTCTCCATCACTTTTCCCTCCCTCTAAATAAGTTCCTTTGGCTCAGCTGGGGATTCTCCTCGCCTTCTCCCTCCTGAGCCAGATCAGCTGAAATGCGGTAATCTCATATATTTCACACCAGGTCTACAACATACATTTGGGGATTGAGAAAACAGATTGTATACAAATTAAAGGAACACAGAAAAGCATCTGCATAGATAATACTGAGCTAGATGGATTAATAGTCTTGATATAGCCCAACAGCAGTTAATTTATCTAGCTCAGTATTAGCCATAGCTAGGCCAATGTAGAAGGTTGTGCCCCAGGTGACATTCCATCACCACCGGGTTTCTTCTCCAAGTAAATGGAAAAACCTATGTGCGTTGCCAGGTGGGGGAAACTGACCTGCCAAATGGCTCTCCTTCCTCCCCATCAGTTTTTTTTTTCCCCAAGCAGGGATAATTCTTTCCCGGCTACCAAGTCAATGGTGCTGTTAACCTCCATTCACTTTGAACCGGGGGGGGGGGGGGACGGACCCTTTTCAAAATAATTCTTCCCTTCCCCTATTCTGATGATGGTAGTGCGGGTTTGGGTTGTTTGGGGTTGGGAGGTTTTTTTGGGGGAGTGGATGAGAGAAAACACAGTTGGTGCTCATAACATTTTGTAGCCCCCCCCCAATATTGGGGATACCTGATTTGTATGGATTAGAAGCAGCCTAGCAGATTCTTGTGAAGAGTTGCTTATTCCATAAACATGTACGCGTGTCATTTCTGGTTTTTCTTTCAATTTTTTCCCCCAATATACAGGTGTCTATTTAGGTCTACATTATTATTTGAAATATCCACAACAATGCAGAGATCCTTTGATTAACCAACAATGAAATTATAAATCAGTGTATATATGTATTGGGATTCATGCATTGGTATGAAAAGACGGCAGGGCGGGAGTTTTACTGGCATGGCTACCTCAACCCCTGAGTTCAAACTTCTTTAGGTTAGAAAGTATTATCTCAGTGCTGACATTTGCAGGTTCCCCTTTTGTACAAGAATGTTTATTTCTGCCTGCTGCTTGTAAACACCTTAGGAGCTCCATCATTTTATCCCATGAGCAGCGTTTTCTCAGGAGCTTTAAGTGTTGTGAACCATATGCTTATTTAATATGCTTAAAATATTTAAAAACAAAAATATCAGCAAGGCAGAAATTCTCTTTGTAAAATCGACAATAATTCTTCCTTAGCAAAATGTGCTGTGTTAATTTTAACATGGCATTTCCTAGATTTCCTTTTTAAGGAATCATTGGTAACCATTGGTTACTTTCCAATTTCCATCTGCAGTCACTGATACTAGATATAAGTCAGCAGCTGCAGGATGCTATCTGGATTTGAAGTTTTGTTAAAGATCAGGGCATGTTAACACATCTCTCATTAGCTCTATTTGCCTCCTTTCTTGAAACGCCATCCTGAAGAGGTCTGATCAGGAATAGGTGTTTACACCGTGTTTTTCACAGTGAAGAGAGTTGAGGAATTCATTCTGTCTGACTTGCAGTTTAGGAGCCCAATTGGTTCTCTGGCTATATATTTAAAGAAAATTTGTATAACACAATAGGTATGTTCGCAGAACACTCTAGCTGAAAACAAAGCAAGCCACATTTTGGCTCAGTGCAGTATTTGAACCACAACTTATGGTTAAGTCTTTATGCTGGCAGTATTCACCAGAGATTTTTTTCCCCCATTTCCCTAGCCACCAAATTGCATTTGTTACACCAGAATATTCCCCCCACCTAATTTAGGTAATATCGTTTTCTGAAGGAAGCTTTCTTAGTTTTATTGCTTCCTTGATTTGCTTATTAATCACACTGGTATCCTTTTAAACTTTCCTATTCTGAAGTACACATATCCAAGGTTCGGTTTTGATTTCCTGACTTGTTCAACTTCCTTTTAAGCTGTTCATTTTTTAAAAAAAAAAGTTTCCCTTTTTGAAAATATGCAAACATGTTGGAAATTGTTTAGCAGTATAGTGAACTTGCAACTGTTGTGCTATACAGCTAACAGAATTCAGACTGCTTCTCCAGTCACGCTACCACACCACTCCAACTAAGACAGAAAAGGCATTCCTCTGTCCTCATTCTGTCCAACATCGTACTTAGATCTTGCATCAAGACCTGGATGCTGTGTAGTCCTCGTGCCCTGGCTGATACATCTGCTGGTCTAGATCGATCTTTGGTGTTCTGAGTAAGTACAAGTTCTGCTTGTCAAAACCGACCTGCATATTTTTTGCATAACTAAGAAATGCTAAAAATATAATCTATTCATAAAGGTCACTGCTACATCCTCATTCACTGCAATACAGTTTTTGAAAGAATCTGTAATCTGTTAGCAGAGAAAGAATTTGAAGGTGGTCATGAAATGGTAACAGATGGAAGACTGTAGTGCAAGATTATAGCCACCCACTCCCTTGGGAAGTGCAAACTGGTCTATTAACTAGTTTTCAAGAGTGACAGAACAAACTGAGTAAACTCAAATTACGAAAGCTAGAATTTTTTTTTTTTAAACTGAATATCCGCTTGCCAAGTTAGGAATTGTAGATATCCTGCATGTTTGATCAGAGCAACTGTTGGGGCAGAGATAGATTCTGTTATGGAAGGAATCACCTTGTATTGACATGTACTCAGAACTGGTCAGGCCCCTTTGAAACCTACCCACAGTCCCATATGCAGCACAGGTACAGATGAATGGAAAATGAAGGTCTTTTCTGACCACAGCTTTTGCAAAAGCAAGAAGCTGAAGCTAGTCTAATTTTTTATCATGCTTACCTAGACCCTGTTGAAGGCACGCAAGCAAGCCTACAGTTCCTCTGGCACTATTTGGCATTTGCTTCGGCAGAACTACCCTATGCTAATGTGGTGACTTGCAGTCAGCTCGACAAATGGAGCCACTAGTGCTGGCCCTCGTCCAGCGTCTCTTGCTTTCCAGCCAAATACAAGCCAGCTTCCCTCCTGGCAAACAGTATTGCTCATTCAGATTGGGCTCCCAATCATTTCCTCCTAGACCCAAACTCGGGGGGGGGGGGAGGAAAAAAAACCCTGCCACTTGGCCACAAGTTTAAAATAAATTGCACTTTAATAAGAAAGACCAACCATGGCACAGCAGCTCTGAAGGTTCAGATTGCCAGAGAGAGCCCTGCGTTTCTTCAGCGCCGCTCCTCCATCCAAGGTTCAAAAGGCATCCCGCAAAAGGCCAGAACCCACCTCTACCCCCAGGGTAAAAACACCCAATTCTGGGGGAGGGGGGGCTGTGTAAAATTCTCATTCAGTCACTGCAATGCTGTTACCCACAGCACCTGGCTGGATCCTACAGTCAGAATATGATACAGCCACCCTACTCAGGGCAAGATATCCCTCTGTGGAATCTTTGGTTTCCTCCATCCAGAAGCAGGGTCAGGGTGGGGCTCCTGTCCCCATGCCAACCTGTAGGCGGTGCATCATGTGGAGTGCTGCATGCCCTTCTCAGTTCCAATGAACACAGTGATATTGGTATAGAGGGGGTGGAGTTCCTTGGAGAGCAGCTGATACTCCAGGGTGTTCATACCATCCTGTTTCCATGTTCTCCTTGTCTTGGCCAGCAAGTTAAATCTGCAAGATAAACATTAGGAAGAATTGACGCCTTAGCTTCTCTTTCTCTCCCCTCATCACAATCGACATCTTCTCATATTTACAAATTAAGAGAACGTTTATGTATTCGCCATCACAAATTTCCAATGTGCTTACAGTTTGCAACAAAAACTGAGAACACAGACATTTGTTTAAGTAATAAATCCACAGTCATGTCAGTATTTCCCCCCCAAAGACGACTGTTCAGAGTCTGAAAAAAGATTACAGCTGAAGTTCAGGAACAGATAATATGTTGGGAGGGGTAAGGGATAAGGGAATTAGGGGCTAGGAAATGGGAGAATTAGTACAGTTAGTCCTCATTTAGCGACCACAATTGGGACTGGCAACTTGGTCATTAAGCAAAGCAGTCACTAAGCAAAACTGACTGGTTATGATCTTCCTTCAGCTTTGCTTTACAGATCTGCAGAGACTGTAAATGCGAGGATTGGTTGTAAAGTTACTTTTTCATCACCATTGTAACTCTGAATAGTTGCTGAACAAGGCAGTTGCTAAACAAGGATTACCTGTACTGGTAAAAACGCAGAATTGGAGGGGAAAAGGCACTGTGGTGAGACAAAGAGCAGACCTATAGACAGAAGGGGATATGCCATATTGCAAGGGAAGCTAGAAGATTGTTATAGGGTTGCTACTTTTAGAACCCGATAGATGATTACTACCAATTATAGCTTCTGTCACTCTAGACAAAAAAGGCAATGAGGACCAAACAGTTTTAGCTTTACGTTTGCCATTTTTTGGCTACAGGTTTCTAGTCCACATTATTTTGCACAACAAAAGCATTCTGGCAGGATCTGCCATGCAAGAAATATATAACAGCCAAGGGATTATCAGAGACTGAAAAGCGTCTGCCTGTCTGACTATGCTATACTTCCTGTCCTTCAATTTTTCTGCAGATTTCTTCTCAGTTTCAGTTTATCCTTAGGTGATACTTCAATCCTTGACAAGCTGACAAATTCCCATCAGAGAATATGGACTTAAAATAAATGAGCGACTGAACATCCAGAGCTGCCTGACCAGCTCACTTAACTATTGCATCTACACAACAAAATTGTTCTCTGCAAGTCATTCATCAGCAGTGGTACCTATAGTGTGCTTACATCCAGGCCCAGAGGATTCTGCAAATGTCAAGGTGGCCACCATGAACAGAAGAGAAGGAATAGTATTCAACAGGTGAACTGCACTTGATCAGTCAGTCTTACATGGGAGCAGCTTCTGTCTACAAATTCTTCTTAAATATTTCTTTTGACTTACCTCTTGGGATTCTGTTCGTTGCCCTTGTCATGTCCATGTTTGATCATGCGATAACGGCCATACTGAATAGATGGGCGAGAGATAACCATTCCACTCAGTGCTACCCTGCAGGAGAGGGGACGGCCGATCAACATTAGCAGAAGCAAGCAAGTGATCGCAACAGGCATGGCTGCCTCTGGAGTCAAAGATATACCCAGGGAATGCTCCACTACCTCACTCCAGATAGAAACTGGCTCTTTAATCTCCTGTATAGGAAAACTGGGAGAAAACAGGCAAAACTTTTCCTGCTTTAATCACCTATACAAAGGTGTCTCACATGAAAGGAGGATACTTGCTTGAATACTTCTATTATAACTTTTACTGACTTCCTAATACAGACTATTAACTGGCAGTCTTGGGGATTCTCATTCCTTGGATTATCTGCTTCCAGCCCAGATTGCAATGGGCCTGTCTGTTTCCACATCTCCCAATCAAATCCTTACCTGACTGCAATGTCATCATCTTCACCACCCCAGCCCCAGTAGTTATTAGGAAATCCGTTAATCTTCATGTACTGCTCGGGACTAAGTGCTGAAACTCCTCCAAAATATGTCTTGTAGGGAAGCCTGCCAGAAGAATGGTTAAAGAGAACATTTACTTACAAGAAGCGGCATCCATGCATCGAGGTAGTTTTGAGAATCTTGTAAAATCTTAACTGGCACAGACACGTGCCGACATTTCTACCCCAAATCACAACTGTTAGAGAGGAAGTTCACTGAGAATTGGTCCCAACCAGACTGATAATGGGAAAGGCCCTGCCTATGTACCGTTAGGACTCCCAAGGGCAGCCTTGTAATACTCTGCCAATGGGCCAAGCCTAGGCAGCACCTCTCTTGCCTTGAGACTGATCACAGAATGGATGTTCATATCCCAGGATGTCTAAAAGTCCTCCCTCCACTGGCTTGATGGAGAGCATCTGCCATTCCTCTCTGATGGTCAGACAAGCCAACATATTCAGTAAGATTTCCCATCTAACCAGGCATTGTTTTCTATTGCTTTTTCTCTAGAGTTCCAGGCTATATAGATGGTTCCTATGCCACCACTTTAACAATCTTGGAAGCTGTGGCTGGTTCAAAATATGGCAGCACAGGCAGTTATGGGCGCCCCTCAGTATCCACACATTATACCTCTGCTCCGCGAGTTGCATGGGTTGCCAGTATGCTTCTGGGTGCAATTGAAGGTGTTGGTGGTCACCTATAAAGCCTTTCAATGCATTGGACCAGGTTATTTGTGAGACCACCTCCCCCCAATTAGATTTGGCAGAAGAGCCACTTTACAGGTCCTGTCAGTTAAGGAATATCATCTGGTGGGACCCAGGAAGAGAACCTTTTCTGTTGTGCCTGCCCTGTGGAACATCCTCCTCCTGGAGATCAGCTTGACCCTGACCCTACTGGCCTTTTGCAAGGCCCTGAGGACATGGCTGTGTTCCTGGGTATGGGGCTGGATTGTCAGAGCCCATTTTCACAGTCGGTTAAATTTTTAACTGCTGTTAGCTGCCCATGGCAAGATGGGCAGCCACATAAATGGAAAGAAATAAATTCTATGGAACAGGCTAAGCTGGGAAACTATGACTGGCAGCCAGTAAATTTCATGGTTGAGCAAGGTTTTAAACCCAGGACTCCCTGGTCTTAGTCACTCAAATCATATCCTATTTCTAGATAAGAATTGAAAGAAAGACCTCTTTATTAATACGATTTTGTTTCAGAAAAGACAATATTATAATAAGGAAGGGGATTGGGAAGGGGAAGCAGCTGCACGTTTAGGAAAGAAGTATCCCAACTCTCAAGCTTACTTGTAGCCAAACTTGTCCATGGCAACCGCCACATGTTTAGGAAAATGATCACAGGTATAAACATTTCGATCATCCTCCGGAATGAGATCCACATCATGGAAGAATATGCAGTCCCAATCTTCATCTTTCATAGCTTCCTTGAAGCCCACATTCAAGAGCTTGGCCCGGTTAAAAGTGTAATTTTCAGCCTGGGGAAGATATGCAACCCTTACAACAAAATAATTTACATGGACAAGCAACTGATATTAATGTGATTTCCCTAGAGTGGTTTAATCTGCAGTCAAGATTCCACAGCTCATCTCTCCCTTCTTCACGGTAACTACTAGGTAGTGGTCACACCCTTATTTTCAGTTCCTAGCCCCAGTTCTCTATTTAGATTTTGGAAGTGTTATCTTAACCCTGACTCCTCTTTTCCCTTGGAATCCTTGCTTTATTCCTGTTTCTTTAACAACCAAGTCTGCACAGCAGAAAAGCATGACTCACTTTGGGATTTAGAGGAGTAACTCCCGCAGTCTTCTGCTATGGCAAAGTGCTACTATTGCCCCTCACTGTTGCCTAATTTTACAAGCAGCTTTGTGTGAACACTGGTTTCCAGCTGTCAAGCCTTTCATGGCTGAAAGCTCAAGAAACAATCATCTGGATTTCTGGAACAATCTTTATTAGTAGTAGGGTAATGTAACAGAATCTTGAAAGCCTGCCAAAGCAATTTTCCAGATCAACTTATACCTAGCACAGTGTTTCTCAGCTTTGGCAACTTGAAGATGTGTGGACTTCAACTCCCAGAATTCCCCAGCCAGCGTGCTGGCTGGGGAATTCTGGGAGTTGAAGTCCACACATCTTCAAGTTGGCATGGTTGAGAAACGCTGACCTAGCATAATTAAGGCTGAGTTACTAAATCTCCTTCTCACACTTCCTCTCTTCCCTGCACTAAGGAATCTTTTCTGTAAAGGTCCTCCTCCATATTCCCAGGGTCTGGTAGACATTCCAGCACAACAGCCTCCTCTCCCATCACTTGAGGCACCAAATCCTGGGGCTGATGCTACCGGTGTAGACCATGCCTCAAGGTGGAAACTCGGACTGCCAGTTTTCCACACCTGGAAAAACGACCACTCTGCCCTGCTGCATCTGTGGTTCCCACCTCCCTGCTTTCATCCCGAACCCGTTTCCTTTCAAGGACTGTGCTGACGAATGCAGGAGAGTTTGTTCCCAGCTTCGCTGCTGTCACAATGGCATACCTGATGGATGATGTAGATGCCATAACTGAGCTGCTGTCGTTGCAGGAAAGGATGCAAATAATAGAGCAGGTACTTGAGGTGTTGCTCCCGATTACGGTGGGGAATGATGACAGCTGTTTTGTGAATGGCATCACAGTCGGGGGGACGGTAACGCCCCCCTTTGCTCACATAGGGATTCTTTCGCAAGACATCTTCAAGCGACAATCCAAGGGGAAGGGTCACTCGAATGGGCCCTCCTGTACATAAGTAGAGAGATATTAGTCCATTTCTTTCCTACTGCCCGATGTATTAGGGAATTAGAGCAGTGTTTTTCAAACTTGGAAACTTTAAGATGTGTGGACTTCAACTCCCAGAATTCCCCAGTCATCAAACCAAGGGAAAATATAGGTTAGGCTACAGCCGTTTGAGGCCTATTATCCTCCTTTTGCAACAGCAGACTCAGTGGGCTTCCCAGCCTTGGAATATAAGCAATTCCCTGCTTTGAAAGTCTCTGGGCTCTTCCTTTCTTCTAAGTAAGGCTTTCCAATATGAGGAACCTAAAAAATGAGCTGGGTCCCAGCCAGACAGCATAGAAGGGTGGGTGAGTCTGTTTAGGCAGGCCTTGATAAGGGTTATTCCAGCAGGCACTTCCTCTGCAGGCTTCTCATGGTCCTCTGATACCTGCATCTCCCTCCACCTTCTTATCCAACTCCCACACCTGCCTTTAAACTTAGCCCTGAGTCTGCAGGCACTTATAGTCAGGAGCTGTGGCTTACTTACAAGGAGGCTGGTGTTTTCCCTTCACCACACACTGAAAACTTGAAACAAAACTCAAATTCTAGCTCCAACAGAATTAGAACTGATGGCAGAAGAGCTCTGGTTCACTTACCAAGAAAAGGAGAGACTTCAGGGCAATAGGGAAGATCTTCAGGGGGCAGAGGGGGCCGGGCAATCAGGCTGAGGTTGGCATAGACATCCCCTGGCAGTGATGCATTGGGGAGGCTGGCCAGCATAGTCAATGTGCCCCCTTTGCAAAAAATGCCTAGGAAATAAGCAACACGTTTCCGGTAGCCCTCGCGGTACAGCAGGGCCATCACCACCAGCTGCACTCCCAGGAAGAGCAGCAGGTAGCGGCCACGCAACTGTAGCATAGCGGTGCAGAGCCAGGATCATCTATCCATGGTGTCAGTGGGCTGAAGCGTAGTGGCAGCAACAAGGGAGCTGGAAGAAAACCGACCTGTTGAGAGTTGGAAAGAGTGAATTAGAGAGCTCAGTTTTCAGAATTGCCCATTAAAAATGCACCCACATTTAAAGAAACTGAACGTTGCTCCCTACTTAAACACTCTCAGATTTTTGTTTAATTTTTTAAAATAATACTTCAATTAAGCATCCATTGTAAGAGGCATCTTCTCCTAAAGGAATGAAATGCCTCAGTTAGAAGATATGCTTGCATCACCCAAGAACAGATTCCCTCCTCCCACTTGCAAATTACTTTTTCTTAGGAGAAAGCTTATGGAAATTTGATCCTTTCATTGCCTTTTTTAATTGGCCCTAGTTATATATCAGATAACTTCTCCAGTTTGGAATTTAACAGTAAAGTGTCATTTATTCTGTGGTTCATATCCTTGAGGCTCAGACTCCAACAGTCCATTCTTAGAACAGCAGTAATGTGTTACTGATGAGATGAAATCTCCTTACAGCAAACTCAAGGGTAGAAGCATGCAGATGGCTTAAGTGGCTAATGTCTTCCTGCCTCGTCAAATGCAAAATGGCCACAGGAAAAAAAAGGAGTATGGGAATGGATATACAGCCACATTACTACAAACGTGTCTATCAAAGAGGGGAAAGGATGCTAACTGGGAGACAAACAGAAAACAAAGAAAAACTCTGGTTCTTTTGGATCACATTTCCTAGCACCTCACTTTATACACTCTATACTTTTTTGCTTCTGGATTTCCACAGGTTCCAGTTTGGGTTCTTTAGGACTAATCTTTCCATACCAAACTCCTAACTTCAATCCTTGCTTACTCAGTTACAGGATTCTCAGGGAAAGGACAGGACGCTTCTGCTCAAGGAACTGGATTGCAACACCTAAGGACAGCAAATTCCTTGGCTGAGTCAGTGCAGTTTTCCTGTTCAGCCCTTAGAGCCACCACCAGGATTGCCAGTTTGCAACAACTAAGGAGGAACAAGGAAATGACAGAAGTAGTTTCTGAGTAAGATACCAGAGGCTTATGTAGAGGGCGAGAGGAGAAAGTATGTCTTAAGGATTTGTTCTCCCTTGGAGAAAATTACCTGTAGCAAGAGGGTTGCTCTAGAAAACTTGGCTGCGTTAGGAGTAGAAGAAAAAAAAGGAGCATTCCCCTGTGAATAAGGATAGATGGTTAATTTATAAGATTTGATGTCACCTGTTTTGAGACCTCTCACACAACTCCTGACTTTAAACCTCTATTAAAAAGGCAGATGTGTTCTAAACTTAGTGGGGGCCATACTAGGAAACTTTTTAATTAGAGATTCTTTTTCATCTTCAAAAATGGCTATGCTATCCCAAGCTAGACTTTTACAGAATGTTTCACTTTTGTCTTCTTTAAATAGTGCCTTTAAAAAAAAAAAATTCTGGTATTCCAGTATTAATATGCAAATACATGATTTCTTCATAACTGGCAAAAAAAAAAAGCATAAAACTGGCTCACAGCTGGTATGCAAACACAGAGAACTGTTGGCTTCTAATTAAGAATTTATACATATTATACATAACAGCTTCTCAGATTATTTCCTATTAGGAAACAATAGCTTTTCATTCTTTAGCTACTTATTGACTATCTAAACTTTAAGCTACCTGCATCATTTGTGTCAAGTCATTTGGTACATTATTGCAAAATAAATTCTACCTTCACAGACATCCTTCTGTGACTACTCACTACCTGAAGTGGTGTAGTTAACTGGAGTAATTTCTGAAGTCTAAACTGGGGCAAGTACGTTGGGAGTCACTTGGCTGAAAGAGATCACTATAGTTCCTGAAGAGAGATGGATCTCTCTTTCTGCTACATATAATCTTGATTCATGCCCTACAAAAAGAAGGAGGGGAGGTCGCAGCAGGGTATTGAAATGCAAAACGTTGAGAACCCAGCATTTTTGCATCCTCTGCTCCACTCTGCCAAGTGCCCTGATATATCCTCCTGTCTGCAGCAGAATGAAATCCCTCATTCAGACATTCAAAAACAGAGAGAGGAAAAGAACAGGATGCAAGTAAGGTACTACTGATCAGCAAGACCAGTGAGGAACTGATAAAATCAAATAATGCTACCTTGCTGTCTCTAACACAAGTCTGGACTGCTAATGAAGAAAAGATAAAGGCTCCCTTGAGTCAACTAAAACTGATCAAGGATCAACAAAGATGATCTCAGCACTATTACTGAAAGAGAACACACCTAAGAGAAGCCCTGAGATTCAGAAAGAGACACAGGAGAAGCCCCCCAATTTGGAAAAAAGCATCTTCTTCACCCTTCGTACAGTTCAAACAAAACAGAAGGCAACAGATTTTGATCCTTTGGCTTATGAAGGCAATGAACTGTGTTTCTTCTTTCCCATGCAGGAGTAGAATTCAATACTTGTGGCATTTAATTCCTCTATTACTCCAAGCTCTCTGCAAAGGCAGTTCCCCATCCCATAATATCACATCCAAAGCCAACTACTGTACTATCAGGAATTTATTGCAAGTCCACGTTGGACTCTGGTATGGAATTTACAGGGGCATTACAAAATTACTGAGGAAACATATTGATCTTTCTCTACAAAGCAGAACTGAGCAATTCACATAATGGGGCAAGATGTGGACGCTCATTAATTGGTACAATATTAATAAAGTCACAGTAGGGCTGCTGCCCAAGTTAGAACAAAGGCTGAAGAAAGTACTTCATGCACCCTAAGTTCACTCCTGCCTTCCTGATCTGCATTTCTCCTGTCTTCCCAACATTTCTCTCCTGCCTTCTTATCATGCGGCCACCAGTAGAATCATCACAATATCTAAAAGCTCCTTGAAAATCCTAAAAGCCACCCACTCGCCCCCTTTCTGTTGCTCACCTTCTTCCTTTACCTTTCCCTCTCTGTATTCTGCCCAACTCCTTCTTGGGATCTCCACAGGCACATCAATCCAACAACCACCCAAATAGTTTCCAGAACATTGGCTGCCCCTGTTAGAGAGACCTTATTCCTTGAACTCACATTCTGAGTCTCCAAGTAGAAGTACTACTGGGAAAAGATTTGGAAGACTGGAAGTCTTCAGGTGCAAATTTCCCCTCTAGGGGAAAGATAGTGATTGCCCAAACCTGACAGCCTTCTTTAATCAGTAAGTGAGTAAGAAAGAATTAACTCAAAGTAGTAAAATCAAAACAACTTGACAAACAGTTCCTCCCAGCTCTTTCATATTTCTTCCTATCAAATACATCATCACCAGGGAATGAAAAGGACAAAAGAAGAGATTTTTCAGTTGCTGGGGCAAAGCCTGATCCACCCCCTTCTACTACCAGAGAAACCAGTTCTGAAGGACCCACCTTCCAGAGGCAAGGAGTACCTTTCTTGTAATTTCCTTAATGATCATGTTTCATTGATATTATGCAGCACAATTTGATTCCCCTTATTCTGCTTGAGATTTAGCTAATCCCCATAGGAATGTCTTAAGATGTTAGTCTTTCACTAAGAACGCCTTTATTTCTGCTTGGCAAGACTTCCTAAAGCACCGAGGGGGGAGGAGGCAGGGAGATCAACTAAGTGTGATTTGTTATAGCTGGGAATCCCTAATCTGCAGTAGCATATACAATTCATGGTTTGTATGTGAATCACCTCTCCAGAAGCTTTGTAGGGTGACAACAATATTATTCTACGGTAGCCAAAAATCAGAAGTCTTGTAGCACCTTTTCAGACTACTATAACAGATTTTATTAAAAGGTGTAAGCTTTTGTGAACTATAACTCCATGGTTATTCCCTGAAGTAAGCTGTAGTTCACAAACTTCTATGCCTTTTAATAAAGGTGCTGCCAGGCTCTTTCTGATTTCTGTATAAGTTTATGTATTTCAGTAGCTGATTTACTCTTCACCAATTGGATGCTAGTTTGAGCTGGTTGGTCATGCGGTTTTATAAATAATAATAATAATAATAATAATAATAATAATAATAATAATAATAATAATAATAATAATAATCTGATCTTGCAAACCTGAAGGCTGCCCTCCCATTCTTAAAGGAGATGTTCTCTGTAGTCCTATCCCCACAAGTAGAAACCTTTCCCAGTCTTATATCATGATACATTACTCCCCCTGAACTTTTGAGGATGGTAAAAAGAAAAATCTCCTTCAAGTCAAGTTTCATTTCTGGTTATCTCAGGGACATGTTCATGTACTTGTCTTGGCTCCAATAAAAAAAATGGTTTGCCCCTATCTTTTTCCAAGTTGTTTCTTTGATTGCTCCAAGATGGTTCTTTGATTTTCTTGTGATCTCTCATCCAAAGGCTACCTAAGTCTGTGACAGGTTCTTTTTAAACTGTACCCGATCTGGTTGACTCAGACTCCAAAGATTCACCAAAAGCACTGGACCCCAGACCCTCGGATTTTTATATCTCCCTATAAGGGTTGGGGAGATGTTTTCTTTTGAAACGAACTATACAAGATACAAAAGTAAAATATACAAACATATATGTGCAAGTTCTTTCTATGGCTATTATCTTAGCCTATACTTTATTTCTGTTACAGGTAATCCTCAACTTATGACCACAATTGGGACCAGAACTTCCATCACTAAGCAATGTTGTCGTTAAGTGAGTCGCACCCGATTTTACAACCTTTTTGTCATGGTCATTAAGCGAATCCAGCTTCCCCTATTGACTTTGCTTGTCAGAAGCCCCCTGGGAAGGTTGCAAATGGCAATCACATGACCCCAGGTCACTCCAACTGTCATAAATACATGCTGGTTGCCAAGGTCCCAAATTTTGATCATGTGACTGCAGGGATGCTGCTATGGTCGTAAGCGCAAAGACCAGTCATAACTCATTTTTTCAGCACCACTAACTTCAAATTGTCATTAAATGAATGGTCTTAAGTCAAGGACTGCCTGTACTAATACTACTATACAATGTTCTCTACTATATTATATATATATATTCTACTACTATCACTATACTACACTCTATACTATTGCTTCTACTTCTATGCTATATTATACTATTACTAGTATACTATTGCTATTATACTACTACTATTACTAGTATACAACAGGGTTTTACTCTTACAGACCCTGGTCTGTCTTTAAATCCTCTCTCTCTCCCTGGGATCTGCACTTTCCCAACATTATGCTTGACTTGGCTTTGCTATGCCTCTTCTTTTTCCTCCTTCCTTCAGTCTGTGAAGACAAACCACCTTCTTTTATTTGGCCACTTCTTCTGTTTGTTGTTGCTGCTGCAGAGCTTCCAAAACATACAATCTCCTCTGTTCCCCTCCCATTTCTTCTCACACCTGGGCCAAGGCTGCAGCTTTTGTAAGCAACTTTGCTGAACTGACAATGGGGAGAAGGTTCAAATGGGAGGGAGGCAGCAGAGGGGCCTGCAATTGTTGCTCAATGGCCTGCTCTTTCACAAGGTCCAAGTCAAGGTTGACTAGGTGCTGCTCTGGGTTTGGAGATTGAACTAACTAGGGTGTACGTAAAACATTTTCAACTAAAACAGCTACTCTAACCATTCTGGAAATGTTTCAAACACCAAACATGTACTTAGAGTTTTGAACACTTCCAGAATCATCACAATCCACTTTAATCTCAAGGCAGCCAATTCACAGGGGATCAGGTGTGCTGTCCTTAAATAAAGCACTAAACAGCCCCTGCTTTGCAAAATGACTTTGGTACAGATAGCATTACAATCTTTCTTTCTCACTGAGTTTACAACTCATGCAATGGTAAAGCAGCTGCATAATGTAGTATTTTGACTCATGTGATCCTACATTAACCTGAGATTCTGCACTTAGCTGAGGAAACACCAAAACTATGATTCATGTTTCCACCTCATAGTGTTGGTTCCCCCCCCACCCTCTTTAGTAAATGAGACATGATCTTAAACCCAACTAGTTTGCAAAATTTTGCAACATATACTTGGGTGTTACAGCGAGCTCTTTTGCGGGCTGTATACATGTGATGGGAAACATACAGGTGTGGCAGTAATATTTATTTTACAGCATTTACTGCCTTCCCAGTTTTAGATGGAAAAGGCAGCAGTTCTCTAACTAGTCTCCCTGACTGTGAGAGGAACCTTTACTAAAAAGAAAATGAGTGTCTCTTAACTTTCATTTTAGTATAATAGGCTGCCTTTGTAGGTAAGAAAAAAATCTTGTGTTTAGCACGCAATAGTTTAATAGCACTTTAGTGCAAGATTTACAACGATTCTGGTTATTGTTCCACTCTGCTATCTTTAAAAGCTCCACCAAGGAGCCACCACATCCATCCAGCAGGAGAGAATGAAATCATCCAATCTACCAACAATCGAGAAAGGGGAAGACGGTAAGCATTATACTAACACGGTTTAAGTCCTTATCTAAACATATGGGCAAGAACAAAATACAAGAGTTGTGGCAAGAAAATGGATTTGTAAGTGCGCGTAAATAGTGTTTCTGTTTAATCAACCTGTTCCACCTCTATTTACAAATAACGGAGAGGAATAAAAAGCACATAATTACCTCTCTCTGAAAGTAGGTACCTCAAGATCTGCACAATATGTACAAATAACAACTAGACCTGAGGATCTCTTCATCCATTGTAGGTGAATCGTTCACCTACAATGAAGAAAGCAGCTTCTACAAATAAACAGCGATGCAGCTACTTTTAGGAGATGGGAAAATTGTCACTTACTAAAAATTATGGCAAAATTCAGAAGACTCACCTGAGCCTCACAGGTTTTCACTGAGCTAGATCCTGCACAGCTATTCCTATAAAGCCCAATCAAGTAACTGCTATTTATCCAGTAAAACATTTCCTTCAATCCATGCAGAAATATCTATATATTTACTTCTTAAACTTAAGCAGCTTCCATGTTTTGTAAAGGAGGTAGAAGTATCATCAGCAATACAAAAGAGGAAACCTCAGAATGCCCTGAACCATCTGAATTGTCTGATGAGTGCTCAAAATATGAAAAAATAATCTATGCGTATGGTTTCCTTTGACAGGATGTGTTCCAATGCCAACATTCACATTCCCCCTAGGTCACTGACTCTTAACGTTCAGAAGACAAAATAGCTCTAAACACAGACCCTGATTGTACATTAAGCAGTCCCCATTTTACAGCTGAGACCGACTCCCAAGGAAACACTCTACATCAGTGTTTCTCAACCTTGGCAGCTTTCAAATGTGTGGACTTCAACTCCCAGAATTCCCCAGCCAGCCAGAATTCTGGGAGTTGAAGTCCACACATCTGAAAGCTGCCAAGGTTGAGAAATACTGCTCTACATTGACAAGACTGAGCTTTCTTTTCTAACAACTAGTGTGCATCACAAACCGCCTTATTGACCATCAATGAAAATAAGGCATGAAATCAGCATGGAATTCCTTAGCTGACCTTACTGGTGGTACCCCTGTATGGCTGAATGCATCAGGGTCCAATTCTTAACTTACAGCTCTGCATTCATGCTGAAAGACATGCGCCTTCCATGACACAGGAACAAGCTTCCTGGGATTTTTAAGAAGGATAGTTGAAGAGTCGATATTTGGCAGAGACGCAGCCATGAATCAACATTTCAATCCACATCTGAAGAAGCACCTGGCTCTTTAATCTGGGGGTAGCATTTTTTCCAAGTCTTCCACCAGTTCATTTAGAAATATGAAGTGCTTCTTATTAAGGATAAAGCAGTACTGTACCAAAACCCCCCAAAAAATCTGAAATTGCTGCTCTCCAGAGGAAAGAGGGCCTACCCAGCTTGTTAACTCTTCAGTTATAAGGGTGGCCATCTGAGAAATCTTAAAAAAATACTTATCTGTGCCAACATAAATGAAAAAAATACCTATCTGACATAAAGGCAGTTTTGTCTATTCAGCAGAACTATGGTAAATCCTTATTTCCTGAAGCCCAGAATTTGTCTGATTCCAATTTCAATAGAGTTTCTGCAATGAATCAGAGATAGTAAAAGGATGTGAGAACTTAGAACCAGTGCATGCAGCCAGGCCAACAAGCCCTAAGCCAGACCAGCAAAACCTGGCATTTACTCAGAGTAATAATATACAGTCAATTCAAGCCAATAGCATTCAGCCAATTTAAACAGGAAGCGGAAAGCTGCTGGTGCAAAGCAGAACCAGGAAACTGGAGGGGGTGGCTGGCTGGGGGGAGTAGGTCCAGATTGTATAGTGCATTCAGAACAAGGATGGGACTTAGTCAATACCAGCTGTCACTTCTTCAACAGATAACAGTCCTCTGAACTAGCTCTTGTCATTTGGCAATCATTCCCAATTTCTTCCTCAAGATGAGCCCACCATTCACTATGCAGCAATAACATGGATGGAATAAAGGAGAATAATCTGCCTCAAACAACAGAACCCCTCTCAAGAACCAAACCATTACCCAGACGTTTTTCCGTACCTCCTAGTATTCCATCAGATTAATTCTTCACTGCCTATTTTACTTATTATTCCCTGCGGAAAAGCACAGAAGCCACACCAGAGTTAAGCAATGGTAGATTAACTTGGATCCCCAGAGCAGACTTTGTATTCTGTTGCTTAGACAACGATAGGCTACCAAGATTCCATCCTTGGATCTACTGTTTCTTAAAGGGCAATCTGATCTAGAAGGATTTTTTAAAGACACCAGCCCCTGCTTGCAAACAGCATCCGATCCATTTTGACAACTTAAATTCAAGGGCATGTATAATATACTTTTTTTTTTTGGCCATAGACCTTGATCTAATGCATTCAGAAGACAACCCAGTGGGTTCATCTGAATCCATGAATTCTTCAAAGAACTTTTTCAGCAATTTACAGAGGTAGCACTTTCTCACAGATGTGCAACCAGGGCATGCAACTCTGAAAGCCTTTAGGACTGTTCCCACTCTTTAAAAGTTGCTGAATTGTAATGTTTGTTTGCTTGGTTTTTGTAATTAAAAGTTTTAGAGAAGATTCATAAACTATACAGATAAAAAACAAGTAAAGAGAATTTTAAAAGGTAAAGCACAAGTAAATACAGAAGGGATCTAAAAACATCCGAGTTGTTATAATTTTCCATACATCATTAATTATGAATAATTGAATATGTTACTTTAAGGAACCAAAAATCAAAGCTCTAAGCTAGGATAAATATCAAGAACCATGGTCAACACAGTATGAATCACCAAATCATTTGCTGATTCACACTGAACTATAATTTTTAATATAACAGGAGAAAGTATAAAAAAATGGCTACAGAGTAAATAAGAGATTCACTGTATTTAATTTTAATTAAAATAAATTAAATCTAGGCTTTTCCTAGCTTCATCTACTCCTTTTTGGAATGCAGCCCCCCGCGTAGCACTCAAAAGGCACGTACCACTGGAAACTGTGCCTAAATTATAGAAGAAGCCACTCCAAAGCCCTTCAGAGTTATCCAGAGGCCCTTTTAAAGTCATCCAATCTTTACAATCTCTGTGGTTGCTAGGAGTCAAAAATGACTTGACAGCACATAATCAATCGATCTTTAAAAACAAGGTTGACAAAACCCTCAGGAGTAGATCATGCCTCACAATTATTTCTGATCAGGCTGACTGTGAGATAACCCAGGACAACATTGCTCATGTGCCATTCATTCAAAATGGGAAGATGCCATTGTACACATGGGCGATGAATGCCATCATGGGAACTATTAAGGAAAAGGGACAGGCAAGTGAAGAATGCCCCTGTGTCCAAGGTGAGATTTCTATTAGTTTCTTAAGCACTCTTACAGGAGCAACATAGTCTTGGCGTTCTCCTCCCATTTGTATTTCTGTTAGTCGCTGATTTGACTGTAACAACTGAATCCTACCACTTCAAATACCACATGAAGAATGCCTTCAAGCACACCCTCCTCTTAAAACATGAGATCATCGTGTCAATATCAGGCTCACTTAATTTTTATTGCACAACATGATTCATTTAATCTTTCATTCTCCCAAGCCAGTGCTTCTCATCTTTGGCAGCTTGAAGATGTGTGGACTTCAGCTCCCAGAATTTCCCAGCCACCAAAGTTGAGAAACACTGTCCTGAACCCTTTAGATGAGACCATCCGATCTAGCCTCCATTTTAATGCAGGAACTGAATGCAATGGCATTCCAGCATTAAACACACACCCCCGCCAAATTTCCAGAGATAATCTCCTGTCAGCCAATTGTTTTTTTCCCCCTTAAAATTTAGCTAAAAACTGCTTTCCTTCAGTTTCTACCTCCTGAGCTCTAGTGCTAAGGAACAAAGCACAACAGTAATTAGACATAAATGTGTTTGTGTACCTGGGGAAAGAACTGCTGCATCCTGCATAGAACAAAGAAAGCCATAAATCTGACTTAGCTATTAAAGGGTTTATGGATGTACATGCATATACCCACAAATACAAAGCAACTTAACAATCTAACCTTAGTTTGGTCTATCCCAATTCAGAGATAGAAAGCCATGCAGAAAATGACTCACCAACCGTCCAGGGGTTGGAATATATTTTGGAATATATTTTGTTTGGGAAACACTAAAACATGTATTACTTTTCTTTTGAAAAAAAAGGAATAAGATAGTGGCTTGTGAAAATACTATATTCATCATTGAAAAAGGCTAGAGAGAACTTCCTGCTATTATATTAACCGTTCAGAATCACCCAATGAAAGTGGCTGGCTTGTAGATGCAAAACAGACCAAAAACTGTATTCCTTCGTGCAATACAAAAGCTATCTGAGGGAATTTACCACCATCAGGAGTGGCGATGGCCCCAGGCTTAGCTAACTTTAAAAGGTAATCAGACAAATGAACAGAAGAAAGACTGAAACTAATGGAGCAGAACTCCTCTGCTGCCATGGCCACTACTGCAAAACAGAAAGCCTATGTTCAGAGGGTTTTTTTTTTATTAATTACTGAATTTACTCCCCGCCTTTCTGTTCCGAATAATCCTCAAGGCAGTTTACAGCCATTAAAAAATGCAGAGTATAAAACAATACCAATAAAACCAGTCATTAAAATATAACTGTTGGGAAGCAACAACTGAGGAAAACAACATGTGCGTCTTGCTTCTGGAGTCTGGTCTAACATGAGGCATGATTTGGTAAACCTAAGCTGATTGCAAAAGATAGGGAGGGTCAGACCTGGCTGGCATTTGGATGGGAGATGGAACGCCATCCCAGGACTGCATCTTAGTTTAGGAAGTGAAAAAAACCTACTGTAATAGGAAGACGGTGATGGCAAACTGCTTCTGTACTGTTCCCAATGTCAAGAAACTACCCAGGAAGTCATCAATTAAGCTCAGCTCATGGAAATGTTTGCCTTTCTCTGGATTTGAGGTCACTCTAAGAGGGCTCTTCAGAAGAAACAAGCAGGAAAATGACTGCAAAGACTTCAGGGGAAAATGAGAGAAAAGAATAATTTCCCTTCCCCATCCCCAACATTTTCCTTATGCTGCTTTTTCATTGCTCTTTTTTTTTTTCATCCTGGTTGGATTGGAGGGTAAGAAGCCTGATGGCTCAGACAAAAAAGTCTATCAAGCCCAGCAGTTGAAGCCATCATCATACTTTATTTATAAAGCATCTAAAATTACGAGGTGTTGAACAGTAAAATGGAGAGTGATAGTTCTCTGCCCACAGACTCAAGTCTAAAATTAACCAACATCTTTCCTTCTTATAATGAAACAAATCTGGGGGGGGGGGAGGTAGAGAAACAAGAAGACAGACTGAAAAACCTTTGCAAAACAGCCACTTTTCTCACATCTAGAAGGGTCCATTTCTCAGTGCCTACAAACTGTTCACTGAGATATTTACAAACACCCTGATTCATCAGCATGACCACCACAGTTCATCTGCAAGAGTAACTTCAGTGTGCTGGGCATTAGCCAAGAAAACTATCCTTGGCTGCTGCTTGCAACCAGGCCCGTCTGAAGGTCGTTAAAAAGGACCAGACATACATGCTGCAGCACAAAAAGCTGACAGGTAAGCCCCACTCCAGCAGAGACACTTCTTCTACTTGGGTCTACGAAATAAACTGTAGTGCAAGACGTGATCCAGTTTGAACACCTTAGGGATGCTGACTTTATATGGCTTGTGTTAGATGAGAGACCTATGCATGGACTACACCCATGCAGACTGAATTGCAGAATTACACAGGCCTCTTTGAGAACTTATTTCGTGTATGTTGTTCGGAAAAGCTCCATCCAAAAGCCAATGTTTAGAACTGGCAGACAAAAGGAAGACAATTGAGCGTTACAGAATTCATGTGAAGCATGTTGTGCTTTACAAACCACCAAGTGTGTTAGCAGAAGGAATGGGAATCTGCAGCCTGTAATAATGTACAAATGCAGGTCCACAAGAAGAAATCTATTTCCTTTTTACCTTACAGCATAGGATTTCAGTTTTGAAAAGTATTAAAGTCTCAAGTTCAAAATATATTGCAAGAAAAAGCAAGATTGCCTCTGCTGAGAATCTCCAAGATAAAGCAAGAACAGGATGCATTCAGTTAAGCTCCTGGAGGATTTGAATGAGCCCAAAGGCTCTGCAATTATGAACATTTATGCAATCTGGAAATCTTTGGTGGAAAATGAAAGGTTAAAATAGTCATCTATCCCATACTGAGAGTTCCCAAGAAGACACAGCAACTGGATGTCTCATTATGTAGTTCTGCTGTATTACCTATGGTTTGTGGAATAAGCCACAATTGGCTTGGTTATCAAATACATGAAACCCAAAGCAAGCAAACCATATTATGGATCTGCATGATATATAAATGGCATCACACTCTCTACACCAGACTTGCCAACCTAGGGGCTTCAACTCCCATAGCCCACAGCCAGACAGAAAGGCTGTTCCATTTGCGGTTGTTTCAGAACTACCTTTCTGCAGGCAGACATACATACTTCCAGTCGATGGAAGAAGTGCCCTAAAATATGAGTCATACCTGTGGAATGGATAAGATGTAAGCCCAGCCTTGCAGTATTTAGGGTAAGAGCCACTGATTTACCTTGAACGGAAAGGGGAAATCCCGCTCTTAGGGACCCCAAAATCCAGCTTTCATGGTTTTAGACCCTGGGTTGGATCCACAGGCTAAAATATGATTGGTCAGTTTGTGGCTTGTACTAATCCTGCCAGTAATAGTTCAGTACCTTGTATGTACCTAGCTACTTTGGTTAAATCAGTAGACTATGAGTAAGTGATCTTCTACCCGGGCAGCCTTCAGATATATGGACATTAATTCCCTGTGCATCACAACCACAGCAAAGAATGTTGAGAGATGAAATCTGTACAGCTAGAAGATGCTGAGTTTGGGGAAAGCTGGCTGAATATATTGTGCAAATGCAGACATCAGCACCAAGGGGAGATCATACCACTCTCCTCTTCCAGTACACGTGTTATTTGCGAACACAACCCATCAAAGGTGTCAGATTATGGCTTCCCTGTTTATTTTCTCTGGGCTTCCAAGTGGAGGGGGAAAAAAAAACAACCACCACCAAAGCTGCCACACCTCTCTCTCCGTTGTTCAGCAGTTTGCAGGCCTCCCCATCCCATAATAAACAACAAGCGAGAAACTGCCAAGTTTGTCCAGGCTGCCCGTTCCGCGGCTCTTCCTCTCAGGACTGCCAGCGCCGATTTCCCTGTCTTTTGAAAGGAAGGGGAGAACTCACAGGCACCCACACGCCGCCAGGCTCCCCCCGCGTGTTTATTATGTCTTTCCTCCCTCACTGGGAAAGTAGCCTATTTCCCCAAAGCATTTCTCCCTCTGGCCGAAAAATTAACCTAAGTTTGCTTAAGAGGGGAGGCCGGGAAGAAAGAGGGCGGGACGCGGAGAGTTGGGGGGGTAAGCCCACCCTTCTGCTCCCGTTCCCAACGGCGGGGGCTGCTCGCCCTTCTCCCCGACCCGCGGGCTGCAGATGGTGGGCGCCTGGCGGTTCAACCCTTCCGGAGGGCACCGGGCTGGAGAAGGCGGGGAGCAGCCCAGAGGAACCGCGCGCGCGCGCCCTGACCGCGTCCCCCCAACACGCCAAGCCGACACGGGGTCCGGAGCTGCTCGTGCGAACCCAGCACGGGTGGTTCGTGGGCAGCGACTTCTCGTCCAGCCTGTTGCGTGGCCGCGGCCGATCGGGGCCGCTCCGCGGTGAGCCCAGCGGGGGGAACACGAGGAAAGTCGCCGCGCGAGCCGCCGCCGCCGCCTCCCAGCAACCGCCCTCCGAAGAGTCCCGTCCCCAGTTCGGCGCCGCGGCCGCGCCGGCGGAGAGATCAGTCCCCTCCGACGCCCCGGGGGTTCCCCGGCGAGGAAGCCCGCACTCACCGCCGAGGCGCCACCTCCCCGCCGAAGGACCCGCGGCTCGCTGCTGCTGCGGGCGCTGCCGCCCCTGCGCCTCCGGTCGCCGCTCCCGCCGGCCGCTCTGCGCTCGTCGGCGCACGGAGGGCCGCCCGCCCGAGAACGGTCTGAGGCGACGCGCGGAGGGGAAAAGGGAGGCGGGGCGCCGACGGAGCGGCGGCGCACCTCACGCCCCGCCCCCGAGCGCGGCCGGGCCCAGAGTCGAGCGCCTCGGCCAATCGCCTTCGAAGGCGAGGGAGAAGGGGCGGGCCACGCGGGAGATAGGCGGAGGCGCGCCCAAGGCCGGCCAATCCGGGCCCGATCGCTCTCGACGTCGTTGGGCGCAGAGTGGTGGCAAATTCACAAAACCCGGGAAAGAGGGCGGGGCCGCTGGCCGGGGCAAGCAATGCGAGGCAGCTGCAGGCGCGAGGGAGGCAACAAGGAAATGAATGAGTGGGTTAGTGCCTGTGTTCACCTGCCGGGGTAAGCTGAACCATGGCTTATTGACCAAGCCAGCTGGCTGAAATCAGGCCTCGCGCTTAGCCAGAAAATCTTGGTTTGCGAACTTCGGTGGATGGGTTTGCCCTTCTGTTGAAATGAGCAATGTGGAGTTCTTGGGGCTCTCGGAGCTTGGTCGTTTGCTTGCAGACGTTTGAAACGTCTGCAAGCAAACGACCAAGCTCCGAGAGCCCCAAGAACGCCACAGGTCAATCCTGAGCTACAGATGTTCTCCTCTATTAAATGAGCAGGAAAAAAAAGTCTGCTGGGAACTTTGCCCAGCGGTCCCGCATATCTTACTCAGCGTGAAGTCTTCATGGCTGCGTTGGTCCAATGGGTTGAATTAGCATAGTTACCTTGTCATGGAAGTGTTTTCACAACATGTGCCAACCTTGGCGAGCTCTAACCTGAATTTGCTTTCTTGTGGCTTAATAGGTTTATTTGTGCGTGTGCCTCCCAGTCAGTGTTGACTCCTGGACGAGTCCCTGCAGTTTTCTTGGCAAGATTTTGTGGAAGTGGTTTGCCCTGGCCTCCTCCTTCCTAGAAGGAAGGGGGGGGGGGCTAGGCCAAGGTCACCAGCTGGCTTCATGTCTCAGGTAGGACTAGAACTCAGGTCTCCTGGTTTCTAGCCTGGTGCCTTCACCACGACACCAAACTGGCTCTCAGTTTATGTTTATTTTCATGGTAGATTTATAGCCTGCCTTCAGGAGTTCAAAGCAACTTTCAGTACGCTGCCTCATTCCCTTTTTCCCCACAACAGCAGTTCTGTGGGGTAGGCTGGGTGGAAAGCGAGAGGCTGCCCCATAGTCACCCAGTTAGCTTTTGGGTCTCCCTAGCTCTAGTGCAACACCTTAGCCACTATGCTTCAATTGGTTTATGGTTCAATCAGACCGAGCTTGATTCAGTAACTGAGTTGTGAGTTACTGTGTGAACACAGCCATGAATTATGAGCCCCCTCTGGCTTCTGGTATGTAGAATTCCTCAACTCAGCATTCTTTTATTCTAAGGCAGTGGCTGCACAGCATACTAAACTAAACATTTTAGTCTGGAAGTTTCTGCGCATGAACTAGTTCACCCAGCATGAACTAGCTTATGGTTAACCATATTTTGCAACCCCAGAAAAATGGATCAATAGACTAAATGATGGCTAACTGTGAGTTTGTTGTGCAAACACAGCCTAAGTATGAGTTGGAGGATCTCAAGATTCCAGTATCAGTCAAAGCAGATCCTGCACCAGCCTGAAATTTGCCCCACCGGATTTAAAGGAAAAGCAGTATTTCAACAATGAGTTGGGGGTGGAAGGGACTAGATGGGTTGGTGTCCTGATTAAACAACATTGGCAGTGAACAGACAGGTTAGACTAGCTCATTGGAAGCTCTGAAGTAAAGTGGTTAACGTTTTCCACCTTAATTATGTAAATTTACTTGGAAGTAAGTGAGATTTTATTTCAGGCATCCAGATCCAGGATCAGGCTGCACTGGCCTTGATCCGGCTGTGTAGCTTGCAAGATTTTGTCTGTCTGTAAGGCTGTTTCTCAAGGTCAGAAAAAATGCCCCATATCCTTGCTGGGTGATCCTTGCCAAAACCACTCCTTAGTAAAGGCAAACATTTATAAAATATAAGTGAACTCATAAAGTTTTCTAAAGTATTGGATTGGTATTACTAATCTTTGAGATTAACAAGATTTATTTCTGTGTAAACACATTTAGAGTTGCAACATAAAAAAGGTGAGGTTCCAAACTTGACAGTGTTCTTGAGTAAATGGAAGTGTTTCTTTCTGTCCTGTTTGATGCTTAAATAAAGATCTGAGATTACTTTGAAGTTGAGTCACTTAAGGTCACTTTTCCACTACTGTAATTTCAAATGAACGGAGTTGTTATTTCTCAACCATAAGAAGCGTGATGGAATGCACACGTCATTCTAAGCCATACAGCTAAGTTCACACAACACATTTAACCTGCTTGCAGAATAATCAAGCACAGGACTAACCAAGGTTAAGTTAACAAATCATAGATTTGTAACTGATCAGGTTAAGCATATTAAGGTATTGTGCAAACCCAGCAAATTCTAGTTTAAATTATAAGACATTGTTCAGTTTATCATATGTGCTAGAAATCAGGCTGTCCCCCCTCACCTACCCCCAAAACCTCAGCCGTTCCCATCTTGAATGGGGAGGAAGTTAAGAACAATTACCATATATCAACCAAGACTTCCCATCTCCTCTGATCAAAGATAACAATGGTGGGAATGTTGCAAAACTAGGTCTACAACTTTTAAAATCACTTTAGGTGGTATAAATTGCCACAAAACTGCTGGTCTGGAATGCATGTAGCTCAGTATAATGAAAAAAACAGCATTAGTGACAACAAAACTCATGTAAAATCATTGGGGGGAAATGCTGTATTAAGAAAGTGTGTGTCATTAGTGCCTTGAGTGAGTCACATGTCAAGATATCCTTGAGTCAAGATATTAATTGGTCCTTGGTCAGACTGTTGTCAATTTAGCCCAGTATTGTCCCCTGAATTTCTAGTACATGATTTCTAGTACATCATAGGACCTCAGAGCCTTTAATTCTCAGATATGTAACTTCTGTCTTCTTAAGGACTGCATAGGCTTGGCATGGCATGTTCAGAACTGCCCTCCAGAAGTGGGCAACTCGAGGACCTGCTGGAGATGGGAATTTGAAGAATTTTAAAGGATGAAATGGCAGGGTTAAGCGTATCTACAATGCCTAAGGAACATATTTCCTCCTTAAAATTCCCCAGAATACAAACTCTCTCAAATTCTTGCCCCACCCATTCTGGAATGGCTCTAGAAGCTTCAGAAGACCACATTTTTTTGCTTGCTTCATTCAAGTAGAGATCAAAGCCAGGGGACTTCTCCCAAATTATCTAAAGCCCAAGGAGAGCCAAGCTAGTTAGAGGTGAAAAGCAGAAATGCTCTTCTCCTGAAGTTAGATTAGGAGATGCATTTCCCCAGGCCAGAAACCCAGAGAAACAGGAGCAAGGGATCAGTGTGAACAAAGGTGAACTTTATTTATTTCACTTTAAAGGGCTATAGAAACACTTTATACACTTATGCCAAATTCGGAGGTACTTGCAGCATCTGTCTTTTTAAAATTTACAAAAGAAAAACAGGAAATATTTTAAAGTGACAAGGCTGTAGGACAAGGCTGTAGCTGTGTTCATGTGACACCTTCTGTACAATGCTGACTATTTCAGAACACAGGGAGGGAAATGCTCGTGTTTTACCAACAAGGATGTATTGTCCATCAGATTTTCCTAAAAGTGAAACACCAGGCAGTATGGCTAAGGACAGGGGATGCTGGGAGTGTTAGTTAAGCAATATCTGGAAGACCAGAAAGCTGCTCCCTCAGTTTCTGCTTGAAGGAATACAGTACTTCAATGGAGGATGTTTTCAGATCACTGCAATAACTGCACATTTTATGCCCAGAATCAATACTGCTGGATTCTGACAATAGGGGTGCAAATAAGTAGACTCTCCCCACCTCAATTTCTCTTTGCTCTAGTCTGTAGCTCTCCTTTTCCAATACCATGGTACTTGAAAAAAAATAGGAAAGTTACCTGATCAAAAAGTTTTTCTCTGGGCCCTTTTGGGAATGCAGAAGAGACAGGAAATTAAGTTCTTTTCACCCCAGGCAAAGGATGATGGAAAAATAACAGGAAGCAGCTTTTGGAGCTGAGGCCCTCTGCTTTCCTACATAATGCATTTCTGTAGGCTAGGCAAAACTTAACCATGACCGGGCAAGTCTGTGAATGCAAAACAGAGCCAGACAGGAGCATAACATTTGGTGTCACAATGGTCTCTGGAACTCACCCAGTGTCACCCAATACATGTTGTTGGATCATCGGAGTCATGGAGTGCTCAGGAACCTAAGAGGTCTTATGATCTTCTGAGTGCAGGAGATGTCCATGTTCCAGAAGATGCATTAGGTGAGGATGCCCCCTAGTGGCAGAGTCTCATTCATCCTGAGGAAGCATGTGATCAAGAGGATTTAGACCATTAGATTTAGAATCTAATACTCTACAATCACCCAGTTATTCCTTGCGATGATGCTTGTCTTCCTTACTGTTAGATCAGCACAGCAAGTTAAGCCACGCTATGAGAGTCCAGAAATCACTAGAGAGGAAATGGGCAGCATTTTAGAATTTGCTTTTAAGGACAGAAGTCATAATTGGACACCATAATTACTGGAGAAGCTACCACAATTAGCTGAATTAGCTGAGAAGGATGCAGTTTTCAAAGCCAGGGTGCCAGAAATAACCACTCTCCATGGGTTCCAGAAGTCCCTTAAGACCTGGCTCTGTTTCCAGGGCTGGGGTTATTGTGCGTGGAGCTCCTGTCAAATCATGTAATATGATTATCTTGTCTGGGCGATTATGTTTTTAACTGTGTTTTTAAATTATGTATTAGAAATACTGTAAGCCGTCCAGAGCCTTTTCAGAGCGGGGCGACCTTAAAAATCCAATAAATAAAGAAGTACATCAATAAATCCTGGATAAGAAGGATGCAGCCTGGGCTGCATTGTTTATTCAGAAACAAAGATGTTCCAAAGCATGTGCAGTCCGTGTATTTTGTATACACATCCCATAGGCCCTGCCCGTGCCATCCATGAATACGGATTGTGGCAGCTGTTGTTCTAAACATCTATGTAGTGCTGTGTCCCCAGCCCCCCAAAGGTCAGTGTAGGATTGCAGCTTCTGTTCACCAAAAACTCACAGAAAGCTCTCACATCACTATGGTTCTGAGCACAAAATAAAGTTGTTGCAGAGTTTGCTGTCCCCGTGGCTCATCCTGTCCTGCCTTTGGTGCGCAGTTCCTTCATGCTGAGATTTCAGCTTGGCATCACTCTGCCTGTGCCTCTTCCCACACCCAGCTTGGGCATTTCACCAGGTTAAAGAAGAAATTTAGAAATATTGGAAGATTATCCGTGTACCTCCAAAGTGGCTTAAACTAACCGAGCAGCACAAGATGGATATTAATTGGGTCAGCATAAAGAGAAACCCAGAGAGACACAGCAGGAACAAATAGATCCAGCATGGAAGGAGAAGTCATGATCCCAGTTCAGTTGGTTTGAGCCTGTAAGGCTGGATGACTAAAAGGGTCTCTTACTCCACGGGAAAAGCGAGGCTTATGGTTAATCTGTTGCAGGAATTCAGCCTTGGGAGTGGGTGGTCTTTCCATGACAGAGGCAGTTGAAATAGAAAGTTGGCCATTTCTGCCCTAGTTATCACTGTATTCTACACTTCAGACAGTGGGCTGAGCAGATTAGATATGATGACTTTAATGCAGTGTTTCTCAATCTGGGCAACTTTAAGATGTGTGGACTTCAACTCCCAGAATTCCCTAGCCAGCATGGCTGGCTGGGGAATTCTGGGAGTTGAAGTCCACACATCTTAAAGTTGCCCAGATTGAGAAACACTGCTCTAGTGCAGTGTTTCTTAAACTTTTTGCTCTCAGGACCCCTTCCCACTTTTAAAGCCCCATAAGAGCTTTTATTTCTATGGGTTATATTTATTAGATGAATTAAAATTGGCACATTCATAGTTTGTTTATTGAATCATGTAAAAACATTCAACCCTTTAGATATTAAGATAGTGTTTTTCAGGAAAAAGCCCTATTAAAAAAAAAAAACCCAATGAGAAGAGTGGCACTGTTTTGAAGTTTTTGCAAATATCTTCAATCTCTGGCAAATAATTTTGATTTTGCAGCCCCCCGAGAGGGTCTTGGGGGACCCCCAAGGGTCGTCAGACCACACTTTAATGTTGCTTTAGTGCACCATCGGTCCCTAGGACGGCCTGCCATGCTCAGTTCACATATTGCACTAGGTTACCCCGATTTATGAACCCTGGTTTCTGAAAACCCCCGCAGCGGGCTGGCTTGCCCCACAGCCTGCCCCACCATGATTTGACACACCCGTTATTTGGCCAAGTACCTCCTATAAAAAGACTGAAATCAAGAAGGAGCTTTTTAGACTGCGCAGAGCAGATTGTGACCACAGCTCAAACAGAACTATTAAAAAGGTGGAAATCTCAAGCAAAACATCTTTATGATTGGATAGAACCGCTTGAGGAGCTGCCTGGAGCTTCGGAGGAGGAGTGGACTGTTTGGAGATGTTTCAACAGACCGCGCACTGGTTTGGCTAGAAATAAAGACCATATTCACATTGCCGACAAAGATCCGCATAGTCAAAGCTATGGTTTTTCCAGTAGTAATGTATGGCTGTGAGAGCTGGACCATAAAGAAGGCTGAGCGCCGAAGAATTGATGCCTTTGAACTGTGGTGCTGGAGAAGACTCTTGGGAGTCCCTTGGACTGCTAGAAGGTCAAACCAGTCAATCTTAAAGGAAATCAACCCTGACTGCTCATTGGAAGGATTGATACTGAAGCTCAAGCTCAGATACTTTGGTCACCTAATGTGAAGAGAGGACTTTTTGGAAAAGATCCTGATGCTGGGAAAGATGGAAGGCAAAAGAAGAGGACGGAAGAGGATGAGATGGTTAGATGGCGTCACTGAAGCAATGAGTATGAAACTGAGCCAACTCAGGGAGACAGTGAAGGACAGGAAGGCCTGGTGCGATATGGTTCATGGGGTCACGAAGAGTCGGACACAACTTAATGACTGAACAACAAAGACCATATGGAAAAATGGGGGTTTCTCCCTGAGGACAAGGATATTTACTGCGAATGTGATGCTATTCAAACAACTATCCATCTTTCAGTGTCCCGCAGGACCGACTTGCATGCAGAAGGACTTGCTGGCCAGAAATATTTTTGCCTTCAGTGTGGCCCGGGCTTGGGCAAGAATTATATACATCGAAGCTTTTATTAAAGTTTTTAGATTTTTAAATTTAGATCAGTGTTGTCCAAACTTGGCCACTTTAAGATGAGTGGACTTCAACTCCCAGAATTCCCCAGCCAGCTAGGGCTGGCTAGGGAATTCTGGGAGTTGAAGTCCACTCATCTTCTGGGAATTCTGGGAGTTGAAGTCCACTCATCTTAAAGTGGCCAAGTTTGGACAACACTGATTTAGATGAATAACTTTCCCTTTCCCAGTTCCTGCATTTCTGGCACTAGACGAGCCCCACCACGGTGCACCACCGCACTGAGCCCCCGTTTACTGGGCCCTGGCTGGTGAAAACACCCGCGGCGGGCCGGCTGGCCACGGCCAGCCCCCAACCACGGTGCGCGGGCCGTCGTGCCCGGGGCGGCCCATCGCCTTCAGCTCCCGGCGCTTCGCCCCGTGCGAACCCAGCCGCGAGCGCCGCCGAGTTCCGGCTCCGCCAAAGGGCCGGCGCGGGGCCCGGCGCCCTGCTCGCGGCGGAGGACGCCGGGAACTGTAGTCTCCTTCCGGGCGGGCGGCGCCATTTTCCCGGCGGGCGCGATGCCGGCGCCCGTGCTTTGCTGGAGCTGCGGGACGCAGCGCGCCGCGCTCCGGCGCCCCAAGACGGGCCAGGCGCTGTGTCGGGGCTGCTTCGCGGCCGCCTTCGAGGCGGAGGTGCACGACACCATCGTGGCGGCGCGGCTCTTCCGGCCGGGCGAGACGGTGGCGGTCGGGGCGTCGGGCGGCAAGGACTCCACGGTGCTGGCGCACGTGCTGCGCCTGCTGAACGAGCGCCACGGCTACGGCCTGCGCCTCCTGCTGCTGTCCGTGGACGAAGGCATCGCCGGCTACCGGGACGACTCGCTGGCCGCCGTCCGGCGCAGCCGGGGCCGCCTGGGCCTGCCCCTGCACGTGGTCTCCTACCAGGAGCTCTACGGCTGGAGCATGGACCGCATCGTCCGGCACACCGGCTCCAGGAACAACTGCACCTTCTGCGGCGTCTTCCGGAGGCAGGCGCTGGACCGCGGCGCCGTCTTGCTCGGGGCGGACAAGATCGCCACAGGTAGCGGGGCCGGGCCGGGGGGAACCCGGCGCAAAACGCCTGCGGGTCTCGGAGCGCGCGCAGGGGGGAGAGGGGGAAAAGGCCAGCCCAGCACCAGCCGGACGCTGCAGCAGATCAGTCGTACCCGCTTGATCCAGTGGAAGAGAACAGCTGTAGCTCAGGGTCGAGCTGTGGAGACTCTCTGAGCCTGGCTGTTTGCTCGCGGGCATTCCATTACCCAAACAGGTATCGAACTAGGCGCACTGATGATGTTACCTAGTTGGGTAATGAAACATCTGCAAGCAAACAATTATGCTGGTCTTTGACTGTATTCAAGATGTGATTTGATTTGATTTGCAAGCAAACGCTCAGAGATCACCAAGGACTCCACTATCTATCTATCAAAAGAGACAATAGAAAGACCAGAACATCTCCTCACCAGCAATCATCACCCAGATCAGCAGAGATTAACACTAAGATTGCCACAGGCATACAATCAAGCAGTAAACAATACCCTAATCAGGAAACTACCAGAGGGAAAAAATAAAACAAAACAACCCCCCCCCCCAACACTGGCAGGGCAGGCCACAGTATATAAACAGAGAGCAACCCCCACTCCCGTTCTAGCACTGAAGATGTTACCTAGCCCGGTAATGAAACGTTTGCATGGAAACAGCCAAGCCCAGAGAACCCCAAGGACTCCACGTATCTATTTGTTTGAAAGGCCGCCAAGATTTTAGGAAAGGATGCTGATGAACAACCCCTGTGTTGACTTTCTACTCAGAAGTAAATCCCGTTGATTTTAATGCATCTTGCTCGCAGGTGAGACTGGATGTGCAAATGTTTCAGACTTCAGTTCCCATAAGCTATAGCCAGTATGGCCAATGGCAAGAATTGTGGGAGTTGTATTCAGAACATCTGGAGAGCAGCAGGTTGCTCCAATCAGTAGGTACTATCCTGGGTCTGCACAACATGCTAACCATATTGTGATTTGTGTTTGCTTTGGTTTACCATGTTGTGTGAGCCTAAGCAGTTATGGTTTTTTGAATAAACCAAGGTTTAACAAATGGAGGTTAGCATGTTGTTTGAATGTAACTATTAGATTAACTGTCCCCTCCTTTAAAAGTTAGTAATGCCCAGTAAAGCCTTTGGAAGGATAATCATGGGAAAGATTTACTTCTGTGACTTGTTGTATTAAGGCTAAGTTCTGGTACCATATTAGGTAAGGTGTTTATTTTGGTTTGGATTTAGCATGTTGTGCAAACGCAGCCTGTTGTATAGCTGAGAGGTTTATGAACCTGACCAACTGTGTCTCACTGAACAATCTGTAGCAAGAGTGCTGCTGAGCATGTGCAGAGACAAGACATTCGTTTTCAGCTCCAGAACTGAGCTGGGAGTTAAAAGTTAAAAGACCTGGGTTTCTTCCTTCTCAATGTTGCGCCTTAATTTTGAAAATCTCAAAGTCTTTGAGTTGTTAAAGTATTGCTTTCCGTGCATATTATTGATTAGCCAAGGACTTGCTGGTAAACCCAGACCCGCTGTCTGGCAGCTCCTGAGGAACTGGGTTGAGTTTGCTGCTGACTCCCTTAAAAGAAGACCAGAAAGGCTGTTGCTCCATTTTATCCACCCGGTTCCACTCCGCTTTGCTTCCTAGGTCATAACGCCGACGATGTGGCTGAGACAATCCTGATGAATTTCCTGCGGGGGGACGTCGGGCGGCTTCAACGCTGTGCCGAAATCCTGACGGGGGGCGAGGGAGCGCTGCCCCGCTGCAAGCCGCTGAAGCACGCTTACGAAAAAGAGATCGTGCTCTATGCCTACTTCCAGGGCTTGGACTACTTCAGCACCGAGTGCGTCTACGCCCCCAATGCCTACCGGGGCCACGTCCGTGCCCTGCTCAAAGATCTGGAAGCTATCCGGCCCAGCTCGGTGGCTGACCTGGTGCACTCAGGGGAACGGCTGGCTGTGCGCAAAGATGTTCGCTTGCCTGTCCAGGGCACCTGCCGGCGGTGTGGCTACTTCTCCAGTCAGCCCCTTTGCAAAGCGTGTGTGCTGCTGGAAGGGCTCAACCGTGGGCTCCCTAAGCTGGCCATTGGCAAAACCAACCGCCTGCAGAAGGCTTTGTTGGAGGGGGAAAAGCCAAGGGCTGATTTAGAAACAGAAGAGAACTCACGAGTTGGAAGGACAATAGACTTCTGAGCTCCCTCCTTTTATGCCCCCTTTTCCTGCTCAGGGTTGCTGAGGTGGGATGGAGATTAAGGGGGGAAAAAGACTCTTAAGAAGGAACAGCATAGATTTGGGGGTCAGGAAGCAGTGCACCCCCATCCCAGTTGCTGGACCACAACTCCCAGCCGTCCCAGGCAGTATGGACAATAGTGATGGTTGCTCAGCAGCCATCTTGCAAAGGTCATTGGATCCCCAGTCGTGGTGGTTGCTGCTTTTGCGTCAAAGAAGCAGCAACCACACTTTCTGTGCTGCCCTTCCCTGATCAGGAGCCCTCTGGGTGTGTTGGGCTTCAGGTCCCTTGAGCCCCATCCAGCCTTTGCTCCTGTTGGCTGGGGGTTGTGAAGATAGTGTGCAAACATCTGGAGGGCTCTAAGTTGTGTGGGGAGGCTGCTTTCTGAGCATTGCTGCTGCCTCCCAAAGTGGTGGTGGTGGCCACAACGTTTAAGGATGGTCCTCCAGGAGAGTTTTTCCTGTTTCAGAATAATCGTTTTAAAGCTTACTGAACCCAGCTTTTGACCATTGCCCAATAGGGATCTTCCCTTCTGGTCTTGAATTGTGCAATTGAGGGTCATAAGAAGCTGTTTGAACCCCACCTAGACCAGACCATCCATGATGGCTGTTCCCTCTGAAGATCTCAGGTTGAAGTTGCTCCTTTCTACAGGGAGTGGGTTTTTGTTTTAAACTGGAGATACCGGGGGTTAAACTCTGTGCATCAGTGTGGGGTAGACATTCATGGCCTTCGTGGCTCTCCCCTCTGCAGCTCCCCTCTTTTTCTTCATTAAACCCTTGGACGTGCCACTCAACCCCACTTTTAACAGACTTGGTTGCCAGATTCATGCATTTTGCCAGACTACTCTGTGTTTTGTTTTGTTTGCCTTAGCAAGAGGTGTGAACCAAATCATTACAGTGCTTTATGCAAGCCAAACCCCAAACCGTGTTGTTAAAAAACTCCTATCTGAAATTCTGGGTATGCTCAGCCCCTAACCTGGTTCTCACAAACATGCTAAAGCAAGAGTTACTGAAAAAGTCTCAATACTGGGCTTGGTATGCACAATATGCAGGTAATGAGCCCTAGGTTGCCAAATTTACCAACTGTGCTGAATCCTAGCCAAACAAATTACAGCTTAGTGGGATGTGTGACGTGTCTCTGAAGCGTCAGTACATGTATATGCCAATCTGTGGTTTGCTTTTGGCAATTTTCTGACACATCAATCCCATAGACACTCCAATGTAGATCCAAATTTTGCAAATTTCTTGTGTTATGGGATAATCGTTAAAAAGGTAAAGACTTTGTCAAATCGAGCTCAACTGCAGAGCCCACATCAAGTAGTTTTCTTGGCAATAATATGGAAGTATTTTTCTACTGCCATCTTTTCCATTTCTACCTGTGGGATTTTCTGGAGGTCTGTCCAAATCCCAACCAGGTCCCACTGTGTACCTGTTTCAAGATCAGCTAAGTTTGGCTAGATCCTGCCAGCTAGCTGGGTACGGGAAAGTCAGACTTCTGTCCCTATCTCAGTATGAATTAAGACTTGCCCTTTCATTCAGAGCTATTCCACAGCTCTGGAGTTGCTTATATTTATGTATGTATTTATTTAAATTTATTGGCTGCCCAACTCCAGTGGACTTTGGCATAAAGGAATAATGCAGACTGTTGTCTAAGAGCTCTGAAATATGTGGCCCTAAAGGGAAACCATTGGAAATGGACATTCTTGGAGAACTGGCCCTAAAGGGAAACCAAATCTTTCTCAGCAGAATGTAATTTGGTAGAATGGACCTTTCCTTCATCTCCCACTAAGAAAAGAATTGGTGGAGGAACAGTGCCAATCATGTAAGGTTTCTAGTTGCAGTGAGTCGTTTCTTGGAAGGAAGAGAGCTTGGGGGATGTTCACTCAGCCATAGCATCCATGAGAGTTGAATTCCATGAGAGTTGAATTCTTGATCATTACCTCTAGTGAGGGAGTGCCTCTCAAAGTCAATTTTTCCATGGCTGGAGGGCTGTTAGCACTAAGTAATTTCTCCTGAAGTTTTTTGAATTTAAATCTGTTTCCTTGCATGCCTCTTTGTAAAATGTTAATTCTTAAGGAGCTTATCTAAGAAGCTGCCATCTCTCTGGAATGCTAGGAATTGGGTTTCAAGGTCTGTATATTTGTCATGGGGTTGGATCCAGTGGGTGGAAAGATCTGAAGTGGTTTGGGTCAGAGGTGGCCTTGGATCTTCTGGATCCAAAGCTGCTCCACTCCTCCCAGAAACATCAAGAATAGTCTATCACTTACTCTAGTTTGAAACCAGATATCTGAAGATAATGCACTCCTGCACATCTTCTGCTGGTAGAGTTGTGGTCGTGATGGATCATCTGCTCACTCGTCTAAGTTTCCTGCCTTTCTCTCTTACAAATTGCTCTCTTTAATCGGAAGAAATCTGGTAGCACCTTTTCCAACTAACAAATTCTATTAAAAGGCATAAGTTTTTGTGAGCTACAGTTCATGAAAGCTTATGCCTTTTAATAAAACTTGTTAGTTGGAAAAAGTGCTACCAGGCTCTTCCTGACTTTTGTCATTAATTGGGTGACAGCCGTTTGTGCCTTTTTTTACTCACTTGCCTTCTCCAATCATTGATTAATTGATTTCTTACATTTATGTCCCACCTTTCATTCAGGAGTTCAAGGGTACATACACAGTGATCCTTCCTACTATTTCATCCCCACAATGGTAACCTTGTGAGTTAGGGTGGGCTAAAAGAGGGAGACCGATGAGTGATTGGGTCAAAGTCACCCAGCAAGCCCACTGTGGGTTTGAACCCAACTCTTGCTGGTCCTAGTTCAGCACCTTAACCATTATACTGCACTGGCTTTCAAATCTATGATGATTGCATCTTATCTGGCATGAATCTATACCTCCTATTACTCCTGCACAAATCTCATTGTCCATAAAGTAGGTTTGTATACTGACTGGCACGCAACTTTTGAGATGATTTGCGTCTCCGCGCATTGCAGGATGTAGGCATAGTTTCCTGCAACAAGAATCTTGGACTGAGTGGATAAAAACCAGGCTATTTGGGGATTTATGCCTTAGCTATCTGAATTTTGGACTCTCCCCTTACAAGTACCAGATCTCATTTCTCAGACCAACATTAGGAAACACAGTGAACTGATTCACGTATCATCTTAAGCCACAGTTGGTTAGCTGAGTCCCAAATGTCTGGGGCTGCATATTCTGCTAAGCCCCTATATCAGTGTTTCTCAACTTTAACACACTGAAATACAAGGAGTATCAGGGTTATAGTCTAAACTGAGAAGCCAAAGAAGAATGTAGTGGCGAATGGCTTCTACGCTGTTGCTGAGATAACTGCGTGGACTGACGGATGTATTCTGAGACCAGGAGGACTTCTCCTTGTATGATTCTCTATACTAACTAGGAATTTTTCACTGAAATTTCCTTCTCCTTTAGAGGGAGAGGGGAAAAAATCAAAAGCAATGCATTTTTCACCAAACTGAAGGAAAGTAATTAATGGGGAAACACAGAAGAAATACTCAGGGTAGGGCCTTCCCCCACATAAATTGGGGCTCCCTGACTTTTTCCCTACCTTTAGGAAATGTGGTGGTGCCCCATCCTGACCCTTTGTACTTGGTCCCAGTGCATGTTGCAGCCTTTGGAGTGATGTGGACTTTGCCTCCCAAGATGGGAGGGGGATATAGTCACAGAAGCATGAGGTCATTCTTCAGGGAAAGGGGCTCAGGGCTGGGATGGCGGATGACCGTTGTTGCCTTGGCTTGTTGCTCTTCTCCAAGGTGGGCTTTGAGTGATCTAGAAGGTCAAAAGTAGCATGGCTCATCAATTGAGCTAAATTAAAACCATGGTTGGCTCAGCTATGATTTATTGAGGAAATCTCAGTGGACTGAGTTTTCACCCTATGATTATCAGTTACTCTATTGGTTATATTTTACCTTTCTGCTCAAAGGGCTTGCAGCCATAAACCAAACAAATCATACTAGGGGGTATCATGCTGCTAGGACCCAGCACTGGCAGCCAGCCTCAGTAGACCTGTCCTCCAGGAATATACACAATCCTCTTAAAGTCATCTAAGTTGGTGCCCATCATATATTGCAGTAATGAATTCCACACATGAATTATGCACTCTGTGTTTCCAACCAGCAGAGCCAGGATTATGACCTCTGGTCTGTATTAGAGATGCCATAGGTCTTCCGACATCTGCTGTCTCACCTTTCAAGTGGCAATGCCAGGGACTGAACCCAAGGCTGCTTGTGTGCAAAGCATGTACGTTGGCCCTCCCCCTGCTGAAGTGTCATAGTTTGGTTTGTACAGACTGACATTAAGCCACAAGGAGTTTTAGGTTTCACGTTCTTTAAAAGCCAGGCCACTGTCTTGTTCAACAAATCGTGGTTTTGAAAGTTGTGGAGGGAAATCACACTGTTTTCAATACAAGAGCAAAAACTGCAGTACGAAAGGGAGATGTGGAAAACCATTTGGCAGAGTCTGACCTGGGAAGCATAAGAATATAAGAAAGCCATCACTGGGTCTTCCGCATCCTCAGCATTTGGGTTCCCTCATGTGCTGAAACTTAGTAACTTGAAAGTGAACATTGAAAAGTAACTCAGAAGTTTAACTTCTTTATGTAGGTATTTTTTCCTGCAGACTAATTTCCACAAGAGGCAGGTGATTCATCCGTGAGTCACCACACGTACCTTCTGAGTTCACTTTCAGATCAGCCTATTTTGTTTGAAAGAAGACGTGGATTGTCAAAAATGTTTGGCTGACCCTGAAAGTGAGATTTTTGTTACACACGTGTTTCTGCTTCTTCTCTTTGGCCAATGGAGTTGTCCTGTCCTGATTGAGATTCGCCCTGCTGGATGCTCTTTAAGATGGCCTCATTTTTTGGTTTTCTTAAAAAATGGCTTTGAACATAAATTGTTATTAATTTGTTACAGCTCCCCTTTGAGTCACCACTGCTGGCTATCTCACATAGCTAGAAACACCCAGCCATACGAAGGCCTTCTCCCTCGCCTGATGTCACGGCTCTCCCCTCTGCAGTTTTGGACGGCAGCTATTAAAAAGTAGGCTCTGTGATTCTGAAGAGGTGGAAAACCACAGAACAGGTTCTTCGTGGCTCCTTTTATAGAGACATTCAAACCAGATTTGTCCTACCTCTGATCAGTAGATTTCCTGATTTCTCAGATGCACCCCATGCCCAGATGCTCCTTATAGATGACCTACCATTTATTATTAGGTCTGGTTGTGCTGTAATTTCTACTTGAACCTGTGTGATGTACTAATTCAGTCCCTCATAAAGGAATTCCTAGGGAAAGACAATCACCAGTACATCTCCTATCTTCCAGGACAGCGTTTCTTAAAGTGTGGTCTGAGGACACCTGTGGGTCCCCCAAGACCCTTTCAGGGGTCCACAAAATCAAAATTACTTGCCAGATATTGAATTTTTAAAAATTAATTTAAAACAATGTCACTCTTCTCGTTATTTTTGTTTGTTAAAAAATAGTTTTTTTTCATGAACAATATTTTATTTATGTTAATATCTAATGCTATTAGATATTATAATACTATAGTTAGTTTTACATGTTTCAATAAATATTCTACAAATGTGTCGATTTTAATTTTTAATACAATAAATATCCATAAATATAACCCATACAATCAAAAGCTCCTCCATAATTTTTACAAGTGGGAAGGAGTCCTGAGAACAAAAAGTTTAAGAAACACTGTTCTAGCACAACATAACCACTATTATCCGTAATGTAGCCAAATTTTGCCTTGCTGCAAAAATTTGTCCATCAAATTTGTCCATCAGGGATAATATGCTTGCAAATATTGTCCCATAAAATTGCATTTGTTTGACACCTTTCAAATTTCCTCCTCTCCATTTCCTTTTCTTCTTTTAAACTCTTTAAACTGCTTTTAATTGCTATTTTTTATGATGTATGTAGCACTTTATGTAAAGATAGTCCCCAGTTTAAGAATGAGTTCTGTTCCCAAGGTCTGTCCTTAAGTTAAATTTGTATGTAAGCCAGAACAGTATCATTGTATAATACTGTATAAGTAGTATTGGGTAATGAACTCGAACCATTGTGTATTTAACTCAAAGTTTGCTACAGTAGGCTCCATTCTTTAACTATGGGTCATCCGTAAATCAGGCATTCTTAACCTGGGGACTCCCTATATATGTGTGTATATGTACACATGCTGGTCAAAAGCTGCAATAAACTTTTATCTACCTACTATTTATTACAGCACACATGACTAGATTTTGCATAGCAGCATGTAAGATCCACTGGACCTTGATAGCTCAAGTTCCTGCTACATAGGTGTATTTTATGTAATTGTAGATGTTATCACATTTTATGTAATTTTAAATATTATCTCACTTATAGCCTAGATGTAGATTGGATTAACTCATGGGTCCCAGTCAGGCTGTTTTATAGATGTATTGTAATTTTGTTTTAAATTTTTATTTACTTGTTTCTTAAGCTAGACTCTTTTATTGGTGCTTTCAGATCACTTATGAACACATTTCTTGTACTGGTCTGAGACTACAATAAAATGACTGACATCTCCCCTTTGGATTTTTTTTGTGACTAAAAAGTGGGATATTATACAGACAGAAGAATACTGGTCTGTTTTGCATCTGTATTGACTGCTGTCAACATTGCTTTTGTTATTAGACTTTCATTTTTGCATACCTGTCCTATGTACTTACTACACATGGTTTTATTAAACACTCCTTAGTTTATACCAAATTTCTCTGTGCTTAGTTCCCCCTCCCACACACCTCTTATTGTATATTTTACTTCTTTCTGCCCTTACATTTGCAGATTCCTCCATTCCATTTTGGGTTGTGTTTTGATCATTACTTTTTTGTTCCTTTCATAATGGCTGGAGTATCTGCCACAGGTACACTAATTCCTGCAAAGTGTTTTAGGAGGATGAATGCCCCACATGTTAAATTCCTGAAAGCAAAATAATTAATGGCATGTTTCATATTAATTAACCTTTTATTTTACCTAAATCTCACTGATTTTGATGGCATTCTTTTCAAGTGAGTTTCTAACCCCAGTCTTATTTTTATTTCCAATCTAAAATTCCACCAAAAAGTGTCTTTTTCCCCAGGGTAATACAGTGCACCAACAGTGAAAACCACTCGCTTTCTAGAGGAAGGTTTTGTATCCATTGCCCCAACTCACAATGTAATGTTCGCTGTCCTTATTAGAAGGGGGATGATAAGTATTCATCAGGTTATCCCGACAAATGTTTATTTCCTTTATTGAAAAATAAATAGCCTATTTCTCTGTGGGGTTGTACCCTTTTTAAGAAGAGTGAGGATTGATGGATGCTCCAGTCATGGGTGTCCGCAGGGGAGGTAAAATAATGTCAAGATCATGGCTGCAGCTGTACAATGGAAGCCCCGCCCCTTATTACATGGGTCACCGCACACAAAAAGGGGTGGGGCTTCCATCACACAGCTGCAGCCATGATCTTGACTTTTTTGATCCCAATTCCATCTAGTCTTCGTCCATCAGGAATAATATGCTTGTAACTCCCCAATACTGTACCTTCTTACCTCCCTATTTCCTCTGATAATAGTATTATTCTGAAATGATGCTATCCCATAATTTAAAAAGAAAACAATAAGAAAAAAAAACCCAGTAGTGAACAGGAACTGACTACCAAAAGCAGCGTATCAGTAATGTACCACACTGAACAGGAAATAATTAGAAGCTGAGTGCAAAATCTAACAGCAGCTTTCAGCCTGCATGAAACAGACATTGCTCAATAAACACCACCAGCAGAACTTTTTAGCTGTCCTCAGTTTCAGTTTCACGGCATTCCTAAGGCATCGAGAAATGCCCAAAAAGATATATGTCTTGGTCAAACAACAAACGCTTTGCTTTAGTGAGTGAGAGGGTAGGGATGGGACAAGGTAGGCAGTGTCCTGGATTCAGAATAAAAATATGGGAACCGAAAACAAGGCTTAAGGTTGTTTCAAGGTTGACTTCAGTTTGGAATCAACCTGAAATTTGTCTTCTCATTTCACATACCATGTTGAACCTGCATCAGTAGAAAAATAAAGGGGAAAATAAGCATAAATAAGGACACAGCAAATTATGTATGTGGGGGAATTTCACCCTTTTCTCCCAGGCTGCTTTTCTCCTTATACCTGCTGCTTTCAGTAGTTAAAAAATAACTGCAAGTTCTTACAGTCCTTCAACCAGTGAAACAAGGAAGTGTAAAAGCAATTTAAAAATAAAGAAGTGATAATGCCCTGCTGATTTATATGAACGGAAGCTTACAATTTTACCACAGAGTCTGTATATTGTGATGCATATTATAAGAAAAATACAGCGTATTATGCATCACCCACACAGGATAGACATTTGGGAGTCTTGCATACACCTGTACCAATGTTAAGTACAGCATCCTTAGCTGTGGAGGCCAGGAATAACACTACACTCAGGACCTGTTCCATGATAACATGGCAAACAAACAAGCAAGGGAAGTGTTTTGTTTTAGATTTTTTATCCTGCCTTTATTACTTTTTTTTTTTTGTAAGTAACTTAAGGCAGTGAGTATACCTAATACTCCTCCCTCCTCCTACTTTCCCCACAACAACAGTCCTGTGGAGTGGGTTGGACTGAGAGAGAGTGACTGGCCCAGAGTCACCCAGCACCTTAACCACTACGCCAAACTGGCTCTCTGCAAAAGTTTAATTTAATTCCCACTGCTACAGTTCAAAGTAAATAATCGACTAAGGAATGAATACATCTCTGTCCTCACTATCCTAAAGATTTCAGCTTTCCTGTTGAATTTGTATCAAGCTCTTTTCACTGAACCATTTATACAATGCCTGGATATGAAGCAAGCACTTTAGTGAGTGAGAGGGTAGGGATGGGACAGGGTGGGCAGCGTCCTGGATTCAGAATAAAAATATGGGAACCGAAAACAAGGCTTAAGGTTGTTTCAAGGTTGACTTCAGTTTGGAATCAACCTGGAATTTGTCTTCTCATTTCACATACCATGTTGAACCTGCATCAGTAGAAAAATAAAGGGAAAAATAAGCATAAATAAGGACACAGCAAATTATATATTTGGGGGAATTTTACCCTTTTCTCCCAGGCTGCTGTTCTGAGGAAAAGTGCTGTGATCCATGAGAGAGATCCTCCCATTGCATGTATCAGCTTCAGAATCTCAACACAGGAAGGGTGAGCCCTTCATTCTGGCTTTAATTGAGATAATTATGATCTCTTCTGCCCTAATGGAGCTACTATCTGCATCATTTAAAAAACAACAACAACCCTATAAACTCAATCAAAAAATTCATTTATGGTCATTTCTCTGTCCATGAGGTTAACATTTAGTAATTGATTCATACAATAAGGTAAACCCGCCACCCCAGTTAACAAACATGCTATGTCTCCTCTGCAGTAATAAACCATATCATGGCTTAACAGGATCTCCTGCTTCTAGCCTTCCTGCCACAAAAACAGAACTATGAAATAATGAACCCACATATTCTTAATTTGTTTAGGAATACCATTTAGGAATAGTTTATAGGAATATTTGTTTAGAATAGTTTTTCTAGTGCTTTCATTGGTAGCATTTGTTATATCAATGTGGAATTATCTTCTTTCTGAAATTTGGAAGGTGTTTGCTATAAACATTTTTGGTCACCTGTTAAAAATTCACCTCTTCATCCAGGACTTCCTGTTATGAATATTTTAAGAACGTTTGCCCTCTCCACTGTTCATTTACTGAATATTGTTTCATATCATTTTAATGCATTGTTTATGTTATTGTTTTATTTATAAATTGTTACAAGTAGTTTATATGCTTAAAATTATTCTAACTGAAAAGGAAAATATTTTATATAGTTCCATTAAGAAATGTGCATGCAACTATTTCCAACCAGTGCAGATCAGAAACGATTGCCTAACCTATTCAAAACGGTAGAAAAGCACAAAAATTCGAAAAACGATAAAATGGAGGATCGCATTAGAGCTTCTTGCTGCAGCACCACGGCACAAGCTTCCCGAACCATCGCCCTGAACCAGGAGCTCCGCCCCTCCGCTCCATTGGCCCACTAGAGGAAGGGGTCGCCCAGCGCGATGTGTTTGCGTCACGGCTCCGAGAGACCAGCGGCCAATGGGACCTACCCGCTCGCGGGCTCCCGATGGGCGGCAGCATGCGCAGGAGGAGAAAAGGGGCGGGACCCGAGGGGGGGCGGGGCCCTGGAGTCACGTGAGGCGTCCCCACCGATGTGGTCAGCGACTGAGGGGTCACGTGATTCGTTGCCTACGCGCAGTGGGGCCGGGTGCAGATGGCGGACGCCGAGGCTGACGCGGCCCTGCCGCCGGAGATGCAGCGGCTGGCCGCTGGCCTCCGCTCCCGGCTTTGGCAGTTGCAGGCGGAGCTGCGCGAGCAGGGGGCGGCGGCGGCGGCCTCTTCGAGCGCCTATTGCCGGGAGTTCTGTCAGGTGAGGGAGGACGTCCCGGGGCGGGCCTGGGGTGGAGCGGCGTCAGGGCGCGAGCGAGGGGACCGGACCGGACCGCGGCCCCCCACGGTCCGGGAGCGGCAGGGCCCGGCGGGGCGGTGCAGCGGGCGAAGGTGGCAGCGAGCCGTTGCCTGGCGCTGGGAGGCGGGGCTGGGAGACCGCGGCGAGATTGCCGCCGACGCTTCCCCTTTCCGCTGCCGCTCGCAGGTTCGGGTGGGAATCCCCTTCTCTGCCCTCTCCTCCGAGGGGTCTCTTCTTCCTCTCCCCCCACCCGCTTTCCCAGTGCAGCCGCGGGTCCAGAGCTGGCTTTCGGCAGGGTCGATCCCCGGTCCGCCTCTTTTTGTCGCGGGGGCGCAATCCTAGATTTCTTGAGGAAGGGCGCAGTATGTGCTGAAATCCGCTCCCGCACCCCGGGATCCCGCTCCCACCCCAGCTTTCACCCGATCCTTCCCCGCCCCCTCTGGTTTCTGAGAGCCGACCGTAGGGGGAACCGATTTGGAGCGCCGCACGGGCAGGTTGGCACAACCGCTCGTTTGAACTGCCCGCATGTATTTCGCGGTTGGCCTCCAAGAAGCGGAAGGTCCTAGGCACGGATCTGATCCGAAGAATAACCCTGTGAGGTAGGCTCAGACCGTACGCCTTTCCTGCCCTGCGATTCGGGGGCAGCGTTGCGACTCTTGCACGGCGTGATGGTGACTTCAAGGTGGCAGGAAGATAAGTAAGCAAGGGTAGTCTGCTGGTTTGGGCAGTGGCTGCTCAGGAAGGACGGACGAAGGGATCTGTTGGGTGTCTTGTAGTATCAGTAACGGCTCAGTCTTGCTTTTGAGATCTGTGTCCTCACCTTGATGGCGACCATTCTTAGAGATCTCCAATTCTTTAATTGAATCAAAAGGGAAAATGTACAGCATGTTGAAGGATGCTTGAATCCAATCAACACACGAGGAAATCTGTGATTTATTTATTTATTTATACTTTCATATGGAGCAAGATTTCTATTGACTTTGGGCTGCTTTAGGAGTTAGTAGTCTCTCCAGCACTGCCCAGCTATGTAGGAATCCTACTTTTGGGGTTAGATAGATTTTTGTTTGTTTGAGGTAGTTCCAGGACTGGAATATCTTCTTCCAAGTATATTTCATGGATACAGTAATTACTTTGGGTTGTTTTTAGATGTCACGTGACTACTGTCTTTTTTTAATGAAAGTTGTTGGTGTTTTAGAGAGCAGTTGGCTTCATTTGTGTTTGGTATAGATGCATTGTATTTTAATCTGGGCTTTTTATGATTTTAGTTCTGTTTTTATGCTTTGGAAACTCTGTTGAATAGCAGTTAGCATTTGTAACAAAAAACAGTGTCAGTGGAGTATAATGAAATCTGGGTTCAATAAAACATTTGTAGATAATTTGGAAGCCAATCTTTATGGTATTCTTCTGGACAGTATAATTTTTTAGAAGAAAAAATGGGTTCACATTCTTTCTCTTTGTGCTAATTGGGGTAGTCCAGGTATGGTCTGTATAGCTGTAGAAAAAAGTATGATGCTGAAAAAGTGAACAATTTATGTATGTAAAAATATAAACACATGTTACTTTGTTATGCTGAATAATGTTAAAGTTAATGCCTACTTAGCTTGGATTACTTGACTGGCTATCTTGTAAACTTTTTTAGATAACTGGATTTACCTTCACTGACTGGTATTTAGCAGAGAGGGTGAGCCTAGAAAGGATCTGGAGGGTGAAAGAGGTTCTTAGATTAATATGTGTGAGTTTTCAGTGGAAAACCTTTATTAGACTGGAGACTAACAGAGATGTGATGACACTGAAATTGCTAACCTTTTAGAGCAGTTTACAAGTAGCATCTCTATTATTCTGCAGTATCAAGAAAGACCACCTGCTCTCATTAGCATTTAGCAGAATTAGGAGTCTGTTAAGGATTTCTAGCTGCTTTTTAAAATCTATCTACTGTTTTTATTAAGATAATCTTTTTGCTTTGCTTGAATTGAATTGAATAAAATTTAGTAGAATAACTATTTTTACATGCATATTTAAAATGCAATGGGAACATCTAGAATATAATATCCTATTTTCAACAAAGATGAATATTTCTCTGGAATATTCCAATGGAACCTACAATTGCTATCCCAGAATTTGGCTACTTTGTAAGTTTGTCTGCTAAAAGGAGAGAAACATAAACCTCTGGCTGTTTAGGAAGATGTAGTAATAGAGGTGACATAAATTCCATATGAAGATTGCTATAACATAAACAATATAAAAGAACATGTCCAGTGGTTTTGGTAGCTCCAGATCTAACAAATATATGTTTGTTATATTGTTGAATTAGCACACCAGCAGACCAGTACTCTTTGTGTTGAATGGTATAAGTCATCGTGATGGTGTACACACTGAAAGGAAGACATAAGTCTTATAAAATGTAACCGCAGGTATCATTTGATGTGGTATACAGATGTACAATTTTTTTAATCAAAATGATCTGTACTGGTGTGCTGTTCTGCCTCACCACTAGTTAGTATGGGATGGTTCTAACCACAGAACAGAAGAATTATTATAGTTATTTTTCGTAAATATAAAAGATGTGAAACACAGCTCCCAATGGTTATGTTTGCACAATATGCCAAACCAAATCAATTATAAACTAGTTGCTGCTTTCAGACAGCATACTAAGTCTGTCTTGTTTTAATATTGATTAGCTTTTTTGTGGTGTAACATGTTGCATTGAACCCAGACCCTTTGATTAGTTTCTGATTCAAAATATTGTCCAAATAGTTAACTCAATAGTTAGCTTAAGCACAATGTGTGATATGGCTATCATGTTAATCTGAATTCTTCACATTTGCAATTCTACCAAGTACTTTGATAATATTTATTTTATTAACAGAACATTACCTGTATATTATTATTTATATGGCATTATCTACTCCAAATAGATTACAGGTACACCCCAGGTTAAGAATACCCAGTTTAAGGATGAGCCATAGTTAAGAACAGAGCCTATTGTAGCAAAATTCGAGTTAAATACACAAGGGTTTGAGTTAATTACCCAATATTACTTATACAGTATTATACAATAATACTGTTCTGGCTTACGTACAAATTCAACTTAAGGACAGACTTTGGGAACAGAACTTGTCCTTAAACTGGGGACTACCTGTAGTCTTAAAATGGATATAGGGAAGGAAGTGAAAGATAAACAGGAAAAGAATTCATAGTTATTCCACTTATATGTGCTTATGTTTATTTACTGGTGGTCTGTTCCAAAGACTTTAGTACTTGGCATATAATTTGTTCTAGTTATAATTCACCAGGCTGGCTTCGCATTTGCAATATTTACATGCATGGATCAGAGTGATCCTACAAAGTACACTATGCTTGCAGAGTCTCTTTCCCTAATCTCCTTTGTGTCCAGGAAAAGCCAGAACTTTTCACCTTTTCTCCATATTTGGGGAGGACATTGACCTACAAAGCATCCTAAAATAGTTACAGTAAATAAAATAGATTTCTAGTTTAAAAGAATTTGATTGAATTGGGTTGGCTTACTAAAGTGTTGGTATTGTGTTCATGACTCAGCAGACAAACTCTTTTGACTGTCTTTGGAATGCAGATTAAATATAACATCCCCCTTGTATGCATTAAGTTTGTTGTACAGCTATTGTTTTAAAACATAATTTTAAATTTTTGCCACTTATGCAATGGCGGATTGCGTGTTAGACTTGTAGGTGAGAGTATTGCAGGTGCCTCATATAGTCAGATCCTCATTTCTAATTAAGATTAACTCTCAAATGGCTTGATGAAGTTAGAGCTATGCTGTCTTTTGTGGAGCACACTATTTTTCTGGATTCAACAGAATTTGGTATTTAAACCATGAAACTGAGTTTCTTCAGCCATTATATTATTTGCCTTTATGCACTTCAGCTATTTTCTACATATTCTAGCTTTGACATTCGAGAATTCATGGAAAAGTGCTTTGGTCTAAGAAGGCAGGAAAAGGGCAAACATAAGCACCTCTCTTTACCTAAGCTTCATTTAACTTATCCTTCCAGCTAATCAAGCAAAGAATTCAACTATTAAATTAAGTATCCATAAGAAATTACAGTAACTGCTAGAATCTGTAGATCTCATTGGGGTGAAAGAAACTATATATACGCAGCATCACAGTTTTCCTAGATGGCTTGACATGCCTGGAAAATCCTAAATTTTCCCAGTTGATTCCATCATGGTCTTTGGGCAAATACAATCAAGTTTGGATCCATGATCTGAAGTAGCTACTTCAGATGAATTCCAGGTGTCTGTGCTGGGGTTTTTGACCACAGATTCTCATGCAGTCAGAATAATATTATGACTATTTCACCTCTGGATGGTTTACTGTTTGGCACAAGTGACTTGAGGAAAGAGAAGTCCCAGGTCCCTTTGGCTGTGGCAAACTGGCCTTTTCAAGAACTGTGCATATACTCCCAGTGCAGGGTGTAACACATGAAGTATGCTTTTTACAGAACATGTTTATAAAGAACAATGTAGCAGTATTGCTTTCCAAGATTTGATAGATTCATCTAGAGTGTGGCAAATATACTGATGCATCTTGCAGTGTAATTGTACAAATTAGCACGAGAACATAAGTAGGACATGTTGAGCGCTCAAAGCAATGTAGAAATGCTCATTACTGTTTTTCATTCATAAGGCAGCTGTAATTTGGTGTGCAGTTCCACCACCTGTCTTTGCATTGAATTCATGAAGTCTCGTTCCTAGTCATAGGCAGACTGAGGTAATGTTCTTGTTTGGAAGGTACTACAAAACATGATTTTCTTCTGTGATAACAGTCTGACATGGAAGTGGAAATCCAACCATTAACACAAAGAACACCAGTATTTCTCTCCTCTCCACCCAGAGGTGTTACTGGGAAAATAGCTCACGTGAAAACATCAGTGCAGGGCAAGGTCTTTAAACACTGGCATCTTCAGGGTTTGTTTAGTTGTGGCAATTTCAAGCATAATTATGACTTTGGTTAAAGGCTTAGTAAAAGCACTAAGGGTGGGTTTTTGATTAAGGTTTGAGCAAGCCATAGAGGCCTGCTTTGCACAAAATGCTAAGCCATAATGACTGAATTCACACATTGCACAAAGCCAAAACCAAACTGTTTAGCATGATATGACAACCAGCCCTGATGATCTGAAAGGTCTTCAGTTTCTTGACATGATATATGGTGGTTAAAAGCAACCATGTTATTGTTGAGAAGGATTTGGGCTAGGGTATCTATATGTATTCTGTCTTCCTTTCATGATTGTTCTGGCCTAGTGATGCTGTTAGAATGAAGTATGGATGCATTGTGGTTTTGAAGCAAGGAAAAACACTTTAAGAAATTTGATCCTGGATTTCTCATATCACATTTAGTTTACACATTTGAGTTCACGCATCTCACTGATGTGTGCTGTGGTTTGTTTGCTTTGGGCTTATTGTGGTCTGTGAAATCTAGCCATTTTGGCTTATTCCATAGGCTGTAGATAAGAGAAACCATTGTTTTGTGTGATGTGTGAAATGGACTAGTATGTTGGGAAGAAATGTCCATTTTGTGTCAGTAAATGTGAGTGTACATGTGAAATATACTTTAGCAAGCCAAAACCTCTTCTGAAAATACAGTTGTAATGTTATAGTTGCATTACATCTCATTACCATGGATTCAGAATGCAGATCCTGTGATTCCAGTAGACTACAAACAAAACTTTTTTAGTTCATATGCTTCTTTTGCTGCCACATAGAAGTTCTTTTAAAAGTTACATTTTCAAAAGATAACAACAATAACAACAACAACGTGTTTGTTTTAGGAGAGCAACAGAAAGAAATGCCATCTCCTTTCTGCTTTTAAAACAACTTAAAATGTCTAATTTCTTCAGCATGTTGTTATAGAATTCCGTATTGCTTACCAGCCAGTGTTTTGAAATTTACAACTGATAACAAAAATGATTTTCTGATCTGTTTTTGTTTTCAGACCCTGCTACAATATGCTGGCAATCAGGGTGCTTCGGAGCAAGTTTTGCCTTTTTTGGAAGTATATCGAGTCGCCATTCAGAGCTTTGCCAGTGCCCGACCTTACTTGACTACAGAATGTGAAGAAGTTCTTCTGGTACTTGGCAGGCTAGTATTGTACGTTTGGTTTCAGGCATTCTGTTTTAATTGAAATTTTGCTCTGTAGTAAAATCTCTTTTCTCCATGTATATCTGTAGCCTTATTTTAGTTATAGACAATCTGGTGCCCTCCAACTGTTCTGGCCCCAACTAGGTGTCAATTGTAGGAACTGTAAGTCAAAAAATCTGGAAGGCACCAAGTTACCTGTCCTACATGGAATACAAAATCATGTGCGGTGTCCATGTACAGGGATCCTGAGAACTGTTGGAGGAGGAGTTGTGGAAAGGGTTAGTTTTTAAAGCACCCTACTATGATGCTAATATATAAATATAGTTATCAAGAATCTATTGATTTTTTTTCTCATAAGATGTGTGTATATATATTAATAGCAGTTATGTTGTTACATTGAAAACAGTTTAATGGAGCCCAGCAGAGTGAACTTTTCATGCAACAGGCCAGATTTCCACAGAGATTTACACTGTTAGTGTAATGATGCCATCACCCAAATAATACTGTTACAAGTGTGGTAGATTGTGCAATGTCATTCTTTGGTATTCAATAGGCATTTGTGATTAAGGGACACTCGTCCCCACAATCAGTCTATTAAAATAAAGTTTCAAAATGTTTAATTATATTTTCTGTTTTCCAATAAGTAAAAAGTACTTGCAGTTCCTAGCATGCTTGTATATTCTTTTGGCTTGGAGTAATAATAAGGCAAAGTAGAAAATGATTCAATAACAACAACAAATGCTCCTTCCTGTCCTTTCTAACAACCTGTTTATTTCAGGAGCTGTTTTGAACAACTGCTGTCTGTGCCTGAAAGTGAAGAGCTGTCTGAACCATTTTTAAGATTGTGTCAGTCCATACAGGCGAGTATATTGACTGTTTTTTCTACAAAGGACGTGGTTTCATCTATCGTTTATAATCAAAGAGACTTGTGTCTATGTGTGATTATTTGAATAACATCAAGGCCTGGTTGGCATATTTGCATGAAGCCACAGCTTGTTCAATCATCATTTATTGAATGAACCACAGTAGGGGAGGTTTGTATAATTCCTTAAGCTGTGAACTGTGGTTTAGAAAGTAAATTGACTGGACTCATAACCTGCTAAACCAAAACCAATCTGACCACATTATGTTAAGCAAAGTATCTGAATCCAACCTAAGCGTATAATCCTTGTAGAAACGGCGTCTGTTAATTCAGAGATGAAATTCAAGGACCCATTTTTGTGCTGTAGTGTTAATTTACTCCTATCCTGCATATCCTCTGTCTTTGGTTCAGCCGAGAAAAGAATTAGAGGATGGGCGGATGTGGATTTGAAAGAAGCAGTGTGCAACTTCCAAAGAGATATAGATCAGCAATGCAAAATGTATGCAACATGGTTATGCATTTTACCCTTTTAAAGTTCAAATTGAAATGACAAAACCAGCAATGATTCCAAGTTAAACATAACAACAATTTAAAATAACTTTTTTTTCTCGTAGGACTCCCATAATGCTTTACTTGAGTTTGGAGACAATAGCCTTGAAATTCTAGCTGATATCTCAAAAGAAGGTGTATGGAAGAATCCAGTTCTTTTAAAGATTATTTCACAGCAGCCAGTAGAAGCAGAAGAAGGTAAGCTGTTAAGCTGTCCTTTTGAGCTTTGTATTACTTTCCTGCCACCCCACTGTAAACCAAATCTGTCTCTTCACTGTGGATTTTGTTTTATTTTGCCTCAGAGGAACCGAGCAAGAAGATAGGTGCTTAAAAACTGCTGTATCTAATAGCAAACTTGCATTTATAGTTAATCCTGAGCTGTCATTTTAAGTCCTTTAACATGCCCTTATTCACCATTTTTATTTAGATTGGCACCTCCCTTTGTGGTAGTAAAAAAAGCCTCCTTTTTTTTTAAAGTTCTGTTGGTGACTTTTTCACTTTTGTAATTCATTTTTTAAACAGTCTCCAAAATATATCTTAGTTCTTGAGCCATTACAATAATCATTTTTCTGACTATGCTATTGCAAATTGGCCTGCCTATCTATCTATCTATCTATCTATCTATCTATCTATCTATCTATCTATCTATCTATCTATCTATCTATCCATCCATCCATCCATCCATCCATCCATCTATCTATCTATCTATCTATCTATCTATCTATCTATCTATCTATCTATCTATCTATCTATCTATCTATCTATCTATCGTTAAAATAAGTAATACTTAAAATAGGTAGTCCACATTGTCCTGCATTTCATTTACTTGAGATGGAAAGAACTCCTCAGCTCTTGCCTTAACTAGTGACTAAATGCCATAGGGTAGTTTCTTTTGCACCTTTCCAGAAAAAACACTGTGGAGATGATCAGCCATTCTGCCCCAATGTAGGACTATTCCAGATATGTGAATTTCAACTCCAAGACATTTCAATAGCAGGGGAATGGGGAACTGGGGAGTTGAAGTCATCTGAAGGGCACCCAGGAAGGCTTGGGGAGACCAGTGGGGCCCCTGTGCATTAATCCTACAGGGGATCATTGCAAGACCACGGGACTTGGGTCATATAGCTTTGAAATATACGTGGCATGATAGTCTACAATCACTCTGAAGATCTCCTCCTTGATCTAAGCCTTCATAATAAACTAGTAGTTAATAACATTTTATTGCCTTTTTTCTAGTGAATCAATTGATTAAACGTGAAGGGCTGACATTTCTGCAAATGAGAATAAAACATTTAATGAAGACAAACCATCTTCCTCAAGCTGCTTCCTTGTCCAAATTGTGTAAAGAGTCTACAGAAATTCCAGATGTCTCTCCTTTTCTTCAGGCCTATATAACATGCTTGTGCTCCATGCTTCCAAATGAAGAGTCCATCAAAGAGGTGAGTGGCCAATCACTATAGCTTGTTACTATTAAGGCAACTGATATTAATTTTAGTATCTGAACTAATGTGACCAAATCTGGGTGGGGTGGGAGAGTTGGTTCTCATCCCAGCAGGGGCTAAAACCTTTTTCTACTCTGCAGAAGGTCGAAGGAGACAGGTAATCCATAGTGTGAGGTTGTCCTCCGCTATTCCTCTTTGTCCTTACCAAAAATAAAATAAAATGTACCTTCTTGTTTGGCACAGGAAGACTCAACTTTTGCAGTGTTATTTTAGCTACTGTTGGGAGATACTGTAACAGTTCATTATAGCTACATTTTCCTTGCTTTACAAAGTCCTTCCTTGCCAGTTCCTTTTCAACCCATTTTGGGTATGCATACATAGCACTAAACATTTTACTCTTCACAATTAGAATACTCACTAGTGTTCTGTGTTGCAACAGCTTCCCTGTCAATATTGGTATTTGTGTGTGTCTGTATGTTTCACCTCAGTAAAGCAAATGCAGTGTTTTCAACGTAAATCAGTAGCTTTGCAAATAACTAGGGAGGCTGTAAAGGTGGTAGCTTATGTTTTACACTGATTGTCCCCCCCCCAATATATTTTTACAAGTGTTACACATTTGGGTTTGGGGCATATGATTGCAACCCTTCTTGACTTTTTTGACCACCTCCTTCCCTTGGCTATCCCTAAAACAAGGTGTCCCAGTGATAATTTTCAGTAAAGTGAGTGTGGTGGTTACAGGCTGGAAAGGAGAGAGTCTTCCACTGCTTCTGCTGTTGTTATATTTTTGTCCTGCCTCTTTTATATGTTTTGGCCAGGGTAGTTAACATATCTAATACTATTGCCTCCTATTTTCCCCACAACATTCTTTAAAAATCAGACAATGTGATTTTCTGGGTTTTTTCCCCCATTTTGTCTCTCATAGTTGAGGTATACCTGTGATGAAAATTACAGGCCTCTCTCATCTTTTTAAGTGGGAGAACTTGCACAATTGGTGGCTGACTAAATACTTTTTTGCCCCACTGTATGAGAGACAGAGAAATAAAAGGGGTGAAAATATGACTAAAAAACCCAGAGATTATTGTTGGATAACTGATGATATTTTTGGAATCTGCTGTTCTGTACCTTTTATGAGAACAAGAATTCTGTGAGGCAACTAGAGATTTTATGCCTTCTTCACTTGGTTAATAATTCAGATGAGTAATTGCCATTTTGATCTGCATAGCTAAAGAATAGATTTGTGCTGTTGTTCTTTTTCAGTTTTTGTACAGATGCTTAGACAGGTGCTATTGAATCTACAGTAGATTCATGGAATCAAAACATAATATCAAAAAACATAGACAGTGGTCTATAGTCCACTGAATGCAATCCCCTGCTACATACAGGAATCCACATTAAACCATTCCCATTGTGATTATCTATAATGGACTAGTTACCAGGTGATCTCTCAGAACAGGATACAGAAGTTCTCCCAGGGGTACCTTTGCTTGTTCAGTAAGAAAAGAGGTTTTGTCTTAAACCACTTATGTCATTTTATTTCTCTTTAAAAAAGATTTCCAAAGTGGACTGCAAAGAGGTCCTAGATATGATATGCAATTTGGAAGCTGAAGGCCAAGACAGCACTGCTTTTATTCTTTGTACAACATATTTCACTCAGCAGCTTCAAACAGCAAGTGTATACTGCTCTTGGTAAGTGGTGTGTCCAAATACTGGCTTTCAGAATTTCCCATCCTGATCAAAACTGCTTCTTAAAGTTTATAATTCAACAGCTGACCAAATAATAAAGACACTATGATGCTTTCTTATCTGTTGATGAGAAGCATTAACAGAAAAGAGAAATTAAGCATTTTAAAAATTTAAGTCTGGTATATTTGCTGCTACATTTCAAGAAGTAATAAATGGTGTGCTGATAGCAAAAGCCATGTGTTACTCAAGGTAGTAAAATTGTGTGCAGTTCCCTTTCTTGCAACCCTCTGAGCCTCCCTATTCCAGCTGCATCATTAAAATTCAGCAACAGTTTTCCAGGTTGCTTTAAGTATAAATAAGTGGATTAAATGTGTTGAATCTTTGGTAGCTGTATCATTTCGGTTTTTACTTTAACGAACACGCATAAAAGAGGCCCCATGTTTTTGGTCCTGTCTTGTCCCCTCAAGAAACATCATTACATGTACTCTATAACCCTTGGAGATTCAGTTTATTCTAAAAAAAATCTGTGGGCCCGATCAAAAGAAAATTACTTGCTTTTGATGGTGAAATTGATTCAGATATTCCCCTAGAGACACTTTCCTTTATATTTATATTCATTTATTTGAATTTTTCAATGTTCCTAGAGACACTTTCCCAATTTTGGTACCACCTAAATGTGTTGGGCTGTAACTCCTATATTTTCTTGTCAAGTTTTGGCTGGGATTGGTTGGCAGTTGTGGAATTTGTGGGAATTGTCTTGCATTCTCTCTAATTCCTTGTTTTTCCCAAACTCTTCTTGCAGGGAACTAACTCTGTTTTGGAGCAAATTACAAAGAAGAATCGACCCATCTTTAGATTCCTTTCTGGAGCGATGTCGGCAGTTTGGTATCATTGCCAGAACATTGCAACACTTGTTCTTCCTCATAAGAGTCATACAAGCTGAAGTACGTATCCATTTACAGTTTACTAACATCTGCTGTTTGAATTTGTGGAGGGTGAAAATGTATCACATTATGGAAACTGTGTATCTGTATAAAATATTAAAAAATATATAAGGAACTTGGAGGTGCATTCCTGCCTTGGCTTCCGAAGGTAGAGTGATTGATTGTACTTTCCTGTGGATAGATTCCATAGATTGAAGATTCGACACCTGACAAATTGTATGTTTATATATAATTCATATATTACATATTTATATACTTTTTGCAAACATTTTTGCCAGCTCAAATTGTAGCCTGCTGCCTCCCAGCTTGCACATTATTCCTTTCTAATTCTGACTTGACCTGGCTGTTTCTCCAGTTTTTCTTTACTCTTGCCAGTTGGGGTTCCCTCTGCTTCAGGTTGCCTGACGTTCTTGCAGAGTGGAATTTCCTATCTTTCAAGGCCTCTTTATCCTAGCCTACAAATAACAGTGGAGCACAACAAATTTTATCCCAGCTCCTGCAGCCTCCTGCTCTATTTATGTTGCTCTTCTGCAGAGCTTCTGATTTTTCCACAGGGTCTCTGTCTGAAAAGATAAGGGAAGTAATTCAATAGCATAGAAGTTTGGAGTTGAAACAGGAAGTGATAAGTGATTGCACAGAAATTGAGACTTTGTTGTTTTGCATCAGAAGAGTATCTAGAATTAGATGCCTGGCCACTTAGATCTCTGGCCAATTTCAAACTTACAACTGAGTCATCTGCAAATTTAAGGTGTCTCCTCCCTGAGTATGCTTAATCCCAAAGAATGCTAAAATCCATAAAAATTAAGGTCTAGCTTAATGAGTGATGCTTTGATCTGCAGCTTTTCAAGCCATTTCCATTTAATTTGGAAGAATTGTCTTGTTTGTTTCAAAGGCAGAATAAATTTATATCATCCTGTTTTTCCTCTTGTGTTTTGACTTACATTTCATTCACAACCTCTCTCTCCAGAGCAGGTTTGTTTAGTCCTTGTGGTGCAGTAAAAATGGCTTTATTGTGGGATACTGAATGTTGCCGTTTGAAAAAAATGTAGATTAGCCTTCTCCAACTAATCTGGCCATCCCAACCACCTGGAGGACACTAGATAGGTGAAGGATGCTATGGATGCTTAGTGTTCTGGATATGTGCTTTGTGACTTGGAAAGGCCAGAACTTAAGCATCCTAAATTAAAAATCTGGCATCACTCCCAATTTACAATAATGTAAAGTTATTAAAAGGATTAAGAATGTACCTCTGTTGCTTGGAATAGATAGCCATATAATTGCTTCCAAACTGAAATATCCCAAAATCTAAGAAGAAGACTTATTTGTATTAGGTAAAATTCAGAGAAAAATAAGGCATTGATTTGTTTGTGTTTTTCCTTTTGTTAGGCAGAAGAAGCTGGCCTTGCTGTATCTGTCTTGCTCTGTGTGAGAGCTCTGCAGCTCAGGTCCAATGAAAATGATGACATGAAGAGTTCTGTTTGCAAAACAATTGCATGCCTTCTGCCAGAAGACCTTGAGGTTAGAAGGGCATGCCAGCTCACAGAATACTTACTGGAGCCAAGTGAAGAGGGGTACAGTTTACTAGAAGAACTATATCTGCAACCAGATCAGAAATTTGATGAAGAAAATGCGCCAGTTCCAAACTCACTCCGTTGTGAGCTTCTGTTAGCTTTGAAGGCCTACTGGCCCTTTGATCCAGAATTTTGGGACTGGAAAACTTTAAAGCGCCATTGTCTCAAATTGTTGGGGAAAGAAGTTTCTGAGTCAGAGGATGACCTGAGTTGCAATGAGATGTCATTCAATGAAACTGAGCTGTTAGATAGTCTCCCGAGTGACTGTGAAGAAAGTAGAGAAGAGAATAATTTTGAAAGTCATTATTTAAATCAGCCCAAAGAGAGAGTAAGAGTCAAAAAGCCAATTGGCTCCTCAGAGAGATATCAGAGATGGCTTCAGTACAAGTTCTTCTGTGTCATTTGCAAACGGGAGTGTATAGAGGCTCGAATACTTCACCATTCTAAGATGCATATGGAAGATGGTATTTTTACGTGCCCAGTATGTACCAAAAAGTTTAAGAGGAAGGATGTCTTTGTGACACATGTCATGGAGCATGTGAAAATGCCCCCCAGTAGAAAATACCGTGCGGAAAAGAAGTTGCTGTTGAAGAAAGAGAGACTGTCCAAGAGCAACCTATCCAGAATTGCTTCTGCAGCACTTGAAGAAAATCACCCCCTGAAAATAATTTCTTGTGAAAAACCCAGAAGTGACTCACAGGACTATGTAACATTTAGCAAGCTAGAAGGTTGTCATCTGCAAGACAGAGACCTGTACCCGTGCCCAGGCACAGATTGCTCCAGAGTGTTCAAGCAGTTTAAGTACTTAAGTGTTCACCTAAAAGCTGAACACCAGAACAACGATGAAAATGCAATGCACTACTTGGACATGAAGAACAGGCGTGAGAAGTGCTCCTACTGCAGGCGGCATTTCATGTCTGCCTTTCACCTGCAGGAGCACGAACAAGTCCACAGCGGCCCTCAGCCTTACATGTGTGTCTCTGTGGGTTGTTATGCTAGATTTGGCTCAGTGAATGAGCTGCTGCATCATAAGCAGCAGCATGATGATCTGCGTTATAAGTGTGAACTGAATGGATGTAACATTGTGTTCAGTGACTTGGGGCAGCTGTACCATCATGAAGCCCAGCATTTTCGAGATGCTTCTTATACATGTAATTTCCATGGCTGTAAAAAGTTCTACTATTCAAAAACTGAGTTAACGAATCATCTTTCAGTGCACATTTCAAATGGGGAAATGAAGGAGGTGCCTGTTAAACAAGAAGGTAATGCTTCTCGGGACAGTCTTGCCTGCCTTTCAGATTTTGATGGGTTTGAACACAAAGAGTCTTCTGATCAGCACGAAAATTGTAGTTTGCCTTCTGGATCTACAAAGAGAGAGGGAATACTGGAAGTGAAACAAGAGCCTCTTTCTGATGGAGAAGTGGGTGGCAAAAATAATGGCAGTTTGGAAAGTAATACTGCATCCCTGGCCAGTGAGAAACAGATGACCTCAGTAACTGACCCTGTGGATCGAGGCCAGGCTGTTTCAGGGGCTGCGCTACCTCATGAGAAGGCCTTCCTTCCTTCCAATTTAAAAGAGCGTTACTCAAACGTGGCTGTCTATTTTGATGGGAAAAAGTTTACCTGTGGTTTTGAAGGCTGTGGATCAACATACAAAAATTCAAAGGGCATGCAAAAACATCTACGAAGGGCCCATCCGTACCATTTCAAGCCAAGAAGGAAAGCTAAAGGTGTCAGTCAGGTCAGTGAAAGTCAGCACGCAGGCATGGTTGGAGAGATTAGCTCAGAGCTCCGACATACAGACTCTCCGGACATTGCAGATTTTATTGCTGTCTCTAAAAGCAAAAACTATTTAAAGGAAGAACTGTGCCCTTCTTCCCCAGAATCCTCATTCTTTGTACATTCAAAAATGTCCAGTACTGAAGACAACATGTTGGAACTGCTCTTGGGCTTGAAGCACTTAAGTTTAAAGAATTCTAGTGGTCATAATTCTTCCAGGTTGTTGCAGTCCTATTCATCCAAGTGCCCCAACTCTGAAGACGAATCTACCTCTGACCATTTTCCCGAAGAACAGAGCGGCAAGCTCCCAACCCAATACCTTACCCAGTTGGCTGCCAAGCCATTTTTCTGCGAGCGTCAAGGCTGCACGTGTGAATTTGTGACCAGAGAGGCGTTGCTGACGCATTATGTTAGAAAACATAATTATTCAAAAGAAATGGTGCTTCAGTTGAACATGTTCCAACATCGGTATTCACCTTTTAAATGTCATATTTGCCAAAGATCCTTTACAAGAAAAACACATCTTAGGGTCCATTACAGAAACAAGCATAAGCTTGGCAGTGTGACAGCCACCCAGAAACTATTTGCAAATGAAAGTTTTGAGGATATGAGCGAATGTGCTGAGGACATGCTGAACAGCACAGTGGATTCAATGACTGCTTTCTATGCCAGTACAGATACAGAACTTGACAACAAAGCCAAACTCACTGCGGAACAGCACCGTCATTCCAAGAAGGAAGACTTCAGTTCTGAAACCGATCTGGAATCCAGCGAAGAGGCAGAAAGCTGCGTCACTGGAAAGCAAGCTAAGTTATCATCTCTGGACAGCCATAGAAAAGAATTGGAAGCAAATGAAGGGAGGGGAAGTAAAAGAACAGTTGCCAAAGGAAACTTATGTTACATTTTGCATAAATACCACAAACCGTTCCATTGTATCCACAAAAATTGCAATTCCGCATTTACTAATCAGAAAGGGTTGATTCGCCACTACAGAACTGTGCATCGGTATAACAAAGAGCAGCTCTGTCTTGAAAAAGACAAAGCAAGAACCAAGAGGGAACTTGCCAAATGTAAAAAACTGTTTGTTTGTAAACACAAGGCCTGCAGCAAGCGTTTCCTTTGTTCTAAATCGCTTGCTAAGCATTGCAGTGATTCCCATACGCTCGATCATGAAGACGATTCAAAAGTGCTTTCTGAAACAGTGAGGTTTCCTTGTCATCACCCTCACTGTCCAGCTGCGTTTTATTCTTTCCCCAAGTTAAAGCATCACCTGACAGAAGAGCATGAAAAAGAGGAGGACCTGAACAAAGGCACTGAAATCCATTGTGATCTGAATGGTTGTAACAGAGTTTTCACAACTTACAGCAGCTATTCTCAACATGTGTACTTTCGACACAGTGATTACGATGGTGTCTTGAGAGGAGCCAAAGAAAAGGGGAACCATCTTAAAGATGAAGAAGAGCAAAGGTGCTTAAAAGATCGGTGTCTCAGGCAAGATGGAAGTGAGAAAAAGAGGCAGAACAGTGAAAAGGTTGAAAAGAGTAGCAGCAGAAATAAAGGAAAGCAATTATATACCTTCAGAACAAAGGTAGAAGCCCTACAGATGTGCAGAGACAATTGCAACCAAACGCAGTATCCTTGCATGGTTCAGGGATGTCCCTCCGTCGTAAAACTGGAAAGCAGCATTGTGAGACACTATAAGCGCACCCATCAGATGGCCGGTGCTTATATTGAGCAGCAGTATGACGAGCTTGTTCTGTGTGTTGAATGCGGCACAGCAGTGAATGACCTCTGCCTGGAAGCAAGTCCTGGTTCAAACACGGAGGCCAACTCTGACTTTAAACAGGATGTTGCGGGGCACTCTCCGTGTGAGCACAAAAAGGAGAGGCATCTTCCTAACTCCAGTTGTGATGGCGATGATAAAGGCAACAAACATGATCGGTATTCTGAAGGGGACGATTCCCAGGAAGCTGGTGTCCTTGTGTATTCAGGCACTTTAAAACATATCCATAATCCCAAAACCAGATGTTCAGAAGATTGTAATCTAGTGGGGTCATCTCAACAGTCTAAGGGAGAGACAGGGAATATGCTGGGAAGTCATGGACAAGAGAATGCCTCTTACTGTGCGAGATCGGATGTGCAGTTATCTAGGGAGAAAGATGCTAACGACTGGCAGTCCTCGCAGCAGATGATAAAAAAGCTTCCCTTTCCTACTCCAAAAGAGAAAGTTCATAAGCCATCGATGGCCAAGCCCTTTGATCTAAAGTCCTTCAAGCCAATGGGGTTTGAATCTTCATTTTTGAAGTTCATTCAGGAAAGCCAGGAGCGAGAAGAAGAAGAAGATGATGACGATGATGACCTCCTTGAGAATGAGTGGGAGCCAGCTGAACCCTATGGAATGGGTGGTGTGATAGAGAAGGCTAAAGACTCCAAACGGGATATGTCACAGGGCAGAGGCATGTATGAAAATGTCCCCCCTGCAGCCATGTCCAAGAAGAACAGTGGCGCCAAAGCTCATGGGCAGCTGAGAGGAATGCAGCCCCTCTTATCCACGGACTCTTCTTCCCTCCCTTCTCTGGAGAACCTGAGGGCCATATTGGACAAGGCATTAACAGACTGTGGGGACCACGCCTTAAAACAACTTCATTATTTGCGGCCAGTCGTTGTTCTCGAAAGATCTAAATTTTCCCCCTCCCTCATAGACTTTTTTCCAACAAAAAAAGCAGATCACCTTTGTGTGGGAAGTTCATAAAATGTTGTGTTTATTTAAAAAAGAAAGAGAGAGAAGAGACTGCCTCCACTACTGGGGAAATGCTAAATTTGGTTCAGTGCACATGTTGTTGAGGTTAGATTAGACTGTTCAGTTCCATGAATGTATGACATCTGTCTACAGTATTGGCTAATATAGCTCCCCTACTAAATTAAGAGAGAGAACTGATATTTTGGTGCTAATTAACAGAATATCAAAGGGGGGGGGGCTTCCTCTTGCAGAGTAAATGTGCATGATTGTATATGGAACAAGTACTTAGGGTACCAAGGTTGGGTGGGAGAGGGTGGGGAGATGGTGATCTCACTTGACTTGAATGTGCACCTCAGGGTGCTTTGTGTAACATATTGTACACTACAGCATCTTATATTTTTTGAGTTATGAGTTTCAATAAAAGGAATTTTTTCACCCATTTTGGTTGACTACAACCAGATGTTGACAGCATAAGAACATTTGAACTGAGTGTGGTGTGTAGCAATTCTGAATTCCTGGCACATGACCTGAATGTGACAGTGTGTTTATGTCTTAATGCTGATTGGAGGAAACTATTCAGGATGGGATATTCTATTGCAAAAAAAATGGCAGGGGGAACTCTAGCAAAATTAAACGTGAGAAATTTTTATAAGGTATGTCAAGAAGGAAAGGAGCAGCTCGCTAAAGTTGTTAACCTTATCGTGAAAAAAATGTAAGCCGTCTCCATTATAGGGAGCTTTGCCCATAAGGAAACCTAATATAGGCAAAAATAAATGAAGATTGTCCCTGGAAGGAAACTGCATTTCAGATGGAGAAAGTGAAACTGGTTAAGAAGTTTCCTGTGACAAAATATATTCTGAGCATCTCCCCCTTTCCCTTTTAAAAAAAAAAGTAAGGATTACTTTTTTCTTTATCCTTTTGATTTAAGGGGGACAAAATCCAGAATACGTAGTTTTCTTTCCTTTATTGAAGCTGTTAAGTAAAATTCAGCCATTAAATTGCTGTTATTGCCTGAGTAAAGGATACATTTCAACTGTAGACCCTAAATATACTTTGATAAGTAAACCAACTTATATACATTGTATTTTCTAAGTTAAAAAGTGACTATATCTTCAAAGCATCTGTATTGTAACATTTCGTTTCTTTGCAAACACTCCCCCCTGCCCCCGTTCCAGTTTCTTTTTTGTTGTTAATCCCTAGATATGTGTGAGATGGAACAGGAATTGCTTTCTAGAATCAGACCAAAGACCTTTCAAATCCTTTGTTTGTAAACAGTTGCAAGCCAGATACCCCTAGTTACCTAACTCTGAAGAAGAAATAAAAAGCAAAGATGCCAATTAATATTTGCCACAACTGGTGCTGGCCAGTCATATCTTTTGAAGACAGATGTTGACTCTTCAGGGAATTCAAAGCGTTTGTTCAGAACACAGTTGACTAGTCTACTGCTTTCTAGTAGCGTTCTTAATCCAACGTCTGTTCAGTGTATTTGTCAAACTGCATGGAATTTTCAGGTCTAATCCATTGGTCAGGATTTACTAGCTTTAGCATTGCAGTACCATTAAGTATATTTGGGCAATATTCTGCTTTAAACCAGATAATGTTTTACCTAATGTTTGGACGTAATACTTTCTGTTTCCAGAAATGCTCCTCTGCGCTGAACGATAAGGTCATAAGGTTGAAAAATAGTCACTGTAGTACAGATTTCCAAAGTCATCAGTCAGACCATCTCTTTAGTGCATTATTTGACCACGCATGCATCAGTGTACTAGATTACCTTGACCTGAACGTGAGAAGGCTTTCAGTAAATCAGTTTTTCTTAGAGGAAGGCTCTTTTCCCATCCGCTGCAGTTGGTTTGACGACCGACTTTTCCACTGAGAGAATTTCTGGTGTTTAAGAGTAAGAGTAATGTTGAATAGGCCAATGTTGCACACTGGGAATTATAAAACAAAGAATAATGGCCCTAAAATTTAGGGAATTTGAAAAGGTATACCTAGTTGTGGCCTCAGAGGTATAAGTGCAGAATAACAGAAACCAACAGCTCCATTTTTTAAATATTCCTTTAAAACTAGTAGATAAAAGTGTCATTGGTTTTTCCTGATCTAATATATTGTCATATCACACAATCTTTTTTAAATTTCTAAATTTGTAGCTAAGTATCTACTCAAAATGTGTGGATAGCAAATATCCCCGATAAAGTGTATAGTAGTTAAATGGGGGTTTGCAAGATCTATTCTTCTCCAATAGGCCTTTTGAATGGTGATTCAATTCTTTTACAAGAGGCCAAGTTCTAATACAACTTTTAAGCAATTTTTAATTATTTGTTTGTAGCTGCCTTTAAAAACATCCTTCTTGCCTTATCTTATATTCCTGTCTGTAGTAACTTGCCAAAATCAATGCACTATCTCCAGTTAATCGCTTAAGATAAATTTCCACTACATAAAATGATATCCATTAAATTGTAATAAATTTTTATACTGATGTTTAGGCTTGTTGGCATGCTTTTTGGTTCTCTCTATATTTTGCACCTACTTTGGAAGTACTGCATTTAGAAAGCAGCAGAAAATTAGCCCTGCTACTACGTCATGTGACATTCTAAAGCAAATAAGTAGAATTAAGTTGAAGCACAGGGCGATCCAGAATTTTTTTTTAAAAAATGGGATTAAGCAAGTGAGGTATCAAGGCTGTAAAAATGTATATGGAATGCAAGGTGAATTTATTGCTGTAGTGATTCATCTAGAATATGTTTTTGTATTGGAGAGTTAACTGTTATGTAGATTGGATTTGAATATTTGTAACCTTGTTATGGTTTTGTGAAGGTTTTTTATCTGTGCTGAAAGAAAAGGGGGCAAAAATTGGGCCTCAAATCTGTCAGAAAATCCCATTCTGTATTCGAAGTAATTTTCTTAATCCACAATGGAGTTTCTCTGTAACAGGTCCTCAGGAGGTATACACGCTATTTACTGTCTCAAGCTCACTGAAATCTACTCCCATGTTGGAGGGCTAACCCTTGCCTCAAGGCTTCTTTCTCTCACACCAAATTATTTTCCCCCCCTTGCTACTGGAATGAGTGACATTTTGCCAATGGGGTGTCATTTTCAATTAATCTTTTGTGGGCCACAGGAGACATGACTGGTGATGCAGTGATCATAGAATTGGTGAATCAGGGGGTTGGAAGGGTCCTCACTGGTCCTATAGTCCAACCCTCTGCTTGGTGGGGGGCCTGCTGAAGCATTTTGGACAGATGGGTCTCCAGCCTCTGTGTGAAGATCACCAATGAGGGGGAACACACCACTCCTGGCAGCCCTTTCTGCTGGTTGACAGCTCTTAACTCAGCAAATTCTTCCTAATATCTACTTCACTGTAGGTTCACCCCATTAATACTGGTCCTGCCTTGTATGGCAGCAAAAACAAGTCCACTCTCCTCTACATGACAATGTTGGGTCTTTTTTTCTGTAGCAAAATATGCCCAGTTCCTTCATCCCATTTCAATATAGGGCTAATATTCCAAGTGGGCTGAACAGGAAGAACAGGGTGGGACAATTAACTTCCAGTGTTCTGTACTCTGATTGTTAATACATCCCCAAATGTATTAATGGGCACATCTGCCTTTTTAGCAGCTGCATCACACTGTTGGCTCATGTGCAACTCATAATAATCTTCTAGAACAACACCCAGATCTATTTCCTCCTGCCGTGTCAGGTGTCCCTCATTCTACCCTTGATATCGTTCATTCTCAGGCAGGACTTGACATTTCACCTTGTTAAATTTCATCCCATTTGTTTTGGCCCTCTGTCCAATCTTGTCTAAATCTTTTGGAATCTTCTCTTTTAAAGGGTTACCCATTCCTGGTTTTGCACTGCTTGCAGGTTTGATAACTCCCTCAACTCTTTCATCCAGGTCATTAATTAAAATGTTGAAGAGCACACAGCTCAGGATACTGCCTGGTAACAATACTACTCACCAAACTGACGTGGAATCATTTATGAATAGTCTTCAAGGTGATCATTCAGGCAGTTATGAACTCATCTAACAGTTGTATATATTTTACCATTTTACTAATGAGGATATGTCACAGAATGATGGGAAGATTGAAATATTTGGCTCTTTTGAGGGGAGGGACAAGTCACCCATTTTGCCCCCCCCAACATGAAAAACTACTGCCCAAAATTGCTGCTGGTAATGTGATTTTGGGGGGTTGTAAGGGCGAACATATAGGGCTGATGAGACTATCTCAGTGCGCTGACCTCTTTATACAGCACTAAAATCCAAATGCCAATGATTCACAAAGCAATTCAAGATACAGCTAAGACAACAGTAGTACTTGACAGCAACAGGACTAGCAAAAGGAATGGTCAGAAGCTGTTTTCTCTCAGTCCTATTTCCTTGAAACCTGCTGCTCTAACTTGTAGAAGTGGTTCTATACTTCCAGCTTATATTTTCATCTAGATGTAGCAAGGTTGGAAGTGGGATCTTCTTTGGCAAAAGATGTGCTTTATCACCATACTTTGTCCATCCCCAAACTCCACTGAACTGAAGATGGTCTGCTTTTCCGAGCTTCATACTTGATGGACTAAGATACTTGGTTTCTGCTTTAACCTTTTTAATATACAAGGAAACAAAGTGCCGCTTCCTCTGTTGCAAAGATCCTGGAGATTTATAGCTGATGTAGTAAAAGTGCACGTTGCCTGTTCCTGTTAAAGTAGAGAAGTCTTTGGAGGTGCTGAAAAGCTGTCTTAAGGAATCTCAGGTTTTAAAACATATAAGGAGATAACAGAAAATCCTGGATCATTTTGGAATTTTTGTCCAAACCATATCAAAAACACTTGTTCTACCAGAGAGTTTTCAATAGGTTAGTACTCACTGACTTTAGAAGAGTAAGCCATTGTAGTCCACTGCATCATTTCGGCCACAATTCCTCTTTTTGGGACATTTAAGTGGGTAAACTTAGGGATGTATTTGTGAAATGATTGATTAGGTGCCATCAAGTTGTCAACTCTTAAAAATTACATAGATAGATTTTCTCTGTGATGATCTGTCCCTAACCTGGTCCTTCAGCCACTGTAACTGAATCCATCCAACTTGCTGCCAGTTGTCCTCTTTCCTTTCACCTTTCCCAGCATTAGAGCCTTCTCCAGAGAGCTGGGTCTTCACATAATGTGTCCGAAATAGGATACAGGTAGTCCTCGGCTTATAGCCATTTGAAGTTAGGACGGCGCTAAAAAAGTTACTTACGACTGGTCCTCATACTTAAACCATTGCAGCATCCCTGCAGTCACGTGATCAAACTTCAGGTGCTTGGCAACCGGCATGTATTTACAATAGTTGTAGCTTCCTGAGGTTACATGATTGCCATTTGCAACCCTCCCAGAGGGCTTCTAACAAGCAAAGTAAATGGGGGAAGCCAGATTCACTTAACAACTACTGCTGTGCTTAATGACTGCTGTGAATTGCTTAACAACCTCAGCAAAAAAGGTCATAAAATTGGGCATGACTCACTTAATGACCACTTCACTTAGCGATGGGAGTTCCGGTCCCCATTATGGTTGTAAGTCGAGAACTACCTAATTTCAGCCTCTTTATTTATGCCTCAAGTGAGAACTCTGGGTTGATTTGTTTGATGGTTTAAAATAACTCTTTGCACAGCTCACAAAATCATAAATCAATTAAAAGCCACAACAGTTAACCAGAACTAATATGTATATGTGGGGTGGGTGGGGGAATGCACATTTGAATGGAGCGACAATACTTTGCTGCTACTTCTCCCTTCATCTTATCAGTTAGATGATTAATGGATGAGTGGAAACAAATGATTTGCCTAAGGCTATTAGAAAGCCAGTTTGGTGCAGCGGTTAAGGCATCAGGCTAGAAATCTGGAGGCCGAGAGTTCTAGTCCTGCCTCAGGCACAAAGCCAGCTGGGTGACCTTGGGCCAGTCACACACTCTCAAGCCCTAGGAAGACAGCAAGGGCAAGCCACTTCTGAAATCTTGCCAAGAAAACTGCAGGGACTAGTCCAAGCAGCCACCAGGAGTCAACACAGACTTGAAGGCACCAAAAAAAGTGTTTTATAGCAGGGTTCCTCAACCTTGGCAACTTTAAGACGGGTGGACTTCAACTCCCAGAATTCCCCAGAAACCCTTGCTGGCTGGGGAATTCTGGAAGTTGAAGTCCACCTGTCTGAAAGTTGCCAAGGTTGAGGAACCCTGTTTTATAGGAGGCAGGCCACAAACATCTTCCCTATCACTTCCCCTTCCACTCCTCCCTGCCCCGCACATGGCGGACTCTCCGCCCTTCGGGAACCGGAAGTCCTATAGAAGAAGGGGAAAGCTCGTCCCGGAAGCACTTCGGGCGGAAGCGGTTCCGGAGATTGCTCTGCCAGTGTCATCGCAGCCGGAAGCCGGCTGAGGAGGACCAGGCGTGCCGGCGAGTGGCTCGGTGGGAGAGCGGCGGACGGAGGCCGAGCATGGCGGTGTCGCTGCTGGGCGATCTCTGGGCCGAGAGCCCCATTGAGAACCGGATTTTCTGCTCGGTGCTGCTCTTCTCCTGGGCCGTCTACCTGTGGGAGGCCCTGCTCGCCTGGCGGCAGGTCAGACCCTTCCTTCCCTTCCCGCCCAAGCCCGCGCTTGACAGCCCCGTCGCTAATTTAGGGCCGTGAGGAGACGAGTCACCCCCGCCGCCGCCTTGTGCTGGGTCGAGCGGGCCCTCCGTCTGGGGCTGCCGAGTACCGTGGAGGACGGGCGCAGGCGGGCAGCTCTCCCGAAGCCTCAGCGGTTGGGTTTGGCCGGCAGGATTGCAGTCCCGTGCGCGCTTAGGGAGGGGTATGCCATGTGAACTACTCTCACCCAAACCGATATAGGACGGACTCTTTTCCTTAAAAAGGCTTCGTTGGCATTAAGGCTGCGGTCAGTGCTGGGCTGGCTTTGTCGTCCAGCACCGTCTTCCCCCAGGGGTGTTTTCGGATTTCGACTCCCATAGGCGCTAGGAAGGATGGGCGATGAAGTGCAGCACGCCTGGAGGTCGCCTGGTCGGGCAATGTTGCCCCGTGTTTTTAAAAAGCTAAGTAATTAAGAATATAAGGAGAGCCTTGATCGATTATAAAGGCTGTTTCCACAGGTGCCACCTGTATAGCACTGGTTCTGAAATGCCTCTTTTCATCCTCCTGTCCCTGCATCCTCCCCCCATCAGAATTGCTGGGTGTCTTAGCAATCATGCTTGAAGACATCAAATCAAATGCGTGCCTCATATTTTTAATACTGTGTTTACCTTCAGTGCTGGTATTATTGTTAAGGCTAATATGAAAATTACAATTATGAAAATTACAAGCTCTTGTCTAGGCTTCTGAGAAGGGCCTCTTAACTGGTGTAGTCTGTTTCAAGGGTGGGACCATATTATGAAAATTACAAGCCTTTGCCTAGGCTATTGAGAAGGGCCTCTTAACTGGTATTGTTTGTTTTAAGGGTGGGTCCCCTTAAACTTAATGAAAAATAGGTGAACTATTACACCTTGGGAGGGTGTTTGACACTGGGATGTTACCATAGAGCAGGGCTTCTTTCTATCACAGAGCCTCAGGAACAAACTTTGATCAGTTTTTCCATAATAGTTTTGCCCCAAACCTTAAAAGAATTAATCCAACCTATTCAGTAAAAGCTATCAGGTAAACTGTAAAGAAGATTCCCGCTTCCCCCACTAAGAAAATTCATAGAACTTAGATCCATTGATTTGGTGATGTATTTCCTGGTCGTACGTAAGTGCTTTTGTAATCATGGTAGCTTTTTATTATCATTATGTATTTTAACAATCCTTGGGCTGAAGGACTGAACTTCCAATGGCATGTGAGAACATTCTTTGAGAATGCAAGCTAAATTACTGCTTATTTTTAAAATATTTCAGAGGACTGTCTACAGGACAACCACCCATGTCCCACTGGAATTAGGGCCAATCATGGACTCAGAAACATTTGAAAAATCCCGTCTTTATCAATTAGATAAAAGTGCATTCAGCTTCTGGTCAGGACTGTACTCGGAGGTAGAGGGCACGGTAGGTATCTTTCTTCCCCTTTGGTTTTGTGTATTTTTCAATGAGTTAGAATGCATACTAATTTGTATAGTTGTATGTGTGCATACATGAGAATATTTACAAAGGAACGTTTGTATAAAAATGCCAGGAGGATTTATTCTGTGATAGAATGTAGAAATCCACTGGTTTTTTGCTTCATAGTATATTGAATAAGAGAGACCTTGGGCTGGAAGTAAATGCTACTAAGAAGCCCAGATAGACTTCCTTCATGCAGAATTGAGGGTCGCTTTTCCTCCTTCTGCTGACATTTCCTGAAGGTAATGCTTCAAGGGCTGTATGTCAATGGTAGTGGAAGATCCAACAGTTGGGAGAGCAAGAGCTAGCTATGAATGCAGTTTGCAGGATTAGCTAATACACTTTCATTCCCTGCCACCCCATCTTTCTATCCTGTGCAGTACTTTCTCTCTCTGCATCCTACATACAATTGAGCTTTGGCTCACAGGTTCCATGCCCCTCTTTTTTCCTAATGTTTTAGAGAATGGAATCTCCTGCTCATAATAAACTTGTTGTTAGGATAAGAAGAAATTTTCAGTGAAAGTAGTGCTCAATCTGATTGATCATATTATTTGCTGTTACATGAATGAGCTTTGGGCTCACATTAGTTCTGGCTGTTAGTTGACTAATACCCAGCAAGCTTTACAGTTAAATGCAGTTTTGAATCTGGATCTCCTCAGTTTCTGGAATCCCACATTTAACCAAGATGATACCTTGTTAGTTTGTTCCAGAAAGTTATATTTTTGTTCTTACAGGTAATCCTTCTTTGTGGAGGAATTCCTTTCCTTTGGTCTGTATCTGGAGACATTTCAAATCGTGCTGGTTTTGGACCTGAATATGAGGTAGGTGTGTTGGTTTGCTTGAACCAGCTGAATACTAACTTAATCGTTTTTGATAAAGTGCTAGGTAATCCCCTGGTGTTTTTTGTTTAATCTTGAGGAATGTAAGGAAAGGTGTGCTGGATCAGACCAGAGAAGTATCTGCTTTAGAAGATGGAATTGTATTCCCATCTAGTCTAGATTCCCATTTAAAATCTCTCTAGCTAGGTGGGACAGTATTCAGACATTACTCTGAGAAACCTGAAAACAGGATCAGAAGCCTATAAACAGCCCACTGTTGCTCTTCAGCAACTGATATGCAGTGGTATACTGCCCCTGGATCTGGAAGTTTAATATATTTATTATGACACTAAACAATGATAAACTTACTTTCCTCTGAACATTACTGGATGAATAAACATTTTGTTGCTTGGACACCTGAAAGGAATTAAATGAGAGTGTTAAGTCAGTGCTTAGCATTTAGATTCTCTTCACTCTTCTCTAGTGATAACGCACAGGAATGATGCCGTAAAGAAAATCCTAATTTGGATTCCAAAACTATCAGAAAGAAAATAGTTCCCAGTACAATTACATATTATGGTAGCGTAGTATCGTGATTGTAGAGTAGCTCACATTGCTTCTGTGCTGTGACCAAAAGATTACAAAGCAGGAAGGTATATTTAGATTTTGTTTTATTGCTATGATCATAGATGATCTCACTCTGTAGCAGCTAGGGAGGTGCCAAATCTCCTGTTCTGGGAACTGAAGATTCTGTGCCACCCAGCAACTGGCCACTCTCTGGTTGATCAGAGTGTTTTACAGCCATTAATCATCCAAACTGGAACTTAATGTAGCATTCATCCAGAACATGACAGACTACTTCCAGTTTGGAAGCTTGACTTCCAAAAACCTGCTGGACCATCCTTAGTATGGCAAGACTGGTGAAGTCAAGAGTGGGGATGGAAAATACAAGAGTTCTCCAGAATGCTCCTTTCTTGGATTTATAGATTTTGCAGATAGCCACCTGAATTTTTTTATAATGACTGTTCTTGGCCTGTGCATGCTGTTTGATCATGCAAGCTTGGCAGCTCATCTCAGTGGCAATGACTTAAATAAACGTAACAGCTCTGTAGTTTATTTAGTGCTACGAATGTATCAAATACCTTGTTTTGTTTTTTTTCAAACAAGCCAGTCATTAGCCATGATTTTTTCTTGGCATAACTGTGGCTTACTTGGAGAGAACCCAGCTGGGAGTCCTGGTTTGTTTGTAACACACAGCCTGTGGATGGATCTGCCCATGATTGTTTAATTACTTCCATTGGCAGGAGGAACTTCAAAGTGTTTGCACTAGCATGTAATTTCAGGACTGGAAACAAATTTTGTGCATGAATTTAGTGTAGAATAGAGGGACTTGGCAAAAGCCCTAAGCATAACACCAGAATGCAGAGGAATTCTGGGCTGTAATTCAGACTTGGTCATGCTTAGGCTATACCATTAAAATCAAGATAGTTGTAACTAACGTAAATCCCATTTAAATTGTCATGAGACATTGCAAGTATTTGCACTGTAATTTTAACTTTTTTATTTAATTTTAACCTTTTGTAGTTCTTAACTTTTTTTTTTTCTAGGATTTTCTAGTTTTTTATAGGTAACGCTGCCTGGAGTCACTTGTATAGTGAGATGGGTGGCATATATAAATTTGAAAAATAAATAAGTATGACCAAGTCTCGATCTGACCCTATTATGTAGGTGAGGTTAATACTTATTTATAACAGTTCTCCCCTTCATTATTCTGATGCGTAGATTGTCCAGTCGTTGGTATTCCTACTGCTTGCTACACTTTTCAGTGCAGTCACGGGTTTGCCCTGGAGCCTCTATAATACTTTTGTCATTGAGGAAAAGCACGGTTTCAACCAACAGGTATTATATCATTTCTACCTTCTCTGACCTTGTCTTCTCGGTGTTTTGGAATGCAATATCTTACTGCGGATGTTTTAATGCTGTATTTGTTTGGGTCCTCTAACCCACAGATGTTTTATAGTTCCTTACTGTGGATGTTCCATGCTTCTGCTATAAACCACTGTGAGTCAATTTATTGAAATCAGCTGTGGACAAATGTAATAAATAAATAAAATACCCATGATTGGCCATGCTGCCTGACAGCTGATGGAAATTGTAGTCCAGCTAATCTTGAGGAATGCTATCTTTTGCTTATTAACAGGCAAGCGCTCTCTGCTTTTAACAATAATGGTTGCACTGCCATGATTAATTGCTGAAATATGAGCTTCATAGAGAAGAACCAAAACATTTAGTTTCCTTTGCCTGTATTCTCTTAGGGAGCCCTCAGTTCCCTTGCAGATGTCTGAGGGAGTTGCCCACATCCTTTCTTTTCTGTTTTATTTCAGCTGTTTCCTAGTTGTATGTCTAAGCACGTTCTCTTTTCAGTCCCATCTTGAATAAACTTTTTTGTTTCTTGGGTTTTTGGACGTGCTGTTTTGCCACACTTGGGAAAGGGATGTTTTTAGTGTTCTGTCAATTTTAGCTGTCCTTGCAAAGTGGCTGGACAACTTTGAAATGTAACTAAAGTGCATGTAATGTAAAACTCGTGGTATTTGTGGAGTCCATTTCACATCCCCCCAAGCTTATTATGTATGTTTCTTTTTAATAGACCCTGGGATTCTTTTTTAAAGATGCCATCAAGAAGTTCATTGTAACACAGTGTATTCTCCTGCCAGTGACATCACTCCTACTTTACATCATCAAAATAGGTGGAGACTATTTCTTCATCTACGCATGGCTTTTCACTTTAGTGGTTTCCTTGGTGAGTTCACAACATTTGGTTGTTTGGTTTAGAATTCTTCAAAAATGGTCTCCGTTATTAAGGTTTTGCTCTTTTTTTTTCCTTTGCTGATAGTGACTTTCCTTTTTAAAAATATATTTTATTAGAATGTTACAATACAATAAAAGTATAGAAAATGAAAAGAAAAAGAAGAAAAAGAAAAGAGATGAGGAATAAGAAAAAAGTGAAAAAAGTAAGAAAATACAGAATTTTGACTTCTGCCCTTGTTTCTATTGAGTAATGGCCATCTTACTCTTTCGCCTCCCTCTTTAATTTTTGTAATCCCCAATCATCAATTCAGTCTTTTCTTCTTTCAGCAAATACTCCATATGAGGTTTCCAGTCTTTTAAAAAAGTCTTAATTTGTTTTTTCCCTGATCAGCTTTCCCATTTCCATGAGCTCCATCAATTTTATAATCCAGTCCTCTGCTGTGGGAATTTCATTATTCTTCCATCTTTGTGCATATAATAATCTTACTGCAGTTACAATAAACAAAATTAGTTTCCCATGTTTCTTTTCTAGTTCAGCATCCATAAAGCCCAGTAAAAATAATTCTGATTTCACTGATAGTGACTTTCCAACTTGCTTTGTAAGGGTGCTGGCTGGATTTTACAAGTGACCAAGATGGTTTTACTAATTTTTTTTTCTTTTTTAATTGTGCTGAGAGCTTTACAGTAAGGCATTTGTGGGCACAATCTAACTGAAGCTCAGCCATAGATAATGGAGCCAGATGGCTGAGAAGAAAAGGTTTACATCATCTATCCTGTTTAAATAACAAAGCCTCCTATGGCCTTTAAAGGCCAATGTATTTCACAGAATCAGAAGGGACCATCTGGGCTCCTGTGTTTAATCCTTCAGTGCAAAAATCCAAATTAAAGCAGCCCAAATAAGTGGCCTCTGCTTGGACATATCCATTGAAGGGAAGCCCATTACTTCTGCTCATGGATTCTACCACAGATTCAATTGGAGAGAGAATTCCAAAATAAGTCAAGAGGAATTTGTCACTGGCATCAGCTTAGCCATTTCCAATTCCAAGACAATTGGAATCTGTCTTCATTCAGCATAAGCTTTTATGGGCTACCTTTTTTTTCATTAGAGGTGAGGAATATATGGTGGTGGCAAGAGGAATGTAAAATAATAGATCGTAAAGAAATGAAATATAAGGGTCGTAAACATGTTTAGATAATAGTGATTCACAAAATAGTTGTTGGGCGAGACAGATATTCTTTTATTGTTGAACTGATTAACTCAGTACAATAAATATCTTGATCTCTATTTAATCTGGGAGCAATTGCATGTATCTTCCTAATAAACTGAAATGGCTAAGCTGATGCCAGTGACAAATTCCTCTTGACTTATTTTGGAATTCTCTCTTATTCAATATATTCTCCTTGAAAGAATGTGGAATGTATTGGAGGTGCTAAGTCTTGAAAGCTAGCACCACTTCCATTTCTTCAAGAAGACCAGTATCTCTGTGCCTCAAAGCCAGAAGAAAATGTAATGCAGAATGTTACCTGAAATTCATGACCATAAATCTGCAAATGATTGTTTGCTTTTTCCAAGGGATAAACATTGATGGCTATATAATTGTAAGGTATTTATGTTCTTTCCTTTTGCTCCACTCTAGGTTCTTGTCACAATCTATGCTGACTATATTGCTCCATTGTTTGACAAATTCATTCCACTTCCCGAAGGAGAGCTCAAGAAAGAGATTGAGGCAATGGCAAAGGATATAGACTTTCCGCTCACCAAAGTTTATGTTGTGGAAGGTATGGGAATGGAGCCTTGTCTTGATAGTTGCTCAGGTTCTGATTCTGAATATTGCAAACCCCACACTGGTTTTCTGAAATTATGCTATTGCAGAGGCGGCTTTAACTTACTGACTGTGGAAACCTGCTGCAGCCATAAAGGAAGAACATGAATGATACATAGAAGTCCTCCAGGTGTATTCCCTAGGATGTTAGCTCATTATTTTGCAGCTGACCATATAATAAAGTGAGGAATCAACTCAACATTTGTAATTGTCCAAATCTAGTAATAACAACAGTCAAGTGGTAGTGTTCAGAGAACTTGAACATTGGCTGTATTAGCTTTATGGGTATCTGCAATGAATAACAGCCCTTGAACTGGAACTATGTAGCCCAGACTTTTAGGCCTTAGCCCAGCTTTCCCCAGTCTGGGTGCCATCCAGATGTGCAGGCCAATTCCTAGAATTCCCAGTCAGCATGGCCACTACTGAGAATTCTGGGATTTGAGGTCTGCATATCTGGAGGACATCCGTATTGGGGAGGGCTGCCTTAAGTGCTTGAAACCTCATAATCCCATTGTGTGTTTGCAGCGTTGCCAGGATGGTCCTTGGTTCTGTGGGTATGGGAAGGATTCTGTACAGTCACCATCAAAGTCTGCTGGCACACAGTGCTGCCTCCTTCCTTGGGCCAAGCAGTTTGATCCTACTCACTGTCTGGGTGGGTGGTCTCACAGAGTCCCACAAGGGAAGACAAGTATGATGTTATTCCATAGTCTGCCTGTGCCACTTTTCTCCATGCCTCATGAGAACTATTTGCTGCAATTATGCCATTTGGAATAGCTCCTTCTGCCTACCACTCAACCTTACAGCTATACTGGATGGTGAACTTGATGTCAGGCATTTCCACTTGCACTGCAGTTCATGTGATTGGGTTCTCAGGCTGTGCACAGCTTGAACAAGTGAACCCGGGCAAGCTTACTGGTCTCTACCAGGATGGCACTAGCTGATGCTATCCGCTGAAGGCCAAATACATGTAAGCCGTGTCTCTGCTTAAAATCTGATGGGTGGGTTTACTTTAATGTGACTGAATTCTCCCCTTTCCCCACCCCCTCCAGGCTCCAAGCGTTCTTCCCATAGCAATGCTTATTTCTATGGCTTCTTCAAGAATAAGCGTATTGTGCTGTTTGACACTCTCCTGGAGGATTATTCTGCCCTTAACAAAGAGCACTCTGAAGAGCCTGGTTTGGACACGCAGGTAGCCGGAGGAAACGAGGGAGGACCTGAAACGAAGGCTAAAGCCAAAGTGAGCCCTGATTTTTATTTTATGTTATTGTTATTGACAGACCTGATCCAAAATTTCCAAATAAGGAAGATGGGTTGCCTAAAAGGAAGGCCCAAGCAGCAATTACAGGAAGGCCAGCATGCACATTGAATCTTTGGTTATGAAAGTTAAAGTGAGGTTTTCTGTGTGGTTATTTTTGGAGGACATGGACGTTGGGAACTTTGCTTTTGAGGACAGACTTGTGAGCCCCCAAGGCAGTCAACTATTGTAATCTCAGTCCTTTTTCTATAAAAATGTGGAATCTCCCAAGTAATATGGCTTTATCTGCACTGGGGAGGACCTTCATATAATGTTTGGTCTTCCTTGCACTTTGTAATTGGCAAGCGTGTGCTGCATTTATTTAAAGTGGCTGATTTGGGAAGAGTTAACCATGAAGAAGAGAACCCTGTTGATTGATTCTGTTTCCGTGATGCCACAGCCTTTTTGTGTTGCTTTTATTATGGAGATTTGGAAGTTAGTTAAGATAAGGATGTTAATGTTAGCCTCGCCTTCTACTCCAGTCCTGAGTTTAGAGAAAGTTACCCTTGTGGGTACAACAAGGGTGGGCAATGTTTTCTTGGTTGAAGGCTATACCTGTATCTTGGTGCTTTGCTTGGTGGAGGCTGGTTGTGCCTCTTATGATTGGGGGGAATTATAAGAGGTATGATCAGACGGTCTGGATAAAGCTGACATTTTTGGCCAGGGATTGGGGAGTGGAGTTTTAAGTGGTGAAATGGCTAACTCAAGCAGAGTTTTATGGACCTGTTCATTTCAACTTCCACTTCTAAAAAAAGGAATATTTGGCCCATTGGGATTTTTAAGGGACCAATGAGCATCTTAGGTCTTGCCCCTTTAAAATCTTTCCAAACCCAGCAATCCAAACAAGCACATTGTGTCCTACCCACTATGTGTGCGTGCGTGCATGCAGCCTGCAAGTTAAAGAGATCGATTTTTATTTTTCTCCATTATATCTAGAATAAGAAGCAAGGTTGCAAAAATGAAGAAGTTTTGGCTGTGCTAGGACATGAGTTGGGACACTGGAAACTTGGCCATACCATTAAAAATATTGTCATTAGCCAGGTATGTAAACAAAAAATTGGGCACCTATCTTTTGTTTATCACTGTTTACTAATAAAATAAAATGGCTCCAGATTTCTGCTATAATTTTACACCTCTGTTGTATACAATTGAGAAAATGGAATGAGGACATATGAAAGCGTTGGTACAACAGACTAAATGACACATGATGTGGGACATCTGAATCTTTAATCTCTTTTTAAGTTATAAAAGCGACCCTGAAGAGGTGTAGGTATCAGTGGACTGGATCAGAACTCGATGGGATTACTCCTCTTTCCATGCATTATTTAAGTGTTTGAAGTGTTCTGGAAGATGCTGTTTCTAGTAGCGTGAATGCATATGGTGGGAAAAAATAATTTGAGATGGGGCAAGGAGGTGTCTTCCTCCTGGACTTTGGAGAAGGCTGTTGAGCAGAGAATTAGCAAGAGAAGGGATTTTGAAAGCGTTTTATTTGCCAGTTGATTAAATTACTTATTCTGTTATCTTAATTTGAATACGTTTTACTTCTCATCTTTACGAGCTGCTTTTATTTATCATTATTTTATCACTGCCATTTTATGTTTTAAGCTGCCTTGGTAATTTTGTAGCAGACTGCAATAGAATAACCTGGAAGACTGCTGGCTCTGAGTTAGGTGCTTAGCCAAACAAAAGTGAAAAAGTCCATCTAGAGCTTGGGGATGGATCCACATTATATAAAATCTTTCTCCACAGAAGGGTGCCTGGCCCTTCTACTAGGGGAGGTTCCTGTATTTCCACATCTGCAGAATGGCTTAGAGAATGCTGTGGTGGACCACACTAAAGACTTCTCTGGTACAGCATTCTGTGCCCATGGTGGCCAAAAAGATGCTCCGGGAAGTCTGCAAGCAGGACATACAGGTAGTCCTTGCTTAACGACCATTCATTTAGTGACCATTTGTAGTTACAACAGCACTAAAAGTGACTTACAACCAGTGCTCAAATTTACAGCCTTTGCAGTGCCCCCGCAGTCATGTGATCATGATCCGGGCGCTTGGCAAGCAGCTTGCATTTATGACAGTTGCAGTGTCCTGAGGGGTCACATGATTGCCATTTGCAACCTTCCTAGCTGGCTTCTGGCAAACAAAATCAATGGGGAACCTTGTGATTTACTTAACAACCACACGATTCGCTTAATGACCGTGTGATTCACTTAACGAACCCTGCAAAAAAGGTGGTAAAATTGGGTCCACTCGTGATGATTCGCATAACGATTGCATCGCTTAGCAACATAAATTCCAGTCCCAGTTGTGATCATTAAGCGAGGACTACCTGTAAATGACATAACACCCACTTCCCTCTTTTATTACCCAGCATGTGGTATCCAACCTCTGATATGGGAAGATAAAAATGAAAAATTAGCTATTAATAGTCTGTTTAATGCACGTTCGTAACTTTATGTACTCAGCTTGCTAAAACAAAACAAAGCATACCAGCTTTATTGTGGTATTTTTTTTCTATCTGAGTGCCCAACTCATTTATTATAGATCATTTTTAGTATAACATTCAAGGTGGTTAATAATTCCTAACACCCTGTATCTTGTTTTCTGTCAGATGAACTCCTTCTTATGTTTCTTCTTATTTGCGGTGTTGATCGGTCGAAAGGAGCTCTTTGCTGCCTTTGGATTCTATGAAACCCAGCCTACCCTGATAGGCTTGCTGATCATCTTTCAGTTTATTTTCTCACCTTACAATGAGGTAAACTCCAGTTTAGATGGGCACTTTGCTCAAATGATAGGAGCTGCTTTGCTGGCAAAGTTGTCTGTGTTCTGTGTTGAATACTTGCGCTCCTAAATTACTGTTACAATTTGTCTGTATGTGTTGGATCCCAACACCCTCCCATGAAAGGAGACAGGGAAGTGGACTTTTCTGCTCCTCGCTCTCCATCCAGCCCCTTGGACTCCCCAGAAATGCTTCTCCCAGGGCATCTTTCTGAATAGGAAGGAAGCTCACAAAAACACAGGAGGAATTATCTTCCACCCCCCTCAGAAATTCTTATCTGATGTTTTTCAAAACCCTTCCCTCTTCCATGTTATAGTCCAACTCACTGAGGCGGCTTCTTTCACTCTTAGTAATATTTTGGGGGGAGGGTGGAATCTGAGATCTGCAGGAAGAAAAGGGAACTAGTTCCTTTCTGCAAGCAATATCTGTATTTGAAGAATTAATCCCGAACATGGCCTATTTTCTTCTCCCTTCTATATTTTGGAAAGTTTGGGTATAGCAGAGCAGTGATGAGACTTGGAGAAGTGGTTTTGGAAGACTCTGAAACTCATTCTGAAATCTCATGCTGTGTCCTCCTATTGTTTCCACTGCAGGTGCTCTCCTTTTGCTTGACTGTATTAAGTAGGCGATTTGAATTTCAAGCTGATGCATTTGCCAAGAAACTCGGAAAAGCTAAAGATCTGTATTCTGCGCTGATCAAGTTGAACAAAGATAACCTGGGATTCCCTGTTTCAGACTGGTTATTTTCAATGTGGCATTATTCTCACCCTCCACTGTTAGAAAGACTTCAAGCACTGAAGGAATCTAAACAGGACTGAGTGAAAAGAACTGTTGGCCCAGAGGAAGAACCTATTGTCCCCAAATCAAGTTCCCCAGTTTTTTAAAAAGAAGTATTACAGTATACCCATTTCATTCCTAAACACAGCATCCTGCATAGTTATATGCGCTGTTCACTTGATTTGAAACTAGCTCCCCAAAGTCCTGTTTTCTACTAACAAATGAATTGTAATCAGGAGTTGAGGGAGAAATGTAACGTGTAACATTTATCTTAATCACAAAGCTATGCTTGAAAGGAAAAATAATTTGTCACAACTGAAGTGTCCATTCTTGAATCTGTGAAAGCTTTCCATGTGACTTTTGTACCTGTTAAGCACTTTGTCCAGATGTTCTTATATGGGAAACTCCTACTTCATCCATGGCAGGGGTGGAGGATAAAGACCTGAAAAATAATTTTTCGACCATTGGAATTTGACATTTCTAAACCCAGTCATCATCCAGATTGGAATAGCAGAGCTTTCTTCCACGGTTCAAGTTCTTATCTGCAACAAAATTACAGAGGTGATGAAAACACCTCCTTCCCTGATAGGGGAAACAGAAAATAAATTACAGATGATATATACCTTGGTTATGTGTCTTAAATATATTACAACGGTTTGGACTTTGGTTTGCCTTGTCTCCTGTACCTAATTTTTCCTGACCGCAAGTAATGTAGGTTTGAGGGATCTCCAAATGACACACAAGGTGTTGGTGTTTCCACAGACACCTCCTTGGTTTCTGTTGGTGCCTTCCCGACTTTGAATGAAAAAAATGGGAAGTTGGGTATTCCAAATCTAAGTGCCAGCCGCCCACCTGTATTTGTTTCCAAGAATGGCTCTGGGTCATGGAAGGCTTTTCTGTTTGGAGTATTCTGGACAGGCAGAGGTTAATATTAGAATGGATGTTTTGTTCAAGTCAGGTTCGTGATAAAAACCTTTAACAAAGCGGTGCGTGGATGCCATCCGCCCACGACTATTATTTCCATACAGGATCGCTTTCCTTCCCCGGGGATCTAAGGGCGTTTTACAAAAGCATAAAATCAATCCGAAATGATCCCATCCTAACATGCTACTAATATTTAAAGTCAACGAATCCAAAAAAGATTTCTTTAAGAAAAATATTTGAGAGAGAGAGAGAGACGGTGGGACGGTCCCCGGATTTGCTGTCGTGCCTTTGCTACACGAGCGTTAAACCGCTAAACCCCTCCTTTGGTCCCCGCCCTCATCCCTCCAGGGGCAGCGGCACTTCCCAATCAAGAGAATTGCATGCGCTGACCCGGGACGGAGGCTACGGCGCGCGCGGACGGACAAAACACCTCGTTTTCCGACTCCCGCTTCCTCGACCGTTTCTCCGGAGGAACAGAGGAAGGCAGGGTTCGGGCGGGGCTAGGCGGATGGTGACGCTAGCCGCGCCGCGGGGGGCGGAGCTTCCGGCGCGCCCGGCCCCCTCCGAGCGGGATTGCCTTTGTCCCTCCGGCTGAGGCGATGCTGTCGTCGGGCAAGAAAGTGGCCGCCGCGGAGGCCCCGGTAAGCGGTGGCGGAAGCGGCGCAGGAGGCGATGGCGCTTCCGAAGCGCCGCCGCCCCCGCCTCCCCCGCCGCCCCCGGCCCTCTCCGCTTCTTTGGGGGCCGCCGCCACAGCGGCGGAGGCTGGCGGCGCCTCGGAGCGCACGCCCCGCAAGAAGGAGCCGCCGCGCGCCTCGCCGCCTGGGGCTTTATCCGAGCCGCCTCCCGCCGGCCCCGGCCCCGCCGTGGGCTCCGAAACGACCGGCATCGCCGAGACCCCCGAGGGCCGCAGGACCAGCCGCCGGAAACGGGCCAAGGTGGGTTGCTGCGCCGGGCTCAGGATCTCCGCCTGGGCCTGCCCGGCCTGAGGGAGGCGCTCCCGGAGGCTGGAGGAGCGGAGCGGAATGGAGCGGAGCGGAGCGGCGGCGGAAGCAATGGCCGCCCCAGGTCGGGCTGCTCGCCAGGAGGTAGAGCCCCTTCTTCTGAGAGCTCCCCCGACCTGGTGAAAAAGCTCCCTCCAGCTCGAAATATAAAATTAGGATGGGGGGGTCGCTTGGTGACCTTGAGCTTGACCTTTCAGGCGGGCCTGCATTGCGGGGGTGTTGTGAGGGCAAAATGGGAGAGGGGCCTGCATTTCACCTTGAGGTGGGCATAGGGCTTTTTCAGCTTGTGTGTCATTACGGTGCTATTTCTGCAGACATTTTCCTCGTTTTCCCGTAGACTGCCCCGTCCAAGACAAGAACTTTAAAAGAAAGGGGCATTTCCCTAGACAGAGATCAATGTGTTTTATTTTCTTTGTATTGAAAGCTTATACAGGTTTCCAAAGATTGCTTTGTAGTTTAAATTTACAAGGACTATAAAGCACATTTCATTGAAAGCAAATTCTGTCTGGTCCTTATAAAAACTTGTATTGCAGTAAAGCTCTTTCATCCCCCAAAGCTGTTTCTGCTTTTTTTTTTTTTGCTGGCCTGCTATCCCTCTGCATATTGCATCCTTATATCACAAACTTCTGTTGTAGTGTAAACCTATCGAAATGGATTGAGATTCAAATTAGAACATTAAGATGTTGATGCTAAATTAACTCATACATTTAGGAATATAACTTGTCCTAGAGAAGGAGGATTGCAAATGTGTTTTAATGTTTTATTAATTTCACAAAGCGTTAATAATTGTGATATTAGTGATCTTCATAAACAGCTTCATAGTTGCCATCTTTGGCCAGAAAAGCACTATAATGTACCTTAAAATGCATTATATATTTCTCTTTGAAGATACATTTCCTGTTTGATATTTTAACTGTTTGCTAAATATCCTGATAAAATGTACCTATTCTTAAAATGTACCCATTCCAAAATCCTTTAATGTCCCCAACTCTCATAAAGTGGTGGGCAGTTGGGTATGCTTTTTAATACTTGGATTCTTTTCTAATGTCTCAATTGTTTTATGGGTGGGGTCATGATACAGTTGTTTTCCCATGTTCCTTTTTTTGCTGTTTGCAAAATGACTTACAGAATGTTGCTGTCTGAGTGGGAAAAAAACTTTGGAGCTTCCAGAATTCTTCCCTGCCTCTTAGGAACAAATATTATTGTTTGTGTTATTGCTGTTTAAGATTGAGGCCTTGAGTAAAAACAAATGTACTGAAACAGTTCTTAGTAATTATGTAATTCCATATTCTTTTGATATCTTGTGCTATACCTCTTACGATTTCTGAGCAGTTTTCCTCTGTGCCAGGTTTGAGGGGAAAACTTAGAGTTAATGTGAATGTGAGGTAGAACGTGTGTGAGAATATGAGAATGGATTGCAATCCCTTGCGATCTGAGAATAATATAAATGGGAGTGGGGAGTGGCTGTGTATATTATCTTTAATAATATTAAGCCCCACTTTTAAGCACACTCGTCCCAAAATCAGACTCAGTTGTTGAACATGGTTTTGAGTAAATATTTCAGGATTGTATGGAATATTGGAGTTTGCATATCATTATGGAATGTAATCAAATTCTTAATCAAAAGAGGCTGGTATTTAACAGTTTTGAATTTGTATACATGTAATCAAATTACTTAAATAACTTATTTTACATGCTGCTTTGGAATCTGTAGTGACCGAGTGTGGATTTCTTCCCAGAACACATTATAGGGCTTGATGATCTTATACGGATAGCTCTGACTTTTTCTGTGATGTATTGCATCTTTTATTTAAAGCCCCTTCAATTTTCTCAAGACAATTTGCATTCAGTGTTTATGGTATTACTCATCTCTCCCACAGCCATTTACTTGATTGGTCACCATTTTTTCTGGCCAACTCCAATTACAGGTGGAATACAGAGAAATGGATGAGAGCCTTGCTAACCTTTCTGAAGATGAGTATTACTCTGAAGAGGAAAGAAATGCTAAAGCAGAGAAAGAGAAAAAGCTACCGCCTCCCCCTCCCCCCCCACCTCCTGAGGAAGAGAATGAAAGTGAGCCAGAAGAGCCATCTGGTGAGTGGAAGGTCCCCATCCAGCAAGGCAATGATTATTTTATGCCTGAGATATCTGTGCTTCTTTCAAGGCAGCACAGAGAGGCATATAGTCTAATCCTTGAGTTCACCATAGGTTTTGCCGTGAAACAAAGAAAAAAAGTTATTTTTATTAATTTCCTTTTCTCTTTAAATATAGTCATATCATTTAAATACTGCATGTTATCATATTTTAGTTACTCAGTGAGATAGAACTGTTGGGCATTGTTTAGTAAAATGGTTCATCTATTTTAACACCAGGACTTTTGAACGGTCTTGATTTTATAAGTAAAGAAAGTTAAATTTTTGTGTGAACTGCTCATAGGTTTTTTTCCTCTACACTCTATTAATTGCCAGAAATTCTGTTTCAGAGAAAGAGTCAGCATTCTGCAGTCTAGGAAAGTTCCTAGCTGGATATTTCAAAGTAGGGCCTCTGTTTTTTTTTTAAATTCTAGCTTTGCTAAGATCTAACTACATATATAGTATAATGATAACATTGTGTCATGCCTTATGGTAAAAGAGTTGGCATAAATCTGCTTTTTTTTTTAACAACTTTATCTACCCTACATAGCACACTGTTGGTAGCTGTGGCAGCTTTTCCTGCAGTTGAATTTCTAAACCTATTGTTTCGATTAAGAAGATGGCATCAAATGAGGAGGTATAATCTAGTAGATACCACAGTTTGGTTTTAGACAATTGAATATATCCAGGTTTAGTCATTCTTGGGTTGTTGAATGGTACCCAGTTGGTCTGTTGAATGAATTTCATAAAATTAGATAACAAGTCAGTATATTTAAGTGTAATTGGAGTTGCATAAGTAGGTTTCCTGTTGAAAGATTAGTTTTGTGTTACTTGGTTATATCATCTGTTGAGAAGACATGACTTGGTGGCATTTCTAATCCATATATTCTCCAACTTTCAATGTTAATTCATTTGCTGAATTGCCAATTGCATTAGCAATTTGGGTTGCTATTCTGAATTAAGGGATGCAAGCCTTGGTTTTTGCTGCTAGATATTTTTGCCAGTGGGTCTCTGTACCAGAAATCATTTGTATCCCTTTTCTGTTTAGTGCTGGGATTTTTTTCCTCCTTCTCTGATGCAGAGAGACACTAAAACTTGTCAACTGATAGGAGTGTAATGATAAACAGGGTTAGCAGAAGTGGTGAAAATGCAGTTAATAACATGCACTTATATAGGTAGTACATAAGTACAGTCTTTCCATACAAACATTCATTCCAGGGTCACCCAAGCTCCTTATTTCAGTGTGTAATATAGGGCAGGCTATTGGGAAATAATTGGGAGTCTTGCTGACCTGTTGCAAACCTACCAGAGATCTACCAATAAATCTAAATCTGTTTTACTCTCATCCATGTCCTTTGTATTCTGTGTTATATATGTAGATATTTCAGAGATAGTAAGAGAGAATATGCAGTGAAATCTGAATATTTTGTAGGCACAGATGTATCTCCGAATTGCATATCTGGGAAGGGATTTAACATTAGCATTATTTGCTAATCTGTGTACTGTATGATTCACAGGATTATACAGTTAGTTATTTGAACTGACTTTTTACACAGAGATAAGAGGAGGCACAGTAATTGTATAGAGCATGTAAGCTTCTGCTAGTAGGAAACTTTCACTGACAGTTTAAGGTAAATTTCATTAATTAGGGATTTCAACCTTGGTCTTTGAATAATGTAATCAGTTTTGACTACTATGTATCTGGTACTGCTTATTAAAATCTGCCCTTACTACTTTGTGGTAATCTTATTTTTAAAAAAATCTATTTCTACTGATGGCAGAATTAGCAGAATAGTATACTGGTTTCATGACTTCTGCAATTGCACTACAGGGTATCTAGTTATTATTTTTATTCATTCTTTGCATTAAAATATTTATTTTCAATCTATTTCTGTTGTCAGTTTGTTTATACATCAGTATAAATATGTCCTTCAAATTTTATCAGAATGTGTGTTCCTTTTCCAGATCCCAAATATTTATTTCATTAATTGATTGATTTCCTGCCTTCTGTTCGAAACTCAAGGGAGTGTACATAGCATTTCCTTCTCCCATTTTCCCTTTAACAACACTCCTGTGAGGTAGGTTGGACTGAGAGGCAGTGACTGGTCCAAAATCACTCAGGAAACTTTTATGGCTGACAGTGGATTTGAATGTGGATTTCCCTGGTGCTAATCTAGTACCCTAACCACTACAAAATCTGCCTCTCTTTTTACTTCTGGAAAAGTTGTATTTCTTCCCTCAGTAGATCTTCTCACAATCATGTGCCTCCTTCTCTTCCTTTCCTTGCTATAGACCAGTGTTTCTCAACCTTGGCAATTTTAAGATGAGTGGCCTTCAACTCCCAGAATTCCCTAGCCAGCAAAAATTCTGGGAGTTGAAGCCCACTCATCTTAAAGTTGCTAAGGTTGAGAAACACTGCTACAGACACTTACCAGTTTAGTACAAGGTGTAGAATGCTTCTTGGTTATTTTCTTTTGAACTTTTATAAAGAGAAGGTAAAACTGCTCTTTTGCCACTTTTTATAGCAAGTAACTAAATACTTACCAGTCTAAACTGGTATAATATTCAAATTTCACTGGTTTTTATGTTGGGTAGTAATTTTATTTTAAGTGCCCCGCAAGAACAATTACCTCTTCATGTAAGACTTCATTGTTCTACAGATTGGTGGGATAGCAAGGATTAGATTAGTTAATTCTTCAAAGCAAAAAATCTGCTTTATGTTTTGTTTAGAAAATTGTATCAGAATACCTGAATAAAACATTTTATAATCCCCCAACTGCATTTCTGTGATTTTTTTCTTTAGTTTATAACAAATAAGAGGAGACTATTCGTTTAAAAGAAATTCAACAGCTTTGAATATATCTCTGACCCATAAATATTTCTGCCTTCTTCCTGTACATGAACACTGGTTTAGAGAAAAAGATGCTGCTACTTTTTTATTTTTGTTAGCAAAGAGTTAAACAAGGCGGGATGGTGGTGGGTTTGCACTAAAGGGTACATGCTTTAATAATTTTGCCATGGAAAAGGGCTGCAAAATGAAATAGGATAAATTAGTTTGAAATATCTTGCAGTAAACATCACAGAGGTTATGAACTGTACAACACAAAAGGCTTCTGTCTTGAATTTATTTTGTTGAGAACAAAAGTAATGCCACGTATAGAAATGTAGGAAGAGAAAGCTGAGTTCGAATGCAGTGAAGTGCCCTGGCTATGAGTGTTGGTAGTGTCAGTGCCTGCAAAAAGGCATTGTTTGAGCATTGCCCTGAACAGCAAAAGAAGGCAATTTACATGCCATTTGCCCAAAAATATGGAATAGATGAATTAAAAAAAAAAAAATTGCAGATGGGTTACGAACAATCAGTAGATGTATAATACAAAATCACAATCTTGAGAAAAGGGGAAGCGCAAACTCCTGATGTTAATCTGTAACTTGGAAAAGATGGGCAAAAGGTGCAGTACAAGTTATTTAATTTAAGGTTTGGAGTGTCTCTCCATCTGCAAATATTGTTCTAGTATGCATCTCTATATATTATCTGTTAAATAATTAAATAATCTTTGTTAGGATTTGAAAGAAATGTGTTTTAGTTCAGTCTGCTCTAATTATACTCATTGCCCTTTTGCAATAAACATACAGCTTTATATTTTACTGAGGTGGTTGTAAGCTGAGAAGGAGAATTGAAATATGCTAATGTTTTTGTTTGGAGGAGGTATAAAGCTTTATTTTCCTACAATACAGGTAATCTACTAATTTATCTTTCTACAACAGAAAGGGTTTACTATACCAAGATTGAGAATTGCTGTTTCACAACTCCCGGCATCCATCACTGCTGGCCACGCTGACTGGGACTATACAGAGTTATAGTTCCGCAATGTTTAGAGGGCTACAGAATTCCCAGCTGTCTCTTATACATCCATACTGTATAATCTTCCTTCCATTTCTCTGTTGATAATTAGAAACCTTGCCATTGTACAACCAAGTCCCTCCAGGTCTTTGCCATTCCCTCTGCATTTTCTGCCCTTGTAGTACTCTTTTCATGCAGTCCCTTTCCCCTGCATGTTTCTTTGCTTGCATTGTCCCTGCCATGGTACTGCATGGTGTGCATTAAAGGGATAAAATGGTAAAAAACTCATGCCTTATCTCACCCCCCTCTTCCTTCAAATATAATAACATCCATAAAACTTGTTTCTGTTTTCTTCTATGTCCATTGTTTAAAAATAGATTCCTCTTCTGTGCCCCAACTCCCCTTTGGTAGCTACTTGAAGGTTGGCTTTTTAATAGGACACAAAGTAAATCATTCACTTCCTATAATGCCTATAACTACCCCTACATCTTCAGATAGAGAAGTGTTTCATCCTGTATAGGTTGGGCTTTATTGCTCCTTTTTGCAAATGAAAGAAAACCTCGAGAAGAATTGAGAGCTTTCTTCAAAATAAGGGGTAGTTTTTCTCTTATTCTGAAAAAAAGCTTCTCTCAATTCTCCCTAGTAAGGAGATGCTGCTGGTTACATGTTCTTTAAAGTGATTTTACTCTGAGTTAGGATTCCCCCTCCGCCCAATTCCTTATTGCTAATGCAGAAAAAGAAAGCTAATGAGCAAGAGGAAAATTATATTTTCTGTTTTTGGGCTTTATGGCAAAAGGAACACATTATTACTTTTTGTTTCCATTAGCTTTTTTGGAACAGGCAGTGAGAAAGTTGGTGCTTCTTGTGGAAGCTCAGCTCATTGTGGGTGGAAAACACTCTCCTTTTTGTCTCATCCAATTGTGCTTCTGCTTCCTGAAAAGTCCTGATGGGGAAAGAAATTAACAGTTCAAGTACAAACATCCCTTTCTTCCCTTGGACATGCCATGGGACTCAGGAAAGCAAACATTTTTTGGCTGATAAATCAAGGCAAAATGAATTAACACAGTATAGTGTGGTATATTTAATGTAAAATAGTTATCTAACAGTGGTGCTCTATAGCCCTTAACTCAGCAAAAATGGGCGAGGTTGTACTATGTTCTGGCTGGACCAGAATCACTAGCTCAGTCCTGATAGTTTCTTGTCTCAGTCAAGGATGCTGCTGTAATATGTTGTGCTTGAGTCTGAGTAAATTCTCTTGCACTGACAAGACTGGGTAGACCTTAAGTTATCCATAGGGTTGGAACTTCCAGTGTAAGACTGTTTCGATAAAGGCTACCAGTGAATAGGTGAATTATATAATTGTATTTGCAAGTCTTCTCTTCTGAAATGAGATATACAGTAGAAGAAGCAGTGCAGATTTATTTCAGGTATCATGCTTATAGTTTAGCCTGTAGGAATGAGCCTGCCCCTTCTCCAGCATTGGCTGAAGAGGTTTAAACAAACCAAATTCATTATTCTGTCCTGCAAGGAGAAATTGTAGTTTATTGAAACAACCCAAGATGTTTCTTCTTCTGAGTTGCTTCAACAAATTATTCCTTGAAGTATTCACCATTATTTAGATACCAGTTTTCTTCTGGAATTGGCCAAAAGTGGAAATGAGAATAGCAGGCTCATTCCAATAATGCTAAATTAAATTATACTTCCTGATAGTATTGTTTAGCTAGACCAATTTTTAGATGGCCTCCTGCAAGAAGATTAGCCTTTTGGATGCCTCAGATAGTTTTGTATGTACGCTTAGGTGGAGGCCAACTTTATTTAAGGCTTCCTTCAGGTGTAATTTACCTCCTGCTTCTTTCTCTGAATAGGTTGAAAGCTTTAATACTGTAGGGTAATTCAGTGATTGTTGAATAAATATGACAGTGTTGCATGTCATGGTGAATCCTAGCATAATCCTAGCATTTAAGTACTTGAAGGGTGCATAAAGTCAGCCTTAGAAAGTAAGAGATTATGGAAAAGAAAGAAAGTATATCAGACTTCTTGCCCTTTAAAATAATATATGTTTCCAAAGACATCCCAACCAAGATTTTAAAAATCCTTGGTGTTTCAAACCCTTGGTTAGACTACTCAGCTAAATAGTCTTCCTAATTATACTAGGAAGTATACTTTTTATTTTGTTATCTGTTAATACATTGGTTCATGAATATTTACCCACCAGGTGCCCTGAAAATACTGTGTATATCTATTTTCCCCTATAAGAGTCTGACAAAGGGTTCCAACAACAAGGATGAAGCATTAGAAGACTGGAGAGTGTATGAAGCCCGTACCTCAGATTTCAGAAGTTGAAATTCTCAAAAAATGTGTTCCCATTAGTTGGTGAACTTCTAAACTTGAATCACCAACTGTCAGGCCTTCCTGTCCCCAAATGACTTGAACTTATGGAGAAAGGTCCCTGAGATCTCCTCTTTCCTTCCACAGGGCAAGCAGGAGGACTTCAAGACGACAGTTCTGGAGGGTATGGAGACTGCCAAGCATCAGGTGAGGGTGGCGTTTGATGCTTGCCACTTAGTAGCAAGAGCCCCCAAATCAGGGATTGATGCTTGCAAGTGCATGTGGGTGGGTGGGCCCAGACTTTAATTTGAAGTACAAGAGACATGCATTTGCCTATTGAAAAAGAGAAGAAAAACTTCACATCCCAGCTGGTGAAGATGATGGGAAAAGGGAAGCATTCTGAAAATTTTAGGCAGAATTCACAACCCTCTGCTGTTCCATGAGTTTGGTGGAAATCAGAGGCCTTTGTTTATACAATTTAAAAGGCAGTTTCCCTCCCTCCTTTCAGAGCTGTAGGCCTTTTACATTACACACTGTAATTCTGCATATGATTCTAAAGAACAGCTGACTCCTTAGTTAATTGCCATACACTTTAACCAATTTGGGTTGCTATCTGTCTTACCTTCTGATTATAAGCCTCACTGAGGAGAGATAGACTTATTTTTGAGTAAACATCAACAGAATTGTGCTGTCAATTTAGGGAGTGATCATTAATCTAGCTTCGTTTCTTTTTGACTACCTTTTTGAGATCTTTTGATAGAAATGGTAATCTCAGTTCCAGTTGATGCATGCAGGCTAGAATTTATGTATCTAAGGACAGATGTGGTCAATTTAAGGCGCAGATTATTTCTCTTTGGTCTGTTTTCAGAGCAATGTAGCATATGTTTAATTTTTAAAGCCTTACCTGTTTAAGTGAGTAGTGATTTTGGATGTACATGTTGAAGAGATAAAAATGTAGATCTTGAAATAAATTTATTTGGACTGTCTTGCGAGTGTTTTGAAGTATAGATTGGTTTTGAAACTTTGGGCAGACAGATCTGTTAAGTGCTGTTATGCTGCAATGATGAGGAGACTTGGCAAGCCTGACAAGAATTTAAGGTCCAACTGCTAAGTGTTTATGTGCCAGTATTAGACATTTTGGTTTCTTTGTTCTTTTTAAAATTTCAAGAAGGTGGTATGTGTATATCTTCTGGAATTAATTTAAGTTCCAAGTATCAATGGTTCAGAATCTGTGATTTTTATTTGTATTCTCTTCTTTCTCAAAAGAATTTCCCAGTTCTGGTGCCCTCCAGATACCCTGAGTAATAAATGATCCTCAGTCATCACGGCTATTTGGCTAGGAATGATGAGACAAGTGATGAACACAACTCATCACAAATGATGAGACAAGTGATGAACACTTGGATGGCATCAGTTGGGAAATATTATCTTAGACAACATATCTAGATTTTCCAGTCAAGCTCAGGTACTCATGAGGTCCTTTATAGTTTAAGGAATGGAAATATACTTTTGTATTGTTTTCTAGGCAACTTTGGGGAAGGCAAGAATTCCAATAGTTAAGTCAAATGTATGCTTATATTAGGACCACAGGAGTGTCAACTTCCAATCACTATATTCAAAGTACTGTACATTTGTGTCAGTGACAGAGATGAATGTGACAAGTTCTTCCTGCTAAGCCCTGAATCTTCCTTTCAGCATATTTTCAATCCACAACAGTGTGTTTTTGTGATCTGCATGTTCCTTTGAAAATCAGAGAATACAGTTAGGCTATTACTTAATTACATTTTGAATTACTCTTGGGTTGTTATTTACTTGTTCAAAATAAAAGTGTTAAAATATTAAGTAGTAATAGTAATATTTTATTTAGCTGTCTTTCATACACCAGTAGGAAGTCACTCTTAGTTGAAATGTGAAAGCTGATCATCTTATTGGACAGAATATAGCAAAAGATAATTTGTCGGACTAGACCTAAATATCTATTTTTGTGTTATGAGATTGACTTCATCTGTGTTACATCCAAGGATTATGTAAATGTTACAACGGCTAAATAAAATATGCAGATTTATACTCATGCATATAATACACATTTCAGTTTCTGCCTTGCAATTCCAAGCTTTTGTCTACAGGAGAGCTGATGATAGAAAATAACATTTGAGGCACATTTGTTACATGGTGTGCCAAAGAAAAATATTCAGCTCTTGCATTCATATTGTGGCTATACAGAGCTCTTGTATCTGTAAAAAATGGGTGTTTTATCAGTTGTGTTTCCTGAAGGTGTAAGTTGTAGTTGAAAGAGCTATTTGCAGACTTTTGGAATAGGAACAATTTATAGAAGAACAGGAAGCTGGATGAGTTGCTCCATGGGTCTGGTCCAGTGCAAAGCTAGTTTTGTTTCATTTATTTAAAAAAATTTCATTGCCACATCCAAATTGCACTTGGATCTTATGGTATAGTTTTAAAAATGCAAGATGTTCTTGGCACTTGATATGTTATGAATATTTAATCAATTTTTAACTGCAGCACAAACATTGCAAGGGCAGTTCAGAGATTTATGTTTTGCACAGAGCAAAAGTCCAACAGGAAGAGAAACAAAGAGCCCTGATTCTTCCCGTGGTTGCCGACCATAAAGAATGGGTAGTATTAACTCAGGCCTCCGTTTATGTATTAGAGTTAGTTACTGTTGTAGACCCACATCATACATGAACATATGTGAAACCATAATACTAGGATTTTGTACATAGATAGGTACTATGGTGTGGTTTCCTCCTATGTTCAGCTCTAGTAAGTAGTCAGACAGAATTATTTTGTAGTGTCACATAAATCATAGCTCAGTCCTGCTCCTATTTACATTTTTCAGGGCAATTAAAATATCCCTGATTTTCATTCTGAGGTGCTAGAGTTCCTCAAGGGTTATAATTTAAAATATATAAGCTGATATATTTGGTGTAAGTCGGCATGCTGATATTGGAAATCTGATATTACTTATTCAACAGTTTTGGCTTAGTGGACACTTCTAAAAACCTTAGAGGGTTAGCCAAAAACATGCTTGGGTTTCCACCCAGAAGCTAGAAAGTGGATTGAAAGTCTGATTTCTGATATAGCACATGAGGAGCTTGTGTGACCCTGTCTTGATCATATCTTGCCAAGAATCTCCTTGGCAGTGTGCCATAGGAAGACATAACCTTGGCTAGACATAAAGGGAGCAGCTGATAAAACTTGAGTTTTTACTTCAATTTCAGTGCAGCTTAGTATTTTAGGCATTCCTGAAAGTACCCAGTTAGCATGCTTTTATCTTGTGACAATACTTATTCTTTGTATAAAAGAATGAAGTCACAGATCTTTGCAGATCTGTCTACCTCCTCCTCAGCTCATTTCACCAGCAGACAGGCCAGCAGAAAATTAGGAGGAAAGGAAGAACTGTGTGGGAAATTAATTAGTGTAGCTGTCCAAATGCTTCATTTTAAAAACCATGCTAAATAAAACTTTCTTATTGCATAGTTGTGACCTGCTGTGAAATCAGCACTAGTCAATCTTCTGTATCCTGTTTGGATGTTAAACAGTGTGTAATAGTTAAGAAAAAAGCTTCATCATTGTAGTTCCAAATGTCAGCAGTTTAAAAAGAATAAGAAAACGGAATACCATGAGGGAAGCAAGTAGAGCACTGGTAATAATAGTGGAACAGTGTGGAGAACAGGAAAGGGAAATTGGTTCCCCCACCCCCTCCATTACATGCTGTAACCCAACATTATGATTCCATTTCCTTTTTCCTCATTGGTGAGTGTCTTTTAATAATATTTCTCTGGCATTAGTGATCCATAAGATGAAGCCATCACAGATTTCATAAGATGTTGTTCCTGAAGTAGGTTTGCCACTGGGAAATACTTGTTTTGCTATTCAGCCTAAAGTATTTACAGTGCTAGTCTCTCAATATCTGCATTAGCTTCATGCCTCTTACACACATAATTGGCTTTATAGATAGCAATATGAAATGACAAATCATATTTATTTCCTGTCTGAAATCAAAGGTTTCTAACCTTTTCAATCATTTTTTTAGTATAGAGGAATTCGTCTTAAAGAGTACCAAATCCTCTTTTAGCAGTTTCCTTTCCAAAGTAGTAATACTATGTGTTTGTAAATATTGAAATCAATAAAAAGTGTATGAGTTTCTTTTAATCTCTATAAACTCTGTATTAGCAAAATAACATCAGTGTACTATTGATCTTTGGTGCTGTTAGCCCTCAAGGTTACAGTGAAATTATTTACAATATATAGGCCAGCCTTCTCCATCCTGATGCTCTAGGTATTTGAACCTCAATTATGATAATCCCTTGCTAGTAAGGTAAATGGCCATGGCTGAAAATCTGAAGTTGACTTGTTTCTCCAAAGTCTGTTTCAATTAAGTTTTTGTGCTTTAGCGTCCATTAGACATACAGTCCATTCACAAAATAAAACTGTAGATCTGTAAGGAAAACAGTATTTTCTGTTCTTACTGCTGTAAAAAGACATACATTTGCAAATATTTACTGGTATTAGGCAAATATTAAATGGAATTCAATATGCAACTCTAAATATTGCTAGTGGAATAACCCTCAGTGAAAACATTGAGACTCAGAAGTGAATAAAATGCACTGGATTGCAGTGTCAATTTTCTGAATTTAACTACATATATATCTGAATGAAACAAAATAGTTGCAGTATTAACTAATTAATAGCAGTGAGCAACATTTAGCCACCCTTCTGGAGATTACAGAAGATTTATCAGTTTGAGGAGAGCAAATTCTCTTCTTTCAGATTACCATGGCTGTGCGCTAAAAGGGGCAGAATTGGAATTGTCTGTTAGACCAAAGAAAAAAGAGAATGCAGGAGCACGTGTAACACAGCCTCTATTTTCCCTGTTGGTCCAGGGCAGTATTTCTCAACCTTGGTAACTCCCAAAATTCCCCAGCCATTCTGAGAGCTAAAGTCCACACATCTCAAAGTTGCTAAGGTTGAGAAACACTGGTCTAGGGCATAAATGAACTTGCACAGGAATATTACTGAATCTTTATTCCAAGAATTTGGAGAGCAGAGCATTGAGTTTGGCAAGTGTGAAATTCTTCTTTGAAATGGGCATGCAAGGTTGAACAGATAATTAGTGTAGGAGAATGGTCTTGCAGTCAAGCCCATTCCGTAGAAGAAAAAAGAGTGTTATGGAGGACCTGTTGCTGCAGCTCCAGTGCAGCCTTCTCAGGGCCAAATGTGGTAAAATGCTGAACAGCTGGACAACCCAATTTTAGGTCCAAATCTATGCCATCCTAATATGTAATTATCCTACAGGATTAGAAGAGAAATATTGCCAAAGACTAATTTAAGGCAGAATCGGAGGCAGTAGAACTATATATAGATATATAGATATATGAGCTTTATAGAAAGTAGTCCAGTCTCCAGATGTAACAAACACTTGGAAACACACCCGGAGAGTTATAACAAGGGTTTAAAACGTTCAGAGCAGACTAGTTCTCAAAAGCTTGAATTAGGGTAATTACAGATCTGTGGGCTAAATAATGGGGGGCTGATTGCCTTTGGTCTGAAGATTTTTATTGCTGTGGGTGCATAATTGCTGCCATTACAGTAGCCATAATGTAAACTGACATTTGCAAGTCTGTGGATCTGGAGAGAAAAGGCTGTCAATTCTTTCCAAATTGCTGAGGATTGAAAGGAAGTATTCAGGTATTTAAATATTTTAATTTTTCAGTAGAGAATTCACTAATTTTCCAAGAGGAATGATAGATGCCCGGCCTTTTCCAGGAAGCAGTTTTTGTTTTGTCATAGCAAATTATGTCTTCCCACTTTACAACAAGAGGCAAATGCTTGGAAATTCTCTTTCAAGCCCACATGAGTTGTCAGGAGGATAGCTGCACCATCAGTGGAAAAAAGAAAGAAGTTTACTGACTAACTTTGGGAGGATGAAACTCAAGATTTTGTCAGGACTAAAACTAAAAAATGAATATAGAAATTAAAAAGGGAGCCAGAATGAATCTTTGTTCTACCCCTTTCTAGATGGGAATTGAAGGCGATAGAAAATCAACAGTGCCATAGTGGATCAGCATAAAAATATTCTCATGCAGTCTCACACGAAAGAAAAGAAAGCACCAATCAATAGAGGAGGCAGCTTCCACCTTTAAATCAATAAAAGTAACATAGTGAGAACCTCAAGGGTAGTCAATTTACTTATATTTATTATTTATATTTATAATTTCAATTTTTAAGGCCGCCTACTCACCCATGAAGCCTGCAAGACAATACCCTTGTTAAGTATTGGCTGCTCCTCTTAACAAGCTTCTCATTTATTAGTGAGAGAAATGAGATAGTACTTTTGAATAAAGATGTTTAGAACTAGACTGTAAGTTGAAGTCCTAAGCTTTCTTATTAGAGAGTAAATCTTCCTGAGATAAGAAGCCTGCTTCTAGGTAAACTAGGTTAGGTGTGCCCTGCAAAAAGTGCAGTAGGATTTAGAGGACTGTCATCCAGTTGAATTAACAAAACTGAGAGATTGGATTCATTTTCGTTGCTCAGCTAACTTTGCAGCATTTGCCAACGTCTCAACCAATACTTTTAAAGAAAACAAAAATTTGTATTTAGACATGTGCTTAGAATGTGTTGTCAACAAGGCATACATTAAGAGATGTTCTTCCTGTGAAAGAGTAAAGAGAATACATCTTCTAAGACTACCTATTTCTGTAGCTTTTGCACTGAGTAGCAAGATCTTGTTGTTCCAGGTGCTTTTGCATACTTGTCACATGCTTGTTCTTTCATTGTAGGTGTGGAAGGCGCAGCTTTCCAGAGCAGGCTTCCACACGACCGAATGACATCACAAGAAGCAGCTTGTTTTCCAGATATTATCAGTGGGCCCCAGCAAACCCAGAAGGTTTTTCTTTACATCAGAAATCGAACGGTATGCTAAATATTTCGAGCTCAAATACTCTTTTTTCCTAGACTGACAAGGTCTTCCAAGCAGTTTTGGATCTCTCCAAACATGTACTTTGTAGTTTTGTGTTTACTGAATTACTTCTAGTGTTGCTCTGATCATATGTAGAAAACTGTGGAGCAGTTTTAAATTAAATTAAACAGCTTATTTAATGCTAATTCTGATGGCACGTGGTGAGAAATTTCCCTTTGTTAAGAAGAGTAGCCATAAAATAAGGGAATCAATTGCCATGTTTTAGCATGTAAGTAATGTATTCCACAAATATAGCCACACACATTGAAACTCTGCTTCTACTAGTCCCTTTCTGTGCTCTTTCCCTCTCCCTATATATAGTTCAAATGATTTTCTGCTGGCACCTTTTGCTTGGTTTGGGCAACATTTTGAAATGAAAAACCTGCAGCTCTTATTATTTAAGCTGAGGATGTGGTTTCACAATTGGTTGCTCAAAATCAACTTAGAAAATAGTATTTTCCGCACTAGGGAAACAATGCTGTGGACTTTAAGGGTACAAGTAAGCTTAAAATGTTGCTTAATGATGGGCTGTGTTTTGTGGGAGATGGAATTCACTACTGAAGGGAGGAGGTAGTTATAATTTGTATATTTTGCAATTTCTCTTCAAATTATTGGGGTAACATCATTGACTTCAATGACACCATTAACATCATTGGCAGAATTTATAGATAAAGTACTAAGCATATAGTTTGCCATGGTGGGAACAGAAATATAATCTTGTTTGTCTTCTCCCAATCCTAATGGATTCTAGAAGGTTTACAGATATTAAACTAAAATTAAAATTACATTTTAACATTTCAGTAACAAAATTATAACAGTACAAGCAGTCTTCGGGTCACAATGGTAACTGGGACCAGAATTTCCCTTGCTTAGTGATGCGGTCGTAAAGTATGACATCATGTAACTGCATTGCTTAGCAACAGCAATCCTGGCAGTCCCCATTGCCATCGTTAAGCAAGGATCACGGGTCGTTAAGCAAGGACCTCAAGTGACTGTGACTTGCAACTTCCTGCCGGCTTCCAGCAAGCAAAGTCAATGGGGAAGCCAGCAGGAAGTCGCAAGTCACAGTCACGACAAGCCTTTCCTTAGGTGGCTTGCAAGCAGGCCACTGGGTGGGTGAGTGCTATGGAATGCAGGCAGGCAGGGAATGGGTGCTGAAACTGGGTGCAAATGTGGGCAGGTGGGTGGGTAGGTGCTGCGGCACAGCATGAGTGTGGCCAGGCACAGGGGTGGGTGCTGTGGTGTGAGTGCGGGTGGCTGCTGTGGCACAGGTGCAGCTAGGTACACGGGGGATGCTGCGGTGTGAGTGTGGGCAGGCAGAGCCTGCCCTTGCCCTGCCAACCAGGGGCTCCTCGGGAGAAAAAGCAGGAGCAACTTAGCAGACCAACTTGCAGCCTCCTGCCGGCTTCCCCATTGAGTTTACTTGTGGGAAGCCAGCAGGGAAGGTTGCAAATGGCGATCACGTGGTGCTGCGACCATTGTAATTGCGAGCCATTTGCCAAGCACTCAGATCATGATCATGGGAGCACAGGGACCTGCAACAGCTGCAACTTCAAGGATTGGTTGTAAATCCCTCCTTTAGCACCATTGTAACATTGAACGGTCGTTGAAAAAGTAGTCGTAACCCGAGGACTACCTGTAATATCAACTAATTACAAAATATACAAACACACACACACACATATCTCCAGAATGCAAAACGGGATGGGCTTTGGGGTAATCCAGCATTACTTCTTATGTATTCACCCCTTCCATTGTTTTCTTCCTCTTCTTTGATACAACTTCCTCTTAGCAACCTGGACTTACGCTTTGTTTGAATTTCCATTGGTTTTTTGTTTTTTGTTTAGTCTTAGTTTTCTTCTTAGTTTCAGTTTCGGGTGCCAGCTTATACAGTGTATACATTGCTTTTCTGATCAGTTGCTTTGAGAAAAAGGAGGTCAATTTTGTTCTGTTTTTCTTAACTGTATGGAAACAACAGAAATCTAACTTGGTCTTAATCAGGAATCAGGAAATAGTATACTTGCCTGTTTATCACAAAACTATGCAGGCTTGGTTCACACAAGTCTGCTCACAGCTCATCCAAACTCTTCTGCTGGGCTCGGATAAATACTATACTATACTGTACTATACTATATTTTTTTCTTAAATTGATGTTAATGCATGTAAAACTGCAGTGCAAATTCTACTCCTTTTAATTGTTAACGCCTGCATTAGCAGCAGCTCAGATACAATATTGACAACAAAATTTTGTGTGTGTTATTAAATACAGTTGCAGCTTTGGCTGGATAACCCAAAGATTCAGCTGACCTTTGAGGCTACCCTGCAGCAGTTAGAAGCACCCTATAATAGTAAGTTGCTGGGGGTTTTTTTTTAGCATGTCATAGATAGTTCTTTGATTGTTGACTGGTGGTGATAAGAATCCAAATAGTTCAAAATAATAACAGCAGAGCCTTTAAAACACTGAATCTGAAGAGATGCTTCAAATGGTCACATCTCCATTTAAGCCTCTTCTCGCTTCTATCCTCCTGCTATTTTGCTTCTTAGCTTTTGACCTACTGACTTTTGTGCTCAGTGCTGTGAGACACTGCCTTTTCTGTTCCGTCTATACAAAGTGGTACGTCATCTATGTTTTACAAAACCTCTGTGCCAAAGCAAAATAGATTTTTCACACTGTCTGCAACTTACACAGATTGGTTCACACATTTGTGCAATTTGTCCTGTTTCTGCTAGTTATGGGGATGATCAAAGAGCAGCACTAGGTGCTAATACCATGAATCCCCTAATCACAGTCAGTATAATTCAGTAAATCCCTCTGACCCCTTTCTCTTCTGTTGATCTATGTATTGGCTGTTAATGTGGAGTAAACGTGTATAATTAGAGCTGAAAACTGGAGTAACACCGTCAAGTTCTGTAGAAATAATGTCCCTGTTCCTCCACAATGAATGTTCGTTCAAAGATCTTTTGTTGTTGTAGGTGATACGGTACTTGTCCACCGAGTACATAGCTACCTGGAACGGCATGGCTTAATCAATTTTGGCATCTACAAAAGAGTGAAGCCCCTACCAAGTAAGAAGTTAAATTTTTTATTCAAAATATATCATTTCATCTTTTAAGTAAAGGCTAAGTGATTTATGCCATAAGTAAAACAGTGCTGTAAAACTGAAGGCTCTTTCTAGCTTCCTCCTTTTTTTCAAGGAAGTAGTAAGGCTCACACATCCTTTTAAGCCATGTTTGTTTTAATATGGTTTGACACAATGTGCCTGGTTTATATTAAACGCTAAACCATTGTCTGTAAAACACAGTAGTTAAGTTTGCCTATCACAGTAGGTCAGAATGAGGCAAACCATATTATAGTGTATCAGATGGCTGAAGTTCAGAGATGACTTCTTTGAAGTTTAAAAGAAAGATAGGCTGTCAAGTTGACAATACATTGTTCGCTTATCTGCAAAAGTTATATCCCGCCTCAAAGTAACAAAACAAATATACCATCCGAATAGGTTACGTTTCGTGGTTGATCACTTATAGAGTCAGGAAGAGGTTAGATGGCAATAGGAGATAGCAGAGCAATGTCCACTCCCCGTCCTTGAGCTAAGCAGCAGAGGGTCTGGCTGCCAGTCAGGCTGGAAGATTCAGCTCTTGTTTAGGTGTATTTTATATTTTAATATGCTCTATTATGTTCAGAGGATCACCGTTTCTGGAAATCTCTGGCCCTTTTGGAAGGATGATGTGCTTAGCTCGTATTGGCTCATTTTGTCACAACCCAGCCTATGTTCATCTGTCCCCTAACATAACAACACTTCTTAATGTTTCTAGCCAAGAAGACTGGCAAGGTCATCATAATTGGTTCTGGAGTTTCTGGGTTGGCAGCAGCTCGGCAGCTCCAGAGCTTTGGAATGGATGTCACACTGCTAGAAGCCCGGGTGAGTGGGTCTACACTTAGAGGCTAATTTTCCCCATTAATCTGTACCTACCTGCCCATGAATACATTATGAGTCCTTTTGCTTGTTGACAGCAGTTCATGTGATGAGCACTCATTAAAGCAATACAGAAGCTGTGCTAAATGAGAGGTCAGAGGAGAGGCTAAGATTCTTTGCTACTTTTGCTATATCTTTACTTTGCATACTAATTGGGTATGTGATTTCCAGTTCCTTTATTTATGCAGGACCTGACTTTTGCAGAAGTGTAAGAATGAGGTTGAGTAGACTTCCTTAAAATGGCACATATTGTGAGGTTCTCTCCTCCTTGCCAGGTCCTAAGTTCTAGTATTTCAGAGGATTTGCTAAAATGTCTAATTATGGTGAGGGCCCCAAAGTTGTCAATCTTAGAACATTATACCTTTTTTTTTTTTTTTTTTTAGGATCGTGTAGGGGGCAGGGTTGCTACTTTTCGCAAAGGAAACTACGTTGCAGATCTAGGAGCCATGGTAGTAACAGGACTTGGTGAGTCTTACCTTGAAAAGGTGCCTGAATTCAATTTCTGCAGCCACACACTTGTGCAGAATACAATCTCTAGGTACCTGGTTTTGGTGTTGCTTTTTTATTATCAGAATTAGCAGTTGACTCTTCCTAACTTCCCCTTTTCTTGTTCTTTCTTCTCAGTCTTGTGAACTATTTTCTGAATTGCTTTCATTTCTGTTCTCTGTAACAGTAGATCTTCCCAATAAGAAATGAACATCTTGGTATAAAGTCTCCCCTTTGAGCCAAATAATCTGAATAAAGATCAGAACGTGGCCATCCTGGCTGGGATGCTAAGAGTCATAGCCTAGCACACCTGGAAGGTGCTGGCTTAGGAAAGGTTAAATTAGTCCATTCCCTTACAGGGGAAAAAAAAAAATGTGCAAAAAGTCTAACAAGAGATGAGTATACCACTTTATGCCCAGTACACCACATATATTTAACTAACCTTTGATTAAATACTTTGATCATTATAGTTCCAGGTACTTCCAGATTTCTGAGCCCTTGTTTTACTAAACTGATTTTTTTTTTCTGTGTATAAAATCTGTGTAGGAGGAAATCCAATGGCTGTGGTAAGCAAGCAAGTAAACATGGAATTGGCCAAAATAAAACAAAAATGTCCACTTTATGAAGCCAATGGACAAGCGGTAAGTCTAATTATTCTTGGAAAGCAGTTTTGAGGAAATAGTTTAACGCAAAATAATCTGTTGGCTTGAAGTAAGAGTCTTTGCCTAACTGGTCTTCAGTGTTTAATCAAACTCTCCTCCTTAAATTGCCATGTTTGCATGCAAGGAGCAGATATTTTCTCCAGTTGGAATTAAACATTATTCTAACATTATGTGCATTTTAGGAGCTGATGTCATATGAATAAAAAGATGGGCTTCCTCACTTCTATTACAGCAATTCTGTAATGCTGAAAGAGCTTTTTTTTTTTTTTTTTACTAAAATTTCAGGAAAACATTTTGATTCTTGGGCAGAAACCTGGGTGATAAATAACACAGAAGATCTGTTATTGAGTCTCCATCTCCTTCTTCTACATTAAGCCTAATGTTGGAAATGGATGGGCCAAAGCAACTTCCTGAACCCCAGTGATAATTTAGCCATAAAACAGAATTTAACCTTGTGCAAGTCATTCCCTCCCTGCTGAATGAGTACTCATAAAAGAATAAACTAGTTTCTGGCACGGTTTGAAATGCTCACTGAATGGAAAATGCACTTTCAGGTTAAGGGGCTATACTTGGCCTCTCCATTTTGAGCTGTCTGCACCTGTTTAACTTCACCTTGCTAACCCGCAGGTTCCAAAGGAAAAAGATGAAATGGTAGAGCAAGAGTTCAACCGTTTGCTAGAAGCTACCTCATACCTCAGCCACCAGCTGGACTTCAACGTCCTCAACAACAAACCTGTTTCTCTTGGTCAGGCTCTGGAAGTTGTCATACAGTAAGTAAAATTAAGTTCACTCTTAAATGCCATGTGCACACCCATGTTGTGGTAGTGGCATTGCGTGTTACGATCTTGCACACAGCACATTATGGCCTAGATGCTGATGCAGCTTAAAATTCCTCCTTTGAAGGCCTCCATAGTTTATTGGCTTGTTCTTTTTCACTCTATTGCATTTTTCTACCTTGAGGAGACAGAATACCAAACATCTTACACACCCTGGAGAGAACTGGCACGGGAAGATGTTACAGTGTAGTTTTCCTTGCTGAAGAATAGTGCCATCTTTGCTAAAGGTCTGTGGTAGTTGCTGACATACAGCTGCTTCTTTCCCTTCCATAGATTACAGGAGAAGCATGTCAAGGATGAACAGATAGAACACTGGAAGAAGATAGTGAAAACCCAAGAAGAGCTTAAAGATCTCCTTAATAAGGTTAGCATTGTTTTTAAAGCATGAGTCTGAAAAAAGTTGACTTGCTTTTAAGGGGTTGGCTTAATCTAATTTTAAAGCAGCCACAGCTTTTTTCAGGCTCACGTGGAACTCTGAAAAAGTTAGGCTGCTTTAAAGAATTGCCAGAAGGTGCTGTGCTCACACTTGTGCAAAGCCAAAGTACTTTCTTCTAAATCATTTTCAAAGTGTGCACAGTCCTAGCATTTATGAATGCAGATCAACCAGTGCATCAGTAGTGGAATTCAGTAAGTAATTTGCTCAGCACCTTCAGATTTTATTTATATTTGGCTTCAGTTAATAAACCTCAAGATTCACATTAAAAAAAAAAAAGGTAAACTTTGCTATCCCTATCCCAAAGATTCTGTGGAGATGGAAATGTTTTGCTTCTCTCCTTTGACTAATGATTTTCCTCCCTTTTACAGATGGTGAACTTGAAGGAGAAAATAAAAGAGCTTCACCAGCAATACAAAGAGGCTTCGGAAGTAAAACCACCTCGAGATATTACTGCAGAATTCCTTGTGAAGAGCAAACACAGAGATCTTACTGCTCTTTGTAAGGTATGGATTAGTGTGTCTACTGAATATGTATTTATCTTTTTTCAACAGTAGCTACTATTGAAATATCTAATTTAATATTAGCTATTCTGTACACTTAATAAGCAGTTTCCTCCAACATCGCCTTTTAGTAATGATCTACCTATTTGTGTCCTTATCTAATTGTATTATTAGGAGTATGACGAGTTAGCTGAAACACAAGTAAAACTGGAAGAGAAGCTCCAGGAACTAGAAGCAAATCCTCCAAGGTAAAATCTTAGGCCTGTTCAGGGAAGAGACTGGATGTTTTCTGCTGATGGCTTGGCCATCCCTTCTGTCCTGGTCAAATAGATCAATAAAATGATTGTGATGGAAGAATAAATTGGTTCTTAATCTGTAGTATAGTAGTACATTCATAACTTGTCCTACAGTTATGATGCAGATAAACACAATCTGAAGAGTTGCAGATTCCTTTGAAGAGGAAGTTTGCACCTCAGTTTAAATGCTATGACTTGGATTTTAAAAATTGGTTTGTATTTCATGCGGTAGAAACATGTAAGAACCCCCAGTTCTATACAGTTCTCTCCTACATGGTCAGCTTGCTAAGGTGTAGCAATAAAGAACAAATCCAGAACTCAAATTTCTTGCCACCAACATTCATAGTAAACCAGAAAGGGCAAGATATATTCCTAATACAGGTAGTCCTCATTTAGCAACTGCCTTGTTTAGTGATCATTCAGTTACAACAACGATGAAGAAGTAACTTTACGACCAATCCTCGCATTTACAACATTCACAGGTCTGTAAAGCAAAGGAAAGCTGAAGTAAGATCATAAGCACAGTTGCAGTTTCACTTACCGACTGAGTTACCAGTTCCAGTTGTGGTTGATAAACAAGTACTACCTGTATATCATTTTTCGTATGAAAAATAAGCAGTTGTAAAGCAAAGTACAATAAACCCTCAATTTACTGAATCTCAGTTTAGTGACAGCAGATACAACAGACATATTTTCTGTTTAGATACCACCTACATTTAATGGACAAAATCTGGTGTATCTCAAATTGTCAAAATATTATTTATGTCAATTTGCATCAATTGCATCATGACATCAGGAGGGATGTAATTTAAGTAATTTGTGTCCATTTATGTCATTTGCATTATGACATAATGACACAACATATGTCATTTGTTTAACTGCCTCATTACCCCAAGTACCCTATTTGCTACAAATAATGTGTTTTCAGATTTAATGGACATTTAGGAATAATGGACACCACCTCCCCTGATGGTCCATTAAACCAAGGGTTAACTATACTCCTCAGAAATCACACTGTCATCCTAGCATCTTACCTAGGAAACTAAGTATCTTCACTCAGATTGGCCAATCTTGGGGTTAAAATCTTGAAAAAAAGCAAATAGGAAAATGGAGAGATGATCCTTAGAGGGTAGGGATAATTTGAGTTGGGGAAGTGATGGATCTTGGGTTTGTAAGGAAAAGGGATAGAGTTATGTGGAATGCTAAAGATCTGTTGAGAGAGAGGACTATGCAAAAGACTAACTTAGATCCATACGTCTCTGTTTTCCTTTTTCTAGCCTGTGTGTAATTTATGAGCCTTTAGGACAAGGAACAGTCTGTATTTTCTTGAGCAAGATAATTAACTATCCACTATAATAAAAACATTCCTGGCATCATATTAGTTTGTGAAATCTGGCTTAAAGAGCCTTTTCCCACATTCGTTTATTTAATCTGTTTTCTCTTGTGTCCAAAAGATTGGAAATTACTTATCCAAGTATTTATAATTACTAGTAAATTCTCACTAGGAAGAAGACAGTGAGTTTCTAGCAGTCTCTTTCTCTGGGCAATAGCTGAAGGAATGAAGGAATTTAAATCCCTTAGGATGCTGAGCAGTGCATAAACTCCATTGTCTTGCAGAATAATGAAGAACTTTCTTTCAAAACAGCTTGGGTGCAGGGGACTAAGCAGGGTAACACTGTTAACAGTTTGAGTAAAAATGATGAGAGCATATATTCAGTGTTTTGTTTTTTTCCCTCTCAAAAATGTACAGTGATGTGTATTTATCATCAAGAGACAGACAGATTCTCGATTGGCATTTTGCAAATCTTGAGTTTGCAAACGCCACACCGCTTTCCACTTTGTCGCTGAAGCATTGGGACCAGGTAACTTCTCTTTTTTCTTTTCCCCATGCTAAAATTTCAGTGAGGCCAAATGAATAAACACAAATGGCAGGGGAATGGAAGCATTCTTCTCCAGGATTGTATCCCTACCTATATCTATATCCATATCTATCTATCTATACATGCACACATGCACGTGCACTCAAAGGTTAGCACAGTTTTTGTTCTCTCTGACTCAGCTCTGCCTTCCCAGACATCCCAGTAGGCAGGTGGTGAAAACCGACTGGCTGTCTCTGCCCCTGTTCTTTGCTTGCTCTGGCTGTCACCTGGTCCACAAGAATAGAGCAGTGGCAGGAAACAGGTTCATTGAAGTGTACAAGTGATAATGCATGTAAAATTCAGAAAACTCAACCATGAATTGGCATGTGCTGTGCTAAGTTGAACTGATATTGCACAAGCAATCCAAAAGGAAAAGTGGGAAAAGGAATACAATGATGAATATCTAAAAATTAGATATAACTGGGCTCAAGAGCCATTGTCCCTAGCCCAACAGTAGAGCTTTTCTTCACCAGCAAATTCAAATTGGGGGCAGCAGGTTTATATAGGAAAGATCAAGTGATAAATACTATAATTTACTTAATAAATACTTCTGGGTTTTTGCAGGGGGGGTACAAAATTTAGTTTAAAAAAGGGCTTTAAACATGGAGGGGAAGATAAGACAACTAGAATCATTCTCTTGTTTGCCAAAACATGAACAGGCATGCTCAAAACCTAGGGAAGGAGGGATTTGATTGGACAGTCCCCACAATTTCTGAATATTAAGTGATCCACAATTGGAGAAAGTTTGATCTGGACTTTGTGTAACAACAGATAGATGGACTCTTTTTTCCTTTTGGCTGCATGCATTCAAGCACTAGCCTTTTGGCCCTGTCACCCATGGGGATTACTCATTCCTTTTGTCTCTAGAGAGCATGGGACAATATGAGGGGGAAATTACTGTTCCAAATGCATTACGCTGATGGGTTTTCTAAATCTCCTTCCCTGCTATTTCAGGATGATGATTTTGAATTCACAGGCAGTCATCTGACTGTGAGAAATGGCTATTCTTGTGTGCCTGTGGCTCTGGCTGAAGGATTAGATATCAAACTAAATACAGCCGTTCGGCAGGTTCGCTATACCGCTTCGGGTAAGCAAAACTTAAGAGTTCTCTCTGGTTGTCCTGTTGGCTCAAATGCTTCTTTTGGTATTGTCTTCAGGAAAGAATCTTTGCTGGATTTGTACTCCTTTCCCACACAATTTGTCAGTGCTTGGTTGTATTTCCTGTGTGTGCAAAACTGATAACAAACATGTTTTCTCATGGGTCTCCTGTAATAAATGAAGACAATAAAGGGGAACAATCAGGGTGAAAATAGGTGTGGCAAGGATGGATGCAAGATTAATAGTTAATAGCTCCAAAGCAGGGTTATTTATGATGAACCAATAATATTTCATGAGGGAGGATAAGTAAAAGGGAAGCTAGCTCAGGTTTAAATCTCTGCAGAACTGGTAGAGTCTGAATCCATCTAATTTTCAGAAGCAATGAACTGAAAATGGATAGTCATTTAGGCACTTATTCACCCATTTATCCTCCCTCATTCATCCAATTATACTAATCATTTCCTCACATGACAGTCTCTTTTCTCTCCATTATCACTAGGATGTGAAGTGATAGCTGTCAATACCCGTTCTACTAGCCAGACCTTTATTTATAAATGTGATGCTGTCTTGTGTACCCTTCCCCTGGGAGTGCTGAAGCAGCAGCCTCCAGCAGTCCAATTCGTTCCTCCTCTTCCCGAGTGGAAGACTTCAGCTGTACAGAGAATGGGATTTGGAAACCTTAACAAGGTAACATGAAATGCACAAAGAGGTACTTAGTAGAATTGCATGTGGGTTTACTCTCTCTCTGGAAGATCCAAACGGCCTCTGTCAGTACCTGAAGTATTTTCTGCAAGAATAAAAAGACATCCCTTTTTTTGAAGTCCTTTCATCTGTCACATCAATGTTTAACCGCAGATGGCATTTATTTGGCATTAATGCTTCCCTCCTTTCCTTAATAGGTTGTTCTATGTTTTGATCGTGTGTTTTGGGATCCGAGTGTTAATTTGTTCGGCCATGTTGGCAGCACCACAGCAAGCAGAGGAGAGCTTTTCCTGTTTTGGAATCTTTACAAAGGTAGTTGTGTGAAGGCGTGTAACACTCTACATTCACAGAAACAAACTGGAATCCCTGAATACAGAAGGTCCTATAAAGGGATTGTAAAATAAGTGTTCAGAGCCCATGAAATATTAAACAGTGGTATCTGTTTAAAGATTGAGTACAAGTTTGTTGAGCTTCCTTTCAAGAATTGGGGAACCAGCAAACCTGGAAAAGTTTGAAGTCGCGGTAAATAACAGTGTAGGAAATACAGTGGAGTTCCTCAGGTTGCATGGGCCTCAAAGGAGAGGAATTGGCAGAACAGGACCATATCATGCAAAAAGTGGCTCCCTGATCCTGTATAACTGGGCATGCCCGTGCCAACGAACTTGGGGCTTCAGCATGTTCTTTCAGCATAGCATGAGAGCTTCTCTTAAACCTTCCTCTTCTTTTTGGGACAGACTCGATTGAAAAAATTAAATCTAACTTTAACTGCTTTCAAGTCATTGGCCTTCTCAAGGCAGTTTACAGTATCAAGCAATACAATTCAGCATCTTGATAAAAGCACCTTAACTCCAACTTGGCTGAGAAATCTGTTTCATTTCTGGGCTGTTTGCAAACATTCACAAGGTGGGTGGCTTTAACATCACTCTTGCACCTGCTCTCTGTTAATGCCCTGTAAACTCTTGTTTCCCGAAACAGCACCAATCCTTCTGGCCTTAGTGGCAGGTGAAGCAGCAGGAATCATGGAGAACATTAGTGATGATGTCATTGTTGGACGCTGCCTCGCTATCCTCAAGGGTATTTTTGGCAGCAGTGCTGTCCCTCAGGTGCGTGTTGTTGTGTGTTCTTTATAATGCAGGAAGTTTTGCATTATGCGTAGCAGCCCAAATGCTGTTCTATTCTAGAAGCTCTTTTGCCTACATGGCTCCCTGTCTATCATAGTAAGGTTCTGCAACTTCCTTCAAGGGATATCCTTTTTGAAGCAAATCTACCAAAATACTAAAGAGCTGTTAATAACATACTATATTTAGAAAGGGTGCTGTTTTCAGACCACAGTCAAATTTTGCATAGCCTTAATCCTCTGAGATATATAATTTAAGCCAGGCTGGGACTACCTAGAAAAAGTTCTTTTGATTTCACCATCATCTGCCATCAAGTGCAAATTGTTTTCCAGCTGCTGGGAATTCCCTTCTCTGCTTCATCTTTTATATATGTACACAAAAGGTTATGGCTGTAGAATTCTCCATATTTTAGATAGGTTAATGCAAGTCTTGTTGCTGTTGTTAATCTTATGGCTTTGAGGTCTTAGTGCAAGAGGAAAGATGAAAAATTGTAACAGCCCACGGTTATGATTTGGCAAATGTCTCTTTCCCTTTTGCATTCTTTGTGAAGGAGGTGAGTCAACAGCAGTCTACCTGTTATTTGTCCTCTGTGTAGGTGCATCAGAACTTTTCAGGTTTTTGCTACTTGCAAGACTTTTAAACTGAATTAAAAGCTTGATTTGCATATTAATGTATTCCTTCCCTTATCCCAAGGACTTCATAAAAATGTTGCTGCAGTCATTCTCCCCCCATTTATCTTCCCATATTTCTTCTACTTCTTTCTCAGCCCAAAGAGACGGTGGTATCTCGATGGCGGGCTGATCCTTGGGCACGAGGCTCTTACTCCTATGTAGCAGCTGGTTCTTCAGGAAATGATTATGACTTGATGGCTCAGCCAATTACACCTGGCCCAGCCATTCCAGGAGCTCCTCAGGTGAGTGCTAGAACAATCTAGCCATAAAAACCTCCCTCAGGTACATGGCCTGATGACAATTTTCTTGGCAATAATCTTCTATGATTTATTTATACTTGTTTTAGAATTTCCTGGTGCTCCCTTCCAAGATCTGATCAGGATTGACCCTGCTTAGCTTTTTTAAGACAGCCAAGTTGAACCATGTGTTGCTATGACTTGAGTAGTATAATAACACCTGCAACCTGAGCTTAATTGTGGCACTTCCTATGTCAAGTGTATTATTTATTTGGATCAGATACAGGTTTGCCTCTTTATATAGCTTATTGTTGCTGTGGGGTGAAATTGCCTTTATGGTTTTGCCTCAGTCTCTCTTTTCTCTCTCAGAAAAGAATTCTGTTTTCTACTTGATTCCTTGGATTATCTCCCCCCCCCCACAATAACAATTCTGAGTTTATATTAATTAGATGCAGCCAAACTCATAGTGTTGTACAGTCTGTAGAAGTCACCTGGACCTTGCTCTGCAACCATATTGACCTGATTCTCACAACATGCTCAACTTAAAAAATAGTGAGTTGGGTAATTTGAATGTTGGGGAAAACCCAGCCATTGCCATCATGGAAAGCAGCTGTGTGATTCATTTTAAGTATGTATAGCAGCTGTGTTTTGTTAACCCAGGGGTAAGCAAAGAGGGTTGAGTGAACCCAGGTGTTAAGGGGCCAAGAAATTTTCCCACATGGGAACAAAGAAACAGAGTTCACTCAGACAGGGCTCTGTAGGAAGAGGGCTGTGTTAGTTATGATGGCAAAAAAATCAGGAATCTGGTAGCTGTTTTAACTAACAAAATTTTATTAAATGGCATCAGCTTTCGTGAGTTGTAGCTCACTTCATCCAATGCATAGAGTGGCTAGACTGACGCAGGACTTAGGGCTTTAGTGTAGGGCTCTGTGTAGACTTCAGAAGGGGGATGGGAGGCTGAATCTGTGCCATACTGCGGAGGTTGATGTTATCTGTTTTGGGAGCCAGTTGAGAGTCCCCACACCAGTGTGAGCAAATCCTTCCATCCATGCAAATAAAAGTTTCTGATCTGAACATGTTTTGAGGTTTGCCGTTATCATTTGCTGAATTTAAATTCTTGTTTTCATATCAGAGGGAGAGAAACAGAGCATGTATAACTGTCACACATAAAATATTTTTGTTTTCCTCTGCCCTCTTCATCTATGAAACGCTTGACATGTTTTTTGCAATTCTTCTGCAGAATTTACAGATTATTCAAACATCCAGTATCCATTTCAGGGGACATTACTAAAAACAAAGCTGGCTCTGACCATCCTTATTTTACAGGAGCCCTGTTGCCTTCTTCATGGGGTCTTAAGACATTGCCAACCTACTCTTTCTTTTCCAGCCAATTCCTCGTCTCTTCTTTGCTGGAGAACATACAATTCGTAATTACCCAGCGACAGTTCATGGAGCTCTGCTAAGTGGCCTGAGAGAAGCTGGGCGTATTGCAGACCAGTTTCTGGGTGCGATGTACACTCTCCCTCGCCAAGCTACCCCTGTGGCAACTGCACAACAGACTCCTGCTATGTGAAGATGCAAATGCCAGAAACAGTGCAGTGGGCTCAGAATCCCAGGCATGGACTCTGTTAGAAGCAAGGGAACTTTCTGTTCTGTAGCACTACCAGTTGGAGGGCTTAATCCAGGAGTCGGAAAAACGTGTGACCCAACTGAGAAGCCCTTCAGTGGTATCCATGATTTGAGAATGCTGCTCTTGATTTGCCAGCCCAGTTCAGGCTCACCAGAGTAGTGTTCATACTACTCAGAGTATAAACTCCTAGTCTCTCTCGAGTTGGAGCATTTTAGGTACAAATGTGGTTTTGATTAACTTTCTTCCAATGGTTTAGAGTTCTTGTAAGATAGCTGTTAGTAACTAAGGTAAGTTTGTCTTACATGGGTTTGCTTTAGAAAGAAAAAATAAATCTTTATAATTTTTTTTAAAAACTCCCAATGTGTTCTTTTTTTTAGTATGACATGCTAGTGTCCTTTGTGGGCCAAAAAAGTTGCAGAGAACTCCAGATATCACACTCATTGGTACACTTTTTGATCCTTAACCCTGTCAACACATCACAGCAGGTTGTGCAAAAGCAGCTGGATTTTCTTTCCCTTTGAAGAAGCAAAAGGATTTTTCTGTCTCAAAAGTTGCATTAACATACAAATAATTTTATTGATTATGTACTGCAGAACAGATAGCATTAGTCAGAAGATAACATGCGGACAAAAAATGAGTTTAAACATAGCATGCAGACTCGTTGCTCTGTGTAACTGGCAGGTTCACCCTGCCTGCTGTCCAGTGCATAGGCGAGTTTGGGAGGTGAAAGGGTGGGAGCCTTTCCCCAGCCAGCATGCTAGCCCTGCGGTGCTTCCTTGTGGGTCGGGGGGAGCATGACCTGGACAGTGCTGGTAATTGGCTGGGCACACGGAGGGCCGGGAGCAGAGGCGCTCAGGACATCGTGGGCTTAAATTGCACTTGCTTTTTTCTTCACCTGAAAAGGAATAGAAGGCAGGCAGTGCTCCTCTGCCTTGGGACACATACAATGTCTGGCTTCTGCAGTCCCTTTTCCACCCAGTCTTAACATTAGCAAATAGAAAAAATATATTTTCATCTCTTAAAAATACATTCCACAGAAGTTGAAGGATTCTCAAGTGTTTCATACGGCAGGAAGACCAACATGCCTCTCCCTTTGTGCAGGTATGGAAGGCGGTTTGGGCTTCCAACAGCCACAAAAAAAGAGAAAGTAATTCCTTTGGTCTCTAACCAAGAAGAAAGAAGAAGGGGGAAAATCCTGCACAGCAGGACCTCCCTGCTCTTCTCCTCCTTTGGATATCAAGTTGGGCTTTTAACTAAAGCAGCAAAACGCAGCCTCCTCTCGCACTGATGATTTGTGTCCAGTGTGGCATCGGGGGGACTTACTGAGTGACATCCCTCCCATATTCCATAAATGTGAGTGGGCAGGGAAGGGACATCATTTCAGTGCTTCAGAGGCGCTGCCCTTCTGCATACATACGGGGCCCTCCTGACCGACCCTATGGCTAAAACCCTAAGTTCTTGGCACTCGGATATCAGCGTTTATCACAAAATCAGTCTTGCCTCTTAACGGCCTATTGGAAGTATGAAGCTGCCTTATGCTGGGTCACTTAAGCTAAATTCTGCCTAATCTAGCTGGCAGCAACTTGCACACAGTCTCATGAAGTTGAGGCTTCGTGCATGCAAAACTCTGGTTCGGTCAACGAGATGCCTGGCTCTTGATCAGAGCTGCAGTGATGGGTGTGAAGGAGCAAGAACCCATCACGTTCTTGTTAGGAGCGCAGGCCTCCTGGTCTTCTGGTGGGAGAAGCTGCATGTTTTAAGTTTCTTGAGGTTAAAGGAAAAAAAACATGCATCAAATACAATTACAATGCTGGATATTTTTTGTTCCTTTTTTTTTTTTTAAACACAAATTGTCAGCATCAGAAAGTCCCTGGGGGATTCCCTATGGTAGTTACATCTTACAGTTTAAAACACAAATTAATCAATTCACCCCAAACATTGGCAAATATTTACAAATACACTTTACAGCTGTTTCTCTTTAAAAGTGTGCAAGTTGAGCCAATCTTCATGTCCTGAAATCCTCACTTATGCTTACAAATACAATCAGCTCTTATTGCACTCAGGGTTATCCTCTCTGTAGGGTTCATAATCCTGATTTTATAGAGCCATTCATTGAATAACACCCCCTCTCTGGCAATAAAGGTTATTTATACTTTTTACCTACGTCTAGTTTAATACAAGGTTATTGATGGGGAATTGCAAAACTAAGAATGGGAAGTAGACTCCCTGATATTTAACAATGAATGCATGGTCTTAATAATTAAGGGAAATACATTTCTTGTGCAGATTCTTATTTCTGTTTTTCCCCCAGAAATCCATAATAAGGATGGATACAGTAGCTACCAATTCATTGGATTCTGTAAATACACAGAGCAGAAGCAAAACTTTGATCAAACAAGGGCAGATTTATGTCCCAAACCATTCTCAAGGAGAAGACTCTCTCTTCTTCCCAGCTGTTCAAGTATATTCTAAGGCCTAAGAAACAGAAATTGATTACACGCCCCCACCCCCCCACCCCAAAATAAAGGCTGTGGTAGTGGGAAAAAGTTGTTCCTATCCTCATCTGAGGCAGAGATGTGTTAGTGAGTTGTCCACTTGATAGAGCAAGCAGATAATAATAATTCATCAACGTCTTTGGCCCTGATTAGATTTGTGGAAGGAATGGTGAAATGGAAGGGTCTCCACAAGAGGAATGCAGAGCACTTGTACTGGGGCTTGAACAGGTGTCACATGGAAGACAGCCCATTTTTCACTAGTGAAAGCTATAGCAGAGTTCAAGGAGTTACCTGACATAATCTTGGAGGGAAAAAGAGATTTTTCCTGCCTTATTGAGTCAGAACTTGAAAAGCAACCTTTTCAGTGGCTGTGTTTGTGTGTCATACTAGCTGAGTTCACATCAACATACTGAACTCGGTTACCGAATTAACCCATTTTCTGCATTTGCACAATACACTGAACTATAACCTAATCTAGGGGGTTGCAAATGGAGTTGGACCAGCCCAGTACAGAAGGGGGTCCACAACTTTTCAGAAGACAGTTACAATTTTAGTGCAGGCAGGCTGATTAAAATTTGTTCTGGGCTTTGCTCCTCACTTTGCCTATGTACTGCAAAGTTTATGAATGCCTCTGATATGCAGGCTAACATTTAATGATTAAAAGTAAGTGGTACATTTGTTTCTTGCTGAACCCTACCCCAAATTAAATCTATTATTTTGGGGGGGGGCTCACAAAAAATGCATATATTGTTTTAGGAAATCCCTCTGCAAAGTTTGAAAATCCCTGAACTACCCAAAGGGTCTTGGATCACACAACACACCCACCCAACCAACAACCACCAAGGTTAAGACTAATTGATCTTAGCGTGCCACTAAATGGTGCTAAGCTTTGCATAATTGACTTGGTTAAGTATCTAGTGGGAATGCAGTTAATGAGCTACAAATCAAGACAGCCATCTTTTAGCCTATAGTGTTAGCTGGTTGAGGAATAGTAACGCCTGAAATTTCATTGCTAAAAGGCATATGTTTTAGGAAGGAAATTAAACACCCTGTATGAACCAGTGTCCTTGGAATTAGGGTCAGTCGCTGCAACCCCAACCCGCCACCCTGGGCATGGCAGCATCTCGACCCAGCCAAAGGAATGGCTCGAATAGCAGCAGAATTGTTACGGGTTTAATTTTCAAGTAGCCTGAGATCAAGAAGAATGGAACTGTTTTAAATCATGTTTCATATGCTAAAGTGCTTTCTTTAATTAATGGTGGAATGGCTTCTTTTGGGGTGGGGGTGGGTGTTTAAAAAAAAAGCGCCGTTATTTTGGATTAATCCACAAGCCTCGTCTTATTACTGGATCAGGCACACACAGCATGCAAAAAAAATACTCATTAAAATGGCTACTACAGGTTAGCTACCGCATAGAGCAAAGAAGACTTTCATGTAAACTTGGCACCCACCGACAGACACGAATCAATTAATGTTCTTCTTAATCCCCCTGAACTGGAAGACTTGCCAAGAATTGGAGAATAAAAATAGTATTACATTATGACAATCATCCAAAAAGTGCTGGAGCAGGAAATAAAGGCTTAGATCTTAAAAAAGAGGTGCAAAACTTGGTGACCATCATTTGGTACGATTACATTAAAGGCTGAGCAGGTAGCTTAGTGGGCATGCGATGGATGACTTCATTTCCTTAGCCCACTGAACTAACCCTGTTATGTGAATACAAAGGATTCATACAAGGCGCAGAAACACAGCTTTTGGAAGTAAGGCATTCAGTCTCTGACGACCTCCCCAGATTTCCATTTGTTCTGCTAGAACAACCAGCAGGGATACCCTTTTATAAGCCAAACCAGCAGTAAGTTACCCCAAACTCAGGTCTGAAGCTCTACCGAGCGGAAGCCCACAAACATTCTTCAAGAGCGAATCCAACCACAGATCTCCTTGTTCATGCCTTAGGCTTCATATATATATGGATTTTTTTTTTTTTTTTTATATATATATATATATATATATATATATATATATATATAAAAAAAAAAAAAAAGCACCCTTAGGTCTCCTTTTATTCCTGTTGTGCTACAGAAAACTTGGTATGCAAAAGGGAGAAACTGGGAGCTTCCACAGTGACCGTTAGTTATGTTTAGGTTCAAAGGGTTACAAGGTCAAGAATCTACTTTCTGGTTTCAAAGCTGGGTTCATTCTGAAACCCTCACAGGGTACCCTACACAGCTGGTTTTGCAAGAGCCATGAAGGAATGACAACACTGGCTGTGTTCCCATGACGTGTGCCCCCCCCCCCCAATTGTGCATGACTTCTTAAATCAAGTCTGGTTGTCTGGTTCAAACCCTTGTTGGACATAAAGCAGAACTTTGTCCATATAATGTATTATGGTTATAACCTCCTGTTTCTGTAAGTCTGATGTGCTAACAACTCCAGGTCTGGATGCCACAGTATGCCTCAGCTTTTGATTAAACTCACATTCCGTGGGAAAAAGATGGTGTGAAACATGCGCACTTGTGAACCACGCTTCTTGGCTTAGCCTATGGTGTGAACACAGCCACTCATCTTTGAAGGAAAGAGACAGAGATGGGGGACGTGGGTTCTTTTCTCTCAAGTAAAGATGGTGCCACTTAACATTTAGCATCATGGTTTGCTTTCCAGGGATTGCAATGGAAGTTCCCCTAGCATATGGTTGGATAGGGCAATGATGGCTTAGAGCAGTGTTTCTCAACCTTGGAAAGTTTAAGATGGGTGGACTTCAACTCCCAGAATTCCCCAGCCAACAAAGCCATCAAGAAAGGAAACAGAGACTTTTTTTGAGGCCAACGAGAACCCAAGAAGTTCTGGGAGTTGAAGTCCACCCATCTTAAACTTACCAAGGTTGAGAAACACCGGCTTAGAGGGAGGCAAATCCTTTTAAAGCGCAGAATGCTACATCTTGAGGCCTAAACCTATCAGACCACCCATCAAATGCTTTTTGAGAAAGCCAAGCATTGAATAGGAGGTTGACCAGGAGGTGGTGGTGGTGCAGGGCTGCTCCTCTATTTTCCCCTCTCCGAAAAGGGCCACTGGAGTGCGTGCACCAACTGCTATCCTGAAGCAGAAGGACAGCAAAAGCAGGGGAATGTAAGGCTGTTCCCAGGGAACTGAGAGGTAAAAAGAGAAAACAACCAAACAAATAGGAATATAAATTGGGTTTTAGATCCCAGGCCCATCAGCCCCATGTTTGCATCCCAATGTGTGGGTGAGGCAACTTGCAGGAGGACATGAACAGGAAAAGGAGAAACTCGGTACCCACAGATTTTCACACCTCAAAACTTTCCTGTGTTTGCTCCCAGCTATCCAGGAAAAACAGAAGCTTTGCAGGTAATAGCGGTGGGGAAGGTGTGCAAGTGAGCAAAGGGCTCAGCAACCCTACCGGCTGATGCTCCTCTGCAGAGCTCCCTCCTTAACCCATTATTGTTAGCTGACCCACGTGGACTGGCTGCCATAATAATTGCATCCTCAAAGCGCCCTTGGAACAGATGCACATCTCTTGTCAAACAGCTGAAGGGTGAATGGCAACTCACAGGTTACATGCCCTAGAGAACTTCCAAACTGGTTCCCATCATTTTAGTGCTCGGCATGTACATGCGCATGAGAGAGGCTCATTTTAAAAGGGAAGAGCAGCTAATTCTGATCAGTTTTTGAGTCCCACCTTAGCAAACTGGGGCAGGGGCAGGTAAGAAGACTTACAATACAGCAGCATCTGAGCAAAATGCACAGAAGATGGTGGAAAACAGACCTGGGGGTGGGGGGCTGGGATGATTGTGTGAACAAAGTTCAGTTTGCTGTTTCAGAGGTGGAAGAGGGCAGCCACTGTGTCTCTGGAAGATTATACGCTGGTCCTTTTGTCCAAGCAAGTGGTGAGGTAGCAGAAATAAAGGAATGTGTCCCCCCTCCCCCCCAAGGATGCATTGAGCTGCTGAACAAATCAGACACCTCCGACTGCTGGCCACACTTGATTCTTCCAGGGGTTAGTTCAAGTAATGTCAGAACAGCCCCACCAAGCGTGCTGGGTCCCAGGCAGGTCTCTGCCCTTGGATCAGGGTGAGATTGGGTTGGGGGCAGAGCAGGAGGCTTGCCAATGGGATTTCTCGCTCTAACCAGCCCAGTCCAGGCAGAGTTGCGTATCCCGTCTGGCTGGGCTTGCAAGGAGTGTGCTGTGCCATCAAGAAAGGAAACAGAGATTTTTTTTGAGGCCAAAGAGAACCCAAGAGCCCTGCTGCCCCAGTCCCTGCCCGTGGAGCAGGAGATGCTGGAACAGAAGCATCTCCATTTATTGCTTCTCCGTGCAGCTCAGCCAAACATTCAGTATGAGCCAAGCTGTTGCAGTGCGGACGACGAGGGGAAGAAGAGGGGCTGCTACTGTGAAACAATGGCCCACGTTCCCTGCTAGGCCATTCTTTCTGGAGCTGCATCTTCAAGAGTTTGTGGCCAGGAGGTGTCGGGTAAATGGCTCTCCAAAGCTGAGGACCAGCAGACACAAGTCCAGAGTGGTTCTCCGTGGGACTTTCAAGTCAAACAAAACCAAAAGTTTCTCCAGGAACAGAGTCAACAAACCCCCAAGCTGAGAATCCAAAGTTCTTGGAGGCCTCCGGCCAGTTGCTAGCTGAGGGTTTCCATTGATTCGAGCTCGGTAAGGTTCCAGAGTGGGATTCCCCTGAGCAAAGTCTCCACATCCTCCTTCACTGAGGGGAAGGAAAACGCAAAGCCACCATTAAAAGAAAAGTCAATCCTAGGTTGGGGGGAAGGGGGAGAGAGCTTCAGCATGGAAAGGGGTAAAGGTCAGGCACCATTTCAGTCCCCATGGTGGACTGGCAGCAGCAGCAGAAGGAGAAAGATGGAGTTCCAGGTCTGGAGGTCATGCAAACTGCTACAGGAAATGCGCTGGGGATACAGGGAGAGAGGGAAAGAAAGGACAACATCAAATGCTGGATTTCACCAACACCCACCCTTCTTTTGCAAAGTTTTCCTCAATTTTTAACTGAGTTGTAGTTTAAAAAAGGAATTGGTTTCTTTGCATCAGCTCCTTGCAGGATACCGCCGTTCAGTCACATTGGGAAAGACCTGAAGCCAACATTCTGAGGGGAGACCTATTCAAAAAGTTCAGGAAGCCATTAAGGGGCCTATCTTCCACACAAAACAATCTCTGTTCTGTATACAAGCCAATTCAAATACTATATAATTATAGTTGTGAGGGTGGGAAATCCCTTTTTTTAAGCCGTTTATTAAAAATTCTTGAGAGGTCAAGTGTGCAAGGCAGTGGTTTCCACATATAGAGATTTTAATCCAGGATATTTTAATGTAGATGCACGTGATTTACATGTGTACTGATAGCCATCAATATGTCCTTAACCAACTAAGTGTCTAGCTGAGGTGACACTGCCCTCTGAGAGCGATACCATCCAGTCTACCCACCAGCAGCATTCTACAGGAAATCAAAACAGGCCAAAAGCTTGTCTATGTTATTTATTTTACAATTCTGATATACCTCCTTATTCTGGTATGACTTCCAAATAAACAGTTTAAGAATTAAAACAAACACCACATTTGGGACAGTTTTGCTTCCCAATCCAACCTATCTCTGCAAGGTTACTGTGGGGAAAACAGGAGGAGGGAACACTATCTAGGCTGTCTTGAATTCCTGAACAAAAAAGGCAGACGGAAATGAAGGAAACAGGTTCAAAGCCTGAACGCCATTATCAGCCTTACCCTCAGCCTTACTTCAGTTGGCTTCCAAGTGGTCTCTGGACCACCGCCTCCGCTCCTCGGCCCTGCTGCTCGGGAATTGGCGGGGCAGTTCCACCTTGATTTCTGGCCTCTTCCTTGGTGTCAGTTGCTCAGAGGAGCCGTATGTTTTTCTTCTGGAACTAGGAGCAAAATCTTTCTTGTCTTCCTGTAGCAAAACCAAGAGGAAGTGCTTTAATAAGGTAGTCCCTTGTGAGCCACCTATAGATGAACATCCACCAAGGCCCAAGATTAGACAGACAGATAGTTGATAGATAGATAGATAGATAGATAGATAGATAGATAGATAGATAGATAGATAGATAGATAGATAGATAGATAGATAGATGACATATAGAGAGAGATATAGCTATATAGATATACAGATAAAAATAAAAAGGCACCAAACAGGCAGAAATATGGGGATGGGAGGAGATGGAAATCTCCATTTAAGCTGGAAGGTTTCCTGGTGACTGTGGACCAGCATGATTAACAATTAACAAACACAATTGCTCTGGTTTTCCACAACACTTAGGACTACAACCCATCCACTCCCATTTTACCCTAGTCTAGGATGTTGTATGAATCCAACCTTTGTGGTTCTTTACCCAGCCTATTCTGCTTCTCTGAACCATGAGACTGGACTAAACGTCCTCTAGAGTCCCCAGTTCTAAACCCAGGCTTGTTAGCCCTGGACCTACATTAAAGTTTTCGTTCCCCCAAGCAATTATCTCTCCTAAGGAGCTGGTGACTCCAGAAGTTCTCTTCCTGCAGGGTTAGCTTCCTAGCTGAAAACATTTCCCTAAATTTCAGGTGGTGTTTAGCATGGACTTTTCACTTTACTTTTAATGGTCCCACTGCTGTCTTTTAGATGTGAGTTAGATTGACTGGCTGTGACTTTTAATCCATTAAATAAACCAAACAGACTTCTTACTGCGCAAGTCCTGTACTTGCAGGCTGATGCCAGCAGAGCGCATTGTGCTACAAGATCCAAGACCCTTGAAACATTCAAAACCATAGGCTCTTCTTTTAAAAAACCTGCCCATGTACACATTTTTAATTGCCACTTTCTGGTTTTATGAACAATTGGGGGGTGAGGAGACCACTGGGCTCAGCTTTCCCCTCCACCCATTGGCCAGAAAGAATCTGCATTTGATTATCATTTTGCTGAACCGGACTGTTTCCATAAGATCCTCATTCAGAGAAGTCACTCTTAATCCTCAGGGACTGAGATCTGAGCCTTAGCTGGGTTCACCTGTAGTAAGATGGACCCCTCCCAAAAAAACCAGCTTCTCCTGCAGAAAAAAAGGCCTTCTGCCAGAGATGGACCTTAGATTTTTTCAATCAGAGAATTACACCTGCAATTAATTAATTAAATTTATAGGTCTACTCTCCTCAATGGGGATAAAACTAGTCAGAAAGTCTATGGTCAGCAGCTGGTCAGTAGATGGCATTCTGAGGGTCAGTTTGGACCAAGGGTCTTCTCGGTTGGGTATTGCTATTTCTGAGACAAAGTTTCTTCTCTGGTGTTCAGATGGGCAGAAGGGAGAGAGGACAACTGGAAAGGAGCATGGCCCAACAGCTTGAATGGTATAATGAATTTTGTGGACAGAGTTAGACTCTGCCCAATGTGTTGAGACTGTATTGCTTGTTCTCAGGACATTCTAGTGCAGTGATGGCGAACCTATGACATGCATGTCAAGGATGACATGCCACAACATTTTGGGTGATACGCCAGTGTTCACCAACACCTGACAACACCACCACACATGATTGAACTGTTTTTTTAAAAATAAATGTGTATGTAAAGAATTGTTTCTCTTTTGTTCAGGGGAGGGGGGGTTGACATGCCAGCAGTCAAGTTAGGCATTTTTCGAATTTTTGACACGCCGAGCCCAGAGGTTCACCATCACTGTCCCAGTGGTTGGCAGGAACAAGGCTGAGCAGGGCACTGTCACTCCCCAGAAGCCAACAATCAAGCTATTCCTTTTCACTGCTGATATCTGACTCATGTGACTATTCAGCACAAACACAAGCGGATTTAATTTAGATTTTTCAGCTTTTAAGAGGCAGCTTTCCAAACTCAATTAATAAATAAAAGCTGGAGAACTACAGCTCATTTGGGGCTGTTTCCATTGAAAAGGTTTGACTTGGAGACACAGCACAGAAGGGGCTCAGGAACAAACGTGCCATCCTGGGAGATGGGGTAGTAGTTTCCCTCACAGGTCCCAGAGAGAAATTCAGCCACAGATCATGGTTAGTTGAGACATTCAGATTTGGGGTGGAAGGAAGGCCGGCCTTCATCCAAGGTTTTGCAGAGTGCGTGGTGCTGACAAGTTCTTCAGGCACGGGAAAAAGGCCAAGCAAATGCTCAATGCTGTGAGCAAGTAGCACATGATGATGCAGTAGTTAAAACAGACTTGTGGGATTCGGGACAAGAAAATCCTCCTCCAGATTCTTGGAAAATTGGCAGGTTATAAATGGAATAAATAAGAACCTTCATAATAATCATGGGACTTCACAGTAGGAATGTTGCTTCCTGCTGAGCTGCGTAGGGCGTCCTTATATGGATTACTGGTGAATTGCATTGCAGCGCCTGCTGCGGGCCAGTAGCCTTTGAGCGTCATGACAGGAGCCCATCTTTCAAAAAGCGAGTGGGGCCAGGACAAAGGAGGAGGGGAAAAATTAGTTTTAATTTAATTAGATTTTAATTACAATTTTTGGAGGGTGGATTGCTAGGAGTCTGGGGTGCTAGGTTGGGTACAGAACTGACCCATTTTCGCTCATGAGCGGAGTTGTGAGGACTTCGTATTTGTTGCAATTTGATTCCAATTTCGCAACCCAAGCATAAGACTTTGGAATGTGCTACTTTTAGAATCCTAGCATTGTTATGTTTAATCTGATTCGGCTGGTTTTCTTGTCGTTTATTTTTCCATGTCAATGTTCTCACCACTGTTATTTTATTTTTACCATTGCCCAGCATTAAGTCAGTGAGTTCCGGGGGGGGGGGAGAAAAACTATCTAGGACAGCATTGAAGCAATGGAAAGAATTCTTGAAAGAATCCAAACACATCCAATGTGTGGAGGTGCAGTGATGCTAACCTGGGGGACCAAAAGCAATGTTTGCATGATGGATTTAAGTTGATGAAAGTATAAGAAAGGACGGATGTGTCTATCTTGCATAAATTCTTCTGTATCAGTCTAATACAGTGTTTCTCGACCTTGGCAACTTTAAGATGTGTGGACTTGAACTCCCAGAATTCCCCAGCCAGGCTGGGGAATTCTGGGAGTTGAAGTCCACACATCTTAAAGTTGCCAAGGTCGAGAAACCCTGGTCTAATATCATCCCAATAGGGCAGTCCAGCTAAACCTTTGCCAATCTTGTGCCTAAGTTTGTGGACCCCAAATATCTAACTCAACCAACTGAAGGCATTCTCTAAAGGAGATCTCCCATAAAAGACTGCAGCCCAAAGTGGTCCATACCATCTTCCAGATTATTGATTCTATTCCCCTTCATTTACTCTTTGTATCCCCCCATGCATCCAGTGCCTTCTAGGCATGCTCAGTGAGCACACAGCAAGCTGGAAGAATCTTTCCAAAAGATCCCAAAGGATCTCTTTCCCTCCAAAGTCGGGGTGGGGGGGGTAGGGCTGTGCCTATGGTTATTTTTCATCTGCATAAATGGAAGCAGTCGAGAACCGCAGACATGATTTAGGCAAGGGCTATGCGCTGGTGCAAATCCAAAGGCAAAAGGGCGCTTTGGGCTGTGCGGCAGCATGACTGTTTGCTGCTTTGGCACAGCTACACTGCATTTGATGGTGGTGTTTATGCAGGACATCCACGTACATCAATATTTTTTATATTCTTCCGTTTCATCCATTAGGTCTGCCTCTCTTCCGTTGCATCTGTAACCTAACTTTAACAACAATATGAACTACAACAGTTTCAAGAAACAGTAAAAAAGCCTGGGGCAATAGGTCTTCCCTCTTCTACCCCAGAGGGAAAGAAAGATACTTGCCTTTTCCGAGAATCTTTAAAACAGCCCTGTCTTTCCTTTAAACTCTTTAGAACAGCCATGTCTTTCCTTGGGTGCCTTCTGCAAAATCCTGGGAAAAAACATCTCTTGCATTTGGGCCTCAATGTGCTCCAACTACTGTTTGGCCTTAGAATCTGAAAAACTGCATAGCACAATTGAGAGTCTATATTCAGAAGAGAAGCTCGCCCAAACTGAAGCAAGAATGGCTCCCCTAAAAGTTGTATGTCAAACAAAAAGGCAGACACTAAGTAAGGTTTTTAAGAGGAAACTGCTGACATTTTTACACTGACATTTGGTGTATTTATCAGTCAGGATATAATGGGAGGGAATTTAAAGTTAAGCAGCTTTTTTAACACTCTTTTATTGACTTTTCTTTTTCTTTTATTTTTTCTCTGTTTTCCTTTTATATGATAATGTCCATTTATCCTTGGAATAAGGATAAATAGTGGGGATATTAATATTATGTTCAGAGTTCTATAGAGATTTCCAGTTTTTTTTTTTTTAGATGATACAACGAACTTAGTTCAATGCAATCAATTAATGAAATAATGAACTTCAAATTTCATGACAATTGTAAACTTCCTTTTTATTTCCTGATATTTTATTCTTTTACCCACTACGTTTCTTTTTCCTTCTTTTCCTTCTTTTTGTATTTAATCCATTTTTAAAATGTTTTAATAAATAAATAGAAAAGGAAAAAAATCCTACCTAGTCCAAAATTAGACCACAATCCAGATTTGTTTCCAATATGCATTACCATTAAAATGGACGCAAATCGGTACTATATCAGAGATACAGGAAGATCCATGAACTAATTTCTTCTGTCCATTAACATAATCACTGTGAAATTCCAGGCTATCCTTGGGAAATAGGAAGGATCCAAATGTCTACAGATGAATCAAGGGGCTAGCCAATCCTAGAGATCATGGAATAAGTCCTTTTACTGCTACTCAGTTCTGCCCCAAGGTTTTAACATTTTTTGAATTTTTGACACACCGTACACGGTTTTAACATTTGACAGTACAAGGTTTTAACATTTAAGGAAAGAAAAATCAGCAACTGGTGGAAGAGTTCTGGATGAAAATTAATTGACTGTTGGGTTTGAGGCGGAAGTGAAGATGAACAGATTCTTGGAAAAGGCAAGTATCTTTCTTTCTTTCCCTCTGGGGTACACTGAAAACCTACTGCCCCAGGCCTTTTTACTGTTTCCTGAAACTGTTGTAGTTCATATTGTTGTCAGTTATGTTGCAGATGGAACATAAGATATGCAAACCTAATGGATGAAACTGCAGAATATAAAAAATGTTGATGTACGTGGATGTCCTGCATAAATGCCACCATCAAATGCAGCATAGGTGTGCCAAATCAGCAGAGCAGGCAGACTCTGGGGTGTGCAGCAAATGCTGATTGGGCACTTTCTATCTAATGGAGCTGCACAGACGCATCCTAACCTCCATTGTATTTGCACATGAATTGCACCCAAACTCTCTCATAAGGGTACGGGGATAGGTAGAGCCCCGTTAGGAGAGAAATGTACTGCCATGTAGCCACCGCCGTCAATCAATCAGCATGCATACAAGCATGGATCATTCTAGTCCGAATGGATGGGGAAAGGGTAATGCCAAGAGAGACGATTCTTTTGTTTAAAGCAAATGCTTCCAGCCCCAGAACAGCCCCCTTCTCCCTTGATTTAATAATGCAAATATTTCAGAACAAAAGAACGCACATCACACTTACTGGCATTACTGTGCAATTCCAAGGGGAAGCCGTCACAAGGTCACTGACACAGCTTTTCTGGCTCAGCATCTCAGATGCACTCAAGCTACTTTTGGTCCTTCTAGAGTCTAATTCTGGAGTATTCCAAGAGTTTATCCTGGCACTGGCCCTTCTGGAATTCTGCTCAATCGCATAGATGCGTGCCGTCATCCCTTCTGGTTTAGAAGGATCGGTAGATGACCTGCATGGAGTCCGAGGATTTGCATGTTCAACCACCTTGGCTGCAGAGTCTTCCAAAGGATGCAATCCTCGCCTTGTCCGCCATGAGCTTCTTACCGTCACGTGCTTGGTCTCAGATGAGTGTGTCCCCAAAGTACTGTGACTCTTCCAACCACCTGTCTCCATGGGTGGTTCACTGTTTTTTTCAGTGGTCTCTGAAGGCTTTATTGTAATACTACTTTTGGAGATGACCGTTTCTACTCTGCTTCTCAGAACAGGGTCTCCATTTTTATCAGTCTCTGGTAACTTCAAGGTTATACTGCTCTTGTTAAGTGATAACTCATTAGGAATGCTGGCTGCGTCTGCTCCTGGTGATAGTTCATTTGGAATGATTTGAACACTGCCAACTGTTGCATGCAGCTGTTCCCTTGTAGCATCCGTTGTGTTGCTCCTTGAAATAATTGGCTCAGATGGGTAAATGGTGATACTGCTGGTCATTTTATGTGCCACTGTCTTACAGGTGGGATGCTGTTTTTCAAAGCTGGTTTCCAGACCAGAACCCACACCACCCATGATTTCCTTAACATCCTTCTCCACAATTGCAGGTTTGATGACAGCTTTAGAGCGCAGAGCTTCTCTTGGACTAAATGGCCGTCGGGATTTCAATCCTGACATCGCACCAGCTGCTGCCATTTTGGATTGTCTACTGAGGTCTTCTTCGCTGCTAGCATTTCTATCATTCTCAAAGGAAAGTGTATGAACTGATCCTTTGGAACTTGTGAATTCTCGGGCAGCGATTTCTTTTTTTATTCCTAAGTCAAACGTAGCAGAAATATTTCCAATTTTGCTTGTCCCCTCACTGTTGCCAGATTTCTCAATCCAGCTGGGATTGACAGCTTTGGATCTTGCCACTGTTGCTTTTAGGTCCAAACTGTTGCAGTTTACAGTCGACAAAAGAGTTTGGTCTATTTCTTCTTTTTGAGGAATTGGATGACTCTGCAAGAGATCTTCTTGGCTTCTCGAAATGAGCCAAGACTTTGATAAAAGAGAAGATTTTGTTATTTCTAGTGGAGGGTCCATAGACTCTCTATCTTGGAAGCTGAATGTCTTTTGAGAGCCCTCTTCCAAGTGCTGCCTGCGAGCTGAAACCGTAGTTTCCATCTTCAAGCCCACTGGTTCAGAAGTTAGTGTTTCTCCTGAGAGATACTGCCCATAGGACAAAGCAGCACCATTTGATGGCCCACAGTTAACTTTGGAGGTCCGAGTCTCTGTTGCAAGAACCAATGATTCTGTGACAGGCATCTTTAGCCCCCTTTCAGAAGATGGTACTACAGATTCTGGTTTGCTGGGCTGGTCTTCAAGTTCATCAGGTCTAACATGATGAGCATCATTCAGTGGTTGGGATACTTTTTCAACTCTATTCCTCATGGTATTTTCACTTTTGGGTTTTGAAGAGACCTTCCAAGATTTATGCTCCTGGGCTGCAGGTGGATAACGGCTAAGCACTGGAGGCTGCTCCCTACATTTCTTCACTTCAGCGGGAGAGGTGCTGCTGTCTTTTGGTGGAGAATTGTTCATGCCCAAGGTTGTTTTGTCTTCTACCCGTTTAGCATCAGTTCCTAAGGTGTCTAACAAAGTGGATGTACTCGATGTTTTGGCTGCCCTTCTGCTGTTCATATTAGGGCTCGTAACTCGCTTACTACCTTGGCCATAACATTCATTATTCAATTCTCGATTGCGTAGCCTCTCCCGCCGGTGTTGAGGTGAAAGTTCCCGTGACTTATGTTTGGAAACTGCGGACTCAGCTGTAACAGTTCGATGCTTGGGTCGGTCATGCTTAACTCTGCTGGGCAAGTTCACTTCCTCCATCTCTGCTTCACCATTCTCCAGCTCTTTCTGCTTTTTCATCTGCATTTTTATTTCTTCCAGCTGGCCCACAAGGATCTTATTCTTATTCTGTTCACTCAAGTAGTTGTCATGAAGGTCATTGTTTTTGGCTCTTAGGGTTTTAAGCTCCTCTTCTAAAGACTCAAAATGTTTAATTTGGGTCTTGAGCTTCTCAATTTCTTGATTGAGGTCCTTCACCTTGTTGTCTTCTTGGTTTTTATTCTTCTGGTTTTCTGATTTGTTTCGAGCTTCGTTTTCCACAAGCTTTAGGTAGTCCAAACTGGCTTTTCTTCTGGTTTCTTTTGAGGATAGTGCTGAAGTTGTTAAGTCAACCTCAATCCTTAGGTCATTTCTGTCAATTATACTATTGGATGATCTCTCCAGCAGATTTGATGTATTGCGTGTTTGGTCAGCACGGTTAAGTTTATTATTCTGTTCCAGCTGTTGGGTGAGCTCTTGTATCAACTTTTCATTCTGCTTCTCCTTTTCAGTGAAGTGTTTTCTTTCGCTGACAAAAACGAGGGCTAAAGATTTCAGTTTTTCCAGTTCACTCACTAAGCTTTGCTCCGTTTTATCAAGCCGGTCTTCTGACTGTTCCAGTTCTTTCACTTTTGCCCTAAGAACTTCCAGTTCTGTTGAAATTTTCTTGGTCAGGTTTTTCTCCTCATTGAGGCTGAGGCAAAGCTGAGTGCAGTCGTTCTTACTCCGACCAAAAGCCTCCTCCAGTTTCTCCAGCTCAGCCATTCGCTTCTGAAGCCTCTCGATTTCAGATTTCAGCTCTCGAGTGAGGCTTTCCTCTTCCTCAAGCTTGGCCTTCATCAGCTGGCAAAGCTCTTCTGCCTTTCTGATCTCTTCATCTTTCCCTTCTATTTTCAGAACTCTCTTTCGCAAGGCTTCCACATCAGCCAACATGCTGGAGTTACTGCCTTCTGCCTGGATCACTTTGTCCTGCAAATCTAAAAGCTCATCCTCCGCTTTCTGGAGATTTCTAGTTGCTTCCTCTAACTCATCAAGGCGGCGGCTGAGACTCTGAAGTTTGAAGCGCAAATGCCGATTTGAGGTCTCTTTATAAGATGAGTAATCAGCCATGTCGGTCCCTTCGTTTGTTTCCGTTTCCTATGTCTCAAATGAAAATGTCAATTGCTTGGTTCTTTTCCTTGTTTTCATAAAGCTTCCCAGGGAACCGGCACCTAAAAAAATAAAAAGAGAAAGTCACTATAACGAATGGCGACTTATTTTGATTTTCCTTACTAGTTCCATGATTCAGTTTGCTCTGATTGGAAGGATAGTAGGTCATTGATGGGCCCAGGTGGACAGTCCATTATGTTTCTAGATAGGACTGAGAAAAGCTAACTCTAGCAGTCAATTTAGATTATACTGATGGCCTTAAGCTCATGTCTTATGCTTTTAGACCCAGACAGAAATACCCTGTCTTCTAATGGTTGGACTATCCCCAAACCCATGAAAACATGTCAGTTCCAAATTTAACAGAAGAAATAGCACCAGACCAGGCTTGGACATTCAGACTGAAGATCATCACTGACTATTCTCTGAAAGTCTGAAAAGAAGATGAAGGCAGAAAAAAAACCCCAAGTCAAGATAATCCAACCGATCCAACTCAAGTCTCAGTAAGAGCAGTACAGCCAGTTCAAGGTGCTTTAATTTTGGGTTACTCATTTAAAGGTGTATAACCCAGAGCTCCATGTATTTTCCCCCAAATACTATCAGTGGGGAAAGTTATGAAAGACACAACTGCAGAGTACTCATGTTAGTTGTATTTAGTTTTGATTACCGTGAAATGAAATGAAATCAGGCCCAGCTCTCGTTCTGGCCCCATCCATTATTTTTTGGCATGCATCCTCTGACCCACCACCCAGAGTCCTAGTGTGGCCCTTGGTCTGGGAAAACAGAAGCTCTATTAGTTTAGGCCAGTGTTTTAAGAAGTATGGACTTCAACTCCCAGAATTCCCCAGCCAGAAATCTTAAAGTTGCTGAGGCTGAGAAACCCTGGTTTAGGCTATTGCTCCTGGGGTGGCACAGTGACCCTCCATCCATACGAGTTTATTATTTTGTGGCATAAAATCCACAAGGGGCATGAATGGTCACTGTGCCCCCATGCTTGAGACACGCTTGGACGTGACTTACATCCTCCACGTTGTATGTTGACCAACAATAGCACAACCCCTGCAACCAAGCTAAAGCAGGGCAGGCTGTTTCCTTACAGCCCAAAGGATGGGTTGCTTTTCACATCTCTAGCCATCTCCAGCTGGAACTTCAGGAAAAGGCATGGGTGCACGTGCACCCCATTTGGGAAAGAAATCCCTAATGCAGTCTGCTTTCTTGGAGCACAACTTTTGTAGGGGTGAGCAGATGGCACCCTGCTATGACCCAAACACAGAAATGATGGCATAGGTGTCCCTAAGAGTATCAAGGATGAAAATGAAAGAAAAACCCAAGTTGATGATATCACATGCTTAAACAAGCCAAAAATATCCTTCTGTATCCTCCTCTCTTTGGCAGGCCTCTTCCTCTTCAGCTGAATCCTGATGCCATCTGGTTGCAAGGAAAACCCCTTTATACTCCAAGCCTAACCTCTCGTGATATGAATCACCCACAGTCCTATTACACAGGTCCCACCTAGCAGATGTAGTCCCTGTCTCTGTCCCATCTAACAGATGCAGTCACTTCCTTTTCCTTTCCTACCGCTGAGGTACTCAGCCTTGTACAAACTACTCCACTGAAGCTTGTCTATTCCTTTGTGGTTAAAAATGGGCAAAAGAGGGTTTTGTGGATTTGAGACAGGGAGCCCAGCTTAATTTGATTTCATCTGCCAACTGGTATCTTCTACAGGTTAGGGAATACTTTGACTTGGCGCATGGAATTAAAATGGTCATCAGGGCAATTACAGAACAGAGAAGAAAATCATTGCAGGAAAAGGTCCTGAGATAGTTACAACTTCCATAGCTTGGTGATAAAGACGTGCCTTTTTTGCAAAATGGTCCCAGATTCAACTTTTATGGCACCAAAAAAAAAAATATGTGGAGCTAATCTGGAGCTAACTTGCATAGACTAACAACTTGACTCACTAGCTCTGCTATTCATACAACACACTTAACCAGATCAGCTATAAACCTACTGGTTCCTTGAACTCAAGGCATTGTGCAAATCCAGAACATGAGTTAAATCCAGTAAAGAGGTGAAGCATTTTGCATGAAATAATCACTGTAAATTTGCTTTCTGTATTCCTAACACCATGTTTCTAACCTCTGCACTTAGCTAAAACTCTTGAGTTGTCTTCAACAGATACTCCATGTAAAATCTGTTGGAATAATCAAGCCTCAAAGTTGCATCAGCACTGATTTAAATATAGGAAGGTCTGGCTATTTAGAAAAAAACAGGAAAAAAATCTCCTTACTAACCAAAAATAGACGAAAGCAATCCTGTTAATAAATCCTCTAAAATAGGGCTTCCTAACCTTTTTGTGCCATAGATCCCTTTGACAGTCTGGAGAAATCTACGGATCATGTCTCAGAAAAATGCATTTAAATGCATAAAATAAGAAACTAATTGTGCTCATACAGTTATCAAAACAACAAATAGGTTATATAGTAATATCTGTGTTTATTAATCCATTAAATCAACAAGACAATAAATTTTAGGGTACAGTAATTTTAGACAGTGAGTTTTATTGAAATTACCAAATATTTTTGGAGTCTAGAGACTATAAATTGTTGCCTATATACATTATTGAATGAAAAGCTATGTTCAGTTAGAAGTTAGTGATATTTTCCCCATCCAAGTACACAGCCCCCCTGAAATCTATCTACAGACCCCCAAGGGGTTTGTGGACCCCAAGTTAAGAACCCCTTCTCTAAAACACTGGATACTCCTGAGCTATGATAGAAACTGCTAAGCAATGGAGCTCATCCATCCAGATGCCATTGTGTCTCCACTTCCCATGACTATTGGACATCTCTGAGTATTATGACTTACAAACAAGCAATTGCACAATGCTTGCAGAGTGGATCAGCCCATGTCACAAGCCCACTGCTTGACTTCTCAGACTCTTACAGCTGCATCTGCTCCATTTTTTCCAAGGGAGGGAGGGCGGGCAATGGATTGGTGATATCTCCCTCCTGATGTTACAGGTCGCTGAGCCTATCCAAGACATTTAGTTGTCTGCAGCAAAAAAGGAGTTTCTTCAACTCAACTGATGGCTGAATCTTATTTTTAGTACTATGAAGAAAACTCTGTCCTCTTCTCCTATTTGATGGCAACAGGTTCACTTTAATGATACAGCACAGGCTGTATCCTTCAAGACCATATGGATGGTCCTACTTCACCTGAGCCCACTCCAGTTACCTCATTCTGCCTACAGTAATGGTAGGTCTGATTGTGACTGGCACCACCCAATGGTCATTTATGACACTAATGTATTCACCATCATTACAGCAAAAGTTTTCAACACTCACTCCAGTTTTGGTCAAGAATAGGAACCCAAGGAAACTGATTATAGCAGCAAGACTAAATTATACTATTGATACACACACATGAAACTATTATTTAAGGCAGCAACTACTTAGTCACAGCAGAAAACATTTTGCTTGGTCAACCAGGTTCCACTTCCTAGCCATATGTCACGCTGGGTTTAAATATCACACTAAGCCACAAAGTGGTTTGTTTGGTTTTAGTTTACGAGATCTAGGAATCCAGCACAGCGTGTAAAGTGCTGTTCGCGGTTTAGTATTATGTCAGAATTAGGTCATTGTGGCTTGTTCAGACCAAGCACAGTGTTTCTAACAAGGCAATATTTTAAAACATATTAGTTTTTCCCAATATTGTATCAAGTCTGTGGACCTTCAGATGCTACTGAACTACTATCTTAGCATGGTCAATGATGAGAGAAGTGGAAGTTGTTGTGATGGAATGTCTAATAAACCCTGGAAAAGTAGAAGAGGAAGCAAGACCATTGCAAGAGATACTTTGGCCCAAGGGAGTGGAGAAGCATAAGAAAGAAACTTGGAACAACTCCACCTTAATTATAGTAGGTATAAGTTGAATAGGACAACTGCTTTTGATAGGCTCTCATGTTTCTGCTACATTTCTCTCCTGGTAATAAATACCTTTCCAGAAATCCAAATGGTTCTTGTTTCCCATGTTTGCCACAGGGCTTGACTGCCGTAGTTCAACCATGGTTATCTATCTTTGCAAGGCTGTTTATCCTTTCATCCACACATAAAATCATAAGAATTACTCATATCAGACTCATCTTAGCCCAACATTTTATTTCTCAGTTAGACCAATATTTTGTTGCTCATTATGGCCAAACAGCTGCCTCTATGGTGCATGTAAACAGGAGACAGAGGCACATTGCTCCTCTGCTACTCTCCTCCTGAAACTGGTATTTGGAGCTATGCTGCTCACAACTTGGAGGTAACACTGGGTCTTCAAGACTCATAGCCCTTGATAGATTTGTCCTTCATGAATTTATCCAATCCCTTTTAAAGTCATCCAAGTTCATGGCCGTCACGTCTTCTGGTAATGAGGTCCACAAAGTAATTTTGTTTGTTCTAAATCTCGTTCCAATCAATGTCACTGAATGACCCCATAACATCCAACCACTTCCATCTAGGTCTTCCTCACCACTGTGCAAAATTATCCTTATGCAAAAGCTTTTCTGGCTTTTTTTAATTTGATCAGCTGTTTCCACAGCTTTCTTTGGAGCCTTAGGGGGACCAGAAAATTGCATTAAACAATAAATAATAATGCTCCACCCATTGAAGTGATGGACTCTACACTTTCCTCAACAACTGCATTCCAATGGTAGGGTTCCAATTATTGTAGAAAATTTAGGGTTAAAGAAAACAGGGATCCTTTTATCAAAAATATTTATATGTTACCTTTGTGCTGAGGGAAGGCTTACAAAGTATCCAACACAGAAATATTTAAAATAAAAATGAGGGAGTGGAGATTGTTGAAAGCTCAGAGGGCAGGAAACACTGCAAACATCCTTTCCCCATTCCCCTTTTTAATGTTATTTTTCCACTGCTTGTGAACATTCTTTTTTTATTGGGACAAACCAAACATCAACAAAACATTCCAGATAAAAAGGAACAAAGTACTTTTAAAAAAAGGAACAAGAATAAAAAGCAAACACAGGGGGAAAACACAGTTGTGAGTATATGGAAACATGCGAATACACATTTGTGGTCTTAAGGAGAAAGACAAAAAAAATTAAACATCTGCATTCAATATTTCTATCTGGAAAGACACTGGCACAGATGGAGCTGATCTACTAGAAGTACATTATTGCAAATACTAAAAGATTATTCTTTCCGTCCCTGAGATGATACTGCTGCAGCTGCTTTTAAAATCTAAACGATACCTAAAGATTTGCCTCTGGGAGTGTTCCTTAGCAGCCAGGACCATGCCCCTCCAGATGTTTTCTTCCCTTAAAGGGCAGGGCTTTCTCTCAGCCAGACAGGAGTTGTTTTTCTTTACAACAGCAACCACTAAAGGTAGCTTTGGGCTAAATTGAATTAAAAATATAAAATGGCCTCTCCCAGCTCCTTAGACAAGGAAGACACAACATCCGATGTCCTCCAGATGTTTTCGACTACACTTCCTCCAATCCTTTGACATAAACCATGCTGGGCTGGAGCCAATGGGGACTGTAGTCGAAAACAGCTGGAAAATACTAGATGACCTTAGACCAGTCTTCCTTACCCTGATGCATTAGGAGGTTCTCCTGTAGTGATGGAAATTTATTGAAATGTCTTTACATTGTAAAAATGAGAAGATAGAGAAGCCAGCCATGCTGGCTGGGGAATTCTGGGAGTTGAAGTCCACACATCTTCAAGTCGCCAAGGTTGAGGAACCCTGCTTTAAGATCAACCTTACAAGGCTGCCTTATTTGTTTGGCTTTGAGAACCTTAGCCACTAAGGATGCAAACTCCCCTGAAGTAGCCCCCAGTTTGCAGTCCGCACATCTTAAAGCTGCCCAGTTTGAAAAACACTGGCCTAGATTTAATAATATGTTAAAGAATCGAGCTAGTTCTATATTAATATGTGGATTTTTTTTCTTTAGTCTTAGTTCATTTTAATTACTATTATATTTTAAATTTCTTTTCTGGTTGTATTATCACTATACTATTATCTGTTTATTATACATATTTCATATATATATATATATATATATATATATATATATATATATATAAAAATAACAGGAATAATTGTATTAGTGGTTGGAAAAGAAAAATCTAAACTCCAGAGATAATACTTTTATAGGCCAACCAAAGTTATATTAGTTACAAACTTCCCAGAGCCTTGAAACTCTTCTTCATGATAGAATTTGGATTTATTTTATTGATTGATTGATTGATTGATTGATTGATTGATTGGATTTTTCCCCCACCCATCTCCCCCACAATAGGGGACTCTGGGGGACAGAGATTTAGTTAGGAACATTGCTTTGCTGAGTAATCTTCTAGTCCTCACACTCAGGACCCCGGGTGAGAGAGTGAAGAATTTTAGGAATGTAGAAATATGCAAAACATAAGCTCTTGAGTGCTCTGCTCTCATTGTTTCCCAATTCTCTGTCCAATAGCGTTGCCTCTCATTCTAGAAACGAAGCTAAATCCAGCAGCTCTTGCTGACAGCATTAAGCACGCTCGTTTATTGAGACTCCAGCAAATGTAGATTTCCTGTTGATTTGCTGACCTTCCAAGCTAAGGGAAACAAAAAACTCACACTCACCCACTATGCAGATGATGCACACTGCTACAGGAAGAACTTATCTTGTTTCAGCATGTCAAGGTAGGCGAGAAGGATAGAAACAGAATGGGGAGGGGGAGGGAATTAAAGAAAAAAGCTTTCTTCTTTCTGTACAGTCCTACTCGTACTAAATAACACTTTTTAAAATCAAGATTCACCTAAATGCAGAGGACTAGAAACTTGTTTCCACAACACTTTTCCTGTGATCCTCTCTTAGTTTATCTCAGTCTCTCTTTCACTGAGTTCAAAGGCTCCAAATTGCTGTTCAGTCTAATAGGCAATATAAGGTACAGTCATGGCCTCATATTACCAGTGCAACGCTGAGCAGTCTCGATGCTACCTAAACAGAGGGGGGGGGAAACCCCACACATCAGAAAGCCATGTGTGCATGGAAAACAGCTCCAAACACCTCACAGTAAGCCCTTTACATCACTTCTAGGTTCCAGGGAGAAAAATGACTACTTCATCGTTGCCATTGGTCATTTGTCAAGTACAACCCAGGAAAAAAGAAAGGAAAAATTCTGGTCTCCGAAAAATGCTGACCAGTCAAACTGTGAGCCAGCTCAGTCTGTGGTAGATAAATCCATGTAAGGGAGATACCTGAAATGAACTCTTACAGAGCCAGCTGTTGAGGGCACCAAGTGCAGAACTGGGACAAAAGGAGGTTGGTCACGAAGGAGCATAACAAGATTTTTAATACAGAGCAAGGTAGAGAGAATATCGCCTGGATTTATATATTCCAGTAACAACAGTGCAATTTATACATCGCTCCTTTCTCAGAGTCTCTGAGTAGCACATAGTCAACTGTTTGTTGCCAACAATTTCCATCAAGCCTTTCCTAGGAAGTGCCCACAGTGTGTGTGTGTGTGTGTGTGTGTGTGTAGGGTATGTTCTCCCTCTTCCTTATTCTCCAGATGTTAATTGCCTCTGAACATGCCGGTTCATTTAGCTATTGTGGCTAATCCTTGCCTCTTTAAGCCTGGAGCTGCCATCAAATCTTGGGGGCACTCTGCCAAGTATAAATACTTCCAGCAGAAGTCTACTCTGTTACTGGACACAACCCTACTTAACTTAGAAATAGTGGGGGAACCTGTGACCACCCGTGGAGGCTGCCGTTTGTATGGCCATGGGAACTGTAGTTTGGTAGCATCCTCAGGATTATGGGTTTCCCAGTCCTGTTCCTCCTGGGTCTCCCACCAGGCTCCCACCATCTTTCCTTCCGCAAAGACCCCAAACAGCTGAACGCTTTTGCTCCCCCATCTTCATGGCTGATGCTGCCACAACCACCTTGCTTTTTAAAGGTGACCCATGGTCCCCCCCCCCAATAAATGCTCACTCCTGCTTGAAAGCAACCTTCTTCATGGTTGTATCTAACACAAACCCTGCTGGAATTCTCCATACTCTCTTCAGAGCGCAGCATGTGGGGGCCGACATCAACTGGTTCCAGGCCCCTCGTTCCTCACAGCCCAAGGCGTTTTGCTAAGACCCAGGATGGAAATGGACCGGCGACTAAGGACAGTCAGAAGTTACGACCTGCCGATTAGGAAACCTTGCTTTCAAGTTAATCAGAAATGTCAGATACTTCACCCACGTCAGCTAGACTCTGAGTCACTGGGCAAATAACTCTTGGGTGAGTCCCCTGCTCTTGCATTCCAGGTCGGTGGCAGACCTTAATAATCAGCCCTGTCGAATCTTCCAACCCGTCTTTGCGCTCCAGCCCCTCCGGAACCTGGCCGCTTGGCTCACGGCACTGCGTGCTCCAAGTTATTGTTCTTGGATTTCCTCCTGGCATTCAAACTCAACTTAGGAAAACAATGCCAGGGGCCCCTGGGTGAGTCAGCCGCAAGAGGCACAACATTCCATGTTGGTGTGGCTCGGGACTCACGACTGCACCAACGGGGACCATTCGCAGGGCTCCTGGCAGCGCCACCAAACGGGAAAGCCATAAATGCAAGCACAAAAACACGGTGCTGGGCACGGTCGGTCTTTAGTTTGGCATGGTTGGGAGGTGTCCCGCTGGCTTGCCTGTGATGTCGCCAAACAAATCCATGCAATTTGGTATCTGGAGTAAAAGTCAGCATTCTGAAACACCCAGTTTTCCTGTTTTGCTTTGTTTCTTTGGAAAAAAACAAAAAAACTGGCTTCCAGCCTGCGCCATAATCCCTATACCCAAAGCAAGCTCTGAATTTTATCATTCCTTTCCTCTCCAGCCCTGGAACTATCAGCAGGTTTAAGAATAGCTGTGGACATTTTGAAGCCGAGTGCTACTAATATTGAAAGTCCTTGCTAGGCAGATAGACTATTCCTGCAAAGCTGTTATATAGAAATCCAAGCCTAAAAATTTGTCTGTTTTTCTCCTCTCCGGCTGATGGTACCTTTCTGTGTTAGGCTCCAAGTATCAGCACTGTGGAATCCTTGCTAACCTCCCAATTTCTTTTGTTTTCATTCTCATCAACCTTCTGTAAACCAGGTCTAATTATTCTATCTTGTTGTGGTCCACCAGGTTGCACGCAGGTCAAGGTTATGCTCAAATCCTACAAGCTAGGCTTCAGCAATACATGAACCGAGAGCTACCGGATGTACAAGCTGGGTTTCGAAGAGGCAGAGGAACTAGAGATCAAATCGCCAACATTCGCTGGATCATGGAGAAAGCACGAGAGTTCCAGAAAAATATCTACTTCTGCTTCATTGACTATGCAAAAGCCTTTGATTGTGTGGATCACAACAAACTGTGGCAAGTTCTTAAAGAGATGGGAGTACCAGACCACCTTACCTGTCTCCTGAGAAATCTGTATGCGGGCCAAGAAGCAACAGTTAGAACCGGTCACGGAACAACCGATTGGTTCAAAATAGGGAAAGGTGTACGACAAGGCTGAATACTGTCACCCTGCTTATTTAACCTATATGCAGAGTACATCATGAGAAATGCCAGGATGGAAGAATCACAAGCCGGAATTAAGATTGCAGGGAGAATCATCAACAACCTCAGATATGCAGACGATACCACCCTCATGGCAGAAAATGAAGAAGAACTAAAGAGCCTCTTGATGAGGGTGAAAGAGGAGAGTGCAAAAGCTGGCTTGAAACTCAACATTAAAAAAACTAAGATCATGGCATCTGGACCCATCAATTCCTGGCAAATAGAAGGGGTAGAAATGGAAGCAGTAACAGACTTCATTTATTTGGGCTCCAAGATCACCGCAGATGGAGACTGCAGCCATGAAATTAAAAGACGCTTGCTCCTTGGGAGGAAAGCTATGGCAAGCCTAGATAGCATATTAAAAAGCAGAGACGTCACCTTGCCGACAAAGATCCGCATAGTCAAAGCTATGGTTTTTCCAGTAGTAATGTATGGCTGTGAGAGCTGGACCATAAAGAAGGCTGAGCCCCGAAGAATTGATGCCTTTGAACTGTGGTGCTGGAGAAGACTCTTAAGAGTCCCCTGGACTGCTAGGAGGTCAAACCAGTCAATCCTAAAGGAAATCAACCCTGATTGCTCATTGGAAGGATCGATAATGAAGCTCAAGCTCAGATATTTTGGTCACCTAATGCGAAGAGAGATCTCTTTGGAGAAGACCCTGATGCTGGGAAAGATTGAAGGCAAAAGGAGAAGAGGACGGCAGAGGATGAGATGGTTAGATAGCATCACTGAAGCAATGAGCATGAAACTGAGCAAACTCAGGGAGGCAGTGAAGGACAGGAAGGCCTGGCGCAATATGGTTCATGGGGTCACGAAGAGTCGGACATGACTTAACGACTAAACAACAACAACATGTGTTAATTCCCCCCCTCGGTCGAAACATGCAGTCGAGCTGAGCAACAAACTGGATTGAAGCATTTCAGAGCGCGGGCAAGGAGTTGCGCACAAGAATGTGACGGATGAACCTAAAAGGCCTGCTGGATCACCCTAAATGGCCATCTAATTCGGAATTCTGTGTTGCCGAACGGGAAGTCTCATGTATTCAATTCGCACAGTTCACACATGTGGTCAGGAGAGGGACTGCCCCATCTTTTTCTATGCTCATTCTCCAGAAACTGGTATTGAAGGAATGCTGTCTGCAATTCCAGGGGCAATAAGCAGCCATCAAGTTTACTTACCATCGATAGCCCAGACCTCTACAAATTTGTCCAATCACCTTTAAAAGCCCTCTTATACCGGCATCTATCACACCACAAACAATGGCAACCAATTCCATTGTTTAATTTAGCACCGTGTGAAGGTGTCTTTCTTAAATCAGTCCTCAATCTCTTTGCTCTTCATTCTGACTGCTGGCCTCAAGTTCTAGCATTATGAGAAGCAAAAAAAGGGAAAAAAAGTTTATTTTTCCACTTTCTCCCATGATTTTACATACCTCTGTCATGTCTTCTCTTAATTGCCTTCAGTCTAAGCTTAAAGGCCCCCATTGTGGTCATCTTTCTCCATAAAAGAACTGCTCCAACCCTCTTATCATTTCGGTTGCTCTTTTCTGCAACTTCTCTAGCTATGTGTCCTCTACTGGGGAGGAGGGGTCTGCAGTGGCTAACCCTTAGATGCCTGGTCTAAATTTGCAACCCTGGAAAATCTTCATAGGAACATTTTTTTTTCTTTTTTAAGTGGCAAAGGTCTCCCCCAGAGCTGAATATTAAGGATTCTCAAACTAGAGTCCTGGGTGAGTTTCTAGGATCTCAAAACCAAACCTTTCCCACCTCTTTAATTGCCTTTGACCACATCACTATCTCTTGGCTCTTTTTTTTTCTTTTTTCTTTCTTTTTTTGAGGACAAAAACAATGACATCACCTACCTAAGAACACCTGAGCTCCTAGAAGGACAGGCAGGATAAAAAATGGCCACAAGACCAGCAGTGGAAAGGGTGGGGTGGAGGACCTCCAATGAACCCTGCACGGGATTCCCTGTGGGAGACTTACTCACTTAAAAACCATGATTTACTTTATTGCATGCAGTGGTTCCTTCCCCTTCACTGGAGGTTTTCAAACAAAGGCTGGACAGTCATCTATCAGGGATCAATCCTGCTATGGGCAGGGGCTTGGTCTTGACGACCTCTTGAGGTCTCTTCCAATTCTATGATTCGGGGCTATAAATGCTGAGTAACCAGAAGCCAGCTAGCAAGGCACTCGTCTTAATGGCTTTCCTAAAGGGGAGCAGAGTGGGGGCCTGTCATATATCCAGGGGGGAGGGGGGATCATTCCAGAGCACAGAGGCAGCCACCAAAGAGGCACACTTCCTAGGTCCCACAAGGTGGAAAGAACGGGCATGAATTTAAGCAGCCAAGAAGTTGGGACACAGCCAGGGGAAAGAGTGAATTTTTAACCCTGTTGTATGAATAGAGGAAAATAGAGCTCCCAGAACAAATTGGAGGAGCTACATCAGTGTTTTGCAAACTTGGCAACTTTAAGATGTGTGGCTGGAGAATTCTGGGAGTTGCAGTCCACACATCTCCAGTTGCCAAGTTTGAAAAACGCTGGGCTGGATTATGGTTGATCTTGCCAAGGGTCCAGGAAACAGCACTCACAGTGGGCAGAGAGGACAGGTTCTCCGCAGTGAGGTTACGCCTGATGTTGAGTCATTCCAGAAGAAAGCATCTTGTCTTTAGCAGGGACAGGAACTGCCTGGTTTCTGACTTAAGGCAGGACTTGTCTACAAAACCAATTGTTTTCCCTCAACTGAGGCAAGGTGATTCTTTAGTGAAACAGGTGGGGCTGGGCTAAGCTGTGTTCCAGATCCTCAATTTGCCTATGATTTCCCTATGGACAAACCCTTTTATACTTCCTTTTTTCCTATGTTCCAATTTCCTTCTCAGATCCCATCTGAAGGCATTAGGAACGGCTCCAGAGGCAGAATCCTGGGGAAAAGGAAATTCAGCGCAGCTCCTTTCTTCTCAAAATGGTTTTTCTGCTTAGAACTTTCCCCTGGCTGTGTTGGAAAGAGAACTGAGCCAGTGAACTCATCAAGGGACACTCAGCTCTATCTTTTCCAGTCCATCAGCAACTATTCCACTAGGTCATCATTCAACACCATCAAGGTGGGACATCCGTTTCATCCTCATCTCCAGATCTGCTCAGTTACCTCTCCTCCTCCGTTCTTCTTTTCCTTTTATATCATGCCTCTTGGATTTCAGACTCATTATCTCAAACAGACTTTGATGGTATATGACATTAGAACAGCCATTCCCAAAATGATGGCATTCTTCAACAACTGTGTTAAAACCACACCGAGTCTCTTGGATTCTGTTATACTAGCCCAGTTCACAGATAGCCCTTTATCCCGGTCTGACTGTAGAATTCTATGAATAGCTACTCAAAAGTAAGACCCATTCAGTTAAATGGAGTTTCCTCCCTGGAATGTGCAGCATTACTGCCTTAATGAAGGTTCTTGGTAGACCAAAAACTTTTGACTTTGCTACATAGGATTCTCACCAATTTATTTATAACTACTACCGAAGCTATTTTATTTCAATGTCTCCTGACCGGTAAAACAATCCCAACCATTTTCACCACATGTTTGTCTTCTTCCTCTTACCAACACTATATGAATTTCTAAAATCTGTTATTGGAATCAGGGAACTGGAAGTTTACGACAGGGGTGCAAAAGGGACATTTTAGCCTATCCATGTGTCATCTGTAGCCTTCTCCAAGTGGGTTTTGGACTTGGAGGTGTTCACGGAATGTTTCCAGGGCAAAAACAGGTATTATGGTATTAATGTCTTTGCTTAAAACCCCCGAATGCTTTTTTCAGAGAATGAGCATGCACCAGTATCATGTAGCAGTCAAGATATTGGATTAGAAGAGGGGGGAGCTGGCTCCAGTCCCCCCTCAGCTACAGAAGCTCTCTGGTTGACTTTGGGCCAGTCCCTCCCTCTCAGCCCAACCTACCTCACAAGATTGCAGTTGTGGGGGGGGGGGGGGAATTGGAGGAAGGCAGGCTATGTAGCTGCCTTGAACTCTTGAATGAAAATATTAACCTGGCAAATAAATAAATAAATAAATAAAGAGCACCCCAAACATTGAGTCCTGGCCATGCCATCTTCTGAAATGCAATTGTTGACATATTGCATAATGCCTCAGACAGACTTCAAGCCAATGGCTTAAGATATTATCAAATTGGTTTGCCTTAAATTATTTTTTTAAACATACTGTTCCTTCAACAAGACCAATCTCCACATCCCCCCACGCTCCTGAAAATCACAAATCCTTACAATTCCATTACTGTTTGGGGTGCATTCCTAAATGCATTCACACTTCAGAAGCTTCAAGTGATGTCTTGTATGTGTGGGATCACCATCTTACGCATCTTGCATAACCTTAAATGCACTATTTCTCAATGGAACCACATCCATGATTTGGAGTCAAGAAGTGATGAGACTTGAACAAATGTATGAATCAACCCTTAATTATGAACAATCCAGGACGTTGTTGTTAAATCAAGATACGAGTGGGTAGAAGCCATTATTCTATTCTTTGATGGATGAATACTGTGATACCGCCTTACAGTAGGCCTTACCCAATTACAACACCCTCAGTGCACTCTTATATGGGGAACAGACATGGCCAAAGATGCCACGTGCTCACAATTTGTATGGAGTGTTCTATCTATTTTAAGAAAGTGCCCACAAGTAAAACCGTCTCTGAAAAAATATTTATCTTGACCTTTCGGTTGCACAAAATCTGCCTCAACATTCTCTCTACTTCCAGGGCTTAGGCTGTGGCCGTTGTGGCTTGTGTATTCAAAATGGCACCACCCAAGCATAAAAGAGAAGTAGGAGCAGGTATATGGGAGCCGGAAGTTCTGCAGAAAAGCCTACAGGCCAGGTTCACACCCCATTAAATCATTATATTGTTAGCATAGTTTGGGTGTAGAGTCTTTATAGAGGCACAGTCTTTATAGGCACACACAGACCCAAAGACACACACATATATAGAGCCAGCGTGGTGCAACAGTTAAGCTACAGTATTGCACTAGGAATGGTGAGTCCCAAGTTCTCTCACTCTCTCTCTCTCTCTCACGCGCGCACACAGACGCACACACACACAAGCTTCCTGGATGACTTTGAGCCAATCCTTCTCTCTCAACCAAAGAGCCAATATGGGGTGGTGGTGAAGGTGTTTAATTTGGGAACAAGGAGCCCCAGATTTGAGTCCCTCATCAGCCACAGAAGCTCCCTAGATGATTTGCTGCCAGGCACTGTCTCTCAGCCCCACCTACATCACAGGGTGGTTATCATGGAGAAAAATAGGAGGGGGCAGCGCCTATGTTTTCTGCCTTGAGCTGAACGAAAGCCCAGATATAAATCTGGTCAATCAGTCCATCCAACATCCTTTCTTCGATGTTGTTCCTTCCAGCCCTTGAATGAAGCTCGCCTGTGGAAATGGTCACGCTTTCAATTTAGCAGCATTTCGTGTCAAAGATTTCTCAGAAGCCTCCTGTCAGCAGAGACTCTCATCATCACCAATGCAAAGCGCATCAGCCGCAAACTGCAATTAAACCTAAATGCAAAACAGAACTGCAGCAGATAGATTCCGCATGGAGTGTAAAATTCGCAGTCAGCAGTTCAGGCTCAGAGCTAAATTGCCTGATGAATATTCATGTTTTAGGAGCTGGAATGAGATCACAGGAGGATGGGGCAGGGGGAAGGAGGCCTCTCTTTTGAGGGGACTCTATAAAGGAGTGACTAAATGCAAAATATGTATTCCAGTTACTAGACACCTACCTTCCGTCGATTCAGGAAGAGATGTCCTATCAGTGTTTCTCAGCCTTGGCAACTTGAAGATGGGTGGACTTCAACTCCCAGAATTCCCCAGCCAGCCACATTTATCAAATCCCCAGGTAAGCTTCACCCCACCTGCATTTTGCAAATAGTCCATCAATGGTTTCCATTCTTTAAGGGAGTAATTGTTTGAGTTTTCTTTTAATAAGTACTCACTGGGGGACTCTAGATCAGTGTTTCTCAGCCTTGGCAGCTTGAAGATGAGTGGACTTCAACTCCCAGAATTCCCCAGCCAGCATAGCTGGCTGGGGAATTCTGGGAGTTGAAGTCCACCCATCTTCAAGTTGCCAAGGTTGAGAAACACTGGGTTAAACAATGTTTCAGTAGAACTGTGTGATTTGAGCTACCCTTTTAAGTATCAATTCCTTTAAGACTTCCAATATGATAATAATGATTCCCAAGCTTTCTCTCTCTCTCTTTCTCTCTTTTTTTCTTAATACAGGGAGGTTACTTAAAAATGGCTGAGATCTCAAAAATCCTCTTTGTCAAGCACACACATCTCATATCTTAATCTCCTTTCGTTCTTTTCTTAGTAGGGTTTTGGTTTTTCATAATGTTGAGAAGCAAAATTAAATTTAAATGAATACCAAAAGTAATAAAGCCCATCAGGAACACACAGACAAGAGCAAATGATTAAAAAAAAACAAATTTGGGGGGATCTGTATCTATAGCTATACATACACACATACACATTTGTGATTCTAAGGAATTACACGCAACGTAATCATCATTGTCAAATACTTCTGTCCAAAAACACATGCACTGAATAAACAATTAGGGATGCCTTTTTAAAATATAGGTAAAAAGATGTTTTCCTCCCTCCCTCCCTGCCTCCCCTGTTAATTTTTCCCCTATTTTCTACACTTTTAAAAATCACTGAGCCAAAAAAAAACGTACTTCAGGTTTGTGATGTTTTCCACAACAAATCTGGCAGCGAAAAACAAATGAGCAAAAAAATCCTTCAGTTGGGGGAAACGGCCAATAAAACCACAATAGAATTAACTACTGAAAGTAGCTGAGTAATTTTTCCAGCCAGCCCCCCCAATTTCCACTGAGCTCATATCGACAAGAGGTAACCAATTCAACCCCGTCTAGAAACGCTTCTGGATCTACGTGTTAGGACAATCGGAGGATTCAAAAGGGTGAAGGGGATGCAGAGGGCCCGTGGTCACACAGCTCACTCCCGTCGGCAACTCCTTGGAGAAACCACGCTTTTCCTGGGCTTGTGAAGCCCAGCGGGTGTGACAGGCATGCCCACGCATGCTTCCAATCACCTTTCCGCGTCTGAATCCAGATTGCTGCACAGCCCTACCGATCGGGAGCCAGTCTCTCAGTTTAAGGAGACGTGATCAGCCCCAGTGTGTACCCGAGTTACACTGTGGTGTAGAGTTGCTGGACCAGAAATGGCGAGATCCAGGCTCTAGTCCCCCCACAGCCATGAAAGATCACTGGGGGACTCTATAATATTTTATTGAGATTTTAAAGATACATATTTAAAAGTTAGAAATGAAGAAGAAAATTTGAAATACAAAATATAAAGAAAAGGAAAAGAAAAAGTGAAATAAAGGAAAAGGAGAAAAGATATGAAAAACAGGTAACTTCCAATCTATCTCTGGTCTTAGAAATAATAAGACTATCATAAGTGCTAGTTTTTAATACATTAAATAGGAATAATTCTTTGTCTAAATATATCCCATTACATTTATCAAATCCCCAGGTAAGCTTCACCCCACCTGCATTTTGCAAATAGTCCATCAATGGTTTCCATTCTTTAAGGGAGTAATGTTTGAGTTTTCTTTTAATAAGTACTCACTGGGGGACTCTAGATCAGTGTTTCTCAGCCTTGGCAGCTTGAAGATGAGTGGACTTCAACTCCCAGAATTCCCCAGCCAGCATAGCTGGCTGGGGAATTCTGGGAGTTGAAGTCCACCCATCTTCAAGTTGCCAAGGCTGAGAAACACTGCTCTAGGTTAATCCCTTGCTCTTATCCCAACCTACCTCGCAGGGTTCTTTTAGTGGGGAGAAAGAGGAGGTTTCTAGGAACTCTGAGGTTATGAACAAAAAGGCTATACGCCAAACAAACAAACAAAGAACTAAATATTTTCTATTCGTTGTTTTCCAGGCACCATCCAAAGGCAGCCTAAATGCCCAAACCTTGCCCGGAAGTCCCCAGGAGAGCATGAGGCCACTTTGGTGGCCTCTCGATTCCAGGATGAAAAACCACCGACCGCAACCCTTGCATTCTCAGCTGCCCCGCCAAATGCACGGAATGCGTTAGCAATCTGCAGCGGAATTCTTTCTCCCCCCCCTCCCCGGGAGGGAACGGGGAGGCGGAGGGGGAAGGCCTATCCAAATTATTTAGGGCACCCATGAAGGAAATGAAGGATGACTTGGTTTCTGCTCTCCTTTTGGTACCTTTCACAGAGGTGCCGCATGTAAGGACAAGTTCGCAGAGGCATTTCAACAGATTCCTCCCCCCCCGCCACTTCCATGGCCGCTTTGCACACTCCTATGGGAAAGGGGGCGGGCCCCCTAGACATCAGCAACTCAAAAGTTCTGCATTGGAATCAGGTGACTGGCTATCATTCCAATGTCTGCAGTCACCCTGCCAAGGAAGCATGTCTCTCTCCTTTCCCCCTCCCTCTCTCACACACACACCCTTCTCAAACCACAGAAGCAAACCAGCACTGGCATTCCTTGGTTTTTTTTGTAAGGGCAGGACATATTCGAAGCAGCTCATCCCACCGACGGATTACAAAGTAAAAGGAAAGAGCGGGGCAGACGCTCCCCAAGCCTGCAGCAGTGCTGCAGCACAAACGAGGAGGAAAAAAACCCTCGTCACGCTAAAGTACAGTCCCTTAAGGCAGTATAAACTCCAGTAGGCTGTAAAAACAACAAGCAAGCCGCAGCCCCCAGGTCAAGCCAAAGATCCTGCTTATCCCTCGTTGGCACTCGCTGGGACGTTCTGCCTTCCCTGGCATCTGCAGAAGGGTGCAGACTGGCTTTGCTGAGCCTGGTGCTTTCCAGATGTGCTGAGTCAACAGCTCTCCAACGTTCCTATCTGCCCAGCTAGGAATTTGGGGCATTTAATCCCAGCACATCTGGAAGGCTTCAGATCGTGGAAAACACGTGGGATGGGCACAGCGTTTGGGCAGAGCCCAGAATCAAGCTAAATCATCACGCAGCTATTAAAGGTGACACGGGACCAAAAATGGGGGCTTGTATAGTTACTGAGGTGCTGGGAGGAAGGACGGAGGAGTTTACGTGAAAGATCTCCGCAGGAAAGTGACTAAAATAAAATCTGGCTCGTGGCAAAATCTGATCGGTTTCAAACCCAGCCTTTATCCATTACAGATTATGAAAACAGATTATTAAAACTAAATGGGGCTTCTGCAAACTGCACTCTTTGGTTCATACATCATGACAAATCGTCATTCAGCAAAAGAGAAGCGAAATGCTTCAACGCAAGCAAAGTCCTCTGTCTGGAAAAAGACCAAGCGCATGAGTTCGAAAGGAAACAAGTAGGGATAAAATGAGGTGACCTATCTCACAGGTTTGCTGTGAAAATGGATGCCGTCAACAATTTCTCGTGAACTAGGGCACCCTGCTGGCACTAGCCGAATGGAGGCTCAGCTGAATTTGGGTCACGTTTGCAGCAGAAGGAATTGAGAAGGTAACAAAATGGTCTGCGTCGCTGTCGATTCAAAGTGACATTTCAAACGGCAAATAGTTAAGGGAGAGATGCAGCACTTCATACCAATTTACACCAATGGGCTCCACCCAGCTCACAGCTGCAATCACTCTCCAGAATTTTGAAGAGATGTTGCTTTTCAGCCCTGCCTGGTTATAACAGGAAGTTCACCTGGGACTTTTTGAATGCCAAGCAAGTGGTACGCTCTGGCATCCTGGCGCTCTTCAGTCTTTGCAGTCTTTATGGAAAGCTGCCACCAAGCAGAATCCATGGGACAAGAGAAGATGTGCAAATAATCTGAGTTGGTACAATGCATCTTCCTATGAGACTATGAAGGGTCCAGAGCAATTCCTTTCCACTGAAGGATAGAAAAATGGTCCACCTCTGGTGCTTCCTCCTTCCTTGTTCTTCCATTGCCTTGACCAATTTACACCAATGGGCTCCACCCATTTTCCTTTTTTTATTGGCACACTATAAAGGCTCAAAAACTTCAGATCTAATGGAAGAAAACTCAAAGACCCAAGATGGTAGTTCAGCCACTGTCCAAGAGTTTATTTTCTTTGAAGACTAACCAACCCAACTATGAAAACAGTCATGGGAGATGGCCAATGCTTGCAATTCAAAAGCCCCTGATGTGGATGATATACTTCCGAAATTATAGCAGTAGCTGGATGGTCTATGCCTAGGTCATTTCTGGACTCTACTTGTAATGCTTGCAGGAATTTTCATCTGTTCCAATCTTGACAATTTTCTCCACTGCTATATGTGGTGGACAGTTATTCCCAAAGAATCAAAGTTCTCTGCAAGATAGTTAAATAGATCATTTTGCCTGTTTGCTTCTAATGAAAAGGCAAAAAACTTCCTAAGTCCATCTAAAACCTGGGTGAAGCTCCAAGTGGGTAATTGCAATTCAACTTTAAAGAGATTAAACTGTGTGTCAGATTACAGCCTAAACCTGAAATAGCCTATTAAAAACAACTGAGATATATTAAACAAGAGAGTGTATTGACTCACATTCACCATCCAGCTCTCAAGAAACAGCACAAAGAGCTTGCTCTATACGTCATGATGCAACATGGACAGCATTCAGGTACGTGCTGAACAGAGGAGCCACCCACTGCACTGCCTACGAGTCAGGAAAATGGTCTGGGTTGTACAGAGTTGGCCTCTGAAAGCCAAAGGTGCAACAATACACTGATTTCAAAAAAGAGACAGGGTAGACCAGTGTCTCTCAACCTTGGCAACTTTAAGACGTGTAGACTTCAACTTCCAGAATTCCCCAGCCAGCCATGCTGGCTGGGGAATTCTGGGAGTTGAAGTCCACACGCCTTAAAGTTGCCAAGGTTGAGAAACACTGGGGTAGACTAATAACTACAGTGTTTGACTTGGGCTGAGAAAGTCACAGCTCAAATAACCCATCGGCCAATAACTTTGGGAAATTTAGTTTCACAGCCTAATGAACTTCAATAGGTTATTGGCAGGATGACCCTAGAGAAGAGGGACTAGGAACATCGTTTAAGAATTCACTACTGAAAAATGAGGAAGGGAAGAACATAATAAAAGTCCCATAATTTAATTTAGCTAAGCTGCTTCTTGTCTAGCAAATATTCCAGATGAGGCAGATGTATAGACAAGCAGCTGGTGTACTAAAGAGTAATAACTGGTACAACTAAAATCTGCGTTGTCTTTCACACCACCAGAGCAATGCTTTTTTTTTTTCCAAGAAAAGTCAATCATGAGAGAAGCGTATGAACCTTCAGAAGATTTAATATATCTATTACACTAAAAATAGATAAAATACAGATAAAAATCACCCAACCCACCGGTTTTAAAATCAGGAGAGAGTGGAGAATCCTGCCTTGCCCTCTCCAGTGATGTCCTAGTTACACTTGGAGGGGACATGTGCCTTACAATGAATAAGAGTATGGGCTGGTTTGCACACCATGCTAGACGACATTGAAATGGGATTGAGGACTTTGTGGTTCCACGCACTGTGAGAAACCCAGTCATTGCCTTACCACGTTGTATGGCTTAGGTCATCACATAAAGCCACCCTATGATTTATTGGAGAGGCATCATGTGATGTAAAACTGCCCCTGCCTTTTTTAAATCCAGATTTGGGTTCAGTGTGCTTCATGATCCCAGCCTGATGTTAATCTAGCCCAGTGCTATTATCTCCTCCGCAGGTTTTGGCCCCTTCTCTGCACTAACCCTACAGACAGGGGTCTTTCTCATCACCTGCTATTTGATCTTCTTGGGCAGAAATCCCAGAGAGGGAACTTGGCACCCTCAGCAGATAAAGAATGAGATCCAGCAAATAAGTGCTAAGAATCAACATCTGGGCAGAGTGTTCATCTTATGAACAATGCCCACCCACCTCTATAGCCTTTGAACAAGCCGACCCACCCAACATCAACTTGATGCAGAGCTGTTTGGATCATGCTAAGGGGAGAAAGCACCCAATCTAGACACTTCCATTCCTGCACCAACAAAACACAAATTCATCTGGGATGACTTCCATCTAGAACAATTAAGCATTCTTCTTCCACACTGAATGAGATTTTATGTTCTAAACAATTATTGTCTTTGGCCTGAACATAAGAATGAGCTAATAAGTACATTACTGAAAAGCTGGACTCATGAGAAGCAACCATATGTGAACACACTACATTCAAGAAGTTCCTTAATAGCACTACTGAAAATTACAAGGAAAGAAGGGTGTCAAAGGATCTGGCTTGAATTAATACTTAAGCAAACAACCGTGATTTATGATATATATGTCCTTTTTTCTTATGACGACATACAATAACATTAATTGCCACTGGAGTTGAAGGAGGGAAAACCCCTTCTTATTCATGTGCAAGGGACTGAAAGCCTACCATTTTCTTAAGCCGTTGAATGCTACTTCGTTGACTTTTGTGTTCTCTGATTATCATGGATACTTTTACTGTACCTTTTCAGTCCCCAGAGCTGAGAAGGAAGCGGGTGGCATATATTTATTCTAAATAAATAAGAAGGCATCTATCTAATCAAGTGTCCTATTTCACTGATGGAAAGCCAGGACATGAGTGAAGCGCATCCTCTCACAAGTGCTCCTCAGTGACTGCAACACAGAAGCCCACTGTCACCATCAGGAGATAACTCATCCCCTTATCTTCTATAAATGCATCTTCTTTCCTTCTAAAACCTTCTGGGTTGGTAATCATCCCTATATCATGTGGTGATATATAGCTAACTAGGTCCTCGGAAGGAGGTCTTCCATTTGTTTATCCTATATCTTCCATTACTGAGATTTATTAGATGATACCTATCATAACACCAAGAAACTATTGTTTGTTTGTTTGTTTGTTTATTCTGCTTAGGCGACACAAAGCCCGGTGCAATCCTCACACAGATGGAAGTGGATACTGGGGTAAGATGGTGCCGTCTGAGGAATAATGGACCTCCACATGGAGGAGCCCAGCTTAGGAGCTGCACCACATAACATCTCAATTATGGGCCAATTTACGAATGGCAAACTATGTATGACAAACTATGTTTGTATGACAAACTATGGAAACAAGCTCTAGAGAAAGCAAATGTGAATACAATACAGAGAATGTGAAACAAGGGGTATTGCATGTCACCTAACTGTGCGTAAGCCTCAGTCACCTGATCCATCAACCGTTTTTGAAAGAAATCATGGTTTGCTACAGTTCATCCAGTTGGAATAATATACAGCTCTATTCCCTAAAGCCCATCCTCAGGTTTGGGCTCTTTTTTTTGACTGCACAGTTACAACAAGAAGGATGACAATCTGAAGCACATAACACTTAAGTTGGAAGCACTTATCAAATCAAAGAAGACCAAGTTGACCAAGTTAAAATACAAGTCTGATGAAACCAATCTAAAGTACCCAGCAACTGGGCAAGCAACCTAGTCCCAGACAGATGTTCTGGACTTCAACCCCCATAAGCTCCAGTTTGCATGGCCAAGGGCAAGAGATGGTGAGAGCTGTAGTCCAAAATATCTGAAGAGCACCAGGTCTTAAGAAATGGCTAAAGCTCCATATGAATCCTTAGGCACATAATTAAGTATTGTCAAAATGCCTACTTTTTACAAGTTGAACTAGCCTCTTTTTAAAACTTCTGTTACATAGCTGGGATAGGGTGGCCCATGGAAGCATTATCACCCACTTTTTCCCATGGGTGGTGGACAGCACCCCCTTCCTAGGGCAGATGACAGCTGAGTCTCGGGGGTTGTGGGCATGTGGTGGGGGGAACAAAACAAACAGACATGCCTGGAAGCTAGAGAGATTGTGGACACCGGCATTTCCCTATTCCTGGTCAAGAGGCTTGCAACTGGTTGGACAGGTCCACATCCCCCTTTTGGGATTCAGGGACTGCAGGCACACAAACATCCTGGCCGGCAGCTACTGAAATAGCTTTTCCCAGCTGTAACCTCAGTGGGCAGAATGCTGGCTTTACATGCAGATGATTCCAGGTTCATTTCCTGACATCAAGAACTTAAAAAAAAAAAGACTTAAGACTTTGGAACTTTCCCCCCATGGATGGTCTTCAAGTTCCAGAATTGGAATCAGCTGGCTGGAGACATCTTTATGTCTGGCAGTCTCTGGAAAAGACTGGTCAATCAGAACAGATTAGATTAGGTTAGATTAGGGTTCCCATATCTGGGCTGCAAAACTCCAGATGGCCAGGACATGGTTGGAAAGAAATACAGAACATTCTCACATCTAGTGGTTATTTGGGATTCTGCAGCCCAGATAATGTTGCTCTAGGTTAAATTAAGAGGCTACACTGAACATTATGTTAGGCACAGCAGTAATTTCCTGCCTGAATTCAATATCTATTTTTTTAAAAACTGCCAAAATAGCACAAGATGTCAACCAGATCTCAAATTAAACTGTTAAAAACTTCAAAGATCTCATGAGATTTGGATAGGTCAGGATTAACTCTTGGGGGTCTGATGGGTGCTACGTTTCCAATCTGATGCAATCATCATCATAAATCATCCCAAATTTATTCAATCAATGGCAAAGATCAAGCCTTGTATCGGATGTGATAGTTTGAGGTTTGTTTCTTGGATTATGTTCCTTTTAGACAATGTTCATACAACCACTTTAATTAACCTGGTTTATGGGTTTGTACAATACACTGCACCATAAACTCACTAAATAGTCTGGGTTCACACAACACACAAAGCCACAAAAAAAGTTAACCAAGGTTAAAACTAGTGCAGCTACTAAGTTTGTAAGCGACTTGGTTAATTAAGTATGTGGTGCGGATGTAAACATGAAATTGCTTTTCTATGATGCTGTTTTTGTTCATGATCCGAATGTGGTTCCTATTATATGTATGTATTATTTGTTTCTGAAGCTTTTGTGCTCTTTTGACACGCTAACAATTCTCTCATTCCTTCTCAACTTTCAAGGATGCCTGATGTTGTAAATTATTGGATTTAATGCATTCTTTTAAAATTACAGAGCCTCCTCTCTCCCTCCTGCCCCCCCCCCATGCTTTTCTGGTTTTCAAAAGGCATCTTGCTTACCACTGGAGGAACTATTCTAGCACTTCACTGGTATTTCATCCTTTCTGCTTAGCAAATGACTGAATGCTGTACTGCGAGCATCACCATCAGAGAGGTGGGCCCCGGTAATCTTTGTAGAGCTACACAATCATCTTCATCATCATCATCTGGAGCTCAACAGCCCTGTAGCTATTTTATCTTTGCTCTTTGATACCTTTTGCTATCTTATCCAACAAGATGAGGCTCATCCACGCTATCCATGCTAAAAGTTAATTATAACAGCGGAGGATGAGATTGTTCAAGATGCTAAAATGCTGAACAAGTTACCAGTTAAGAGTGCAAACATTAATAGACTTATTACGTAGTATGACTGTTCATCCCTTAGGACATGGTGAAAGGGCCAACACAGCCAATGAGGGAAACAAAACTCTAAGGAAGATTAAAGATATTTCATTATTCAGTGCCTGAACTGGAGCTCCTGAAGTCCCTCAATTCTAATCATGATCACAAAACAATTGTTCCTCTAACTATCATTGTTCACGGTAAGGCCAAAGGGATGGCCAAAGCTTACTGTTAAAACATCTCCTTCAAGCAGAATGCCCTGACACCTTCAGGCAGAGCTCGAAAGACTTCAGCCTAAAAACCTGGCATTTTCAGAACTATTGGTCTAGAAGAGCTGTTTCCTATGTTCCTATAAATTTGGGATGAAGTCAAAGCTCAGTAGCAGAGGACATCTGCTGCATGGGGAAGGTCTCAACTTCAACTCTGCTCCCCCTATATCTCCAAGTGAGACTATGAAAGATCTCTGGGCAGCCATTGCCAGTCCAGGCAGACAGGTTAATCAGACTGGAGATCTCACTGGTTATAAGGTCCCAAGTGAAATTCCTGGCACCTCCAGTGAAACAAATTTCAAACAGAAAAGGTGGAAAGATTTACTGACTCAAGGGAGGAGAGCCTTCTGCAATCCGACACCTCCTAGGGATTATTACTCCGATATTTCTCAAGCACTGTCCATTATGGCTTGGAAGTTGTCAATCTAACCAATCTGGAAGGCAGAGGAAGATGGGCCAATATTTAATTGCTCAGTGTTAAAACAGCTAATAAAAAATAAGGTGTTGCAGAGTTGTATAATGTCATATGACCTGGTAATATTGTAATATAATTTTATACATTTACAAAATGTATAAAATTATAATATATAGGTATGTTCTATCATTTTAATTACATACAAGATTATAATTAAATTGTATAATATAGTATGTTACATGCTACTTTTCATAAAAGCAAAGACAAAATAAAGCCACGTTTCACCTTAGCAAACGCAGCCACTGAGTTGAATAACACCAATTCCCAGATAAAGAAATGCATCCAATTTCCGGGGAGTAAAATCCATTCAATTCAATGAGACTTAGAAGGAAGTTTCATTTAGGAGCATGCTGTTAAATATCTTTAAAAAAAAAAAAACCCAACTCTGCTTCTTTATAATATTTCAACAGTTGCCAAAAAAAAAAAAAGTTGTTTTAAAGGGACCTCTGGTCTACAACATCTGGCTTGAATAGTTTGTTGATACAGTTTTATGCTACCAAGACAAGGTACTAACACAGATGTGTTACCATTTTTCCTGCTGCTTCTCTAGATCATCCTCCCACAGATTAGGTTTTATCTCACCATTTTATGCTGCTGAGACTCTGGGGCTGAAATGTTAATGTTATTAAGCGACATCATGAATCCACCCTAGATTTTTAATGAAAGGAGGAAATTAATCTCATCCATGTAAATCCTATTCACAGCTACCCTTAAATACTTAAGCCCTACTGGGATCAGTGAGACTAATTCCCAGGTAAACAAGTAAAGGATTGCAACATTTATGGAACAGAGTGATTTGCATTATAGTGAATCTGCTCCCAAAAATATTTTGGGCTCAACCTCCCTCCCTCCATTTTTTTGGGTGGGAGGGCCAAGCCCACTTCCTCCCCACAAATCAATATACAGTAAGATTTTACAGTTCTGATGATCATAAGAAATCTGGTAGCATCTTTCCAGACTATCACATTTTATCAAACGACATAAGATCTAGCTTACGAAAGCTTCTGCCTTTTAATAAAATGTGTTAGTCTGAAAAGGTGCCACTAGATTCCTTCTGATTTTTGGCTACCAAAGGCTTCCTCCTACATAGGCTCTCTTCCTACAATGTCTACAGTTCTGATGAGTGTTTCTTCAAAGGCAACGAACTGAATCCAGACTCAAGTCATCCTTATAGGCCTACAGAAATAAATGAGTCTTAAATACTCGTGATTAGCCCAAATGTCATAATTGCGGTGATTCTTCTTCAAGCACAACTCTTAACAAGCTTTAAGTTTGGTTCTGTTGGTTTTAGTTCCAGCTATCAATTATTCTCAGTGATCTGCTATGTATTTTAAGCTACTGTTTTTTGTTTATGGTATTAAAGTGTTTTGTAAGCCACCCTTGTCCTGAAGGGTGGCTAATAATTTTTTTAAAAGAAATGAGTAAGCTTGGAATGAACCCTTGTACCTTGATGTATCATCAGCCTTCCAAAAGTATAACTATTCAACAATAACATTTAATCACAAGCTGGGGGTGGAGACAGAGGAAGAAGGAAATGCACAGGAACTCAACTGACTAACGCGATCATTCACACTGCTTTACTGAGTAGATAATTTCAGATGTCTAGCTTCTCCAAATAGCTAGGCAACACCTTCTTGAAAATCACTTTTAAAATGTTGACCTCATTTTCTGCACTTAGCCAAGGCATGACCCTCCTGTGGCCACTTATATGTAATGTGGAAAGACAGCTAATTGTGAAATATAGAACACATATAATTTTCCATGGAACTTTTAAGAAAAAAGAGGATTTCCAGCATAAGAACTTGCCGTGTGGAAGAGTTTCTTTTTTAGCCACCTCCTTACTCAATCCCCATTTGGTTATTTTGAAGTATTCCTCCTCCTCCTCCTCCTCTTCTTGGGGGGGGGGTGTCTACAAACCTTGGTGTCCCACCCCCACCCCATCTAGCGATAATCTTTCATTTGCTTCCTAATCTATGACATTCAGCCTGAGCACTAGCAATTGACGGAAACCACATGGGGAAAAAAATCATTTCAAGATGGTTACTGTTTCCTAAAAAAATCAGCAAGATTACAGAGGAATCTACCCAAATACACCACTTTCTTATCATCTATTCTTCTCCCCATAGAAGAAAACCTGTCCACAATTTGATGGATTCCCTAGGGCAGTGTTGTCCAAACTTGGCCACTTTAAGATGAGTGGACTTCAACTCCCAGAATTCCCCAGCCAAGTTTGGACAACACTGCCCTAGGGAAAGTATATGTAAGTCTCAGGAGCAGGATTCACACATGCTACTAAGCCATTAAATGGATTACTGGGTAATCTTGCTGAGAGATTATGGTTAAGCTTACTGTACAAACTCAGGCAATGCCAGTTTATTTAATAAATACAAGCTACAAACCTTGCCTCATTATCACAAACTCTGAGAACAAACTTTTGTATGTGTGTTGAACTGGCCTACTAACTTACAGATACTCTCATGCGTGCGCACACACACACACCCCGACCGTCCTATCACCAATGACATCATATTTCTGACATCACATTTCTGTTGCACGATAAAGATCAAATTAAAAATTACTTTCCAGCTTTTGTTGTAATCCTTAAAGCATACCTTGGTGTCTTCGGTGCCTTGCTTTCACCAATTTTCATTAATCTACCTGCCCTCACACTTAATATTACTTTGTACTTATTATTTTGTACTTATCTTCGTATTAGTTGTGAGGTGGGAAAGGATAAGGCAAGGTGGAGGGTGTGGGTGGGGGTTAAGCATTTGCTTCTTGACTTAGAGGCTTACAAACAGAAAGTTTGAAAAGCCCAGGTATAACCAGCTGATGTTGTGCCAATTTTTTTTTTAAAGACAGAGTTGTGTCTAATTATTAATAATTATAATAATCTAACCTCACTAATTATTATTCTTGCACGCCTCTCCCCCATTAACAACACATGTCATTTTGTCTTCATGAACTCATTCCCACTGATGATTCAACAGCCACGAAGCACGAGAAGCTTTTGCTACAAGTTCATATTGTGATTCACAACAGGAACCGAGTCCTTCGCCCATGTCTCAGCCAGTAATGGGACCCAAAGTGACTGTGAAAAGCTCCAGAAGATCTTGCTTAACTGAGTGATGGTCAACCAAACGGCAGATTAAATTAAGTTTTCAGTATCAAGTGATGTACACTGAAGCAAAACTCTTCACACCTACAGTGATGGGGACTGAGCTACCTAGAAAAAAAGATCTTGGGGTCATGGTGTATAGCTCAATGAAGACATCAAGCAAACATAGCAGTTGTGAAAAGGGCATATTCTGTGCCAGGGATAATTAGGAAAAGGCCTGAAAATGAAAACGACAACAGTGTAATGCCTTATACAAATCTATGATATATCTATCAGGTTATACCATGTACAATTCTGGATGCCACTTTTGAGAAAGGACATAGTTGACTTGGAAAAGATCCGAAAGAGGGCAACCCAAACAATCAGGGAGCATCAATACTTTCCATGCAAGAAAAGATGAGAAAGATTGAGTCTCTTTAGTCTGGAATAAGTGGGATGGAGGGGGACATGATCTAGGAGTATCAAATCATGCATTGCATGGAGACAGTAGAGAAGTGTTTCTCCTGCCCTCCAAACGCTAAGATCAGGGGTCATCCAATGAAGCTCATTGGAAAGAGACTTAGAACCAATAAAAACATTACTTTGTGTAATTGGTGGGATACTTAACTACATATGGTGGTGGGAGCCACTAACCTGGATTACTTTAACAGGGGACTGGATAGATTCCAGGAGGACAGGTCTACCAAGGGCTGTTCTGACCTTGTATTTAATGGTAATGTCAACAATCAAGAGAGCCATTATGGTTAAAGTGATGGGCTAGGAACAGGGACCCAGGTTCAAGTCTATCCACAGCTACCACAGAGCACCCAAACTAGCACCCTCCCCATTACACTACAAATGGGCTGAGAGGGAGGAATTGCCAGGGAGCTTCCATTGCCAAGGGTGGACTTGAACCTGGGTCTCCTTACTCCTAGTCCAGCATCCTGCAAAAGGTAGGTCATTCCACAAGACAGGGGCTATCACAGAGCACCCTGTCTCTTTCAAACAGCTGGCAATCCAGAAAGCTAGACATTCCTGAAAGATTATAAGTGTCTGGGAGAATAATGTAACTAAAGACATGACAAGTTGTTCCATTAAAATACATTTGTATATGTATCAAAAGTTGTACAATTCAATTTTTAAACAGCAGACACAATGACTGCATGGAATCATGTTGTCCAGTCATTCGGTTCCAATTACAGCTTTTTTTTTTCTTTTTTGAATATCTATATTTTGGCTTTCTTCTTCTCTTTTGGTATAGTTGTATCACAGCAATAAAAAGAAGATAAGAAGAAAAATGTAAAGTTCTTCTGTTGCCTGAAGACTAGTGGCCTCCTCTATATTTTTAATCTTTTAATCTCTCTACCTTCCCTCTTAGTAAAGGCAGGGCACATCACCCCTAGCCCAGAAGAAGACAGTCCAACAATCAAAACATGCACTGTTTATTCACTTTTAAAATAACAATACCAATATGCTGATTTTTACTGGGGATTTTGGATCTTCGTGTTTCCAGCTTCCATAGTAGCACAAGACAACTCCATGTTCCTGTTTTACTTTGCTCCAAAGTGACATTCTCTTCCAGAACCTTCAGCATATGGACTGTGCTAAATCCCCTAAATCATGGAGAATCAGTGGCCACTGGTGATGATCTCAGTATTTCACCTCCTGTCTAGGAAACAATGTGTTTCTTGCAACACAAGCTGCTGGAGAACTCCAGCAGAAAGGAGCTATGTCTCTTGTGCCATCTTTGGACATCTCCCAGAAGATCATCTAGTTGGTCTTTGGGAGGAGCATAATGCAGGATCAGAAAGAGCTTTGATCCAATTCTGCACAACTCCCTGTACATTCTGATAATCTAGTTACCCTCACCTCTGACGCCTTTGAAATGTGCTGAGACCGTATCTACTAGAATTCCAAACCCCGTGCCCAAACCAGCTAGGAATTCCAGAAGGCCAGGGAGATATCAGAGGGAGATCAAACTATAGTTGATATGAACAATGTGGCTATAGTGAAGTGCTTTTTCCACCTCTTTCACAGTATAAGAACTGGGGGTATCAGGTGTTAAAATTAAATACATGGGACTGATAACAAACATGGGACTGATATGTTGATGGCTTTTCTTTAGAAGTAACTTGATTGATTCCTTGATTCTGTTTACTACAGTTCCTGTCCCACTTCAAGCATCTTACAAAGTCAAAATGCAAACTACCACCAAGGAACATGATATTGCAAAATAAAGCACCACCATAATGCATTTTTCTCCAGCATAGCTCCACCTCTTACATGCACAGTGAACATTCCAAGATCATGAATTCCCTCATTCCCAAAAACAGTCAGGTCCTAGGGCTGTTTAAAAGCTTGCAAACATTGTCAGGCGAGGGTTCAATCTCACCTCTGCAAGCAGGCTGTTCCACAGGACAACCCCCCCCCCAAAAATTCTCATTTCTTGCCTGGTTTCCCATAAGTGGAGACTCTCAACGAATCCTCTGCTTACATGCCTTGGGCAGTTTCTCTTTGAAATAGTCAGTCTTGAAGATACCCAGGTCCCAAGCCATATAGTGCTTTATAAGTCATGCCCAGCATCTTGAGCTGCACCCAGAAACACTACTGGCGCAGCTCCTGTAATAAAGGTGTTACATAGCAATAATGGGTCTTGGCATTAATACATGGACTACCATATTCTGCATCAGCTGAAGTTTACAGATGACGTTACAGGGCAACTCTGTATACAGCAAGTTGCAGTAATGCAGTAAAGAACCAACAAGCACATGAGTGATTGCTGCCAGTGCCCCGTTTTCCAGGAACAGATGCCACTGGTATACCAGATAATGCCAGTTAAGATCTTCCTAGGCATGGCTTCCACCTGCTCTAGTAGCAAGAGTCATGAATCCAGGATTATCCCTAGATTGTGGGCTTTGTTTTTCAGGGGGAGCCTAATCTCATTTAGAGCCAAAGTTGGAACCATCTTGGAACCACAACTCCATCTTGCCTGAGTTAAGCCCAAGCCTGCCTTTCCCGATCCAGAGCATGATGGCCTCCAAACACCAGGTCAAGACTTCCCCTGCATTTCCTTTTCAGCCAGGGTGGAGACACATAACTGGGAACCATTCACATATTAATGATTCCCCACCCCATGCTGACAGATGACCTCTCCCAGTGGCTTCATGCTAAACAAAATAAAACAGAGAACATCAGCTTAGGAGTTCTCCAACGTCCAAGAGAAGCCAATGTTTGGAACTGGCTTTTGTGCTTGTTTCTTGAAGAAGCTGGGTGTTTGCTACCTTCAGAATCACAGACAGTACCCCTAAAGTGGTACCTGCTGGGGGGCAATGGTGAAAAGGGGAGACTGAGCTCCCTGAATGCATCTGCTCAGCCATGGTTTGTCACTCAAACTTTTATTTATGCATGTATTTATTTATTTATTGAAATTCATTGCCTGCCCGATTCCAGTGGGCTCTTGCATAAATGCCAGACTAGAAAGTGATGGTCGATCCAACAGGGCTTTTCTTATCTTCTTAATGATCCTAAAAGGCAACAATTGGGGGGTGGCTGCTATAATTCTAGGCCCAGAGTTTCTTAGAATCAGTATTCCCACCTCAACAGCACACATGCACAACACACACATACACACACACTTTTAAATTTAAATGTATTGATCCATATTTTAAAAAAAAAAGCTTGCAAAGAATTACAGTATCTTCCAGACTGATCCAGGAGTCCACCAAATGGAGGTAATACTTGCCTAGGGAAAGGCACTCTTGCTGTCCAACACACTCATGCTTTCACACTGTGGCACAAGCAAACACAATTAATCATGATGGAAAGCCGAAACCCTCCGCCGGGTTTTCTTCCAGACAATAGGAGGGCCACAGCCAAAAGTGCTAAATTCCAGAGACCTTTAGTGAAAACAAATGCCATGTTTCCTCAGAAACTAACGGGTTTGGCTCCTTCCACTCCCCGCCCCCCTCCTGCAAAAACAGACTCACCCGCTTGTCAGCTCTGAATGGACAAAAATGGACTTACAAGGCAATAAACAAGCAGAGATTCACGCCAAGCCGTGCCTCCGAGCGCAAGGATGGTTTCACTTTAGGGGAAAAGGGGAAGGAGGGAAAAATGCTGAAAAATTCCTCAGAGTAAATTGAGCAAAAGTATTTCTCCCCTCTGGGGGGGTGAGGGGGAGGCTGGCTGATTAATATAAAGTCTTTCTGATGCAGAGGAATGCTCAGCTTGTTATGGGGTTTAAAAATTCCCCGCTCCACCTGCACGTAGGTGGATTCACCACACACACATGCGCAGCCTAAGGATCTTAACACCCCTATTTTAATTAACTAAAGAAGCAAACGGACAGAGAGACAGACACGTCTTCTCCTGTTGTGCCAACAGCATCCTATGTAAAACACAGCCAATGCTTTTCCATCCATTGATACTAATCTCCACTCACCCAATCTTGTGTCTTATTTATTTGCTCAAACGTAAGATCCCCATCCCACCAATCCTTCAGGGGCTCCAGCTGGCATACAGAGCACTCTTTCTTCCAATTTTCCCAACAACAATCCTGTGAGGAAGGCAGGGCTGAGAGAGGGAGTGACTGGTCCAAAGTCACCTAGGGAGCTTGCATGGCTGAGGGTGGACTTGAATCTGGGTCTCTCTCTGGTCTCAAGCCAACACCTTAATCCAGTGTTTCTCAACCGTGGCAACTTTAAGATGTGTGGACTTCAACTCCCAGAATTCTCCAGCCTGGCTGGGGAATTCTGAGAGTTGAAGTCTACACATCTTAAAGTTGCCACGGTTGAGAAACACTGCCTTAATCAATATACCAGACTGGCTTTTCAAAGTTAATTAGCTCCTTACATATCATTCCTTCCATCAATTTTCTCCACAACAACCCTGTGAAGTAGGCTGGGCTGAATGAGAGAAAGACTAGCTCAAGTCCCTCAGACAGCTTCCATGGCTGAGGGGGAATCAGAACCAAGATCTTCGACATCTGATTCACCACACTACACTGGCTCTTCTTGGCCTCATGCACGGTAGTCCTTCTGTAGTAACGAGTGTTTCTTTGCTCCAAGGTCATTCCGAAACTGCAACTATGAGAAAAGACAGCCAGGATCCTTAAGCTGCACATACCTTATACGCATACCTCCATACACACACACACACACACACACATCCATACAGAGTAATGCTGGTTCAGGCAACCTGCAGTAGCAAATATTTCGAGCCATCCTCGCTCAAAAATTTGCAGGAAGTGAGGGGCGCCTACCGCTTCCGTCGACTGCATTCCCACCAATGGCCTGGTGAACATCCAAGGCCTTAGCACTGCAGCTAAAGCTCATGAATCTTGGTTTAAGCCCTGCTTGTCCACGGATATGATACAAGCAAAGTCCACAATATAAGATCAATTTTGCCTGTTGCTAGCTTTGCCGACTGAGTGAACCCAAGCTCTGCGGCTTTAAAACCATGGTTAATAGCTCCATGTGGGGTGTGAGCAAAGCCAGGATTATACCCATGAGCTAGCACAATAGAAGAAGTGGGCGTCTCAGTCTCCTATCTCAAAGAGGCTGCCCTGAAGATAAAAGATGGGAGGGGGAAGCCATGCGCTCTGTGCTGCTTCATAAAAAAGTGTGGGATTGAAAGATAATAAAACACCGCAGCACTGCAGAAAGAGAAGCCACATTAAAAAAAACAAGATCTGTCAGACAGTAAACTATACTCAGCAATGAAGATGCTACGCATTTCCCCAAATTTAAATAGTCCAGGCTGCCCCCATGAGTTGCAGTTCCAAATACCAAACGGGAAGCTAAGAAATCTTCAGTCATATTCACCACCCACAATGTTCATGCCCGTTGCATCCATATTTATCGCCAATTCTAAGGTGCAGCTTCCCTGGATCTTGGCACCTTGGAAGGCCTCGGCACTTTTAACACCCCGTAAAAGTCACATAACAGGCAGACAATCCACCGGTGCAATTTCTGCAAGCCATGAAACCTCATCAGTTGAATTTCCACCTGTCCCTGCTTAGCAAAAGACACTGAACAGTTAGGGAAAAAAGTCAGGGGCAACCATTACCCTACCTCATTATCTAACGCTTCCTCCAGGCAGTCATGTTTAACAGTCCAATGAAATGTAGAATACATTCTCTCAGGAAATCAAGGGCAGGATTTGCACTTAAAAAAAATAAATTCTTCGGGTGTCGCAGAACCCTCTCAAAAGCGCAGTTCTGGAAGAAGAAATCTCCTTTCAGCTGCAAGGGGATCAGGCTCCCAAGCCTCTGCGGGAAACGGCCGGAGCTGAGTACTCAGCCTTCCAAGTAAACCCCCATCAGGTTCACGGGAGCCCACCTCCCAGGTAAACGGCCTTAGGTCCGCAGTCCCGCCGCTACTCCGGCGCAATCCCCCCCTCCCCGCAATTCCTGAGATGACCTTGGACTGGCCGGCTGGCCGCAATCTCGAGTCCGATCTCCCGACACGGAGGGGCCTGACTTTGACGCCAACGCGCTTCGGAAACGCACCCTTTCCTTTTCCACTCCCGCTTCCCGAGCAAGCTACTCAGGATCGCGCCGCCAAAGGGCCGCGCTCGCCCGTCTCTGGAGGAGCCCCTCCTCACCCCAGCGCGCCCCGCGGGCTTCCAACCGGGCTGCCTTCCCAGGGAGAGCCTTCGGGCCGGGCTCTCCACCGTCCCGGCCGAGCAGCCGGCCGCCCTGCCCGGGCCGGGCGACGTTTCCTCGAGCCGTTTCCTCGGCAGGAAAGGGCCTGGCCGCCTCGCGTCCAAGCGGGAAGAAAACTTGGGATGGCTTAGGAAGTTGCGAGCGCGAGTCTGGCGGGCTCTCCAGGGCTCGCTCCTTCCTTCCTTCCTTCCTTCCTCCGCGGGAAGCGCGGGGACGCGGCACTCGCTGTTTTCTCTCAGGGCTGTCCGCGCACTGGCAGGCTGAACAAAGCGGATGCCTTGAATTCCTTCCCAGCCCAGCTCGGGTTTGGCAGCGCTCGGAAGCCCGGATCGGCCCAACAGCAGCGCAGCGGCAGGAGGAGGATGGAGCCCCTCGCCGCCGCCCCCTGCCCACCCGCTGCCCCCGCCAGCCCCCAGCCCACGCCTTACCGTGCCGCCGCCGCCGCCGCCGCCGCGCTTTCCCTTCGGCGCGCAGGAGCCGAGTGCGCCCCAGACTTTCTTCGTCCTCTTCGCCTCTCCCGCTTTGGGTCTCAAAGGGCCCGGCACGAGCCGCCGGCGCTGCCCGCCCCGGCTGCCGGGGGCGCCCACTCCGCAGCGGCCCGCTCGGAGCTGCTGGTCCGGCCGCGCGCCCTGGCGAGCTGGGGCTTCTCCCGACAATGAGAGGCGGCGAGCAGCCCCGCCGAGCCGAGCCGAGCCGCGCCGGAGCCCCCGCTGGCGGGCCTGACGTCAGGAGGCGGAGGCAACGGCCGCGACGCCTCGCTCCCTGGACGCGAGCCCCCGAGACGCCTTCCGCCCGCCGGAGGAGGCGGGAGCCGCCGGCCGGACTCTCGGCCGGCCTTCCTGGGAGCGGCGCGCAGGCGGGCTGCTGGGGCGCCCGAGGCGATCCGCGGAGGGCGCGCCGCGCGGGCCGCCGTGGGCCCTCGGGAGGGCAAGCCTGCTCCCTTGGCGCGCCCGCTGCAGCCGAGAGGGGCGACCGGGGTCTTCCCAACCCCGTGGCCGCGGAGGGGGTGGCCGCGGCTCGGCCTCTGTGCAAGCGCCGCCCTTGTTTCAGCGCGAAGGGCCCGACCGTCCCGAGGAGCCGCGACGCGGCTGGGCTGGGGGGCTTCGCGTGCGGGGGGAAGGCAGCGGCTGGGGGGTTTGGCTTCCCCGGGCCTAAACTTTAGGATAATGCATGAACCCGGGACTGGGCGAGCCTGAATGTTGCTGCTGCTGCTGCTGCTGCTGCTGCTGCCGTAGGTTGGGTCCAGCTCGGTTTAAGGCAGTGTTTCTCAACCTTGGGAACTTTCAGATGTGTGGACTTCAGCTCCCGGAATTCCCCAGCCAGCCATGCTGGCTGGGGAATTCTGGGAGTTGAAGTCCACACATCTTAACGCTGAGAAACATTGGTCTACGGTTTACAGTGTGGGTTTTGGGAACTTCAGCCGTTTAGCAGCCACTTAGGTGAATACTGTGTTTCTCAACCTTGGCAACTTTAAGGTGTGTGGACTTCAACTTCCATAATCGCCCAGCCAGCATTGCTGGCTGGGGAATTCTGGGAGTTGAAGTCCACACCTCTGAAAGTTCCCAGGTTTGAGAAGCACTGGTCCAAGGTTTAGAGTGTGGGTTTTGGGAACTTCCTGCCTTACGACAGCGCAGAAAAGTGCCCCGATTTTCAACCAATGTGGTCAGAGAGATCAAAAAGGAAGGTTGGGGTCCAAGGTGTCCTGATTTACCTCTGGTTTCAGTGGTACTAATGTATATAAAGTGATACATGGAAATTCCCTGCAAATCTGTAGCTATTTTTAATGAAGGCTTTCCTCTATTTTGGGCAATGTATGAAAGGCCACACTAACTCTCTTGAGCAAGGAGTGAGTGATTTAGAGAAAAGAGGACATCTGCGAAAGATTTTGAAGGCTGCTGTTCATCAGGACAGACAACATCAGTCAGAGCAGACAAATCTAATGTTGCAGTCATCTTAGTTCATGGGGTCACTCCTTAAAAATTTCACTTCCGGAGACCCAGGAAAAGGAGTTGAAACAGCAAGAACTGTATTGATCAGGTGGGTAAACTTAGTGTTCAAAAGCCAATGGCCTCAAAAGGCAAAAGAGGGGATTTTTTTTCCAATTATTATTTAGTACTATATGAAACAACCAGTTATATAACAAAAGTAACAAAGGCATTGTATTATTGTTTACATAATTACATAGAAAAGAGATAACATACTTTTTATTGCAAGAATGTAATGGATTGTAACGTTTGGCGTACATCAAAGTGTGTTCATTTGGGGCCACACAGGGTCACTGTTGTATTACAGACATTGATCAGAAAATAGGATAGCTTTGTTATTAAATAGGAGCACATGCAGAAGTACTTCTAAACATCTGCAAAGTTCACATGTACAGTTATTGTTTTGTGACTGATTATTTAAATCTTGATGTTGACACTTAGCTGATATTTTAGAAATTCAGTGTTTTCGAGACATAAATGCAACTTTTGAAATGTTGAGCATTTTCAACAGAGTACGTGTATTTGACGTCTCTTCTTTAGAGAGATTTTTTTTCCCTTTCTTCAGGGATCACGAGGAGGTGTGACATTGTCTGCCAGTACACAAAAGGAGTCAGAAGGTGGTTTTAGATATATGCTGATTAATCCCAAATAGGCAGAACTAATCCACCATCAGAATCTAAGAGAGCTTGCTTCCTAGAGTCCCTGTTGTGAGATGGGTGGCCATATAAATCAGTTAAATAAATAAACAAATATGTGGTTGGCTGGTCTGTGGCTCAGTGAGTCATACACAGCCAGTTAAGTTATTATTTGGTGTTTTATGCAAATCCAGGCAATAGAATTAATCCAATTCTATTTAAGTAAACCAGAGGTTAGCATATTGTATAATGCAGCCTTGGCAGGGGGCCAATTCACAAGGTTCACCCCTGAATGTATGTGTTAAAATTGTCTTCCTGAACCCAATGATCTCTAGATCAGTTGGACTGCTTACGGCTTGCTAAGGGTTGTGTTGAAATGAAACAAATCACCGTACATTCCACAGAAAATGTATTAGAACAGGGGTGGGCAACTTGAACCCCCAGGCTTGCACACTACCAGTAAGGCCTTCTTTTGTGATCCCTAGAATAGTTTTAGCCACAATGGCCAAAAATTGCCTGCATAGTTTCCTGCCATCTTGGAAGTTGAGAACTCACAAAAGCTGAAATGTTGGGCCCTAAAATTAATCGTTTTAATGTTTTTAATGCTTGCATGGTTATTTTGCCTTTTGGCTTGTTGGGATGATGTTTTAATTTTGTAAGCTGCCCAGAGTCATGTACTGTATGTGAGATGGGCGGCTATGTAAGTCAAATAAGAAATATATAAACGTTAGCATCATTGAAAAAAGCAAAGATTTCTTCCCCAGCTCCCTTTAAAAACCAAGGAAACACATGAACAAAACAAGTTGGCACTAACCACGAAGCTTCTTCACTTCACCCACTGCAGTTCTTACTCTCCCCAGACATGTTCAGTGTGGCTCCCAGCACCAAAAGGTGGTCCACACCTGTCCTCGAGAGAGTTCAGCATTACCATGTGTAAAGAATAGTGGGACGCATTCAAAAGGGGCATTTTACAAGACATAATGCCAACAAAGGGCCCTTCCTCAAAGCTTTCTCTGGAAGGCTTAGCGTAGCTGCTGCAAAGGCTTTCCTTGGTGGGTGTACGCGTGTAGATCCTGGCCCAGCCTCGGTAACGGTTCCAGTGCAAATGTCGCCTGTGTAGGTCCACAGACCTCAAATGAAGAAGCCTCCAAGGCAATGGCACAAAGTCTTCTTGAGGCCGTGTTTCACTTTTTGCAAAGCACCTCTTTCGAAAGTTTGCTCAACCCTCCAAACATGAGAACTCTGCAAGTTGCCCGTTTTGGACAAGGCTGGGTTGACTTGGAATTCCCATGTTCTCCAACGTTGGACTGCTAAAAGCTAGTTGTTGTACCGCGTATGAGAAAAGAATCACCCTAAAGCTCAATACTGATATAAGACCAAGTAGGAAACTTAGAACTCTGAGTTGTGGTACAATCCTCCTACAGATTAATTCAAAACGTCCTGTACGTATCCCAGCAGACTCATCTCCTCTAACCAAGGATGGATGCTGGTACCATCAGATCCCCCGATCCATGTGCAAGAGGGAGTTAGCAGCAGGCTTAGGGCAACCTCATCATTTGCGGTTGAGAATAAGAGTTGGGAGGAAATCCTTAAAAGACCAGTACAGTTAAATGTAGCTCAAGCATCGATCAGGCTTACAAAATCCTGACTAGCAGAGAAATGAGGTGAAAAATGAGAGAGAAAAACCAGCTAGTCAGTGGGAATCCTGATTTTTGCCCCCACCACTGTGGGGACCTTTGCTAGACTTCCGGAGGCCCTGCGGTGTGCTTTTTGCACCCCTGAAGCAAGTAGACAAAGCTTTATTTTAAAGCAAATAATGAAAATACACTAATTTAAATCAACTGCTCCAGCCTTGGAGAAATTTTTCCCATTCTCCCTCCCCACCCCTAATGTTTCATTGTTTCAGGCCTATGAACATCGGTGGTTTTCCTTTTATCCTCTTTCCTTCTTCCCTTGATCCATTCATAAACCTTCACATTTACCCACTCATTCAGGAGCAGGCAGAGAGAAGGGCGGGGAGGTTGTGAGATCTGTGGCGCATTCGCACAATGGCTGTATTCAATGCAGGCAGAAAGATGCTACACATATCTCAATGCTTTGCAGGGGGCTTCAGTGACTTCTAAATAAAGAGAAGATCATTTACTCCCCCTGCCCCCGCCTGAATCATACATTCCAAAATGCAGACTTGATTTACAGTGTGTTGATTTTGCTGCCCCGTATAATTATTAAATTCCTGAATTAATAGAATGCATGCAGGAAGCAGAAATAATATTTGAAAAAAAGAGGAGGCGTTCACAGTATCAGTGGTTCTCCTAACCCGCATTTCCCAAGTTTTAATCTGCAGGAGGGGAGAGCAAAAATCTATCCGGTGGGTCAGAGAGGAGAAATTCACACCCTTTTATATTCAAAGCCAGCTAACCTAAACCATCTTGTGGCAGCTGCTTCAAAGCTTGCCGTCAATGCATCATTCCTTCTTTTTGCTAACTCAGCACATGTCTTTGTGCATTTCCCACCCTGGTATACAACCCATTTAATTCCTAAAGGGCTTTTAGATTCAGCCTCATCCTTTCAGCGTATAGCTCCTTTCCCCTTCATAGTATAATATAACCCGGACTCCATCTACCAACAATTTTGTAAGCTCATGGAGGAAATGGATAGAAATTCCAAGCTGATTTTTGCAGCGATCTGCACCCTCCCCACCCCAATTCATACAGTGCTAAGCCCTGGAAATCCTGTTCACAAGCCTGGGCATATCTTTTGTCCCTGCTGAGGTTCCTTGCTTTGGAAAAAAAAAAACAAGATTCTGTGCCACCCTTTGGTTCAGTTTAGAGAAACCCCAAGTTTAGGTCATTTCATTTAATAATGAGAAGGACACCTCACAGGAGGAGGAAGGAACATGGAAAATCTCAGCATTTAGTTTGGGCTGTTGGGAAGACAGTTTAGCTCAAGAGCCAACGCAGAGTGTTGCCAAACTCAAGGAACGCCCGCTGCCCCCGGTATTGGCTAATATTTCCAGCATATCCCATGGTTATTCTAAGCACGTTTAAATCTAAATCCATCAGTATTACCATGGATTTCTAGATAAGCTTAAGCACTGAATTAATTACATATAGTTATGATATAGATCTTTTTTCCCCCCTGTTAATTAGTTGGGTTTGGTCAGGTTTAGTTGATTTTAATTATTATAATATAGATCTTTTTCTTCACTGTTTAATACTAAATCTTTTTTCTCTGTTGGTGATTTTTTTTTTTTTATTTCACAGTTAAAAAAAATAAATGTGGAGGAAAAAATATTTCCATGTTGGGTATCAAACGACACATAATTTTTTATTTATTTTCATTTATTTATTCAATGTGTATGGCCTCCCATCTCAGCATGATTCTGGGCAGCGAACAATCTTAAATCAAAAACCAATTTCCATCATAAATACGAAAATTAAAATACACAGCAGCCGAGGAGGACGTCACAATCACAACGGTTGTTAGCACAGCCAGGAGACAGGACCTTTCTCGCACTAGGGGCCCCAGGCCCAGAACCAGGTTTTTAGGGCCTTACGAAAGGACAGTGGGGTCGGGGCCATTTTAATCTCTGGAGGGAGAATGTCCCCAATCTCACTTCATGTTAACACAGCCCTCAGCCGTTTCTGTGTTTCTCCTGGATACATCAGCTGCGAAAGATGCCGTAGAAGCGTACAGAGAAATATAGAGAATCATGGAATCTAGAATCAGAAGGATACTTGTAAGTAAAACTCATTCAGTATAGCAGCCAATTGCTTTTTAGGTGGGAGGGGAAATTGACTTTTCAATCTCCTAATACAGTAATAGTCTCTCTATGCAGCAAGGTGTGGAAACAGCGCCCTCTAGTAGTAAAGGACAGTTATTTCATTCCCTTCTTTCTCCGTAAATATTTCTGGTTTAAATTGAACTGAATGTGACTATTTTCCCTTCAGCTCCAAATGTGCAACCCAGAGCACAACAAGATAGAGTTCCTGCATGTCCCATTTATTGCCCGACATGCAAAGAGAAAATGAAATACAGATATCCAAGCAAACTAGTTCTCTAGTAAAACAGATGGTCAATTTTTCTTCGCACAAGAGCTGTACTTGCAGAAAATCCTTCTCTCACACACAAGCAGAGCGAGCCAGACTCAGCCAATTTGTTTGATTGTAATTAAATTTAATGCGAATAGAACCAGATGTATCATTTTTGTCCTGACCTTGTCTGCTTCTCTGGTCTGGCAACTCTGGCTTCTGAGAGTATGAATCTGCTGGGCTGTCATCCCAAGATCAAACATGTCCCTCATCTCAAAAAAAACAAGTCACACATCTCTGCCCTTGGGTATATTAGGGTCATTTTCAGATTTCTTAACTGGAAACAGTTGTCTGTGCTGACTCCCCCTCATTTTGAAATGCTGATTTCAAGCTTTGAAACTCCAAATCTTCTCCGTTCCAACAGTTCCAAATCTTGTTCATGTACAGGGAGTCCTCATTTAACAATTGCCTTGTTTAACGACCATTTGCAGTTACAACAGTGATGAAAAAGTAACTTTGCAACCAATCCTCGCATTTATGACCTTCTCAGGTCTGTAAAGCAAAGGAAAGAGCTGAAGGAAGATCATAAGCACAGTTGCGGTTTCACTTAGTGACTGTTTCACTTAACAACTGAGTTGCCAGTCCCAATTGTGGTCGTTAAATGAGGACTACCTGTTAGTTGTGCTCCAGATCTTAAAGGAACCAGCAGAGTCACTTTGCATGAGATGGACGGCTATATAAATACAATAAATAAATAAATAATTCTTTGCAGCACACATGGGCTTCTCAATAGTAACGCCCTAGCTTTGGAATTCTCTATTACAAAAAAACCACCCCACAATGGAGATGTTTGTATATATTGTTTCTTTAAACAAGAGCCTTAGATTCGCAACTTGCTGTTATATGCTTTGCCGCTGCTTTTTAGGGGCTACTTATTCACATTCTATTTATTTTTTATTTATATCCCACCCATTGCCCATATGGCATCAGTGCTTGGTTTAATATGTCATTGGTTTTAAAAATATTGCTACAACAGTACCTGCAGGGCGGGTGAAGGGGGGCAAATAGCACAAGCAGCCTTATTTTTGAACCTTTTGAACATCCACCCTGATATCACGCACACGTGAATGATGGAGCTCGTATCACAACAGCGCAGTGCTGTCTTCATCAATTGGACAGCAGGAACCAAAACTGCGGGTGCCTCTGCTAAGGCAATGTTGTATATTTGTAAAAAACAAATAAACCAACCTAAATAAATCAGTAAATTGAATTTCCAGAAGGAAATCTCTAAATCCCTCCTCTTTTTCTGGAAGTCATCAGCTATTATAAAGGAATTGAGAAGCTGACCTTGGGGAAAGTATGAAAGAGATGTTAAGTTGGGGTGGGGTGGGGTGGGGTGGGGTGAGGAACGCGCCATTAAGAGGGACTTAGAGATTACAGAGTCCTGAGAAAGAGAGGAAGTGTGAAGAAGAAACTCAAAATAAGCCCACCTTGATTTTGTTTAGTACCACATGGGACAGAGAGAAACTCGGAGAGGTTTTCAGGATTCTGTTATTATACACTACAACAATAAAGTGTGTGGGGGTGCCTTCGAGTCAGTGTTGACTCTTGGTGACTGCCTTGACAAGTCCCTGCAGAAGTGGTTTGCCCTGGCCTCCTCCTTCCTAGAAGGAAGAGAGAGGGACTGGCCCAAGGTCACCCAGCTGGCTTCGTGCCTAAGGTGGGACTAGAATTCACTGTCTCCCTGTTTCTAGCCTGGTGCCTTCACCACGACACCAAACTGGCTCTCAGCAGCATTCCTAGAATCGCCACCATGCCTGTTCCTTGACCTGTCCGCCTTGAAGGGCTGGCAGCTACTAGAACACTGTTTACCAAATCATTGGAAAAATATATTGTTTGGATCTCTGCTATCAGACCACCGGGGGGGGGGGGGCGGGAGGCATCAAAATTAACAACACAAACACCAATGATTGCTCATGCTGCTTATTGTGCTGGGGGTTGACGTGTGAAAATGTAGAAAAATAATTTCCAAACAGGACTGTTCATTTTATAGGATTTTTCTTTTTTCTTTTTTTAAACAAAACATTCCTGTACGGAAAATTGACAATACTCAGAAGAAACATGTAAGTGCTCTAGAGAGCATGCATTACCATTTTATCCAGGGTTAAACACAGTTTAATAGAGCACACATAAACACATCTGCCTTGTTTGGAAAGCTTACAAAAGTTACACCAGACTAGATAGGAAAGCAAAGGTTGGGGATTTGAATTCTATGCCAATAATAATTGGGGTCAGAGGCAAAAATGGGTGTGGATCATATTGCCAATGTCCATCTATCCGTCCAGCCCTGTTAGTTATCCCATTGCTGTGGGTGAGGTGAAACCAGAGGTCACAGGATCCTGACCCCACGATTAAAAGGCTCCTTATCTACAGAACATCTGTGCGAATGGCAGCAATTGGATGAGCTGAACTAATCTCAGAAGCTAAGCAGGGTCAGCTTTGGTTCCTACTTGGTTGGGGAATTCCAGGGCTGGAAGCTACACTGGAAAATAAAATTAAAAAACCCAAAAAACATACCCAAAGGAGGCAATGGGAATTCTGCCCCAGTGCAAAAACACTGCACAGAAGAACGCAACTTGGGTGTGGCTTGTCTCTAATTTGCAGAATGACTTGAAGCCCACCTGGTCTGGTCAGATTCTTCCTAACCAATTAATATTACAAAACGGTAGTAGACAATGTTTTAGTAATCAAGGGTCCTGCTTAACCCCGGACAGGCTGGGCATTGCTATATGGGCAGGGCCACCCCACATATGAGGGCAGAACTCAGGTTTTTTACTTGAGATGTGCCTCTGCAAATCCAAATATATTATGTCCTCATTTTTCAGCACTCATGATTTGAATAGAATAGAATAGAAATCTTTATTGTCATTGTACAACTTGTACAACAAAATTAATGCCACCCCAGTGCAGCTTGGCCAGTTTGCGGTTCAGTGTATTCTGGGATCCCAGCCACTGATTTCGCATATTGGATGAACCAGACCATTGCATTAAGCCACAACATGGTTTACTGTTTTAGACATATCTGTTACATGGACCAAAGTTTCGGCTTTAGCTGCTGTATGGACCCAGCCTCAGAATAAGAGTTTTGTGTTAACCATAATGGCAGATGAGCTATCTTTTCAAGTCCTCACCAATGAGTTTTCTGATGAGTTTCCCTCATGATACTGACCACCATTTGGGGAGGTGAACCTGATTTTTACCAGCTATTGCACAATATTATAAGCAGCCAGAACTCTTCAAATATTTATATACTGGAAAAAAGTTTTAGTCTGTCCCTCATGTCTCCCTGCCCATAAGAAGGTTCCATCTCTTCTGGGAATTTGTATAATAGCTAGCAAGCTGGATCCAAATTTAGTCATTTAGTCAAGAGTAGAATCTGTGTGACTCCAAGGTTTAATTTAGTTGAAAAAAAATTAAGTCCTGCTGATTCCACAGGATCTCACTCTATAAGATCTAACAACAACATCTATTAACTAAAAATAGCAAGATATTTGCCACTGCTACTACTGCCAAGACTGAAATAACTGTTTTATATTACTTTTTTTATTATTGTTTTGGTGCCTTTGAGTCAGTGTTGATTCCTGGCAATTGCCTGGACAAATTCCTGAAGTTTTCTAGGCAAGATTTCAGAAGTGGCTTGCCCTTGCCTTCTTCCTACGGCTGAGAGAGAGGGATTAGTTAAAAAAAAAAACAAACAGCTTTTTTGGTTATCTGTTTCCATCCCACTTGTCCCAGATCTTCATCTCTGCCCCACTTGTTCAGAAACATATAATGACAGTATAGACCCACCCCTTTTAGACAAGACAGTGAACGATCATGCTTGACAAAGGTTAGTTTGGATTATCATAGCTTAGGTCAATAAACCAAAACCTGAACAGTCTTCCGGGTGAAGTCAAAACACTAGGCCTTCTTCAAACCACAACTTTGTAACCGGACCTAGTTCCAAAGCCACTAAGTGAGAAACTGCAGCCCATGGAAGACATTCCTGATTTGTGTGCTCAGTTTTGGAAAGGAGGAGCAAAGGGGCAGGTGGAGAAGGGCTCGTCCACATCTCAGCTAGTTCAACTTATACAAGATTGTCTGAATGCAGCTAATGAAATCAAAGCAACAGTTAAAGTGCCCAACCAGCAGTATCAAGCAACATGACATTGGCGACACCTCTAAGTGCTGTCCACAGAAGAACAAAGTGAAAATAAAATAAAAATGGCCAAACCTCAGAAAGTCGCTAAATCTCAAAAGTTTCAGCATTTATGTGCAAGATCTTAGGCCAGAAGGCTAAAATACTATGGGATTTCAGTGTCCTTATGCAAGAGCATACGTACTGCATTGCTAAAATCTCAAGAACAGTGGTATTGTATTTATTCATTTAATTATTTTTAGTGCCTGGCACCTAAAAAAATTACCAACAACCCCTAATCCACTCCCTAGAACTCCCACACAGAAACCTTTGCGCGCAAGCGGTTCAAGTCTACGCACTGGGAGCAGGGTCCAAAAACAAGATGCCTAGAAGCATTTTTTAAAGTGCATTATTTTCTGAAATGCCTGCTTGAAATCTTCATTAAAGGCAGTATATATAATGGGGTTAATCAGCGAGTTCAGGTAACCCAGCCAGGTGAAAATGTCCATCAGAATACGAAGAGGCCAACAGGCTCCTTGACAAATAGGGTTGATCAAAGACACCACAAAGAATGGCAGCCAGCAAAAAATGAACGCGCCCAGAATAATCCCCAGGGTCTTGGTGGCTTTTCTTTCTCGGGCAGCCAAAATCCGCTTTCTTTCAAGGACGGTATCAGCTACCTTGATCCTCACATGATTGATAACCACTGGAGAGCTCTGGGGATGGGAAGGTCCCTCATGGAGGTTAGAGGCGACGGAGCAGAGAGAAGAACTCGCGGAGCCAGTGATGAGCTGGGCTGTGGTGAAGCGCTTCCCATAGAGTGACGGTGGTTTAAGAATTCGAGATCGAGCAATAACATAAATCCTGCCATACAAGATGACAAGCAACACGGTTGGGATGTAAAAGGCGCCACAGGTAGAATAGATCGTGTAGGAGATCTGATCTGTATTGACCGTGCAGGTGGCTAGCTCCTCGTGAGCCTTGGCTTGTCTCCAGAAAAGGGGTGGGATAGAGATGCAAATGGAGAGGACCCAAACCACAGCAATCATGATTGCAGCTCGGCCTGCTGTCCGGCGTTTGGTGTATTCGAGAGCATCTGTGATGGCCCAGTACCTGTCCAAGGCGATGATGCAAAGATGCAGGATGGAGGCTGTGCAGCAGGTGATGTCTGAGGACAACCAGATATCACACATGATTTGGCCAAAGGTCCACAGGTGGGTGACGGTGTACACAATGCTGATTGGCATGACCAGGATGGACACGAGGAGGTCTGTGGCAGCCAGGGAGCCGATGAGATAATTGGCAGGGGTGTGGAGTTTTCTGGTTAGGATAATTGTGATGATCACAAACACGTTGAAGAGCATGGTGGACAACGTGATCACGATCAGAGCCGCTGCCAGTAAAATTTTTAGGCCTAGCAACGTCCCTTCATCCCAATCCTCTGTCGTGTCACTGGCATTGAGGGATTTGTTGGAGACACTCTGGAAAGTCAAGTCTGCAGACAAGTTGTACATGTTCATTCTCAGCAGTGCTGGTTTTCTTTATCTCCTCTGCTTTCAAAATCTTTGGATCTCTCAATCCTTATTGAAAACAGGCTTTCTGGACTAAAACATCAAGGACTGGATTGAGAAGAGGCTGCTGTTAAACAAAAGCCAAAATCACAACAAAGGTATTAGCCAAGCCTGAAGTGCAGAAGGCATTGTCAACTCTAGAGAAGGTGCTTTCATAAGTAAAAAGAGAAGGCTGCAATTTTCAGCCAGGTTTATGGACTTACGGCCATAAACACAGAGGAACCAGGTTTGTTTCAAAGCGAGACCCAAACTGAACTACCTGAGAGTCTAAATGCATCAAGAAGGCAACAAATTGGAGATTCAAAACAAGGTGAAGAAAAAGGCAAAGAAAAGACAGAGCTACTCAGTTCCTATTTTGGATTGGATTTCTGCAACAAAGGATGTGTTTCACCAGGAAATTGTCAAGATCAGGATGAAGGAGCAGGTTTGAAGCTTAAGACTGTTAGAAATTGGTTCTCTTAAGATTGATAGAAAACTCATTCTCTTTACAGGTAGACCTCGACCTATGATCATTTAATAACCATTCAAAATTATGCCAGAGCTGAAAAAAGTGACTTACGACTTGTCCTCACATGACCATTGCAACATCCCTGCGGTCATGTGATCAAAATTCGGGCGCTTGGCAATTAGCATGTATTTATGATAGTTGCAGCATCCCTGAGTCACTTGATTGCCATTTGCGAACTTCCCAGCCAGCTTTTGACAAGCAAAGTCAATGGGGGGAAGCTAGAATCACTTAACAACCGTAGCAAAAAAGGTTGTAAAATCGGGCATGACTACTTAACAACCGCGTCGCTTAGTGACAGAAGTTCCAGTACCAATTGTGATCATAAGTCAAGGACTACCTGTACTGTGAATGAGTTTAAAAAACCCGATGAACTGCATCCAAGGTATGGAAGGAGCTAGCTGATAATCTGGTCAAGACCTTCTGTGTTATGGACTTAAATGGATTTAAAATACTAGAAGACAAGATTCTATTGAATATTAGGGGGGGAAAAAAACTCTTGACAGTACAAGCCGTTTGACAATGCCATCTGTCTGGGCTGTTTTAATTCTGGGAGCTGAAGTCCACATATCTTAAAGTTGCTAAGGTTGAGAAACACTGCTCTAAGTGAATAAAAAATCCAATAAAACCACAGCACAGCCAAATGATTGCTCAGCATCTTCAGTGGCCATGTGCCCACATAAGAGTTTCTTACCATCTCGCTGGTTCACATTGAGAGTTGACAACAGATCTGTCCTCCACACAGTAAAAGGTTTCGTGGGCTGACCCAGATCTTTAGTCCTGACTGAATGCAAAAGAAGAAAGCACAGGCAATAGAGGAGGGACACAGATGAAACACAGAGGCTACCGCAAGATAATCTGGAGGAACCCCTCAAAGCCTGGTTGAAGTTTTCATATAGTTTTTATCTCTAGGGCCCTGCTGAATGGGGATTACTGGAGTTGTAGTCCATCATGTAGAGTAGTGTTTCTCAACCTTGGCAACTTGAAGATGTGTGGACTTCAACTCCCAGAATTGGCTGGCTGGGGAATTCTGGGAGTTGAAGTCCACATATCTTCAAGTTGCCATGGTTGAGAAACATTGACGTAGAGGAAGGGAAAGTGTGGGGCAGCTACCAAGTTCTTCAAATCTATTTTGCTGCTCAATGTCTTAGGGAGAGGGGTGACATAATTAATCGCAAGAGGATCAGAAGCAGTTTCAAGTCACCTTCAGTATTGCAATGCTGGGGAGGGGGATTCTGGGAGGGGACCACCCCTCTGGCTCTGGCACCCACTGGGCACATTTGTGTTGAGGCAATGGCTATGGATGCAGTGAAATCTGGGAAATTCCTTGACACAAAGATGGAAACCCTCTGAAATACCTACAATGGAGGAATGGTTGGTGAAGATGACAGAATTTGCAGAGATAGCAAAATTGACTTGTTTAACCAGACAATAACTACAATTGTCAGTGACTGAAAACCCTTTATGGACTTTTTGCTGAAAACAGAAAAAAATATACTTCTGATTTATGGGTTTGATTATTAGAAAGGGTAGATTATGGAAAGAAGGGAGCTACGATGTAGCCTTAGAGTGGGAGGATAAAATTCAAATGCATTTACAGTATAACAGCTATAAAGAAGATTGGAAGCCATGACTTTGTATTTTGTCTTTCCTTTCCCCCCTCCCTTTTTTTCTTTTTCTCTTTCTCTTCCATCTTTTTATTCTTTTCTCACCATTTTTCCTTTCCTTTTCTTTTCTTTTCCCTTTACATATTTTTATTCGGTCATTTTTTTTCCAATAAAAATTAATTAAAAAAAGAAATCTGGGAAACTCCCTGGATGGATGGGATCCCCACAGAATGGAATTTTTAAAAAGGACAGTTTGGTTCCTTTATTGTTAGAAATGCAGAAGTCTTCTGAAAAAGGAATCTTGCCCTTAATCATATTACTGTGTAAGTATGTAATACTTACTTTGAAGTCAGGAAAGGATTCTATGAATTGTGCAAGCTGTGGTCCAATTTTCTTGTTAAATGTAGATGCACTAATGTCAGTGATCAAAAGAATAAGACAAGAGAAATATATCTACCTGTTCTTAGAGCTGCAGACCCACATTGGCTAAGTGAACAGCCTGGAATAAAACACAACAGATTAGACAGATATTTCAGAGCACCAATAAAACAGCCCAAATTGTCAGTTTCTTGCATGCAGCCCTTACCCCTTCAGTCTAACTCAGTGTTTCTCAACCTTGGCAACTTTAAGATGTGTGGACTTCAACTCCCAGAATTCCCCAGCCAGCATGGCTGGCTGGGGAATTCTGGGAGTTGACGTCCACACGTCTTAAAGTTCCAAGGTTGAGAAACCCTGGTCTAAGTGTACCAGAATACAAAAGGAGCAAAAATGAAATATATTCCTCTGCGCAGTGGCACAAATTCCTATCAACCCAAGGACTACATACTGGCTTTTGTCAAAGAGCCCACAGCCCCAAAGTAGGTGAAGGCAGGACCTGGAAATTGGAAGGGGGGGGTGTAAAATGACCAAGGTCTAAAGTATCATTGTTGCTCTTTAAACCTTGTTGACTGAGATAAAAATGCAAAAACAAGGGGGCACAGGACAGAAATGTTTGCCTCCCCCATTCTGAGAGGGCTCCGGCGATTACCAAAGAGGACGCTGTAAGACTTCATGTAATTCTGGGGACATCCAGAAGTCAAGATGGCAAGTCATAACCACGCCACGGAAGCCCACTTCCTTTTTATGGGTGTGGCGCTGAATGGTAGCACTTGAAGGATCGCAACTTTGCCTCCTTTGTCATTAAAATGCCATCCTTTACTGCAGAAAATACTTTGCCATTCAATGTCATCCTTAGCACTGAGTAATTCTGCTCCAAGTTCCAGCCTCAGATATTTTTAAGTTCTATAGATGCATCAGATCAAATCTTTATTACGGTCAAAGACCAGCAGAACTATAGACACATATAAGGGGAAAGAATGCAGTTTCTAATTTTCTCAAGGTTAAAGGCTGCCCGTTAAATGGTTTTTCCCAGGCCTTTGCTAATCTTCAGACCCTCCTCCTGATTTGCAGAGTCCAGTCAGGCATTCCTCAAGTTATGCAATGGGGTTAAGGAGCAAACTAAATCAACTGAATCAAAATCCAGGAAGAAATATCATAATCTAGCTATTTTACCAGCTGTGGAAATACCTTTCCATTTTTGTTCACATTTAGCTAAACTGACCCAGGGCTGTGTTGGAAGTCTACAAAGACGTCCATCTTTATAAATCAACTTCCAAGGAAGTAATTTTTTAAAAAATAGAAATTATATGCCCACATCCCTCACCCATAGGTAAAACTACCAATGGCTGCTGGAAACTGTAGTTTACCACCATCAGGAGGCCTGGATTTTCCCAATTCTAGATAATGCTTCCAAGTGTGGACCTTATATGAAGGTTTCGTAGCCAAATCCAGTTGATAAATTTATTCCCACAGGCATTGGGTTCTGGATGTTAGCAGGGGAGCTCTGGCATGGATATATGTGTCTAATATGTCACTGAGTCCCAATGCAGTTTTAGTTGGGGTTTTTTGTTTTAATGAAATGCTCTCTTTTTATTCTCCAGAGTTGTTTCAAGAAGAAGGGTGGTGACAAATTTGATATATAAATAAAAATAAAAATATATTCTGTTCATCGCCCAGAGCTTCTTGGATAGATGGGTGGACAATGAATTGGATTAATAAATAGTGTAAGGTTCACGGCTACCCAGAAAACTTGAAATACATCAGCAGCACAAAACAAGAGACTTCAAGCAGGGACTTCTCTAAGCAGCGTTTTATTTGGCCAAGCAAAAGTCTGGGTGCCCACACCGTGCACCCAGAGAGAGCAGGGTGGCACCCTCTTGGAGACAAAACCACAGCCTTTTATAGTACAGTATTTTTAAAAAGGCAGAACTTAGTACCATTATAATGAAGATGAGTTTTACAGCCAGTCAAAGAAACTTTAGCAGCATACATTATTCCCCGCCCTTGTTTGCTTACATTAACTCTATTCCCCACCCTTGTTTGCTTACATTAAATTAAAGGAGTGCCCCCTAACTCTTATACCTTGTCAGTCCCTGCAGACCCTTGTTCTGTGTCCTCCCTCCTTATCAGGCCTCAGTCTCTTCGGGAGGAGTTTTCCCTATTATCTGAGCTAGCTCATCTGTGGTTAGTTGCTTCCTCTTGCAATTTTGCTACCTGCTGTTAGTATTGAAGCTTGGCTATAGAGAACTCTGCGCATACTCCAAAGCTATGAAGTTAACATTGCCAATTTAGATATTGCCAGTTTAGATATTGATCCCTTCAATAGGATAAACAAATAAATCAATTTGATATATTTTGTCTTGAAAGCAACTGAGCCATCCCTTACATGAACTGGGGGCAGTGACTTCCATCTGTAAATGCTGAGTCCATTTTAATAGGGATCTGCTTTTGAGCAGCGGCGAACCAACCTGGAGGGGTCAGAAAATGAAGCAAGCTGGTTAGGACTTAGAGGGAAAACCGCAGAGAAATGCCAGGATTATAAACTCAGGCTAGATCATCATAAATAAATAAATAAAGTCCTGGAGGAAAGCCATGATAACATTCTATATTTTTGCCAAAGAAAAAAGAAGAAAAAAACTCTCCATGAATGTATTCAGGAGTCAAGCTCAACGTACAATGTTTAATCACTATTGAAAAGTGGACGGTTTTTATCTGGGTTTTACCACTGAATCATTTGGTTTTTCGTTTTACTTTTCAAATAAACTACTGTCAGCCCTCTGAGATAGGCCAAGTCTAGACACAGGCACAGCAAAGATTCCAGGAATGCTCTTTGTTGTAATAAAGTAGAATAACAAAACCTTGGAAGCCTCTCTAAGTTTCTCTCAGTCCCATCTGATACCAAACAAAATCCAGATGGGATTATTTTGAACTGCTCTCTCAGACTCTCAGGGCTCTGTAATCTTTTCTCCAAGTCCCCCGTTGACAGATCTCTCTACTCAATAGGGTACGTCCATCCTCATGTCCCATTCTTCAGAGGACAGATAGTTTTATTGGCCCATAATATCTTCCCCATTTGAACGCAAAAGTTTATCTCCGTTTGGCTGAAAGTCAACATCAGAGGGCAGCCTTGCATTCCGTTTCCATTCAAGGAGCAAGCGGAGCTTCAGATCCTCAAAGCAGTTGAAGGAGAAGAGCCACGCTGGCCAATGGAAGCCAAAAATCAGAAGCAGTCTGATAGCACCGTTGCCAACCAGCCAACTTTAGGAAAAGGCACACATTTTTGTGAACTGCGGTTCATTTCATCAGATGGGGCCATCAGTTGCAGATCACAAAAGCTGGTGCCTCTTAATAAAACCTGTTAGTCAGAAAAGGGGTTTCCAGCCCCCTGATTAAGAGTGAGCACATTTCCTGATTTATTGCATGAGAGGTTCACATGGAAATGAAGCATCAGTGGAGTGAGAGGGTACCGTTAAGGCCGTCAAGTAAAACTTCTGCAGCCCATGGTCATCTTTTCACATTCACTTATTCTGAAGAGGAAAAAAAAATTCCAGCAGCCAGTTCTGATTCTGTGGAAATTTTCATAGTTCAGTGGCACTGACAGCTGGTGAGATGTAGGGGTCAAGGGGTCAGGCTGGCACTTATTCAAGCCCACCCTCAGCCACAGAAGCTCATTGGGGAGCCTTGGGCCTTCAACTCTCTCAGCCCAACCTCAAAGGGTCGTTATTGTGGAGGGAAATGGAAGTCGGAAGGGCCACCTTGAGCTCCTTATGTAAGTATACAGGTACCTGTGGCTTAGAGAAGACGCTATTCACTTGGCCTTTCAAAAGCTCCTGCTAGAATCCTTCACTAAAAACTGTTGAGCAAATTTAGGAGCTGCAGGATGAAAAGCCAAACCTTCTTCAGGAAAGGGGCATGCAACAGATGTGTTCAGAACTGAGCAAAGGCACCCTTGATAACCCCAGGAGAAGCCAAGGAGGGGTGGTTTCAGCAATCAATAGCAGAGCACTTGCAGATTCCCAGGACTGATGGGGCTGGTGATGCATTTAAAATCCCTTTGTGTCTGCAAACCTGCACAGAATGGAACCAAGGACCCATTACCCCTGTGTAGCTTTTTGTTTTTAAACAGCCTTTCCAGTCCCTTGGGGGAAATAGGGCCTCGGAAGCAGGGAGAGTTTGGAGTTTTCCCATTCTCTAGCCAAGAATTACCATGAAATTGTCCAAGAACCTAATTTCAGTCAGTTGCAGAATGTTAACCATGTTTCCTGACTTGATACTCCATTTTAGATGAGTGGCACTGACTTTCCCCCTGTTGCATTCTTCCTGTAAAATATCAAAACTATGAACTATGTTCTATTCAGCAATGCACAGAAGTTGCCTCAAAGATCTTCATAAAAGTGGGGCTATTTTTACAAGGGAAGAACAGGATGGGTGATACACTTTTAACCTCCAATACCACATAGGTGAGTGCTTCTCAACCTCGGCAACTTTAAGATTCTGGAAGTTGAAGTCCACACATCTCAAAGTTGCCGAGGTTGAAAAGCCCCGACATAGATGGTCCTGCCCCACCACAGCCTCCTCCTGAGCCAACCACCTTATGCTGCCTAACAGTAGGGCTGGCTATGACTGGTGCAATCCAGTGGTTACTTGTGATGCTAATATACTCATCCCAGCAAATGGCTTCAACACTATTCCAGTTGAGGTCAAGAATAGGAATAAGAGATTATGAGTGTTAGGAAATGTCCTAGGAACAAATTCTATTGCAGATACAAACATGTTTTATAACATTACCAGAACATTAAGGCAGTAACTATTGAGACACGCTGTAAAACTTGTTACTTAGTCAACCAGGTTCTACTGCCTAACCATAAGTCATGGTGAGTTCAAATATTACACTAAGGCCCAAAGTGATTTGTTCAGCTTTGGCTTTGGTGATGTCTGAACTTAGCCACTGAAGTTTTGCAGCTTAGTTGTGTCAGAACTAAGGTATGCATTTACACACTTCCGTGTTATGTATGAATATGTACCTTGTTCGAACCACAGCTATACCTTGGCTTAGCACAGTGTGTGAACCATATTAATACTAAAAAAAAAGACTATTTCTGCCTAGCATTGTATCAAGTGCTTTATTTTAGCAGAGAACTGATCGAAGGGGTCAAGAACTTTGGGGTCTTCAAATGTTGTTGAACTTCTAGTAGCCTCAGTCAGCATGACCAATGGTGAGAGATGCTGTGACCTGAGGTTTAGCAATACCTGGCATTCCAGAGCGGTAGGCTGATTGGCCTCAACGGCTCCCTTCAATGCAGAGATCGAGTTCACAATAGTTGGTCTTGACTTTGCAGATTGTTTAGACTCAGCTGTGGTTTGTTAACCCTGGTTTATGGCTTGAGGCAATACATGCAATCAACCAATCATGGCTTGTTCAAGGAATCATGGTTAGGTTTGCAGCTTAGTGGAACGTCTGCACCAGCCTATGCATCGATATCCCTTTTAATACAGCATGAGCACTAAGGGGTTAATGCTCAGAGCATCCAAAGAAAATATGTCTGACAGCTCCAGACATAAAAGAAAGTGAAAAAGAAAGGAAAGGTAATTGTGGCTAAAAGCTATGTGAACCAGAAAAGAAGAAGAAAACACCAAAGTAAATACAGAGTGTGAGCAAACTCCTATTCAAAGGCAAGAGAGTGAAAATGCATCTACAGTCCTCTGAAAGCAAGTGAAAAGCTGAAGCCCAGTTGATATGAATCGGTAGAGAAAATAAAGCTCACCAGACAGAATTAAATCTGTGTATGGCTGGAACACCTCCTCCCCCCAAATTCCCTTTGACCCCCAACTCCTTATCTGTGGCAGAAGAGGTTTATTAATCCTCAGATGCAGAGATATGAGTAGTAAACAGTGAGAAGGTGGCGTTTTGGTGCAATACAACTTTTGTTCAGGTTTTTCCCATTTACCTTCCACATTAAGCAGTCCCTGAGAGACAGCATTGTTCATGTGCGGCAAGGAGCACTGTGTCCTCTTGGAGGGAGGGGGTATGGCCTCCCCAGAGCCCCCCAAAATGGGCTGTTATTTGGAAGGCTTGGATAATTTGGGGGGCAAAATTTCCCCTCTTAAAGACTGAAACTCAGCCTCACTGGGGCCACTGTTGGAGTGGGGCCCTTAACACATCATGCAATGCCTGGTTTGATCCACTGGATCATGAACTTGCTTTAAAGACTGCTAATTTATTCTAGCACAGGCTGGCATAGGATGGCATTCATTTTATCTGATGCAGACTCGAGTTTACAACAGATATGTTGAGAAGCCTCTTTGTTAGTTTACAACAGGTATGCTACTCTCAAGATACATCAAGAAGCCTGTTTTTGGGTTCAGCGCCCTTCTAATATGGGGAAAACCAATCAACTGCCTTCCAGATGTTTAAAGCTCCCAGGAGCCCCAGGCACCATGAGTAATGATTAGTGATTAAGCCCCAGAGAACTGGAAGGTACCAGATTACCCATCCCATTCTACCACCCTCTTTATTTAGCTTACTCAGGACAAAACTAGCTCAACTCATCCAAATGGACATTCACAAGTTTACAAGTTTATAGCCAGGCAGATTCTTTTAAACTCAGAAGATGGGGGGTAGGGAAGATGGATAAATGAAGGAAAGTTTTAAAGAAGTAGTAATTGAAAAGTTAAGCAGGATAGACCAGGTCAGTACCTAAATGGGAGGCTGCTAGGAAACTCAGGGTTGTAAGCTAGACTGAGAAATTGAAAATACAACCCAGAAGAAGGGCAAATCACTTCCATGCTGTAGCCAAGAAAATTACATGGATGTAACATGTACTCATTGGATTCAAAGGATGGTTCTTCTCTAATGACTCACAGCATCTTCTATGGTCCTCACTGGGTTTATATGACCCTAAGGTGGACAAATTTCACATCACTTCAACAATGGCCAGCTGAGTCAAATCCCATACAAGTGGGCAAGATCAAGGAAGCAAGAAATTGCATCGACTTCAGTGTGGTGTCTCTAACGTTAGAGCCAGGAGTAAATACAAAATATTGGGAACTGCAAGAGGAATTTCCAACCCTTATTCATAGTTTGTTAAGACAGTCTATTTGAATGATGTGAAATGCTTCCTCCCAGGTTTTTTGCCACATGGACTGTTAATGAAATAAGCTATCAACAGACTCATCTTCTATAGCTTGACTGATTATGTCTCCTCTCCCTTTTATTCCTTTCCCAGCCGCCCCACCATCTCTCATATTATGACACTAGAAGACACTGTTAAATCTCTAGTGAGGATCCTCCCTATAGCATTGTCTACCATAGTATCACCCAGCCATCCTGGAGGTGATCTAAAATCCATCCCCATTATTCTTATATCAGCATAACAATGGCTGGCTGGCTTCAGAAGATACTGTAAAACAGCCTAAAAGATATCAAGCACACAACCGAAAATGCAAAGAGTTAGCCAAAGGCTGGGTGAGATTGGCTTGGTTTGGTATTGGAGGGCAAGCTTGGAACTTCTTGGATTTCAGCCTCAGCTTCCTAGATTTCTCCAGAAGAGGCTGGAAGCTAGGAGTTGAGCAGGGCTATGAGGCAGATGGTTGGCTCTCAGTCATTCAACAACACTGAGCAGGCTTGATTCCAACCGGTAACACAAGTACACACACAGAAGAGCGCTTGCGGTCCGTCTACAAGCCACCCCACCAAAGGGGTCAAGAAGCGGAGAGAAGAGGTTGATTTGAAGGCGTTGGCATCCGAGAACGCACCGAAATGAGCCGCTGCCGCGCAGAGTTACTCCCCGAAAAAACAAAACGCCCAGTTTAAGAGGTCGGGGGACCAGGTGCTTGGGGTCTCTGCCACCGCCACGCTTTGCTCCGACACGCAAACCCACACCCCAAACGCCAACTTACGGAAGATGTGGAGAAAAGCGCCCGGAGTTGAGGAGTTGTTTGCGGTGGTCGATCCAGCGTTACCCTCCGCATCGTGAAGGCTGGCTTCTATTTAGGCCATTCAGCGGCTGCTCGAGAAGGCAGCGAGGGAGCTCCGACGAATTGTTCAGAACCCCGAGGGGTCGGCACCGCTCGCCCTCCCCTTCGGCTACGCGGCAGAGGGCGTGCGCCAGCCGGGAAGAGCAGCGCCCAAGGAGACGGGGCTGAAGCGAGCGGCAGAACGAGTCCCGTTCCACGTAGTGCGCGCCTTCGAACGCGGCAGTTTCCACTTCGGTCGGAACAGGGAAAACCCACCTCGATCTTCTAGGTCTTAAAGCATAAGCGAGCGCGCCCAGCTTCTCCGCTCTAAGGTGTAGTTCTCACTCCGGTCAGAAGACGGGGGGGGAGGGGAAGACCCTTCCCCGTTTTCTCTATTACTGACTTCTCCCTACTTAGGCTCGTCTTCCAGTCTAAAGTATCGTTGTCCCTCTGGTCGGATCCAAGAAACACTGTGCCTTCCACCCAGGCGGACCGCGTAGCCGAATCTTTAGGCTATTTGCTGGACTTTCTCCTGAGCATCTGCCGTTTCTCAAACGAGGGGGGAAAGATTTAGAAGCTCCTTCGAATGGAAGTGGCGGGGCTCGGCGGAGGAGGAGGAGGAAAGGTTTAGTCGCCGAGCGGCAGCGAAATCTGGCATTAAGAAAAAGAGAGGCTGGTACTGTATTGGCTGCGCGATCCAGCGAGAGACGGATCTCCTGGGAGTAAGCAAGGAATTTGTCAAGGGAAAAGAATTGTTTAATCCTGGCGTGGCGTGGGGCGGGGAGATATTACGCATATTCTGACTTTAGCCATCCCATTCTGTCTGGGACGAGCAGAGCGCATTTTTATCCAGTATTCATTCCAATGCAGATTGAAAGGCATTTCAGCGTCCGTCATCATCCATGGAAAGAGTCGTTTTTACTTCACTTTCAGTTGTTGCTTAAAGTTTAAATTTCCAAGTAAAACAGGGTATGTAAATAGTTAGTATGGGTATCCCCCCCCTTTTTTTTTTTGCTTTGGAAAATTATGGAAATTTAAGAGGGAGAGGGGAGGACAAGGGAAAATAACCCGATTAATATATACAATAATAATTACAATACTGCAAAAAATACAGTATGGCTTTGTGTTTTTTTTCTTTAGAAACTTAAAACTCAAGGAGGCTTCATTGATTAGATATTTGTAATGTTAACATGATTTTAGCATTATTTTGACCCCATAAAAGATTTCCTGTGGATGGAGGTGATAGACTGGGAAATTTAGCAGTTCTTGTGGGGACCGTGGGAGGACAACTGTGCAAATAATTTCTGCCTCTGAAAAAGCATATTCTCCCCTGAGCAGAATTTATGAGTTGGAGTGCCTTGTTCCAACAGACCATACCTGCTACTGTAAAATACTGTCTTGAACAGCAGAAACCAGCAAAAGGCTGCATTTCAATAGCCCCTGTGGGAATGACTGAAAGTTTCCCAATACTGCAAAAATCTGTAGCATGCTATTTGGTAACAGGCTTCACTTGGGTTGCTTTACATACATTACCAGTTAAATCTTACCTTTGTCTGGGCACTGTTGATAAATTCACCAGTTATTTAATTCAACATAAGGCAGGTTAAAAGTGCAGACGTGTCAAACATTTAAACATAGCAGCAGTAAGGTTGCCAGGATATTTTCCCCTCCCTATCTGATTAGTCTTGTTGACAAATAAAAAAGGTGATGCTATTTCAGGAAATGGTTTTATACCAGAAAAAGTCCCATCTGTTTCCCCCAGAGACAAAGGCACACAGCCAGCTGCCCTGAGCAGAATCGATGATTCCTATCTTCTTAGGGTGACATTAATGTGTTGCTGGCAAGAGGACGGACAGCTCCACAGATTGTTGCCTGGTCCTCTTGGCACACAGTACTTCTGCAAACCCCACTAAATTGCAGTTAAAAGCAACGTTTTTTGAAAATGGATCTTCACAGTTACTTGGTATAAGATGATGAGCTGCTCAGCAGCCATTCCCATCAAAAAGGCTTGGAAACAGGAGCATAAGACCGTTTTAATTTCCTCCCTGGTTTCTCCCCCTTCTCCAAATGTGTGCTCCGCAAAGCCAAGGAGTCTAAGGGCAGCTTACCTTATTAAAACGCCATCGAGCACATTCTAAAACACAGGTTTTAAGGGAAACGAAAGAGATTAAAATACTGATAGGGCACAGCAAATGCGGAAGGAGATGTTAAACCGCTCCGGTTTTAATTTCCTTGTTGCTGAGGACGACCGTAGAAGAAAGATTGTTCAGATGAAAGACAACAACACAGCAGGAAATTTATAGAAAAGGGGCGAAGTTATGAATGTGAGAAAATGACACCATCTTTCAGAAAGTCAATGAGTCATAGCAGAGAAGAATTGGACGAACTCACAAGACGAAACATACTTGAGACGATGTGGCTTCCCCCATCCCGAGTCACAGATTCCCTTTTTCTTTTCTTGTTTTTTAGGGACTTATTTAAAATGAAGTGTTGAAACACCTGGAGGGAAAGGAAGAAAGGTTTTTATTTAAAAACGTGATGCTTATACCAAAGTTTCATTCTCTTTTGGTAGCAAGTTGCAAGTGAGTGTTGCAGGAGCATAAGAATTGCCTGGATCAAATTAAGCCACCATTTATTTTCTGCATTCAGTTTGCTACACCTAACAAATAGAGGCCTACAAGCCTCAATAGGAGGATGATACACACCAGGATGGGGATTGATGGCTTGGATGTGGTTGGACCATAATTCCTTTCATTCTTTGACTTTAGACTACAGCTGGCTAAGGCTGGTGGGACTTGGAGACTGTGAAAGAATTGGCTGTTTGACAAGATTGCAGGCCCCTGAGCGGTCTGTTTTCCCCCAGTGTCAGCATGGCAGAGTTGCCAATAAAGGTGCAACCTTGACACAGGTGTGAGAAGAGATGCATGTTTTGGAGCTCTGCAGCCACCAGCAAACAGACGTGCAGCAGCCAAATGAAGGTGTTTTTCCTTCAGAGGGAGTCCATCCAGAGAAAAAAGAAGAGAGGTCCAGCAAGGTGAAGCACAGCGTGGAACGATACAAGAGCTCTACATGCTGGCTGTTAACAGAGAAGAAAAAAAGTACTGTAGAAGAAATCCCAAAGAGAAGAATTAGGACAGAACAGGCTCTGTAAGAAGGAAACAATTATGTATAATAGTAATAGTATAGAGCAGTGTTTCTCAACCTTGGCAACGTTAAGATGTGTGGACTTCAACTCCCAGAATTCCCCAGCCAGCAATGCTGGCTGGGGAATTCTGGGAGTTGAAATCCACACATCTTAACGTTGCCAAGGTTGAGAAACACTGGTATAGAGCATAGTATATGGGTAATATTAAGAGTATAGAGGAAACAGTATTGAACAGTAATAGTATAGAGTATAGCAATAGTCATAGTAATAGCATATAAATAGCAGCAATAGAACAGAATATAGGATAGAGGTAATAAGAAGCACTTGCATATCGATTTGTAAGTTTCACATATCTATTTACATCTTTGTTTTGCAAAATAAAACAGCTCCCCCCAGCCCTTACAGGGAGATACAAAGAAGCCACCTGGTCCAGGGCTTTGGGGTCTCTCTTGAGGTTGGGTCAATCTAATTGGGTATGGTGGCAGAGACAGACAATAAGGAGGACCTGGGTGCTCTAATCCTGCTTGCAGAATACTAAACTCTCAAAACCTTTGTATCAGTCCAGGTGTGTTAGACTATTCCTACTAAGCTCCAGCCAGCATCATCCATGTAATTCAAAATATCTGGAAGACCTGCAAAGTTGCAGAATGCAGCATTTGATTCACTGTTGCCAGCAGGATACTGGTAGCTTGAGATGATCAACTGGCATGGAATGTCGGGTTCAGCCCAAAGAACTCCACGAGACAGTACAGGTCTAGTTCGATAGCTTTTATTAGCTTTCAACCACAAGACAGAATCCTCCCAGACTGAATCTAAACTTCTCAAGCCAGCAAGCAAAACCCCGCAAATTCCTTAGGGTGGTGCCAGTCTCATCTTCTTAACCTTCCCACGCTCCTGCTGGGGCTAAGGTGATGCTTAGTTCCCCGAGCGCAGCCTTAATCGAAGCATTCCATCACATGGAAAGTTGTATCCCAATGAGATGGGATGTGCCATGAGGGACCCTTTGAGGGACCCCTAAGAATTCCTTCCAGTTCTCATACCATATATTATTAGACCAGAGAACAGATTTTGCCAGCCTGACCTCCTCCATAGGTATTGGTATTTCAACTCCCAGAGTTCATTTACGCAGAGAAAGCTAGAATTCTATAGTGTAGGAAGTGCCAGTGCACAGCCAAAGAGAAACTTACTTCACGGTGTCACTACAGAGAAGGTCTAAACTTCAGTCATCCCTCACCAAAACGCACTCAGTGGAGAGAGGGGTCTAAAGAAAAGCTTTTCTTAATGTAGTCCATGACAGAGTGGTCCAAACGAGAGCAAATTGCCCCTGGCTCAGTCAAAAGCATGGCAGGAGCAGGAAAGAAACATTTGCCTGTCTCTGTTCTATAGTGACCAGCAGTCCTTCTCCAGAATTGCAGGAAGGCATTTCCTCCAGCTTTACCTCGAGATGGTGAAAATTGAATATCTGATGCACAGTACTACTGAACTATATTCCTTCTCTTTCCTCATAGCTCTTCCTTGGTGTTTTCCAAGAAACCTCCCTGGATAAAACTCCAGCCTTTGTCATTAGCTGTCAGAACGCCATGAATTTTCTCCTGCACTCCACTTGAACTGGAAAGAGGTGGCCCAGTGGCACCTTCAAAAGGATCTGTCCCAGCTGTACTCCTTGCCTGTGCAAAAGAAACACTGCAGCTCTCAGCACCAACTTAATATGTTATGTGGTCGATTGCAGTCTGGGCTAAGAGTCCCTTTTTCTCTGCTGGCTCCCTGAGAAACCTTTTCCAACCACACTGACTATGATGTGTTAGGAGAAGGCCAAGAGGTGAGAGTGCCAGCTCAGGAAAGCTACAAGCGAGAATACAATGCTTCATAAGCTGCATTTGTTGCCAGTTTGCTTCTGGGTCCAATTCAAGGTGCTGGCTTTGACCTTTAAAGCCTTTCATGGCATTAATTGAATGTTGTACACTATCCAGAGTCACTTTTTTGTGAGATGGGTGACTATACAAATATGATAAATAAATTTTTAAAAATTAGCACCATCAGCTCAGGGAGTTGAGAACAGTCCCAGGAGAACAGCCATGGGAGGGGAATTCAGAAGGATATCCAAGGAGATGCCTTGACATCAGTCATCTGAAGTCCATGCTTCACTTTACTTAATGATAGAGTCAGTCCTGACAAAAGGCTGCCATGGCAGGCTGGCATTCTCTTCTATAGCATGTAGAGTGGGAACATCTGATCCATCTTCTGGCAGCTGGTCTGTGCCCACTGCAAGAGATTTTGACTTGTTCCACCAATACAGATGTCAAGCTGATGACTGTTCGCTGTACCCATAATATGTATTGCTAGTTTACTTAATCCTGGCAACTAAGCAGGCTGCACTGGATTAAGAAGAGGCTGTTATCTTCTCCTGGTCATATGGCTGGTGGTTAAGGGAAGGATGTGGTTGGTCTTATGTTGATCTGTCAGATAAGGGAAAGCAGGATAAAGTTACCAACCTAGCTGCTACATTCACACAAAGCACATAAAGCATAAGCATTGGTTTAAAAGTCACAGTATCTACCCAATATCTAAGCCAAACCAAACAAGCTATGGCTTAGTGTGATGTGTGAACCCACCCAATGTGAAGTGAATCTCTTGAGGATAACTGGCTACTCTTTTGCTTCATACAGTAGTTAACATAAATGGGGATTGCTCTTCAGAGCTAACACAGTTCTGACCAAACTCTATTATCTAATAATTATTATTTAAGATTTCTGCAAGCAGTTCATTTAAAGTGTTTTCTTTTTTTGTTCCTGATTAAATCTGATACTGTAGTTTTATATTCCTCACTCCATCGCTCAGGTTCTTTGCAGTCCAATTGCAATTAAATGAGTGGAATTTCAATTAGATACATAGATAAAACCAAAGAAACAATACCCTTTGATTTTTATTGACAAAATGAGGACATCTGACATTTGTGGTTACAGCCTTAATGATGTGTTTTGACAAGCGCAATATGAAAGTCAAAGATTTGTGGAATAAGAGATTCATACAAACTGTATGCTTAATGGCTGGAAATATAAACAGATGCAAAATGTCAGGCTAGCAAGTTTTATTTGGCTGTAGAAGATCTTTGAGAATGATGCCAGAGGCTGCAAAAAAATGGGAGGGCCCAAGACAAAAACTAAATTGGAATTGATCACATTAAAATTAATTAAGTGCAGTGAGCATGATCACTGTCCATGTGTTTAATGTACTTTCCTTTCCATCACAATACAGTGTGGTGGCTTTTATGGGCTACATCCTGCTCTGAGACTTCAAGTTATGCATCCTTTGACAACAGTATGAGAACAGACATGGTTTCCAGATTGTTTGAAACTCCAAGGTGCTTTAAGTTCTGTAAAGTGAGTTAAGTAAATTTTTAAAAAATTACATTAATATGGCAATGGATCAGCATTTTAGCTGAATTAAGCAAAATTCACTCAGACTAATCTCTTTACATTATTCATATTCCTATAACAGTAAATGTTTGTTTAAAACATTTTGGACAAACTCCTTTGCAAAGGAGGTAGCTAAATCGATCTGTACCTCCTGCCCCCCCCCAAAATGGTTGGTAGCAACTTGAAGTTTACAAGTTCTGATCTCCCGTACCTTCTGGACAGTAGAGCGAGGATTGTACAGATGTGGGAGAAATCTACTTCAGCATAGGAGGCTGGAGATGGGAAAGAAAGAGATCAACAAAGCCAGTTAGAGAGAGTGCTGCCGATATGATTAGCCCCTTATTTATCTCTCAGTAGGAAGCAGGAAATGAATTTTGACATAGAAATGTATATATATTGTACCTCCGAGCCAGTTTTGACTCCTGGTGATTGCCTGGACAAGTCCTTGCCATTTTCTTGGCAAGGTTTTTTTCCCCCCTCTTGTCTCTTTCCTAGAGCTGAGAGACTGGACCAAGGTCACCCAACTGGTTTTGTGCCCGAGGCGGGACTAGAACTCAGGATCCCCTGGTTTCTAACCTGGCGCCTTAACCACTTCACCAACCTGGCTGTCCGATGTAGATAGATAGCTACCTACATACATATACTCACTGAATCAACATTAGGATGCATAGATGTCTACAGTAGGAAAGTAGATAATTTGAAAATGCCTAGCTAAACTCAAGCCTCTATTGTAGGTTGAAGAGAGTCAGGACTGGGGAGGAAAGGAACTTGGCTTATCTAGGGGTAAATAAATCTTCTCTCGGTGCTAGCAGGCCAGAAACGGAAGCAGATACTTTCAAAGAGATGGCTGTCATTTGTTAAGGTAGGGCAGAGTAAGCTCCCTGATCCGGCAGGGATAATTGAAAATGATATTGCTCCTTTTTGGTATTGAAACTTGCAGAGCTTCTGGCAGGGATGTCAGCAGCGGTGGGTGGGGGGATGTGTCAGGCAAAAAAGTCAAGATGGCAGCCGCAACCATGAGATCGAAGCAATGCTCTGTTTTATGTGTGCTTTGATTTCATGGTTCCCTTCAGGGCCTGGAAAACTCCCAAGAGTCATATGCCTAAGTTTTTCCAATTTTTATTACCTTTGAGCATCCTTTTTTCCTGCAAAAAGATTTTAAATAGAGACCATATTTATGCAACACACTGAACCACAAACTAACCAGCCATGTTTTAGCTCAGCGTGCCATGGAAACTCAGGCCATCTGATTAGCAAATGGTGTCTGGTGGATCCCAGAAGATGGAGTTCATTGAGTAAATCATAGTTAAGATCATCATGAGTAATCAAATTGTGCAAAGCTATTCAGGGATTGTGTTCACACGCAGACAAAACCTCAGTGAATCCTGGCTTCATGTAAACCAGGCGCTCTAGCAGAAGCTAGAAGTTAAAATAATCAGAAACTGAAAATTAACCATGTTACCCAAACTAGGCCCCCTGTTTTCAAATCCAGGCTTGCAAATCTAGCTTTAAGTGATGCAACAAAGGAGGAAGCTCAGTCTGAATGCCGCAATAATATTTTAATTCCCAGCTAGTAAAAGCACTCATACGATGCAGAGTATTTCCATAAACCAAGATTCTGTGGAATTCTGACTTAGCTTTGGGTAGGATCGATCACTTCTGCCTTAATTCTCTCTTTCTCTGAGATGTTTCCCAGAACCTGAAGAATGATTTGCTATCTCCAGACAAAGCCAGAGGCTCTCCATCAATGCAGATGAGACGGATCAGGCCTTGTCACTCTGGGTAATCAGGCATGGAACATTGATGCCAGTAATATCAAATCTGTGTGAAGTTAATCCTGCTTTTTTCTCAGACACGATGTCACAGCTCTGGATAAACAGGTTTGCATAGCTTTAATAACATTTCTTCAGGATTTTAAATGAAGTCTGCTAAGTTTCATGTAATGCACTGTGTTTTATATTATAGCAAGCCATTTATTACAGTTGGTAGACCTAGGCGGTCTGATGATTGAAGAAATTAAATCAAGATCCTATTACATGAAATGAAATATTTGTTAATCAAATAATCAAATAGGAACATAAAAAACAGGATAATGAAGCTAAACAATTCAGCTATTAATGGATATACTTTATTCATGCATTTATTGATTTATCTGTGGCTGAATTCTTTACTGGATACTGCATCGCTCCTGGAATCTCTGTTTTGCTAAAACTCTGGGATATAATTTAAACAAACATTCATTAATGATGAAGCACAGAATGGGCAGTTAAAGCACAGGTAGAGCAATTGAGACAGGGAAGAGCCGTCTCTGCAGACGGTTCTAGACATTAACTCAGAATTAGTCTAGTAGCACTTTTTCAAATTAAAAAAAAGGATATAAGCTTTTATGAAACATCTCAGATGCATGGCACAGCTAAACTGATGTAGACTTTAAATTGGGATGGGGAGGAGGGAGGAGAAGACAGAGGGGTTATGCAGATGTAGGTTACATGTCAAACAGATTACAAGTCAATTTATCAGTTAACAATTGTAATGTGTTAAAAACCTATTGCATTTTCTGAGACCTTCTGAAATAGCCTGAAACCTTTTGATGTTGAGTTCAGCAATCTTTCACTCAACTGTGCTAGTAAACTTTCTTTATTCTAAAATAACTACTTCAAGATCTATTATAGAGTAACCTAAGAGGCTACTTCCTAGGAAGACTGAAATCCATTGGCAATTTCCCTAATAACACCATTATAACTACCACAGATATTGAGATACTACAGGTAGTCCTCACTTAACCACCACAATAGGAAAATTGGTTGTTAAGCAGGGCAGTTAGCAAATTGGATCCAATTTTATGACCTTTTTTGTGGTGGTTGTTAGGCGAATCACTGTGGTTGTTAAGCAAATTGTGTGGTCGTTAAGTGAATCACACAGTTCCCCATTGATTTTGCTTGCTAGAAGCCAACTGGGAAGGTTGTAAATGGCAATCATGTGACCCCGGAACACTGCAACTGTCGTAAATGTGAGCTGGTTGCCAAGCACCCAGATTGCAATCACATGACCGTGGGGTTGCTGGGATGGTCATAAGTGCGAGGACCAATCGTAAGTCACTTTTTTAGCACCATTGTAACTTCAAACAGTCACTAAATGAATGGTTCTTAAGCAGGGACTACCTGTATATATCAATATCCCCCCAAAAATGGACTTCAAGCCATCAGGAACCTCATCACTGATGTCAACACAGCATGCCTGACCATTAGACTATGTGACTTGCTACTCATTCTTAACTATTTAACCTTTGGCAAAAACATATATTTTTCAGATCAGTGGCACAGTCCTGGGCACATGCATGATTCTACAATATGCCATCATCAACGGCTGACTTAGAACAATGCTTTCTTAACTCTTATCCCCTGAAACCCCTCCGTTACTTGAGATTCACTGTGCCATTTTTCATCATCTGGGTACATGGAAAATAATCTCTCATCAAGTTCCAGCAAGACTCCTCCTGATTTTTGGCTACCATAGGCTAACACAAGTCTTTTTCCTACAATGCATTCACCCAGAAATTATTTCTCCAGTTTATAGTGCAAGTATTCTAACTTGGTACCTTGCAGAAGTGTTGGGGTTCCAAAATTTCCTGCCACCATGGAAGGGTCCCAGGATGAGGACAGCGGCTGTATTAAAGTTGGAGTCAGACTGGGATAAAAGATTTATGGCTGCTGAACTACAACTCCCAGCAGCCCTAAACCATGTGACCAATGGTAAGGGATACTGGAAGCTGTAATTTAGCAACAGCTGGAGGGCCATTGATTTTCACCCTTAAGCCAAGCCTGGAATTCACTTCTGAGCCAGAAGTTCACATCTAGTCAAAATGAGGGGCCAAACCTCAAACTATTTTGAGGAGGAAACTAAAGAAGAAAAGGAATTATGGCTAGCTAATTAGTACAAATTTAAGTGCTCCTTCAAAAAACACTTCTGGAAATACATCTTCTGCAGCAACTGATATGGTTGACTCTTCTGCTGTTGAGTTAATAGCAGTCCAGCATAATTGGGTGATGTTTCTTAACGGGCCCTAATGTGTAATCGGAAGCACATTAAAACTAAGGGGTGGGGCAGTCCAAATCAGGACTATGTGTACTGACAAAAAGATATCTTTCTTTCAAGATCCCTGGTGATAATAAAATAAATCACATGTCCCATACTTCAAACAACACTTTTTGAACAACAACACCCCTACTTAGTCCTGTCCCGTATTGATATTGAAAAGCTAGGAAAAGGTGCTGTTTTCTTCCACACAATTACGCAGGAGGGTTAAACCTCTCTCTTTCTGCTCTGGTCTACCAGATCGTGTTTTTCTGTGCTTGGTTTTTAACTGAACAAAATTTGATGCGAGCAACGTCACATGTATTCCGGACCTTAGCAGCTGGTTTCTTGACAGTTGAGGAATCTGAATTATACCCATCAATGCTTAAGGAAGTTTGCTGCTTCTCTGTCTCAGATGTACACATGCATATTTATAAAGAATCCTGAAGGGAAGAGCAGATGTAAAACATAAGCGGTGAAAGCAATAAGCAGTTGACCAGTTTGGAGAGAAACCACAGCAGAAAGAGAAAGACTGGACTTCTAGACATTCCTCCAAAGGAAAGAGAAATGCTCCTACAATTTGTCAAGGGCAGAATGCTCCTTAGCAGTGACAGGAGCTCTGCTTTTGACAATGCCCCATGACCCGACTTGCTTGTCTCAAGATCCTCGGCAGCCACTCACAAGCACCAAGAAAGCTAGACCCTCAGAGAGTCTCATTAACCAGCTTTATTGAAAGGGAACAAGAGTGTTAGGTTGCAGAAATCTTGGAACTGGATACATTTACTTGAGCAACCCATTTACCTCTAAGTTCAGTAGATCTTCTTGTGAACCATCTGTTGAAGCAGTGGGAGGGGGCTACCCATTTTCTTGATATAGATAATGTGCAGATGTTCCAAAACATAATACTTTGCAAATCACCATCCTTTTTCTCAGTTTCCGAGAAGTCCATTACACCTTTATGAACGTTCCCCTTGGGATTTAATGTAAATGTGGAGAACCGGGGGGGGGGGGCAGCATACCCCTGGAGAGATAATCAAACAGTGAAAGGCAGAACACACACCCCTTGACCACCCACGAAACATGCAAATTTCTCCAAAATTCTCTTCTCTTTTGAAACAAAATTTAAAAGTAAATTCTGTTACATGATGCTCAACAAGACCTGCTAGAAAAAGTGGAGGAAGATTCCCCACATGGGAAAAATTTCAGAGATCCTTCTGGGGAATCTGAATGAATAAATCTCCTCTCCAGATAACTTGGAAGGAGTGCCAGCTCTTTCTCTCAATTTAGCATTCTGCTTGTTTATTAGTAGTCAATAACATATTTTAAAAGCCATGGGATTTCCAGCAATCTCTCATCTGAAGGAAAGCACTTCCTACTTGTGGAAACAGCGACTATCAGGTCAGATAGTGTCCAATGATAGATGTTTCACAGTTATGACTCAGTTATAACTGCAGAATTGCATGGTAGCCTCTACCTTAGCAGAAGGAGGGTTCTGAAAACAACTTGGGAGTCGCGGCTGTGGGGTAGAAAATTTACAATAGGTAAGAATCTGTCACTTGGAAATGGACCTTATGGAGTAAGAGCACCCATATTTCTTAATTGCAAATGGAAATGCACATGCTTTACATGATTTGCTGCCCCCACTCTAAATTGCATCCCAACTGAGTTCAAGGTTTGCACATATTGAACACTGTGGTCAAGCCACAAGGTCAAAAATACCATTTGCATGGAACAATTCTTTTTTTTCAGTCAGAAATGATACCCTTATTCATTAGATCAGTGTTTCTCAAACTTGGCCACTTTAAGATGTGTGGACTTTAACTCCCAGAATTCCCCAGCCAGCATGCTTGGTTGGGGAATTCTGGGAGTTGAAGTGCACACATTTTAAAGTTGCCAAGTTTAAGAAACACTGCACTAGTTGGAGTCTGGCAGGCATGTGTAGTTTGAAGAAAAACAAGATGGCTTTAATACTCCTTGCAATGGCCCCCTGTATACAGAAATTCTAGAAGCAACGTAAATGATATTTAAAAGATCCAAGGGGGACCTTCTCCAACTAAGTCTGTGCAGACCTCCCCTTCATCCCTTCCCATTCACATCACTGATTGCTAGGTCTTGGCTGAAGAATGGCAGATGTTGCAAGAGGATATTTCCATAAAGTAATGTGATCAGAACCATGAACTCATCCTGGGCCACTTATTTGTAAACACATGTCAATGACTCATCTGCTCTTTCTTGAAAGTTCTGTGTTAACCAAAGGAGGCTGGAAATAGTTTTGGATCACCTGTTTGCTTCTCCCCCAATTTTTCCAAGGCAGGATTACTGGGCTAGTAATAAAGTACATCTGTTTTAGGGCAAAAGCCTCTTTATAAAATGAGACGGAAAATCCTACCTTTGAAGGTAATTTTGGGGTATCCCGAGCTTGCTCTCATGCGGCTACTTTCCTCTTTTCACCTCTACTCACAGCTGAAGTCTGAACAGCTGTTGCAGGATCCAGCTAACACTGACCTAATAGGACCAGAACTCTTGCACAAGCTGCAATGGAAAGGAGATTCTTCTCCCTGCTCCTTCTTTCTCTCTCTAACCCAGAAATATTTATCTATCCATTAAGCGATGGCTGTGCATCAGGGGCTTCTCCTTAGCATATGTGTGTGAATGCTATATTGTAAATCTGCCTCTCCTTTTGCTAATGACAGGAAGCCTCCAAAATTCTATCTTTCTTTCTTTTTTATTATTGAGAAGAAGGGGGGGGGGGAAACACATAGAAAGTGCTTTAACAAAAAAGTGGAAGAAATACAACAAAGGAAAAAAAATGTTGATATGTCATTATAACAGTAAACAATTACAATTCTATATATACTTACTAATGCAAATATTATTCAAGTATGTATATATTTCTAATACATTTATATGACTATCATTTTTTTAACCTACTGTATTTTGATAAATGAGTCCCATCGTCTACCTTTCTTCATTGCAAAAAGAATCTCTCTCTCTCTCTCTCTCTCTCTCTCTCTCTGTTCCTATAGCTAAACATTGAACAAAGTGAATCACTTCTTTAAACTTCCCCTACTTCCTCTACAACTCTCTGAACTCCTTGCTTTTCTCTTTGAATTCAACATACCACTTCAAACTTCATGTCTTTCTCCCCCTGGATAAAATGTGTTACTCTGAACCTTCTGCTTTTCTCCCATTGAAACTAGTATGCTATTCCCTGAACTCCTTATCTTTTACTGAATTGAACAAGGTGCTTAGTTCTCCTATTGTACATTATTACTGCTTATTTCATTGCTTTGTATACAGTATTAGCTTTCAATATTATAGTTGTGCTATATTCCCCCCCCCCAATGTTCAATGGTTTATTATTTCATTTCCTTTATATTATTAGCCTCAAATACTTATTAATAAATTTCTCAATTGCAAGTTTCAGTTTTGGACTTCTGGAACACATAAACCTGTTTAATAACCTACCATGTAAAGATTGCCACAGAATTGACATTGTAGCAGGTCCCAGTTTTAATACACCCTCCCCCCGAGTACAGCTGTCCTTGTTCCCAAGTTGCTGTGACTCAAGAAGTACCACTCAGCTTTAAGTTTCTCTCACAACACTTATTTATATGTAAATGAATTCCAAAGTCATTTACTTTATTGAACATCGCTGTGCACATAAGACTGAGAAGTGCAACTGAGTGGATGATATGCAAATAGTAGAAATTCCAGGTGGCTCCGTCAAGCTGAGAACAGGAGCCAGCTCAACTTATCTTGCCGTGCACGAATGAGCGACTTGCTTGTTTCCTCCCAAGTCGCGGATCGAGAGGATGAGCCACTTTTAGCGGCGAGCAATTAAAACCATTTGAATATCATTTCCATGATTGTGTAGGAGACCAAGCCACAATTAAGGGTTGCCACTTGTTATTTATTCCCCTCAGCCCAGTAGAGGAGCGATCTGATTGATAGCAGACCCGGCAGGTAACATTTGACGGATGCTCCTTTGCACCGGCAGTCTATATACTCAGTTTAGACCCCGGGGCTGGGAGAGATGCCAACTCACATCATCACCCCCAGCCAGCATGACCAATGGCTGGGAGCGATGGGAGCCATAGCCCTGCAGCATCTGAGGAATCACAGGGTCCCATTCCTGGCTTTGAGAGTTCGAGACACCTGGCTTGGAGGGTCTTCCAATTCCCAGCTGTCCAAGATAGTTGCTATATTCTGCCTATGAACAGGGCTGGTGTTCTGGAAGCCTCGCTCTTCCTGCTCCGCATGTGCGACACACTTTTCAGCTTGCTCTTGTCTCTGGTCACTGGAGTCGCTATTTATTTATTTTATTTAGCAAATGTATACAGCCGCCCATCTCACGAAATGTGACTTTGGGTGGCATACAACAAAACAGACCATTCAAAACAAATATGTGTTGTGCGTCATTTATACCCCTTCCTGGATCGGGAGGCCCTCCGCACGGTCACTCATGCCCTGGTCACTTCCCAGTTGGACTACTGCAATGTGCTCTACATGGGGCTACCCTTGAAGAGTATCTGGAAGCTACAGCTGGCACAAAATGCAGCAGCGCAAACAGTTTTGAATGCCCCCAGGGGGGCACATATAACACCTCTCTTACGCAAGCTGCATTGGTTGCCTGTTTGCTTCTGGGTCCAATTCAAGGTGTTGGTTATTACCTTTAAAACCCTTCATGGGACAGGACCAGGTTATCTGAGGAGCCGTCTTGCCCCCGTTATATCTGCCTGCCCCACTCAGTCCAGCAGGAGAGGCATGTTGCGGACCCCACCAGTCAAGGAATTTCAGCTGGTGGGGTCTAGGAAGAGGGCCTTTTCTGCTGTGGCGCCCGCCCTGTGGAAAACCTACCACCTGAGATGCAGTATGCCCCCACTCTCATGGCCTTCCAGAAGAGTGTGAAATCTTGGCTGTGCCAGATGGCCTGGGGGCTTGATGGGGGCTCACATTGTTGGAATTGGCTGGTAGGGTAATTGATTCTGCCCCCCCGCCCTCTTGAATTGTACATAGTCTTTTTATATAGTATTATGTTTTACCTAGTTTAATACGGATATTTCTATTTTTACTGTTTTTACGGTTTGATTTTAATTGTGAGCCACCCAGAGTCACCCTCTGGGGGAGATGGGCAGCATATAAATTTAATAAATAAATAAATGTAACTATGAAAAACGATTAAACATAAAAACCAAGACTGCAGGAGAATGAGCACAATACAACCATCTCACAGGCTCCCTGTGCCCATGGGACCCCCAAGGTTGTTAGAAAAACCATTTTTTGAGGGCTTTCCGGAAGGCTGGTTAGGGATGGGGCTAACTATAGTTGCCCTTCTGGGAACAGAAGCCTTCATTCCACATGGGCTGAGCACATTCCAAACATTCCTGTGGTCCTCATTTCCTGATGGCAGTCTTGCTTTTTTGCCTTTAATCTTGTGGAATGCCAAGATTAACATTTTGCATATATAGACATTGGGGTGGGAGGGCCCACAGAGGGGGTCAAAATGATGGCAGCCACCCCATCCATCATCCTGACCCTTTTTTTACATATGTTTGCATGTTAGAAAGGAGCAAGACACAACTGCCATCTTGACTTTTTGACCCATTGCTGTAGACACCCTTTGGAGTTATTAAGTTTTTAGAAGTTATATATCTGAATGTGAGTGTGTGTGTATGTATGTGTGTATGCGTGCCTCTTGGGTGCTTCAAGGCGCTTCTGGACCTACGAGTTGGAAAGTATTCAGTTTTAAACAACTGATGAGAGCTCATCTCAATATCAGCTCAACTATTCTCTCAATCACTTGTTTTGGGCTGTTTTTCCTGGCAAAGATGAGTTGGTTTAATAAAGATCTATTAGTTGGCGTAACATTGATTGTGGGTATTCTTTTTTCCTCATGACCAAGATGGTTAGCATTGTTTTGAAGATTCCAATTACAGCCAGTATTTTCAAATGAGCAATAATGCATAGAATTAAGTCATGTAAATTTAATGCAGATCTGTCTGCATTTTTGTAGGGTGTGAGGCATTTCTTCTTTCGATTTTTGCTAAGGAACAAGCAAACATCAAGTGAGAAGGATCAAGCAAGAAGGATAAAGTGAGAAGGTGGATTCCTTCTGTTTTGCAAATTAGCAAAGTTCATTCTGCTAATTGAATAAGCAATTGTGGAACAATTTTATTAAAATATAGATTTAACCAACTCACACCCCATTGCTCTCTTCATTTTTTTCAGTCAGTGAAATACCGGGCTATGAGAGAGCACAACCTCTGAGTGGTACCTCCAAAGAAGCTGGAGTATGATTCCCATCATCTTCCATGACCATGCTAGCTGAGATAGATGCAATCAGAGTGATATGGGTGAAATAAACTTCAACCGTTTCGGTCAGCAAAATCTAGGGCAGGAGGGGGAATGGGGATATTGCAGCAACATCACTTATATTTACCTGCAAGGATTGCTGAAGGGACAAAGAGGCAGTACTTTGGAAGAGTTAAACTGTTTGAGGCAACAGGCTTGTTTGGTGTTCAGCAACCAACCTCCACCTACAACATTTGCAGTCATCTTGCCCAGGTAAGCGACATGTGGTCCTTCAAATATTGCTGCACTGTATCTCCCACCAGCACTACCTAGGTGGGCAAGGAAGGAAGGAAGGAAGGAAGGAAGGAAGGAAGGAAGGAAGGAAGGAAGGAAGGAAGGAAGGAAGGAAGGAAGGAAGGAAGGAAGGAAGGAAGGGACATTCTAAAGAAGGAGAGACATTGGAGACGTTCTAAAAAATAGGGTCTAGAACTAAGTAGTAAGCAGGTTAGGATAAAAACAACATTTGATTTCAATTAAATGAAGTTGATATCATTCCCTAAGTATTTCATTTCCTCCTCCTGTCCCTTTATAATCTATAATTTGGCAACCTTTGCATGTACTTTGGGGTGAAGCCAAAGGCCACAGCCCCTTCCTTACTATTTTTTTCTAATCAGGCCCAGGTTCTTATCCCTGCTCAGCCATAGAAGCTCCATGGGGGACTTAGGGCCAGTCCCCCTCTCTCAGTGCAACCTACCTTACAGAGTGGTTGTTGTGGGGAAAAATGGGGGAAGGAGCAATATTATTTTGCCTACCAAAGGTTTTACAGGTACCAATTATGGAAAACAATATATATAAGAATCATAACATCCCGTTTTAGGGGTGTGTGTGCAACACTGATCAGTATTTTAATTGTCACTGGAGTTAAAACATCACACTATGTAGGAGCATGGATTCTATTCTATTCTATTCTATTCTATTCTATTCTATTCTATTCTATTCTATTCTATTCTATTCTATTCTATTCTACTCTACTCTACTCTACTCTACCCCTTTCCTTTCCTTTCCTTTCCTTTCCTTTCCTTTCCTTTCCTTTCCTTTCCTTTCCTTTCCTTTCCTTTCCATTTCTTATAGATGTGAGGCTTCAAATCCTAAAAAGTGGGATAAAAATATTTAAAATAAAGTAAGTCCAAGCTGCCGATTTCCTAGGACAGGTACCATTATATTCCGGAGAGCAGCTGAGTGGCTTTAATGATTCTGATGCTTTCCTAATTCCTTGATGCTAGAATCTATAGACTTAAAGTTCTTCCACCATCAGTTCTGAATCAATATCAAGCATCCAAGTCCTTTTCAATCAGACAAAAATCTACTTATACTGACATTCTTTTTCTGACAGCAGTAGCTAGAAACCCACAAGCAATGTCTGAAAACAAAACAATTCAGTGGTATACGGCCTCTAAATGTGGAAGTTTCCTTCCTCTGGGCTTTGGCAAGTATTATGGGGTGCAGAAGTCAGGACATAGCTGATAGTATAGTGTCAAGCAACATCAGAATATTGGAATCTTTTCAGTAAATGCAACAACTCTTTAGACCCTGGAGCAGCTGCACCAGACAAAACTAAGCATTAAACTGCAGCTACTTCTTCTGAGCAGAAGTCTTTTCTCATCTGTTCTGCTCTCCAATCCTCTGAAATAAAGAGGCTGGGGATCTGTGGACTTGGATCACTTTGCGTGCCATGAATGAACTTTGCCACTCAGTCATGGACCCTTTCATTATATGGCAATGCAGGAGCCAACAGGGTGCAGTGGTTAAGGTGTTGGTCTAAAGGTGTTGGTCTAGGAGCAGAGACATCCAGGTTATAGTCTATCCTCAGCCACAGAAGCTAACTGGGTTACTTTGGGCCAGTCATTCTATCTCAGTCCAGCCTATCTCACAGGGTTATTGTGGGGAAAAATAAGAGGAGGGAGCACTGTGTATACCCCCTTGACTTCCTCAAGACAAGACAGGTTATAAATATGACAAATCAATAAACTGCTACAACCTTTTAGATAGGCTGATAGCCTTCATTGCAATTCCAAGAACCTTCGGCAAACAAGGAGTCCAGAGCTGGGGCAAGAGATTTGCCCCTTCCCTAGCAAGCTGCAGAGAGAAAATGGGGTGCTAAAAAGAGGGAGGATTATTTAGTCTTTCCTCCAGTTCTTATACGGTGGGGGTATTTGCCATGATAAATAGGATGACTCCCAGGAGATTACTCCAGCAGGAATGTGGCCCTTGACAGAGATACCCTTGATTCTTCTGCAGTGCCTTTGGTGACGATGCAACCTGAAAGCTGGCTTATTCTGGTCTTGCATTCCCCCCCCCCTCCCTATTATTATGTAATATTATTCTAATTGATTATGATTAACTTCTGTAGGTTCCCCTTTTTGTAACCAAGTCAGGCAATAAATATTTCAAGGCCATAAATAAATAAATGGCACTTAGCATTTCATCATTTGGCAGTTGAATCCAAAGAGTGTTTCCTTAGATATCAAGTTTCCACATGAAAAAGCAACTTTAAAAGTGCCGGAACACTGGTCTCCCTCACCCACCCGCCCCTTAATTATCTGGTTCAGGAGATTTTAGGATTACAGATATATGTGACTCCAACCCATTAGAGACCAGCCAGATTTGTCAAACCTGCCTTGTGTTAGAGGTCGCTGTTCATGGAAAAGAAAATGTAGGAGAAAATCGTTTTAAATTCAAGGGCAGACTTTTCTAGCTCATCTCTTATGCTATGTTAGAATTACAGAGGTAAACAATGTAGACAAATGTGCCATAAAACTCCATTTTCTTGTGGGTGCAGTTCTTTCTATGGAGGGCAGATTTCCCTAAGGGCTGTTGGGATACTGTGAAATTGGGATTACAGTTTCTACAGAAACAATGGAATTATTCAGATGGAAGCTGAGGGAGTTCTTCATCGCATCCCCACCTTTCCCCCTTGTTCTATGTCTTAATAAAAATGCAGAAAAGCTTTAAAACTGTGCTTGTTCAGTAGGTGTTTGCCATGGTAACTAAGCAATGCAAAATATGGGCCTCTCCATTCTGTCCCCAAACTTTCTTTAACTCTCTCCAAGTGCTTGAAGAAGCTATCAGGAAGGCAAACTTCCCAGCCCCATTGTGTTGTTGATGTGTGTGGAAACCTTGCATCACACATAAAAATTAGTGGAGTTTTGATTGCACCATCATGGCTGCCATCTTGATTTTTTTGACCACATAATGTGGATACCCCTGGGATCTTCCTTTATGTTATCCCCACGTCAACAGACCTGTGAAGTAGGTTAGGCTGAGAAAAAGTGACTGTCCCAAAGTCTCCCAGGAAGCTTCAGTGGTTGAGGGTGAACTTGAAACTGCATTTCCTCAGCCCTAGTCCAACTTCTTGACTACCACACCATGCTGGCTTCTCCTTTTAAGGCAATAAAGGTAAGTAAAATCTCCCTTAAGTCAAGCTGGACTCTTGTTGGCTTCATGGACATCTCCATACAGTTTTCTTGGAGACAATACAGAGGTGTCTAGCCACTATGTTCTTCTGGAATACTTTTTCAACTTCCCAGTCAAACCAACAACTTTGTGATTTCCTGGTGATCTCCCATCTAATCCAACCAATCGTGCTTAGCTTTTCAAGATCCTCCAAACCTGTTTAGATACTGCTAGCTACCACAGCTTTCCAATAAGGCAGAGGATGGGGCCTCTGCACTAACAATTGTGAGAGATGGATAAAATATGTTATTATTGACAAAGAAATGGTAGCTTGAGCATGCTAAGAGTGCAGCTGTGTGAGAGAGAAGGAAGTAGTGTTAAGTGTTATGGTTATCAAATAGTAGCAGATGGAGAGGAAGTTGTCTCCTTGTGTGGGACAATGTAAATACAAATTAATTTGGAGCAATCTTTATCAGTATAATGCAATTAGCTGAAACCTTGAGCAAATTACCATAGACTTGCAATGGATGAGGTGGGAGGGACCAGGAAGAAATCATAGAGCGGCCGGAAAGACTGTACACCCTGAATACCTTAGCCAATGGGGAAAAGGGGAGGGACTTGCGATGGGAAGGTATATAATTAGGCCGGAGTGTGTATGTGGGCGTGGCTTCTTATTTGCAATGAAGCCTACCAGCCTTTGCAAACGCTTCCAATAAAACTTTACTTCTGACTAACCCAGAGAGAGATTTGTGGTGCTTGTTTCACACACAATTATGGGGCAGAAGGAAATGCAGCTCGTCATAAAAGCTACACTTTCTGAAAATACCTCTTCTATCCAACTATTTAAAGTTAAGAGTCCTTTTGATTTTATTTCTAGTCACTCTATCTTCTTTCCACAGGCTGAATGGGACAGTGGACCAGCCATGTACCCATTTAGCCCAGGACTCTGTGGCCAGTTGCATCCATCTGGGAAGTGCACTTTCACCGTCACTTTCCAGCAAACAGTATTTAAGACATGCAGCTATGCCTCAGGAAGCAGCAAACCAACATCAGTCTTAATTGCCAGCGATGGCCTGATTCTTCATGAAACTATCCAACCCCTTTATAAAACCATCGACATTGGCTGCCATGATGACCACTGCTGACAGCAGAATCCATGTTTTAATCATGCATAGGGTGAAAAAGTAAATATGAACAACAAAGAGTCAGTCATTTATGGGGAAAATCACAGCTCAACCAATTTTAGAAGTAACTTGAAAGGTATGAGAGTTGTGATCAAGCTTTGCTTTGTTTTTGTTTTTTAATGATACTGTCAATTTTATTCCATCTCTGTGTAGGCATTATGTACTTTTGTTTCTTATCCTAGCAGATTGGGTGCAGCCAGCCACGGTGGTTGGTAAGCCAGCTTTGCATGATGCCTGAACTCTGTCAAGGCTGCCCAACTCACTGCTGGAAGGCATTCAAGTATTTTGGCAATAATGTCCTTTTAATGCAAATCTCAGATGATGCTGAGACAGACAGAGGAGGGAATCTGTCAATTTGCTTCTCTTAAATGACTGCTGGTGGGGGAGATTATTTAGCCAACATGACAAACAGCCAAAGCCCACTGTTCCATAAAGATGTCTAACTCTCTTACACAACATGCTAAATCCTAACTTTGATTTAACAAAACCCATCTGCTGTGATCACATAACATGCAATGCCCCAAACATATGTCAGGGCTGTCTTCATGATGTACATAACTGTAAGTAATCACAGCCCAAGCAGGGTTCACAGCTGCCAAACAACTAACCACTTTTTGTATGAGATGTGCTCCCACTTCTTAGGCAATTGATTACCAGTAGATTACCATTGAAGATGCTTTATCCTAGAGAACTGGTCATCACCATTTTTTAAGCCAATGATATATGCATAAGATTGTCTCACTGATGTACGTCTAAGTTTAGATTGCCAAACAGAAGCAGGAAACAAGGTCTGCCTTGGTTGCAAGGAAGAGGTGGAAGAAAATGGCCAGGTGTAGCCTCTTCCTTCAGCCAGAAGTTCAACGTTTATCTGTCTGCCTCCATTTTGCATGGTTTGAAACCTTGAAATCAACATCCAAGCTCAGACAAAGATATACTGGGTGGAAAAACAGGTGAAGCTTGCAGACATGGGTGACATAATAAATAAGATTTTGAGGAGGAAGAAAGCGAGTAATTGTATCACTCGGTTTAACTTATTCTAACTGCACTGAAAATAAAATTATATTTCTTAGTTTAGGCGGCCCATTGGGTGTGTTGCTGAATTATGGTTTCCGGCATTCTTCATCATTCTTTCTGCTCACTGCAGTTGCTGGGAGTTGTAATTCAGTAAAATCTGAAGGATCATCAGTTCTGTATTTGTGAGCACTAACTTCTGGCCTTACCTTCTTATATTTTGACTGTGCTAGCAGTCTAGCAACATTTGGAGCAATAATGCAAATAAAATGGAAGAAACAGTCATTTTTTTCCTCTCAGAATCTGTGTGGGTTTGCTTTTTGATTGATTGATTGATTGATTGATTGATTGGCTGGCAGTAGGTTTGTGAAAATGGAAATGCTACTTCACACAAATCTATCATGGATTGACTTCATGGCTTCAAAAGGTGGTGATGGCCAAAAGCCCAGGATGCGGCATTTTCAACAAATGAAGGGGTACCAGATTTTTTAAGGGTCCTGCCTAAAAAGAAATGGGTTTTGCAACAAAATCTTATAGCGTAGAGAGATCCCATTTAGAAAACTTTGTTCCACTTCTGTTTTCTGAGCCCTTTCCCATCCCATAATTGTACTCATTTTGGATGAAGTCCCAAATTCAATTCCAACATCTCCAAGTAGAGCTTAGAAAGCCTCCTCTCTAGAGTCCTGGAAAGCTGCTGCTAGTTAGTCAATGGTCAGGAAAACATAACATGTTGTTGCCAATTGAATGCACCTCATTGTGGCTTGAGATGTGTGTGAACACAGTCCCCTGAGAACACTCCTGAGGTAATGAACCCATAATCTTTCCTTCCTACCTTTCTTTTCCAGGGCAGAGAGTAGACTTGAGTCCTAGACCCAAAGGTCTAGGGAGAGAGAGGGGCCAGAATTAGCAAGATGGCATGGCATGGCATTGTGATCCAAGCCCCACCCCCTTTGTACATATGTATGAAAGGGGAAGGGTTCAGATCATGTTGCCCCACCCACTTTCTTGCTGATTTTGACCCACTACTTCCCATGGATTCCATTCCTTAGTCCAACCTTTCATCTCTACTGGGGCAAACACATTAGGGCCAGTTCTCTATACTGGGAATAAATGAAATGAAAGACTTAGCCCCAAAAGAGATTTTCCCCTCTCCCAACACAGGAGCATGAGTTTCAGAGTCAAAAACGACCTAACTACACCATTGCTTTTGGCTATTTTTTAAATTTTCTTTTCTTTTCTTCTGCATTTAGCCTTTTCTCTCAACAGCTGAAGATAACATGTGGCAAACCTCCCTTACTTGATCCTATAACTCTGTATGTCAGTGTTTCTCAACCTCGGCCACTTTAAGATGTGTGGACTTGAACCCCCAGAATTCCCCAGCCAGCATTAAGTTATAGATTGGACTTAGAGAGTGTGTGACTGGCCCAAAGTCAGTCAACAAGGAGAGACCTGCCCTGCTAGACTGCTCTGTCTTCCTTCAGAAAGCTGCTTTTAGCCTTTAAAGTCCTAAACGATTTCAAGTCATGACTGGCCCGTGACATACAGACCTATCCATTCTTTAAGATAGGGTTCCTCAACCTTGGTGACTTGAAGATGTGTGGACTTCAACTCCCAGAATTCCCCAGCCAGCATAGCATAGCTGGCTGGGGAATTCTGGGAGTTGAAGTCCACACATCTTCAAGTCACCAAGGTTGCTTTAAGATCAACCTTACAAGGCTGCCTTATTTGTTTGTCTTTGTGAATGTTAGCCACTAAGGACACAAACTCCCCTGCAGTAGCCCCCAGTTTGCCAAACTCTTGCCCAACAGCTGCATCACTGCTGCATTTAGAAAAAGTGTTGAGAATCTCCCCATTTCAAATGGTGCGTGTATGTATGTCTGGAGAAATAAATACTGGCTGAATGACATTTACCGCTTTCTTAAAGGGGTAGTGCTTCTGGTGTCTTAAACATTTTATTATAATATTAATGTATTTTCAATTTGCATTTTGCTTGTCCCTTGGGCTGGGCTTAGTCTCCAAATGCATACACACACACATTTTTAAAAAATGGTATCCAATTACTCTTCTATCCAGATAGCCATGGTGCTTCTGTTTCTCTTTGATCTCAGTTTCAGCTATTTTACTTTTTATTTATTTATTTATATATCACATTGGTCACCACCCATCTTGTTGAAACAACTCTGGGTGGTTGACAAGGCGGTTCAAATCGATTAAAATTACAATATACATTCCTGCTTACAGTACCTCCTGCTGACTTTGAAGGAGTCAGCCAGAGACTTGGAGCTTCCCTGCCAAGAAGCATTGTTAGCGGAATGGGATCATTTTCAGGTCCTTGGGAAGAAGAGGGGCAGAGGGTTCAAACACAAAACCAGGGACCCATTTAGCACAAGATGTGGAGAATGGCAGTTCCAGCCATCCATCCATCCAACCTGCAGGCAGTCGTGTGACTTGACAAGAAAAAGAAGAGGGTCTGATAGCAATCAAAGCCCTTTTGTCAGTCAATTGTTTTCATGGAAGGAAGAGCAACGGGGAGTCTGCTTTGCGGAATGTCGTTTTTTGCAAAATGTGGCAGATGAGGGGAAAATGGTTATTCTGGGGGATATCAAAGACAAGGAGGTAAGGATAGAGCCTCCAGCAGGACAGATTTATCAAGGACAGCTTGTCACATGTCATATTAAACCAGTGTTTCTCAACCTTGGCCACTTTAAGATGTGTAGACCTCAACTCCCAGAATTCCCCAGCCAGCCATGCTGGCTGGGGAATTCTAGGAGTTGAAGTCCACACATCTTAAAGTGGCCAAGGTTGAGAAACATTGTATTAAACTAAGCGGCTGCTAAAGCATAGTTGCTTGATTTACCCATCATTCTACAGCAGGAATTGTAAAGCAGTGGTGGGGACCATACATGCTAAGCCATGGTTTATTGAAGCTATGGTTTGAACAAGTTAGAGCGCCTGCTCCCTAGGTGACTAAGCCTCCAACCATGGTGGTTTATTTATTAGATTCATATAGCCACCCATCTCACATATGTGACTTTGGGTGTCTCACAATTAAAAACAATAGCAATAAAACCCAACAAAAATATAAACACAACCGCCATATGAAAGCCACCATTAAAATCCCTGTTAAACCCAAACATAATCACAGTCAGCAGGTGAATACAACCATACATCCCATTCAGTACAGCCATTGAAAAGGCTTACCCATATTACTGAACTCCCAGGCATGATGATGTAGCCATGTTCTCAGGCCCTTCCTGAAAACCTTCCTTGGTAGGACTAGCCAGATGACCACTAGATAGCAAGCAGCAATGAGATCCAGAAACCTCTAACTCTTTGCACTCATCTGCTGGTCATGTGGATTTTTGCAGATCTGGTAGCTGTAGTGGCTGAGCTCACACATTATGTTAAACTATAACCTGTTATGAGTTACTGTCACATGTGAAAGCTATCAGATTGGTGTGTACAGTCCACCTTCCCTCAAGCTCTCAAAGCAGAGATACATACGTTACATTATGCCATACCCCATGCATGGAGTTTATATGACTTTCACCCCACTCCTTTTGGAAGGGGGGGAAATTTACACAGTGAGTATCTTGTGTAGTGATTCCAATTACATAGATTACCAGGAGGCACCATCTGACCAGCTTCATCCTATAGGGATGTAGGTAGCCAGATGTTATTCAATGGGGGCTTGAACAGAGAGTTTGAACCCCATAGAATAACATCTGGCCACATATGTCTGATGAATCCCAATAGGATGAAACTGGTTAGCTGGTGCCTCCTGATGGTCAACGTCATGTGTGAAGACAGCTGACTGAATCTAGTGGACTAGAGCATGCTTTCTATAGTCCTCAGAGTTTCAGGCTCAGTTGCCTCCTTGATAGAAAAGCAATAACTCACAATTGAGGAAATATGAGTTGATCTTGCCTCTTCAGACTTTGCAGCTGTACGTACATTCAGTACTATGTCTCACTTCATACAATGTCCCAAACCATCACGTAATTATGGGATGAGGTATCATCATTGTGCTGATGATAATTGTATATCACCACTCAAGGCTGGTGGGAGATGCTGCAGAGGTTATGACCTCATGCTTGGAGGTTGTGAGGGACTGGATGGGCAGTAACAAACCCAGATTAAAATTCCAGCAAGAGTTGTCATTCACAGGTGATCAATCTGACTTGATATCTCTCTTTAGGTTAGCTCTGGATGAAGTTGCACTCCTTGTAAAGGGGCAAGTTCATGACTTGAGGGTCTTCCTGCACTGGTGGCTTCTACTCATCCAACAAGTGGAGGTGGGGTGGGGTGCCCAACTTTGGCTAGTACAGCCATTTGGGGCTTTCTTGAATCAGAAAGCCCTTGTGACTGTGACTCAGCGTCCCTACCTCACACTTAAGACTTCTGCGATGCTCTCTATATGGAGCTGAACTTGAAAATGACTTAGAAGCTGCAGTTGATCCATATGCAGTGGCCTGTCTAATAATACAGTTACTGGTGTGAGATGAAATAAATATAATAAATAATAAGTGTGTAATAGAGAAAGATAGGGTTAGTAGCATTACATTTGTTCTTTGGTTCCTGCAAAAGTGGACATTCTGGACATATTTCAGATGTTGGTAATTGTCTATAAAATCCTAACTGGTTTGGAACTCTAATACATTACAGGATGATCTCTTCTATCCAATTTAACCTGGTCTTGTGTGCATCCTAAGAAGGTCTGGTGAGGACCCCTCCTCTTTGTGAGGTGACTAGAGCAGGATCCCAGAGTCACATCTTCTCAGTGGTGGCCCCCACGTCATGGAACGTCTTGCCTGCAGAGTTTAGACACACACCCCCGCCCCACTTTCCTTTTGATATAGGCAGTGGGCCTGAGCTGCCTTGGGCAATGATCTTTCATTCGTTTATGATTTTATTTTCTTCTGGATTTTCCTGCTTTATAAATTGTCCTGAGACTTTGGAAGTGGGTGATATACTAGTGTTCAAATAAATAAATTGCATGGTTGGTTTGTTTTGCATTGGGTGAATCCAGCCACTGTGGTTTGGAAACCCTGGTTGGCAGCTTAATGTGTTGTGTGAATCCAGCCAACTGTGGTTTATTCAATAATAATGATTAAACACTTCAGTAGGGGAAGGAAGCCTAATCTGCAGGCATCAGCAGGTAGATTTTTCATTGCATGGGTATAAAAAAGCCAGATTGCTGATACATCTGGCAAAGCCATGTTAAAGGCCCTGCTTCAGAAACCTATACTGGCAGCTTCTCATCAAACCATCAGCTATGTTCCTCCTGTTTGAAAATCTCTGTTCAGGCAGGATCTAATAAAATCACATCTGATCTCTGTGGAGAGAGGTGTAACTTCCACTTTCTTCAAAAGGAAATGAAAAAAAGATGATGTTCCAGTTAGGAAGCAAGAGTCTCAGGGAAGTGTGATGAAAGGAAACTTAGTTCTGCCATGCTAGGATTTGCAACTTAGCAAATAAGGACAATGAATAGACATACAAGGGGGTGAGAGCTTTGGGGTAAGGCTATGTCAATCAACGAGTCGATCAAATAAATAAAACCAGAACTTAGTTCTCAGAGCAAGGCCTAGAACTCTGGAGAAGTGTAAAGGTCTTTTGCACCCAGATAATTAATAATTCCAGCATCTTTTCACACATACTATTATCAATCCACGGAGAGGATGTGGGACCCCCATTCTTTTGCATTTTCTTATATGAGATATAAACACAGGCTCTCACGACATGCTAAGTCCCTGTTTATTGAATGAATGACCATTAGCACAGCACACCAATCTTACCAACCAAAATGATTAGGGTCAACCAATGTACTAAACCAAAACTAAACACATGTATTTGTCTTATTTATTTATAAGACTTGTTAATTGCCTCTATCCCAATGAATTTCAGTTATGACGACTTTGCGTGGGGCATGAGTCCAGCCATTGTGAATTGTCAGCCATGGTTTATGACTTATTATAACATATTAACCTTGTCACATTGTTGTTCTTGTTATTTAAATTTGAATGCCATAATCATAGTTAAAAAGATGACTGATTGAAGTAGGCATAAAAGATCTTGTACTCAATAAATGATGGTTTAGCATAACAGATAAAGTTCTTCACCAATGATCAAAAGAACACTTTGATCACTTCCACTCTACCTGTAGAGTATCCCCTTCAAACCAAGAATATGGGAAACAATTGCAACCTTTAAGAGTTTCGTTAGTCATTAAATTGTTCAGTCAGCGTGGCATTTATTGTTTTATGATGTTGAAGCTGTCACACTACTTCTTGAAATATGAAATTGCTTGGGAAGAAAACAGTCAAGTGTAGCTCATATCCTCCTATTCAACTGTTTTCATGTATTGATTCAGATATGTCTTTTATTCAGATGTAAATAACTGAATAGGAAGGCAGGTGGTGTTATCCAGAAAACAACTTCTGACAAGGGGCTGGAGGTAAAAACCACCTGTGTGGAGAGTTTGCTAAGAAGGCACTTTGGGTTGGAGATTTATTTCAATCACACTGCAGTGGCAATTTCTTAAGATCTGATGAATATATTTTGGTGGCAGTGAGTGGGGGGAAGAGAGATTCTTTGGGAACATTTTTTATTGACAATGAGAGCTATAAACAGGTGGGAACAAATCCATAAGCAAGGAAAACAACAAGTTCAGTAAATTGGTTTTAAAGCAACACGTAAGTGCTAAAAAATGCCAAGTTCAGTAGACTTGGGAAAATATGGCAAATTCTGAATTCTTAGTTACCTTGTATTTAAGTTGTTGTAGGCAAGTATGCAAAATTCTGTATCAATGATTAAACAGGTGGAGGGAGCTGAAGGTGCAACTCTCTCCAATCCTCTATCTCTCACCCACCAACAGGCTATAAAATCTCACCCAGGAGGAGGAGGAGGAGGTCTTATTTATCAAGTGGTGTTAGAGAATCCTAAGCACAGGTAGACTTCCCAAGGTCTAGTATGCTATAGGACTCAAGGCAGATTGAGTCCAAACAAATCTTGCTAGGTTTCAGAGGCAATCTGACCTGGAGCATGTCAATACAGCCTTCCATTTGCCAGTAATCCAACATGGAAAGTTTTCTGATTTTTTCTGGTGCCTGTTTCTCACCATGTCACATGGATGGAACCCAGTGGACCAGTGTGATCAAATGAAGAAGTTCTCAGGGCTGCACGTGGCTGTAGCTTTGGGTGAAGATCTCCATGCTTGGCTGAGATAAACAGAGCATCTGACCTGGTCTAGGATAAAACTGCTTACATTCATAAGATTCTACTAAGGTGCAAATATTTCCAGGGAAAGAGAGATACAGGTTATTCAATAGTTTCTTTTTGACACACACGGGCATCAAACTGCCCTTCGTTGCCAGCCCGTTGCATTAAGTTTCAGAGGTTTGTTTTTAAGAATCTAAGCCAATAGTTCAAGGGCTGGTGATCTTTTCAGGCTCCAGGTGCCCTTGTTCAATCTTATGCAAGAACCTGGGCCCCTGGAATTCAAATACTTCAGAAATGATTGCATCTGTGGCAAGAGCAGCATAAATTCTTCTGGACCAACTGCCTGGGTGCTAGAGAAGAAAGGAGGATGATTTGGCTCACGGTGGCCAGAAAAGCAAGGCAGGTAAATGATTGAATGGGACAGAAATCCAAGTGAATGATAAGGAGGTAGGAGAGAACAAAGTTAATTGTTTTAATTGGCTTGAACTAAATTCTGAACTAGAGATGACCTTTGTGGGCCACAGTGCTTGTCTCATTTTTGATATGAAGATTCCAAGTTGACAACATTCATTAATTCCAACATCCACAGGTATTTGCAAGGGGGGGGGGATGACATGTGCATCATGACATTGTCACACAAATGACAAGTCTTACAAAGTTGTAATGCAAATACATAACCACATGTATTGTCATTTTGATGACATTGTGGTGATGGGTATTTGTGCAAACAACCCTCATGTAATGTTAGTCAGCCTTGGTCATCTGCCATAAGGAAAATCCACTTCCCCATCCCTTGTGTGTTCTGGAAAAAAAAAGGATAAGCCCTATACCAGCTTGTATTAGTGTAACTATTTCAGCGTTGCTCTATTTTATTTCAAATGGGGATCTTTCTCTGCATATGGAGCTGAGTCTCAGATCTTTTGCACCCAAAGCATGTTCCCTGTTTTTCAGTGGTCGCCCTTCCCCTATTTTAGTTCCCAAATACAGGATGCACACTTGGACTAGAACTTGCACCTTCTCAAATTAATCAATAGGCTAAGCAGCCAGAAGAACTGCCAAATACCAGATTAAACCTTTGGTCCCTGGATTGATGCCAGGGAAACACCACCACCTTGGCTGCTTGTCCCACCTTTAAAAAAAAAAATCTTAAAAAAAAATTACTCTGAAGCTGATTGATTATGTGCTATGAACTCACTTTCGATAGATCGTCTCCATGATGATCTATCTGTTCTTTCAGGATTCCCAAAGGTGCCCTCATCGCCACTGAAACTGAGCTCTGAAGTTGGCCTCCTGGAAAATAAAGTGCCAGCTGCTCTCATCATCTTTATATAAGAAAGCTTTTGAGTCCCAGAGGCACCCTTAGAAAACAAAAATGGTGAGTGGTGGTAACCAAGTGCTTTGTCTCGAAAGAAGTCAAAGGGAAGTATCTGGGGATGGTCTGGAACCACCTCACCCAATTTCTCTTTTGATAAAGTAGCCAACGTTCCATTGGGTTAAGCTTATAGCAGCCATTTATCTCCATCAGCCCAAACAGTTTCTCCAGCTCTGATCTATAAGTCTCTGCAAGATCTCCAGTTCCAAGGAGTGAACCTAAGACCTTTTGCGCAAAAGACATGTTTTACCCGAGTCACATTTCTCTGAAGCAGCCTATCATCCAGTAGCCTATATCTTCCTCAGCTTCTTGTGCTCAGCTGGTGAACAGGGACCCATCGCTCTGCCATCATGGTTGAATGTAAGATTATGGAACAAGTATTTTTTTGCTTAAAGAAGTGTTTGTCTGTAATTTGGGAGTTGGGTGTTCAAAATCATGAAGAGCCTTGCAGAAATAATGAATTGTGCTTCCTTAGTAGGGAAGGGATGTCTGTAATGAAATGGAACGTACTGCAGTTTGGAAGGAAGAAGAAATTATAATAGGAATTATTTTTTTTTACAAAAAATGCAGTAAGCCTCCAAATCATCCTCTTAATAACATATGGACTGCCTATCAAAAGGAACCAACCATGAGAAAGAATATAGTATTGTGGGTTCCAGATAGTACTCTGCCAAAATGTTATTCTGTTTTTTTCCTCCAAAACAAAGACTTCTGCTTTACTACCTCATTCTCAGGGCACTTTCTAATTTCTTAGGGTAGCGTTTGTCCAGCATCCTGTTTCCTACGTTGTCTAACAAGACAGTACCATACAGTATATCTTTAATTTTCATTTTGCTAGATTTGTATCTCTTTCTTCTAGGACAGTGTTTCTCAACCTTGGCAACTTTAAGCTGTGTGGACTTGAACTCGCAGAATTCCCTGGGGAATTCTGGGAGTTGAAGTCCACACAGCTTAAAGTTGCCAAGGTTGAGAAATACTGCTCTAGGAATTCAAAATAGTGTACACCGCACATTTTTTTTCTACTGCAAGAATCATCTCATTAAGTAGTTTGGGTGTAGAGAGACAGCAAGTGGCTTGAAGTCATATGAACGTTTCATAGCTAAAGCTGAACTTGAATCTGTCTCTGCGAGGTATGAAAATAAGAGAAACATGCAAGTCCTTGGGACAAACTGAGGCCAGTTATGCAAATGGGATTGGGACTTTCAATTCACCTTTAAGATAGATGCTGTCACCTGCAGCAAAGACCACTCCTCATGAAGGGAACAAGGGACATAGATGGCCATGAAACATCAGGAATGATTGAATAGCCCAGTCAATATAGGCACTTCACAATTGCTTGACCTAGCATTTTTACTTCACTAAGATGAAGTAACATTGTAGAATACTGATGATGTACCAAATTCAGAAATGACCATTGCTTAATTTCTTTATGGCCACAGTGGCTGTATTGGCATGATTTGCTTGCACAAAACTCAATTACTGAACTCAATTTTCTGGGCTCTCATGATACTCTGAACAGAAACTGGATTTACCTGACGTGGTAGGCTTAAATATGGTTGCCTAGCATGCAATAGAAAGAGTACTGATGCTTTTGAACTTCAGAGTTGGAGAAAACTCCCGACAGTGCCATGGACAGCCAAGAAAACAAATGGATAATTGAACAAATCAACTCAGAGCTGTCACTTGAGGTACCAATGACCAGGCTCAGATGACTCTAATTCAGATAAATTATGCAAAGTCCTAGCTCTTTGGAGAAGGCTCTAATGCTGAGAAAGTTGGAAGGAAAGATGACGACGACCAGCAGCGAGGTGGATGGATTCTGTTACAGTGGCGATGGGTGCACTGTTGGAAGACCTGAAGGACCAGTTTAGGGATAGATCATCATGGAGAAAATCTATGTGGTTACTAAGAGTTATACTGATTTGATGGCACGTAATTAATCAAGTATGTAATTCAGTGCACTATGTGAACACAGACTTTTTTTTTTTTAAGTTTGCTCTTTTTGGAGTTGCTTCTCTAATGAACTTTGATGGCTGGTGACCATTGAGGTCAAACTCTTCTCCTGCAGTAGGATCAAGTATAGACTGGAGAAATGGATGAGAATTGAAGTGTAAGCAGCCAAGGGTACAGAAGACTGTGGGGAAAGTTTTATTTTTGATAAAGTCCAGCAGTCAGCTCAAACCTTCTGTTCTTGGGGACAGCCTGCAAGGGCATCTTCAAATTCTTCAGGAGGATGACAATGTAAATTGAATTGCTCAGCCCCTTGAAATGAACCTGAGGTAGAGAAGCACTTGGCTCCAGTACAAAAGGGCTGGTTTGGGATTTGGCCTAAAATGCCAACATTAATATTCAGTATGGTTTCAATGTGCTTTGGAATGGAGAAGATTCAAACAAAGGTTCAGCATCAAATTTTATAGATCCAAGAGTGCTGATAAGCTTTGAAAATCATTTCTGCTTCCTGGTTCCTTTGCACATCTAATGTGGTTCCAAGAATCATCTTTACTGTACCCTTTTGCATATTAAGGGAAGAGATGGGCAGATAGAGAACCTCAATTAGTTCTGATAATTGATTTCCTGATTTTAGGAGTTGCCAAGTGGCCTCTTCATCCCCAGTCAGGCCCTCCAATCCTATCTTGCTTGGCAATCATTAGCCAGGCCAAAGAAAGGCAGATGGAACTCTCCAGCCCCTTTACTGAGCCCCAGGAACTTTCCAAAATCAAGTCATTTGAAACTAGATGGAATAAAAGTGAAACTTTCAATGAGCTTCACGTACTTTATAAGTAACCCCCTCCATCTCTCAAATTAGGACAAAAAACAGAAATTTCTAGCTCCAGTCCTTCTAGGGAGGACTCCTGCTCACTTTTGTCACTGAAAATATATAGAGGGCTCCTCATATTAAAAATGGGTAGACTCCTTGAGACAAACTCCTGATGCTTTCACTGACATGCTTATCAATTCTCTTTGCCACACTGTTTTCCAGGGTGCCTTTTGACTTCCCAGTCTGGCCTTTAGCTGTAGAATGTTCTGGAGATCTCCCATCTAAGTACTAGCCAAGCCTGATCTTGCTTAGCTGCTAAACCTAGACCAGGTTAGGTCAGCCATTTGAGGGCCACAGGAACTGTCAAAAGATTACATAACGTAGTTGTAAGGCAGGAATAGAATTCATTGGATCTACAAAAGCAACTGGCTGAGGTTTTAAAATTTAAAAGGGAAATACAAATGACAAACCAAGAGAGTGACCTGAATAATTTTTTCTTAGTGGATTTATAAAAGAGGCTTGTTAAAGCCTTGAAGAACTCTGTGTGATGAGACAAAGAAGAAATGAAGAGAAATCAAATCCTATGACAATATTTGTATGCACTAAAGATTAAGACTGTTAGAAGCAGAAGGAATATAAAGTTGGTTTATTTGATCAAGGTTAAAACAAGGGATGTTGTTACTTCTGGCAACCCTTTATGGACCTTCTGCTGACACCAGGACTGAAAAGATGCTTTATGGATTTGTTTATAGATAAGAGATGGGATATGGCATGAAGAGATAAATATTTATAACCTTAGAGGTGAAGAGTCATTAAACCTATTTATGCTTTTGATGAAGGTCGGAAGTCACTTCTTTATATATTTCTTTTCTCTTTATTATATTCTTACTTTTTTCTTGCATTTTTTTACTCCTTTCTATTCTCCACTGGACCATTTTTTCCCCCAATGGTAGTGAAGAAAATACCTCACCTTTGAATTCCTGGATTTTTCAAGAGAAAAAAACATGATATTCCATGCAAATGACTATAAGGACTAGGGCCACAAGCCCTCAACATAATTCTGATGTATCTTTGTTTCTCCAGACAATATATGCACATACAGTACTCTGTGCATCAAGCAATTGAATAGGAAAAAAAAATCCTGCAATGGCAAGATTTCAGCAAAGTCCAACATAATTCTAACCACTTTCTATTCCAATTCACTTTTCCAATGTCCTTGTATCCTTCTTCAAAATAAAAATTTATATCAACAATTGTATTTCAGAGAGCAATATAAAAAAGTTTTAAAAGAGTTTGCCTTCTTCTGCAGATATAAATGCACTTTAAAATATTTTTAAATGCGGTAATAATAGTAGACAAGACAGTGTCAGAAATAAATGCTCCTTCATGTTGTACTCAACCCAAAAAAGCTTCATTCCAAATGATGTTTTCAAGGAGAACTCAGTGTAATTTTGCCTTTGTTCCTGTGAACACATCCATCAGCTTAATTTTGGAATTTATCAGCATGGCTTGTGCTCACAGTGAGCTGGTTATGTTGGGCACAGAAATTATCATACTAAAGAAAGAGGGAAAATCACACGTACTGTGTTATGTTGGAACAAGCTTTTTTTAAAAGACAAAGAAAGCCTGTTAAAAACAAGGAAAGTTGTGCTAAAATTGCAACAAATTCTTGGAGTGCAGAGATTATCAGTCTGAACCAATTCTACCACCATTCAGTACAGTATTGACTTCGGCTCTGCAAGCCAAGTCTGGGCAGTTTGACCTGAGGTTTAAAACCGTTTTTATCCATCACCAGGCTTTCATTGTATTACTTTTGAGCAAAAGCAGCTGGTTGATTCCTTTTAGTGTTTTTTCTTTAAATCTGCCATGAAAGCTTGGGAGGCATGATCCACAAACTCAGAGGCCTTATCCACCATGATTGAACACTCTAAGCAGTTTCCTGCCATTTTCCTACACCATCAGCGCTAGTCATTTTTTTCTTTTAAAAAAGGAACCTCCATGAAAATTTCCTCCCTAACTCCATTGTTCCCAAGTATGTAATGTGGCCTCATCCACTTAAGAGGTTCTCAGATCTGTCCTCTCATCAATATTAAATATAGTCCTTGTTATTTGTACTGACCTAACCATCGGTTAAGCAAACCCTGTGAAAGTATTGAATTTCCATTAATTTGGTGTGCTTTCTTAAGATAAAAAGATTGTTATTCTTGTTTTAGGAAGCAGAAAGAGGAAATGAGGCAAGGGGAAGTGAAAGACCCAGCATCCTCCAGAAACCATGGCTGCAAGAAACCATGCTTTTATTTCAAGAGCCCCCAACTAGTCCCTGAACACATGGGCCAGTTTATCTTTTCTCTCTCTCTCCCCCCTCCCCATTAAGTACAAAAAGGTATCTTTTGAGGATTATGAGTCTTGACTGCACTCAGTACCTAGCTCTTGGTTTTAACAAGTGGAAGGCAGCCATCTCTCTTTTCTCCAAAGCTATGTACTCAGACCCACACACACCCAGGCACACTTAGCTTCCCCCATAATGTTGTAGGCCAACGAAGCTTATTCTGAGAAGATAGTAATGTCAGTCAGGTTTAAGTGCAACCTGTTCTTGACTTTTCAAGTGGTAATCGTCCTTTGCCAACATATACTTAGAAGTTAAGTGGTTGGGATGGCAATCCTTGATGCCAGTGTTAAGGTACAGAACCAGGTGAGCAAACCCAATGCTCTAAGGTTGATGCCCCAAATATATTTTTCATGGCCTTCTAAGCCTCCTCTGATAATTGCCAAAAATTGGCAATGAATGTTCCTGTTATTTGGGGGCAGGAAGGATGGGAATAGGATTAATGTAGTATAAAAACAAAGAATGAAAACCCAGAAAAATCAAACTTCTCCCAATTCATTGCTCAGCCTCCCCTCTGCAAAGATTGCCTCTTCATGGTGCAAGGGAGGTTCCCATTTCATCTGTGAAGATTAAGTGCACAGAAGTGGACTTGTCTTGTCTGTATACACTAACACTTCACATCAGGAGGGGCTCATTTTAACAGATAGGAATTAAAGAGGTTAGTGGAACAAATTACACTTCATGTTGTAGAAAACTCCATATTACAACCTGGCAGGTAGCTTGGTAATTCACTTCACTGTTTAAATCAGAAATTCTTAACCTTCTTGTGCCATGGACCCCTTCTTAGCTGAATTTTGGTTAGAGGTTAGTGAAACCAAAGTTGTGATTTTTTTTCTCCCATTCACAAAACCTCCTGAAATTTACCTGTGGACCCCAGGTTAAGAACCTCTGGTTTAAATAGCTAAGTATATTTTGTTTGAAGTACAGAATGCTAAAGTGTATTTATTCATAAAGATGGCACAAAGTTGATTTTCAGCACACTGGAGATTCATTCTTCATGTCTGCTACCCACCTGGTCTTTTAGTGTATGTTGCAGTCACACCGTTAAATCTAGACTTGAGTATACCTAGAGAATACCACTTTGCTTGAACGCAACTCTGTGCAAATATGTTTCTGCTCACAGAACATGTAATTTTATATCTCTTCTCCTCCAGGGCAGATTTTAGGGGGCAGTGGACTGCAAGGGAAAGGAAGTCATTTTGGTAGTGGAAGACTGCTGTTGGACACAACTAATGAAAACAGAAAAAGCCACACCAAATGCATTGATTTAAATAACTCTTCCTGCAGCAGCCTAATAGATGATTCTTTTTATAAACAGCTGCTGGGGACTCTTCTGGCAGACAACCACCAGAAACTAACAGGGGGAAAGCATGCACAGATGACTTTTATGTTTGACTGAACAATAAATAAAAGGCATTCTTTCAGTATGAAGGTTTATAGACTCCCATCATTTACAGAAATGGTTGAAAGGGATAAACAAACACTACTGAATTACATTCAGGAGAAAAGCATTTTACCCGCACTATAGTGCCATCTAGTGGCCCAAGGGACAACACCTCTGAATGGCTACCATCTGTATCTTTTACCTTATAGTGAAACTTTTATTTTGATGTAGAGTAGGGTAGTTTTATGCCAGAGCAAGGAGGAAAGCTTAGCAGTCTTGTTCTGTAATAGCGGTGTATTTTTGTAACATGAAATCTGTTGCACAACCAGACTGACCGGATGTTGGCCTTTCTGTAACACCCGTCTGTTCCACTCCAGAAGGCTGCTGGTGTTGTGTTTTGCTTTGTTGAGACAGAGGGAGGTAATCCAGTATTTCCTAACCCAAACAGGGAGGGTCTGGAGAAATTGGGACAAATGGGTGGGTTCTGGAAGCTGCCTTCAGTTCAGCCTCTGGATCTTTCATCTAATAGCCCAAGGTGATGTCTAGAAAAGTTAAAACCTACTGTGTTACTTTTCTGTTCTCTACCCTTGTAAAAAAAAAACCTGGATCTTAGAAGCAGCATGCTGTTCCTTTCGCCTTTAACACAGAATTTGTGACACTCCCATCTTCTTGGGCAGAAAACAAGAGTTCACAGATGCAGAGGATTCCGATTCCATCTTCTGACAGCAAGCAATGAGCAACTTTGCTGGCAACAGCCACTGCCTCCTTTCTGGCCAATTTGCACAAGAAGAAAAGTCATTCCCATTTGTGATTTGAGCATTTGGTTACTATTTGAAAAAAAAAAAAAACAACCTATCCAAATCCCCCAACATCTTTTTTTTTCATTAGCTTTTCTAAAGGGCTGGAATTTAAATCAGGAACATCAGTGTTACAGTAATATGGGAATGTTTGCTTTTAAAAAAAACACCAGAGGATAAAAATGGACTGTATCATTTTGGTGGTGCCACATTAGAGCTTTAAGAAAATACAGCCAGCAGAAAGGGAGGGGGGAATTAATTCCTTTTACACCTTGTACGGAATTGTGCAAGTTCCATTACCTCCCTGAAAACTAAATGGCTCTAAAGGGAACAGCTGCCCCCATGACAGAATGGAGAAACCTGCTGGAGAAACCAAGTGCTTTCCTACTGCATTCTCCCTGGATATTAACGAGGGAATGAAAAGCTCTCCAGCTTTGTGCAGCCCAAGAGTGAGATTTCTTTATATTTATTAGATTCTCTTCAGCTGAAGTTCCCTGAGTGGTTTCCGTGAGAATACACTGTAAGGAGAAAAGGAGAAGCATCAAACTCCACTTTCTTGCTCCTCGAGAAAATGACGACAGAAATGGGCGCAAAGCAATGGGTGTGTAATTAAGCTGGCTTCTGCCGACTGAAAATTCTGATGAAGTGGATCACGGTACAAAAAAGTTTATACTATGCATAGATGAAAGTGCCACAAGGCATTCTCTTCCCATATTTTTTGGATAACGTGCACAGTTATCACCTTGCATGATTTCCAGGCTATTGCTACTTTGGTACCTCATGTCAGCAAACTCTTCTAGCAGAACACAGTTGACCTATTCAAAAAAATAAGACCCAAGCTTTAAGAGGGAAATGCACAATGGTTTTCTTTACTTCAAAAATGTTGCACGTGTCACTTCTGTCTTTCTCTAAGGAGTGCTCTGCTTTATGCACAGCTCTTTTTTTTTATCCAGGAAGCTCACTATGTCACACTGACTTAGCGTCAGCAATAGAAAAACACTGCGTACCTTTGCAATGTTCTCTGAGCAGACTCTCAGGGAAAAAAAGAACCCACACAAACAGCATAATCATTTCAAAACAGTATTTATTTAAAGGGAAACTGGCCATTTACAACATAAAAGGACACAAAACAAACCAATGAAAAGAGCACAATGATTTCCCAACAATTACTTTCTTTGCTGTAGCTGCTCTACCTACCTGGCATTGTGGCAAACGTTATCGTGCTATAAATTAATATGCAACTCAAATGGTAGTATGTTGAGGAAGACCAGCAGCCTGGTTACATGTCTTGTTCACCTCATTAATTCTTCTACTGAAATACTCCTGCATTTTAAAACAAGTTATATGTCCTTTTCCAGCCCAAAATAAAAATAAGGGAAACAAAAAACCCTCAACAGCAAAAGCTCAAGGACAAAACCTGCGGGGGGGGACAGTAATAGCAGTCTATCACAGCCCCACACAGTCTGGGTCCTAAGGGGCCTGTGTCCATAGAACAGGTTCTGGCATTTATATATCACCTCCACCATCATCATCACAACACGGGAGATTGTATTTGGCAAGGGAATTCCTGCTTTCTGGCTGTTGATCATAAAAGTTAACATTCAACTAGGGCTAGCGACCCAATGCTTTCCCCTTCAACTGTCACAGAACACACATCTCATTCTCTGAGAACTGATAATGTATTCAGAAGATACATATTATAAATTGGGGGGGCAGGAATCATACCACCTCAGGGTAAGTGGGGTGAAATTCCCTTAAAAAAAAAGATGAAAAAGTCTCTGCCTTTAGAATCAGGGAGAAAGATACTTGCCCAATTCTGAGTGCTTTTCTACATATGCAAGGGGGGAGTTCTCATCTTTTTATTTGGCAAAATTCAAACAGGCGCAAAGCATTCTAAAACCCAAGCAAGTTGGCGCCTTTCCCACATTTGCAAGACATGTTATTATTCTAATGGGAAACTGAGCCTGAGAGACCATGAGTTACCCCAAACTACCCAGATCCCCAACTGCATGGTTGTATCCTGGACAACTGCAAGACGTGGATCCAAATTAGACAAAGATGCTTCACGTCTGGCTTAGATATCCCCGCTGTACCTGTTAGCAGCTCCTTAAACAGCTGTGCTTTTCCTTGACTCACTAAGAGCTGCATGGGCTCAGGAAAAATATGCACATTTTCCTAATCCTGTACAGCTACAGTGCAAGACCCGGAAAGGGCAGGGCTTGTTCCGGGTACAAATTATGTGGATCTGTATTGAATATAGTTGAAATTACACAGGATGTGCCTTTAAGTGAGGATGACTAATTCTTTAATAATATTTGCCCTCATTTAGCCACCTCTATATTGTATTTGATGAATATTGATCAGACTAGCCTTGCCAACCCGATGATGTCCATAAATGTTGGGACCGTTGGGTTAGCTGGGAATTCTAGGAGTTGAAGTCCAACACATTTAAAAGACACCAGGCTGGGAAAAAATCCCTTGGACAAGGGGGCTCTTAAGCAAGATGTTCTTAACATCTCAAATTCCCATCTCTTCCTAATTTCTGTTGCCTTTTCTTTACCGCTAGGCTGAAGTGAAACAGTACTCGTAAAATAGTATCAAGACTATCTGCTGACATTACTCATTTCTCTGAAGAGGGCAGTTGAACAGGTTTCAACAGCAAGGTCTTGACTTCAAAGTGGGAATTCTGCAAATTGGCATTGGGTGCCCCTTAGCACCTGGGCACCATAATTCTGCTCTCTGCCACAACTAGCTTTGACTTCATGGCTGGGAATATGGCTGCTCACAGACAGATTTTCCTTCAGATTTCTGGACCCTACTCACTTAAAAATGGGGGAGGAGGTCAACTGAACAGGCTAACTCACCACTGGTTTTCCCAGGTCTGGATGATGATGTCATCATTCTGGTGTTGCCATTATCCCAAATGATAGGAAGCTGCTTCCACCATAGCATCGCATCCCCAAGGGGATCCTTCTGGCTTCCCCTTTTGATACTTCTGAAATGTCAGGACATTTCACAGCATAAGCAAGACATTATCATTTTTGTTGCCATTAAAGAAACAACCTGATCCAAGATCTTAGTTCAACTCTATACAGAAAATAATTTTAATTGCCTCTCACACCTTTAAGTAAATAAAAATGCGATGATCTTCGAATAGCAAGAGATTCAATTCTATTTATTTTCCATAATGCTTAGGAAAGCTAATTGGATACACTCATGTTTTGTTGTTATGTGGAAAGTGGAAAATTGCAAAACCCAATTATCTGTAACATTTTCCAAGAACTGGAACCCAACCTTCCAAAACATAGATTTTTCAAAAAGTTCCTGGAGAGGTAAATTTAATACCAATGAATTCTCAGTAGGAAAGCAAGATTAATGACACGTTATATCACAATTTTACAAGATATTGTATTTAGTGAGTTTATTTTACTACAACATCAGAGAATGCTAATGCTTTCTATTTCAATAGATCCACTAAGTGGTCAAGAAACCCGAAAAGGTCTGGAAAGGCTCGTGTTTTTTAGGAAGCCCTCCATCTGTTACAAGAATGAAGTGCTGGCTAACTTCCCACCAAATTTATACTCTAGGTCAAGCTTTAAATACATTACTTGGAAAAGATAAATAGGTAAGTTATGCAAGAACAGAAACCAATTATATCCAATTTCTGGCTTTCTTAAAAATATTTTCTACCTTTAATAAAATAACTTGTGGTGAGTTTGCTTTACGAGCAGCCTGTAGAATTCTCTTACTGACCTCTATGTGATTACATAGCACCAGGTTTGGAAGGGGTTAACCAAAAAATTGTAGCAATGAGCTCTATTGATCAAGCATCTCTCATTAGAAAGTGCCACATATGATGCAGTGTATATTGTCTCTTTAAAAAAACCGGCAAGGTCAATGAACACTATGGCCTCAATATACCCAGCTTATTTTGCAAGTCATAAAGCAAGCAAAAGGCTAGATAGGACATTAAAACTCCACAATGTGAACACTGCAAGTTTCTTGAGGCTTTACCTGGCACAAGCTGTAATCCAACACTTATGACTGTCAGAGGGTGGGAAAGGTGACAAGAAAAAGGGAAGCTCAGAAGAATGAGGAGACTGAGGAACATGAAGAGAAAACTAAGTTAGAAGCTGGTTGTTTAGAAAAGGTGGCAGAAAGTCAGCTTTGGAATTCTGAGGAGGAGGAAATACATATGTGGCAAGGTTGGTCACATAAACTAAATCAGGCTGTTAGCTTATAGATTCCATCTAAGATGAAAGGAGAAGTTCCATCAAGGCTGAAAGGAAGGAATACAGGTAGCATTCTAACACTAGTGCACCCTTACCTTGTTAGAGATTTTCCCTGGCCATGTGCGTTTTGGGGAAGACACAAGCAATATCTTTGGTGGAGGGATAGTTCCTATACCTTTTTCCATCCTTCAGCAATGATGAGCATCAGTTTGGGAAAAGCTGTCATGAAACCTAGCTTGCATGGCAATGCTATAGGGAGTTGTCCAAAAGATCTAGAAGGCACTAAGTTACCCTTCCTCTTGACAGGGTGTATGCAACTCTGGTTTTATAAGAAAGGCTTATGAATTTTAAAATGTGAGTTATTTTGCATTTATTTTTCTTTAAGTAGTCAGATAACAGTATAAAGTAATTGCTTAACTGTAGTCTTTATATAAAGAGATCCAAGATTTTTGCCTGTAACTCTCTCTCTCTCTCTCTCTCTCTCACACACACACACACACACACACACACACACAATATAAAATTTGCACTGCCCATCTTGTTGAAAAGCAACTCTGGGTGGTTTACAAAGGAGGTAAAATCAATTTAAATACAATATAAAAACAATAAATTCCAAGAATGATGGGACTGGCAAATAACTTAGGGAGGGACATCAGGGCGCCAGCCATCCCCAGGACTGATTACAACTCTTATTGCCCCATGCGAGCTGGCAGAGCCAGGTCTTAAGTCCTTTCCAGAAAACCAGGAGAGTAGGGGTCTCTCACACCCCTGGGGGGAGAATATTCCAAAGGGCAGGGGCAACGGCAGAAAAGGCTCTCCTCCCGGGCCCTTGGAGCTCATCAGCTAGTATCTAATACTTTCCTATCACAATGGGGGAGTTTCATCCTCATTAAATACAAATTTAACGCATTATTTAACACATTACAGACTTAGTATAGAGCTGTACCAAAACAGAACATAAAAGCAACAAAAAACACATACCATAATTTCTCTCCTTACCTGCAAATGTTGCACTACTTGTCCAAGTCTGAAAGGCATTTACTGGAATAGTACCTGGGGGCTTTTTTTCACAGCATGCAAATTTGATAGAAGTTAACTCTTTTGTTAAAAATAACTTTTATTATTCAAATAACTATTACAACAGGGGAGCACAATTTTATGTGCCAAGGCTTGTGCCTGGTTTTTTCTTGAGTGGTACATTGGGGGCTATGCTCCAAAAAACAGAGTAATTTGTTGCATACATTATTTAATAATTCATTTCCCCTTCCTGATGCATTAAAAAAAATTTACAATTCAACACCAATTTCTGGACACCTTTGTAGGCCATACTCCTGATTTTGGAGCCCTGTGCAGCCTTGGATTTCAGGTTATATAGCTTATCCTCACTGATAAGGGCTGAACTTCATAAATATAATACAAACAAAAGAAGCTTTATAGTCCTTTTAAGTATAAGCAGAAGTTTCAAATCTATTCACCCTAAGTGTTAGAGTTATTTTTCAATTGGTCTTATAGCATAGAAATACATACAAGTGCTGGTGTAGAGTATCTTAGCTTGCTAATCTGTATATGGATGCCTCCTTTCTCACTAGGAAGAAAAAATGCTAGACTAGAAACCCCATCGGATGTTTCTTTGGAAGCCTTTGACCATTATTTATTCTCTAGATTGTCAACAAAGGATTTGCCTTGAATGAGCTAAAGAAGCCTTGTTCTGATGCGGGGTAAGTATGTACGGTAACAACTAGCTTTTAATTAAACACTGTTTGCTTTTCTTTGAGCACCATAATTTTCGGTCTTTCCTTCCAGGTGTTAACGTGGTGCTAATGGGATGATTCTTCACCAGCCTTGAATTCAGAAGTTGATTGAGTGTTAGAAATATGTCAGCTAAGTTTGTGTTCCTCCAAAACAACTTGCTACCCCTTCACAGATATGGGTCACAACCAACACAGTAAGGTTTGGAAATTTCACTCTATGCAGTTACCTGAGAATAAGAAGGAACCTGAAAAAGAGCTAAGGATCCATCCATCATACTCTTCATATAGCCTCCTCTACCACATCCGAAAAGCAAATGATTAAAATTTCATTTTTTAAAAAACAAGCAAGCTTACACCAGATATTGCTGAATTTTACCTCCCAACAGCCCCAATCACTATAGCCAATGGTAAGTGATGGTGGGAGTTGTAGTTCACTAGCAACTGGAACCAAAGGTTCTCCATGCATTGCTTTCCAATTCTTTGAGTTTAAGAATCTACTTCTTCCCATACTCTACGGTCTATTTATAATATGCACCACAGATGTCTGAGCCTTAATTATAATGCAAGAACAGCCAGCTGGATCCGATGAACGATCAATTTAGTCCATCATTCCATTTCCAAAAGCAGCCACCCCGCTATTAATTCTGAATAAGCATTTATGGGATTGTGCCGCTAATTACATTTTCCAGCTGCCTGATATTCTTTAGAAAAAATTACCAGGAAAAAAATGTTACTCCATAACTGTGTTCTTCATAAATTTATAAGAAGGCGTTCTATGCATCCAATTATTTCTACCCCTTTCCTAATAATTCAAAACAGGGGGTTTTCCTTTTTCATAGCCACAGCACAACAGAGCTGGAGTTTTCAAGACATCCGCTGAAATCTCATTGGCAGAGGCCACCAAGATTCAGTATGGAGCTAACTTAGCCAACATACATCACTTTGTGTTATATGCCATTTCATTGCTCTTGCAACAGATTTATCAGAGGAGGGAGGCTTCTTCAAATCTATACTGCTTTAATTACATTTGTCCTTTATTTGTATACATTTGTTATTTACTTTTAAATGTTTGTTCCTCCTAACCCTTACCTTCTCATTTTTCTTGCCTGGTTTTTCTTCCTGCTAGATAGTGTGCTGTTACCTGTAATGTTCTGTATGTATGTAAGAATGCATATAATTTATATTTAAAACAAAACATTTACACACAGATAGAAAATTAAAAAGAACTATACTGCAACATGAGAGACAAGGGGAAGCATGAACTGTTTTTTGAGATGGCATAGAATCCATTTTTACTTCTATACTTTCCCCACTTTCACCAATACATAAATAGGAATATAGAGTAGTTGGTGGCAACATATATACAAATCAGGAGTAAAAGGGGGAAAAAAGAGCTTTTACACTAGAACAATTTCCAGGGTATTCTAAAATGTTATTGAACGAAGGAAGAAAGCCACAGAAGACTCAAAATACAACTCCAAATTGATTCTCTCCTAATAGGTTGACCTGCTTTTCCTGTTCTTTTCCATCTCTTCTTGGTCTTGTTTCGTTTTTGGTTTTTAGGGTGCATTTCAAATAACCAGATGCTGAACACTGCATTTTTATTTATAAAATATGACTGTTCGACATTTTATTCTATATAAATAAATTACTATTAAATGTTAATCATCTATGACATTGCCCAGATCTGAAGAACAGTATCATTAATTGCCAGCTGAAAAGGGTTTTGATTTTTCTCACAGAAAGCTGTTATTTGAAAATTTCCACCTGCTTATGAAAATTGCTAGAAGCAGTAAAAGTACTGACATTCAGCTGGAAAATGGCAACCCTAATCAACCTGATGGGGACTGTAACCAGCAAAAATGTAACGTGAGAATGGATTCTGGGGGAAACATACCAATTGGAGAGACAGGAAGCAATAAATTGTTATTTACTTTTCTCTAAACAAAATATAACCCCACTGAACGTAAGAATGTATGAAACCAAATTCTAATGAGCCTGGCCTTTTGGTCCACCAAGTTTAGCATTGTTTATTGCAATGACTGGTGACAGTTCTCCAATATCTCAGCAGCAGCAGCAGTTTCCCAGCCCAACTAAAATCCTTTACCTCACAGATGCCAAGGACAGAACATGAGACGTGATCGGCAAGTCCAGCTGAGTTTCAACAACTGAAGTCAATGGAATGGAAGTCAATTTAATATAGATTTTAGAGAAAATTATTTCATCTGTCCTGGGAAGGTTTTAGTGTTTTTTTGTTCAGTAGCAGAATAAAGCATGATTTCCTTATGGCATTGGAGTGACGGGCATCTTCACCCCCATTAATCAAATCTCTTTTAAGTTTCATACCATAGTTTCATAATAGCTTTTCTTTACCTTTTAATACGAGATGCTCCTTTGATTTGCTGATCTCTTCCTCTCAAAGAGAGAGCATCTTTGACCAGCTGGATACCAAGCAGTTAGGGTGTTCTCTGAAAGTTCTTCACCAGTTGAATTGGCTCTATAAATAAATCTCAATTGATAGATCTAAGCATAAAAAGTGACCTCTACATGGCCACATAAAATAGAATCTCAATGTACATTTAATAAGGTAGTTAAGCATTTGAAATTCAGAATATGCTGACAGATAAAATATACAAATGACTAACCTCCAACAAAACACAGTGTACTATACTGATGAAAAGAGGACATAACTTGTCTCTAGATACTAGAAATGCAAAAGCAACACTTCCAACAAACATATCCTGTAAAATTAATGTTTGTATCTGACACTGGTGGGCAAAGCAATTAACAATGTCTTGTCATCACCATTAACTCTATTCAGTGTCACTTTGTAGAGATGCAATCTTTTCCTGTTCTCCTAATTATTGCTGGATGACAGAAGCTTTGTTAAGTATTAAGACTAAACTTTGCTTGACTTAGGCTTAGCTGGGCTGTCCAAGTTGACTCATTATAATTTAGCATTATATGTGAATCAGGTCACAATGTCTTTAAAAATCCTAAGAAAATGCCACATAGAGACAGAATTTACACACTATGCTAAGCCATAGTTTAACCAAGGTTCATAGAATAATTTGTGATTGGCCAAATTCACACAATATTATGCCAAACTCAAGCAAACATCATTGTGGCTTAATACAGCCTATTAAACTAGGCTATGTGCTTATTCTATCACTTCCTCAAATTAACGATAGTTAACAGACTTATTATTAGTCTTAATGCAGACACAAAAGCACTTGGGGGTGGGGATTAGAAGACATAAAACTCGACTTAAGGAAAAATGGAACACAGTTCACATATAAGGCTCAAACAATGATAAAACTCCATGGAAGACCATAAAAAGTGTTTGTCTGATCACCGGTTCATCTACAAATGGCAAAATCAACCAAGTTAGGACAGGATTAGTCACAATGATGGATAAGGAGACCTGGATAACAAGCAGTTCCTGCAATGAACTCAGATTATTAGAGAAATTATTAGATGAAGAGAAAAAGAAAGAAAAAATATTTCAGAACTAATTGTATTTAACATGATCCTAGAAGTTGTTCTGTGTCCTCTGTGATGCTTAAATATTTACCCGAAAGTTCTTGGATCAAATATTACTTCAAATTAATCTGCCTTATAGGAATGCTGCAAGAATATTGTAATGAATGGATTCCATTTGGAGCTTTATAACAGGAAGACTAGCTAAAAAGGTGATATTTCATTACCATATGTAAAACAGCAATTGACAAAATACACCATCTCAATTATTTATTTACTGACCTTCAGTATCAGCTTCAATTTCTTAGCAGATTTGTATTTTTGTGCAAAATGTAAGTAGTCAATGTCAGAATCAAAACTAAGCTAACAGCTACTGCAAATTATTGCTAAAATTATTACAGTTGAACTAATACTGTTCAAAATCATCCAATGATAATGTTATCAAACATAGGCATATCCAGTTCTTTATTTGGTTTCCCTAAAGCACCAGACAAAAAATATTCTAACTATTATCTTATGCTCTCCAACAGGCTAGGACACTGGATGGGTAACAACAGTTCCCATAACTTTTTATTACTGACCATTCTAATAGGGAGTGTTTGGAGTTGTATTTTGTACTATTTGGAGGGCATCAGGTTGCCCACCCTGATGCAACTCATGAGCATCAAAGCTAAGGATGCTCAAACTGTCGACCAAGTGAGTACTTTGTTGTGGGTGTAGAACAGGGCTAAAATGGTATCAAAGCAATTCATTGTTGTTAACAATTTTAAATCATATTTCCTTTTCCAGATTTGAACATTTCTAAATACAGTAGATGAGAAATACAACCATTCATGACTCTCTAATTTTTAAGATATTAAGTACATACACACAAAGTTCTTTTACCTAATGCATACAAGGAATATTTTGTAGGCACATACTTTAATGCTATCAAGTTAAAAAAATGCAATCTAGAAATTCCTGTAGATATCAACCTAGTATCTTTTGGAATTTCTGTACACATAATAAGAACCTCAATCCTAATTCTAGATAATTTCCAAGAGAGATAAGGTGCAACTGATTTAAAGGCGGCAAACTTAGTACATCTTAAAATCCTTGAAAGCCCCAGAAACTTGCATTGGATAAGAATTTAAATTAGCACTGATGATACATTCACAACTTCTAAGTACTGTACGCAAAGCATTTAAGTCAGCAGGAATTAGGGAAACCAAGAAGGCAAAGATGAAATACTGAGAATTTGCCCTGATAGTAATGCTGTTTATTTCCAGTAGGAAAAGAACACAATGCCAAACAAACATGGAGAATTTATCAGCATGTTTAGAGAATGCTTTTTCCAGTCTTTATTAAGCAAGCTGAAATGAAAAGGTCAGATGAAAGATGCTCATACAAATTATAATTTTCAGTTTATTTGGAAGAACTTAGTTAAAGAGGCCCCAGTGTTTAAGATAGAAAATCCACCTCGACTTTGGTTTTTCTGTTTATATGTCCCTGCTTTCTGAAGCAACCAGAAACTGTAGTTGATAATTTAGCCCTTCTGTCCATCTTGCAAAGAACTTTTAAAAATAATTTGCCTGAAAGTGAAAATAAAAGTAGCAGAGAAAATCAAGAGATTATCCACCACCACCATAAACAAAGTAATTTATTCCAAATTGTTTAAAAAGGAAAAAGTACCACTGATTCATTCTGAAATGTGCTTATTCCCAGGATTAGGAATATGCAGTCCTCCAGATGTTGCTGCAAAACTGCAACTCCCAGCATTCCTCATCATTAGCTATGCTGGCTGGAGCTACTTGGAACGCACTCATCAACATTTGGAGAGTCTCAGTTTCTTCAACCCAGTTTTATTAATTACTGCAACACCAATTTATTACTGTTACAGTAAAGATTTATTTTATTTTGGAGAGAAGAGGTACTTGGATGTCTGGAAGTTAGACTAGTGATGCTCCAGAGAGATTTTATTTTTTTGTTTTCAAACAGAACAGTTCTATGACATATTACAAGTGTTTTTGAAATGCCTGTGCTTCAGCACAAATTTGTTCATTGGTCCCATTCCCAGAGAAGAGAATTCAGGAACATATCATCTGCTGAAATAAACAAAATAGGTAAAAATGTGCTAAAAATGCCAATGCTTGAACTATTTCGCACAATAGAATTACATATTATACTAAGAAAATACGGTTTGTTTATTTGTGGCATAAGACACTTGATAAAAACAGCCACTGTCATTTGTAAACCATGGTTTATGACACTGCTGTAATATATAAACCCTGCTGATTGTGGTTAATTCAATAAACTATATTTAGTAAAATCATAATTTAGTGCAATGTGAGAATGCAGCCCATGCTTTCATTAGAATAAGAAGATACCTTACACATAGATACACTCAAAATCCACTAGACAAATATAAAACATTACAGGTAGTCCTCACTTAATGACCATTTAATGGCCGTTCAAAGTTACAACGGCATTAAAGTGACTTATGACTGGTGCCCAAAGTTATGACCATCGCAGCGCCCCCACGGTCATGTGATCAGGATCTGGGCACTTGGCAACCAGCTCACACTTACGACAGTTGCAACATCCTAGAGTCACATGATCGCCATTTGTGACCTTCCCAGCTGGCTTCCAGCAAGAAAAATCAATGGGGAACCGTGTGATTTGCTTAATGACTTTCACAAAAAAGGTCATAAAATCAGGTCTGGTCACGTGATGATTCGCTTAACAACCACATTGCTTAGCGACCTAAATTCCAGGCCCAATTGTGGTTGTTAAGCAATGACTACCTGTGCTGACTTGAAGATTTTTACTATCATTCTTGATACTAATATCAGGGTTGCAAATCATTAGACTTTTCCCCCATGGTTTGTTGAAAAAGATTAAAGCCAAGGTCACTTTTGAAAAGTATAATATATCTGAGTTACAACTGCTTTAAAGCCTGTTGAACTGCAAGTAATGGTGTTTTTGACTCAAGCTTTATTCAAAAGAACATGATCATGAGAAAAAAAGGGGGGGAGGGATAGTGGTGCTATAAAAGTTTGTGCAGTATTATTTCAGATGTGTTTCATATTTCTAATTATTCAAAAAGTATCACAAACAGGCTTATCATAATTGGATTTTGTGCTATTTGAACAATGCGACTATTATGAAACAATCCCACCAGGATCAGAGGTAACTACTGGATCCATCTCTATGGATACATCCAACATCATACAAGCAGACTTCTGCTCACATGATGAACGCTCTCTTTCTTTTCCCCTTATACCTATTCATGCCCTCATCAATCTTTCAAAAAGATTTGGCCAGTTTATTGGGGGAAAGGGTAAACCGATCTGTCAGCACAGTACATTTCAGTGGGTCAAGGAAGAATACAACTGTGTGTGTCAGACCTTAGCTGCATTTTACAAAAATTCTCTTTACGTGAAGTAGAGACCTCTGAGTAATCTTCCCATTATGCTCTTAGGCACTTGCTCAAGCCTATGCATCTGTTATAATTTGCAGGATCATATTCAAACTCACCTCTCACACACAGTCAGCCAGGCATCTATAAAAATTAACAAAGAACCCTCCCCCACAAAATGATTAAGATCATTGAAGGAGGGGAAGTAGGAAGACTGTCTCCCCCTGGGGAGGGGGAGGGGGAAGGCTCTTATTTGAGATAAAAATGAGAAAGAAAGTTCTCTTACCGATAACTCCAATGGTTACTGTCCCTGCGAACCCCACCTAGCAAGTCGACATCATGACATGTCAGGTCAGGGCAGCCTCAACCACGCTTCCCTGATAGTCAGGTAATAAAAGGAAGGAGTTAAAACAGAAGTTACACTGGCAGATTTCTGGATAACATCAGAAAATGTAGTGCAATATATTCCGAACGGTCATTCAGAGCTTCTGGTAACCTCCTTTATACAGTCTTAATAGTTTTTCCATTCCAACGGTATGCCTCTTGGGACAAAAATCACGTGCCCCTTGATGAGCCAGTCTGTATACGGTATGACTATCAAATTTGCTATACAGTGCAGCTCAATGCTTGCCCTTAGTTAACAGAAGCCCCCATTCTTGGAAAATGGGAAATGCAGCCTTCTTGCCTTACAAAACTTTTAAAGAGGCTTTAAAAATCCAATTCAGAGACAAACCTTAGTTTTGTCTACTTTAGAATTTCATGAAATACTTCTTGCACAAACTATCCAAATTTAAATCAAGAGATTATATGCAAGCTTTGAGAAATCTGGCTCATTTGCTCAAAATTACAAGAAACCAAATCATGCACGGCCAAGGCAAAAAAGCCATAATAAAGTTCCAAGATTTGTTTTGCATAAAGACTCCAATTGTAATATCTCCCTTGTATATGAAAATATTTTCATAATTTCCTCACTTTGCTCATTACAGCTTTACTTATAAGCATGTTTTTAATGTTTAAAATGCAAATGAGTTCAAAGAAAGGCATACAAATGCAGACAGGGTGAAAATATAAACAGGCTTTGATAAACGAGGCAGTCATTCATAGTTGATTATTAAACTTATGCTCTTCCAATTCTTTTGGATTTTAACAGAAATTCTGAAGAAATATTTTAAAACAGTTTATGCTACTAAAGGTTGGTATCTTCAGTTAGAAAAAAACCCCAAATCCTACTGAAGAAACTGTAAGCCTAGAACAGTTACTAAACCTTTAAACGTTTTTAGACATTTCCTTTCATGAAGAATGGTTCACAGCAAGTTGGTTAACTTTTGAAAGTCGAAACTGGTTTAACAAGGCAATATGGGATCTAAGCAATTAAGAATTTGTATGAATCTTTTGATAAAAGTTTTTGAAGTACCAAAACTCTGGCATCAGTTTTTTTCAAAATCACCTTGATATCAATAAAGACATTGAAGCAACTGCTATAAATGAGTGATCAAATATCCCGTTTCATGATTCCTCCCCCATCTTGAAGACAAAAGGCATGAGATTCTTGTATAATAGGGGTTTTCTTCCTTGGATTGCTTTGATGAACAAAGGCCAAGACACAGATTGACAAAATATATTTTGGATTGCACTTGAGTATTTAGTTATTAGTTGGAAAGGTACTAAAAAGGTGCATTTCCTCAAGCCAATAGTATTTAGATTGTGCATTGTATATAATCAAAAAATAGAAAAGCCTTTTAGCCCCTTGACTGAATACGGATACCCCTGAAATATTTGGACAATATACTGTTGTCTTTAAAATATAAAATTTAAAAAGACATTACTGGACAGGTGGAACTGTAAATTTGTGTTACCATTCAATTTAGGCCAAGTATGTACATTTTGCTATTTGGAAGGGCTACCAGAGTTTAAAAGACAGTACAGAAGATTGCATTTGCTTTGAGGATTTTTACAGCTTAGCATTTTGGTAAGAATATCAAACACATCACAGGATTTCTCATTACAGAACGACATGTGTGTATTAAAATTCCAATTCTTTCTAAATTCTGACTCAGATGTTTTCATATCAATACAAAGCTGCTGCTTATTTTTCTAGAAAATCCTTATGATCCATAATAAAAAAAAAACCTACTGACTTTTTTCACTGAGGCATATTTTTAAAGTTCAAATTTGGTTTCATAGATCAGCATACCATTCAATTGGGAGGGCTGACTGCCAAACAATTGATAAACCATTTTTAAAAGAATTATAAGTTATTAAAAAGCCAGCTATTACCTAGAAGCCAGATAAGCTTCAGTATATACATCCTGTAGCTTTGTTCAGACAAAAGGAAATACATCTATAATATGACTAGCAGCTACAATATTTTACTTGATCATAATATTGGTCAGTTTCTATTAGAACAAACCATAGTTTAGGTTTAGGTTTTTTAAAGGCCTCCCCACTCCAAAATTAGCTGGCTGACCTAAAAAAAAATGTCTTTCAAAAACATTTTCTTCTTTCAATTCAATGAGTCAGAGTTACAAACCCAAGAAATTATCTTCCTGACTCTCAACAAAATGTAGGAAGAAAACCAGCAATTCTTCCAAACAGAAAAAAGCTGAAAAAGGGTCAGACTAGTAGCTTCTCGCCCAGTTACTTCTGTTATTTTCTCTATGATCTAATCAAATGCAAATCCATAAATAAGGGGCTATTTATTATGAAAAGTCAGGTTGGCCAATCTTATAAATAAATTTCAAATCTTTGATTTTTTCCCCCAAAAATCCCAAATGCACATCACTGCAACTTAGGAAAGTGCAAAGACAACAGATGAAACAAGCATGAGCTGAGAATCAAATGCATGTTAAAAATCAATACAAAATGGTTCACACAAAAAATGGATGGAATAGCCTGAATAGAAAAACTAGCAATATCCCAAATTAATGGAAATTTGCATTTGAAATCATTCATTCAACAAGGTGTGAAATCTAATGTTTTTTAATAATATTAGTTATCTTTAGCATAAAGATTTTACATTTGTTTAAAAATTTACAACCAATCTCATATCTTTGTTCAAATCAGTCTCTTAATGATAACAAATTTAAGTTAAAACTGAACACATTGTTCTTTTACAGTTGAGAATTATCAAATTGTGTTGGAGTCATTGGATATGATCCACATGAATAATATAAGACAGGTTAAATTTATGGACTGCCTTCATACACAATATGTCTCTCACATCTGCCTAAAAAAGGGCTTATGCAAGTTTTCAGATGTACTTAAAGCTGTTAAGTAAGCAACCAATTCACTGTTAAATGCAACTAGATTACAGTACCAATTAATACATTTCAATTTGATTTTACTGGCCCTAGCACTGACTCACATGCCACCAATGCCAGATGTTGGAAATCGCAAGAAATTTTTCATGAATTTGATCACTCACATAGGCAGTTTTTTTTAATGTTTCTTGCAAGAATTACCAATAAAATAATCTTTTAGGACACAATGGAATTTGAAATAGGTAATGTTTTGAATAGGTTTTTGAGTTTTATTGAAATCTTACATGAACAAGAAGAAATTGGAAATACAATCACATCAAGGAACAAATTGCCACGGATTTGACGTTTAGGCCAAACAAATTTGTAGGGCAGGTTTTCAAAAAGGTGTGAAGTCATAACAATTTAAAAACACAGTTAACCTACTTCTAGGAATGCAAAACATACAATCATGTTATTTTCAATACAAGAAAACTTAATTTTTTTTTAAATTCCTTAAAACTACGGAGACAAAGTACTAGCTTTATTTTATGTACAGCATAAGCCTATGTAATCTATCCCAAATCCAAAAAGGAAAAAAGAAAAAAGAAAGAAACTGTCCAAAAACAGAAGGTTTGCAAAATCATGATTTAACAGTTGCCCATCCTTGCTGATAAACTGCTAAAATGAAGCCTAAAACGATAAAAAGCATTGTATCCCCAAACTATGTTTGGGAAATCTGCAAGCTCAGTAATGTCCAAGTGCATTTATGAGAAAAGGAGGAAAAAAAGACTTGAATATATACACAATAGAGTGATTCTTCAGCCCAATACACATGGCAGCCAATCACTACTGAAGGATGAAACAATAAGCCAATTTTTGGAAGGTTGTAGAACTATAGCCAAATTCTATCTTGCCAATATTCCCATGCCCTCCTTATTGGTCTTATTTCCACTGCTGCCCATATGTATCCTGATAAAATTCCTGGTTGTCATTATTGTAACCATAGTTACCGGCATAGTCTCCACCTTGCTGAAGCGGCTGCTGAGCGATAGGTTGGGAGCCCCAGTTCTGCTGGTTGTTGGTCTGACGGCGCTTGGAATCAGGCTGGTTGTACCCATCCGCCTTTCTCTTGCCTCCCACGTTGCCCCCACGATTGCCCCTCGCTCCACGAGCACCACGTCCTCTCTGCTGCTGAGCAGGGCCCCCTCTCCCACCCCTGGCTCCTCTTGGTGGTCCCATGGGTGCCCCCCTCTGGGAATAGCCGGCTCTACCTCTTGGTGGTGGTGCTCCCCGCCCCCTAGGTGGTGGAGGTGCGCCTCGCCCACCCCTTCCTCCTCCTCTTCCTCTTATAGCATAGCCATCATCATAGCCATAGTAAGGATCTTCGTAGCCACCACGGTAGTCATGATAGTCATAGCCATAATAATCATCGTAATAATCTTCATAGCCATAGTAATCTGGGGGATAGCCATAGCCGCCTCTCCCTCCACGACCTCGGCCTCTAATAGGAGGTGGCATACGAGGTGGAGGATAGTAATAATAGTCTTCATACCTAGTGAGGAGGGGGAAAAAACAGTAATAATATATTTGTTGTGTGTTTTCAATAACATCTATCTCATGTCTTTTTCTAATTTAAAAACTCCAGTTTAGAAAGAAATTAACCTTCCACATTTAAACAGAGGAGGACAGAGGAAAGGGATCCTGGTCTACCACTTTCTCCACTAAACTTCCCAGGAAGATCACACTAAACTTGCTATAGAAGGGATTTTAAACATACTGAGAGATGGCTAAACCAGCAGCATTAAGCCATCTGACAAAATTGGCCTCCACCCCCAGCCCAGGTGAGGAGCAGTAGATATGGATATTTTTTCCTGTTGGCACTGAAATGCACCAATTACTACACCTTAACTTGTACCAATCTTCAGCTTTGTTACCAAGTCAGTAAATTTCAGCTGCTGGGACTGAGCAAATTAATTTTGTTCCATCTAGAGGAAAGGACATTAATCTGGATGTGCCTTTAGTGCTACATTTCAGGTTATGAAGTTTTAACACTTACGCAGTGCTTCTGGAGGCTTGTCTGGCAGCCTGGCGTTCTTTTCTTTTCTTATCTGGAGGCTTGGCTAACACTATTTCAATTTCTTCCCCCTCTATCTCTTTTCCGTTCATTTCATTCATGGCCTGTTTTGAAAGGAAAAAGAAATTTAAATTGTATTTGAAAGCATAATGTTCCTTCAGCATTTCCCACCTTTCAGTTCCCAAGTCCAAATATTTTCCAACCTACACAATCCCAACTTTTACATACTGCACTCTCATTTTAGCCCTTTGTTCCAGAATATGATGGCAAACCTTTCCTGGGAGGAAAATGCAGTACAGGTTCCACAGGCCCTTGTAAAAAACAATGCAACAGGAAAGTCTGCAATTCTTGCCTTGTCTTGTGTAAGCATACAAGGCTGAGAGGAAAGAGAAACTTTGGGGCAAACAGGCAAGCAGCACAGGAGATGGAAGCTTTCTCCTTGAATTTGAAGTTGCAAGGCTCTAAATGCTATTTTACAGACAGAACATTTGCTTTAACAAGACTTCTGAAATACATTATAAGAAAGAATAGTTTAAAAAAAGGCAAGAAACAGAAAGCCATGTTTATTAGATTTATATCCCACATTTCATTCAGGAGCTCAAGGCAGCATATGTATCTCTCCCTCTCTGATTTTTCCCCACGACGGTCATAAAGTCTAAATCTCCAGTGAGCTTCTGCAGCTGAGGGTGGATTTAAGCTTAGGGCTCCTTAACCACCTTAACCACTATACCATCTTTTAATGCTGAAAGAACTTGAAATAGACTGTTTGTCCCTTCTTCCCAATACAGCCCCTACATGTCCCCCAGAAACCCTCCTAAAAGATAGGGAATTAGCAAAGGTTAATCTGCAATGAAAGGAAGGAATCATGAAATCCAAACAGAGGTGACATATAATATTTTAATTCCATTAATATTCTTTTTCCTATCAGTACAATAGAGAAGTCAGTATTATTTTGATTAGTGGGATAAAAATGGAAGATGAAGTTGCCAAAAGGCCATTCTATGCAATCATGCCCATATTTTGTCAGAATAAATCTGAGTTCGACGTGGGTTTATTCTACAGGGAAGTGGACAGAGGTTACCCTTGGAGAAATCATATAAAAGATAAGAGTTGTATTAACATTATGAGCTGCTAACGCTTATTAGGCAAGTAAAGGAAGTCTAAGGCTGCTTCACAGGAAGACCTATGGGCCAGAACTATTTTTGCAATAAAGACAGCACAATAGTGCAAGCATGTTTCTTGTTTAGAAAGTTGCATAAATCAAGGAATGGACAGGAAGTAGCAGCACAACTATGTACAAGAGGACACTTAATTATATTTCACTCCAAAAACAGTTTGCTTTTGAGAAGATATTCCAATAAATTCTGGGTCATGTAATTTCGCTTAATGAGAATATTGCATGTTACCTACCTTAACTGCTGCTCCCCTATCTTCAAAATGAACAAAAGCATAATCTTTTAATTTCTTCACTCTTTCCAGCTTTCCAAACTCTGAAAATGATTTCTCCAGTATTTCTTCTGTCACTGTAGTGGCCAAGTTCCTCACAAATAGAACTTTCACCTGTTAAGAAAACTGGCATTTATTTAAAATATTTTTAAGCTGTCTTTAAGGCCAAATCCCTCTTGTGCTTGACATTAGCTTTAGACAAAACAGTCAAGAAGCGATTCTTACTTAGCTGAACTACAGAAACCACAGCAACTTTTACAGTGCAATGGTAGTGTCCTACAGACTGCTTCAGCATCTATGGTTTGTTTTGAAATTACTGTGTCTTCCAAGTGAGGATTGACAGCTTTTTCTAGCTACAAGATACCAGAGAAGAAACCGTTCCCTTCCTGGCTTGTTCAGGTGGGAAGAAGCCACAGTGCCACATGGGACCCTTAAAAAAACCCCAGATGAGTGGTTTCCAGTCAAGCTGCTCTGGAAAACAATCCCCACATTCATTCAAGACTAACGCAGTATCCAGGCTTGTTCAGTCATGCAAACCTGCTCAGAATAGTACAGCCTAAAGAAAGATTTCTTGCTATCTCCAACATAAGAGTTTTTTCAACTTTTATCTTTACCTTCACTATGAAAAGTGGCAATTAAAAGCACAGTTAAATAACAGTGTTTACTGTTGCTTCTTGAGATTCCATTTGGGAAATAACATTTCCCTTTTCCTCCATTTTAAAAACCTATCTCTGAGAAATAAAAGGCACTGATTAGCAAATATTCTACTTCTAACTCAGCTGTCAAACCAATTAAAAACATGGAGTGCAGCTGGAACTGTGTGCTTCAATAATCCATAAAAAAAGGATCCACACCTGTCAAAAATGCCAGGGCAGAATTGGAACCATTATGCTTAGAATAATCATCTCTGAAAACCCCTAGAAATTATTTTTGCCAGATTAAAGTCTTAGCTTATTTCTACACACAAACACACAGACTTTTTGTACATTTATCCCTCCTGAGTGCAAAAGCAGAATCCTAAAATGGCCTAAACCCCAAAGAAAGCAAGGAGAGCAGGTATTCTAGAGATAATCAGAAGAAAAAAAAATCTGCTGCACAAAAGGTGAAGTTTTAACATAGCTCATGCCAATTTAGCTACTACTTTACTACCTTTGCCATGACTTCTGGATCTGGCTCCTCTACCGGGTCAGCCCATTCAACAGTAACAACATTTCCCCAGACTTTTACTTTCCCACTCATCAACCGGCGTCGAGCTTGAGCTGCTGATTTATGATCTTCATATTCAAGGAAGCAGAACCCCCGATTCTTCTTTTTATCATCAGGTTGATGATATAGGATTACATCAACTAAACCCTCTGTAAGAACAAAACACCTGATGAATAACAGAAGACTAAAACTTTTCTAGCTTGAAAAGCTAATTGAAAAAAGAGGTTTTAAGGTAAGTAAATCAAGTTTTCAGCATACTTAATAGTTTAACTAATGCGCTGTGAAAATACACATTTTGGGTAGCATAAATGAAAATTCTTCAGACCCTGCACTTTTTACTTTTGTAATGCTGCATTTGCTTCTGGCAAAGTGATAAAGTTTCTGACCTAGCATGGAGATGGAAAAATCAGACCATGACTGTCATTTCTGTGCAAGTGGCAAAGACAGACTCACCACTTTCACTACTACCTAGCAGATATCAGGAATTCAAAGTAAGGAAATATTATTTGGAAACATTGGTAGGAATTCTGCTGCAGGTGGGCTGCCGATTCAGTCCTAGCTAGATTTTGCTATACTATGTTAAGCCATTTTCCCATGTTCTTCTGCTACAGGAAATATGCAAGGGTATTCATCTCATCAAAATTTATTTGTAGACCACCTCTGAAAAGTGCAACTGCTTGCAGTTTTGGTGCAACGTATCAATTCTTTGGAAAATGTAGGTGTTGTCTTTGCCTTTTCCATCTACCCTAAACAACTGTCTGAAATTAAAAGTGTGAAAACCATCTCAAGTTCAAAAACCGTTTCATGTTTTTCAGAGTAAAATGTGATCGTTTCAAGACTTCCAGTTACTGAAATGAATCTTGAACCAAGCTGTTTTGAGTATTCAAAGCTAGGGAAAATGTATATGCTTCAAGAGTTTTGTTTTAAAGCAAAAACAAAATACTCAATTGTTTCACAGTTTTTTCTCCAACTACATAAAGCAGCCAAGGTTGTTCAGCAGAATGTTTCAAGCAGGGCTGCTCTGTTTCCTGTTTTGTGCACACTTCTATTTTAACTATTATTATTCTTGGTATAAATAATGCAAGACCAGTTTACTTTGTTGCCATTATGCCAAAATGGAAATTATCAAATGAAAGTACTCACCTTCTGCCAAACAACTAGTGAAACTTTCATATGAAAACCTACATATAACCTGGAATTAAGTTCAGCATCATAATTATCCTATTCCCCCAAACTCTTTGCCTTAAGAAAGCTTATCAAGGCTGTACTGCTTATTTAGCATTTCATTATTTTTACTGCTATTTTTAGACAGTATTTATTTTATTAATTTGCTATAGGCATCCCATTCAAAAAGGTCTTGGGATACGATGGTGTTTGTGGGGGGCTTCTCATTATATTTATCATCTACTAAATTATTTTTGTGTTGTTGCACTCTACCACAGATGTTAAAAAGGTGGCATATCTGTAAGCCACCCAGAGTCATCAAGGAGTCAGGTGGCCTCTAAATTTAGAAATTAAATTACATTAAATTAAATGCATTCTTTACAACAGAAGCACATGCCCTCACCTCCTTACCTGTGACTTTGCTGAATTCTTCTAGTATATTCTCCTTTGTCTTATTTTTTGGAATTGATCCAACAAATAGCCTATTATTTGCCACCGAGATGCACACACCAAGGTGTTTACCAGGCCGGATTTCATAGTTGTCACACTGAACGAATAACAATTAAATATTTCCCATGAACTTTCAGTTTATTAAAATGCAGATGCTACCAAACTCTAGTAGCCTATATTGATTAGATATTTAGATATTAGATATTTCATTATTTACTACCAATAGCATTTTTTGCATCCCCAAAACTAAGATTCAGGTTTCCAATAAAGTATATTTTGCTATTCATGATCAAACTCAGCTCTTCCTTATACACTCTCTAGCACTAGAAAAAAATTTAACCTGCTATCCCAACATAGTATCAATAATTAAAAGTAGTACAACCAAACATTTAAGAATCTAAAATATCTAGAAGAAATGTTTCAGCTAGAAACATTTTCATACTAGAAAGATAACAGTGTGGATCTTACAGTTGAAAAGACCTACTCACTTGTAGTTACCTGTTTAACTTCAAAGACTTGGGACACCAAGAGGAAGGCCTCCAGAAATCATGTACATGCCCATAAAAATATACAGGTAGTCCTTGACTTATGACAGCAATTGGGACCAGGTCGGGAGTGCAAGAGGGGTGGGGTGGGCGCAAGGGAGTGCGCGCGAAGGTTGGGGAGGGTGCGATGGTTCGGAGTGTGTGCGAGGGGGTGCATGATGGTGTGGCGCGGGTTGGGAAGGGTGAGCGAATGGCTGGCGCAATGCGAGCACAGAAAGGCTCGGGGAGGGTGCACTGGTGGGGGAGACTTACTCCAGCGACTTGCGACCTTCCCTGCCGGCTTCCCCATTGACTTTCTGGGGAAGCTGGCAGGAAAGATTGCAAATGGCGATCATGTGAACGTGGGGCGTTGCAACCCGTTGTAAGTTCAAACCAGTTGCCAAGCACCCAGATTGCAAGCACATGACTACAGAGGTGCTGGGGCGGCAGGAATCCCAAGGACCGGTCGTAACCACCATTCCTTCAGTGCCATCATAAGTTCAACAGTCACTGAACGAACGGTCATAGGTTAAGGACTACCTATATACTAGACGATATACTCTTTTGCATACTCTAGCTCAAGATGTTCGGAATCTAAAAGTCACACTTGCATTCTAAATTGTTTCTAAAATCCCATTCTAATATGGATTAGAAAGCAATCCAGCTGATGGTGTATGGGCAGCAGAGTACTATATTGTTAAATTCAATAATATTATCAGATCTGTTTAGGACTAAGTGAAATCAAAGCCCCAAAGCAAGACAAGAATTACTTTCCTAAATGGATACTATAGTTTAAATCTGCCCTCAATAATTGCAAACCAAATTTCTTTGAGGAGCTCACAAGAAAGCACAAGGAAGATAACCTTACCCTGATAGTCCCACCCATCCATCTATTTATTCATTAGATTTATAGCCACTCAACCCACAGTGACAGAGTGGTGTGATATCAAATATCAGGATTATATCTGACAGGAATATTATTAGATATTGCAGCCAACATTACCTATAAACATAAACACAAAAAACACCCAAGCAGGATCTATTTAACTGAGAAAAACAGGGAGAAAGTGAGACTGTACATTACATCTTGCTCTAACAATTTCTGAATTGTGACGTGAATACCAATTATCTTAATTTGTACCATATTTAATCTTATGACAGAACACTCACCAACTTAACAGCTTCTTGTGCTGCATCTTTGCTACAAAATGTGATGAAAGCATAGCCTCTGTTCTGTCCAGAAAGAGGATCCATCATGAGTCGCAAGTCCCAAATGGGGCCTGCCTTTTCAAAGAGTGGCACCAATTCATCTTCATACAAGTCTCTAGGAATTTTTCCAACAAAAACCTGAAGGAAAACTAATATTTATTAACAAGAACTAAAAGGCATTTTAGCTTTTAGTTTGTTCAAGAACATGCAACTTTCTTGGAAACATATATACGTTAATTAGAGGTAGTTAATATGATTTTCTCTCCATGTATTTACTAATTTATTCCTCCTATCACATTAAATATAATTTAGTGGAGCTCTGGGAACTGTACTCAGGGCTTTCAGGGGGCATATGCAATAGATCTGGTATTGATGTACAGTCGTCATTATGAGTTTTGTGCCTTTGCACAGAAAGGTAACTGAAAACAGTCATAAACATGAACCATGTGACAACCTGAGTACCTGTTTACGAAAAGAGATAGTCATCTGTCTTACAAAGGAAAAACAGATTTCAAAAGCATTTCTATCACTACATGTATATCACTCTGATAATTACTACAGTTAAAAGCAGGCTATTACAATCCAATAATCCACCTACACATTTTCCTGTAGAAAACACTACTTTGCAATTTCCATCAGCATTAGTAACAACCATCTTTGATAAAGCTAAACTTAATTTACTTTGTCACTTAATTTATAAAATAATAATCCTTAACAAATACATTTAGTATAATTAGGGTCTGAATAAACTTATTTAGACATATAAACTGCATACACAAACCTCTGTTCCAATGCCAGGCTGAGAACCTGAGTAGACAGTATCTGGAGGTGGACCACCATATTTCCGCTGCCCTGTGGTTACATCCAAAGTATAACTAGTTCTTTCTAACAAAGCCTGAATTTTTAAAAGTAAAAAAAATTAGAGAGCAAGTGGCATTAACATCAATACTAGAAAACCCTTTCAATAGAACATTTTACTCCACTGCTTCATATTCTAGAACACATTTGCAAAATTTAATAGCTCGTAAGAGAAATGTAGAATATCAACTAAAGATCGTAAAACCCCTCTTTTTACTACTGCTGGCATTATACCCATCTGGCAGAACATATATAGTTGGTTGACTGAGGCAAAAGTTAGTTCTATCAGTTCTAGAACGATTTCCACACTTAACGCATCACAGCAACAACAATGCTGGCACTAATGAAAAATTCCGTGGGTTTTTAACTAATATGCCTTCAAGAATTCACCAAGGAGAGACTTAGCTTAAGATAAAAGTTTAAAGGACTCCAGACCAAATAGTAGAGCTTGTAAAGGTTGATGGTATTTTTTTCTGCTACTTTCCCATTATGTAGAGGATCTATTCAAGGTGTTCACTTTCACCTTTGCTTTTTAATATTTGTGTGGAGCCCTTGGCTTGTGCTATTAGACAACATAGGGAGATTTACGGAGTAGTACTTAATTCAGTTGAACACAAATTGGTTTTATTTGCAGGTGATATCCTGCTGTTTATTTCTAAACCTCATACTACTATCCCAGGGTTGATGCAAATGACAGATGCCTTTAGTAAAATAGCAGGATACTCTATTAACTGGTCCAAATTGGAATTGATGCCAGTAGGTGAAAATTTGGTTACCCATCCATTTAAGTAATATCTATTCTGTATTTGTACTGAATCCTTTAAATATTTAGGTATGTGTATATCAAAAGATATAACTCAGTAACATGCAACATAAATAAAATATATAAAGAGGTTTCTTCAGGTATGGATAGATGGGAGTTATTGAACCTCACCCTTTGGGGAAAGGTAAATGCTCTCAAAATGAAAATTATTCCCAGATTAATTTACATTCTGAGAGGAATTCTGGTTTTTATATCTGGACAATATTTTCAGAAAATAAATTTATTTAGAAAATAAATTTGTTTAGAAAAAATTTATGGAATTCTTCCATTCCAAGAGTATCTTTACAAAAAATGCAATTACCAATTAATGAGGGGGGATTCGGTTTTCCAAATCTGGAGCTATATCGTCAAGCCTACCTATTGTCAAGTATTAAATACTGGAAGCCAACAATTGGTATTAATTTTCTGATTTGGACAATGTTGGAATATACATATATAGCACCTTTGGTTGGATGGACAGTATTAGGATCTAAATATAGTACAATAGAACTCTAGTATCTCTGGAAAGGATTATGTCAGTTAGAAAACTATGGAATGGAATGTCTAATAAAAAAAGATGTTATCCTTTTTCGCATCCTAAATTGAGTTTATGTGGAAACCCAACATTAAAATTGGGAAAAAGATCGTGATATGGAAAAATTAGATGGAAGTGGGGATATTGACTTCGGATCAAATATTAGATGATGAAGATGAATTTTTAACATATCCTGTGTTAAGAGATAAATATCATCTATTGGATGTAAACCAATGGCAATATTTACAGCTACAACATTTGTTAATAACATTGTTTGGACCAGCAGCATTTTCAGCTTCTGAGACACCTGAGATATTAGAACAACTTGTTAAATCCTTTAAAACTAAAAAAAAGACTATTAGCTTTTACAGATATTTGTTATCAATTTGAGATGCGGATGTTAAGAGACGAGTGGAATAAAGAATTAGAGGTTTCTATATTACCTAGACAATGGGAAAGTGTCTTAACATCTATAGCAAGAGTATCAGTGGACCTTAAACTATGACTTATACAACAAAAAATAATATTTAGAATTTATTGGACTACATCACTATCGAAAAGGACTAAGACAGCATTTTGTTGGAGATGTAACAAGGATAATGCTTCTTTAAAACATATGTTTTTACAATCTCCTATACTTCTTAAGTTTTGGGAGAAAGTAATGGACCATATAAACGTGACTGTGAAAAAACTAAAATTTTCAGAGGATAATATTCTCTTGAATTACATACCTAGTACATGGAATTTGACAACTGGACAATGTAAACGGATTCTCCATGCCCTTACTATGGCTAAAAAACTGACACTACAACACTGGAAAGATAAATATATGGCCCCATTCACTCAATGGATTGAAAACCTGGTTATACTTGCCACCTATGAGCAGATTGCCTATAGACATAGACTTTGTATGGATAAGTATAATGAAATATGGGACTCATTTATACAAAATATAGTAGGTTAGGAAAAGCACAATAGTTATATAACTGTATTAGATATAAATATATGTGTGTGTGTATGTGCGTGTATATATACCCATACATACATACACACAGACATACACTCACATACAACATGCATTAAATATAGAATTGTAACTGTTTATATACTTTATATTTTCTTTTTTAAATTATTTTTCCTGTTGTATTTTTTCTACTTATTTTTTAAGCACTTGTTATGTAATTATTATTTTTTATAATGTATGTATCTCTGTGTTTTGTTCCTTTTTGTTTTTGTCTTTTTTGTTGTTATTATAAAATAAAGGAAAAATAAATAAGTAAAAATAGTAGAGGCCTGTTACAGTGTAAATACTCCAGGAAATGTGGGTAAACATATAATTAACATACTACATTTATGAACTCTGTTATTGTGCCTGTAAATACCCTGTTTTCATTAATTTCCTCTTTATAATACACATGCCACTGAAGAGTTTCTAACATGCTGCAAGATCACCATCATATTTTGCTGGGATTCATGGGCAATAAGAATACTTCACCTCCTTTCTTTTCCCACTATGAATACTGCTAGCAAGAATACAACAGCAAAAAAGTTAAAGATAGGGAAGCCAGGTAAGTAAAAGGAATTAATGCTGAATGTGAACAAAGTCCTTCTCTTTAACATTCTTTGGCCAATTTTATGTCCACTATGGTATCTATAGAATTTGATTCTTTTAAACAGTATCAAGATTAGTTATGGGGTGCCAGATGCTATCCCTCCCTCAGTGCCTCCAAGTTGCAGTATTTAATATTTTCTACTTAGTTTGCCAGTTTTTTCTCCATGGCAGGTAGAAACTTCACAGCATAACTACATTACTTCTATCATATCACCTTATTGAAGGCACAAAACCCTTACTTACGGGAGGGAGAATAACAATAGTCAAGTAAATAGTATTAGTATAGCAAATAGTCTTGTTATGCCTTTCAAACCGGAAAAGTTGTTTTCAAAAGATACAGGGGATTTCCAATCTTTATTATCAGGCGCTAAAATAGTGCAAGTAATAGAAAAAAGCGAAATACGTTATGCTAAATCAATGTACAGCTGTTAGAAACTGGAAAAAAAAACAAGTCAGGCAACTCTTCTCAGCACATATAATGATTTTTCTATAAAACCTCACAACTTTGGGAAGCAACATTGTCTTATATCATGGATTACCTAAGATGTTTTTTCCAATCTACATTGGTAACATTAACAGTTTACCTAAAAGGAACAGATGGAAAAATTCCTTTTGGGATATAGTTCTTTACTCCAGGATAAATTCCATAGCTCTTTTTTTTCCTCTATTAACATTTGTACATATATTACCTTAATTTTTGCTTCGTCTGGCCCCTTTGTCGATTCCTGTACTTTGTTTCCTTGTTTCTCTCTCTGTCTGTAAGTCTTCATAACTCCACATAAAAATGCACTTTTGTTCTGTAGATATAATTAATGAAAGAAGTGAAGCAGAAGACATTAACAAAATAATCTGAAGCCACTGAAGCTTGAATAACACCTAGCTACATCCTGAGAGAACCAACCAGTATCCTGAATAACATCACTTGATATGTTAATATTAAAACAAACCAGCACTTCAATAATCAGTACATCAGGCTAATTTGAGACACTAATACTCACATGCAATGCTACACTTTACATTTAATATTTGAGAGGAAACAGTCTTGCTGTGAAAAAAAATCCAAATCTAGATTCAGTCATGTTTGTTCATATTTGTTACACTCAAGTTATAAATACCACATTGTGGACCTATTTGTTCACAGCACAGGAGCTCTTACCTTACCTGTACATGCGACAGGTCACTTTCCTTAAACTGCTGTAATACAGAGAGGGCGCCTTCTTCGTTAAATTCCCTGAGAGCATCTATTGCTCTCTCATCAAGATCAACATAAGATACCAATCCTAAAAAAATTAAAAATAGAAAAACGTTACAGATTCCTATTTAACTATATGAAGGCAAATTAGTTTTAAAACCCTACTGTGCTTTGCTAAAATCAAAATAATATAACTATGTCATACTACCTACTACAAATTAAAAGGTTTTTTCCCCAGAAATTTAGGAATACTTTGTACATAAAAGAACATCACATATCAGGGTTTGAAATAACAGGCTCTGGCTCAGATTTCTAAAAAATCTGCTTTCAGAGCTTTAAGATTTTTTTTTCTTTAGAATGGAACCATTGCAAGCCATAGATAAGGACAGTTCTATCACCTAACCACAATGTGCTGAACCAGTTACTGGAATAATTTATAAAGCCAACTTCCCACTTTCCATCAGAAAATATTACTTTTCCCCATGTCTATAAAAAGTAGATATTACAATTAATATTTTTGCTTAACTTTAAATACTGTTTTGCCATAACTTTCCAGCCAGTTACATTATTTCGAGCCCTGTTATGCACTTCCAATACCTTAATTTTAAGCTTACAGGTACAGACCCACATACAGTAGGACCAGCTCTGATACACATATACTGAAAGCTTTGGATGCAGTTTCTCCTCTATATCTAAACTTAGAAGCAGATATTATGAAAAATGTAGAGCACTGCAAGTTCCATTAAACTTGCATTTAAATGGTGAGATGTCAGATATTGGTACTGACTTTCAAGAAATATAATGTATGTGTTTTAATATTTAAAGTTTTTAACACTGAAACACCTTACTCTAAATCACAAAAAATAGCAGCAGTGCCCTGAGATTGCATTTCAGAATTGATCCTGCATGGTGGAAGGCCCCTGCAACATTTATCCATGGACAAAACTGAGATGATTAAAAGACATGAAATGACTTTTAGGTCATTTAGGTATGAAATGAGAAGTATCCAAGTATGCATTAACAGACCCAAGTGGGTTAATGTTTTAAATTTTACACGTGAAGATACATCTCTACAAATATTTTGAAGCCGGGCAGTAAAATTTTAATATGAATGCATTTTAATGTTTAGGCAAATATCAGGCTTCTCATGACACAACCAAAGTGCAACACATTTTTATATCCTTACATTCCTTTTTCAAACAACTATACTCAAGCCAGTATGTGAGCATCATCCTAGTTCAGCCCTAGAGAAGTACCTCTCTAAGGAAATAATACTACCTATCAGACACTCATTGGGACTGTCATTCAAGACAGATTAGCCACATGAGTCAAAATACCGTCATAATAGACAGACATGGTATTGTTTTGAACTACCTTAAGCTTGCAAAATGTTTTTAGGGTTTTAGAAAAAAAAAAGATAAATTAAATCTTCTCTCTGAAATATCTGAGGTAAGGGAATGAAACAGTTCTATTTACTTATCTAAATATATTCACCACACGCAAACTAAAGAGGAAGAGAAATCATCTCTTTTCACAGCAAAAAAAGTACGTGCGTCCTAAAGTTCTTTGTGTTCTCTCTCTTTAAAATACACAAGAAGCCACTTGCTCCAAGCGAGATAAATATAATTCAATCAATTATCATAAAACTAAATACATCAGTATAATAATGACTTAAATAGGTTAAGCTATCCGCTAGGATATAGACAAACATGGAATTCACATACAGACTAGAAGTTCAAAGGTAGCCCCAAAGCAAGCCAAGCAAGCTACTTCCCCTCCATAAGCCACCTACTGAAATATGGTGTTTAGCCTAAGCACCATAAATTGGTGATGGCAGCAAAGTAGAAGCAAATGATGATAATATTGAAAAAATTACAGTTCAGTAGGCTGCAATGTCCACTTTTATTCGGGAGAGTCTATGAAACAGTTAGTGTCCTAAAGACCTAAGGTACTGTCAACATATTCAACCTCAAAGTGAAAGCAGCAGTACATTCAAAGCTACACAGTGCAAAATACAGCAGTTTTTCATCTTTAAAGCCTAAAAAATTTGAAATTGTTTGCCTTCACTTTTATAACCAATCAGAAACAAGAAATGCATATTATACCTGTCTGAAATATTTCATCAAGTCTTTCTGCCACCTTCTGTGGGAGGCCTGCCTCTATCAGTGTCTTGTAGTGTTCTGTGTGAGTAACACTGGAAGTATCCATTGGTTCTTCCTCTTCTTTTAACTGTACCGCATTACCATTCACCTGATTAGCCATTTTATTATGCTGCTGGAAAAAATTCAGGAGCTATATTACATAAAGCCAGAAATAACTAATTTGCAGGACAATGCATTTATCTAAACTAATTGTAAACATACTGCTAGTGACTTGCATTAAATCTATATTCAAAGCCTTTAGAGTACAGCTCACCTAATTTCAAGAGAAAGTACAGTCCTGAAATACTGTGGAACATGTACATGGAAGGATGAACAATTTTAAGTGCTTCATGTACAAAAAATCTAGCTTTTATTTTTGTGTAATTTATGTTATCATAAGTGGGGAAGGATACTGGAATGCACAAATATCTGCCATTATTCCCTTGGACTCAGAGATTTTTGATCAATGTATTCAGTACAAAGGCCTACAATATACAAATGTCAATACTTGCTTTCAATCTTTCCCATATTTTTCTGGCTTACTTCCATGTTCAAAACAAATGTTTTGTTACATAAGAGACACCATACTGCTTCAACACACACTGATTTCCAGAACTTTTTTTTTTTAAAAAAATATGCCACATTAAGTTTTGCACAAGTGGAACAGTCAATAAACAAATTGCACATCACATACCAACAAGATGAACTTGTATTAAACTCTGCACGTCATACAACACGTTATTCCAGATATCAGAGTTTAAAGGAAAGGCTGCACCTTCAATTTTTCTTATCAGTAAGAAAGATTTGATGCAAAAGTCAATAAAATGATGGCAAAATATGAATTAAAAAAACTATCTTTTCAAATGATTTTTGTGGGATTTTTCTAATTCCTTCTATTTGATGGGATCGAACTGGGGCTTGTTATTCAGCCACAACAGAAAGGCAATATAAACCCTGCTAAAGATAAAGTTTGACTGTGCGATATTAGCAGAAAGGTAAACCACCTTGAATTTACTAAAACATTCAATTCAGTTTAAGACATATAGAAAAGGATAAATTATGAATACTAAAACTACCTGTTCATATACTTGATGCAACTTAAATTCAACCCTCCAAGCAAAAGCATTCATTATAATTAAAGTATTAGAAGCAAGACAAAATAAAAAAAATTAACCCATACTCCAGCTCGCTTTAAAACAACCACTATATCAATATCAAGAAACTGTTTAGTAAGCTGTGATCATAAAACTGCAGAATTTGTAGTACAATATGAATTTTGGTTCCAGATATCACTAAACTATTCTACTGTGAACATTTTAAATACCTTTAATTTCTACTATTGTTGCAAAATGTCCCATTTCTATATTGAATTTTTACATTTCTTTCAAGCTGCAGCACTAAGTTTTTAATCACAGCCCCAATTTTTATACTTCATGTCTCCTAAAATCAGTGTATTTTAAATCAATAAGAAAACTGCACTGGAGTGAAGCTTATACACCAGCGTTCCCAACATGATGCTTTCCAGATGTGTTGGAATGCAATCCCCATCACCTCCTAAGATAACATTTGTATCCCATCAGTTTGGGGATATCAGACACAGTGAAAAACAAAGATTCAATTTCTCACAAATAATTAAGATTATTTCATGTATTATCTAACAGCACAGTAATAGGGATATACAAAGTATTCCCTGTACATACTGTCTGGGCACCCAAGAGACAACAGAGGTGTGAGGTCTCCCATAGTGGCGAAAAAGCAAGGCCATCAACAGCAGCTATGGGGGAAGAAAGTTGGGGAGAAGGCAAGGTAGACAGGCTGTGCTTGAATTGAAGCCCAATGGCAGCTACTCAGAGAGAAGGGGAACGAGGGAAGAGAAGCTTTGCCCTATTTGCCTCATCCACCTCTGGATTTTTTCTTGGCTAAAACACAGAATAAAAAAATAATCCACTTTTCAGCTTGGCTGGACACATCCTATTCAGGAATGTCTCTTGACTTCCATGTCACAATGTATTTGTCCCATAAATGGAACATATTTTCTGTTTTGTGCAAACTTCTATCCAGTAGCACTGTGCCCTCTCATCATACTATTCTCTTAACACCTTTTCCAAACCTTTTGATAGAATTAATCTGGTTTTTCAACATATTCATTTTATAAGTAATTACAACTTCTGTATCGCTTCACATACCTTGTATGAGGAACACAGGACGAGGAATGTAATTCAAAACGAACAAAAAATAAATAGTTTTATAGAGATAACAAGACTATTACCCAACAAAGATTGATATGAATTTGATCAACTTAAAGAACACACATTTCTTCTAGATGTTTGTGTTGTTCTAATGACAGAAAGGTGGCCTCTTCCACAACAAAATGGCAATGCTACCAAAATAAGGGTAATCTCTGGAAAAAATATATGGAGTACCAAAAAAAAAAAAGACAAATTTCTTATTCTAAAACAATCTTCATCACACAGGTGCTGTCTAGATGTGAACTACCATTATGACAGAAGTGGTAGTTTTTCCCATCTAATAAGTACCACATTCAAAAGGCTATCCATGCACTCAATTCATATTACTCTTCCTCAGTGAAAAAACAAATTTAGAAGATTCTGTATTCAAATAAGCCTACGAAGTTTTTACTGATATGAACAGTTACAATATGAATACAGGTTTACCAGGAAATAATTCAAGATCCCACTGGTTTCTCTATAGAAACAGGAAGGCAAGAGCCTACGTACCACATAAATATTACTTAAATTTCAGAAAAAAGTCTCCTTCATGTAAATGTTTCTTATTACATGATTCTTTTTAAATAGGGAAAACAAATATCTAAACAAAGTTGCATAAAATATCAGCAATAAGCAACACTCATGAATGGTCTCTAACAAATGTACACTATGACTATGAGATATGCAAAACATTATTAAATTTATACCTCACTTTTTGTAGTAGAAGCTCCGGACAATGCATACAGTCCTTTCCGCCATTTCTCCCCACAACAATTCTGTGAGGTATGTTGGGGTGAGAGAGTGACTGGCCCAAAGTCACCCAGTTAGCTTCTGTGGCTGAGGTGGACTAGAACCTGGGTCTCCCCACTATTAGTCCGCCATCTTAACCACACAGTACACTGGCCCTTATGGTGACATAAGGTGCCAAGGATCTAAGGGTCACTGAATTATCAGTTTCACACAGAATTTTAGTGCTCTCTGTATGTAGGAAGTCTTTATCATTTTGGCTTACAAATAGAAACCAGATCATATTAAAAAATACAATTTGTGTTTAAGTACAATGAGATAACTAAGAGTTTTCTTCAAATATTTAAATTTCAGTACTATGTTTTCATAAAAATTGCCCAGATTACTTATCTATTGTAACAGGACCTCATTGATACATTGCTGTAAGAGAGATGGACAAACTGAAACCTCATGCAGCCCCAGTGATCGCAGAGGAATAATTAATTCTATTTAATTTTAAAGAAATGTAAATGTAGGGAAATCAAGTTTAATTTTTGTCTTTGTCTCAGGCCATACTTTTGGAGTTGGCCTGTAGTATGTCACTTAAAGTAAGTGACTTGAAGTATGTCACTTCAAGTAAACCTCTTGAACCCCCCCAAATTTGTGTGACCCTGCACTAATCCACATCAAATACACTACAACTAAGTCCACATGCTATGCTAAATCATAATCATGGTTCATAAGCCACTGTAGCTGAGTTTATACAACAAGCTATACCAATACTAAAAAAAATATTGATTAGTGCAATATATTAACCCATCAGAATTAAATAATCTAATTAAACTAAAATCTACAGAAGCTGGAGAAGCTACACTAGTTCTTTCAGCCTTCTGCTATGGAAGAGCAGGGCTTGCACCAACTACAGCAGTTGCTATCAGCCTGATCCTCACATGACTTTCTGTTATCATACCTGTCCCTTCTCCCTAAACTCTTGACTTTACATTATGCTTTGGCAACACCCAAGACAGGTAGCTAGATGCTGATCTAGTTTCTCCCCAAGTCTGGAAACTAGGCAAGATGCAGGGTCTTGTCTCTGACTTTTCCTTCATTGCACTTGATAGGCAGTGCTTTGCCTCTCACCCAAGTTCTAAACTTAATCTTTGCACTTTGTGCCAGACTTGACAGAGTACTTAAAGAGTACAGTGCAACGTCAGAAATGACAGACATAACCAGGACATCAAAGAAACCTGAGAATAGCAGAGGTAGTGGCAATCATTAATAATGGTCCAGCTCAATCGTGCTCTTACCCATGCTTCATTTAAAATACCAAATGCTACATTTCTCCTTTCACCTGTGCAAACTAATCAGTATCCTATCCTCCAGACTGTCTAGTTGTCATTCTAGTCATCACTTCTGTTTTTGCATTTGTACCTATTACAATCCCTCAGCAAAATCTATGTGCTACTACATCCTACAAAACTGGCAGCAAAGAGAGAGGTGCATACAAGGTGAACTCTGCTTTGAGAGGCCACCTTTACAGTATATTATTAAAGAATGTCTTGTGTACTTTATACATTCCTCTCAACTGTTACATGAAGAATGGTAGCCCCTCCTAAAACTTTGATGCTTCAGCCACATTATTTCAGTTATACAAGTGCAGCCAGATTGCTAGCTTGCTTGCCCTGTTGTAAGAACAGGGATTCTGATTGCATTAGTGTAAGATCACATTTACAGCCCAATCCTAAACGTATCTATTCAAAAGCCCAATACATTAAAAAAAGACTTATTCTCAGTTATCTACACTAAAATCCTAATTGTTACCCTATCTAGCTCAACTGCTTCTTGACATGGCTTGACTAAGATTTAAAAAATGAATGTATGTCCTAAGACAACCAAAGTAACACAAAGTTTATTTTTTAAAAGTTAGCAAAAACCTTACTACATTAAATTATCCCAATATTTAATAAACCATGTTAAATTCAATGAAGATGCAAGCATACCACAAGTCCTTATTTTGTCAACAGAATGCAAAACAGCAATCAATGAATTCAAATTTTAAAAATCCCAACTTAATTTACGCACATAAGACAATAAAATGTGAGAAAGTTATGAGGGAAATTAAATTAAAAGTGGAATCACTGCAGCTTTGCCAACACACATAAAATTTCCAAATGAGAAGATGCGTATGACACTATGCTATTAACTGCAGAAACATCAGCTATACTGCCAAAATATGTATGGAGTATTTTAGCAGCAGAAAGTTATTCAGCAAGTTTCCCAAATGGAAAGTTGAGAAACCAAAACAATACTGCATAATTCAAGATTTGCACAGAGTGTGTTAAAATTTCACCTACAAGTTATTAATAAAAATTTCAAAAATGATGTCATTGTTCTCTACTTACAAATGGCAGGATCATACAGGAAAAGTATCGAAACTGTCATCAAACCATTTACTGAGAAGTAATCTTATTTTCTACAAATATTACAGCCTTCAAAGCATTATACGGTATCACCTACAAACTCTACACTACCGCTACATGGGTGAAACAGGAATATAAACTTAGAACTACAACTCATCCAATACTTCTCAGTGTAACACAATACTACCATATTACATATAGAAGAAACTTAACTAACCCAGAGAATTCATGCTAAAGAGTACAGTACTGTTCCAATGAGAAGCACTAGGTCTCCATTATTTTTTTAAAGTAGCAAAACTGTCAACAGCCCCATAGTTTACTCAAGAACCAGAATTATCATCACCAATTCACCATTCTGTCCATACTCAATTTGACAGCATGAAAAATCACTGATATATTTTAGATTATTCATTACCAGAGGTGGGTGTGTAGAAAAGTAAACTGGAAAATATATCCCACAGTCTTTTAAAACTGAAAGATGAATCAGAGATTCCGACAGGAAAGAGCATGTTGCAGCAGCTGTGATTTTTGTATGTTTGCTGGAAAGTAAAGCTCACGTCGTCCTAAATAAGCACGCATCCACGCAGATTTACCTACCAGCGAGCCCACCGATCTCAACGCACCTTTCCTCCACGTCAGGGTGCCTAGGCTTGCAATCATACCCGTCCATCCCTCGCGTGTTTATTTACGATTTAGCCCGCTGACTTCCACTGGGCTTACTCCTAGGAAAGCAATCCGATAACTGCAGCCTTCGGGCGGCAATTCTAAACCTGGCCTTGCACCGCGGAAGGAGGAGGGGCAAAAAGCTGAGATCGTTTCCCGGCGGCAAACAAGCGGCCCCGCCAGAAGCGACGCCGAAAACGTGGTGCCCGCTGGGGAGGAGTCGCCCCCTCCGATCGAGCTGGGGCTCGCAAGCAGGACGAGGCCCAGGCGGGAAGAAGTCGGCCGCTCAGGCGGCTCATTCTCCTTCGCTCCCCGGTCGCGGCGAAGGCCCCCAGCGCGGTGGCCAAGCCGCCCCTCAGCGGCCTCCCGAGCGGCCTCCGGCGAAAGTGGGGCAGGAGGCGCCCCTCTGCCCGCAACCAGGCCCACCCCGCCGCCCCAGGCGGGCGCGGGGCCTTCCTCGCCCAAGCACATCCGCAGGCGCGACGCGGCCACAAAAGGCGCCTTGAGCGCCGCCGCAGCGCCGCCTGGGCCTCGCCCTGCCGGCCGCTTCCACGCCCACCCCCCCCGACGCAAGACACACGCGCGGCTGCCGCCGCTGCCACCGCCTCCTCCTCCAGCCGCCGCCCGGTTTGCTCGGCCGGGCGCGTCCTTGGCAAGACTCACCGGAGCGGGACCTGCGCGGCGCGGCTGGAGCAGCGGCTGCAAATGGCGCGCGCTCCTCCTCTTCCCTCCCCTCATGGACGGCGAGAGCGATCCCGGCAACGCGAGGGGTTTCCCGGAACTGTTTCCAGGGACTGAGCTCGGCGGACCAATCGGAAAGCACTGTTTCAGAAGGACAGACCGGATCTCCTATCCGCGCCGGGAGGCTGGGTCCGACGGTGATTTTTCTAGCCAATCGCACCGAGGGCGCCTTCTGGCCAATCCGCTGAACGGCAAATGGCGCGCCGGTAAGGTCGAAACGGAGAGAAGGAACGAAAAAGCTGGGATCCCTTTTAAAATAGAGGTTTGTTTCCTGTCACTGTCCCGCTCTAAGGATGGCTGAGTCCACACCGCACTGAGGTGCCTGGGTTTTAACCACTTCAGCCTTAACTGGCTACCAAAAACCTCGCATGGAAGAAAGCTAGCATCTCATGGACAAAACTAGACTGGAAGAGTTCGTGACAAGCTAGTCTTCTATTTGCGGAGATGACATAATAAAAACGGGTGACTTCTATTATCGTTTTGTGCAGGTAAGGTAATAGCCTCTCAATAGATGGATTCAGCATTTCTGTTCCAGAAAAACGTTGACATTGAACCTGCAATTCTAAATACATTTACTAGGAAGTAAGCCCCACTGGAAAAGAGAGCCAGTTTGGTGTAGTGGTGAAGCTGCTGGCCTAGAAACCAGGAGATTGTGAGTTCTAGGCCTCCTTTAGGTATGAAAACCGGCTGGGGGACTTTGGTCATTATTTCTCAGCCCAATCCACCTTACAGGGTTATTGTGGGGAAATATGAGGCACAGGTATTAAATATGTTTACTGGTTTGAGTCATATATACTGGATTCTGTGTGTGTGTGTGTGTGTGTGTGTGTGTGTGTGTGTGTGTATAGGGTGGGATAAAAAAAAGTCTAATAATACAATGAGATTTGTGATGCTGTTGCTGTTTTTTCTTAACAATGCTGTGTTCATAGGTTCCTAAGGACAGATTGGATTTATATTTTTATTTATTATATTAAGATATTATAATAGGTAGTGTTTCTGATCAATTTTTGATAGAATCACTGTTTTTTTTAACTTGGTTTTATCTGTAAAATAAACAATAAATCCATCTGTATCCTGCATTATGGATTATTATTTTTATAGATTTTTGGCTTTAAAATATAAGATATTCTTAGAATCACTTTTCCTTTCTTTGGATTCACACTATATGAAGGACAGATCTTTTTCATTTCTTAAACTCTGAGTTGATAAACCAAGTATTACTGCTAGTAGCACTTGAAAGCTATTCTGCCCCAATAAGTGATTGCTATTTCCACCTACATAAGTAAGTTACTGTAATGTGCAAGATCACTTTGCCTCTAGAACTGACACACTGTCCTTGATTGTGAAGAATTCAACACCAATGATAGTTAGACGTGCTCAGAAGTCACTCTTAGAATTCTGATTTGTGAATGTGAGGATACTGCCTCTCTGTAGTTAGCTAGGCATCAGTTGCTCTTAATTGTGCCTCTATTGTTTTGTTTTATTTATCAAATTTGCCACCGCCCATCTCATTAAAAAGCGACTCTGGGCAGTTTACAGAAAGGATAAAATCAATTAAAATACAATATAAAAGAAGTCTTAAATAATAGATTCCAAGAATTGGTGGAATTGGCGTGTAGCTCAGGGAGCATCATCAGGGCATTAGCCGCCCACAGGATCAACCAGAGCTCCCATTGCCCCATGCAAGCTGGCAGAGCCAGGTCTTTAGCCCTTTCCAGAATGTTTAAATATTGTTAAACATTTTTATCAGAACAGAATACAAAACTTTACACATCCAAGAATAAATTGTTCTTTTAAAACTTTACTTTGTACATGAACTAGCCTAGTATTAAAATTCATTATATCAAATTGCTAAACCGTTTGCCATTTCTGTTAGATTACATCATTCCCTAGTCCTCTAGGAAATTCCTACAGAACCAGAAAAAAAGTTTTATTCTTATGCAATCACAATCCCCTCATACCTCTCTGGGTGAATGGAATTTTCCATCCTTGGGGAGAGGACAATGTGCAAGAGTTCAAATTCAAACTATAAGGAAAAATAGTGGCCCTTATCTTTTGAAATGTAGCTGGCAAACTTTTATCATATATTTCCTCCTTCCAAAAATCATGATTCAAGAAATACCTACCCATAATTATTACCACATGATAAGTACTGAATATTTTCTAGAGAAGACACTGACTATGAAGATAGAGTGAATTATTTATTTCACACTATGGTAAGAACAAAATCCTGAGTATTCACAGGCACCATTTTCAAAACAATGCCAGATACCCACCACATCAGTAACAACAGCTACTTAATCATCATCAAGCTTTTTGATCTTGGACTTATGACGTTCAATTTCTTTCTGCAGACGCTCTATTTCTTTCTTATGGTGACTTATTTCCTCTTCATGATATCTTTTCAGATTTGCCAACTGCTCTCTCTCTTTCTCCCTGCAAAAGTATGAGGATAATTAATATATCAGATTATTGTCATTCATTCAAATCTCAGCTAAAGATGTCATGAAAAATAACGGTACAATTCTTCACCTCAGAATGCAATTCTTATGACACCTACTAATGACTATCTAGCTCACAGCTTATCCCATTACTAATCAGCAATTACATTAATATAAAGATAGCCTGGCTCATTTAGAAAGCTAACGATTTGATTTAAATTATTTGTCATTGAATATTACACTTTTCCTCCTACAAACTCAAGACTCATTTCCCCTATTCCTCACAATTTGTTTGTGCAAAACATTTTGATTCAAAAGTTTGGAGTACAAAATTCCATGAAATATTCTGCCTTAAGTATTGAATTGCTTTTTCAGCATATCAAGCATTCAAGGATTTAGCTGGAGGAATATTTGGCCAGATGGGCATGAAACGCAGTAGTAAGAGCACAAGGAGACCTCCAAGTCTATACAAGAACACCATAAATTTGTATGGGGTGCCAGTTATGTTGTCCTCTGAAGGAGCAGGGTAGAAACAAACAGGAAGTGTGGAGAGAAAGTTATCAGTGAATAGCTAATAGTTACTTCTCTTTAGATCTTCCATTAAATAGTCAACTTTTACATAATACTTTCAGGTGTTTAAAGCAGTTCACATGCATTCTCTAGGTTTCATCCTTAAAATAAATCCATATAAATAAGTTGGCATTATCTCCCATATTACAAATAGGTACTTGGAATGAGATGCCTACAACTTTTTAATGAGTTTATAGCAGAAACCAGATTCAGAACAAGTGAAGTCTGTGAGTTTTGGTATTATTTAGTAATTATAGCAATATTCTATTTTTTTCTCCCAAAAGGTGAAGACAGTCTATATATCTCCCCCAATCCCAATTTTATCATAATAACTCTGTGAGATAGGGTTGACTGGAAGATATTGATTGGCTCCGAAATAAAGTATCCCCTTGAGATGAATTATCAGGTGGCTACATGGATGCATCTATATAACTTGACAACAACATGGAAGTAGTTTGCATGCTCTGTCTTTGCTATTACAGCATTAATTCAGCCCACTTGATGGCCAAAAGAACACATCTGCATCTGCATATCACCATTACTGAAGCAAGACCTGACTTGACTTTGGGCCCAGCACCTCTCAACTTGCCTAGTCACCCAAGATATTTATATGAGACTCTCATGCAGCATGAGGGGGAAATGCAGTAATGGAGAAAGGGTTGGACTGGCAACAGGGAGACCCAGCTTCAAGTCTATCAGCCACAGAAGCTCCTTGGTTGAGTTTGGGCCAGTCATTCTCAGCCCAGCCTCCCTCGCGCAATTCTTATCACCAAGAAAAATCAGAAGTGGAAATGCAACACATACCACCTTGAACTTCTGAAGGAAAAGCAGGCCATAAATCTAAAATCTGTCACAAAAATATGGGTAAATCTGCACAATACCATAGGTTAGGATAAAATACTGTAAAATTTAAATACTTTAAATATACTTTAACTGTATATTTATTTATTGTTTTAATATGTTGTAAGCCGCCCAGAGTCCCCCATTGGGGGGAGATGGGTGGGGATAAGTTTAATAAAATAAAATAAATAAATAAACAAAATGGGACCCCAGTCATTGTTTCAGCATGTGTGAACCAGGCTACTCTGTTCAACCCTAATCTCATTTATTTGTTCTGGCGTGGCATTCCATGGGTAGAGCACCTTGCTCGCTAACTCGGGTTCAACGCTCTGTGGGCTGTGCGCATTCGGACAGAACATACTTGAAATAGCGTTCCTCCGCAGCCGCTTCCCGCTTTCCAAACGCGCCGCCAGCCTCGCGGATCGTTCCGCCTCCTCCCCCGCCTTTTCCAGCACCTTTGCCGAGCTCACCCAGCTCAGGGAGGGAAAAAAGGAGGCAGGCATCAGACGCCACCGTCCCTGCCTCCAGCACCACTTCACAGCCGCCCGCCTCCCCCGGTCAGCGGAGACCCTCCACGGGCCCTACTGCACCGAAGGCTCTGCAGCCGAGCCTCCGGTGCCGACGGTACCTGGTCAGAGCCCGAGCTCCAGGCCCGCTGCTGCTGCGGTAAAGCCATCGCGCCCCGCAGCCCAGACCTGAAGAGCGCACCGACAGCAGCCATCTCAGCTCTGCCCTTGGAAGCGGGTGGGTGGTGGGTGGGAGAGCCTTCCTGGCTGCTAGAGGAAAAGGAGGGGCAAAGTGAAGCGGAGGCCAATCGGGGAGGAGAAGGGAAAACCTGGGCCAATCGGCGCCACGCAGGAACTCTAGAGGCGAGTCGCTCACATTCCGAACTTCCGCCGTCCCAGGAAGCTGCTCTAGGCAAGTAAACGTATGCTAATCAGGGAACTATCAGAGGAGCAAAACAAAACCCCCACCCTTACTGGCAAGGCAGGCCACAGCACATAAATAGAGAGCAAACTCCATCCCATTTTAGCACTGAAGATGTTCCCTAGCCGGGTAATGAAACGTTTGCAAGAAAAGGACCAAGCTCAGAGAACCCCAAGGACTCCACTAGGCAAGTTTGTCGATGGAGAGCCCAGACCTAAAAGGATCTGCCCCTACGCTTGGCTTATCCGGGGCAATTCCCTGGCATTTATTTCTGAACACGTGCAGGGTTAACCAGAAGGGTGGGAATTTATGTAAGATACTTTGTATCCAAATATCGAAGAATGTAAGCTTGTAGACTTACTAATCAGTAGCTATGAGTATTTTCCAATAGAGGTGAATGAGTTTTTTTTTTTCTTTCCCCATTAGGGGATCTTAATCTTTCCGAGCTTTTTGAACGAAGATAAAGATTTTTCTCCATCCGTTAGAAATAAATAAATGTAGGATTGTGCGGTCTGCTTGCCAGATGGTGTCTTTTTGTTAGCAAGTCGATCCTGTTCCTGTCAATACACGCCTAACGTGTTTCCAGTCATACCGCAGGAGCACTGTACAAACCACCGTTTTGACTGCAAAATGCAGACTGAAAATGTTTGTAGTGACGATTATAGTGAGAAACTATACATTTAAAATTTTTAAATTCTGGGAGTTGAAGTCAACACAGATTAAGACTGACCTCTGCCTTACTCTACTCTACAGGATTGTGCAGAGCAGTATTTCTTAACCTCAGCAACTTTAAGCTATGTGGACTTCAACTCCCAGAATTTCCCAGCCAGCATGCTGGCTGAGGAATTCTGGGAATTGAAGTCCACACAGCTTAAAGTTGATGAGGTTGAGAAACACTGGTGCAGAGGATAAAATGAAAGAAGGGAACTGACTATAAGTCCTTGTAGAAAACATTCCTTTTTCCAAAAAGCAATGAAAAATAAATCAGAAAATTGTTTTGTTGTGCCTGAGAGGATGGGGTAGAACCACAGAAAATGGAGCTGGGCCAGATGCATCCTGACCTCGGCGCACTGGCCCTTTAAGACCCGCCTTGGGCTCCTCACTCTCCCCGCCGGAAAGGCAGACGTTGTGGGTCACGTGCCGGTGCCCGTTCGGAGTCGGTCCTGGTCAGGTGGAAAGGGCGCGCGGCGGGTCACGTGGTACCAGAAATGGCGGCTCCGGGCGAGCGAGAGGCGGACGGCGCGGCTGAGGAGGCGTTTCTCACCTTCTACACGGAGGTATCGCGAGCCCGTCCCCGTCCCCGTAGCGCGAAGGGATGCCTTTTTCTCCTGGCCCGCCTCGGCCTGTCCCGGATCACAGGACTCGTGGCTGGGGCTGTAGTGGTTTCTTTCAGCCCGGCTGGGCCTCCCCCTTCGGCCCGGTTTGAAGATGCCGGCCTTTTCGGTTCCTTTGGATTGAGGGGGTGGGAGAAGCGTTGACCTGCGGGACCTGACCTGCGGGAGGACGTGCTGGCTGGAGGAGCTTTTCTTGGCTTCTAGTGGGAGGCGGGGAATCTGCCGGGCCCGAACAAGCTAACTTGTCGCCTTTCGGGTGTTTTGCCTTCCTGCCACCCGTCACCATTCGTTACTCTGGCTGGAGCTGATGGGAGCTGCAGGCTGAAGGGCGCTCGGGGGCCGACCCTTGCAGTGGGTGTAGGTGGCATGTAGCCTATTAACGGAAAGTTAGCTAGAAAACGAGAAAGGGCAAGAAGATTGGGGAGTCCCACTGCTTGAGTGGAGGAGAGGGACAGAGGCTTGATTTTCCATCAAATTCTTGGAGCCACAGGTTTTGTTCTAATCCCTGTTCTTTTTCCTAGTTAGTATTCCCCCCCCAGAGAAACTCAGGGTTCTTGATAAAGAAGAGTTGTTCCGCACAGAAATGCAAAGATAGGCTCCTTTCCTCACTCCCTCTGCCAACAGTGGCTGTAACAAGTCAAAATGACATCAAAATAAGGTCATTGTGCAAAGAGATGAAGTTTGGCAGAAGTATGTAAGTCACATCATTTATGTGATGACACATGTCAACATGTACCCCGCAGTCACCTGGGCACTCTGCTGTATCTTCAGGACTTTGGCCCAAACCACTATGGGCTATGCTCAGACTCCAATATTTACACTGGCTTCCCAACCGCCTAATAATTTCAACTCCTTTCCTCCAAGGTTTTGGTCTTGATCTCCCTGCTTCTTCACCTCTTGCTTTTGGGTTTTCTGCTGACCTCTCCACATCCCTTTGTGCTGGCTTTTGTTCAGTTTTTCTTTCAAATCAGAACTCAGATGATTGGTAGTACAACTTTGGGATTTCATTGTAATTGGCTCTTAACCTGACCAGTTCATTGACTCTTATACCTATTAAGAGAACAGTGTCCAGGCGGTTTGCTTTTGAGATATCTTCCCATTGAGTGAAAATGGTGGGTTTTCAAATCTCGGAATATGTGTATGAGGCTAAATGTAAATCTACTTAGCTATTACATTTTGCCCTATTTTGTTTGTGATGATTTGTATTAGTACAAGCATTATACCAAGTTCAATCAGCACTGCCTCTTAGAGAACTTCAGAAGAGGGAAAAGGCCGCAATTGCAATACCAACATTTTTTATCTTGTTGCATGTACAGTTACCAAATCTGGGTTTGGACACCATTAGGTGATAGCAAAGAGTTAGCTTATGTCTCTCTGCTGCCATCTAGTGATTCCCTGGCATAGATAATGGCATCCCTGTTCAAATATGAAATAAATTGAAATTAATGTAATTAGACAGATTTTAAGTGATGTAATTTTATGTTTATTCAGCACATTTAATTCAGTTGGGGCTTGCCCTCAATGAAGTGTATATCATAGTCTTCCCTAACACATTGTCTTCCAAATGTATTCAGTAATAGCTCCTATTATTCCCAGCACTTTCCCATGCTGACTTAGGTATTTATTGTCACAGTCCTGTCTTAATCTAGTTGACTTTGGCTCACTTCATACAACATATTGTTATAATTAACTGTGGCTTTCTGGATTAACTCAATTATCTGGGTTTGCACAACATGCTGAAGTACAAACTAACCAAACATTTTAATTTCACATCTTATGTAAGATGTAAAATCAAACATTTGAAAGAAGCAAAGAGTTATATGTAGGTATTGGTATTCTGTGTAGTTTGTCTTCATCCTTGGATTACAGAAACCAAAGAAAGAGAGCAGAATGCACAGAGCTTGCATGGCTGTGAATGCAAGCAATTTTACCCATAGACTAGATATGTTTACATCTTCTGCTGCTCCTACCCAGTAGATGATGATCAAAAATAGCAACTATCTAATGAGATAGGTGGCAGCCATCATGGCTGTTATCCCAGCCTCCCAGCAGTTGACAACTCCTGATTCTTACTTTTTTACAGCTAAAAATACTTAAGCACATTGTGATGGTTTGATCACAGGATATGGGCTGTTGTCAGGACTGGCCACTTCCACTTCATTTCAGCAGGGAGGGGGGAAAAAAGGAGAGTGCCTGGAGTAGCCCAAATTTTGTGGAGCCACTCCAGGCTCCTCTCTCCATCTTCCTGTTCCAGAAGGGAAAGTTAACTCTCTGTTCTAGGTTCAAATAACATGCCCTGTCTGGATTGGGTAATTAATGGTTTTCCCTGAATATTTGGGTGGTTGAAATAGTCCCCTCCTCACTTGTACGAAATTGAGTTTCTGAGTTTGTAGAACATGCTACACCAGATTCAGTTAGTGTATTGTAGAAATGCTGGCAACATTTTGCAGAATTTGCAGAGCAGTTTCATGGGACCAATAAATGGTAGAAATAGTTATATTCTAGTCTTTCCTGCTAGTGTCTGAAGATAATTACTTTTAACTGGTTGTATCATCATGTGGTTTGATAATTATAGTGCAGTTCTGATTATTAACAATGTGCTAATTTCTACAGGTAAAGCAAATTGAAAAGCGAGATTCTGTTTTAACATCAAAAAATCAGATTGAAAGGCTTACTAGGCCTGGGTCCTCCTATTTTAATCTGAATCCCTTTGAGGTATGTCTGAATCTGTTTTCTTTATTCATTGTCCTATCACTGCAGTTCTGTATAGATGCAGTTATTGACAAGAGATAAGCAAACTAGTATGATCCATTTCTGGAACATTCTGGATATGTACCATTTGGTTTTGCACACAATTAATTATTTGCTTGTGACATAAAATTCACTTGTGGTAAACATTACTTTTATATTTATACCCCCTTATTGGCATCTGTTGCTTGCTTGCTTACTTTCATAGTGGATCATTTCTTTAAAGTATGTGTGAATCATACAACATTTTCTTTTTGAATCTAAGGTTTACTGGTTGTTCTTTTATACCATGAACAGCGAGAATCTTGGTCTCCTTTAGAACTGAATCAGTGAACTAGCAAGAAGCAAACCTAGTTATTTAAGCATTCACTCTAGATTTAGAGTACATCCTGCAGCAGAATAAGAGTTCAACCCACCTATTTCAATTCATACACTCCTTTGTATGTTGTGTCTTGATGAATCACTAGTTATTTTTTGGTCACTGAGTCTGCTGGAAGTACACATGGAACTGTAACAAAGAGTGGCAGTAAAAAATGCTACTCTTCAGAGTGCCAAGTAGCCATGTTCTCCAGTCCTTTACCCTTTTTGCCAGCTTTCCATTTTCCCCTCAGGATTCCATGGCCACCAAGCATGCCCAATCGTTGCTGGGTGGTTTCTGAGATTACTCCCTGAAGAATTTCCCTACTGAAGGATTTTGGTTTTATACTTTCTTGCTGGTCTTGAAGTTTCTGGAGCTTGGAGATAACTCATTTCATGAATAGTGCTGTTTCATGTGTTTTCTAAGACATTATCAAAAAAAGTCACTTTTGGACTTTTCCAGGTACTGCAGTTGGATCCTGAAGTCACTGATGAAGAAATAAAGAAAAGATTCCGTCAGGTATGTGGCTTCCACAATTTTGCTAATTTAATAATATGAAGAAGCTTGGAGGAGACCATCTTGGCAGTTGTAGGGATCAAGAAATTTACTTGAGAACAGCAGCTTACTGTTTCATTGAAGATACACTGCATGCTAATTAAGTTTAGTTTCATTTTTTAGTTACTGAGTCCTCTGGAGGTACAAGTGGACAAGCTGTAATGGACTGAGCAAAGTGAATGAACTGAACTGACAGTCCATAATTCAGACCTCATTTCTGCTGTGAGACATCCAGATAGCCTTAGGCTAGTTATCTAGATTTGTTTGGTTAAGTGTAACATATGTGAACCCATCCAATTGTAGCTTTTCATCAACCCCTGGTAAAGCAAACTGTGGTTAATGTAAAATGTGAAGCCCATTTCCCAGCTTCAGGATATGGAAACAGTAATAGGGAATTGTTGTAAAGTGCTTAGAAAAACTGCTTTGTAATGCTAGATAAAGATTCATGTGTTTAGAGATAACCCCAAATTGCTCTAATTTGAGGGATTGCATTGTTTCATTGCTTTGAAAGATCATTCAGCAGTCATTGCAGCATGAAGAGGTAGAAGGTTAGATAGATATGCATCAGGCATATAATAAAAGAGGAGACCAAAAAATATTATTCATCAGACTTGTTAGATAATTATGTTTGCTAACTATGATGGGGTGGTTTCGTTTGTTTCTGTTGCATTTTTACAGTGTATTTTCTAAGATGCCCAGAGTAGCAACCAATTGGAGTGGCCTATAAATAGATAAATAAATATTCAAACTGGCCCCTCTTCTCCCCATTTCATTTCCCAAATATTTAGCAGTTCTGTTCTGATGGCTTTCTGGAGAAATTTGCTTTGTTTTGTTGACATTTCCTTCCCAGCTATGCAGTATGGAAACTTGTGTCTTTAAATTTGGATCTTTTACACTGAAATCACAAATATGAGCACCTAAATACACTGTATAGATTTGTGTTTTTTATCACTATGTTTTTATCAGTTTAAAATGTTTAATGAATAAAGTGACTCTTAGGATATTCAGTATTATAATATTGAATAACTTACATAGAAGACCAAAACATTGACATCCTTCAAGAAATTAGTATATGTCAGTATCTCTGAAAAACACTTGCTATCCTTCCCTAGATACGTAGTGTTAAAGAAACTGGGTTTAATGACCAGTTAGGCTGGGAATCTAGGGAAGGTCTTGTCCCAGAGAGAAGTAGCTAACTAGGAATGTTTGTTTATTATAACTGTGCAGAGAAGGCTTAATTTATGTGGTAATCCCATATATTTTGTTACAAGTCTATGTTCTCTAATTATATTATACAGTTATCTATACTGGTCCATCCTGACAAAAACCAAGATGATCCTGAAAGAGCACAAAAGGCATTTGAAGGTACTTCCCTGTTTTTTTCTGTGTTCAAGATTTCAGGCATTAGCAGTGCATCTAATAGGTAATAGGTAATTCTGATGTTAGCATGAATAGATAAATGCATATTGCCTTTTTGCTAGATCCCTAAAAACAAATATGTCTGTATGTTTTCTCTAGTAGTGTAGATTTGTCAAGTTATATGAATGTGCTGATAGAAATGTTTGGTTTGTCAGCTGTCGACAAAGCATACAAATTGTTGCTGGACCAGGAGCAAAAGAAGAGAGCCTTGGACGTGATACAGGCTGGAAAGGAATATGTGGAGCATATTGTAAGTATCACATGTGGCAGCCAGCCTGTGTTCCAAGAGGAGAGGTGTGAGCTATTGCAGTTGGCATCTATCTGCAGTATTGCTTAGACTAAGAATTATATGTGTTCAAATTATAGCACAGCTTACCTATATTTTATTGCACCGTGACTTTGATGAAGATTAACTGTGACTATAAAGAGAACTGCATATTGCAAAGAATGTGTTGTGAATGTTAGTATCTGCTTCTAACACTCTAATCTGCTTTTAGAATTCGGTGAATTTAGACTGGAAGAATATCTGAAGGATTAATAATGTAATTGGTCTAATAATGTAAACTTACTTAAAGCTTTCTCTTGAAATTCTGCTAGAAAGAAATGGAGCTGGGAACGTTGAGGAAAATAAATGTGTTTTCAGAGTTCTAATATATTTCATGCAAAATATTAATCTTGGAAGTTGCTTAAATATGTATATCTCTGTAGCTTCAGTTTAGTTTGCATATATTTTTTTGTTGTTGTTTCCGGCAGAAAAGTAACTTGCCAACATTGTTCACTTTCTTGCTATTCGCGTGGAAGCAATAAAGCTGTTAGTCTTCTAGTGCTGCTTTGTTACATCCCTTTTGAGTTTGTGAAGAATGGCAACCGATGTTACACTGTGGTAGAATTCTTCATTATTTTCCCAAGTCTCCAGTAATCCAAAGATGTCCTTATAGGTGGAGGAGTGGGTTAAAACTGTCACAGAGTATTGAATAACCGCACAATGGACTTTGTAAATAAATATATGAGAAATTAGCTGGCTTAGAACTTGAAGCTTTTTTACTTCAGGTCTCAAGTTGCATACTTACATCATATGTATGTAGGTATGAATTTATGTATGACAGTAGGAGTAGTTACTACTGTTCACAGATAGCAACATACACATCTGGTTAGAATTAAGTTCCACTGAGAAACTTTTTTTCTTATAGTACTGGAACAGTGATCATGTACGATATCCCTTTCTTTCTACGGGCATCCAGACCCTGACAAGTAAATAGACTAGCAAAAAATTGTATTTATTGCCTATGACAGCAGTGTGTTGACTGACCCTTTTGCTGTTAGAATGAGCCACACGATCAGCAAGAGGCTGCACAGTACAGTGAAGCTCTCACATGCTATGTAGTTTCTGTGTTCCTTATCTGTGAAACCTTTTTTAGGCAAAGGAGAAAAAGAAACAGTTGAAGAAAGAAGGCAAGTCAACCAATATAGAAGAAGATGATCCACAAGTAGTAAGTTGGCCAGTACATACTTCCAGGGATGAAATGCATCCGGCCCAAGGCAATACTTTCTTTTGTTTATAGTTTGGGATCAATTAATATCAGGTCTTGGAAAGTAGACCATCACCTCTTCATGTCCTTGGCCTCATTCTGGCTGCTTGGGCACCCTGTTCCAGTTCAGGGATTACTTCACATAAGAATTGCATGTTGTGGCTAGGGGAAGAGATTCTAAACACCTTTGTTCCCCAAAGCTTCTTGTATCACTAAATACTGCAGTAAGCTTCAGCATCCTAAATGAAAAAGCCTTGCCTTGCAAAGGATTCTAACTTTGTTATGGTCTATTTTAGGATTGGCACCAGATTTTGAGGCCCCTTCTTACTGTAGTGAACACCTCCGTAGGCTTATCAGTTGGTAGATGGCAGCAGCAGCAGCAGCATTTTCACGAATACTCAAAAGGGGCTTTTACATTTATCACAATACTCTAGAGCAGTTCTAATAAGGGATACTGTGGAACACAGCAATTGATGGAAACTAGTGCCCAAAATTCTGGTGCATTGCAAATTTTCATTATACTTGCTTATTCAGATCCAGCTGTTTGTTATTCAGGTGTTGATGGGGGAGGAATTGAAGGAACATTTAAGACAGGATTCGGTGGTGGGCCCTTTCAGTCTGCTGGGGGCCCAAAGCTTCCTGAGATTATTTATGCTGGGCTTCTAAAGATAGTGTATTTTAAAATAGAAATAGCCTGGACCATTTTGGTTTAATTCCAGATCCATAAATATATTTGTTACTTCCCCTCTCTTGCATTCTTCATTGCTTGCTTATTGTTGTTTGATAAGATTTTATTATGTTTGATTACAGACTTAGTTATCAGTGCCAAACTGGAACAAGTTTGTATTCTTAATAACTTTAATAACAATCCTACAAATATTTATACATTTTGTATAAATATTTGTAGGATTGTTCTGGAATGTGCTAGTGATATGATGGTTGGTGGCAGGTGTACCATAAGGGCAGATCTGTGGTACTTAGATATTGTTCTAATGATTCCCAGTTGCTGCGTGTGGTTCATGGCAGTTTGACTACATCTAGTAAACAACTTCAAGCCCAGCCTCTGGATTGGTGTTAGTTTATTGTGATGTGTTCTAGCAAGAGAGCTGGTTGTTTTCTATTTATTTAGGCCCAGAATTAAGTTATATTGAACTGTAACTGAGCCTCAACATAGGTGCTGAATCTCTGTTTCTTACAGTTCAAGCAGGCAGTGTACAAACAGACAATGAAACTCTTCGCAGAGCTTGAAATTAAAAGGAAAGAAAGGGAAGCAAAGGAAATGCATGAAAGGTAGGAAACAGTGCTGGATTCTTGTGGCCTGTATTGAGAACTGTGTGGTTACAGGCTCTGGTGTACATAAAAAAAAGCTTGATTATTGACAGTGACAGAAGAATACTTAAATACTGTAGGATTCTTATTTTATCAAGGATATTTCATTATGCTAAAACAAAAATCTGCAGTGAATTATCTGTCAGTAATTCTGAAAGAGATTCCTTGGTGTTAGCTGTGTTTAAGCTTGCTGTACTTTAAAGGAACTACATGTGTTCCATTACTATAATAGTGTAATAAAGTCATGCAAATTAGAGGCCACTTTTTTAGAGGTATGTCATGATGCATTTACAAACAAGCTATGTACAGGTAGTCCTTGCTTTACAACCATTCATTCAGCAACCAAAGTTATGGCAGCACTGAATGAATGGTAGTTACACCCAGTCCCCAAAGTTACAGCAGTTGCAGCCCTTTTGGCCATCCTGTAATCCACTGGCCTTGCCTGCCCTAGCTGACCTTCGCTGTCTTCTTCCTCCCACTGCTAATGAGGCATATCCAGCTTGGCCTTTCTTGAGGTCTTCTCCCAAGGCTGTGTGTGGCCTTCTCCTGAGGCTTTCAAAATTGTTAAGGGTTGTACGCGATTTGGACAAAGGCACACACAGCTTTGGGAAGAAGGCGAAGGTCAGCTTGGGCAATAGGGCAAGCGGAGTGCAGGGCAGCCAAAAGGGCAGAGATGGGGGGGGAGATAGGTGGGGGGGGAGTTGAAGAGGAGGCAGTCCCTTACCAAGGCTTGGGGCTGGGAGGGACCAAGCCAGGAATGGCTTGGATTGGGGTGGGTCCTTGCCTAATGACCAGGTGGGATTTGGTTAACGACAGCAACCGGGATTGCTGTCACTAAGCAATGCAGTCACATGACATTGTGCTTTATGACTGCATTGTTTAGTGATGGAAATTTCAGTCCCAATTACAATTGTAACCTGAGGACTACCTGTACTCACTTCCCAGCATCTGTTAGAAATGGCAAGCAGTGGGGTCAAATAGCTATAAAATTCAAGATGAGCAAAGTGACCATTTACAGTAAGAGTAATAGTCAATAGCACAGTATTGCCAGCTTTCTTGTGTAATACAAAGATTGTGATCACCTATTGCTGACATATTGTGAGTGATGACTATAGTTGTATAGATTCTATCTCTGGCAGGTTTGTCTACAGTAGTGTTTCTCAACCTTGGCAACTTTAAGCTGTGTGGACTTCAACTCCCAGAATCCCCTAGCCAACATGCTGGCTAGGGGATTCTGGAAGTTGAAGTCCACACAGCTTAAAGTTGCCAAGGTTGAGAAACGCTGATCTACAGTATTGTGTCTCCTGCATGTTATGGTGATTTGGTAATGCTCTTTACAGATTCCTTTCCTATACATTACTGTGTGCAAGCTGTCTTAAGAAATTTACTGAGGCTTAAGGTGCCATAAGACTCTTTCATTTGTGTAATGTAAGTTCCTTTAGGGATTAGAAACTTTCTTTGCAGGCCACTGAACAGGAGCTTGAAAATGTATATTGAATTATGGTTTCCTCTATTTTTACACCATGGGTATCTGTTGAAAAATATAGTAATAAAAGATGAGAGAGAGATTGAAGAGGAGGAAAATGCTCTTATTAGATGTGCTCACGTTGCAGTGCCTAAATATTGGCTCCAGGGGGTGATCTGTGTCTTGATAGCCCTGGAAGGAGAGAGTTCTTGGTTTCAGTGCCTACAGTTTTATTTTATGCTTTTTTATGAACTAAGAATTTTAGTTCATCCTGTCTTCTTTGGCCAAAACCAGCTATAGAAGCCCAAAAAGCCAGTTTGGTCTAGTGATTAAGGCACCAGACTAGAATCCAGGAGACTCTGAATTCTAGTCCTGCCTTAAGGCATGAAACCCGGCTGAGTGACTTTGGGACAGTCACTCTCTCTCAGTCCAACTCACCCCACAGGGTTGTTACTGTGGGGAAAATAGGAGGAAGAGGAAGTATTAGGTTTGTTCGCTGCCTTGAGTTATTTATAAAAATAATAAAGACAGGATAAAAAACTTTAAAAGAAGTCATTATCTGCCAGCCAACATGACAGTTTTAATCTGACGCAGAGGCACCAGATTGAGGAACACTAGATGAAATTGACTTGTAATCTCTTCACTACCTCTTCTCCCCTGTCCAATAAATATAATGCTAACTTTTCTTCCATGGGCTTCTGTTCTAGGAAGAGACAAAGAGAAGAGGAAATAGAGGCCCAGGAGAAAGCCAAGCGTGAGCGAGAGTGGCAGAAAAATTTTGAGGTAATTACAGCTGTGCAGCTTTTGGGGTTCCATTGGGGCTTCAGCAGTCTAATTTTAAAGCATATATATTCCGTAGTAGGTATCACACTTTGCCTGAGTAGAATGTTTGGAATTATGTGAATGAGGTTCCCAACACCTGGGGATCAGGTGCACATTTGCAGTCATGAGTGCGCATTACAGGCTCACATTAGGAAGTGAGGATTGCTCATCCTTTGCACAGTCAGTCACAAAACATCCTGATTGCAAAAGCCAGTTTGATAAAGGTGTGCCCAGAAAAGAAAAGTGGTGTGTCCAGGAGCCTAATGCAAAGCTGAAGCAGGTCCTGAATTTCACAGAAATTACATTGCAGCCCCCATGTTCCAATACTCCTTTCTTTCACAAGCTGATAAGGTTGAGGAAACTAAGCCAAGAAGCACAGGACAATGCAGAGGTGGCATTTGAGGCAGAAATGCCAAATCACGCATCTTGACTCAGCATGGATCCTCTTGGTATAACTGCTTGGCAATTTCTGCAGCAGCAGTAGTAGGAAGTGCCAGGTTAGTTCTTAATGGAAGAATCTTAACACAAGGTTCTCCAGCTATCCCAGTGGCTATCTCCAGCTCACATCAAACATTTTGAACAAAATACTGGAGATCTAATGTATCCTAAACTTTTGTGGAAAAGGTTAAGAAAATCGGTTGTCAAGTCTGATATGCAAAGAGCATGCTTGTAAACTAATGGTACTCAGTTGTTATTTCAGGATAAAGTTAACTGATAAGGGTGGACTGATTTAAACAGAAGTGGAGAAAATGGGCATAGTGCAAAAGGGATATGATTGTCTCAGGCACTTGTCCAATTTGAGACAAAAGGTCAAAATAGCAGTTTTGTTTTAGGGATCCATGATTTTTCTTTCAACAAGCTTGTTACTAAGATAGACAATAACATCTCTTCAGTGGCTAATGTTATTTGTGGCTCAGCAGGGGTACTTTTGAATCAGAGACAGGATACATTACACCGAAGCACAGATTGGTTTCATTGATAACACTGGAGGCAAAGAGAGGCCTGGAGAGGGGAGGGGTTACAGTCCCTCTTTATAGATGTACACAAGTTCAAGTATGCATGTGATTCAATACAAAGCAAGGTCTTTGGTTGAAATATAACAAGTCACATGCCTGTTTAGTGAGATAAGAGAGGCAATTAGACTGTAACTGTAATGGGGCAGGACTATAAAGGTAATGGTGTTTCAAAAGAATAAAGAGGCAGTACTCTGTGAAAGTGGTTTCCCTCTAGGGAGTTACTTTCTGTTGCTTTCCCGGAGCTCTGCTTGCCTCCTAGTATCTTATCAGCATTCCTTGGTCTTCTAAATGTTTATGGCTGAACTGACAGTTTTAGTTTTTCTGGGGAAGCATATTTAGGTTAGGGGCTTTTAACTTGAACACCCCCTGCCCCCCTCCAATCACCTACCTCTGGCCGTCGGTGCTCCTTGCAGAGACATTTTCTGTAAGATATTGACAGGAAATGAAAGCTGTATTCTCATTGTTGCTCTTGACTGTTTTCCTGCTCATCATCTTTGTATCCAGGAGAGTCGGGATGGGCGTGTGGACAGCTGGAGGAACTTCCAGGCAAATACAAAAGGGAAGAAAGAGAAAAAAAATAGGACCTTTTTGAGACCACCCAAAGTGAAGATGGAGCAGCGTGAATGAGCTGGCTATTCCAGGCTCCTGTGGACACTCGTGTATTGCCATGTTTAAGCCCCTCCTTGCTTTTCCAGTAGAATCTTTGTTTTCAGTATGATTGATTGAATCTTGGTCAGAATACTCTACCCTCTGCTTGTTTCCTTGAGGTTCATGGTTGAATTTCCAGGCCAAACCTCTTGCTGCTTTTAGAATCCTTGGCTAACTTAGAAAGGCACCACCATCACATGTACTTGTATTCCCTGTAATTTAATGTTCTGTATTTCAAGGGTATTGCTGTTCAAATTGCCATCAGGTCTGTAGCTTGTGAAAGCATCCAGTGTTAAGGCAAATACTGAAACTGGGCCTGGTGGCTCTTCCTGCTCACCTCATCCAGCAGTCCATTTTTTGTCTCATCAGTTTCCACTTGCTAGTGGTGAAGTCTGGATCCTAGAATTGAGTTGCCTAGTTAAGCTTCACAGGGGTTCTCAAGTTCAGCTGCACGGAGCTGATATTTTCCCCGGCTCTAATTTCCAACTTTGGTCCAGGATTGCAGATTGGTGAGCAGACAACCTGATTACTAGAACCGTCCTCTCCCACCTGTAAATAAAGTAATGAATATCTTGCATTGTATATTCAGTTAGTGGCAATGTTCTCTATGTAAAATAAATTTTTACCCAAAAGCTTTTCATGGCAGTACTCAGTTACTCCAGAAACTTGCAGTTCATCTTTCTGGTTGAAAGAAACATGGTTTCTCTGTGTCCCAGCATATCATTAACTTACATAATGAATTACAATCTTTAAACTGAGACCATACAGAAGATTGGATTTGCTACCTTGTATGATACATTTAACCACATCGCATGCTAACCATAAGTAAGCTTTTTTAGTCTTTGATCTGTCATCAAACAACACAGCAAATTAAGAACAATACATATTTATTGGTTGATATCCATTTTGGCATGTATTCCAGCTGCTTTTGTGGTGACCTAGCAGTAAACCTTCCTGGGTTGCTGTCTTTTTTTAATCCTTTTGTAAAATAAAAACCAGGGCAATCCGACCAGCCTTTCCTTACTACGAATAAATTCTCAGTCCCAGAGATATAGCAAGAACAATCTTTTTGGCCACTCTAGCCTCCCATTCTGTGTCCAGAAGCTGGAATAGGGAGGATTAATTAGGATTCCCATCTGAGAAGTTCCCATCTGAGTATGGATGACACAAAGAAACAAGGTTATTGTAAGTAAATCTTTTACAAACCAAAGATACAAAGTACAACCTTAATTAGAGTTTGATCTATGATATGAGTTTATGTGATATGTTCAGCCTGGCCATTGTACTTGTTTAGATATCACAAAGTCCAGGGTTAATTCTCAAATGCTTATTCTAAAAATTGCTATTTTAATGAGGATAGTGTACTGGATCAGAAATAACTATTAATGCTTCTCAGGATTAAAACAGTCAAAGTTTGCTAGAATTCTCGTTTGTATTCAGGCTCCTGACTACAATAGCAAATGTCAGATCAGCACCAGACCAACAATGGTGTGCTAAAGAATATCTAAAAATAACTGCCAAGTATTTATGGGCTTGTCACACTGTCATGGAACACTAGAGATCTCTTGGCCACTAACCAACATGCCACAGGAGAGCTGCCTTTTGCAAACATCTGAAGCACCTAGAAGAGGCTGAAAGTTACCATGTGATTCATCTTTTGCTATTTGGTAGACCTAGGGGATTTTCATTTTGTGCTAATGCAACAAAGTACATAATGTGGCTACTTGCACATAAGACCTCAGAGCTGCATGGTAAAGCGCTGACTGCTAATCTTGTTACTTCCTATTAATACTGAGGGTTGAGTATGAGGAAATGTGTCCATTTACACCCTTAACTAGAAAACGGTTTGTACGACACCCTGAGCCACAAACTAGCAAGTCACATTTTAGCCAGCATTTTGTGCAATCCGACCCTTATGATTCAGTGTGTCTTAATAGCACAACTAAGGACGTTGCTGCTTTTCCATAATATTGATCTACCAAGGATAAATCAGATTTCAATGTGGAGGAGTACCCAGGTTGCCTTCAGCAGCTTTGCCAGAGCTATGCTTAGCTGTCCACCCTTGATTTGAATGGATTTACAGTATCAGCTTAAGCTGTGGCTTGGTTAATTCTGGTTATTGACTAAATCACAATTTGGCTGGGTTTGCCCAACATGCTAAGCCACAAACAGTGATTTACACACCACTATCACTTTCATGCCACATGGCTTTCTGAGATGTTGGAACTCGGCCTTTCCCTTTCTCCTTCTAGCCTTAATGGGCTTTCCTTCCCAACTCCTGTACCCCTCCTGATTTTTTTTCTCCCCAGCCTCTGACCATTTTCTCTTTTTATGCAATTTTACCTTTGGGGGGGGTGGAAGTGGGTCCCCATTTTTCTTTTACAGTATCACTTGACAACTTGCAAAAAGACACATGGGCAAAACTTTGTTTCTTACTAGTTTGAGGAACTTCTGCTGTCACTTTGGGGAAGTAGAACTCTTGTTTTTCTATTGACAGCAAAGTTAATAATAGTTTAGCCTTTTGAGGTTCTTTTCAAATAATCTAAAAGCAGCCTTAACAAGCTGGTGAATTCAGCATATTGTATTGTGCACCAGAAGATAGTTAAAGTGGATCTTTCTGGATTGCTCAAAAGTACAATAAAAGATATTACTATGGAATGGTTCTGTGAAGAAACCTTTGAGATGGGAGAAAGAAAAATTGAAAAGGGATCAAATCCTACAACAGCATCTGAATGAAGGACTAAGATTGTTAGAAGCAAAAGGAAGGAATACAAATTTGGTTTGTTAGATCAGGGTTAAAATAAGGCATATCTTTATAAAATTCTGGGAACCCTTTACAGACTTTTTGCTGATATCTGGATAGAAATGTTAATGATTTATGGATTTGCGAATGGATAAGGGATGGGTTATGGGAAGAAGTGATCCATGTATGTAACCTTTTAGGGGGTAGAGAAATATTAAGTTTGTACTTGTGATGAAGATTAGAAGTCATTATTTAAATCTTTTTTTCTTTTTCCTTTTTTTCCCTCTGTTTCTTTTCCTTTTTTCTTTGCACTTGATACTTCTTTTTTCTCTTCTTTTCTCTTTCTGATTTCTGTTTATATTATCTTTTATTATTGTTAAAATCCTTAATAAAAATCATTTTAAAAAAGGTTTCCCAGAGAATTACAGCTGGGGAAGGACCTGGGAGGGCATATTTGTGACTGGGCAGGATACCTTCCCTTGCCCAACCAGTTTTACTATGTTAGGTCTATTTTCTTGTCCATCACTTAATTGTGGATGAAGTTGGTCATATTACAAACAGACCTGGTATTTACCAAAAGCTTTTCTAGACCCTTGAGAATTTACTGATTAAATTGCAAGTGGAGGTTTGTACATTTTAACATTTTGAGAAATATCTTCTCAATCCTTTAAAACACAAATTGCTCTGTCCAAAGAAATTGTGCAACTCCTGGTCACTCAGAGCACATGTAAATAACACTAGCAACATAATGAACTTGCAGCTCTGCCCACCACACATTTTCTGTGAACTTCTGCAATCTGCATATGGCATTCTTTAGGGAACAAGAATTTCAGCACAATAAGAGTGCAAAAAGTCATATAACAGCATACCCGTACATAATGATTTGGAAGGGGTATTCTTAATTTCCATAGCTTTCTTTCCTGAAGCAGCAGAACCACCTCGATTCTAGATTTGGGGGTGCTCCTGGGTAGAATAACTTAGACAACTCTCTCTCACTGCTAAACTATATCTTCCAACAGTTACAGCCAGGGTAGCCAAAAGTTAAAGATGTTGGGAACTGTCGTTCAGCAAGTACATGAAGGTCATAGCTTTCCCACCCATGCTATAAACAAATGGCCCCTCCACAGACCTGGAACACTGGCAAATCCTAATGCTGAGATGATTACCTGAGGGACCGCCTCTCCCCCACAATTTCAACCTGTCCCACCTGATCACACAGAGAGGGCATGCTCCAGACCCCCTTGGCAAAAGAACTCCGACTAGCGGGGTCCAGAAGGTGGGCCTTCTCTGCTGTAGCCCCCGCCCTTTGGGACATCTTGCCCCTGGAGGTGAGACAGGCCCCCTCACTCCCGGCCTTTCAGAGGGACTTGAAGACCTGGCTCTGCCATCCGGCCTGGGGTGGGGAGGGAGGTCATCAGATATGGGGTTGGCTAGCCCCCTAGATGCCTGGTGTTGCTTCCATCGGCCTCTTGGAGTTTTCCTTTTCCTTTTATTCTGTGTAAATGTGTCCTCTTTAAATTTTAACTGTATATTTATTTATTGTTTTAATATGTTGTAAGCCGCCCAGAGTCCCCCATTGGGGGGAGATGGGTGGGGATAAGTTTAATAAATAAATAAATAAATAAATAAATAAATAAAATTACATTGCTTTATTCCATGGATTCTGTAAGAGTTCTGATAAACTGACCTATGAGTATGCAAAACACAGGCAGTTGCTCACATATAGATAGATACCTAACGAATGTACACAGAATGGGTCATTGTGAGTCATAATTCATGCTAATTGCCAAGAAAAGAAATTAATGTCTTATTTCTGTAAACAAGCCCACATAGAACAACAAACACTAAATACATGTAATCTCCCCTAAAAAATATTCCTAGGAAGAGTACAGAAGAACCAGCACTGTTTATGCTAGGAGTTTCCAGCCTTTTAATTCATGAAAACTACTTCTGATTAGTGAAAAATATCTAAAGCTACTTAAAAACATATACAGTGGTACCTCGGGTCACAAACTTAATTCGTTCCACGACTCTGGTCGCGACCCAAATTGGTCGCGACCCGAATCAAATTTTCTCATAAGGTTCAATGTAAATACGGTTAATCCGTTCTGACCCCTACGAATTTGGTCGCCAACTGATTTTGGTCGCGACCCAAATCAAATTTTCCCATAAGGTTCAATGTAATTACGGTTAATCCGTTCTGAACCATATGTATTTTTTTTTAAAACCACAAAAATATGAAACAAAGTACAGTACAGTACGAAGAGAGAGAACACTAACCTTGCTCGAAGCGACTTCTGGCATGGAGGACAGGAAGGCGGGTGGGGAGGCGGTTATTGTTTGGAGGGAGTCCCCCTCCCTACAGGAAGCCACGACCACATGTCACAGCAGGGAAAATGGCCACGGATCCTGTTCGTCACCCGATGCGGAGTTCGCGAACGGAAGCAAAATTTTGCGAACGGTGCTGTTCGTGAACCAAATTGTTCATGAACAGAAGCATTCATGACTCGAGGTACCACTGTATTAGGACTAACAGTTCTGGGCTATAAAAACCCAAATGCCCACTAGATAGTCACAAATACAGAAAACCCTTTGCTGCTATATAGTGGTCATCTGGATATTTGCAGCCCAAATCTACTGAATATATCTGGTTAATGTATCTTTTGCCTTTTTTTGGACAGAACTTCCTCTTCACTGGTAATATCAGTAAGTTGTAAAACTCAGCTGATTAGTGTGCATCAGGAAAAACAATGAAGTCTAGACAGGCTTAAAAACTACTATAAACAAGTCCCAAACGTGATTTCTGCCTCCACACCTGCCCTTGCAGCCTCTGAGTATTGAAACTGAACTGCCTTAACTAGAAAGCTTGGTACGCAAAGTCTTCTCCACTGACTCTATTTATAAACATGCCCTTTTCTATGAAAAGAGCTAGAAGTCAGTCTCTTTGGGGCAGAGGATAGAGTTTCCATCCATCTCTTGTGCTAAGAGCCTGGCCTAGTAGCAATTGTTTACTTCTGGCCATGGGAGAACTAATTTTCATAATGGGCTGCAAAAATCCAGATGGCCACGTTGCTCAGACACTTCTGACGCTTTGTGACCCAGCTGACAAAATTTTGGCACGACAGTACTGTATGTCAGCAGTTGCTCCTTTGAATCTTTGTAACCTCTTTTTTTGATTCCCTTTGATATTCTCAATGAGTCTTCTCCAATGATCCTGCCTTTGCGTTATGTATCCAAAATATTTAAGCTGTAGCTTCATTATTAGGTCTTCTAGTCTGATTTTACTTCATCTAGTACTGAGTGTTTTCTTCTCCTTCAGGTCCAGGGTATTCCCAACAATTTTATCCAGCAATGGAAAATTCCCCCTCCCATTAGCAGACCCCCCCCCCCATTCAGATTTCCTTGAAGGCTTCACTTTATCTACTAAGAAGTTCTCTTATCTCATCCTGTGAAGTAATTATGTTATTTCCTGCTTGCTTACCTTTACCTCTTGCCTCTGGGTAATTATAAACTCTAGACATCCAGATACCTAGCATTCAATTTATTTCCTTGCTTCTCATGACAATTCGCTACCAGCTTGCTCCTCATTTCCCCAACTTCACTATAGCCTCCCTGCCTTGCACTAGCACTCACATGTCCCCGACAGTAAATATCTGGGCTACCACTCCTCTTGAGAATCCAAAAGCTGGAATTTCACATGTTGGATGTAGAGCTGTTAGAGTAATACAAGAATTAGAGTCAGGATATCATGGCTTGGCTGTTCTTAAAGACCAAACTCTGATGCCTCAGCAAGGTCCAAACATGACTCCAGCTTTCAAGGAGCAGAACCAAAATAAAAAGAACCAGGAAAAGAATGAGAAAAAGCAGGTGTGTTTCACTGGAAGCAGTGTAATTCCCTTTTCTTCCAGGTTCTTTTGGGGGGGGGGAGGAATTGGGGATACTCTGACAAACACTGGTTCCTTCAAAATGACAAGTGAGGTTTTTCAAGGTTGTGCAGATGTATACATACCCATACAAATAAGTAACTCTATAGAATATAGTGCAAATCTCACAGAATCACTTTCCTCAACCAGGTATTCCCTCTATATTTCTGTTACTCACAGCTATCTGTGAAATCAGGCTATTGGCTGGATAAGCCATAAAACAGAAACTAGGTTAAAGCATTTTAAGCATTTGACTCATTCACCTGAGAGGCCACACCCTGCTCTCTCATAGCTTCTGTTTCCTGCTATTAAAGTTGGGAAATGAGTTCAAACAATTGCAGAATGCATATATCACACACACGTGCGCTCACACACGAAGAGAGAGACCTCTGGGATTTCCCAGCGCTTCTCTTGCATGTGGTATTACAATGGACTCCTCCTTCCACAGACGTAATATGATGATCTGTCTTAATGTTCTCCCAAAGCGTTTTTCTCCAGAAGGAAAAAAAAAATCACACTGTACACTTCTGAAGAAGCCACATTGAGATAATCTGAGCTTCCAGGACAGAAGCGTGAGAAGAAATTTACTCCATAGAGAAGATCCTCATTTCCCATAATCTGCCAGTGGGATTAATTCATAAACCATGAATGGAGGTAAGAGTCTTTTTATTTTGGAACAAAATAGGATCTGCGTGTTGACTTTTTATTTCTGCTCATTGCTTGTTACACTGGCATTTTTCAAATAATGTGAGTGGAAGAAGCAGGGACAGGTTGTAATGAAATTAGAAGCTTCACTCTTGGATTCCCCACATTTGCCAAACTGTCAAGGCTAGCCCGATATACTTTGGTGCCTGAAAGTTAGGAGATGGCAGCTGTCTGCGTATTCCACACTCAGAAGCTGACCATTCAATCACACATTTTGGCAGCGGGAGGGCATCTGAATCTCATTAGGGGGTGCATTTTCCAGTCTGGAAGGCACAGTCAAGAGGCTTGAGAGAAACAGCCGGGGGAAGCTGTACTTGTCTATTCCCCAGCCAACCTCTGCCAAGGGAGCCAGTTGGCCCCTTACCTGTCTCATAGGAGGGTCAATATTCAGCTCCATATCTATAGATCTCTCTAGCATAAGTCCCTGGACAGCAAGCTTTTATTTGATTGGAAATGTTATATTCCACCCACTCCCTTCATAGCTGTGGTTGGCATTCATTTTCATCCATCCATTCATAGATAACAAGCACTCCCTTTCCTAACAGAATAGACTCAATTACCATCCTGGCCTAATGCATGGGAGAAAAGCCAATTCCTTACAGCTGTACAATAAAACATCTATGACACATTTAAAGCATTATAAACACTTTTAGAAAAAAAATCTAACAAAATATAACTAAAAGGCCTGGGTAAATAAATGGTAATAAGGAAGCAGCTGACTTCAGTGGTGATTAATCCCACAATATGGGCCCTGCCACGCAGAAAGCCAAATTGGTTGTGGATTCCAAGCCTATCCATAGTGGGATCTGTAAAATGCGCCATGCTAATGAGCTGAGACTTCAGGATAGATTGTATGGGAGCTGGTGATCTGCTAAGTAGCTTAGACTGAAACTGGGTTAAGTGGGCCTTGAAATCCTGTCCTTTCAAGGCTGCCTTTTGCTTGCTGTCTTCTAGTCTTGGTTGGGCACTTTTCTGATGTGCCTAATGGAATCATAATATCATAATCTACTATCAATCTTTGTACTCTTATGTCTGATGCTTTATGACAGCGCAAGCATGAAAAATATTCTGTGTAACAAAATCTTATCAGTAGTTACTATCACAAAACAAGACCAGAGTACCTGCCTTGTCCCTCTTTTAAGTAGAATCTTATGTCTCAATCATAACATGATTGTACCGAGGCATAGATTCTCCTCATATCAGGAAGTTGGGGGATTCTCCAACAAGACAGAGAACACAGCTTTCTTCCAAGCAAGGGAGCCGAGTTAGGAAAAATGTTGGTTGGCAGTGGCGAGGCATCTACTCAAGAATTTTACAGCTCCTCTGTTGTCTTGCTTTTTCTTGGAGCATCAGCAACAGACATACTGGGACTGTTTCCCTCCTTAATGGGTCTTAGAGGAATATGTCATGTATTAAAACTGGTAGGATTGGCCATCTAGTCTGATGTTAAGCTTCAACCCACCACCCTTTCTGGGGGGGAAGATCTGAAAGTCAGAACTCTAGCCCAAGTCAGGTGGAACTTCCAAATCTGTAATTTCCCCAAATGGGACACCTTCTAAAATGGGAATCTTCACTATGTCTGAGTCCACTGATTCCATTTATCCACTCCTGACTGCAACCTTTTAGTTAACATGGGTACAGCCAAGAATGGCCAGGATATGTATACTGTTGGACAGGCATCCTTAAAAATAGCTCATCAATGTTGGGTTCCATGATTTGCTTATTTATTAAATTTATAGCCTGCTTATATATGCATTGTAGATGGTTGATAACAATGAAAAAATACAAAATATAAAACATGTCAATACAGTTAATACAATTGAAATCAATTAAAAGCTTGGTCAAAGGGCCAGTTTCCTAATTGGGAGAGTGGGGGCCAAACACATCTCCCTGGGTGAGCATTCAGTAGAGACTCTTCCTAATGCTGCTTCATCCTCATTTACCTGACAACAGCTACCTGCTTTCTTTCTTTAATCGGCCTCCAAACAGTTCCTTTTTCCTCTTGTTCTGGAGGGAACTACACTTTCCCAATTTCCACTGACCTTTTTATTTCAGGAATCTCAAAATGGTACACAGGGGCACCAGTGTATCTTCAGACACCTACCTTGGGGTTTCCCAAGGTCTAGGTTTGACTTTTTGTACTATAAAAAGTCACAGGTTTTGTAGTCAGTAACAGTAGAGTCACCTTTATTTTCAGGAGCATTTCTGGAACCCAAAAGAGCCCCATAAGCTTTCCTGGGGAAAAAATTCCCTCAGACACTGGGGCTGGAATGTTAGTTATGGGAACCCTGGCATGGGTGTACGTGATTAGTGACTGCGGAAACTTTATTGGACCTCCACTGGTTTGCTGTAGTTGGTTTGAACGGCAAGTTTTGTTTTTGCTTTGTTTTGCCTTTGTTCACCACCCAGAGTTTCTTCGGATAGAGGAGTGGTCATATAAATTGGCTAACACCCCCCAAATTAAAATGATGGGTAGTTGTAGCCCAGAGCTTTGTTTCCTCTGTGCCACCTGCTCAGAAAACAGAGAAAGGTAAGGGTAGGAGAGTGCCATGCAGGGGAGGGAGTAGAAAGAATATTAAGTAGTATTCTGGTAAACTGGTTCTTTGCAATTGGTTATGTACCTATGACAGCCATTTCATGTGAGCATCTCCCCCCGAGTTATTTTGCAAAAGCACCCATATGTCCTCAAAATTCCAAATGTGATCCCCAGCTGAAAAATGTAGATGACTTGAATGTTTCCATGGTTCTGTTGAACAGGATAAGAAACACAGCTTTTGACAAAAACTAACAAGAAAGCAAAACACTCATTGACCAAACCCCCCCCAAAAAACAACAAAAAAACCAACCCTGGGGATGGATCTAGCTTTAGTCAGAGTGAGTCCCATTGAAACCAATAGGATTTTTAAAATCAGGACAACTAACTAATGTACTTTCAACCACTTGGGTCAACCCTAAGTATGTGTCAGCCCTTCAAGGTTCTCCAGACAGGAAACTAAAACCATGAGTAATAATACTTCCTTTATTGTAAGGTGACAAAAACAGAAGTAACAGAATCTTGCAAGTCTGAAAGCACTTTCTCCCTCCCTTGCCTTTACTTTCTAGAGAATGAGGGAGGGTCCCTTCTGAGATGCTATCTCTACCCCCATCCCTCCCTTGGGCTCTGCTTTCTCTTCCTACACCGTTATCTAGGCTGCGGCTGTTCTTCCTGTCTCCCAAGGTTATTCTCATCGCTCATTACAGTATGACCAGACCTTGATGCAGCACTTTGGCCAAATTCACACAACACACTATGCCAGCCCTGTTTTGCTTTTTATTAGCTGTATATCTTGATTTTATTTTGTACAACTCAAGGCAGTGCACCTAATGCTTCCATCTCCTTATTTTCCCCATAATAAGAGCCCTGTGAGGTGGGGTGGGCTGAAAGAGGGCGACTGGTCCAAAGTTACCCAGCCAGCTTTCAGAGAGGATTACAACTCATAGTCTCCTGGTTTCTAGTTAACTAATCAAGCCAGCAAGATTATCTGTGTAGCTATGTTAGAACATGTAGTTTCTTGCCCATGAGTCAAGGGTGGCTTTGTTTATTAAAAAGTGGTGTCTCCCTGAAATTAAGGTTAATTCCTATACCTGACCAATGAAAATGGAGAAAGCAACTTTTCAGTTGTAACAATAAGTCACCCAAATTAAGGATGAAGTTGGGTGCATGTCAGCACTGTATGATGTAAAGCAGGGAAGTATACCATCAAAAATCACACAAGGGATGTGTTTACTCTATATGGATCATTGTAAAATCTTGTTCTCTCATTTGGGATTATGCCAGAATTTTTCCAAAGGGATTGTACCTTACTAACAGAAAAGAGGACATTATTTACATTTTTTGCAGAGAAATTGGGTCTTTGCCTGGGGTACAAAATTGAACACATTTTTGCAGCTTTCCCAAGCCAATCTCCCCTTCTCCAGTTGTGTTGGAACTGCAACTTCCCAATTCCCAGAAAGCCTGGCCAACAACTGGAGGGCACCAGGTTGGAGAAGTCTGTTCTGCTGCCCACTTATCTCCCCATCCTCCCAGTTGGTAGAGTATTCCAAGAAATAGTGGGTAGAATGAGATAAAAAAATGCATTTAGTTAATATGATGATTCTCCATTCATGTATTTAATTTTAAAGATTTTGTCCTTGGGTCATTTTAAAAATTACAACTGGATAATAATTCGGTTACTCGAGGTTTTCAGAGGCCACTTATGGTCCTGGGATCTTAGCCTGCGCACCCCTAAGAGGATGGATCAGCTATATGTATGTTATTTAAATGTCCTCCCTACTCATGTATAACGGAGGGGGGAAATTAACTCTCATCTGTTAACATTAAAAAAAAAAAATCTAACTCAGCTTGTATTCAATAATGAAGAGGAACTGAAAAAAGCTGACTTGAAATGGGGCTGGCCTGGCTCTTTGCTGCCTGCCATGAAAAATCAATGGTGCACTTCCCATTCATATGTGCAAAAAGTTCATTGGACAGACTCTGTGATTTTTTTTTTTTTTTTGGTAACACTAGCAATGGGACAGCATTCTCCATGTGCCAGAAGACATCAGGCTAGCTTACAGACCACAACTCTCTCTTCTAACATCTTCCTCCCCCTCTCAAAAAATGCCATTTGAAGTGATTTCCTTCTTTTTGCTTAATAATAGGACCATTCCTGGCTTCCTATCAAGCTGAACCCAGGCAACTGCATTATACCCATTTTGTTTTTTATAATTTATATATATATATGGGTACATTATACCCGTGTAGCTGACCTCATGGCTTTCTGTGCAAATAATTTTTGGGTGAACAAATGTGTGATGCAATTAGCAACTGCCAAAATGCAAAGGGTGAACAAATCTGTTGTGATCTGCTTAAGCCTTCTAATGATTCAGAATTTAATTTCAGTTTTACACATTGCATATGTTCCCACAGTATCAAAATGAAGTTAAAGCAAATCCAAACTCAGTTCAGTTTCAGAAATGTCATACTCATCAGTGCTGATCCTACAGCTCCTTGGATCAGCAACATCAACATTCTTCCAGATTTATACATGTTTGTATGTATTTTATTTCCCACCTCATTCCAGAGAGACTCTAGGTGGGGATAAAATATATAGTATGTGCTGCCTCTTATAGCCTTTTGTGGCAAGTTATCTTCCTCTTAAACTTGCTTAACTTTTCATTTCTTTGGCAATGAGGATGACACACACGGTTTCTTCATTTCCAATGACTACATAGGTTTCCTGTGTCCTTTTCAGTTGTGTTTATGGAATTCAGTGTGTGATGAAAAAGCTTCAAGTCACAGCATATGAGAGACATCGTTCTCACAGACTGGCCTTCTATTGATGGACATCATCCATCACATTGTGGCCGAACCTTGGACTCAGCCAAGAACATCCAGCTTGCCCTGGTAAGTGGTGGGTGCTTTACAGATGGAATTATTAAGTATGCTAGGATTGCATCCAGTTTTCAAGACTTCTTTGTCCCAAATACTCAGAGGAACTTTATAGAAATATGCATATTGCCTATAGATTAGTAGGACAGAAATACTCCATCGTGGCAGGGAGGTCTTAATAATGAATATTTTAATAGAAATACTAGACAGAATAGATTATGAAACAGTAGATAGTACAAATAAGTTCATTTCTAAATTTTGAAGATTCTTGGGCAAGTTGCACTCAGCAGATCCCTCCTTCTCTGCCTGCTCCCTCACCACTAAGATTGTACTCTTTTCCCACAATCAGAATAGCTATACCAAAGAAGAGAATGAGAACAAGGCAGCTGTTGTTCCTTCTAGCTCCAACTGATGCTAATTCACAAATAACTTGCCAGGAGACTCCAGGCACTGGCAATGTTTATGAGGATCCATGAGCCACAGTAGATATCCAACAAGGGTCAATTCCTATTTGGATATGTACCTATGACAGTCATCCTGATAGAATTCCTTTTGATTGGCTCCTCTGGCATCAGTGCTGTCTTTCTCCAGATAGATTTAGCACAAACAGTCATGCCAGCTCTGAGTTGTCCACCATTGTGTCTATCCGCAATGCCTTTGATAATCAGGATATTGTAGACATATTTCAGTGGGGTTTTTCAGGCATCTACTGTAACTGCTTGGTCAGGGCTGGGCAGACAGAAATACGGAAGTATGTTTAACAAAAGATTAATCAGTACCCACAAGATCCTACCACGGTACTGCTGCCTTCTGCAGATGTGTGCTCAACGATGCCAACTCATTATGTCAACCAGTTCATGTCTACAGACATGGGACTTTGGGGTTTTCAGCTTCAGTATATGATGGGGCCATAAGGACAGGAGTAGATGGGTTGTAGCAACCTGGCTCCTGTAGGGAAACCTTGGGTTCCCCTGCCTTAAGTCCACCTTTCATTAAAACAAAAAAACAAACAACAACAAATGGATTAGGCTCCCTATACTGCATTATAGGTTTGTGCAGTGATCCAGTTTATCATAATAAAGTTAACCTCATTCACAGAACTTTTGTTGCTATGGCTTCAAGTACTGTCTTCCTTTTAATTTGGCAAATAAGTTATTATTAAATGTTACTTCCTGTTAGCGTTCAAAATAAATTGTTTCCAGTATCAGGAAATTGAAGAGTCAGCCAGACCAGGAATGGGTGTAACTAATTTTTTACAGGACTGGCATATTGACAGTGGAATTATATTAAAAATAGGGAATCTAATATCAGTGCAAACGGTGCTGAAATTGTGAAGATTATCCATATTACGAATGTGCAATTACATTTTCACAAGCTAAAAGAGTTGTGCTGGATGAGGCCCAGTGAAGGTCTTTGTTGTCACTTACAATAGTTGTTACAAATTCTGTGCATTTCCTTTTTTTCTTTTAAGTTATTATCATATGGAGATCTAGCAAGTAGAGCCTGGTATAAAAGATATACATTCAGACTGAAAGACTCTCCAGTCCAAGGATTTCCATTTCAGAACTGAACAAGTGTACAGTCCTTCCTTATTAAACCCCACTCCTGAATGACACTATTAATTTTAGTAGCATATTTATTTATTAGATTCATGTCCCACCGTTATTTTTTACAACTGAAGGCAGTGTGTACATAATGCTCCCTTCTTCTGTCTTCCCCACAATGACAACCTACAAGGTGGATTGGGCTGAGAAAGAGTGACTGGCTGGCTGAAAGTCACACAGCTGGCTTCAGTGCCTAAGGGAGGACTAGAATAGCCTCCTGGCTTTGAGTCCAGCACCTTGGGTGGGAATTAATATCTGGGAGGGGCTTGCAATTTCATTGCCCCCAGTACTGGGGACAGTTTGATATTCCAGTTTTGGATGCCAACCAAGTTGGGAACAATGCCTTCCTGAACTGGCCCATTGCAGACGATGGGACTCCATCATCTATCCATCCCCTCCCATCAAAGCTGATGATGTTCAGAGTTGTAGCCCAGCATTAGCAGAAAGATACAGGTTGAGAAAGGATGCAGTAAGGTCAAAAGACCACAAAGGTGAAAAGAGGATCTCTTCTGTTTGGAAAAAGACAAGTGGATTATCTGAATAAGTGGCCTAATGTAGAAAGTTTACAGCTAAGGTACCAAGGGTTCTTAAATACAAAATGGTAGAACAAGCACACTTGTGGTTTCTGTCTCCTCTATTCATCAAATGGAAGTTACCAAAAAATGCAGCCACCTGGAAAAATCAACTAAAAATAAAATGCCATGTCAAAGCAAAATAAGGGCATAAGCATCTCTATTTTCCATGTACTTATATATTTCTTGAATATAAGTGCCACACTTTACCGAAGTACTGCATAAGAATTATTCCTTTACAAGTTTTTTCTTTAGCACCAAGCCTGTGAAACATGTTAGAATGACTAATCCATAGACACCCACTGAGAACTTCATAGCTGTGTGGGACTAAAGACCTTAAAGTCTTGAGTTCTAATGTACCACGTTAATGCACATCACGTGTTTGCAGGCTTCTCCCACAAGTCAATAGAGAGGTGTGACTTCCAAGTGGTTTGTCAACAGTTAAGTGTATTAACAAATGCAGGTTCACACTATCACCAGATAGTTTACACTAACAGTGGTTCTGTTGTTAAACACCTGCAGGTTCACACTATCACCAGATAGTTGAACCTGATGGTAATCTTAGCATCATGACTCCAGGTGGCTATCAACAGAACCACCATATACAGCCATATACACTGAAACAAAGAAACGAAGAAAGAAAGGTTCCCACGTCAGCTTTATCTATTGTCTTATTTCACCAGTCAGCATCAACAACAGACTGGGCCAAACACATTGCTTTTGACGTGATATAAAACACCTATGTTTTCATGAGTTTCTCTCTCTTTGAGGCTCTGGGAGGATCTTTAAATGCCCCTAACCACTGATTTCTTTTTTGGAAGGGTGTTTTTTTTTTTTGGCTCATGCTGATTTTCTGCTACCAACAGAAACTTCTCCCATTGGGAAATGAGAGATCAGCACAATACCTGAGTTATTCTAAGGCATTTTGCTGCATGAAGGAAAAGACAAGTCAGTACTTGGGATGGAATGGAATTATGAAGGCCAGGCTCAGGGATATAAACATTTTCTTAGCTCGCCAGAGGAGCATGGGAGATACAAGAGGATGAGACTGGCACCTCCCTGAGGAATTCACACTATTGTGGCTGGATGGCTTGGGAGCTGGAGTTTCAGTCTGGGAAGATTCTTGCTAGAGGTTGTAGCTAATAAACAAAGCTGAACTGAATTTGTACTGTCTCTTGGAGTTCCTTGGGCTAGGCCTGACAACAACAAAGTTACTAAAATCAATGAACCAAAGAAAATTACCCATCCTCACTGACTAGTGTTTGTTTTCAACATGGAGAAAACCGGACTGTAGCTGTCTGACATAGAATTGTTAAAGGGAAATATACCGTCCAGAAAGATGGGAAATTAACAGGTGGCAATCCAAATTAATCATCTAAATGCATTTAGATGCATTCCATCTAAATGCAACCTGTCAATAACCTCAATCTCCTTTGTTGTTGTCAGGCCTAGCCCAAGGAACTCCAAGAGTCCATGCAAATTCAGTCCAGTTATGTTTATTAGCTACAACCTCTAGCAAGAATCTTCCCAGACTGAAACCCCAGCTCCCAAAGTCAGCCAGCCACAACAGTGTGAATTCCTCAGGGAGGTGCCAGTCTCATCCTCTTGTTCCTCCCACACTCTTCTGGGGAGCTAAGAAAATGTTTATCTCCCTGAGCCTGGCCTTCATAATTCCATTCCATCACAGCACTCCACCCATAGTATGACTAGTAGTTGAGTTTCACTGTAATACTGCCAATGACTTAATGTACCTGAGAGCAACAACTTTACTTTAGAGACACAAACCGGGCCATTCAAGACAAGCAGCTGTTCCTTTCTTTCTGTTACTTCTCACTAGTCATAAAATCAGGAGTCAGGTAGCACCTTTTCTGTCTAACAAATATTATTAAAAGTGTAAGCTTTCTTGAGCTACAGCTTATTTCATCAAGGGCGTGGCGTGGCTAGACTGATGTAAGATTTAAATTAGGTTGAGGTGGGGAGGAAAGGGAGGAGTAGACAGGTTTTTAAGATTTTTTATCTTGCCTTTATTATTTTTTTATAAATAACTCAAGGTGGCGAACATACCTAATACTCCTTCCTCCTCCTATTTTCCCCACAACAACCACCCTGTGAGCTGGGTTGAGAGAGGAGGACTGGCCCAAAGTCCCATAGCTGACTTTCATGCCTAAGGCAGGACTAGAACTCACCGTTCAGTCATAATGTGTTAAAAATCCATTGTGTTTGTTAAGACCTTTTGAGAATGCCTGAAAACCTTTTGATGTATATGAGTTCAGCAATCTCTCTCACCGCACCCCGATTTCAATATTTCATTGGTCTAGTCACCCTATGCATCTGATGAAATGAGTTGCGGATCACAAAAGCTTATGCCTTTGAATAAAATTGGTTAGTTGGAAAAGGTGCTACCAAACTCCTGATTTTTTGCCACCGCAGACTAACAGATCTTTCCTCCTGCAATGTTCTCACCAGTCAGTGATGTGTGGGAATACTTTGCCTGGGATGCTTCTGGTCAGAAGCTGGCCCTGCTGGGTTCCACATTTAGCCCAGTGTTGTCCAAACTTGGCCACTTTAAGATGAGTGGACTTCAACTCCCAGAATTCCCTAGCCAGCCATGCTGGCTGGGGAATTCTGGGAGTTGAAGTCCACTCATCTTAAAGTGGCCAAGTTTGGACAACACTGCTTTAGCCAATGCCCATCCATGCAATCTTTAACACCAGCCCTGAATATGTGCCATTAAGTAGGGCTTGTTTGCAAGTAAGGGGTGCAGAATGGTTGCCCTTAGACTTGGTCTAGCCACCTAATGGTTTTAGAAATGTTTTATTTAAAAAAAGAAAAGCAGGAAGCATTAGAAAACTAAGAAAGGAAGCACAAACAAATTTGTAGCTATGTTCTACCTTGTTCCATGTTGCCCAATTCATTTTGTGGTTGATGGAGTATTTCTCAAGAATGCTTACAAATCCTTTTCTGGGCAGCTTAGCTTTCTTCTACACCCTTTTCACTTCCTTCCAGATAAAATAGTTACAGATGTACCCTGAAAAATGCACTAAAAGGTATTTAAAAAGTACCACTGAAACTGTATTATAAGGAAGTTAAAAAGCCACATAATTTGATAAAAGTCAAATAACTCTTTCTTTCCAATACATTCTCTTGCCTAGGAGGAGGAAGTGAGTGAAAAGAAGGCAGCAGAACATGATTATAATTGAAAAATCACCCTAGGAAAGACAAAAATCAGCCCATTGCTAAATTTTCAAGAAAATAAAATATATTGCACAGAGAGTTTTGGCTTCTTTCTACTCAGAGAAAAAGCTAGGAATAAACTATCACAAAACAGAAGTCTTAGTATTTGCATGAAATTATAAAATTCAATTGGCAAATACTGCAAATGGAAATGCTCTCTGGCAAGACCTTACTTATAACACCTCTGATTGCTGTTCCAGTCCTCACTGGCAAATGTTGCACCACATAGCTCCTCGACTATCCTGAGGTTTTTCTATTTGAAAGGAGCTTGTTTTACCCCTGCAGCTTGCAAGGTCTTCATGGTCAAAGCCATTTCCCATTTCTTTAGGAGTCCAAGCGTGTACTTTCAGAAAGCTTGATATCCTTGAAGCTGTTTAGTCTATGAGCGCTATCCTTGCAGTGATACATCCACAGTGATACATTACAGTGATTAGTGATACATTCACAGTGCTGCTGTATATTTAAGAGGTGGGCTTGGTGTCCGTGGTCGCAAGGACTCAGTACCATCTTTTAAATCTTTAGCTAAAGTTAACTTTCTATCCAGTGGGTCTGGGCCCAATGGTAATCAAAGGCCACATGAATTCAACCAGGCTAAGAAATGTTATTGGCAAGCTTCCAATTGCTAAGACTCTTGTTAAAGAGCTTTTGTCCATTAGGCTGCGAAAATGCCAGAAATATTTTTAAGCAATGTATAATGGGACATTGATTTTCAAATCAGTCTGTCTGGCTCCCAGCCATGTAGATTGTGGGGTCTTTCCAAATGCATACGGGTCAGCTTCTTGGTAGTGGTCTCTTTATTTCAGTCACTGACCAGCATAACGTAACATTCAAGGGTAAAATTAGGGCTGTCCCATTGTGGTCATAGCTTTATCTATATACTGTAAGAATGGACTACAATTTAGATATTTGGCACAAACTATAAAATCAGGATACCAATACCATTAAGAGAGTATGTTGAAGGTTTCAAAGAGGAAAATAATTATAGCAGAGATTTATATAATTTGGGTCAAACTGTAGAACAGCCTTTCTCAGCTGGGGTTCCATGGTAACCTGGGGTTCTGCGAGAGGTCGTGACTGAAAAATAAAATCGTTTTTTGGACTTCAGGCACTGCGCAGCGCTAGAGCTTGCAGTGGTGGGAATTTTTACATGCTGTGACTCAGCTGTCGACCTGCTGCTTTCCTGTTGTTGTAAATACTGTAAAATTGGGTTGTGTAGGTTAAAAGAAATGGAAGAGCAGCTGCACAATCAAGATGAAGCTCCCTGTTGACATATGTGTCATGGCCAGCCCTCAGTGAAAGTGACTCCCAACCTTGGTCATCTCCTGAGCACATAGCTCACCTCTATTGTTAAACATTTCTAAGAGCTCTTCTCTGATAACTAGAGGCTGAAGCCTGCTTTTGCCAGAAGCACCATGATTAGAAAGCATTAAAGCCATTCTAAAGTTTAATCTTTGTTTCACCTCAAGGTAGTTTTCCAAGTAAAAGCTCAGACCCCCTTCCCCTTTATTTAGATAGTTCCATTTCTTTCCCCCTTCTCCTTCCACCCCTTATCAGATCTTGCAGGTAACTAGTGCAGCTTGAGCTCCAGATTTTCAATGTTCTTAGCTAATCACAGAGAATCAAGCAGAAAGACGTTAAAAGAACACTAATACATAGTCTGCTGAAGGCATGGAAACCTTATTTGCCACAGGTTCTGATAGACAAAAAGTCAGAAAAACAGGACATTAAGTGGTCTTGACCATATATGAAGAACTGGTGAAAAAACCAATTAAAGTGAGAATCTGTTCAACAAATATGGCACTGTACTATAACCCCTTATAGGCTTTAAAAAAACATTGCAAGGAAGAAGTCATGCAGTTTCCTGGTAATGAACCAGCCCTGTTGGTTCTTATTCTACCCAGTGCCCTTTGTCTACCCAGCCCTAACCTGAAAAAACTGAAGAAGTACAGATGGTGAGAGCCTAACAACCAGTCTCTTAGGAAGATTTTCCCGAAGATCTCTCATTTATCCGTCTCCCTTTCCCTTTCCCCATTCCCTTTTCTCCCTCCAGCCTCTTGCTTTAGGTTAGGATGCAGAATTATGTAATTATATATTTATCTTATTTAACAATGTAAAGAAGCAAAAGGGTTTAAGTTAGTCTGATTCTTAAACTTTACACTCTGTTTACTCAAATCAATGTAAAAAGAGGAGTGTTCTACATGTTTATAACATGGTCACATTTGAGAGAGTGAAATGGATAATGGAGGTAAAGATCAAATAAATGCAGGATATCGGGGTGGAGGTATTCCTGGAGCTGAGGACTGTTTGAAAAGCCCAGCTACTAAATGAGAGTTGCCAAAGGAGCAATCTCAGAGTATAATTTACTGATAAATTAAAGTATTTAAACATGGGAAGACATTCCCAGATTACAGGATTGGCTGATAAACCCACAATTACTAGAGGATGCCCGGAAAAGTGATTTGTAGAAGGTAAGGCAATGGACTGTCCCAGAGCGTGTGGCTAAGTGAGGAAAGTGAGATTGTGTTAAAGACATACCCAGCTCCAAGCTTGGTATAACAAATCCCTTGTCATTTTCTTATGTTGCACTAACCATTTCCTTCTGTCATTTTATTTTCAGGATAAGAACAGCAGACAAATCTGGCTCTAAAAGAACACCATGACAGTGACACCTGCACCTGGAAACATGTCTTCAACATGCCATGTGGATTCTGAGTTCAGATATATACTGTTCACTGTCTACTACAGCATCATCTTTATTCTGGGCTTCATAGCTAACACCTATGTGCTGTGGCTTTTCCATCGGGTTTATGCTACAAAGAAATTAAATGAAATAAAAATATTCATAGTCAACTTGACAACTGCTGACTTACTTTTCCTAGTTACATTGCCAATGTGGATTATTTATTACCACAACAAAGGGAACTGGATCATGCCCCATTTTCTGTGTAACATAGCTGGCTACTTATTCTTTGTGAATACATACTGCTCTGTGGCATTCCTGGGAGTCATAACTTACAATCGTTACCAAGCAGTTACAAGGCCCATTTCAACGGTTCAGTCCAGCACACGAAGAAGAGGAATTTATATTACTGTAGCTATCTGGGTCATGATAGGTATTCCTTCCACCTACTTTCTGGCTGATGATGGTACGACCCTTGAGGGGCATCTGGTACGCTGTTTTGAGCGTTATAATACCTCCGCTAATACAACTCCTGTCCTTGCCTCCCATGGGATTATTTGTATTTGTTTCTTCATTACTTTCCTGCTTGTCTTGATATGTAATGCTTTCATCATCCGGACATTGCTTTCCAAACCAATGCAAACTCGGAGGAGTGTTCGCGTCAAGCAACGGGCTCTCTGGTTAGTGTGCACAGTTTTGACTGTCTTCATTTTTTGTTTTGTGCCTCACCACTTGGTGGACTTACCCTGGACTTTGATGGTTCTAGACAAATGGAATATAAGTTGCCAAAGCAAAAAACTGTTGAATGATCTCCACCAGGCAACCCTTGTCTTTCTGGGTGCCAACTGTGTCTTGGACCCTATCATTTATTGCTTTCTCACGAAAAAGTTCAGGAAACATCTTTCTGAAAATTTTAAAAACATAAAAGACAGTCGAAAATGTTCCAGGCAAACAACTGATACTGGAGTGGAAGGGATGGTGCAGTTAGAAGATTGTCTCTCTCCCTTCCCCAAATCTTAAAAGTATTTTAGACTCAAGATGGAGGGAGGCACCTCTGTAACAGCAAAAAAAGGACCAAAAAACATAAATTTGGCTACAATTTCCATATGTTAAAGTACAAGCATACACTGTATGCAAATCAGGAAATACGGTATATCTCCTCACAAGCAGCAAAGATTATCAAATGATTTGTGTGTCTATTCAATTTGCTGCCCAGATGTTAACTGAAGATGGCCAGCTTCTGGGGCCTACTTTTCATTCTTAAGGAATTGGACTGAACTATATCTAAACTGAGAGACCTTCTGAGTGAAAGTAGAACGAAAGGATAACTTTCCTATAGAAGAGCAAAATGTACTTATTGTCAGTGTCAAGTAAAAGCTGATGGCCAGCAAGAATTCTTGGCAAATTAATTTAGGACCACAGCTCTTGTTTAAAACATTAAGAATTGGAAGTCATATAACACAAATGCAAGAACTCTGAAAGACCATGCCATATCTCAAATGAGATGACTTTGGGTATTGTCGTCAGGGGAAAGAATTTGTGAATCTCTTATTTGAAAGATGGATATTACATTGTTGCAGCCCTGATATAATATATTTGATAACAGTGTTTTTCTGTTTTCAGCATGAGGTACTTCAAATCTCTTGGAATTGGGTGGGCATCTTTAGGCACATACCAGGTCTTTCTTGGAACCTAGCACCAATACCTAAGACAGGGCTATGGGATTCTTTTCCATCAAAGATTGCATTCCCATGGGTATCCTCCTCCTCCTGCTCTTTTGCCATTCTTCCACACCCAGAAAGGCTGAGACCTACAGTGCCAAAAATGTCCACTCATGGGTTAGCCAAGAATCCATATGCAAATTTAGAAGATGAGGTAGGAAAGAAGACGACCTATCCTGAAGCAAGCCTGGAGTATGGGAGAACCATTGTCTCTAGGTCCCCTAAGGGTAAATTCTCATTTTTTCTTTGCAGTCATACCTATGGAAAAGTAAAACCTGAAATACAAGCTTACGTGAAAATAAGACTTCTGGCATATGTCTGCCCACTTCAACGTATTCTCCTTCTCTACATTTGTAGCCTTCCACAGTTTGACAGGCACACATCTGAGGCAGGAGCCTTTCATATGCATGAAGGTTCTTCATGATGACTATGCTAAGGAATGTTTGAATTTCTCAGGAGACCCAACTGTTGCCTAATGGTTCATTTCTATCCATTGCTTTGTAATGGTGTAACCTTAAAAAGCAGTTAAAAATATAACTAATAAATAAGAATGGTGGTTTATTATACCTTGGAATGAGTAGACATGTGACTGATATAAAGTTGTGCAATGAAGAAGGGGTATGGATCACTAATGAAAAAAAGGTGATGATGAAGAAAGGGTTAGCCAAATAAATACTGCCCGATTTTTTCAGATAAAAACTCATACCAGCAGCATCTTGATTATCATATTGAAGAGTATAAAAGACAAACATAGCCAAGTTGGTCTATGGAAGAAAGATTAAAATCTATAGCTGGTAACACTAAAGGTTTTATTAGAACCACAATGTCAGAAAAGAACATGCAAGCTTTCAAGCTTTCCAGACTTCCAACTTTACCATACTTTTTGGTCTCTGTCCCGGGGAAAGACAGACACTTTGGGTGAGGATGAATTCTCCAGAGTTTGTCCTCTGGAAATTTTACTGATATTTTGGCTTATGGTTCTATTTTCTTAATGGACATTGGTGTGAAAAAAAGAACAAAATGTCTTCAGGATAGAGGTCTTATGCTTTGGCTGAAAGTCAAGGTCAAAAGCCTTTTGGCTCACACCTCTGGGTAGAATCTTGGCTAAATAAGTGACTGAGTTATGGGGGGAGGGGGAAGAGTAGCAGAAGTGCACACTTAGCCAACAGAAGCTGTGGAACGGTTCCTATCATCAATCCCTTCCTCCCTGCCCTTTTATTGTTCAGTATAGAAACCTATCATGTGAGATTACCTCTGCGTATGTCTGGATTCCATATTCCACATGCCAGAAATGATCTCTACCTGAAATGCTGTGAAAAAATATAAATATTTCTATATCCACATCAAAAAATAGAAAAATCCAAACATTTGTTCTCAAATGGTTTTTAGTTTAGAACTCCTGTATTATTAATTACTATCATCTTGAGATTTGTTAAGAGCACATCAGAAGTTCTATTCTAATTGTTAAGCCCTTCCAGGTATTTTGCTTATTTGCTGCTTTAAAACAGGACTGCAATCTGGAGCATATTTATTAGTAACTATATGGCACTGAAATAAATGTTTACTGAATAAAGCAAAAGACTGAACTGAAACAATTTAGCATACCAGTTTCGCTGAATTCAGTGGAACTTACCTCTGTGGGAACAGGCTTAGGGTCAAGCCCCCTAAAATTTTAACTGTATCTGGTTATGAAATGCTAGGCTTTACAAATCTTAGTGCTGACATGGGTTCCTATCACACTAAACTATAATATGATTTGGGTAAACCCAACCATGCATTCGCAAATGTAATTTAAGTCTTGGTAGTATAAAATCCAATTAATTATGACTTATTCAATTTACGATGAGGAGAGTGTGTGAATCTAGTCTGCGTCTTTTTGTATCAGAGGCTGTCTGAAAATGAATTTGTTGGGGTCAAGTAAACAGGGTTGATATCAAGATGTAAATCTAGTTTAAACTACATGGAAAAAATGTTATTTTATTTACTAGTTACAGCTGCCACAAATCTGAGCTGTAACACTCTGGACAACCATTAGATGGCAACCAAGAAATACAGAAAACTTATACTCTCAGCTAATGGTCGTTCTAATTTTTGAAACCCATATACAGTATGCGGGCTATAGCGTATTTATAAACATCCCATCCCACTAGCTACGAAGGTGGGGCCTGTTGCCCGAATGCAGCCAATTCGATTGGCTTGCGATTCAGCCGCTTCGTTCCTAATACTACCCTTCGTCAGAACAGTTCAAAACGAGCAGCTGCATTTGTAAAACATGCTAAACGTCATTACGGTAGCGCTGACCCTGATTAGCTCTTTTTGTGGTTTAGCAAGTGGTGCAAATCCAACCCGTTGGGTTAGTTTATGATTCAACGTACAGTACTGGGCAAAGTGGACGCGACCCATTTCTGCTCCCCACAGGAGGCAGGCGACCCCTACAGGCGGAGAAAAGTAACTACGGCGGGGCCGCGCTTGCTTATAGGGAGCGAAGGCAGCGAGAACCCCCTCAACCCCGTTTTGCTTTTACCTGCCAGCCCAATGGCAAGTGAGAACAAGGTACGGCCACTCCGCGCCGCACAGCCCAACCTTTGTACCTTCCCTCACCCTCCTCCCCAGACATTTTGAATCACGGATAGAAAACCAGGCAGCGGTGGCGGCCACCGAGAGCGAACGCTCCGACCAATCATATCCCGCCTCACCTTTACCGTCACTTCCGGCAAGGAGCTTCCGCTTCCGGGTCTCAAGCCAGCGGAGGTTTGCCGAAAGGGGTTCCTTTCCGTTCCCTTTCTTTCTTTCTTTTCTTATTTGGGGGTTTTGTAGTACTGTCTGGGAACCCGGCCCGTCGCCGGTCCCGTTGCTGTCGCTACCAAGGCCACCATGTCACCTGGCGCCAAGGCTGGCTCCGCAAACATCTCCTCACGGTGAGAGAAAAAGAGCTTTCCCCGCCCTTAGCTTTCCCTTCTCTCGCGCGATCGGCGCGCGGGCCGGTGGGCGTGGCCTGGGCAGCGGTTCCCCTGGCCCCGCCCCCAGACGCTGTTTGCCCCCCACCAGTTAATGGGGGAGGGAGAAGAGAGGGCGGCGTTGGGGGGGCTCGTCTCCTGCTGCACCAGGACAGAAGGCGGCGGAGCGCGTCTCAGGACGCGCCCCCCACTTGTGGAACGCACTGCCACGTGATGTGGTGACACTACTCCCCCCCACACACCTGGTTTTGATGGCTTTAAAAGAGGAGTCGAATGCATGGAGGAGGAAAAGGTCTGCTTGTGATTGTTTCTCTAGGTCAAGTCTGGGCTGACCCAGTATGCTAGCCTAAACAGGGGTTGCTTAATTTGTGGCTTGGTGGCTGTGTTTTTATGACGCGCTTGCCAAGGGGGCAAGCAGGGGCTTCCAGCAAACTACCCCTTGAGGAGCTCCTCCCGACCTCCAAACTCATTTTTTTCCAGCAGCGGTTAGTCAGATTTGCCTTTTTATGGATTCTGATGATAGCAGTCTGTTGGAAGATTTCAATAACTGGAGCATCAGGGTGTGCGAGCATGGTCTTTGGCAATAAAATAATGCATTCTTCTTTTTCTACGAATGATAAATCAGCTGTACTGACTCCAGAATCTCAGCAGAAGTAAGAAAAGCACATAGTATATCACAAAGTTGTTACTTCTTAAAGTAACCGAGTAAAAACATCTTGGACATGTGTAGTCAATATTTTTTTAATTAATGTCCTTTTATCCTTGGCCATTGACCTTACTGCCCAGAGGTTTAAGGAGCAGAAATCAGAAAATGTCTGAGGTATTAAGACATCCTTGTGCAGCGAGGACAGGTGCAAAATAAGTGCCTCAACTGCAAACAAGCCAACCATGCTTTAGTGTTGCATGCTGTGCAAACCATTTGTTTATGGTTCTGCTTATTGTGCAGATTCAAAAAAGTGGATCGAGGAAACCATTGTTCTTGTGATCATGGACATGCATGCCCCTGTAAGATATTTTGTATTTGCATGACAAAATGAATCCTGGTTTGCTAAATGTATTTATTTTTTTAGTCCCAAAAAAGTTTCTCAACCTTTGACTTGTAATTTACACAATAATAAAATAGGACTACAGTCCTTAGCACACTTAATTAGGAGTAAGTCTCACTAAACTTAATGGGACTTCCTTTTGAGAAGGTGCATAGAAGATTACATTGTACAGTAGAGGGCTTACAAGGTGTTTTGTTATACTTGCCTGTTAAGACTGATACTTTTCTCTGGTTCATTCTTTTTTATAGAAAAATATATTTTAATATTTGTGGTGAAGGGATAGGACTCAATCATAGTTACAGATTATGAAACTCTACATTTAGCATGTTTATCTGTTGCATTCAATATTCTATTCATACCCATATGGTTTTTAAGAGATAATAAGTTAATGTTTAAAAATTAGTTTAAATAAGATTTCAAGAAAATTGTAATTTTCTAGATTAAAATGAATTATCTGCACTGTTTTGATCTTTTTCTTATGGTAATTTTTGGGTTGCTAAAGCAAAAATCTTCAGGCTTGATTCCTCAATGCCAAATAACATATCTCCATGTATTGTACAGCATTTTAGACAGAGCAGTAGGCTAATGCAATATACCAAACCTGTTCTGGAAAGCAAAAGAAAAAAAAAAGATAAAACTAGGTTTGAAATCCATCTATTGTACAGTAATTTTGGTTCAAGTTTCATAAAAGTGACTTCAGTAATTCTAAGAATAAATAGGCCATTTGACTTTTCTGAACTATGCTTACAGCTCTTCCTGTACAAAAATATCTCTTTAGAAAACTGGAAATTGGCATGAAACAGGAAAGCAGATTTTTTCATATTTGCAACTGCTGTTGACTTGGAACTTTTAGATGACTGGGTTGCTATCTTATTAACTTCAAGAATATTTTATGGTGGGATAAAAATTATCCTTTAAAATGGGCATTGATTCAATGAGATAATATTAGAATAAGTAAGAAACACATATCTGGTGCAGGCAACTGAAAATTTTGAAAATATTACAACTTGTTTATGGCTGGCACTAAAACATTTTTCTGTGGACTTGAACAGTTAGCACAGGATTATTTTTCATTATAAGACAAGCAAGCAAGAGTAAAAATGTGGATGACTATTATCTCTGAACTTACTTTGCCAACATATTGCAGGCAATATCTTAATTGTCAGGCATTTTGTTTTTAATCCAGCCAGAGAGCTTCCTCACTGGAAAAAAATGATAAAACTGCAGTATGTTAGGTAGTTATTTGGGAGTAAATTCCATTAACTTCAGTGATTTCTGCTTAAGAATCTTTGGAGTTTGGGTCTGGTTTGTTTCTAGCTGCTGTTTTTTTGGGGTAAGAATTTTATAGACATAGGATTGTATCAGCCAAAATTGATGTGTTGAATACAGTCATATACAAAACATGATTTAAATTAACTCTTCAAACTCAGCATTCACAAATTAAACTTTAAAATTAGATTGTTGGTAAAGGAATTCAAAGATCCTAATGCATTTTGGATATTGTTTATAAATAGTCTGATTAATCCTAATGCAGTGGCATATTGCTAATATACAATCTTACAATTGTACTGGAGGTACAAAGGGGCTCTTAAGTGAATGTATAACTTAATAAGATTTTCAACAAATACATTCATCAAGCAGTTTGCTTTTCAGTTTTAATTCTTCTGGGGTGAGTCAAGGCAATTTGAAGTCTTGTTTTGATTATGCATCTGTCCTCTTGCTTTTATTATAATAAACGTTTGTAGGTCATCAACTGAATATCAGCTGAATCAACTGAAGGACTAAAAGAGCTTTTATTGTGAAACCTTAGTTTTGAAAGTATTTCCAAGCAGATTCACTTAATAATCATTACCTTTTTTAGGTGTCAGGTATAAGTATTCTTTCTCTCTTAAATATTTTGGGATGCTGTTCTATAATTTTCCTTGGGTATTGAAAGTAGGGATTGTAATATCAGATATGCTTATAGTTCTTCCTGAAATTTTCTTGAGAAAGGATGTTATAGAAGTAAAACATTTTGACATTAAACTTTATTTCAGCAACTCTAATTTTTTTTAATGAGTTGAATCCAGGGTTAGTTGTAATTAGAATGGGCCCACCCAAATCAGTGAAAATTTTCAAGGTGAATTGAAGACCTGTTGATTTCAGTGATTTTGTTGTAAAGGTGTTTGGGTCTCAATCCAACCCACTGTTTTGTTTATAATGTGTAGATTGGGACTTTTTTCCCCAAGCAAATTGTTTCTTTTAAACAATTCATTGTCAGATGCATAGCTTGGCCTGAAATCATCAGGTTCAATAAATAAAGAGAAGGAGGACAAAGTATATGTTTACCAAAATGTCAATTTACTATCTTATTAAATTAGTTGAAATAGGCAAAGGACAGATTTATGTAGATCAGGGCAGGTAAAAATGTTAGTTTGTCCTTACGATATATCATAACCAGCTAGGTATTGTCTGGCATTTCTTCCACCAAGGACACTGCATCATTACATGGAAAAAGCAGGGCTTGCCTGATGGTTATGTTATACTATGATAAGTTCAAGTGGTTTTCAGTTTTGTAATTCTTATTATGTTGTGATTTTGGTCCTTTATTTTAATTTGGAGAGGAGAGATTCCCTATATGCTAGCACTTTTCTTTTTGGAGGTGCGTATTTTATTTGTTGTTCTATTTCTCAAATAGAAAAATATTGATATTTGTATTTCTCCTTAAGGTCATGTTTATATTATAAAATAGCTGTTAGATAAATACACATACTTAGATATACACAAGTTTTCTAAACTCTTTTTTTTCTTTTTCATTTGTTTGTATTTTATCTCTGGCTTATATTTCTTTAACCTTCCAATGTTTAGTTCTTTATCTTGATCTTGTATTGGTTCAGTAAAAAGAAAGAAAAAAGAATAGATAGTGACTTGAAATCCACGTAACAAAGGAAATGCAGTGGGAATGGGCCAGGTACCATCAGGTGTACCCACACTTGTCTCTTGTTATCTTACCTTATCTGCTGTAGCTTGAGGCTTAATGGAAAATCCTTGCTTTTTCCCATATGTGAGTGTAGTCTCTTTCAATATTGGTAAAGCCAACATATGTATAGAGAATGGCAGATTAAATGGCTAGAGTCACTGATAGCAAAAACAATAAGCAGTTTCCCAAGTACATAAAGCCTGGATATTGTCTGTTACAGGTTTTGAAGGCAGGAGAGAAAGACACCCATTCTTCATATTGGAGCAGTTTCGAAAAGACTCGCCTCCATGGAAGAGGTACAAGATTTAGCAGAACAGCCAGTGAGTATACAAAAGAAGCAGCAAGAGCGAGAGAAAAAGGGTTTTCTCTTTCTAGTGATTTTTTTAGAGAATTGATTGTGTCTTATTTTATTTGCAGGAGTAGAAAACAATAGTTTTAACTGAAGAAAGTAATTAATATGCAGGGCTTGCATCACAGTGTAATTTAAATACACAGTTTTAAAAGAAATACTTTTTAATTATTATTTAAATATCAGACCTTAAAGCATCTGTTAATCTGAGTGTTCTGTGATATACCATTAGAGAAACGTAAAGGTTTATATTTAATTATTGCTATCTTGAGTGTATCATTTGTTGATTATTTGTGATGGAATGGAATTATGAAGGCCAGGCTCAGGGAGATAAGCATTTTCTTAGCTCGCCGCAGGAGCGTGGGAACTACAAGAGGATGAGAACCTCCCTGAGGAATTCACACTGTTGTGGCTGGCTGACTTGGGACCTGAGGTTTCAGTCTGGGAAGATTCTTGCTAGAGGTTGTAGCTAATAAACATAGCTGGACTGATTTTGCATTGTCTCTTGGAGTTCCTTGGGGTAGGCCTGACACTATTAGAGACTGGAATTTTTGTTTATCTACTTCTCACATGTGCAGATGCATGTGGAAAATGTTGACTTTATCAATATAAACATTCATCAAATTGTCTCTGAAACTTCCAGTTAATAAAAATGTTTTTGATTTTAGTACTGCTTGAGATATAAATGGCTACTAGACAACCTGTGACCCATTGGGTCATCATTTCAGAGATACTTCCTTACCAGATTCCTCAATGCCTTCAACAGTGGCAGAGCTTCTAATGTACTACCTTCACTGGAAAACTTCTTAAAAATTCAGGGAGATACTCAGAGATGTATGCACCTTGAAAATAGCCCATGTCGTTCATATTGAACTATATAGCACAGTCAAACATCAGGAGTTGACCACAGGAAACATTTTATGACATTTTGTATTATGTCATACAAACGTTTTATGATAATTTCTGTGTCATAAAATGTTTTATAAAATTTGCCAAATTTCGATGCCATGGGAGTCATGAGTCCCAGATTTTGGACACATTCTGTAAGGTAGCCCATTTGAGTTACCTTGGTTCAAAAATTGTTGGCCTATGACTCACTGTTTTGGCCAGTTAAAGGTTACAAATGAACAGACATGAGATTTTTAGTAGTATTTAGATTAGCATTTCTACCTAGTACTACTTATACTGTTTCTTGAAGGTTAATCATTTAGACCAATGAGAAGCATGGAATTTATAAGGTGTTGAGGACTTCGTTATTCTAACTTAAGTACCTAAATATGCATTTTTGGACCATGTGACAACCACCTTGGGGCTGGTACATCTCTCTCTGGGTCCTTTCCGTTGCTGGTTGTGTGCAATGCCAAAAACGACTCAAGAAAACAAATGAATACTTTCCAAAATGAGGCTTTTTTACTCACTGCTCAAAAAAAGGATTGAATACAAAAAATTAAGCTGCAGATTAATTTTGTGCAGTGTGGCACATATTCCTATGAAGGTATAATGGCAAATGTAAGATACCCATATTCTACATAATAGACAGTAACTCAGTATTTTGAAAGTCATTCTCAAACTTTTTGTTGGGATCAAGGTGAGTACATTTTTGGTTGATACTCAGAGGCCTAGCATAACACTTCTGTTTTCTGAATAGTATTTGTATTCATTCAGTAATAAATTTAAACATTTTAAGGATGAAAATAAAAGCTTTGGGGCATTTTGCCTGGCTTCTTCTAGAATATCAATGTTGCGTAGATAATAGCTTTATGTAGCTTGAGTCTCCAGGTGGCCCTGGACCTTGCTGTATCTGGGTAGAGTCAGGAGTTTCTTACCACTGTTCTGTTGTAGCAGAAAGAAACAGTGAAGTTCTAATATACTTATTTTCTTTTAAATATTTTTTAAGAATCCTTTCATGAAATGGTACCAGAAATTGTGACCACAGCAAAGAATGACCAGTTTTTCTTACATTCAATATGTTTTTTAGGGAATTGATCATTTACCTAAAAAAGTGGGGAAGATTTTTTTTTTTAATTGCAAGCAATTTCAAAATAGATTCAAAAGACAATGACACCATTAAAACAGAAGACAACTACCTTGGATTCTAGAATCCCTCATACGTTGATAAGGCATGTTTTACACAGCCCGCAGCCTTGAATGCTGCAAAGCAGAGAAATATGTGTTTATTCCATTTGTGCATTGGGTTTACTGTATAATTGGGATAATAGCTGCCTATAATTGTGCACTACTGAACACAGTGGAAAAAACAAAGTTTGGAGAAGCTGGTGCAGGAAAACACAGTCTTGTGGACATTATTTGAAAACCTGATGTCAAACTACAATATAAAATTGAGCCAGAGAGAACAAAGAAACATGGCATCACTATATCTTATAGGGCAGTGTTCCTCAACCTTGGCAGCTTGAAGATGTGTGGACTTCAACACTGTTGAAGGAACATTGTTATAGGGTATCGCAGTGGTCCCAGTTTAAATTAATGTTTTTAAGACATCTCAACACAGATGCAATCTGCACAGTGTCTTTGGCATCATATTTAATGATGAAAAGTGGAGAATAAATTTTCTAAATAAGTAATGTTTCCATTTATTCCTGTTCATTGGCCATAGTAAAGGAGGATGCTAAGCTAAGTTTGTTTACAACATTAATAGATCCTTCTTCAGATAAATGTTGGATGGAAGCTTTTCTTGTTGTTTTGGGTTGATCACTGTAGAGCCAAATCCTAGTTTGCAACAACTCATCATCAGGGCCATATGAACATAAACGCAAGCACAATTTCTTTTTTTGAGACCATACTTAGAATATCGTGGAGCATTGCTTTTGTTTAAGAATCAACTAGCGATAATAGCAAAGAGTGGTCCTTAGCTGCAGCCTGTCAAAATAGAAGGAGACCTGCCTGCCACAGGCCAGAGGATGAAACATTCTAGATCTTGATCTTTCTGTCTCAAAAGATTCAACAAAAACAAAAGAAGAGCTTTGGCTTTATTGAACATCATAAGATTCTGGTTTTCCATTCTGAGAATGAGCCATGACAAAACTTGGACATGTGTATTCTCTTTATTCCTTTCCATATGGAGAAGAAGCCTTTGGTTTTACATAAGCATAGTTCTCCATGAAATTAGACTTTGTTAATAGTGCTTTGAGCAAACTGTGGTCAGTAAGAACATGCCTGGTTAGACTTTGGCTTCTTGCTAATGAGTATGAATGTTGCAGGGAATTAGAATTAATTTAAAAATAGAAACTTTCTGTCCCTTTACAGTCAGGAAAGAGGAAAAGTACAGGAGTGGGAGAAGTGTGTGGACCTAAACATTGCTGTCATAAATTCTCATTCCTGTTACGTCTCAACTCAGCTTTTGTGACTCACACTGTTGCTCATATTCAGGGTTTTTATTTGCTGTCACACTTGACTAACTTAATACCATACTTGTCTCTGCAGATAAAAAAGGCCAAGATGCAGGAATCAGGAGAACAACTGTTAAGGTATGTAGTCCTTGAATTAAAAAAGCAATTAAACAGACCTCATCTAATTTTTGTGGGGTTTGTATTTTTTTTAAAAGAAAAAATAGGGATTCGGAATGTATTTTCTTGGTTCCTTTGTTTAGCAGGCACTGGACATAACAAACTCCATTAATCCTCACCTATAGCTTTATAAAGTGGGTCACTTCTGTTGCTATTTCACTGGTGAGGATAATGAAGGACTGAAAAAAGATTTGAGCTTTTTCAAGGCTACCGAATCAGTTTCATGAGCAGGGTTTGGAGTTGAATCCAGGAAGTTTATATTCCCTTGGGTCAGGTTACTATTTAGATAAAGGTCTTTTGAGTAGAAGCCAAAAAATGCACCTTTTTGAAGTTCAGCTGCAATGTTTTTTTTTTGATACAGGAAAGTGCAGCAGCTTACAAAATATACTAAATTTTCTACCCACCATTTAGGCCTCTGTTTTTTCTTTTTGCATTACAAATTACCCAGTCTTTGCACTGATCTGCTATACGTTAACAGCTTGCACATGATGGTAATAAAATGTGAATGGTGCCATCTCTAGCAGTATATTCTTATATTTTCTTTTTACAATTCCATGTTACCAAAGCAACTGTATTAACAAATATACTCCACTGTTTAAAGTGCATTTGTGTTCACATGTAAAATATTACCAAAGAGCGTTCTCTCTTATTTTCTTTCACACAACAATACCAAGTTGTGGGTTCTGTTCACTGACGCAGTTTTGCTTTTCCTCCCCTTTTCCTGAAATCCTTAGTAGCTTTCTCAGTATTAATTATGGCTTCTCTGCCAAGATGTCATATCAAATGTATAAATCTATACTAACTGGATTCCAAGAGTGTCATCAAGTGTGGACATTGCTGAGCTAGAGGGACCAAAGATCTGACTCACTAAGCTTTCTTAAGCTTCATCTCTTGTTTCTTTTCTAGAATTACAGAAGGAATCCAATATTACAAAATATTTTCCCATGGATATTTACAGTGTAGTCAGTTAGCCATTGTTAATGTGTATCTCAGATACACACCCATATAAGTGTGGCTTTTCTAGGGTTCCTGTTTGTATAAATGGAAGTTGCCCAGCAGCAAAGTCTTATTAAATATCATCCATAGGACTTTGCTTCATTGTTAGACCAGTTGTCAAGAGGCTGAGCTTGTCCTCAGCTTGTTCTGCTCAGGACAAGAGGCTTGGCTGACTCCAAACAGAAAACAGAAAAAAAGTGTATAAAAGTTCATAGAATAATAATGTTGTATCTATATGCCAAAATGGAACATCCAGAGAGTAAGGTATACCGTCTTAAATCACCAAAAGTAATTACAAGCTTGTCAGTGTGAAGTTGATATAATTTAATATCCATTTGTCCAAATGCGTATCTGCAAGAGGAAGCCTCCCAGGACAGTTTTACAGCTGTGACAGGACACTGTTTTCATAATCTATCCAGAGGATTTCAGTTATTAAATGGATTAGAATTATAGTAAGTTAATAAATAAATGACATTTGTGGAAAAAAATCTAAAGGCTTTGTCCCACCGAGGCAAACAATAGGGCAAGAGGCCACATAAAGAGAGGCCTGAAAACTGTCATAGAATCAACTTTGAGTTTCCTGTTTTAAGAGGCTGTTTATATTTCTGTTTTTTGGCAGTCTTACAAAGATGGTACTTATAAAAGGTTACACTGAAAATCAGACAAAGAAAACAGTAAACATTGGAGCATCTGCAATGGGGTCAGAAAGTCAAGATGGTGGCTGTGGCTGGGTGTCTGAAGCCTCACCCATTTTTATGTATATACCACGTATTAAAAAAGGGGTGGAGCCTTGGTCACATAGTCACAGCCACCGTCTTGTCTTTTTTGGCCACCCCCTTTCATGAACATTATGTTGAAATTTGTCATTTCCTCCCCAAAAATCATAATTGGTATAGAAAGTCAGTTTCATTGTCCCAATTTCTTAAATCCTAAAGAATTAATTACAAAGCTGGAAGTGTAATTTTCTTCTCAGATTTGCTGCTATCAAAAGATCACGTTCATGTTCTAAACCTACAGTTTTGCTTCCCATTTTTAAATAAAAGCCTTGAAAGTATCCCACTGAATACTTATAAAACATTATCTCTTTCATTTAAAATAACACTGAATTTCAGTAATGCCTAAATTTCACTTGGTATCAGGATAAATGCATATAGGTAATGCTAAATAAACTATAACTTGAAATTTCTTGTTTGTTCAACCAGTCCTGCTGGCAGAAGGAACCAGTCAGAAACACTGAAAAACATTCTTATGATTATTTCAGAATTATAAAGAGTTCTGGCTAAAAGATACTTATAAATGTGGATATTTCACACAGATTTAAGACAATTAGCAGAAACCATGGTTTGGCATGGTAACAGGACTTAATTGATGTGACAGAGGTTAATAAGAGCTTCATAGCTTGACTTCAATTTTCAGGCAAGTGACCAGCACAGACAGTAATGATCAAAAGCCTGAATCCTCGAGTCTTGCTTCAAACTTGTCTATATCCAATCAAAGTAAGTGATTTCTTTATCTTCATAGTTGATTAAGAGAAGTAGTAGGCATTTGGTGCCTGAATTGTGTGTGTAACATAGTCCTTTTATTTTATTGATTGATTGAGTTTGATTTGGCACCACCCAACTCCAGAGCAATGCTGGGCAGTATAATAAACAGACTAAATAAGCAATGTAATAAAAGCGAACCTTACAGCAGAAGAACCAGACTAGAAAAGAGGGGAAATCCTTATAATTGCCATGGATTTACAGTACAATTTTTTTTCAATTATGGTTTATTGCTAATCTAGGTTTTTAAAGCTTTCTTCTCCCTATAATCCTTAATATTTAAAAAGTTACCCTAAGTTTCAAAGTGAAAGCATGAGTAAGTTAGATGTGTATTCTGTGCACCTGAATACATATTAATCCTGTGCAAAGTGGCCTGAATTTGCTGAGGTGATGAGATTTCCACTGCAGAGGCAACTTGATTCTCTTTGTTGAAGCAAAGATGCCTCTTCCTGTCTCCTTCTGCTCACTTGCTAAAGCCAGAAGAAGCTTTTGCACAGGTTTTGCACATGTTAGAATGGTCTTCAGTTCTTGGCATGGCTAAGTTACCTGGAGAGATGTGTTCTCCCCCACAGATGACCAAAGCTCTGGGTGAGCTATGCCAAAAGAGATGAGCAGACATCTTCCACCACACTTGCCAAGGCTTTGCAAGTCAGAATAGAGCAAAGTAACATGGAAGCTGTTATTGTGTGAAGCTTTAAAGAATGTTTTGCTTGAACCTCCATTAAAGTGAGGCTTTCCTTTGAACATTTGCACAGACCTAATACAAATTACAGTTGAAATACAGCCACACACCTTGTCATGGTTTGTGTAAGATCTTTTTTAAATTCTGTGTTTTGCAGTTATGCCATGCACTGACTACATCTCAAGGTCATCAAATGACTATACCTCACAGATGTATTCTGCAAAGTAAGTTGAATTAAGTTGTTTGTTTCTCCAGAATGTCATAGCAGGAATCTTACTGGATGTTTAGTTCACGTAGAGCAGTGTTTCTCAATCTTGGCAACTTTAAGATGTGTGGACTTCAACTCCCAGAATTCCCCAGCCAGCAGAGCTGGCTGGGGAATTCTGGGAGTTGAAGTCCACCAGCCTTACAGTTGCCAAGGTTGAGAAACACTGATGCAGAGTGTTTAATTGTACAATACAACATTTTTTTCTTAGTTCTATGGCATCTATATTCACAGTTCCTGAAAGGAACTGTCAGGAGGGAGTGGCTCTGCTCTTTGAAGCCTCTCCATCCTTCTTTTCTGACTAGGTGGGAAGATTTGGCCTAAAAATTAGAGTGCCCCTTCATGACCGGCCCTCCTCTTGCATGTGCGCACACCCACAATTGAGCAAACTGTGAAAGGGAATGCCTTGCACCTAGAAGACTATTTCTTAGCTGGTATCCATCTGTAATTTGGACTGTGTGCAGCTTGTGCAAGCCTGAGATGGTACCGAGCATGGAAAGCTTCTCCATTCTGGGCACAGCCCAGAAGGAGGGCAGAGTATTCACCCATAGATCCAGGAGGCAGCGTGTTGTTAATTGTTGTCTCCAGGTTCCCTGGCAGCAGTGATGTCACCCAACTCTGCTACAGTTTCCTTCCGTACTCCTAGGGATCAGGTGTTGACACTATTGAGAGGAAAAGGAGGTAAGGTGATTTTGCACCCCTCCTTGGCTGTTTCCATGGCTGCTGTTTTAATATTGATATTATTGAGATACTACTGAGTTACGGGATGAGAATTCTCCCCATTTATTTATTTATTTATATTTCAGATTTGTCACTGGCCATCTCACTGTGGGGTGACTCTGGGCAGTTTACAGTCAAAGCAGAATAAACATTAATTAAAATAGATAAATATTAATTAATTGAAATATAAAAAGCAACATCCCATTTACTTAGCAACATCCCATACCAACCAGAGTTTTGCTTTTTCTTTTCACGTAGGCCATATGCACACGTCCTTTCTGTACCTGTATCTGAAACGATGGCCTCTTATTCTGGGCAGACTCAGTATCAAGCGCTACCGCAGTCCCAGACATACGCTGTGTATCCCCAGACAACCCAAGCCTACGGACTACCTCCTTTCGGTAAGGGTGTCCAGGATCTCTACAAGTTACAGGGCCTTGCAGTCATCTGAGAAGATCTGCTGTTGTGACATGTAATATGTACCCTGTAAAGTGCTTTACATAACATATAGGTATGTTTTGATTATATATAAGCTGAGCACATGCACGCTGCGGAATCGGTGAAGGGTCTGTCAGAACTGGATGTGCAAAGAATGAAGTTGCATCTCTCTCCAAGTGTAAAGTCTGGTTTGAATTGTGAATTCTCTCTCTACATAGGCAGCATCACCAATGACCGTTTGTTTGTTTGCTGATTTGTCTGTTTAGTGCTCCCTCCAACAGATCTGAACAGCTTACAAAATCTAATACAAAGTTAAAACAATTTAAAGCATAGACAAAATGAAACAGCCGGAACTAAAAACAGCCATTAAAACACAGCACAGCAACAGCCCCCGCCCCAAACTCCAGGCTTGGGACCAAAGGCAGGTTTTAAGGACTTTACTTCTGCCTTAAGACAAACTGTATAATCAATTAGATGAAGATGTCAGTAACTAGACTGACTCTATAAAGCCCTAGATTAGGCATGTAAAATTTGACAGAGCTTGTGTGACCAGGATATCTAAAAAGCTGTCTACCTGCATATGAACTTCCCTACTAGTTAAAGGTTGCTGCTGCTGCATATCTGTTGATGGAACTGTGGGGAAGAGCCTTTTCTGCCAGCACCTCAGCTGTGGAATTATGCATCAAAAAACATACACCAGTGCAAGAATATTTTTTTTAGGTGGGCAATAAAAAAAAGGTCTCCTAGCCTTTAATCTTTGCTCTTCTCATTGGTTACATTTAAAGTTTGAACTATTCAAGTATTTTAACTGGTCTTTAAGACTGTTCTAAACTGCTCTGGGGACATTTTTTTAGTGTTGGAGTTTTTAATGAATGTTGAAAAAAAAAAAAAGCTTTTCATCCACCTGGTCACTGAGCTCTGTCATTGTCTTTTCCAATAGATAATGGCTATTGGGAATCTTGGGCAAAGGTCTTTACCTTTAAACCTCCTGCCCAATCTTTTTCCCATCCAAGATCAAACCCAGAGCCTTCTTTAAATAATGGATGTTACTGATTACTACTCTGTAGTCATTCTCAACGTTACACATTGTTCTGAGTTAAGAACAGTTAGCATGAATCTGGCTTTCTTAAATATAGGCTGGATTCACACAGCACAATAAGCTATAATTTGTTTTACTCAGTGTTCAGTAGATATGCAGTAGTGGCCTGATTGTTCACGCGTCTCACTAAGTCATAAATCACAGTGGCTAGGTTCATACATCATGCTAAGCTGAAAGCAATGATACCACAGACTTAATATGATGTCTGAACCCAGCCACATTTGTCAACGGACAGCAGGACTACAAGGGAAGTGACATAGGAAGATTGCAGAAGAGAAGTGGGTCCTGCTGCATTTTATGCTCTATCACAGCAAGGCTAGCCGGGGAATTCTGGGAGTTGAAGTCCACCCATCTTAAAGTTGCCAAGGTTGAGGAACCCTGTGATAGAGCATAAATTGGCCAAATAAATGTCATTGGTTTTGCTTTATTCCGAGCAATGTAGTCTTTGGTTTCTTCATGTATGCATCAGTGTCAAGTACTCCTCAGGCAATGGTAATCATCCACTAAGTGGATTTAGAATGACTCCCACCTGTGCTTTGCCCCACAGCGATTTTAGAAAGAGGCATCTGTCTTGTGGAATCACCCAATCAAGTCATTGCAGCTTGCTCCAGGGCAAGCACAGTACTCCAGAGGCCTTGAGCAGCTTCTTAGGAGGCATCTAGTCTGCAGTGCCTGCACAGTTCTCTTCTCTTAGGAAGGCTTGGGAATTAACCTCATCGCATCTCTTCTGATTTGTGGTCTAGCTTTCCTTCTTCTTCTTCCTTGACTCTGCTGCTTCACTCCCTTCCCCGCTTCTCCAGGCTTGGACCTCAGACTTGCACATGCAAATTTAACAGCTCTCTACCTGTAAGCGGTGATTGTGTCACTTGTTCACATAAGTGAAAAGAATTTGGTGGCCTGGCTGACCACAGCCAGTTTTGTTTATAATGGGTGCAATTTATCTGATTCAGGTGCACTGTGGCCAGGTATGAAACCTGAGAGTGGTTTAATTCAGACTCCATCTCCAAGTCAGCACAGTGTTCTTACCTGCACTACAGGGTTAACCACAAGCCAGTCCAGCCCAGCACATTATTCTTACCCTATTCAAGGTAAAGGTCAGCATGGTTTTTATTTACATACCTCTTCCTGTAACCTGGTCAAGAAGCCACAAAGAGGCCAGCACGTTTTCGTCTCTGTTTTGTGCATGCTACTCTGTGCTTGGCGAGCTCTGCTTCTGCCACCTCTCTCGCTCACAGTTTGCCTGCCTCTCTGCTCTACCAGGTGAATTTTACCATGCTATGCTTTTGAAAACCTCACAGAAATGGGGAGACTGTCTGGGAATGGGTCACGTGCATGTCTACAAATGCTAAAAATAGTCATCATAATAATGTCCTTATTCCGCATGCAGTGTTTGCAATGTGCTTAAGTTACAAGAAATGCATAAAGGTTAGCTTTATCAACCAGCAATAAGTATTGATTTATCACTACAAGCATCTGCAGATCACTTTTTAATCAGCATTAAAACATATCAGAGGTTATCAAAATTGTGACAAAACTATTCAGACCTTTTACTCAGCCTGCCATTAAGACTGATCAGACTATTGTTCCCTTCACCCCCTAGCCAGCATGCCCATTTAGTTGTGTTGTGCTGGCTTCAGGTGGTGGAAGTTGAAACCCTACATCTGGAAAGGGTCAAGCTGGGAAAGGCTAAAGCAGAGGTTTGTGATGGACTTAAAGCTCAGTAGGAATATAGCCATATTCAGCTCTCTTGGAAGAGAAATTCATAAATAGGTGATGTTAATAGGAAATGGCCTGTCTCATATATCAGCTGCCACAGTTTTTTCTTGATGGAGAGACACATAACAGAGCCCCCAATGAAAGAAGTACTTTACAGTGAACTGTTACTGGGAAGAGGCCTATAACTATCTGATTTCCCTGACCTCAAGTGTTTAAAACCTTATAGGCCCAAACCAGCATCCTGGATTCAGAAACAACTTGGAAGTCAGTGTAGTTCAGCCAGCCCTGCTGGCTGGGGAATTCTGGGAGTTGAAGTCCACAGGTCTTAAAGTTGCCAAAGTTGAGAAACACTGTTGTAGGTCATCTGAGACTCTGAAGTGTCCAACAGTCAATAGCTAGGCTGTATCACTTGCTGAAGTTTCCAAATGCTTTCCTAGGGCAACCCCAGCAGGCAACATTATAGTGGTTTAAACAAAGTATTTGGAGTACTGCAGACTTCTCCAGAAATACTCACGGTTGGCAAGTCAACCAAAGTTGGCCAAAGGCATTCCTGATCCTGGTTCCCAAAGGCCTGAATCAAAGTGAGTGCTGCTCTCCCTAGTGGGAGGGGGCCTTTAAATGAGAATTGGAAGCTCCTGCTTAAGCCATGTTTTACAGTCCTGGTCTGTAGGCAAATTATGGGACATAGTAACAACCATTTGCTCAATTTTGGGAAATGAATGAGGTAATCAGAAACACACCAGCAGAAACAGAAAGGAGAATACCTAGTCCAAAAGTACATTCACTTTGTTCTTTTAACTCAAGCTAAAGGTTGTTTCCCTGTGTGTGAAAGATGTTGAGTTTTCACTGTTAGCAATGTAGTAAGTTGTTTGTTGCAGCCCACATTTGTGGATGTTGGGGATAAATGATGGATTAAGCTCTGCTGAATGTAGGGAGCAGGGGGGATCTGAGGCCTTCAAATATGATTCAGAAATATATGACTATACATTTCATTTAAAAATATAGCACAGCAGTAACTCACTTTAGGTATTACTGAGCAGATCTCCTTGACTAATTGCAAGCAGGGTGAAAATGGGAGAAGGAAAAACTGGAGTGTTTTCCAGACAGATTATGTGACATTGTGGCATAAAAAAACAGGCAGCTCTGAACATCTGATACCCTGCAGCAGTAGGAAGAAAATGCATTCAGGCTGCTGTGGTACATCTTACCCAAAAGGCGCGTCCATAAGTGGATTATGTCACTTTGAGGAATGACAGTGGCAACAATGTCTGTGTGGCTGTTTGTTTTTCATTAGTTGATTAAGAATTGTAAGCTACACGATATCATCAGTGGGATATAGCTTTCATGGAATGAAGTAATTTTATATTGCTTTGAAGTAGGTCATCCACTTTAAGGATTAAATTGTTTATTTAAACTCCTCTTGGTGGTTTGCTGGTGGCTGCTGTTTGGGATAAAGATGCAATTCCCATTCGCATCCAGCTAATAATCAGACAGTCCAGTACTGAAGTTCTTGACAAAGAGACAGTTCTTTTCTTCAGCACCCAGATCTGTATCTGACCCAGAGCAAGGCATCTTGAAGTCCCTTTGGTTTCAGGGGGCTTAAGCTTGCCAAATCTGGCTTGGATCTGGAATGTAACTTTTAAAGCGATCGACATATCTGTTATATATTGCAATTGTTATAATCAGCGTGATGTGCAACCTGGAACAACATGTGGTAGTGCATCTTTATCTCCTAATGAGGAATGTAGTCCTATTTAAAGTGTTGCTCATGCTCTTCATACCATTCTCTTAGCTTTCCTCCAGGCTCCATTTTTCTTTTCCAGCTGATACTTGTGATTATTAAGCACGCTTAGTTTTCTTGAGGCTATTTTTGATTTGGATGCCCTGTTGATTTATTTTTGGGATAGTAGTTCTGAAAAGATCAAGCCTACTCAAAGGTGACATCTTCCACCTGTTTTCAGTGGCCCTCTTTTTAGCTTCAGCCCTCTTAGAAGCAGGCGGAATGATGTTGATCCAGACAAAGTAAGCCACCCTGGTCCCATTGAAATCAATTGGGCAAGTTAGTAATGACCGATTGTGGCTTCACGTAACAGTGCAATCCTATGCGTTATACTTTCCCAAAGTGGTGCCCTCTATATATTTTAGACTTAAAGCTCCGTCATTCGTTAGCAAATATGTTGGCCCACATTTAGTAAAGATTACAGAAGGCTTCCATAGAGTCTGTTCAGAAGTAATTTTCATTGACTTACTGAGTCAATGTAAAGTTAAAGTAGTTAATCTAAGACTTAAGACTTGGCTTAGTCTTAGATTAACTTGTATAAATTTATACATTTAAGTTAAATTGCATGATTTAATACAAATATTTAATTGCTTAAGCTGTAGTTTCCTGGTATGTATTTGTGGGAAAAGCAAATTACATTCATGTAGGGTTTTTTTTTAAGTAAACCCAAAAGAAATTGGAATAATTATTTTGAAAAGGAAGAATAGCTACATCGTGATGTTGTAGGGGGACTTGGTCATCTTGTCCACTTCGTGGTCTCTGTGAACTTCTTTGATGAAGGGAAACATAGTTGGGACTAAAGATCCTGGAAATGTTCCATTTTCTTCCCATTAGATAGTTTTAACTGTCCTCTGCATTTTTAATGAAATGGATTAATACACTGGCATCCTTCTGAATTTCTTACAGCTTCAAGTACCAATGCCAACTCAATTTCTACTTCCTCACCTGCTGTCAATATTTCAGCTGCCACCGCCAACATCTCTCAACAGGTACATCATCTTCATGTATAAATAAAGCCTGTTCAGTGTAACATATTTTATCCCATGCCCCAATATATTTAGCAACTGGATGATATGAGACAAATGATTTGCTTTTATGAAGTGTGTAGACATCTAATTTGAGACATGCATGTCACTTTTTTCGTGCGTTATTTGTTACAATGCTGCCCAGATCTGGCTTTCAGGAAAAAAAAAGAACCAAGAAGCATTAGCTTGATACAGCATTTAGTGTTGCTATTCTGATTTATTTTGCTTAGCTATCAGTTGTCAGCTGGTTCCCACAACCTTGATGGGCATAGAAGTTGTTGTCCAGTATATCTAAGGAGCAGTAGGGTGGTAAAGATAATGTTTACAGAATAAAATAAACTTTGTTAGGTCAGTGACCAGTGCAAAAGGTAAGGTTTAAATACGTAGCAGAGCTCCACTGAGAAGTGTGTTCACTTTAGAATTACACTACTTCTGGATGGCTTGTTTAAAATACAAAGCAAAGTACTGGCTTTATGCAATCCTTATGTGGCTCATCTAGCCAACCTAAAAAAGCTAAGCATGGTTAGCTCTGGTAAGTATTTGAATGGGCTACCACCAAGAAATCCCAGGGCTGTAGTCTAGATGGGGAAGTTAAATCCTAGAAGAAGGCAATTATGCATCACTTCCATATTGTTCATATCTGCCCTATAGGGTAACCCAGACTAAGAAACCAACGCCATATAGGTCTAAAACTACTTTTATTAGAACAGCCGTAGTACCAAAATCTTGCAAGTCTGAATGTGCTTCCCTCCTCCTTCACTTTACCTTCATGTGAATTAGGGGCGTGTGCTGTCTGAGCCATTTTCTCAAGGAATCTCATCTCAACTGGAATCTCATTTCAATTTTCTATTGTAATGACAAGCCATGCTTATGTGACCATTGCCTTAGTAATAGATCTTCTCATTGTCCTTCAAGACCTGTCCTTATACCCTCTAGTTCCCAAGAGAATCCTGTTATCATTAGGAGTTGAATTTGACACAATGGAGTCTTTACCTTTACCTTGTCATCCTGTATGACCAGAAGGTGACTTCAGTAGAGTTTGATTTCATTTTAAAAGTGTATCTAAACTTGCTGTGCAGAAGTATGTAAACTGGGAATTCATATACCTGGCCCTTCACTTGGGCTTGTTCATGTAATTTTAAATAATAGGTTGGCATTTTGTATGGTCCACCTTGCTGAATGTACTTTACAACAAATACTGCCTTAGAAAAGAGGCATTTTGTTTGTGTAAGAGAAATGGAAATGTATTCTGAGTAATGCTAAGCAAATAACGAATGGATCCTCAGTCAGAAGTGGTTGGGAATATTCAATTTCTTTCTGATGTCCTCTCCTTTCTCTTCCAAGCAGCAGGTGGCAGAGAAATCTTACCATGTGAAATTAGCCCACAGATTGCCTGATTTAAAACATTTATATATCATCCTTTATCTTATCAGAATTTTAAGATTGGATACCTTCAGTTGGATCATAAAATAGAAGAATTCCAGCCAAGCTTTCATAATTAGACAGTTGAAAACAAATTAAAATGCCTTGGATAAGAAAGATTTTAAGGTAGAGAAAGCTATCTAATGCGGACTGGTGTTGGGACTTTTTTAGTACTTGAGAATTGTGTGTTTTCTGCCATTCTTTCCCCTCTTTTATTTCTTAATTTTTTCTTAAAGGAGTATCCTACATACACCATCCTTGGCCAAAGTCAATACCAACCATATTATCCCAGTTCAAGTTTTGGCGTGATAGCACCAGCAGACAGCAGCACAGAGACCAACACGTTAACATCTGCCACGTATCCTTCTGAAAAATCAAATGCCGTGGTGCCTACCCAGACGGTGCAGAGACATTCCTCTGGTAAACTCACGGGAGAATATGGATCTGTAAATGCTCTTTAGATTCAGCCTAATTGTGTAGGATTATGAGCATTGGAGCTGGAGGGTGGGGGTTATTGGGCCTCAACTATATATTAAATTGTACCTTAGAAGTACATATATGTTGGTAGTAGGAATGCCTAAGGCTTTCCTTTTACTGATCATCTGGAACTGAGCCAGAAGGAAAAGTTCTCCTACCAGAGTATCCCTCAAATTGAGAGAATAGTTGAGTTTCCCATTGAGTTAGCCAGCAAGAAGATAACTCAGGTCTGATTTGTGCTTATAGGAAGTTAGCACTGCTTTCCATCATTTTGTTGGCCAGCTACCCCATTAGGATAGATCATTTTGGTGTTCTTTGCAATTGTATTCCACCACCTGGAATAATGGGTTGTCATCTCCGCTCATCCTGAACTCCAGATCATTAAAGCTTCTACATGCTCTTTTACAATATATATTTGCAAGATATCATTTTAGAAAAGGAGGGGGTGGATGTACTTTTAAGGAAAGGCACTACACTATCAGAACAAAAACTGGAAAGTCTTGCGCTTAGTGGACATTGATTTTTATGTGCACAAAGTGCTATGCTCCCTAGCAGACTACAAAGCATGGTGGGAGGGAGTTCATTCGACAGAAGACATTTCATTCTATGTAATTTTTGTAAACACGGTAAATATTGCATCTAAAGCCTTACATGATTAGATATTATTTCTTCCCATCTTAAACCTGTACAGCAGATAATTTACATGATTTTCCTTTGTCTGCTCCTGCCATTTTAAGTGAGACAGATGCCAAATTAGGAAAAAGGCTTCCGTAGGTGGCATCTCATTTTAAGAACACTCTCCCTATGGAGAGGCTTGATGCTTTTTCTGTATTCTTTCCATTTCAAATGCCTTTTAAATTTTCATGTTCTACTTCCATTAATTTCCATGCTGTTCTTATTATCTTTTTGTGACTTTATACTGTGGTTTTACTTGTTTGTTTTCTTTTGTCTTTCATTTTATTTGTTAATTTTTATTTAAAGGTTGTTAATTTGAATTATGTAAGCTGCACTGGAACACCGTATTGAAGGCGCGAGATACAGAAAAATTGCTGTTCTTTTCTTCTAGGAGATCCATCCACCAGTCCATCGTTGCCAAGAGCGACCGCAAGTAAACATGTAGATGAGCAATCTAGGAGAAACATGACTGGGAAAAATAGAGGCAAGAGGAAAGCAGATGCTTCTTCACCACAGGACAATGAACTTGAAGTTTGTGTTCTGCTATTTTTTTCCCTCTATTTCTTTCTCTTTTTTTAAGCCGAAGACTTTTTCATTTGAATAAATGAAAAGGTGGTGAAATTACTCAATTATAGTCTGAGAGCTGAATAATCTAATGGGAAAGTTAGTCTTCTTAACTCTCTCTCTTTCTAACTGCAAAACATGAGACTCTAGCCTAACTAAGCGGGACTTAAAATCAAAACCTGAGATCACCGCTTGAGGGGCATGAACATCAAATTAAGGATTATGATACTAAAGAGATCTGAAAGTTCTTGTTAAGGATGAGGGCAACATCTGTTGAGTAAGGAATGCCAGGAACCCAGTCTCTTTTCCTCAAAACAGGGACAATCAGTCTACAGGTGTCACATTGCCTGACAGAAAGAAGAGCTGATGTAACACATATTTGTCTTGATCACTTTAGGCTCAGTTTCATCCTCATTTCTGAAGTTCATAATACGGTCCCCAAAAACACCCAGTGTCTTCTAACGAAGTAAAACATTTGGTGGGGATGTCATCACATCTGTGTGCCAGAAACAAATGCCTCCCCTGGTCTAAACTTAAGCCTCTTGTTACTCTTAACAGCCTTAAGTCACTCTGGCCTTTTTTACAATAGCCAAAATTGGGTGGGGGTGCTTTTGAAGCACCTGGGGGGGGGGGGGGGGAAAGGACAACCAGCCACCACCAAAATTAAATTATTTTATTTCTGCTTTCTTCCTCAGCGAGTATTTCTGTGGGACTTGGATGAGACCATCATAATATTTCATTCTCTTCTGACGGGGTCATATGCCCAGAAATATGGGAAGGTACTGATTTTTGCTATAGTTGTGTTTACTGTAGAATGTACAGATGGTTTCATCTTTTCTGTAAGTTAAGCCATCCAAAGGACAAGTTTTGTAAACTGCACTCTTACAGCTATGGATGAAGGAGCCAAGAGCCTTCTGTTGGCCTGGCGAGGGCCAGCTGCACTTTGACACTTTCCCCCCAGCGTGGGCTGCCTCAGAGGCAAATATAATGCAGCAAGGCATCATCCATCCATCCATCTGATTGGCTGTCATTTGGCTCATCCTGTCCCAGAAATCCTATGCACTTGCTAGGACCCCAGAATGTATCAGAAAAAAATTTATCCCCTTTTCCTGTTATATCTATTAAAGACTAAGTCAGAACTGTAAATCATAAAGAGCCATGCCATTATCTGCAGGGAGGCAACCCTATGCCTCTCTGCTGATGTGCAAAATATTCCATCAGAGAACAATCCAACCCTGAATGTTCTGCAGGTGTTCCATTTCAGGGTTGGACCACTTCCAGAATAGTTGCAAGGGGGTCAGGACATTCTGCGATGGAACAGTTTGAACACTCTTTTCTCTTGTCTCAGATAAATGTCCTATTGACTTCAGTTGGGCTTACTCTCATAAGTAGTGTATTTATACAAGTTTATGTATTTGTGTTTAGGGTTTTTTTTTTTTTTGCGGTATTTGTTTGCAGCTCCCATCAGATTCTGACATCATAAAAACATATAAAAAACATTACCCACTGTAAAACCCTAAAAATACATAATAAATCCATGAAAGTATAATTAACATCAACCAGACCAACATCAGATCTGGTCATCAGAGACTGTATATTGTAGCCACAATCCTTATCACCTTATTCTCCAAAGGCCTGATGGAAAACGGGGGAATTTCATAAGCAACAGGAAGGATGGGTGCCATCCTAGTTTCTGGGGGAAGAGAATTCCATGGGGTTAACATGGCTACCTTAAATCTGTTTTGTCCCACCCAAAGTCAAAACCTCCCATTGACTAGGTTAAGATGTCCACAGCATCTCCTGCTTGGTCCCTGGTGGAGTTGTATAACTGGGTTATAGCTGCAAATAGCTTAGCAGAAACTGGCATATAATCACTCCCATCATTTTTATGTAGATGTTAAATAGTTTGGTGGAGAGGGCTGAGCCGTAGGGCACGATACACAGGAGCAGCTTTATCTTTCCTTCATTATCACTGAGTAAATGTGCCTGTTTGGGAAGGAGTGGAACCACTGCAAAACAGTGCCTCCTATCCCCAATTCTTGCAGGCACTCCAGAAGGATACCACAGTGGAAGGTATTGAATGCTACTGAGAGATCTAGCAGGACTAGAAGGCTGCATTCTCTTCATCCAAGTCCCACCATAGGTGATTCAGAGACGTGACCAATGCTGCTTCCATTGCATGTTCAGGTCTGAAATTCAAAAACAAGGGACCCAGATCATTCATCTTCCAGGTTCCTTTATAGCAGTGTTTTTCAACCTTGGCAACTTTAAAATGTGTGGACTTCAACTCTCAGAATTCCCCAGCCAGCCATGCTGGCTGGGGAATTCTGGGAGTTGAAGTTCACACATCTTAAAGCTGCCAAGGTTGAAAAACACTGCTTTATAGCTTAACCTCCATCTCCTTCTCAACAATATTCCTCAAAAGAGAAGGTTAGCAACTGGATGAAAGTTGTTGAGCCCCTCTGGATCAAGGGAAAGCTTCTTCAGGAGGGGTCATACCACTGCCTCCTTCAAGAATACCTTGTGGTTGGGCATGATAGCATCTTTTTAGATCAGAAGTAAGAATTTAATTCCTTTTTCACTCAAAATTTTAAAGAAAGGGAGTGTATAAAGTGTATAAATAGAGTGTATAAAATTTGGAAGTTCCAGTGCATGTATATATTATACTCTTTGTCACTTTGCCATATAGAGCGGCGTATGTTAAAGTGCCAGCAATTAGCAGTATAGTTTTTATGATGTCTACAAATCTGAAAGGTTCCATCCAAGAGTGTCTGCAGGGTGGAGGGAGGGGAAAAACAGTCACGTAGTGCCCACAACTATGCAGTCAAAGCCCCACCCTTTTTTATGACACAATGAATTTAAAAAGGGGGGGCTTTGATTGGATGGTTGTGGCTGCCATCTTGATTTTTTTTTATCCCGACCCCCCCATGGACATTCTTGGTTCTATCCATAAAAGCTGCCTAAAAGTAATCTTATGTACATTAATAAAAATAAAACAAGTAATTTAACTGGAAAATAGCTGTATTTGCAATAAGCTTCTATGAATGTATCTTTTGCATTAGAATGTCTGACTTCTTCTGAAAGTTTCTAATACCATCCCCCCGAAAAGTCTCTCTGTTCTGACTTTTAGGATCCAAGTTTAGTTGTTGGCTTTGGTTTGACAATGGAAGAAATGATTTTTGAAGTGGCTGACACACACCTGTTTTTCAATGACTTGGAGGTAGGCAAACTCTAACCTTACATATGTTAGAATATCATAATAAAATCTATTAACTTGGAAAAGCAAGACACGTTCCAAAGCAGTTCATTAGTCAGAACTGAAATAGGAAACGAAATCAGATTGCAAACCTGAACTTCCAAATTAATCAATTAAGATTAGCAGTAGAAGATCTGTGTACTTCAAAGATAGCCCCCTTTTCCCATAGCATTGTAATCAGTAAACTAATAGCACCCTCTTTGTTATTAGAGGTGAAAAAGAGATAAAAAGCATTAAACTCAGGTCTGATTTTTCTTGCCTCAGTGTTCTAAATTGCTTTAAGGTATAATTTTGGGGGGAGTGTCATGGCTTATTTTTTTTATCATTGATCATATTATCTTTAAATGAGTGAACACAACATCATTGTAAGCCATTTGGCATATCATTTAGAAAAGTTGAGTATGTTATTAGAGACACACTGACCAACTGATGTCCACAGAATGTCTATGGCCAATAATTAGGCTCACCTAGGCATGTTCACTAAGATGACAGTTACCAATTGAGTATAAACATTGCTCTGTCATTTGGAGGCATTGTCAAAGGTTCCTATGAATTCTCTGTACTTCATCAGTGCTTCATGAAAGTTACAAGGTCAAGTTAACCCAGTTTAGGGGCACTGACTCCTATGGTGGTAGCCCATAGATTTTGACATTATTTGAAACATTAGCAGGAGAATATTTAATTTTATATAGTTCCTTTGCTGGAGAATCTGAGATTTTAAAGGCCAGAATCATGCTTGAAGGCATTACGTTTGAGGAAGAGCTAGTGATTAATGGTGAAACATGTATACCTTGCAAGCAGAAGATCCTGAGGTTAATGTCTGGTATCTCTGATTCAAGGGTCTTACCCATCACTATTACAGGTGGTGGGTAAGACCTCTGCTAGAGACCTAAGGGTATCACCTGATACCTTCTAGATGTATTAGGTCTGCAATCCACAGACAAACTGGCTGGCTAAGAATTCTGATCCATTAAGTGGGCACCAGATTGGGGAAGAGTGCATAGAAAGCTATTGCTAGTTAGTCTAGATCATGACTGGGCTACATAGATTTGCTTTCTGTCCTTTCATTACAGGAATGTGACCAAGTACATGTAGAAGATGTTGCATCAGATGACAATGGCCAGGATTTAAGGTGTGGATCCCAAGGATTGAAAGGGACAATGTTAGCATTCATATATAATGCTAAAGACAAAATAGGTCAATGTTGAATGTTTACAAACTCAAGTACTGCCCTTTAGTATGATCTTTGGATTTTCTTATTTAAAAAGGGAGGTGGGATAGCAGGGCGACCATGAGCATGCAGCAACTGTCTGATTCCTTCTTGTCAATAAGGGGGCTTTAGAGCCTCAAGAACACTAGATCGGCAGCCCAGGGCAATGCTTACTTACAAATAATTGAGCAGGGTGTTAAGAATAGAGATAGTTATCTTCAAGCATAGGGACATCTACTGGAAGTAGGGCAAGAGGTCTAGAACGATGACTATTGAAATCTAGATTGTGAGGTACATGTGACCCAAAGCCTTCCTTTTCCATTCCAGCAACTACAATTTTTCCACTGATGGCTTCAGCGGCTCAGGGAGCAATGCCAATCATGGTTCAGCAGGTGTCCAGGGAGGAGTGGATTGGATGAGGAAGCTGGCATTCCGCTACCGGAAGGTGCGCGAGGTGTATGATAAATACAAAAGCAATGTTGTTGGTGAGTATCTTCCTACAGCAGACTAGACAGCAGGGGTAGATTCTTCTATAAAAAGTGTTCAGCTTTTGCAAAGGGGATAGAACCAGCATCATCCAGCCATCCAATTTTCTTCCATCAATTTTGGCAGAATTGGAGTGGGACTTCTTTCATGAAGTTATTAGCATTGTGGTAACTGCACTGAAATGTTTACACGTGCCATGCAAAGTCATATGGAATGCAACCAAGGGATGTAATGCAGCCTTTCCCAGCCTGGGTCCTTTTCAGCTCTTTGAATGAGTACACTCCCAATGGACTCACAGTGGCCATGCTGGATGTAGAATTCTGGGCTTGAAGTTCACACCTCCCAGATCTGTCAAGTAAACGCAGAGGTCCATTTTTGTGAAGTGCCTTCAAAGGGTTTACTCTCACGCAGTGCTTTTAACCACCACCAAAACTATCCCCTTTTTAAAAACAACAATGTTATTTTCTCCCTATGGTAAAAATATATTCCCCTACTCCCACCGCTACCCCTACCTGTATCCCATGAATTTGTGAAAGCCATTTACAAAAGAAATTTTGTTAGAGAAGGGTAAGGCTGACTGAAGTAATAGGGAATGTTTTATATGCATCCATTTGTGAATTTGAACTTGGTTTTGACTTATTGCAGAAAGATAGCTTGGAAATGAAAATTTTTAAAAGCTCAATGGTCCTGTGGAGCGTATGAAAAGCGTGCTTTCTGCTGTTTTCATAAAGACATTTCCCAACTGAAAAAAAGCCCCATTTAAAGCATCCAGAAATCACAAAGCTGGGCCCTGACACCGATAATGTTTCTGTTTCCTGATCAAGATCATTTGCATATTTTGTTTTCTCTAGCTCTGCTCAGTCCTGAGAAGAAGGAAGCACTGCAGAGATTAAGGGAAGATATAGAAATGTTAACGGATTCTTGGCTGGGAACAGCATTAAAATCTCTCCTGCTCATTCAGTCCAGGTACAGAAATGAGAATCTGCTGTAGCAGGTACAGGGTCTGCTTCCACATTTGTGTGTGATGAAGTGTCTCATAAACAGCACAGTGCAGAACTGTCCATCCAGAATTCTAAAGAGGTTGTCATGTCTCAGTGGAAAACCTTATAACTGGGTATCCAAACCTAAAGGTCACATCTGAGCAAGATAAGCCAGATTTTTTTAGAATATTAATATAACTGTGGATGATCATTGTGGTGGCACACACTCGCTTGTTCTTCTTGCCAGTGGAGTCTTTATCCATAGCCTGTTTAACATTAGGATTCTGTTCTAGTAAGCCAGCTATGGTTTGTTCACAGCTTGTTAAAGGCAGAGCAAGCTAGAATTCCAGGTTTGCATATAACATTGAGCTTGTCAAGCCTCTAGACCTTGCAGAAGGAGCAATGTATGTACCTGCTATTCATTCACAATTAAGTCAGAATTCTCAAATATTGGCATACTGCCATGTCTGATTGTGGTCATTGCTGCATGCGGGATTTAAATTGAACTTCCTTTATTGTTGTTCTTCCCCAATGTTTCTAGATTTACAGCTTATTGATTTTTTTCTTTGTCATTTGTGTAAACAGATCTTTTTTTCCTCCCTCTTGTTTCCCTCTAGAAAAAATTGTGTGAATGTCCTGATAACAACCACTCAGCTAGTGCCAGCTCTGGCCAAAGTCCTGCTGTATGGACTTGGCGAAGTGTTCCCCATTGAGAATATTTATAGTGCAACCAAAATAGGTGAGTTACACCAAATTCCTCTGGGTAGTATTAGGAGTTCCCCATTGAAAGCAAACTGGGTATGGAAAGAAAGAAAAAGAGGAAGACTTCAGTGTGTCAAACCATCAACAGTCAAGTATTTCTTTGTTTGAATCACAAAGATGTGTGTACCTTCCTGGCAGGCAAAGAGAGCTGTTTTGAACGAATCATCTCTCGGTTTGGAAAGAAGGTGACCTACGTGGTAATCGGAGATGGCCGTGATGAAGAAATGGCAGCCAAGCAGGTGACCGTGAGCTTCATCCTTTTTCTCTCTTACCACTCAGGGTGGTCTCATGTCTGTTTCTACTAGCTCTTTGACTGTAGGCTCTGCTTCAGAGCTATGTAGTGCATTGGCCACTCCCCTCTCAGACACATCCCTAGATCAGAAAATAACTTCATGGCTGGTGGTCTGTTAACCTTTGCTTTCTTGGTTAACTCCAGTTCTGGGAAAGTACACTAATGCATTTGCCCACCTTAGTCAGCACCGTTCAAAGTACTGGCTTGTGTTCCTGCTGCACAAAGACAGCTAGTTGAGTGTGGTGGCTAAGATGCTGGGGAAACCCAAATTCAAGTCTCCATGGACTGAGTAGCTAAAATAAATTAGGCTGAGAGAGTATGACTGGCCCGATTTATCTTACAGGGTTGATGTGCACTAAAAATAAGCAGAGAACCTTGAGTTCCCAGAGGAAAGGTGGGATATAAATGTAGTGGTGATGGTGATGATGATGATGAAGATGGAAAAGTAGGTAGTCGGGAAGTTTTGTGTGGCCCCCCAGAACTTTTTTTTTCAACCCTGGAACTCTTCCAGCAACAGCTGTAAATTGGCAGTGTGGCTTCCCCCAATTTGAGGGAGTAAATAACTTTTCCATACTTGAGAGGGAGAGAGAAAAATTGCAAAGTCCCCCCACCCCTCCAAAAATAAATAGAGAAATAAAACCTGGCCTTGCACACATGTAGAATTTCATACCACTGTGCCCCTCTTTATGCAGAAATAAATCTTAATACACCTCTTCCCCTGCACCCCACATTGTCCCCCTCGCCAGAATGAGTTCCATTCATTACAGTATGGTTTCTCTTCTTTTGCAGCACAACATGCCGTTCTGGAGAATCACAAACCACGCGGATTTGGTGTCCCTTCACCAGGCCCTCGAATTAGACTTTCTGTGAGGACCTGGATAAAAAGCATCTTGGCCCTGCTCCCAACAGTCGCCTTGTGGCTTAAACAGGAACCAGTCTGGGGACTTTTTCTTTCATCCAGACAAAGAAATGCAGCCAGTGGAAGTGTACAGTAGGAGGTGCCCCATCGCTGCTTTACTGGGAGAGCCGTCAAAGCCTTGGCAATGCAGTTCAGGTGCTTGAATAGTTCTCTGTGGTTTTTTGGCAAAGGGAGTTTTGGGAGACTTCCGGGCGCAGAATCTCCAGCAGCAAAGATCATTCTCCCTGTGCAGCCCTGTGTGGTATTATACTAAAGAAGAGAAAAGCAGTACATTTTTGTAGAGTACTTTTGCCCCCTGCAGACCTCTCTCAAGCTTTTAAATCGAAAAGGAAGGCAAATAAATTTTTATTTTATTCTATATTTTTACAGAAAGGGGTCCAGATGTGTCTCGCTTCTTGCAAAGAAATAGCACTGTAGATGTTTTAGAAAAAGTCACAAAATAAGGTGTGTTTGGATGATGGGGAGCTTCTTCTCTTTCCTAGTAGGCCAGGGACCGAAAATATCTGACCATTCCCGTGAGATCGGACTCCCAGGGCACCATGGCTGTCCCCCCAGTTCTTTTTCTAGCAAATACCCCCACTTGACTAGCATTTTCTGATGCGAGCAATGGCAGAGGAGGACAAGGCACTTATAGGATTTAATTGTCCCAGCGTGCCATCCCTCTTTTCAGCGACTTTGCATAATTGGGCAATAAGAAAGCTCCTTTTCTTAGACCCAAGGTGACACTCTGCTGTTGCATGATAGGAATCCCCCTTTGGACATAGAAAAATGCCTGCTTTTCACAAACAGGTACTTGCCATGAGCTGCCAACTTCCCTTGCACCAGGGGGAGGGTCTTTTTTGTTCTGATTACTCGTGCTGCAGTTTTTCCGAGGCAAGGAGTTGGGCAGAACACCAGGGAGGGGAAGGGGGTGGGCTACAGCCCTGCAAAACATCATTTCAACTCCAGGGCAAAGGTAGAGCTCTTCAACTCCTTTGCAGAGGATGATAGTGGAGATAGGAGCCTGCTAATTTTCAAGAGATGCCTCCAGTAGTTCTCCAGAACTTCCTAAGTTCTTTAGTACCACTGACAACGGTACCTAATTTTCTTCAGTAATCTCAGCTGTAGCTGGATATTAACTTGGCACTCACTGCTGCTTCTTACTGCCCTCCCCACCCCTTTCTTCTGGTTATCAACCGGGAAACTCTTGAAATAATAAACAGAAACAGAAGCCACCGTTAGGTCACTTCAAACGAAGCGGCAGATGAGAACAGTGGCTTCTTGTTAGGGAGGCAGTGCGGTGATTCCTTCTGAGACAAACGCATGGTAGATATTGATGGGGCAAATTGTGGGCTGCGACATACGGTTGCTAGGAAAAAGGTTCCTGCTTTCTTGCTCAACAAGGAGATACCCAGCCTCCTTGTTTGCCAGATGTATTTTCCAAGTCCTTTAAAAGACAGTCTAGCAGTGTTTTATTGAATGAAGATGTAGTCCCCCTCCCAGAACCTTCTACTCCCCCCCTCCAGAAACAGAATAGAAAGCGCCTCTGTTTGGTTTTATCGCTTTCCTACAGATTTTTATTTCTCAGCTAAGATAGGTAGGTGATTTGCCTCGAGGGCCCTCGCTTGACTTTGGAAATAACTTTGTGCCTTAACTTCTCCCCGGAGTCCTGGAAATGTCAGCAGTCGCATAGACGAGTGAGTGGTGAGCCTGCCCCTCTTCCGTCTTGAGAGTTAATCTTTGATTCTATTTTTTTAAGCACTCTCTGTCAGCATCGCCAGTGGATGTTGAGCCACCAGAAAACTGGCAAGCGTGGCTCAGAATTTTCTATAGAGAAGCCCCTTGCCAGCCCCTTGCCAGGTTTCAGGAATACCTTTGGCCCTGTAGGAAGCTTTTTGCATCAGATTCTGATCATTCATAATGCCTCCTCTCTGATATAACACATGGGCTGATTTGTTTCCCTAAACCACTCAGGGTAATGGCACATTTTCTGTATTAACTTTTATAAACGTCGATTCAGCTCTCGCGTCACTGAATTTGCTGGCTGCTTTTCTCTCGGATCTTCATAGAGTTTGGAAACCAGTGTGTTGCCGCCTCCCTTCCCACTGTTGAGCTTTCAAGCACGCCCCTGGTTTTTTCTAATGCAAAGGTGGATGGACTTGCATCATCTAAGTATGTGGGAGGCTGTCATCTCCCACCAAGTATGAGAAATGGGCTGCAGCTGCAACTACACAAAAGTAAATTACAGTTGCTGATTCTCCCTCAGGGTCCTGTTGATGTCCTGAACTGGTGTCAGCTGTGCTTATGATAGTGATTGGAGGGCATTAATGGCTATATAGATTCCTTAAACATCATGTTCTATGTAATGGCAACTGTCCTGTGAACTGGAAAAAAAATAAAGTCTTTTATTTTCTATACAACCCCCCAATTGTTCTTTTTTTTCCCTCTTTTCTGGAAATTCTACCCAGAATTGCTGTCAGGTCTGGATAGCTGGGGGATTGTGATTTCCCCCAAATAATTGGGGATCAGAAATCCTTGCTGATCTACTGAAAATCACCAAGCTCTATCAACTCTACATGTGTTTTGCTCGATCAGTTCTACATGTCTTTTGCCCTACCCAGAGGGCTTATTCAAGGTGCTCTCTATAAAACAGAAGATAAATCTCAACCTCTTACTTTTCTCAATTGGTGTCAGTGGGATCTTGGGCTTTATAGTTTTCTCTGCCCTTAAACCTTATCACCATCAAAAGTTATTTCATCAGGCCCAAATTGTTAGAGACAGTTGCCATGTATTTAAACAAGCACTGAGTGAAATGCAAGCATATCCTTTGAAAATGGATTCTGCCTGCTTTTATTTCCTTTTACTTTTTTGCCTCCAAATGTGCTGTTTGCAATAAATATAGATGTCAAAAGCCAGATGGGTCTGATTTTTTTTTTTTAGCTGAACACGACATAAGAATTGGACTTGAATTCTGAAACAAGGCTCTAGGTTTTTCTTCCCCATTCCCAAATAAACATGGCCAGCTTGACCACATTTGTTTAAAAATGTCTAACATCATGTATTGTTAGGGCTCTGATACACCAGCAATGAGTGACCTATAGCCTTTCAGATGTTTCTCACAGTGAAGTACTGTGTACTGCCAGTGTAGCCAATTAGGCAGGGTGCTGGGAATTCAACATTGATTCTAGATCATTAATCCCAACTAACCTTCATTCTGGATACCTATGTCTAACATACTTAAATCATGAATCTCATGATCTACTACAACAGGTAAGAATAAGCTTGCTTTTCAGAACTTTTGGGGCATCATACACTAGCCCACCAAGAAATGACTGGATTTTGAACAAGATTAAATTCTATCAGGACCCTCAGCAGTCACCTGTAGCCTTCTGCTTTGGATTTGCACTTTAACTGACAGCTGTCAGTACTGAGAAGTTATATTGAGCAGAATAAGGCAGATATCTCAGGCAGCTTATGATAGGGGCCATGCTAGCAAACCCATTGGCTGACTCGTTTTGGAGAGCTACATGTGAAACAGCTGGGCCTGCTATGTTGGAAGTTCTGTGGACTTAGGTATAAGAAATTAGAACAGGGTCATATTCTCCTCTTATTTGGCAACAAATTGGTTTAGCCAGCCCCTCATCGATGTGAAGACAAAAAGGACTCACACCCCATCCTGAAACTGTAGGCTTACCTAACTAACCTCTCTGAAAAAAATAATGGCACTCTGGTCCCAACCAGCATAGCAATACTCAAGTGGATATGAAAATGGACAACATAATAGTATTTAGTTACTACTGTTTTCTGGGTATGATTAAGCCTTTATCTAACCCCTTGTATGAGCTGTTAAAATAGCACATAGAAACAGGAAATGAAATACTTTATTCAGTCTAAACATTTCAGAAGTGGCAATAAGTTAACAGTTGCACTGAGTTCCCACTGAATTTGGTATTACTGTAAATGAAAAATAATAAACTGGGAGACAGTTTAGTGAAGGGAGGGAGAGAGGTTAAGGCTAGAGTATCTACTCTTCCATCCTCTGAAGTGAAAAAGCAGGTGGGGGCTTTTTCAATTTTTTTTAAAAATGCTTAGGAACAGTAGATCCTTGCCTACCCCTTTGCTGTTCCTCCACTCCAACTTGCAACCTTCTGTGTTGGAGGCTAGAATAAGTTGAATATACATATCTGTGCTATACACATTTTTGCTGATTCCAATCAGCCTGAACAGCTGTGAAAACACTAACGCTGATAGTATTTTAAATTAGGTACATAAGGGATGGGAGGAGCGCCAAATCCAGAAAGAAGCGTTAGGCATGTTTTCCAAGCCTCACTTCAGGATAACCTGGAAGAATTGGAAGAAGGATTGGCCTCTCAAGACTCTTGAAATATAAGCTATTTGGCCACACATGTCCAAGACCAAGGAGGACAGTGGAAGGGATGAAGCAACTCTAGCTTGTTCAGATGTTGCATTATAGCAAAGTCAAGCAACCTACTGTCCTCCAGGTATTTTGGAATTCCACATCCAATCAGTCCCAGTACAAAACCACAGTTTACTGCAATGAATGACCAGGTTTATCAACTCCCTCATCTCAGTGAGATAGGAAGAGTCTCAACACCAAGAACTATAGTTTAGCACTACATCCAAATTCTAAACTCTGATTCATCTTTACAGTGGTATGTTAAAACAAGCCAGTTTCATAGCTTATGCTTTGAGGAGTATGTGTTTTTCCAGATAAGCTATGATACCCGTATAAAGTATGATGTCATAGTTAAGACACTATGACAAGAACTGGTTAAAAGTAGAAGTGACAGCTTGGAACCCCTCTGGTAGCCACATTAAAGAAAAGAGAAAGCACGTGACCAAGGATCCCTTCAACTAATTTTTCCTGGTGTAGCATGCTATCTGAACACAGGCAGAGGGCAGTCAAGTACAGTGAAGTGAAGGCCTGAATTTAAGATTAAAGGAAAAGTTTGAAAAGTGCACTAGAATTGAAAAATATTGCAACCGACAACATGGTGCAAGTCATAGAATCCAGTTTCTGTGTCTCTCAGAAAGCAATAATGGTATACCTATGGACCATCAGGTCTTGCTAACGACATTTCCCAGCATTCTTCACCTTTGGCCATATTTGACCATATCTGCTGATGTTGCTACAGATTCCTCACCCCTCTAAAGAATCTCATCAAGAGGACAGCTGGCACAATCTCACCCTTAACTAATAACAAGGTTGTTGTTTCTGACTGATGAGACTTGAATCCATCAGCCTTGTTGGAAGAATCAAACTCCAGAATGTAAGCCTTTGATGTCTCCTCTTTCTTTGATTCACAAACAGCCCTCCCTGGTCTGGTGACCTCCAAATGAAATGAAATGAACATGTGAAGATCTGCAGGAAACAAATCCAGAAAAAATCAGGGAAAAAAATATTAAGGTTTTCCCCCTAGGCATCTCTAATTGGGTGCCACTTACAATCATCTCCATGCTGGTTGGGAATGATGAACATTGTCCTCCAACATATCAAGTGAGAGGAAAAGCTACTTTAGGTGAATTTGCACAAAAGGGGCAGCAGGAAAAGCTGAGAAGAGCATCTTGCCCTGAGTGAGCCAAAGATGCAATCAACCTTAGTGGTAACATCTACCTTGTGCTTAAAAATTTCCTTCCTAGTTTTTTGGCTTAGCTTATGTGGCTAATCCTGAAAGGAGTATAGGCACAGATTCAGCAGACCACTGGTACAAATGTTTTCTAAATCTAATTCAGCTGTAGTCCTGTCTTGGCCCCTCTGGGCATGAACAGCCTGGCTCACAGATACATATCCCCAACAGTCCCATTCCTTTGGTACTGAGTCTCTGCTGAAGAGCCAGCAAAGAAATTCTGAGAAAGTCTGTATGTCCGATGGTTGATGAGAGGTTCTATAACCATTTGGCGGAACACAACAGCATCCCCGTTCCCAGGCTCACTGCTGTCCACTTCATCATAATTCCCAAGGGGTACATTTTTCACAGTGGGGTGAAAACACCAGTAGTAGATGACTTTCAAGAAGATGCCAAGGACATAACAGACCAGGGCAGCCAGGAGTGCTGGGCGCACGTGGGAATCCCAGCTCGAGGGAAAGCTGTACCAGAACCAAGAGGCAACAAGGATGGTGCTGTCCAGCAACAGGAAAGCATGGTAAATGGTTGAGCGGTGGCGCGTTTTCCCCTCGGCCACATTGAACCAGCAGAAATAGAGGATGACAGCCGCTGTAGCTTGGTAAAGCCACTCAAAGGTGACATGTTCCATTAAGTCTGTCCCTTGCAAGAAGACCCAGAGAAACATGACCAACCAGATGCCCAGGAAGTGGAGGAAAATGTAGCTTGGGAAGGTCACTGCAAAGAGCGCCAAGGATAGGATGCGAGGGCACATCAGCAGGAAGTTCCACAGGAAGTAGAGGACTGAAGACAGGAAGGCCAGCTTCTCCTTGTCCCGCAGGAAGCTGCGCAGGGTCTGATGGTAATCCAAGAGGGCCCAAGTGATACACAGAAAAGATGTGCAAATCCCAAGTACTGCAAGGAAAACAAGGGAGAAGGCAGCGGAAAGAGAGATCAGGCTGAGGAAGAACCTCCCCAATTGCACACATGTAAGTACTGGTGCTGAAAGGGGCAAAATCTACCCCTTGAACGGAGGAAGGGTTCAATTTTTTAAATTATTCTCATTTCTAGTGCGTTCCCTATCATAACATTTTTCTGCTAGAGTATGTAATCCTCTACATATTAACATAGTAAAATCAAGGAGGAACATATAGGATTTTGCTGTAGTGGCTATTTGGTTTGGAAGTATGCTGGATAAGCCAGTATTTCTCTCTCTGAGTAACCTATCTTATGAAGTTGTCCCAAGGATAAAATGGAGTTCCTTCCAAGAAAGGTATGAGGTTATAAATAAGAAACTAACGAACGAAATAAAAATGTGTGGCAAATTGATGTATTTCAACTTTTTAAAAATGTGTGCATGTATGTAAGTTGCCCAGTACCATTTTTCTTAAACTGGGTCTGTTTTTTGATGGGAACTGCAACAAAGTGCTGCTGTGTGAACTGTTGTGGTCCAAGATTCCGAGCGCTCAGTCTCCTTAGCAGTTTTGGCATCCTCCTCCTCCAGATTCTTATTTGATTTTTTCCCCTTTTATTGTCGTATTATAAATCTTGATATATTGTATTACTTCAATAGATTTCAGTGCAGTAATGTTTAGATAATATGATTAAAAATTATTAACATTCTATTTAAAAAGCTTAAAAATTGAAAATAAAAAGGAAAGTAAAAATTCTGTCTGTATTAATTGCCATCTAGGACGTCAGTGTTACAAGCATTAGATTATTTAACTTTTCATCCAAAATTGAATATAAGATAAAAAAAGAACCACTGCAATTCACATCAAAGTATTGGTTATATCAATAGTTTCAATCTTACTAGTTACTTAATATTAAGATCTCCATTGTATTGTTACTTAATATGTGTGTGTGTGTGTATTTATATATGTGTGTGTGTGTGTTTATATATGTGTGTGTGTGTTTATATATATGTGTGTGTGTGTTTATATATATATATATAAATAAAAGGAATATATATATATATATATATAAAAAGGAACAGCTTTTGATTTGATTTTGAATTTCCTTTTCCAATTTGATTGAACAAATTAACAAGAACATTTAACCTGAAATTGTTATTTGTCCGTATTGTTTTTATATGTCTGCAAACCTTGAGTTCTCACAAGGTTGAAGATTTGGGCTACAGAAATGCTGACATCCACTGTGTTTATTTCGGCAGAAGCTCACATTCCTCCAAAACCAGCCCCTCCCAGTCGGTGCTCACCCTGAAATATCTCAGCTTGACTGGTGCGCAGGATGATGTAGATCACCAGGATGAGCTGAGGTGCACTTTCCAGAAAGGTCTCAAAGAGGCGCAACAGGCTGACGTCGTGTGACAGGAAAATGGCAAAGGCCTGTTGGGTTGCTGTTGCATCGTCCATCTTGCACGCGTGGAAACCCACCTTCAGGACACAGAGACATCTGTGCAAGGCAACACAGCAGTGTCTAAGACAAGCATTGGCAAGAATTGGAATTCTGAATGCATGCAATAGGCACGCTCCCCAAATGGCAGCCACGGGAGACTTATTGCAATATGGCCACAGCGATGAGCACGGCCAGTCAAAACATCCAGCAACCAGTACTTTCTCTATGATGTTTTCTACACCATTCCTATGACAGCTTCGTCAGGTCCAAGAGCATGCCTGGAAGTAAATAGGAGGACTGAGGCCTTTCGCTTTGGAGCATGCTAGTTTCCGACTGATTTATTTTTAATTTTAAATAAATGGTCCCTAAAAGCAATACCTCTGTAGTAGACTTCACCCTTTTTCCCATTCAGGAAATATGCAAGATAACTGACCGGATAATTAATTTCACACACAGTGCAGCCCTAATGGCTTAGTGTATTGTGGAAATCACCACACTGATTTCCATATCTTGGTTTACGGCATGACTTTAGCACTATTGTTTGTGCAGCCCACTGTAGCTTAGCACACGAGGCTAAATCGTGTTTGCCTACTTTGGCCAAGTTCTTGGCAGCCCACTCTATCATTATGACTTTATGACTCGAGCCTGGGACCGTGTGAACCCAGCCAGCGGGGTTAGTTGACAGTCCGGTGCAGTATGTGGACTCTGGCATTTGGGTCAAAGGAGCCGGAGTTCAGGAAGCGAGGCAGGGTGTGATGGAACCTCCTGTTCGTTTGGGTGTGCTGTGTGCAACCGGCTGGGTCCATGAACAGAAGCATCCTGCTCCTCTTACCTGTACAGGTAGCCAAGCTGTAGGACATGGAGCAGCCTCGAAGTCCGGGGGGACAGATGTGGGAGGCCCTCCTTCTCCGCGTCACTCCGGAGCCAAGCCCAGCTAAAGAACTGGGTCGCCAGGGAGGAGAGGGCCAAGAGCCCCAGCACCAGCCCACCCCAGTGCAAGTGGCCAGCTCGCAGGTAGCTGGCAGCCACCCACACGTCGGCCCCCAAGTCCAGCAGGAAGGCGAGGGTGCCCATCAGGGCGAAGGCCAGGTCCAGGCAGCGGAAGCGGGGCGGCTGGGGAAGGCTGCAGCCGGGGCCACAGCCGGTCCTAGCCATGGTCCTGCTGCAGGGCAGGAGAGGGCAGGGCAGGGCAGGGCAGGGCAGGGCCGCGCGAGGGCCAAGGTCCTCGGAGGAGGCCTCGCAGGGCGCGGGGCCGCCCGCTTTTGCTTCCCCGCAGCGGCTGCCGCGCGTGGCGGCGCCTCGCCTCGCCTCGCCTCGCCTCGCCTTCCGCGGGGGCTGCGAGAGGAGGCTCCGCTCAGCGCCGCTGCCCGCCAGCGAAGCGCAAACGAGGAAGCGTCCCCGGGATTCCCCGACAGAGCCCTCCCCGAAGGCTCTCCCCGAAGTGGCCCTTCCTCCGGGGCTGCAACCGCCCCTTCCCCGCCCCGGGACGCATCGCTCCCGTCCCCGCTCGCCCTCCCGCGCAGAGCCGGCCCGCGCGCCCCCGCCCCGCCGCCTCCCCGTCCCGGAGGCAGCCAGGAGAGCCGGGCTTCTGCTCGCTGCCTCGACGGTAGCGGCGCCCGGAGAGTCCCTCCATGGCCCGCGCCGGGGCAGCCGCCGGGCCTGCTTTGCCCGGAGAGAGGCGGGACCCAGAGGGGAGAAGGCGCAGCCCGTGACCCGCCCGGCCAGGAAGCGGGCCTGCCTTCTGGCTGGGGAGGAACGGGATCGCTGCCCGTCCGGTTTACGCCGAGGCGGGCGCTGCGACCGCCTTGGAAGGGGGACGCCGAGGCTGGGGCGGCTGCAGACCCCGGGCTGCGTTTGCACACTACGCCACGCTTGGCAGATGGTGATGATGATTTTGCCTTGAGGCAGCTCGGTTAGCGACTGGGGCAGTGGTGCCAATGCAGGAGATAGCCCATAGAGGTGAATATGTGTAGCTCAGGGGTGAACTGTGGAGTCCTTGGCGTTCTCTGAGCTTGGTCCTTTTCTTGCAAACGTTTCATTACCCGGCCAGGTAACATCTTCAGTGCTAAAACGGGATGGGTTTTGCTCTCTATTTATGTACTGTGGCCTGCCTTGCCAGTAAGGGTGGGGGTTTTGTTTTGTTTCGATAGAATGTCTCAGATTCAGGCTTCTGCCTTGTAATATCCCGCACCTTCTTGCAAGGAGTCGACGGAGACACCCACCGTCCACCCCTTTCCGCTTTGATCCCAACAACAGCCCTGCAAAATAGGCCGTGCCGAGTGTTCATAGAAGACTTCGTACCCGCTGAGCCTTTATTTGTCTATCTGCATTTATTTTTTATTTACTGATTGGATTCGATTTGCCTTCATTTATTTTAATATTTATTTATTTATTTGTTTACGTGTATGGTTTATTTAATATTTTATACATATTTAGTATTTATTTTAATTGAAGTTCTGCTCTCTCTGTGGGGTTTGTATATTTTAAGATCTATTTTTTAAAAATGTGTGATAATGTTTTTATTCTAATAGTAACTTTTAATCTTTCAATAATGCCTGTTTTTATTCACTTGCTGTTTTATTTTAATTGTTGTACGCTGCCCTGAGTTGCTTTGTGTGAGATGGGTGGCTATATAAATGTGATGTATAAATAAATATTATTTATAATAATAAATAATATTTATTTGAATATTATTAGCTGCCCAACTCCATAATTTAACTATGCTTGATTGAATAAACCCAAACTGGCTAGGTTCATGGACTAGGAAGCCATAAAACATGGCTAACAAACCACCACAGAGAGGTTTAGCCCAACATACTTAACCATGATCATGTCAGTGACTGGCCCATAGACACCCAATGTACTTGGAGAGGGGATTTGAACCCAGTCTACCATTTTGATCCTTTCACCTCTCTTATTTCTAGGTGTGTTTCCGGTGTTACCTAGTCCAAAAAGAGACCCAGGTGATCAACACACTCTTGTCAATCACAAGCTCTCTCAGAGAAGTGAATATCCGTAACTCAAGGTTGAACTGTGGAGTTCTTGGTGGTCTCTGAGCTCAGTTGTTTGCTTGCAGACCCTTCATTACCAACTAGGTAACATCATGATGAATGAAATGTCTGCAAGCAAACAACCAAGTTCAAAGGACAAGCTCTCTTTTTTAACTTGCAATCCATTGACAAAATTGGAGAGATAGCTTTCCAGATGTTACTGAATTATACCTTCCAGCTGCCTTAACCCAGGTAACCCACCACGGTGATCAGTGATAAACAATCTGGGAGTTGGGGTTCACTAACATCTTGTTATATTGTGTACTCTTGAACACTGGACATCTGAATCACTTGTAAGCATCAAGTGTACATCTGTGGATTGTTGAAGGCTTTCACGGCCGGAATACGATGGCTGGTGTGGGTCTTCCGGGCTGTGTGGCTGTGTTCTGGAAGTTTTGTTTCCTAACGTTTCGCCAGCATCTGTGACCGGCATCTTCAGAGAGCAGGAGCACAGACAGGAGCAGTTCTCTCTGTGCCCAGGGTGATGTGACCCTTTTGTGGGTATCTATAGAGATCTGAGGGGGGGAAAGGGGTGGTTGGGGTGGTTGGGGGGTTTGGGTTACTGAGTGGCTGCTTGTTTTGGTGTCAGCATCTGTGTGTGTCTTCCTGGGGATTAGGCAGGGTTTTTTCTTCTATTGAGTTGTTAATGAGTGGCTACTGGGGATGATTAGTATGTTCATTGTGAATTCACCAAAACAAGCAGCCACTCTTAACCCAAACCCCCCACCCCCCCTACCCCCGAACCCCCCCACCACACACCCCCAATCCTCCCCCCTTCAGACATGGCCACACAGCCCGGAAGACCCACACCAGCCATTGTACATCTGTGGGTTGGGGGGTGTTTGGTGAAGGAACCATCTTCCACCCTGATGATGTTCTGGAAGTCTTCAAAACCTTGGCTGATCTCCCAAGCCTTGAGGTAGGGTGGTTGAGAGCCCATCAGCTGGGTTTTCTGTTACACAGAACATGTTGGTTTGGATGCGTAGGGTTTTCTTTTGATTATTTTCCATTTTTTAGCATAAGTCGTTCTGGAATCTGGCAGGCTCTAAATCTCATAAACAGCTCTCTGTTTGTTTCCTATCTAATATCTCAAAGGAGAAAGCAGCCCTGCAGATTTTACAGAAGCATAATCACATTATAGCTTTTAATTTTAATATTCCGTGTTCTCTCTACCTGATATGAATAGGCATTTATGAGAAGTATGGGATCCCAGCAAGCATACTGAGTAAAGTCAATTCCAGGCCTTTTAGCTAAATGCTTTCTCATGCACTGTGATATACTTATTCCCTTTTTCACAGGTTGAGTAATGCCTGATTCAGAACTGTTGCAAGACCAGTGGCTCTCATGACAGTTTCTCTCATTGTTTCCAACTTCTACATTTGGAATGTTTAAGTATTTTGAATCATGCAGCTTGACACGTATTAGAATTAAAAGTTCACTTCTCCAACTGTTTTGTTTCCCTTTTTATCAGCAATCAAAAGCCCAACTTAAATACATTCAAGGCTAAAACCCTTTGCAGAAATAGCTGGAGTTAATGAGTTGTCAGAAAATATGCACAGAACTGTGCTGTAATTCTGGAGTTTTCTATGGAGAACAGATCACATTTTAGGTCATAGTTATGTAGAAATATTGAAAATTCAAATGGGTTCACAAATTCTAAGCACCATTGTCGTTCCCACATAAGTTGGCAGAACTGAATGGTTGATTATTTGTTTATTTACTTATGATCATTGGTATGTTCCCTCTTATCAGTTTTTATATTACATCTTTTTCTTCAGTTGAACAATCAAGGTGACTGGAAGCTAAGTCCAAGCAACTTCTTCTGCCCTATATTTAAATACTATCTTCAAGTCTCAGGAAATCTTATCTTACCCTGTGCTTTGTCCCTGTGAAAACCTGAAAAACAATTAAACAATAGCTGTGAAATGGCTTGGTTCAGTTTAAAAGATTCTGAATCAGCTCCAGTTAGGTTCCTATAGTCCATGCAGAATATGAACATGTTTAATACTTCCCCTAAGCCACTTAAGTTCTACTAGTTCAACAGACTGGGGTTTGTTTGGTTTTTTTTGTTAAATAACTGAAAATTATCCTCATTTGTTCTGTTGCTGAAGTTAGAAGATTGTCTGCTCCAGCCCACTGTAAGAAAAAATAAGAGACTTCAAACACTAAAACAAACTGGTTTATGCAACATAATAAACCATGGGTCCTTTAATAATAGTTTATTGTAAAACAACAATTAGCTGGATTCACTCTACACAGCACACCAAAACCAAAGAAGCCAGAATGGTTTACCAGAATGTGAAAACCTGGACATGGTATCCTGTTGTAGGCAGACTAGAGGACTAGATTTGAAGGTACGGTACATATTTATTTCTCTGTACAAGGCCTGCCTTCCTGTTGGGATGAAATTCTGTGTTACAAAGATTGCAACTCTCATCTCTTTTATGGCATTGCAGGCCTCGGATAAAATAGGAGGTGAAACAGCAGAGGCGTTGAAGGTCACGGTTTGGACGCTATTGGTTTTCTTGTTAGAACAGTTACCCAAGAGCTACCTCTCCTTGCTCACCTATCTTCCCTCCTATCTTTTCTCTTCCACTGCCTATTTACTTTTAAAAAACACAGATATTTCAATTTGAGTTAGTGGCTGTGTTCACACAGTGCACTTAAGTATACTTTCTTTCATTGTGGTTTGTTAACTAAGCCCTGATGGCTGGGTTTACAGACACAGTGGATGAGATCAAACACCGTACTAAGTCAAAACCAACCCAACCACATTTATCTATTTGCTAGTGTGGACTTTTAAATGCTATCTACTCCATGGATTTTAGGTGGCTTACAATTCTAAAAACATAACAATCAACAACCTAAAATACAGTGGTACCTCGGGATACGAACTTAATCTGTTCCGTGACTCTGGTTGCAACTCGAGTTGGTCTCAAGTCGAGGTAAAGTTTCCCATAAGGTTCAATGTAAATCCGGTTAATCCGTTCCGCCCTCCGAATTTGGTCGCAACCCGAGGCAAATTTCCCCATAGGGTTCAATGTAAATCCGGTTAATCCGTTCCACCCTCCTCCCGAATTTGGTCGCAACCCGAGGCAATTTTCTCTTCAGAGCCTTACTCCCGCCAAGCCTGCTCTGCATTTTCTTTGGAGCCATGCTAACACGCACACCAAAAACCTTCGCAAAACACCACAAAACACACCACAAGCCTCACCGAACGTCTCCTTGCTACCGTGACCTCGCCCACAGGAAGCCGCGACCACGTGGCAGCAGGGAAAATGGCCACGGATCCGGTTCGTAAGTCGAGGCGAGTTTGTAACCTGAGGTAAATTTTTCCTGCCGAAGCTGGTCGTAACCCGAAATGTTCGTTAGTAGAGGCGTTCATAACCCGAGGTACCACTGTACTGCACAGCTGCTGTCCATCTAAGTGGGCTTCTCTTCTACAAAAGACTTGGTAGAAGAGCAGTTTTACTTCCTTCCTAAAAGTTAACAGGGTCCCAGGTAAGGAAAACTTCCCCTTAATCCCAATTTAGGGCAGTAAAACCCAAACAGCTGAAGAGTGTTTTGAAGTTTTATTGAATCTGTGATCACAGGGTGCTCTCAACAGGAGAAGATAAAAGTTTACAGTCAGTCAGTTGTGTAGGTTTACATGTTACCTTTTCCTGCATATCTTATAAGGACAAACAGGGATTGATTTAGGAAAGCCATGTCCTTTATCATACATGGTTATTCCTCTTTCACTTCTTTCTCTGGGGATTTGTACAAGACAGCAGTTTGGACAAAGAGAGCTTGTTTGCAACTCCTGTATAGCCTCAGCTCGTTATCTCCTATTCTCTTCCCTGCCAGTATTTTGTTTTATGCAATATATCTGCTACCATGATGGCTTCTAGCTTATTCTGTTGTGTACCCTAAATACAGCTTTGGTTGTGTCTGCTCATGTTTACTGATTTTGGAGTTCAGCAGCATTCACCGTGACTTCAGGGGGCAAGCTTTTCCAAAGTGAGGGGAAGGACGTCCTCGATCCACCCCTGCTGAGAGGCATTCCCTCTCAACTAATATGATTTGAGCAGACAGATTCCACATGGACAGGCATGAAAGTAATAAGGACCTGAGACAAGAGTGATAATTACTACCTTGATTTGGGCCTGTAAGCCTACTGGCAACCAATGTGGCTCCCACAATATTATTCTGCTAAAGCAGTTTTGATCACCCAGCAAGAAGGCAACTGAAGTCTGCCTCAACTGTAGCTTCTGGGTCATCTTCAAGGGCAGCCCCAAATAAAGCAAATTGCCGTAGTCTAACCAGGAGATGATGATGTCGGGCAGAGTGATAATCACAAACACTCCTGTTTGTGCAGAGCGCAGCAAAAACTCCAGGAAGATATTAGCCATGACAGCAAACACAATGCAATGTCCATTTCTTGTTTCCCAAAGAAATCCAGTCAGAAAATATATACTAACTGGTGTTTATTGATAAAAATGCAAAATTCCATAAAATGCAAATACCATACAAAATATAAAGAAAAACACATCTTCTCATTTAATGTAGCATCCAAGACTTATTAGCAACACAAGCTTAACAAAATCTCTAGCTACAAACTCTTAGAGAAGAGGTACGCTACTTGGTACTTTGTTACAACTACGTAGCCCATAAAACCTACATAGTGGCTAACACTAAAACAACTAACAACTACTCAGAGAAGCTGAACATTTTCCTCCCCTTGTATTATAGCTCTATGCCACCCCCACTGGGTACCTAACATACACACGCCAGTAGGTGGCAGTAAATAGCACAATACACAACACACAATAACAGGTGTTTTTCACATGATCTCTGTAGTCAAAATATTATTTGTTATTGTTGTAAAGATAATGGGATGAATCCTTTCCCATGAGAAAGAAAATCCTGACACCCCTCTCAGCCCGTTTTCGACACAACAATTACACGTTACAAAAATAATACAGACAATTGATTACAACAATATAGAATCAATTACATTTGTTCAAACCCAAGTCTGGTTAACATTGTTTCATGTTGTACAATAGGCAATGATTTGGTAAATACATCTGCAAGAGTTGCTTCAGATACACAATACACAAGATCAATGAAATTTTCTAACATAGCTTGTCTTACATTTTTGTACTTTACATCCACATACTTAGTATGAGCTTTTAAGTTTTCTGTTTTAGCTAACCCTATACAGGCCTGGGAATCTTCATGCACTGTATAAGGCAATGACACTTTGATGCCTAAATCAGTGAATAATTGATGAAACCATCTTAATTCACAAATTGTTTCTGACAAAGCTGCGAATTCTGCTTCTGCAGTAGATAAGGCAATTGATGTTTGTTTCTTTGCTTTCCACACAATTGTGGATTCACCAAATTTACAAACAAACCCGATTATTGACTTTCTGTCACCTTCCTCTGCAAATGAACTATCAACAAAAATTACAGGCTTTTCAGACCCTTTGGTTGGCATTTTGAGACAAAAATCTACTGTACCTTTTAAATATCTCATTCTTTTTAATCCTTGCCAATCATGCTCAGTTGGTTTAGCTACTTTACGGCTCAAAACTCCAACAGCATAGGATAAATCAGGACATGTCCATTGGGCTAGGTGAAGGATTGAACCTATCACAGAATGGTACACTTCAGGTTTTTCACACAACTTTTCACATGTCTCATGTTTTAAGAAATCACATGTCATTGGGGTCTTTACAGGTTTTGCATCTGACATCCCCATCTGTGCTAACAACTGTTCTATCTTTTTTTTCTGACTCAGATAGATTTCTCCATTTTCAGTTCTATGCACTTCAATACCAAAGTAGTATCTTAACATACCCAAATCCTTCATTTTAAAATATTTCTCCATTTGCTTTGCAAATTCTTTTACCAAGTTTAAAGAACCAGTGACAAGACAAAAATCATCAACATAAGTGATAAGGACTGTATAATTTTCTCCAGTTCCTCTGGTGTACACACATGAATCAGCTAATGATTTCTTGAAACCAATTTCTAACAAAGCTTTATCTAAACATTGATGCCAACATCTCCCAGCTTGTTTCAATCCATACAGTGCTTTACGCAACCTGTAAACTTTCTGGGAATCTCCACATGAATATCCTGGCGCTTGTTTCATGTAAACAACTTCAGGAAGATCAGCATTTAAATAAGCTGTATCCACATCAAAATGATGAACAACCATGTTTCTCTGTGCAGCTAAGGCCAACATTACACGCAATGATTCAGGCCTAACTGTGGGTGCATATGTCAGGTTGTAATTCACAAACTGCTCTTGTGAATAACCTTGTGCCACCAACCTAGCTTTATACTGCACAGTATCATCAGGTAAAAGCTTCTTTCTAAATACCCATCTGGAACCTATGGCTTTTTTTGATACAGGTAAATCAACAAGTTCAAAAACATTTTGTTTTACCAATGAATTAAATTCTGTGTCCATAGCAATGTTCCATTTATCTTGCTCATCAACAGGTAAAACTAACATTTCTTTGAAGTCTTTTGGTTCGCAAGTGATGTGACATACTCTCACTTGTTGAACAACAAACCTTTCAGGTGGAACCCCTTTTGTTATACGGGTTGACCTACGAATCTCAAAAACGCTTTGTTCCTGTTTTTCACTTTTCTCTTGTGCCTGTGCCTTTAACTGCTCAGCTTCAGCTACGGCAACTCCTCCACTGCCGCTTCTTGTTTTATCTGCGGAGAGGGGGGTGCATGGGCTGCTTGCTCTCTAGCTAAGTCTGTGTAGGAAGGCAAAATGACTTCTGAATTTGCATGGAGCCTTTGCCAATTAGAAGTCTTCAAATCTTCAAAATTACAACTTCTGGAAATCACTACTCTTCCACCTCCCACTGAAAATCTATATCCTTTAGATTCTCCTGCATATCCAACAAATCTAAGATACTGTGTTTTTGGTTGGTTTTTCCTCCTTTGAGCCTGAGGAATCTGTACGTAGGCAAACGTTCCAAACGTATGCAAGTGCTTTAAGGAAGGGAATTGATTAACCAATTCCCCTCTAGCACATTCAATTCCCTCTTTACTGACATAGCACTCAGAACCTTGGAATACAACAATATACCCAAGTTTCGTTAATACAGGGACACTGAGAAGAGAATAATCAAGTGTAGGCACACAAAATACATCAGAAACCACTTCCCCCAAACAAGGAATGAACACGTTACCTTGCATAGTGACCTTAGCTATAGAACCATCAGCCAAGTTAACTTGTTGAATTTTAGGCTTGCATTTGGTCAGTAACAACTGCTCATTGTTTACAATGATTTCACTACAAGCAGAGTCCAACAACCACTTATCAGTACAATGTTTGTTTCTGTTAGACATCAAGGCAGACACCATTCTAGTGCTTGCTTGCTTTTTAACAAATTGTCCTTTCTGGAACTCTCAGTAGGCTGATTTTTCATAGGACAGTCTTTTAGAAGATGTTTGGTAGACTGACAACGAAAGCATTTCCTCACCATGCACGCAGTCTCTGTGCCAATAGAAGAGCGCTGCTTTATGTTATCAAGCCTCTTCTTTGATGGTAATTGTAAATCCCTTGAACTCTGAATTTGTTGCAATCTGTTTGTCAGGTAATCAACAGTAAGATCTGCGGGCGGTAAAACATTCACAGTTTCTACAAGCATATCAAACGAATCATCCAGACTTGAAAGTATTATACATGCTTTTTGATTCTCGGGAAGCTGCATATTCCGATCTGCCAATTCAGCAAACAAAGTTTTCATCTTGTTCAGATGCTCAATCACATTAGCACCTTGCTCCAATTTAAGGTTATACAACTGCTTTGACAAACTTACGATGGCAGCTGAAGTTTGTCTTGCATAGATTTCACGCAAAGCCACCCAGCATCCATTAGGAGTCTCCAAATTACGAACATGCACTAGTTCTGAAGACTCAAGTCCCAATATAAGATTACCATATGCACGGTCAAGCAAAACTCTCTCAGCATCTGTAGGAGCTGCTGGCGAAGGATTGTTTACAACTTGCCAGAGCCCTTCTTTCATGAAGAAAGATTTCATCTTTATACTCCATGTCTGGTAGTTCTTTGAATTCAATCTTTCAAACGGAAAACTCACCGTTGTCGTTGCCATGTTTTATTCTTTATAACAGGCACTTGACACAGAAAGAATCCAAACTTCAAACGAAATGTTGACCAGATGCTCACAAGCAGGGTGATAAATCCATAAATCTCCCATCACTTAGGAATTTCAGTCCTGGCTTCCAGCACCGGCATCCATGGCAAAACAAGCCTGAAATTTCACGCCTGGGACCACAGTCCTGGGACTAGCACTCCTGGAACCATAATGCTGGGACAACACTCCATACCTGGGCTGGCACAGCACCACTGGCCATAACCTGGGCCCATAACCTGTCGGGCAGAGTGATAATCACAAACACTCCTGTTTGTGCAGAGCGCAGCAAAAACTCCAGGATGATATTAGCCATGACAGCAAACACAATGCAATGTCCATGTCTTGTTTCCCAAAGAAATCCAGTCAGAAAATATATACTAACTGGTGTTTATTGATAAAAATGCAAAATTCCATAAAATGCAAATATCATACAAAATATAAAGAAAAACACATCTTCTCATTTAATGTAGCATCCAAGACTTATTAGCAACACAAGCTTAACAAAATCTCTAGCTACAAACTCTTAGAGAAGAGGTACGCTACTTGGTACTTTGTTACAACTACGTAGCCCATAAAACCTACATAGTGGCTAACGCTAAAACAACTAACAACTACTCAGAGAAGCTGAACATTTTCCTCCCCTTGTATTATAGCTCTATGCCACCCCCACTGGGTACCTAACATACACACGCCAATAGGTGGCAGTAAATAGCACAAAACACACAATAACAGGTGTTTTTCACATGATCTCTGTAGTCAAAATATTATTTGTTATTGTTGTAAAGATAACGGGATGAATCCTTTCCCATGAGAAAGAAAATCCTGACAGATGAGTGCACGAGTCAGTCTTTAGAGCCTCCTGGCCCAGGAAAGGTCACAACTGGCAAGGTAGACCAGCTGAAGCTAACTATTCTGGCCATGGCCTTCACTTGTTCTAGCAGGAGCCACAAGTCTACTCCTTCAGAGGAAAGTGCCACTCCAAAGAGCAATAGATGGAACTTTCTAAGAACCTGAAGACATCTGCACAGAGAGTAACTCTATTAGGTTTTGAATTGAGCCTGTTCCACCCAATCCAGTCCCTTATAGCCTTCAGGTATCAAGTCAAGAATTCCACAATGTCATCTGTTCAGCCTGGAGTGGAGATACAAAATTGGTATCAGCAGCTTATTGATGATGTGTCACCCCAAACTGATGGATGACCTCTCCCAGCAATTTCATGTGGATGCTAAAGAGGAGGAGTCCAAGGCCTGGGGCAGTCCATCAGGAACCTCTCCTCTTTCACCAACATCAGTTGGAAGTGCCCATTTATGAAGAAGTAGAACCACTGCAGAACAATACCCCAATCCCTAATCCTTGCAGTCATAGGAATGATGCTCTTGAAAGAGAGGCTTTGCCACTTGAGAATTGCTTTTTTACCTAGAAGACCTTGCACCATCATAAGGCAGGCAAAATAATTAATAGCTTTGTTTCTTTGTTCTGATGATGATCTTCAGCTGAGTTTGCAGTTCAGAAATTCATCAGAAATGGATGGTCTAAATTCTTAGGATGCTGGCACCTGTGATTGTCACTACATTCTATGTTTTTTCTTTGCTCCTGTGGAATCCATATGCCCCTATTTGTGGCCCAGCTTGCTTAAGGTGCCCCAGAGGCCTAAAGTAATGAGACCCATTGTGGGGCAAAATAAGAGAATGTCCAGAACTGGGGTTGCGACTGCAGCACTTCTGGCTCTAACACACTGACTGTATCCTGCAAAGTCAACTTCTCTGATAGCACAGATGTGGTCTGTCTGGCAGTTGTCATCACAGAATGAGCGATCGTATTGCACTGAATTATACTGGTAGTACTTCTGGAAGTGGCCTTGATCCTTCATAAGTTTCTCCAGGAGCAGATGCATGGAGCGAACAGAACCATCGGAGATCTGGTATGCCTCTGTCAGGCTGTACTCTTTCTTCCACTCTGGAGCTCCCATGTTAGCATGGGTGAGATTTAAGTAGTAAGTTACTATATCCTAAAAGAGAACAGAAAGCATTTGGAAGAAACACTAGGAAATTCCATGTTAAAACTGATCAGAGCTACCAGATTTGGGCAAAAATTCAGACAACTACTGGATGGCAGCAAAAAGATACAGAGAACGCTTAACTCTTTGCTCCCATCTACTGGACATTTGGATTTTTGCAGTTTGATGTGGTAACCCTAGTAATGATGAAGATAGCCATTATATTTCCTTTACCCTCCTCTTCCAGTTCTCTATCCCCCTTACATTCATTCAGCATCTCATGCCCAGTAAGCATACTCAGTTCATATTAGAGTTTTCCCTTGAGTAAGGGTGCAGTCTGTGGTCTTAAAAGCCACAGGGTAGCTCCAAAGGTCCTCTAAAATTTGCAACCGGATTCCAATTTTCATGTGACTGAAGGAGAAAATTACATGCAAGGGGGAACTACTGTATTGTATCAATTGTACGAAAATTAATTTAATTTCATTATAAACATATTTAAATTAAATTAAAACATGTTTTTTTATCTTGACTTTACTCCTGGCCCTACTTATTTTTTTTTTTGAGTAGAGCACCTAGTATACCACTCAAGGCCTGGGGCACCCTCTCAGTCTGAAAAAGGTTGCTTGCTGATATTCCCCATTCATTTTTGCTCATTATATTGCTGATGAATTGCCTCTAAACTGCATTTTACCTTGCAAATTGGTGTGTCTGTGTGTGCGTGCTCACATGTATGCTCTATCTTTAGTTTTCCATTGGGACAATGGGAAAAGAGTTAAGAATCAAACTGGGCATACACAACACGCAATGTGACACTATTTGGGTTTAGATTAGAGTTTTCTATGAACTCAGCCATTGTGGTACATGGCTTAGTGTAGTGTGTGAATCAAGACAATTGTGGTTTACTCAGTAAATCCTGGTTAAGCAAACTATAGCTTAGTGCGATAAGTGAAAGCCTCCCCATGCTGGACTGTTTTCTCTGCCTGTATTTTGTAAAGCAAAGCAAGATATCAGAGATGCATTCCCCCCAATGGAATGCCGCAGTACTTTATCTTCTTCTAAAGATGGCTGGGATATTTAGCTGATTAAAAACCCTAATCCTAACCTAAAAGATTAAAGAACACTTGGACTGAACACAAAAACTATGCTGGATTAAGCCCATTGGATCCAGCATTCTGATTCCTAGTAGCCAACGAGAATCTTTTGCCCTCCCATCCCTTCTCCCTTGACAAAGTCAAGACAGCCAAAAGGTAGATCCAAATCACTTTCTACCTTTCTTCATTTCATTTCACTTTCCTAGGCTGTAGCAACCAGGGCAACTAATATGACTGGGTTCTCCATGGTAGGATGCTTAGTCAGTCAAGTAAACTGAAACTGCGTTTCAGGATTTTTTGAATCAGGCCATAATTCTCCTGACTACGAGCAGGATCCTCATGACTATTGCTCTCCCCTCTACAACAGTTCCCCTGTCCCCTCCCCAGGCTGCCAAAGTGAATAGGACTCAAGCAAGTCACAGCAGTCCAACTCTACAGAGAACACCTAGAAATCTCTAGCGAGGAAAACTTGCCCTCAGTGGCCACAGAGATCACTTCTGGGTCAGGCACCTTAATTTATTGGAGACAAATATAAATAAATGGAATTCTCTTTCTACCTTCACCAGCAGAGTGTCACGGTCGTATTTAAAAACGCGGACACCAGGGTTGTTGGCTCCATTGTGCACACCTGGTAAGGTTGTCTTCCAAGGTGTAACTGCTGGAGCTAAAAACATGACACTGATCGGGGACCCTGAAAGAGAAGACAAACTATGTCAAGAATGTTATGACACACACTTTATCTTGAGGACTGATTGATGTTGCCCACTACAATGCTACACCATAACAGGATATAATCCATGATGGAGCAAGGAGTGATATGCAGACTAGAATAGTGGTATTCAAGTCCCAGCAATGCACCAGTTGACAGATGAGTCAAGGACCTGCCTTTGGCAACATGACCCTACATGAAACTTGCAATCACCTTTGGGGCATCCCCTCCATCTTAAATGGGTGGGGATTGAAAAATTATGCACCCATTCAATTGTGGCACTCCTTTTGTTGAATGTCCTGATTGCTGGTGGATTCCAACACAGATCTCATCCCTGGGCAAATGCTGTTTTATCTGCCTAGGCTTTTGTGGCCTCTAATGTAAGGTAACTGTACATTGTGTTTTATCTATGTTGCTAAATTGTATGACTGCTTTTTCAGTTGCCAGGTCTGGCAGAGACACTTGACATTTTTAGGCAGTTGCCAAGATCCCAGCAGGGTCCAGTTCTGATATCTGCCCTCCAGTGAAGTACATCTGCTCCACTACCCTGATGCTCTGTGGACTGAAAGAGGTCCAAAGGATTCCAGGGGACATACCTGCGTTATCGTAAAACATTCTAAAGCTATCTGTATGGTGATGCCCAAAAAATTGTGCTGCAATCACGGCATGATGCTTCTGAATGATTTCTGTATATTTTTGGTTAAAGGGTTTTCGGAACCAGGGTTTGCCTCGTTTCTTTTCAAAGAACCCAGGAGGAACGTGCCCAGTAATATAGACCTGTAAAGATAAGGGATGGTAAGGGGAGAAAAGGACATACTAAGGACTGTGGGATAGAGTTCCCCAGCCTTCCCCAACCTGGTGCCTTCCCATGATCACCAGCTAGTATGATCGACGCCTTGGGGGATGAGGGTGGGGGACCCAGACCTAACTCCAAATCTTCGCTTTTCCCAATATCCTCCCTGAAATTGCATGTTAATTACCTGTCTCTCAACCTATGTTCTAGACCTGAAACTCCCATTATACAAATTTTAAGCAATTAATCTACATCTTGTTTGGTTCAATCTGAATAGGTTTGGTAAAAACCGTTCCCCTAAACTGTGCAAGGAAGTTGGACTTGATGGTCTCTAAGGTCCCTTGCAGATCTTGCAATCTACAGTATGATTCATACTCAATTTGGCTGGATCACACTAAGCCATTAAGTGGCTAATTTTATTTATTAAAATGTATTTATAAAATTTTTTATCATTAGAAATCAAATCATGCTTATCCCTTAGCATCTTATGTAAGCCCAACTGATTATGGCTTACTTAAACCATGGTTTGTGACATATGTATCCTTTGAGTCTCTCTTGAAATCATGATATTACTGAAGTGTGTTGACATTCCAGAAGTATATCTGTGATGCTAACTTCATAGTGCTGAATGTATTTTTGCAGTACAGTTGAGACATCATTCTAATTACAATCTCCTTTCCCAAAGTGGGTTAGAACTATTGTTTAAAACAAGAAAATAAAGCAGCTGAAAGAAACCTTTTCTCCTGTTTCTGATGCCTTGGTCAACAGAGTTTGCAGCCACTGGAATTGGCCTCCTGGATCCTCCAGACCGATGGACCGATTATTATTTTCATAGTACAGATTTGTGTTGAGGACAATTATTCGCCTTGCTGGTCCGGGACTAGGCAGCAATTGACTGTAGAAAGCACCTGCAAAACAGCCAGCAGATCAGCTTGGTCCAGAAAGTATCTGGTAGGGAGCAGCTAATTTGGTCAACTGGGTCATTTGAATGGTACCACTAACTCCAGTTCATTTTCTTATAGCCCCACAGAATCAGATGAAAGCATTCTTTCGGGTCTACTGCATGTCAGTACTGCCTCTCAAAGCCAATTTAATCTGAAGTGTCACAACACAATCTGCCATCACATACCTGTTCTGAATGTCTGTATGGAGGGCTCACCAAGCCAGGGGCGCCATAGTTCTGCTGTTACATTGTAGATCCTGTTCTCCTCAGTGGGAAGCTGATTTTTGGGGTGAAAGTCATGGTTGCCCATTGCTGGATAGACCTGAGTATCTGAAGGAAGCAGGAAAGAACATAGCTTGGTGGAGAAAGGTACAAGAGGGAGAGGATTTGTCCCTGAACACAGTAAAAGTGGCTGTGAAACAAATGTCCCACAGTAGGGAGAGACAAAACGTACTAAATAATGGTTTGTTTTAGCCATCCTAGATTGATCTAATGCTAAGCCACAAGCCATAAATTTTTACACACAAATCACAATGGCGGAGTTTACAATTATGACTTCCTGTGATGTGTGGACCCAAAATCTTTTTCTCCATCAAAATCAAGAGGGGCACCAGAGATGGCATACATAGGCAGAGAGCAATCACAATTGGCCTAACTTACATCTGAACCTACGTTAATTTACAAAATGTGAATCTAGACAGGAGAATCACCAAACAAGATCAAGCCATGGATTGAAATTGACCAAGAAGGTACTTTTATTTCATTATATGGTAAATTTATGGACTTCTGGAGCTGAGCAGATGGAAAGTCAAAGTAAAAAGCATTCTGAACCATAGTGAACCTACTCTATATCTGGAAGCTCATACTACTGTAAAGACTTATAACTATGGTCACACTATGGAGAGTGGGAAGAACTACACTTTTTCCCCAGGGAAATAGATCGGCTTACGTAAATCTTTCCCATCATCCTGGAATAGGAACAGATTTATTGGAGAAACCTGACAGCAGAATATATACAATCGTGTCTATACTTGCTGCTGCTTGTGCAACATGTTCTCAGTAGTCATCAAAGAAGACATTCTGTTACGTTCTTCCATAGTTTGATACCCACTGTGATGGTTGGAATTTTGGAATTTGCAGTCTCAAAACATTTGGGTTTAAAGTAGAATAGGGAAGGTTATTTTGCCCCCACTGCTTAGTACTAATTTAGATCAAGAGACTTTTCTTCCAAAAGTGCTATTTACAACTAACTTTCTGAAATTTAAAACTTTTTGAACCTCATATAATCTTATTTTCAGGACAATGAAGACCATATGAAAGCAAAATACATATGACTTAATTTAATTAACCAGGAATGTGGAACTGGCTAGAAAGCAATTATGATGTTTCTGTTGCACATAATTAATAAATTTAAGCCAGATAGGTTAAAAATGATCATCTGCATTATTGTAATCTTTTTTCAATCAACTTTTTCATTAGAGTGGCTTCCCAACATATTTGTAACCATATGGAAATATTAAAATCCTTCCCTATTTTCCAAGATCTTGCCACTACCTGACTGGCTGCAACCAGAAATACAAAACAAAACAAAAATTAGCATTTTAATCCTCTAAACATCTCAGTTTAATAATAATATAATTATAATGCTAACGTAATAAAAATTTCACACCAAAACAATTGAACAAATTTACAAAACCACCACATATGTACCCATTTATCTACGTTTTCTCCAATATATGGGGCTTATATTTGAATGTATTATGTTAAGTTTTATACCCAATGTAAAATGTTGCATCTGGTTATGGCCTTTCATAGGCCTTACCTTGTTACTGCCCACTTAATACAAGCAATTTGTACCTGGAAAGACATCTCTGATCAGGTTAGTTAGCTTTTCTATTATTTCCAACACTGTTTCATCCCCCAGCTTCTCATCTGGCACATGAGGAGTATCATCTCTAGAAAACAGCATAAATACATTTCAGTGAAGCCCACAGATACTAAGCAAAAGGCTACATAAGCTACATATAAGAAAGAATAAATTAATCGTACAACCTAGGTCTCAACTGTAATCAAATTTAGGCTAAGAGGTGATTAGGCTAAGAGGCAGGCAGATAAAAGGGATGGGAAGCTACGGAGATATAGATGTAGATATTCCAGTCCATTATCTCTGTTTTAATCTCAAGCTCATTAAAGTTTTTTTTTTCTTTCTCATAGAGTAACATGCAACTATCCCTTTTGTACTAACATATTCACTTATTTGCATGGGAATCCTAAATCATTATGATACCTAAGTAAGTCATGAAGAGAATGAATAAATAGTTATTCTTGAATGGTTAGCCAGGTAAGTGGTTCAATAAAAGTCTGTTCTGTTGTTTACTACAATGCAGAGGACTCAAGCTGTTTTTACCCAGTCCAAAGAATGAAGTCTGGATCGGGAAGGATCTTCTTCATGGCATAAACAGAAGAGTTGATAAGAATCCAGGGAGCATCACACAAGTAATCACCCCAAGTTCCTGCGCTGATCACTGGCTGAGTGCCAGCAGATGGGCACACCTTCAAAGGATCTGAGGACTTTTGGTACTGTGGGTCAAGATGAAGGTCTGAGATATGCCAGAAGGAACCTGCATTAGCAGACGGAAAATTCACCAATAAAATTGTTCAATGTTTGCTTCAGTTTTTGTATTCTCTAGTAATTTCAGTCTTCCAGAATCAATGTTGCTTATTTCAGGCAACAAAACATCTAGGACTGTTCCTGTGTAAAGACAAACTTGTCCCCCATTTGTCAAGCCCACTCTGCAAAACTGCTGATCCTCCTGTCTTAAGCCAAGGACAAGCCATGTTTTTTCTGTCCTGGTTTCTGAGGGGTGGTGTGCCTGAGCTGCCCTCCCAAAATTAAGTAGTGCCATGGTAAAGGTGGGACAAGGAGAAACCTAAAATTAACTTGATTTATGTGTAGTTCAAATGAGTTCAAGTGACTGAGTTAATTACAGACATAGATCAGCCCCATAAAATGAAGAAGCATGTCCAAAGTGAGCCGGTACATACACAATATAAAACATAAAAAGATAAACATGTGCAAATAAACGCTAAAAGATTGAGCTTTGTCAACTGAATGGTGATTGCAACAGCACAGAACTTAGCTGGTTTCTCTGCATCTGATCTGCCAGGAGGGATATAGCTAAAAGAAAATCAATTAAACAGTGAATATGGCTACTTCCATCGAATGTTTCTCTTCTGTCATATTAAAAATAACAATTCAGTGGCAACTCTTGAAGAAGCTCCAAGGGTGGGGCCCACATCCAACTCGAGAGCCTTAGTTGTTGCCTCCTGAACCTTATCACCGAGTGTCATACTTTCAGATAACTTTCCCAGTAAAAAAGTTGAAAAATACCTGAAGCAGCAATTACATTTCTGCAATGCATCAGCAGCAATATAATCCTGCAAAAATCCATTTTGGCGAAAGAGTTTTGTGGCCAACAGGCACCGAGGATCTGCTTCGTCTTCCGTAGATGCAGCTGTGGCAATCGATCATCAGCCAGTCCCACTTTTTGCTCTCCTCCCCTACATTTTTGACTCACAGGTCGCTGAAGGAACTCCTCTTGCCATCAAAAGTATTTCTTCCTACTTAGCAGAGTCCTTGGGAAATCTTTAAACGGTGTGTTAACTGAAGGAAATCGTCAAGGGGCCAAGCTTTATATTATCTGCGTGCCTTCAAACTGCTACCAAGAACTTTGTAATTTGACAAGCTCTTTGCTGACATAGCAGGATGGATCAAGTTTGTGTTCCGGCTCAAAAGCTTTGGTGGGTGGGGAGGGGCAGGCGAAAGTTCAGGTTCTCTGCCAAAGACTACTTCAAGCAGAGAATATTGCCTCCCTGATCTAACCTGTTTGGAAGAAAACACTGGAGGCTGTGTTTCTGGAGTGTTACGATTCTGTGTTATTCTACTCAGAGCCATTTTGGGATAGAGTTACTAGAAATACCAGTAATAAATAACCACATTATGTAGGTTTGGGACAGAAACTCTGCCTGCTGCTGCTTAGATTAATTCCATGAAATGTTACTTTTGAACTGTATATAGTCCCTTCAAAATTGAGTTGGACAATGAACGGATAAATTCAGGAGTTTCAGAGGCCTTGCTGGCAGGGAAAGATGCAGCTGTAATCTGCACATCTGGAAGGATACCCATGGGGTATATTAAAAAAATCAGGTGCTAAAAATAGACATGGTTTGGGCTGAAACCTTTTCAGACCTTCGCAAGGCTAAGGTAAAAAGCCAAGTCTCTGGAAAGCTGGGGAGGACCGGGATAAATTTCTATGAACTGGTGTAGGCGGACGTCAGCTCATCTTTCTTTATCAACAATAAAGTTGAGTCATTCCCCAATTTTATATTGCAAAAACGAGTTTCACTAATCACTGGTTTCACCCAGTGAAACTCACAACAAACCTTCACATCCTCATGCAAATAAAGAGAAGACTGCAGAGTCTCGCTAGCTTGTGCAAAGCATCAGTCTAAAAAGAGGTAAAACCTTCAACTGCTTTGTTTATGAAACAAAAGTACTGCAGTCTTGCATATACTTTCGCTTTCCGAAAATGGCATGGCCAAATGCCAGGGAAATTGGTAGTCATGACAGAAGGGTATGTTTCCCAGTAATAAAGGAAGTTTTCCAAATGAAATCTGAATGCCAACACAGGCTACAAGAACTTCAGCTTCAACCGTCCTTCACCATCCGACCTGGCTTGGGGGAGCAGGGGAGCTGAAGGCTAGATGTGTATGTAAGAGACCGGGTTGGCTCAAGCTGAAGTAGCTTATTTAATAAGTTCGCTACTTCCCTAGGAATACAATTCTCAGAATTGCAATTCTCTTCTGTATGCTGTCTAGGAATTCTGGGAGTTGTAGTTCCGGAACTACACTACTTTACATGCGCCATTCTAGCATCTATCCTTCTCTCTCTCCCGGCTCCTCTGCCTCCCTCCAGGCCCGCACCTCAAAGATCCCGCCCCTTTCGGTTTCTCCATGAGTCGGTTGGTTGGGAGAACAGAAGGGGGCGGGAAAAGCCGGGGGAGCGGCAACAGGTGGCCTATCCCGAGCGCCCGTGTTTGCGCGCGCTACGAAGGCGAGCTGCTGAGGGAAAGTCGGAGTTGAGCTCGTGGGCTTTGCAGGAGTGGGTCGTCCTGTCGTTGCGGCATGTGGCTCGGTCACGGTGAGGGCGAAGGGCGCGAACTTGCATGCGGGAGCTCGGAAGGCCTTCCCCAGTTGGGCGGCAATGTGGGAGCAGCTTCCCTCACCCACAGTCTGTACGGCTGCGCCTCATGGGAGCCGCACTCCAACTTTCTTTTTTCTTGTTTCATTTGACGCCGCGATTACATTAAAAACTATGACGTCATTTATATATTTATTTATTCGATATATATATAGCCGCCCTTCTCACATACGTGACCCAAGGTGGCTTACAGTAAAATAAATAAAAATTTTAAAAAGCATATAAAAGATAAAACACGTTGCAGCCAGGCATTATGACATCATTATATAATTGATGAGATTCAGTAATTGGGTCATGACATCTGACACAAGTTCCTAAGCTGCCTCATTTGTGGGATATCACTTATGACTCCATCATATTTTTAGTTTTGGTCTTAATTTATTTTAATATTTAATGAATAAAAAAGTAATATAGAATATATTTGCTATTTACTTGATGTGCTTTTACCCCTTATGAAAAATTAGAGACTGGAAAATGCAAAAGATAGCTTTATCACCTTTTTATGTTGTTTCTATTATAATTCCAGGAGGTTATGACAACAATTATGGCAATACTAGCTATTCACAATCACCTGGAGGATTTGCATCGCCTTCTGCAACCCAAAGTGAAAAGAAATCAGTATGTACTTCTATATATTCAGTTTATTTTCTGAAAAAGTGGCAGTTAAAGGATTATAATGTAAAAATTTCCTCTTTGCAGAGGTCAAGATCACAGAATATTGTTCCCTGTACAGTATCACAACTATTTTCAGCTGAACAAGTAGATGATGTTTTCAGGGTCCGTGAAGTTGAACTTTCACAGGTAAGTTTCAAAACTCCCTTTACTGTGTATTAATTTTATTATTTATTAATTTTATTTATTTATTCAATTTGTATGACCACCCATCACAACAAGTGACTCTGGGTGGCAAACAATGTTAAAATAAATTAAAAAATAATTCTAGTCACAAATACAAAAATTAAAATGTGCAGCAGCCAGGAAGATATCACAATTGACGGTTGCTAGCAGAGCCAAGAGACAGGACCCTTCACACACTTGGGGCCTCAGGCCTGGGCACAGAACCAAGTCTTTAGGGCCTTACAAAAGGTCAGCAGGGACCAATCTCCAGAAGAAGAATGTTCCTTAGGGCGGGTGCTATGACTAAAAAAGCACGCCTCCTGGGCCCTGCTTTTTTGGCCGATGGGACCCGGAGCATGCCCATCCTGTCAGACTGGATCAGATTAGTAGAAAGAACCAGGGAAAGGTGGTCCCTCAGGTAATCTGGTTCCAAGCCATGAAGGGCTTTAAAGGTGACAACCAGCACCTTGAATTGCACTCAGAAGCATACTGGCAGCCAACGCAGCTCACAAAATAAGGGTGCTATGTGCGCCGAGTAACCAGCACCGTTTACTATCCTTGCAGCAACATTCTACAGCATTTGAAGCTTCTGAATGCTCTTCAAGGTTTTAGTTCTGCCATGATAGCTTTACAAAGGTTTTACTTACTTTACTCCTTTCTGGTATGACATATTTTCATTTGATTGTGCCAAATCATGATCCATTCATGGTGGATATATTTGTGGGGTTAATGAATGCAAGGATGAGTACGAGAAGCCACCATGTATTTATTGAGACTTGCATCTGTTTCTTCATGCAGGTTATTATTGTGGGCATAATCAAGCATGCTGAAAAAGCACCAACAAATATTCTCTATAAAGTGGATGACATGACTGCAGCTCCAATGGATGTGAGGCAGTGGGTCGACACTGATGTAAATATCGTTGGGGTTTCAATATAGATGAAAAGAAGTAGTAAAATGTGGCCGTTACAGAACTGAGGAGGTCCATGTTCAGATCCATACTCATTTTAGAGCTAATAAATAAATAAATGGGAGAACTTTGTATGCTACCTTGAGTTATCTGGAGGAAACTTGCAATCTAAATGTAATACATGCATTACAGAGTTTGCAATTTGCCTTCACTTAGCTTTGGTTCCCCAATGAGGTAAAGTAAGATAATAGAATCCTGCCATTCTAGGTTGTGCATTACTTTGTGAAACATTGTTGGTCAATTCCAAGAAATCATTGTCTCTTCCTTTTATTCAAGGAGGAGGGCAGTGAAAATGTGGTTGTTCCACCAGGAACCTATGTGAAAGTGGCTGGTCATCTGCGATCTTTCCAGGTAAGAACCATGGATCTGAAACATTTGACAATAAGTAACTGCCACATAGTGCTGGATAATTCTTTTAAGCAAAAGGAATGACTTAATTTTGATCTTTCAGCTCCCCCAGCAAAAGACATTTATATGCTGTTATCTAAAATCCTCTTGTTTTATCTGTGACTCTGTCAGATGTGCAGATGAGAAGATGGCAAGTAGGTTTGTGCTCTTGTGACATAAATCCTTGCTATTTAATTTGAGTGTGTTCCTTGACTATTAAGAATCTAACTGTGCATTAAGACATTTTTCTGTGATTTCAATGAAGTAAATATGTGTTTATAGTCTAATAGATATGCTACTTTCCCTTTTTTCACCAATCAGATAAATTGGCTACATCTTACTAGCAAAATTATTTACTAGTTAGTTACTAACCATGTTTTTTTCTCTGTCATTTTGGACATACTGTTATTGTTTGCCTGAGAAGGAGACCAGTTTCGTTTATTCAGCCAGCCTCAGCTTTGCAAGCCAAGGCTTGGTACATTGTGTGAGTCAGAGCACAATATAGCTATAGAAAAATACAATACATTTAAAAATAATTAAAAACAGTAGTGAAGTGGACTTCATGATGGCAAATTCCTAGGCATGAGAATAGGGAAGAGCTCAAGTAAATGTGAGTAAAAGTAACAAAATTATTTTTAGAAATAATAGAATAATGTCTTACGGAAAAGACATTGGTCACCCCTGAAAAATCCAGATGGTATTCTAAAGTAAGCATTATACAGGAATTTATTTTTCTAGATTGTAAAGTATGATTTTAGTTTATTAGATAATAATTTTACTAAACTCAGTAATCAGGTGTCTCATCCTGAAAATCCAGTAATACAATCCTGGTGCGTAACTAGGAAATTATTGGTCAAAAACCCACATTTTGCTACCAGGCAAATTAGTCAAAATTATTACAATAAGCAGCATTGGCATTTAGAAAAACTAACATTGCTATTCCTGGTGACACAGAACACAACATTTTTAAAGGTAGATATGTCAAATTCATTAGAAATATTGTTGAAGATGACAAAAATTCATATAATAACGTATTCTTGGAATACTTTATCCCTTAGAATTCTTAAGAAACAACAACTTAAAAGACAAGCCTAAATTTTAAAAAGAGGCTAAAAGAAGCAAAAGTTTCATAAGATCATGCACATTATTAGAAAAATATTCTTAGCCATTGTTTTAAAAAAGCACATTGAATTTGCTGGTATGTTTACACCAAAAAGGCTTGTTTTTCCCTGTAATGTGAATGTTTGGGACTTATTTTGAAAAGTATATCTCTTGACAGCAATTGGCCAAGAGTATTTAATATTCCTTTAAAATTCCAGAACAAAAAGAGCCTGGTTGCATTCAAGATTATGCCCCTGGAGGATATGAACGAATTTACTACACATCTGCTTGAAGTTGTCAATGCGCACTTGAGCCTTAGAAAGGACAACATGGTATGTGTAGAAGCAAAACATGCACTAATTCAGCCTTTCCTGGCCTAGCCACATACGCTTAGACAAACTGGCTGGCCATCCTGGAAGAAGCAATCTTAATATATCGGGGTGGCTGCAGGTTGCCGAAAGGGGCAAACAGTTGACTGAAAGATGTGAAGAGCTTTAACAAATGGCATTGTTGTTACGACCAGCTAGAATCTAATGTCTAGCATTTTCTTTCAGAATTGATTCATCATTTGTCTTTCCTAAAACTTCTTATTTTACACATGCAGGAATATAAAGTTTCATAATTGGCTATTGTATCTTTTCCTGACATTTAGCCCAAATCTACGAAGATGCCTCAGTCATTCGGTGTATTTGAGACGAACAGTGTGTCAAGTGCTGGAGGAAGTGGTACCTTGCCAATGCATGGTCTTACCCCACACCAGAGTCAAGTATGTGTAGTTACCAGGTCAATTCTGGGCATGCCAGCAGATTTTTTCTCTGGGGAGAAAGGAAGCTTCTTAAACGTCTCTATGCACCTACAGAAGGGGTCAGATATTGTTACCTGCTTCTCACTAATTTCACTTTTGCACACAAACTGTATTCCTGGGATTTGTCACATCTAACTTCATTGCAATGGTAGAAATCTAGGGCAAGACTAAGCACAACCAACTTGTCATTTAATAGGGCTGCATAAATCCAGACAACACTAAATCCTGGAAACGTATATTCTTTACTGCCACTAATGGCTGTCTGGATTTTTGCGGCTCAGGTCTAGTCACCCTATTTTTAAGAAGTTGGAAGGGAAATTACAGTGTAATAGTTAAATAGCTGAAAGAATAAAGCGGGGCTGAGCAACCTACAGGATGCATGACAGGTCTCCCAGGCCCCCAAGTAGTTCCCTGAACCTTCTGAGATCATGATGTTAAAATTCAATGGCCAAATAGTTAAATTTTGGGGGCCACCCGTCCAATTACATCACCACCATTACAGGTCCCTGTGGACCTCTGCAGCCAACAATAATAAGTGTAGTTCCTAATCAGGAGGAAATGCCTCTACAGTACTGTAATGGTTTAGGTATTAAGACTGGGGTGATTCAGGTTCAAGTCCACTCTCAGTGGGTGACTGAGTTACTGTCTCTTATTCCAGCTTACCTCAAAGGGTTGGTGTGAGGAAAATTAGCGGAACATAGGCTATGTATATCTTCATGAATTTCTGGAGGTCATCAGGATATAAATCTAATACACAAATAAATAAACCACTTTTAATTGTAACATGAGAGATTGCTGCTTGTGAGGCCTTTCCAAGGTGCCTGATTGTGCCGTACAGTGGAAAGGCAAAATCATGGCACTAACCTTGGCAGCTTCTGTTGAGCATCTCAGTGCAAAGAGATAATTATGACCTTGCTATCTCCCTAGCTGATATTTTGTCAATGACATAATTCTTTTGATTGGGTCATTAATTTTTTTCAGGGATGAAGAAATCCTTTTGGATACACTAAGCTGTGATTGACTCCTGCAGTTAAGGGCTTTGCTCTAGGATGTGTAAAACATTCAGTGGCAGAGCAGCCAGTTTCAGATGGTCCAGGCCCAGACCCAAAATACTTGTGTTCTGACTGCAAGTAGGGTGGGAGATGCAGAGAAAAGGCAAGGGCATCAGTCACAGCAATGAAGGGAAGGGAAGGACAAGTGCTGGGAAGACGGGATGGAGGGCCAAGTGACCCAGTCATGTCTGCTGTCTTTGAATTTGAGTGCAATGGCTAAGGAAAAGGAAGTTGCTGGGAAGGTTGGTGGAGGCCTTGGCAGATGCTCAGGCCACACGGGAGAGGAGAGAACGAGGGAGGCGCACAAGCCATACCAAATGGACATTATAAGACCTTTCTGGATTTCCTTCTTTATTAATATTTCTATGCAGCCTCAGTTCAAGATTCTTATCAAAACACGGTGCAAACACACTGTTCTGGATTCAGTTCAGACAGACTGCAAGCCATCTGGAAGGCTCTGGCTGAACTGAGCCACAGTGTGCTTGTTTCATGCACAAAATGAAACACATTTTCTCTTTTGTACACGCCTCTGTTTTGCTCCATCTTTGTGTGTTGGCTGCAGTTTATTGTGGACTGGCACTTCTTGCTATGAGCATCCTTGAACTTAAATAGAAAACAAACTATTTGATTTATCAATTCACATGTTTCTCAAAAATTAGCTAATCCAAATCATTTTTACAGTTCAAGGATGGACACTTTTCCCTTTCTATTAAAAATAATGAAGACAATATACAATAATAATACAGCAGTTTAAAAAGTTTTTATTACTCGTGTGGAGAAAGAATAGTATAAAAAGCCAAATCTTTTAAAAAAAGACAAGAATAAAATTCTGAACTAAAAGGCATTAAACTGATTTCTGAAGAAATACAAACGGCCTGCTAGCATGTGTGTTTTCTCTTATAAACCTAGAAAGCCCTTATATCTGAAAAAAGACTGCAGTGTCTGCTCCTTTTTATATCACTACCGATTTCTACTCTTGAAAGTTGAAAACAGTTTCTGTAAAACTTGTGTATTGAAGTTAACAGTAATGTGAATTTATTTATTTTTTTTAAACTTCTGTTGGGTCTGTTCTGCATTCGCATTTGAATAACTGTCTGAACTCTTGCTTTTTGAAGGTTCTGAATTTGATTAAAAGCTGCATGACTACCGAAGGGATAAGTCTTCATGATCTGGAGTCTCAGCTGCATAATATTAATCTTCAAACGCTCAAGTATGTACAGACTGGGAACTTAGACTTTTGACATTCTGGGCTCTTGATGCTCCTATACTGAAAGGAAGTCATATTGATTCCTTTTAAACCTTAAATCAGCACCTGTGGTACAGTGCTGAAAGCAAAGTTAGGATAAGGTTTACTTTTCCTACTGAAGGCTTTTCAGAATTGTATTGCTCTATAGCCAGAGTAATACATATTAAGCAATTTCTACATTCCTAACCCTTTTGCGTATTATGTATTTGATCCTTTCAGAGAACTTTGCAGGATAATGCGGACAGTCTTTACACAGACACTTTTGGCCTTAGCTTTCTGAGCTGCTCCAGTGGTGGTGTTTGTTTTATCTTCTCTTGAAAAAAAAAATAGTTTCTTTGTTTTGTGGCTCCTCAAAATGTTAACACTGTAATCTATTTTCTTATCCCCCTGAATGTTCCCAGGTTAGATTAACTTTTTCAGTTTTTCATCCTTCCTCACTGGATTTGTTTTGAGGTATCTCCAGAGTAAGGCTGAGCTCCTCTGGCTCTGGATGTTCAGTCTATGTGAGGAATGCAGTAAATGGGTATTCCTGGTTTTTTTTTTTTTTTAACTTTTAAAGGGATTCCTCAAAGTTATCTATCTCTAAGGGGGAATGGAAGCAATTGAGCAAAAATTGCCATGATAGTAGAAGATACTGTATATACAATAAAGTGTTTGCCCTTGATAATTCCAAGTGGCTCTTCCAATGTGTTCTCTCTTTTGGTAATCTATGTTTTGGTAATACGGTAGAGAAATCCCCAAGTCATCCAAGGCATTTCTGCACATCTTTCTTATTGTCTGACAGGAGCTCCACCATGATGTAGCAAAATTTTGTGGCAATATGTCAGATCAGGAAGGTATTAGTTCATCCAAAATGTTACCAATAACTTTTTGTTTCTCAGACTTTTTTTCACCTTCTTTCCTAGTTCCTTTGTAATAACTTTTTGGGAATAGTTAATCACATCTAACATACATGCATTTATTTTGGCCAGGGTTTTTAGATTCACTTATTAATGAACTGACATTTTCCTGTTTTATGTATTGCCTAGTATTTTTATATAGGATAATTTTATAATGGTTCTAGATTTATCTTGATTTTATCCATTTTATTACTGTTCAGGATTATATATTCTTATAGCTTTGACTTTTATTTTATATTTGGTTATTAGTACCTACTGTGGCAATTTTAATTATAGCCTGATTGGTTTTGTATATTTCCCCCTCTTCATGTGATTTTTTTTCTTTTTATATTGTATATAAAATATATATTGTTCTATGCTGCTCTTTAGCCATAATAAAGTTTAAGTTTTGAGTTTCACTGAAGAAATTATTTTATTTTTTCCCTTCCTTCCATCCAGGAAAGCTGTTGAGTTTCTTAGCAGCGAGGGACATATATATTCCACTATTGATGATGAGCATTTCAAGTCTACAGATGCTGACTAAGGTCTGGTTGATTTATAATAATCTGAATCCAAAGTTTTATTGGATCCAAGACTGTTTTGCCTGATTTAGGTCTTGAAGTACTCTTGATGGTAACACATAGATTGAATGGGGCATGCCTTGAGCAGATGCCTCCATCCAGCTCTGTTTCTTTTCCATGGTTTAAATTTGTCTTTCAGGTTTCTCTGCCTTTTTCTGTAAATGGAATCATCCTTAATTTTTTTTTTTTACTAATATAGCAGTAGTTTATTTACAGCTAGATTTTCAATCTAAGATACTTTGCATTTCACAAAAATTCTGGAATGTCAAGATGTTTTAACTTTGATCCAGCTTCTGTTTTCTTCTGGCTAATTATTATACTATGTAGTTTTGTACACCTGAAGGCCCCATAACATTGTACAATTACATTATCAGCTTTGTACAATATTAGCTTTTGCCTAATTCAGAAATCCTGTGTACAATTCTAAAAAGTATGTAATTCTTAATTTTGGGATTCTTTCAAAAGATAAGCAGTAGGCTAAGATTTATCCTTAGTTTAACAATTTTATTTTAAATTCAGAAATAGAGTTAACACATACCCTAGAATCTAATTGATTATTCATACAGTAATTATAGATATCGCTTACAAGAGTGTATAGGGACATAAATGTAGTTTACATATTCAAACTCTGACTGAGAATGTAAAGACTTGTGAAAGTTAAGATGACAATGCTGACATCTAATACATGTAAAAATGTAATAAAATCTTCCTGTTCTGAAAATATCCTTGTGTAATTAGAATATGTAAAAGCTTAGTTGGAATTGCAAAACCAAAATGCCATCTTTTTAACTCCTGGGCAGGATATATCCCAGGGATTCAGTGACAAAGAGTTAACTGACTTTCTCATGATTTTGCCTTTTGAGACACATGTTCTGTGTGACTACTTCTCATTGAAGTTTAGGTCCTCCTAATTGTTGTAGATGGGAAGGATGGCAGTTCTTGCTGTCAAAAGTTTGGTGGACAGTGAAACTTCTCTAACTTTGATTTATTGCACTGCTAATGATTGTTACTTAAAATAAAGTTTCTTTAGATCAAGCCTCACTGTCAAGCAAAAAATTTGCTTTGTAATGTTCATTTCCTTTTCATATGTTGTATTCTCTGAATATGCTAGTTTGGAACATCAGAGCGCTAATTACACCCCCACAGTCCAGTGTTTCACAACTTGAAAAGAAGGCTGTCAGCTGCTGGTTAAAAACAATGGGGGAAAATGAGAAGAAAAGATTAAGGCTATTGTTCTGTAGATGCTTCTTGGTATTAAATAGTTGCATTTTGCATTTTGTGGATTGTTACATTCATTTCTTCATTTATTTCTTCATAGTCATGGTCGGAATTGTCACAGAAGGCTGTTCCTGAAAAGAAACATGCTTTATTTAAAATAGTTAAAATTTCCTTTCCTGCCTATGTGCTAAAAAGCAGAGATAACAAGTATTTCAACATCCTCCAGGAGGTGCCAGCTATAAAAAAAAAATAACGAGCCTAAGGAAGACACTGAATTCTCTACAGTCCAAACACCAGTCACTAAGTGTAGCTGAACAGCATTTGAAGTCATCTCTTTCCAAGTAATAAGATACGCCTAATAACATATCAAAGCAAAGGACTCAAAATTTTAAAAACTCTAGACTCTGGCTTTATTATGTTTCTAGCCAGGAATTTTTCTCATTATATATGAAAACTAGCAAGCATAAACTAGGCTATTCTGCCATATTACTTTGTATTTTAATCCTGTCCTAAATTCTCTTTTTATCATGTATGATTTTATGATGGATTAGTGCTTAGATAGGGAAGGGTTTTTTGATGCTTAACTGCAGTTCTATGATGGCTACTTACTAACAGAAATTAAATATAATAAACTTTGCTGTTTTTGACTTGCAAAATTGACTATAATCATCTAATTAGTATGATTGGAAATGACACAGCTTAAACCTGGGGTCTTCCATATGCAAGATGTGTGTTTTGCTGCTGGTGAGGCCCTTTCTTTGCTTGCATATTTCTGAAGAATTCTTAACTAAATTTTCCAGTCTAGTCAGAATATGGTTGCTTTGGTTTTATTTTTATTTATTTTTTTATACATATACAGATAGTCCTTGCTTAATGACAGTTCGTTTAGCAACTGTTCGAAGTTACAATGGCATTTTAAAATGCTACTTACAACCGGTGCCTGAAGTTAACAACTGTTGCAGTGCCCCTGTGGTCACGTGATTGGAATCCAGGCACTTGGCAACCACCTCGCACTTACGATGGTTGCAGTGTTGCGGGGTCATTGATCACCATTTGCAACCTTCCCAACGGCTTCCAGGAAGCAAAATCAATGAGGAACCATGCAATTCACTTAACAACTACTTGATCCACAGTGATTCACATAAAGACTACTGCAGAAAAGGTCATAAAATCGGGTCCGGTCACATGATTCATTTAGTGACCTAAATTCCAGTCCCAATTGTGGTTGTTAAGTGAGGACTACCTGTAGTGCCTTTGAGTCAGTCTTGACTCCTGATGACTACAAGATGTCAAGTAGTTTCCCATTTCCTTCTTCCTAGACTGAGGGAGAGTGACTGGCCCAAGGTCACCCACAGCTGGCTTTGTGTCCAAGGCAGGACTAGAACTCACAGTCTCCCAGTTTCTAGCCTGGTGCCTTAACCACTACACCAAACTCGTGCTCATTTTGTTATATTGAGAGGCTTTTAATGGGAACGACATAAAGAGAAAATGAATTCTACCTGTGGTGTTCTTGGAAGGATTTTTTGTGACTTCCTGAAATCTCTGATGTCCATATTCTATGGTATACGGGTTTGAATTGTTCCAGGTATCATGATCTGCGCTTTTTTGTTTAGACCGAGGGAAGAAAAGCTCTGCAGATTGTGGAGACACGCTACTGACCTTGCTAGAAGGCAGGTAGTGCTAGAAAACAATAAGAAGACAGTTTGCTCTTAACATAAATCATACTGAATCAAAACAAAAGTCCACCTATGGGTGTTGTGAGACTTGAAATCTTCCTATTGCCATTCTCCCCTTAAGAACAACGAAGATACCATCAGCATCAAGAGCCTTAGTACTGAGTGTGGAAGGGGAGCGTTTCTTTTGGAATACTTGTCATCCATAGTTTCCTGAAGTACATCAAATACAAATTATAAACCCCTTTGTTTAAAAATGTGCTGCTTGATACCTTTGGAGCACCTTTAATAATTCAGGGGCAATTTTTCAATCTGCAAATTGGTCAAAGCAAAAACTTATCACAGTTAAAATGTTACTATTCCTGCTTCTGCGGCTGCATTTTTTCCCCCTTCCATCACTGTTCCCGTTAGCAAATACCTTGGAAGATTCTGCTGCTTTCTGCCCTTTGTTAGGCCTCTGGAGAGAGTTGTGTGTAGAATTTTTCTTCTTTGGGGGTCTTGGGGGTGCTGGCACATTGCTAGGCAGTTTCTTTAACAACTGGTAATAAAATGCCTCAGACAGCTCTTCAACAGTGGGTGGCCTGGTGAGAGGTGTGGGCTTTGCTGAGCCTTCAGTGAAGAAGAGGGGGATGTCTAGCCATTCAGGAGGAAGCTCAAATGTGAGGTTTGGATTCTCAGCCAGACTGACTGTGAGAAAAGGTTCTGTGATCTGGGCCTCCAAAGTCAGGAAGGAGACACAGCCTAGAGGATATGTATTGTGATCACTGGCTATCACTTTCACTTCACAAGGCAAATGTAGGTATTCCACTACTTCACTGAGGGTATATTTCCTGCTGTCACGGATGTCCTCCACAAAGCCAGCTTCCAAGAATAGGGGAATCTGTATCTGTTCTTTGTCCTCATCTCCATTGTCTCTATCACAGACAAGCAGGTCAACTGCTGAAAGATCACTAGCCTTCACCAGCCTCAACACCTCTAGCCGGTCACCTACACTGAACAAGGGAAATTCCCCTTCAGTGCTCTCATGGTCTTTGGTGACCACTACATGCATTTGCTTGGTTGTGGCCAAGCTGAGGGCTAACTCTGAAGTGGTGCTGAATCTGCGTGGGCATCTTCGGAAACAACCTTCATAGTTGCTGGAGATGAGGAAATAGCAGGTCTGGGTCTTGCCTTTGGGAGCAGAAGCCAGTATCTTCCATGATGATGCCTTGCTATGGATGTGTAACCTCTGGCCCTTGTGAAGGTGGGGGATCCATTTGCTCTGGAAGACAGATGGGTTTTCTGGCTCCCCAAGGATCTCAGCCTCCACGGGCAGCACCCCATTCATCGCTAAGACTTCACTCAGCATCAATGGCTTGATAAATTGAATGTGCTGAAACTCTTCAGTCACATCCATTACCTCAATATCCAGGGCTGAGTCAATTGTCACTACATCCTTTCGAACTGGAAGGAAAATGACCACATCGTTAAAACAGCTATGATTCTATGGCTAGTTAACGTTTTCTACACAAGGCATTCTGTTTTGAAATTCAGGCTATGAAAAAGAGAGTTGTTTTTTATGAAAGTTCTCAAATTCAGGACTTTAACCTTTCCTGGGCTTTTTTATAGATTCTGACCACAATCTATATAATTTTGATTTATAACATCGCCCCCTTTTTCAAAAAAGCTGTGAACTTACTCTTTTTGTTAGTTGTTATGTTTTATTATTGTTGGTTTATTGAATTTTTTTTTGCCACTTTGATCAAATCAGATTTCAGAATGGTATAGGACAATAGACAATAAATTATGTAAAATCTAATAGAATCCAGTAAAATTTTGAACTTTTATTGCTATAAAAGCTAATACAATCCAAGACTGATTTTTTAACATCATATTAAAAGGCCAGAAAGAACAATTGATGAAACAGATAGGTGGATTATACAAATCAAATGCTTGGGGCTATAGGAAGAAAAAGTCAATCTGGCAGTGAAAAGATTGTGAAGTAAACGCCAATATACCTTCTTAATAAAGGTACTGTCCCAAACCAGGGGCCCACTGCTGAGAAAATTGTCTCCTAGTGATTATATAGCATGTTTTCAATAGTACAATAAGACACGATATAGGGAAGTATTGTAAAATATTAAGATATGGCTGAGTGGGACTTCAGGGGCTTGGTTCCTAAGCCATTTTAGAATTTTAAAGGCAAGCACCAGCACACACTTGTAATTGACTTTCAGCTGCCAGCTAATTATGCTTTTAACTCTCTTTTTCTTATTGGGGCTTTAAATCAAAGCATCCTTCACAGATGGCTGTCTAGCTTCTGCCTACGCCCATTCACTGAAGGTAGCTGTTTCTGCTGTTGAACTCTTATTGTTAAGAATATTTTTTTAACATTCGGTTGAAATCTGCCTTTCTGATTTGCAAGGGCAGATCTAATATTGTCTTCTTTTTCTAATTTTTGCAGCCTAGAATAAAACAAATTTTGTCTAAATACTTACAGTGCATTATTACTTTGACTTTATAGACAGGATAAAGCTGAAAGTCATCCTTGCTGATTTCATCACATTTTAACCTTTTGTGCCTCATGGTTGAAGATTGCAAAACATCCCAAAGTGTGAAGTTTTTTTTCTCTTGAGAACCTAAAACTTTGCCCTTACTGAAGGGGGAAGTTAGAATGGAAGGTTTCCTTTGATGCGGTGACTCAGAGCTGGGTTGAAAATAACCTGTGGGATTTTGCAAACCAGAAGGGTGTTACTTTTTGTTTACCCTATTTTCAGATAATTTTTATTAAAGATTACAATTAGAAAAAATAAAAACCAATGCGAACTACAAAAATATAGGAATAAAAAAGAAAAAGAAAGAGAAGAAAGAAGAAAGAAAAAGGAAGAAAAAAAGAGAAAGAAAGAGAAAAAGAAAGGAAAGAAAAAGAAGGAAAGAAAAAGAAAGAAACCCCCTTCATCACAAGTACAAACAATTTTGGTAATTTGTCACCATCTCTTAAAATGCAAACAAATACTTCCTTCTTCCCATATCACTTCCTTTAACTATGAACAAAATCTTAAAGCCTAGTCAATCTTTCCTAGTCAGCAAAAGTCCATTAAGGGTTACTAGGAATAACTACCTAACTATTTTAACCTTGATGAAATAAGCCAACTCCCTTCCCTGTACTTTTAATAATCTTGACTTTTAATCCCTTAAAATAATGTCCTCGAGCTTGATTTCTTTTTATCTTCTCTTTATCTCCTCTCAGTAAATCCTTTAAAACTTTTAAGAGACCTCTTTTGTAAATCCAGTATCATTCTTCTGGTTTGGTACTTGCATATGCTTTTCAGTTATCAAAACATCAACCGGTATCATTTGAATATCTAGTATATCATCTTTTTCCATATCATTCTTGTAACTTGTCATTTCTAAATCCATATTGAAATCAGTTTCAATCTTATCCTATGTAGTTTGCTCCTCTTCTGTAAAACATTTGTACAGAATCCATCTTATGATGTTAGACATTCTTAAAATTAATTTCTGACTCCATAATTCCCAAATCTCCATAAAAGCATCTACTGTTAGTGTTGTGCTCCATTCTGTACTAGTGTATCAAATCTGAGTATTCTCTTTTAAATGTGATCTTTAGTTTCTTCTGGTTCCCTCTAGTACCGAACATTCAAAGTCCCATCTTATCATGTTATTTTTCCAAAAAAAACAAAACAACCACAGACTCCCATGGGAGGATTCTTATATTTAATTACAAGTTCTCATTTCAAATCCATTTTCAGATAATTTTTATTAAAGATTACAATTAGAAAAAATACAAACCAATGTGAACTACAAAAATATAGGAATAAAAAAGAAAAAGAGAAGAAAGAAAGAAAGAAAGAAAGAAAGAAAGAAAGAAAGAAAGAAAGAAAGAAAGAAAGAAAAAAAGAAAGAAAAAGAAGGAAGGAAGGAAGGAAGGAAGGAAGGAAGGAAGGAAGGAAGGAAGGAAGGAAGGAAGGAAGGAAGGAAGGAAGGGTCCATTTTTAAGTTTCCAGAATCAATACTCTAAACATCCTTTTGCTGTTTATTCCAAAAAAAGATATTTTTCTAAATCCTTGAACTCATACTTAAAACTTCTTTGGCGAAGAAGGAAACTCACCCAGTGAATGCAATAAAAACTTGCTGTTCCAAAGGTTCTTAATATTTCAAAAGCAGTAAAAAGTAATTCCAAAGGTGATTAAGAAATGTGGCTTGGTCAGAGTTTCCACTAAAACATTAAATACAGACTAGAATTCATAAAAAAAAAATCACATTTAGATAAATAAAATCTGGGAACATATGGTGCATGTTACCAAGTGAAGTACAATAGTAACCAAAGTTGGCTATTTTGGCTCTTCAACCAGAAAATCTTGTAAATAGTGCATCCTGGGAGCAAAGGTGAAATAATAATAATAATAATAATAATAATAATAATAATAGCAGCAAAGATAATACCAATAGTAATAGGAGCCTTGGGTCCAATCCCAAAATACCCGAAGACCATCGGCATTGACAAAATCACCATCAGTCAATTGCAAAAGGCAGCTTTACATTGAACTGCTTATATCCTGCGACGATACCTTGAACACCATCAAACAACTACATCTGCCTATCCCAGGTCTTTGGGAAGGACTCAATAGGTGGATAAAGATGCCAAATCCAGTCTAAACGTTTGGCTGACCATGCAACCAACAATAATAAAAATTGATAGGTACTCTTTCCTTACCCCCACAGCCAGGAGCTGTGAATCTTTTTCTGGTACTAGTCCCCTAAAGTTCTGGCAGAAAACTTTCCCATTCACTTGGTTTACACTACAAACTAAACCACAATATGGTTTGTTTGTTTTCAATGTTCAATGTTATGTGAACCCTGTGGCTTACACAGTGAACTATATAGCGTGGTTGTGTGAATTCAACTGTTATTTGCTGCATGGTTTTGGGGATAACAAGGATTAAATCTGTAATCTTTGGGTTACAGAGGATTTGCCTTATAACTGTGCTAGAGCAAGCAGGGAACAGCACTTAATGGACCAACCTTTAAAATCTGGTGGAAGCACAAAAGCATGTCCACTTTTCGCATTCTCACAGATGACCTCCTGAAGCTGAACATCTATAATTTTCATCAGATCTCCTGTTGACAGGCAACACTCATTGCCTGAAAGTTCATAAACAGAGCCTATAGAAAACAGAACATCTTGATTATCACCTTTGAGCAAAGCTGAATTTTCCAAGAAATCTGAAATTTAAAATTGAGGTATTAAACAGTTTTGTTTAAAAAAAAGGTAACCAAAATTATTTTGGGATACAAGCATGTTAAACATACATCCAGGACCAAGTTCTAAAGATATTTATTCAGATTAAAGTCCCGTTGTGCTCAGTGAGGCTTAGCTTTGTCATAAGTATATGTGATGGTTAGCAGACATGCCAGATAATTCTGCATATGTCTACTCGGAGGCATATTCGTTCAAAGTTCAAAGATATTTTTTTTCCTCTTAAATAAATGTGGGCAAGATTGCAATTTAATAACGCAAAGTGCTGATCAATGGGGGAAAATATTCTAAACCCATAACCTGTTGTTATTTAAATACAGGTAGTCCTCACTTAATTACCACAATTGGGACCAGCAACTCCATCGCTAAGCAACACAGTTGTTAAGTGAGACATGACCACAATAGACTTATGACCTCACTTCCACTGTGGTCGTTACATGAATCACACAGTCACTAAGCAAGACATCACATGACTGTGACTTGCAATTTTACTGCTGGCTTCTCCATTGACTCTGTTTGTTGGAAGCTGACGTGTGCAGATGGTGATCATATGACTGCAGGATGCTGCAACGGTCATAAACAACTGCCAGCTGCAAAGCACCCGAATCTCAATCATGTGACCGCTGGGACACGACGGTTGTAATTGTGAGAACTGGTTGTAAAGTTACTTTTTCAGCACCATTGTAACTTTGAATGATTGCTAAACAGGGCAGTCATTAAGCGAGGACTACCTGCAACACAAAGGAAAGTGCCAATTCTCATTCAAATTCAACTGAGGGCCAAAGAAATAAAGTAAGCACCAAATATGCTTTATTTGGGCAGATACTTCAATGCTGTAGTCCACCACTGAGAAGGCCTGAGCAGTTATATCTCAGAATAGGAGGGTATCTTAAGCAGACTTCAAAAGATCATTTTAGTATTTGGATAAGGAACGTATTATCCCAAACCATTAAAGGGTTGACAGATTAGTATCAGCTTTGAAACATGCCAGGAAGGAACTGAGAACCAGTTAACATAATATAATATTAGAATCTCATGTTTACAGCCTTTAGTTTTAATTAGTGGGCTGCCCTCCCCCTGAGATTTCTTTTCTGATTTTTTTTTTTCCCCTGCTTCCTTCATCCATTTAGTCAAACATATTTTTATTCCAGCCACATATACTGAAAGGCCCATAATGCCTGACATCTAAGTCATAACCCTATGAAGTATAAATCATTCATGAATACTGAAGTATGTGATGGATTACACGCTGTATTTGCTTTCCAATTTTCACTTTCTGTAAACGTTAGTTCTCCTTCCGCAAAGCTTCAGGGCAAGCTTCTGAAAGCACATCTGGTCTCTACACTATTCTGGGCTTATTCCATATGCCACTACGTAGGTGGAGTTGATGAATACATGAAGGGAAGTAAAGGTGTAGGTTTAATTATGAATGAAAGTGCTAAAAGATATATATCGTGAAGTATGATTTCCTGTTATTTACAAAGGGAATGAATAAGGTTGAATCATATAACAAATATATGAAGGAAGAATTAATGGGTTGACAGAAAGATTGAAAAATTCATGGATGGAGTTGATGGGATCCTGAAAGAAGTGAGAGTTGAAAGAAGAAAAAGCAATATATGAGGTAGTGTATGGATGTAGTAGAGAGAAGAATGGTTTGCAAGGACAGAAGAGTAGAAGGGTGTGTAAACTAGATTTAGCTATATTTCCTTTTTTATCTCCTCCCTTTAATTTCTTTTTACTGTTTCTTTCCTTTGCATATTGTTGCTTACCATGAAAGAGATTAGTGTGATGGCATATATGACTACAGGTATGTAGATACCAATTTCATTATAATATTTATTATAATATTTTGCAGCTACAGTGGTGCCCTGAGCAAACTGCAATTTCATCCTTTTTTTTTCTTCCCCATCTCAGTCCTCCAACAGTTGACTTTGTTTTCATCCTTCCAATCACTGGGATCTGCAAATGCTTGGCCATGGACCACAGTCCTCATGGCTGTCAGTAGCATTACTTAAGCTACTTAAAAATATAAGAATACTGCTAAATAGACCTAGGATCTTTGCCTAAGCACCTTCTCCCACCAAGTGATCAACTAAGTGGTTTTGAGAAGGCTTCATGCTTGGCATGGGGCAGTACCCTTCTCTGTTGATGCTTCCCAGCAACTGGCACATATTTTATACCTTTGAACTTTTGGAAGATCCATTGTAGAACAAGTCAACACTCCAAGATAACGGTCAACTCTTCCTCAAAGCACTAATGTATTACAAAGGTTCTGCACCAAGATTTCAGTTGCCAGCTTGTAAAGACTGTGCCCAAGTTAGCATTGCCTCATGCTGAAACTTTTCAGCATGAAAACTCAATTTTTCATCCTCATCTCTTCCTAGCAGAATGACTCTGATCATAGCAAGCAAGAAACTGTTACAGGACTCACCTTGGAAGTAGACTCCCGAAGAGACCTTCACTACTCGAGGGAGGGAATGGAGATTCAGGTCACTTATATAACGGTGGAAGGAAACAGGCTCCATCTCTCTTTTTACAGATAGTGCCACTGCTGCAATTTGTAGATTTGTAGAAGGAAGACTGCGTATGTGGAAGTTAAATGGGGTGACTTTCACTTCCTGTTTTAAACTGTTGTCCAGGCAATAGCTTTTGGGTCTAAGATGAAGTCACAGTGGGTTTAGTGTCTAAGATGGAGTTGCAAAAAGGCACAGACATAAGAGATACCAGCTATTAGTGAGAATTTTGCACTATTGTTGCAATTATGGACTATGCAATCTGGACTAATTACAGTATATTGCTAGTGGCCAGATTGCCAGTAAGAGGAGAGAGTTCAAGAGGAAATCCACATGGTCTGGTCTGTCTTGACAATAGGCAAAATATCAGGCGGAAGAAATAACTTCTGATGAAATATATCAGGCCAGTTTTGGAGAAAGGAGTAGAAACCCAGTGCATACATTTAATCATACCTAGTCATTCAATACCTTGTATTAACTCAGAAATAGAACAGTAAAGAAAATAGTATTATCAGGCATTCTTATCCCTTCATACAACAATGTGGGTTGACAATAAGGGCAAGGCAACCCTGGATTAACCATTGAGAAAATAAGGACATGTTCAGGGCCCCCAGGGGAGGGGGCACCACAGAATTTCCCCCCCGTAGCTATCATGCCGTTAACTCTTTCACTGCCACACTTGACTTTAGTTGTTTTTTTTGGAATTGTCCTTACCTGCCATGTTTAGTGAGTGACTAAAATTTAAAAGTTTGGTTTGAAGGTTTTGTCAGATAATTATATTTGTTTCCATCTCATGGAGTGAGAGTTTCGCTTTTGTTAAGGGACATCATTTTTTGGCTGTGTTTAAAGCATCAGTTGGCCTTAATCTGGCCCTGAGGCAAGGGTATCAATTGTGTTACTTGCTGATTGAAATCATAGTCCCAGATACATAAATAAGTTTTTTCATTCTCTTTCTTTTTTGTAATTAAGTAAAAGAGGAAATGAATAAGCATCCTTGCTATTCAAAGATTTCCCATTCAGTACTAAAGAAATTTGACTGCATCAACTTCCTCCAGGTTTTCTCGAAATCACCGTCCTGAATCTGAGTACTTTCCTGATTTCTAAAATTTCCAAGTATTCCAATTATTGATAAGCCTGTTCCCATCTAAGAATATGGACACTTACTTTCTATCCAATGGAAAAATAGCCAGTGGTGAAAACAGAAGTTACTCTTTTCAAGCTTGATTCTCACAGGTCCTTCTTAACAGGAATTATAGAGAAGAAAGGAAAGAGGCTACAGGAATTCTGGCAACTGAATTGTTTCCCTTCATCAGAGAGATCACATTCTCAGAACTCATAGCAGAGATTGTAATGCAACGCCTAGAAACGATAGCACTTCCACGCATACAACCAAAAGTATGGATCTGGTATGTAGATGACACCTTTGTTATAATAAAAAAGGAACAACTAGAGAAGACACATGAAAGTATCAACAACATCTTCAAAGGAATCAATTTCACCAGAGAGGAAGAAAACAACAACACACTACCCTTCCTGGATATCCTCCTCAGCAGAGGAAACAACAACAAATTAGAAACTCAGGTCTATCGGAAAACAACCCACACTAACCAAGTACTCCATTACCAAAGTAAGAACCCAACCTCCCACAAGAGGAGCTGTGTAAGAACATTATTCAATGAGCGCAAATGCACTGCAGCAACCTAGAACAGCAGAAAAAGGAAACAGACCACCTATACAACATCTTCCAACAAAATGGATATCCACGCAACTTTATCAAAAACTGCCTGACCACTCAACCTACTACAACACAACCAACACAAGCTATAAAAAGGATAACACTGCCATACATCAGAAATGTCTCAGAAACAACCAACAGACTATTACAACCACATGGCATCTCTGTAGCACACAAACCAACTCTAGCCCTCCAAAACATCTTAAGTAAACCAAAAGACCCAGTAGTCCAAGAAGAAAAAGAGTCATCTACAACATACAGTGGACTGTAACAACCACTATGTAGGACAGACAGACAGAAGGCTAGCAGAGTGCATCCATGAACACCAACTAGCAGAAGACACGATGAAAACTCCTTAATCTCACAACACACAGACAGACATAACCATAGTTTCAACTGGGAAACTGTCAGCATCTTAGACCAAGCTAAATCCAAAAATGCAAGGGAATTCCTGGAAGCTTGGTATTCAGACAAGGTAGCCATCAACAGGCACATAGAGATAAACAACATCTACACACTATTCAAAAGAGACAATGAAAAGGAAACAAAAGACCAGAACATCTCCTCACCAGCAATCTTCACCTAGATAAGCAGAGATTAACACCAAGATTATCACCAGATATACAATCAAGCAGTAAACAAAACCCCAATCAAGGAACTATCCAGGGGGGAAAAAACCCCACCAACACAGGCAGGGCAAGCCACAGTATATAAACAGAGAGCAAACTCAACTCCATTCTAGCACTGAAGATGTTACCTAGCTGGGTAATTAAAAATTTACAAGAAAACAACCAACCTCAGAGAACCCCAAGGACTCCACTGTTTCCCTTCTAAAATCAACATATACCCAAAGTACATTATTCCTTTTTCCCCAGTTGCTTATAACTCACAGAAACCTTCGCTTACTCCTTGCCCCTTGCTAAATTTGTTTTGCATCATGATAGAAATGATAGTTGACTGAGTCAAGACATGGAGTTGTCTGACAACAGCTGTTTTAGTAGGATGTGGGTGCTAAAATATTTTTTTCTTATGCAGTGAACCTTAGTATTTTAATAATGGGTGGCATTTCTATAACACCATTACACTACCATTTTCGTGAATTCTGTGTTTCAGAATTATGCAACAAAGTTCAACAACATAAAAGGGACTTTTGAGGGCTGGGAAAAAGGGAAGAAAAACTCTACACCACACCACCTCTCCAAAATCTAGTATTTGGGTACTCACTAAACTAGATGTTTAAATGTTGGTAGTGTGAGGCCACAGTAGTTTGGGGGGCAGCAAGAGTCATAACAGCTGGGCAATTGTGAAAAGTGAGTATGGACCATCTTGCACATAGGGAGGGTCAGGATTGATTGGATTTCTTTTGAGGCATGGGGGGGAGAGAGGTTCTCAACCTGAGCTCAGGTTTGCTCTCATAAATATAGGCCAATTTGTACCTACAAAACCACCTTAGAGGTCAAGTAGTTTCAGCTGCATGGATGGAAATCTCATATCCATAGCATATACTTCAGAGAAATTTTCATCACCAGCCTCACCCCTTTTCTTTGGATTTTGAGGACTGAGACCTTCATTTCCACGGGAAGAGGAAACAAGTAACATAGAAGCATGCATGTTTGCTTTGTGAAATGAAAGAGATTTTAAAAGAAATAAAATTCTATGGTTGTTCCATGGTACTGTTTATTCATCATTTGTTAGATTTATATCCTGCCTTTCCTCCAGGAGTTCAGACAGCATATTTACCACTCTCTCCTCCCCACTCCCTGGACAACCACCCCATGAGAGGAATTGAGCTGAGTGATTGGTCCCAAGTCACCCTATAACCCTGAAAGTGGATCTTGAACCTGGGTCTTCCCCTCCTGGTTCAACATTTGAACCATTACATAGTACTGGCTATGTGCATCTCAGTTGCTCAGCGACTGAGAACATTTGCAGCTGTGTGAAGTATCTTGGGTTGGCCCAGATTCTAAATAATTTCTCTGCTGGTACATTTGTGTTCTACTTCTCTTCTGCCCTTGTCCTTTACCTCTAGAAGGGAAGAGCCAAAAAATCCCTATGGTACTGAACTACCTTTACCAGCAGCCTTAACAACTATAATCATTGCCATCCCATTTGTAAAAAGTGGAGTATTGCTTGCCATCTATGAACTACAATTTTCATTTTGAAGCAAGATTTCACTTTTCCACAGCCGGTACACAAACACTGGAAGGTACTGAAGCAATGCTTTTTCTTCATATATGACATCTGTTCCAATTTCATTTAACCAAAACATATGAGCATCATCACCTTGTGATGCAGAGTAGCAAAATATGCCACTTTTACCAGTAAGAGGAAATCAAATATGACCTCGCATGTCTCTTTTGTTAATTCTGGCTGGTGGCGCTCCGGCATGAATGAAATATTCTAGTGGAGTGTATCCTAAGACAGCAATACAGATGTACCAAAGTATGACAGGGAAGAGGAATAACCCCAAAAGGGACTTCCCTTTCTAGACTTCCTGGAAAATATTGCTATGAAGAATCCATGTACAGCTTACATTTCCAACACAATGATACATCAATATTATGGCTTATTTAATATAAATCTCCAGTATAACCACGCTTGGAATACTGCACACAGTTCATGTCACTGAACCTCAAAAATTGGTGGTATAGACATGAAAAAAAGGGCATAAAAGGGACATAGCAGTTTTTTTTTCAAGGAGCAATAACAGAATTGGCACTTTTTAGCTTAGAAAAAAGAGAGAGGGGAGTGGACAGCAGGAGAGAGAGGTATAAACTCATGTTATTAAAAATGTGGATACTGTACTTTTATAATCCTGACGCTAAATACAGGGAGAGGATGTGTTCTTTACACAACACAGTTGAAACTGGAATTCACCGCCAACCAATATAGTGATGGCTATCAATGTAGTTTTAAAGGGGGGCTTGAGCAATCCATGGAGAGGAGTTATCAGTCTTCTCGTCTGGGTGGCTTTATGCAGTCTTCAGAATTAGGTAGTCTTTAGTGACCACCATTGGGACTGGCAACTTGGTTGCCAAGTGAAGCAGTCACTAAGTGAAACCATTACTGTGCTTATGATCTTACTTCAGCTTTCCTTTGCTTTACAGGCCTGTCTATATATTAAGTAGAATGGAATGGAAATTAGACAGTGTAATTTGCGCCGTGAAATTTGGGAATACACGTTAAACTGTCCATTTGGCAAAACAGTCATTTAATTTACAGTGTAATAAAGGTTACAGATAAAAAGCTCAACAGTGTGTGAAAAGGCCTATTACACAAATGTACAAATGTCTGTACAGAGCCCCACACATTTAATCCCTCCCCTCCCCTCCCCCCTTCCCCAATTTTAGCCAAGCTTGGCTTCAAAGAACTGAAAAGACAAGTTTGTACTATCCCAGGGAGGTCAGGGACAATGCTAGCACATTGTAAAATCCCAGGAGATGTATTTTGCAAGAACCAATCAATTTTGTTTTGTTTTAAAAAATCTTACTTTAAAATTGCAGAAGGAAAAGTTCAAGTGTTTTAAACTGATCGTATCTTGAGTAGGTGCCCTCACAGATTAAGAAATTACTCCACAGCCTTGGAAGAATTAACTAAAGAATAATCCAAAAATATGAAATTGCAAATGAAGTAACAAAGGATTTGGAGTACAGAACACAAAGTGTTCATCAGTCATTAGCAATTTCCTCCAAGAATTATGTTACATGACATAATTTTTAAAAATTGCATTGTTAAATGGCCTACCATATAAGATGAAACAGAAAATCAGACTGTTCAGAGGTGTTCATCTACTGTAGACTCCAATGTGATATAATCCAATATATCATGGGGGGAGGGGGTGTTGGGGTTGGACAGAGACAGCATCTACACAGAACTATTTGGCCCAAAACTCTGACCCTATAGTTTTGTGGGGAGATGCAATTTTGGATAACTGCAAAGTTTCCAAAATGACAACCATCTTCTATCTTGGCTTATTCAATTTTAACAAACATCACTGATTTTAATTGGAGAGAGGCAAGAATGTAGCTAACTTCCCCAATGAAATCTACTGAAGAAAGTGCTTGACCAGATGACACTTGCCCATTATTGTACTACAAAGGATTGTGAAGAGTCGCTAAATACCCAGAATTAAGAACAGATAATTCAAGAACAGTGATGATCAATAGCTTGCACAGTCTAGGAGTCTAGAACACTATACTGGACAATATAGTTCCAATTTAATAGCTATTTTGGGGGTACACAGTTCACCCATTGAAATCAATTGCAAAGTCTTTTGCTCCAAATATCTGGAACAGGAGTGAATCTCTTTGAATGTTTTTTTTAAACCAAAAAGAAATTAACTGCAGAATGATGTAGCTGAGTTTAAGCAATGATTTTAAAATGTGGAGTTTGATGTGAGAACTGGCTGATCATTCTTGGACTCAACTTTAGGATTACCCCATTAAGGAACTGCTTGGGAAACAGCATTAATCAATGCTGCCTAAAAATCATACAAGACTAATACTGGACATTTTTACTCCCTGGCCCATCAAAAAAGTTAAATATGGCTATTGGATAATTCTTGTTCTGTTAAGGACTGCTCATAAAATCTAACTTTTACTAAATCTGAAATGGTCAGAATCTTCTCTTCCTTAGACTTCTTAGTGATTCCAATCGAGAATGCCAAAAGGCAATTAATTTCTTGACCATTTCATTTGGCTTGCAGTCATCAAAATGATGATGGTAGTTCTACCTACACTAAAAGCACTTCATAATCCTGAGATAGAAAAGCAAAACATGGTATTTGAATGATATTGAAACTATTACTGATGAGCTTGTCAAAATATTAAGGAAGTGGCTTGGTCAACAAATTCTATTGGGGGTGGAGGGTTCACTTGAGACCAGCTGACTAAAAAAGGGGGGGGGAGAGAGAGAGAACTGGGACACTCTCAGCAGTAAACCGCCTGCCATTTCTACAGCTGCAACATGTAAATAATGGCAGTGCCCCTTAAATGCACCAATAATGTCAGAATAAAAGTAATCAGGGAACTATAATGTCTGGGTAAATGAAACAAAGCTGCTAGGCAATGTGGTTCCACAGGCAGTGAGAGATATATTTTTGTGTTTCTTTTCTTAGACACCTTTAGAACTCTTCGGAAGGTTGGTTCTGCAAGGGAGTTACAACCTGGCTCTGCCCCCAAGTTAGGACCCCAGTCTGAGAGCTGTGGCTGCGCTTGTCCAGTTCCCCCTTCCCCGCCTGGCTTCTTGCTCCTGCCTCCCAGAACAGACCCAGCTCGGCTCTTCAGATCAAGAGAGAAGGGGTCGGCTTCTTGCCTGGCCAAGCTTCTTTCGCGTATTTCTTTTTCTTGGGCTCATTCACAACTTCGGGATTAAAGACGGCAGGGTTTGGAGCTGGGTTCATGGCAACAGTTGAGGGGGCCACCGGAGTCAAGTCCACATCCGGGGCAAGATTAGGATAGGGCATTGGTAGCCCTCCAATGAGCGCTGTGCCGTGAATGCTGTGGGACTGGGCGCCTGCCTCGTTGTGGGTGGGAGGCAGGCCACCATACAGTCCTCCACTGTAAGGAAAGTTCTGCATGCGTCGTGTTGCAGCCTCATCCACAGTCAGGGAGCCAGAATTGTCCATTCGCTTCTTCTGTCGAGAAACAAAAAACACTGAATTGAAACATGCCCAGTGCAAATACATTCAGCTGTCAGGTCCAGCCCAAGAACAACAGGGAAACAGTCCATCCAAGTTCAGTTCCTTTATTGCTTACACCATGTAGACAGAATCTTGCCAGCCTAAATCTGTACTACTCTAACCTAGTGGATAAACCCTGGGAGATTCTAGGGAGTCGTCTTCCCACACCCCTGCTCTGGACTGTGCTGTCTCTTGTCTTGCCCACCTTCCTGGAATGTGCTCCCTCCTTCCAGAGAACCTTCTGCTCCATTGCATTCCGTCACATCAGCAGAATCTGCGCTTTTCACATCAAAATACCAACTGCTCATTAATAGCAGGGTTAAAAAAAAAAAATAGGTCATGAATTTCAGTTCTCTCCATTTTCTATTTTTATCATGTCAGATCTAAGCCTGTTCTCTCACACAGCTGTATTCCAGCAGCTAGAACTTCACACAGAACAGTGAGAATTTGGTTCTTCATAAATCTGTTCCCTCTTTAAAATTAGCTAACCCTGTGGTCATTGCCACATGGGTGGAATTGGATTTCTATCCATTACTAAGAAATACTTCCTAATTTGCATGTCACAGGAAGCCATGGACTATGGAAATGAATCTTGCTTAAAGCTTCTTCCTGGCTATGCAGAAAGGGAAGGGAGAATGAGGGCTCATAATCTGTGTTTCTGCTCAAGCTTGTGAAGGTTGTTCGTATCACTGAATCTTTGCTTATTGTGATGTAGCAACCAGGAAAAATGGTTGCTATATAAAATGGAATTCAGAAGCTTCACTTTTCAGCTGGACTACTTTTATATTGTGTTTATTATTTGTCATTTTGTAGAACAAAATATGATTATTGATAACTTCAATTCTTTTTCTGTTCTACCGAAAACTAGTCTTATTTTTTTACACATTTCTGTCTTTGCCAAAAATTAAATCTAATCTAATTGGCAATACATTCCACTGGGAAAAATCTAATTAGGATCCAAAGGCAGGTCCTAATACTGATAGTATATTTGTTCTGATTTAGCAGTAATAATAATAATAATAATGTTTGGTCTATGCCCATATGTTTTAATAAACTTAAAGAATTACATCAGCTATATATTTTTCAATTCAGTTACATACCTTCACTGGAACTACTGCAGTCTGTACCATGTTTCTGAAACGTCCAACAGAAGGGTCCACATCCTCTGTAGGAGAACATGAGATTGATGTATAGCAGTTACCATAAAATGGAATCTCGAGCATATCCAGCACTGAAGGAATTTAATTTAATTTAACTTAAGTGGTTTCAAAAGGAAAGGTATTACCAATAATTATGCACTTTAGGATACATGCTTACTTGCAAGTAACAATGCAGTCTTTATAGGAACAATCTATAGATCCACAAGGATCAGTGATGTGGTTCCCTCCACATGTTTTGGACAACTGCAACTCTTGACCATGATAGCCGGAGGATGAGTTGTAATTCCAAACATCTGTAAGCACTCAGTTGCTGACTCCTGGCCAGCAGTACTCACCTGGGTTAATGATTTCATCGTCATCACTGAATGTTACTCTTGAGTTCTTTCGTTTTCTTTTTGGTCTCTGGATATCCAAATTCCCTTCTTCTATTGTTAATGTGGAAATCCTCTTGTTATGGGCTGTATTAAACTCTGTCAGGTTCTAAGGTATCAAAGAGTAAGTGATTGTCATTGCAGCACATAGTTTTCAGATTAAAGATAGACAAATTCAGGGGATGGAAACTGTGCTATAATTTTCTACTCTGCTTTGGCAGTGACTATATGACATCACTGGAGCAGACAGAAATTACATTTTCAGACCTGACTCCTCTGTGGGCACTGCTAGGGGGGAAAGGGGCATCACAAACCTTTTTAAAATAAAAAAGCCTGGCCAAGCTTTCAGGGGAGAATATTGGGGTTTAGGATACAGCAAAGCTTTAGGCATCCATTCTGTCTCTTAAAACCCTGCCACCAAAAGGTAATTCTGAAAATGTCAGCCCCACTTTCTATGAGGACTGCACAGCATTTAAGCCTGGATGAACCCTAATCAAGAGGGACCTCCAACAGGGGCTCAGAGCAAGCCTGAGCAGCTCTTGGTTTAGCCCAATGAAGAAGAGATCCCTGGCTAACCCAAGGAATAAGAATCTGGCTGGCAGAATTTGGTCATTCTTGCTTTACTTTTGCCTGGGCACAACAGCGAATTTGTCACACAGGAACGTCCCTCCCTACTTTTAAGGACAGAAGAGCTGTACTCAGCTGCTAGTGCCGATACCACAACTCAGGCCAAAAGGTCTGTTTCCTTCACAAGCTAGATATGCCACATGGATACCACAATACGCTGTACTCACATCTAACTCTGTTTCTTCCTCTGGCAGACCAAGCAAGCCCTTGAGTTCATCGTCTTCGCTGGTCATTTTCTCATCTCCTTTCACTGCCGAGGGCAATGTCTGAGGCTTTTCTCTCAGAGTATAGGCCCGTGTGGAAGCACCAAATGAAACCGTGGAATCAATGGGAATCTGCTGTGGCTTATGAGGCTCCAAACGAATATGACCCAAAAACGTGCCATGTGCTATGCATATTGGAATAAGGAGGAGGGGAAAAGCAACAAATACTAATCATGTTACTTCAATATTACTTAAAGCATGATCCCTTTTCTTAATTTCAGTGTGCTCCCCCATCTTACTCAGTGCACTGTACCATCTAGTTACTTTAGAAACACATGCAGCCCAAACTTATCCACACATGATAAACACAGAAAGATAGTTCAGCTGCATGAGAGATCTTCTGGGAGCTGTTTTGGCAAAAGCCATGCCTAGGTATCAACCTGCTTAATTACAAAGCCATGTTTAGTTGTACTCTCTAGCTCATGAAACAAAGCTGGAGACTTGATGTTTTGGGACTGAAGACTCTCAAGGCATCCAAACAGCCTCCGCCCTCCCATTCAACCTCCAGATGTAAAGCTAATGAAAAGGGGTGAGGCCTAGTTTGCACAGCAGCGGTGGCATGATCCCTACCCACGGCAAGTGGGATCATGTAGAAGAGAAAAGGACGTAATCATCTTGTCTATAATGTTTAACTTGGTCACCAAACAAAAATGTATGAAGTCCCATAAACAAGAAATTGAATCTTCATGCAGTTTGACCAGATTTTCTTAAATTGTTTTTGTCTGATTACGTATTTCTATACAATTTCTTTATTAATAATTTTAGTATTTATTTGATAGGCTTATATCTAACCACATTACAAGACCTATTTTTGCCCACCACAGGTAGGGGAAAAATAGGTAGGCTTGGATCAGAAGAGTGACTGGCCCAAAGTCATCTAGGGAGCTTCTGTGGCTAAGGGGGGACAAGAACTAGATCTCCCTGTTCCTAGGCAGCACACTGTTACACCGCATTGGCTCTCATTACTTCATTATTGTTTTCTAATTAATGTTTTTTGTATATACTATATTATGCTTGTCATTATTTCTAGTCACTTTAAATTTTTAATTATTTTGTTTGTAAAGCAAAACCAGCAATCTGTATCAATTCAATATAGCAAAGTTGGCAATGTATAGCCATGGTCTCTCTGTTCTAAAATGCCTGGGCTTGGAAACCTCTCTGAAGAGACACAAAAGTAGATCGATGATGGATTCTGTGAGAAGGTGGTTCCAAAGCACCACTGAAGTAAAGGGTTCACACATAACTACTGAGTTCAAAATATAAACAGGCTGAAACTAATGAAGCTCCACTCATTCCTACTGAAAAAGACTATGCATATCTAAGAAGCTTTTGATATCCAGCAATAAAACAGCAGAAAAAGATCATGTGATAGTTCACAGAAGTGTTACGCTCCAAAACCATCACCATCTTTTCCATTCTTCATTGCCATGAGAGGCTTATTAAAGTTACAATTAAAAAAAAGGAAATGACATTATACTCCCTTAATTTTACCTTTTTTATATGTCAGCAGAATAGGAGGAAAAATCAGCTGGTGAATCAGAAAATTCATTCCTTCTGCATTTACAACCCCATACAACCATCAGGATCCCCCAGACATTGTTTATCAACTTACTGCTGTTGAGATCTATAAGAAAAACTCTCTTCAGATGTTTATGGTAGACCAAAGCAGCATGGACTCGAGAGCATGACTGGTGATCAATGGTGAAGTCGCACAGGTCAGGGTTTCTCCCAAAGAGATAGTATTTCTTCTCATCAATGATAAGTTTCTGTGACAAGGTATCAAAGACAAACAAGTGGATTTATTATTATTATTATTTTGGCTGTACTTTCCTAAAATCATGGGCATGGGTATAAAAATGGGGAGAACCTCATTATGCTAAGAGAAGGAAAAAAGGCAACTCAACCAAAAGGACTGGCAATTAAAAGAACCCAAAACTTCAGGTTAGTTCTTACTGTTAAGTGGGTTAGGTGCCTTGAGTATACCAAGATTTCAGTTTAATAATAGTAACCCCTCCTCATTAAAAAACAAACTACACATTTGTTTCCTCCTTAATAAAACATTTTTCTATGACAAAAATCTGTTACTTCGTAAAAGCCCATTCTATCATCTGAGGCTCCAATGGCAGCGTGAAGTAATATAGACAACACATAACTCCCTTTAGAAAGAACAAGACTTGAACAAAAGGTGGAATTGATTCCAAACAAAAAACTATCCTTTGCATGAAGCGGTATTTAGAAAACAAAATTCACAGTAGGGAATAAAAGATTTAGAGATATAAAAGTAAAGCCACTAAAAGTGCAAAAGGAAAATGGCACCTAATATCTAGGAAAGGCAATTAAAATACATATTTTCCCCTTCTCCCAACTATTATCAGGATCTGGATTGAAAAGAAGTCATGTGCTCCCTTTCTAATTGTACTTCTAATCAATCCATTGGGTATAAACCTGGAAAGGAAGAACACTGTAAGAACAAGACTTTAGCAAATCTGAATATGGTGCATATCCAGTGGGCTGTCCAACAGAATCTTCAGAGGTTTCTATACAACTATTTAGCACACGTGCTATATTTCTTATTAGAATATTCTAGTCCCACTCCTGAATCAGAACAGCCTTGACTAAATGTCACCAGTCCAAGATTACAATTTTCTTTGCCTTCTTGGCTCAAAATTGCCTAATTTCTTGTCAAATTCTTCTGGATAAGGCAACTACTCTATTATACAGGAAGTCTGGTATAACAAGGCAATGGCATTCTGTATGAGCTCTGGAGATAATTCAATAGCACATTTTTTCTTCTAAAAAGTTTCACTTTATTATGCAATTTTGGTAGCTAAATCCCCTTTACATCAATACAACTGATTTCTAAGTAAATATGGATAGGGTTGGTGCTCAAAGCCTTACATTTTAGCTGCCAGAACCAACCCCGCCCCCCGAAGCATTGATTTTCTCCTAGGAAATGAACACCCCATCTTATAACTATGGATGTTAAATGAAAATATTGACATCATTTGAATGTCATTCTGTCTTTAATTTCACTGCTAAAGACACTGAAAATTAGGAATCTTAACAGCTTAAACATATCTTCAAAGAGACATGGAGAAGAGTAACACATAAAATCTTGATTTTTCACCTAACAAATTGTGGATTCTCATTATGACATTTTTGGTGCCCTTTTGGAGCTTTCAAAGGGGACAGGTGAGTGCAAGCTAAATATACAGGGCTTGCATCTAGACAAATTGGAATAAAGGTGTGATTAATTACATGAAAAATACAGTTTCAGTTTTTCAGTGTTCCAATAAAGCATGTCAATTTCTACACTTTAGCATCAATAAGCAGAGAACAGCTCTGAATTCAGCTGTAGCAGAAACTAGTCTAATATTATTATGGAAGACAATGCTATTGTTGGGCAATTATTCCAACAATTCATATCTGCAGATCAAAAGTGGAATAGTTACTTTGTGTTCAAACATTTTAAGACATGCATAATAATGCTAAATAAAGGAATTAAGGACAGATAGTCAACCATAAAAAAGGAGTCATTTCAACCCCTTTCAAACTAAATAAAAATGTTAGGCTTTATAAAATATTTATTAAACCAGTCCTGAATGTATCATAACTAAGACTACCGCAACATTAAGAGACTGAGTGGAGAAATCATTAGTCCTGAAGAGCCGAAGCATGCAGAGATAGCTGGGACAACGTTCAAAGCAGCCATGCTAACCTTGCAAAAGACACAGCAACTTAACAACTGGAAGTGTTCTGTTCATGCTAATATGCGTTACAGACCAATTACTTCAAATGCTTGCTGCCAGACAGCCCTACTAGGTATTCCACATTTAAATTCTCAAGAATAAAAAACTCAGAAACATCTTACTTCCCTCTCTAGTTCTGGCAAAAAAAGCAAACCAAGAAGTATAGTTTGAATATGGAGTATTATATAGTATGTTGATGGTGGAGCTTCCCAATGTTCAGGATGTTCTCTGAACCTTTCCCCTGGTATCTAGCTTTCTATATGTAAATATATTCCCTCTCCCACGAGCCCTCATCTGCAATCAAGGATGACGTGGTCCTGACCAAAAAATATTATTTCATCAGCCCTCTGAGGTAATGAAACTTCAGTGTGATTTAGCCAGCCTCTTAAGGTAGAAGGTCCACTCCAACATCTTAACATCTCCCATTCAAATATTTTTTAAAAAACAATGGATTGCACAGAACCAATGCAGTATATTCATATTCCTTTCCTGCCTTTTTTCCTCCTTTTCATCAAATTGTTTAGATATAGTGAGTTATATACTTCTTTTTTAATATGTCAATACATTCACCGGGGGGGGGGGTGTTGTTTGTAACCTACTTCAAATGACTGTTGAGATAAAACTGGGTGAAGAGAAGAATCAGATACTACCCTGAGCTAAAGGAAAGCGTGAGATCAAATAGAAAAAAAAAACCTGTTGGTACCTTGATATGATTCTATTATGTATCACTCTGAGAAGAAATAGTATAACATTATGTTATATGTAATTAACATTTACAGTATAGACTCGCAGATAAGCCCATCTGCAGAAAAGCTTTCCCTTGATTTTTTAACCAAATTAATGTGAAAAATGTGCCAACTGCAGATAAGACCCTTGAAAGTTTTGTGTGTTTTAATTTTCACAATTGGCTTACCCATAGGTGGCGCATTTTTCATGGTGTTTTGGTTAAAAATTTGAGGGTCAGCTTATCTGCAAGTATATATGGGTACATTAAAAAAATATTACAGGTAGTCCTCAGGTTACAATGGCAATTGGGACCAGAATTTCCATTGCTAAGCAATGCAGTCATAAAGCGCAATGTCACGTGACCTCAGCACTTAATGGCAGTCCCAGTTGCTATCATAACCCCAGGACTGTGTGGGTCATTAACCGAGGATCTCACATGACCATGACATAGAAAGAGGCAGCAGTCCCAGGCAAACAGGCCAGTGGGGAAGAGCTGCAGGTGAGAACTACGAGTGGGCAATGCTGCAGGCAGGTGCTACAGAGCATGGGTGGTTGAGTGGGTGCCATGGGCAGGCGCTGTGGAGAGTGGGTAGGTGGGTGCTGTGGGCAGATGGGTGAAAAGGTGGCAGGACTGACTTGCAACCTCCTGCTGGCTTCCCCATTGACTTTTCTTGTGGGGATGTGATGGCAAGATTCTGTCTAGCAGGTGTGAGCTAATAAAGTAACTGAGCTGTTCCAGAACTGTCTCGTGGAGTTTCTTGGGCTTAACCTGACATCAATCTCGCCAGACTCACTCTAAACTCCCCAAGCCAGCAACTAAACACTACGAATTCCTTAGGGTGGTGCCAGCCTCATCTTCTTCGCTTTCCCATGCTCATGCTGTGGGCTGAGGAGATGCTTCTGTCCTTGACCCCTCTCATTCCATTCCATCACAGGGAAGCTGGCAGGAAATTTTTGCAAATGGCGATCAAATGACCACAGGACACTACAATCGTCGTAATTGTGAGCCAGTTGCCAAGTACTTGAATTGTAATCACGTGACAGTGGGGATGCTATGACAACTATAACTTTGTGGACCAGTCATAAGGCCCTCTTGTTCAGCACTGTTGTAACTTTGAACAGTCGCTGAATGAGTGGTCATAACTCAAGGACTACCTGTACCATACTGTTCCGGTTTCTTGGTTTATCCGCAAGTATATACAGTAATTAATCAGCCTATAAAGTCATTAACACCATGTGACACTGCTTTTCAGTACAGGCACACTTTCTACCATCTAAATGACAATGGTATCTGTAGAAAAAAAAATTAACTAACATAATTGAGCAGCTTTACAAACAAGTATAGGCAAACTGGTATTCCACTGCTGTTCTTAGCACTGTTTTCTGATTCAGTGATGTTCCAGAGTTAAGTTATATAAAAAGAAATGGGAAAGCAGGAAAGTTAGTAATTATTTTGCTATTCTTAAAGGCATCAACAACTGAAAACTCATTTGTGCCCCTGAGTTATAACCCAATGTGATTCTCCACACATGGAGCTTAATCACTTCATGGCTTACTTTGATGTTGCACTTTTTAGACCCAGCCAATCACTAGTTATACCTTTGAACTCTAAACGAGAACTAAGGCACAGATGGCTTGGTTAGTATCAAGTGCTTAAGAAGCCTGTAGAAGCTAAATAACACACATAATTTACAATTACATGTTGATAACACATTGTGCTTAAAAAAATGTTTTGTCCCACTTTTGGGATATTTGAACAAACCAAACAGAAAGAGTTATCAGAAAGTGCATGACTCATTTGCTCAGTCCTTATATTGCTCCCTTCTTTGTTTCTTGGCACACTGCAATTAAACCAGGAATGTTTCAATTAATTGTAGCTTTCAGTTACATGGCAAATACAGGTTCTTAAAGTGGTGGCAACCAAGGTTTTCTGATTTGGAAAGGATGTTGCAACAGAGAAAGAACAGCATAAGAATGAAGTATTAAGACCAAAGATTTCTGCTTATCTCATCTTATTAGAGCAGAGAGATGAATGCTGAAAATCTGTAATCCAGCAAAGAATAGATTTCTGTACAAGAATAATCACTCTGGATCCAAATAGTAATCCAAATTATTAAAACAATTAAAGACATGGGTTGGAAGATACACATTTCCACCTAACAGTGTAAAAGCACCATTATCTTTGGATATTTGGATGCAAATGGCCACATGCAAACCCAACAGAAAGATATTCAGATGGCTTGCTAGAAATACTCAAGACATTCTGAAACCAAAGCAAGAAGGGCACACATTAGATCAGCCTTTCTTAACCTTTTGACCCTGAAGGTACCCTTGAAATATTTTTCAGGCCTCGGGGAACCCCTGCACATTCAGGCTCAAATATAGGCCAGAAGCTACAAAATTATTATATTTGTTTCATGTGTAGGCCTGTATATATGTATTAACAGTGTTCTTAAACTAAAAATACAGAATGAAACTTATCTCTTTAATGTGAAACCTGTGCTTGTTTTTTGCTGCACAAACACTCAATTCTGGACCGAACTTGAGATAAGCACACACATATTTCATCTTCAACACTTCTGGGGACTATTTTGGGCTACTTTTAAGGGCGTGTATATTTTGAGTGATATATCAAACTGTCATGAATGATAACTGCAAAATGCATTGCAGGGACACGACGCCACTGGTACGCTGAGTTGGGTCGGCCAGCCTCTTCCCTCTTGCTGCACCGCCAAATCCAGGTTCTCTTTTCTCACCCCATTTCCACCTCCTCTCCCAAGGACCCATTTGCTAAACTAGAGGGGGGCTGATGCCTTGCAACCTCCAACACGCCTCCCCTTAATATTTGGACTCAACCTCTCCTGAAATCTTGGCACCCTGATGCCAAAGCCTCCACCACCACCACCACTTTTTCCTTTCCCCCGCCTCCTTCCCCTCCCGCCTTTGTGGGTGGCTCCTGCTGCTGCTGGTACCTGGGCCAGCCTAGCCCCAGATCTCCTGAGCCCACCCTGAGACGGAGCCCACCAGGCCTCAGCAACTGCAGAAAGGCAGGCATGCACCGGCAAGGAGAGCCCCAGCATGGAGGCCCTGGTGGTGTCTGTCTCGTGTGTGCTCTCTCACCACCCACCTCCCCGCCTGCATGTGCATGGGCAATCTCCGCTCCTACCCGGGGTCTGCACACGCTCCAGCGAGTCAACCCAGTGTTGGAGGTTGGAGGGTTTTTCTTCAGACTCTGCTTTTTTAAAATAAATCATGATCTTCCAGGGAACCCTAGGGTTCTCCAGAAACCTGGTTGAGAAACCCTGCTTTAAATGTTCAGTCTTTTTTTTGCCTGTGATAAGCTCCACAGCTAACCAGTACTGTATGTCACCTGGCTCATATTCAAATTTTTCTGCATCTATTTTCATACCTCAATAAGTTTGTCTCCTTTGACTACATCCAAGTGCAACCCTGGTGGAGGCTTTCCTGCCCTAGGAAACAAAAAAAAGAAAAATATTTTGTTTAAGAATACTTAAAGTAGCCATTGGAATCTCTGAAGTCATCAACAGATGTAAAATGACCACGGGTTGATAGGGAGAAACCGAACTTGGGCACAAAAAGTCAATTATGCTCAGTGCTGATCCTAACGTTTATCTTAAGATTAACAGAACATTCTAAAACAGGTACGTTTTAGATATATAACAAATTTATGAATCAGTTGCCATAAGATAGTTGCCTGAAAAAGGGATTGAACAAAATTCATTAATCTGGGCCTACAACTCATGAAACTTCCAGGTTCATTAGGAATATGATCCCAACAGTTTGGAAACAAAACTGGCACGTCCTACTTATGAAGTTCCTCGAAACATCCGGACAGCCACTGTGGGGAAACAGCATGAATCAGAATTACTGCTGTGCCCTTTTGGTGACAGCATCCACTGGGAGAGGTTATTCATTTATTGAATTCAGCATATAATATTATTTATTTAGGACTACTGTTTTATTGTATTTTTAATTAATATTAATCTTTTCTGTAAACCGCCCAGAGTCATTTTATTACAAGATGGACAGTGACAAATTTGATATATAAATAAATAAGGAAATAAAGAAAGATGTTAACAAATATAGTCTTATGTATTTCTGTGATGTATAGGATTATATGCCTGATTTAGAGGGGTTGGCTGTTCAGATCTTGCCTCTGCTACAAAGTATTTTAACTTTTATGCTCCCCCAAATCTGCTACATGGGGAAAATAAACACTTATATGACACTGCAACTGTTAATATATGTTAAGCTTTTTGAACACTCAACATTTCAAATGCTTATTGCAGTTACTTCTGGATGCACATATTTACCACCATATAAAAAGGCACAAACTTTGAGGTTGGCATCAGGGTCCCTGTTGTATTTTGTCATTAGTTAAGATCAAAACAATGGGTATGATACAAATGATTGTTTTGGTACAATACAGAACTTTTATCTTTGAAAAGCCAATCTCTCTCTAAAAGACCTTGGTGGATCTTGTATTATTAGAAGATCCTTGAGCACATCTGTATTTTTTTTTTGACTGAACATTTTTGACAGCTCTTTAATTGTTGTTTTAATCTTTCACTTTCACATTTTTTTCTGTCTCTATCTGCATGTGATGGAAAGCCTAGCAAATATACAGCGGACATTGGGATGGAACTGTCCCAACACTTTCCCAACTAAACTATTAGAAAAGAATAAGCCTCCAAGGGCCAAACAATTTTTTTTAATAATAGTTATTTCAATCACATAACAGTGACACATTTGATAGCTTTAACTATCATTATTAAAATGCAAAACCTTGCTAGTCAGGTTGCAGCCCAAATAATCCTTCTACTTGGCAGATACTCTGAAATAAGGAATATACATTTGTTTGTATCTTCCACAATGTTTTAACATACAAATAATCTATTCTTTGATAATAATCTAAAGCATGGTGTGTAAATGGAAAAAAAACCTTTGCAGTAAGTCACCAAGTTTTTATTTTATGCTGGCATTATAAATATGTGAGGGAATTCCTATCCTATCATCAAAACCTAGCCTCCTAAGATCAATTCTAATGAAGCTGTGCACTGATGTAAAACATTAAACATTTAAAATAGAAATTCTTCCTCTAAACTGCATTCATGAGTATATAGCTATTAGACAGTAAAGTGTGTTATAATTTGATTCACTGTTTTCTAATCAGTTATACTGGGAAGAGGGTCTGTTTTTTTTTCTCTTGGACTGTACAGCACTGTTTCACGGAGCTGGGAAAAAATAGACAGATTATTGCTCTATAGAATACAGAGGGTCCATAGCCCCAAGATCCATGAATCTGGAGCAGATGGGAATCATTACGACTATACTAATTGCTGCCTTATGTCATGTCTCCTAAGATGTTACTTTGAGCAAGATGAACACACCTCTGTATCCTCTAAAATTCAACATTTCTAAATGTACAAGAAATTTGAAGACTAACTTGATCAGTGGCTTTTGCATCCATTGAAACCAAATACAGAACAAACAAAACACTCCACACTTCCACAGTGGTTGAGGAGCATTTTCTTGCCAATGGAAAAATATTTTTTAAAAACGTGTCCAATCTAATTCTAAAATATTTTTTCTAGCCTTAAATGCTATTAACGTACACATCTTTATTAATACAGAGGATTGGATTCAAATTTGGTCATATTAGGGAGAGTCCTATTGAGATAAAATGGTGCAATATAGTGATGACTAAGTCAGTCCTTATGATTCCAACCATTCTGTTTGAAATATGAATGCATCCTGATCCAATCCAGTGTATGTCATACTATAAAACACATATGGATACCAACACGTATTTCCAGATAATTGTTTAAAATATTTTGTACACTGAACCTTTAGTCACTATTGTGCCCATTATTCAGATTCATACAACTGAGACAAGATTTGTGTGCAGAGTAAACCAGCTTATCTTCTAAAGTATCTCACAATATACAGTGATGTACAGTCCCAAATAAATGTCCATGCTGCCTAAATTCATTTCCCCACCACAACTTCATTTTATAGGTTTATATGTAGGACTTTAGTAACATACCTAGGATGAAGGTATATTTTGATTTCTCCCAGGCTCAGGGATTTTTAAAGTAAAAATTATGCCATTTGTCCATACTCAGCAGCCTACTCTCTCTCACTTCACAAAGACCGCTCGGTAGCCACACAACCTGCCCTTATCTATCGTATCGCGTGCTATATTGAACATCTTCGCCACCCCTATTCAGAGGCATATCAATGAGAGGCAAGCCCTCTGCTCATGATCAGAGGCATCCTTTGCTTTGAAGTAAAAACATGTGTTCTGCCTAAGCTAAAAACATTATCTCCCTCCCCTCCACCCCCAATTATTTCACATACGAAACGCGACACTGCAACACTCAAAGGACCAGCCTTGAGGATTCCCCTCAGTCAGTCCTCCCTTCCAGGGGCTGCTACCCCCGGGCCCGCTCCCCTCTTTAGGATGCTGCTCCGCCTCCCAAGGAAAATGCAGTCCCCCTTGCACGACAAGTCGCTTCCCCGCTCTCCAACGGCACACGCCCCCACCCTCACCAGGTCGGACAGTCAAAGAGTGGGAGGCTACCGCCGCCGCCACCGGCAGAGTTTGCGTTCGCCGCCATCTTGTGACTGCCCCCATTCAGCTGGGCGCAGGGCACGCCGGGAAGCTGGAAGACCTGGCGGGAGGGACGCGATCCCAGCATGCATTGCGCCGAGGCGTGCAGTGAGGATGAGGTGAGAGAGAGGCAAGCTGCAGCGGATGGAATGCGTTCTAAGCTTGAGCGCGAGCGTGGCGCTCGCGGTGACGTCACAACGACGCTTCCCCAAAGAGCGGGAATCCGGAGCTGTCGGTGGGGAGGCCATTTTACTTGCGAAAGTCGAGCGGGAGGGTTGGCCTCCATCTCTTTCAGGCCGGGGACCACCCACCTTCACTTGCAATCTGCGGCGCTTTATTTTTTAAATGTTTCCTCCGAGCGTTTTTTTAATCTGCGGCTGCTCATTATTACATTAGACCTTACGCGGAAAACGTGCGATGTCATAAAGAGTGAAAACGCACGTGCACTCTTGCCTTTTAAAATCGCTAGCCCCTCTTTGAGGGACGGCAAGCCTGCCTGCGGTCTCCGCTGATTTGGAGGAGAAGCGGAAGAACGGGCATTATTTGCAAACCTCAGTCCTTTCGGGAAATTGAGCTATTTGCGGGAGTTGAGGGGGCGCTTCCGGGTTAATTTTAGAAATGTTTATTCCTGTGGTCTTACTTTCTATGGCTGTGTTCACGCAAGTTCCTAGCACTTAGTAGCTGCATTCGCACAATACGCTAAGGTTGGTTTTAACTTGGTTTTTATTTTGTGAATTAACATGTTAGTATATTGTGTGATACCAGAAAACGATTTAATTCTGTAGCCAGGTTAAACACGTTATGAGTGCAGCCACTATCTGGTACTGTACTTGGGTGACTTTTCAACGTTGTGTTGATTAACAAGCTGGAAAGGCAAGATGGCTATATCTGCCTGAAGGGCTATGACAGAAAATCCAGTTTAAACTCCACCCCCACCCCTCCAATTTGCTTTACTGTACTTTGAGGTATAACTACCATGCACTCATATGGGTTGATTTATGGAGGAGGTTTGAGTTGTACGTACATATAATATGCATGTATTTCCCACACTTTGTGTGTGCCTTGGAGTTGGTCTTGACTCCTGGCAACTACATCCACAAGTCCCTGCACTTTTCATGGCAAGGTTTTTCAGAAGTGATTAGTCATTGCCTCCTTCCTAGGCTCAGAGTGAGTGACTGGCACCAGCTGGCTTTGTGCCTAATGCAGGACTAAAACTTGATTTCCCCACTTCTATCCCAGTGCCTTTAACCACCACACTAAACTGACTCTAGTTTCCACACTTGGCAAAAACAAATCCTATGGTGAATGTAGCATCTTTGATCAGTCTCACTGCATTCCTGACACATATATTTATTAATTGCAGAAGTTTCCAAATCTCTAATTTTCAAATATCAATTATTTTCTGGTAATTCATGTTATCTTGAAGGTGGACCACCAAGATTATCAGAGCTGGATTAATATTTAACTTGAAGCATTAAAGTAGAACTTTGTCACTTGTACCAGGAAAAACCATAATACCTCCAGAAATGGATTTTTCACCTTGTTATAAATGCAAGTTTGTATCTCAAAACCATTCTAGCATTTGGTAATGTTGTTTTATTATCTTGCTTCTTGCTCCCAATGGCCAGAATTAAATGTATTTTAGATATTACTTGCTCCCATACAGAGGTATCTTAAGATAACACCCATACAGAGCTATCTTAACAGTTAACATATTTATTTATTATTATTTTTTATTTATTAAATTTCTCACCTGCCCATCTCCCCCCAATGGGGGAACTCTGGGCGACTCACACCGAACATTAAAAACAAATATAAATACATAAAACATCAATTTAAAAACATTTCTAAAAAAGGGAAAGAGTCCAAGAAAATGAAAAATCTGAGGCTGAAGACAGGAGGCCTCTATGAGGCTAGCCATCCCCATGCTTGAGGTATTCCCTCCCCACCCCAGGCCAAGTGGCAGAACCAGGTCTTCAAAGCCCTTCGGAAGGCCAGGAGTGAGGGGGCCAATTGCACCTCTGGGGCAGAATGTTCCAAAGAGCGGGGGCTACCGCAGAGAAGGCCTGCCTTCTGGACCCCACTAATTGAAGTTCTTTTACTGAGGGGGTCCAAAGCATGCCCTCTCTGTGTGATCGGGGAGGATGGGTTGAAGTCATAGGGGAGGGCGGTCCCTTAGGTAACCTGGTCCCATGCCATGTAGGGCTTTAAAGGTGATAACCAACACCTTGAATTGGACCTGGAAGCAAACTGGTACCCAATGCAGCTCGCAGAGCAGTGGCATTACATGGGCCCTCCTTGGGGCTCCAAAAATAGCCCACGCGGCTGCATTCTGGACCAGCTGTAGTTTCCGGATACTCTTCAAGGGTAGCCCCATGTAAGCGCATTGCAGTAGTCTATCTGAAATAAAATATATTCAATCAAATAAAAATTGAGTTGAATTTGGTAACAAATAGGGGTAGAAACCTCACTATTACTCCAGACATAATCTTCATTGGCAATGACTTCTACAGAGACAGTCTATGGCAGCAAATGTACAAAATCTTGTGCATTATAAAACCTTATTAGGACATAAGGTTTTATGGATTTAAGTTGGTGTTCAGAGGCATGAAACAGAAATCTTCAACTGATAGGTAACACTTGATGCATCACTTGGTATGGACTCTAAGGAACAAAAGCCATAATCACCTTTATTTCTAGCAATGTCATCCTGGCCTTCAACTGAAGTCAACTATTTTCTCAAGAATTTAAAGTGATTTAAACCTTTCAGGAGATTTCTGCTAAAAGAAAGACATGTCAAATATCTAAAAATGTTTATTGATATTTAAATGGATGGAATGATGGAGTAAGAGTACAAAGAAAAATGTGCAACTGAGGGCATCGTTCTTCACACAGCTTTCACAGTTTAGTCATTTAGATATGTAAAATATGAGAAATAATAAATAGTGAGCATGTCAGGAGAAAAACATACATTACTTGCATACAGAATGTTACCAAGTCAACATTTCAGGCTTTCCACATCCACTTTCTTTTAAGAGTATCATTGACCCAAATAACCCACCCAGAAATTTCACTAAAAATATCAGTTCTGAGCAATCTAAAAAGTCCAAATCAGATGTAAAATGGAACCCATGGGTTTCCATTAAGACACATCATAGTTAATCTTAGACTGGCATACCTCTAATCCTCCTTGGTATAAAAGGTTTAAAGCTTCTTTTGCTATTCAGAGCAACACTTTCCTATAGTGTCTTAATATGGAAAATGTTTTGTTTCAACCCACGTAAGGTTCCAGTAGGCAAAGAATAAACTACTTTACTTTCACTATATGAAAAGGAGGTCAGAAGTCATAACCAGCCCAAAATACGGTGCAATCTTCTTTCAGGAAATTTTTGTTTTTCTAGTACATTTGACTGCAATATCCCCAGACAGCTTAGGAAGGAAATTGGTATTCCCAACCAGTAACCTGTTGGACAGAAATATTTACCGAAATCCTAAAAGAAAAGATGCATAACTTTCTCTATGTCATCTTTCCATGTCAAACTCTGCTGCAACTTTTTACATGCCATAGTATTTAATGTATGTGCTAGTGGTACAAAGTTGAGAAGAGGCAGTAGGATGGCCCTTCTCCAACAAAACCTTCATTAGGCAAGAAGACATTTGGATATACTACTGAACAATTGACAGTCACCACAAAAATGGAACAGATAAACAGGACTTTAAATACAAATATCTTTAGACTAATCATTACTAAGTGGGTTTCTGAAGAGAGCCATTTTCAACGTGTCTCATATTAGCTATACCATTCTTTTAGAAAATTGAGACATTCTCTCTTCACAAGTTAAAAAAAACGGTCTGCTACAGAAGGTCCCATTTTTCCCCCCAACTCACTGGGCTACACTCAAAACAGCTTCTGGAAGTACACAATGCAACTCAGGAACTGCTGTTTCAAAGAAGTGGCTGTTTCCTGCAGGGGGATATACATCTGGAACAGCTGTGTGGATCACTAAAAATTGCTCGGCAGTGGGATTTTGTGCTTGGGAGTTATTTCTAAGTCACTTATAAAAGCAGTACACATTAAAAAAAGTTAGATCTGTAGTGCTTATGGCAATTAACAAACTAATCTAGATGACTGATCACATCCTTCAATACTTTATATTTGGGACAGGAATCTCTGGGAAAACAACAAAAAAAAAAGTCCTCCACAAGTTTAATTACATAAAATAAATAAACATGAACTGTCTTCATGGTTCACTAAGTCGAAGAACTAGTTATCTTCATGTTAGTTTTTTATATTATAATTACTAATGGAAAATCAGTTTGTGTTCCATCTCACCTCCATCCCCTCATTCCTTAGGCTTGTCTCATGGCAGAAATATTAATCTTGTATCTAATTCCACAGAAATATTTCATTTTGATAGCAGCCAGACAATTAATACCAAGATTAGACAAGCAAAAGCCAGGCCAAGAATTAGGATGCAGATCTTCTTGCGTGATTTCTTCTGTTTTAAAAAACAAAGAAAAAACCAATAGGGTATAGGGATACTGAGAAAGTGGAAAGAGATGTAAAATTCAGCTCCCACTAGGTTACAATGAAAACCATCTAACATAATTTAAAAGTGTGAGTAGCAGGACAATGGAATGAATTGGATAAATCGTCTTTTTAAAACTTCAGATAAAACAAGTTTTTAACAGGTTGATTAGAAACTACTGTTCTGAAAAGAATACATTTTCCTGTTCAAAGCACTTATTGGATCATTAGTATTGCCACGAACATAGTGGTCAACTTAAAAGCACCTTCTTGATCATTCAAGTGAATTATTTACTGCATCATTTATCTTCTGAATTTTTAATATGCTGGGCAGGCATTTTTGATAGTGACCCTCCAAATATGGAATGCTCTTCCAGAAATGGTAAATTAAAACCCACTCTTTCATATGTTTAATGCTAGGTTTTAAAAAAAACAAACCTTGTTATGCTTTTTAACTGGTCAGTCTTGTATGGACTTTTTTATGACTGAGTTATTTATTTTATTAAATTTTCATTTTAAACCAAACTTCATCGTATATTGCCCTGTTCTTTGCAATGTCAAGGTATCATTAGTACTTTTAAAAAGCACACCATGTGATGGAGGGTGGGAAGTGGACAGCTAACTATCCCAAGGCTGAGGGATATTGTTAAGGCTAAAAATACAGTTGGAGGAGGACCAAAGCTGGGTCAATTGAGGGGTGGAATGTAGAAGATGGGCTGCTGTGTGCCCTTTGTGCCCCCCAATCAAAGGGACTCAGTGGCAATAGTCCCTATAGGAAAAGCTATGTATTTCTCATTATTTTGGAACTGAAAACATTCATAACTGAAATAGAGACAGACAAAGCACTTCTGCACGATAGACTGAAATCCCAGCTCTGCTCCTCCCACTTCTAATTCTGGAAGACTTTGGGGCTGTACAAAGATTACCTGATAATAAGCAGCTCTCTGCAATTGTTCACTGGCACTTTCCACATGGACTTCTGCATTTTCTACATTTGCTTCTATGCTATCTATAGAGAAAAAGAGCACCCACTTAAAAAAAACAACCATCACCATTATATGATGTACTCCTGCTTCAGTTAAGCCTGCTTAGATATGCTGCGAAGTTATTTCAATGTGTGATTAGCGGTGTTGCACACCCTTTAGTTGCATTGATCCATAATTGTTAGTCTAGTTTCAGATAGGGGACTATCTGAAAGGAATAATAACCTTACATGCTATTCCTAGCACAATTTTTCTAGCTGATTAAAAAAAAAAAAATCTACCAGGAGAGTTTGTATACTTATAGGCATATACAATGTGGGTATACAAATAATATAGACACAGAATCGAATACTGTCAACCAAATGTAATCTTTAGTTGCTGTTTTCTAGAAGTTGCAGCATTATTAAATACCATTCCATAGAGCATCCTAATATATTTCATCAGCAGTTGTCAATACTACAGATGTCACATTTCTAAAGATATTTGAGGATCCTCTTTGGCTCAAAGAGCATCTTGCTTCAAAAGTCTCTGGGATGAATCCTCATCTGATAAGCAAATGCTAAGTCAGACTTCGGCAGTCAAGCAAACACCGCTATTTACTTACCAATCATGTCTCCCTGATCATGGATCATCATAGCCAAATCTTTAAAAATCTGATTCACATCCAAGATATCTGCCTGAAAGGGAAGTTTGTGAAAAATTACTGCATTCTGTGCTTATGTGTTTATGTTGTTATTCTAATAATTAAGCCATATTATTATTCCTGTTGCATTTTTTTTCTAGATAACAGTATGACTTAAATCCAAGGTCTCATTGTCAGTGGTACACTTACGTAAAGGGGCTTTTTGGTACAGCTATTTGTTGCCCTATAATACCAGTATTGCTGAGTCTTTGGATTCAATCCTCGCCGTTCATTATTTAAAATGAAATTTCATTTACAACCATATATCACAAGCACTATGTCACCTTCAAGCCTTAGAAGAATACTTGAGTTTATGTGTCTGGTTCACCCATTCCAATCTCCTTCCCTTTCCCTCCATTATTCTCCCTAGTCAAGGATAACTGCATCCTCTCTCTGTTTAATAACTGCTGTGAAAATGCAACCCCCATTTTGCAAAATCCTATGCTTTGTCTACTTACAAATCTTTTAAGAAGATACACAAAAATATCTATGTCCTGCACTTTGCAGCATTCTTCTAATTTCCAAAATACTGGTTGGAGACTTTATGAACTTTATGAAGATTCATATCAGTTGGCAAATACTATCAAGACTGTTGCAAGTTTTGCTCTTATTTTGAACTGTTAATAATTCAAGATTGCCTTGAAAAAAGCTGTGCTCATACCCCAGGTCCTCAGTGAGAGGTCTGTGTACCCCTAGATCCTGCCGCTGGTGCCTATCCAGCTCCTTGAACCATGTGATTTTTGCTTCTTAAAAAAAAAAATGAGAAACTGGCATGCTGCAGAGTAAAGGGCCAGCTTCAGGCATCTTCTTGATTTCCATAAACGCCTCCAGCCCCCTAAGCTTTTTAGTAAATACAAAATGATGGGTGGTTATAATCCAGGGCTTTAGTTTGAACCATGTTCATCTGCCCAGAAAAGAACTCAGGTATGTAGAAGTCGCAAGGAGCATCTTACAGAGGGCAGAACTAGTTATGTTCCTCATGGCAACCATTTTGCCAATGGACAAGGCTGACTGCCTTCCCAATCATTTTCCAAGATGTCCTCAAAATTCCAGCAGTGCTCATCAGACCAAAAAGGCCTGCTGTACAGTATCACAGTAGATAAATATCCTAGGGCACACATGAAGGGCTCTGAGGTGGCTTTTGAAAAAAAAATCTGGCACCCAAAGCATTACTTGTTGACCTCTTCAATATATATATATATATATTTTAAAAATATCGCATCTAGCTAAATCTATCAGCTGCTTACCTCTAATTGCCTAATGGCGGTTTCTCTCTCCTTAATTAACTCAAGATCTTGTTCTGTTATTGCTACATCTTCTTCTTGAGACTGCATCTGATCCCATTCTTCATTGCTGAAGGAAAAAAATGACAATCCACTCTTCTTGCTATTCCTGGATGATCAGAAAAAGCTACCCAAATATTTTTTGGATTTACTGATACATATTCCTTAGCTGTGGAAAGTACTTAGTGGTCTTCCTTCGAAACCAAAGGAGCTGAGAAGGCAGAATCTTTTAAAATATAAACTGGGGGAAATATTGAAGTAATTATAAATGCTTCTCTATGCACTGGAACACTTTCACATGAAGCAAGCTAACTGAATTAGAAGAAAAGTTACATGTTTAAAGACAAATTCCTGGCAATCGGCATCCCTTTTTCCTATCCCCAAGCTCAAATGGATCAATATTCTAGTAAGCCTTATTCAAATCATGATTTCCAAAAGTCTAAGCTGGAAGTCCCATCGCATTAGATTCTTGGCCATGCTGGTTGAAAGTTGAATTCCAAAACTTTTGGAGAGCCCTGGGAAGAGCTTGTTTATTAATCCAACATATAATGCCATTTAAATAATCTTGTTTATCTTTCAAGACCAACCAAGCACAATGTTCTTTAGATATATCAACTTACGATTAGTTCTATAACTCTGAATCAGAATCTTAGTAGATATAAGTTTTAACACTGATCGGTATATATTATATATTTAAAAAGGGAAGGAAGGGAATTTTTTAATTGGGTGGAAGTTGCTTAGGAATTTTATAGAGCTAAACCAATCTGGTGAATTTACATTTAAATTCAAGATATGGGAAGAGCTGTACATTTCCCAAAACAATGTTACTACCTTTCTCTCATAACTAACTGAGAGACAGACAGCTAGATATATCCATAGGTTTCTATCACCCTTGAAATCTGAAAGACCATTTTTATAAACAATAGCATTAATATCTGAACACCTAGACTTTAATTTTGCTGACATGGCCCTGTGATGTAGTGGCACACTAAAGTACATCAAGTATGTGCATGTATGAGTGTGTGTGTGTGTGTGTGGTTCTTCATTGTTTAATAAGGTTTCAACCCTAACAAACTAAGGTAATCAGAAAGTATGTTGTATGAAGTAGAAAATTAAGAGTGCTCTTACAGCTATGCCTAAAAGAAGTCATTTTTAAAGGCACTTGGGAAAATCTGCATCCACATTTATGCTCAATATGACAAACCAGATTCAGAAGTTTGACTGAGTTTTGACTCCTCACCCTCCAATTCCTTCTTTTGCTTCCTGGTTTACTATAAGAGGTTTACTCAATTAGGATGCCAGAAATTTGTGACCACAAACTATAATTTACTTCTAAACTTGAACCAGAGACTATGATTCAATCTGGATTTCTGATTCTGGTTTGGATGGTTTTAGGAAACCCTACTTGGCTGTCCCAGAGCTATAATGGCTGCCAACCAGGATGTCCATAAGGAAATCAGAGTGCACAAGAGAATGAGTACAAAGCCTGAGGAAACCCCAATAGCTAAACAATGATTTGGCTCCAGTATCTGAATCAAGCCATTATTTCTGAATAAAGGTTGCTGTGGGTCATATGAACAAGCTGTGAATGCAGGCACATAAATTCAATTTTCTCATTGAATGTGCATTAGGAAGGTTTTTCCAACTGAAGAAACAAGGTGATGGGTATCAGAAATCAGTAGGCATTACCTGTCAAATGAGACCAACTGCTCTTCCCTGCGTCTCTCATCTCCCTGGAAAGAAACCATTCTAGATCAGCCAAAAATTTACACTGGGAGAATATGATGCAGGAATTAGATCCTTTCTGGCCTAATTAACAACACAGTTTCTTACAAGTTATGGACTTGGCAGACATATCCAAGACAAAATTAGTTCTTCTATTTAAAAGAATGCTAATTAAGCAACACAGTAGAAGAACAGGTTGTTAAGAAAATCGAACAACTGAAACGGAATTGAACTAAACAGGAAGGGACAAAGATCTTACCAAGTCATTGTGTCTGTGATGACATGACCACTTATTCCTGTGCCCTCTTGAATCACTCAGTCTATCTAATTTAGACTGCTGGGTGCCACAAGTGGGGGAAAAGAATTAAGCAATTCAAGGTCACCGCTCAGAATACTTGCAATATTTTTTCTGTTCATCAATACGGTCATCAGTCAGATATCAATGGTCCCTCACATCAAGTAACAACTGAACTCTCATTTCCCCCATCCAAATTACATAAGATTGGCATAGTGTTGTATTCAGCTTTGCTATGAGAAGACTGAAAGATACTGTCCTATGAATGGATCTTGAGATCGTTTGGAGGTTCTAGCAGGGAAGTGCGGCTGTTGTATACTCTTAACTGAAGATTGGTATCCTTCTATCTGGGATGTTCATCCTCTTCCACCAAGCGCGCAGCTTTGGGAGGGATGCATATGCAGCAGTGAGGGAGGGAGGAGACACCCGCCTAGCCAGCCACACTAGCTGAATCAATTCTGGCGATCAATGGGGTGACAGATGTGGCAGCCAGATCGCCCTCACATCCTAGCTACTGTCCTGACAGAGACAATTATCAGGACAAGAAGATAAAGAAAGGAATTCACTTAAGAAGTGCAAAGCAACCAAATTCAAACCACTCATTCTTTCCAAGTGGGAATCTGAATGTTTCTAAAGCCCAGATGTATTTCAGAACTTTCCTTGCTTAGAAATAGGGAACCACTGATAGTACATCCTTTAGAATAAACAGAGTAAAGGATGTGAAACTAAAAGATAGGGTCATAAGAATCATCAGGTTAATAAGATATTTGCCATCTATTTTTTCTTTAAAACATTTGGAGGAAAAAAACCTCTAAGTTATTCCTTTGTGGACTATTTGGCTACCAACTTACAGAGAAACGAGAGCCAGCTCTTGCCCTGGCGACAGTTTCCTTTTCTTTCTCCGAGACTCTTCTCTGCACTGCTTGAAAATTATTTAAGGCTGCAGAAAAGTCATTCATTAAACGCTCCTTCTGAAGTTTCTGCTGGCGCTAGAAAAGAAGAATTTTATCCATGATTGTAAAAGAAAACTCACCAACCTCAACAGAAATATTCATACTTTATTTCTAGCTCTCACAGGATATTTTTACAAGTTTCAACATTCATGACTGATTCAGACCACTTTTGTCTATTGTTTTATTAAAGGGATATTAAGGAGATTTCTTGTTCAGCCATATGACTGGGAATTTGGGGACAGAGAACTAGTGTGTATTGCTTAAGGTGTTGGCCCAGGTTAACTTCCATCCACCAGAATGAAAACTCAGGGAGTGACTCTGGTTCAGTCACTCTCAGCCCAACCTCTTATCCCCAGGAGGGCTGCTGGGGATAACATATACATGTTCCCAGGATAAAGTGAAAGGAGACCCCATGTAAGCTGGTTTGAGCAACATAATAATTGCAACTACAATATTAGAAGCAGAAATCCAAACACTTCCAGAGAAACCAGGAGAAGGATGATTTACACACATTTCATACATTGGCAGGTACTGAAAATTCATTTAGTATCAACTATGTGTGTGTACCTTTAATCTCCGTTATTACAGCAGATGGAATGAGAAATTATTCCCCTCCTCCAGAACACTAATTTGACCCTATTCACATTGAGAACTAGAATGTGCCAGTAGTTCAGCTTCTTAAATATGTAAACCAGCCTATGAATGCCCCCCACCCCCAGATCCATGCCCCCAGGTAAAGAAAGTATTACCATTTTAAGATGATTAAATATAACATTAAGGCAAAGTTCACATATCACCACACTAATTGATATTGTATTATGCTTGGTTTTGATTTTTGACATACCGTTTTGCAAACTCAGCCACTGTGGTTTGTAAACCATGGCTTATTGTGACATGTGCAAACACATGCAATTATAGCACATTGGTAAACCATGATTAAAGAAGCAATGGTTTAATGTGATCTGCAAACCTGTTTGGTTTTCTCCCATTCCATGAAAACTACAGATAAACCCACAAACCTGTTCTGAGGAAGATAAGGGCAGAGGAAGGGAGCCCAGCTCCTTCAGGTATTCATTGGTCTCTTTGGCAAGCCGGTTTGCTGTATGTTGCAGCTGTTGTCTAGGAACAAAAATGTACTTCAGTTTCATTCTCTTGTTTCTTAAAATGGAAACATTAGCAAAGCTGTGTCCTACCTCCACTCCCTTTTAACTTCTTTGTCAATTATATTGCCATCTATCTGAATGGTGATTTCTTTTTCCCAGCAAAATTATGACAGAAAAAAAAATTATTTCATCTTTACACTGATGACTTGTTTCTTGCTCCCCGATTGGCCTTCCTATACTCTTGTATGCCTCAGCTAAGTATTCCATCAAAAAAACCTCATTAGCCTTTTATTAAAGCAAAACCAAGGTTTTGGGCAAAATACAGTGAAATGTAAAAGGAGGGCTCACTCCTGCCGTATGAAGGAGGTTGCCTTCTATCAATATTGCATCTTGCTTTTCTTTTTATCTGACAATCTTTGAAAATGAAAGTTGGCCAACAAGAAAGTGTGAAATTTAATCTCTAAGCATTTTCTCAGACTTAGAATATTTTCCATTAATGTGCAAAATAAATTGTTGAGAACAATACTTGAGGTACCTAAATCCAGATCTACTGCATTTTTACCTGCTGAATTTGACATTATCTCAATTAAACCTACCACTATAACTGGATTATATATTCTCCCCAGATTAAAAAAAAAATTCTAATTGCTGTCTGTCTTTTATTTTTCTTTTAGTCAGCTTTGAATTAAATTGAATGAATGAAATGAATGAATGAAAGGAACTGGATTATTGGCTCAAACTGCTCTCTTTGCCCAGTCCCAGATTAGTCAAATTTTGCTTTTCAAAATAAAAGAGAACTAACTCAGATATCCATCCGGCTTTCAAAATCTAATTCATCAGATTCAACAGGTTGATTTTTCTTTAGAATTGTTTCTTCCTTGAGCATTTTTCCCCCATTGACAATTTTTAAAGATTGGGTTCATAGTGTCTCCATTCAATCTCTTAAACAGCACTGCAAAACAAAAATAAAACAAAACAACCCCCCCCCAGAACTGCTTCTTGTTATGCAGGGGTGAAAAAATGCTTTGAATGTGAAACTTATTTAAAGCTTATGTGCAAGCTATTCTTAGAATTGCTTTAACTCTGTTATGACACAACAGATGGAACAGCTGCTTTGCAGATTCTGCCCACAGGGCACTGGTGTATTAAAGGCTATCCCACGTTATTTTCTTTTTCTTCTTCTCTTGTTTCTTGCTTTCTGACATTTGTTTTAATTTTTTTTTTAAATTCAGCTCTTGGGGAAAAATTAATTGGACTGACCTGCAGAGATCTGATTTCCTTCTGGCTTCTCGTAACAGGGGGATTTTGTTCATAAGAACAATTTTTGCTTAATTAGCTTCCAGAGCTTGGGCATTTTTAAAATCCACACAGTAGTGTGACATATCAGTTAGAACTATCGACATCAAGAATGCTATTGTACTTAATTATCCAATTCCTGTTGTAATCTATGTATCTGCTCTTTTTCTCTTCCTTGTTCATGTTCATAAAACTGAAGCACAAATCCACAAATCTCCTTTTTTCTTAACTCGTTTGTGTTGGAAATTATTTATTAAATTATTCTATTCTATGAATTTGCTAGACCTCAAAGTTAAGATATTCAAAATTCATTTAAATATATGATCGGCCCTGAGGCCTTGCATACCTCAAAGAGCTTCTCAGATCATACTTACAAGTTTTCCTGCAGTTTGGTAGAATCCTGCTTGGTCCCCAACTGATTCATCAAATTCTTTATCTGAGAAGCTGTAAAATAAAATAATAATAATAATAATAATAATATGTTATCATTTTGCCATGTATGTTCTCCACTGAGTTATGAGAAGGTGAGACAGTGTATATTATTTGGTGCAACGCAAAGTCTCTGAGTAATTAAAGTGGGTTGTTAAGCCCATAGACTACAGTCATAGACCACAACAATGAAGGAATTACTGAAGTTATTACACTTGACTGCATTAAATGACAGACTGTCGCCTCAAATTCTACATTCTTACAATCCTAGCCCCCCACCTTCAAACACTTTGCCAATGGCTGTGAAGTCATCAGAAATCAAGCTAGACTCAAAAGAAAACCTTTTCACTGGCAAGACCGAAAGAATAAGCCAATCAGACACAGTGGTCTTGAAGACACCTGAGAGGGGTATTTGTTTAGTCGTTAAGTCGTGTCCGACTCTTCGTGACCCCATGAACCATATTGCGCCAGGCCTTCCTGTCCTTCACTGCCTCCCTGAGTTTGCTCAGTTTCATGCTCATTGTTTCAGTGATGCTATCTAACCATCTCATCCTCTGCCGTCCTCTTCTCCTTTTGCCTTCAATCTTTCCCAGCATCAGGGTCTTCTCCAAAGAGATCTCTCTTCGCATTAGGTGACCAAAATATCTGAGCTTGAGCTTCATTATCGATCCTTCCAATGAGCAATCAGGGTTGATGAGAGGGGTATAGGAACTGGACAAATAAGTGGAACTGTTGGTTCCAAATCAATAGCTATATATCCCTCAACTGCATTGACTCTCTTTTTATCTGTGTAACAGTTTCATCTTGTGGCTGCTCTACCAAGAGATATACAGTTGTTTTATTCAGTCTCTACTGAATAAATGGACCCATCCACAACAACAAACATGAGAATATAAACCTGGCTTAAAGTCAGAAATGAGCAATCATCTTCTAAGAGTGATAAGCCAGTAAGGTATAAATAATTCCAATGCTCACAACTTGTCTGAACCAAGTTACAACAATGAGCAGATGGATTTGGTCCACAAAAAGTCCTAAATAAAATCAGAGACTATCAAGATGCTAATCCAGCACCCCAGGATCACATGCTCAGAGGAAGGCATAGTTTTCCAATTATAAAATGAGAAACCAAAACAAAAAGGTAATCCGCTAAAACTCCTTACAGCTAACAGAACAGGGCTGTTAGAAATCTTGTCCGTTAAAATGAAACTAAAATGAATTTTTGGTATTCTCATCTAATTCATGCTACTCTGGGCACTTTGGGGAAAAACAGCAATTTGAACATGAATTTATAAATAGATGAAAGAATTTCTTTCTTTGATAGCAGCCTTCCCGATGGCTTAGGGGGAAATACGCTGATGGGAGAAGAGGATAAATCAAAAGAAATGCCATCAAAGCAAAGCTGAAGCATCAGTGAGACTGCAAGTCAGTAAGCACATGATCTCTCTTAAGATCTTTATTTCTCAAAACTCCTTCCGTTATTGCAAAGTGAACTTCTGGGATTATTCTGTGGCAGATATCTACAGACATTCTGTAAATATGTTTTAAAGGTATCCGTTTCAATCCTGAGCCACTAATGTGATGTCAGAGGATCTGATGGAGATTAAATCCCCACAAGAGTGAAGATGCTCTCTGATGAAGAAGCCAGCTGTGCAGCTGCTTTTACCCTTAAAATAAAAGTACAATCCAGCTGCAGGCACATTGCAGCCTGGCTGCGTTGAGTACAATGCTTCAGCCCATTGATCTCTAGAGTTGGCACAAATGGGGTGATTCAAGCCTATGTAGATTTCCCCGCAGGCCGTGCCAGTAGGACATCATCTCTCATATTAAACGCGGGCATTAGTTGGTCTCATGGGGAAAGTTATGGACCAATTCCCTGAAGACATTTGTGGTCTCAGTTGGCATTTCTTTGGAGCTACAAGCCCAAAATTGGACCATAAGGGATTGTTACGTACATTAGGTCTGTCCATATTGCTGATCACCCCTTGTAATACTATGCAAAGAGCTGGATATCTTTGCGTAGAGAGCCAGTTTGGTGTAGAGTTGAAGGTGCTGGCAAGAAACTAGGAAACCCTGAGTTCTAGTTGTCCCTTAGGCCTGAAAGCCAGCTGGGCAACTTTGTGCCAGTCACTCTCTCTCAGTCCTATGTACCTTACAGCAGGGTTCCTCAACCTTGGCAACTTGAAGATGTGTGGACTACAACTCCTAGAATTCTGGCTGGGGAATTCTGGGAGTTGTAGTCCACACATCTTCAAGTTGCCAAGGTTGAGGAACCCTGCCTTACAGAGTTGTTGTGGGGAAAATAGGAGGTGGGAGCATTAAATACGCCACCTTGAGTTGTAAAAAAATGAATATGGGATATAAATAAATAAACAAAAATATATCTTCATGCATGGATGGCAGAGAGAAGAATGAGATGCCTACTACTTTGCTTTACATGAACACACATTGTTCTGCACTGACCCGATGAATTACAGACCATTACTATGTAAAGGGAACATTTTAAGTCCCGCCTAGGCACAAAGTCAGCTGAGTGACCTTGGGCCAGTTACTTTCTCTCAGCCCTAGGAAGGAGGCAATGAGAAACCACTTCTGAAAAAACCTTGCCAAAAAATTGCAGGGACTTGTCCAGGCAGTCTCTGAGAATTGGACATGATTGAACAAAAAAAAATAAAAAAAAATCCTACACATAGGGAACATTTTAAGGGGGCAATCTACCAGTTTCCTTACATATCCATGAACTATACAGCATACTGGTGCTGCTACATGGGCACAACAAAAATCAACACAATTATTGCAGGCATTGACTAAGTTTTAACTCTAACCCTAAGTTTTCTCATATTTTTTTTTAAAAGCAACTGCTCACAGAGAGACAGCAGACTGGCATGTAAAAAAAAAAAAAGAATGAAACAAAGGGGGAATTTCTCCCCCCTCTAGTCTCAGACAGGCTCAGATTATCCTACTTCAGGCACATTATGCGAAGATCTAGCTCTCTGTAGAAGGTTCTAATGGTGGGAAAGGTGGAAGGAAAGAGAAGAGGATGACCAGCAGCAAGGTAAATGGATTCAGTTACAGTGGTGATGGGTACACCGTTGGAAGACCTGAAGGACCAGATTGTCATGGAGAAAACCTATCTATGTGGTTGCTAAGAGTTGACAATGATTTGAGGGCCCATAATCAATCAATCTAGCCTCAGAAGCAATCCATGCCTCTTTCTAGGCACAGGTACCCACTTCATGTCTCAAGACTGATAAGCTACGTTTGAAATTAAAAGACAAGAATAACAGTATGGCAAATTTGTATCTTATTAGAAACATGATTACAGTACTTCAGAGAAAGTGCTTTTCTCTAGTATCTAGATAGCGTTATGTGATGATCACACAGGAGCACTGCATTAACCAAACACATGCAGATTTTGTAAACACTTGAAATTCAGAATCCTCAAAATGTACATGCATTAAATATCTTATTATGTATATAGAGCTGTTTTCGTTATAGCCAACAAAAAGTACTTAGGCTACTAATAATTATTTAATATTTGTTATATTTATTTCCTGCTTTTCTTCCAAGAACTTCAGGCAGCTTACAAGGGACCTCCTTTCATTTTACTCCAGAAACCCTGTAGTAGGGTTTTTGTTTTGTTTTGCATTAGATTTCATAAGCATCAGAAACAATAATTAAAATGTTGGCCAATTTCCTTTTTTATTAACATAGAGTGTAGTTTCTTTTGTTAATGTAGGTTTAATGTGTTGTTTTATTTTTTTGTTAAAAATATCTGATGCTTAAATATTTACAGTACATCACTACCATCTCTATCACACTAAGACTACAAACAAAATTCTTAAAAACCTTGATATAGAGAACAATCAGTAGGTAAGAATGGGGGTAGATATCATCATTATTATTATTATTATTATTATTATTATTATTATTATTATTATGGACAAACAGTATTCTAAAACGTTGCATGCAAGTAGCCTCAGTGATCATGCCTAGAAAGAGAGAGTATACATCTTTTAAAGAATCCTCTGCTGATTAACTTTGACTCAAGATGGACAAAGTTCTCTTAGACTTTGGAACTGCTTGCCACTATATTTCTGATCCCAAGACGGAAGATTCAGTGTCTAACATTTTAAATATATACACTTTTTTAAACGTTAGGAAGTTTCGTGGATTTTACAAATAAAAAAGCAATATAAATGATTTAAAATAAAGAGGTTAGCGACATGGGAAGGGGAGCAAGAAAGGGAAACATTTCTAAAGGAAACATATTTCTTTTGAGGGGGATAATCCAGGAGATGGTGGGAGTGTGTGGGCCAAAGAGGTCAAAAGCATCACTCACTGCATTGTGCCAGGCGCTGTATATTGGTGCTGCAGGTCTGGATAATGGTGCTGAAGTCCCGAGGCGGAAGCCCCCCAGGCCGATAAGTCTCCAATTGTCCGTACGACATGGTTACCTCTAAAGACCCGGGGAAGAAAAAAGCAGAAACGACAGCAAAAAAACAACCCCCAAGCGAGGAGGACAAAATATTTATCTGTCAAACCGAGGCACTGCCGACGCCTCCACAACTGCGCACGCGCACCAGGGAGGCCCGAGCTTTCTTCCTTTCTCCGCGCAGGCGCACAACAGAAGCCTAAGACAGGACAGCCCACCTCCGCCTTCCTTCACCTCATTCGAGGGAGCGGTAGCTGACTGGGTGAGCCGAGGGAAAGCAAGTGCTTGTACGCATGCGTCCTAGCCGCGAGACGCACATGCTCAGACTGGTTCAACCGCCGTTATCTGAAAACGAGGCTCGGTGTCATGGCAACCGAGGGCAGCTTGGTGTTGTTGCTGTTTGGAGGAGGCCGCAATGTTGGTTGTGATGATTCTTCGGAGATAACGGCGTGGTACCGGCTCCTTCTTTACCTGAACTACACACGGTCGTAAGGTTGCACGTAGAATGCTGGAGATATGTATTCAGACGCCAGTTCCGTTAAGTGGGATTTACTCCTGAGTAAATCTGCATCGGATTAAAGCGAAATAATTCGATGTATGACTAACAGCGTTACTGAATTCAGTGAGCCTGGCTTTCAGGTATGTGTGCCTAGGATTACATCGTGGATGTTACTCTGCTACGGTTTACTAGAGGTTAACGCTTTGAGCTAGCTCAGTGGCCTTTTTACGCAGGTCCGTGGGGATTTTAAGGGTATCGTGCAAAACGTGGGGCGACCACTCGATGTCAGCAGCAGTCACAGGGTGAGGGTCTCTTGGCTGCCAGCCACCGGCCGACATGATTCTTGCAGCCGTATAAAAATGCCCCTTGTGAAATGCTCATTTTATTTGGGCATCAGACAAAAACTATTTCCGTTGCCTTATTTTCCAATTAGCATTTTTTAGATAGGATAGTTTGTATTGAATGCATTATTACAGTTACAGTTTGTTTTGACAGTTCTTGCACGTTTTATAGTAAATGCATTTAACAACAAAAGTTTGGAATGATAGATTTAAAGGGCCTGGGTTGTAAATTGTGGCATTACAGAATACATTTTAATGGGAAATACTGGTAGACATTGACGGTCAAGCATCTCATATACAGTACTTATGTTTATACATAAATAATTTTAAAACTGCTTTTTAGAGTTACAGTCTAAAACTTGAGGAAGAAGGTTCAAATTATAGGTGTTTGCATGAGAATGTTTTTAAGAAAGCAAAAATTGCTTCTGTCATAGGAAATCAGTCAAGGGCAATCTCAGGCTGGAAGATTTACAAGGCTTGCCTAAAAGCTGGAGTTGAAAAGCCAGGGGATTTGGGGCAATAATTTAAAAGGCTGCATCTTTAATGAGATAATTCCTAAAAGGAGAAAGACTGTATAGAAGGAGGCTGCTCTTTTATTAAACTGTTCCCAAGCGTGAATGAATAAGAATAATTTTAAAAGCTCAGATATTTTACCGGAATAAGTCAAAGGGAGATGTTATACATCTCTAGAAATAAGCACAAGAGATTCTAGGAGTATAATAGTGATGTTAAAGTTGTTTGACTGAAAGACCCCTGTGTCTGAAAGGACTTTATTTCAGCACTATGTATTGTCGATCAAATTTAATTTCCTCCTCTTTTGCTCAAACCTCCATCAACACAGAGTGGTGGGGAAATATTTCTACAGTATTGGTTTCTGCTTGCATACAGAGAAATTTAATGAAATTATAAGCAGAAAGGGCCAGGGAGATAACTCTGCTTTATGATGTGTGTTTAAATTTTTGATCATTTTTTCTCTACTGTTGTTCAAGCTTTGATTGATTGATTGATTGATTGTATTTCTGTATTGCCAGATCAAAACATGACTCCCAGTGCCCTTGCAGGTGCTTTGTCTCTGGGTGCTCTTCTGGCCTTGTGCCCACTGTAAGGGATGTTATGAGAGATCTCTGTGATTACCTCTCCCAAGGCAATTTTTTACTCTAAAAGCAATAATAAAAGCCTCAATTTGCATCAAAGCCAACACATAAAGGAGCAAGGAGTATAATTTTTCTAACCTAAATCCAGTAAAAGCTAGTGTAGTGTAGTGGCTAATGAGAAAAGGCAGTGCTACATATGCCACCTTGATCTCTTGAATGAGATATAAACCTAGCAAATAAATAATCTTCATTTGCTCCTTCTGATACTGAATGAATAAAACTGATAAAATAAGGATTGAGAAATAATTTTGAATGCATTCTGTTCATTATCAGATTGGAAATTAGATTTCAGCTTTTGCATGTGGTGCATATCTAAAAATGAATTTAGTTGAGGAATTCAAAATACATTTTTAAGAATTAAATGCCAGATTTAATATTTAAATATTAAATGCAACTTGGGATTTATTCATTTATTTGATATAACTATACCCCACATTATAGGAAAATGTACAAGGTAGTTTACAAAAAATGTAAAATAGTTCTTAATAAAGCAATAGCAACATAATAAGAAAATAATGTCAGCAAAACCAGATTAAAAATGAATAATAAAATCCTCCCCATAAAACAATGAGTAAAATAATTAAGTAACACATGTGGTATAAAAGTAACAATTAGCAACAACAGCATGTATGCAAAACATCTGGTTAGAAATATGAGTATATTTCACTTTATTTACATATGTGACAACTAACTAGAATTTAATTTCTCTGCTGATTATCAATTCTCTTAGCTAGATCTCTTTACCACATTTCCACCAGACTGCCAAGGCTGTTGGTTGAAGAGCTAGCAATAGATGGTCATAATGCAGAAGAAAGAGACATAACATGACCACTACTCCTGACCTTTGGACTGATAGGTTTCAGCATGTAAATTTTAAAAAATCCTTCATAGTTTATATACGAATAGGAGCTTTTGACTACCAAAAGTATGCTGTTACAGTTTATCCAGTGGTAAACACTGGAATCTCACATAGTATCTTGGATTACTCAATATAATGTTTCAGAATATGAAAAGAAAGCGTAAAACACCAGAGGCGTTCACACACCGAGCTGTTTTCACCAGGTAAGCCTGCCAAGCAAGAATGCATGTCCCTCTGGGGATCACCACCCCAAAACAATCTGCCATAGTTCATAAGCAAAGGAAAAATACTCATTCAAGTTGCTGATTCCTGCTCCTGGGTTGTTTGGGAGCAACAAATTCCAGGTTCAGAATGAACAATCAACTTTCAAGGCTTTTTTTTTTAAAACTCACTTGTAAGCAGGAGAAACAGAGTGTAAGCAAAAGGTTCATGTGCATCAGCTCTCTGCTTATTTACCATAAGTTCATAAAACCAAGAATGCTGGCTTACCATTACATATGAATATAGGTGCTCTGAACAACATTTAAGGTAAAACTAGGCAGGACATGAGAGATTTACATCCGGATCTCCCATATATTCTGTGTCTTAACAACAAATGAGGAAAGCTAGAGTGTAATGCTGGCAGAGGATCAATATTTAATACTTAGATTCACACATCAAACAAAGCCATAATATGGTGGCTTGTTTGGTTTCATACAGTATAATGTACAAAGCAACCAGTGACAAGATCACATGTCATGTTAAAGTATTTTTATTTACACTCAGGTTTGTTAAACCACAAAACATGGATTCTAGCAACCCACTAAGCTAAAATCAAAGAAGCTATAGTAAGCCTAGCTTAGTACATTTAGTGAACTAGGCCACAGTGGTCATAAACCATGATTTATAGCTTAATATTATGTATGAACCAGCCCACTATGGCTTGTTCATTAAACCATGTCTGAAACAAATTCTGGCAGAATAATTCATGAACTCTATTGGTATATTCTGATTTAATCCTGGAGTCTTCCACATTTGAGCTCATCCCAGCTAGAGTTAACCACCAAGAAAAAAAAAAGTACCAACTGGTAAAGTTTAGAAGATGTGATTTTGAATATCAGGACTTACCTTACTTAAAGTTGACTCCAATTGGGGGGTATAAATCTCATAAATAAATAAAATCCCTAAGGTTTGGGGAGTTGCATATCTGGAAAACATCAGGCACCAGGGGGCATCAGTGTACAGTAAATGTTTTGAATTGCACAAGATTTATATAAACCTTCTTAGCCAAGTATTCTTTAAGGCTATGTTGAAACTTCAGGCTTCCTTTGTTTATTTGCTGTTCAAGTTGCAGAACAGCAGGAGCTGGTTGAGAGCATGTACCAATAATGTGTTTGCTCGGTAAGCTGCTACCCACAAGCCGCAAATGAACAAACTCAACCTTCATATTAAGCAAAATTTTCCTCTTATTCTAAGAAGTTTGTAATAACAATAGTAGAGGTCCAGCCACTGCTACCTCCATTATAGTCCTTTGTAATTCTAAAGTTCAGCCTAAAATTTTTCTTAGATCATATCTGTGTGCTGAGTCTATACTGTATGAGAAAAGTGTGTCATTTTTAACAGGTTTAAAGTTTTGGGCAAATAATTATATGGCAACAACACTTTCTATGTGAGTTTTTTCTACTGTAAAATGCAGAGGCAAGAAAATAGTTCTCTTGTTTTATACCTGTTCTTTAAGATAACAATGACAATCCAAAACAACCTTAGCCATTTTACCGTAGAAATCCTTTCATGTAGATGTTCTCTGAAAGTGGAGAATTCAGAAAGGCTATTAAGAATCCTGGCTTTGGATGAATGAGGTTAAGCAAACATTGCTTTGTTTCACACACTGTATTAAGCCACAATTTGCTTTAACCAGAATTTGTTGGACAACCATTGTGGACTGCTTCACACGTAATTCAAAAGCCATCAGCTGTGGATTATAAATAACAGTAGTTGGATTCACACATTGCCCTAAGCCAAAATCAAATAAATGGTATCTTTGTGGAGCAGGATATATAAATCTATTGCTCTTTTAATTTATTAGATACTGGAGTAATATCTTACCAGTTTTATGAGGTTGTTTTAGATTATTATTAGCCCAGATCTCTCAAGATGGAGTGAGCTACAAATGAGAGTAAACAAGTGCTGTCACCTGATTTGAAAGCATATGAGTCAATTCATTAATTGTTAAATCTTCAATTACATGGCTTGAGGTAGAAGGGATATATTACTCCTCTATTGATGCAGCAACAATTATCTCTTATAGGCTCTCAGTAAATGAGTAAATTGCATCATTCTAAAATAATTGTTTTTAGATGATACACACTTGGATTGTAACAGTTTTATCTTCACTTCTTTTGTAGCATTGTTTACTATCTGCAACTTAAATGTATTAGTAATCAAAACTATGCACTATCAAAAATTCTGCTTCCCGACTAATCAGGGGTGGTAACAGCGTAATCCTAGATGTGTAAAAGTAAACCTAGAAGGGTTTAGTTAGATTTATTCCTAGTGTGCATAGGACTGTTTTCAAATTTGTTAATCAACCAAGGATGGGAATCCTATAGCCTTCTAGATGTTGCTGGACCCCAGTATCCAATTATCTCAGCCACTGGCCAGAAGTGATGGAAGCTGGAGTCCAATAACTTTTGGAGGGCTGCAGCTCTATAATTATTGGCTATGTTCACGTGACTTGCTGAACTGCAAGCTAGCTAACTAGAATGCATATTTGTATGAATGTGTGTATTTACTGAACAGTACTTTTAACCCATCTAAATCCTGAAGGACTCTGGGTAATGTGTTAACTGTTTATGCAAACCAATTCCATGTGGTCAGTTTATGATTCAGTGTGTTGTGTGAAATGTGAGTATAATTATATTAACTGTTGTAAATTACTATGTGAACACTACCACTTTTGATTCAAAATAGTTATCTGGAAATCTTAGCATTAAGATGTGACATTCATTCACTTTGGTATCCCCTCTGTTACTCTCACTGCCAAAATTGTATTTCATCATCAAGGACATCTGGTTTAGATCCACACATTTGTGACTATGGACTTTGATAAGTATTAGTGCCAAAACAAATGTTTGAAGAATCTGATAATTCATAGCACAGCCCTCTGCTTATGTATTCAGAAATGTTCTACTGCAGCTTTCCCTAGCCTAGTATCTTCAAGTTTCTGTTGGGACTACAATTCCCACAATTCCATGTATCATGGAAATGATGAATGACGGTGGTCCAATTCATTTGGACAACACTCTGGAGAAAGCTGCATTCAGCCATATGGAATTACAGGAGCATAATAAATTATTAATATAAGCTGGTGTTTTTATTGATAACTAATTGCCCATTCATATTGTGGCGCATCATCAAATGTTGTACATAAAGGTAGTATACAATATAATAAAGTTGTAGGAGAAGTATAATATAATTTCAAGGTCTTAGCTACCTGCTTTGGAATTGTTTTTAAATTTATTTATAAAATAAAGATGGTTTCTTACATTGTCACAATCTCTTGCATGTTTTCTTATCTCATTGTATTCAGTGGAGCTTTATTCTCAGTTTTATTTACTTATGATTGTAGCTTTGACAGAGAAGTAAAGAAAAGAAAGTATAAAGAGCAAGTGATGTTTCTAGGTAAATATGTATACATTCATTCAGCACACTTATACACTTCTGATGATTCACAAGGCAATTTGCATAAATATAATGTATCCAATTGTTTAAAAAGTAATGCAGTAATGCAATTAAAAATATAAGTGATAGTTAAAAGATTCTAAATGTAAAAATAACAATGCAGAGTAACATCTGTTAATTCTCAAAGGCTCTAAGGAAGACAATTACAACACTTGCATTAATTCACATTATGGCTTAGCATTACCTGTAAGGTAATGATCAGCACTCATAGAAGTTCCAGTTGCAGCAAAAAGATCTGTATCAGCTCAGTAGGAACCAAGTGGTTGCGGTTCCAGTTCTTCCTTGTCCTGAAATAAAACAGTGTCTGGACGACAAATGGGACCTGCAGCAGAATGAAATGTTTTGGTCATGCCATCTTCAAACATAATCCAGCCAACATCTCAGCATGATCACTAGGCTGTTTTGTTTAAAGGTTTGGGGGACCTCTTGTAAATCCTTTCTTATACTGCATACTTTGGAGATGCTCTCTGTCTTGTGCCTGATTGCAAAGAACCCACATTCTCTGCAAATCCAAAGAAGAGGTTAAGGCTGTTTTTCAGGTGCTTTGGAAACACGCAAACTATCTGGCGTATGAAATGAAAAACCTGGTGGTGGTGAATGGAGATCCAACATCTGCAAAAGCACAACAAATACAAGGCTTTTGAACTTAAATGGTAGAGCGGACTCTCCTTTTTTGTTGTTTTGTTGTTCAACTCAAAACGCTCTTGATTCACAATGTTCAGACAGCCAAGCGGAAAGTGCCTTTTCCTGAACCTGGTTATTTATATACCAGAACTGGCTGCTGCTAATGCAGGGGACCAGAATATTGCTCGCCCAAAAAAAAAAAAAGTCTTCTCCTTCCATCCCCCCTTCCACCAGGTTGCTATGTGTTCACTCAGGGATGTTTCACACCAGAGTGGGGGAAAAAAAGTCTGATTATGATTTGCTGCAAGCATTCAAAGAACGAAAGGCATTCATGTTCTTTTAGGGAATTTAATGAAGTCCAATGAATATCTAATTTGAGTTTTAAACACTTCTGCCTTGCAGTCATGTAGTTTCTAAAACCACAAATATGTACTCCATTTTGAAGGTTCTTTTGTGATTTAACAGTTGTTAAACTATGGCTTAGTGCAGGGTGGGAACCCAGCCTCTCTTTAATGCAGAGCCAATTCTAATTAATGCTAAGTACAAGAATTGGGTTGTTACAAAATTGCCCCTGTTTAAATCTCCTGAGACATGCTCTAAGGATTGCAGGTATTCAGCAATTGGAGCAAGTGTTCACAGGTTTCCTGGGACTAAAAATGGCTGAATCTTGGCTTTGTGGCATTGAAAACAGGTGAATTTCAGAGTTTAAAAGTGGAGCTTAGAGCATCTATTATTTACTATTCGTTATTGCATTGTGACCTCTGAAACCAAAGTCTGTTTAACTGTCTAGAGGAGTTACAGTTCAGCTGCACTTGATGTTGTAACAGAAATGTGCAGTAGAAGGATCTGGCAGTCAGGGCTGGTATGCGGAGAGAGACAATGGCATAACAGGAACCATTTATTTCCACTTACTCCCCACCTCCCATGCATGACAGAACTGAACTCTTCCATTTTTGTTCATGTCTGTTATGTCTTACTATGGACTGAAAGCCTTCTAGGATGGCACTGTGACATTTCCATATTCTGCCCAGTGCTGAGGAACTTGTTAGCACTCTAAGAATATTAAACAGCAAATGCTGGTCATGGAAGCAGGAGCTGCATCCCTGATGTGCTCCCAAGTCTTTGCACATAAGATATCGCCTTAAAAGGCTCCTGTGAGAGAGACAGGGTGATCTAGAGGTTGAAGTGTTAGATTAGGATTTGGAAACCCAGGTCCACTGTCAGCCTTGGAAACTCACTAAGGGACTTTAAGCCAGTCACTCACTGTCAGCCCAGCCTACTCCAGAGGAGTGGAGATAAAATGGAGAGCTCCACATAAGCCATCTTGAGCTCCTGAAGAGAAGGTGGAACATAAATCTAAAAAATACAATACAAATGTAATACATGTATATTCCATCTGCCCAGAATACTTTGGGTGCCACCAGATTATTGGTGACAACTTGAGACTGGACCTTCTAAGTCATCCCTAAGTTCTGAAACATGGTACTTGTAGGTATTAGCCAAAGCTAAACATTCATTGGGTCCACAAATCACAGGTTTAACCATGGTTTATTTTATAAACTGCGATTGGCTCAGTTCATACAAATTTGCTAAGCCATAAACCCAGTGATTGGGTATGCATAATATACACCAGACAAACCTCATTGTGGTTTAGTACATTAAATCCACATAATTGGAGTCAACATATAATAGTAAAGGAAATGACTGTAGAGTGTACTTAGAAAGCAAAGAGGACATTTTTGACCTGTCATCCAGAATAGTCAAGAAAATAAATGCAAAGGTCTACTAGCTTACTTATTTGACCAGAGGAAAAGCCATGGTTTATTGAAATATGATGGATTGGCTAAACCACAATACCCTGAATGATAAATTAGAGTTTATTAGATGGCTTATACTAAACAAGCTAAACCTAAAATATACTGTGACTTTGTGCCATGTATGCACACACTATCACAAAAATGGTTGTACAGATTAGAAGGAAAGAAAAGGGATCCGATCCTGATTATAGAAATAAATTCTTCCTGTTTGCTGCACCATACTATTGAATGGGACTACTTGCACCCCATTCTGCTCCCTAAAAATGCCATGTATAGATCCAACACTTAACACTTCTAGGTGCGCATTGTCCTTAGTGATGTGCTGTTGAGAAGCACATGGTGGGGAAAGTATACGATACTTCATAACCTTCCTAATGTGGCAACTTAAACTCTCCACCTGCTAGACAGCCTTTTCACTGCAGTTCGGGGCCTCCAGTCATGAATGTCAGTGTTCTGATGAACACTTGATTTAACAGCTTGCAACTCCCTTTGGCATTTAAAATGAAAACAGGAAGAGAAAAATTGTCTATTTTTTTTCTTGTTGGATTGGCACTGATGCAATACAACAACTGCTGGCTATATTTCTGTGTTTGGAACCACATCTTCCTCTGTGTTGTAATATTCATCAACACATAAGCACTTTGGATTTCTCAGTGAAACTTGTTTTATTCATTCTCCTCACTTCTTCATTAGAAGAGACTGTAATACACAGGACTTTTCCTGCCCTATTAGTCTACATTTTCCTGCCCTTTGGCAGCCTAATGTATTAAAGTTTTGACATTCTGTATTCAAATCCTAGAATCTGTAGAGCAGGAGAAAATATATCCCTGGAACTCTGCAGTTGTGTTAACATAATAGGCTAATCTGTGACTTGTTGAGCAAATTGCATGTGGGTTGGCTTTCCCACACTGGCATCCTAGGGAAGATGCAGGGCAGATGACAAAACATGCATTGTGAGGTTGTGAGAAATGTTTTGTCTTTTTTCATATTGCAGTTGCTACCAGATAACTATGTTCTCACAACATTGTATTGACAATATTGGGTTAGAAAGACTATTGGCTTAAATTCAGTATAAGGTTGGTTGTTCTGTTCCTTTTTTCCATTTCCCAGTTCTTATACTTTGGAAGTCCTATGAGTTAGAAAGGCAGGGTATACATTGAAAAAAAAATGACAAAAATAATTCACTCATCCTGTTGACCTATGATTTACTTAAGCACGATTGCCTGACTTGCATTTGGCTGAGCAGTAAGTAATAAAACCTAAACTACATCATGGTTAGCATAATGTGTGAAGTTACATGCTGTTGATCTATTCACATAAGATACTAATCCTTCTTGTTTGGATAAGAGGGTCACATGCATTTCCTCCTTAATCCCCCTACCCATGCAGTCTTTCAACCATGATCTGTGACTTACCTAAGTCTAAGCATGCTATTTTTATGTAGACTTATCACCATTTCCTGATGGATTGACTTGTCCAAATTATTTGGCCCATCCTTTCAGATAGATCATGGAAGGTCTGCTTAGAGTCTTGCCCCCACATGAAGTAAAGGGTGGTGGGCTAGAAGACAGGCCTTCTCAGTGGCAAACCCAACATTGTAAAATATAGTGCCCCTGGAGATAGCTTGGTTACCTTGTTCCTGGCTTCTAGGGTGTTCCTTTAAACCTTTTTAAACAGGCTTTTTATTACCTTAATGCCTAGTGGGGAAGAAGATGGCCACCTTATTTTTTTAAATGTATTTTGCTTAGTTGAGGTTATTTGTACACTGACTAGAGTCTTTAGATTAGATTGATATAGACATTTGGAAAATAAACAGACAAACAAAATTTCCAGTTGACAGGAACTGCAATTTGATACCAATGGCAAGTCTTGATTTTAAATTCTGATAACTTTATGACTCACTGTTTAACTATATGGCTGCTGTCATCTCAGTCCTTTGAAATTATTTTAAATTACAGTTGAGGACCTGCCTTCTTCTGTAAACAGAAATCCCTGCGCTGTGTCCAAAGAGAAAGGTATAGCAAGTAGTTCAATTTGTGCTGTATATGGCTGAAACCAGCCTTTTGGAATACATGGCTGATCCTTCTTAACATTAGTTTGATTACCTAATGCATTATTGATATACAACATAAAGCCATTTATCCTTTGCCCTAGGAACATTTCCCTCCATTTTTATGCTGTCATCACCTGGGACATTTCATGTAGCAACACTGGAATATGAAAGCAGCCGAGTTTTAAAATGGCATTTGCCAGTATTTCCTAGAATTCATCTGAATGTGCCAAGCTAGCCAACTACTGCTAAGTTATATATAACACTGTTGAGCTGTGCAGATGGTATTGTACACTTTACATTAGTATTACTTGCTAAACTATCAGAATTCTGTTCCAAAGTAACTAAATTTTGGGATAGGAAAAGTAGGTCCATATATATGAATTCTGTAACCTATATACTGTATGACATGCAAATAAATCTAATCTGTATATATTTTGCTCCTTTATGTTTACTGCTTGTTACTATTCTAACAAGCGTTTCCACCTAGCACTTTTTAAGAGTTCTATGCATTACATTTGGGAGGCTAACAAAATTGTATATACGAAGTTGTGTGTGTATACAGCCAGTCAGGCAGCTACACTTTCAACTGGTTCTCTCCATACTTCACCCTTCTTGAAAGAACATATATAGATCAAGTTTTGTGTCTTTCTGTCACCAATAGTATAACAGGACAAACCTCTTGATTTGAAAATGATGCATTCAAGTCTGATGAACTGTTGATAGACATAAAAGCAATATTGTCCTATTTATGTGGGGCTGTTGCAGACCTAGAGAGAAAAGCACCCCCCCACACACCAGTGTCATGCATAGAACTCTTTAAAAAAGTGCTAGGTGGAAAAGCTCATTAGAACGGTAACAAGGAACGTTCAGTCCACCCTAAATGGCAGTCTGAAGCAATGCTGAATTTTGTACAGTATATTCCTTAGGGCTGTCCAGGCTTGTTCATCCCAGTTTCTGTTAGGACCTGGAGGAGATTGCCCAGGCTGAGCCAGCAAGATTGAACCCTAGCAACAAATGGAAAATAAAATGCCTTCCAAGACGGCAACATTATTTGGAAAGCTATGTTGATTACAAATTACTGTGTGCAACTTCAAAAACTCTGTATGCTTTCTAAGATGGGAAGCAAATTATTTCCTGATTGTCCAGTTATCCTGGAATAACTTGTTCCATCTAGGTAGATCTCACCTGCAAGTGTATGTATATGAGAAAGAGAACAATGTGTGAAATAGAGCTGACAGGGCACATATGCTATATGCGATACATTTCACAATGTTACGCTAGGAAATAGAACCAATGGCCAGCCGGTTTAAAAAGAATACAAGAATACAGTAGCTCCACTGTCCTAAAAATTATGGCTTTAAGACAGCTCTGGAGATGTTTGATTTCATTTGTGCCTGAGGAACATGGCGTTGAAAGCAGATGGTTGAAGTTAAGAACTTATTAGCAACTCTGCTGGACCTGAGCAATGCCCTGTTTTTTATAGTGGCCTCCCAAATGCATCATGGAAGCAGGACAACAGGATATAGTAAATGTAAAGAACCACTTCCAGCTTTTCCTTCTAGTTACCAGCTAGCCATATTCTTTGACCATCATAGACTAATACTCAGGTCCTAGTTCTTCAGGGTCTCCTCCATCTTTGACTACCTGATCCTTTAACTGAAGATGACAGAGACCTGTGGCTTTCTGCGTGCAAAGCAGAGGGACTCGTCTATGATCTCACCTCTCATAGATACAGAAATAGGGTTTTTTTCCAAGATGGACATAATTTCTGCAATTCAGAGACAAACTGTTACCCAAAAGAAATAGCAAGAAAGAGGTGTCCATCAAGATAAACCAAACTTGGCTAAAAAGAGGTAGGATAATTAGCAGCACAAACATCTATCCAGGTTAGGATTATAGTTTGTGTTGTACAGCATCAGTGGCTCAAGTGCAACAGTTTAACTGTTATGTAGCCAATTGTGGTCAATTCAATAAAGCCCAGTTCAGTAAACTATGGCTTAATACTTTGTTTGAACCTGCACTTTGCAACATGGCTTGGAGCCAGACGAGAAAGTGGTTTTGATGGATCTTCCTCCTACCCCTCACTAACTCTGAAGCATATAGTGAACTTTTGCTATGTCAATAGTTTTGCATCTCTCCAGAGATTTGAAGGGATGACTGTGAAAACAGGCAGAGATGGAGCATGGGAAAACAATCTGGCACAAGCTGTTTGGCCTGGAGGACCGCTCCAGTTCACATACCTGGCAGTAACTAAAGCAACTGACTGCAGAGGACTCTGTTAGAGTGAAAGAGGAGCAGAGATAATCCTCTCAATGAGCAATTGTTCCAGGCCAAGGAGCACATGAAGTGGCCTTTTGTCATTAGTATTTCCTGTTGTTATGCAGCAGGCAGGAGTCTGTGTATCTTGACTGGTAGCCAACAACAAAGAGAAGGTGCCAAGCTCAAAACAGTGTGTAGTTGCCATTATTTTTAAGGCAGAAAGGAGGTTGCAAAGTCACACATTAACAAAAACAATCTGTGTCCTGGAGAAACCAGGATCTAGTTCTACCTGCTTTTTGATCCCATGGCGTAGTCCTAAAATTAACCAATGCTTTATCAAATAAGTCTCAATTGGATGAATTTACCCAGCAAATTCAAGTCTAAACTCTGCTTGACAAACCACAAAACAGGAGGACACAAACAAGCAAACTACATTATGGTTTGGCAGGGCATTTTTAGACTGACCATTTTTCTGCATAAACTGAACAACAGGATGCCTGTTTTTGCATGGAGAGAAATCCACGTTTAGACTCCAGGGGTGTTTTACTTTTGTTTTGAAATAGGTGAATAACAAAGGATATTGCATCAAACCACACTGTGCCTAACCATTGTAAGCCAAATTGGTTGGTTTCAGACATCACACTAAGCCATAAATCCTGACTTCCAAATCAGAATAGCTAGATTGCTATTTGCACACAAAGCAAACAAGCAAAGCACATACAGTTTATTATACTGTGTGAACCAAGTTAGAGTCTAAATATCAGGACTGCATTCACACTACACCATAATATGGTTTGCTTGGTTTTGGCTTAGCCTCGTGTATAAATCCGACAGGAGTCTTTGGCAAATTTTCCTTTCTTCTGAGCCTAGATAAGCACAATTTAAAAACCCAAAATAAATATATTTCCTCTTCTAGCTCACTTCAACACCTCAAGCTTGCCCCCATCCCCAATATTAACTATAAATTTCCTTAAAATATTAATATTCTTCCTTTGTAGTTAACTTTTTCAGGTGCCATTAAGCTTCCAATGATTAAGTGTTCCAACTGTTTGTTACCAAAAGAGAATGCAGGCAGAAGCAAGCACTACCATCTGGATACACACTCACAAAAAAACTTGGTTTGCTGAGTAAATCTCCATTGGTTGGGAAGTTTTAAGGGGCAAAATTGGGGGGGGGATGTTGTTTTTAAAGAGTCTTCTGAAAATTTAAGGCATGCATTTAAGCTTTATACCCCATACCTCTCCAAGCCAAATTTTGCCCGTCCACCTTACTCCGGGGGATTTGGGAGACCACAAAGTGAGTGCCCTAAGCAATCTTATTTAAGCTACAATTGGCTGGTTTTGCACATCATATTAAACCACATAAACAAATTGCAAACCACACATTAATTAGCTTGACTTTTGGTAACCTTTGGGGGCACATCCATTAAGGGTTTTTGGCAACAGAATGGAAATGATTTGCTACTGCCTTTTTCCAGGATTTTTTTCCCAGCTTCCCAACCCAGTCCTGTGATTACTTGGTGGTCTCTCATCCAATAACTAACCAGATCTGACTTGTTATCTTTTTTCAAGATTAGCCATGGTGTCAAAACTGTTAGTCCATAGACCATAGATGCCAAAATACTACTGCAAAATGCCTATAAAAATCCAATCAGTTACTTAATAGCAATACATCCATCCTGAAAGATCGAGGATTTTGGTCATTATCAGAAGGTACCAGCAAGCTGGATTTTTAGGAAAGTCATTATTTAAGATTGTGGCAGACAATCATGGAAAGCATCACTAACATAATAATTTCATTTATTCTTATGATCAGACACAGGTGAGTTGAGGTTTCCTAACCTCCCACTCATCAGGTGTGTTCAAGTACAACTTCCAGAATTTCTAGGCAGATCTCAACACATTAGGGAACCTCAGGCTGACCCTAGTTTGTACTGATTGCTTCAGTTCCCTATTCTCATTTAAATAGCAGTAACATCTGTGGTTTACCTGCATAACCACTTAACTAGGTTTAATTGCTCCAAAAGCTTCTTATGAGCTGCACAAATGGAGTCAAAACACTAGGTCACCTATCCCAGTTTCCTACAACAGCCTTCCCCACTTGGTGCTCTCCAGATATTATGGATTTCACCTTTCCATCAAGTTAGCCCGACTAATGGGAATTTATTTATTTATTTACCTTATTTATATAGCCGCCCATCTCACACAAAGTGACTCTGGGCAGCATACAACAATGAATTGTAGTCCATCTGGCAGTTGGATAGGGTCTCTCTATTGATATCTTCCAGGGTGTCAGACAAAGTTTATGTCTACACCTATGAAGTGTTTTTGCTTGTGGCTTGTTTAGGTTTGGTTTAGCCTACTGAACCCAACAATGGTGGTTTATAGCTACCATTGTCTACAAACCCAGCCAACTATGGTTAAACAAAGCATGGCTTAATGCCATGTGCAAAATCAGGTTAATCTCAGGAGGCAATTGAAAAAGAAGCTGAAAAATAGATGTCTTAAGGATTTGGGGATGTCATATACTTACAGAAATAGCAGACATCTGGTAGGTCAAGACAGAAAAATTTAAAAAGTAGAATGTTATAGACCTTTTGTCCATACTGAATTCCAACTCCAGAAACATTTTCTTATCCATGGATATTTTAATTAAGACACAAACCCAAACAAGCATCTTAAATTTGAGGGGTTAACTTTTATTTGGAGAAAAACAAAATCACCTGTACATTTTCACTTCATTAATCAACAGTGATGTGTGTCTGCAAACAGAAGGGGCCTTAGCAAATCTCCACTCTACTGAACTTTCTGCTGTAGCATTTGAAAATAGAAATAAAACTGCTATCCACACCATTTTTTTGAGAAACAAAATCAAAACTTAAAAAGTCAAGCCCCCAGAGGGCAACAAGCTATCAAATCATTTTTTCATTCAAACAAAACATTCTTCCTCTTAATTAGAGATAACAAAAAAGTTTGGAGGGACATGCACTTCAGTGTCTTTAGCCCTTCTCAGTAATTTCAAAAGGCAACATAGTGTGAGCCCTTCCAAATAAATAGAAATACATCAAAGGTTTTTTTTCCTTTCAAAAATTAGAAATATACACAACAATTACAAGGTTATTTTATTTGGTTTCAGAGGCAGAAAAGGAGCTAGAGGGCAGCTTAAAGCTCATGTTTGTAGCAGCCTAACAAGAAATGCTAATCAGTTGGTCTTCCCCATCACAAGTGACCTAACCTTGAAAATTTGTCATTTGGACACACATGCCAGCTATCCCCCAGAAACTCCTGCCAACATAATACAAAATGAAGGAATGCAATTACAAGAAAGGAAAAGAGAACAGAACAAAAAAACCCCAACCTGAGGCCAGTGATATCTTCAAGTAAAAAAAGGAGAGATGATTGCAGATTTCACAGTATTGAGGGGCAATAAGGCAGGAGAAACAGTGAGGAATATCTCCCACCCATTCATGTTTCAGGGAAAGAACAGGCTAAAACCCATCACCGCCATCCCTAAAGGAGAGATGCTTTTGGAAACAGCTTGTTCTGCCATCAGAGGAGGACAGCAGAGCAGATCTCAGCCTCTGAAACCCACCCCTCTTATCGTTTGCAGTCCGAATGCAGAATAGTTTTGAAGGGACAGGCTCTTTCCTGAATGGCTGAAGTTCTGTAACTGCTATTCATTTTCCATCTGCAGAAGCCTTGCAGCCACCCTCTCTGCGAACAGCACAAGAAAAAGCCACACTCCCTTGTGAGAAGCAGCAAGGTAGTGCAAGAAAAAAAAAAGGAGAAAAAAAGCCTCTGGTGATTGTCTATTGTTTTTTTCAAGCCATGGGCAAAGATGAGCTGGGAAATGCTGTATACTTATGTACAGGCAAAAATGAGAACGTCAGAGGCAGGCATGTATCACAATCAAGCCACACGAAGAGAGGCCTGCTTCTCAGCAGAGCCGCTCAACAGCTGATTGCGCTAGGCTGCTGTTTGTTAACAAAGTCTGAGATGAAGTCAAACTCATTCTGTCCCAGAAAGAGCTCTGGCAGCTCCTGAATGCGGTCCAAGCCCAGCTCCATAACCAAAGAAGTCAAGACCTCCTCATCAATAAGATCCGTGTCCATAACATTCAAGGTCAAAGCAGGGGAGGGCAAGTGTTGCATGCCCGGGTGCTGTCCTGGGCCCATCCTGTACTGCTGTGCACCTGGTCCAACAGGGCCAGCACTCATGCCTAGGAGAGGATGGCCCTGATACTGAGTGTTGAGTTTCTGCAAGTGCATACTTGCCATAAGTTGCTGGGTACCCACAGGTCCCATATACTGTTGTTGTTGGCTTGGATTGTTGAACATCACAGTGTTCGGCACCTGGTGGTGACCCATCTGACCATTAATGCCTGGCCTCTGCCTCATTCCTCCATCCATAGCAGGGCCTCCATACTGCATCATCTGGTGGTTGGGAGGGAGCGTCCTTAGCACATGCTGCTGTCCATGCTGTGGCAGGGCTTGCATCCCATTCATACCTATCCGGTAGCTCTGGAGGCCATTCATGCCATGGCTCATTGACATCATCATGTGATCAGCCATCACAATCAGGGCACTGCAAGACAAAGAGTGCAGGTTAGAAGGCTGGCCTAATAGCTCACTGCTATGAACTCTAAAGGCTCTGCTGGTAGCAATTGGTGTTTGGAACTCAAAGAAAGGAGGAATGGTTCAGCTACTTTGCCATATTTCTAACTAGTCTGGATCAGGTTACTTTTCAGATGGGAGAAGGTAACAAAGTCATGCATGCCGGCTGTCTTCAATTCCAATGTATCAAAGGCAACCCTGGTGCATTTTGACTCTCCAAAGTGGTCTAAATGAGGAATGTCACAACATCAGCCCCATCAGATGGGTCAGGCCAGAAACTCCACAGGAAGATCAGAACTACACTTTACATTTTATTGATACTGAGATAGACAATTGAAAGTCTGATTGTGTGGTACCTTAGCCTGAGCAACTTCTTAATATTATCTTGTTTCTCAGGGCTTAAAGAAGGCTTCAGCCCCCTCCTGCATATTTCTATCAGGGTCAGCTCCCTTACTCTACACAAGCTGTCCTGCGTGGCCCATTTAGTTGATAGTGTCTACTACCCCTGCCCAACTTGACATATTCCAGACATGTTGAGGATGCACCTCCCTGAATTCAGTCACATTTAATAACCACTAGATTGTAGGTGCAGACTGACTAATAGCCATTTTCCAGGTGCTTTAGACTGAACTCTTCCCTAACCCTATTCAGAGATGCTGAGATTTGATCTAGGAATCTTTCAAGATAAAAACGCATGTGCTGCTACCAAGCTAAAGACTCCTGAAAACCTTTTCTTGCTACTTTTCCTGGGGATTTCAAAGCAGCATACTGCATCTCTTCAACTGGCCCCAAATTACTCAGCGGGCTTCACAGCTGAGCTGGATTTAAACTCTTGCTTCTGAACATTCATGTTAAGATTAGGACAGGGGGACATAAAGCTGAAGAGTAACCGCAGCTCTGGACAGCTGCAGATGTTTCCCCAAGCAATGGGCCAGAGCTCATTCAATGGAGCAAAGACAGGCACGCATACAGATAATTCCAGCCTTTCTTGTCCACAGTGGCAGCAGATGGCAGGGACTCCCCCCTGCCCCCTCAGTCCATGTGGCAGGGAGAGAGCTGGAGTAGGAAATCACAATAAGACTCGCAAAGTCCAACGCTTTAGCTCAAAGATGACATTCAGAGCCCACTCTCCACAGGGTACAGATGATTTTGAGAAACCCTTAGAACAACCTGCACCCTATTACTATTCCCTTTTCAGACGTTTCATTTGGAGAAACACTGCTTCTGAGCAGAGGCATCACACAGTCTGAACAGCAAACCACATTTTGGCCTAGAGTACTGGGTGAACCCAGAAAATCAGATGAGCAACTATGACTATGATTGTTAACTGGGGATAAATGCATCTGGCAAACCCACTATAGAAATGACACAGATCTGCCATACAATGTCCTTCAGTTATCTGAGTTACATTTCCCATACACTCCAGTCAGCACAGTGGTTTTACTATTAGGTACTGTGTTCTCACAACACAATCAGGTTCTTATGCTAACCCATTTCTGGGTTTGCACCATACATTAAGAGGCTAGGCTGACGGAAGATGCTACAGCCCCTTCCCTCCCCACCCCAAACCAAGGTTAAAAATGCATTGCTGCGTTTAATCCCAAATTATGCTTTTAACTGATCTGGATCAGCATGTTGCATAAACACTTCAAGGAAGCCAGGCTATCTTCTCCTGCCCCAAAGTGGGTATGATCCTCCAGCTGGCCAAGAGCAAGGAGGGGGACCCACTGAATTGGGGGGGGGGGGACAAAAATGCACCTTCCAGCCTACCAACTCTGTTAGAGTGTATATACCAGTGTACACTGGTATACAGGCTGGCTAGGGAATTCTGGGAGTTGAAGTCCACACATCTTCAAGTTGCCAAGGTTGAGACACACTGGTGTATATATTCATACAATACACTTAAGCTGCAGAGTGATTTGTTCAGACTCTGCAAATTGTGTGAACCCAGCTACAGAGGTTTCCGAGCACCGAGCTGAATAGAGGAGAAAATTAAGGTATACTCAGTGAACCATACATGCTGTGTGAACAGTGGCCTTCTTTTTGTCAAGAGAAATCAAGAGTCTTATGGAGCTCATTGCCCTTATCCCCTCACAGATTCCTAGCTGTAAAAGGAACCACCAACTTGTTTGCTGGCCCTCTTTTCCCCTTCGGCCGGTAAGCCATTTACAAAGGCGCGTTCATCAAAGTTACGCAGCGATTGATAAAAGTTGGGCATTTAATTCCTTGGGGGTTTTGTGATGCCCCCTAGCGGCAGGGCAGGGGGCTGCCGAGGAGGGGAGCGGGCCGCTCGTAGCGACGGAGATGAACACTCTCCCAGGCGCACCAGGCTGGGGAGTTCAGCGGCTCTTTCGCTTCCTCCGCCGTCCCCCTTGCTGGTTCCTTCCCCGCTCCTCTCAGCCTGCAAGCCCCCGAGCGCACCCCAATTCGCATGTCTAACCGATACGTGCACCAGCTCCGTTTGAAAAACATCAACGCCGCTGAAAACCAGGGACCTATTTCGCGTTCGCGCCTCTCCTGGCCAGCGCTCCCAAAGACTCGGTTTTCCGAGCCCGGTGGCGGCGCTTTGGTGCTCCGAGCGCCCGTCTTCTGGTTTTAGCCCTCCGGCAATCGCCACCCCTTCCCCCTTCCCTCCGCCCGGCGAGGTAGCTCCCGCTCCGGCACATTCCGCCAGCACAAAGATCAGCACTTCGCGAACACGCTCGTTTAACCCTTCCCTCCCGGCGCCCGAGTCAAACAATGCAGCCTGCCGAGCGCTCGGTGCGCAGCGGAGAGGCCGGGCGGCGAGCGAGAGGAAACGGCCCCGTCGCTGAACCGAAGGCAGAGCAGAGACTTCTCCCCCGGCCGTGTCATTCCTCGCGCGCGGTTTACCCCAAAAGGCGCCTCCTCGGGCACGCACCCCAAAGGCGGCGATCCGAAGGGGCGGCTGCAAAATGCGCGAAGCAGGCGTCCGCTCGACGGAACAAAAGCAGCCCCGGCCGCGGCGTCCGCTCCTTGCCTTCTCCCGCGTCTCTCCTTCCCCTCGAGTCGGCCGACCCGCCCGCTGCTCGCAAACGCGCCCTCAACTCCGGGCGCATCAATTCCAGCCGGGCCGCCCCCTCCTCGCCAGAAGCCTGCCCAACTCCACGGTGTATCTCACCAGTAGGTTAAACTTCAGCTTCATTATATAGTCAGGCGAGGGGGGCGGAGAGTTTAGCCGCGCCCCTCCGCCTCTGGTTGGTGCGAGGTTTTCCGAAGGCGTCCTCTCCCCCTTCTCCTCCTTTCTTGCTATCCCCCCCGCGGAAGGAGTGAATTGGGGGCCGAGGTGAAGTCTCGGGGTCCCGCCCACCTGTTTTTCCTTCGCATCCGAAGGCGAGGCCTTGCAGCGCAATGGCGAGGGTCTGCCGCAGGTTGACACCGGCGGAGAGAGGAAGGGTCGCCTTACGCGCTCCCTTCTTCCCCACCGGCTCACCTAGGAGAGGGATTCCCGCCGTGACCCCCCTTGCCTTCCTTCGTTCCTTCGGCGCGATCGCGTGCGCGCCTCCAACGTCTGTATGCAAACAAACGAGGGCAAGATTTGGCCATCTTCTCACCTCCTCCGCCGATTGGTGGAAGACGGGGCGGCAGGCGAGGCGTTCTCCAGCGGAGGCCCGGCGAGAAGGCGCGCCTGGCCGTGTTATTAACTCTACGGTGCTCCTCGGGGCGCAGCTAGTGGCGAGGATGGAGCGCTTGTGCTGCGCACCGAACCACCTTCTTCCACCCCGCGTCCTCGCGGGGGGTTGGTTTACAGCGCCCATCATCCTCTAACTGGCGAGGGGGTGGCAGGTGCCCCTAACATCCCAGTTGCGGGGGACCCACCGCGCCCTGTTTTCCTTGTTCTCCGAATATTCCATTTGTACCAATAGAGGCGAACTTCCATTTGTCCAGGAAGATAATGGGAGTTTGTTTAGGGAACCTCGTTGGCTTGAGCATCTCAGGCAGGTTGCCTTCCACGGGGGATCGCCTCAGGTGCACAAGCACACGTACAGAGGATTTTTTTTTTTCTTGCACATAGGAATTTACTGTTAATACTGTCCCTCGTTTTTTTTTTTTTTTTTAGAGAAAGTTCACACAGCCCTTTTTTTCCTATTCTTATTCCTACTAAAAGAATCTTGCTGGATCAAAGCAGCATCGAGTCCGGGATCATGTTTCCAGCACTGGGCAACCGGATATTTCTGAGGGAAGCCTGCAAGCAGGACAACAGTTCACTATGTTGCTAGACCTCAGCATCTGGTTTTCAGAGGTACACTTGCCCCTGCACATTGAAGTTTTGTTGGGTTGACAGCCAATCATCATTGATGGAACTGTCTATATTCTTTACTGTATTGGTTTCATAGTTGCTTTTTTAAAAAAAGGTTTTCTTATATTACCATTTTCAATCTGATACCTAGTACGCTGCCATAATAGAGGAGCCAGCCTAAAAGCCAGACTATTACAAAAATTAAATGTATCAAATCATTTGTAAAGCTCGCTTTTAAAAAGAAAGGCCTTCTAGATTAGACCAAAGTTCTGCCTCACCTGGAGAATGAGGAATTTGCTGTCTTGCAGCTGTTCTTGAACATCTTCCAGCCTGAACCACCATAATCAATGGGCAGAGATGTTGGAGCAGTGTTTCTCAGCCTTGGCTACCTGGGGAATTCTGGGAGTTGAAGTCCACACATCTTCAAGTTGCCAAGGTTGAGAAACTGTGTTGGAGGATCTCTTGGACACTCCCAGGCAGGATAAGAAGCTCATAACTTTCCCCTGTTGCTGGTTCACAGGATTTGACCTTCCGGAGCGTGCTGCTTGTGCACAGAGAGGTTTTCAGAACCTTGTCCTGGGGCAGAAAACATGTTTTGCTGTGTAGTTTAGATCTCGGAGAAGATGAGGACACCCTTTATGATGAGAATGAAATACTGGAATACATTAGAGCAGTGTTTCTCAACCTTGTTAACTTTAAAAAGTGTGGACTTCAAATCCCAGAATTCCCCAGCCAGCAAAATTCTGGGAGTTGAAGTCCGTACCTCTTCAAGTTGCCAAGTTTGAAAAACACTGAGTTAGACCTTGAAAACACAGGAAAAAAAAGTTCAGTATTAACTCTCTAAATTGTCAGTAATGACAACATTCAATTATGCTGAATTAATTAACAATTGTCACAAGGGATAGGGAATCGTTATCACTATTTAGGCCCAAATGACTGGAACTTCTGGAGGAAAATTAAGGATGGTCACTGTAGAAGAAATCACTGATCTCCCATTATTAAGGGTGCTGCATATGAATAAGTAGGGTCTTGTGTAACTGCAGATGCTAATTAACTCAGTATTGTTGAACTAATTGTGTGATCAACTATCAAGGATTGGGATACTTACTTTATATATATTTAAGGTCTAATTGAATTCTCATTTTGGGATCCTTATCTGTCCTGTAACTTCCTTGTTAGCAATCCACCAAGCTAATGAGGATATAAATTATAATACACTGCATCCAAGGGATATTATCCTCCCCCCCCCCCCGCCCCCAACAAAACTGCATGTCAACTTTCAGCAATCCCCATCGGTTATGCCAGCTAGGAACCAATTTGTGTCATATCTGGAAAGGATAATTTATGTCTTTGGTTAGTTTGTTTTTTTTAAGTACAAGAAGGCTCTTTGGTTTGGCTACAACCTAGGCCATCCTTCTCTAACTTCTTGTCCCCTGGACATTTTGGATTGCAATTCCCATCATCCTTGACTCTTGGTCATGTTGTCTGGGGCTCAGGAGAGTTGTAACTGAAAACATTTGGAGCAGCGTTTCTCAACCTTGGCAACTTCAAGATGTGTGGGAGTTGAAGTCAACCTTGGCAACTTCAAGAATTCTGGGAGTTGAAGTCCACACATCTTGAAGTTGCCAAGGTTGAGAAACACTGATTTGTAGGGAAGCAAGGTAGGGAAGGATGATACAGATATCCCAACCATTTCTCTGGACATTTTGGACTGGAGAACACTGTTCTTTCAAAGTGGTTCAAAGAGGTGATAACATCTGAAGCCGTTTTTTTTCTTTTTGCAGCACAATCAACGAGCTACAAATGGGGGACCAACTCTAGGACAAATGTTCCTTTTAAAGAATGAGGATCCAATCAAGAATTTCCCTGGTCACTAGTTCCCAGGAAGGATGCCTGTGGAAGCCACGTGCACATATTCTAAAGACATTCTCCATCATTCTTCGACTGACGGAGAAAAGGGGAAACTGTTTTGTCGAAGGAAAGAAAAACTGAAGATAGACCACCCCCTGGTTATTGCAACCAATACATAGGGATCTGTACCTTGGAGCAGAGACAACCCTTTTGTTCTACTTTCCTATGCTTAAAAAAAAGCTAAAGCAAAAAAGGACGTGACATGGAGAGTCTTCCCCAGTGTAGATTGTTGCTGGTGTCATATTGGCATCTATAACTGAACTTCTTCTACACTACAGTCAGTCTGAGATCACCCTATGACATCCTTGGGGAAATTGCAAAGGTCTGCTTGAACATGTTGGACTTTCTGATCAGCATGGGGAACTGGCTCTTGAAACTACAAAGAATCTCATTTCTACCACAGTCTTCAGGTGAGAGATGCCCTTCATTCACTGCTGAATTTCACTTGGGATGTCCTTGTGAAGCAAAATAAATTTGACCTGAGCTCCATGGACCTCAGGAAAACTAACAAAAGAAAAAAAGGGGGGGGGATTTGTGCAATGCAATTCTGAATTTTAAATTTTAAATGCAATGCACTTTAAAGGCAGGCTCAGTGATAATGAAATGGAACACATTGGATAAAAATACACTGTGTAGTGAGCCTGGATCGTTAGGCTGTAATGGCTGTTACTACTTGGGGAATAGATCCTGCCACTATTATGGAAACTCATCAGAAAACAAGTATCACTATGCCATGTAAACAGAATGAGGCTTTGCTCAGAGCATTGTTGTTTGTTGATTCCCAAACTGAGGGCTATGGACAAGTAATGTCATAAATGTGTTAGGTATTTGAGGGACACCTTTGATGCAGACTGAATTATATACAGAATGGACCATAGCAACCAGTGGGCATTCAGTTTGTCAGATCCAATCAATCTTGTTGGGTTAACATTGAATGCAACCAAATCTCAGTCAAGCCAAAAATGTCCTTCACTTGGGTGGGACACTGGGGGGAGCGCTTCTCTGCTGCTTCTCAGCAGGGATACCTGTGCTACAGAACAGCCTTCTGCTGGAAATCAAATTGGCCTCCTCATTCAAGGGCATCCATTGGGAAGGTCAAAAAGTCAAGATGGTGTCTACAATATATATTTAAAAAAAAGATGGGGCTTCAATTGTGGGCATGGCCATCATTTGACTTTTTCACCCACCCCATGGATCCCCTTACCCATTGTTGGCTTTCCATAAGCATTTAAACATGGAATTGTTTCAGAGAACCTATGGAAGATGACATGATGCCCTGGGTTATTTTATTTTATTATTTATTTTATCATATATATTATGAATGTTTTAGTGTACTTTTGTGGGTGTTTTATTATAGTTTTGATGGCTGTCAAGAACAGCTCACACTCTTCGGATAGTGGCAGGTATAATTCTAAAAAATAATTAAATTTACACCAGCCCCAGAAGTAGGGGAAGCAGATGCCACAATCTGGTCTCAGCACTGAACACAAACAAAGGCAAAACATACTAGAAGTGAGGATGGGGTTGGAAAATGGGGGGGAGGTAGCCACATGGGCCAGAAAATAATCTATAAATATAAATCCCGGGGAGGTGAGAAATGGTGACCTCATGCCGTTGTCATGCAACCAGGTTCCCTGAGGGTGCTATTTGTAAAAGAGCATTGAAACCGGTCTATAGAGAGAATTGAATATATTGCACACCATGAACACAAAGGAAATAAAGGGTGAAGTACAGTGTTAAGTTAGAAGTTTTGAAGGGATCCCTCCTCCAACTCTCCCAATTAAAATCACAACTGCTGGTTTAGAAAAGGCACAAGGGTTGAGTTCCACTTGTTGGAATATTCTGATTTTTTTTCCCCTTTCTTGTTGTGAAGGTAAACCACTCTAATGCTTTCCCTCTTTTTATCTGTGCAAATAAAAGCATGCATGCAAAAGGCTTCTTTTCATTTTCATTCCAAGAAGAAGTAAGCTCTCTTCCAGCCTTCTGGCCAGTGAGAACAAAATGTCCTGGGAAGCAGGCACCTGCCACTTATTTACCCCTCATCGGTTTATTAAAATTTAACTTAGCTGATAAACATTTAGTACACTGAAATATAAACACATCGGGCTCCTTCTGTTTCAACTGTAGTTGCTTTGCACTGACTGACTTACGAGGGCCTTGGCAGTTGGCTCGTGCAGCTAAGCACGCTCATTTGGAAGTAACCCGGGCTGTATTTAACAGATCTTCTCCTCTTAAATATTTTTAGAAGGCCAACCATTTTTTGAGCCGCAGCCTGAGGATGAAGCATGCTTGAAGGAAAAGAATCCATCCCCTGGGGAGCAGAGTGTGTTCGCGCTCTTTGGAAATGTCCCTTGGGATGGCCCATTTTGGCTGCATGGAGAGGGCTTTCTTCATGGCTTCTGCACCCACAGCCTTAAGGACTTGGAGAGACGTAGGGTGCGTTCCTTGTAAAGGATCGGCAGAGGACCGTTTCAGTTCATGCTCTGGCCAAATCCAGCTTGCAATTTAATATGAGTTGTCTTCCCTCCAGGTTTTTGTTTTTCTACCTTCTTCTCAGGACGCTGGAGAATTTCTTTCCAATTGCTCAGGGTGGTGTTTTTGGGCTGGCTTTACCACTGGAGGTGATAGACCTGGGTGTGTCTGCAGGGTATGGTCAAAAGAATCAAGATGGCAGCCTCAGCGGTGCTATGGAAGTCCTGCCCATGGTGCATGTAAAAAACAATGGGAGCTTTGATTGTACCATTGTGGCTGCCATCTTGAATTCTTTGACCATATCCTTGCAGACCCCAGACTGCTGGTGTGGCTTTTTCTAACACACTGCTTTCCATAACTCTGAAACTTTCTACTCTACCGCTACTGCCCAGCCGGAAAATGTCCCCCAGAGGGAGTTACGGATGTCTTCTCTTGGGGTTGAATGGTAGCATGACTGTTTAGTGGAAGATAAGACTTACTCACTCAATACTTGGGTACCTCATTGCTAAATAAATTCAAGAATACTATGTTCCAGCTATCAGAATTGCACTCAATTCTCTTTGTCTTTGGAAACTATTCTCTTTCCCCAACTTGACTGAGAACTGGCAAAGAAAATGCAGTAGAACTTTATAAACAGCACTCCGGGGCATATCACTATCAGACACTGTAGAAGGATGGGTCCTGGCAGGAATGTCTTATCCATCTGTGCTGCAGAAATGTTTGTCCTTGACCTCTGACTCCATTTTTGGTAGATTCCTCTGTTTAAACTGGGCCTGTCCTGGCAGGTGGATGGGATGGGTGATCTGAGAAATGGATTTTGGTTTTCCAAAAGGATGATGACTAAGACAATTAATTGTTTAATGGTGTAATGATTGTTTTTGCCTTTGGAAACACCACTGTTATGTATATAAATGATGGAATGCACGGATGTGTGTTCACACCCATGACTGCTTATCCATGAGCTGGTCCCTATAGTGGAAAGCTCCTCTCTCTGTGTTTCATGACAGCTTGGAATCATGTCGGGGAAAAGAGTCAATTGACAAATGTCATAGGGTGGGTTCACCATTCTTCCCTCACTAAATTGGCTTGGCTGGCTGAGAACTGAGAAACAAAGGAGGCCTTCAGGCAGACATTTGCCCTCCAACAGTTCTGCCAAGAGAACTGTTATAGACTGTCCTCTGTAAACATATGGCCATCTTTCGGGAATGCCCAAAGCCTTCTTGCTGCTGCCAGTTGCTGCCCATTCACTTGTTCTCATCTGGGGGACAATCCCAAGAGCTGCCGGGAGGGAAGAGCAAAGGGAGAGGTAGCTTTACCCCTTCATTGTGATTCTGCCTGCCTGCTTAGAGAAGATGGGCAAACAGACAATGAAGCAAGACATAGGAGCAGCAGGACCAGGGACTCAGGGAATGACAGTGCTGCCCTCCCCAGTGAAGTATGGGTATCCATATATGTCCAATAATGCCTCTCTTTGGCCCTGCCATTTGGGGTCCCATCACAGAGTCCATATAACTTAAACCAGGGGTGGTCAACCTAGGTCCCTAGGGCTGCAGATGGCCTCTATTTTTTTTATATTCCCTAGTGTCTCCTTCAATTGCCAAAAATCAGTGGCAAAGCTTTCTGTCATTTTGAGGCAAATTGATTTTTGAATGAATAATAATGTCCAGGTTTTTCTCCCTAAACATGGGGGTGGGGAGGGAGAAAGCACCATCCCCTCCCAAGCATGATGCAATGCTGCCCACTTTGCCCCATTTTCTTCCCACATCAGCCTTTGTCTTTCCCAAAGGAGTGAGGTGTAGCCATCCAAAAGAGATCTATTCTTGCAGAACTACACAGTCGATCAGGACTGTTCTGGCATGGCTGGATCCTCATGGGAGGTAAACATTCTCAGGGCTGAACTCCACACTTACATAATGGGGCAGGTTGCCAAGGGGCAGGTAGAATGACTTCTTTCTGCCCGGGTGGTTAGATAAGGTCACCTCCTTCTGACTCACGGGAGAGTTATGTGACTTGCCCAGAGCCACACGTGAGAAAGTCAGGAAATGGGAACTGCTAGCTTTTCAACCCCACTAGAGCCACCCTCCAGATGCGTTGGACTTCAACTCTCCCATAACCCAATCCTACTGGCCTTGTGTTGCTTGAGATTATGAGACTTCAGATCCAACACTTCTCAGAAGCAGCGGATCGGAGAAGTCTGTTCTAAATCATTGCCTCCCATTGTCCAAATGAACTAGCTGGATTAAAGAAAGGAAAGACCTACAGAACCGCCTGGGGTTTTTATTGAATCAGTTTGGGGATTGCAGAGAGAGTACAAATTTTTGTATTTCTTTTGCCTAAAAGCAATTGATAAGGTTGTCTATGTAACCCTTCAGAAAACCCACACAAAAACAGGAAAAACAACTCTTCTGTTGGGTTGTGTTATCAGTCTGTCTCTGTTATCCTTCAGTGGGGCTGCTGGTTGGTTGGAGCTGGGCCTCCCCCCCCCCCCCCCGGTTGGCCCACAAGGGACTCAAGTAGCTCGAGAAAAGTGCAAACTTCCTGAATTTCTTTGCTTGTATTTACTTTCCTCTTGGCCCTTTTTTTTTTTTTTTTTGTGGTCTGCTGTACTGACTAGGTTTCCTGCTATGCTTCCTGCTTGATGTTTGCTTTTAATTAAAAGGGAAAAGAAGCAGTTGACGGGAGTCCCGTGTCAAGTTAATGCCTTGGCTGGAGAGCAGCCATTTTGGGCCATATGGTGGCTTCCCCCAGCCTCATTTGTCTGCAGAGGGATTTGTAAGGAGCCCGCCTTTGCTGATAGTTGGTATTTGCTGGACATAAATGTGCGCAGCAAATTCTTGCACAGTCTAATTAAGCACCTCTCCCCCATGAGCAGGATGAAGAAAGTACGTCATACCTGCCTGGGATGCGGTGCAAGGTCAAGTTACAACTGAGACATGGTTTTGTCATGTCAGCAAAGAACTGAGAAGGTGGCACTTACTGGCTTTCTAGGTGTTGCTGAACTATACCTACCAGCATCCTTCATCATTGGTCACCAGTAGCTTGTTCTGCTGGGAGTTGTAGTTTAGCAACCTCTGGAGAGCCTCCAGTTGCCCAGCCCTGGCCAAGCAAGCATTCTCCCTGGAATGTGGAAATAAGCCTTTATTTGCCTCAAGTGCATTAAGCTATCATATGTTTATTATATTGATATCTCCCAATAATGGAAACTTGGATGATGTCTGTGGACTTCTTAAGCAGTTAGTCTCCCATTTGACCCTGGCAGCCCACTATGTATGCAGACATCTGGCCCAAATCGATTTCAAATGAAGAAGGCAGATCCCTGGTGTGAAACTTATGGAAGAATCCTAGGCATTGCAGCCCACCTTATGGTGTAGTGGGAAAACCCAACATCCAACAGAACCGGCTCTACTGTTAGGAAGAGTGAAGCAGTTGTTTCAGGTGTCTGATGCTTCAGAGTGGCAACAGGATGTTAGAAGAGAGAGCCATGCGTTACGTGATCTAGTCTGGACCATTTCTGCTGGTCTGTGGTCTTCTGGTATGGTGGAGAACCCTGTCCCATCACCCCCATTGTCAGTGGGCAGCAGGGGCAAAGCTTGGTTGAGGACATCAAGATGCCCATTAGAGGTGCCCACATATGTTCCTGGATGTTCCACCTTCAGTTTTTCTCTGCCCCAGTTTTCTGCTCTTTCTGCCTCCTCTCCAGGATATTTTTTTTTCTTGCCTTCTATTTTTTCCTCTCCTTTCTCTTCCTCCTCCTCCGCACCAAGGAGTTTTTTTTTTCTATTTTCTTTTCATTTAAGCATTAAAAGAATGTGTGAAAGTATGCTGAAGGTTGCATGAAATTAGGGCAAGGGCTGTACATGGCCCATTCCTTTTATATAAAAGTTTGTGTCTGAGCTTATTGGGTGAGAGAGAGATAGTGTAAGTGTAAGCCAATATACAGATGGTTCAAGTGTGGAAGAGATGTGACAGGAGTCACTTTGACCAAAGAATTATGCAGGTTTCTCAGCTCTAGCTGACCTTTTTCAAAGACTCAGCCTTCTGCTGCCAGATTTTGTCAGTCAGAGCGCGTCTGCTGCTGCGTTGTGGTAGAATCTGTCTGACAAGCTTTTGATGCCTTAGTAACAGGAGGGTGGACACGCTTCTATGCTCAAATATATTATTATTAGTAGTAGTATTCTTTTTTAAAAAAATGATACATCTCCTATGTCTTCACTGGGTGGAGATGTCCATTACAGGGCGAAGACCGGATGGGTTGAGCCAATGGCTCATGGCCAGGAACTGCCTTTCACATGTTACCTTGTGCACGGTTGAGCTTTGGATTGGCCGAAACAGATGTTGTTTGCTCTTGCAGCTGGAGGGGGGGTAGAGGCATCAGCAGAATCTGATGGTTCCGTTAAAGTCCCCAGAGCAGCGGGGCACTATGGTGACGGAAGCTTCACGCCTTTTGTACCGCACGCATTGTCATGAAGCATGTAGGGATGGGGCGGGGCTTGCATGGCGACGACACAGCGCTGTTTTCATCATATTTATTTATTTATTTATTTATTTATTTATTATTAAATTTGTATGCCACCCACCACCCCCAGAGGGTGACTCTGGGCGGCTTACCCTCCCTTCCCCCGCAGATGCCTCTGGAGGGCAGGGATTTTTGCATTTGGGGCTACCCCTGCTATCTTGGAAGTGGAGGAGGTGGAAAATTATGAATGGTGAATTAGGGAAGCAAAGGGGCCCATTGGGACTGCGGTGGGATATGTCACAAGGACAGCTGTGGGGATGCAAATAGTATCGGCTCCCCCGTGATAAAATAGGTGATAAAAAAAAAATTCTGGAATCCCATGAGACATCTGGCAAAACCTGGGGATCTGGGGAGATTTGGGCAATCATGTATTTTATAAAAAAAGGTTGGGGGCTGGGGTTTCCATCTATTACATGATGAGGGCCCACCTTTTCAAACCTTTTTATGATTCTTTGCCATCCAACTCAGAATGCTGGGGAGCAGTGCTGGCTGGGGGATTCTGAGAGTTGAAGTCCACATGGCTTAAAGTGGCCAAGGTTGAGAAACACTGGTGGCGAGAAATTAGGCAAAGGGCTCAGGACTCTTTCAATCTGTAAATCTGTAGGTTTTTGCCTTAGCAGAATAAGACTCCAAAACCTGAAGACAACAGGATCCCATTTGGTCTGATAAGAGAAACCAACATCAGAAAGATGGCATTTGAGAATGGGCTGGACCCAGCCAGGGGCCACTGAGAAAAACAACCAGCAAAAAATCCTCTAATTTACAGTGACCGTCCATCCTTTTTTATAAAAGACAGTCCTTTATATCAGAAAGCTGTCCTTTAGATTGATTTATTGTTCAAAATCTCACTTTTGTCCTTTATTTTGGTCCTTTTAACTTTCACCATACAAATGGTGCCGCTTCATGCAGTCTTTCACATTCATGTGAAAAATATGGAAATTGAATGGTCTTTTAAAAATCAATTTACATATACTGTTCGATTTTAGATATTTTTATTAGAATATGCCCTTTTGTAAAGTTTTCCTTGGTTTGGCTCTCGAATTTTCCTTTGTAAAGCAAAGTTATAAACATAACATTTTTTATCCTAATCAACCAATTTCAGATTTGCCCCTTTTTCAGGTTTGTCCTTTATTTTTGCCAGGAAAATATGGTCACTGTACTCTAATTGCAGGAGGCAATGGGGCAGTGGCTCAGGAGGCTGCTGCGGGCTCCATTAGGTGGAGTTTAATGTCTCCTCCCTCCTGGTGACATGACCCAGTCTGAAGCTGCTGTTAAGGGGTGGGCAAAAACTCCAGAACCCATGCTTGCAGGTGTTCCCTACATAGGGTCCTATGCAATGAAACAAGTAGGGCCATCTGGCTGCCTCCTATGTCTTGGCATTGAGAGTTTGCACAGCGACAGAAGGTTGTCAAAGGGAAACCTTGAATCTTGGTAACTCTATCATAAATTTAACACTGCATAACTTGGGAATTGTTGCACATTCTGTAAATAAAACAGTGATAAGAAGTGCCAACTTGGCCTTTTTATGGCACTAAGAGCCTCCCATATTTCACAAGCGCTTTCATTTTCTGTCCTTCTTTCATTCTTAGTTGTGAACTGATATGTTCACAAAACCCATTTCAGCAAGTAAACTACAAATCTAGGGACTTCCTTTACATCAGCAGCTAAGCTTGGTTAGTTTCAAGGTATCAGGTTTGACATCTGTGTGACTTAGCACATATAAGCCCAGCCTATCTGGTTCGTGGATGGTGGATTTCCCAGAGGGATTCCAGAACATGGATCTGCTCAGTAGCCATGTTAAATGTGTTTTGTGAACACAGCCTGTCTGTACTACTGCTGTTGCCTTTAATGGGCAATGTTAAAAATCAAAAACTTATTCCAGGATACTTACAGTCACAATAAATTAGGTGGGGTCAGGATTCAGGGGTGATACCGACTCAGAGAGGATACTCACAAGGAAAAGGAAGTGATCAGAAATGGCACAGTGTTTCTGCAGATGTAGCTGTCCTCTCACCAAATGAAAATAGTTGCTGTCTGTAATCCTATTAACCATGCGTAATTATTTTTTACTTAATTAATCTTAAAATTCAACTGTACTAAGTTAAATTTTGTCCAGGATTTGCCTACTCTTTGGAGTGTGGTCCCCCAGATATGCCATCATTGATCCAGCCTTGCTGTATCTGAGGCTTTCTTGTTCCAAGGTGCCCATGTGCGCGCATGTGTGGGTGTGATCTCAAGATGGCAGGTGTGGCATCATGACTGAAACCCCATCCCTTTTGGACATGTATGCGCTTAGCGGTGGAGGATTGATTGCAACACCATGTCTGCCATTTTGCAGATTCTGATCCCATCTGCAGATGCCACGGCTCCTGCTTATTCTGCTGAACGGTGTTCTGGACAACTTCCCAGACTCCTGTCCTAACCTAACCATACCACTGATGCTGCTATCCAAATATTAACTGTGGCTATACAGTGTGGACAGTGTGGAAGAAGACAGATTCAAATTCATGCCATGCAGGAAAATTGTCCTATATTCTTTTCTACCCATTCCCATGTACTGTGCTGAAAAAGAATTGGCTTTCAGCATTTTTGTCAAGGGGTCAGAGTCCCGGAGTGAAATGCACTTGGTTATTCTTATACTTACTGACTTATGAGGTCAATGTCCAGTTTTTCATGGTATGCTCCTCTGTCTGATGGTCTGATGGTAGCTTCCCATGCTTAAATCCCAAAGGAGATTATCAGGAGGGAACTGTTCATAGAGTGGAAGGTATGAGTAGCCAGGGAGGCTGCAGAATAATGGAGAGATGTTAACAGTTAACTGACAACCACAGTGCCCACCACCAACTCCAAGTATAAGTCAGCCCAAAAATACCACCATGAGAAACTGGAAAGAAATTCCCAAGTGCTCTGAAAGTAAGACAGAAAAACAGGAGCCTGCAGGGAAGAAAACTTTTGTTAAATTCTCAGCCAGATTTAGGGACATTAACTCATCTCAAAGCATTGAACTCAAGCAAAGGGATGTCTTCTGACCACCCCTTGAAGCAACACTCTTTGCAACATAGAGCCCCCAGTTCCCCTGCACATAGCGCAGAAGCCCTGAAGTGAAGCCCTTCTGCAGAAGTCTTCTCTGAAAGCACCAGTCGACTGGCTTCATGTTCCTTGCGCCTCAGCCTTGGCCTGGGGTGGGTAGTTGTAAGCGTGACTCAGGGCCAGCTGGAGGTGTTCCATCAAGAGGTCACAAAGACCTGTTTGACAGGTTCCTATTTTTCGTTACTCATTAGCATGGTGCACCTGAGAAAGAACAGAAGTGTCAGGAATCTGTTGTCATTGCAAAAAAGTTTTTTTTTTTTTAATGGCTTGTTAACATTACCTGATTAAATCCCCCCTTTTTGTGTCTGCTTGAATGGAAAGGTTGTCAACAAGACCAGCTGCCACTCCTGGGTCCCCTCTCGGCGATTGGCGTACCCAAACAACCCACCCCACACCTTTCAGTACAACAAAGAAACAGCCTGTATTGAAATCAAGGACTGTGGCTCTCCTTTGGTAGAAGACAGTCCAAAGTTCTGTGTTCCTGTTTCCCACTGAAGTAGCTCAGGGGCCATCCTTAATCTGAATTGCTTGGTTTTAGCTCTGTGCGGGATGCTAACACAGATAGAATGGTTTCATCAATAAACTGGGCGTGAACAAAACCATGGTTAATTAGCATCATGCGCAAACCTGGTTGTGAAGATTTCAGCTACCTTTCTTCAGCTTGGGGCACAGCACTTAAGTGCCCATCTGGCCAGCCAACAGAATGTCTGGCTGAGGATCATGGGAGGGGTAGTCCAACCCATCCCAAAGGGCAGTAGGCCAGGGAAGGCCTTGTGAAGCTACCTTTTCCAAGCCTCTGCATCGTACACTTCGGACGTGAGACACCACACATCTTGTCTGTTTGCCCAGCTCAGCTGGACACAAAGCAATCCACATTGCTTTTCTCATCCCTGTAATGTTTTGTAAGGATTCAGAATAGGCTTTATTTGATTCCGGTGCTGTATTTGATGCACGCAATCCTACCTTACATAACAGCAGCTGGAAAATGCTCACCTTCTCTCTGTCTTGATGTTCTTTACTTACCAGGTCTGGAAAGGGTGGCCCGGTGGAACAGCAGATGGTTTTAGCGCTCCACTGAGACGATAAACACTGAAAAGACATGACCAGTTTCTGCTGAAGCGTTTAGAAAGTAGAAGTGGTTTCTCTGCCTGTGCATTTCTAGCATTGCAGGCCAGTAAGTTTAGATGCTAAACAAGAGCTTTGTTTTAAGCCCTCCCCTCTCAAATCTCTTTTTTGTCCTCTTTCCAGCCTGTTCACCTGAGTTAACCCTGTTCCCTCATTCCAGAAAATGAAGATCATTGCCGCCATCTTTTTTATTTACTCGTGGGGAACTTTTCAGTACTGCCCTTCAGTTGAAATGAATTTTAGGAAGGTTCTCAAAGAAATAAGTAGAGCAGTGTTTCTCAGCCTCAGCAACTTTAAGATGTGTGGACTTCAACTCCCAGAATTCCCCAGCCAGCCATGCTGGCTGGGGAATTCTGGGAGTTGAAGTCCACACATCTTAAAGTTGCTGAGGCTGAGAAACACTGAAGTAGAGGATATTCTGACTAAGTCAGAGCTCAACCACTGAAAGTTTCATAGCAGAGCGGTACTTTTTCCACCCTAACCAGCAATTTTACAGAACTTCTGCGGGACTGGGAGGTGTAGCCTGGGGTGCCCAAGTAGATCTCCAGACCATTGCAAGAGATCCACAAGGCTTTCTAACTTTCGATAGATTAAAACAGATGGAGCCTAATCACCTACGTACAAGCACCAACCTAGGCAATCTCAGACACCTCAAATCGTGGATTTTTTTTTTTTTAAGAAAAAAAAATCTTAAATGCGTTAATCAACACATAGAAAAATCAAATAGATTATGGCGTGCTCATTGGTTAGTTATTTACTAATTCATCAGAGCGTTTTCCCATTTAGCTTCAGGAGCTCACAGTAATGCACAAAGTGCCTCCTTCTCCAATTTCATCACACCCTCCCAGTAATGTATAGATGGTTGGCCTGCACCCTGTTGGTTTTTAGAATGGCATTAAAAACTTGATTTCCCCCTCCCCGAGTGTTGGGGCCAGGATGATTGTTGAGATGTAATGGATATTGAAGGTTCTTGATCATCTGATAACTGTTGCTGTTGTTTTAACACCGCCCAGAATCTCATTTATGTGAGTTTGGCTGCCACATACATGGTTTGATGCATCAACATGTAACAGGTGGGACAGGAAGGTGAGAAGTCCCTCTGAGCCTGAAGAAGTCCTTTCCCCCCTCTTTCGCCTTTGTTAACATTAGAAGGAAGAAGAACACTGGCACCAAAGAAGGAAGGATGCCGGAAACAGGAACTCTGACGTGCTAACCCACAGCTGGTGATGTCACAGTTCAGAGAATTTCTGGCCAATGCAAGTTTTGAAATGTAGGAAGTTGTAGTGGAAATTTCGTTCGCTCCCTAAAACAGCAACATTAACTGCACATTGACATTTCCTTACTCACAGGAGGCAGCGATATCACTGCCTGCGGCATATTTGTGGTGAGATTGTGCGACTTTCTCAGAAAAGAGGTTTGGTCTGCCTTCAGATGGAGGGCAGAAGATTGGCGTGAGCTTTTTTAAAATTCTACCAGCAGAACGATTATGCTATCTCGCGTACTTCTTTTAAGGGATCTGAACATATGCTCCATTGTAGAAGAGAAGGAGCAAACAACAACAACAACATAATAATAGTAATAATTTTATCCTAGATCCTTGGGAAGGATCTGATAGTCCAAAGTACCAGCTCCATTAAGAATTAAGGCAGGCTTCCACAACTTGGGGTCCCATATCTAATCTTCTGTTGGTCATGTTGGCTGACGTTTATAGAAGTCTATCATGGCCTTCCCCACCCTGTATGCCCTCCAGATGTCTGGACTTAATTTTTTTCCAGAATTTTCAACAATGGCTGGCAATTCTGGGAGTTGACATCTTGATGTATGTGGGGGATATCTAGGTTAGGATAAGCACCAAGTTGGAAGAGGCAGATCTTCTGCATTTGATGCAAAATGCAGCAGCAAATTGGCTAAATAGTGCAAGGTTCAGAGACAATATAATGCCTGTGCTGAAAGATCTGCACTGGTTGCCAATTGTCTACTGGGCACAATTTAAGTTATATGGCTTGGTGCCTGGATGTTATCACAACTGCCAGGTATAACCAGATTCAACCTGTCCAAAATATCTCTCCCTCCCAGAATAAAGTGTTGGGAGTGTCCCATTTCCGGGAAGCAAGTGGGCCCAAATTCCAAAGGTGTTGTTTCTCCATGATGGCCCCAGTCCTCTGGAATGGCTTCCCCCTGTAGGTGACATTGATTCCATTGCAAATAGGCTTCCAGAAACTAGGTAAAACTGTCTGGCTCATGTAAAAAAGAAAAGAACAGGTCCTGTATGTTAATTCCCAGCAATTTATAGGACAGAATACACAAATACAGATTAAATACATCTTACATCTGGTTCAGATTGGTATAGACTTTGAGTCAGGGTGTCCACTGGTGAGAAGTGCCAGGAAAGTCAAGATGGCAGCTGTGACCATATAATGGAAGTCCCACCCCATTTTTTCCTGCGCATTGTGATGCTGTCACTCTTCGAGGTAGTCCAGACAAGGAGCACAAACCGTGAGTACTAACGCTACCTTTATTGTAAGGCTACAGTAACAGAACCTTGCAAGTCTGAAAGTACCTCTCCCCTCTCTTTTATTCTCCTGAAAACTAGGGAGGGTCCCTTTTGAGATGCTTTCTCCACCCCTATTCCTTCTGTGGGCTGAGATATCTCTTGTCAGAGTGTTGTCTAGGCCGTGGCTCTTCCTCCTGTCTCCCAAGGTCATTCTCACAGCCCATTACTGATGCCTATAAAAAAGAGGTGTACTTCAATCAAACATCTTGAGTTTTTTGACCCCCTCTGCAGACTCCCTTGCCCTCAGTTCAAGTTTCGAGGCTTAAAAACCCACACGTCTCTCCTTTTAGGCCACTGTCAGTTTCCTCTGATTTTTTTTTCTTTCCCTATATAGGTTCTTACAGAGTCTGGGCTAATGCTTGACAGTCATGATGACTCAAGGATGGGAAATATGATAACGCAAGCTGCAGTCACTGCTGCTCACTGATACGGCGGCTGCGAGCACAGAGGGACCAAAACTATTTCATGTGGTTTAGGTCTGAAGAGAAGGCAAAAGGAAATGCAGGAGGATGACTCTTATGGAAATAATTCTGACTGAGATCAGATCTGTGTTTTGTCTGTCATCTGAGTTTGTGGCAAAGGTGAAGCTATATTATTGGTCATCTGCTTTGTAGGGGTGCAGGAATATGAATGGAAATCTACTGGTAGATCTCCATGTTACTAGAAATTCGGTTACCAGTTGGCTTTTGGATACAGTTCAAGAAGTTGGTGGGCTGTAGAGAGTAAGAAAAATGACCTTGATGGAGACATGCAAGCTCCATTACCAAACGCAACAAGGAGTGAAACATATCTTAAGTCCACAACAAACAGAACATATTCAGAAGCGGCTCAGACAGATACCTCCCCAATTCACAGGAGTATAAGAAGGGGGAGGAGGTACAGCCCAATTAGACTTGCACAATTCTGTTATTATAACTGATCTCCAAGTAGCTTTAGCTTTAGCTTTGGAGCTGATTTCCTGGTCTGGTCTACCTAGTGGGATTTGGCTTGGGACCTTCATGACTTGGGACCTGGTATCTCCAGGACAACTTCTCCTAATGGCCACTGCCCCCTGATAAGATTAAGAGGTGGGCTCTTTCTGGGTCCCTACTCTCAGGGAATGTCATTTACAGGGACCTTAGGAGCAGTCTTTCTTCCATATTGCCCCCTTCTCTGCAATACTACCCCCTCTACAATCAGATTGTTACCTATGTTTCTGGGGTTCTGTGAAGCCACCATTGACCTGGCTGTTTCAGCCAGTTTTTGGGGCCTGAAAACTGGGATGGTTCATCCAATGTTTGTTGGTGTAATGATTTTCCCACTGCTAACATTTTGTGTGTGTTGGATTGATTAGTATTGTTATTGTGTCATTGTTACTATGGTTTTGTATTTTCAATTCAAGTACTGAATGGCATAATTGAGGTGCTCAGAGTTATTGTTGACTGGAATGGCATATCAACTAGTATATAAATAAATATCTAAAATTCATCAGCAAGGCTTTCCAGTGGATGCACAATAAAGAAATAAAGTCTCATTTGAATCAAGCTCAACTCCTGGTACACCGGCTTGTCCATGCAGGGGTTTCTCTTGCAATACTATGGAAGTGGTTTGCCATTGCCGTTTTTCCTGGAATGTTTTCC